>NC_139408.1:55504582-57904582 GCF_905368555.1 Meleagris gallopavo | reverse complement strand
GGAACCAGCCTTTGAGGAGCTGAGCCCTCAGCCAGCTCCTGTAAATGTTAATGCATCTGTGGCTGGTTTGGTTTGGGTGGCATTATTAGTTGTGGAGAAGAAAGAGTGAACTTTAAAAAAAGATCTTTAATTTTGCATTCACTGGAAGGGCAGAAAAGCCATATTTGCTTTGAAATGGAAATGACTGTAAAGTGGGTTACATCACAGCCTCTTAACTTATTAACAAAAGACTGCGTTCACTTTGCAGGTACCCTGTCTGAGGAAGACTGGAAGCCGCCTCTTCCTGCTTACAATTTCCTCCAGATGATGGAGGCCGCAGCGCCCGAATTCACCCTCCATGCCTCTTCTCACCAAGAGGACAGACAGGAGAGGCAGCAGCTGGAAGGCTCTGAAGAAAAAGCCACAGTCAGAGGGGAACTGACTGAGGAAGTCGGGGTGAAAGCAGAGAAAGCCCAGGGCCCTGGGAGGGACCTGCGGGGGACAGCCCCGAGGTTGGCAGGGAGGGAAAAGCAGGCCAGGAGGCACAGCGAGCTGTGAGAGTGGGAGGCTGTGTGACAGTGCCCAGAACGCTCTCTTGCTTTCTCAGCCCTCAGTGAGCCTTGGCAGCAGAGAGAGAAGTGAGTTCAACTGTAAATTAACAGAAATGGCCCTTAAGTTTCAGTCTAAATTCTGTGTTGCAGTGTGTTGGTAGTTCTGTGGTACCTGTGATTTCTGACAGCAGAAACACATCCATATGACACGTAGCTTGGCCCTCCTGGGTGCAGTCCATGTCGCGTTTCACAGTAAATTGTGAGAGCAGGTCTTCATGAAGGTTGCTGCTGAGTTCTGCCTGCCTGTTCATTACTGGAGAGGCAGAGTGAGCTCACTTGGCGTACTGAGGGCTTGCCCACACAGAAATTATGCCAGAAAAGTTGAAACACTGCAGCTTTTCTTCACAGTTTCTGTATATCTGAACAGGAAGAGAGTGAGTGATTCCAGGAGAAAGAACATTTGTCTTTCCTTCGTTTCAGCAGAGGCTCTACAGACCTGTGTTGGCAAGCTCTGCTCTCCATAAACAGTTAAATCTGCACGGTAACTGTGCAGAGCTGGAAGGGCAAACATACCTCTGGCTGGAAGGCTGAAGTGTTTAAACTGACATGCGATTGTTTACACCTGAGTGGTGAACTGAATCCAGGAGTGTTCTCATTCCCAGGGGTAATAGCATATCTGGCTAAAGCAGCTTTATTATGAAGAGCTCAGGTCATCACAACAGCTGCGAGTACCCAAAATAAAAATTTGCCAGCAAAGCCCAAAGGCGGGCAGATTGGAAGATGGCTTTGCTCAATGCTGGCATTTTCTTGGCTGTGAGCCCAGGGGGTTATTTACAGCTTTTGCTATTTTTCTTTGGTCTCGGTAACAGCAGTGAGGTTGGTGCCTTCTGAGCCCAGGATGGTGCAGGAAATGAGATCTGCAGAAAGACCAGTGCAGAGATAAGGGGAGAGAAGTGAGAGGCAAGGCTGGCAGTAATGGGGACAGGTGGTGCCAATGTGGGACGGAGCTGTTTCACATCCTTCTGGTGATGAGTGGGAGATTTGGGGCGTGGGGAAGTGGCATTTCAGCCTCTGCTCCTTTCCTTGGGACAGTCTGATTCCGTGCTGCAAGACAGCATGGGATATGACCTGGACAGAGCAATGTTTTAGGAAGAAAGCTTTGTCTGATTCCACTAATGGCCACAACAGTCTTCCCACTGCCTTTAGTAAACATCTGCTCTGTTCCACAGCCCTGTTGAGATGTGAGGGGAGGGTCAGATCCTCCCCCTCCTTATGGCTCTGAAGCTACTGGTGAGGGGAAAAAATGATATTAAGGATCTACTGAGAGCCCTGTGAAGTCTCTCTCGTCCTGCAAGCAGCCCACATAGATGGGAATATTTTGAAACGCCAAGGAATAGACCATTAGTCCTGTGCCCTCCATGCAGCCCGTAATTGAAACAGACCATTTTTGGACTCTGACAGGCTCAGAGCCAGAATGTATGTATTTAAAGTAATAAACTGTAGTATGCAGTACACAGTCTTCCGTGCAACTGCATTTTCCCAAGGAAAGGAGTAGGTCAGTGTGCAAGTAGAGCCTCTGCGAGTTCCCATCATTCCTCTGCAGCTCGAAGTTGTAACACTGTGCTCCGTGACCTGTACACGGGTCATTTCCAGCACTATCCCAGCACTGGTGGCTGCTTTCCCTCTTACTGCATCACTCTTCAGGCAAAGTGCAACGTTTGGGTTTTTCACTCATTTCTTAAATAAACTCTTATCTCAAGTTCAACTTGAGATCTGCATTTGTTTCCTGGAGCAGCATGTCTAGGATGGAAGCACGCTTCCAGGAAAGCTCCTTGGTTGCTGAGTGCAGTTGCAGGAGGATCACTGACTTAGCAGATTTTGTGCAATACCAGGAGCCTTCCCGGATCCCCGCTGCTTTTGGCTGCGTGTCATTTTTTATCACAGAGCTTCGCTGCTCAGCATCCAAGTAGGAGCCTGTCACTAGGGGTCAGTGCCACATCTCAGTTCTGGCTGGAGGAATTGCTGCCTCTCGTCGTGCTGCTTAATTGATCCTGGAGAACTGCCATCAAAGCAATGGGGGTCCAGGAAACTGATACCCTGTGGGGGTGCTGATGGCTGAGGGCCTGTTTGCTGCTGGGGGGGGGGGGGGGGACACTGGCTGCAGAAAGCTAAGGGCTGGGGGGCTCACAGCTCCCATATCACCAGTGGGTCCCCCAGCCCTGAGCCTCCCAGCAGGGAGGTGCCAGGAGCCCTGAGCCCAGCCAGCAGCTCTGCAGCCGCGGCTGTAGGCACCAGGGAGGAGACCTGCTTGGCCACATCTCATGGCCACTGGCTGCGTTAGGTGGGGCTGCTGGCCCTGAGCACAGGTGTGGGTCAGGGTCCTGGGCTGCGTCAGGTCGCATGGGTTTGGCTCTGGGTTTGGCTGTTTCGTTAAAAACAAAATATCTTTGTTGTTGTGTAGCTCAAGCGGGCACTTGGGGCATGGAGGAAATCTTTACAGGCATGCATGTACCAGGATATGTGCATATAGAGAGAAAATGTTCTGCGTACTGAGAGCAGTTTGTTGTCTGCATCTTACAGCCTTCTCATTCTCTGGCAGCAGCAGTCCTGCATTGTGTTCGTTTTAGTAGCTGTGGCTCTGGGAAGACCAACGTGGAAAGAAATACTCAATAAATGCTTATGGCCTCAAGTAAAAAGAGAGCTGAGGAAGAAGAGCTCTGCATCCCAGGGCAGCTGAGGTGTCTGAGGTGTCTTTGATTGAACAGAAGATAAAATAAGGATACGAAACGAGGATTACATGGCTGTGTTTGAGTGCAAAACAGTTTGACTCTGCACGGAGTGCTCCAGGAGCTGAGGTCTGACTGAGCAGCCATCCTCATCAGCAGGGAAGGAGAGGAGCGCTCACTGCAGGGACTGAGGGAGCATTGTGCTTTCCACGTTTAAAGAGCTGTTAGAAGAACTGTTATGGAGTGTTTCTGGTCTGTGGCATGGCTGGTGGGCAGCAGACTGATCTCCTCAGAAGCCAGCCCTGGGGGCTTGGTTGCATGACCATGGTCCCCATAGGACATTCAGAAAGCAGTCGTGTCTCTTCTTGCAGCTTTGTGACCCTCTGGGTGAACCACAACTTTTCTCAGGTGGGATGGAAGGTGAACGTTCCAAATCAGCTGTTCTCAACCCATCCCTGCCTCAGTGCCCCAGACCACCAGTGGCCACAGACCCTATCGTGGCTATGCAACGGGAATACAGCTGTAGGATGGCTAAAGATGTGGCTGCAGCAGGAGGAAGCATGTGGGAGCAGATGTCATGGGAAGGACACATGTGCCTGTGTGTGGGCAGCTGCCAGCGCCGCCAGGATGTGAACCAAGACAAGAGCTGGTGGCCTGGCTTGTGTCACTTGTGCTCATCAGTTCCTGGTGCCACAGGGATGGAGCATCTGGCAGGGCTGGCGGAAGGAGGAGGAGGATGGCAGCCTTCCTGGAGCTGTGGCTGGGGAAGAGCTACCAGCTGAAGCTCTTTGAACAGCCCTGGTGGAGAGGGGCACAAGGCAGGTGGGCCTCAGCCCTCATTCAGGAACATCCAATTTTAAAAGGGTGACACAAAGCATCGGGCTGCAATCCCAGGGCCCTGGAGGGGGTGGGAGAAGGGAAGGAGCTGGTGTGATGTTGGCATGGCCAGAGGTGGCAGAGGAGCTGTGCTGACGCACATCTGGGACAGGGAGGGTGCAGGATGGAGCTGGGATGTGAGATAACGAGTGGCCAGGGGGCGGGCCGGGTTTCCTTATTGCTGAGGATGTGTGCCTGAGGTTTCCATTGATGAAAATACAGCTGTGCTCCCGATCATGGCCAGGGGAGAGATGGGGACTGCGGTTCCCTACAGGGCAGCTGCCACAAGTGGCTTCATGTGTGTCCTGCTCCACCAGACAGGGTCTGGATCCCCTCTGCCTCCTTCCTTCTGGAGCTGAGAATCCCCAAACACCTTCTTGCTCTATTTTCCCTTTCCAACAGAGAGATGCCACATCCCAGCATCTCCTCCTGGGGTTACATCCGTTGCCCTAAGGTGTCTCGCTCCGTCCCCAGGCTGAGCGATGCAGGTGTCCACGCAGGAAACTCGCCCAGCCCGAGAAGCCAGAAGAAGAGGAGCTCAAGTTGGAAAAGCAGGAATCAGAATGGGCCAAGCAAGGCAGAACTGGGGACGGAGCGCAGGTGGCGAGTCCTGCAGTGCCACGTGGCTGCTCATTGTTCATTGTTCCCTCCTGGCTGAGCGGAGCCAGCGTGGGGACAGGAGACGATAAGGGAGGAGAGGGCACTGCTCTGGTTCCTGCTCCCCGACAGCTTGTTTCCTCACTCGCCTGACCTCTCCTTAGGTAAACTCAGTGCTTTGCCTCTTACAGTTTGCTTTGCTCTCAACACAACGCGGGGCTCTCAGAAAACAGCCCGGCTCTATTAATAGCCCACAGGGTTGCCAAATCCCTTCTGTATGTTGAAAGAGTGGCTGCAACACCATGATTCAACCCTCAGTGGTAAGAAAGGAGGTGTGCTGGAAGGGTCCTGGCCTGGAGGGCCATGTCCAATGTGGAGCAGAGGTGGGGACAGCCCTTTGCTCCATTGGCCATGGATTTCTTGGCTTGCTTGCAACACAAATAATTGTATCGCTAAACTCGGTCTTGTTCCTTGCTGCTGGCAGATGCCCAAACTACAGAGCTGGACTTGATGGACTTTTGTTGCATATGCACCTGCAATGGAGGAAAAACAGGACCACCTCAAAGGGGGCAAAGCCATGGACGAGTCGCTGCAGTTCCTTGCACTCAGGTGGGGATGAAATCCACCATGTCCCTGTCCCAGCCTTCCTCTGTGACCTGTCCTGCCAGCAGGAGAGGGATGGCATCTCCTTGGAGCCCTGTTACGTTTCCTGTCTTGGGGTCTTGTCTCCAGCAGCTGGGCTCATTGGGAGCTGCCTGTGCTGGCAAATGGGAGCTTCAGAAGGATGGGTGGCCCTCAAAATGCTCTGGGTAACCCTGTGTGCAGCCTGGGGGATGTGGTGATCCTATGGGCACCCTGGGGGATGTGGAGCCCGTGAGGAGAGGTGGGGTCCTGGGCACGGGGTACCCCAGGCGTGCGGCTGGAGGATGCTCTGCTAGGATCTCATCCTGGTGTAGAGGTGAGCAGAGGAGGGAGCCCCAGCTGCAAGCAGGCCAGGCACTAACAAGGCAAATATTTAGAAAGGCAGGTATTGCCCAAAAATAAATGCAAATGTTTTCAGGAGCAAAGCTAGAACAGTGACAGTGTCCATGGGCAGCGGCGTGAGCCACCCAGCCCAGGGGACGGAGCAGGGCCACTTACTGCTCTGCCCGCACAGTGTGCAGGGTCTACAGGGCTTTTCTGCTGAGCTTCTTGGAGACACCAAATCCCCACGGCCCTGTGTGGCCGTGAGCACATCTGCAGCCAGGACAGCAGCTCTGCTCCTGTAGGGCAGCCAGATGTGCTCACGGCCGCCAGCTGTGCGGGCACGCGGTGACTCAGCCCACTGCCATGGGCAGCTATTGCATACGCAGAGCCGGGCAGCCCTCTGGCTCCCGGGGGTGTGCTGAGTCACCCAGCCAGGTGCAGCCTGCCAGCCCTCACGGGACATCAGCACAGCTGGAGCCCGGGGGAACGTGCATTCTGGTGACCCCGCATCCTGCCACCACATCTCCAGTGCACCCAATGCTGGCTGTGTTGCTTAAGGGATATGAGGGGGAAGAGGCTGAGGGATGCAGCAGATCCCTATGGCAGGCATCCTGCTCTGAAAGCCTGGCACGCAGCCGGGTCTGTGTCACCATGCAGGCACCAGGCACCGGTGGCATCTGGATCTGGTTCCTTGGCGGCGATGACGAGCACAGAGCACTGCTCCAGTCTGCATGTTTCCGTGTTTTCCTCCTGCTAAAAACCCCTCTTTTTCCCCCAAGCCACCGCTGGCTGCCCTGGGAAGAATGCGGTTTCCAAAAGTTGTCAAAACCCAACCCATGGCCAAGCGTGGGCGTGAGCCCAGCTCACACCCAGAGTGCACAAAACCCCGCTGGCTCTTAATGAAAAGTGCAGCAAATAGAAGTTCACAGCTCTACAGAGCACAAATCCAGGGGGCTGGGGTCAGCAAGGACCCAAAGGGACCTATTGCTGTTCCCGATGGCTCAGGACGGAGGCAGCAGAGAGGCACTGCGGGTGCAGCAGCCCTTGAGGAGCACCAGGAGTTGGTTTGAGGTCATCTTCCTCCCTGCACAGCTCAGATTTACCCTGGGAGCTGTTTATTGGGATGGTGCACTCAGTGCAATGGGAAGTGGAATCCGAAAGTGTGACCATGACATCAAAACCCAGGATCTCTGAAGGGAAAGCCACCAGAAACACTGCGGATCCTTCTTTCCTCGCCCTGTGATTTGCAGCTGGGTATGGGTCAGGAGCTGGGCTCTTTGGTGGCCGTAGCACTGGCTGCTGTGTCACCTATCCCCACCATTCTGGATCACAGGACACAGAACCCTGGGGTCGTATCACTGGAAGGATGTGCACCATAATTATATGTGTGCTGGAGACAACAGGACACAGCTCCAGCCAGAACGAAGTCTCCAGCGTTTTGCTTTCTCTCTGCTGCCCGATTCCCAGGGAATGGGAAGGGCTTTGCAACACAGCCAGGCTCCTCATGGCAAAGCTTCAACTATTCTCCGGCCAGGCAATGCAGCAGTGCTGGGGGAGCAGGGCCAGCTGGCTCTTCCCAGCTATTTCTCCGCGCTCATGGGCTCAGCAGCCCAGCCCAGAGCACAGCCCACTGCTCCTGCTGCCCCCACATCTTCCTCCTCCTGATGGCACCGGCAGAACCTGGGTGGGATGTGGGATGTAGGGACACTCAGCTGGGAAATGTGGACACCCCCACCCCGTCTCCTTTTTATGATAAGGAACATTTCACGTGGTCCAAAACTAAGGGTTTGAATTTCCTTCACTCTTGCTACAGGGCGGTGGTCACTTCAAATGAGTTTGGGGTGGGCAAGCGGGCTGCTGGTGGCTGCTGAACATCTCCATCTCCATGCCGAGTATCTCCACCCCAACACTGAACATCTCCACCCCAATGCTGAACATCTCGATTCCAACACTGATCATCTCCATCTCTCTGTCTCACTACTGAACATCTCCACCCCAGTGCTGAACATCTCTATCCCAATGTTGATCATCTCCATCCCACAGCTGAACATCTTCATCCCAGTGCTGAATGTCTCCATCCCAACAGCGAACATCCCAAATTCAAGACTCAACATCTCCGTCCCAGTGCTGAACATCTCCATCCCAGTGCTGGACATCTCTATCCCAAAGCTGAATATTTCCATCTCCATTTTCTGAAAAACACCCTGCGAGATTCTTAGACCCTCAGGAAGGATGAGGACCTCGTATTGACATCCAACAACAACGGAGACCCCCAAAGATGGTTCCTGTTAGAAACACATGCCCAGCGCCGAGCCCTGGGGTAAAGCCAAGGCTGTGACGCTCCCTGTTTTCCTTCCCACTCCTGGCAAATCTCTGCCCTCCATCAGCCAAACAATCCTGCCCTGTCCCCGTGCCCTCTGGCTCCAGCTAGGCTCTAGCAAATCTGAGCAGGGGGACAACACAGTTCAACAGAGTGTAGAACGGCGCTTGGAGCACGGCAGTGCAGAGGCAATGCCCAAAGCAAACACAGTCCTGCAAAAAAATCCTTCCCAGCTTAGTGCACCCTTCTAAAAACACAGAGTGACTTCAGAAAAATGTGAGAAAACATGAGCTGCTCACCCTGAGAGAGAAAACAGCATGGGAGCCATAGGATGGAGCCTGCTATCTGCAGCCACATCCCCGTTGCAGAGGATCCTGGGGCCATCGTGATGCCCGGGAAGGGCTGAGCTCCCTTAAAGAGCTGTTGGATAATGAATGTGGAGTTGAAAACCTCTTACAGAAGGGATGTGCCACAGCAGCCCACTTCAGCTCCCTCTCCAAGAGAGATTATTAATTATAAACATTGCAAATCTTCGTGATTCATACTCATAATTGCAGTGTATCCATCACACACTGGGAAATCATTAAGGGAAAGCATGGGCTGGAGGCACGGGGCAGTTGTAACCGTTGCTGTTGAAGAGCACGAGCAGGAAAGCGTCATGCACAGGAGGAAGAGCGGCCCCAGTGCCCCTCTTGTGCAATGGCTCGGCAGAGGGGAGAGGCACTGGGAGGATGCTCAGAGGGGGAAGTGGCCTCCTGAGCAGCCCCGGCTCCCCTGGGGCTGGTTGTCCCATCTCGGGCAGTACTGCCTGCAGGGAAATTTGCACAGCCATTCCCAGCAGCCAGACGTGCCAGGAAGCGTTTTGCCACTTCTCCATCTCATCTTCAGCATCCTCGTGCTCTTCAAACGGTGCTGGAGAGGTTCAGGTTGGATGCTGGGAAACATTATTTTCTGAAAGAGAGGTGATGCTCTGGCACAGCTGCCCAGGCAGCGGTGAAGGTGTCCAAGAACCACGGAGACGTGACACTGAGGGAAATGGACAGTGGGCACGGTGGGAATAGGTTGGGCTTGGGCATCTCAAAAGTCTTTTCCAACCTTGCTGATTCTGTGATTCCCTATCCGCCCCACGGACATGGTCCTGCAATGGGAGTGGGGGCTGCGGAGGCACAGCTGGGGGCAGCCCCAGGGGACAGAGGTGATGGGCTGGTGCCAGGGACATGGGAACATTGGGCCAGGTGCAGAGAGCCCTGGATGTGGGCCCCCCAGGGCCAATCGAGAGCCATCACGGCCTCAAAGGAGCTGCTCCCATTCCCAATCGGATGGAAAAGGTCTGTAGGGGAGGAAATAGCGGCCGCTCACGGCAAATAAATGCTCTCTCATGTATACATCCACTCGGCACAACAAACTCCACCAACCCTCAGTGATCCATGGGGCCAAAGCTCTGGTAGCACGAATGTCTGTGGATAAACACAGGCAGAAGCAAACAGCTCTGGAATGGCTTCGTGTAAACACAGCCAGAGCTCTTTTCAACTCTGCTCCAGGCTCTGTCCGCTTTGAAATCTCACATCTGTCCCAGCCAACACCGTCCCCTCCTGCCCTTCCCTCCCACCCATAGGAGATATAACCCCAGGCCCAGTGTGCCCTGGTGCTGGCACTGGGGAGAATAAAAAATAATTAAAAAATTAATAATAGTGATTTTAAAAGGTAAGTTCAGCAGATGGGAAGGTCTTGCTGGGAAAAACATGGCTGGAGAGGTTTGTGTGTGAAGGGGCTGTTTATGGAGGCTGGGGGAAGTGAGACAGCTGAGGATGGTCAGCATAAGTGTGGGGTGCCCGAACCTTGTGGGACAGGGACAGCAATGGGGTGAGAGGAGAGTGGGGATGGGGGTGGGGACAGAGATGGGGACAGGGACATGGGTGGGGATGGGGTGAGAATAAGGATGGGTATGGGGGCATGGAGATGAGGGTGGGAACAGAGATACAGGTGAGGATGGGATGAGGATCAGATGAGAATAGGGATGGGGATGGGGATGAGAATGGGGAAGGGGACAAGGATAGGGATGGAGACTGGGATGGGAACAGGGATACAGATGGAAATGAGGATGGAGATGGGATGAGAAGAGGGATAGGAATGGGAATGGGGATGGAGAAAGGGATGAGGACAAGGATACAGTAGGGGATAAAATAGGTATAAGGACAGAAATGGGGATGGGGAAGGGACAGGGATGGTGCAGGGCTCAGCCGGGCTCCTCTCCATACAGCACCCTTGGGCTCAGAGAGCTCTGTGCCTGCAGCAGGAGCCTCTCCATGCACACCAGTGGCATCTGCATCAGTGGCTGCATCAGGAAGAGCCTCAGCCTTTGTCATTCCTCTGGGCTTTACCAAATGGATGGAGGCTGCAGGAGGGCCATGAGAGTGGGAAGAAAAGCAGAGCCCTGCTAATCTCCTTCAATCTTGCTCAGCATCCTTGCTCTGGGACACAGGAATCACAGAATCCTCGAACAGCCTGGGTTGCAAAGGCCCACAGTGCTCACCCAGTCCCAACCCCCTGCTGTGTGCAGGTCACCAACCAGCAGCCCAGGCTGCCCAGAGCCACATCCAGCCTGGCCTTGAATGCCTGCAGGGATGGGGCATCCACAGCCTCCTTGGGCAACCTGTTCCAGTGCCTCACCACCCTCTGGGGGAAAAACTTCCTCCTCATATCCAACCCAAACCTCCCCTGTCTCACTTTAAAACCATCCCCCTTGTCCTGTCACCATCCACCCTCACAAACAGCCGTTCCCCTCCTGTTCATACGCTCCCTTCAAATACTGGAAGGCCACAACGAGTTCTCCCCAGAGCCTTCTTTTCTCCAAGCTCTTTTCCATCTCTGCACACTGTGGCTTGGTGTGTTGACCGCTGCAAGACCCGTCTCACAGAGCAGAGAAACAAACTTCCTTCACTTTTCAGGAGTTTTTCTTTCAGCCACGAGCTGGCAGCTCCTGCAGCTGAACCACAGCACCAGCAGGGCGGGCGGGGGCTGCTCTCTGCACCCGAGCTGTGCTCAGATTTATGGTCTGCCATAGCTCTATTTGGGCTGCACGTGACCGGCTATGAAATCCCAGGACCTTTGCTCTCCCTCACCCATCAGCCCTGCTCCTGAGGATGCTATAACAGGGGTAAAAGCCCAATGAAAGGGGTTTGCAGGAGAGACTGTAGCGTGCAAGCAGGACAGCGAGCAATAGGTCACGCTCAGCCATGGCTTGTAACTTTTATAGTCTTTCCAGAGCCAGATGCTTGACATTAGTTTGACACTGTTGAGGCTCTTGTTTCTGAAGACTCGGATTCTTTGGGAACCGCGGCGGTGCTGACAGATCTGCAGCATTTCCCCGTGGACCACATCGCTCGGGTGGATGCGGATGTTTCCACGATTCAGAGAAATCCACTTAAAAAAAGCAGCTGGGCACGTGAGAGCCGTGCTGAAATGTCTGCTTCCCTTCCCACTGCCGGCAGCCCAGTGGGTGCAGGGGAAACCCATTGGTGATTTTAGGCTGCTCACCACGTGGGCACCAAAGCATCCGCAATGCATGCCCAACTGGGATGGCTCTCACCATTGGGTTTTCCCATCTGAAGAAGAGCCGTTTATCTCCATTTGTGATACAAAGAAAGGCGGTGGAGAAATCATATTATCACATTCATCATCTGGATGCTCTTAAAGGGTGAGGATTCTCTCCACGGGAACGTGCCGAAGCCGTGCAGACCCGCCGCATGCACACATCCCCAGAGCAAACAAATAGGAACATTTTAGGGCTCACCCTTGTGCTGGTAGCTTTATTTTTGGCTCTCAGTTCTTTCTGGGTCTGTACAAATGTCCCATGGTGTTTTCAGCTCATCCTCACGCTCCCCAGTTCTTCCATACTCACTGGGCATCCCAACGATTCCCATCATGGAGTGTCCCCCGGGTGCTCTCCATGCAGACACGATGTCCCCATCCCTCCCCATGTACGTGCCTTTGTGCTTGGATGCTGCTGGCCTCTGCTCACGGGTAACAGCTATAGGATGAGAGATGATGGACTCAAGTTGTATCAGGGGAGGGCCAGAATTTCTTCTCCAAAGGAGTGGTCAGGCAGTGGCACAGCTGCCCAGGGAGTGGTGGGCTCACTGTCCCTGGAGGTGCTCAAGAGAAGTGTATCTGTGGCACTGAGGAATGTGGGCAGAGGGTATGGTGGTGCTGGGCTGGGCTTGGGGATCCTAATTAGAGGTATTCTCCAGCCTTAATGATTCTATCATTCTACAATCTGGGCCAGGACAGGAGCCCTCCCCCCACAGGATCCAATGCCAGTTCCAGCACCCATCCCTTCCCCAGTTTCCCCCAGCTGTGGCTGCAGGAGGGTGGAGCCAGGCATGGAGCCGAGCCCCTCCCTCCCACATTCCTCCCCCATGCATCAGCTCCAGGAGCTGTGGCCAGGTATGGGCTGGGACAAAGAACCTGAAAGTCCCTGAGCAGCCAACATGAAGTGGGGAGTGGGAGAGGCTTCACCCTCTACCAAAAATCCAAAATGTTAAATGTATACATAATGGGATAGCATTATCTTGTATATATTTATCAATAAATGATACGTATATATCACTCATAGATTACAGGTGGGGCCCTGGGCAGCTTGAGCTGGTGGGGGGCAGCCAGCCCATGGGTTGGGCTGGGGGCTGGGTGGTCACTTCTAACCCAACCTGTGCTGTCATCCTATGGCATCCTCACAACCCTGCCCAGAAATGTTCCAAAACGAGCCCAAAACCAGGAGAGAAGGAGCAAATAAGAGGGACAGAGATAAGAAACCCTTGAGGGAAGGCCACGGATAACAGCACGACACTCAGGTGCGTCATATTTCAGCAGAGCAGATGCTGATCGAGTTGACGAAGGTTGAATTAATTTGGGTATTCTAATAGCTCCTGCTTGACGCTAATAAAAGCGACGTTTTGTGCAGGCTCGTGGCTCAGGATGCAGTTAATTATGGCCTTGCAGAGCTCTCACTGAGGTCTTTTCTGGTCTGATAGAAGGAGCTGGACCAGCTGCTGCTTTGACTGCAGCAGCAGCCAGGGGTGGCTGAGGCTGGGAACAGCACTGAGATGTGGCCAAGTGGATGCAGCAGGATGGGCACTGGGAGGTTTTCCCCAGCCCTACGTATCCCACTGAGGAGCCAGAAAGCTCCCCAACAGCATATAAGCAGCAATTAGTGGTCGGCAGCTACGCTGGTGGCTGGAGCTCGTGGTATGCATGGAGCTGTCCCTTCCGTCCCCTTCCATCCCGTCCCATCCCGTCCCATCCCGTCCTATCCAATTCCATCCCATCCCATCCCATCCCATCCCATCCCATCCCATCCCATCCCATCCCATCCCATCCCATCCCCTTCCATCCCATCCCATCCCGTCCCATCCAATTCCATCCCATCCCACCTCATCCCATCCCATCCCATCCATCCCATCCCATCCCATCCCACCCCACTCCATCCCTATGGATGGCCCCAGTTGCTCCCCTCACCACCACATGCCTCAGTGGGATGTGGCCCCTCTATTCCCAGTGGGGTTTTTCCATTCTTTGCATGCCAGGCAGCCTTTCCTGCTGGTTTAGGATTAGGCAACTTGTCCCGAAATTCCACCGTGAGCCACCGTGTCACCACCAAATAAAGCAGAAGAGCTCCTGGCTGTTCCCAACGTGTGTTTTGGCTCATTTTCAAGCGCTCTCTGCAACATAAAAGGCCCAGAAACTGCTGTGCCACAGCTGCATGCGAAGAAGTGAGGTGGGTGATGCGGAGCAGCCTTCTCCAGAACCCACCCCAGCCCTGCAGCCATCCCTGGGCTGCAGGATTGCCAGAAAGCCGTCGGCGGGGCTTGAGCAATCGCATCCCATGCTGACATCTGCCCACACGCGTTTCGGAGGCCAGTAAACTTCCTGTGGATGTTGGCTGGCTGACAGGAGTGACATAAATTCTGCCCTTTTTTTAGAGGTTGGGTTTTTTTTTCCCCTATTTTTGTTGTTAAAACAGGTAGGTGCCCTGCCCCTGGTTTTAGGCACAGCGGTTTTGGGGTTTCCATTTCTGCACAGCCCCTGAGGTGAGGATCTTTCTGCAGCCTGGGGATGAGCTGAGGTTCCCCACCCCTCTCCGAGGCTTGGATTGCTCTCACCATCCGTGATGCATGGGATACCCTCACATCTATGATGCTATGTGGGTTGCTCTTACGTTCTATCATGCTTCACAGGTTGCTCTCTTGACCTGTAATGCCACGAGCAGAGCGATTTCCTCGGCACAAAACCACACACAGCTCCTTCCAGTGACATTTATTACACAGGGGTTTTACACTGATGCCATATAGGAGAGCTCCACATCTCTGCCCGTTAGGGCTTTTCTGGGGCAGAGCTCTCCAACAGAAAGGCCACGCCATCTGCAATAGCACGAAGACATCGCTTTGGTGGGACACTGCAGCATCCCAGTGGTGGTGGGGACACTGGGACGAGTGCCACCGGGCAAGTCCCCACGGGAAGGACTGTGGGGATGAGACCTTCTCTTCCACGCCAACCCCAAACCCAAAGCCCTGGGCATGGTAAAACAGGGACAAGAAAAGTTCTTTGCAAAAAGGGAATCTGGGAGAGGCCACGTGGCCACAGCGGCCATCGATGCTGGGCCGCCACCATGCAGAGCCTGACATCGCCAGGAGGAGGACAAACAGACACAGACACACAGAGCCACAACTGATACACTGCATTCCCTTGGGCAGAGGACAGAGGGGAAAGGAAGAAGTGGAGCCAACCTTCTCCCTCTGCCAGCTCCTCTCCTGCCCAACCCTGCTGAGCTGGGTGTTGGTGGTGGACCCACACCTGTGCCCACACCTCTCCACCATCCTGAGATGGAGATCCTCAACGGCATCCCCACCACAGCCCTCCATGGGGCACGACTCGCCCCACCCCAGGGTGTTAGCGATGCCTGATGTTCCAGTCCCATCCCACCAGCATCACTTCCACCCACGTTGGCTTGGCGTGGCACCGACTGCAGCCCCGTCCCACCTTACGGCAGCGACGTCCCTTTTGAAGCCATGAAACAGAGCCCACCCAAAGTGAGCCCAGCCTGTTGGCTGCTTCCTTCTGCACCTACTGCCCGCCGGGCTCCAGCTTTGTTTTTGCAGGGGTCGAGCACTGCGCATCCTGTCTGCATGGGGACAGCTGGCAGCACAGCACGGAGCGCAGCACCCGCAGCACCGGCGGCCGCAGGATGGCGAAGACCCAGGGATCAATGATGGGGTTGATGGAGAGGAAGCGCAGTGCCAGCAGGTCCCAGTCGTGGTTCTCGCTCTGGCTGAACTTATTGACGTAGGCACAGATCTGCAAAAGGCAACGGGGGAAAGTGACAGGGGCTCGGTGGGCCAGGAGGCTGGCAGGCAGGTGGTGGTGCTTCTCAAGCGGTGACGGGGAAATGAGTGTTGTCACAGCATATGGTCTGCTTCCACTGGCTTAAACGAATTTCCTGCTAATGAGAGCCAGGTCCGCGCTCTCATTTTCGCATGCTTCGTTCAGCCCTAACGCAATTAACCCAATGGCTGCTCAAGGAAGCGGTGAGCAGTGGACAAATCTCACTGAGCATGCTGAAGGCACGGGACGGAGAGGTCCCAGGGTGTGTGTCCGCCCCGGCGGTGCACCCTGACATGTGCCGACTCATAGCAGCTTATGGGGCTTCCTGGAAGGGTGACTCAGCACGCCTTACTCACATGGGGCCGTCGCCTCCCCCTCATTCCAGAACACGAGGGATGCTTGGATGCTCAGGGCTGTGGGGTGTGAGCATCCCTCCTGTGGGTCAGATCCATGGGGTACCACATGGGGACGGTGCCCCCACGGTGCCGCCAGGCTTGGGGCTTTTTGGGAGGAAGGTTTGATGGCTCTGTGGTACAGTCACCTCAAGGTTCACATGTCAGGGCAGCCCATTAGAGGGGTGGCTGAAAAGAGAAAGTGTCACTTTGCTTGGTTTGAGAAGCTGCCAAAAGGCAGCCTCAATGAAACCCATGCGGGCCGGGCAGTGGGAAAGGAAAAGCCGCCGCATTTTTGGGCACGGCTGGCATCTGCCATGGGATCCTCTTTGGCCACACTTTCCCACCCACCGACCCTAAGCAGACCACGGGGTCCCACTCCCTGAAGACTGCAGCATCCCAACCCAATGGAGTGCGTGGGCCCGTTGATGGGAGATCTCAGGATGTTGAGTCTGGATCCTGGGATGCTGGCGAGCTCCCGGCCATCACTGTTTTGTCTTTTCTCTCTCTTAAAATCCAGACAGTCTGGCTGGGCTGCAGGCTGCGGTTACATTATCTTCCCCCGGGACTCTTCCTTCTGTGAGTGCAAAGGGAAGGTAGCGTCCGCCTGAGCCCACGAGCACAAAATTAGTGCTGGCAGCACGCCTAACCCTAGCGGGGCTCGCTCCTAATGGGAAAAAACAATGGCAAAATCTTCTCCTGCAGCCGTGGGCTCACACAGGTGGGTGCTGGAGGGGATGAGGAGAATGCGGTGCTACTGGGGAAACAGCATGGGGGAGCTGAAAGCAGCCCCAAGAGGGGGGAGAGTGGTGCAGGGTTTGCTTATGCAGCTGTGTTACGTGAGATCCTCATCCAGACCAGCACAGAGATGTTTTCCTCATCCGCATCCTTAACCCCAACCCCATTCCCATCCCCATCCCCAACCTCGTCCCCAACCCCAACCTCTTCCCCATCCCCATCCCCAACCCAATCCCTACCCTATCTTCCCACAACCGGCTCCTTGATCTGCCACAATGAGTGCCCAGCCCTTGGGCTTGGGAACCATTTGGTCCAAGAGACACCGGCGTGCCTCTGCAGGGTGGGAGGGCACTGCTGCCATCCGCTCATCCCACTGCTGGTGCTGGGAATCCTTTGTTTCGATTCCCAAGAGTTTGGGGTCTCCCAAAATTTGGGAGAAAAATCACGTTGATCTCAGCCCTTAAATTTCGGGCAGCAGCATGGAGCATCACCTAGAGCGCTGTGGGTGCCCCATCCTCGGAGATGCCCGAGGCTGTGGATGGGCCCTGGGCAGCCTGAGCTGGGGGGCACTGAGCCCACGGCAGGGCTTGGAAATGGATCATCTTTAAAGTCCCTTCCAACCCAACCGTTCTACAATTCCGCGATTCTACGAGTCTATGAGTCTGTGACTCTAGGAAACGGGGAGAGGCGGCGGCACTCACCGTGAAGGGCAAGGAGCAGATGACGAAGGTGATGGTCATGATGGCGAGGAGCAGGAGGTGGTCGATCTCCTCGGCCATGGAGAAGATGCGGCGGCCGCAGCCCCCCACCACTCGCGGCTGCTCGAGCGTGGCCAGCCGGCGCGTCCTCTGCCCGCGGCGATGCATGCGGGCCAGGTTGGCGATGACACTGAGGTTACACAGCAGCACCGAGAGGATGAGGAAGAGGAGTAAAGTGGCGTAAAGCAACGAGAAGGTGACGTGCAAACCGGCCGCCTTGTGCCGACCGTCGTCCACGCGCATCTGGATGAAGCACCAGGTGCCGGGGCAGTACTGCACGTAGCGCCCGAAGCCCAGCAGAGGCAAGGAGCAGAAGGCTGCCGAGAAGGTGTAGATGGCCGGGAGGGCCACCAGGCCGGCGCGGGGGCTGAGGAAGCGCTCGTAGAAGTAGGGCCGCCCCAGGGCCAGGCAGCGCTCCAGCGCCATGGCGAAGAGGACGAGCATGGTGGCGAGGCCGAAGAAACTCATGGCGAAGCCGAAGTAGAGGCAGATGTGCCCTCCCCGCCCCAGGGCGTTCAGCGTCAGGTTGCGGTGGTAGGAGGCCAGCACGAAGGGGCTGACGGAGCAGGTGCCCAGCAGGTCGGTGACCACCAGGGCCAGCACCAGGACGTGGAACAGGGACGGCGGGCGGGCGCGGGGCGGGCGGCGGCAGCGCAGCAGCAGCCCCAGGGCCAGCAGGTTGCCCAGCAGCCCCGCGGAGAACATCAGCGCGCTGACCAGCGGCCGAGCTCCGGCCGCCAGCGCCTCTCCGTGCCCGCACGGCTCCCGGCCCGTCCCGTTCATCCCTCCGCCGCCGCCCGAATGCCGCGGCCGCCCGCCCGCCGCCCGCAACGCCCCGCCCCGCTCCGCCCCGGGGCCGGGCCGCGGCTCCAGGGGGTCCGCGCAACCGGGGCCGGCGGGGAAGGGGTGTGCGGGGCGGGAGGGGCGGCCCGGGGCTCCGGTGATGGGAGCGTGGGGGCGCGGAGACACCCGGCGCTGGTCGGGGAGCCACGCCGCACGGCGCGTCCCGCTGCCGGGCTGGGAGCCCCGACGCGCCGCGCGTCCCGGAGCTGAGCGTGGGTCCTCTGCTGCCGGAGAGTCCCGGGGATATCCGGGGGTACGGGGCATGGCGAGCCCTAATGCGGATCTGGGAACCTCGGGCTCAAAGGGAGCCCCTGCGCTCATTTAGGAGCCCAGGCTCGCTGCGATTCCCAGTGCTGGTGCCGGTGTGGGAGCCCCAGTGCTGATTTAGGAGCCGTGACGTGATGCTGATTTGGGAGCCATGTCGTGATGCTGATCTGGGAGCCATGATACCACTCAGCGTGGATTTTGGAGCCTCGAGGCACAGCGTGCACTGATGCTGATGTGGGAACCTTGGTGCACGCTACATCCTGGTGCCAGTTTGGGAGCCCTGGGCTCATGGTGAGCCCCAATTGTGGTGTCACTGAAGGATCCCCAGTGCACCCTGAGTCCAGTGCTCATGGTGAGCCCCAGTGGAGATTCAGGAGCCCTGATGTACCCAGATGTTGATTTGGGAGCCACAACGCACAGTGGGAGCGCAGCGAGTGGGAGCCTCGGAACATGGTGAGCCACAGTGCTGAGTTGGGAATCCCAACACACAGAGCACCCAGGGCTGATTTGGGAACCCTGGGCTCATAACGAGTCCCAGTGCTGACGTAGCAGCCCCAGGCTGACAGCAAGCTCCACTTCTGGTATCTGCAGGAGCCCAGATGCACAGTGAGATCTAATGCTGATTCAGGAGCCCCAGTGATAATCTGGGAGCCCTCGGTTCACCATGAGCCCCAGTGCTGATTTGGGAATCCCAGGCTCACAGCAGGAACCTCAGTGCACGCTGAGTAGCAGAGCTGATTGAGGAGCCCCAGGCAGACACCAAGCCCCAGTGCCAGCCCAAGGTGTGGGGCAGTCTGTGGGGGAGTCCCAGCTGCGGAGATGGGACCCCACAGCCCCAAACTGTGTGGGTGCTGCAGGCGCCAAAGCCCACGCAAGTCCTGAGTGAAAAAAAAAAAAGAAGCCAGGATTGGGCTGGGCACTGCTGGAGGGATCCCGTGGGGAACAGCCCAACCTCTCCGCACCTCAGGATGGAAACAGACAACCTTTAAGGTCCCTTCCAACTCAATCCGTTCTATGATGGCTTGGGCTGGATGGAGCCCTGGGCAGCCTGATCTGGTGGTGAGCACCCAGCCCATGGCAGAGGTGGGGCTGGGGGGCTGTGAGGTCCCTTCCAACCCAACCACGCTCTGATCCAACCATGGATCCAGCCCAAGCAGGGCTCAGGCACACCTCTTATCCATAGCCCAGCGGTCACCCCGGTGCCCGTTGGTCCCCGAAACCCAACAATATTCAGTGGTGCCAACCAGCTTCCCGTGGGCACGCCGCTTTCTGCCACACGCATCTTCATTGCTGTGTTTTTTGAGTTCCCTTTGGTAACAGGAACTTCGTCAAGGAAATATGCTGAAGGCAAACTCCAGTGCTGGGTGAGCTGCGGTTTGTGACAGCACCTTCACTTCCGATGCGCCGGTTTGGTTCGGTTCCCCAGCAGAACCCTACAGATCATTGAGTCCAACTCAGCTCTGCTCTTCCTAGATGAACAGGAACCTCAAAGGACCTCAAAAACCAGATGGTAAATGCTGGGCGAACGGTGCCAACCCATGGGGCAAAGCATTACGAGCAGCAGTGTTCCCACAGGGGCTGCTCCCACCTTCCCACTGCTGCTCCGTATCACAGCCTGGCAACTCCTGGAGCTCGTTTTCCTTGCGCTAATGGAGCCTTAAATACCCACGTGGACTTCGGGCTTCTTGACCAGCGGTTGCCTCTGATGGGATATTTTTGCAATCACAGGAAAATCGCTGGGTTTGTTGGTTTGTTTTTCCTGAGCTCCACAGCAGGAATGCACCACTTGGTGGTACAGCCCGTCCGTTTCTTGGGAAGTGTTTGTTTTCCTCCTCCCACTTCCATGTTTATCTCCGGGATAACAAGGAGCACGTCTTCCCTGGGGCTGCTGGCATGGCTTTCCCTGGGAGCAGCCTCGCAGGGCTGTCCCACTTGGAGGAAAGCCTCGGGCTTGTCGGAGCACTGCAGGAATCCCACAGAAACTCTGGGGCCGTGCGTTGCGCGCTGCAGCCCGCCCAGGCACGTGGGGAGTGGCTGAAAAATGCGCCCAGGCAATGGAACGGGACACGGACAGAGAGCAGTGCTGGGAAATGAGCTTTGGCAGCGCCCTGCCTGGATGGCGTGAGCTGGGAGAGATAGAACAGGCTCAGCCGTGGGGCAGAAGGGTGGGTGGGGATGGATGGGGACAGCGGGGACACGGTGACCATGGCAGCACCGCAACAGGTCACCTCCAGCCGCACCGTGCCGCGTTCACACGGGTTTCTTCTTCCAAATGCAATATCGGTTTGACAACAAAAGTAAACACTGTGCAGAGCTGGCGGGGCACGGCTGCACCTTAAAGGGCTGGATAAACACAGGAAGAAGTACGGCTCCGTCTGCTCCAAGGACGTCGTGTGGATGGGGATGGTGGCCGCCGTCATCTTTTGTCCTAAATTTGTCACTGGAGGCAGCACCCAGAGGGGAAATGGGGCTCTCATGGGATGATGGTTTGCTCGCGTGCTGCAGCGCCGAGTGATCCATCCAAGGCTCTGCTTTTTCTCTCCATAGCTGCTCTTATTAACGGGCTGATCATAAACAGTGGGTTCGGATCATTGCTGTGGGCACCGTCTGAGTGGCACAAACACAGCATCAGTGCTGGGGGGACCTTGAGCCCTGAGCTCAGGTGGGGCCGGGATGGTGCACCCATCCTGATCCCTGCGACTCCATGGGGATGGCCTGGGGACAGTTTGGGAACAGCTCAGGAGCAGCTCGGGGATATCTTGGGGACACCCTGGGGGTACCCTGGGTACAGCTTGGGGACATCCTGGGGACAGCTTGTGTATGACTTGGGGACAGCTATGAGACATCTCAGGGGCATCTTGGGGACGCCATGGGTATCCCTTAGGAACACTCTGGGTACACCCTGGGTACATCTTGGGGACACCTTGGGTACAGCTTGGGGACACCCTAGGGCAGCTCCCAGGGATAACCATAGGCACGAGGTGATGGCACCAGGCTCCAAACTACTTTTATTCCACACAGAGTGGCACACATCCCTCCTCCCAGCACGTCCCCATGGCACTGCCCCATGGCACAGCACAGCCCCAAAGCCACACGCCAACGACACCTGCACGCTTCCCCAGCGCCGGGTGCTGCCCACACCTCACAAAGCGCTGCTGCACGGCAGCATTCACAGTTCTCCAGGCACCCCCCAGGGTTCCCATCCCGGGGATGGGGCGCAGCGCTGCCCGCTCTCCGTCACCATCCGGGCGCTGTCACCCCTGAGTCCCCGAGGCCGACGGCTCGCTCCTGGCTCCCCCAGCTCCTCCAGCACTGCGCTCAGGGGAAGACGAGCTGCGGGGTGCTTGGCCCACGCCATCCCTGGGGACAGAACTGCCCATCCCCCCCCGGCCCCGCACTCTTCAGCGTGGCCCGGCGGGAGCCCAGGCGGCGGCACAGGCGGCGCACGAAGAGGCGGAAGACGGAGGTGCGGAAGATGATGAAGACCCACGGGTCCACAATGGAGTTGACGGAGAGGAAGCGCAGAGCGCTGAGGTCGGCGTCCTCGTTGAAGTCGGCGGCGAATGCCCCCATGTAGGCACGGACCTGGGAAAAGTAAAGCAGCTATGAGAGATGCGGTGCTGTGGGAACCGTCCTGGGATTTGGGGACAGCCTGGGGACAATTTGGGGACAGTTTGGGGACAGTTCAGGGACAACTTGAGAACACTCCGGGGATAGTTTGAGGGCACCCCCAGAAGAGTTTGGTGACAACCTGGGGGCACACTGGGGATGGCTTGGGGACGCTCTGGAGACACCCTGTGGACAATCTGAGGACAGCTTTGGGATATCCCGGGGACAGCTTGGGGACAACTCGGACACAACTCAGGGACACCCTGTGGACACGTTGGGGGCAGCTCAGGAATAACTTGGGGACATCCCAAGGACACCTTGGGGACATCTTAGGGACACCCTGGCCCACCCCACCTGCGGGACACCCATAACCCCATGAAAGAACAAAGGGAAATATTTGGGAACTGCTTTCCCTAGGTGTGGTTGGAAGGGACCCAAAGCCTCCGGGATGGGGTGGGCTGGGGGGCAGCAGGGGGGGACACTGATGGAACTGACACAGTGACCCCCCCGGGATGCACAAAGCAGGGGGAGGTATCTCAAGGGGTGAAAGCAATGAGGTGATCTCCCCAGCATGTCTGGGACAGGATGAGGACGATGGGGGGGGTTGTTAAAAAGGGGCTAAAGCAGTGACTAGACTGCCCAGAAAGGGTTTGGTAGCAACGGGGTAACCTGACCTCCTCCTCCAAAGCGAGGTGGCGGTGATGGGGGGGGGGATTATGGCAAAGTGGTGAAAGTTATGACTTGATCCCAACTTGGCACCTCTGGGATGGGGGGGAGGTGGAGGGGTGAGGCGATGGGGTTTTATTCCATAGAAGTTAAAGCACTGAAGTAGTGCATCGGACAGGAAGTGGTGCTGGGGGGCTACAAATAACCTGACACTCTAGGATGGGATGGTGGAATAGGGGGGGTCGTTCCAAGGGGGTTAAAGCAAGGACCTGACTCCAGCTGACAACGCTGGGCTGGGGTGAGGATGATGGGGGGGGGGTCATTAAAAGGGATTAAAGCAACGAGCTGAGCCCCCCCCCCCCCTCCTTGGCACCAATGAGACAGAGTGATGGTATGGGGGAGTTATTCCAAGGAGATAAAGCAGCAACCCAACCCTCTGGGACAGGGCGACAGTGGAGGCAGTGAAGCAAGGAACCCCCCGACACACTGAGCTGTGCATTGCGTTGCTGGGGGGCAAAGCAGCCGCACGACCCCCCTCCCACCCCAGGCACCGAGCTGTGCCAAAGGGCGAGGACACGACGTCACCCTGCAGCAAGTGGGGACGAGACTGCGCCAAGGGAGGGGGACAACCTGGGGGGGGGGGGAGGCGGGTGAACCCAAGCGGGACGAACGGGGTTTCACGTCGGGGGGGCACAGCAGCGCCGGGTCAATGGAAGCGATGAAGCGGGGGGGTCCGGAGAGGTGAGGGGGGTGGGGAGGGGGACGCGCAGCGTACTCACGATGAGCGGCAGCGAGCAGACGGTGAAGAGAGCGGTCATGAGCCCCAGCAGCACCAGGTGGTCGAGCTCCTCCATGCGCGGCGCTGCCGGGCCGGGGGGCTGCGCTCCGCGCCGGGGCTGCCTGCGGGCCATGCCGTACAGCTGCCGCATGCTGCACACGTTGCAAGCCGCGATGGCCAACACCAGCACGCCCAGCACGCTGGCGTACAGCACGGGGAAGCCGAGCTGGCTCGGCCCGCCGCCCGCCATGCGGATGAAGCACCACGTCCCGGGGCAGTACTGCATGGGAGCGCCGAAGCCCAGCAGCGGCAGCGCGCAGAACAGGGCGCACAGAGTCGCGCCCAGCGCGCACAGCATCGCTCCCCGGCGCCGGGTGACGTGCCGCCGGTAGAAGTACGGGTGGCCCAGCGACAGCCAGCACTCGGTGGCCATGGCCAGCAGCAGCAGGGTGGGGGCCAGCCCGAAGAACGCCATCAGGAAGGCGAAGAGTTGGCACAGCGCTCCCGGCTCGCTTTCCCCGCGGCCGCCCGCTCCCAGCTCGCTCAGGCTGCGGTTGTAGGCGTAGGCGGCCAGCACGATGGGGCTGAGCAGACACTTGCCCAGCAGGTCGGTGACCGCCAGCCCGCTCACCAGCACGTAGAAGGCGGAGACCCGCGGAGCGCGGCCGGCGGCGGAACGGGAGCGCCGTCGGTGCTGCCCCAAAAGGAGCAAAGCCAGCACGTTGCCCAGCAGGCCGGCGGCGAACAGAGCCGAGCTGGGCACCACCGACTGCCCGCTGGCGATGAAGCGGCTCTCCCGGCAGCGGTACCCATCGGCCGCCATCCGCCCGCTGTGCGGCACCGCCGCGCGGAACGCCCCGGGAGGAGCGGCGGGAGGGGACGCGGAGCGGGGCGGGCGCTGCCGGCACCCGGCCGGGGGTGGGGGGGTGGGACCGGGGTTGCGGTGTAGGATCCCGAGCTGGGGGAGCGGCGTGAGGATCGCCGAGCCCTGCGGCTGGGGAGGACGGAGGGCTGAGCTCTTATGGGGGCGGGGTCGAGGGCAGGCGGTGAGTCCTAAGGGGTTGTAGGTAGGGGGGCAGAGATGAGTCGCGGGGGTTATGGGGTGAGGGGGGTCAGGGCTGAGATCCTCGGGGGGTTGTGGGGTAAAGGACGTGGGCTGCATCCTAGGCGGGTTGCTGGTAAGGGGGCAGAGATGAGTCCCGGGGCGTTGGGGCAGAGCCGAATCCCGCTGGAGTTTTGGGTAGAGAATTGGGGCTGAGCTGCTGGGACGTTTATGGGGTAGAGGACAGGGGTTGTGCTCCTGGGGGATTACAGGTGAGGGCGACTTAGTCCTGGGGTGATTGATGAGGTGGAAGACAGGAGGGGAGTCTTAGGAAGGGGTTTGTAGGTGACGGTGTCAGAGCTGAGTCCTGGAGGGTTACAGAGCAGAGGAAAGCAGAGTCCCTGGGAGGTTACGGGTAAGGGATGTGGGGCTGAGCTCCTGGGGGAGTTATGGGGTGGAGGACGTGAGCTGAGTCCCTTGGGCGTTATGGCTAGTGGGTTACGGCCGAGCCCTAGGGGTGGTTATGGGTAATACGGGAAGTTATGGATGTAGGGCTGAGCGCAGTCACTCCACGGGGGTAAGCACAGCTCCTGCCCTCACCCCATCACCCCTACCCACACCTTTCCCACCCCACCTGCTGCCATCGGGTGGTACCGCTGCTCAGACCCCATGGTGGCACCCAGCCCCTCCAGCAGCACGCAGCCACCCCATAGGGCAGAAACCCCACAGCACCTCATCCGAGCAGAGCAGCGCTTCCTGGCCACAACAGCACACATCTTTCAGTGTGCATGTGATGGTGAATAAGCACCAATCTGCATCGTCTGCTCTCAGCCCCCGTTGTGGTGCAACAGAGGAAAGCATCACTCTGACAGCAGGGCTGGGAGAGGTGGTGAGCTGGAGTGAGCACTGCGTGCTGACATTGAGTGGAGGTGCATTCCTCGTCGGATTGGGACCTGCCTTCAGCCATCAGCCCCTCTGGGATGAAGAGCAGAGGATCCAGAGAGCAGAGGATCCAGCGTGCAGAGCATGGCTTGTGAAAGAATACAGCGTGGAACACTGATTTATGGTGGCAGCCCTTCCTCCCGGTCCCCCAGCCTTGGAGTGCTCAGCTCTTGCAGATGGACACGTGTCAGTGTTTGGCTTGGCTATGGGATGGTGGCATCAGCCCAGCACTGCCGTCCCTTCTGATGACAGGCACATCACCAGGAGCAACACAATCATTGGGTGGCCCAAGTGTCACCCTGTCACTGCTGAGAAGTTCCCCACCGGATGGACAGAGCCAAACTCAGCACAAAATTCTCACTTGGGAAGAGAGGAGGAAGAGAAACCTTGATGTAACACAGCGCTTTTCAGAGTAGGCACCACTCTAAAGGACATGGGAACACAGCACCATGACAGCGATGGGGATCTGGGATGGAGAGGTGATTTTTGGGATCATGTTGCCTCCCTCCCATCCCATCCCATCCCATCCCATCCCATCCCATCCCATCCCATCCCATCCCATCCCATCCCATCCCATTATCACAACTACAGACTCATACCATCTCCCTCCCCAAGGGCAGCATGCAGCCAGATGCTTTATTTTAGCTCTTTGGGTGCAATCATTCTGACAGCAGCTGTTTGGGGAGGGAACAGTTTTGAGAAAGTCCCATCACCACCGATGACGAAGCTCTGCTCTTTGTCACGCTTCCGATGTGGCCCTGCATTCCTGGTGGAGAAACGGGGGGGGAAAAAAAGGATGAAAACAACTCAAAGCGGAAGAAAACCGCGGCACACCACAAAACCCCAAAGCCAAATGAACTGGAAAAACTCAGAGCATCCGGGAGGAATGTCGGGGTTGGTTCCAAGACTCACACCGACCCTCCTGCCCATCCCAAAGGGAGCTCTGGGGATCCACCTCCCATTTCTCCCTATCGGCGATTTCTCGTCCTCCCACTTTGGGATTGTTTTCTCGGTCTCCAAATATCCCAAATCAGAGCCCATCTGCCCAGGAGGGTTCTGGCAGCGGTTGGACGCTGAGCAGCTGTGCTGGCAGCACGGTGGATGCTCGCATTGAGCAAACAGTGCCGGGATGGGGCGAGCACGAAACATCCCCACTGCTGCCCCGTAGCCGAGAGCGTCACGCAGCCCTCTGCTCCCCGCATACTCTTTGTTTGGGGCAGGAACGCTGTCCGTTTTCAGCTCACCTCGCTGCGGTGACGCTCCGAGCATCGTCCCGGAGCCCACGGTGCAAACTGGGAGCGGCTCCGGGGGTCCCTTTGCCCCCCATCCCAATTCCCAGCAGTGCGGGCGTCCCCGTGGCTTCGGTGACAGCACCTCTGCTCTCTGAGCCACGGGTGAGCCAGGCGGGGGAGCTCCGATAGGCTGTTTGGGGTCGGGGACGCCGAGTGTGTGGATGTGGCCGTGTGTCCCCGTGGCCGTGTGTCCCCATGGCCGTGTGTCCCCGTGGCCGTGTGTCCCCATGGCCGTGTGTCTCCGTGGCCGTGTGTCCCCATGGCCGTGTGTCCCCATGGCCGTGTGCCTCCGTGGCCGTGTGTCCCCATGGCCGTGTGCCTCCGTGGCCGTGTGTCCCCATGGCCGTGTGTCCGTGCGCGGGCAGCAGGGGGCAGCAGCGCCGCGAGGGCGCAGGCACAGCACCGGCACCGCCCCGCGGGGTGCGGCTCTTCTTCCTCTGCCTCTTTTTTTTTTTTTTTTTCCTTTTTTTCCGTTTTTCTTCTTTCTATGTTCTCTTTTCCCTTTTTTTCTCCCCTTTTCTCTTATTTTCTTTTTTCTTTTTTTCCCACTTTTTGCTTTTGGTTTTCTTTTTTTCTCTTTTTTCTCTCCCCTCCCCTCCCCTCCCCTCCCCTCCCCTCCCCTCCCCTCCCCTCCTCCCTCCCCTCCCCTCCCCTCCCCTCCCCTCCCCTCCCCTCCCCTCCTCTCCTCTCCCCTCCTCTCCTCTCCTCTCCTCTCCTCTCCTCTCCTCTCCTCTCCTCTCCTCTCCTCTCCTCTCCTCTCCTCTCCTCTCCTCTCCTCTCCTCTCCTCTCCTCTCCTCTCCTCTCCTCTCCTCTCCTCTCCTCTCCTCTCCTCCTTTTCCCGTTCCCTGCATTCCCACGCAGGGCTGCACTGAACCCTGCCAGCACTCGGGGACAGCAGCCCGGGGACAATGCGGTGGCACCGCAGCCAGGAAAATGTGGCTAAAGGCAGATTTGCTCGGAGAGAGGAGAGACAAAGGCAGGAAGCCGCTCATTGCACGGAGGGAGGCGGGTTGCGGGGCTGCAGACGGGCTCGGAGTCCCAAGGAGGTGCTGGGATGGACTGGGGGTTTGGGGACATCCTGAGGGCTGCCAGCTCTGGTTTGGGGCTGTTTGGGGTGCCATGGCCAAAGGGTGCATCCCAGGGTGTGTGCAGCCCCATTCTGCACGGTTTGGGATGTGAATGCCCTGGAATAGGATCCCAAAGCTGCAGGAGAGGGTCCAGGGGGGTAGAAACAGCCAGCATTTCTCACTGCAGTGCAATGCACGCTCCCTGGGATGGCAGGGCACGGCCACACTGACGTGCTGATTTTCTCCTCCTCTAATAGCTGCACGCACAAATCTTGAGTGCAAAGTCATCCAGTCAGCTCTGCTCAGCATCTGGAACCCCCCTGGTGGGGTGTTTGCAGGACCAAATAAGGGCTGGGGATAACCTTGTGGTGCTCATCTGGCAGCTGCAGCCTCAGTGTTCAGAGAGAGGAAGGAAGGAAGGAAGGAAGGAAGGAGAGCCCAAAAGGTGGAAGTAATACAAAATAAAAAATAAAAAGCTTTTATCTATCTTTATGTCTTAAAATACATTTTAAAACCCGTTGTGGTCACTGTGTGTTCCCTCAGTGCCCAGGGATGAGATATCTCAGCTGGAGCACATGGGCTTCATCCTGCATAGAGGAACAGCTGGAGATGTGGTGGAAACCTCCAGCATGCAGACAGCCAGGAGTGGGCTGTGGGTGGGGGCAGGGCTGTCCTGGTACAGCTGGGGGTCCTGGTGATGCTGGGGATCAGAGAATCACAGAATCCTAGAATGGCCTGGGTTGGAAAGGAGCACAGTGCTCACCCAGTTCCAACCCCCTGCTGTGTGCAGGTCGCCAACCAGCAGCCCAGGCTGCCCAGAGCCACATCCAGCCTGGCCTTGAATGCCTGCAGGGATGGGGCATCCACAGCCTCCTTGGGCAACCTGTTCCGGTGCTGGTAGGGGTGCTTGCTGCTGGTGGGGGTCCTGGTGCTGCTGCGGGTTCTTGCTGTTCATAGGAGTTTTTGGTGCTGCTGGGGGTCCTGGCAGCACAGGAGCACTGAGGCTGTTATGAAATGAGTGCAATTCTAAGCAGCAAGACCCAAATCAATGAGAGCAGCTCCCAAAAATGGGCATCTCGATGGGTAGAGGCACGGTTGTGGCAAAGCAGACCTCGCAGCTCATGGCGTGGCCTGGAGGAAAGATGCTCTGAGAGTTCTTCCTCCCGGATCCTGGTTCATCCCATACAAGTGGCATCGCTGTGGCTGCAGGGACAGAGCTGTGTTTCCCAGGAGAGCTGTGCGTTTCCTGCCACTCCCTCCTCTCCACACACTCCATGGCCTCAATTTACTGGGATTACTGGGATTTCCTGCCCCACAGCCCCCCAGCCCAGCCTTCCCCAGCCCTTCCCCTTCCCCTTCCTCGGTCCCCAGGCAGCGCCGGTCGGGCAGAGGGAGGTTGGGTGGATGTGATGGGACCCAGCCCCTTCCTGCAGAGCATCCTCCAGCCTCAGCACATCTGGTTCTGCACAAGGCAGTGGCTGCTTGGATCTTTTTTTATGCCCAGGCTATGGGAAGTGCTAACCCCCCACCAAGGGCTCAGCCACGTGGAAGCAATTACAGGGATCAGTCACCATGAGTATCTGCTTCCCCACAATGTGAAATGGGTGTGAGCAGATCATCTCCATCCCTGTCCACAGCTTATCTCCATCCTCATTCACCATCCTGTTCCCATCCCTCATTTTCCACCCTCAACTCCATCCCTTCCTCATCTTCATCCCCATTCCACACTCATCTCCATCTCCCCATCCCCATTCCTCTCTCTGTCTCTATCACTCTTATCCTGTTCCCAACTCTATCCCATTCCCATCCCATCCTCATCCCCATCCCTCTTATCCCATCCCCAACTCCATCCCATCCTCATCCTCATCCTCATCCTCATCCTCATCCTCATCCTATCCCCATCCCCACTGAGGCATGGAAGGACACTCCACCTGGGGCTCCCCTCTCAGGATGAAGGCACAGCTTCATCTGTTTCCAGCTGCCTCTTTTTTATCCGTAGGGGTTTCCAACCAAGTGGTGCTGGTTTTGCCAAGGGGGTGGAAAAAAAGCCCTTTTTAGCATCCTAAGGACTATGGGAGAAGCCTGGCAGCCTCCTGCCCCAGCAGAGAGGCCCTGAGGGCCGTGGACCCCTAAACACAGGACATCCCTGGCCAGGAGACAGAGGCACAGGTGGGGACATCCTGGTGCCAGCTGCAGCCGATGGCATTTTCCCCTGTGAAACATTCATCATACAAACAAAAGTGGACTTTCAGAGAGCAGAACTACCAGCTGTGCCCAAATGTTCCACTTGCCAGTTTCCATTCATTTCGGAAAATGGTTGTGGATCTGTTGTGGAGTTAGAAAGCCTAAGACTGAGGTCCCAAGTCAATTTTCTCCTTAAAAACACATCAGTAGCCAAACGTGAAACAGCTGTGGACACCAGCTGCAAATCATCCCCTGTGGGTCTTGGGGGGACAAGGCTGAATTCGACCCCACTGCAGGATTGGGGGAGCAGAGAGGGGAAGGGCTGCGGGTCTGCTGCCCCTCTGGGAGTTGCTTGGGTATCCTGGGGTGCACGGGATCTCGGAGAGAAGCCCTTCCCTCAGCACCAGGAGCTGCTAGAAGGCCGTGGAGCACATCCAGCTGGCCCTGCTCGCTGCCTTAATGGTTTTCCACGGCCAAGGCGAGCCGTTCCCCTCCGGGTGCCGACAGCGGGTCGGGATGCAGCCCGACATCACCCCAAAACTCTGGGATCTGCTCATCCCCACGGGTGCGAGCTGGATGCGGGACACGGGTTCTCACAGTGACGCGGCCCCACCTCTGCCGGGGGGACAAGCTGAGGGCATCCCGCCGCTCTCCCATCGGGGATTTCCCATCGGAACGCCACGATGTGCCGCCGCGTCCCCTCTCCCCGTTATCTGCCCTCCCCGTTTCGTGCCGTCCCCGCAGCCTCTCGGGGCGGACGCAGCGCTACGTTGGCCTCGGGCCAGGGAAGCGCTCCAGAGCGATGCGCGACATTTGTTTGTGCACTTCCAGCTTTTCCTCTCCCTCCAACCCCCCGCAGCTCTCCTGGGGACACGGAGTCATGTTTCTACCCGGCTGCGGGGAGCGGAGGGAAGAGAGAAGCTCGGGGCCCCCCGGCCCGGCCCGGCCCCAGCTGGCGGCAATCCCGGCTCCGGGGGCGGCCCCGCGGTACCCGGCCCGGAGGGGGATGGGGATGCGGGAGGAGGAGGAGAAAGGGGGTCGGGAGGGGCGCACAACCCCGGGCCGGATTTTGGGTAAGCCCCCATTGGCCGTCCCCAAGCTCTGGGGATCCAATGGCAGCGCGGCCGCGGTTTGAGCCCGCCCCGTCCCGCCCTGCCGGCTCCGGTCGTCCCGTCGGGGTCCGCTCGGCTCCGTTGCGCTACGCGGGATGCGGGCGGCGGTGGCCGTGCTGGCGGTGGCCGCGGTGGCCGCGGCGGCGGCGCTGCCCCGAGCGGAGCTGCTGCCCTACGGGGCGGCTCACGGCGACGGTCGGCTGCGGCACGGGGACGACGAGAGCTCTCCCGGAGTGGTCCTGCGGCCCCCGATGCGGCTCTACGGCCGCGCTGCCCGCCGCCTCTTCGTGAGTCCGCGCCCTCCGGCTCTCCCTCCGTTCCTCTCTGTCCTTCCATCTCTCTTCCTTCCATCAGTCCGTCGCTCCGTCCCTCCGTGCCTCCCTCCATCCCTCCACCCCTCTGACACTTCCTCCGTTCCTCCATCCTTCTGTCCCTCTCCTTCTGTCTCTCTCTCCTTCTCTCCATCCACCCCCTTTCTCCCCAGCCCTTAACACCCACGTTCCCCATTCCCTCTCCCCCCCAGCACCCCTACACGTGTCTTTTCTGCACCCGCACATTCCTACACTCCTCTCATTCTTTCCATCCTCTGCCCACCCCACGCATCTCATCCCCATCCATCCTCCAGGCCTTTCCCCTCCCTGCATCCCACCCAACCCTCCTCCTGTAAGGAACAAGGAGCCCTTTTCCCCTTTCCCCCGCAGCTGTTCCCTGCCAGCAGCTGGCTCTGGCCTTGGAGCAGCCCGAGAGGTCTTTGTTTGGGGCCACGCGGCCTCGGGGCTGTCAGCGCCGTGCTGCTCAGGCTGACACACGGGATGGAGGTGACGGCAGGAGGGTGGTGTCCCCTCCCCAGCTCCCCAACCCCCTGTGCTGCTCTCCTCACAGGTGGGCACCAACGGGGTCATCTCCAGCCAAGATTTCCCAGGTGAAACCCAGTACGTGGATGACGACTTCCCAACAGATTTCCCCGTCATCGCTCCCTTCCTGGCCGACCTCGACACCTCTGGGGGCAGAGGGGACATCTACTACAGGCAGGACCACACTCCATCCGTGCTGGAGCAGGCAGCAGGATACGTGCATGCTGGCTTTCCGTACACCACCGGCACCTTTGTACCCAGCAGCGTCTTCGTCGCCACCTGGGAGGATGTGGGAGCCCACGGAGAACCCCCTGGAAAGGTGGGGTTGGAATACCAATGTTGGGTCAGGATCATGGAGCCGTAGAACCGTGCAACCATAGAATCGTAGCACTGTAGAGTTGTGGAGTCGTAGAATGGTGGAAAACACAGCATTGAGTTGGAAGGGACCTTCAGTGGTCATCTGGGATGGGTTTTCCCAGTGCAACACCCAAAATGGGGAGGCAGGGCTTGTCCTCTTCGCTCGCTTGTAGTGTTGGGTTTGTCTGTTGGCGCAGTGGTGTTTTGGGGAGCTGTATTGCATTCCTCACCCCGGCACCAGTAAGGCTTCTGCGTGGGCAGATCCACAGCGCTGCCTCTCTGTGCTGGAGCTCTCTCCAAAAATGTGGGGTGGGAGCCAATGACCCACACGGTGACGGTAATGGTGACGCTGTGCCACCAGCAGCCCATCCCCGCACCGGGGCCCTTCAGCGGCGGAATGGAGAGAGCGAGGAAGCCAGCAGGGTTTGGAAGGAAGCAGAGCACATTTTTTCCTCTTATTTAAAACTTGGGAAAGCAGCTGAAGAAATGCCATCGGAGGCCTCACAGCGACCCTGTGGACGGCAGCAGTGCAGCCGCATTTTCTTTGCCTAATTGTTTTCTTCCTCTCCAAGCAGTTGGATCGGGGAGCGGAGCGGCTCGATGGAAACTTTGCTTTAGGAGCACCAAAATTCAGTTGGTGAATAACCTGCACCCTTAGCAAAAATCGCTGGGGATGTCCCAAAAACCCACTTTTTGCTCCCCATTCTGTGCCACCCTCCAGCTCACGCTGGGGCTGGGGGCCGAGCTCGCATCAAGGATTTGCCTCTACTTGCCCTGTGTCACTCGATGCCAGCTCATGGCGTCCCCAAGGGCGATGCGTCACCCCCCCGTAATGCGTGGGGAAGGAATCCGCCCCAGGGGGGTCTCACCCCCCGCCTTTTGGCTGCCTCTGCGGGGTCTGAATGCCCGAGTGTGAGCTGACAACAGAGCTCTTTGTGCCCCTGCTGCTGTGCGTGTGCTCTGCATTGCAGCCCTGGGGGTGCTGTGGATTCTCCGCTGGCTAGTTAGGGTTGTGCTCGCCCCCCGTGGCCCCTCTGCCTCGCTCAGGGCTGGCACGGCCCCAAGCCTGTAGCACATGCCTCTAGCACGACCATAGGGAAGGCAGGAGCACGTGTGTGTTTTTTCCAGAGGAAACCAAGTGACATTTGTTCTCCCATAGGAATGCAGCTGTGGGTTTTCCCGCGGTGCTGATGGGGAGGTGGAGGGAGCTGCTGGGGTTGGGAAGGATGGAGAGATGGGGATGGGAGCAAGGGGCTTGCAGGTGCCTGGGGTGCAGCCAGTGGGCTGTCACCTCGCTGCATGGCAGCTCCAAGGAACTGTCTTGGGAGGTGTCTGCAGGGCAATAAGGGGCTTTTTGAAGGAATTCTCCTGTTTTGCATGCATTTTTTGAGGTGCTATCTCATCCCCAACTCCCTCTTTTGGAGAATGCAGGGCATTCAGGATGTTCCGCTATGGGATTCCCCGTTTCCATGTTGGGGACATGGTTAGTGGGCATGGTGGGGGTGGGTTGCTGGTTGAACTTGGTGATCTTGGAAGTCTTTTCCAACCTGAATGATTCTATGATTCTATTCATGGGCATGGTGAGGATGGGGTTAATGGTTGGACTCGACAATCTTAGAGGCTTTTCCAACCTTCACGATTCCATGAGAGGGCATGGTGGGTATGGGTTGGTGGTTGGACTTGGTGATCTTGGAAGCCTTTTCCAACCTGAATGATTCTATGATTCTGTGAGTGGCATGGTGGGGAACTCGACATTCTTGGTGGAATCTTCCAGCCTTAATGACGCTATGATTGTATGATCTCTCCGTCCTCCTGGCAGCTCAACACCTTCCAAGCCATTCTAGCCTACAATGAGGAGGACACCTATGCCATCTTCCTCTACCCAGAGGGTGGCCTCCAGTTCCTGGGCACGCGGCCCAAGGAGTCCTACAACGTGCAGCTGGAGCTGCCAGCCAGGGTGGGCTTCAGCCGCGGGGATGGCGACGATGGGAAGCGAGAGGGGCACTCATACAACGTGGCCAGCAGCCAGCAGGAACTGCAGCGGCTCGAGCGGTGAGTGGGGATGGGGGACAGGGAGCAGCCCCATTCCTTGGAATAAGGGCTTGGGGACCTTCGGTGTGCCCACATCCCCTCCAGCTGCAATGGTGTGTCTTTGCAGGGAGAGCAACGTGGGGATGCCCGGAGTGTGGGTTTTCCATGTGAGCACCCTGGAGAATGTGGAGCCAAGGAATGGCCCCGGTGCAGCGCTGAGTTCTGCGCCCCATGGCACTGATGACACCTCGGTGCCCACTGAGCTTTTGGCCCAACCTGGCTCGAGGACAACGTCACCGCATCCGCACCCCGCGCTGCTCAGCATCGTCCCCTCAGGACTGCCCGCGTCCCCGCTGGGGCAGGAATGGAGCCCCAGGCTGCACTTTGGGGATGCTCCACAAGGCCACCCCGTGTCCTACAGCTCCGGGCAGCACGGTGTGGGCGTGGAGGAGGACGTGCACTTTAACACAAACGGTGAGAAGGGCCTTTTTCTTGCAAGCTCACCTCTTCCCAGGAGGTCATAAGTTGGCACTGCTGCCGCCTCATAAACTCCCTGAGCCCAAACTGGGTGCCCAGGAGATGCAGCGTGGTGCCTGCAGGCAGTGAGCCCGGTGCTGGCTCTGTCCCCATGTCCTCAACCCACCCTCTGCTTCTCCCCAGTGTTCACCTACAGCGCGGGCAGCAGGGAGACGTGTGCCCAGCACCACGGGCGCTGCTCCCCGCACGCCTTCTGCACCGACTATGCCACCGGGCTCTGCTGCCACTGCCGGGCTGCCTACTATGGCAACGGGCGACAGTGCCTGCCCGAAGGTACGCGGGGTGGGCAACGTGGAAGGGGTGTGGAGCACGGGGTTGGGTGGCCGGTGCCAGGGCTGCTTTGTGTCTCCATCCAGGGGCCGTGCACCGATTGAACGGGAAGGTGAGTGGCAGCCTGGTGGTGGGTCGGACTCCTGTCCGCTTCCAGGATGTCGACCTGCACGCCTACATCGTGGGCAGCGATGGCAGAGCCTACACAGCCATCAGCGGGGTGCCCGCGCCCGCCGCCCGCGCCCTGCTGCCCTTGCTGCCCCTTGGAGGGCTCTTTGGGTGGCTCTTTGCCCTTGAGGAGCCCGACTCTGAGAACGGCTTCAGCATTACAGGTGAGCAGAGATGGGGTATGGGAGCTGTGGTATGGGGGATGAGTTTTCCCCACTGCTCTGATGGATATAGCTATCGGATTCAGCTCACTGTGTGTCACAGGCGCTGTTGGGTGTGACAGAGAGGTTTGGAGGTGTGCTCCCTGCAGCATTACAACCAAATCCTATACATTTTGCTTTCCTGCCCAGGTGCTGAGTTCACCCAGTACCTGGAGGTGACTTTCTATCCTGGGGAAGAGCAGGTGCACATCACTCAGACAGCCGAAGGGCTGGGGGCAGACAATTACTTAAGCTTGAAGACCCACATTGAGGGCCAGGTGCCTTTTGTCCCAGAGAGCACCAGTGTCCACATTGCTCCCTACGAGGAGCTCTACCGCTACTCCAGCTCAGGTATGAGCCGTGCTCTGTGTATCCCATTTTTTTGGCCCTGTCTTTAGTTTCTCTTATGCTGTTTATATGTGCCCCATTTAGATCAGCCCCCACAAAGTTGTGGGTGTCCCAGAGAGTTGAAAATGGCTCTAAGATCCCTTCCAACCCAACCCTTCCCAAACCGAACCAACCCTACCCAGCCCTACCCCATCCAAGCATACCCAATCCAACTCAACTGTACCCAATCCAACCCAACCCTACTCAGCCTTACCCAGTCCAACTCAACCCTACCCAACCGATCCAACCCATTCCCTGACTCCATGTGAATCTGTGATTCTATGATTCAAAACACCCCATCCCCATCGCAATTCCCAACATCTAAGACAGCCCCCAGTGCTGAAGCTCATTTTCTAGAGTTCCCTTTGCAGCCGTGACGTCCTCTGCTCATCGCGACTACGTCCTCACCTCGGGTTCCACCAACCAGACCCTGTCCTACCGCCTGCACCAGAACATCACGGTGACAGGCTGCCCTCACGCCCGCAGCCACCTGCCCACCGTCCAGCAGCTGAGCGTGGCACGTGCCTTTGCCCTCTACGATGGCCACGAGCAGGTCCTGCGCTACGCCCTCACCAGTCGCATCAGCTCAACACACGGTGAGCAAGGCAGATACCCGTGTCAGGTGGAGATAAGTTTATCTCAGCATTTTTTTCCCGTGCTCATGACACTTTCTGCCGCTCAGATGATGCTGAGGTGCCACCGGTGAACCCATGCCATGATGGCACACATGCGTGCGAGGAGACGGCGCGCTGCCAGCCTGGCACAGGGCTGGGCTACACATGCGAGTGTGCAGCTGGGTACCGTGGGGACGGACGGGGCTGCAAAGGTGAGGGGGCTGTGTGCCTTCAGGGGGCTCGGTGCATCCCCACCCCAACATTTGGGGTGCTGGTCAGAAGGGCTGCTGGTGAATCACAAGGGAAACTGAGGCAGAGGGGCTGGGGAGTCCTAAAGATAGAGGAGGGCTGGAGGTGACCAAGGAAGTGGGGATGGAGGAAGGGGCAGCCATGGGATGGACACTATGGGACAGGATGGCCAAAGCACCCAGACCCCAGTACACCAAAACTGGGGGCTGTGTTGGGTGTTAAGTTGTTTGCTGTGAGAGTGGTGAGGTGCTGGAACAGCTGCCCAGAGAGGCTGTGGATGCCCCATCCATCCCTGGAGGTGTTCAAGGCCAGGTTGGATGGGGCCCTGGGCAGCCTGGGCTGCTGTGAGATGTGGAGGTTGGTGGCCCTGCCTGTGGTTTGGGGGGGGTTGGAGCTTCGTGATCCTTGAGGTTCTTTCCAACCCGGGCCATTCTGTGATTCAGTCTGTGATTTTTTTTTTTTTTTTTTTTTTTTTGGGTGCCTCACCACCACCGGGTGCCCGGTGTCTCTCCTTCCTGCAGATGTGGATGAGTGTGAGGAAGGCCTCAGCCAGTGTGGCCCTTTCTCCATCTGCCTGAACGTGCCGGGCAGCTACCGGTGCGAGTGCCACAGCGGCTACCGGCCGGCTGAAGATGGGCACGGCTGTGTGCGTAAGTGCCAGCCTCACCATGTGGGGCACTGCATCACCGAGCCCAGCATCCCACGGGGCTCTCCCCATCCATCTTTGTTTCCCCACAGTGCCGACCCCCGCAGCTGACCCCTGTGAGGTTGGGAGGCACCCCTGCGCTCCGAGGGACCGGGCGCGCTGCCTGCCCCGTGCCGGGGGTCAGCCTGCCTGCGAGTGCCTGCCCGGGTACGCCGGCGACGGCCGCGTCTGCTCCGGTACGGGCAGGATGGCCGGTGTGGCGGGGAGATGCTGGTTGTCCTGCCCCATCTGACCATGTCCTGCCTTGCACAGATGTGGATGAGTGCACCCTAAACCTGTGTCACCCTGCTGCCACCTGCTACAACACGCCGGGTTCATTCTCCTGCCAGTGCCAGCCCGGCTACGAAGGCGACGGCTTTCAGTGCACTCATGGTAAGGCTGCGGCTGAGGCATGCGACATCCCCGTGCCTCAGCATGGAGTCCCCATCCTCACTGCTGGTGCTTCGGATTTGCCCGCAGCACAAAGCAGCACGCAGCGGTTGACGCCGTGTGAGCACGAGCGGCTGTACCCACGGACACCAGGACACGTGCCACAGTGTGATGAGCAGGGCAGCTACCGGCCCCTGCAGTGCCACAGTGGCAGTGGGTACTGCTGGTGTGTGGATGCCTCGGGGCAGGAGATTGCTGGCACCAGGACAGCAGCGGGCAGCACGCCGCCGCGCTGCGGGAACCCAGGTGGGTGCTGCCTTGCTGTGCTCAGCACGTGGGGATAAGGGGTCAGGACCTTCAGCACGTCTATAGGATCAGCTGAGGAGGTGGGGATCGGATCCTTTGGCGTTTCTATCGGATTGATAAAGGGGATGGGGGTTGGGTCATTTGGCATTTCTGTGGGATCAACAGAGGGCGTGGGGGTCGGGTCCTTTGTCGTTCTGTTGGCACCAATAGAGAGGATGGAGGCCGTGTCCTTTGGCATTTCATTGGCATCTCTGTGGGATTAGCAGAGGGGATGCAGGCTGCATCTTATGATGTTTTGTTGGCATCTCTACTGGATTGATGGACGGGATGGGATTTGGGTCCTTCGGCATTTTGTTGGCATCTCTATGGGATCAGTAGAGGAAATGAGGATTGGATCATTCAGCATTTTCTTGGCATCTCTATGGGATTGGTGGAGGAAATGAGCTGGGTCCTTCTGCATTTTGTTGGCATCTCTGTGAGATAAGCAGAAAGGATGAGAATCAGGTCCTTTGGCATTTTGCTGGCATCTCTGTGGGATTGGTGAAGATGATGGGGTTCGGGTCCTTCCGCATTTTGTAGGCATCCCTATGGGATCAATGGAGGAAATAGCCATTGGGAACTTCAGCATTTCGCTGGCATCTCTGTGAGATTGGCATGCACCTAGGTGCTAGAGCAAAGCATGCCAGGCTGCGTGGTTGTGCTGTGTGACAGAGGAGGCTGCGTGGGGCCTAAGTCCCCACTGCCATTATTGCCTTGGCCGCCAGCAGAATGGGACAGGGCAAGAGGAGGGGACCCTTCGCAGATTCTGCCAAATGGCTGTTGGGGCATCTCAGGAGCTCCCGAGTCATTAGGACCCCCTGGCCCATAGGGTTATAGCAGCACAGGGTGCCCAGCTTCAAACTGCCCCCTGGCCTCCTGTGTGCCGGAGGTGTTTCTCTGCCTGCAGGTTCCTCCCAGCAGCTGACACCATGTGAGCACGAGCGGCTGTACCCACGGGCAGTGCCACCGGGCCCCTCACCCGTGGGCAATGGGCACGTGCCACAGTGTGACGAGCAGGGCAACTATCGGCCCCTGCAGTGCCATGGCAGCACCGGGTACTGCTGGTGCGTGGACAGCGCGGGGCAGGAGATCGCCGGCACCAGGACAGCACCGGGCAGCACGCCGCCGCGCTGCGGGAACCCAGGTGGGTGCCATAGAGCCGTCCTCCCCAAAGCATCCCAGCCTCGTCACCAGAGCACCCAGCAAGGCTCCAGTGAAGTCCCTGCACGTGGGCAGGCAGGTGACGGTCACCATTCCCACGCCAGAGCCTTCAGAGCGTCCCCCAACCATGTGCGAGCGCTGGCGGCAGAGCCTGCTGGAGCACTACGGCGGCAGCCCCCGCGGCGACCAGTATGTGCCACAGTGTGATGCACAGGGCCACTTCACCCCACTGCAGTGCCACGGGGACAGCGGGTACTGCTGGTGCGTGGACGAGAGCGGCAGGGAGATCCAAGGCACGCGCTCGGAGCCAGGCAGCCCCCCACCATGTAAGAGCTTTGGGACCCCGTGCCCTGAGTGCCATCCGCCCTGATGCGCTCGGAGCCATCTCTCTCCTCGTCCCCTCTGTGGTGTGTCCAGGTCTCCCCAGCGTTGCACCGCCCAGCATCCGGCCTTCGCCGCGTCCCGACGTGTCCCCGCCGGCCGCAGGGACCTTCCTGCTGTATGCCCAGGGCCAGCAGATCGGCTATCTGCCACTCAATGGCACGCGACTGCAGAAGGAGGCAGCCAAGACCCTGCTCTCCCTGCATGTAAAGTAGCGCTGGGGTTTGGGAAGGGGATCTGGGGCTTGCGGTAGTGGCCAAGTAGCAGAACTCTCCAAAAATTCGCCTTTTTCCTTCCTCTGACTCCTCTGGGAATGTGTCCATTCCAGCCTGGCCAGCCTGACGGAGAGAAACTCCCCTGCACACTGGGAAGCAATAGCCAGCTTGCCAAAAGTCCTCCCTTCCCCCTTGCTGACGGTGACCCTCGGGATGGCCTCACTGTTGCAGAAATCTCTCCTTGAGTCCAAGGGTTTCAGTCCCAGCTGGACGTGGGTGTGCGCCTGCAGCAGCTGCCTGGGAGCCCTGCTGCAGGGGTCAGCGGGAGGCTCGCAGCCAGAAGGATTTTGCTAGGGAAAAGGGATCTGAGCATCAGTTCCTATTGCTGCACCTCTCATCTTGCCCCAGATGCTGGCTGGTGGGATGAGGGCACCCACTGAGGATCCCAGCTGCCATCAAGGCAGGATTTCACTGTGTCTGTTGCAACCCAGGGCTCCATCGTGGTAGGGATTGATTACGACTGCCGGGAGAAGACGATCTATTGGACTGACGTGGCCGGGCGAACCATCAGCCGGGCAAGCCTGGAGCCAGGCGCTGAGCCAGAGACCATTATCAACTCAGGTGTGTGCCCGCTGCCTGCTCAAGGCCAGCTCTGCTGGGTCCGTCCCGGACTCCGTCCTCGCTCTGGCTATGGGGCTGGCGGTGCACCAGGATCCACGCGTCCCCATCGCTGAGCACCTCACCCCTCCCGCAGGGCTCATCAGCCCCGAGGGGCTGGCAGTGGACCACCTGCGCAGAGCCATGTTCTGGACCGACAGCGGCCTGGATAAGATTGAACGAGCGCAGCTGGACGGCTCGGAGCGACGGGTGCTCTTCGACACCGACCTTGTCAATCCTCGGGCCATCACAGTGGACCCCGTCCGAGGGTGAGACCCTTTGTCTGCAGGTTTTGCAAGACTCTTTTAGGATGGCATTCACCCAATTTGCAATAGGAGTTGTATTTCGGGGAGTGCTTGAAGTGGGACTGGTCATGACCAGGGCAGCTTATTACTCCTTGCAGTACCAAGACCCCATCCTGGCCCTGGGAGCAGCTTCCCTGCACTGCACGCCCTGCAGGAAGGACTGGCTCTGTTCCCCCTCTCCCTCCTTTCATTTAATAATTCAGGGTTTGGCTAAACCTGCTGTTTCAGTGTCGGGATTAGTTTTAAAAGCTTTGAAATACAGCGTTTGAAAACACAAGCCGTGCCCCTAGGGTGCTGTTGCAATACAGAATGTGCTACTCCTAAGGCTCACCCTCATCTAGAAGCTACAGTTTGGGTCGTAAACAAGTTTGACATCATTCTGGTTTTCTTTTAGTGGTTTTTCAGCTCAAATAAAGATCTATTCCAGGCAGCAGAAGGGAAAAACCAGGCCTCCCTCCTGATAAGAACCAGTGCTGTAGAGAAAGCCAGTGTTCTCCTTCCTGTCCTTATTGTTGCGTGTCCTGTTTGCTCACTATATAATTATCTCCCAAGCAACCTTTACTGGACGGACTGGAATCGAGAAGCACCGAAAATTGAAACTTCTACTGTCAGTGGAGCCAATAGGAGAGTGTTGGTGAATAAAGACATCGGGCTGCCCAACGGCCTGACGTTCGACCCCTTCTCCAAGCTGCTGTGTTGGGCAGATGCAGGTAACTGCACTGAGGTTGGGCCACGAGTCCAAGTGGGAAGAACAGCTCAGTCTTTAGCCTGCTGACACCTGCACTCCACTCCATCCCCTTCCACTGTCCTGGTCCAAAAGACTTGAAGCGTGGCTGGGTTGGGGGGATTTGCAGCTTCTGCATCCTTGGGCTGAGAAGCTGCTGCAAAATTAATGGATCCGGTGAGTGTGTGTTTATTTGTTTGCATGGCCTGGTAACCCTCTTGCTTTTGACAAGGAACGAAGAAGCTGGAGTGCACGTTCCCTGACGGAGCAGGCAGGCGCATCATACACAACAACCTCAACTACCCCTTCAGCATCATTAGTTATGCCAGTCACTTCTACCACACCGACTGGAGACGGTAAGGGGAGAAAATCCACTCCGGAAGGGGAAAACAAGTGCTGCCTCGGGCCTGAAACCTCATCAAAATCCTGGCCTCAGCCCTCTGCAGTGCCATGCTGGGCAGCAGCCACTTGTAAAGCTTCCTTATTGCACAGGGGAGATGTTTAGAAACAACTCCATCTTACTGGGAGGGATAGAAATGGTGCGGTTGTTTTTTCTAACTAGAACTTGGCCCGGGCTTTTGAATTCAGATTAAGTGAAAGAAAAGATGCTGTCCTCAGTTGTTCCCTCTCCCTCTTCCTCCCCCCCCCCCCCACCAAAGGCATCGGGGTCATCAGGACCTCGCCTCTATTCCCACTCCAGCTGGAAGCTCTCAAACTTCAGTCACATCTTAGCAGATTATAACAAACACTTAAGTGCTGGCTGCACTTGGACGAGGCTCTCAGGGAGATAATCTCTCCTTGGAAGGCTGGCTCTGTGATTCTGCATCACCAACGTGCTGAGCGAGCCGCACGTGGAAGTCAATGGAATGGGGCACGTTTCTTTTGATTTGTTCTGCAGGTGTTCAGCCCTCTCTTTGTAGCTGCCTCTGTCCTTAACTGCGCGTAGATGGGGTAAAAGAAAAAAAAAAACCACAGGCAGATATAACATTTTTCCTCTGTCCACAGTGATGGTGTGATTGCTGTCAATAAAGAAACCGGCTCCTTCACTGACGAGTATCTTCCAGAGCACCGATCGCATCTCTATGGAATCACAGCAGTTTATCCCTACTGCCCTGGAGGTAAAACACAAAAAACCCCCATCCCCTTTCTCTTTGCATTAGATGGCAGACAAGCTAAAGAGATCAATTTCTCTCTGCAGCAAGGAAATAGCAATGACAACTTCACACCTAAAAGGACCTCAGACCCAGAAAACTGTCACTGCATACAAGGGAGAAGCCCTTCACTAAGGCCAACGAAGCAACCTTCCGTCCTGCAAAAGATTATGTGGTTTTGAAGTTATACCTCAGGTCTTTACTACTGTATTTTTTTTTTTAAAGTGAGAAATATTAATATTAGAAGAAATGGTCCTGTGAATCTTAAGGCCATTACTCTAACTCTTGCTTATGCAAGCAAATTTCAAGTCTAGTTTTCTTATTCAAATGCTTTATTTTATTGGAAGAAGAATGGATTTAGAATGGATTTTTAATGGTATGACAATCTGACCATCAGGTCCTTTTATCCAAAAATAAGCACAAATGGGAAGTTTGGGGTGCAGTATCTTGTCAGATCTAAGTAACCCACAGCCCTGAAGCCATGTTCAGAAGTGTGCAGAACAGTTTTGTGATACAGCAAAGGTGCTGAAGTTTTTTCCAGAAGACAGTTCTGTATTTTCCACACTGCCTCAATGCATGTCTTTTAGTATTTATATTAGAAGAATATGCTAGAAGAATCGATCTGTTCATGCTTGTTGGTCCCCCAAGTGCCTTCATAGACCTACCTACCATCGACCAATACATGTTCAGAAATACACTTCAAGTTGTTATGCTTCACTTTTTCTAGGTTATTTCATTAATTGAATAAAATGGTTATGTTTCCTCTTGGATTTAGTTTTTAAATGTTTCAGTCATAGGGCAGACTGCAGAGAAGGAGCAAGCAAGGCAGGAATAAGCTGGTCGCATGGCAGGACCTCAGCAAAAAAGCCTTTATGAAACACTCCCTTTCTCAACTCAAAGCCAAACAATGGGGAAAAGAAAAAAACAAAACACAAGCACAGAGAACCATCTTTGCCAACACACAGCTAATGACAACCATTTGTTTCTACTTCCCCGACTTCATTTATTTAAAGAAAGATAATTCACTAGAACAGTCAGAATTCGACTTCCTGTTTTCTTTCAAATCAGTGAGATAACATCCATTTCAAACTGCATGCCAGAGTTGTACAGAGCTGCACGTTGTGCCTAACCATACTAAGTACACGGGAGACTGGAGGTTCCAACCCCTTCATCTCCCTACTTTTCCCAGTCTGTGGTCAGTCTTGGGATCAGCAATAATGGCCTGAACTGCGACGATGGCTTCGTTGATTTTTGTCTGCAGCTCTCGGAGCTCCTCTATGTGCAGCAACCGCAGAATTTGGGCAGCTTCATTGATAACAGCATCTGGGTGAGATGCAGAAAGTCGTGTCAAGCATTTACATCTGATTCACGCTTGTGGTTTTTCATACTTAAAGAAAGAGGCAGAACTTGCCCTGCACAGAGTGCTCTGCAAAACCTCACTCAGCTCCACGCGGCCCTCACAGTAATCCCCAGCTAAGTCAGGTCAGTACAAAGTATTCCAAGCAGTAACTCAGTTGTACATGGGGCAAAAGGGAAAGCAGACCAGAGAAGTCCAGGACGTCTGACTACTGCCTGCAAAACAATCTATTGGGTCACGCCAATAGATGCCTCCAGTTAGATTTAGGTAAAGCAGGTAGCTGGAATGCATGGGAGAAGCACAAGGGTCCTCTGCTGGTAGGAGAAAGCTTGTACAAGACAACAGCAACAAGATGCATTCCTTCCACGTGCAAGTGGGTCTGCTATTGAAAACTGTTTCAGAGTAATATTTCAATAATGATATACTCCACAGCCAAGATTTGTGCTTTTCTGTTTCAACACAAAAAGCTCAGGAGTGCTCATAAATAAGCTGGGAGGGAGCAATTCTTTCCACTGCACGCTCCAGAGGAATTGGGTTGGTTTTTTTCCTCCTCTGTAGACATTATCTATTTGACAATAACACACTTGACAACGACAAACATTGCTGTTTAGAAGTAAAATTAAGGGACCTGCTTACCTCCTGTGTCAAAACCAAGAATGTGTTTTTCTAAGGCAACGGGCAAACCCTTTGAAGAGAAAAAACATTGCAGGTACAATTAGAAATGTCACATTGCATGTTTGGCAAATAAAATACCACCCCAGATAATCCTGGAGATGACACCTGAGTTTTGCTTCTACAGATACACGTGACAAAAAAATCATCGTGCTTGATTACATCTGCCTTTGTGTTCTGAAACTTCAAACCCAGAGCACTAATAACAATAATTAGTCTTCATCCTGAATAATATTCCCCCTACTTGTTGAGTGAGTCCCACTGAACACACACTGCCCATATTCAATCCTTAAAAGGCTAACAACTGCACTGCAGAGCACTCAATGCAGCCACATCCCCAAGTCAGACAAACAATAAGCATGCACAAACTGGGCTTTCTTAGTAACTATTGCCTTTAAACAGCTGCCAGATGTCAAAGCACTGGCTGATTCGAAAGCAAGCTTAAAAGTCCTCTGCGATCGAGTTTCTCAAGCACTGTACTTGCAGCCTCCATCAGCATCCTCAGAAGCATTAACTCAAGTGTTGAGCTTAGAAATAAACCTAAACACTAAATTCTGAACGCTTGCTCTGAGAAACTGTGCAACCACAAGTTTTATTAGTGCTCATTTCTAAGTACTGCTTTATTTCTTTACCTTCTCCAGCCACAGAGAAGGCACAGTGAACAACCACTCCCCACGTTTCAGTGTGCACACACATTTATTTCAACAAGGACAACCTTAAGCTTTTGCTTTTACTATGCAACTTCTCTCAGCATCTGACTCGCACAATAAAAATCATCCTGCCTGCCAACTGCAGGCACCTCCAACGCCGAGCGACCACAGCAACACTTCCAAAGCAGCTGGTGTTTTCAGACATCTGGAAGCACAGCACTGCTGCTTTCCATGTCCTCCTCCCACACCCTTGCTATGAGCTCCCTTTTGGCTGCACACCCCGCTGTCTGCTCCCTCTGGTGGAGCCCATTCTTGACAGAGCAGTGGTCTTACAGCAGGCACTGGGCTGCTGGGGCACACGCTGCTCCTGCATTCAAACAGGAACACATTCATTTGCACAGAAGCTTTAAGCAGGCAGAGGTATAGCTGCCCCAGAGTGATCCTGAAGGGCTGCTCCAAAGGCATTTGATCCACTTAATCCTCCTCGGCTGTTTGTGAGGGTGGGTGGTGATAGGACAGGGGGGAACAGTCTTAAACTGGGACAGGGGAGGTTTGGGTTGGATATGAGGAGGAAGTTTTTCAGCCAGAGGGTGGTGAGGCACTGGAACAGGTTGCCCAAGGAGGCTGTGGATGCCCCATCCCTGCAGGCATTCAAGGCCAGGCTGGATGTGGCTCTGGGCAGCCTGGGCTGCTGGTTGGCGACCTGCACACAGCAGGGGGTTGGGACTGGATGAGCATTTTGTGCTCCTTTGCAACCCAGGCCATTCTATGGTTCTGTGATTCTACCTAGGACACACTCACCCAGTAAGAGAAGCCTGAAACAGGCTAAGTGCATATCAGCACAAATCTGAACCCTATCCAGACACTGAATACATTGAATTGCAAGCCAGTCACAACATAATCTAAAAAACCCTTTCTTCTTTATCTTTAAAACTTTAGCTTGACAGCTCAGGATAAATCTCACTTTATTTTGTAAATTTAAACCCTGAGCACAGAAGTGTAAATCTCCTCAGCACAACCCTCATATGTATCCTTCAGGAAGGCTACTCCTACACCTATTTTATCTTTCAGCACCATATCTTGATATTGCCAAGAGCACAGCTCATGACATTTTGTATAAAATTGTCAGCCACGCAGAAGCCAAACAGTTATAAACTATTTCTAGGGACAGGACATAATTACACGAAGTGTCACTAGCTAGTATTCGGGCTATTAACGAGCCAGCCGAGGTCAGAAACAGATTTATATTCCCCAAACTCCTACCCTGTGACTCAGTCAGCCCCTCTCTTTAAGACATTTTCTTCCTTTATCCAGCATATTACGATACTGATGATGGCTATGGGCACAAAGCTGTTACCCTGCCTCCACCCCCTGCCTTTTGTACACCTCCATCCCATTTGGAAATTAGTATTTGTAGTAAGAATACACTCTTGATGACATTATGACATTCAATGACATTTCAACCTAAGACCTGAACCTGACCACACTCGAAGAGCCCACTAATTATGAATCCTGTCCTGAAATAAAGTCCCTGCTGCTCAAACAGCTAGTTCTGCCAAACTGCATTTTGATCCCTACAAATCACCTTTGCAGCTATGTTAACAATAACAAAAAGCAGCCTTTTACTAGGAGTTATAGAAACTGAAATGAATAAAGCAGTCCCAGCTGTTTGCATGTTTTCCTACTCTTTTATGTCTTTGGATATATAAAAGCCCAAAGCTCTGATTTCATGTTCCAAGGCTTCTGGCAATCACTGCATTGCATCTCTGTGCACCTGCGACTGCCACTTAGTAAACACCATAAGCACTGTTATGATAATAAATAAAGCACGGACTGCTCTGAGCAGCTGCCAGAAGAGAGGAAGGGACTTGCCCTCATTGACCAGATCCAGTTGCTTTAGCAGGGCCATTCCTCAGCATACACCTGCAGGGCATGGGGCTCCCCTCCCTGGCTGCACCCAATGCCACCAGCTGCTGTGCCAAATGCTGGATGATCTGATGTTTAATTGAAGTTTCCTCCACTGTTTCTCACTTGGGGCGGGGGGGGGGGGGGGGTGGAAAGGAGAGAGAAGCCAGGTGGCCAACATCCTATTCTTCAAACATACGCAAAGACTTAAGCAGCAAAACACTCCATAAGAGGCAAATTCCACCTGCTTATGCAGCCAATACAGTTGACCCCAATGAAAAGTCAGGGCACGCATTTCCGTGGATACTGTGGCCCCTTGGCACTGAATTGTAGCAGTCACCCCTCAGCATACACTAGGATGGGAAAGCAGCTATTTACATGTGGTATCACACAGCTACAAATATTTGCACACAACAATTTTCCTTACTGCTCTCTGGGTCTTTCAGAATCAGAACTGCCGGTGCTAAGTGAATTTCCACCATCCTCTTAAACAAAGTGTTTAAACAGAACCCACTGTGACCAAGATGATAATTAACACCAGGTAGGATTGATACAAGTGTGCAGTGTGTATACAAACCTCTTTGGACTGATTGGCCTTCGCTATGGCATCCTGCGTCAAGCGTTCCTGAACCAAAATGCGAATTGCCTGGGGAGAAACATTTAAAGACCAGAGTAATTAATTTACGTCTTGATGCACTTCAGACACCACTGGATCAGAAACTTCAAAGCACCAGGAACAGCCAAGAAAGTTTGCTGTTCCTAGAATAAGTTGATACTGCTCCCAAAGCTGCAGCTTCAGTTTTGTTTTTCTGAGTTTCGTACTCCCTACATTGTACTGTTCTGCCTCTAACAGCAGCAATACAGCTTCTTGAGGAAGCAATTCCTGCTACTGGGATCTTTCAGGAGGTGTTGAACCATTTTTCATGGGCAGAGAAACCTGACCAAGGCTACCTAACCAGGTGTTAAAAGGAAAAGGAAATATTTCTTTCGAGACACAGGAACAAGAAGAGCCTTAGCAATCCTGCTGCTCATCTGCTTCCACTGCTCCAAAACGCAGCACAGAACCATACTGAGCTATCACTTACTGATACCTACAGCTGAAAATGCCTCTAAAAATAACTGAAGGAATACCAGGCAAGCAGCGTTCCACCAAAAAGCACTTTGTCTGTCAAACACATTCCTCAGACTTAGCCTGATGAATAGCTGAGTGTGACAGAAGCGGTTGTGCTGCTTCACGTTTCTCTCCTCCATTTCTCCTGGTTTTGTTCATGATTAAAGCTGAGAAGTGAGACTGCAGAATTACCAGTGGGAATTTCTAGAAATCTTTCTAACTGAGGTGACTGCCCTGGACATGGGAAGTGATTTGATGAGGATCTTAGCTTTAAATTCCAGCAGTGAAATCAGAACTCGTAAGAGAATTCTGAGCATCTTTTGCATTAGGAAGTGTATCCAACTGTGTTAAGTAAGTGTTTCCTGATTAATTCTTCTAATTTAAATTAATTAAAGGAGGATCCCAAATACCTCTCTGCTCACTCTGACCAAGGTCTAGCTAGGCATCTCTGGCAGCTTTTCACTTTTCCTAAGCAGCCAGAGTGCCCAAGCCTGAATATGGATCATGATGTCTATGTATGGGCATCGCTGCAAGTCTCCTTCACGTGGAATAGAACCAAAAAATTTCACTGACATGTTCTGCTATCATCAAGCCTTGAAAAGCAGCATTACTGTTGTTCACATAACATGAATCACCACTGCAAGAATCTGTTCTTCCTGCAAGTAAGAGAAGGAAAATCCAGGCTGGTTGCTTTGTTCAACTGCTTACAACCAAAAAAAAAAAAAGTGAGACCAGAAATGCAGAAATGATGACAAAAATGTAAATACATTCAGGCAGAAAACATCCTGCTTTCTGAGTTGTTAGTGCCAATTAGGTGAATCCAGATAAAGTTGGTTAGCCTTGAGACTGTCCTGTAACAGCTGCTGAAGGAATTCTGCTGAAGGGCTGAGATAATGCAGATCCACTCACTGCACCTCCTCTCTCTTCTCACTTTATGCCTTTGTGAGGTATTCCTGTTTTGTTTCTTTTTCCCCCTTCAGAGGTTTGATATCTGAGACCTTCACCCCTCTCTAAGGATTGGTAAAGGACTCAAGGGTTATTTAGAGAAAGCAGAGGAGGACAGCATAGCAGAGAGAAGGGAAGAGAAGCTGATGAGATAACTACAGGGCATCATTTCCTAACAAAATGCTTGGCAAATTCGGTGTGCCTGACAAACGTGGTAGCCTTCTGCTACAGGGTTACAGCACTGGTAGATAAGGGAAGACCAAACACCATCTACCTGGACCTGTGCAGAACATTTGACACTGTCCTGCAAGACAGCATCCCTACGTTGCACTGCTGGGAGGTGTCCCTGCCCATAGTAGGGGCTGGAACCAGCTGGGCTTTCAGGTGCCATCCAACACAAACTGTAATGGGATTCTGTAATACCTACATATAAATTTAGCATAAAACCACAGCTTCTGTAACAAATGGACATTGTCTTGTCTGTTAGTGCAACAAATTTATTTTAGTGACAAACAACTCACTCAGTTTCCATATTATGACATGATGAACTCAAGACTGCAACTATCTCCCTAAGTAGAGTACTTGGAGAGTATAATCTCAACAGATAACTACAGAGTTCCACCACTAAATCACAGGTTTTCCCAAATTCATATGGAGATGCTTTAGAAAATTAATTAGCTTATTTGCAGCACTTAGAAATTATGATTAGCTGACATGACTAAGTGACTTCTCCTGTGCTGTTTTAAAACATCCTTTGCATCACTTAGCCTCTATGTTTTCAAGCTTTTCATTGCTAAAATTGGACTACAATGCTGTCCTTCAAGCCCATTCCTCCCTATGTCTGAAGTGCATAGAAACCTCACAAAGCAGTGACATCAACTAGCCTAGAGCATTTCTAATCTTGAAAGACAACTCTCACCTAGCACTGGAACTCCAGGAACGTGGCTACAATCAAACTGTTTACCAAGATAATTATCCCTGCATTAATTTCCACAACTAACACTGTGTGCTCTTATCTGCTTGAAAAGACACATACAGGAAGTATTTTACTTTCCTTGTTCCTCAGTGTGTCCTGGCTCTCAGTAACTGCCTACCACAGGCTATTACACACTGCAGGGGATGAAAAGGAAGAAACAAGGTCTGAAACCTGTGAAGCTCACCTTAAGCATTACCAAATAATCATCGTGTCGCTGGATTTGAAGCAGATTAGCTAAAGCCATCACTCCAGCCTTGAAATCAGGATTATTCACTGTGAAAAAAATAAAATAATTGGAACAAAAAAATGCTGGTTTAACTGGTTGCAGAAGACGAAATTAGCTTTCTGATTCCATGGTATCAGACTGCCCTCGAGCAAGGGTGAGGCGTGGATACACAGCAACCACACTTTGTTACTGCAGCAGAAGGAAGGGCTCAGCCTGGTGCAAGCTTTAAGCTGGTATAGAACTATGAAAGAGGATACAAAGCAATGAAAATATGCCACTAGGCTCATCAATCAGGTTGTGGAAAGCCATCCAAGCTCAAACAGCATTGTTTTCAATGCAAAACACATCAAATGCATCCCACTCCACAGGAAATCAGTGTTAAGTTTTAAAAATTAAAGCCAACAGCGAAGACATTATCTTTTAGAAATCTTTCTATCACTGTAGAGCAGAACTGGTGAAGGTAGGGCCAACTCTTAGCTATCTTTCTGTAGGAGTACTGGGAGAAGATTTGAAGGATTTAGGGCTATTTCCTTGTAGCTGTTTTCCCACCAGTTCTACTTAGCCACCATGAAAGCCACAGTGATTATGGAAGAAGTGGCTGTGGAATACCAAGCCAACAAGTGACAGACTTGTGAATGATGCAGCCTTTCTGTACACTTACCATCCAAGTTAATCAGTGGTTCTGCATTTTTTGCTGTATTGTCAGTATGTTTAGCACCGTCAGGGGTAGAGTCCTTATACTTGTCAGCTGTTAAATTAAGAAGAAAATATGATCACCATTAGGGCTAATTAAGAAAACAACTAGCTAGAAGATTAGAGCCAAACTAGTTTGTGGTAACCACATTTAGGAGATGTGGTACATACCCAAGAGCACTCTCAGCTCGTATGCTGCCATTTTGGAGCTCCTCAATGCCCCAAAGGCAGTTCTAAGTCCTAACAGCTCCCATCTGCCCAAAGCTTATCACTGCACCCACAGCAGCAGCAGAGCATGCCTCATGCTTACGTAAGTCATTGTGCACTTGATTAAGGCATCTTGCAATCTCCCAGAAGGAAGCTGAACAAGCTGCAACTTACAATTCTTCTACTTTAAAAATCCATCAAATCAGCCAAGATTGGCCCCTTGCCTTAAGGAGCAGCATATGTAGGGTCAGGATTTGAGTTGGCTCTGATCAGTGAATAAAACATTAACAGAGGCTTTGTTTTATAGACTGAAGCACTCAGCCATGACCTATAATGGTGTTCTTCGAGTATTTTGAGGTGATCTCTGCTGGCTCTTCCATGTTCGTATAACACTGTGACAAGGGAGAAAGCTCACTTCCTCCAGTACTACTGACAGAGAACCAGCTCTGTAGATTGCCAGCATTCATAGCCCCATCCTCATCTTGGCCAGAGCCCTGCCCTGCAGCAATTTAAGGTAATGGAAAACAGTCCTTTGCCTATTATGTTTGCCACCAGTAATGATATTTGTATCTGCACTCCTGCTGCAAAGGAAATTGCTACTGCCTGTTGAAGTTGAATTCAACTTTTTCATACCCTTGTCCCAGTTCCCAAGGGTTCAGGATCAGCTCCCAGTGAAATGTGGATTTCAGAATAACTTATTTGAATATATGTAGTATTAAAGAAAAAGCACTTCGTAGACTTTGAAGTAAGTTCTTAAAGGTATAAATATATACCAAGGGTTCTGCTATATCCAGAAATAAACAGCAAATATGAGTAAGTTACTGCACTGTCCCACAGGAACTGAGTTGAGAAAAACAGCCCACATCTGAACACGGTGCTATATCAAGCAGATCAAACAGCTTTATTTTTTTTTTAAATGAAAACAATATATACTTCTGACATTGTCACAATTTCACATATCTTCCCTAACTTTAAACAGTCAAACAGGTTTCCCTTCCACTTTTAGATATTAGATAAATTCAGTCATACCATTATCTCCATACTCCAGCCTAACTGCTAACCCAAGAAGCCAATCCACAGTCTCCTGTCGTTCCTGCATTTTGAAAGGACAGTTTACATCCTTCATATACTGTGGAAGAGAAAGAGGAGAAAAGAAGTAGATATTATTTGTAGGCTGGAAGGAAACACTTGTATAAGTTAGCTACGAGCACAGAACTGATTTGCAGTCACTTTCCCATAGCCAGCACAGTTTGGAAGATCATTACTAAGAAGAATCATCAGTTCAAAACATCCCTGCTGCAGCATCTGATCCATCTGAGGTATGCAAGAGGCACTTAGTCTTTAACACTAAACATTTAATAATGCTTTGAATGAGTAACATTCCCTGTCAGACTGACAACCAGAGAATCCAAACACTCCTTCCCCTGCTGTCTGCTCTCTTTATACATCGAGAGGAGGCAAGGGAGAAGAACAGAGAACAAAGTACAGCAAAAACTTCCTACCTCAAGCAGGAAGGATGCTGCCTAAAACCTTCACAATACTGCTATCAAGGTTCAACAACACCTCTACACCATTTGCACAGAAACCAGAGCACTCTGCAGGGCAGCAGAAGTAATTCTATTTCTGAGGGGCTGCATACAACAGCACTGTGCGATGCCACCAAGCACTGCTGACACCACAACAGTACCAGCAGCCAGCAATTCCAACATCACTCATGTTTAAAGCTCAGAATGCTTCCCTCCTGCCATCAATTTTGGAACTGTGCTTTAGGCTTCCACTTACAAAGCGTGTGCACTACCAGTCCAAACCTTCTGGGCAGGGAAGAAGACAAATGGTTCCAGGGAACATAAGTGAGATGAATGGGCACTGAGCATAAGGAGCAGTTTGCAGCTCCTTAGTGCTGTTGTGAGAGAAAGGAAATGGAATTCAGCATAGAACCAGCAACCCAAAGTGAGTCAAAATGCTCACAAGCACACAGGAGATCACAACCAGAGCTATGGCTGCTTGCCACACTTCGTGTTAGCACTGGAAAATCATTTACTGACAGGACAGTAGGTTCAGAGAGGAGCTTCAGTAGCTTCATTTCATATGCTTGTAAAGCCCATATTAGGCTAATCCATTTTTATTTTGCTACATAGAAACCACAGCACAGAAAAAAACTATTTATTTGTAGCCAATTTTCTAAGTCAAAAGCTAAATCAATTAAAAGAAATATTAGGATAGATGCTACTGCAAAAACAGGGCTGAGAGAAATTTACAAACAAAACATTTCACCATCTTTAACTCCTGCAGCGTGGCCTCAATTATATATTTCAATCCCTAGAAGCAGAGAACATTCAGAGACAGGACAAACGGTCACTCATTTACACTCAGCAACTACAGGAACCCTGGACTGTCATTCAGGTAAGACACATTTACATCTGGAATAAAATACCTTCTCAAACGATTTGGGCCAGTCATCACTGTGTATGTTTCTTAAATTCCCTCGGTCTTCAATCTTGTAGTGCCTGATTTTCTGGTCCTCCAGCCAGACAATAAAATTTCTGAATTCTGTTTCATCTGCAGGGAGAAGCAAACACAGCAAGAATTAACCAAGACCTTAAGGGCAAAACCAAGCCCTCAAGTTTTAAGCCAATTCCTACAAACTCTGTGTCTCTGAGCACTTTTATTGCTTACCCCCCAAAAAAAGAAAAGATACACACCACTACCTAAAAATCACACAGCTCAATGTAACTTCTGACCAAAACTCAACACTCTGAGCTTTCTTCATTTCTCAAGTGACTTGGAATTGGCCACAGTTAATGGACAACACTAAAAGGCATCAGCTAAGAGACTGTTTTCATTAGGAATACAATTATAAATGTTACTAAGCAAAGAAGGGAAAGCAAAACAATGACACTGAGGGTTTCAGTGCCCAACTCTGTTGCGTGGACAAACACATCACATGCTGCAACAAACCCCAGTCTGTCCCTAAGAACAATGCACCCTCATCCCGTGACTCTGTAGAGGCATTTTCTTCCTTCTTCTCTGTTGAGTCAACTTCTTTTGGCTGTTGAGCCAACATTTCATCATTTGGAGTTGGAACTGCACAACACAAAGGGCTGGCCCAAAGGTAATGGACAAAGGGTAATGGACAAAGCAATTACTCTGCGTCTGTGATTTGCAGCACTTGGGTACCACCAGCATTTTGATAATCATCCGTGAAATTTTGGCACTGGATGAGTTTCAGAGACCTGGATTAATGAGATAAATATCCTCCTGCAGCTCAGGCTGAGGTAAACAAAATGCTTTCCCATCAGGGACAAGCCTGCTATGCTATTTCTACCTGCCAGGAGTGTCTCCTCGAAGCAATATGAACGCTCTACTTCCACTGAGTGTGCTGTAAGAAACAGCCACAGCCACAATGTACACGGGTGAAAACTTTCAGTAACAACTTTAACAACTTCTACACCAACAAAACAAGCCTTTGAGGAGAAAGAAATGTTAGCAATAAGAGCTCAAAGTGCACAACACATGAAGCTGACAGTAGACAACATTTTTTCAAAGAGAAACGAGCCAAGCAGAAGCACTGAGAGCAAGACAGTCCCTTACAAAGACCACAGAAAGGTTTGACTTGGAAGAGACCCTTAAATGTCATCTGATCCCACTCCCTGCAACAAACAGGGACATCCACAGCTTCACCAGGTGCTCAGAGCTACATTCAGCCTGACCTCTGCGGGGATGGGGCACCACCACCCATCTGAGCAACCTGTGTCACACCTCACTACTCTTATTGTAGAAGAACTTTATGTCCAGTTTAGATCCCGCCTCTTTTAGTTTGAAACCATTTCCCCTTGCGCTGTCATTGCAGAGCCTGCTAAAGCATCCATACACCTCTTTCTTACAGCCCCTTTAGATACTGACAGCCCGCTCCCAGGTCTCCCTGGAGCCTTCTTTTCTCCATGCTGCAGCCTCAGCTCACAGCCTGTGCTCCACCTCTGGGATCATTTCTGCAGCCCTCCTGTGGGCACGCTCCAACAGGCCCACATCTCTCCTGCACAGAGGACTCCCCATCTGGATGCAGCGCTCCAGGTGAGGACTCACAGCACAGAGCAGAAGGACAGGATCACCTCCCTCACCCTGCTGACCACACTACGTTGGATGTAGCCCAGGATACAGCTGGCCTCCAGTGCTGTGAGGGCACAGTGCTGGCTCACACCCAGCTGGGAATCTCCAGTTCGTTTCTTACAGAGCTGTGCTCCATCCTTACGACCCCCAGCTTTACTGACAGCAGGGGCTGCAACGGCCCGGGTACAACACCTTTCCACTTGGGTTGATCAGACTTCGTGAAGATCTCCTGGCCCCACTCCACACGGCCTGAAGCTTATGACTGCCTCACTGCGACATTTCAAACCACCAAAGCTTTGAAGACGGCACATCGCAGCACCGATACGGATCAGATCCATCACCTAAACGTTTCAGGGAAACCCCTGCCCTATTAACATACAGAACAAACAAGCCTGCTCCCACCCCCGACCCCCGCACACAAAGAAGGAGCAAAGCGCAGCGCAGCGCTGCCCCGGGCTCCCTGCAGGCCGCGCTCAGCTCCCAGCCCCAAGCAGGCCTCACGCAGAACCCAGGCCTCCTGCTTAAACCTAGGCCTCTCTCTACATCCTGCGCTCCCTCCGCCGTGGGGAAGCCCCAAACCCGTCCCCGCGGCCCTCACCCCTGCAGTTGAAGCCGCCCGGGTTGTGGTAATCGAGCGCCGAGAGCTTGCGGCGGAACATGGCGCTACCAACTCGGCCGGGCCCCGCCGCTCGCCGCCTTCAGGCCGAGCCGCCGGGCCGCACAGGAAGTACCGCCTCTATACCGGTTATCTCGCCTCCTATTGGTTCTCGAGCGCTGAAAGGAAAGCGATGCGACCAATCGGAGCGCGGAGAATGGAGCCGGAACGGAAGTGGACGTCCATCAGGTTTAACGACACGGCGGCGGGTGGGCAGTCCTGGGGCGGGGATCGGGGCACGGCGGGTGTGGTCTGGGCGGGCCGCAGGGGCGGGGTGCGGGGCGTTGGGAGGGGACCTCACAGCCCTCAGCGCCACCCCTGCCGTGGGTTGGGTGCTCCCCCAGCTCAGCTGCCCGGGGGCCGCGCGTGGCCTCGGGCACCTCCAGGGGTGGGGCGCCGCAGTCTGAGCAACCTGTGCGCGTGTGTTCCTACTGCCGTGTGTGCGCTGAAGACCACCGGAGGGGATTCAGCCTGCAAGTATGGCTGAGAAAAATCCCTCGTGTTCAAAAAACAATTTGATAGATGATCACTGTGGCATGGCCAGCACTGGGGAAAGGAAGTAGGTGTGAGAGCAGTGCTTTGCTTTGCCTTGCTTTGCTCTGCCCTGCCTTGCCTTCCTTTGCCTTGCCTTGCCTTGCCTTCCTTTGCCTTGCCTTCCTTTGCCTTGCCTTGCCTTGCCTTCCTTTGCCTTGCCTTGCCTTGCCTTCCTTTACCTTGCCTTGCCTTGCCTTCCTTTGCCTTGCTTTGCATTGCCCTGCCCTGCAGAGCCCACACCCGCTCTCTCTCACTCTCAATCCCCTCTACAACCAACAGGACCCAGGCCAGGTCACCCCCCCTGCAGCCTCCCTTTGCCCCTGGCACCCACACACCATCACCACCGCAGCCTTGAAACAAATCCCAACTTTATTTCCAACGATTACACAGACCACGCGGGACGGGGATGCGCAACACCGCGACGCCGACCTCCCCGCACTGCCTTCCCCCAAAGCCCACACCAATGGGCGAAGGGCAAATCCCACACCGATGCTCCATGGATTTTCCCTTCCATGCCCGGGATGGAGGCAGCTGAGGGTTTTTGCATGGGGAAACGAGCAATGCGAACACGGCCGCATTACTCTTTGTTGATGTATTAAGAATTCCTGTTGTAAAAGATATGAGTCATTAAAAAACTTCTTACAAACCATGGCAGCGCTCAGCGGAAATTTGGCATCACAACGACCAAGACAAAGGGTTGGGGGTATTTACACGGCCCGGGAACACCACGAGCGGGGCCGGCCCCGGGCGCGCCATCCCACTGCCAACCGGAGCTAGAAAAAGAGTATGAAAAGGTAGAAAACCCAAAACGCACTTGAAACGGGCTAGAAAGATTCTCAGAAAGGTACCTAAAGACTATTGCCCTCTTGGGTAGATGTGGTTTGGGGCTGATGGGGACGTGGCTTAGTGGGCATGGTGGTGGCGAGTTGGCGGTTGGGCTTAATGATCTTAGAGGTCTTTTCCAACCTTAATGATTCTATGATTTTATGGGGTTAATGCAGAGCCCAGAGTACCTTAAGGGATCCCGGTGCTACTGCTGGGTGTGGAGCATTGGAGTGTCCTGGGGGCTCCTGGCAAGCCATGCCCTCACAAACATCTGACAGCCCCAAAAGGAGGCATTTTTCCCCCAAAACTCTGATGTTGGGTGATGTCGGAGCTGGGACTGAGCCGTCACCCTGGCACAGGGCTGTGTGTAAACACAGCATCAGGCACTGCGGGAGCGGGGTGCTCTGGGCATCATCATCCTGGCGCTCTCCCATCACTTGGGGGGGAATGGGCACGAGGACGGGCAGGAAGAGCCGGGCAGGGAGCAGGGAAGAGGCACAGATGTGTGGGACAAAGGGATGGACCTAGGAAAAAGAGGCCAGCACTGTTTTTGGGGTCTGCAGCTGTGCTGGGAGGTGCTGCAGGGGTCGGCTTTGCCATTGGCATCACCTCCAGCATCACATCCCGCAGCATCTCCCACCGGCCTGTGGTGTCAGACAGAACAGAAAACCCGCAGCGGGCGAGCAGAAACCAAACCCCATCCATGCACTACAACCAAAAGCCATCACAGAGCGCGAAGCAGCGAGCACAACACCATTCACCGCGGGGCGAAGCCACCAGGCACAAGACGGGAAGCGGGGAATGGGAAAGCACGAGACCGAACACTGAGTAACATCACAGCCATCTAGCTATAGATCCGGCAGCTTAAATAAAAAACTGTACTTGGAAAGGAACCAACAACATCATTCCAAGAAGGTTATGCACATCCTTAGCGGTTACTTTTGCTCAGCACCACTCTGGTGCTTTAAATATGGAACAATCAAACGATTTTGTGAGCTGAAAAGTGACACGAATTTATTCTTTACATGAATATTCTTTTTTTTTTTTCTTTTTTTTTTCTTTTTTTTTTTTTTTCTTTCTAGGCAACTCTACAGACTTCAGATCTTTTGCCTCGCAATGCGGATCATCTTATATCCCCCAAAGGCGGCCAGATTCTTTAAACATGCACATCTCTGTAGCTTCCAGGCCGTGTATTTTACTTATTTTTGTTTAAATTCTGTGGACTAGCAGGTCGTCCCCGTTCCTAAAAACTCTACATCAGTGTTCAGGGTGGCCTGAGTGCCCGTCAGGCTCCTTGAGGCTTTACAGGATCACACAGAAGAACTTCTTCTCTCTAAAGGGGTTTTCTGAGGCCGGGACGGGGGTCAATAGGGGGTCCTCCTTGGCGTGAGCTTCGCAGTATGCCATCAGGTCTGCCGCTGCCTTGGATACCTGCAGAGAAGGAGCCATGGGTTGGGGACAGGTGGCATGGGGGACATCCTGCCTTGGGGATGGGACATCCTGCCTTGGGGATGGGACATCTCATCTTGAGGATGGGACATCTCATCTTGGAGATGGGACATCTCATCCAGGGGATGGGACGTCTGCCTTGAGGATGGGACATCTCATCTTGAGGATGGGACATCCCGCCTTGAATCATAGAATAATAGCATCAGAGAATCACTGAAGTTGATCATCTAGTCCAACCATTGACCCATCACCACCATGCCCACTAAGCCATGTCCCTGAGCCATTCCACCATAGGGACAGAACATCCCACCGTGAGAATGGCACATCCCACCCCATGGGAACTTCTCCAGGCAATCACCTCCCATGGCTAACGAGATGACCACAGGATGGCCATGGTGCCACTGGGACAGACGTCCTCCATACCCACCACATTCTGCCACCACATCCGATGGCTCCTGCAATATCATTCTGACCTACTCTCACAGCATCCCTCTACGTGCCCAACGAGTCCAAGGCTGCATCACCTTTATCCTGTCGATGTTGGCCTCCATCTTCAGCTGCTCCACCAGCTTGCGTGCCTGCGCGATGCTCGCGGTGTTGTTGCTGGCCATCGGCACGCCGGGCACACCCCGGTCGGGCAGCAGGCAGGAGCGGGGATGGGGGGCTCAACACAGAGCCTGGAATCCCTGAAATCCCAAAAGGAGTTTGGTAGGGCTGTATTTGGGGTGTGGAGGTGTTAGAGCTGGGCTGTATGAATATGGATGTGAGGGGAGGAGATGCAGACCAGGTTTGCATTTGGGCAAGGGCAGAAAGCCACGATCCTCCGTGGGCATCGCTGCTGGATGCGTGCCCCTATTAGCCATGCTTAGGGGGCATTACAAGAAAAGCTGCAGTGCAACAAAGCAGAAGGAAACGGGGCTGCATCTGCCTCCCCCAGCCACCTGCCCTCTGGACCAGTGGCTTTGGGGGTAGCCAGGGTATTTGGGGTGGCCATACGTGTTATGGGATGGCTGTGTAGAGCTGCTTTGCTCCACCCCTGCTGCCAGCTCCAGCTGTCAGATGCCAAACAGGATGTAGTTTCCTATTGCTCAAGATTTCCACCCCAGATGGACAAGGGATGCTCAGTGTGGCCATGCCAGCTTCACAGTTGATGTTTTTCCATATACCCCATGTAACTCATATGCCCTATATACCCTATATACCTAACATAAACTATTTGCCATATAACATATTTACCACAGAAACACTACATCCTCTACTCTCTGGAAGCCCCAGCCGGGCATCCAGAACCACCCTCCCTCCCAGCACTCAGTGCTCAGTGTGGGCAGCGTTGCTTTACCAAAGCTGGGTCTCACTGGTGCTGGCTGTCCTTAGGGCAACAGCTGCTCCACTTCAGCGTTCGACACCTTTACAGAAAGAGGGAAATGGAGAGAAATTAAAAACCAACCTGCTCAGATGGCTGCAGTGATAGCTTTATTTCTGGCCCCAGGGCTCAGGGCTTCCTTCCGCCTCCCAGCAGCACTGCGGACAGACCACAGTGACACTCAGCGTGCGGTGAGACTTTGAGCACAGGAAGAGGTTTCAGGTCAGCAGGCAAATATCTGAGGGCTGCTGGCAAGTTTCCCAGAGGAATCAGCAGGAATTCCCTAAGCTCTCTTTGCCCTAAGGGCTCCGTACCTCTTGTCAGCAGTGGCACAGAGCTGTGGGCTCCGTGGCACCGCGTGGGGACGGTGAAGCCACCACACATCTGCAGTGCAGTGCGTCTGGATAATAGGATTCCTGTCTTGCAGACTGCAGGTTAATGAGTAAGGATGGTGTTTGACTTCCATGCTAATGATGTTTATGGTGTACAGTACCTGGATATTGTCTCTTTCAGGCTCTGGGCTGTGATTACAGCTCAGGCTCTTGGGTTGATTTGATGCTTGGGCACTGTGCAGAGGGGCTGTGGGCTATTCACTGCGCAGAGCTGCAAAATTTCTTCTCCATAAGAGCTGACAGCTGCCCAGCAGTGGTGGGGTCACCATCCCTGGAGGTGTTCCAGAGCAGTGGAGATGTGGCACTGAGGGATGTGGGCAGTGGGATGGTGGGGTGGGCTGGGGTTGGGTTTGAGGACCATAGAGGTCTTTTCCAACCTGAATGATTCTGTGATTCTATGTTTTGCAAAGCTGCTGGTGTTCCAAGCAGGGATGATGCTGCCTTTGAGACCCAACCCAACGCAAAATGTGCTCTCAGACAGCCCATTCTGCAATGAAAGTCACCGATTTAGGGTATTCAAACTCAATACTCGCCACTAAAGTGCTGCTTTTTAAGCACTGAGGAGAATTCCTTTCTCCTCCCATATCAACTTGAGATTAAGCCCAAGTGACAGGGGAAGATCTCAATTTTTGGGATCTCTTCTGACTGGGGAAAGGAGAAAACATTCGAATACATCAGTCGTGCTCCATTAAGCAGAGCCCATTGAGAAATTCAGTGCTTTTTTGGAATAGAATATTACAATCACAGAATCATTAAGGTTGGAAAAGACCTCTAAGATCATCTAATCCAACTGCCCACCTACCACCAACGTTGCCCACTAAACCATGTACCTTAGTACTACATCTGCACGTTTCTTGAGCACCTCCAGGAATGGTGACCCAACCACCTCTCTGGAGCATGGGCATCAGTGAGCAACACCCAGCAGTGAAATGTCTGAGCCCAGAGACCTGTCACAGGCACTTTGGTATCGCTTTAAAGGGATTCAGCCTTATAGAATCATAGAATCATCTCCACAGTTCTTATTTATGCTAAAGGTCGACTCTAAAAACAGGCTGCTCCATTGAAAAAAGAATGACTAAATATACATCGAAAGCTGTAAAAATGCTACAGACAGAAAGAAAAGAGCAGAAACCTGCATTCCCTTTCCCAACCTATGTTTTGTTGCCCAGTGCCCAACGTGGCATGGAAATCACCAAACAGCAGCCAATGGGTCAGAGGCACAACAGCAAAGTAAGAAAGAAATTAAAGGGTGAAAATGAACCTGTTTCCATGGCAACAGCTTCGTTATCATGCTGGTAGCAGACAGGCACGAGGTGACAAGTGGGGGGCCAGCCCTGATGCCATCAGTGTGTCCATATCCAGGGTTTGGTGCTGTTCTGAGCTCCCATCACTGGAATGGAGGGGGCAGAGAACCCACTGCCCTTTGTCCACTGAATGGGAATTGGACCAGGTGACCTTTCAATGTCCATTCCAATTCAAATGACTCTAATTTTATGACCTTAGCCCTGCGTGGCCCCATGCTACTGCATTTCACCCCAAAAGCAGAGCCAGCATCAAGTGATGCATATCACATGGGGTGAGGCACAACAGGGAGCTTCCCAATGAGTTTTGTCCTCCAAAACTGGTGCAGGGTGGGAGGTTCCCAATGAGTTTTCTCCTCTGAAATCAGTGCATGGGATGAAAAGCCCGTTGTTGGATGTGTCTGTATCGGGAGCAATGCTCTGATCCATCCATTCATGACCACAAAACCAGAATCTCCTATATAGGGTATGTATGGAGGCAGTGGAGCAGGACAGCAGTGCATCCCATCCCAGGCAGCTCAGGAAAGACTCCTCCAAAGCAGAGCACAGGGTTGCATGCAGACATGAACCAGAGCATAGGGCAGACCCACCCAGAGCGTTTTGGGAGCCCTGCTCAAGAGCCTTCCCTTTCACCTTTGCATGGCATACAGAAGTGAGAATCTCGGGTTGTTGTTTTCTCACACGTGCCCTAATGCTTGAAAAGAGAAGGCAAACTGAAAGCAACCTCAACTTCCTTTTATTCTCTTTTTTTTTTTTTTTTTTGGTATTGTTTTCTTAAGAGATGATGGGGGTGAAGGGATGTTTCCCAGAGCAGGAGAGAGCCCCAGGAGCTGCCAGGAAAAGGAAATGCACTATGTTTTGGGGGAAAAAAACCCAGCACAGCATAAATTATGGAATCATAGAACCAGAGAATGGCTTGGGTTGGAAGGAACCCTGAAGACCATCCAATTCCCACTTCTGCAAGCAGCTGTTGGCCTCTATCCTTTATATATGGGGGTAAAGAGAGTCCAAAAGAGGTAAGAAATGCTCTCTGCTGCTGACATTTTATTTTTATGCTTGTGTTTTATTGTCACGCAGCTGGACTGAGAAGAGAACACGCAGCTTCGGAAACATCCAACGCTGCACGGAAAAAACAGCAGTGCCCCAGCTGCAAAGCAACAGCTTCTCCTGGCCCTGCCCCAAGGTGACACGTGTGTCCCATCAGCAGACATCTTCACATGGGTCACACTACTGGATTTCTCCCCCTGGGTCCCTCACAGCCTTGGGGAAGTGATGGTTGAGCCTGAGCTTTGCATCACCCACCCATCTCAGCTGAGCAGCTCTTATTTTTCCATCAGCAGAGGGATGGCCAGCAGGGACAGGGAGGTGATTGTCCCCCTCTGCTCTGCTTTGTGAGGCCCCATCTGCAGTGCTGTGTGCAGGTCTGGAGCCCACAGTACAGGAAAGACAGGGAGGTGTTGGAGAGGGTCCAGAGGAGCCACAAAGATGATCAGGGGGCTGCAGCACCTCCCCTACAAAGACAGGATGAGGGAGCTGGGCTTGTTCAGCCTGGAGAAGAGAAGGCTGTGGGGTGACCTCAGTGCAGCCTTCAGTACCTAAAAGGAGCCTGCAGACAGGAGGGGAGTCAGCTCTTGGAAAGGGGAGATAACAGCAGGACAAGGGGAAATGGTTTGAAGTTGAGGGAGGGCAGATTTGAGTTGGATGTGAGGGGGAAGTTGTTTGCTGTGAGAGTGGTGAGGTGCTGGAACAGCTGCCCAGAGAGGCTGTGGATGCCCCGTCCATCCCTGGAGGTGTTCAAGGCCAGGTTGGATGGGGCCCTGGGCAGCCTGGGCTGCTGTGAAATGTGGAGGTTGGTGGCCCTGCCTGTGGTTTGGGGGGGGTTGGAGCTTCGTGATCCTTGAGGTCCCTTCCAACCCGGGCCATTCTGTGATTCTGTGATTCTGTGATTCTATTTTAGGGGAGATTTAGAGTGGACATAAGGAAAAAGTTGTTTGCAATAAGGGCAGTGAGGCACTGGCACGGGTTGCCCTGAGAGGTGGTCAGGCTGGACGGGGCTCTGAGCACTGATGGAGCTGTGGGTGTCTCTGCTCATTGCAGAGGAATGGGACCAGGTGGTCTTTAAGGTCCCTTCCAACCCAGACCAGTTTATGAGCCTCTTTCCCATGGCAGAAGGTTCTGCTGTGAGGCAGACCCTGGGTCATTGTTTTACTCCACCATTATTCAGTGTGTCCCACAGCCTGGCCGCGGCCTGACCCATGGGTTCCTGGCCTAGCTGGTCTTCTTTGGGAACAAGAGACATCAGAACCCCTCATTTCAAACATTCATTTCTACTATGGGGAGACCACTAGAAAACTCACATCACTCATTCATTAGACTAAGCATCACATCATTGAGTTCTTGGTTCTTTCACTTCTTGATGCCATCACCAAAAGAACTCAAGTTGACCTTAAAATAAATTCAGCTTGCTCAGAAATTCCAGCTCCCACCCCATTGTGGCTCTCAAGTATTTCCCAGCATCAAGACACAGGTGTTAACAGGAGGTGCAAAATGAGACTTGGAATGAGGGCACGGACCTGGGGTGCCATGACACAAAGTCGTGCCTTTTTACATCACCTTTTTGCCCAGAGAAGCCCAGCTGTGCCGTGGGAGCCTTGCTGCTGTCTCCGATGACTTCACCCAAATCAAACCTTTATTGGAATTTTATTTTAAGTAACAGCCACACAGAACCTAATAAACCCTTCCAGCCACTGGGAATTGCCCCAAGGGTTGCATCAGCACAGAAACAACCCCATTAACCATCCCTTTAGCTTCAGACCCCTCCGGAATTACCTTAGACTGCTTTAATTAGGTATCCACGCTATGAAAGAATGAATTAATTAGTGATAAGCACCTGAACCACATTACTCATAAGGAACTATTTCAAGCTTCAAATACATCAAACAGGTCACAGTCTATCCTGTACGGTGGAGCAAAGCCCCAGTGCTGCTGAGCACTGATCCTCCCCCATCCCCGCTCCATCACTATCAAGGCAGGAGGGTGGGAGGTGGTTTTCCCTTCCTTCTCTCTTTTATTTTTTTATTCCTTTCCTTTCTTTTCTCTCTCTTTTTCACAATTTCTTTCCTTTTTCCCATTTTCCTTCCTTTTTTTGTCTTTTTTTCCTCCTATCTTTTCTCTGCTCTTTTCTTCCCCCCTTCTCTTTCCTCTTTCCTTCCTCCCTTGTCCTTCACCTCTCTTTTTTTAAGCATCCCCAGCGCTGCAAGCAGATGCCTTTGAGATGCACCACACAAGCACCCCTTGGAGGTAGCTGAGATCTGCTACATTTTGTGTATGAGCTGCGGGGCAAATCTCTCTATGGCTAACCTGCAAATGCAAGATAGCTGCTGAAGAGTTTGCTGATGGCCAGACCCTAAGCAGCAAGAGGAGGATCACGGCGGAACGTGGGTGATTTTAGCAGGTTTCCAATTGAAGGGGGAAGAAAGGAAAACAGGAAAAACGAATCCCCGTGCCTTTATAATCTGTGATGCTGAACAATGATTGATTGCACTACAACCCAAGGAGCACACCGAGCTGTTTCCCACGGACAAGTGGTGCTGCAAATGGGGTCAGCGGGGCCGGTGAGCCAGAAGTAGGCGGCTGCTGCTGCTGCTGCTCCTCGTCTGACCCACATTGCCTCCGTTCCACAGCACTTCTGCTGCTGGGATCTGCTTGCTGCAGCCTCCAGGCGAAAGCAGAAAGTGATTACAGGGCAGCCTGCACACCTGGGTCCCTTCTGATACAAGCAGGGGGCTCAGCTGGAGCAGGAGCTCCTGAGACAAAGGTTTTTGGTCTCAGCACATCCCAAGACGCAGCATCTTGATTTTCCCACAGAGCCCCAGTCCCTCACCGGCCTGTTTTCCCCTTAAAACGCACACAGAGCATTTTCTCCTTTGTTGATACCCAGTTTTTCTCACAGTGTTATTGACAATAATCTGCCGGAAACGCCGAGCCGCCGCCGCTGCGTTCCTGCCACACTTCCTGCTGAGTCAATGCACTGCATGTGACACCAAACATCGTTCTTGCTGCGTTGTGAAGTGACACATACTTAGCGAACACTGTTATTGCACAGGCAGAAGAAGAAAACCACCCAGGAGCTACTTGCTGGAGCGGTGGTTTCGCAATTGCAATACAAAGCATTGTAAAAAAAATAAAGGAAAAATGCAAAGGCAAAGAGTATATGTGAAACTCTGAGTAAAGCAGTGCAAGGTGGCATTTCCCACACAGCTCACCCTTTCATCTGTCACCCCTCCATCTGTCATCCATCCTTCCATCCTTCCCTCCATCATCCATTCATACCTCCATCCTTCCCTCCATCATTCATTTATCCATCCATCCATCCATTCATCCATCCATCATCCGTTCATCTTTCCATTTGTCCATCATCCATCCCTTCATCCATCCATCCACCCCTTTCTCCATCCCTCTACCCATCCCCCTATCTCTCCATCCATCCATCCATCCATCCATCCATCCATCCATCCCACTATCCCTCTATCCCTACCTCCATCCATCCCTTCCTTCCTCCCTCCCTCTCTTCCTCCTTCCATCCATCCCTCCATCCATCCCTCCATCCATCCCTCCATCCATCCATCCATCCATCCATCCATCCATCCCTCCCTCCCTCCCTCCCTCCCTCCCTCCCTCCCTCCCTCTATCCATCCCTCTATCCCTCCTTCCTTCCATCCATCCATCCCTCCATCCATCCCTCCCTCCCTCCTCCATCCATCCATCCATCCATCCATCCATCCATCCATCCATCCATCCATCCATCCCTCTCTCCCTCCCTCCTCCCCTCCCTCCTTCCATCCATCCCTCCATCCCACGCTGCAGTGGGGATGAGGACGCATGACAAATGCATGGCAGGATGGGACCCACAGCTCTCACCCTGGCCCTGCTGCACACCCCACATGCCTCAGTTATTCCACCCCATGCCCACCCCCATCTCCTTAGCCACTCAGAACAACCTGCAGCCAATGCATTTTAGCTTTTCCTGCCCACTGGCTCCTCAGCATCCGTCTTGCTGCTGCTCCCTGTATCGCTGCCAGCCTGAGCTGCAGAAACCACTGAAGCCAGCTGCTCTTTTGGAAGCTGGGCTTCAGCTACGTGTAGGATGAAGGAGCAGCATCCCTTCCAAGCCAGACTAAGTTTTGCAGCCATTGATGGGAGCATTTACACAGGGCTCAGATATAAGCTCTAAACCCATCAGCATGTGCCTCATTTGCTGTCTGTGCCTCCTGGGGGTGGCTGCGTTCCCCCTCCAGCATCAGCCAGGAAGCAGCAGACATGGATCCAGCCCCCGGTGAGGATGCCAGGCTGAGCAGCAATTATATTAAATCAGCTGATAAATAATGCAATGTATTTTGATGGTACCAGCACTCTGAGCACCGCACAAACACCATCACAGCATTAAAAATACAATGGATGGAGCACAAACAGGCCAGCATTAAATAATTGAACATAAAGCCCTTTGGAAATGCTGTCCTTGAGGCAGGTTGGAGCACAGGTCCTGAGGCCACCAGCTCTTCATAGGTCCTACCCAGGCCATGGGCTCACACGGGACCCTGCTAATGCTCAAACCTTCCCAGCAGGAGAAGAGCTCCTCCAGGTGCAGATGCAATCCTAGAGCTGATGGGAAGAGCTCTGAGTAGTTTTTACGGGTTGTGGAGGGCTGCTGACCCCAAACAAAGGGGTAGGAGCCCCCAGAACGCATGTAGAGCTGTGTGGAGAAGACTTGGACAGGTATCCCTGTGCCACAAAAAGAGAGTGGCTGTTGGCATGATCATGGAACTCACAGTGGATGGACCAGAAAAGTCCAGCCTAAATCACTGAATCATAGAAACACTGAATATTCTGCATTGGAAAGAACATCTTTGAGGTCCATTCCAAATCAATCCATGTTATGATTCCATGAAAATGAAGGGGCAGATCCTTGGGCAGCTCTTCCCATGGCCACCTGCTCTTGGGCCAACGCAACCCAGCCTGGCAGAAGCCAAAATCTCAGTTGGAGTTCCTTGCCATAGCACAGCATCCCAGCAGTGCCATCATTTACCCTTTGGCCTGACCTCCATTTACAGAACAGCTCATTTCTCTCACAGAACCGTTCAGATTGGAAAAGACCTCCGAGATCTCCAAGTCCAAGCTCAAGCCACCCCACCATGTATCTCAGTGCCACATCTCCATGTTTCTTGTGGACAGTGATCTCTTTCTCTGAGGTGTTGCATCCCCCCCATGCACTCTCCCCATCCAACTCCAGTCAAAATGGGTCCAAGCCAAGAGCCAGGCAGGCAGGAGCACTGGGAGCCAATGTTAACCATAAAACAAGGCACAACATCCAGCAGAGTCAAAGCCTCCAGCTCAAAAATGTGACAGTGGGGTGGGTTTTGCACGGACAGTGGGACGCCAGGAGGGAGCATGGACATCCCAAAGTGTGTGTGGAGCCAGCATGTCCACGAGTGGGTGCAGTCACAGCAACACCCAGCACAGCTGTGTGTGAGTGATGCTGTATGGAGGTGGTGAGAGGCTCCATGAGATAAGAAGGAAGAGCAGGGAGTGTAATGAGTTGTGCTGCCGAGCAGCTACAGAGGGAACCCGCTCACCCGATGGGCTTTGTGCAGCTCCTGGTGCATTTAGGGCATGCTTCAGGACTCCCCAAAGCCTCTCAAAGGCAATTCCCGAGATAACCCCCTTGGACAGAAACACTACCCAGCTCAAAATCCAGGTACAGAGAATTTCTCCCATTGCTTTGTGCCTCAGGGGCTCAGATGTGCTGGTGTTCCTCCAAGAGGATGCAGGAAGGTTTGGAAACAGCGATGCAGTGATCCCAGAGTGTGGGAAAGCACCCAGACCCTACAGTGCCATGGGGTATAGGCACCCACCTCCAGCACCCTATCCTGCACCTCGCTTCCCTCCTTGCTGCAGCTAATTCCCTACAAAACCACCAAAAAAATGTGGCTGAACGTCTCACTTCTGATAGAGAATGGTCTAAGAAGCACAATTCTCCAACACTGCCATGGACACCACGCCTGCCCTTGGGGCCCTATGGCTATGAGCTGGGACGTGGGACATTGGTTGGGGCATGGGATGTGAGCTGGGACATGGATTGGGACACTGGTTGGGACATGGGATGTGAGTTGGGACATGGGACACGGGATATTGGTTGGGATATGGGACACGGGACATTGGCTAAAACATGGGTTGGGACATGGGACATGGGTTATTGGTTGAGATATGGGACATGGATTGGGACATGGGATATTGGTTGGGACATGGGTTGAGACATGGGACACAGGATATTGGTTGGGACATGGGACATTGGCTGAAACATGGGACATGGTTTGGGACATGGGATATTGGTTGGGACATGGGACATGGGTTGAGATATGGGATATTGGTTGGGACATGGATTGAGACATGGGACACAGGATATTGGCTGGGACATGGGACATCATTGGCTGAAACATGGGACATGGTTTGGGACATGGGATATTGGTTGGGACATGGGACATGGGTTGGGATATGGGGACTGATGCAACTGCAGAACTTGTCCCTATTCCCATCACTGAAGAAGCATAGCTTTACCAACACAGCAGCAGTGACACGACAGCGCTGACAAGCCCTATAATTAGTGCCATGAATCCATCCAGGCGCTGTCAGCGTGTTCCCCAACGTGCCAGCCAGGGAAGCGCCCGCACCAAGGAGCTGATCCCATTCTTCAACTCCAGGTGCTCTCCCGGCACAACTCCCTCGAGCAGAACTGCTCGTGGCTCATATCCCTGCAAGGCTTCAACCCTCAGCTGTGTTGTGATGGAACTTTGCAGCCCCAGGAGGGAGGATGCTGCAGCAGGAGCGGTGCAGGGCAGCGCGCTGGGGTGAGGCAGCAGCACAGCGGGGTCTGCTGGGAGCTGCAGTGGGAATATCCTGTGCTGTGATGGCTTTGGTTTTTTTTTTCCCATTGCTGGGATTGCATGGCGTTCATTGCTCAGGATGCTTGATGAGCTTCCAAAGGGGAAGCTGAATTACAGCCCTGTTACAGACCCAGGAAGAGCAGCTCCCAGGGAGCATTACAGAAGTCACGGAGCTAACTTTCCTTCTCATGCAAGGAGAGCTCTAAGCCTGTTAAATCAAGACAGCAGCTCAGCTCAAGGAGTTGATCCACTGAGCACAGCGCCTCAGACTGTGCTCCTGTCCCTGGGTGAAGCACACCCAGACCAACATCAGCGCCCCCAAGCACAGTGCTGGGGGTGGAGAGGTCCTTTCACCATGCCCTTAAAACCCAGCGTGGTTGCCACTCCCTGCATCTCGCCCAGCTGCTGCTGCCCAAGAGCTGTCAGCGCTGTTACCAACAAACGGCAAGGTGGGGAGGTGTGAGGTTTGGTACGATGCCATTTCAGGAATTTTTTTTTTTTTTTTTTGTTATTATTTTTTTCTCTACTCACTATGTGGAAAAAATGATTTTGGCTGCACGAAATGGAGGAGATGCATTATTTCAGACCTCATCCTTCTCACATGTAGCTCACACGAGGACTCTCTGCATTGCATCCCATGGCATCCCATGGCCCGGGACGCAGCACCCAGCTGCCTTCCCAGCCATCCCCCCCGCTGCCACCCAGAGGGATAAAACAGCCAGAAAAGAGGCTGAGAAGCAAGAAAATTAACCTCACACCCCGGTTCCTTTGCTCACCTCTCCCACTTGTGCGTGCCATGGGCGCACGCTCTGATCCCACTCCAGGCACAACGAGACGTCCTGCTGAGCACTGACACAACTCATGCCAAAAATGATGCTTTTCCCACAGCCGTCCCCTGATTCCTAACCCCAAAATGGAGATGGAAAGGCCCAGATATGACCCCTCCCTGGAACCAGTGTGGGACTGGGCTCCATAGCCTTCCAGCAGTGCTGGTGGGGCCAGGCAGCGTTTGTAGGGCCGCGGGTTGGGTGCCGCCTCTCCAGTCCCAATTGCTATGGAAACTGCATGCGCGGCTCTGCCTTCCCTCCTCCCATGACTCACGGGTTTTCAAAGGGAGAAGTGATGCCTCGGCCGCCGCCGTTTTGAGGCCAAAGCAGCAAAATCCAGGCGGGTGCATCAGTGGGGCTGGGCGGAAGGCAGCGCCGTGCCGTGCCAAGTTGGAGACGTTGCCACGCACTGAGCTCCAGCATTGGGTGGTGGAGGTGTCGGATGGGTTGGGGATTGGCAACAATCCTCATCATTGGGTTTCTCCAGCAGCACTACCCGCATTGCTCTGGGATGCCATGCCCTGACCCCAAGGAGCGCGATGCCAGCCCCTGGGGCTGGGGATTCAGACGGAGCTGAGATCGCCGTGCTTGGTGTCACAGGTGGCAGCTGGCAGCGTGCTGCTGGTAAGCAAGCAAGGGGATGGAAATGGCAAGAAAAGCCCCAAAATGGGTGGGAAGGGAACAGTCTGCCTCCACAGCCCGTGGCATGGGGTGGGAAAACAACGCCCGGAGCGCCTCCAAGCATCCTCCTGGAGAAAGACTTCGCCCCGGGGTTTTCCTGGCAATAATTAATTGAGTCATATTTCAATCCAGCCAGCGGCCATATGGCAGAAAAGAGGATTAGCATCGCAGGCTCCAGCTGCATGGAGGGAAATCCAGTTAGGAGGAAAAATCCCCCTGCCTGGGTCCAGCCTGGTGCCAAGGGGACATGTCCCAGCCCCGGGCGGTGCGATGGGGATTTGGGGTCCGTCCAGTGGGAAACAAACAATAGGGCAAAGCCACAAGCATTGCACACAAGGCTACAAGGACGGGGGATAACGCTGCCCTATGCTCCCACCCCATTACCATTGGGGCAGCACACCCTGAGTTTATCAGAGACTCATTAGCAATAAGTGGGGAGCTGAGATTCAAGTTTTTCCTTCGTTAGAAATCCATTTGCCTGCAAGAAGATTCAAGTTTGGGGCTGGATTCCTCTCCCTCTGGCACAGGGGACCTCGGACCATTTTTATGATTCTATTCTACGACTCCTCAGTCCCTGGGCACAGCAGGGAGCTGCCTGGGCACACGGTGCCTTTGCCATGGTTACTTTTCCTGCGACCTTGCACGATCTGTGCTGCTTCCTGCTGCATGGCCACAACGGGGAAAATCAGAAAACTCCCATTGAAATCCCAGCCACTGAGAGAATGGGGGTGGAGGGGTGGGGCAGCAGGTGGGGATGGGGCACCCCAAATACCCCCACCCTAAGCCACGCTCGGGGCAGATCCATCCCAGCAAGAGGGATTTGGGGCAGGGAAAGCCCTTTGTGGGGGGTGGGAGAGGGAGAAAAAAAATAAAAAGGAGAACACTACGTCTCATTCATTCCGAGAAAAAGCCGTTCATGTGATGGCAAATCAGTTGATTAAGTGAGGATCAGCCCCCGTAGAGCTTTGCTGGGGGCTGAGCGCTGGGGCAGCAGCAGCCCTGCAGCACCCATCGGTGTTGGGGCTGTGCGGGGTACCGGGGTCCCCGTGGGGTAACCAACACGAGCAATGACGGGGTGATGCAAGCCAGGGTCGGGGTGAAGGATCGCCTTTTGGTGGACAATAAGCAGGGAGCGGTTTGGGGCCCGAAGGATGGCGCTGCCATGGCATCGCCCCGATGCGCGCGGTCCGTGCGCGCCCGCTGCCCCCCAGCCCCGCTCCCATTGCCCCCCCCGGCTCTCCCCGTACCTGCGGGCGGTGCTGCCCCGGCTCTCCCCGCGGGGCGGCGGCGGTCGGACGGACGGACGGATGGAGGGATGGATGGATGGAGGGATGGATGGAGAAGGGATGCGGGCTGGAGGCAGAGGGGCGGTCAGCAGCAGCCCGGAGCGGCGAGTCCCCACCCAGCTTTGTCTGCGCTCATCCCTCTGCCTACAGGAAGCGGCTCGGCCCCGACTTCCTCCTCCTCCTCCTCCTCCTCCCTCTGCTGCTGCTCTCCCTCCTGTCCCCTCCCCTTCTCCTCACCCCGAGCCCCCTCTCCTCCGCGGTCCCCGTTTTCTGCAGCCCTGCTGCGCTCAGGGCTGCCCTTCCCCTCCTCCTGCCCCATTTCCCTCTCCCTGCCCCGCTATGCGCCCTCCCCGCTCCCTGCAGCCCCATCACACAGCGGCATCCTTCTCCCAAAGCAGCCCTGCAGCCCATCGCACCCTCCTGTACCCCCATAACACGCCCTGCATCCCCTCACCCCCCTTCGTCCCGTCACACTCCTGCACCTTATCACACCCCCACACCACATCTTATCACACCCCTTCCCCGCAATCACCCCCCTCTGAAACCACATCACACCACATCCTGCACCCCATCACCCTCCAGCCCTTCTCTCTATTGCCCCCACATCTCCCTGGATCCCCTATTTTCCCCCTCCTAGGGATCCTCTGCCCTCCTGAGCCCTTTCCAACCCCCCCCCCCCCATCTCCCACACCAGCCCCTACTTGTGCCTCCAGCAATTCCTTATTTTACATACGTTATTTTTAAACCTTTAAGCCCCGACACCCAGATTTTAGGATTAGGATCTTTTTAGGATATGGGGAGATGATTATCTTCTTTATAAGATCATTTATTTCCTCCGTCTGGACCCCAAAATGACCTCCGACACCCCGGATGTGGGTTGACCTCAAGTGCCTTGGGTTGAGTTTTGGGATGCACTTGATGAGCCCCAGCAGCACCCAAGGGTGCCCTCAGCATGAGTCGCCAATGAAAAGCACCCAAGCAGCAAAACTAAAATAGCGCTGCCACAGCATTTTCACCCTCTTAAACTGCATTTTTTTGTGCTTGGCTTCCCACTTAGTCCAAATGGTTCACATTCCAAGCACTTCTAATTTGGATCTTAGCTGGGAATTATTATTATTATTTTTTACTTGAAATCAGCTTTTCCCAGTGGCTGATTTGTGGTTGTAACCAGTTCCACACCGACTCTCTCGGTTGGGTTTGATGCAGAGATTGTCAGCCCTCCTGCCAGGGAGGTGGCATTTGCACGTCGTCGAGCTGCAGATCTCAAATCCTCAGCCAGTCAGGCTGCCAGAACGATGACAGGAGATGCCAAGTCTGGAATGGAGGCAACTGGAGATGGAATGTGAGCTTCTCTGTGACAGCTAGAACTTGTGAAAGTGTCAAACTGGCAGCTGGGACATGAGAGCATCCCAAAGAGAGCGCTGGTGTGAGGCTGCATGGGGTGGAAATGAGAAGAGCCCTCTCCATGGGGTTATGAAGGAGCGATAGGGACAAGCTGTCAGATGTCATAGAATCATAGAGTCACAGAATGGCCTGGGTTGCAAAGGAGCACAGTGCTCATCCAGTTCCAACCCCCTGCTGTGTGCAGGTCGCCAACCAGCAGCCCAGGCTGCCCAGAGCCACATCCAGCCTGGCCTTGAATGCCTGCAGGGATGGGGCATCCACAGCCTCCTTGGGCAACCTGTTCCATGTCATCAGTGCGGCCCTAAATTGCTTGCTGCTTCACGCTCACCCCTTCTGCATAATGCAATTAACTGTGAGAATCCCACACCAGCAGAAAGTGGCAGTCAGCAACTGAGATCCCACCACGCTGCCATTCTCTGGGCACACTCCCACCAAAGATGAGGGATTCTTTTGGAGAAAATGGGGATCTCTGAGAACATGCCACAATTTTTGGATCCTGCTGAATAGGTACAGCCTGTGCAATGGCAGCCTCCTGCCATGGAGTGTCCTCATTTTCATCTTCATCATCTTCATCTCTTCATCCTCCTTATCTTCCTATCTTTATCACCATCGTAACTTCATATCTTCATCATCTTAGAATCATATCACAGACTCATAGAATTGGGTTGGAAGGGACCTCAAAGATCACTTAGTTCCAAACTGGGTGCTCACCCCACTGCTGCCCCAGATACCCCACGTCCCCTCCCCATGCACATCCCCTTCCAGCAGAGGACAAGGAAAGGAAGATTCATGGAATGAACAAACGCCTGCTGCTCCCCAGGGCTGGAAATAGGCTCAGGGACCCACTGGCAGTGGGATGGCACCTGTGACAACCTCAAAGCAACGGGACACGGCCAGCACAGTGCGAGATGGAGACCTTGTATGAGCCAGAGCAGAGAACGGCCGTGCTCATCGCACTGGTGGCTGCTGCCCTCGAGGCCCTACGTGGGATGGAGACAGGGATTCGGCCCAGCTGCCACCCAGAGGTGCCACAGGATGGCAGCAAATGCCACCGCTTGATTCCGCAGCCAGGGGTCGGGGCTGGGGATGGGGACAGGGCTGGGGACACCAAACCTGCCCGTCCCAGAGCACGACAGATGTGGCCCACTCACAACATCCCTCCACGTCCCATCGCTTCTTTATGAGCCGGAGCTCCTCCCATCTCCACGAGGCACAGCGATGCAAACAGCAGTCACTTTATTGTCATTTCTGGCCGTGCCACCCAAGGCACACAGCAAAGGTCACTGTTACAAAACCACGTGGCTCTGGGGTTCCCTACGCTTTCAGCTGTAACTTTGGCTTTTAATTTTGCAGCACAGCCACTTGCTCTCACGCCGTCCCGACAGGAAGATCCTTTCACAGAAAGGACTATTCAGTTTGCACACACAGCTCCTTATGCTGAAGGACCAGCGGTACCAAAGGCCACCAACACCCATCCCGGGCACGTGCGGCATGAACAGCATCTCTGTATCCCACAGCCTGGCTTTGGGGCTGGGGGATCTGCCAGCATCACTGAGCAGTGCTGAGCAATGATTTACGCATTTCTGCCCCTGCACAGGCTGGCTATGAGTGCAGGGCATCTTCCTGCCCACCCCACATCCCACCCTGGGATGCGGGGTCAGAGCCGCCCCACTGCCCATAAGGCTTTGGGGTGCTTCAGAAGGAACCCCAAAACCAGAGAGGAGATTCCCTTGGATCACAGAACCACAGAATGGCTTTGGGTTGGAAGGGACCCCCGTGGGCTTCATCTTACTGCACACAGCATCACCGGCGCTGCTGAACACAGCTCTGCTCTGCTTTATTTGGGCACCGATCCCCCTCCCTCCCCAACGTTCCTTAGAAAAATAAGATTGTGCTTATTTATAAAACAATATATATATTTATATATATTTATATATATAAGAAAACTTTCCAGTTTAAAAAAAAAAAAAAAAAAAAAAAAAAAGGTGGTATATCAAAATACGGTAAAACTTTGGCCGTCCATCGCTAAACTCTGATTAAAAATCTCAATTAAGAAGGCATTGTGCTGTGATCATTGCATCGCACCCTCCGGTACCGACGGCGTTACACCTCGGCTGCCTCCTGGGCACACATCACCACTGAGCAGAGCTCTCGGATCCATAAAGGCTGAAGGATGCATGGAAAGCTCTGCGGGCAGAGCTGCGCTCCCAATGCGGTTGCATACGTGTTCTCCTCAATGGGAAGATCCGTTTTCTCCCCTTAGTGCTTTGGAATACAAATGATTGTCTGCATGCTTGGCTGGAGAGAGGCGTATCCTTTCTACAAAGGTATTTTGGAGCAGGAATAAAACAAAGATGGGTCTGTAAGATCCAGACATATATAAACATACGGACTTTGATATATTTATATATGTGGCTTCTATGTATCGGGAAGCATTTCTGCAACACTATTACAGATGACGTTCTCCACTCTCCTTTGCCTTTTTTGGGGGTATTTTTGGTTTCTGGATTTGTTTTTGTACAACAAAGCTCCACGAAGCCCCCGAGCAGCACTGCTCAGAGCCGGGCTCCAGCGTTGCTCCCCCATGCACAGACATCCCTGGTGCTTATTGCTTAATTCTCGCTTCCCATACTGGCCTTTGGGGTATTTACATCTCTTTGGCTTGACTTGGACGCAGCAGTCTGGCATTTTCTTCCCAGCAGACAGTGGCAGCGCCGAGGACAGGGGTCGGGTATGGGGAGAATCCCCATCTTTGCCACTGGGAAACCACGGGTTGGCTTCGGCCGGATGAGCTCCTTGCGCTTCCCCGAGGTGAAACAAGACGATTCATGCACACACACCGACTTCCAGAGGCAGAAGGACGCTGAGAGACCCATCCCCATCCCCCTGAGCTCAGCCGTCCCCGTGGCAGGGAGGGTCGGGGTTGGCCACAGCGGGGCTCGGTGGGGCTCGGACCCCCCTGGGCAGCAGCCGGTGCCACCCCCACCGCCCTCAGACGACGAACTCAGGGACTTCATCGTGGGTGAGGTCCAGTGAGAAGTATTTGCTGGTCCGTTTGGCGGGGAAACCCTCCTGGATGTTGAGGCACTGCCGGGCCAGGCAGCCGTTGCAGTAAAGGCCGTCGTCGCCGAGGCCGTGGCCGCAGCCGAAGGTGAAGCTCTGTGCCGTGTCCTGGCACAGGTCTGCCAGCTGCAGGAAGTCCTTCTGGTAGAGCCGGATGTCGTCCAGGCTCAGGCTGTGCCGATCCGTCGACGTTTTGGGTTTCCTGCACGCCGTCTGCGTGAGGGAAAGGCGGTCAGGGGCGTGGGGGGATGCAAAGCGCCATCGGGGTGGGGGCAGGGGGTGAGGAGCGCTGGTGGCAGCACCCACCTGGGGTAAGGAGTCGGTGCTCTGCCCACGGAGCTTCACCACCGTCTCTGAGGAGCTGGAGGTGGAGGAGCTGAGCTCCTTTACGATCAGCCCTGTGCGGAATCACAGAATCACTCAGGTGGGAAAAGACCTCCGGGATCCCCAAGCCCAACCCCAGCCCACCCCACCGTGCCCACTGCCCACATCGTTCAGGGCCACATCTCCACTGGACACCTCCAGGGATGGGGACCCCACCGCTGCTGGGCAGCTTGCCCGATCAGCTTGGATATTCAACAGAGGGAGAGGAGGGCACACAAAAATGACATCCAAATCTAAAATTATTCCCAATGGCTCCATCTGTGCTTCCTTTGTCCCCTTGTGTCCCCAGATGGCTCCCACCGTTCCCTGCTTGTTGACCCTTTCTGGCCAACCATGCCTTCTTGCAGGGGTTTCCTGAACAGATTTGTGCTTCACTTCCATAAGCATCACCCAAAAAAGTTAAAGTGAATCCTCTCCTGAAAAAAACCTCCACCTTTCTCAAGATTTTTACAGTTCTATCAGGCTGAATACACCTCTCCACCTCCAGTCATGGGACAGATTTTCCTTGCATCCAAAGGAATGCTCATGCTAATTTTGGTCTGCCCAGCGCTGCATCACACAGGATGGAGGAGGAGATGCAGGAGCAGAGGTGAAGGGGAAGGTCAGGTTGGATGTCAGGAAAAGGCTGCACCAGAGGGGGGTGGGCATGGAACAGGTTCCCAAAAACACTGAGCTTGCTGGAGTTCAAGAAGCACTTGAAAAACACTCTCAGGCATATAGTCTGATTTTTGGGTGGTCCTGGTGTGGAGCCTGGAGCAGGACTCCATGACCCTTAGGGACCCCTTCAACTCGGGATATTCTGTGATTCTCTGATTCTATGGAGCGTGGCATTACCTGAGTGCCCGTTGAACTTGCGTGACAGCAGCATGTCCTCGGTGATGTACACACACATGTCGGGGCTCACCTCCAGCGCCAGCTCACCCGCTCTCTCCAGCTCCCGCGGGTCATCCACCAGCATCTCAATCTCTGTGCCAGGAGGGATGGGGACGGTCACCTCCACTCCTCCCTCCCACCAAGCCCTCCGACACCCAATCTGCACACCCTGGAGTCTCTCACCGTCATCCTGCAGGTCCTCCTCCAGCCGCTCCTTGCCCCCGCTCTCCACCCCGGAGGTGTGGGAGCTGCCGTGGCTGGTCATGGAGCTGCAGGTCTTCAGCTTGCGGTGAACGCCGGCGTCCTCGGGTCCCACATCCCGGGGTTTGGGGTCAGCCTCGATGCCCGAGGTGTGGGAGCTGCTGTGGCTGGCGGTGGAGTGCCGGGACAGGCGCTTGTGCCGGATGCTGCCGGCGCTGCTCCCGCTGGCACGCGAGCGCTTCTCCAGCTGATCCATGTCCAGGTCCAGAGTGTCGCTGATGTACGACTCGCGGTACTGCTTCTTCTCTGTCAGGATGGACACACAACGCACACGTGGCACACAGGTACCCCCCGGTACCATGGGACAACGATCCGAACACAGCTGGGTGGTATGCTGGGAGCCGGCCCTGCCTGATGGTGTTTGGGGACCGCTGGGGGTGGGTGAGGAGTTTGGGGCCTGCTGGGCTCTGTGCTGTGTCCTTCCTTCCGTGGAGGAGGAAGGAGAGAAGGAGGAGGAGGAGAAAGAGGAAGAGATGGAGGAAAAAGAGAAAGAAGAAGAGGAAGAGGAAGAGGAGGAGGAAGAAAAAAAGGAGGAATTGGAAGGAAGAAGACAAGGTAGAGAAGGAGGAGGACAGAGAGAAGGAAGAGGAAGAGGAGGAGGAAGAGGAAGAGGAAGAGGAAGAGGAAGAGGAAGAGGAAGAGGAAGAGGAAGAGGAAGAGGAAGAGGAAGAGGAAGAGGAAGAGAAACAGGAGGAGGAAGAGGAGGAGGAGGAGGAGGAGGAGGAGGAGGAGGAAGAAGGAAAGGAAGAGGAAGAGGAGGAATTGGAAGAAAAGGAGGAAGAAGACAAGGAGAAGGAGGAGGTAAAGACAAAGATAAAAAGGAGGAGGAGAAAGAAGAGAAAGAAGAGGAAGAGAAGGAGGAGGACCATCTTATATTTGTGCAAGGGCTTTCTGAGCTCGGGGAAGGGACACGGGCCCTGGGAACACTGCAGTGAAGCACTGAGACCCTCAGGGAACACAGCAGGGCACGCAACCATTCCCGGGGGTCTGCAGGCAACCACCACAGCCAGGGGGGCATTTCTGATCGGACAGAATCGGAACAGGACCGTCACAGGAACCTGCAGGGCAGCTCCACATCCACACACAGACAGGAACGTTGGGCACCTACCCTCGTTCTCCTCCAGCCTGCGGACTTGCCGCAGCACGGGCTGCAGGTTCATGTACAGCCGGTGGCTGCTGCTCAGCAGCTGCAGGAGGTGGCGGGAGCGCAGCGGGCAGCCCGTGTAGTAGATGAGCTTCCTGGCCGAGGGCAGCCCGTCAGGAAGGATCTCAAACTTCTTGCCCTGTGTAGGAGATGGGGAAGCTCAGTCCCTCCAAAGCGCCACGCCACAAACCAGCCCTGCTGTGTGCGGCTCCGCACTCACCACAAACACCAGTTTGCCCACGTTGGTCCAGGGGAAGTCATAGAGCAGCTGCTTCTCCTCGTCCAGGTTCTGTAAGCAGAGAGAGGGTGGTGAGGCACTGGAACAGGTTGCCCAAGGAGGCTGTGGATGCCCCATTCCTGCAGGCATTCAAGGCCAGGCTGGATGTGGCTCTGGGCAGCCTGGGCTGCTGGTTGGCGACCTGCACACAGCAGGGGGTTGGAACTGGGTGAGCATTGTGCTCCATTGCAACCCAGGCCGTTCTAGGATTCTATAATTTGATGATAAAGGTGGATAAGGGTGGCAGTGGGGGTATCCTGCAGTGATGGAGCTGGGAGCAGGAGCTGCATACCTGGAAGATCTGAATGCCCCGCGTCGTCAGTCCCAGTGTCAGCGATGCATCCACCTCCCTCTTGTCCTGAGGGGAAATATGAGATGCTTTTAAATTTGCACCATAAAGTGCAAAGGAGGGAAGGTTTAGGTTGGACGTCAGGGAAAGTTCTTTGCTATGAGAGTGGTGAGGTGCTGGAACAGCTGCCCAGAGAGGCTGTGGATGCCCCGTCCATCCCTGGAGGTGTTCAAGGCCAGGTTGGATGGGGCCCTGGGCAGCTGGGCTGCTGTGAAATGTGGAGGTTGGTGGCCCTGCCTGTGGTTTGGGGGGGTTGGAGCTTCGTGATCCTTGAGGTCCCTTCCAACCCGGGCCATTCTGTGATTCTATGATAAAGTGGATAAATCTGCCCCCAAAACCCAGCTGTCCCTTCTGGTTACCCCATCTCCTGCTGCAGATGCTGCATGCAGGGCTTGCACAATTAATGATGCACACACACTGCAGGTTGCATCCTCAGCAGGTCCCACCTCACCTCCCCAAAACGCCCATATCTAAAGAGGAAACTTTGAAGGACCTCCAAAAGGTGATGGCTTTAAGTTGTACCAGGGGAGGCTCAGGTTGGATATTAGGAATCATTTCCGCTTTGAAAGAGCAGTGCTGCAGTGGCACAGCTGCCCATGGAGTGGTGGGGTCTCTGTCCATGGAGGTGATCCAGAGCCATGGATGTGGCACTGAGAGATACAATCAGTGGGCTGGGGAGGGCTAGGTTGGGCTTGGGGATGAATAGAAGGCTGGGTCGGGCCTTGAGCAGCCTGGTGGGGGGCAGCCAGACCACGGCAGGGTTAGGGCTGAGCAGCAGCCCCGTTCCCACCTTGTACAGCCTGTAGTAGTGCACGGCCACGTCGTCCAGCCGCACGGCCTCTTTGATGTACTTAAGGTGGGCTTCGGAGGCCGTCAGGGCAAACTGATCCTTGTGCATGTTGGGGATGTGCTTCAGGATGTAGTCCCGGCCCCGCTTCGCCACCACCTGGTTGGGGGAGATGAGAAGATCATCCAGGGCAATGGAAAATCGGAGCAGTGCCTTCTGCTGCAGAGATTTGCAGGGCTCTGTCCTCGTAATGCCCAACTTCTGGTGGCAAAAACCCCATCAGCAGACAGAGCTAGCCATTCCTACACACCAGGCTTCCCAAGGGCAGGGATACAGCCCTGCGGCCGTCGTGAGTACAAAAAACAGCAAAGCAGGCAGATTTGGGGCAAACCAAAGGAACATTCATCATAAATCAAAGCAGGCAGCAGCACCTACAGCTTTTATTCATTTTCCCATCCCGTTAACCCGGGCTGCGGGACGCCCTGGGGAAGGCTCAGCTTTTTGGTGTAGGAGCATTGCAAGTGCTGCCCATCCCTGCGCCTCCTTAAGTCATGTATGTACCCGACAGCTAACAACTGGGCTTTTTGGGGGGATGGGCTGTGCACAGGGACACCAGGGCTGCACAGACTGCAGGGGACACGTAGGGACGGCCGAGTGACACCACAGTGCCAGGTGGCACACAGGGCAGCCCCATAGTGAACACCCCCCTAGCAAACACAGGGAAATCCCCGTCAGCAGTGTGGCCACGCTGATGCTACTGCCCAACCCCAACCCACGCCTACAGCTATTTGCAGCCTCACAGTTGTCACTGGTTATTAATAACCACGAAGTGTGGACAGAGCAGCATCACCCCTTCTGCTGCAAGCAGAGTGCAGAGAGCAGTAGGAGACGCCTAGAGCCCCACAGCCTCATGGCACACAGCACTTACCCAGGCAGGAAAATAGGCTTCAGGTTCAAAGTACTTCCCATAGTGCTTGTTGCGCTTGAAATCTCCTAGATCAGCTTGCAGGGCGAAGGCAGTGAGCAGGAAATATGCTTCCTCTCGCAGCACACACTGTGAGTGCAGCACTTGCTTGCGCAGGTGCCAGTAGTAGTAGTAGCGTGCTGTGCGGTCACTGCAGGGATGAGAAATTTGGGGATGCTGAAGGGACCCCGGCAGCTGTGCAGTTTGCAGCCAGGACTCACAAAACCCCTACAAAACCCTACAACTCTACAAAAGCATCACCACTTGGCCACCGTGTCCCCAGCATGTCCCAGAGAGGGGCAGACCCTGACAATGGTTTTCTGATAGCTCCCTCCTGGCTTTGGGCACGTGAGTGATAAACTCCTAAATCTGATGTCCCCAACCCCCAAAATCATAGAATCATGGAATCGTTGAGGTTGGAAAAGACCGATCCCAACGCAGCCCCAGCATGCCCAGTGACCACGTCCCACAGCGCCACAATTTGTTATAGGATAGGAGGAGGGTCCCTGCTGGTTCCCGTGTTCATGGGGAGGGATCACTTGGCACACAGATGGGTAGGGACAGAGACAGTACAACTGGACTAACAGAAAGGGGTGAGCACTGGGTGCCTGAACACTTCCGAAAGACGGGCCATTTCCCATTTCTTTTGCAAAAATCTGGTTTTCTGGCAGTGCCACAGCTTCACACCTGATCAGCCGGCCGTTCTCCACGTAGTACTGCACTCGGAAGTGGATGATCATGGGGGGGCCAAACTGGTCGATCCCCTGAAACATAGAACACATTCAGGGTCTCTGAGGACATCCTGGTGTCACGCTGTGACCGCCAGTCCCCGCAATGCACCGGGCTCCAGTGCTGCCCTCAGCACAAGGGCTGGTCTTGGCAATTCCCCTCCCCAACACCACCTCTCATTTTCCCCCCAAATCTGCCTCATGTCAAAGAACAAAGGGGATTTGGAGTTATAAAATGTAAAGGCTGGGTTTGAAAACCCCATCGGGTCGGCAGCCACATTCCCCATCCATCCTCCATCCCGCTCCATCCCATCCCTTCACCCGTTGGGAAACAAGGGAGGAATAGGATTCCGGTGGAGGACACATCCCCACGTGGTGTGGTGGCACTGGGGTGACAGCCACCGAGCGCTGCCTTCACCCCCCACACCACCCCAATGGGCTCTCAGCACCATGCCCACCCCCAGCCCGCGGCTGCGCAGGGACAGTGACCTGCGCCGGGGACAGAGGTGGCCTTAGTGCCGTCATCTCTCCATGCAACACCTCACCGCTGACCTTGCTGGCCTCCTTCTTCCACTCCTTGGGGCAGTACTTGTAGAGTTTCTGGGCCAGGTCCATGTAGACGTGCTCATTGTCTAGGGGGGAGTTGGGCAGGGTGAGTGTCGTGATGTGTCCCCATTGTCACCGGGGCCATGGGGTGAGCCCCACACTTACTCTGAATGACGCTGAGACCAAAGAGGTGGCAGTCCTTCAGCCTCAGGAGGTCACACACCTGCACGAGGAGCTCGTGGCATAGGATCTTCACCTGTGGAAAGCACACGTGTGCCCTGGGTGCAAGCCATGGACAGCAGCACCCATCCCTGCCGTGTCCCCAAGCACTGTCACTAGCTGGGGTCTGGGTCTTGGTTTCCCATGGGGACTAAATGTGAGTCCCCATTAGCAAGCCAAAATGGGCAGAAAATGGAATATTGGGTAGCACCAAATTAAAGAAAAAAGCCAAGTGTGGGAATTTTGTGCTTGGTGCCCATGGCTCAGGAAGCTGGAGAGCCCTGAGTGCTGATGCAGAGGGATGTGCCACGTGGGTTTCTCCAGCAAGGAGAGGGCAACGGGCTGAAAATCAAAAGCAGAAGCCAAAGGAGAGCTTGGAAAAGAGCACCCCAGGGCCCACAAGCTTACGTTGATGATGATGTTGAGGGAGTCGTCGTTGGGGAGGAAGATGCACACGCTGCGGCGGTCCTGCATGACTCGGTTGTTGTGGAAGGGCAGCTTGTTCATCGTGGGCAGCACGGCCGGGCTGGGCTGGGGGCAGCGGGCACCTCACCGGCAGGACGGGGCGGCCTCGGTCCCCACGGGCGCCATCCCTGTGGGATAGGAGTGCTGAGCCCCACACCAGACCCCATCCCACAGCCCCAGCCGTGGCGCTCGCACCACCCGTGACGCTGCTGGCCTTCCCTTGGGCAGCGTGGGATTGCAGCTCAGCCCCCAAAGCCTGAAGCAGCGGTTTTATTCTCCCGGCTCTATTTCAGAAAAACCTCAGAAATGCCTTTCCTGGCATCGTAGAATAATAACCAAAAAAAGTCTCTATGCTGGGAACACAGCGGGCTCTTCTCTGCCATCTCCGGCCGCAGGACCCGCACCCCTTCCGGAGCATCCCTGTCTCACAGAAAGCCAGCAAGCACTGGGGTGAGGAGCCAGGGCACTGCCACCCCTCATAGCCCGGATCCCAGGGCAAATATTCCTGGAATGCTCTTTATGCCATCACTATCCACGGGGACGCAAATGCCCGTGTGAAATAACGAGCACGGATCTTTAGAATCAAAGCAAATCCCTCTTTTTTTCTGAGGACGCGATGGTGCCTCTCTCTTCACCAAATAATAGCTTTGGTCTACATGAAAACATGTTTGGTTTCCAAAACCATTCCACTCTTCTACAGCAGAGAAAGAAGTGCCCCAAGGCGAAATGATGTTAGGTAGCTGCTGGGGGTTAGCAGGAGTTGGGAAATCCAGAGGGTTTGCACCACCGAGGAGTTGTGCAGCTTTGGATCATGGCTGCGCCTTGTGTTCGTGCATCACAGCTGTGCCTGCACAGTAAATGTGCACTGCATGCATACACTGTGGCCATGCAACATGGTTTTGCCTTGCATCCATGCACTGTGGTCATGCACTGTGGTCATGCGCTGCATGACGCCTTGCATCCATGCAACATGGTTGTGCACTGCGCTCATGCCTTGCATCTGCACACCTTGACCATGCCCAGACATGATCAATCCTGACTGGGAGCGAGCAGCACAGTGGCCAGGCTTGTTTCAAGCTTCATTAGAAATCCCAGCAGGGAACAAAATGGGGCTGAAGGTATTTGGTGAGTGCCCACACCCCAGCCGGGCACCTGGCTGCTCCAGTGCCCGCTGCAGGGCTGGGTGTGATGCAGCTGCAGCGGGCAGTGATGGGGAGGGCAGCACACCTCGGGGCTGGGTGTGCTCAGTGCCAGCACCCTCTACACCCACTGCCACCAAAGGTGCCCCGCAGCCCCCGCAGCACCGCCCCAACGCAGCTCCCCAAAAACGCCCGCCGGCACTGGGCTGAAGGGCTTAAAAAAGGAAAAGAAGCCCCAACGTGCTGTTGTTGGCTAACCCTGAGCCGGGGGCAAACTCCATCTCTCTGTGGTCGATAGGAAAATTCCCAGCAAACAGGTATTTTTCTCCCCGTGTGCCCAAACAAGCACTGACACGAGTACCGAACATGCATGGCTGCGGGCTGGGAGCGGCACGAGAGGATTGCAGCCAGGCTCAGCCCCTCGGATTCCATTATTTGTAGAGAGATCCCCAGCGAACTTTCCCCACGAGCAATTTTGAGCAGCCAAGCAAAGCAGCTGCAAAATCCACGCAGGATGGAGGGCTCAGGCTTGGCACAGCTGTATGTTGGTGCTTTCCCTTTGGGAACGTGGCTCATCCCCAAAACGCACCCATAACGCAGCACTCGGGTCCCCCCAGCTGCACCACAACATATCAGTACACCCTGCTCATTTGCTTGTTTTTAATAACTTCTGTCCCATCAGCTCTCTCCCCCCCTCTGCCCGTCCCCAGCTTTTGTTTCAGCGCTGCTGAGCCACAATAGCGGCGAACGAAGGGATTACGGGAGGGCAATCGGAGAGGAAAAGCAGAACAAAGTGCAGGGCTGGATGGGAAGATGAATTCACGGGGCAGGAATTTCTTGTTTGGAAGAGTTCAGAGTCGGTTTTGCCCCACATCACAGGGCGCAGGTATGCGCAAGCTGTTCCTACAAGTTGTAGGGCCGGCGCTCAGCGCAGCGCCTCCGAACCCGACAGCCACATTAATGCACGCTTGCGGTCGCCCCATAATTAAAATTGTCTCCGATTCTCCACGAACTCAACAGTTTCCTCATAACGAACAGAGGGAGATGAAAGAGCCCTTCAGTGGGAAAAAAGGGCCGGGTTATAAATATGGCATTACTTCATCCACCACAACGCCGGTTGGGTGCTGGGCTCGGGGCCAGCGCTGCCCCCAGAGGACTGCAGGGACCCCACAGCCATCAGCTTGGGGACATCTGGGGACATTCGGGATTCCAAACTGGCCCCCTGGGTGCTTGCAGAGCTCCGTCCCGCAGGACAAAGCCAGCGTCATTTCTTGGGTTTTTTGGCGATGCCGAGCGTCGTCCCAAAGCTTCACACAAACCACCACCATCCCTATCAGAAACCAAAAATGCATGACAGCCACTCGGGTCTCCAGCAAGGAGGAGCTGCAGGGCGGCTGGCACCCGGCTGGAAGCAATTATCCCCGCAGCAGAGCCAGGAGGAGGAGAGCTTGGAGCTGTGGGTTATGCGAGGAGAGCGGGGAACAGAGGGGCTTTGTGCGCCCCGGCACCTCACGCCTCGCCGCCCCATTCAACCCCCCACGCCTTCCGGGGCCTTTGTGAAACATTCCCCAGCCCTCTTAGCACCAAGGCAGGTGTTCCCAGTGCCACCAAGACAACATTGCCCGGTGCCACCAGTGCAGGATTTCTCGGTGCCACCAAGATCTCCTGGTGCCACCAAGGCTCCCTGCATCACCGAGGTAGGATCATACCTTGCCACAAAGGGAGGATCTGCCAGCATCAGCAAGGCAGGATCTGCCAGTGCCACCAACACCTCCAGTGTCACCAAGGGAGGATCTCCCAGTGTCAACAAAGGAAGATCTCCCAGTGCTCAAGCTGCAGGACAGCAGCTCCAGAGGATGCCCACAGAGGGAAGCAGTGCTGCCTCCACTTCCACGGGGAGTGAGCCCATGCTGACAGCAGCACCCGTAGATCCTTTGGATTTTGGCCTTGGACTTGCTGTGGGTTCTGCTCTCCAACCACAAAGCAGCCATAGGGTAATAAGGAGCCATTTCCAAACTATGGAAGTCCCTATGAAAACAAAACTCAAGCCCTACAGCAGCCTCATGCCTGGGCGATGCCTCAAACCAGGGCAAGCTCCCCAAATGTGCTTTTGGGAAGGCTCAGAGGATTTCTGTACAGAAACCCCTTTTGGGAGCCCCATCCTATGGCCGTGCTCCGGGCAGGAGCTGAGCTGCGTGTTATGCATGGTGTAGCCCCAGGACAGGGCTGATCTGCCAGGGGAAGGAGATGGGGGTTCATAACCACACGTGGGGAAGCGCTGCCCTGCCCCGAGCCCCAGTCCTCACCCACGGGAGCGGGTTGGTGGTTGCAAAACCGCCCATGTCCCAGGCAGGATGTGCCAAAACAAGCTCCATTTTACACCGAAACGAGCTCCATTTTATGCCAAAACGCACACAATGATGCCTTGAACACCGACAGCCCCATCCGCTCCCTCAGAGCTCACAGCATCTCTGTGTCTGGCTCCGGATTGGGGCAAACAGAGCTGCAGTCCCCCATTGGAACCCCCCCGGCTGCCCCAAATTGCTCCATGCAGCCCCAAAAGCACCGTCGAGGCCGCGCTCGCCCTTCCCCAGCAGGGCCTGAGAAATGTCAGAAAATAAAGCATCAAACTAAATGAACGAGCCAGGCAGATATTTTAACCACAGCCACAATTTGTATATTCCATCTGGAGTCCACAGCACTGCTTTTTTTTTTTTTTGGTCTTTTTTTTTTTTTTTTTTTTAGCAGGAGGGAGCTGACATCATCTTAATTTGAAATTCGCATTTATTTTTACATCTGGTCTGAATTAATCCTTTCCAGAGTGCCGACTTTTCATGTCATGGAATAATTGCTTACAGATTCGGGGTTCGGAGAGGCTGAGTAAACCCGAGCTCCAATGAAAGGACCCCTTTACAAATAGCAGCAAAAAGGCAGTGCCTATAACCAAACCCCGGAGCGCCTTCGGGACGTGGGGTTTTACACAAAACATTGCTCTCAAGCAACAGAGACCGAATCAATCCGCGCTCAACCAAGGAATTAGAGAGCCTGGTGGAAAAACACCGACACAGCACAGAGCAGGAGAGCTCCGTGCACAGCCAACGCGTCCTGGAAGGGCTTTAGGAGTTTGGCTTTAAGGGTAAAACAGCCCTGTGGATGGGGAATGCTCAGCTATGAGTGGGGAAAAGCTGATACCGAACTGCAAGATGACAGCAAACACATCTGGCCACGTCCTTCCCACTGCCACCACCACGTCCCCACAGCCAACCCATGGCCACGATCACCTCGGTACCTCCCAAGGGACCTCGCCGGCGCTGGTCCTGCGGTGATGGCACCCATGGGTGAGGGCATCCATGGGTGAGTGGCACCCAAGGGCAGGAGGAGCCACAAGCTACCAACACACAAGATGATCCATGGGCAGATCCCATGGGTGACACATCCCGTGGGGAAGTGTAACCCACCAGCAAGAGGACCCATGGGTGAGGAGAGTGGCCGATGATGGGACCCGTGGGGGAGAGGTCCCGTGGGCAAGTGCAACCTACAGGTCACATGGGAGAACACAAACCATGGCTGATGGGAGGTATGGGTGGATGTAACCAATAGGCAGTGGCGCCAATGGGTGAACATAAGCCATGGGTGATAGGACGTATGGGTGGATGTAACCCACGTGTAATGGGACCTAAGGGTGAGTGTAACTCATGGGGGATGGGACCTACGGGTGAACATAATCCATTGGTGATGGAACCCATGGATGAACACAAACTATGAACAAGAGAACTCAAGGTGAGTTCTCATAGTTCACGAACTATGAACAAGGACTCACAGGTGAGAGGAGCCAATGATGAGTTATCCCATGGGCAATGCAACCCATGGGCGATGGAACCCAATGGTGAATGCCATCCACTGGTGATGGGACACATGGGTGAATGCAAATCACACGTCAAGGACTTATGACCGAATGCAACCCATGCAGAAGAGGACTCGCTGCCAACAGAACTTATGAGTGAGGGGACCCAATGGTGATGGGATCCACGGGTAAGAGTTCCCATGGGCAAGTGTAACCCGTGGGCAATGGGATTTATGGGTGAAAGTCACCCATGGGCAACGGGACCCATGGGTGAATGCAAACCATGAACCAAGAGAACTCACAGACAAGAGGTTCCACGAGTGATGGGGACCCATGGTGAATGCAGCACATGGGTGATGGGACTCATGGGTGAATGCAAACCAAAGGCAATGGGATTTACGAGTGAATGCATGGCTGTAGGGATGCTGGGCGAATGCAACACGCTAATGATTGCAACACACCAACAACAAGACCGACAGACGAGAGATGAAGGGACCCACTGGTGAGAGGACACACAGACAAGCGCGGTCCGTGATTGAGCGTGATTCCCAGGCAGGGGAACCCACGGGCAGGGATCCCACGGGCGAGGGGTCCGGGAAGCGAAGCTGGGGCCGGGGCGGGGGTTTGGCGGAGCAGCCCCGCCGCTGTTAAATTTCAACTCCCTCCGACTGGCCAGAGGAAATGACTCGCATTCCTGGAAAATGAAGCCACTCGCAGTTCTCCGGCACCAACTCAGCTTCCGAACGCAACAAGCCGCCGCGCGGCTCCCCGCCGCCCACCGCCGGCCCGGGCCCACCCGAGACAGCCCCAGCGGGCCGGCGGTGCGGTGGCTGAGCCGCGCCGAGCCGAACCGAGCCGAACCGAGCCGCGCCGGGATGGGAGCGCGCTGCGGGGCGCCGGGTGCGCACCTACCTGCGGCTCCGGGGACCGCGCTCCGTGCCGAGCCGAGCCGTGCTGTACCGTGCCGAGCCGAGCCGTGCTGTACCGTGCCGAGCCGAGCCGAGCCGAGCCGAGCCGAGCCGAGCCGTGCCGTGCCGTGCCGTGCCCAGCCCAACCCGCCGCCCCCGCCCCTTCCCGGGCCGCACCGCCCCGAGCGGCACCGGCACCGCCTCCAACCCGCCTCGGCGCTGCGCCGGGATAGGAGGGGGGCAGCGGGCGGCCCGGGAGGGCGGACGGGCCGTGGGGGGCTGCGGGGGAGGGAGTGCAGCCTCGGGGTCCTGGGGTGAAGCTGAGCGTCGCTGCAGAGGGAAGCACGCAGCCCCAGCTCCCGGCGCTGTTTTTCGCAGCCCGTCCCGTGCCATCATCTTGGGAAGGGATGCCCCGTGCCCGGGTTGTGTCCCCGTCGCACCGCCCTGCCTCTCCAGCACCCGTCTCAAACGCTCAGACCCCCTGCTCTGCCACCGTGCCACCGAGGGAGGTCCCAAAGATCCCCACGCAGCCTTTGAGTGGGATTTCCGTGCGGTCCAAACCAACCGCTGGGCTTCTGAGCACGCGATGTCTGGGACTCATAGAATCATGGAATGGATTATATTGGATGGGACCTTAAGGACCATCTCGTTCGACCCCCTGCTGCCGGCTGGTCGCTACCCATCAGATCAGGTTGCACAGTATCCTATCCAAGCTGGCTTTGGGCACCTCTTTGGACAGAGAGCTCTAAGATACCAACCGTGCCACCAACACCCTGAGTGAGTGCTCAGGAACCATCAGGACTGCAGCCTGATCCTGTGGCAGCTGCCACTGATGCCCCAGCAGCTGCACCATGGATGCCCTGTGCATACAAAGGACACAACGTGCACCTGTGTGCTGCTCTCCATAGGTGACCCGGGACCAGAATAGCAGCAATAGCCCCATAAATTAGCAGCAAAGCATCTCCACCGCACTCCTTCCTCCGAGGTGCCATATGGCGAGGTTGTTTTGGGAGGAGTTATTTATTCCTCACTTTTAAGCATCTATAGGCATCCTTCGGGCTGACCTGCGAGGCCGCCTCTGCCCCCGCAATCTCTGCATGGCTGTGGGAGAGAACAGCCGCTCGTTCCCGGACCTAAATAAAGAGCAGCTCTGTTGCAAACACCCCGACTCTCCTTCCTGAAATCTGTTTTCAGCCCAACGGATCGAGCTGGGTAATTACATGACGCGAGTGCACCGTGCTGGTAGCATGGAAAAATCCAGCCTGGCTTTTGGTGAGGGCTCGACATCCTTGGGTTCAACAAGGATGAGTGTAGGGTCGTACAGCTGGGGAGGAATAACCTCTTGCACCGGTACAGGTTGGGGCTGAGCTGCTGGAGAGGAGCTCTGCAGAGAGGGACGTGGGGGTCCTGGTTGGCCAACTGTTGACCAACAGCTGACAAATGGCTGACCAATGGTCGACCAATGGTTGACCTACGGTTGACTTATGGTTGACCAACTGTTGACCAACGGTTGACCAACAGCTGACCAATGGTTGGCCCTGAGGCAGCAGTGTGCCCTGGAGGCCAAGAAGGCAGTGGTGTCCTGGGATGCATGGAGTACAGCCAGCAGAGTGAGAAAGGTGCTCCTCCTGCTCTGCTCTGCCCTGGGGAGGCCACATCTGGAGCACCGGGGGCAGTTCTGGGCTCCTCAGTTCAAGACAGACGGCGGCTCAGTGACGTGCGCAGGTTCCATCCTGCTAAAGGCAGCGTCTTCCCCACTGTCACCCCTTGGGAACAAGGTGCCCCGCTGCAGAGGCTCTGGCACAGCCAAATAAAGCAGCAGAAAGAAGTTTCGCATGCCAACAAGGCGATCCATAAACACAAATCTGGACGCTGCGCTCTGGACCCCGTGACAAATGCAGACAATTTCAGGCCAGGGCCACGAGCACCTCCCTTCTGCAGGGAGAGCTCGGAAAGATGGACGTGGGCCAGCGTCCGGCCGGCCAGCCTTCCTCATGGAAGGAAAGCCCCAAGGACGCAGGCGACAATTCTCTTTCACAATTCTGTGGTTAAGTTTGCCAAAAATCCCAAGGAAGCGGAAACGCAGATGGAAAATGTCAGAAGTGGAGGCTTTTTCTTTCTGTTTATTTTTTTTTCTTCTTGTTTTTTTTTTTTTTTTTTAAAATCTGGCTACATGCATTGTGAGGTGTGTCCCGGGGAAAGAAAAAAAGATCTGTGGTTATGAGTGAAAATGTCAGGCTCATAAAGCAGGCAGCATTTTTCACAGTGGATGTGTTTACACGGAGAGGATGGGAGACAGCAGCTGCTCGCCACGACCCTGCATTATCTCCACTCGAGTCTCTGTGCACAGCGTTTCAATATCAGCATTGTTACTGGCAGAGCTGGCAGCACAGACGTGAGAGCTCTCTTATCACACGCATATTTTCCCTATGATTTTGCTGATGGGACCAAAATGACAAACAAAGCAACAGAGTAACGAGTCGATTCATCCCCCCCTCAGCCCCCAGCTCTGTGCAGAGCTCGTTCCCCACTGCGCTGCCCCACGGTGCTGCTCAGCACGATGCTGGCTGCTGCGTGTCCCACCCTGCAGTCCCACGTGGGTCATCCTTGCCGTGTCCCTGCAAGAAAGTGCACCAGGAAGGATCTAAATGCCTTCAGTGTGGCTCCGAGAGGTTTGCTCAGACCTCTTCCGTGAGCTGGCCGTGAGTTCTGCCATTTGTGCCATTCGTTTTCATAAATGCTGATGAAATGCAGCCACAGAGGGGATTCCAAACCCCTCGGGTGCATATTTACTTGTATATGAGCCTTATCCTGAGACACACACGTGGCCTGGGGTGCGCATAGGGACAGGGCTGTCACCTCCATGCAGGGATGTGTGGCACAGCCACGGCTCCAGTTGAGAGCAGGGCTCAGGAATCCCCCCACAGACAGCACGCAGACAGAGGTGGGAGGCTGTGGGACGGTTTCTCAGCCCATAAAGGGAAGAAAATAAATAATGAAGCCCTGCTCATCCCTGTGCAGAACCACAGCAGCCGTGCGCTGCCATGAACTCCGGTGTGGGGCTGGGCTTCACCGTGTCTTTGCATTTCATGGGGGTTCCCGAGGAAATTCAACCTGTCTCAGTTCTTTGGTAGGTGGTGAGTGAGCCTAGCACCATCCATCCCAGCACATCCCAGTGCAACTCTGTGCACCTCAACATCCAGTGCATCCCAGAGTGCATCCATGGAGAGCCTGCTGTTGCCTCAGCTCTTTGATAGTGCGTCCCAGTGCAACCCAGTATATCCTGTTGCACCCCAGTGCATCTCAGTGCATCTCAATGGATCCCAGTGCATTCCAGAGAGAGCCAGTCCCCACCAGGCAGGAACCAGCCCTGGATGACACCCAGTCCCAAGCTTCGTGGAGTGATGCTGGGCACATTCTGGAGACACAGGGCTGGCATGGGGTTGGCAATGCAGTCCTCAAGGCCATCTCCCTCAGCCATGCCAGGAGTGGAGCACAAGGGCTGGCCCTGCTGGGTGCTGGGATGGGATGGCTGCTGGTGGCACACAGCCACAGCACTGGGGCAGGAATGCCAGCAACTCAGAGTCACCCACAGCCCTACTGTGCTCAGTGGGGTTCTTGGGGGGGTTGGGGGACAGACCCCCACACCTCCCATTCTGTTCAACCTGATATTGCTTCTCCTGGGAAGTCAACACAGATGAGCAGTGAAATAAAGCTGTTGTGTACGGGGTTGGAAAAGGAAAATCCACCAAGTGTTGGTAAAGCCTTCAGGCCGGGGCCAAGCTGGGATTTTGGGGGGTTTTTTGGAGCTCTGGACTTATCTGTTGTTTTGTTGTTATTTTTTTTTTCCCCAGCCTGCTGGAGCTGCTGGGAGCGGTGGAAACGTGTGGTAATGCAGGAAAGGCAGCAGTGCGGGCAGGAAGGAGCACAGAGCAGAAGTATTTTTAGCCCGGCTGTGCGCCTGCTCACAGCTGCAGAGATGGTCCCATCCGGAGCAGGGACACAACTCCCTGAGGGGGATCCAAAATGCAGGGCTGGGAGTGGGGAACCGCACTGGGGCTGCGCTATGGTCATGGTCAGGGATTTAGGATTACGAGACAGCAGAGAATCCACAACACACAGGCTATGAGACCTCCAATCACAGCCCCTGCCCAGCGGGTTTTAATTACGCACTCATATGACAGAGAATTCTCCCTCACTCGCTCACATCTGGAGGGCAAACTGCGGGAACGGGATGGAAAAGTCAGAAAGTGGGGTCAGAGAGCATCCTTGCGCCCGCGCTGCTGGAGGTGCTCCAGTCTGCTCTCTGCTGCTGCTGCCGCACCCCATTTGCACCCATGCGTTTGGCCCCACAGCTCTCAGCACCCATAGGTTCAGAGCAGTGCTGGAGGACCTCCCCCTCAGCAGCAGGACTCACGGCAGCAGGAATACAGACCCATTTGGAGCTGGTCCTCAGAGGGGTCACTGGCATGGCGGTCCCACACCCAGCCAAACTCAACAGAGCTCTGAAAAATTGGACTGAGAGGTGAATCCTGGCTAATGTTTATCCAGCAGGCTCCCACGGGCTGGTTAATGCCATGCAGCTAATTAGCAGTATCCCTACAACCCTGCGTCCTCACCCCCAGCTCTGATCATTCATCTTAGATAAGACAATACTCGGGTCCCTCCCTTGGCACATGCATGTGTGCACACATCTATAACACAGGACAAGGAGGTGCAGGACCACAGATGCACGTCTAGGGGATGCAGGAGGAGATGTGAGGGACGCAGGAACCAGCAGATGGTTTCCATCTGGATTCCTTCAGACAGAGGAAATAGCTTCAGTGGATGCCAAAGGGAAGCTCTGGGATGTGCAGCTCTGGATGTGCCCGGACCACCCGGCAGCGGGCAGGGCGGTGCTGTGGGTATCCCATGGGATAGGATCACACCCAGCACTGACCCTACCTCTTCAGGACAGGGTTTCTTTGCTTCCAGACCCACGGGAAACTCCTTCCCCAGGGCCTCTGGTTTGAATCACTGCATTCATCCACATATAACCAAAGGAAGACAAAATGCCCCGTCTCCTTTCAGCACTTTGCATCACCACAGCCCCCTGGGGTCGTGTCCCTTGTGCCCCATCACACTACCCAGCCATGTTCTCTGCCCACAGCACCATGGAGCAGCTGGGAGGGCTGCGTGGGGGCTGTGCACCCCCATCCTTTACTCCTTCCATTCCCCATTCCTGTCCAAGTGGCCACAGCCATTGCTGCCCCATAAGGACTCTTGGGGGCTTCTTTGTGACTTGGTGCTGTGATCTGGCATTGCTCTCACACACTCAGACCATCACCATACTCTTAAACCTCGGGCAGGTTCTGGGAGACTGCACACAGTTGGATTCCCATCACAGAGGACTCCTTCCATGCGCTCTGTTCCAGGTCCTCACCCCAAAATTAGCATGGGGTACACCGTGTTGGGTACCACCAGGATGGGTACCATTGGGATGAGTGCTACCAGGATGGGTACCATTAGACTGGTACCATTGGGATGGGTGCTACAAGAATGGATACTGGGAAGGGTACAAATGCAGCCCCAAACCCCTCTGGGCAGCACTGCCTGTTTTCCATCACCTCCAATGCAATACAATCAGTTGCTGGAAGTTATTTAGCTCTCCAGGGATATCAGCTGTTGCTGCTGCAGAAGTGCACAGCAGGGATCCTATTAGGAGCTCACAGAATCAAGCTGGAGAAACAATGCTCAAAATGCTTTTTTTTTTCCCCAAGTAGAAGCCCCTATTTTTCAGGTATAATCAGGTCAGTTTCCAAGGAGGAAAAGGCCTTTTGCATTTCTCCATCACGGAGCTCAGCAGACACTCCTACCTGCAGAGCAGGATCGGAGGCTTCAGTCACCTACCCCTGTTTATGTTTGTGATCATGTTGGATCCTAAGCTGCTGCATTAAAAATACAATTAAAAATTTGCATCGGGCCTCACACCCAGCCTAAGCCGATACCGCACCTCCTCCTGCCCATGTCCATCAGACACTGCAATTACCAGCACAGCCCTGCAGCAGGGATTGCTCAAAGCTCTCCTGCCAGAGCCTGTGTTTGTGCTGCTCCTTATGATCCAAAATAGGTCACTTGCTGCTGAGAGATGGAGTCACCCGGGGGCACTTCATCTCCATGGGAAAGACTGAGGTCTGCAGGGCACAGCGAGACCAGCAGCCATTCTGGTGGTACCCATCCCAGTATCCATCCTGGAGGTACCCATCCCAATGGCACCAGCCTAATGGCACCCATCCCTGTACCCATCCTTGTAGTACCCATCCCAGTGGCACCAGCCTGATGGTACCCTTCCTGGTGGTACCAACATGGTGTAATCCATGCTAGTATCCATGTCAATGGTACCTATCCCAGTGGAATCAGTCTAATGACACCCATCCTGGTGGTACCCATCCTGTTATCCATTCTGGTGGCATCCATCCCAAAGCTACCATCCCATAGGTACCCACCCTGGAGGTATCCATCCTAGTAGTACCCATCCTGGTGATACCCAGCTTAATGACACCCATCCTGGTGGTATCTATCTCAGCATCCATCCTGGCAGCACCCACCCATTAATAACCCAACGTTACTCAGCACAGTACCCGGTGGTACCCATCCCAGCAGAGCCCATCCCTGCAGTGTGGGAAGCCTCCTGCAGCAATTCCCAAGCCAGCCAGGTGGGGCGAGCATGCAGGAGACATTTAATTACAAGGTGCCTGGTGTTTTTGCAGAGGGCTGGCTGCATCTGCACTACACGAGCTGCATGGTTTTAGTCCTGCTTGACGACTAATTGGCAATTAATATCTTTGCATTACGCAAACAGGTTACAAATGTTCCGCAGATCTGTTCTTTTTTTAATGCCTTTGCATTTGCAGTGACGCTCCGAGAGTTGTAATGTTATTCCTTTTTGCTATAGGCTGGGAAAATGGGTGTTTGAGGATGCAAAAGCACTGCTCCCAGCAGCACCCAGCACAGCTCAGAGCCCAAGGGATGGCAGCACAGCAGCTGATGGAGCACCAGGCGAGGGCTGAGCCAACCCATTAGCTGCAGACACCTCTATTTGCAGTGCATGGAGGAGCTACGAAGGGCACGAAGAACAGCCTGAATACCCAACAGTGTGATTTGGTTCCCTGTCATGCTCTGTGCACGCTCCCATCTGAAGGAGGGTGAGGACAAACTGCGTGGTGTTGATGGGGAACAAGCAGAGGTACTTTTTCTGCTGCCTTTGCCCAAACGTTTTTGCTCACGAGGAGGAGCAGCACATCAGTGAGCACTTAGCTTCCTGGGGCATGCATGAGCTCCTTACAGAAATATCCGTGCTCCTTTGATACACAGTTTGCATTGAAGGTAATTAAACATTAAACAGCAAAGCCAAAGAAATTTAGATTTTCTTCCACCAGAGATGAGATAGAGACAGACCCAGTTACCTATCAGATGGAGACACGCCATTAGGGAAATAGCACTTGGCTCTGGTTGCTGCTTGGTTTGGTCTGCACAGGACCACGACACCATGGGCAGCACAGAGGCATTTCCCAGCTCCGCTTTTCAGTTGCAGAGCCCCCACCCCAAAATAAAGCTGTCCCCCCATAGGGACGTGGCAAACCTCTGCCCAACTCCTGCAGCCAGCTAGATGGGCGTTTCTCCTTCCCTCTAGTAGCACGATGGGAAAGAATGAAGAGCAGGGCAGAATAGCAGGAAAACGCATGTATTTTCCAAGTGAAATGACACTGCTGATATCACAGGGATAACAATTACCTGTTGGCTCCTGTCTGCTTTTTTATGCCTCAACTACAAACCCTTGGTGCTGGAAGCATCCTTCCCATCCAGGTGGGAATAATGAGGCACTGATAACCCGCTTATTAGCTGGGCCAAACCAGCAGTGGATGCCCCATTCCTGCAGGCATTCAAGGCCAGGCTGGATGTGGCTCTGGGCAGCCTGGGCTGCTGGTTGGCGACCTGCACACAGCAGGGGGTTGGAACTGGGTGAGCATTGTGCTCCTTTGCAATCCAGGACATTCTAGGATTCTATGATTCTGTGATTAATATTACAAAGCAGCGTCTTCCCTTCCCACCCCATCCCCATTCTAATCACCATCACCATTCTCCATTCCAATTCCCCGTCCCCTTACCTATGGGACCCTGTCATGCAGCAGCTGGAGACAAATCGCAGTTTTTCCACCAACCTCATTTTTTCAGCAGGCTTCTAGCTGAACCCCAGGTTCTAGGGAGCATGTGGGTGATGACTACACAGCTAAGCCACCTCCCCAGGGATGAAGGCTCCCAAAAGCAGAGCGTGGCAATGGAGCAAAGCCAGCCCTGGGGACATGATGTTTGCAAAGCCACCGAGCATCCCTCCTCCATCCCCTGCAGCCCTTCTTGCTCTATGTCCCTCTCTGCTCATCACTCGTGGGAATGACCAAACAGCAGCACTGCATCCTTCCTGCAGCACAGGGTTCCCCAACCCCAGCTGCTAAATGAGATGAAAAATGGCAGTTCACTTCCTTGGAATGGCCAAACGTGGGACCTGGGGGAGACAACACTCACCATCACCCTGCTGCCCATAAACAAAGGGAGGGAGGAAGTCCCCAAACTGCCCCAAAATATTACGGGATGGTTTGCAGCCGATGAGCTGGAGGGCCCCCCACAGCTGCGGGCTCCAAACAGAGAGGGAAGGAGGGAAGCACATATTTCCACCCCAAAGCTGGCTGATTGCAGACATAGTGGGAAATTCCCCGTCGGCAGAGCCAGAGCCTCCGTGGTGGGAGGAGGAGGAGGAGACTGCCATCAGCACGAGGATCCCAAACACAAACAGCAGAGCCAGCGAGCACATCTGGAGCCTTGCATTCCATCACAAGGTTAACCAAAAGGAGTTTTTTTCCACCCAAATTGAATGCTGCTTGTCTTATCCCCCAGGAGACGACAGCCCGTTTCCATGGGCACTTTGGGGAGCTGCATTCCCCAGACCATACACAGCAAACGCCCAATGCCTGGTGCACCACTCCACCACCCCATATCAACCCTACAGCAAGACCCAGTGATGCACTGAGCGCACATCTCACCCCAAAACCTCCCCACGTGGGGTCGGGTGCAGCAAACTCAGCGTGTTGCTGCATGCTGGCACAGAAGCAACGCTTCCCCCACCTTGTTCCTTCCCAATAACGGCGTGTGATTGCTTCACCACGGGGATGGAGCAGTGCTGGTGCCCCCCACAGCCATACAGTGCCAAATCCCATGGGCAGCCCCATACTGCCTGGACCCAAGAGGCAGCACAAGACCGTGAGCCCAATGGGCACCACCCAGGAGTGACACGTGCCATGGCCCTGCCTTTTGCAGAAAGTTTGCTGTTGCATTTTGGGATTGTTTTGGGTGTTTTCTTTTTTTTTTTTTTTTCCCTATTCCCAGAGGTTTTGGCAGCGATTTGTTTTCCACTTCTTACATTTGTTCTCCTCCTCTTGTTTCCTTTTTTTTTTTTTTTAATATCTTAATATTTTCAGCCAACGCGTTGCTGAAATCTTTCGCCTCTTACACAACCCACGCTCCATGCCAACACAGATCATTCATAGAATCCTAGAATGGCCTGGGTTGCAAAGGAGCACAGTGCTCATCCACTTCCAACCCCTGCTGTGTGCAGGTCGCCAACCAGCAGCCCAGGCTGCCCAGAGCCACATCCAGCCTGGCCTTGAATGCCTGCAGGGATGGGGCATCCACAGCCTCCTTGGGCAACCTGTTCCAGTGCCTCACCACCTTCTGGCTGAAAAACTTCCTCCTCATATCCAACTTTAACCTCCCCTGTCACAGTTTAAAACCATTCCCCCTTGTCCATTCATCCATTATTAAATGAAATCGAAGACGTGATTTAAAAAAAAAAAACAAAAACAACACACGCATAAAAACCAACACAACGGCATCTCAGAGCCTCCATTTGCAGCTCACTAAAGACTCTCCCCAAGGAAAACCCTCTTGCTTGCCAATGCTCTCTCCGCTTCCAGGCCGTGCATCACTGCGGGGTCCCGAGGTGACACCCAGGGCTGGGACACCCGACTGGCTGAGCCGGTCCTCCACGGAGATCTGATGGGGAGGGAGGGGCAGCACGGCAATTACAGCCTCCTCGCCTTAATAACCCTTGCTGCTTCCCCGAGTCCCTATTTACATCGTTTTCGTAAGAGTAGTAATTAACGTCTCTCCACTAAACAACAGCAGACCCTCCTGTTATTAAAAGCAAAGACCCAGAGATGGAAACGAAGCTGATCTTTGTGTTTGGGGAACCTTAAAACCCTCTCTACAAAATGGCCGAGCAGGATTTAGAGCTGAATGCCCACGCTCTGCTAAGGAATGCATGAGATCCATGGGTTGGATGCATCCACGGGGTGGAGAACCTCCTGGAGAACAGCCCCAGCCCTTTCTCACCCCCAGTTTTGGGGATATTTCCACCCCCCTGAGCTGCTCCCAGCAAAAAGCAGCAAATGGGGCTGGGGGCTTAGCGACAGCTCTTCCCTTGCTTTGGAGGAGCTATTAAAAGAAGTTGAGAAAATTAATTATACACCAAGATGAGTAATTAAGCTGATTTCCTCCATGAGGGCACGGAAGGAAATGAGCTGGAGAAGCTGTAATTGTTTAAAAAGCGACATCCCATGGATAAAGCCATGATGGCTGGGGTGCACGAGGGTGGGACACTTTGGGACCGTGGATGGTGGCACTGGAGGTGGCACAGCGAAGGCTGCAAGGTGAGCAGCAGGACTGTTGTTGTTGTCTGAAACCAGGGCAAGGATCCATGCTGAAAACACCAGTCCTCTCTGGGGGAAAGGAAAAAAAGGAGGAGACTCAGGGGCTCTGAGGGTGTCAGCAAGCCATGGGACATGCAGAGCTCATCTCCAACCAAGCCAGAGGAGAAAAGAGTAGCCAAGTAAAGCGATGTGTGTCGGCATGGAACCAGGCTTCATCCCAACCTGTGCAGCTCCAGCAGGTGCAAGCATCACACCGGGCAGGGATTTGCACAGGGTTGGCTCTATGCAAGCCCCACGGTGCTCCCAAACCCAATCCTTAGGCTGGGCACAAGGCAGAAGCTCCTAAAGGAGCACTGGGGTCCCTGGTACTGCGGGCCCAGGTGTTGGGGATGGGAGCGGAACTGATGGAGAACAAGATGGACAGTGCTTGTGGGCCCTACCTTCCCCAGGTACCACTCCAGCTTTTCTTTCCTCCTGTTTTCCCATCGGTGACTCACTGGACACATTTTTTTTTGCCCTTTTTTCTCCTTCTACCTCCAACCCACCCACCCTGGTACTGCTTTGGGAATCCCCATCAGAGACAATGCAAACAAAATCGGATCCAAGCAGACTGATCTCATAATCTCTCCCCCAGAGCTGGGTGGGGGGTCTGGAGATGGCTCCATCCCCACCAGATCCCCACTCTCATCCCTGCACGTCCCCTGTTCCCAGGCACATCAATGGGACACGGGGAACAAAGCCAACGCTTGGCCAACCCAGTCCTCAGCAAAAGACTAAACACAACAACCTTGTGGTCCTGCATGGGAAAGCATTCACAAACACAAGAACTTAATGGTTGTGGAGTTGTAAAATCATAGAATTACGGAATTATAGAATCGTAGAATCACAGATTCGTAGGTTACGGAGTCATAAAATCACAGGATCGTAGAACTGTAGAATTGTGGAGTTATTTAGTTTGGAAAAGACCTCTCAGACCATCAAGTCCAACCACTAAAGGCTCAGCTGCACGCTAAGATGGCACCCCAGGACCAGGTCACCCTGCCACCACCCTTCCCTTCCCTGAAGTTAAAAGCACGCACGGGCTTTCCTACCTGCAGCCGGGAACATCTATGAGTGGGGATCCTTCAGCAGCTTCATGGCGAGCTCAGGGCTATCTCAGCAGGGCTGGAAGACAAAATCACCGTAGGAAGGGCTCAGCGTCCCCGTAGGCATGGCCACTCAGAGCGGGTTCAGCTGGTGGGACGCCGTCCTGCTGCAGGATGGTGGGACTGCACGGGGATGGTGGGACTGCACAGGGCTCTCCGCCTCCTCCTGGGAACCGCGCCGTGCTGGCAGGGACCTGCCCTTTTTTGAGTGGCATCCAACTCCCAAACGCGTGTTCTTACCTGCTCGGAGGAGGATGGGGGAAGGTTGGAGCGCCCTTCCGAGAAGCGCATGGGTCTCAGCGAGGTGTGGATCGCGGCTCCTCCCGTGCTCTGGCCAAGCAGGTGTTATGGCAAAGGGCTGCCACCGAGCTGGGCAGTGCGGAGGGAAGGGGCCGGCGGCGCGAGGGCTGTGCGTGGCCACGGTCTGCGTGGATCGGCCGGTTGGGTCACAGTGGAGCTCTGATCAGCAGGTACATTGATGTCAAGCTGGGACTTGCCTCCTCGGAGAGGAAAGGGAACAGCGGAGATTACTAAGCGATGCAGGAATGCGGTTTGTTTAAGATGAGCAATCAGCGCAGAAGAGTAAAATAATGACAGATGCGCAATCACATTTCCTGAGTCTCAAACCATGAGATAGAGAATTTAAACACCACTTTTCCCAAGATCAAGAAGAGGAGCCGTTTGGCCAAGAACTCATTTGCTTACTGATTTCCCCGGCGTTAAATCCTGTTTCCCGGATCTCTTGACATACTTTGCCGAAGCGCTCCGAGGCCAGGGCTGCTTTGAAGTGAGGGCAAGCAGGGCTAGAAGGTGCTGTGGAAACATGGGAATGCTGGCCGGCCAGGCTGGCTTGGATCAGAGATTCCTGAGCATTGCTTAATTGGTTTATTTAAATGAAAGATGATGAGATAAATTTCACATGGCTTTTCCTCGGAGGAACAGCGAGTGGTGGGAGGCAGAAATCGGGGTCTGGGTTAAAACAGCCCTCTCAGGGTGGGATAGGGGATAGTCCCCAGGAAAAGCCTGGGCATTGTGAAAGGGATCTGCGTAACCTGCTCTTCTCCGTGTACCCCATCCTCCTGCCCCAGTGTTGCAGAAAAGGAAGGGGCCTCCAAAGCCTTGGCGTGGTGTTTGCTATGGAGGAGATGATGGAGCAGCCTGAGGTGCTGGAGAGCCACCAGCAACGTTGGCACAAGTTGGGTGCATTTCCCACATCCAGGCTTGGGGTGGGCACCTTCCACCTCTTCGTGAGCCATGGAGACGTGGCACTGAGGGACACAGACAGTAGTTGTGATGGGTTGGGCTTGGGGATCTCAGAGGCCTTTTTCAATCTGAACGAGTCTATGACTCTCCAACTGGCTTTGGACTTTCCAAATATAGCCTATCTCGGGGAAGTCCCCACCAGCTCCACATACCAAAGCGTGCAAGACGTTCACGGACTTTCCCCCAGACAGCATTTAGAACATTATCCATGCCCTCCTCACTGCTGGCATCTTAGTGCACGAAGCCACCACCTCCCTCCATGGATTTCAACCAGCCCGACCACCCGCCAGCGGCTTCGCTGCTGCTACTCATGCTGCAATTATGCCTTGCTTTCACCCTGAGTGATGCAAAGCCCGGGGCACAGCCTGGATCTGGCCGCATCCTGCAGCCCTGCAGCTCCCATTGGGGCTACCACCTCGTCATCGTTTGCTTCATTAAGAGTCACCCTGGGTGGGATTTGGATGTAGACTGAGAGACGAGCTGAATCACACCCTGCGAGCTGGCCCTCGTTGCAAAGGGAGTCTAGACAGCGGGGAGACATCCCCTCCCGGAGATACCTGCACCAGGCTCCCCACATCAAAGGTCCCTCTGCTCCGCACTGAGGCTGTAATTAACCTCCCTGGGGCAGGAGGCTGAGGGTTTCTCCCAGCACCAGCTCATCTCCCACCATGGCTCCATCCTAGGAGGCTCTTGTTGCTGCTGCAGGGGCTCCTCACCTGATGCTGAAGCAAAGCAGGGAGCCCAGACCTGCAGCAACTCCCCTTCTGCTTCCAGCTTTTCAGCTCTCCTGCAAGGAGAACTTGCGGCAGGAATGGAGATGCAGATGTGACATGAGATCCTTGTAACCCATTTTGGTGCCAACTGACCCCAGAATTCAAGGAGAAGGAATAGTGGGAAGGACTGTCCTGGTGGGCAAAGGGAGGCTGAAAGTCCTTGCAAACACTGCAGTCCACCAGCGACTCACATAGAGTACAGCAGGTTGCAATTTTGACTTCAGAGAAAGCCCAGGAAAGCAGCCACCTAATTACCTGGAGGAACCTGCTCCATGTCACTCGTTGCAATGGAGAGTCTCATCCTCAGCCATGCAAAACCCCCAAGGGAATGCAGTGCCTGGCCAGGACCTGGAGCTCTGCAGGTGGGACGTGTTTCCCTTTCAGAGGGGTTTTGTGCAGGTGGGTCATCCCACAGCCAGCTGGTGAGCACAGAAAGAAAAGAAAGCAGCAAGAGGAGGGTAGGGGCAGGTGGGCAGGGGGAGAGGAGCCAGCTGCTGGTCCCACCTGCCTGCAAGGTGTGTAACGTGGTCTTCATGAAAGCAGGGATGGCAATCCTCAGCTTGCCGCTGAAAACTGAGCTCTATAGAACACAAATAAAGCTGACGTTAAAGGATTAAGGATGGGAGAGGAGAATCCAGCAAGCTGCTGCCCAGCCAGCAGCCCCAGAGGAGCAGGGTGGTGCTGCTGGGGGTTTGTGGGACTTGGCACCGTGGAAAGGTCAGAAATCTTTCCATCCTCTATCTGGGAATTGCTGCAAAGCCACTGCTGGCAAATCACAGAGTTGTTCTGGTTGGAAAAGGCCTCCAAGATCACCAAATCCAACCGGAGCTGGGGACAGCAGCACAACTCCCTGGGATGACGTATGTCACTCCGGAGCTCACCCTGTGCTCAGCCACGGGGCTGAGGGGTCGGGATGATCCCCAGTGCAGTGGGCACAGAGCTGCTCCCCTTCCTCCCACGGCTCCTGCAGGCTGCTCCTCGCATAGCAGCACCGGTTTGAAGCAGAGGCAACAGGAGTTACCCAACCTCAGTACTCTGAGCAGCTCCAGGGCAATGGGAAAGTGCAGGAACTCGTCAGAGCTGCAGTTGATCTGCAAATATTTATTTGCTTATTAGATGGCATTTGGCTAACAGATCCTGAGACGTTCCAGAGTGGGAGCTGATAAACCTTCCCTGGAGCTCCACCAGCGCCTTGCCCAATGGCCAGCTTGCCAGCATCCCTAATTAAACCCGTTTTGCCTTCTTAATGGAGCCCTGGGAGTCAGCCAGCGGGGCAGGAGGCGTTCCCTGTGAGGAGGGACGGCGGCATGCAGAGGGCTGGCAGCCCCTCGGAGCCCGGTGAGCACACCGTGTGGGTGCTCTCCATCCCCCCGTGCACAGCGTGGGGCTGGGAGGGGCCCCAAAGCGAGCAGGGCACACGGAGATCTTTGTGCACAAGATTTCTGGAGCATCCCGTGGTCCCCTCCTTCCCATCTCAATGTATTCCTACCTGAAGTCCCGACACCCTTTCCACCCTTGGCATTGCCTCTCCTTGCTGCCTGCCCCATCCCACCAGCACAGCCCCAGCTGTCCCCATGCTCCCATCCAGCGGGGCCGGTGCCAGGTATGAACTCAGGGGATGACTCAGCCGACAGTTCAGATGGAGCAGGGACAGCCCCACGCTTCCCTTCCAAGTCTCCAGCTCAGTCCAGCCCAGCACAGGCTGTTCTGGAGCATCCAAAAAGGTTAGTTAACTTGAAATATGGCTTTTCAAAGGGTTTATTACATTGCCCCTCCTTCAGACCGCACGGTGTGGCATGTGCATGCCATGGGGATGGGGGATTTGGATCATAGAATCATAGAATGGCTGGGTTGGAAGGGATCAAAGTTCCACTCCTGTTGAGGGCTGGCTGCCCCCCACCAGTTCCAGCCTCCCAGGGCCCCGGAATGGCCTCAGGAACCTGCGGGGATGGGGAACCCACTCCTCCACCCACAGCTTTGGGATGTTGGAGGGTCCCACAGGGCACAGGACTGGGCCACTGGTTCTGGTGGCCCTGCCATGCCCAAGGCACTGCCAGGCGGCAGCGTGCCCGTGCACAAAGGAGACATCACCACCACGAATGGACGGAGCGTGGTGGGAACGCGCAGCGTGATGGAGCAGAGCAGTGCTGGGGAGGGTGGGCAGAGTTTGGTGCTGAAATGCTTCATTTGGGTGTTTTTCATTTCGTTTGGGTGTTCTCCTGCACAGAGCTCACTGCTTGCAAACAAACAGTGCTTTCTGCTCGGCAGCCAGCCTCCGTGGGAAGGCAGATCGTGCACAAAGGGAGAGCTTGCCCGACGCCAGCGGCATCAGCTCTGTGCTGGTCCCAAGAGCAGCTCTGGGCGGGCCCAGACAAGGCTTTTCTCAGTGTTTTGTTAAAAAATGCGAAATAAAAAGCCCACAGAAATGTTTTTGGAACTCTACAGCTTGTGCCAGCAGCTTCCCAGCTTCTTGGGATGGCCTCTACCCCAAGAGCATCCACGCTGCTGTGGTGTTTCATACGCACAAAGCCCTGGACATTTGGTCTGCTCCTATGCACAGCTCCTGGACATGAGCATCCTTCTGCAGGCCAAATGTTGGCCATGCATGGCCGAGGGACCCAAGGGCTCTGAATTACATTTTGGGTGCTGCTGGTGGACCTCCCCAGCAGGACCTTCTCCAAAAGGAGGAGATGCTTTCTAGAAGATGCTTCACGGCTCTGGGCAGCCTGGTCTGGTGGTTGGTGATCCTGCACATAGCAGGGGGTTGAAACTGTCTATTGTGAGTATTGTGGTCCTTTTCAACACAGGCCATTCTATGGTTTTGACCCATGGGGTGAAATAGTTTGACAGCCTGCAGGCTGAACATGTCTCCAAGAGTTTGGGGTTAGCCAAAAAGTCCTATTTCAGTATGTTCTAAAGAAAAAGCTGCCAACTATTTCACTCCAACGCTTAGCTGAATTAATTTTAATATACGCATGAGAGGAGTTAGAAAAAGATGAAACCTGCATCCAGATTTTCTGTCCTTTTTCTCCCATGCCCAAATACAGCAGATCTAAGCCACTCATGGGATTTTCTTCCTGCACCCAGGCTGGCAGATTGCTGAGAAGTGTGTGGGCAAGGGAGGCCAGAATGGGGAAAACCAATGGGTGCTGTGTGCTGCTGCAGGAGCAACACATTGGCTCACCCAGAGGCTTTTGTTTTGGGGTTCAGTGGCTGCTTTGGGGGTTGAGCTGGAGCACCCACCATCTTGGATGCTTCAGTAAGCATCTCTCATTTTAAGCACCTCTCACTTCCAAGTGCTTCCCAGAGCCCCAAAAGTGGCACGTGCAGAACCACTGTGGAAATCTGCCCATAGATCCGCAGCACGTGGGGATGCACATGGGGGATGCCCAGGAGCTCTGAGCACTGCAGGTCTGTGTGCTATTGCACACAAAGCTCTCCCCTTTGTCACAACAGCTTTCTCAACTATGTTTTGGGGAACTTGTACCCAACCCAAATTCTGATCCCCATGGCAGTAGCTCCACTGAGACAGCAAACCTCCTCCACCACGATGGCATGGATCCAGCCCTTGGATCTCTTGGATGCACACGGACAGCACGGACAGAACGAGTGGTCACGGCCTTTAATTTCACCAGAGAAGGTTCGGGTTGGATATTAGAATCATCTATGGCCAAACAGCAGCCTGTAGGAGCTGTCAGGCACGGTGTAGGGCAAAAACCTCCCATCGCAGCCGTGCTGAAGCAGAGGCTGCGCGTTATTCCCTAATTATGTCCCAGTGCATCACTCATCATGAACTCACCGACAGCCCAATCCACGTGGGCAGATTGCAGGAGGCAGGTTTTGCCCACAAACACTTGTGCTCTGGGCCTCCTCCTGGCTGCAGAGCTCCAAGGAGGGCGGACTCCTTCCTGTTTTCGGGACTCGCAATGACTTCATCGTGTTTTCTCAGCACAGATCAGAGGTTTAATGGAGAAATGTGTTGTGTTAATCCATCCAGTGGGTTTGTGGGGAACGGGGAAGAACAGCGGTGTGGGAAAAAGAAGGTGGAAGAAGAAAGAACAACATGAGAAACAAACAAAGCAAAGAAGTCCTTCTACTATTCCTACTACACGATGCGCAGCCTGGATTTGGGCTGGAAGTGCAGGATTTGAAGAATGTGCTATACTCAGCCCCAAAAGGAGGCACTTTACTGCTCCCTCTTAATTAGGATGCTGCTGCAAGAGGAGCAAGGACGCGTCCCTCGCCCCAGCCATCTCCGTGCCATCTATCTCCCAACAGCTCGTTTTAATTATGCAATTAGAGTGTGTACAAAGCTTTCCGCGAGCATTAGTGGGTAATTAAAACAGATGGTGAGCTTAATGGGACTGACTCCTCTTTCTTTTCGTAATTAATGTGTTAACAGTTTAGGGGCCAGCCTGCGGAGATGTTCTGTTATGCGGGGTTGGACACACGGCCGTGGAGGTGGTGGTGGCTGTGACCAGTAGGACAAGGGGGAATGGCTTTAAACTATAAAAGGAGAGATTTGGGTTAGATGTGAGGGGGAAATTCTTTACCCAGAAGGAAGTGAGGCCTTGCAGTGCCCAGAGCTGTGGGTGCTACAACCCTGGAGGTGCCCGAGGCCACAGTAGGGGTTGGAACTGGATGATCTTTGAGGTCCCTTCCAACCCAAATCATTCAATTATTCGGCTTTCCCAGCCCTCATCATGCTGATAAATGCAGATGGCAGCAAAAAGGACACCAGCAAAGAGAACGTGTCTCATCCCATTACACTGAGACCAAATGAGTCCATTTCTCTTGAGCCCCTCTCTCCGGCCACGGATCCAGCCCCTCCATTGCGCAAGGAGTTCGTTGCTACAACAGAAAATGCAAAAAAACATGGAAACTTCTCGCCTTGGCCAAACCCAAACTCAACTGTATACACAGCATAAAATTTAGTTGCTTTAAACTTGCATTTTTTGGCTCAGCTCTCCCAGCCACATCCTGAGCCCAAATGGATTGAATTACCGAGTGCAAAATAAATTCCATCTGAGTGGGCTGCGGCTGTTTTCTGCCCAAACAAAGGCCGAGGTGTTTGCTTTGCCTCTTTTTTTTTTTTTTTTTTCCTCTTTATCTTCTGAAAGAAAATGAGATGAGTTCATCTTCCTGGAGGAGGAGAGGCCAGGTGCAGCTGTCCTATTGCCCCCAAGTGCTGCTGCTTCCTTGTGACCCACTGTTGTGGCAGTGGGACGTGGGTTTGGTTCATTGCATCCATCTGCATGTTGGCAGGGTCAGCACCTCCCAGCTGTCATCAGCCTCTTGGATGGGTTTCATCATTGGCTCCATCCACCCCCTACCGATTCCACTTCCATATGGGAAAAATGTCACGAAACTCTGGCACAGGGACCGGAGAGGTTGTGGAATCTCCTCCTCGGAGATCATCAGAAGTAACCCGGACACGGGGTTGGGACACAGCTCTGGGTGTCCCTGCTGGGGCAGGGCTGAGCCAAAGGGACCCAGAGGACCCTGCCAACCTCAACCATCCTGTGACTCGGTGAAATGGTAGCATGGCTTTAGTGATTTGCTTCTGCTGTAAGCAGGCAGGGCCAAAGAGGACACCGTCAAGGGAAAAAGCACATAGGGTTCACAGAATCACAGAGTGCTTAGGTTGGAAGGGACCTCAATGACCATCCAGCTCCAACCCCTGCCGTGGGCTGGGTGCCCCCAGCTCTGCTGCCCAGGGCCCATCCACAACCTCGGGCACCTCCAGGGATGGGGCACCCACAGCTCTCCATGGTTTTTTCTCCTCCTGCTGCTGAACCACTCAACGTGCTCTGAGATGTTCAGCACAAGCTCTGTGCATGCAGGCTGCAGAGCCACAGGCAGGAGCAGGGACGCGCTATTTGCAGACCAGAAGCACGCCGGATGCGGCGTGACCCCTCATGACACAGATTTATTTATGGGATGTCTGAAGAGCGCTGCGCATATTTAAATAATCCCTTCAAAGGGACTGGCAAAGAGAAGTTGCTGAAGAATTGATGAGCCAAGCTGACACGGGGATTTGATCTCGAAGCATTTGTGAATTTTATTAATAACTTCAGAGTGGGTGTGCAGCACCCCGCACCGCCTGCACCGCACCACGGGGCTCCCCGGGCCCCATCCCCATCGCTGCCCATCAGGATGAGCCCAACACCTCCTGCCCAACTAAAGGCAAAAAGTCTTCCCCAGAAGAGGTGCACAAAGCCAGTGCTGCCCTGGGAGAGCCATGGATGCCAAGAGGAGGGCTGCAGAGCTACGGCAAGTGCCAGGTCTCAGCACCAACAAAAGTCACTGAAATCAGTGCAGAGCTCCTCACAGGTAAGGAATTTAGCCTTGCAAAGCACCAGGAAGACAAAACCATCCTGCTGTGCCCGTTTTACAGGTAGAGACAGAGGCTGTGTGAGTCACCTGGGAGGCTGCAGCGGGACGTGACCTCCCTGTGCTTGTGCCCTCACCCTCAGCTCCTCTCTCACTCCAAGAAAATGTGCCCAGGATCCCAGAATTCCACAGATGTGCCGGAGGCAGCGGCCAGCTGAAGAACCCAGAGAGGTCAGCACCCAGAAAGAGCAAAGCCCCATGTGCAGTGCTCACCACCAAGCGGGTGAGCAGCCCAGCGCCAGGCGGGAGCTGGGCGTGGAATCATAGAATCATAGAGGCTGAAAAAGCCCTCTAAGATCACCCAGTCCAACCCTCAACCTATCAACCATCAGCATGTGCAGGGCTGCTGTGATGGGCACACATCCCGTGGGATGGGAGCAGCACCAGCACAGCTCTGCGAGGGAACAGAGCAGCACTTTGTTCGTGGCCTCGTGGGAAGCACGGCTCCTCCGCCTCTTCCTCCCCATTTATCCATCCTTTCCAAGGCAATTCCTGGGGCTGGTGGCCATCCCCTCCAGCTAATTAGCTCGCATTTTGGAAATGGGCTGAGAGCCCTGACAATGCCAGGCTTGTGGGTCAAAACCTGCTGCTGGGGAGCTGGCTGCTGCACATTTAACACAACTTCTGCGAGGCAATGCCTCCCACCCTGGGGGCCCTTGGTTCTTCATTCTTCAGCAAGCAAACCCTGAACCAACTGCACCATCAGCTCCCATCACTCAGCAATGGGGCTGCCTTAAATCACATCCTGCTCTAGGGAGTGCTCTGCATCACAGCATTGGCCAGGATGGGAACTTAAGGTTAAAAGCAGTTTCCAAAGGCACTCGCAGCCTTCCTCCTGGTCCAGATCCAAACCCCTACAATTACTGAATCTTTAACATTGGAAAAGATTTCTGAGATCCCCAAAGGCTTCATGGCGCTTAATTTAACCCAGTGCATCAGCAGGTGTCAGATTGGATGTGAGGGGGAAGTTGTTTGCTGTGAGAGTGGTGAGGTGCTGGAACAGCTGCCCAGAGAGGCTGTGGATGCCCCGTCCATCCCTGGAGGTGTTCAAGGCCAGGTTGGATGGGGCCCTGGGCAGCCTGGGCTGCTGTGAGATGTGGAGGTTGGTGGCCCTGCCTGTGGTTTGGGGGGGTTGGAGCGTCGTGATCCTTGAGGTCCCTTCCAACCTGGGCCGTTCTGTGATTCTATGATAGAGTGGGGAAATTAAGTTCCAGCACTGACATCCATTGCTCTGTGAAATTTACGGGGCCTGTCAATGCTATAGATGGTGCAAACCCATCCTGCAGAAAGCAGATGGCCAGCCAGCAAAGCAAGGCTGGGGCAGCAGACAGCATCAGGCTGGTGCAAGTGATGTGTGCACATCACAGATGGTGCTTTCACTGGGGGCATTCACCCAGCCCTACCCTGCCAGCAAGCTTCCTGCCCTGTGCCGTGCAGAGTAACTGAGACATGGCCCCTGGCACTCAGCAGCCGGAGCAGCAGGTGTGTTTGTGTGATGGGAGCCATTGGGCCAGACTGGCACAGCATCCATGGGGTTAGGATGCTCCTGTCCCCACAGGCAGCCAAGGTCAGGCTGAGCACCTGATGGAGCCATGGGAATGGGACCACACGGCCCTTAGAGCCTCCTTTCAACTCAAGCCATTCTGTGATTCCATGAGTCTCTGGATACAGCAATCCCTGCTCACCCATTTTGGGTTGGGCAAGAGCAGTCACCCCCATCTGTCTACATGGAGAAAAGTGAGCTGGTGGTAATGGGGTGCCAACTTCATTTGCAGTGATTCAGTGACCTTCTCCTGGAGGACCTGCAGCTCTCAGCTGCATATTTTGACGTTCCCAAAGGAAGAGCAAGGCCTGAGAGTACAACTGTCCCTCTCCCAGCCAAACTCTTTCCCTGAAATGCTGCACGGAGCCTGTTTCTGCGCTCTGCACTCAAGCAAAACCTCCCACTGCTGCTATCCCCTGCCTAGGAGAAGCTCTCCTAACGGGGACACTCTCTCCCTGTGCAGCAGAGATTTACTCTCCGCACTCCACCAGAGATTATCTCCCAGCGCTGTTATTCCCTTATCAATAATTCACAGTGCAGCCGCGCTGCCTGCGTTGCCCTGAGTTGGCTGTGATGGAGGAGCAGCCGTGAGTAAGCGCAGCCCCGCTCGGATCTCTCCTGCTCTGGGCGAAGCAGAACGAGTAATTCACACTGCAGATGACTCACGGCCCCAGGAAGGCTCTCGTTTTAGCATCCCATGGTGGAGAGCACAGCACGCACCCCAGGGAGGGAGAAGTGCCAGCGATGGATTGGGAACTGCTGCTGCTTCTTTGTGGAAGGAGCTGAGCCGCTTCGTCGGTACGCAGCAATACGCATCTCTGAGCTGGAGAGGTGGGCTAAGGGGAAACGTTTGGAGAAATGAAATCCTTTTTCCTGCTTCTTATGCTAATGGAGAAAACCAAGCTGATTTGCAGGAGGACGACTTAGAGATACCTAATTCATCAAAGCTTCCATCTGTTCCCATCCTCACGCTGACTGTCAAAAATCAGCTTTCCTTCAAGCAACGCCCGCGTCAGTTTGAACCAAAAGAGGCCAATTCTGGAGAGATTTGTAAATAAACAGCTTCTGCAGATCCAGCCAGGAACAACAGACATGGGCTGGGCCCGATGGGCAGGAATATGTCGGGACTGGGAGAGGCAGCGAGGAGAGAGAAGGGACGGACGGACCAGCCAGATGCAGCAGCCCCCAGCCCGAGGGCAGCACCGCAGCTCCGTTCTCCCCCCCGCCCCCCCGCCCCGGTCTTTCCAGGCTGTGACAAAGCCCCAGGCTTTGCAGGGAGCAAACCCTGACAAAACCAGCTCTGCGAGCAGCTCGCACACTGCACGGCTCTGCTGCCACCAGCTGACTGCTGCTTCCCCAGCCTGGCCCTGGCCAAGGGCAACGCGCAGTGTGAGAAGCAGCGCGGAGATCAAAGAATGGTTGGGTTGGAAGGCATCTCTAAGATCACCTAGTTCCAAACTAGGGTTACCAACCACTGCAATAGGTACTGCCAGCTCAGGGTGCCCATGGCACCATCCAGCCCGGCCTTGGGCACTTCCAGGGATGGGGTACCATACCGTAACGTGGCACAGCTTGGCCCTGTACCCACTGTATGCACATCTATCAACTCAAATTACTTACACTGGTTTGTTTCACGCTTTTGCCATGCTCTGTTAAGCTATGAAATTATTTCTGGTCTTGCTGTAGAAGAAACATTTCCTTCAGGAATAACATTGGTCCAAGCAACCTTTAAGTGCATCTCCAAGGCTGGATATTAGGAACAATTTCTTCTCTGAAAGAGTGGTGAGGTATTGGCACAGCTGCACAGGGAATGGTGGGGTCACCATCCCCGGAGGTGTTCCAGAGCTGTGGGGATGTGGCAGTGGGCAGGGTGGGACAGGACAGGGATCTTGGAGGTCCTCTCCAAACTGAATGGCCCCATGATTCCCCTGGCTTGGTTTCCTTCTTACAACCCAACAACTTCTTCCACCACTTTTCAGGATAGAGCTGGAGTAAACCATGGAGAGACACGTTCCAAAGACCTTTACAAACAGATCAGTGCTCCAGATGGAGCAGATCTCTGTCTGGGACATTTGAGTTTTGGTGAGGAACATCGGCTCATGGCCAACTACACAACTGCAATGGACAAATCCAAAGAGCAGTGCCCATGAGCTCCACAAGTGCACACATCTCTCAAGATCCTGCCCCAAATTTCACAGTTTTGGAGCTGAAATCACTGTCACGGCAGCAGCCGATTTCCTGGGTGAGCAGAAGACACAAGAGGTGTTTTCAGAAGTGACCACAGGACATCAGGATATCATGCGCTCTACATAAATCTAGCCAAGGGTTATTTAATCAGCAGTTCCTAAAGAAAAAAAAAAAAAAAAAAAAAGATGTTTTATTATGCCTCTGACCTGGCTCTGTGCTCCTCCAGCCCAGCAAGGTCTCTGCAGCACCATGAGTGGGATTTGGGTGGATTTAGTCATCGCTCAGAGCTCCAGCAAAGCACCGAGCCAAACAGCTCTCCCCCAGCGGCCAGCAGACCCCGGCAGGGCTCTTTCTTTTCATTTTTGCCAAAGAAAGCAGAGAAATCTCCAACAAAAGCTCAGCTCCTGCCCAGGAGATGAGGAGAGGAGGACACGGTTAGTTATCCTCAGAGCCAAGACACTTCTCCAGTCACCTAAGAAATCAGCTTTGCAGCCCAGTAAACAGCAAGGAAAATTCAACAAGGGAAATGCGTGACATTTTCCTGGAAGCCTCAGGGGCTGAACAGCCCACATGAACACACCAGCCAGGCTCAGTGATAAGGGAAGGCTTCGCTCAGCCCTTCCTCGCTGCCATGGAGCAGCAGCATCACACCTGCCTGAGAGCCAGAAGACAAGGCCAAGCACATCCCCACCGTGCTCACTCAGTCCTGCACTCCAGCTCCTCCAGCAGCGCAGCTGTCAGCCCCGACCACATCCAGCTCACATCCTGCCCGTTTCTCTGTGCCAGCACTTCTGGGGGCTCTGGGCTCTTCTCCCCCGTGACTTGATAAAGCACATCAATGGAATTCAGGCCATACAAACACAGCACTTGGCCTCCTCGAGTTTTTCTCTTCGGCAGATTCCGAGTCAGATACATGCTGTGATTTGTCAGCAGTGTTGGACAACCCCGAGGAGTCAGATGGCACGGATCGATGTGACTGTGCTCGTGGCAGATCTGAGCCTCACCAATGCAGAACAAACCTCGTGCAATGGCACCCACAAGGCAGACAGCCTCACTGTGCTGTGACACAGACCCAGACCTTCAGCTGATGCAGAAAAGGAGGCAAGATAGTGTCATCAGGCACATTCTCTCACTTCTAAGTAAAAAAGTCTTTAAATTACTATCAAAGTTGTATTCTCTTATTTCTTAACACAGAAACAGTGCTACAACATATTGAGTCTTCCCCTTTCCTGTTGATTTTTGTCACAAATGGAACTCTGCCCGTTTCAAAACCAGGCCTATGGCTAACTGACAAGCTGGCAAACACAAACTGCCAGACAGCTACTTCATTGTTTTTCTTGAAGCTAATCCCAACTATTTTAATTATCCATTTCAGCTCAACTTTTAGCTGTTTTCCCTTTGGACTGGCTATTGCTTTCTGTTATACATAATAAATTGAGTGGAAGAGGAGGGAAGTTGGGCTTGTATGCACGTTCACTCACTCCCCAGGCAATACAAATTCCTCGTTCCTGTTGAGAAGAAACTGCAGTGAGCATCACTGCCTTTTTCCAGCTAACTGCACACGCACCAAGAGCAGCCACAACACTGCCCTGTTCTTATACTCCGTAAGGGAAGAGATGGGGGAAAAGACCAAGGAAGCAGAGGCAAAACAGACGCTGTGCTGAGAAAAGCCAGCAGTTGTACGCTGGCTCAGGCTGCTGAGCATACCTTGTGTTGATTTGTTCCCCCTGCCAAGGATCTTTCATTGCAGAACTTGGCCAATCCTCATCTGAGCTTCCTACTCCAAGATAAACGCACCGGTGTTGGCCACCACGGCTGGTAGGGTTTGATATACTGTGTGTAGGTGGACAAGAGGAGGAAGCACTCTGTAGCTGAGATGATTTGCGTCCATATGCAGCAGGATTTTTGGCAAATGGAAAGAAGTAACAAAGAACTGAATTTTAAACATCGTTTGTCAACTGGCCCACATTCTTTTTGCAACACAAGAATACATCCCCCCACCCGCCGGCTATCACTCAGAGCCTGGTATGCATGAAAGCTCTTTCCCAAACCATAAAAATCATCTAACCCAAATTACTCAAATGACCATGAGATATGCAAGCCAGTCCCAGCTAGAGACCACAAGTATCTCAGTGCAGCTTCAGTCCAGGGAATCATTTAAGCTCTTCTTTTCACAGCAACACATCACAAATGGCTCACTCACTATAGTGTTACAGCATTTTTTTTTTTTCCATGGAAACAGCTGCAGTTTTGCTTCTCTGCTATAGAGAACCCCTGAAGTGCCCCTGAGTAATGGATCTGAGGCTTTCAGGCTGGACAGCAGTCTGAAAAGCAGTCAGAACCCAGCCCTGAGAGGCATGTTGATAATACAGGGGGTAAGAAGCATAGGGAGCAGGGCCAGTCGGGGTACTGCATCAGTACCAGTGCCACCAAAAAAGGGCAGAGAGTCTTAGTAATTGGGGACTCCTTGCTGGGGGGCACGGAGGCTCCCACGTGGGAACCTCTCCAGAGAGGTGTGCTGTCTTCCAGGCTAGAGATGCCAACCTGTGCAGCCTGCTGAAGGAGCTGCTCTGCAGGGGGTTGGACTCGATGATCTCTAGAGGTCCCTTCCAACCCCTACAATTCTGTGACACTTTGCCCCTCAACAAGAGACAAATCCCCCAACTCTTCAAAACTGAGAACTCCAGAAAAGAAGGCAGTGATTCAACAACTTTATTCTATCTCCCATGCATTTCACAACTTGCAGACGTGGTATTTTTCTGCCAGCTGAAGAATTATTTTGAAGAAATAGTTTAGTGTTAGCTGCATACACAATCCCAATATAAACCATAAAATGCAAGTAGCTGCAGGTAAAGAAAACACAAATCACACATGAGACTTCTTCCCTAAAGCTCCTGTTCTGCAGACACAAGTTACAAACCCATTTTTATTAAGATTTACCCAACAGCTGAACTAGAAGCACACAGTGTGCTTGCTTGAATAAGGGTACTGTGCTGGCCTGTGTTTTTGGAAGCACAGAGGCAGTCTGCTAAGAACACCATTATCTGAAATGGAAGAAAGATAAGGTTAAACCAAAGGCACGCAGCAGACACAAACTGATGTGCTTCAAGTGGTTCACTTTCAAGTTGCAGATCAGTCCTGAGAAGAGAGTTGCCAACAGGAACACAGCATACGAGCCCCAAATCTGCATTCCAATGCCTTCTGTTAAATAACCGTGGCAGTGCTACAACAAAAGGCAGGAGAATCATTTCATTTCAAGAATGACTGAGTATCATAAATACTGAAATAAATATTGAAATAAAGTCAGTAGAAGCACATACCCTGATCCACGCTGACATCTGACACAAAGCTGACAAACTGCTCACCCTGAAACAAAGCAGAAAAGTGTACATGAAAATACCCAAGTTAATCAGAATCGATTGTCTTCTGATTTGCCTGCTGAGTCATTATTTAGTTGCACGTTGACCAACTGTCTGCTCATGCCTGGTTTCCCTTTGGATTAATTTACTTTTATCTTCTATTCTGTCTGTTACTTCAGTAAGCACCCATTTCCCATGAAGCACCTCCAGAACTGACATCACTCCACACAGGACAACTACCAAATCCTTGGCAAAATCCCTTGACTTAAACCTGCTGACACAGAATATAAACAAAAGTAACTAAAATTCATCAGTTATTTACAGCCAAACAACTGGAACTCTATTAAAGATATCACTAATTAAGCAATTTGGACACTTCCTAAATCAAAAAATTAGCCTATTGAATAAAAAGTATAAGAACTGAGAGATATTCAAACAGTTGAGTTTAGCTGCAATTTACACACAAGTAAAGAAGACCAGGCTATCTGCCACGTATTTTCTGCTGGTTCTGACATTTCCCTGTTATTATGAAACTTTAGCATTAAGTATTGATTAACCTTAAAAGAAAAGAGAATTCTAAACATTAAGACTACATAAATTTCTAAAGACTGAGTTGCAGAAGTGGACATTCACCAGTAGAGGCCTGCACACTGCTTCAATATGCAGAAAGGAGCTGGTACTGTACGTTTCCAATAGAAAACTTATTAATCCTAAAATAAGCACTTTATTTCATGCATTTCTTGGCATGGGGTAATAGGAAAATCAGTTGTAGGAAATCAACTGCACACAGTTTAAAGATTCAGGTAGTGTTGTAAACAGGCAAACAATGCCAGGCTTCCTATAAGAGCCACCAAAAAAGTAACATTTCAATGTAGCACAGCACTTTAAGCATTTGAAACCTAGAAGTAAACTTTGCTCAGGAAACTACACCAGGTGAGGTGCACACATGCTGCAGCTGTCCCACCCTGCCCTTGAAGTGTGCCTGTTTGACAACAAACAAGTACGGGAGTCCTACCAAAACTTACAGGTAGAAGGAAGGATGAAACCATGATGAAACTGGTTCAGTGGATTTCCATTCCTGGTCTTTGATAAAGTTTATGAAATCAGTTTTCATCCTGGTATTTCCTAAGCACTCCATCTTTATAGCTGTTAAAGAACAACAACAACAAAGTCCATTATTTTATGCAGTCTAAACATGCAACATTTGCTTACACTCAGCATCTGCCCCTACGTGATTCCGCCTTAATTTTTGCTTTTAGTCTCTAAAATGTTATCTGACAAACTTGAACACAACCAGTTCTAAGAATCTCGGCTTGCTTCAGGTTGCAATTCCACGAGAAGATAACGATCTGCCTCATGCACTTGCCACACAACAACATTAATACCAACCTACAGAGAAAAGGTTGCAAAACAGAAACACACAGGAAAAGGCAGAATAAATATGGCCTGAAGGGAAAAGGGAAAAAATAACAGTGGCATTCATTGTAAGCTCACAGTAGATAAAGCAGTGGTTATTTCAGGGTCTCATTCTTCAAGAGCATGGTAAATCCCATTGGCTTGTATCAGAAAACATAGACATTTCCTCCTCCTCCAAAAAGTCACGTTGCATACACACTGATAGATGGTAAGAAGAGCTGTTATGACAAATTGTCCCCTTAATCCTGTAAGTAAACAGTTATTTTCATAATAACTGTTATTTTCATAATGTACACCTAAATAAAAGCAAATATGCCCAAGTAAACTGTCACCAAACACAAACTTGTGTGTATCAAAGTATGGCACAGCCCTAAAGAAGGGCACCTGGACAGAAAGGGAGATTTCCCCATGGGTAGAAGAGATGTCAGGTGATAACCATTCCCCTCATTTCCTTTGGCTGTAGCACTTTAAAGAAAGCTACTTTTTTATTTTGTGACCACATGACGTGCAGTTTTCAGCCCAACAGACCACACTGGGTAATTACATGATGTAGGCTGGCAGAGGGAATCTGACACATTGCTGGCAGCATGGAAAAATCCAGCCTGGCTTTCGGTGAGGGTTGGAGATCCTTGGGTCTAACAAGGAGGAGTGCAGGATCCTACAGCTGGGGAGAAATAACCTCATGGAGCTGCGCAGGTTGGGGCTGAGCTGCTGGAGAGGAGCTGTGAGAAGGACGTGGGGGTTCTGGCTGACCAACGATTGACCAACAGCTGCCAAACGGATGATGACCGGCTGTGAATGTCGGTCTGTGGCTGGCACTGGGGCAGCAGTGTGTCCTGGGATGGACGGAGCACGGCCAGCAGGGCGAGAAAGACGCTCCTCCTGCTCTGCTCCGCCCTGACGAGACCACTCCTGAAGCACTGGGGGCTCCTCACCGACGGGCCTGGCTCAGCCCAGCGGCAATTCCCACCGCGTGCCGTCCCACAGTTCCGTCACCGGGCTCGGTTTGCGCAGCACGCCCCAGGCCTGCAGCCGCCCCGCAGCCGCCATTTTGCGCCGCGCCCTCACTACACAACTTCCGGGGACGCTGAGCATGCGCACAAACTTTGCGCCCTGTGACAGCAAGGAGGTAGGGGCGGGCTCAGAGAACGCGAAAGCCTATCGGAAGGCGAGTTAAGTGAGGAGGCGGGCTCGTCAGCGATGAATTTGGCCAATGGAGAGCCAGCGTTCTGCTTCCGCTGCTACGGGCGGTGCTGCCGCCATGTTTGTTATGGGCCGCGTGAGGGCTCCTTTCTTTCCTTGCATCTTTCAGTGGGCTCTTTGCGATAATTTCATATCGTAGAGTCACAGAATGGCCTGGGTTGCAAAGGAGCACAATGCTCATCCAGTTCCAATCCCCTGCTATGTGCAGGGTCGCCAACCAGCAGCCCAGGCTGCCCAGAGCCACATCCAGCCTGGCTTTGAATGCCTACAGGGATGGGGCAAATACTATATCCCGCCATTTGTAGCCTTGCCAGGTGAAGCAAGCTAGCCTGAAGCACCCATGAGAGCAGTTAAAAAATGATTATTACTTCAAAGGCACGCCGAGCTCCTTATGGAAACAGCTTGACAGACCCCCAAAAGGATGACCGTATCACTTCATACCTCCTCCGCCACTTCTGGGCTCACAATTACCGTGTGGTCACTGGTTGCTGATCTGCTTCCATGTGCTTTTTCAACGTAGCCACAGAGGGGCAGAGTTGAGGCTGCTTCGTGGCAGCGAGGAGAGCGAAACGAGCCCTCTTCGCTTAGAACCGATCCTCATGTCCCGCTAGGGGCATCCTGCTCTGTATCCAGGTGCTCAACAGGAAGGCTCTTTTCTTGTCTAATAACGGTCTCCTTTCTTTCTAGGTTGTCTTTCTAAGGAGCTGAGGGACAGGGAATGTTGTGGTCAGCCTATGTTTCTTCCCCCTGCACACAACCACAATATTTGTGGCCGTTTTGGCCAAAGTTGGGCTCACATCCAGTTAGAAAGGAGAATAAGTATTGCTGATGCACAGAAAGAGTCTGAAGCACGCGCTTATGAGTTATTAGAGACAAAAGAGGAATCACGAGGCTCTGAACTGTTCTGAATACTGATCAGAGAAGGGGAGATGCAGCCATGAGACACGGAACATAGGAAAGACCAATGCATTGCAGTGGATGCCCCATCCCTGCAGGCATTCAAGGCCAGGCTGGATGTGGCTCTGGGCAGCCTGGGCTGCTGGTTGGCGACCTGCACACAGCAGGGGGTTGAAACTGGATGAGCATTGTGCTCCTTTGCAACCCAGGCCATTCTGTGATTCTTCTCTTGATGACATCTGCGCCTCAGACAAATAGATCCCAAATAGGTAGGAGTGGGAGTAGGAGGTGTCCTTCTTCGGGGCTTTGATTTCTTTTGAACTGGAAATGAAAAAAAAGACCAAAGCACATGAACGTCTCAATGTTTACCCAAAGTTGAAGCTACAGAGATGAACAAGTTTTGCCAATTCAACCAGTTGTGTAAGTGGTCACACATGGGGAAAAAAAAAGTATCTATACACACACACACACACACAATCCTTATTATACATCCTTGTTCCTGCATTTTTAATTTTTTTTTTTTCCCTCTTAAGTACCCTTACACGTCCTGACAAAAAGAACTAAACCAGACAGATGATCATAGGAGCACTGTGGCTGCCCACCTGGGGCTGACCAATTTGAGAGAGCAGAATGCTGGCCAGGTAATTATTCCAAAATGTGGACCAAGCTCTGCAGTCCCTGAACAAGGTGCAGCAACAGAACCCTGACCTCATTTACTGAGCCTGCGTTTATGAAATGCTGAGAGATTATGCAGAGTGCTCCTATGAGTCAGGAGACATGCAGTCATTGTCCCAGAGCCCAAGGTGAAAGCAGGCTGACCCTGAAAGTCACAACAAGCCTGGGGCTGCATTCTGTACTGCTGTAGGAAGACAAACTGATCTTGCCTAATTTATTTGGCTGTTTCTGAGCTTTGGCCTTATCGGAAAATTGGCCACTCTGAACAGTTTTATGGGCTTCAGCATCTGAAGAATTAAAGTCAAGAGCTAATTGCTTTTCTGCGGCTCTGAATTTCATTACAGGAAAGCAGTCTATGCATCAGCACTTCCTCCTATGGGAAGTGCTACCTTCCAAGGGGAAATAATTTGACCCTATCTATCTCCACTGAGCACACAGAGGGTGCTGTGAAGTCCCAGGGCCAGGTGAAACTTGCTGCCTGGGAAGGAGGCTTTCACATTGAGCACAGCTGGGGAGGATGAGCAGACATCACCCACCTCCACAGGGGACTGTGCTGGGAGAAACCTGTTCCCATCAGACAGTCTCATCCTCTGCTTCCCAGTACCTGCCTCAGAATGGGGCTTGGATTCCCCAAAACTTCATTCTAAGAGCTGCACTGCCTCAGCTTCTGCTGTTATGCAATTCAGTCTTGACTGCAGTTTGTGTCGTAGAATCACAGAATCCTAGAATGGCCTGGGTTGCAAAGGAGCACAATGCTCACCCAGTTCCAACCCCCTGCTGTGTGCAGGTCGCCAACCAGCAGCCCAGGCTGCCCAGAGCCACATCCAGCCTGGCCTTGAATGCCTGCAGGGATGGGGCATCCACAGCCTCCTTGGGCAACCTGTTCCACTGCCTCACCACCCTCTGGCTGAAAACCTAAATCTGATGCACAGTAAGATCTGCTGCTCTCACCTTGGAAAACTGCTTGAAAGACCTCGGAATTACAGCAGCCCCTCTCACAGCCATTACCCACAAGCCTGTTCCTTTCTGTGCCAAGGAACTCCAGTAACCGCTAATTATTCAGTAATTAAGTGTCTCTCTAGGGTCGTAATTGTAAATCTGGCCTCTCCCAGTCACTGTTTGCTCATTAGGTAGCAGTTTTCTCAACGCAAAAGCAAATTCTCTTCTTTACATTTGATTGGATTACAAAATTGCTTTAAACTCAGTGGAGATGATTAGGAAAAGTGTGGTTTTGCGCAATAGTTGCTATGGGAACTAAAGTAGAGAGATCTTTATAAACCAAAAAGTCAAGCAGATTGTGTTTCAGACAATTAATATTGTCTCACTTGTTTATTCATTTGCTTTAACTTCTTTCTTACAGTATTCTGAAATAGCTTTTATCTCTTTTTTAGCATCAAATGCTGTGTCAAAGGGATTCTGCTCCCTTAGGGGTTTCACCCCTCTCTTCTCTTTGCCAGGCTGGATGTGGCTCTGGGCAGCCTGGGCTGCTGGTTGGCGACCTGCACGCAGCAGGGGGTTGGAACTGGATGAGCACTGTGCTCCTTTGCAACCCAGGACATTCTAGGATTCTGTGATTCTCTTGAAGGCCACTGGAAGCCCTAATTAGCTTCATTCCCTCACTGGCTTCACCTTGGGGCTCAGGACATCTCAGGGGGCTTCCAGGTAGATTGCGGTGTGGGCATGGGATGCGTCAGTGGGGGCTGCATCCAAAGAAGGGCAGCAAAGCTATAAGGGTGTGGGGCACAAGTCTTATGAGGAATGGCTGAGGGACCCAAACTGCTGAACTACCAGTTTCCAGTCTGATCAACCACCAAATTTCCAACCTGATCGAAGTCAGGGATGAGTGCGATGACCTCACAGAAACACAGTGTGAGGCAAACCTCCTTTTCTTGGTAGCTTCGGTCTTTATCTACTGAACTGATTTGAGCAGAAACCTTCCAGAATACTTGTTCCATGGCAGCTAGTTGGCCTGGAACACGTCACTGTGCAAGATTGCGGCTTGGGAAGTGAGAAGAAACTGAAAGTTTGCAGTAGGAAATGTCAGGCAGCCAGAAATGTAAGTGTTGCTGCTTCCTCTGCTGATTGATAGCATGATGTTGTGAAAGATGCACAAACCAGGACTTACAGTACATAGCAAAGCATGGGATGGCTGGGCTGAGTGTTATACTGCACGCTCCTCTGCAGAGCCATGCTCAACATGACCATCTCCTGCCTTCCAGGAATTGATTTGCTGCAATAAGATGTAAATCCTTCACAGCCTGATGGTTTGGCATCGCTTTGCACCAATATGAAAGTTCCTCGTGGTTCCAGGAGATAGGGACTATTTTGCTTCTTGAAACTCATGTGCTGTATTTTAACAACAAGAAACCTGTTGCCCTGAGGCCAGCACAGAAATCTGCCTAAGGGTGTCCAAAGGCATATGAGGGAAAATGATATGAAGATATTTTTCTTTCACAGTGCCTCTTTTGCAAGAGGAAGGTCTGTGCAGATATTCTTGTGCTGGCTTAGGAGCTCCTGCAAATGCTTGTTTGAGCAACAGGGAAATAGGGCAGCTTTAACTGTGAAAGACACGACACCATGATATGGCAATGAAAACATCCCAGTTTGGGCCCAGTTTCTCTCTTTAAAACATCACAAGGCCAGGGAGATGTCAGCAGGGCTTATATCTGTGCTGTCACTATGAGAAATGCTTTTGTAACCAGAATATTGTTGTCACACCTATGGCTCTACGATTCTCTTTGATTCTATGGGATTAGATTCGATTATCTTCCCCAGATACCAAGGCCAGAAGGGCCATGGGGAGAGGGGGAAGTGGTCCCATTCTCTGCATAACCCCTGGCATCCGGATGCTCTTCACGAGCTGCAGTCACACTTCAGTGCCTTTAGAGAGTCATGCTGTTCTTCCCTTCACTGCTCTCCACTGTGGCTGACAGCCCGAGAGGTTACACCAAGCTGCCTGCAGGGTAAGAGCTGGCCAAGCTAGCATTCTCTCTGCTAATTCAGATAGAAACCTATTTACATTAACGAAGTATGGATCTATTCATCCATTTGCAATAAATAAATAAATAAATAAAAAATCTGGAGTCATTTTCGTATGCTTTAAGGGAATAATTGAGTCAATGATTCCATAATAAGAGCTCTGCCCTCTGTTCCACAGAGGGTGTTCTCTCTGGCACACATATCTGCATTTCTGTTTTGAAGAGCTGTGTATGATGTGCCCACACATTACTTACCGAGGGTGCTGTAACTGCCGTGTAGGCTGATGCAAAATGTTCCTTCACCCACCGGTCCCTGCCTGCTTCTGCCTTAAAATGTCATTGAGAAACCAAGCAAGAAGCCACGCTTTTTAGAGAATCTTCTTCCCAGAAGTCCACTCCAGCGTGTGCCTCACTCACCTGCAGGCAGCAGTGGGAACAACTGGGCTAAAAAAGGCGTTGTAGAGCAAAGTGTGTTCTTGTGGTAGGGCTCTGTCTGCTAACAGAGAAGAGGGAGATGGAAGCAGGCATGAGGAAGCTTCACTGCAGTCATCACAAATGCTTTCTTCAACCAGAGTATGCTGAATCAATCTAAACCACAGAATCACAGAATCTCTCAGGTTGGAAAAGACCTCGGACATCATCGAGTCCAACCCCAACCCATCCCCACCCTTGGGGTGAACCAGAAACCACACAGTGCCTCTCTATGTGAGAAGGCAGAGAAGTGGGGGGAATTTGATAAAATGGGGCCACAAAGGGCGTTCTTCCCTCTCGCTCACAACTGTCTCTCATTTTCATGTATTTCTGCTCTCCTCCCATGTCTACAACAGCCCACTTTGAGTAGCCAATACAACACTCCCCAAGAGAAACTGTTTAATTTCCTTGGTAGTGCAATGCGATGCAGTGATAGCGGGGAGGTGATCTGTCACTGCCACGGAGGTGAGCTCCGCTCTTTAGCAAGATCTGTCACTGCTGATGGATTGCATTGCAGTGCCCAACTGCAGCCCCATGAATCTGCTGCCTGCTGCGTGCACGCTGCTTGCCACCATGCCTTCTGCAGCAGCACCTCCTGCTCACAAATGGCATGGTAATGGCAGGCACGTTCATTCCCAGCCCTTACTCATGCAACGCTTGCTGTGTTTTGGGAGAAAATCATTGCAGGATGTACTTCCTCTTCATGAAGACCAGTTTCACCAAATTCAAAGCAGATACGAGCTGCTAGAAACTCTGAGCAGAGAGTGTGCATTATGAAGAGTTTCAGGAGGTATTCCTAGAAAGCCCCAGCACCACGAGCTGGCTCGAAGCTGCCAGAGCTCAGAGCATGACACGCTGCCTTGCACAGCTTGTCACTGCCACGCATGCCCTGGTGTGAGCAGCTGGCCCCGTGCCGACACCACCAGCGAGCTCCCAGAGTGCGGCGGCCAGCAGAGAAAATCCACTCTAATGAAATGCTTCCCTGCAGTAATTGGATTTCCACTGTAAACGAAGTCATTACGCTGCACGTCCTTGCGCTTCTGGAGCTGAGGCAAAGCCAGCGAGCTGCAGCCTTGCTGATGGACCGCTGGCTGCAGTGGGCAGCACAGAGCTGCTGATGTGGAATCGGATCACAGAATCACGGCACGGTTGGGTTGGAAGGGACCCAAAGCCCCACCAGCCCCATCCCTGCCTTGGGCTGTGTGACCCCCAGCTCAGGCTTCCTAGGGCCCATCCGTGGCCTTGGGCACCTCCAGGGATGGGGCAACCAGCCCACGGGGACAACCAGCAATCCCTACAGGGGAAGATTTAAGGTCCCTTCCAACCCAACCATTCTTCAACTCGGTGATTCTACCATCTTATACCCCTGGAATGGTGTTCTGCAATAGGAATCTTCCAAACTGGGCATTTAGAGACCTACAGGTGTAAAAACAACGGGCTGCACACATCCGGCTTTGGTTCAGTTCACCGCTGTGAGCATCTGTTTGCTCAGTGACCCAAGATGCAAAATCATCACACATTCATACAGAAGAACATGGGCTCAGGGAATGCACTTCTAACACTGCCATTTAATTTATGCACAACAATCAGATTAGTAAATGAATATACGCCGAGCCCCATCAGCCCTTGCACTCCATGAATACTTCTCCATTCTTGCATCTGGATGTCTGACAGTTTGTTTACATGAGCACCCAGACGAAAAACTCAAATCGTTTGGCTTAGCATCAAGAGCAGCCTCTAGTTGAGCAGTGGCAGCTCCCAATGAATTTTAATGGGCTGTTAACAATGCACACGTGTTTTGTTGTTGTCAGTGGAAGCGTGTGAAGGGACAGATGACACACACGTGCTGTGCGCTCCTCTTCTGGAGACATGAAGGCTCAGGGGAGACCTCATTGCTCTCTATGGCCACCTGAGAGGTGGTGGTGGTGGTGGTGGTGGTGAGGTGGGGGTTGGCCCCGCTCCCAGGTAACAGTGATGAGAGGTGACAGCCTCAAGTTGTGCCAGGGGAGGGTCAGCTTGGATATTAGGAAGCATTTCTTCTCCAAAAGAGCAGTAATACATTGGAAAGGGCTGCCCAGAGAGGTGGTGCTGCCCCATCCTGCAGACACCAAGGTGAGGGGATGGGCTGTGAGCACTGATGGAGCTGTGGGTGTCTCTGTGCACTGCAGGCAGTGGGACCAGATGGCCTTGAAGGGTCCCTTCCAACTCAAACCATGCTGTGATTCCATGATCTCACCATGTAAATGCTGGAGCCCTGCAGCCCCAGGTGAAGCACAGCCCATGGGTTTGCTGGGGAAGGGCACATTGCTCAGCACAGCAGGCTGGGACACGAGCCCACCCCAAATACCACCACTGCCCCTCTCCTGCCTCCGCCTGCCTGAACCTGAGGGGATTCTAAAAAAATACCGACAGGGTTTGCCACTCATTGATTAAGTGCTATCCTATCACCACCCCTTAGGGCCCATTGCAGGAGCAGACAGGAGAGTCAGTGTGATGCCTGCTGGCTGACGGCCCTGCGGGGGTGCATGCAGAGGCTGGGGAGGAGCAACTGAAAAGGGATTTGCACCTTCCTCTATTTTAGCAGCGCTTTAGTCAGAGCAGCATGTATTCCTTGGGTATTTTGATGTGTTGCTGTTTGGGAGCACGTCTTCTGGGTGCTCATAGCTGGGGTGTGGAGCAGTCCTCTGCATCGTCCCACAGTGCTGTGGGCTTTGAATGAAGGCAAAGTAGTATTTATTCCTTTCTTGGGTAAAGGTTTTTCCTTAAGCAGGTCTCGTTTCCTGCCACTGCTGTGTGAGTCAGGGCACCCTGTACCAATGGAAGGTTCACAGCCGGTTATTTATGTCAGGGTAGATAATTACAGCCGTTAATTGGGCACTAATGAATCGTGTGCCATCCTTGAGCTGCCTTCTCACTGAACCACAGCTGCAGTGGGAGAGGAGGCCCTCACCGTGCTGCTCGGAGCTGAAGAACCTCTCTGATGTGGGATTTAAGAGCCTGTTTTGAAAGCCAACACGAAGGTGTTTGGAGCCATTGGGGGAGGAGATGGGCTGAGCATCCACAGCACTTGGGAAATATTTTCAAAACACAGACCAAATGAGAGCAGCTTGAAAACCTTCCTGGCCCTTTCAAGCCCATAAACCCTAAGTGAAGTGAGCGGGTCAGGATAACCCGGAGCAGAAAACAGCCCAAACTGGGGCACTGTTGGTGTCTGGTGAGCAGAGCAGGGCTGTACTGCTCTTCTCTTACATGGAACACCTCCAGGGATGGTGACCCCACTCCCTGAGCTGTGCCACTGCATCACCACTCTTTCAGAGAAGAAATGTTTTCCAGCATCCAACCTGAACCTCCCCTGGCACTGCTTGAGGCCATCGACTCTTTTTCTAGCAGTTACCTGGGAACAGAGGCCAACCCTCTCTACCTCCTTTCAGGTAGGAATGCTAAATGCAGACTCAGGTGTCCCAAGTGCTTGCTTATTTCAAGGGCTGCACCCACAAGCTGGCCCAGGGGCCAAGCACAGTCCATGAGATCCACCTGGAGATGCCTAAATCCTCTCAGATCTGCCCTGGAGACCCCAGGCAGCACAGCCCAGGATGCAAAGGTTCAGAGCAGCACCTGATACGCAGCTATAAATAGAGAGCTTGCTTCCACCGGGAAGTGGCAGAGCAGCAGAGATGGCTTTGCTCTCCTCGGATGGTGCTAAATTTTCCCCAGCTGAATAGCAAAGAAGACAATGAAGATCTCAGATGCTCGGATCCTATTCTCTGTCTGCCTTCGCTTGGTGATTTTGTCTGCCCACCTCCTGCTCCTCCTCCAGCAAACCTCCACCCACGGGCACAGCTGCAGCATCCTCCAGAGAAGGATGACGAGAGCAGGGGAGAGCTGTGGAGATGCTGCTCCTGCCCTGAGCATCCCTCATCCTGCGAAGCTGGCTCTGCTCCATCCCCAGCTAACTGCCAAGCCCTCACAGGCCCTGCAGGCAAAGCACCTTGGTTCCAACCCAAACCCACTCTGTGCCCCCCCTAGACTTTTCCCCAGTGTGAAGCCCCCAGCCCAGGAGGGCACATATGGGCCCTCTCGTGTCCTCACATGCCCTCACTTTTCCCTCCCCAGCATCTTTCTGTGCCGATCCCTTCTGTGCTCTCAGCACGAGCAGATGTTGGAGCTTTTTAAGCCTGCTGCAGGCAGGATCATTTGATCTTCAGATTTCTGAGTGAAGTCAAGTCAGAGCTGGCAATTTCCTTTCAAATCCATTAAGATCCTGCATAATTTTCAATTCACTCCTCTTTTGTGGCAGATGAATAGAGGAGGGTGTTCTCCATCAAAGACAGTTTATTAAAATGCAAATAAACTTCAGGCTGAAGGTCCATCTGAGCACTGGAAATCATATATATCCAAAAAAAATGCAACTTTTGGTCTCAAGAAGAATTGAAGAGCAGAATATTTTTTTGTGGGGGAGCCAAGATGAGCCACGTCAACAGTGCCCACCTCCTCCTACTGAAGGATCCCCCCTGGCATCACCCAAATGCCAGGCAGCCCGAGCTGCCGTTCCCCATACCAGGCGACCTCAGGACTGAGTTGGGCATCTCCTCATGCCTTCGGGACCTGACCACATCCAAAGCACCACTGTCCTGATGGGCACAGCAGGGACACGGCTCAGTGGGCGCAGTAGTGATGAGTCAACAGTCGGGCTTGATGATCTTAGTGATCTTTTCCAACCTTAACGATCCTATGACATCCCAAAACGCTCCGGTTTAGCTGCAGAGCATTCCCAAGGGCTTCAGAGTGAACATGCCAATTGATGGGCTCCTGGAGTGCCTGAGCCCCCCAGGCATTGCCCCACAGCACCCCAGTGCCACCTGCTTGGGCTCAGCGAGAGGAGTCCCTCCACATCCCCATCGCACAGAAGGCAGCACTTCTACACTCACAGCCCTGGGAGTTGTAATGCTGGAGGAGCTCGTGGATGCTCTGGAGGAAGGACCTAATTCAGGTGGCTTGGAGCCTGGTCCGGGGCTTCCCCATGCAGGAGAGGTGTGGCTCAGGTTCCTGGCTGTGTCTGCATGGGGCTGCAAAGTCAGATCCCATTACCCGGCCCTATTCTAAAACCTGGGGCAGCTGCAGGCAGAGGGAGCCAGGAGTGGGACCAGAGGAGAGCTGTGCTGCCTGCTGAAGAATTCCTGTCTGCAGGGGTGTCCCCAGGGCTCTGCCTGCCCTGCTGGGGTGTCACTTGTTGATGGATGTTCCTGTGGCCAAAGCCGTGACCAGAATATGTCGAGGTTGCCATGGCAGCAGGAAGAAGGAAAAAAAAAATGTGAAGAAAGCAGGGAATAGGTATGGGAGTAGTGAGCTTTAAAAAAGGAAGACGAACAAAAAGCCAAGAGCATCCCAATGCCAGCACTGACCTGGTGGAAGTGCCCAATCCCACTGGATCCCCCAGGGTCCCAATTGAGTGCCAGTTCCTAGAGCAGCTGGGCAGCAGCCCTTGAAGCCATCAAATCTCCAGGGGCATCCTGGGCAAGGTGGGTGGACACAGAGCAGTCGTGGGAGGAGGAAACCTTAGAGCCTTCATAACACTCTTAGAGCCAGACAGGAGCAGCTCCAGGACATCCATGAGGCCGTCAAAGGGGATTTGTTCCTAATCTTCTTGTGTAAAACCCCACTGTGTGGCCAACACAGCACCCTCCAAAAGAGCAGCATCAGCCCATGCCAGGGAAGTTGCAGTGAGGACAGCTCAGCCCCCAGTGAATCAGTGTCTCAAGTGATGTCACCCAGTAGGTATTTTCTTTCCCAGTCCTCTCCCACACAGATCAACTGTTCATCTGTGCCAGCATCTGCTGCCGTGCCTGAGGTGGGTGGGTGGCTGCACACCTTCCTGCAGCAGGGCTGGTTCTGGAGCCCTCCATGCACAGGGGTGGATGGGTGGATGGTGTTGCTTTGGAAAGGATCACAGAATCAGAGAATGGGCTGAATTGGAAGGCATCCATGAGGATCATTGAGTCCAACTCCTAAGAAGATCCCAAGACTCCTCAGGCCTCAAGAGACAAAAATTGGACTTTTCTGAAGTTAACCTTGGTGGCGGAAGAGCAGGATGTAGCTGTGATGTGTAGGGGAATCATAGAAGCCTAGAATGGCCTGAGTTGCAAAGGACCACAGTGATCATCTAGTTTCAATCCCCTGCTATGTGCAGGATCACCAACCACTGGAGAAGCACTGCTGGATACCTGTGGACATACTTTTGTCTTCAGGCCCCAAACGAGGACAGATGTTGCCCTCTGTGAGCCTACCTGGGAGAATGTGGGTTTCTCTCCATGCCGCGTTGTTCCATGAGATGGAAAACGGAATTTTGTCAACCTGATGTGTCTTAGTGAGGATTGGTTCCGGGGCTGGGAAAAAGCCTGGCTCGCTTCTCTCACATCTCCTCAACACTCCCACCCCCTTGGTTCATCTGAATGTGTCACTGCATGGCAACAGGCATGGAACACCCACACCAGGGACTGGGAGCAGCAGTTCTCTGCAGGCAGTAAGTGCAGGACCTGCACCTCTGATCCCACGTGAGCCTACAGCCCACCCTCCCCAACAGCCCAAAGTGGAGCACGGGGTCCCCTTGCTGCTGTCCTTCACTGTGGGACTTGCTGGCTCACTTAGCAGCACCCCAAGCCCACCCAGACCTCCCCAAGGGCTCAGTGGGTCTTTCTGTCCCAGCTGTCTCGCTACCCCATCGACATGGGAAGCGATGCTATGGTGGGTGCTGACACTGGATGCCCTCCGTGAAGGCATCTGCCCCTACACCAGGTTCCCCACGTTCCTTTCCAAGCTTTCCAAGCTCCTTCCCAAAGCTCTGAAGTCCACGTGGTGCTGCCACCTGCACAGGAAGCCTTCCAGAAGCCTGGATTTCACCAAGCCCTGGCTGATGCTTATATAGAGTTGATGGTCAACGGCACCAGTTCCATGAGGGCCGCGTCTGCATTAGCACATAACAGATCAGAGTGATGTGAGCAGCTCTGCTAAGCGCTGGTTATCATGTCAGTGACACAAAGAATGCAGGGAAGCAGGCTGACTACCTAAGTTATGCAAAGTGCCTTACCTGGAGACAATTTTCCCATGCAATTACCTTCGTGTTAAACACTGTTACATAATGATCACAGATTTCAGGTCAAATACTCGGTACGTCACGAAAGCATGGTGTGTTTTGACATTTATGGGAATACTTCTTATTTTTAGTTAGTTTGGTTACCATGGCAGCGTGAAGAAGTCTGCACCAGACGCAGCTATACATTAGATTTTGGCCTCCCACTTGATACATCCAAAAACTTTTAAAGTGATTTTCCTCCAGCTCTGAGCCATAAGCCCCCATGGGTGGAGTGAGGCTGGGAAATGAAATAACCTGCATGCTGCTCTTTAATAATGATGTTCCTGAAGCCCCTCTCTGCATCGAATGGAGGCGCTTATTGGGATATGAAGTTTCATTTGCTTAGGTATCACAGCAAAGCAGACTGCACTGCAGAGGTTCGTAGAGGTGGAGTGGGTTTACATCGTGATGTATGAACTAAAAGCAAGCAGAAATTGTTGGAAAACGGGGATATCACAGAAATGGCTTGAGTTGGAAGGGACCCCAAGGATCATCAAGCTCCTGCCAGATCTGCAGGACCGGGGAAAGCTTTGCCAGCAGGGATGTGAGCATGGAGCACGGGGAATGGGTGGCTCCAATGGGTGCTCTGTGCAAGGCAGAGGCAGCGCTGTCTGCAGGGACGCTGCATCTCCAGCCCCAAAAGCTCCTAGCAGAGCCCTCAGCCAGCAGAGAGCGGGGAAGAAGACAGCCAGGCTGTGGGAGGAAGGACAGATTGCTCGGGTGGGATGAGTTCAGTGTTGCTGTTCTCCAAAATGAGTCACAGGTTGGGAAAGTGGGGCATTAATCTCAGGGGAGATGAGTAAGTGGGCAGCACAAAGGCAGCGGTCAAAGGAGCATCACAAATTATCCCCGCAGCTCAGCTCTTCCTGTGTATTAGCAACAGCTAATGAAATCAGAAACTGTCCGATAAAACCTGAAGAAAAACAGGATGGAAATAAATGATGTCACCTCTGAAAGCACTCAGCAAATACAGGATGCTGGTGTGCCACCAGCTTGGATCTCAGTCTGGCTGACTTATCTTCCAAAGTGAATGTCCAGCAAGTGGTGCTGGGAGGTGATGGGGAGATGTTGTCACCATGGTCACTGTCAGCATCTCCAGTGCAAGCCCTGCTTGTTAAAGGAAACGGCCATCAAACACCTGAAATGGTTACGTGTTAATGGTCCTGTTGGTGTTTCTCAGGAGGCCGGGTGACATCAGGTCCTGTAGCACCAAAAGGACACCCAGATCCAGAGCTATTGCTCAGCAGCCAGAGAAGCTTTGTGTCATCGTTTTGGGAACACGGATGGGACAGATGCAGACAGACGCTGCCTGTGATTCAAGCAGCTCCTGACTCAGAGCCACTGAAGTCAGCAGAAAGCCTTTACGTGATGCTGCTGGGCTCGAGAGTCAGCCCCAACCCCACAACTGGCGAATTTCATGGGACCCCATGGATGCTGCTTGCCCAGAATACGTGACACAGTTGTGATGGCACTGATGCCACCACCTATGCATGGAGGAACTCCTCAGGACCACCTGAGTTCAGTGGGATCCAACACCTGCAGTAAGATGCACCTTTCCTTGCAGACCATGAACAGACAGGAGGTGTTTCCAACCTCCAGAACTTCTACATTTCAGAAACAGTGCCACAGGGCCAGAGGTTTCACAGAATCACACAATCACAGAATGGCCCGGGTTGGAAGGGACCTCAAGGATCACGAAGCTCCAACCCCCCACCACAGGCAGGGCCACCAACCTCCACATCTCACAGCAGCCCAGGCTGCCCAGGGCCCCATCCAACCTGGCCTTGAACACCTCCAGGGATGGACGGGGCATCCACAGCCTCTCTGGGCAGCTGTTCCAGCACCTCACCACTCTCACAGCAAACAACTTCCCCCTGACATCCAACTGAAATCTGCCCTCCCTCAACTTCAAACCATTTTGCTTGTCCTGCTAGGGGACACCTTTCAGAAGTGGAGGATCTTGTGCTGATAGTCCCTGTTTCAGTGCTGGGAATTTCAGACCTGGGATGCTGTAGGACATCTCAGCAGGCACTTCTGCTGGAGGCCTCGGCACCAAGCTTGGGCTCCATGACCTGGAAGGGTGGAATGAGGATGGGATGTGGAACTAAAGGTCAGGTGTGCATACAGGAACGAATCAACCAGGATTTCTGCTCTCAGCCAAGAGTTCAACTGCTCAGAGTGGCTGAGAGGAAGGAGGACCAGGCTTTATTCATTGAGTACAGGATGAATTGTGAGTTGCCAATGTCTTAAAGAAATAAAAAAAGGCAACTCTCATCCAAGGACTTGTCCACTGAGATGGTTCCAGTAGGCACAGGGAAACATGACACAGAGACCCTGTGCAGAGCTCACTTCTGTCCATGGAGCAGGAATGCCATGCATGGGTGGAAGTGTCCCTCTGGAAGGAGGGGGCCCTGAGCCCACCCACCCTCATTCATCTCTTCGAGGTGTTACAGGAGTGCCATGAAGCCTGCAGAGCTCTCTGTCTCACCTCATTCCTGTTACTTCTTAGCTCCAGCACAGCTCAGAGCCCAACCAATCAACCCAAACTCACCCTCCTGGCTGCCCACCACCTGCACAAAATCCCACCCAGGACCGAGGAGCCCACGCAGCACACAGCAAAGGTGGGAGCAGCCAATTTACCACCTCAGTGATCCACTCTGGGAATCTGCCCCACAGATCAATGTGCTGGGATGATCCCGGCAGATTAATCAGCGACAGGCAGCCTTCAGCATCACATCCTGCTGCTCCTCTCTCTGATCTAAGATGAGAAACCCATCGATTTCCCCAGCCCTGCCTTCCTCGTGTCCTACAGCCCGGCTGGAGGATGCGGTTGGGATGAAGGCTGGGATAAAGGCTGGGATGAAGGCTGGAGGGGATACGGGAGCGCATCCCGATCCCCAACTGCTGTCATTTCCCGATGGGTCTTAGAGACACTGCACCGTCGTGGTTTTTTAGCACGGCTCAGCACCCCGCCGCGCTCCCGGAGATATCTTCACGTTCGATCCCGATCTCTAATCGCCGACACCCGCAGACAAAGCGAACCCTCCCGCAGGCTGCCGGGCTGCAGAAGGGGAGCGGGCAAACGACGGTGATAACATCCCCGCCATCTTGGGGGGAACCCGCAGGGCTGGGCGGGGACGGAGGGCGGCCCGGGGGGCGGCGGGGCCGTTCGCTCGGGTAAAACCGGGACTGCGGCGGAGGCTGCCGGCCGCCCCAGCGCCGACCCCGCAGCCCCGAGTACGGCCCCCCCCAGCGGCGCCAGCGGACGGACGGGCGGGGCAACCAATAGCGGCGCGCCGCCCGCCTCCCCGCTGTCAGCGAACCAATGAGAGGGCGCGGGGCGGGGAGGGGCGGGGCGAGGCGGGGCGGCGTGCGGGCGGCGGGCAGTCGGCGCCGGGACGCGGTGCGGTGCGGTGTCTCGTCGGGCAGTGCCGCGGCCGGCGCCGCGCGTCGCCTTTTCCCCCTTATGGAAGAGATGGAAGAGGAGCTGAAATGCCCGGTGTGCGGCTCCTTCTACCGCGAGCCCATCATCCTGCCCTGCTCGCACAACCTGTGCCAGGCGTGCGCCCGCAACATCCTGGTGCAGACGCCGGATTCGGAATCCCCGCAGAGCCGCCGCGCGTCGGGCTCGGCCGTCTCCGACTACGACTACCTGGACCTGGATAAGATGAGCCTCTACAGCGAGGCGGACAGCGGCTACGGCTCCTACGGCGGCTTCGCCAGCGCTCCCACCACCCCGTGCCAGAAATCCCCCAACGGCGTGCGGGTTTTCCCTCCCGCCGCCCCGCCGCCCCCCGCCGCCTTGGCCCCTCCGCCTCCGCCGCCCCGCAACGCGTGCCTGACGTGCCCGCAGTGCCACCGCAGCCTGGTGCTGGACGAGCGCGGGCTGCGCGGCTTCCCCCGCAACCGGCTGCTGGAGGGCGTCATCGATCGCTACCAGCAGGGCCGGGCGGCGGCGCTGCGCTGCCAGCTGTGCGAGAAGGCGCCCAAAGAGGCGGCCGTCATGTGCGAGCAGTGCGACGTCTTCTACTGCGAGCCGTGCCGCCTGCGCTGCCATCCGCCCCGCGGCCCCCTGGCCAAACACCGCCTGGTGCCGCCCGCGCAGGGCCGCGTCGGCCGCCGTCTGAGCCCCCGCAAGATCTCCACGTGCACGGACCACGAGCTGGAGAACCACAGCATGTACTGCGTGCAGTGCAAGAGCCCCGTGTGCTACCAGTGCCTGGAGGAGGGCAAGCACTCCAGCCACGAGGTGAAGGCGCTGGGGGCCATGTGGAAGCTGCACAAGGTGAGGGGTCGCGGCGAGCGATCGCAGCGCGTTGGGCTGCAAGGGCGCTCGCGGCCCGCAGCCCCTCCCACCCCTGCCGTGGGCTGGGTGCCCCCCAGCTCGGGATGCCCGCAGCCCATCCGCGGCCTCGGGCACCTCGAGGGATGGGGCACCCACGGCCGTGAGCGGTGCCGGGGCCTCGCTGCGCTCTGAGTGAAGGGTTTCCCCTTGGCTTCTCAGGACGGGAGGTGATGCCTGATGTTGCACCAGGTTGGGTAGAGCGGTGCTGCAGTGGCACGGCTGCCCAGGGAGCGCTGGGGTCACTGCGGTGTTGCAGAGCTGTGCAGATGTGGCACTCAGTCCCACCAAGTCCTGTCCCTGGTGGTGATGGGTTGGCAGTTAGACTTGATGATCCTAGAGGTCTTTTCCGACCTCGTGATTCGAAATCTGCCCTTTTCTAGTTGTGAACCATCCAGTTCCAACCCCCTGCTATGTGCAGGTCGCCAACCAGCAGCCCAGGCTGCCCAGAGCCACATCCAGCCTGGCCTTGAATGCCTGCAGGGATGGGGCATCCACAGCCTCCTTGGGCATTCAGGGCAAAGCCAACCTGCAGCACGCTGACAGTGAGAAAGGGCTGCCTGCCTCCTGCACACTGACTCACGGGGGGGAGAAGGAGGAGGAGGAGGAGGAGGAGGGTGGCATCCCCTGAATGCTGATCAGCTCCAGAGTGCAGTCACTCCCACACAGGGCCTTGCTGGAGGAGAGGCTGGTGGAGCTGGGGACAGAGCTGCCATGAGCACACAGCTCAGCCTGCACCAGCACTCACCTCCCCGTTGTTAGGTGCAGATCCAGCACAGGTGAGCACACCTGGGCGATGCTGTGTGCACTCAGCTGCTGCGGGGTCAGCCCTTGCAAGCCTGCTTAGCATGGCTTGTTCTGCAGGGAGCACCTATCACTTTGCCAGTGCAGTATCTCACTGATGCTGCCAGGCATGGAGCTGCCGTGTTGCTGCTGCTGAGAGTTCCTATGCATCTACCTGAAAATCAGACTGTGAAGTCACGCCTGCCTTTCTGCAGGTAGTCAGTTTGGTTGTGGGATAGGACAGGGCCTGAATTCACTGCCATTTCCCACTGCGTGTTTGTTAGGGGAGCGGAAAGAGTTCTGTTGGCATTAAATGTGACTCATTTATTTATTTGTTTATTTTAATTTGAAGGAATGATTTCACTTCCAGTGCTCAGGAGCGCTCCTTGAGATGCTGTGTAGTGAAACTGCCCCAGCTTTGGATGAGTCAGGCTGCGTCCTGGGTTAGGGCTGTGCATCCAGAGCCAACAGCCTGTGAATTGAAGCTGGAGCTCCCCGGGTGTTTTGGGGAGCCTGGCCCTTTGGCAGCAAGGCAAACCTGCAGGAGAGGTGGCTGCCCCTTTCTGCCCCACCTTCCTGCTGTTGTGAGTGCCTGTAACACACCTACAGACCATGAGAAGGGGCAGAGGTGTCAGCTGTTGCCTTCTCTCTCATATCACAGTGCTCTGTGCAAAGTAATCCTCGCGATGCATCTGTGCTCGTCGTTTGTGACCTGAGATGAATGTGATTCTCACAGGAGCCCATGTTGACCTGAGCATGGCTTGCTGGGCTGCTGCTCCATTAAGTGTATAAATGCAGGGTTGCCAGGCCTTGTCAATCACTGCTGAGTCAGCGGGTGGTCATGGAATCACAGCATGGCCTGAGTTGCAAAGGAGCACAGTGCTCATCCAGTTCCAACCCCCTGCTGTGTGCAGGTCGCCAACCAGCAGCCCAGGCTGCCCAGAGCCACATCCAGCCTGGCCTTGAATGCCTGCAGGGATGGGGCATCCACAGCCTCCTTGGGCAACCTGTTCCAGTGCCTCACCACCCTCTGGCTGAAAATGGGGTGGAGACCAAAGGGCTTTTAGTACAGCTCTTTGGGAACTGCCCTGCTTTTCGCTTCCCTCTGAAAGCAAAGAAATCATTTCAGAATAATTGGTACTAAGATACAATGTCATATAATGCAGGGAGCTCGGATTTCTAAGCTGGAAATCCTCTCTGTTCCTACCTTCCCATCAGGACAGCTGTTGGGAACATGGGTAAATGTTCAGAGAAGCAAAGAAAGAAACAGTTTTAATCGGAATTGTCCCAGTTCTGTACACGTCACAGCTGTCTGGGTTTTGCCCTGGGAAGACGTGGTGCTGCTCGTCATGTCAGAAGCAGAAGCACAAGATGGAGCTGGCTCATGTATTCCTCACACATCTGAGTTCCTCTTGTGCTTACTGGGAAGTGCGTGGTGAGGGCAGGCCTGGCAGCTTGCTGATGGTGAGAGAGAGAGAGGGAAAACCCCAAAATGGGGGAGCTGTTGGGTTGGAAGGGACCTCACAGCCCCCCCAGCCCCAAAACTGTTCTCAGGTCGCGGATCCCCACAGCATCTCTGCACTCCTTGCAGCAGTGACTGGCCCTGCTGGCTGTAGTTGTGTGCTGTTGAATTGGCTGTGGTGATGGTTAGCAGCTAATTAGCAGCCGTGTTACCTAGCCCCCAGCTCGTGCACTGATGCAGCCAGGCTAAGAGATGCAGAGGAGCTCTGCGGATGCTAAGCCCAATTGCTTTGTACATGTGGGACAAACCAGAGGCTGGGAAACACTGCATTGCCTGTTAGCTCCTGCCTGGGGAACAGTGGGCAGCAACAAGGAGACAGTGTTATTCATCAGCCTGCCTGGAGCTCGTGGGAAACCCCAAGGGATTGCTACCAGACAAAGGTCTGTTTGCGTTTGCAAAAGAAAATATTTGCTGCTGAGACAGAAGCAGTGAGAATCCTTTATCTTTTACTATTGCACTTTCCCAAGCCTTGCTTTGCTGTCCTGGATTCCCACTGCCCTCACTCTGTCTGCAGCACAGGGATCATCCATCCTCCTTTGGCCGTGCCATGCAGCTCCCTGCTGCTTTGTTCTCCTGTGGCTGGGAGCTGGGGGTGATGGCAGCTGCTCTGAAGTCAGAGGATGGCCAGCAATGTCACTGAGGTCAGTGGGTGTGCACAGCTTGTCAGTCACAGAATGACAGAATGGCCCGGGTCGGAAGGGACCTCAAGGATCACGGAGCTCCAACCCCCCCCCAAACCACAGGCAGGGCCACCAACCTCCACATTTCACAGCAGCCCAGGCTGCCCAGGGCCCCATCCAACCTGGCCTTGAACACCTCCAGGGATGGAGGGGGCATCCACAGCCTCTCTGGGCAGCTCTTCCAGTACCTCACCACTCTCACAGCAAACAACTTCCCCTGACATCCATAAGTCCCAGTCCCAGATCTGGAAGTGACGCTGCCTTCTCGCGTGAGCATTTATTTAGAAAACAGCTTTCTGTCAAGCAGCCATTCCTGCTGTGCTTAACCTCAGTTAACGGAGGAACGAGCATCCAAGAATATCCCATTAATCAAAGGTAATGTGGTACAGCAAGTTCTACAAGGCATTCTTGGAGCCAGCGCCGTGCTCGGTGCCAGGAGACGCCCACTTAGGTATTTGCAAGGAAAATGGGCTCTGGGCCATCTTGGAGCAGGGGTAAATCTCTGTAGCTTTGTCAGTTCCAGTGGGAAGCCTTGAAAATGAGGCTGTGGATGCCCCATCCCTGCAGGCATTCAAGGCCAGGCTGGATGTGGCTCTGGGCAGCCTGGGCTGCTGGTTGGTGACCTGCACACAGCAGGGGGTTGGGACTGGGTGAGCACTGTGCTCCTTTGCAACCCAGGCCATTCTGTGATTCTATGAAATGCTCTAGGACTTGAGAGAACAGTGCTATGCTGCACTGTCTGTGCTAGGGCGTCCCAAAGGCATCTCAGCACATGGCTGGGGTCAGTCCTTCTCCCACGGACTGATTCTTGTCCCTCTCTCCTGGAAAAGGGGACAAGGCAGAGTGTCATCCAGGAGTCTCCTGTCAGCACAGCCCCAGCCTGAAAAACCTCTGAATTAGCAATGGGAGCAAACGCTGAGCCTGGTGTTAATGTGGCTTGCAATGTCTTGAGCATGGGTCCCTCTGTGGCCCAGGCAGTGCTCTTTGGGAGGCTGTTTGACTCCTTTCCTTATGCTCTCCGGAGGAATATCCTCTTTCCTCCAGCTCTGAAGGGAGTTCCAGGAGCTCTGCCTGCAGGTGACACCAAAACCTCACTTGAACCCTGCTCGTGGTTGACCCGGAGGTGCAGGCGGGTCGTGTGGCCCATCTGCTGTGAGAAGCAGTGCAGGTGGGTTTTGCTTCGAAACAACCTCCTTTCTGCAGAGTGCTTAGCATCCCCCAGTCCTGCAGGGGCTTCTTGCTGCTTGGGTTCTCTGCAGTTAATGGCAGGAGATTCCCTGCTGCAAAGAGTAGATAGGTTATAGCTGCTGCCTGTCATTAAGTGCTGGGAGCATCCCTGGTCTGGGCAGCCCACACTGGGAGATGAGAGCACCCAATGTGATGGGCAGATGAGAAACATGCTGGCAGTGGGTAAAGGGCCCTTTGTGCTGCCCGGGGGCACAGCAGCCACACGTGCACCCCCAGCACTTGGTTATAGGGGCAGCTCACCCCTGCCTGCCTGCTCCTCTGAGCAGGGCTTTGAATGAGAGCTCTTGGGCATTGCACTGCTTTATTGGCTTTGCAAAGCTGAGGTATTTTTGGAGGGGTTGTTGCACCACAAAATGCATTCCTGCTATTTCAGCCCATCCCTGGGTATGCAGGTGCCTCTCCAGGGTGGAAATGCCACCGTGGTTTTGCTGTGTTTGCAGTTAGTGCTTTCTACTGCTGCTTGGCTGGGAGCCTTGCAAGCAAGGGAGGGAAGGAAGGACAGGCCTGGGTAGCTTTGCTAATGAGCTGCTTTCCCCTTGTGTATTCAGAGCTAGTTGTAAGTCTAAATAAAAACACGATTCAGTCAAAACCTCCCAGCATCAAATCTGTAGCCCTAAGGAATAGGCCCTGGTGGAACTTTACCCCGTTGCCTTGCAATCTGAACAAGCTCCAGCCTATGTTCTGGAGTTATCTGGGATGCTCACGCTGTCCTCTGCTCCTCCCAAGGTGCGATGTGCAGCCGCAGTGCTGGAGCTGGGACAGACCTGAGGTAGTTCCCTGCCCACACGGGGCACAGCAGGGACATCAGGCTGCTAATTAGGAGTCAGAGCTGACGAGCTCCAGCAGATCACTGGGTTAATCCCACTAAACAAGATCTATTCATCCATCACTACAGGGTGGGTGCCTTCTCCTCACCCCATATAACCAGCCCACGTTGGTCAGGTCTGTGCTGGGTTTGCTCTCTGCACCCAGCAGCTCCTCTGCCATTCTCTCCAATGTTTGCTTGCATCACCGCAGAGCTGGAGTAGAGCTCCTGATGTGCTGTGTGTTGCTGCTGTGAGCTGCCTGCCTTCATGCTCATAAAGATCAGCAAAGCACCTGCCTGTTTCCCCAGGAGCTTCACGCTCTGAGAGCGTTGGGAAAGGTTTCTTTACCCCTTACATCAAAACAGTGACAAGAGCCCTTCACCTAAGTGGGATGAGTGCTGCTCTTTGGCTCTGGAAAACAAGAGGCTTCTCTGCCTGTAAAACTCAGGTCTCCCAAAACTCTTTAATATACATGTTTTCTTTTAAGGAAGTATTGAATCTATCGCTTCTCGTCCTTTTGTGGTGTGAAATGACTCTTGTGGAAAGCTGGAATGCTGCAAAGCATGGTCTGAGGTTGGAGATGCCACCTGCTATCCTGAGCCTGGCTCTGTAACACCTTCTGTGCTTCAAAGCCATCTCTCATGGCCTCTTTCCCCTCCCCTTGTATTTAAAGAAGGCAAATTTACGTGAAGGCACCAACGCTCCAAACCCCTTTGGCTGTCTTTTCTTTAAGGTCTCGGGGTCATTTCTTTCTTCCCCTAAGAAGGCGGTTACTGGAGCAAATGTGAATGATTCCCCCCTTCTTCCCTTGCTATTTCCTGAATTCTTCACTTCATAAATAATCATAAATGATTCAGTGAGCCCATTAGCTGCTTTCCTCATGGCACAGAGATGTATTGCCTGGCTCCAGCAAATGGAGATCCTTCAGTGCTGAGCACCGGGTCCCCTCTCCTCCTTTCTCTCCGACAGGTTCGTCATTACTTCCTAATTAGCCAAACGTCCTTCCTTATTAAAGAATAATGTTTTCGAGGCACTCCTTAGCCCTGTTCTTGGTGAAATTCTGATTTATTCTTCCTCCTGTTTTATTAATGGCTCTGGGATCTTCTCATAACCCATGCAGTTTGTGTGGTTAGCCTTCCCAGTACCCACCCCTACCCATGCCCTTCCTCCTCATGTTGTCTTTGAGTGCTTTTATCATCCATACTGCTCTCTTTCTGCTTTATTTGCGCTGAAAATCTTAGTGGGGCACTCAAGAGGCTGCTTGAAATGCATCTTCCAAGTGCAAGGGGGTGGGCTTGCCAGAGGTCCCTTCTTGGATTGCATCAGAAGAACTGGTAGCTGCAATCCTTGGATGCTTCACACCTGTGTGCCTGTTGAACTCATATCTTTCCACCCCAAGCTGTGCCTCTGCTGTGGGCCTGTCACATCCTGGGGCTGAGAATTGGCCCAGGCACATCCCAGCTGGGGATAAGGAGCAGGAACTCCTGCTTCTGCTTAGGCTGGACACGAGGTTCTTCCCAACAAGTCCTGTTTCCTCCTTATCCTGAAGCCTTGGTGATCCAGGCTGCTTTTTGGCTACGTGCAGCTGCATACGTCACCTGGTTCCTATCCCAAATCCAGCCCCTTCCAACATGGGATGCTCCCTGGTGAGGAGGCTGGGGCTGCTGTGCCTGGAAGAAGGTGAGCAGAGGATAAAGGCTGGATCTTGTGCAAGGTGAGGTCTGAGCTTGCTCGCTGTGCTCCGAGTGCTACCCAAGCACCTGCTGCAGCAATGAGCATTGCCATCCCCCTGCTCTGGTGTCCATGGTGATGGGAATATCTCTACAGTGATGCTTCAAGGAAATAGGGAACCCTGCTCCTTGGACCTACCTGTTTGTCTGTCTTGTGTCTGCCCTTGGTTTTCTCCAGGAAGGACAACGTGCAGCCCAAGGGCTGGCAGCAGCCTCACTGTCCCATGGAGCAGGGAGCGGCCGTGTCCCCACGTGGACACCCTGGAGGGCAGCGAGGTGGGAGCATCTCCACTTGGGGATGTTCACAGAGGGCAAAGCTGCAGTCCCCAGGGCAGGGAGAGCCTTCACCTCTCCCTGTGCTGCCTGCAGAAGGCTCCTGGCACAGAGCAAGGCAGCTGGTCTGGGGGAGCAGCGTGCTGTGCTGCTGCAGAGGGAAGGGGCGAAGCAGTCGATCTGCATGCATCTTTGCCTTCATCTCCCCCCGGCTCCTGCTGCTGTGTGATATCAGCAATCTTATTAAAAGCAGAAAATCAGTAATAATCAGCTCGTGTTCTGTTGCCAGTGAAACTGCAACCGCTGGTAAGGCAGCAATGTCCTGGCCTCGGTGCTGCCTGTGCTGAGCAGCAGAAGGGAGGGGTTTGCTGCATCCTTCAGGAACAGGTGAGGTTTGGGTGGGAGAGGAGATACCTGTGGTTGCTTTAGCTTAGCTGGGGAAGGCAGACCAGCACTGAGGCACGTTAGCTCGTCTTCAGATGAAGGATTCATTAGGAAGTGGCAGCAGATGGCTTGTCTGTAAGGGCACGGAGCAGCCCTGCTTTGCGGAGATGCTCGGGGATGTGAGTCGTCCCCATTGGAGGGAGAGCCTGTGTGCTGGGAGCCAGAGGGAGCGAGATGCCATCTCCCATCTGTGCCTATGAAAACCTCCCTTCAGCAAAGTGTGTGAGTGCTTGCTGATGTTGGTCAGCAGCCAAAGAGGCACAGGGCTGTGAAATGAGGATCTGCTGATAAAGGCAGGATCTCCCAAAGCTGGGCTGCCTGGCTCTGCTCGGCTCGGTGGGCTCTTACCTTTGGGCAAAGCCACATGAGGACCATCGTGGGCAGTATGGTGGGTTCATTCAGCTCACTGCATCACTGTCCACCACTGTGGGACACAACAGCCATCAGCAGGGTGGTGACGAGTGGCTGCTCTTCTCATTTGCATTTCTAGGCAATTAAATGTCAAAGCAAAGTCAAGATGTTGGCTAGCTGTCAAGCCTATTTATGGCCATGCTGGGCTGCAGCACACAGATGGCTGTTGGAGGCTGTAGGACAAGACACGAGGATGGTCAGTGCTCTTAGTGCAGAGGGAGGAATGACCCCATGGGGTTTGCAACCCAAATGCCTCTGCATTTGGGTTAGGATAGGTAAAATTCATCGTCGGGGCGGTTAATCAGGTTTAAATTTAACGCCAACCAAAGTAATCAGATTTAAAGACTTAATGCAGTAATGGGATGGCAGAGCTTAAGTGCGAGTAACCATGGAGGCAGCTGAGGGAGGCGATAATTGGATTGAAGGCAAACGGGGCATCATTTTAAGGTGGAAAGCATAAGGGCTGCGGCGTGCACCTTGCTGGGAATAGGGCTGTCCCTGGGCTGGAGGTGGTGCCCATAGGGCTGCTTGCTGCATACAGGCACCAGGGGAAAAGGAAGGATGGCACCGGCCAGGTGGGAGCCTCATTCCCACCCTTGGGCTGCTGTACTGGAGGTAGGGGTACCTGGGGCTTGGAGGCTCATTCAGAGCAAAGGGAAAACGCTGCAAGGAGCAGTGGCCTGAGGAGGGATCATCTGCTGCAGAGATTAGCTGCTGAGCAGACCTCTCAGGAAATGCAGTGTCTGGTTTTATTAACTGCCTCGCTCTCTAATTAAGGCTGTGCAATGAGTTTATTACTCTTTAAAACAATAGTAAGGCTCTTGCGGTGGCTGCCTGAGAGATGGAGAATCTTCCCCGATGAGCTGCTTCCTTCTGACCTGCAGAGCCCTCCAGCAGGTGAGCTCTGCTGCCCTGATTCCATGCAGTGCCTCAGCCTCAGCTTCTCTCCCGGGTGCTCGTTCAGAGGTGGTGTTGTGTTGGTGGGGCTCTGAAGGAAGGCAGCATCCCCACGCATCTCCCTGTCTGGGCAGCAAGTCAATGTCCTGCAGTTTCCCATCAGCACAGACTGATGTCAGTCCAGGGAAAGCCTCTTCCAGCAGGGCTCAGTGCGGCCACACGGTGACCAAGCAGCATGGAGCCGCACCCAGGCTAATTAGTGCGAGCACTGGGCGTGCTAACGAGGACACCAAGCTGTGCTGCCTGGGTGTCTGCCCTTCTCTCACCTGGAGATCTGCAGTACCACCGCTTGGTGCCCTAAGCAGAACCCAGTGCACTGACCTCCTCCCCTGCCATTTGCTTGGCATGAGGGCACACTGAGCTCCCTGCTGGGTCCCTGCCCACTTGATTCTGGCTCCCAGCTCAGCTCGTTCCATCTCCCTGCTCCTGTGCTAGCAGCAGCTGCAGCCAAATGCAGAGAAGCCATGCAGAAGCTGTTCCCAGCAGGAGTGTCCCTGTGCAGGTGAGGAGGGAATGACAAAAGTGTGCTGACATCCCCAGGAGGAGCAGTGCACGAGCATCACAGCCCACCACCAGGCTGCCCTCTGCCACGCAGCATCCAACCTTCCTTTGTGTGTGAATGCAGCAAGAGACGTGCAAGATGGTGCCTCTCCAGCTTCTTCAGAGGGCAGCGTACAAGCAGTGGTGTGATGTGGCTGCTCTGTGCTGTGCAGGGGAGGGGAGGGAGCCTGGAGAAGTCATTGATCAGCTGCAGGTTGTCCTCAGCCTCTCACCAGCCTCATTCATCTCTGGAAGCGTAGCAGCACTGACACAGCAAATGAGCCCAGTGCTTCCAGGGGGGTGGGAAATGCCACCAGCCTCACAACAGCAGCTGTAGATCAGAGTGCTGGGCCACGAGTGGCTGGAATCAGCCATCATTGCGGCTGCCTTCCTCAAGACAAGACATGCCTTGGCTCCCCATTACAGGAGCTGTGTGTTGCTGCTGCTCTGGGAGGCACCAGCTTGCACCAGGATCTGGCCAGAGCGTCCCTGCTTCCTCCTGTGTGCCTCATGCAGACCAGATGGAGCTGCCCGTACTTCCTCACCATCAGCCTGCTTTGCAGTGCCCAACATTTGACCTTTTTTAGCTTTTCACCCCGCTTCTCCTTGGGATTTCTCAGGGATGTGCAGTAGGTTTTGCTGATGAAAAGCAAAGGTGATTTGTTGTTGCGTGTTAATGAAGCGAGGCAGGAATTAATTGGCAATATCAAAGGGCTGTTGATAACGTCTCGGTGCTCATTTCTTCTGCGTAAAAATCAAAGCAAGGACTGCATCACTGCATCCTGTATGAAAGCACCACATCACTCGGGCTGCTCACAGACCTTCTCCTCCTCTGGTTCACACTGGGAAGCATAGGGTTCAGGTGGGGATTCCCAGCAGGAACGGGGTGCTGTGCTGTTCTGCCACAGGCCCGCAGGCCCACGTTACTCATCACTGGTTTTGGCACGACGTTTACATGCATTAAAATCCATGCAAAGAGCGTAATTGCTGTTTTTACCCGGAGTGCCTGACTTCCAGCAGAGCGCCCAGTGCTGGCTGACGTGCAATTCCAGGGGCCGGCAACCAAGAGGCAGCAGGTGGTTTTCAAAACATGAGAAACCTGCTTTCAGAGAGGCTCCTGGCCTCGGGGCCGAGCAGAACACAGACCCCAGTCCCTTCCACAGACAGACTCTGGGCAGCAGCTGCGGTGAGTCACTGTGCTAGCATGGATGGGCTGCCAGGCAGTGCCAGCATCACCAGAGCCTAAGTGGAAAATGCAAGAAACTCGGTGTTCCTCACGGTGAGGCTGGAGGAGGCAGAGCAGTGTGTCTGCTCCCCAGAGCAGGGCACCCTGGAGCCATACAGGAGGCAATGAAAGGGCTTCAGCGAGGTCATTGTGTTTGCAAAGAATATATTCCCTGTCTTATTTCCAGGCTGGAGCTTTTGAATCCCTTCTGCCTGCTGAGGAAATACACTGCCCCAGTGTCTGCCTGAACAAAGCCAGCGGCTGGGGCCATCTGTGCACACAGGGACAGCACAGTGATGCTCGGGGCTTTGGCTCCTGGCTGCTGCTTGCAGTCAGCTGAGTGTAGGTGGGCCAAACAGAGCAGGTAGGGGCTGGCGGGGGGATAAGGAACAGCCCGATGAGCTGATAAGGCATCAAAGTCCAGTGTGCCAGAATTGATTTCTGCTCTGCACTGCAGCACCCAGAGCTGCTTTGCTGTCCTTTTATCAACAAATAATTGGCTTTATCCAAACCTTAGCAGCTGGCAGGCAGCAGCCTGGCTTTGGGGCTTGCCATGGGGCTGCTGAGCGTTAACATTCACATCTCATCCTCCTCCTGCATCCCCCCATAACTGCAGAGAAGGAGGCGGGGGGTTGCTTCTCGCCTGCGTTTTGCACCCAGGAGCTTTGCTCACAAAGCCAGCTCTGTGTGCTGGGTCAAACACACAGCAGTGGGGGCTGCACCCCTGGCCCTGCTTCCTCACCACGGTCAGGCTGTCGTGGCTGGAGCAGAAAGCCAATTAGCAGCTGTTTAGCTTCATCAACTTTCTGAGCGAATGCAAGTTTTAATTAAACATCCCATTTTAATTAGTCAGGCATCACGTACAGTAAGCTTGCCATGGGATTCAAAGGCTGTAGGTCCTGTGCTTTAATTAAAAGAATGAAGCACATGACTTCAGCTCCAGCATCTGTGGCAGCCCCTCGTCCTTCCAGGGGTATGAGCAGAGTGCAGGGAGCAGATCTCTTCTTGCCTTGGCTCGTTGTGCTCCTCTCCTACCTCCCTCACCCCTGTGTGAGTGCCCCACTGCCCATATTGAGTCACACACCATGTGTGACAGCTCGTGTCCCAGCAGAGGACGTGCCACTGGAGGCTGTGTCAAGGCTGTGGGAGATGGGAAGGTGATCCAAGACAGCCAGCATGGCTTCACCACAGGCAGATCCTGCGTGCTCATCCCTGATCTCAGACAGGAGGGAGTCAGAGCCCAACAGAAATCCCTTTGTCAGCCGAGCCTGGGAAGGAGGGCTATTAGTGAGCGCAGAAAAGGGATGGATTCTCTCCTAAGTGCTCCAGGGACAGAGATTTAAATGCTTAACTCCCATTAATGCTAATGTGAATTATGGAGGTCTCCTCTCTCTGCTTTGAAACGAGAGCATCAGGAAAGCAGGCCAGCTATCTGGGAGAACAAATTCACTTGTTTTTAAGATGTGCTAAATAAGATGTTTCTTCGTTTGACACTCATTCACTCCCCCACTGATGCTGGTTGGGGTGGGATGCTGCTCTGGTCACAGGGGACACCCAGGGGATGTTGGGGTTGGATATAGGGATAAAATTGTTCTCCAAAGAGCAGAGCTGCATCTGGCACAGCTGCCCAGGAGTGGTGGGTCACCATCCCTGGAGGTGTTCAGAGCTGTGGAGATGTGGGATGTGGGCAGTGGGCAGGGTGAGGTGGGCTGGGGTTGGATGTGGGGATCTCAGAGGTCTTTTCCAGCCCGATTCTATGAATGTTGCAGTGCACACTGGAGCACACTGGGTCTCCATCGCCTTTCCTGTTCTGCTGGGGCACAGCAGTCCCAGAGCAGGCTTCCCGGCCCTGAGAAACCCCAAGAATCCCTGGAGCTTTTCCCTGTCTGTCTGTTTCCATGCAGAGGTGCACAAACACCACCCGCCCATTCCCCCACACCTTGCTGCAAGCCTTCATCACCCCATCCTCATCCTGCTCACACCCATGCAAGCTGCTGCCTTCTTTTCTTAGGGCCAACCTGCAACTGCCTCGTGTGCCTGGTGATCCAACCCATCTCTGGAGCTTGGCTTTGCTCCAAGGGCAGTGGCCTTTCAGGAAGGCACTTTGTAGGATTGACAGCCCCCACTCAGACATTTAATTTCTCCCCGACTTAGAATAACACAGAACCAGAAGGGCTTGGTTTTTTTCTGTCCCCCACAGCTATGAATCATGTTGTCACTGTGCCTGCAGTGCTGCCCTTAATGAATACATTCAGGCATGCCTGCAAGTCCCCGTACACATTCCCACACGCGCTCCGTTGTCATCTAGCATTAATTAACATTGTTTAATGGGCTAACTGCTCCGTGTCCCCAGCTGGGTGACTCTTGCCATGAGCAGCAGGGATGCAATGGGATTAAGAGCACAGTGGAAACACTTCCCTGTTAGGCATCTTCCTAAATCTGAGAGTGTTGGTGATGTCTACCCCTCCTTTTCCCTTCCTTCTCCCAGTGCAACAGGACATCTCCTGCCCCAGGAAGGCAGTGCAGGGACCCCAGTCCATCCCCACCACACTCACGTCAGCTCCTGCAGCACATGAATGAGTTTGGGACATGGAAATGATGCTACTTCTTCTTCCCTCTGCAGAGCCAGCTGTCCCAGGCCTTGAATGGGTTGTCAGACAGAGCCAAGGAGGCAAAAGAGTTCCTGGTGCAGCTCCGCAACATGGTGCAGCAAATCCAGGTACGGTGCTCAGCTCTTGCTGGGGGAATGAACTGCTCTCTGGGGTCTTCCGTCCCATCTCCCCAGCTTGCTTTGGGGGGATCCTCTCCAAAGGGGCCCCCAGTCAGCAGCTGTCTCCTTTCATGTGATCCTTCCCCAGAACTGCTCCTCTCGAAGCTGTCTGTGTGATGCAGTGAGCAGACCTCACTCTGCCACAGGCAAATCCAAGGATGCTCACTGCTGTTCTCTTTGCCACGAGCCAGGGCTGTACATACGCTAACAGCGTGGATTTGTGTGCTGCCGTGGCTGTACACATCAAGATAACCCTGGTAGACCCCAGAAGGAAAGCCGTGCTGTGATGCTCTGCTCTGACCCACAGGAGAACAGCGTGGAGTTCGAGGCCTGCCTGGTGGCCCAATGTGACGCCCTCATCGATGCCCTCAACAGGAGGAAAGCCCAGCTGCTGTCCCGTGTCAACAAGGAGCACGAGCATAAGCTGAAGGTGAGCCCCAGGCTCAGAGGGCATCCTGCAGGGCTGCCACCAGACCGGAGTGAGGATGTGCTGCTGTTTGTTGGGCTTGCTGCAAAGCTGCTTCTCACGTGCTCAGCTTGCTCTGATGGGTCCAGAGCTGCTGCCTCCACTGCATTACTCTGTTGCTGCATCAATTAGAAGTGATTGGGTCGTTAGAGCCCTCTGTACAGCATCCAGAGGCTGTTAGTTGACCTTGTTTGTGTCCCACGTTGCTTCTGAGCTCCTGGTCTGATCCTGCAGGATGCAGTGCTGCAAGTTCTGCTGGTTTCAGCAGGAGCTGCAGAGCTGGGGCACGTGGGGCTGTGAGATGCCACTTTTGTCATCGGGCAGGAGCAGGAATCACTCTGTGTTCTGTTCTGCTTGATGAGCACCTCAGGGTGATTGTTTCACCCAGCAGTGAAACACTGGCACAGAGGGAGCTGAGCTGCAGATCTCAATGTGAGCACCGAGGTCAGCTGAAAACAGGCTGAGCTCTGCACACACCTCCTTTAAGCTCTCCCTCTCAAGCATTTCCATCATGTTCACTGTCCTACGCTCTCTCCTTGCTGCTGCTTCTCCCCAGCCTCCCTCCAAAGCCCCCAGCAGGTTGGGCATTAGGCTCTGATCCACAATTAAAACCCGTGGGTCCAAAAGAGGTCCATCCAAGCCTGGGAGTTGGACAATAGCAGCTTTGTGGGGCTGAACCCTGCATCAGGGCTTGCCGTCTAACAACAAAGCACAGCCCAAATAGGCAATGCCACGTTGCTGCCTGTAGATACAGAGAGGACCCCTGCGCCTGCGGGCTCTCTTTCACTCTTGCCCTTCAGGGCATGGTTAATTAAAGCATAAAACATTTTCTTGGCTCAGCACAAACTACAGAAGCCTTTCATATTTTGGCCAGGGGAAGGAATCTGCTTCCCACGGCTTGCTCATCCCATATTGCCTGTCCCCAACACATTCATTCTGCCCCATCTACGCTTGTTACTGACGCCTTTTGTCATTAGGCAGAAGCAGCCACCCTGTGAGTGCATTTCCAGCCCCTGGGTTTCAGGCTGGGCTCTTAAATCAGCCCTCGAGTCTCCCTGCTTGGAGTACTGAGTTTAGCAGCCCACTGAGCTGTGTGGGAGGGGATGCTGTGTGGCAGGAAGGGCTGCATGGAGTCAGCAGCATCACAGTGGCTGCTATTCAAAACCCAGAAGCTGCTCCCTTCTGCTTTGCAGCCTGTGCAGCACTGGTCAGACTTTAGCCTGAAATTATTAATTTTCCCTTCTAATCCCTGTGAATTAGGAGTGAGCAAGAGCTGCTGCTGTGACCCACCTGAGGGCAGCTGAGTCCTGCACTGTGAGAGGGCTGAGACATACAGCCCAGCTCAATGCATGTCCCAGGGCAGGGACAGAGAGGGTCTTGCCTGTGTTCATACATGGAGGTGTAGGCCTGCTGGGCACCTCCCTGCTTTTCTCCCTGCTCAAACAGGGGCCCTTCCCACATCACACCCCACAGCCCTGTCCCCCCGTGCTCTGTGACCCAGGGGAGGAGGTTGCCCGGATCATCACTGCCTGGAGCAGCTTTCCCTTTGCCCCTCCAAGGAGCCCCCAGACAAAGACAGCACCTGCAGCCCCCCAGCTGGGCAACCATTGTGCCTGGAGCAGCTGCACCTCCCCAGTGTCACCAAGGCTGCAAAGGCTGGCACTGCCTGCAGGGGACGATGACAAAGCCTGCAGCTTTTGCTTGGAGGCTCTGTGGGGCTGAAAGCATTGCAAAGGGAACAGACATCCCTGCAGGGTGTTAGGAAAGACAGCGTGCAGGGTGCCTGGTGGTGCATGGAGGGGCTGCCTCCAAATGCCCCCATGCTGTGTGCTCAGCCCATGGCTTGCTGTAAGTTCTGCTGTACTCCTGGTCCCATGGGATGCCCGCAGTTGGGGTCAGTTCAGCTTCAGGACTGACCTACTTTAGCTTGACACACATTTCATGGAGCCAGGCACCAGGCCAGGACTGCCCATGGGCCAACACCGGTTGTGCCAAGGAATGAACTTGGAAGGGACATCTCCCTGCTTTTCCCAAACCTCCCCTAAACCTAGATTCATAGTAAGAGCCAGGCTTTAAAAAAATGGGATCTGGAGGAGCGGTGGGGCCAGGTTTTAAACTCCATACCCAGGACAGACCTTGTGTGTTCTGCTTCTCATGGATGGCTTTGGTTTCCAGAGGACTGATGTGATGTTCCCAAAGGAAGGTGTCCTATGGCACAAACACTGAGTATGGGACTCGCATTCCTACAGGGTTGTCCCAGGTAGCAATGAGATACCTCTTGGAGCTTCAGCCCGAATCCCTGGACATGTTGGATCTCCAGAGATGAAGTGCTGCTCCATGACCCTTCATATGGGATGGCAGCCCCCAGCAGGGCTCATCCAGCCAAGGTTCACATGAGGCTGGATGCCTTGAAAAGCAGAAATCCAGCCAAGGGCTAAAAAGAGGAGGGAAGACAAGGAAGACAGGTAGAGATGAGTGCACATGCCTTCTAGGAGCTATATTAAAATGTAAATTACAGTTAATGTCATCTTGCAGGAAAGAAAAGCTCTGGAAATAAATTTTCTATTTTAAGGTAGTAAGGAGCTGCCGTGAGCACGCAGCAAACGTCCTTTCTTCAGGCTGCAATTAGTAACCAGGTTCTGGCTGTTGCCTCCGTTGACATGCAATGGGAAAAAAAGTGATAAAAGCAATCAGAAAGGAAATGTGTGGAGCTGCCCCAACCTCCTTGCCAGCTGAGCTGGTGCTCTGTGTCCCACAGGCCTTTTCCCAGAAGATGCCACCATTCAGTGCTTTCAGCAGAGCTTTGCAAACCATCTATTCCGTGCTAACGCCAAGGCAGTTGGTGCTGCTGGCTGTCTGCTGAGCACTGCAAGCCTTCAGAGTCCTCCTAAAGCTGCATGGCTGCTTGCCTTGTTCCCTTGTACAAGTCAGAGGAGCTTCCAGTTTTTCCTTTTGGCTCTTAACATAAACCCCCATTATTTTGGTGTAATGAGGAGCTGAGATACCCCACCAAGTGGGAATGCCATGGGACAGCAGCAGAGGAGAACCACTGCAATTAATCTGCTGTTTCATGCTCTAGTTCTCCAGCTGAATAGGTTCTCAATCCCTGAGCAGGATCACAGAGCTCCAGAAGGGCAGGAATGCTGCTGAGGGGCAGCCCTGGTGGGATGGATGCTCTGAAGCTGCTGGGACTCAATGCACAAAGCAGCCCTATGGCAAGGAGCCTGGGCTGGGTTGTGAGCCTGATGGTGACCTCTCAGCCTGTCCCTAAGTGTCCTCCCTCCAGCCAGCAGCACTGTGAGCCTCGCTGGGATGGGGGCAGCGGGTGTTTGGCTCATTCCCTGCAAGCACAGACCGCCCTGCTGCTCCTGGTTGGGACCAGACCTCTGTTAGGGACCAGACATCAGGAATCAGCCTTGCTTGGATGGAAGGAGCCTGCTGGGGCTGACTGTGTGGCCAGGGAGCATCGCTCCCCAGCCTCGGTCCTTGCTGGGTGACCGCTGCTTGTTGGCAGCACACGTAGGGCTGCTGCTGACAGATGGCCATTCTGCTGGTAATACTTCGAAAGCATCCTCTGGGGCAAGGAGGGAGCTGCAAATTCATTATGCTGGCCCAACCCGACGGAGATTTAAGCTGCAAAGAAGATAAGAAGATTGTTTTCCCAATCCCATCTTTGGATTGGTTATCTGTGCCGGGGATGTGTTGGGGATACACGGCATGTCTTGCAGCTGGGAAACACAGCGTCCAACCCTCTTGGCCAGGAAAATCCTCCAACTCCCTCCGCTTTTTGGGTTGGAGGACGAGGTGGGAGCTCCCCCTGCTGTCTCTGCAGCTCGGCACACGGTTTGTGCTGCTGACGGTGTTGATAACGATGCTGACGCGGCCCCAGCAAACAGCAAATCCCCCCCCAAACCGAGAGCCAGCATTTCCCACTGCCTCACAGAAACAGATACGTTGCCCCAAGCTGCAGAGCCGGTGATTCTTTTCTTCCTGCTAGGTGATTAAGCAGAGGTGATTAAATTATAATTAAGCAACACGTGATCTGATTGATTGCCCTGCAGGAGTTTTGCCCCCCTCTGCAGCCCGGGTTTGCTGGCTGCGGGAGGCTGGCAGATGCCCAGGTTCACCTCCATCCCTTTGCATAGCTCAGAGAGGAAGCACCCAGCACGGCTTATTTTACTGCTGTCGCTGTGCTGAAGATGGGGCTGTGATGTGTTCATTCCTCCTGCAGATACCAAACCGCCAGGTATTGCTCCTGGCTCCAGCACAGCAGCCCAGCTGCACTGAGGATGGGAGGGCAGGAGGACAGATGGAGTCAATCAGCTGTCCTGTCCGTTCCCTGGAGGCTTTGTCTCCCTTCGTACTGATCACATCCATGTGCCAGCGCTGCTCTCCTGGTGTCATTGCAGGTGGTGAGAGACCAGATTTCTCACTGCACGGTGAAGCTGCGGCAGACCACGGGGCTGATGGAGTACTGCCTGGAGGTCATCAAGGAGAACGACCCCAGCGGCTTCCTGCAGGTCAGTGCTCAGCTCCCAGGAGCAGTGGGAAGGCGTTGCACAGCCAGAGCCCTGGGGTGCAGCACAGTCAGAGGAGATGCAGTGAGGGTGGTGTCTCCGGCTTTGCCAGCCCTAAAAACAAGGGCCAGACCCTCATCATAGAGCCATACAATGGCCTGGGTTGCAAAGGAGCACAAAATGCTCACCCAGTTCCAACCCCCTGCTATATGCAGGTCCCCAACCAGCAGCCCAGGCTGCCCAGAGCCACATCCAGCCTGGCCTTGAATGCCTGCAGGGATGGGGCATCCACAGCCTCCTTGGGCAACCTGTTCCAGTGCCTCACCACCCTCTGGCTGAAAAACTTCCTCCCCATATCCAACCTAAACCTCCCCTGTCTCACTTTAAAACCATTCCCCTTGTCCTATCACCACCCACCCTCACAAACAGCCGTTCCCCCTCCTGTTTATCCGCTCCCTTCAAGCACTGAAGGCCACAACGAGGTCTCCTTAGAGCTCACCCAGAGTTGGGTGGAGGGGAATCCAATGAGGGCAGTCATAGGGTCGTGCACCTGGGCAAGAATGACCACCAAAACTCCAGCAATCGGGCCAGAGGTGGCAGTCTGGAAGGCACAGGGAATGTGGCCAGTGGGGTGGGGATGAGGCTCAGCATGCCCTCGTTAGCTGAGGCTGCTCCCTGCCGCCAGATCTCCGATGCTCTCATCAGAAGAGTGCACTTAACTGAGGACCAGTGGGGAAAAGGGACGCTCACACCCCGCATGACCACGGACTTCGACCTGAACCTTGACAACGGCCCCCTGCTGCAGTCCATCCATCAGCTCGACTTTGTGCAGATGAAAGGTAAGGTTATTCCTCTGCTCGCGCTGGGTGCTTCTGTGCGACTCGTCGCAGGTGAGGGGCAGCAGAGAAGAAGTTCCCATCCCTACCAGCAAACAGAGTTTGGAAGGTCAGGGCTCAGCCTGGCTTCACCAGGCCTCCGGGTCAAACTCGCTTCTGTTTCTCAGTGGTAAAATGCAGATAATGGCTTTCCCCTCACTCCCCTTTGTGAGTTTTTGGGCTCTTTTTGGGAGCTGAGGACAGTCCTGTAACAGCTGCGTCCCACTGCAGCACCCACGGACAGGGCAGGACGGTCGGCAGCTTCGCACCGTGCAGGTGCACATGTGCAGTGTGATGAGACCTTCCAAGAGAGGGCCTTTGATACTCATTTAAGACAGCCGGCTCCTATTTTCCATCTGGGTGGCCCTGGCAGCAGTAGCAGCACTCCTTTAGTCCCCAGGTGTTGGGATCACTGTGAGTCAGACACCACAGGAGATCTTTGGCTCAGCTCCTACAAAGTGAGATAGATGAAATTCTGCTTTTAAGCGTGAGTAGAAGCTATTTTTCTTAAGAGGCATCCCTCAATCGCTGCTGGCACTACCAGCACGGCTGCTGCTGCCATGGCTGTGCCAGGAGGCCTGGCTGCACTCTGCTGCAGGTCCAACCCAAGGCATGGAGGAGTCATAGCAGGACGTGGTGAATGGGGAATTGAGTCCATCTTTTCTCTCCCAAACATCTGTGGCTTCTCCACATCTTGTCTGGGTTCTCCACCTCTTCTCTCCCACTGGCCCCAATCAATTTTGAGGGAAGAGCATGGAGTATGAGCGGTTCAGATTAGGGAGGGCTCTGCGTGGGACACCGTGGGAGGACCCTGAGCCTTTTTTGGCAGATCGAGGGCCACCGTTCCCTGAAATAGCATCACCGGGCAATGCTCATCTCTTCTTTGCAGAGTCCTTCAATTCGTGCCGTATCCTCCCATATAAGTAGAAATCCAACCTATTCTGCGAAGCCCGGCAGTTGTTGGTGTCTATGGCTCTGGCATCACTTTTGCAGAGCTGCCTTGGCCCTGGGGCAGTGGGTGCACCCTCCATCCTCCAGCTGCACATGCACAGCTCTGCCCCACTCCTCCCCAGTGGTGCTAGCAGCCAAGGTCACCCTAATTTGTGTTTAGTTTCCTCCCCAGTGCCGGCCCCCCCAATCCTGCAGCTGGAGGAGTGCTGCACCCACAACAACAGTGCCACGCTGTCCTGGAAGCAGCCCCCCTTGTCGACAGTGCAGGTGGAAGGCTACATCCTGGAGCTCGACGATGGCAATGGAGGGCAGTTCAGGGTAAGTGCTGGGGGCACAGAGCCACCCCTATGGCACAGCACTGCCATAAAGCAACCAGCAAGCTCCCCAGGTCCTTGCAAGCACTCTCCTGCCCTGCAAACGTGAGACTTGTGCCCAAGGAACCAATGGTGCAGACAAGCCACGGGGGCTTTTTGGGGGCTGAGGTTAGTTGAAGGGGTAGAAATGCCTTTCCAGTGACCAATATGACTTGCAAATGTGAAAGACCAGTTTGAAGCTCCGTCTTTTTTAGGTTGCTAAATATTTCCCGCAAGGTATGCTAATTGCTGTGAAAGTCTCCCAGCTTGCCAGCTGCCAGCAAGAAGTGTCGAGGCCTGAAGGCTTTCAAATTGCTGTAATTACACAATTAAAATATGATTTTGCTCTGATCCGACACACTGATAATTACCCAGGTGTGCTGCCATCCACTGCGAGTGGGCACAGCGACTTCCCGACGTGATTTCTCAGTACATCCCTGAGAAGCTCAGCTGGGCAGGAGCCAGAGCAGAGTCAGGGCAGGAACCCTCACTCAGAGGGTGATGAACCTGGAACAGGTTGCCCAAGGAGGCTGTGGATGCCCCTGGATCCCTGGAGGCATTCAAGGCCAGGCTGGATGTGGCTCTGGGCAGCCTGGGCTGCTGGTTGGCGACCTGCGCACAGCAGGGGGTTGGAACTGGGTGAGCATTGTGCTCCTTTGCAACCCAGGCCATTGTAGGATTCTGTGATTCTATGAAAGGGAGCCTGCAGGCTGTCCTGTGAGCCCTGGGATCAGACACACACCTGGGAAAGCAGGGGTCAGCTTCAAGTGCTGCCTCTTCAAACAGCATCACAGGAAGGTCTGGAGTCAGAGCAGGGCAGCAGAGCTTCCCCATGCAGGTGTGCACCCCAAGCAGAGCCTCCATCCACACCATGAAAAATGGAGCTCAGCTGTGGGATCTGCTGATTACAAGTCAGTGCTTTGTGAGCCAGGTGTTTCAGTAGCCTGCAGACGTGTTTGCTGTCTGCTTACACAGCCCTGTTGCTTGGAAGAGGAGCAGAAGCATGACACGTTGGTGAGTCAGCACCACTTGGGCGAAATCACTTTGTTTTCTTTCAAGGAACGCTTTGATCCTGCCATCCAGGAGCATGCAAAATTGTTTTCTGCAAGGCTTTTTCTGTGTCCTAGGCTCTCTGTGTTAATTCATCTCTCTGGCAGGTTTCCTCTGGGATTCAGTGGGAGCTTAGCTGGGACTGGTGCTTCACGAGTTGGTCCAACGTGAATAGTGTGTCTTTTCCTGTAGAAATTGTACATTATTGTCAAGGAACAAAGCACAGAGTCATTCTGCTCGGCTTTAGCAATATGCATGCCCATAAACCTGCCCCGTGCAGCATGGAGTAACAGGAGCAGGTGGGCTGCTCCCACCCCTGGGGTTGGATGCTCGGGGCACTGCCGCCCCTGCTAACTAATCCCCACCTGTGCTTGCTCTGCAGGAGGTGTATGTGGGCAAGGAAACCATGTGCACAGTGGACGGGCTTCACTTCAACAGCACTTACAGCGCCCGTGTCAAAGCCTTCAACAAAACAGGAGTCAGCCCCTACAGCAAGACCCTGGTGCTGCAGACATCCGAGGGTAAGGCACAGCCCCAGCCCCGTGCGCCCGGCTGCTGCTCATACACACACGTGGGGCACATCACCACCGCAGGCTTAGCTCTGCCATACTGGGAATTCCACGCTCGCTGGGTCTCTGGTGTCTGAGCAGCCACGGCAAGGAGACAGCACTGAGGGGAGGAGGAAGGGCTGGGTCAGGAGCCTCGAGTGGTGCCCGCAATGCTCTCTCGTCCCCTTTCCTTTGCAGAAGGTGTTATCTGGAGAGGAGCTGTGGGAAGTGTCCCAAAGGGAGGTGTTGTGAGGTCTGGGTTTGTGTTACACCCAAGGGAAACTCATGGCTGCACTGACGTTGTTTAAAACAAGACACTAAGCGTTGCTCTTGAGACACTAAGGGCTGTGCAGGGCTGCAGTGACATCACCGTCCAGTGTGCCCATAAGCCCCTGGCAGGGCAGGGACTGTGCAGCCACACAAATGTCCTTGCAGGCCCAACAGACAGCACCAGCAGAGCCGTTCTGAATATCAAACACTCTCTTGCAGGTTGCAGGGGAGGCTCCTCGTTTGACTTTAAGTGCATTTGTCACAGCAGGTGCTTAATCCCTCATGGAAAATGGGCTTGCTTCTAACATGCAGGTCACAGGGTTAGGGGTGTGGGGGGCAGGCAGCAGTGCTGCAGCTGGGCAGGAAGGGCTCAGTCCCACCAGCACACCCACCTGCAGCTGGGGACAGAAGGAAGCACACAGCTCGGGGCTGGGGGTGAACCCCTTCTTGTTGCAGAGCACAATGGTGGATTGGAGCAGGAAGGAAAAAGAGTTTCCTGTTGCAAACTGGGCTGTGGAGTAGGAGCAGAGCAAGAGCAGAGCAGAGCGCTCCCGTGTGCTTGCTTGCACTCATCCCTAGCAGGAAACTGCTGCTTCTGTGAAACATGGGCCAGGAATGGAACAATGTCTGACAGTGAGGTGGAGCAGAGAGCAAACCTGTGACGAGCCCTTCTCATCCAAGAGGATCCCAAAGCAAATCCCAAACCACACATCCATCTGAGAGCTGCGTGTGCATCTGCAAAGCTGGCCAGCAGCAGCAAGGAAGCCGTGGCATTGCTCTGGAGAGCTGAGGATGGCACAACACAGAGCAGCCCACACTGGGGTGACTCCTGAAGTCAACAGATATCACTTGCATCGCTGCCTGGCTTCACTGGGCTTTGCAGGAGGCAGCAGGGCTTTGGCTTCCCATCAGGTTTGTGCCTCTTTTAGGCTGCATTTGAGAGACAGCATCCCGCAGTTGGCCTGTAGGCAATCCCAGGAGCTCTAGAATACGGAGGCAGCTGAAAGAGAAAATGGCTGGTGGTGGTTCCAGCAGGCTGGGTGGTGCTTGGGGCTGGTGCCCAGCTCAGGGAGCACACACACATCGCTCATCGGTGCCTCAGATGAAAGCTGGCTTTGTGTTGGATGCCCTTCGGCGTTCCTGCACAAAAGAAAGAGGCAGAAAAAGTAAATGGACCCGGAGTGCTTGCTGCTTTCAGAGGCAGTCAGAGCTTTTTGGACTCGAAGTGCCATAAATTGCAGCTGTGTGCAGCTTCCAGACCCCTGAGTGATGCGATGACTGGGCTGCCTTGCACGTCATTACCATCCATCCACTTTTATGTCCGTACAGCAGCACCCAGCTTCTAAGTGCTGTTTGCGCTGAAATAGCTCTCAGGTTTGGTTTTCCCCTGCAAAGTGCTCCTGTGGGAGAGCAAGGAGGGACAAAAGAAGAGACATGCTCTGCACGAGGAGGGCATTTCTCAGAGCACAGCTGTCCCGTTGTAAGTCCTTCTCAGACGTTCTGCTTAGATGCTGTTAGAGAAAAGCGGGCTTCAGGTCCTGGCAGGCAATGTCTGACTGCCTGCGTTGCCTGATAGCGATAGGACAAGGGGGGAGAAGCTTTAAACTGAGAGAGAGGAAACGTAGGTTAGATGGTAGGAGGAGATTCTCTCCTTGGAGGGCTCAGAGCTGTGGGTGCCCCATCCCTGGAGGTGCCCGAGGCCATGCATGGGACCTGGGCAGCCTGAGCTGGGGTCACCCAGCCCATGGCAGATGGTCTTTAAGGTCCCCTCCAACCCAACTGTGCTGTGATAGCTGAATGTAGAACCTACAGAAGGTAGCTTCTGCCCTCTGCATGCGGTGAGATGAGCTGTGGGGGAGCAGAATGGCTTCTCCACAGAAGAAACCAAAACCTCCTGCATAGACTCCAAAGATGGCAGCAATCCCTCAGCTGGGGCACAGCATAACGCCTTCCCCACCTGACACAGCATCCATCCCAGCCACAGAGTGACCTCCAGCAGCAAGTTTTGAACCAGCATCATCTGGAAAGGGCTGAAGAGCACAAGGGAAAGGCACTAGAAGGAGCTGTAGGAACATCAGGTGCTATTAGGAGAGCCCTGAGCCTGCCTGCCCACAGTGGCCCATGCCTCTTGCTCTTGGTAGACATCAGAGGATGCATCCCAACCTCAACATGAGCTCCATGTATGAACACGTTTTGCAGTGGGTTACCCAACCCGTTGCTGAACCCACTGATGCTCTTTGCTTCCGTAGCCTCACGCAGCAGCAGGTCCCAGAAATTGGCTCCCACCATGCAAAGAAATGCTTCCTTTTATCTCTTTGGTCTCGCAGCGAGGTGGGAAGGCTGAGGTGACAGTGCTTGGGATTGCAGTGTGAGGAGGATGGTGGATTCTACGTCTTAGCAATAGAGCAGCCCTTGCCGAGGTGGCAGGGAGGAGGTGGCAGGAGGTGACCACTGGTCCTAGCGGGGAATGGGATGCAGCGATGCAGAGGTTCCCTCCAACCTGACGTTTTGCTGTGAACCACACGAGTTAAATTCTCACTGTGAGGCTCAGATGTGTTTCAGGTGCAAAGAGACACCGAGGTCACACCAACCGAGCAGCCTTTGGGTCAGGTGGGTGCTTGATGGCCCTTAGGGCAACAGAGCTCGGCCCAGCCCCGCGAAACGCCTCTGCGGCATTACCAGCCTTGTAAGCCAAGTGATGCATCTCACTCCTGTGCCGGCGATGCTGTGCACGGTGCCCTGCCCCACTCCCCATGCCCACGTGCACTCACTGCAGCCGAGGTCCGGGTGTGGGCAGCGCGTGGCCCTGCAGAGCTGATGTCTGATCTCCGCTTTGCATTGATCTCACGTTTAGAAACGCAGTCAGAAGAACAGACCCTCCCTTTTCCAGTGCCTTTGGAAAGATTGCAGCTTCGTAGAATGAGTCCTTTCTCCTCCACCCTTAATCTACAACCCAGCTTCCCGGGGAGATCCTACTTTGAGCTAAGATCTTCGGCCCACCAGCTGAGCTTGCATTCTTCCTTACAGTCCCTGAACTCAGCCGGTGAGCCCAGCACCTCTGGCATTTCTCTTGGTCTGTGCTTCTGGGCATCTCCAAAGTCTTTGTTTTGTTTTGTTGCGTTCTGTTTGTTTTTCCCATGACATGCGGATGGATGGCAGGGGGAAGCTGTGCTGTTTGTCAGTGCAACACGGAGGGGATCTTGGCGGTGTAGCTGTGGCAGTGTGTCCATCTGTCCTTAGCAGCGCGAGGCGTGGGGCGATGCTGGGAGTGCTGTTCTCAGCAGAGCAGATTCCTCATCTCTAGTTGGCATCGATCCTGTGCTGAGACGGGGGCAGAGCAGACCCCCCCGGGAGGAACCCCTGGGTGCACTTCCACTGTTTGCTTCCCCTATGGAGGTGGGCTGGAGCCAGGTGGTCCCTGAGGTCCCCGAGGAGCGCAGGCGCAGTGCATCTTAGAGCTGTTTTCTAACCGATCTTTGCACATCCTTTATCACTAATGAATCCTGGGCCCCGATTCTTCCACCGGCGGGTTTACTCCGCTCCAACAGAGCAATTTGCAGCTTCCTCCGTTGTAAGCCCAGGAAGAGTGGGGGTCCCCGATTGTTTTCTTTCCATCTCATAACCTGGAATGAGGAATGCTGCAGCATGACCGTTGCTGGAATAACCAGGGGCCTCGCAGCTTTTCTTTTCTTTGTGCTTTTTATGTTCCTTCTCATCATACCGCTGTGCACCGATGCCTTCCACTGTCTCGTTACGGACGTTTCTGACTTTGTGTCCACTGTGCCAACACCTCCTGCAGTGGCTGTGAGCATCATGTGTGGAGTACGTGTGGCAGAGATGGGGCACTGGGACGGGGCGAAGAAGCGGGGCTGTGGTCCCCACCGCTCTGCATTGCAGAACTGCATTGCTGCAATGCAAAACGACCCCTGCAGGTGGGGAGAGTCCCATGGGTCTGGCTTGGCTGCACGGCAGCGCTCAGGGGGTGCTTGCAGCCAGCAGGAAGGCTGCAGCCTTTGGGGCTCCGAGGGCAGAAACCACCCCAGAGATCCCCGTTGTCACCCGTGCTCCCAGGTTGTGCTGGGAGCCCCCTCCATGCTCTCTGGCTTTCAATGAATCAGGCCTCCCATGGCTGCTCCGTTAGGGGCTGACTCTTCAGGAGTGCTTTTCAGGAGACCAGTTGTTCTTTCTTAGCTGTGATGTGTGAAATGCAGTATCTCTTTATAGGATGCAATTTTGAGACACAAGGAACGCCTTACTCTCAATTAGGCAAGTATCTCTCTTACAATTAACCAGCACCTACCCCATGTTGGTCATCTTTTTCGTTTGATTGTTAACTTGGGTGGGTGAGCAGCGTTTCTCGTGCACACCCTCCTTGCAGGGCGTTCCCAGATAGCAGTAGGCAAATTTGAAGGTCATGACCATATGCTGTAAAGGCATTTTAAGTTTTCCCCCTCTGAAGTCAGTGCTGTGCCAATGGCCTCCGATTGAAAACCCAGCCTTCTGCTCAAGGCATTCCTGTTCATTCAGCATAGTTGGGCATGTGCCAGACCCCCAAGTGGATGATTAGCCCTCCTGCAGCTAATTGCAGTGCTGGGGTAGACATGCATCCACGAGGCTCATACCACCTTCTTCAGGAGAAGTGGCACTCACAGCCTGCAAAGCCATCCTAATGGCATGGGGTGGGGGAAGGAGTCCTCTGGAGGGCCCATCTTAATGGGATTGGATGAGATGGAGGAGGAAGTCGCCCGCAGGTCCCATCCTAATGGGATGGGATAGGGAAGGAGTCCTCTGAAGGGCCCTCCTAATGGGATGGGATGGGGGAAAGAGGCTTCTGGAGGGCCCATCCTAATGGGATGGGGGAAGGAGTCCTCTGAAGGGCCCATCCTAATGGGATGGGTTGGGGGAAGGAATCCCTGGAGCACTCTCCATGCCCTCCAACCCACACCCCACATTCCCTCCCTGCATTTCAGTGTACGCACAGTGCTGAAAGCCAGAGAAGCAGGCAAGCAGGAATTGTTTCTGGTTCCTTCTTTGACCGAATGCCAACTTCACGTGCTGTTTTCTTTCCTGCATGCCTCTCCTTGGGAATGACCACAGTTGACATTAAAAAAATGGTGGCAGGTACGGAATCGCTTCTGTCGGGCTGCAGCAGTGGGGCACCCGTGTGCATGCGAGCTGTCCTGTGACACCATCCAATGGACAGAGGAATAAATCTCACCAGAGTGTTCCATCTTTAAAGCTGTGTTTTCCTCCTTCGGGTGGGAGAGCATTTGTGGATGTGTCAGCCCACGGTTCAGTGACCGCTGGAGAAAACCAGCAGTGCAAGCAGGGTGGTGGTTTGTGCAACCCTGTGCCTCTGTCTTGTTGAGCACTGCTGTATCTATCGGACTGCCAGTGACCGAGTCTGTGCTTATAACCAGGCGTGGAGGTTTTGGGGCATCTTTCAGCATTCCCATGGGCTAGCTCTCGTCTCCTGCATGGCTGGTTGCTCTGTAGGGATGTGGAGCAGCGTTCCCATAAATGCAAAACTTTGGACTTGCTTTGGGTTGCCAGAGCTGCCAGCTTTCCAAGGCACACATGTGGTTTACCTCCTCATCCTCAGATGAGCCTTCCCACCCCAAGCCTGACCCTGCATAGAAGAGTGAGCATCTCCCCCTGTGTTAGCCAGCAACTGGCCAGGATGGCACGTGTTCTTCTGCTAGTGCCAGGCTTTAGGAGATGGTCATAATCCTGGGGGCTCCAGGCTGAGCTGCAGACAGGCAGGGACCCGAGGAGCAGCAGAACAGAGCTCAGCTCGTTGGGTCCCAGCCAAAAAGCCCCAACCCACCCTACATTCCAACAGCCCGGCCCTCCCTGGCTGTCAGCCCTGCATGCAGCATGCACTGTCTCTGTCCGGTCCCCACGGCTCAGAATGGAAGGTGAGGTTCCCATTGGCCTAACCCTTCGCTCTTCATTTATTCCAGTAGCTTGGTTTTCTTTCGATCCTGCCTCTGCACACGCTGACATCATCTTTTCTAACGACAACCTGACTGTCACCTGCAACAGCTATGATGACAGGGTTGTGCTGGGGAAAACGGGCTTTTCCAAAGGGCTGCACTACTGGGAGTTGTCCATCGATCGTTACGATAACCACCCGGACCCGGCCTTTGGCGTGGCACGCATCGACGTCCTGAAGGATGCCATGCTGGGCAAGGATGACAAAGCTTGGGCCATGTATGTGGACAACAACCGCAGCTGGTTCATGCACAACAACTCTCACACCAACAGGTATGCACCCTGCACCTGGGCACTGCTCCATTGCAAGACTGTGGCTCGTCTGCCTGCAGGAGGGCTGAATTGGCTGCTGGTCACCTTTATTAGAAGATGTGTGCCCTTGCCCAAAGCAAAAAACAGCCCTGCTGCACTGGCTCATTGCTGCAGCCATTTCTTCCCTACCCTGGCTCTTCCATTAGTACCTAAAGCCTTGTAGTTCCTGCTGCAAGAAAGTACTGGTTGTATTTAAACTGGTAGATAGCACAAGGGGGAACGGTCTCAAAATAAAAGAGGGGAGATTTAGGTCAGATGGCAGGAGGAAATTCTTCATGAGAGCACTGTGGCCCTGGCGCTGCCCAGAGCTGTGGGTGCCCCATCCCTGGACATGCCCAAGGCCATGGATGGGGGCCTGGGTGTCCTGAGCCACTGGTTGGAACTGGGTGGGCTTTAGGGTCTCTTCCAACCCAACCATGCTGTGATTCTATGACAGGGGTTTGGAACTGGGTTGGTTTTAAGACTCCTTCCAGCCCAACCGCTCTGCGATTCATTTATCCCTGTGCCAGGAGCACGAGGGACACGATGCCACGGAGATGCTGTGACTTTCCCTTTGCTCCCACAGGACTGAGGGTGGGATTACGAAAGGAGCCACGGTGGGAGTGCTGCTGGATTTGACCAGGAGGACCTTGACGTTCTCCATCAACGAGGACCAGCAGGGCCCTGTCGCCTTTGAGAACTTGGAGGGCCTGTTCTTCCCAGCAGTCAGCCTCAACAGGAACGTGCAGGTAGGTGCTCCCTGCAGGAGCCTCACCAGCTCCTCCATCTCTGCAGGTCCTAAACGGGAGCATTACCAGGGAGAAGGGCGTCTCTTGAAGCCTCTTTTCCTCTGGGGAGTTTCAAACCCCTCTTTTCTCCCTCTCTCCCAAGCTCTCTGCTATCCTGAACATCACCAAGTGGTGGCTTCCTGGGCCTCTCTGGTATTTTCATCTTTCATTTCCCCTTCTCACCAATCTCATCCCTGCTCTCATCGACCCCAGTGAGTCTCCACGTTCCCCCAGCGTGGCTGTGGCACATCCCCGTGGTCACTGCTTGCTCCTCCAGCACTGCACAAGCCCATCTGTCTGCACTGCTTTTAGGGAATGCTTATTGGTGTGGTACAAATGTCCTTCTCCACAGTGGGTTTAGTTCCTACCACACTCCTTCACACTGCCCTAAGAGACAGGCATGTTTCTAGAGCCCTTCTGGTTTCTGGCAGCTCAGTGTACAAGGGAGAGTTTGAAATCCTTCAGCATTAAGGACATCCCAGGGGATCATAGAATCATAGACTCCTAGGATGTCCTGGGTTGCAAAGGAGCACAGTGCTCATCCAGTTCCAATCCCCTGCTGTGTGCAGGTCGCCAACCAGCAGCCCAGGCTGCCCAGAGCCACATCCAGCCTGGAATGCTGATTAAAGGTTGCTAATAAACCCAGGCTCTTCATTATCCTCCTTCAGAGGCACATGAGTAATTACGACTCCAATCAGGATGGAGATAATTGCATCACAGACAGAGTTTTCTATAAATCCATATCTGAAGGGGAAAATGCCTTCTCAATAAGGAATTGTGCTTTCCTTCCAAATCAAAGCATTTGGAGGTGAGGGGGAGCTGAATTACCCACACAGCAGCTCTGCACACGTGTGTGTGTGTGTGTGTGTGTGCGCTCAGGACACGGCCCCTCACCTGGGACTGCCCCAGGCAGTGAGCATCACCCCAGCATCCTTCACCCTCACCCTGTCTCCTTGCAGGTGACGCTGCACACGGGGCTGCCGGTCCCTGAGTTCTACGCCTCGCGCTCGGCCATGCAGTGAGGATGAGGCAGCACGGAGCTGCGAGCGCCGGCACTGGGGGCAGCCAGAAGGGAAGGAGGAACCCAGCTTTGGCAGTCTTCATTCTCCACCCACCAGCGCTGTCCTGTGTGTGTACGCTTCGCTGTTTAGCTCTTTTTGGCTGATGAAGTACCTAAGTAGCCCGAGATGTCCCTGTGTCTGCTTTTAGGTTCGGTTTTACTCCTTTGATTTGGGGCTTGGAGTTTTGATGAGAGCTTCCCGTCCTGCATCCTGCTGCAGCTGGCCAGGCTGTGGGAGGGAACCCCCTGGAAAGCTTTCAGCCCCTCCAGCCCCATTCCTTTGCAGGATGTTTCTTTCCCCGTGGCCTTTCTTGCAGAGCACCTCCCTGCCACACACCGGGGTCGGCCCTGGATTGCTGCTGGTCCCCATGGAGGGATGCCCCATGTGCTACAGCAACCCCAGCAGCACCCCACTGCTCCCAGCGAAGGCAGCAGCACCCCGGGGCGATGCTCCACGGCTGGGGTTAAACCACAGCCACCTGCTGGAGCAGAGCTGCATCCTTGCTGGGGTCAGCGCCAGCAGAGCGGTGAGCAAAACCTTTCCCACCACTGTGCCCCCAAGGCTGGGCACAGCAGGGGCAGGATTTGGGGCAAACCCAGCACCCGGCTCCCCACAAACTGGCACCACAGCCATACACCGTGCAGCTCCTCAGAGGCGAGCATTTATTTTTGTAGAGCCTTAAATACTGCCCGATAGCATCCTTCCCTTGGCAGGAAAACTCACTCAGCGGAGAGGTTCTGAAGGGGAGCCCAGCGATGGGGAGCACGGGGAGTCGACCTGCACTCAGGAAGCCGTGCCCCCTGCCATGCCTGCCCCGTGGCCGTGCCCCAGGGGTGATTCAGGCTCTGAGCAGCACCACGCCTGCTGCCCACACACACTGCTACCCAAGGGCCATGCATGCGCTCATCCCCGTGCTTTGCTTTATGGTACTTCGCCCTCGCGGCGGCGGTGCTGCCCGTGCCATCAGAAAGCTGCGGCTCGTCACCCCAGCTCCAGCAGAACAACTGTATATAGGTCACCCCCTCCCTACCCCCCCCTTATCCCCTCCGTCCCCGCATTGCTCTAGTACGAAACTCACCTAATTTATTGACTGGGTGCTATCTTGTTCGTTCACACCGACGAGTTCCTCCGCTGTAGGAGAGCTGTGTTGCGGGACAACGCCGAGCGGCTCTGCGGTGATTGCCCGATGGGCTCCGTGGCCGGGTCACGGGGTGCCTTCCTCAGCCATTCCCCCTTCTTTAGGATGTTCATGGTGCTTATTAGGCTCCTCATGGTCGTACGGTGTCGTCCCCACTGTCCCGCGATGATAGCTGCCTGCAGCTGCTCTGCTCCAGACAAGTGTCATGGTCGCTGTTCTAATAAAGGACTTTTATCAGATTAAAACTCAGCTTCCGTGAGCATCTGTGTGTCACCGCAGCCCCTGCAGCATCCTCGTCCTCAGGGTTGGGCATTGGCCATGAATAGAATTGTGGAATTCTGTGATTGGGTCTGAAATGAGACAGTGCTGGCTCTTATATGGGATGTGCACAGCTCCCAGATCCAAGGGCTCAGCTGCCGTCCCAAAGTGCCTTTTCCCAACCCTGCCCCTCTCCAAGGACACTTGTAAGCGTGGGTTATTTCTGAGCACATTCAGGAGTGATCTCAGGAAGTCATTGCCATCCCCCCTGGGATGTATGGAATCATAGAATGGCCTGGGTTGGAAGGGACCTCAAGGATCACGAAGCTCCAACCCCCCACCACAGGCAGGGCCACCAACCTCCACATCTCACAGCAGCCCAGGCTGCCCAGGGCCCCATCCAACCTGGCCTTGAACACCTCCAGGGATGGACGGGGCATCCACAGCCTCTCTGGACAGCTGTTCCAGCACCTCACCACTCTCACAGCAAACAACTTCCCCCTCACATCCAACCTCAATCTTCCCTCCTTATGGAAGGAGGAAAAATCTTCCCTCCTAAGGGAAGGAGGGATGGCACCTGTTGGGATGCAGGGAGGGGAGAAAACCAACTAGAAATGGGGTGATGTCCAAAAATTCCAGAAAATCACTTAGATATCAAGTGGTTTCGATGAATTCAAGACGATAACCTGGAAATTAAATGTTCTCTAGAAATAAAAGTGGGAGCTCAGCATTATGCAGCAGTGCTGGTGAAAGCCCTCTGAGTTCACCAAATCTAACTATTGACCATCATCACTATGGCCAGTGATGGGATCAGAGGGGTCGGAAAATAAGGGAACTACAGGGGGCACGCAGCCAACTGGGAAGGAGAAAAGCAGGGGGAAAAGTGATATGCCCCGTCCATCCCTGGAGGTGTTCAAGGCCAGGTTGGATGGGGCCCTGTGCAGCCTGGGCTGCTCTGAAATGTGGAGGTTGGTGGCCCTGCCTGTGGTTTGGGGGTGGTTGGAACTTTGTGATCCTTGAGGTCCCTTCCAACCCGGGCCGTTCTGTGATTCTGGGTACGGGGAAAAAGGGTCTTTATGGGGAGGGTGCGGGATTTCGGGTTGCGGGGGAGTCCCGGACGTAGGGTGCAGAGGAGATGCATGGAAAAGGTTTGCAAGGGGAGGCAGGGGGAACAACGGGGCACGGGGGGAACAGAGCAGCACAGCCGGCTGCCCGGCCCTCCCCCCTCCGGGCCCGGCCCTGCCCCTCCCGCTGTCCCCTCCCTCGGGGCGGCCCGGCCCCTGGCAGAGCTCAGCCCCAGGGCGGTGCCAGCCCGGACCGAGGCGGAACCCCGCGGCCGTCCGCGCTCCCTTCCCCGCAGCGATGTCTCGGCCGCTGTCGGACCAGGAGAAACGGAAGCAGATCAGCATCCGCGGCATCGTGGGAGTCGAGAACGTGGCCGAGCTGAAGCGGGGCTTCAACCGGCACCTGCATTTCACGTTGGTTAAGGATCGCAACGTGGCCACCCCCCGCGACTACTACTTCGCGTTGGCCCACACCGTGCGGGATCACCTGGTGGGGCGATGGATCCGCACGCAGCAATACTACTACGAGAGGGACCCCAAGGTGGGTTCGGGGGAGCTGGGCTGTGGGGCACGGGGAGCTCGGGGCGGTGCGTTCCTCCTCCGTGGGGCTGCGCTGCTCGACTTTGCGAAGCGTCCCGGGTGGACTTTAGCGGATGAGGCCGCTGCCCTTTGCTTTGCAAAACAAACAGAGCGCGTTGGTTCCGAGCATGGGAACGGCGGCGTTGTTCCTCTGTGGGAATGGCGCTGTCCCGTAGGGGAATGGCGTCGCTGTCCCCTATGGGAGTGGCATCGTCCTGCGGGGGAGCGGTGATGTTGTGGCTCGGCCCGGGTGTGGGAGCGCCTCGGGGAGCGCTGCGTTCCCGCGGAGGGTGGATTGGGTTTGCGGAGCAAATGGAGCTGAAAGCTGCAGACGGAGCTCGTTCTGCACCGCTTGGGACTGAGGGCGAGCCGTGGTGGGGGGTTTGCACCGGGCTCTGCTGGGGATTAAGCTCTAATCCCCTCCTGCCACCCGCATGGTGCTGTCGGCTCCAATTTATCCCAATTTGTCTATTAGTGGGAGCTGGAAGCCCGCTGCTCGGTGCGACTCTGCCGCAGAGCTCCAAATGCGGGACCCCCGCGCCAGGTGCCACCCGCCCAGCACCGATCCCATTGCATCCCATTGTGCGTGCAGTCAGCACTTCTGCAGCCCCAGTCCTCCCTAAACCCAGCGCTGCTGACACCGCAGGGTGGGCAGCTCACAGAGCCACTGCTCTTGGTGCCCTGCTGCGTCACACACCTGGTGGGTCCGCAGCCCTACAGCAGTGCTCCCATGGCCAAGCCCACGGGATGGCAGCACGCAGGGAAATGGGATGTGCCCGGTTCTGCTTTGCCGCTTTGTGATGCTGAGCAACGTTAGGAAATGGGTCCTCTTTAAATTTAAACTTTGTACCGAGGTGATCAACTCTTTGAGAGGGTAGATAACAGCAGGACAAGGGGAAATGGTTTGAAGTTGAGGGAGGGCAGATTTCAGTTGGATGTGAGGGGGAAGTTGTTTGCTGTGAGAGTGGTGAGGTGCTGGAACAGCTGCCCAGAGGGGCTGTGGATGCCCCGTCCATCCCTGGAGGTGTTCAAGGCCAGGTTGGATGGGGCCCTGGGCAGCCTGGGCTGCTGTGAGATGTGGAGGTTGGTGGCCCTGCCTGTGGTGGGGGTTGGAGCTTCGTGATCCTTGAGGTCCCTTCCAACCCAGGCCATTCTGTGATTCTGTGTGACCTTCCCATCCAAACAAACCCGCTGTGCCCTCCTCAAAAATAACATAGGGGCCAAAATGGGGTGAGGGCAATGGACCTTCTCCAGGCCCTAAAATCCCCACTCTAAAGCATGCTGAGAGGTGGGGTTTCCCATTGGAGCTCTGCTTTGGGAGCAGCAGCCCATGGGGTTGGCTGAGCACTAAGCGGGACGCCTTCCTCCTGCAGAGGATCTATTACCTCTCCCTGGAGTTCTACATGGGCCGGACGCTGCAGAACACCATGATCAACCTGGGGCTGCAGAACGCCTGCGATGAGGCTGTGTACCAGGTGAGCACTGAGCTCCAGGGCCTCGTGGCACTCGGGTGATACTTGGGCTGATGAAGGGATCTGTTTGTTTGTTTGCTTTTCTCTCCTCCCACCCCTCTGCCCTGTGCAGGGCAGTCACTGCTCAGCTGGAGAGATTGCACAAGAGCAGGAGCAGCTTTCAAGCAAATGACATTCAAAGGGAGGGCGATTTATCTGTAGGGCTTTTCTAAAGCTGTTAGCACAGTGAGGGCAACAGCCCAGCCAGGGGCAGGTGGCTGTAGGAAGAGGCTCGGGTGTTGCATAGTGATTGCACAGCTGTGCAACAAGCTGAGTGCTGAATGTCTCTGCAATAAAATGTTTGGCTTCGTATGCAATGGTTTAAATGTGCATAGTGGTGCTTTGGGCAGTTCAGTGCAATGCAGAGAGGGGCTGGTGCTGCAGGACCGGCTGGGGAGCTTTGGGATGGGGAGAACATGGGCAAACATGTTGGTTGTGGGGTTTTTGGAGAAGTTGTATCTGGTGGCTCAGCTGAGTTCCTCCTGAGTTGCCCTAGGAGCTTTGCATAAGCAAGACCTCTTCCTTGACAGCACTGTGGGCTGAAAGCTGGAGATGTGTTTGTAGGGGTGCTGTAGCCACATCTCTGCTTGTCCCTTTCGTAGGGTGATGCCACCTGTAAGCTTGTCCACAACGAGGGGAAGGATGTGGGTGTCCCTCATAGTGACCCACAGCACTGGGGATGGACCCTGCCCCCCCCCCCCCCCCACTCATGTCCCCATGTCCCAGCAGTGAGGGCAGCACCCTCACTGGGTGCGGGGTGCGGGGTGGGCACTCAGTCCCATTGCCTCCTCCTTGTCCTCAGCTGGGGTTGGACATAGAAGAGCTGGAGGAGATCGAGGAGGATGCCGGGCTCGGTAACGGTGGGCTCGGCCGGCTTGCAGGTGAGAGAACCCCAAAAGGTGTTGTTCCCAGGGTAAGGGCACATCCCATATGGGGGACCCGTGCCCTGGGGCTCCCTGCTCCTTGCAGTCCTCTCTCCTTGGCAGCCTGCTTCCTCGACTCGATGGCAACGCTGGGGCTGGCAGCCTACGGCTATGGCATCCGCTACGAGTATGGCATCTTCAACCAGAAGATCCGCAACGGGTGGCAGGTATGGTGGGAACCCCAGGCTGTGCATGGGATCCAGAGCATCCTGAGCTGGTGAGAGGCAGCCAGCCCATAGCTGGGATGGGACTGGGAGTGTTGTGAGGTCTCTTCCAACTCAACCGTGCTGTGACTCCATGACTCCCCCATTCAGGTGGAGGAAGCTGATGACTGGCTGCGGCACGGCAACCCCTGGGAGAAGGCCCGGCCCGAGTACATGCTGCCCGTGCACTTCTATGGCCGTGTGGAGCACACTGCCAATGGCACCAAGTGGGTGGACACCCAGGTATGGGGGCACAGCCGACACGCAGGGTCCCCAGGTGGCTTGTGTCCTGCTGCACTCAGAGTGACAGCCTACATCCAGCTGCTGCTGGCACCTGAAGGCATCTCTCCATCTCCTGAGGGCTTCTGGCAGCCAGCAGGCAGAGCCGGGGTGTCCCTGCAGCCAGGGCTCTGGGGGCCCTGGGGAACCTTTGGGGTCTTTGGGGGTCCAAGCGCATCCCCACGCCTGTCACCACTGCAAGGGTGGATGCAGCTCTGGTGGTTGGGGTGGGAGGGTTCCAGCAGGGCGTGGGGATGTGGGGACGTGGGGACATGGTGCCCGCAGTCTGCCCAGCCTCACCAATGCCCCAGGTGGTGCTGGCACTGCCCTACGACACCCCTGTGCCCGGGTACATGAACAACACCGTCAACACCATGCGCCTGTGGTCGGCTCGGGCACCCAACGACTTCAACCTGCGGGACTGTAAGTGGGGGCCGGCGGGGGCTGGGTGGGATAGGGTGCAGCGAGGCCACTCTGACCATACCCCTCTGCACCTCTACAGTCAATGTTGGGGACTACATCCAGGCTGTGCTGGACAGGAACCTGGCTGAGAACATCTCCCGCGTCCTCTATCCCAATGACAACGTAAGTCAGGCATTCTCACTGTGCGTGATGAGTGGCACAGGGGTGCCACGCCACGTGGTGCCATGCGAGCCCTTCCCTGTGTGCCCGGTGCCCATCCCACTCCTCTCTCCGGCAGTTCTTCGAGGGGAAGGAGCTGCGCCTGAAGCAGGAATACTTTGTTGTGGCTGCCACCCTGCAGGACATCATCCGCCGCTTCAAAGCATCCAAATTCGGGAGCACAGAAAGCGTCCGCACCGTGTTTGACTCCTTCCCTGACCAGGTACAAAGCAGGGCTGCTCCACCGCGTGCCTCCAGCCCAGCAACCCACCTCCCCGTTGTTGTGTGCCATTTGGTGAACTCAACCACCGGGCTGATGTGGGTGATGGGTGCCACCGTGTCCCCGCAGGTCGCCATCCAGCTGAACGACACGCACCCTGCCATGGCCATCCCTGAGCTGATGAGGATTTTTGTGGATATTGAGAAACTGCCCTGGAGCAAGGTGGGGGATGTGACTCAGCTTTCTGAGTCGCAGAGTGGCCAACTGCAGTCTGGGCAATGGGTGCTGCACCCCCTCTTTGTGTACAGGGGTCGTACACTCATTAGCAGTCGCTAATAGGATGACAGGACAAGAGTATGGCCCTAAGTTGTGCTGGGGAGAGTCAGGTTGGATAGTGGGGAAACATTTCTTCTCCAAAAGAGCAGTGCTGCAGTGGCACAGCTGCCCATGGAGTGATGGGGTCACCGTCCCTGGAGATGTTCCAGAGTGGCACAGAGGGATGTGGGCACGGTGGGGTGGGCTGGGGGATCTTGAAGTGCTTTTCCAACCTCAGTGACTCTGTGATTCTAATTAAGCAGCGCATGGGAGCAGGTGGGCCTCAACAAGCAGCTCAGGAGAATTTCCACTGTTGGAAAATCTCCAGTGGGCGCTGGGGAGGGATGAGCCTGTGCTGCCCACCCGAGCCATGCTGGGGCCGTGGTTCTGGCTGTAGGAACACACGTGGGTGCTCACACTCAGCTGGGTGCCCTGGAGCTGCCCCTGATGCCACTCTCCTGCTTGCAGGCCTGGGACATCACCAAGCGGACATTTGCCTACACGAACCACACCGTGCTGCCCGAAGCCCTGGAGCGCTGGCCGGTGGACCTGGTGGAGAAGCTGCTCCCCAGACACCTGGAAATCATCTATGAGATCAACCAGAGGCACCTGGACGTGAGCGGGTTGGGGGCTCTGGGTGATGGGGGCCGCACTATGGGGATGGGGACGGTGCTCAAACCGTGCTGTGTGGTTGGTGGTTGGGTGGTTCTGCAGCTCTTTGGGGAGGCTGGTAACTAGGAACTGGGTGAAGCAATGCAAAGCCCTTCTTGTTGCTGTGGAGTTACCCAGAGAGGTTGTGGGTTCTCCTTCGAGACCTTCATGGGGCTGAGCACCAGCTCTGGGTGTCCATGCTGGAGCAGGAGCTCAGCCAGAGGGACACAGAGTTCCCTGCCAGCTACAGCATTCTGTATTGCTATCCACTGTTGGTGGCTGTTTAAAATACTTAAAATGCTTTGGGGACTTTCACGTTGACATTTCTTTGCTCCTTGAGCACTAAATTCATCCTGGAAAAGGATGAGGATGGCTTGAACCCCATGGAGAGGGTCCACACCATCACCCTGGAGTAAAAGCCATCGCTCTGGCTGGCACCGAATGCATGGAGGACGTCGCTGTGGTCCCTTCCTCGGGTGCTGGTCTGTTGGGTTGGCCGCTCACCCCCTCCTGGCCACCCCCCACAGCACATCGCATCCCTCTTCCCCGACGATGTGGACCGGCTGCGGAGGATGTCCCTGATAGAGGAGGGAGGCACCAAGAGGATCAACATGGCTCACCTCTGCATCGTCGGCTCCCATGCTGTCAACGGAGTGGCCAAGATCCACTCTGAGATCATCAAGTCTGAAGTGTAAGGGTAGGTGGGACGCAGTGGGGGATCCCCCCGGGCACAGAGCTGACGTTGCCCCCTCCTTGCCCTTACAGTTTCAGGGACTTTGCAGAGCTGGAGCCGGACAAGTTCCAGAACAAGACCAATGGCATCACCCCGCGGCGCTGGCTGCTGCTCTGCAACCCGGGGCTGGCTGAGCTCATTGCAGAGGTATGGGTGGCTCTGCACGTGGCTCCCAGCCTTGGGGGTCATCGTAGAGATGTAGAACTGCTTGGGTTGGAAGGGACCTCGAGGATCAAGGCTGTGGATGGGGCATGCCCCATCCCTGCAGGCATTCAAGGCCAGGCTGGATGTGGCTCTGGGCAGCCTGGGCTGCTGATTGGCGACCTGCACACAGCAGGGGGTTGGAACGGGATGAGCACTGTGCTCCTTTGCAACCCAGGCCATTCTAGGATTCTGTGATCATTGAGTTCCAGCCCTGAGCTGGGTACAAGCCAGCAGCATGTACTTGTTTTGAGGTCCCTTCCAATCCAACCATTCTCTAAACTCCCACGTGGCCGCAGTCCATCGGTGCTTTGCAGTCAGCACGTGGCTGTGCTCCTCTCACAGAAAATAGGGGAGGACTACGTGCGGGATCTGAGCCAGCTGGCAAAGCTGCACGAGTTTGTAGATGACGACCTGTTCATCAGGGAAGTTGCCAAAGTGAAGCAGGTGAGGAGTGCCGATAAGGGGAGCGCGGATTTGGATAAGAGGGCATGGATTTGGAGGGTGTGGATTTGGGGGGTGCAGGGCTGACGCCCGCCTGCCCTCGGCCAGGAGAACAAGGTGAAGTTCGCACTGTACCTGGAGAAGGAGTACGGGGTGAAGATCAACCCCTCCTCTATGTTTGACGTGCACGTGAAGAGGATCCACGAGTACAAGCGGCAGCTGATGAACTGCCTGCACATCATCACCATGTACAACCGTAAGGCCCCGCGGGGATGGGCAGGGGGTGGGGGGAGATGGCACACAGCTGGGCAGGGGACAGGCAGGAGCAGGCGCACGGCTGACGTCGGTGCTGCCCTCTCCTCCAGGCATCAAGAGGGACCCTGCGAAGCTCTTTGTTCCTAGGACGGTGATCATTGGAGGCAAGGTAAGCTGTGTTCGGGGGAAGCCCTCGGAATGCCCTACAAGGGAGTCCCCAGCACTCCAGTTGGCCCACCACGGCTCTGCCCCTAGGCTGCCCCGGGGTACCACATGGCCAAAATGATCATCAAGCTCATCAACGCCGTGGCCCAGGTGGTCAACAACGACCCCGTTGTGGGGAGCAAGCTGAAGGTCATCTTCTTGGAGAACTACAGGGTCTCCCTGGCAGAGAAGGGTACGTCCTACAGGGGAACACCAGTGCTATTGGCCTGCGTCCTTCAGCATGGCCTTGGCGAGCCCCTTGCTGTGTGCTCTGTTGGCAGTGATCCCTGCCACCGACCTGTCGGAGCAGATCTCCACGGCGGGCACCGAGGCATCGGGCACGGGGAACATGAAATTCATGCTGAATGGGGCCCTGACCATCGGCACCATGGATGGAGCCAACGTGGAGATGGCCGAGGAGGCCGGAGAGGAAAACCTCTTCATCTTTGGGATGAGGGTGGAGGACGTGGTGGAGCTGGACAAAGATGGGTGAGGGATGGGGACGTGGTGGGGATATGGTGGGCATTGGGGTTGGCATGGGCTCACGATCTCTGCCCCCCAGCTACAATGCCCAGCAGTACTATGACCGGCTCCCCGAGCTGAAGCAGGCTGTTGACCAGATCCGGAGTGGCTTCTTCTCCTCGGATGAGCCAGACCTCTTCAGGGATGTGGTTGACATGCTTTTCCATCATGACCGGTGAGGTTCATGGCTGGGATGCCACCCATCCCTGGGTTCCAGCTCCACATCACAATTATTCAGGTTGGAGAACACCTCTGAGATCCCCAAGTCCCCCCCCACTGCCCACATCCCTCAGTGCCACATCTCCACAGCACTGCAGCACTCCCAGGGATGGTGATCTCACCGTACTGGGTAGCTGTGCCAGTGCCCAACCACTTTCAGAGAAGAAATTGTCCTAACATCCAACCCAAACCTTCCCCTTGCAGCCATTAACTCACGTCCTAAAGGAGACCCATGCAGAGCAGCCCTACATCCACTGCCTGATAATATGTCCCATTTCCTGCCCCAGCTCCCGTGTACAGGGAAAAGCAATTTTCTGTGTACCCCTGGTACAAAAGTCTGAGTGCTCAGCCCTTCAGCTGGGCTGCATTAAACTTGCATTAAGGCTGGAATGCATTTGGGTGCACAGCCCTTCCTAGAATCACAGAAGGGCTTGGGTTGGAAGCGACCTCAAGGATCATGAAGCTCCATTTCCCCGCCACAGGCAGGGCTGCCAACCTCCACACTTAATACCAGACCAGCCCTTGCCAGATGATGGATGCTTCCAGGTATCTCAAGGGCTTTTTTAGCAGGCTGTGATTCAGTAGAGGCTAGGGAAGGTTAATTTATCTGAAGCATCCATTCGAGCATCCCGCTCCTCCATGCCAGCCACGCTCTCACCCTGCTCTCCCTAACTCCTCCATTCTTTGCTGCCTCAGGTTTAAAGTCTTTGCAGACTACGAGGCTTATGTCAAGTGCCAGGAGAAAGTCAGCGAGCTGTACCTGGTGAGCGCAAGAAGGAGGGGTGTCTGCTGTGGGACCCCAAAACAACACTGGGCCGTGCGGATGTGCACCCATAGATACAGCCCTCCCTCCATCCCCTTTCTCTCGCAGAACTCCAAAGCGTGGACCAAGATGGTCATCAGGAACATCGCAGCCGCAGGCAAGTTCTCCAGCGACCGCACCATCAAGGAGTACGCACGGGACATCTGGCACGTGGAGCCCTCCGACCTGAAGATCCCACCGCCCAACGAGCCGCGGGAGGGGGCCGAGGACAGGACCCCCAACGGCACTGCAGCGCGGGCATAGGGCAGGGGAGGAGCACAGAGCTGAAAGCGAAACCATTGCGACCCATTGCTTGCGGTAGGGGCTCAAACTAAAAGTGCTGCGCGGAGGCGGAGTGGGGGTTGCTGGAGATGGAATGAGGAACTGGGCTTGTTTGCTGCAAAGCTGATTGCTGAAAGTGCAGGGCTTGGGTATTTGCAGTGCACCCTCACCCTGCTCCTGGTCCCCGCTTGACCCCTCTGTCCCTGCAGCTGTATCTCCATCCCCCGAGCACCCCGCAGCAGTGGGAGGACGAGCGTGGGTCTCAGTGTTTATTACATACAGCAGTAGTAGGGTCAGTGCCACGGTGGGGTCCCAGTGCAGGGCAGGAGCAGTGCTTACGGGCGCTGCAGGCAGCAGCTGGAGTCACTTCATGTTCAAGAAGTCTCTGCAACGAGATGCAATAAACCTCACGCTGTGTCACTCATCCCTGCTGCTCATTTCATATCCCATGGGGGCTGTCCCCGCATCACCCATGTGTCACTGCGGTGCTGATGGGTTTGGAGCAGTGATGGGGGCTCAGCAAATTGATGCCAGTGAGCACCATGGGATGGGGTGGGATGGGATGAGATGATTCTCCGTGGATCTGTGAAGGAGCACAGGGAAGGGTTGTGCTGTGCCCCACGTTTCTGCAGGGCAGCACTTACTTCACCAGGGTGGGCAGCTCTGGGTTGGATGAGATGTAGTCGTGGCCCAGCCTCAGCTTCTCAGGGAAGGTGATGAGCTTCACCTTGCTCTTGTCACTGTAGGCTCTGCGTGCGGTCTCGAAGAGCTGCAGTGGGGTGGGAGCAGGGTTAGTGACACAGGATCCCAGGGGGTCCCAACCCCCCTCCCTGCCTTTTAGCCCCCAGAGCAGGTGACCCACCTGGCGTCCCAGCTGCGGGGGCAGCACGGTGTCATCCTCTGCGTGCAGGATGAGCAGCGGGCAGGCCAGCACCTTCACACTGTAGGAGGGGGTCAGCATGGGGCTGCACGAGCATCTCCTGCCCCATTAACCCCCCTAACGTGACCTAGCCCCCCACCCACCCCCCACTGCCTTTGAGGGCCACCCTTGGTGTCCAGGGCTGTTGATGGGCAATGCTCAGGGTGCTCACTCCGGGTCTGAGTACCTGATAATGTATTAACAGTAATAATAATAACCCAAAACACTGTTCAGGGATGCTCTGACTGGAAAAGCACCCACGGACCATTCAGCTTTAGCAAAGGTGTCCGTGAAGGCCAAGCCAAGAGGACCCCATCACCATAACGCTCATCCCCAACACCATGGTGCCAAGTGGGCAGCATTCAAATACATTACGCTCAAAAAAATAAAACTAATGGTGATGCAGTGGCACAGCTGCCCAGGGAGGTGGTGGAGTCATCACCCCTGGAGGGGTTCAGGAGCTGTGGAGATGTGGCACTTAGGGACGTGGGCAGTGGAGATGGGCTGCGGTTGGGGATGTCAGAGTTCTTCTCCAACCTCAATGGTTCTATGACCAGATGGTGGGCTTGGCTCAATAGTAATGTTGGTATCTGCCCTTATACAAATAAAAGTCACTTCTAAGGCATGACTAAGCTGAGCAAATACAGCTGGGAGCACACCATGGTGTGGAACACCCCGCCCAGCTCCTGCTCTCCCTGTGCCCTCACCCCGTCCCACTGGGCACTCACTTCTCGTCGTTGCGGAAGAACATGTTGCCCAGAGCCATGGAGTCCAAGATGAGGTACTCGAAACCTGGGAACTGCCGATAAATCTGCCCAGGAAAGAGCAGGGCACTCACTGAGTTGCTGTCAGGGGGATGCAGTGCCACAGTGCAGAGACTTGTGCTCACCTTAGTGATGGGGATGTTGGCGGCTGCGTCGCGGATGTTGGTGTAGGGGGACTCCAGCACAACAGCGTCCACCTGGACCCCTGGGAGCAGCATGGGGTAGGAGTCAGATGGGACATCCCCGTCCCCAGAAGGAGGAGGGGGACAGACGATTGTCCCCGCTTGATGATGCTCGAGGAGAGCGATGCAGCCCCCCAACTTCTGCTGTCCAAAACGTGGTGTTACCTCGCTCCTCCTGCAGCTTTCTGGCCGCGTTCGTTGCGATCCTGCAACAGAGGAGGTGGTAATAAGGGGGGGGTGGGGAGCCCTACAGCAGGCCCCCCACCTGGCCCCCCACCTACCCGGTCCCCAAGGAGTGTCCCCAGAAGATGATGGAGCTGTTCCCACTGCGTGCTTTGGCCCAGTCGTACAGAGCCAGGACGTCGGTGGTGAAGCCGCTCTCCGAGGGGTGCCCACTGGAGTCCCCATAGCCTGCAGGGACGTGTTCCCATGTCACCACCCAAAGGGGACAGACCCCAGGGTGAGGGGTGGGGGGGTGGCCATACCTCTGTAGTCCAGAGCCAGGATGTGGAAGCCCGCAGCCCCCATCAGCTGTAGGACGTGGCACAGCATGCGTTAAGGTGTCTCCATGTCACCTCCCATGTGCAAGGCACATCCCAGCCCCCACTTACCTTCATAAATTGGATCCGGTGGCTCGCAGCCCTGGTGGGGAAAGAGAGGATAAAGCAAGGATAAAGCACGGGGTGCCTTCCCCTTCTAGCAGGGTGGGGCCAGCTGGGGGACATTATCATGTTGGACAAGGGACAGTTCTACGCCCGTGGGAGCAAAAGAGGAGCGCCCAGCTATCGGGTGGGACAACATCACCATTTGCCCGTCGGGTTGGGCAGCCACAGGTACTTGCCTGGTGCCCCCGTTACCGTGCAGGTAGATGATGATGGGGTGAGCATCAGCCAGAGCCTCCTCGAACCAGCGCTGCTCCTGACCTCGTGCCTCAGTCCCACTGCTGCCCGGCACCGTGTGCCTGCAGGGATGGACACGGCTCATCCCCAACCCACAGCCACCAAAGGGAGGACAAGGAGCTGGGACACCATGCTCACCAGATGCCAACGGTGACGCCCGGCTCGGTGGGCAGGTAGAGGCTGATGGTGTTGTTCAGCAGCAGCGCCGGCTGCCGCAGGTCCACGAAGAAAGGGAACGCCACTGCGGGACACGGCACGGCCAGGGGTTGGATGAGATGATCCCAAATGGTCTCTTCCAACCTCAACCACTCTGTGACTCTGTGACCCCTCAAAGCCAGCTGCTTTGGTGCATCTCCCCGTTGGCTTGGGTTGGGTTGCGTTTGTTTTGTTGGCTTTTTTTTTGACATAATTCACCCCAACGACCAACCCCACTGGAGCACGGCCACCTCCTGCCATAGGGACATGTTGTATACCCAGATGTGTTGCAATATCTGGCAGCAAGCAGCGTCGCTTGCAAAACACGGGGTGCCCAATGGAGTGCTGCTGTGAGCTCTGTGAGCATACCGTGCATATTTTGGGACCCCCCCCCCAAGCCTCCATCCAAAAAAACAGTGCCCTGCATGCTACTCTCAGTGCTGGGGTACTCACTGAAGTTTAGGAAGACAAATTTGGTGAGGATGACAGGGAAGAGGCGGACGAGGAAGGGCACGGAGATGTACATGAGGAGCAGCTGCAGGAGGACGGTGCGCAGTCGGGGGCACCAGCCCAGCCAGCCCCTGTGGGACACAGCACAGTCAGCATGGCCCCTTTGGACCCAAGTGTCTGTCCCAACACCAGGCCCCGACGTCGGGTCTGTCCTCCCAAGACCAGGGCCTCACGTTGGGTTTGTTTTCTCCATTGCTGATTTATGGCTGTGCTCCCCCAAAGTTTGGATTCTGGGGATGGAGCAGAGCCCTCAGAGCTGTGATCCAGCGTCACCGGAGGCCACCGCCCGGTCCCCCACAGCCTCCCACGGGGACGTGAGTGGGCAGGAAGGGCAGGGCACATGACAAGTGAGCCTCCAACGCTGTGACAACACCCAGAACCCAGAGGTGACAGAAGTGTCCAAAAGTTGGGGACAAGGAATGAGCTGGGAAATGGCCTGGGGAGACCCGTGCTGCAGGCAAACAATACAAAGAGCAGATGAGGGATGCCATCAGCATGGAGGCGATGCTCCAACAGCATCCCAAATCCTCATCTCATCCCAAAGCACTGGGGACGCATCCACATCCTCCACAGCTGCAGCAGTTTTGAAATGAGCAACCAGGAGGGTTGGAAATGCCAAACTCTGCAGCATATCAGAATCACAGCACCCTAAGCATGGCGATGGGGCAACCGGCAGGGATTTGGGGCAGAGGTATCTGTGTGCGTCAAAGCAGATTTCAGCAGCACTGCAGGGTTCTGCTAGGGCAGATTTGGCATCAGAGCCTCAGGCAGTGCTGCAGGGAAGGGCTGCAAAGGGCAGTTTGATGCGGCCCATGGGCACTGGAGGGTGCAGAACCCTGCGTGCTGCACCAACGGGGCTCACCATCGTTAGGGCTAATTACCGGGTGCTGCACCCCGTCACCAAGTGCAGGGGCGAGGGCTCACACCCTGCTTGCACAACATCCCACAGGTGGGGCAGGTAGGGCCAGGGCGGTGGGCAGCTCGGAGGGGTGGCACAGCCACGGCAAAGGGAAACGGTGTGCGGAGGGGCGACACGGGGACACGGGATGGCAGAGGGACCTGAGGACACGGGATGGGGTCAGGGTACTGTGTGACACCGGGACACGGCCACGACATGAAGCTCGGCCAAGGAAAAGTGATCGTGGAGGTCGGGGGCACAAGGCTATGAGGGCTAGGGAACGCAAGGCCACAGGGATCGGGGACACATGGCCATAGCGGGGCGGCTCTGCCATAGGGGCACACGTGGCCACACGCCCGTGGATATAGGGTTACGCCACAGGGCACGGCGGAGATGCCTGGCACGCGGGAATCCCGAGGCGGAGCTGGGGGCCGGGGACCAGAGGCGGCTACTCACCGCCGGGGTCGGTCCGCTCTCCCCTCCGCCGCCCGCCCGCTGCCATCACCGCTCCCGTGTTCCGCAGCCGCCGCGCCACCGCGCCGCCGCATCGCGCCGTCCGACTGCCGCCCCGCCGCTAGGCCACGCCTCCGCCGCTAAACCACGCCCCTCCCGGATCAACCCGCCACTCACAGCGTCGCTCCTCCTCTAGGCCACGCCTCCCGGAGTCAAGCCACGCCCTCTATCCTAGGCCTCGCCAATCACAGCCTGGCTCCTGCCCGAGAGCCCGCCCACTTCCCGCGGACACTCCCACGTGCAGCGCCGCGGAGCAGCGGTGGTGGGGGGAGGGAGGAGGAATAAATAACGAATAAAATAAAAATGATAAAAGACAACCGAACCAAAATAATAACAACGAGAATAACAAATAATACATCAAAATAAAAAATAATAAAAATTTTTAAAATATAGATAAGAGCCAAGAGCCGGGACTGAGCAGCAGCAGGCCCAGGAATGCGCCGGGTCGGACGTAGGATGGCAGCACCGAGCTGGAGGCGGACGCCTATCACCATTGTTTTTGTACAAGAATAAAGAAAAATCCATCCAAGTTTGGGCTTGTTCCATCCCCGACCTCTCTCCGCTCCGGCTGTAGGGCTCCTCTCGGCTGTTACCCCATTGCTATACGCCTCTCTTGCTCGTGTTTGTTTCTGTTTGTAGTTTGCTGCTTTAATGCACCGGAGGCGGCTGTGGGGTTTTTCCCCTTGAAGCAGAAATCAGCCCCAGAACAGAACAGCGAGCTGCTGTGCGGAGGAGTGGGGCACAAAGCAGCGCAGCGCAGTGCAACTGGGGCTTTGTAGGGTCTCCTGCCCAGCAATGGGGCCGCACGTTGCTGGCACAGACACGCACGAGGCCCGGCCCCGTTCCTGCTCGGCAGGCCTGGCTTTGCCCAGATTGCTGTTCTTCTGTCTGCGTCACTTGGTGATGGCGTCGGAGAGCGGAGTTTCCTTCCTGTGAGCTCACGCTGCAGGCACAGCACTCAGCTGCAGCTGTGAGGGTGCTCAGAATTAAAGGCTGTGCAAGGACGGCTTCATCCTACAGGGATGGGGGGAATATGGTGCGATGACTGCCAGCAGCCAGTCCTAAAAGGGAGTGGGGAATTTGCATCCACTAACGCTGTCAAACGTGGGCAGGGAAATGGGGACGTGGAATATGGGATATGGGGATGTGGGGACATGGGGATGTGGGGATATGGGGATGTGGGGAAAAGGGGCCGTAGGGACATGAGGATTTGGGGAATTGGGAAAGGGGGGATATAAGGATGTGAAGAGGTAGGGATGTGAGACAAATGGGCACAAAGGGACATGAGGACATGGGGATGTGGGGACATGGGAATGTGGGGCTATGGGGCCATAGGGACATGAAGAATTGGGGATGTGGGAAAGGGGGGATATGGGGATGTGAGGAGGTAGGAATGGGAGACAAGGAGGCACACAGGGACATGAGGACATGGGGACTTGGAGACATGAAGATGTGGAAATATGGTGATATAAGGATGTTGGGACGTGAGGACGCAGGGACACAGGAATATGGAGACTTGAGGGCATAGGGACATGGGGACGTGGGCATGTGGGGATGTGGAGGAGATATGGGGATGTGGGAACATGGAGATGTGGGATATGGACACAGAAACATGAGAACATGGGGATTTGGGGACTTGGGGAAGTAGGGACATGGTGACATGGTAACACAGAGGCGTGGGGACATGAGGACATGCGGACATGGGGACACAGGGACACTGGGGTCACATGGACACAGGGACGTGGGGACATGGGGATGCCATGGATGCTGCCCATCCCTGCTGCCCACCCAGCTGCACACACGCAGCCACGCAGAGGCTTTGTTTGGTGGCGGTGGTGATTTTGGGGCAGTGCTGTGGATTAGCACAGCACAGTGGGGAGGGGTGCGGGGGATAAAGGTCCTGGCACTCGCCGTGCTCCAACAAAACAAAGCAGCAGATGGTTCCAGCTCCGCATAATGCGCAGTGAAAAAAAAAAAAAGGGGGTTGAACCGGGGATGAAACGGCAAATGGGGAAAGGGAGGGAGAAAGGAAAGAAAAAAATAAATAAATAAATAGAAAAACCCTCAGCAAGTGTCAGAGCAGAAGAAAGCTGCGGAGAAAAATGGCAAATGTTACAAAACAGAGCACAAAGCTCTCTCACTAACATCTGTCTCACGCAGCCCCTGTCCCCATTGCTGTCACCTTTAGCCTCGCTCGGGGCCATGGGGCCGTGACCCCAGCAGGCAGCACGCGCTGGGGACTGCAGGGACAGGAGGTGATGACACTGCACGGGGACCAGGGCTGCTCCTGGTGCTGCAGTGGGGCTCTGTCCCCATTGCAGCCATTGGGCCCTTGGCCATCCCGCAGGATTTTGTGGGTTTGAAGCTCTTTTTGCCTAAAAATATGGAGACCAGCTTCAGGTTTATCTTCAAAGAGGGCTCAGAGGATTCCCCGATAGTTTTTGCAGAGAGAAGCGAAACAGGAGCATGTTGCAGTGTGAGCTCAGCCCCATACGAGCCAGCAGAGAACCTACAGGCTGCGCTCAGCTGGCGGCTGAGATGGGCTCAAGCTCCAGTGAGGGCTTTAATAGGGCGCTGCGTTTTGGGGGTGCCCGTAGGTGCTGCGTCACCGCTGAGGGACCCGCAGCACAAGGTCAACCCTGGGTGGCAGTGAGCCGACGTGCTCCAGGGCTGGAGATATCGGGGTGACACGGCACCAGTTGGCGCGGCAACGTGGGACAAGGGTAAGGTGTCCCCTGGCGTGGTGATGCCGCCTCGGCGACAGAGGGAACCACGAGGACCCTAAGCTGGGGTGCAAGCCAGCACGGCCCCACGGTGACGCCACCTCGGGGCAAAGGACAGAGGAGGCACGGGGACCCCAAGCCGGGACACGGCAGCTCGGTGATGCCACCCGCACGGGCACACCTCGGACCCCGCGTGGGGCTCCGGACCGCCGCAGCCGCTCGGCACCGACCCTCCCCCGGCTCACAAAGAACCGCCGTCCGTCCGCCCGCCCCCCCGGGGCCGCCCCCGCGCCGCTGCCCAATAAACGCGGCCGCATTTGAACGGGGCGCCGCCTCCGGTAGCCACGCTCCGTTCCGTACGGTTCCGTTCCGCCGCGCCCGCAGACACCGGCACGGCGCCGGGTGAGCACGGGGAGCACCGGGGGGAGGTGGGGAGGGGAGGGGAGCCGAGCTCCTTCGGTTCGCCCACCGGGGCCGCTCGCGTCGTTCCGGGCGGGCTGAAGGACGTAGCGAGCTGCCGGCGGGGGGCTGGGATGGTGACATCGCTCCGTTTGTCATTGGTGAAGTCCCCAGACGGCAGCTGGTGGGTGAGCGCGGGGCTGGGGGTGAGATCCTAAAAACGGAGCCCCTTAGGGTCAGCCGGAGCGAGGAGCTGGGGTAAGGCTCTGTTTTGTTGGGGTTTTTTTTGGTGCGTGTTGCTTTGGGATGGCGCGTTGGTGTTTGAGCATCTTCCGTGTCTCCGCCGTGGGGGTGCCGGTGCGTGGCGCCGTGATTCAGCACCCAGTCGTGTCCTCGGGGCTCCGTCCCCGCTGCTCTGCACAGCTCGGGAGCCCCGGTCGGGTGTTGGTCCTCATGGGTCCCTTCCAATTGGGGATGTTCTGTGATTCCATGATCCCTAGAGTTTGGATTTTGGGTGGCTCTGCGTGGAGCCAGGAGCTGGCCCCAGTGTCCTTATGGATCCATTCCAACTCGGGGTGTTCTGTCATTCTGTAGTTACAGGGCTTGGATTTTGGGTGGCCCTGTACGCAGCCAGGACGCAGACCCCACAATCCTTACAGGTTCCATCCTACTCTAAATATTCCACAACTCCATCACCATTGGCTCTGGGTTTCATCCCATCAGGGGTTCCCCAAGTTGTGGGGCACAGCCCCGTGGCAGCTTGCAGAACCCCAGCAGATGGGAGCATTGTTTTTCCTTATTGAAAGGACCCATTACAATGCAAATCCCGAGGTGCCGTGAATATTCAAACCTCCGTGCTGCTTTGAAGCTCTTTACATAAATTTATAGCCCTTTATTTGTCATCGCTTCCTCACTAATCTGCGGGCTGGTTAACAGCATCATCCCCTCTTTCTGCCAGTTCTGGAGGGGTTGGCTGTGATTTGGGGGTGAGAGGTGGCACTGAGGGGCTGTGGAAATCGTTGCAGTGCTCAATGGGGCGGAGGAAATGCCAGCTGTAGGGTTGGCTTTGGGGTGACCCTTGGAGAGGTGGGTGTGCTGTGGTCATGGACTGATGGTTGGGTGCTGCGTTGTCCTTCTGGGTTCTGTTGTTGGTTTTTTTCTCTTTCTCATTGACTTTTTTTTCCCCGTTGGCTTTTGGGCATTGTTCAACCAAGGAGATGGTGGGACCTGAAGTGGGTTAAGCTCAGAAATCGCCCCAAAAGAGACAAAATAGGGGTCTGTGGTTTGAGCGGGGAATGATGTCAGCTCAGTCCCAGCTGTGCTGTGTGAGATGATTCATTAGGGAAAGGAGATAATAAGCTCAATGAGACAGCTGACCTTCTAGAAGAGCTCCAGGGTCTCGTGTCAGCGGCACCTTGGAACAAAATGCTGTGCCAATGCCTGGGTCCCAGCCTCGCTCAGCACAAGGTGACATTGGCCGTGCTGTGCAGCTGCTGATGTTCTGGCCATGGCCATGCGATGGAGCTCCAGCGAGTGGCTGTGCACTGCTAGGTGCCAGGGCTTGGTTGGGTCACAGCAGTGACTCGGTTTGGGTGCACAGAGATGCCATCCTCATTTCTGTGCAGCCTGAGGGGAGGGATGCAGGCAGAGCAGCACTGGGAGAGGCTCCTTCCTTCCACTCTTTGCTTTGATAAGCAAGTGCTGTGCCAGCTGCAGTGTGCCATCGATGGATCGGCCATGTGTGGCTCCAAGGCTAAAGCTTGGAGGCTGGGATTGGCTCAAAGTACTAAATTACCAGGTTAGCCTGTATTGTTGGGGTTAAATTGAGCTGGGAATGGCTTTGTCAGCCTCTGTGCTGAAAGGGGTGGGTGCAAAAGGGAGGAGAGAAATGCTGGGGGAATTCCTTATCTCACCATCCCGAGTGCTTTGCTGCCAAAGGCTTGCCATAGGGACGGTAGGAATAACAATGATAACAACAATAAAGTGCAGTTCACCTAAAAGCTGCCCTCTCTACCCAAGTTTATCATTTTGGAGGACTTAACGAACCCAAACAAAGCGACCCCCATTGGAGCTGAGCCCCTCTCAGATGGGGAGGGAAGGGGGGAGGCCCAGCCCAGCTGCTGCCCCCTCCCCAATCCCACCACTCCCTCAGCTGCTGCCCCATCTGGAGCTGAGACGAAAGGCTGTGTGCTCTCAGCCGGGCTTTGTGCTCCGGTTTCCCCTCCGTGCCCCCGACCGGCAGCTGGGGCTCAGCTGACCCCATTATCCCCGCAGCAGTGGGATGGCTGTGCTGCTGCCTCCCAGCCCGGCGGTAGGAGGAAGGCGTGGGGTCGGGTTGGATCCTTCTCCCTGAAGCAGTGCTGAATAATTCAGGCATCTTGGGTCACCTTGCACGGCAGCTGCCTAAGATGGAGGTTGTGCGGGATGCGTGCGGGACCGCGGCGCTGGCCTGCAGGTAGGAAGGAGGGGGATGTCCTGTGCCTTGTTCCTTCCTTTGTTCATTTGTAGGCTGGGAAACCTTAAATCCCCCCCTTGGCTGCATGGGGATGTCAGTGTCTGTGTTCACAGCCCGGCGTGCTCTGGCCGTCCCTCCCTGCTGCTCTGTGGCATTGTGGGTTCATTCCTTGCTGGATTTATGGCTTCCATCCCTCCTCCCCCAGCATCCCTGGGGTTGTTTAGCAGTGGGGGGCTCAGCGACCCCAATACTTGGGTTTGCACTGGGAGGTGGCACTTAGCTCTGAGCGCTGCCCAGCTGGGGGAACTGGCTTTGGGGGGGTGTGGATGTGGAGTCAGGGATGGTCTGTGGGGGACAGGTGGCAGCTGATCCCAAAGGTTTGAGGCTTAGAAGTGCCTGGGAAGATCCTGGGGCTGGAGGCACTGCGGGTGTGCTGTGAGCGCTGGGGCTGCCATGCAGGCTGTGGTGCTGGTGTCTAATGTGTGCTGAGCCCTGGATGCAGGTGGGAAACGGGATTGTTGGGTGAGAAGCAAGGAACCAGTTTGCTGCCTTCCCTCTGCTGGCAGGCATTTGGGATTTCTGGTGCCGAGTCCTCCAGTGCATCAGGGACCAGGCTGCTGTGTCTGTCCTGTGGGTTTCCTAATTCCCAGATTCCTGGGGTTCCTGGAGGCCACTGTGTTGGAAGGAATGGTGTTGGGGGTTGGAATTGAGTTGCATCTCAGGTACAGCCCTATAGCCTGTGCCTGGGCTGCTGGTGTGACCCTGCGCTTGTGTTATGGCATTGGTTCTGCTGCTGACCTCCGGAGCCAGGAGGGAAACCCTGCAGCCAGAATCAAAGGATGCCAGCCGAGTCCTCAACTTGGACAGGAAATTTCACTCCCCACTCCCCCTCCCAAAATAAATCCCTGGGGTTGGGATGCTCCACATTCCAAATCCCAGCACTGCCACCTCACGGTGTGCTGTGCTCAGTGCCAAGCGCTCCGGGCAGGGTTTGACCTCAGGTCCCTGCAGTCCAGTGTTGTGACATGGGCATGGATGTGTCCCCTGAGCACATGCCAATAACAGGAGAAGTGCTGCTTTGAAGTGTATGCTCTGCGATGAGATCCATGTGCAGAGGGAAGCTCATGACTAGATGATGGCAGCCCTGTGGATTTTTGGGGTGTAGCCCCCACTATAGTGGCCATACGTACCTGCAAATCACCCAGCAAGGTGCAAAGTCCCCAGATCCTCACTATGTTTTCCCTCTGAGCCTTTGCAGTCTGTTGCTCCTGCCTTCATCCAGGAGGCTACTGGGATGGCTTAATGCAAGCAAACATGGATGCAAATGCTATGCACCGTGGAGCAAAGCTGCCTCCATATCAGCCCTTGGGGTTTTCTTTGTGCTGTGCCGTGGGAATCCTTACCTCTGTGTTTCTCCCCACAGGTGAGCCTGGCAGGCTATGGGATGGATGAAGCTGAGCAGGACCAGTATGAAGCCCGCCTCAAGGAGCTCTTCGACAGCTTTGACAGCACGGGCACAGGGTCGCTGGGGCAGGAGGAGCTCACTGACCTGTGCCATGTACTGCACCTGGAGGAGGTGGCCCCAGCACTGCAGCAGACCCTGCTCCAGGGCAACCTCCTAGGCAGGGTAAGGCTGGGGTTGTATTACTGTGTGGATGTGGTCCTTGCCGTGCACGTGATAAGGATGTGTTTCATGGAGTTATGGAATGGTTGGGTTGGAAGGGACCTCAAAGACCCCCATCCCTGCCGTGGGCTGGGTGCCCCCCTGCAGATCAGGCAGCCCGTGGCCCCATCCATGGCCTCGGGCACCTCCTGGGATGGGGCACCCACAGCTTCTCGCTTTGGTCACTGGGCTGTGAGCAGCCCAGCTCCAGCCATGTGTTTGCACTGCTGCTCCATCATGCGAGGATAGGGTGAGCGTGAGACAGCCTCTAGAAGGTGAGCTATAATGGGAGAGGAGAAAACTGCTAACTGCAATGTTTGTCCCCCAAATGGAGCCAACTGCACTGAGTTTCTCCGCACCAAAATTCTCCAATGCCGTCATGTCATGCTCAGCATTGCTGGTGCTGTCTTCAGCCTTAACTACTTCCTTGGGTCCTTGGAGGGTTATGGGGACCTAAAACCAGGCCTTCAGCTCCTGATTTCAAAGAACTTCAGAGCGGTTGGGTTGGAAGAGACCTTAAAGCCCATTCAGTTCCAACCCACTGCCATGGGTGACTTAAGCTGCTGTGGACAACAGCTGTGGTGGGAGTACATGCCACCATGTTGAGAATGCCATCGGACTCCGTGGTGGCCACTTGAGCCACATTCATCTGTATTTCCTGGTGTCCCCATGCAGCTGGTGGTAGGAAATGGCTCCTTCCTCCTTTGGGGCTGCAGCATCCTGCTGGCTCACAGATCCCCCAGCTGCTCTGTGCTTTGCAAATTGACTTTACGCCGTAGTTGTGTCCTCGTAGATGGAAGCATCAGGGTGTCGAGCCCCTGCTGAGAGCACTCCAAGTATGGGGCATGCTCACCCCATCCCTCCTACAAGCCAGCTTTCCACGAGTTTGGGCTGTTCCTATTTTATTTTCTGCTGGGGAGATCTGCACCTGCCCGTGGGCACGCTGCTTTGTTCCTGGGCTTTATTTCTTGGGGAGGCTCTGGGGAGCGTTTTGTCTGCGGAGCGGCGGGGAGTTGGCGTGGCCACGTGCTGCCTTTTGTGCTGGGGCTGAATGCTTAGGGCCGGGGGGAGCATCCCCACATCCCAGCACCAAGGAGGTGCACGTGCTGCTGCTGGCTTTGTGCAGGCTGCTGGGGATTATTGCTGCAGTCCAGCGGGGCTGGGCAAATCCTTACAGCACTGCTGGGCCATCCCCGGTTCCTCTTCTCACGCCATTCTGCAATGCTTGCAGCAATTCCTGGCATTCCTGGGCACTCTGCCTGCTTGCCCCTTGTATCGTGTCAGTGAGCAGCTAACATGAAGCAGCACTGCAGGGATAGCATGGCAGGGATGTGAGCTGTAGAATCACTCCAGCTGGAAGAAGCCCCTGTGATCCCCATCCCCCCCCCCCAGGGCCATGAGTGCCACATCCCCCCCCCCCAGGGCCATGAGTGCCACATCCCCCCCCCCCAGGGCCATGAGTGCCACATCCCCCCCCCCCAGGGCCATGAGTGCCACATCCCCCCCCCCCCAGGGCCATGAGTGCCACATCCCCCCCCCCCAGGGCCATGAGTGCCACATCCCCCCCCCCCAGGGCCATGAGTGCCACATCCCCCCCCCCCAGGGCCATGAGTGCCACATCCCCCCCCCCCAGGGCCATGAGTGCCACATCCCCCCCCCCCAGGGCCATGAGTGCCACATCCCCCCCCCCCAGGGCCATGAGTGCCACATCCCCCCCCCCGGGCCATGAGTGCCACGTTTCTGGAGGTGTGGGGTTGGGGAATGTTGGGCACCTCCCTGGAGATGTCCTTGGTGGCCGTCCCTTCTCAGCCCAACACGGCCCTTCCCACATCCTGATGCAGACAGTGGGATGTGATGCTGACCCCAGCCCAATCCCAGCAGGGCTCACGCACGCTGCCGTTGTCACCCGGCGTAGCAGAGACGGGCAGTCCCGCAGCTCCAGGTCCCAAAATACCCCGCATTCAGCCAAGCGTGTCAAAAAGAGCATTAAACTTTAAATGCCCTCCTGGCGTTTTGCTGCTGCAGACGTTCTGCCTTTGGCTTGTACAGGCTTTGGCAGGGCTGGCTCGTGGCTCAGGCTGCTTTGGGAGGGCTTTGTCCCGCGCTGATGTCACCGGTGCTTGCTGCGTGTCATTGGAGGAGGGTGGTGCTGGGAGCAGTGGCAAAGCCTCACTTTCTTTAGCGTGAGCTATTTTGGAGCTTGTGGCTTTGCTGTCCCATGGGTTTCCCTGCCTGGCTTATGCTTGAGCACAGCACTAATTCTAGCAGCTGCAATTTTCTAGGCATGTTCTTTGTACTGTCTCCAGCACTCAAGGTCGGATGCATGGTGCAAGCGGACGCTGCTTTTTCCTGGCTTGCTGGCTGCTGGGATTTGCTTTATGTTCTCCAGCAGGTCAAACAGGAAGGGAAATACCCCCAGCTCTCATGGTGCGTCCATCCCAAAGGCACTCGGGCTCTCTGCAGGGCTGTTGGTGCATCCATGTGCCACCTCCCTCTGCCCCTGGGCTTTACAGGAGCGCTGTGTTCAAGAAATACATAAGAGATGTAGTGCTTAGGGCCGTGGCTAGTGGGCAATATTGGTGATAGATGGGTGGTTGGACTAGATGATCTTAAGGTCTTTTCCAATCTTAATGATTCTGTGATTAAGGGCCACCTGTGAGTGTGCCTCTTGTGTCTGTGCTGCCCATTTGCATTTGAAATCCAGGAGCACTGAAGGATTCCCAACCCCAGCCTCGCAGCCTAATCTTCCACGAGCGCCTTTGGCTGTGGTCACGGTCAAATTGGAGCCATCTGCCCACGTGCAGCTGCAGCCCTGTCCTCCTGCCCCTCCCCTCCTTCTCCCCCCTGCTCCTGGTTCGGCTCCACAGCTCATCCCATTTGCACAAGTGACACCGAGTGACTCCTGTTAATTTTTCCTTGCTGCTGCCAGGGCCCAGCCAGACCCTGTGCCTGACCAAGGGGTGGCTCTGCCTGCTGTCCCCAGGCAGATCTTGGGGGGAAGGGAGACATGTTATTCCAACTCTCATCTTTTTATTCATGCTCCTTAGGTCTAAACGTCAAGCTTTCTTTATCAGGCGAATTCTCTTATCTCTGCAAACTGTCCTTGTGAAGCATGTTAGTGTTGTGAAATGAATGGCAGCAGTTTGTATTCAGAGAAGGCATCCCTGATGAGGTTCTGAATTACTCCAGGTGTTCGGGAAGGCAGCAGTGACGGGCATGGGGCTGCGTGGTGGGGTCACTGTCCATGGAGATGTCCAAGAGCTGTGGAGATGTGGCACTGAGAGATGTGGGCGTGATGGGCTGGGCTGGGGATCTCGGAGGTCTTTTCCAATGATTCAGTGATTCACACTTGAGCTTTGCTGCTCATCCATTCCCTAACAGCATTAAAACCTGCTCTGGCTGCAGCTCCAGCAGCACCGCGTCCACAGCGCTTGATCTGCCAGCAGTAGCATCCTCTGTTTCTCTAAACACGAAGTCCCTTGTTGAGGGCTAAAAATTCTCCAAGGATTTCTCCAGCCCCAACAGGCAGCCGTGTCAACCAGCTCTGCCTCGCTACTGAGCCCAGCTGTCCCCAGCCTTCCAGCTCACCCTGACAGCATCACCTGGTGCGGGTGCGTGGCTGGGATTGCTCAGATTCCCCTGCGTGACTGCAAAGGACACTGCAGCTCCTCTGCAACTGAACCACAGAATGGGTTGAGTCGGGAGGGAGCTTTAAAGGCCATCTGATCCAACTTCCCTGCAATGATCCTTGTGTGGGTCCCTTCCAACTTGGGATGCTCTCCGTGGTCCTCTGGTTGCTATGGGCAAATTAGATGACTGTAGTGATCTCTTCCACCCTCAAGGATTCTATGATTATTTCAGCTGCCTGCTTGATAGGAAAAGGCTACAAATGCATTTAAGTCGTGGCTTTGGGTCGTCCTGTGCTAACACTGAATGTTTGCATTACTGATGGGTTGTCAGACCGACACTCAATTATCTGCACCCATTGATCTCCTTTTTCTATCCACAGGTCCACTTTGATCAGTTCAAGGAAGCACTTATCCTCATCTTGTCCAGAACACTGTCAAATGAAGAGCACTTCCAAGAGCCAGGTAAGTGCTCCAATTACCTAAAATAGCTCTTGGGTAGCTCTCACAGAGGCACTCAGAACAGCTGTTTCAGTGTTGAAATCTTAGGATTAGAATGGGTTGGTTTGGAAGGAACCTTCAAGCCCCCCAGTCCCAAACTCAGAGACGTGTCCTCAGCTGGACCCCACTGTGGCTTTTGTGAAGGTTGTAAGGCAAGAACTCATCCTGCTGATGTGCTGCTGGAAATAGGAGTGGCACTTCTGCACAGTGCTGGTTTTGTTTTGAAGTCCATCTTCTTCCTTGTGCCTTGGGTGACTTGGGTAAATTGCTTCCCACGGGAAGCCAGTGCCAGGTGTCTGTTCAACCTGTGGAGGGTTGGACTGGATAATCTTGGAGGTCTTTTCCAACCTTGGTGATTCTGTGGTTCTGTTTCTAAAATGGTGCTTCTGATTGTCATGAAGATGTTTCTGCCCAAGATGAATCACAGAATCCTAGAAAGGCTTGGGTTGCAAAGGAGCACAGTGCTCACCCAGTCCCAACCCCCTGCTGTGTGCAGGTCGCCAACCAGCAGCCCAGGCTGCCCAGAGCCACATCCAGCCTGGCCTTGAATGCCTGCAGGGATGGGGCATCCACAGCCTCCTTGGGCAACCTGTTCCAGTGCCTCACCACCCTCTGGCTGAAAAACTTCCTCCTCATATCCAACCCAAACCTCCCCTGTCTCACTTTAAAACCATTCCCCTTGTCCTATCACCACCCACCCTCACAAACAGCCGTTCCCCCTCCTGTTTATCCGCTCCCTTCAAGCACTGGAAGGGCACAATGAGGTCTCCCTGCAGCCTTCTCTTCTCCAAGCCCTCTGATGAGCCAGGCTGGGGCTGGCTGGAGGAAGCAGAGGGTACTGAGTACCATCCTTTGTTCTCCTTTGCTTTGTTTTCCACGTGCCTTTCAAATAAGGGCATTTTAGACCCCTGGCAGGAGATGAGGTGACAGCTCTGGCGTGCTGGGAAGCAGGCTGAGCTCCAGCCCAAGCTGGGGGCTGAGGCTTGCTGCTGCACCCCTCTCTGTCAGTCCTGAATCCATAGCACTGCCTGTGGGGCGTGAAAGCCCTGGAGGAGAAAACAGCTTGGGCTGGGGGAGTGGGGGCTCCAGGTCTGCTCTCGTGTCAGCTCTGTACATCTAACATCCATAGCACAGCCAGTCAGGAAGATGACAGCTCCCCTCCTGCAGAAGCTGTAAAATAATAATAAAAATAATATAATATTGCAGGACTCGAGAGATGCAGTAGATATGGTTTTTATTTTCTTTTTTTCCCCCTCACATTTCTGAAGCTCTCCATGCTTCGAGGGTGATGGGTGCTGACAGCTCTCACATCAGGCATCCCTTAGTGGGGCCGGAGGGAGATTTGCTGGGGCCTTGGGGGGGAGTTGGGTTGGCTGCAATCCCTCCCAGCTCAATGGAGAGGAGCTGGTAGGCAGCCCTGCTGACCAGAACGAGCCCAGTGTCACACATCTACTGGGCAATGAGGAGCTGAGGAGCTCTGGCTTTGTTTAAATGTAGACATATTAAAAGAAAATCTCCCAGAAATGGCTAAATTTGGGGTTGTTAATGCAGAAATGACAAAAGCAGCCCCCAAGAGGAGCCCACCTTGGGGACATGTGTCAGCATGGTGGTAATCAAAGGGCTCGTGCTGCAGGTAGGGAGCACGGCACAGGTGGGCCCTGCAGGCATTTGTTTTTAATGCGATGTGACAGGTTGGTTAATGCTGAAGTCTTTGCTGCTTTTAATTTAGATCAAACCTGAGATTGGGAGAACAAGCTGCTCTGTGCTGTCGGTGTCAAACTGTCAGTGAGCGCAGAATGCCGGTGCTGCAGCCAGCCCCGGGCTGGGGAAAGATTGAGTTAGAGCTCTGCAGCATGTGATTGAAATGAAAATGTAATTGGGGAAGGCTGAGCTTTAAGGCTTGCTTGCCGTGCTGTGAGGAAGTGGCAGCAGTGGGGCTGGGGGCCGTGGGGCTGCCCATAGGCTGGGAACAGGGAACCAGGATGGTGGCTGTGTGATGCTAAAGCAGCTCCTGCAGAAGAGATCAGTGGGGTTTCCCTATTTTTGGAGAGGAGGAACAGGAGGGAGAGATGCTGATTTGATTTAGTATTATTTTTCCTTGGCAAAACTCAGTTCCCTCTCTGAAGGGCACATTGGCAAGAGGATGAGACATGGGGGCTGCAGGCTCTGCTGCACCAAGAGCAGAGCTCCCTGCCAGCTGCTCTTCCAGGCTGGATGTGGCTCTGGGCAGCTTGGTCTGGTGGTTGGCAGCCCTGCACATAGCAGGGGGTGGAAACTAGATGAGTATTGCGCTCCTTCTTAACCCAGGCCATTCTGTGATTCTGTCCCCCCTGGGGATGCTGGAGATGGGGACCCAGCTGCTTGGAAGGGATGTGGCTTGGGGGCAGTGGGTCTGGGAAAAGCAGGATGCTTTCAGAATGGGTCTTCAGTGAGTGACAACCATGAATGAACCGTGGGGAGATGGGTTCTGGAGGAATGCTGCTGCTGTAGGACCACCAATGCTCTGTGCATGGGCCAGCTGAGCGCCTGCTGTGTGCAGGTTGTCCAGGGGTAATAGAAGGGATTGAAAGGGGGGGGAAAAAAAAAAAGAAAGAAAAAAAAAAAAGAAGAAAATATCAGTTGTTATTTAAAAAGAAGTCAGATCTGTGTATTAGCAGCCCGGGTAGGGAGGGATTACCCGGGTGGGGCATGGGATTATGGGAGCACACAGGACAAATTAGAGAGCATCTTGATGTCAGCCTGGTTATGAGGGACGCTTGCTCATCCTTCCCATGGGAACAACAGCATTGCCCTCCCAGCAGAGAGCTGGGCTGGATGACTTGCAGGAATCATGCGTGGTGGGGAAGGGTTGCATGTAGGTTTGCACAGGTCTGCAAGCTGATTTACGTGGGGCATAAAGGCATTGGGATGGGTGGGTACAGGCACTTTGATTTTGGGGCTGTGTGTCCCTGCTGCTCTCTGCCTTGGCTGCAGAGCCCAAAGCATGAAGCGGGGACAAGGAGTTGTTCAGACAGTACCTGGTATCCCCAGGGATTAGGATTTAGCCAATCCCATCTGTAATGCGCTTTGCTGTCTGCTGTGGCCAGGAGGATTCCTGCCTTCCAAATCTTCAGCGGCAAAGAAATTAATTTTGCCTCTGTTTGCCTCCGGATTTCAGGGCGATTGCCTTCCTCCTCAAATGTAACCCAACTCTTTCGTGCACAGCTTTGTGATGCTGCATCCAGGAGAGCTCACTGTGCTATGTGAGAAGGGCAGGATGAATCCCCAGCTCTGGGAGCAGAGCGGGCTGGGAAATGATTTATCTCATGCAGAAAGGCAGAGAATCAAGTGGAAATCTCCAACCGTGGCGCCGTGTAACCCCAGGGAGGGGAGGTTGGTGGGAGGGGAGCTGGAGAATGGATGGCTTCTGTCTGCAGAGCTGAAATGGGGGCTTTGCTTGGGAGGTGCAGCTGCACTGATTTCTTTAGGAGGGTTTTGGGTGGCCGTGTCACAGGGCAGGGAGCTCAGGTGCCGGCTTGCGAGCTCTCACAGCCTTTAGGGCACGCAGGGAGGGCAGGTAAGAAAACCCCCAGTGTTTAATTAGACACAGGCTCTCATGTCTGTGTTTTACAGAGCCTATGGCTTGCTGAGGGCTATAGGAAGCAGGGTGTATTTGTCCTTTTTTTTCTACTCTTTGTTTCCTTTCCTCCTCTCCCAGTGGCTTGATGTGTGGCTGATAAGGGCTGTGCTGAGCATCCCTCTCCCATCTGCCCCATGGGGCACAGGAGCAGCCCTCTGTGGTTGTGAGTTTGGGGTTAATAGCAGAGATCTGTCCTGTGTGTATCTGAAGCACTGATTTTTTTTTTTTTTTTTTTTTTGGCATCCCACTCCTGTTTCCCTCTGTACCTTTGGAGCAGATGTGGATCCAGAAGCCCTTAGCCATCCTTCCTCACCAGTTTTGGCTGAGAACGGGGAGCTGAGCGCAGCACTTTGTGCTTGGGGAAACATGCTCTTAAACCAGCATTAAGAGAAGAGCAGTGGGTCTACAAACAGAATTTGGTGGCTTGAGCTGCAAGCAGGGATGGGTCAGTGAGGGACACGGCTTGGTGGGCACAGGTGATGGGTTGGTGGTTGGCCTTGGTGATCTTAGTGGTCTTCCCCATCGTTAATGATTCTATGAGTGGGTATGGTGAGGGTGGGATAGAGGTTGGACTTGGTGGTCTCAGAACTCCTTTCCAACCTGACCAATTCTGTGGTTCTGTGATTCAGGGATGGGCTGCCCATGTTTGGTGGGCTCGGGTGTTGGAGTGCTGCAGGGTGTAAGCCAACTTTCTGCTCCCATCTCAGACTGTGGAGGTCGCCCATCCCTCCTGGAGGCATTCCCAGGCTTTAGAACTCCTCATCGGAGAAGGAAAAACGAGCGCGCGGTGCTCAGATCAAAGGGACCATAGGCAAAGTGGGGAGAGGTAGATCAGCCGTTGGCCTCCAAATGCTTAAAAAACAAAGAAACAACAAAAAGAAACCTTCTCATCTCCATTCTGCTGTTGAAAGGCTTGCAAAGCGACCCGGCATAAAGGCACCTGGGTTTCCATGCATGTCTGGGTTTTGTAACTCGCTGCAGCCGTGGTTAAACGCAGCCGAGAGACGTGATTTGTCTCAGCATTAGGAAATGCAGAAGCAAAATTTAGCGATAGCTTAATTATCACCTAATTGCTCCTTTTCCCCTCTGTCTTCCCACAGACAGATCGCACAGAGCCGCGCCTCCATCTCAGCGAAGGAAATTTATTTATCACAAATAAAACAAAGCCCCCAAAGCCTTTTTTTTTGCACGGGGGGGCACAAACGGGTGCACGGGCAGCCACGGCTATTAGCATTTCAGAGCGAGCTGCTCGATGGAGATTGTTCACCGTCGGGCAGGCTTTAATAGGAGCGATAAGGTTTGCTTTTGTTCTCGGGCTCTCCCTTCATCAGCCTGCCTCGATGCGATTTTTCTATCGGCACACTTCATCACGCAACTTTCATGTGCCAGTCCCAGCTGCAGCAAATCTCGTTAGGATGGCCTTGTTCAAACACGGGCGCCGGGTTTGTTCCCTAGAGCTGCAATATGGATGGATGGAGTGCGAGGCGGGAGGAATCAAAGGCCTCCTAGTCCTGTGTATTTTATAATTCATCGCATAGCTAAGTCGCGGAATATTTTTTTCCTCTAACAAGCTTGAAGCCTTCTCCCCGTATCTGGAAGAATATTATCCAAGGAGGCATCTAGGCAGGGGGTTTGGAGAATGGAACAGCTTCCCTGCTCCTTGTCGGTACAGCACTCTTGCATTTGTTTTGTAGCAGAGCTCTGTGCAAATAAAATTTTCAGCAGCCGCCGCCTCGGTGTGCTGCAAGTAGCAGGAAACAAAGCTGAGAGAGTCCTGGGGGGGTTTTGATGGCGAGCTTAGCAAACAAAGTGTGGTGGAGAGCCTTTTCTCTAATTGAATCCCTGGTTAATTTGGTTCTCTGGTTAATTCGCCCCCTGCTCCAGCTGTCCAATGACTCGCACTGAAAACTGCCCAAAAACGTGCTTGTTTGTTTGTTTGTTTTTTTTTTTTCCTGTTTTGATCCTTGCCCGCAAGTGCTGGAGGATAATTCAGTCCCCGAAGGCAGGAGGTTGCTGGGGGAAGCTGAGATGGGGAATGTGAGCGGGGCCATGAAGCCCCCTGTAATTAGATGGCAGCTCCGGAGGGTTATTTGGATGCTGCAGCTGGCAGTGTGCACGGGTCGGGACCTGCCCTGCATCAGCTGCTTGTTTTGGGCCCCTCGGGGCATGTTTGCCTCCATACTTGCTCAGTTTTTTTCCACTTCCGTGGTTGTTTTCACACTTTTAATCCAGTAGTGATTGAAAGGAAAGCAGCGGAGGTCACCCACGTGTCCAGGCGTTGTGGGTCTCTGGTGCTGCCCAAGTGGCTTGCTATCCCTCGTTAAACTTGCCCATTGCTGCTAATGAAGATTAGTGCAAGGAGGAAATGCATAATTAACGTCCTGATCTGAGGCAGAGGTGGCAGAGGGGATGGGTTTCCCCAGCGCCTTAACAGGGAGTGCTGGGGTCCAGAACAGCCTCAGGGACCCGTGGAGATGTGGCACTGGGGGATGTGGTGGGGTGGAGTGGGCTTGGGGATGTTTCCCAACCTGAATGATTCTGTGAGCAGAAGGGTGAGAAAGGCAGAGAGCTCGCTGATCTCTGCAAGGGAGGTTGTCCTGTCAGTGGGAGCAACTCTAACCCGTTCCCTTTGCTCTCCATCTTTGCAGATTGCTCCCCAGAAGCACAGCCCAAATACATCAAAGGCAACAAGCGCTACGGCCGCCGATCGCTGCCGGAGTTCCAGCAGTCAGTGGAGGACTTTGCTGAGGTGACCGTCCTCGAGCCGCTGGGAGAGGAAGTGCAGCCTCCGCACATCACGACCAGCGGCCGTGAGGAGGTGAGCAGGGGGGCCGTGGGGCAGGGTGACACGGTGATGTGTGCTACCCACCTGCCTGGCCAGCAGTTCAGTGCGGGCTGTGAGCCGCGCTCTGTGGCTGAGCTGATGTGGGCTGGGGGTATGCAAGCAGGAGGAGCATCCTCATCCGTCGGCTCACCTGCGGAAAGCCAGCTGTGGCCATGAACTACAGCATGGCTGGGTGGGAAGGGACCCATCCGTGGCCTTGGGCACCTCCAGGGATGGGACAGCCACTGCTCCAGGCAGTGCCAGGGCCTCACCGCTGTCTGGGTGGAGGATTTCCCATCGCATCTGATCCACATCTCCGCTCCCAGCTTGGCAGCAGGCTGCCCCAGCAGCATTTCCTTGGAGCTGGGTCCATTCCAGCCTTCTGCAGGTCTGCCAGCCATTGTCAATTCAGCACTCGGTGCGTGGTAGGAGTTTTCCAGTAGGAGGGAGAAATGCAGCTGCTTTCCCCTCCCCTTCCTGGCGTCACTTTGCTCTTTCTGGGCTCTGCAGCTGCCCCACGCACAAGCATGCTCCTCCTGCAGGAGAAAGGGAGACGTTCCATAGAATCACTGAGGCTGGAAATGACCTCCAAGATCCCCACCCCACCGTGTCTACTGACCAGTGCCCCATCTCTGCGTTTCTTGGACACCTCCAGGGACGGTGACCCCACCACTCCCTGGGCAGCTGTGCCAGTGCCTGCCTGCTCTTTCAGAGAAGTTTTTCCTTATTGTTAATTCTGTGAAGCAGATCTTCCCAAAGCTGTGGGGATGCTCTTCCATCTCCCAGTGCTGCCCTGACCTGGAAATCGGTGCGAATCCACCCACACCCTCCAGGGAAGCGATGCCCTCGATAGAGGCCACCCTAATTTTATTCCTCTGTTTCAGCTGTTGAGTAGGTGTAGAGGGCTAGCCCATTAACAAGGTCAGCCAATTAACTAAATTGGTACACAACTGCCAACAGGGAGCGCAGACTCCTGGCACTGCCTCTCGTTGCGCTCCTTTGGATGGATGGAGTGATAATTCCCTCGTACCTTGAGCCAAAAAAGAGGATAAATGTGTGAAATCCCTACTTCTCATCTTTATCGGTGCTAGTTTCTTAGCTCCAAAAGATGATTCTCCTGTTATACACAGGAATTGGTTGTTTGCAGCCCGGGGCTGAAGTGCTGGCTGCTGTCAGTGCTTGAGTAGTCCCCAAAATTTTGGGGCCCATCCCACCCAGCAGTTCTTTCCTGCTGTGTGTATGAACTCGCTGACTGTTCCGTGAGTTTGTCTCCAGCTCGGGGTGTTTTGCCAGCCTGAGAATTGGGGCAGTGTGGCTTAATTGGCGCTCGCTCTCAAGCGGTGCCAATTAGAAGGGCTCAGGCTCTGTCTGAGCAGCTTCCTTCCCTCCCAGCCTCTCATTTCGTGTTGACAGAGCTGAGGTGGGCCAGTCTGTGGGGATCAGCTGCCCGGGGCGGCTCTGCCACATCCATCCCTGGTGACTTTCTGGGAACCACTGGAGCAATCGGGGCTGAATTCAGCACTGTCACCAGGCTGTGTGCAAATGGGTAATGAGAAATGAGTGGCTGTGGCAGCGTTAGGATGCGGTGCTGTTGGAGATGCAACTGTGAAAGCCTCTGGAAATGCGGTGTGAATGCTTGCAGTGGTTGAAGCTGCTCATCTCCAGCCCCAGTTGTCATCTGAGATTGCTTCTCAGGAGGGTGGTGCTGCAGTGGCACAGCTGCCCAGGAGTGGTGGGGTCACCATCCCTGGGAGTGTTCTCGAGTGGTGGAGATGTGGCACTGAGGGTTGTGGGCATGGTGGGGTGGTTGGAGTTGGGGATCTTAGAGGTCTTTTCCAACCTGAATGATCCTATGATCCTAAAGTCTTGGTGCGAGTGACAGATTTTGTGGCATAGAGTGGCATAGAGCTGGCCAAGCATGCTTGGGGAATGCTGTCCTTGTTATAGTTTCCTTTTTGCCTGGTGTGATGGTGCAAGGTTGGGGTGAGGCAGGTTCAGTGGCTGTGGGGTCCCCAGCATCGTGTCCCCAGGTATGTGGTCAAATGTGCCTCATTCCCAGGCTGCGCTGATTTCCAGACATCAGCACCAGGCATCTGTCATCTCCTTCCCAGCTGCTGGGCTCTGCTCTGGGAAAAGTCCCTCCTTCATTGCAGGAGGCAGAAGCTCATAGAAGCCCAAGGGATGGGGCTGGGATGTGGCAGCAGTTCTGCCCCATCTGTTCCCCAGACATCTGTTTGTTTGCTTCTGCAGGGAGAGGGCTGTCTGGTGTGGCTTTGTTATGGGAGAGGAGATGAGAGCTGCCTTGCCCCAAACCACGGGGCTGTACCAGAGCCTTATCCTGTACGAATCAGGTTCTGCGAAGAGCGGCTCAGCGTCGTGCTCGCTCTCCCCAAAGCCACATTTATTGATGCTCCGCTTTGCAGCTGAGGATAACCCGTAAGGTTGGGTTGTGGAGTTGTGCTGCCTTCTAGCAGCCCTTGCTGTGCCTGCCGGGCTCTGAGCTCATCCCCGGGCAGACGCAGGAGGATGAAATAGGGGCTGTCAGGACAGGCACGGGGGATCACCTTGCGCTCAGTGTGTGCTCCTGATCATCATTTTAATTAGCCATATATTCTGGGGGAGAACAAAGGTCTGTCTCGCAGAAGCAGATGGCAGGGTGGGAGAGGTTGCTAAGTTATTATGGGGAGAGGCCACCGCGAGCAAACGGCACAGGCTGCAGATGCTCGCCGGGCCCCGAGCTGCAGGATGGGAGCATTGAAAGCTGCGGCCATCTGCTCCTCGGGCAGCCGAGCACGCGCCGCTGGGATAATGCATTCCTGGGATCCCAATCCTGCACACAGCCGCCGATGTGTGTGACCCACATCCAGCTGCAGGGCTGGGAACAATGCTCCGTGGGGCAGCGGGGCACGCCGGCCCCTTTTGTCCTCCCACTGTGCCCACCCTAAGCTTCCCCCCCCATCAAACAAAGGGTCCCCAGACATAGCAGCAGCTCCCAGGGGCGATGGGGAACGCACTGATCTTTAATGGCATCACCCCCTCTCTGAAGATGAGCACCAGGCTCTTCTTTCTGGCTTCCCTGAAGCGTGGAATCATTCAGGTTGGGAAAAGACCAAGGCCTCAGGTTGTACCAGGAGAGGTTTAGGTTGGATATCAGGACAAACTTCTTTACAGAAAGGGTTGTTAAGCACTGCAATGGGCTGCACGGGGAGGTGGTTGAGTCACCATCCCTGGATGGGCTTAAAAACCCTTTGGATGTGGTGCTCGGGGCATGATTTAGCAGAGGGTTGCTAGAGTTCAGGCAGGATGGTTAGGATGAGGTTGGACTCGATGATCTTTAAGGTATTTTCCAATTTGAGCAATTCTGTGATTCCATGAAGACCTCCAAGAACCCCCCAGTCCAACCCCAACACGTCCCCACTGCCTGTATCCATCATCTGTTGAGCAAAACAGGGATCTGCCCACCCCAATGCCTCAGTCGTGGCTGTAGCCAGACAGCTCTGCTTGAGGCCAAAATCCACAGCTTTCCAGTGTGCTGTTATTTACGTTCCTGGCATTGTCCCGAATACCCAGCTGAGCTCCAGCCCTGCCTGTGCCAGCCGATCCCTGCCTGCAGCCTTACAGGGGAACAAAGGCTGGTCTCCCCCTCTCTGGGATCCCCTGGCCCCACAGCAAAGGGCCGTGTGGGGCTGCTGGCAGCGGCCGTTCCCTCATCCGGCAGCAGGGCTAAAAAAGTACAGTGACCTAATCCAGTTTCCACGGCAACGCTGTAGATTAATGGCTTTTAGCTGTAATCTGAATGAGGCGTGTTGAACTTCTGTAGGATGATTTAGAGCCTCTTTATGTCCTGGGTGACTTTGACTTTAAGTCTGTCGGTCCCATGCACACGCAAGGACACGCTTGTAATGCAGAAGTAACATCTGCTGATGCTGTTGCTGGACTGGGAGATTAAATTGCTGAGCATTGCGTGCTAGTGAAGACCCTCAGCTGGTACAAGGGAGGCAGAGGAGGCAGGATGCTCAGGTTGGGCCAAGCTCAGGCTCCTGGCCCTATGCTCCGCAGGCAGATGCGTCCCTCCTTGCAAGATGGGATGCACAAAGCAGTGAAATCCCCATTTCCCACACTGTGTGAGCTTTGGGAGCAGATGTCCCTGTGGTGCTCGTGTGAGATCGTTGCAGCTTAATTACTTGCTGTGGGTGCAGGTTGCCTGGGATGCTGGGGCTCCGCAGCTGGTGCGAGGTGATGTGAAACCACCCTGAGAGTGTGTGCCGTTGGGCTGTCCATGGTGGGGATGTTCGAGGCTCTAGGTGGGCTCTGCTTGTGCTCTGCCAAGCCAGCTGTCTGCGAGTGGGATCCACGTGGGCTGCAGGAGTCACTCTGCAGCAGGAAATCAGGTGCTGCAAGGAATGGATGATGCAAATTCAGATGATTCCCGTGCACAGCACAATCTTTGCTGCATCCCCGCTGTCTCATCCATCAATATTGCTAAGAAAGCAACGTGGAGAGTTCAAAAACCAGCAAATCTCTCATTCCCTCCCCATCGAGCTGCTGGGACGTGCTGCTATCTGCCACCATACCTCTCCTGGGCCATCTGTGGGGCTTTGGCAGCTCCTGCCATGGCTGTGGTGTGTCCCCCAGCAGCACAGTGTGTGCCAGGAGCAGTAGCATCAAACAGCCAAGGGCTGCCTGCTGGGAGCAGGGAGATGAAAGCCTGGCAGCCTGCAGCTCGTTTGATGCTGATCATGGAGTCTTTCATACGTGTCGTGTCTTGCAGTCATAACAGCTCAAGATCCCTTTTTGTTTTCTCCCCAGCGCTGGAAGACTCAGGACAGCGAGGAGTACGAGGCAGAAGGTAAGGGCAAACAGATGGATGTGGTTCTGCTTCAAAGCTGGAAGGAGAACCATCACAGGAGCCTGAGGGTGGTCTCAGAGCTGTGCTGAGCTCCTGGCCTGATTCTGGCTGAGCTGACACTGCTTCAGGCACACAGCTGGGTCTTTCCTTGCTTGAAATGGGAGCGAGCCCCAAACTGGGAGTGGTGATGAAAGCACATCTCCTTGAGGGCACTGCCTGATGTCTCAGCATCTCTGCGTGCCCTGCTGCTGCTCGAGCTCCTCCTTGTCCCCCCAGCTGCCCCTGAGACACGTGCCTGTCCCTGTAGTGGAGCAGGGTGGTCGCTAGATGTCACCACGGGCCAGCCCTCGGTTCCCTGTTAGCGCAGCTGGGTGATCCCGGGGTGTGCTTTGGGTTGGGATGCTCGGGGTGGACCCCGTAACAGAGAGCTGGCGTGAGCTGCTGTGCTCTTCTCAGCAAAGCCCATGGCACGTGAGGATGTTCTTATGGCTAAGCCATGCAACTCCTCATTGCTCCAACACCTCCCCCATGTTAGCTGCTGGCTAACCCTTGCCCCATCCACCAGGAACCAGAGTTTTGCTCCAGAAACCACTTTCTCAGCAGGCATGGGGAGGTGGCCTTGCAGCTGGGCAGACTTTAGCTGGTTTGTCTCTAGTGGCTCTATTCAAGAGCTTCTCTGTAAATCCTGTAATCCTTTAGAGAGGAGGACCCTCTTCTCCACCGGAGTTGGGCAGCAGGGCTATGCCCCTCTGGCTGCCAGCCACCTCCATCCTGGGGGTCCCAGCTTGCCCTGTGCTTGGACATGGGGATCCCTTGCTTGTGGTGGAAGTTAAATGCCCCATGAAATCTGCTTTTAGAAGAGTCTGATAGCCACACCGGTGCTGGTAGTCATACCTCAACATGCCAAGTGTGCATTGGGGTCTACAGAGCTCCTTGTGGTGTGCAAACTCCATTAATCTCCTGTTGGCTGTCACTGCAATTAATGGATCATTAATTAACTGGGGCGATTTTCTCCCATTTCAGGGCAGCTGCGCTTCTGGAACCCAGATGACCTGAATGCCTCCCAGGGCACATCACTGCCCACACCAGAGTGGGTGGAAGAGAAGCTGCAAGAGGTCTGTGAGCACCTCGGCATCACCAGGGATGGCCACTTGAACCGCAAGAAGCTCATCTCCATCTGCGAGCAGTTCGGGCTCCAACACATTGATGGGGAGGTGAGTGGAGCTGGGGGTTGCTTAAGCAATAAAGCATACCCCGGATTCCAAGCATATCTCCTTAATCCTAGGAATTTTCTATCTAGAAAGGAAACGTTGGTTCCAATGTCCTTAGATATGTCTTTGTAAAGTCAAAAGCAACTGCGGGCTGTTTCTGTTCTCCTGGCAGAATCTACTAAAGGTTCAGTTTTATTAAAGAGAGGGGAAAAAATGCTTTTTTCATGTCTTAAAATGACTTGAAATGGTTTCCTTTCTAAAGTTTGGTTCTGAGCTGCTGTTGCTTTGCTGGGCAGCATATAGCTCTGTGAGATGGCTGTCCCAGCTGATATACTGATATACTCTTGTAGTCTGTTTGCTTTACTATTCCTTTCTTTGTAGAAATCTAGGGAATAGAATCACACAGAATGACCAGGGTTAGGAGGGACCTCAAGGATCACGAAGCTCCAACCCCCCCCCCCCCCCCCAGACCACAGGCAGGGCCACCAACCTCCACATTTCACAGCAGCCCAGGCTGCCCAGGGCCCCAAACAACCTGCCCTTCAACACCTCCAGGGATGGACGGGGCATCCACAGCCTCTCTGGGCAGCTCTTCCAGCACCTCACCACTCTCACAGCAAACAACTTCCCCCTCACATCCAACCTCAATCTTCCCTCTCTTAACTTAAAACCATAGGAGCTGGTCTGCTGTGCCAAATGTTGCTGCGTGTTTTCAGCAATAACAGCCTTGATTTCTATCCCTCGTCTCTTGCAGGTGCTTGAAGAGGTGCTCCATAACCTGGAGCAGGATGGCACTATGAGCGTGGAGGATTTCTTCTACAGCCTGTTTAGGAATGCAAAGCCACTGACACCCTCAGCATCTACCCCGTACCGGCAGCTGAAGAGACACCTCTCCATGCAGGTGAGGGATGGGCATGGAGCTCTGGCTCACTGTGCTGCGGGGAGATCGGAGTGCCCCAGGTCACTGTGGAACTGGAGCGCTATGGGGAAAGCTGTGGGGACAGAATGGTGTAGGAATGTCCTTATGCTTGAGGTAGGAGAGATGGCTTCCTTGATCTTAGTGGTCTTTTCCAACTGTAACGATCCTAATAATGGGGTTTGAGGATGCGTCTTGCCAGATGTGACGTGTGGCAGCCTGGGGTTGGCTCCAGACTGTGGCGGTGCACATCCCATTCTTCCACTCTGAGTTCTGGGAGATTTTGGAATTGTTGACCAGCTCTGCCCAGAGCTGAGACCTGTGTGTGCTCCGTCTCAAGGGGAGGAGCACTTAATACCAAAAACTATTCTTCCTTGGGTTCCTTAGACTCAATGTTCCCAATGGGTCAGAGAATCACACAATCACAGAATGGCCCGGGTGGGAGGGACCTCAAGGATCACGAAGCTCCAACCCCCCACCACAGGCAGGGCCACCAACCTCCACATTTCACAGCAGCCCAGGCTGCCCAGGGCCCCATCCAACCTGGCCTTGAACACCTCCAGGGATGGACGGGGCATCCACAGCCTCTCTGGGCAGCTGTTCCAGCACCTCACCACTCTCACAGCAAACAACTTCCCCCTCACATCCAACTGAAATCTGCCCTCCTCAACTTCAAACCACTTCCCCTTGTCCTGCTGTTATCTCCCCTTTCCAAGAGCTGGTCCCTCCCACCTTGGGCTGTTCTCCAACTCTCTTTAAGCCCACTGTGCTGGGTTGTGCTGTGGTCCCATGAGGTCACTGCTGGGCGTTGGCGTGGCAGTGAGGAACAGCAGGATTAATCCTTAATCTCTAGATCCCTGCTAGCAACATGACCCACGTCAGCCCTTCCTGGATGGGTGTGCAGGGGGCCGGGCCTGCCTGTACCCTCCACAGCTCTCCCCTTTTCCTCCAGTCGTTTGATGAGAGCGGCCGCCGCACTGCAGGCCCCGCGACCATGCCCAGCACCATTGGGTTCTGCCTCTTCTCCGGCCTGGACGATGGCATGGGTTATGGCTGTGTGGAGGGCATCCTGGACTGCTGGCACCAGGAGGGCGTGGAGAACAGCCAGGACGTCCTGAAGGTAATGGCAGGCTTGCCTCAGCCCTGCTGGCTCTTCTCTGTAGGGTTTTGGGTTGTAGCTGGGTTTTTCCTTCCTAAAAAATCAGTCTGGGCGGAACTGTTCTGGGATATCCCCAGTGATGTCCATCATTGAAATGGTGTGTATCTGAGAGCCAAAAGTTAATGATAGGTGTAATAGGGCTTCCAGCTTAGCTCAGAGAGGTCAGCTGTGTTTGTAGAAAGCAACCTGATGCCTTTACGTTGCTGAGTATGGCACCTGCAAACCTGTTAGTGCTCACATGGCCTGGGTTATGGCTTGCACAGGAATCAAGAGCAGCATTGGTGAAACCCTGCTGACTTCTTTACTGCAAACTAGTGCTTTATTACACGTTACCCAGTTGCTCTGTGTATTGTGAATCAGGTGCCTGAAGTCAGTCTTCTCCCTGCCCACCCTGCTAGAAGCTGTGCATGGGATCAGACACTCACACATGCTCATTCCGAGAGCATCTCTGAGTTGCTGGCAATGGTAACAACAGTTTTCTCTTAGCATTTCCAGGGTGTGTAGATTTTGCACATCCAGGCTGCCGTAAACACTTTATCCAAAGCTCTGTCATTGCTCTCCAGCAAATAAAACCCAGCTGGAGTTTGCATGTGTGCAACTCAGCTCTCTAACAGTGCTATGTGAGCCAGACTTGTGTGGTATGCCTTTAGCTTACCTCCTGCCTGTTGCTTTCTCCCTGGCTTGCTGTGTTTTGCAGTGTGTGTGCAGAGCATCCCGTCTGTCCTGCTTTGTGTGAGGGAAATCCCAAGCACTTCTCACAGTAACTTTCTAATAGAGGTGGAGACCTCACTGGGAAAGACCTCTTCTGTATTGCCTCTCTTACACACCCTCATTCTTTTACTGGGAACACTTTCAACCACTTTTTTGCAGCATTTGAATATTTTAAAAGGGCACTGCAATTTGGCCCAACAGAGAGTTGATACTTCAGTCAGGCAGGACCTTCATTTCCACGTGGTCTTGCAGCATTGTCATGGTGTTTTCCATCGCCACAGCTGGCAGCAGCACTTCAGTGTAGGAAGACGCCAGAGGTGTCTCTTGTAGTGCCCCAAAGCCATTCATAGCAAGCACAGATCTCTTCTGAGCCTGTTCAGTTCATTCTGTCAGTCTGTGTCCAAGTGCACAAGAAAGCACATTCTGTTCTAACACTGGATTGTTTCACAGGCTTTGGATTTCAGCCTGGATGGGAAGGTGAACCTGACTGAGCTGACACTGGCACTAGAAAATGAGCTTCTAATAACCAAGAACAGCATCCACCAGGCGGCCCTGGCCAGCTTCAAGACAGAGATCAGGCACTTGCTGTAAGTCACTGGGATCGCTGGTCCTGCTTTTCCCTTTGGTTTGTTCCCCCGTCCATCTGTATGCTGTGCATATAAGCTCCATCTGTAAGCAGTGTTGAGTTTTCTGCTGTCTACCTTGAAATACTGTCCTTGGTTATCCACCCACTGCAGATCAATGCATCCATGCAACTGCTGGCCTGTAAGCCTGCAGGTGTTACCCACCAGCTTATGTAACTTTGTGCCTCTCAGCTCCCCTATTGTATCCTCTATGGCTACAAGATGGGGCAGGCCCAAGTGTTTCCCTTTCCTTCGCCCTAGGGAGCGGGTTGACCAAGTGGCCAGAGAGAAGGAGAAGCTGCGCTCGGATTTGGAAAAAGCTGAAAAACTGAAATCTCTGATGGCTTCTGAAGTTGATGACCACCACGCAGCAATAGAGCGCCGGAATGAGTACAACCTCAGGTATGGTGTTGGGTCACCCCATGGGTGACAGCAGCTCCTGCTTATCCTGAGGGTTGCTGCAGGGTAGCACTGTAAGTGCTTGGGGCTGGAGCTTGCGGGAGGGGTGAGCACCTGAGGTTTGGCTGAAATGCAGCCTGAGATTGTCCTGTGGTTGGCCAAGCTGAAGCAGTCCTGTGCTGTTCCTTCCTCGCCTGCCAGACTCATCTATGGGTCCCAGGTGGTGCCAGCCCTATTCCCATCTCTCTGCTTCCCACCCCTGTGTCTGTGCACACCATCCACTTTCCCCATTACGAGGTGCGTGTAGATGTCAAACTTCAAATATTGACATCTCTGGCTGCAGAAACATCAGCCTGAATCCCAAAATCCTGGCCAGGCTGTGCTGCACATCTGAAATGTCGCTGAGCCATGCAGTTAATCCGTGCTTCTCCAGGCAACAGTCCCTCCTGGTGCAGGCACTGATAGGAGCAGCGCCGATTACCGCCCAGCTTAACTCACAGCAGTATTTGCCTGCTTCTTTTCCTGAGCTTTTCTTACCTTTGATGCCTTAATAGAAAGCTGGATGAGGAGTACAAGGAACGAATCGGCGCTCTGAAGAATGAGCTGCGGAAAGAGCGCGAGCAAATCCTGCAGCAGGCTAACAGACAGCGACTGGAGCTGGAGCAGGAGATAGAGAAGCTGAAAACTGATGAGAACTACATCCGTGACCGCCTCACGCTGTCCCTGAAGGTAACAGAATGAATGGATCCAGAAGTGTGGAGCGATGCTTGTGATTAGCTCCTTAACTATAGGATCCCTGCCGGAGTAGGTTGAGCTAAGTGAAAGTAGGTTTAGCTGCAAGATAAAGGCATCGGGCTCAGTGGTCCTTATGAGTCCCTTCCAACTCATAGAATCATAGAGTGAATTGGGTTGGAAGGGACCTCGAGGATCATTGAGCTCCAGCCCCCCTGCCACATGTAGGGCCACCAACTCGGGGTGTTTCTATATCTATAATTCTATATCTGTAATGGTGTTTTTTGGATCACCTCAATAGGTTCCTGCTTGGTCTCACGGGGCTCCATTTCAATGTTAAAGCAAGCCTCCTTGCTTATTTCTTTTGGAACGCTCTTTTCTGCCTTCCAGTGCAGTCTATCACCTGTGACTCTACACGCTCACATCTTTTTCCCATATTATTTTTTAGGAAACACTTAAATCACAACCAACTTCTCTCTGAAGCTGACAGTTGCTGTATCATAATGTAATGCTTTGGATTGCTTGTAAGCTTATCACAGGTGAAAGATAATGGTGTTACCTTAGGAACATCACAAGCACTGACAGTCAGTGGGTGTTAGTACACGTGTTGTGTTGAGGAGAGCGGCTTCTAAGCAGGCTGGCTGCCCTGTGAGCATCGAGGGAGCTGTATAACACTCCTGAAGCAGCAGTTTGAAAGAGAGAGGAGTTGGTGTGTGCTGGGACCACCAGCAGCTGCTGTTTTGTGGCAAAAGGGATTGTGTGTGTTTGAAGAGTGGAAAACCAATGTGCAATTCCCATTGCTGGCTGAAATTCATAACATTGTCGGGCTCTAACTTGACTCTCTAATGAGCCATTGCTTGCTATTGCTTTGCTTCTGCAACTGCTGAGGCTGCTGGGTTATGTTTGGTGCAGGAAAACAGCCGTCTGGAAAGCGAGCTCGTGGAAACTGGAGAAAAGCTGGCCGAGTATGAAAGCCTGGCAAGCAAACTGCAGAGGAACTTGGAAAATGTCCTGGCTGAGAAGGTAAAACCTCCTCTTTACCAGCACATGCTCCCAATTGCCCAACTCATTTCCAGTGAAGGAAATCACAGATCCTCCAGACTGGCTGTAGTTTGGTTGAAATTGACAGTGGAGAGCAACATGGCAAAGCAATCATTCCATGGGTTTGAAGAATGTTTTGTTTGTGTTGTTTTTTTTTTTACCCCCTTCATAATTTTGGATATATCCAATCTACAGATCCTTTCTAGGGCAGCTCATATCATAGAGTCCTAGAATGTCCTGGGTTGCAAAGGAGCACAAAATGCTCACCCAGTTCCAACCCCCTGCTGTGTGCAGGTCCCCAACCAGCAGCCCAGGCTGCCCAGAGCCACATCCAGCCTGGCCTTGAATGCCTGCAGGGATGGGGCATCCACAGCCTCCTTGGGCAACCTGTTCCAGTGCCTCACCACCCTCTGGCTGAAAAACTTCCTCCTCATATCCAACCTAAACCTCCCCTGGCTCAGTTTAAGACCATTCCCCTTGTCCTATCACCATCCACCCTCACAAACACCCCTTTTTTGATGCAGCCCAAAACACAGTTGGCCTTCTGGGCTGCAGGCGCACATTACGAGGTGTTTGGTGTTGCACTGCACCTCTGCTAAACCTTCATCTGAAAATCGAGATGACATCTGAATGTGGTGGTACTCCAGTGAGAAAATAATAAATAAGGCAGAGAGAGGCAGCAGGCTGTGAGCAGGGCTATGTGGAAGGCTGACTGGGTGGTGCTGGTGCCGTTTCAGTTTGGGGACCTGGATCCCAGCAGTGCGGAGTTCTTCCTGCAGGAGGAGAGGTTGGCCCAAATGAAGAACGAGTACGAGCTGCAGTGCAGGGTGAGTGGAGCCTTGGGGTTGGGGACCCAGCACTGGGCAGGGATGGGATATTTGAGTGCTGTCTGTTTCTGGAACAGCTCTGGCTTAAGGAAATAGAACTGTATGCATTTAAAGCTTGCTTTCTCCTCCCCACATCTTGTACAGCTGAATGCTTCTTGAAGGTGGGTCTGCAAGTATCTATTTCTGTATCTGTTTTCTGAGGGTTGCACTGATTGCAAGCAATTGGCTCATCTGTTCTGCATTATCCCTATTCACTGTAGAACCAGCTTGGCTCGGGACTGTAATTGGAACAGCATAGCAGCTCTGTTAAGTTGGGGTTAAAAAGCAAATATTTTCTAGAAATATTTGCTGAACTGATTAATATTTTTTGATAAGAATTGGCTTGAATATGCAGCTGGCTCTTTGAGTACTGGCAGACACTGTCAGTCTTCAGGGTTCCCTTTCTGAACCCTCCAAGTCTCCAGAGTTGCATGTTTACACGTTCAGGCATTCATATTCTTCAATAAATGCTGTTCACTGAGCTCAGCACGCTGTGTTTGGCACAAACACTTGGGAGGTTCTGCTGGCAAGTGGGCAGGAGTACCAGATGGAAAGGCACTAATGAGGAGATCTCTTTCCTAATTTGATCTTTTACTTCTGCTTTGATTTTTTTTTTTTTTTTTTTTTTTTTTAAGTAGAATGGTATTTGAAGCATCTCTCTTCCATGCTTGGAAGGGTTCCGAAGGTGGTGTTTAAAACTGTAGGAGGAAAAGGGAATAAAAAGTGAAAGGTCCTACAGAGTGGTAGAGTTCAGAAGCACAATACATGCATGTATCACTCTGAAGGAGGTTCTGTTGTCTTAATAAGAAACTAATAAGTATCTGCTACTTGCACATGGTTGGTTGGAACCTGGAAAAACAGTACCTTCTCCAAAAGAGGGGACCTGTAGAGTCATTCAGGTTGAAGAAGACTTCCAAGTGCCCAACCCCAGCCCACCCCACCATAGCCACTGCCCACATCCCTCAGTGCCACATCTGGGACACATCCAGGGACAGTGACCACTCTTGGGCAGCTATGCCACTGCAGCACCGCTCTTTTGGAGAGGAAATATTTCCTAATATCCCACCTGATCCTCTCCTGGCACAACTTGAGGCCATCACCTCTCATCCTGGTTGACTGGCAAGACTGAGTCCTTACCTGCAGTAATTCTCTCCTGAATGTTGTATCTCTGTGTTATGCTGGTGTGCAGACGCCCAGCTGTTTGGCTGCTTTTACCAAAGCTTTTCTTTGTTTCTCCCTTGCAGGAGCTGCAGGATCAGATCGATGAGCTGCACTCAGAGCTGGAGGAGTACCGCACTCAGGGCAAGGTGTTCAGGCCATCCCTGAAAAACTCACTGTTGGAGGAGTTTGACATTGATATCAAAAGTTATGGCAACAGCGGCGTTGAACCTGACCAGGGTAAGGCATGTTTCCTCTATGGAATCTCCTGCAGTGCAGATATTTATAATGTCTTGGATGGGGCCATGTAAAGACTTTCCCAAACCTTCACGGTGAAATTCTTAGCAGCACTCCCATCTTAATGTGCAACATTAAATGCACATGACTGCTGTACCATGTTCAGAGCTCAAATACTAGAATGGCCTGGGTTGCAAAGGAGCACAGTGCTCACCCAGTCCCAACCCCCTGCTGTGTGCAGGTCGCCAACCAGCAGCCCAGGCTGCCCAGAGCCACATCCAGCCTGGCCTTGAATGCCTGCAGGGATGGGGCATCCACAGCCTCCTTGGGCAACCTGTTCCAGTGCTTCACCACCCTCTGTGTGTATGAATACATCTGTTGAAAACGTAGCTCTTGGTGTTTCAAGGTGATGCATGTAATTATTCTCTTTAAAGGGCTTGGGTCGGAAGACTGCAATCCATTAAATATGAGCATAGAGGCTGAGATGGCCATTGAGCAAATGAAGGAGCAACATCACAGGGATTTGCATCACCTCAAGCAGGAGCTGGAAGACACTGTAAGCTATTTTTGTTTAGGACTTCACCAACTTTTGCAGCCTTTTGTAGAAGTGTGGTCTTGGAGGGGTCCAAGCCTGTTCTGCAACAGGACCAGGAGTCATTGATCCTGTTGGGCTTTTGTTGCATTTGATACACTGGTCTTCAGCTCCACTTAAGAGCTGGTAACTATGCTGCATCTGTATAATGATTTCATGTATGGTATAAGATGGGGGTAATGAAATTGTATTCTGACAGAGTGGCAACTCTCTGCCCTGGTTTGCAAAGGGAAACAAGTGTTGCTTGTGGGGAAAGGGAACTAAAGCAATATAACCCTGAAATCATTACTTTTCTTGTCATTTCTAAAACCTTAATGAAGGGAAACCCCTCGCCAGCCTCTTAATCTGGGGAGGGTTTTGAAGAATGTGTTGGTGAAATGCTTCCATGGCAGCTTACAAACCTGACTTAGGACTTTAAAATGAGCAGGTTCTCTCTACTGTGACAAAATTCATTTAACGTCAAGGTATGAGTTTCACAAAGCCATCTTTATCACATGATGCTGAGCTCTTAGCAGGGGAAACCAATGTAAAGAGTGAGTCACAGAGTCACAGAATGGCCCGGGTTGGAAGGGACCTCAAGGATCACGAAGCTCCAACCCCCCACCACAGGCAGGGCCACCAACCTCCACATCTCACAGCAGCCCAGGCTGCCCAGGGCCCCATCCAACCTGGCCTTGAACACCTCCAGGGATGGACGGGGCATCCACAGCCTCTCTGGGCAGCTGTTCCAGCACCTCACCACTCTCACAGCAAACAACTTCCCCCTCACATCCAACCTAAATGTCAAAATGCTCTATAGAATATGTGAAAATATTCTAGAAATGTTTCCTGTGCATTTCTGTTGTATGTTCTGGAGAAAGCCAAACAGTTTGTGTTCCTCCTGCAGGTGAATCACTATGAGAAGCAGCTGGATGAGACAAAAACCCACTGTGAGAAGGAGCAGGAGGACATGAGGAAGAAGTACAGCGAGGAGATGCGTGTGATGGAGAAGCAGATAGCTGGGCTCAGAAGCCAAGTTGCAGAGCTGCAAGGAGAGGCTGCAGCACTCAGGGAGCAGCAAGAAAAGCTTGGCTGTGAACATAATGCTGAGAAAAACAAGCTGCAGGTCAGCTTCAGTGAGGAGAAAGCCAATCTGCAGGAGCTGCTGAGGCAGGAGCATGAGGATGATGTTAGAGCCAGGTTGGAGCAGGCAAATGAAAAGTTCAGTCGAGAGCGGGAGGAGCTGATCCAGAACGGTGTCTGGGCAGAGGAGAAGATGAGAGCACTGCTGCAGGCACTGCAGGATGAGAAGGGAGAGCTGGAGCATGGCTTCCATCAGAAGCTGGAGAGGATGGCAGAAGCACATGCCCTGGAGAAGGAGGAGCTGCTGAGGAAGCACAGGCAGGAGTTGGAGGAGGAGAGGTGAGTGTCCCCATGGCTCTATAGCTGTGCTTTGTGCTGCATGGCACTGTGACCTTAGTGATGCTGGCACAGAGCTCGCTCCCAGTGCTCATTTCAGGTGTTGTAACTGTACAGTGCTTTGTTCCAGAACGCAGATGGGCTCATACACAGAGCTTTGTCTTCTGCCCCTTTTCCAGCAGATATTTCTGTTGGTTCTTAGCTCGCCCAGAGGCAGCAGTACTGCTAAAGCGTAACCAGGCGTGGTTAATTTGAGCTCCATTCAGCATCCCTGTGCTTTACAGTCCTTTGATTTCGAGTTGTCCTTTTCTGAAGAAGCAAACAGGTGGTAGGTAAATGCATCTAGTCAGGAGTGAGTGTCAGAAGTAATGAGACCATCCTGGGCTGACAGGGAGAGATGGGGACAAGAATGTTTGCCCCCACAAATCCAACGCCAGGTATAGGAGAACACATCCCGTGGCAATTATCATTGCATTATCAATGAATTATCACTGAAGTTTCAATAAATGGCCTCGTTTAACTTTTGCTCTCAGCAAACAGTAGTGCCACTAAAACTCAGTAGGAGAAAGTAAGTATTCAGTTTAAGTAGCCTTGAAAATGTATCTCTTCCTGAGATAGCCCAGGGTTTAGTAATGTGTTATGTTAACCACGTTTAGGCAAAAAATGGAAAGTGACTATAACAGAAGAGCATCTCATGCTGAAAGCCAGTTCTCTGCTGACACCCAAACACTTGTGAATAAGTATGAAGAAACCATCCAAAGTCTGGAGGGCCGCTACCAGCGAGAGCTGCGTGAGTTTGTGGAACTGCAGAGAGAGGAGAAGGCTCAGTGGGAATTTGAAAGGGATGAGATTGCCCAGGAGGTTGCTGAAGCCCACGAGCAGCTGAAGGAAAGGCTGGCAAATGAAAAGGCTGCATCTGTTGCCCTGAGCCAAGAGAAGGAGCTCCTGGAGAAGAAGTTTAAAGAGGAGGTGAACGCGTTGGTGTGCGAGAAGGAGCAGCTCCAGAAAGAGCTGCAGGAGCTGAGGGATGCTGCTGAGGAGCAGGAGAGAAAGCTGAGCAGTGAGATGCTACAGCTTCAAAATGACCACGAGAAAGAGCTGAAGGACAAACAGGAGCTTATCAGCACGGTGGAGGAAAGTGGGAAGCTGGTCAGCCAAAAGCTGGAGAGACTCAACAGTGAGTATAAGCGGGAGAAGGAAGAACTGAATTCCAAACTTCTCGCCTTGGAAAGTTTAAACAAAGACATTTGTGTGAAAGCAGAAGCAGAAAAGGCAGAGATGAATTTGGAAATCTCAAACCTCCAAGAAAAAGTGCAGAAGTTGCAGTGGGAGAACCTTAGTTTTTCTGCACTACAGAATCACTATCGGGTCCTGGAAAACGAATACACCAAAGCAAAGAGCAAAATAGCTTCTTTCTCTGCTACGGAGCCTCTGGGAGATGATGCAGATGTTCTCATAAACCTGCAGAAAGTGCATGAGCAAGCTGTGAAGGAAAATGTCAGGATGGCTGCTGAGATTGTCAGGCTGCAGCAAAGGCTGCAAGATGCTGAGTGCAGATCCATGGGGCATGCCCAGCCTGATTGCTCTGACCAAACATTGCAGCTGCTAGATGAAGTGGATCCTCTTTTTGGAGGGCTGCCCTGTGACTGTAGAGATGAAGGCAAGGGAACGGATCTGGATGGCTTTCAGCTCCTGGAGGCTGACGCTGCAGACCTGAAAGAAGGGATGGGTTCTGGTTTGGAGGGGCTGTGTGATGGAAACGGAGTGGACAGTGGTGCACATGAGGTGTGGGTCTGCCACGTGCCAGGGGGTAGAATGGCACTGGAAAGTGATGGCAACCTTGACTTTGACAAAGATCAAGAGGCGGTTTCTCAGGTGCCTCTGCTGCAAAGAAACAGAGATCTTGAGAGAGTACCCAGGCTAAAAATACTCCAAAATGGTATTAAACAGCAGAATGTCTGTCTAAGTAACAGAGCAGCTCCCAAGAGTAACAGCTTTCATCCCGATGCTTCAAAGCTGCAGACTGAGCTCAAGCACGTCAAAGAACTGGAACGTGCTCCTGGGTCGATGAATGGTGACCTGGAGAGTGCAATACCTCAACTCTGGGAGAGGGTTGAAGAGTTGCAAGAAAGATTGATGGCACAAGCCAAGCTGCTGTCACTGCAAGAAGAAATTCAGGCAGAAAATGAGGGCCTGAAATCTGAAGTGATGAAGTTAGTTGAAAAAAACAGAGTCCTGGAAGACAACCTGTGTGAACTGCGAAGCTTTCATTGCAAGCTAGAAGAAAGTGATCTGGAAAGTATGAAGCTCTGGGAGGAAAACACACAGCTCCCCAAAACAGTCAGAGAATTGAAAGATGGCCAAACCCAAAGTGCTGGGGGAGAAATAGATGTGTCCAGGGAAAAGTTAAGGCTGCGATGCCAGCTTGGAAAGCCAGAAGAACGGGCGGCAGTGCTTAAGGCTCTGCAAGATGAGCATGCCCAATGTGGCAGCACGATGAAGGAAACACCAACAGAAAAGAGAGGTCTGCAGGAGCACAATGAGATGCCGGAGGAGGTCCCCACTCTGGTTAACCCCAATGCCATGCATTTCCAGGAGGAGGAGAGGAACGCAGTGATGCATGGCTTACAAAGCACGTGCACCGAGCTGCAGCAAAAAGTTGATCTTTTGAGGTAATGTACACTTAGAGCTTTGTGGGAAGCGTGGCAGCCCCACAATGCTCCAGCTTGCTGCTTGCTCCACGTAGAAACTAACCTAGTGTGTCCTGCTGACCATCTGTAGCCCTACTGACCGCCCTGCGGCTGCCACGTTAACCTCTGCATTTAGCCCTAGAGAGCAGTGCCTCAGAATCTGACTGCTGGTAGGTGTCTGAATGTGGATAACCATGGCTGGAACAAACGTGTGGCTTGCTCCTCTGAACGTGACTTAGCATGACATAACACAAGTGATTCGCCCGTGGATGCGGTTGCCTTTGCAGTGTGTACAGCAGGGCCCTCTGTGTTAATGTCCGAAAGGTGGTAGTTTTTCAGAATGCTTTCAGCTGTCACTAATATCACCTCTTTGTTCTTTGCCTTGCTAGCACTGAGTGTTACTTGGAAAGCTAGAATTGTTTTGCTTTTTCTAAATACCAGAGTCAACACTGAAGAGTCACAGGGCCATTGAATGGTTTGAGTTGGAAGGGGACCCTTCAAGGCCATCTGGTCCCACTCCCCACGGTGCACAGGGACACCCACAGCTCCATCAGTGCTCACAGCCCATCCCCTGATCTTGGATTTCTCTAGGAATGGGGCAGCACTGCCTCTCTGGGCACCTTGTGCAGTGCCTCGCCATCCTTAATGTAAATAACTTCTTCCTTATGTCCAATCCAACTCTCCCTCTTTTAGTTTGAACCCGTTTCCCCTTGTCCTGCCACAGCAGACCCTGTGCTGCAGTCTGCTTATGGTGGTGTGGAGCTCTTCAAATCCACAGCTACATTATTGGTATCTTAAGGACCAGAAGGTAGAGTACAGTATTGAAGTGCAAAACTTCTGCTAGCTATCTTAAATAACTTATTAACTTTTGCAGGTGTTTTGTACACTTAATATCCCCTTTCTCATCATCTAGGAAGCAGTCTAAATGTAAAATCTATACACAGCTCATATGAATTACCCAGCTGCAGCTTTGTTGCCAAGGATCACAAGCAGGTCAGGCTTTCAGTGACTTCTATTCTTTGGTGATGCACAGAAGCTGTTCTCACGTGTCTCATCTCTCTGCCGCAGGTGTGAGGCTGAGAAGCTCAGAGAAGAAAATGCCATCCTGAAAAACAAAGTGATGCTGTTAAACGAGGAGGGCAGTGCTTCCAGCCTGAAACTGCGGGAGCTGAACGGATCCCGGGAGGAGATGCGGTAAGGACTCAGTGGGACCAGGTGTGCACCTTTGGGCTCTTGCTGCAAGGTCACATCGATTCTCCTAAAGCTCCTACACACCTTAGGTATTGCCCAGGCTTTGAAGCAAGCAGACTGTCTGGTGCCATCAGCAATCCCTGTGCCCTTCCCCAGCCCACAGTTCCTCCTGCCTGATCCTAGAGCTAAAGGAGGAGCTTTAACCCATGGGTCATGTCATAGAATCACAGAATGGCCTGGGTTGCAAAGGAGCACAGTGCTCACCCAGTTCCAACCCCCTGCTGTGTGCAGGTCACCAACCAGCAGCCCAGGCTGCCCGGAGCCACATCCAGCCTGGCCTTGAATGCCTGCAGGGATGGGGCATCCACAGCCTCCTTGGGCAACCTGTTCCAGTGCCTCACCACCCTCGGGCTGAAAAACTTCCTCCTCATATCCAACCTAAACCTCCCCATCTCAGTTTCAAACCATTCCCCTTGTCCTATCACCACCCACCCTCACAAACAGCCGTTCCCCTCCTGTTTACCCGCTCCCTTCAAGCACTGGAAGGACACAATGAGGTCTCCCTGCAGCCTTCTCTTCTCCAAGCTAAACAAGCCCAGTTCCCTCAACCTTTCCTTATAGGAGAGGTGCTCCAGCCCTCAGTCTTCTAGGAAAGAAATGCATGGTGGTGTCAAGGAGGCAGGTACTCACCAAGTCTGTGCAAAGTAGTGATGCTAAGTATAAAATGAAAGTCCAGAACGACCATTTCCTGTGAGCTGAACCAGCTTGTTTTTGCAGGCATGTATATCAACAAGTAACTCTTATTCTGATGAGCTTTTCTTTTCCTAGGCAAAAGATAGAGGCGGTAAGGAAGGAGAAAATGGCTGTGCAGAAGATGGTTGACAATCTGAAAAAGCAGGTATGCAGACTGAGTCTATCAGCTTTTCTGGAGAAACATCACTGTGTAATCATTGCTCCTTCCTTAGGTGGTCCAATCTGAAGGCAACTGTAATGCTATTGCAATTGTTTCAAAAAAGATAATCTACCATTCAGTGCAAAATTAATCATAACTGACACTGCTCTCCCAATTCAGGTAGCAGATCTGAAGGTGAGGAACCAGCAGCTGGACTCTGAAAACACAGAACTGAATCAGAGGAACTCCAAAAACCAAGCGGATGTGCAGGATCTCAACCAACAGCTGGCAAGGGTGCTCAAGCAAAAGGAAAGGGAAGCAGGAAAATGTACCCTGGAAGAGTGGGAAAAGGAGAGATTGGCACTGAAAGAGGAACTAGAAAACAATAAAGTAAAGGTATGGGATAAGTGGCTCTAATGGAATGGAGCAACTGAACCTTTAGGAGTTGCATCCATTTCCCTAACCCATATCACTGGTCCCAGCACCCTCTGCTTAACCTTCATTACTGTCTCTCAAAATGAAATCTGGGCTTTTTACTTCTTGCAGTCATCAAATGTGGTGTCCTCCTTGGAGACGGAGCTGTCAAAAATGAAAGTTCAAGCTCATGTGTTGGAGCAGGAAAACCGCCTTCTCAAGGAGGAGCTGGAGAAAGCAAAACAGGTATGGCACCCTATCCAGGTACCATCAGGTGGTGGCTTAGAGCCAGCAACCTGTCTCTTCTTGGGCCCTGCGCTCTTGATTGGGATGGAAATAGTTAATTTCTCTAACCAAATGTCACAATGTAATGTATGTTATCAAGGACGTTGTTATAAACCTTCTTGAGACAGCCTCTCAGTGCAAGGCACAGCTGTTCAATTGTGGTTGATTTTGGCAAAGTCTAAGCAAGCAAAAGTTACTCCAAAGCAGTAGATCTTCACGGTTGGTTGTTAGTGACAAAGACCAAGACTTAAAGACTTTAATTCAACAACATAAAAGGCTTTTCTAGCTTGTGTGAGTAGAGTGGAATGTTTCGCTGAGCAGTTGGTGACATCCATCCAGCTCCTCTGAAGGTGTAGTTGCTTCCACCATGACCCCTATATATTGACAACAATAAGAGTAGCACTTGAAGACTTTGACAGCTCAGAACTTTAAAAAGATAATTTCCTGGAGGGCCTGGCTCTTGCCCATATAAACAGGCTTCATTTGGCAGTAAGTATATAATGATAATTATAGATAAAGAAGGCTACAAATGAATTAGCCTTCCTGATTAGGGTGCCACAAAGTTATTTTCTTTAAAGCAGAGCACTCATTTGATGTTTCCAATGCTTGGGATTTATAATGGCCTTAAAAAGCAAAAGCAGATGAGATCTATTGAGTCAAGAGTGGATTGCTGCTCAAGTGTAATTAAAGACAGAAGATTGAGTGAGCAAAGCCCAAAGTGCACAGGAGCAGGCAGACAAAGCCTGTGCTCTGTGCCAGATGGGAAAGGGATCAGAAGTCAGCTGGGTGGCTTTTCTTTCCTTCTTCTCTGGGAAGGAGGTATCCAAAGCCTTATCTACTCTGTTGATGTTAGAAGGTGACTGGGGACGTGGATGTGGGAAGGAGAATTGTCTGTTCTGGTTATTCATAAAAATAAAAACCAAAACCCAGCATAATACACAAAATGAAAATTCAAAGATTTAGTATCTGATATGTCCTCTTTCCGATGCAATTGGTGTTGTACAGCCCAATGGGTCCTATATTATGTCATGGGCTTTAACACACTAATACAAGCTGTGCAGGAGGTGTAGCACCTGTCTGCAGGTGTGTGGCACACAGGCTGCCCTGGGTCATGGGTGGTATTCTGCTCCCATCTTTTCCACTCTATCCAGTACGCTACAATTGGTCCTAAGGTGAGGAGAACCCTTTGGTGCTTGCATGTAAAGCTCTGAACTGATGGAGGGGGTTGTCTCCCACAGCTGCCCAGGTGCCCTGACATCTCTGACCTTCAGAATGAAGTCTCTAGCTTGATGACTAAGAACGAAAAGCTGCTGAAAGAAAAGGAAGCGCTGAGCGAGGAATTAAGCAGATGTGTTGATAAGGTAAGGCAGGACTGCACACCCATGTCCCTACCTGCATGCTGCAACAAGGTGCTGAAGTTCTTATATCACAGTCTGCATCCCTCTAAGCTATGAAACTGCTTTGGGTTTCCTTCTTACTTTCAGGCCAGATCAAGGCTTCTGTGCCATTGCATTTTTTCCCTTACTGCTCTTAAAGAGAGCTTTTGGAGCATAGTTTGAGTGCAGTTTGGTTACGTAGCAAATTCCAAGCACTGTGGAGCAGAGGCATGGATGGGAATGTTGCAGCAGGACAAGGAGGACAGTGTTCTTGCACTCTGTATTCTAACTCCAGGCTGGAGCAGCACAGTAGGCGTGCCATAAATAATGATCCTGTTCTGCACAGATTCAAACTGACTTGGTTGGCTTTTTTTTTTTTTGCTCTCCTCCAATTTCCTTGCATAGCTGTAACTCCATGTATCGTAACTCCTAAAGTCAAATTGAGTTAAAGAAAATCCCAAATGATTCAGCCTTAGCCGTGTAATCTTATTCCAGGTGGCCAAAGTAAGCTTCTTGGAGAGCGCTGTTGGCAGCTTGAAGCAGGAGCAGAAGTCCTGGGAACAACAGAGTCAGACCCTGAAAACACAGCTATCAGTTTCACAGGAGAAGGTATAACAGTGGGTTTTGTTACAGTCCTGAATCAAAGCATTTTGGAATTTCTGGTACAGCTGTTTTCATAGAAAACAGCCCTCTTCTAGCATGTGCAAAGACTTCATGCAACTCAGAATGGGTGTTTTGATGGGCTTTCAAAGTGAGTCCTTAAAGGACAAAAGGAAACTTGTTAAATATGACCTTTTTTCCCCACATCCAAGTTCCTCTTGCCAACTCACTCTGCCCAGCTGTCCCTCAAGCACTGCAGAGATCCAGCTTTTGCTCCCTGCTTCTCGGTGGTAGTTTGTTTCATAGCAGCCAAGAGAAGGGACAAATGGCCATTTGCTTGGCTGATGGCACTGCTCTTGTCTCTTTTTGGCTAAGGGCCACCAAGAAGAAATAATTCAAAAGGAATCTCCTTTTCCCAGCATATCACAATAAGTATTCTGAGATGGAAGATGTCTGAGCGCAGTATTTTGGCCATTTTTAAGAGGGTGGGGCAGCTAATTTGAAGCAGAAACTGTTTATCATTTCTGTGAGCTGGGCTACCAGCGTCATCTCATCACCCCTTCCAACAGTCAGCAGTCAAATAGCAGAGATTTGTGGCACGTTGCAGGTTCAGAGCTTGGATGAAACCCTGCAGAACACCAGCCTCCAAATGTCCTGCCTGAGGTCGGACCTGCGGGTGGCACAGCAGGAGAAGGAAGCCCTTGAACAAGAGGTGATGTCTTTACACAAGCAGCTGCAGAACGCCAATGAGAAGGTAACTGACCTCTATCAGATCCACGTGGATGACTTACAGATGGGCATCCTGTCGCCGGAGCCAGTCTAATTGTTAGGTTGGCTCGTTAATGAGCAAGGCAGAAATAGTGCTGCAGGCCTGAGCAAGCAGATTCTGAATGACATTGGTTTTGACTCTTATAAACACAAGTGATAGAAAGCTAGCAATCAAACTGCCTACAGGGAGGAGAGCATAAAAAAAAAGACAGTATTTCTATGATGCTTTCTGGTTTTAATAGTTTTCATGTTTAAGAGTTAACTATCATTAGTCTGGTAAGGTTGTTTGCAATGCCAAGCTGATGATGAGGTGGGTCTGAAGGAGGGGGCAGGCAGCAGTCCTGCATTGCCATTATGAATTTAACCCCTGATTTGGCTCCTTTGCTGTGTAATTAAAGGAATATTTAATGACCACACAGAAAGGAGAGTGCTTCAGAATTGTGCAACAGGAGCTGAATCACAGCTTTACTGAATAATATGTAATAGAGTTCTATTATTTATTCAATGAGGCTGCAAAATAGAGCCCAAATTGCCTTTTTGTGCCATCGAGCTGTGTGTGTGCTCACAGTAACCATTCCAGCTGTGATTTTGGCAAAGTGCTTGGCTGCACACTGGGGTGACCATGCTGGATTTGACTGGAAAATGGCACATAGCTGCAGGGTTCCATCTGCCTCCCAGCCTACCAAAAGCCTCCTTAAACACCACCTGAACGGAGAAAACGTCTGCTTCTCTGTTGAAGGCCTAACCCTGCAATTCTGTCTGTCTTAAGAACCGGGTCCTAGCACGGGCTGTGCCTTCTCCAGGGTGCACACAGCAGGATGAGCTGGAGCAGCTGATGGCCCAGGAGCAGCAGCTGCTGCGGCAGGAGAAGGAGCGGCTGCAGAGGGAAGCCCGCAGCTCTGCCACGGAGCTGATGCATGCCAGGGAGAAGGTAGGGGATGGTTCAGATAGTTTCTTGTCTAAGATTTTGGTCTGCCCCCTCTGCTCTGCCCTGAGGAGGCCATATCTGGAGCACTGGATCTCCTTCTGGGTTCCTCAGTTCCAAGCAGATGTGCAGCTGCTGGTGAGAAGCCAATGGAGGGCTGCAGAGGTGGTGGGGGGTCATCATCTGTGTCAGAGCCCTGGCATGGGCTGCCCAGAGAAGTGGTGGGGCCTCCTCTGGAGATATGCAAAACCCATCTGGACACTTTCCTGTGCAACCTACTGTAGGGAACCAGCGTTAGCAGAGGGTTCATAGAATCACAGCATGGCATGGCCTGGGTTGCAAAGGAGCACAGTGCTCATCCAGTTCCAACCCCCTGCTGAGTACAGGTCACCAACCAGCAGCCCAGGCTGCCCAGAGCCACATCCAGCCTGGCCTTGAATGCCTGCAGGGATGGGGCATCCACAGCCTCCTTGGGCAACCTGTTCCAGTGCCTCACCACCCTCTGGCTGAAAAACTTCCTCCTCATATCCAACCTAAACCTCCCGTCTCAGTTTAAAACCATTCCCCTTGTCCTTTTACCATCCATCCTGGGCTGAATGGGGAATCTCCAGAGGGCCCTTCCAATGCCTACAACTCTGGGATTTATTTATTACATCTTCTAGCATTCTTCACATTTAATTTCCGAGCTCACAATATTAGGCAGATGATGGGGAGGAGAAAGAGTTGCTCAAAGCTAAATTATCGAAAGTACTAGAATTTGTTGTGAATCTCAAATCAACTGGTACCAGATATTGCAAATGCAATTGATTTGCAGTGGGCTGTCAGTTTTGACTTACTGGAATGTTTCAAAAATGTCACTACAAAGCAGACGGAATGGTTTGGAATGTCTTCTCACATTTGTTCATCTCTGGTCTCTTTAGATCCGACAGCTGGAATCCACTGTCCTTTCCTTAAAGCATCAGAAGCATCAAAGCCAGTCAGGTATTGTCAAAGCCATAGAGCAGGAGAAACTAAGCTTGAAGAGAGAGTGTGAACAGCTACAGAAGGAGTTGTCCTCTGCAAATAGGAAGGTTAGTCCAAATATTTAACCTGGAGTTGGTGTGATGTGCAGCGACTCATGACTTGCATGTTGAATACAACAGATAAAATGAAGCTGCTGCCTTTCTAAGGAAACGTCTTGTCTCCCATAGATCAGTCAGATGAACTCTGTTGGACACGAATTGGAAACAAGCTCAGAAAATGAAGGGCTAAGGAAAAAGCAAGTCAAGCTGGACGATCAGTTAATGGAGGTACTTCCAATAGGTGCTGACCGCACTGACTGTAGTGTGGAGGTTTATCAGTGTGTCACTGAATCCGTGAATTTATTTATAAAATGAAAGTAAAAAAAACCTTTCCTCTTCAGGGAAAATGATCAAAACTGGGAGAATTGATGTCCTCTAATGTTTCATGATCAGTGTTAGTGTGATGAATGTGCTTCTGTGAAGCACAGTGTGGTTCATGGTAACTTGTGTAATGTTCCACATACAAAGTCAAACAGGGAAGAATCTTGTTTCTGTGCTTGAGGCAAGGCTAACACTTTGTTCTTCCTTCCTAAAACATATCACCTCAAATTCCCTAACTAATATTTGTTTAATGCTGCTCTTAATGTAGAAGCCTGTTCTTATTTATGAGAATAGTTGGCTGAATGGAAGCCTTGCTTAGCAGAACCTCTGAGCTGTCTCTGCAATGATGGTCTGAATTTGAGTTTAAAACACTTTTTACTTGTTCCATAAATGAGGCAGTCTTATAGATGAGGCTTTTGCAGCACTGTTTGTTGAAATACCTCATGGTTTTCATGAAGGAAGCAAATGGGAAGCATGTTATGCTGAATATACTATGTAATTAGCTGTAAAATTATTAAAAACTTGATTAGAAAAAATGAAATTTTGGCAAGTTGTTGAAAACAGTTTTATTTCCTGTGCCTTTGCTTCGTGTATTTTTAATTATGCTTTGGGGAAAAATCCCAACTCTGTTAAACTCTTCAGTCTGAACATCAAGTATGGAACTGGGTTTTCTCCCAAAACCTGTAATTCAAACATGCAGGACTTGTTATTTCTGACGACATTATCCCAACAGGAGTGTATAACATTCACTTAGCACTTTGTGACCTCTAACTTTCTCTTTTGTGCCTGTTCTCCTTTTGTCCATGGCTAACCTGTCTAGAACTCAGTGGTTGGAACTAGCAGAGAAGGGTGCAGTTCTCTTTCTGAAATAGTGTGCGAAGGTAGAGCAACCATTTTCAATGTACTACCATAGCATGAAGAAAACACTTTTGAATGGGTTTTCTTTTTTACTCCATGCATCTTTCGAAGTAGAGGAGCCACTATTCATTTTAATGTATCGTCCTTCCTTTGGCAGCTGCACTGACCTGTTGGGTGCAGGTAATGCATGCTGTGATTTGGTTCGATAGGAAAACATTGGATATTCCAAAGGGGTTGCAGTGAAAATGGAGAAATGACCGATTGCATTCAAAGGGATTCAACTGATCATGAGAAAATGAAAAGTGGCTCCATCCCCTCCTTCTCACCCAGTGACTGTGAGGCCTGAAGGTGTCCTCGTGTTTGCCTCTGGCCTTTTGCATGCCTTTTCACCAGACTGTCAAGTGTTTCCCTAGTACTGACTGATATGTGGTCACACTGTGTCATCCCTGATAGTTTAGTGAGCTCCTTACTGTTCCACTTCCTTCCACAGATGAATATGGCAAGACTACACTGTTTTCATTAGCCATTAGCAAATTAATTTTGAGATGTTAGCATTTATTGGTGTTTCCTCAGCTTTTCCACTCGTGTGCTTGACAACATCACATGAAACCCTGCACAAATCCCATTCAAATTTCATTATTTCTGCTGTTTATGCTGTTGGTAAAAGAATAGCTTCGTTATAGCCAAGTTGATTCAAGAGAACCTCCTGATATATAATTATGTATATTTTTTAGAAAAGCTTTTTTAAAATACTTACACTACTTTCAAATGGCTTCTAAGCCTATATTCTATTTATTTGAGCCAGCAGAGGTGGGCAGATGCTATCACAGCCACAGCACTCATGTTCTTATCACATTTCAAGCCCCTCTCTATCTTCATTAGGGCTCCACCATTGGATACACCATTAGAGCAGTGCCCTCGATGGAATTACACCCTTATGTCAGATGCTTATAGTTGATTCCATTATAGATGAACTCAATAACGGAACTGTGATGCTAATTGAGGCCTTAATTACAGCACTTGTGAAAGGAAAAGTAATACTGCTAATGTAATCTCACATACCTTTTCCTAAGGGACCAGAGTAATGGTTATGAGATAACGGGAGGATTTTGTGATGTGGTTAGCTGGCTCTTACAGGAAGAATGATTTTTACGTGAAGAAAGCATTAATCTTATGCAAATGCAAGCTGCAAATTGGCTTGGCTGAAGCTTAAGTCTCAAATTTTAACAAGCTCCGCTTGTGGCATGACTCTAAATGAAAGACATAAAATGTGTGAGGTCTTCTGTTCAACAGAGGGCTCCTAAGTGGTGAACTCAGAATACAGCACAGCAGAGAGCATGAAGATACTTCGATCACTTTAGACTGTATAGAAAATGTTTTGCTTTTAGGATTTTGTTTTGCTTTTTGAGTAGATTAAAGACTAGAAATAAGCAGCGCTGGTGGGCACCACCTTCAGCCTGCCTCGTGCTAGCTTGAATATTAGGAAGAATTTCTTCTCTGAAAGAGTGGTTGGGTTGGGACAGGCTGCCCAGGGAGGTGGTGGAGTCACCATCTCTGGAGGTGTTAAGGAAAGGTGGGTGTAGGCTTAGGGGCACGGTTAGTGGGCAGCATTGGTTGTAGGTGGATAGTTGGACTGGGGGATCTTAGAGGTCTTAATGATTCTGTGATAATTCTATACCAGTGCTTTTATTTGTACCAAGGTGCTGTTACTAGAAGAGTTGCAAGGGCTAAGGTTAAAATTAAAAACAAAAGTGAAGTTGTAGCTCAGCACAGACCTGTTCAGGATTTTGCCAGAGATTCAATGAGCCATAATGCAGGCCTGAAGTTACAAATCAAAGCTCAATCTCCAGTAGACTTTGCAGAACTGCATGTAAAGATGCATCTTTTCCACTGGGAAGAGCTTACCTTAGCATCTGTTACGGCTTCAAACTCGCTTCCCTTGTGCACAAGAGATGCTTTAAGCTTTAAGCTCGGCGCATCGTGTATCATGCAAGAACAACTCCAGAAACGCACCTCGAGCAACCCGCCGTGCTGCTCTCCCCTGACAGCCTGTCTGTGTTGCTCCGCAGATGCGACGCTCGAGCAGCAGCGGGATGCTTAGCCAGCCCCTGCACCCTCGGGAGCTCCCACAGCAGGGCTGTGCCGTGGTGCCCAGGGAGCAGTTCCTGCAGCTCCAGCAGCAGCTGCTGCAGGCGGAGCAGAGGGGCCAGCGGTTGCAGGAGGAGCTTGAAAGCAGACCTTCTGAAACCAACGTGCAGCAGGTAAGGCTCTCGTTTCTCTGCAGGCTGTTACTTCGGTGGGGTGTTGGGTTCGTTTGGTGTTTTGACTTCTGAGATCCGTTCTCTGTTTATGCCAGTTCGAAAATTGAAATTAGTTGCATCAAAGCTGTGCCTTTATTCAGCAAGTGCAGCTTGAGCCGTGGTTCGGTTCTGAAGTCCCTTTTCCTTCGTGGCTCCATCCACATCCAACTGTGGCTTTTCTCCTTGTGATCAATGTGCAGTCAGTGTCTGTAGTTGGCTTTTTATTTTCCCTAATGTCCATGTCTGGAACCTTTGCTCTGGAAAATACACATTGCACAGACACTGGCATCAGACATAAAGCATGAGTTCAGGCTGTTGCTGCCACGTGGAGTTCTGCCACGTGAGACATAGCAGAGCATAATACCAACAAGAAACCCTTTTTGTAAGGTCTCCCCATCTTCATTATTTGGCCACGACAGGACGTTGTTTGGAGGGCACCATTCCTGTTATCCTGAGACATCATCACTGGTGCTTCTGAGGGAAAGCAATCTAATTCCAACAAAGATACGGCCGCTGCACTCACTGGGCTGAGTCACTCCTCGTATTTCCACATGAAAGACTGAATGATGAGCAATAATAAGCTCTAGTAGCAAATTTTGCATCTCCCATGTAAAATGAACCTTAAAATTAGGCTGCCAACCAACCCGTAGTTTTGCTTGGACTACTTAAAGTTGCTCAGCTCCCCCTTCCTGCAGGTCTTTTTCATTGGAAAAGCCAGATGATGTTTTGGTGACCACATCCCTCAATCTCTAAAGCTTTGGCTTTGGGCACGTATCTTAAAATAACAGTGTGACTTAAGATAAAGCTCTAAGTAACTTAAATAAAAGACTAATGTTTTTATTAACCTGTTAGCAGAAAAAATACATTTTACACTCTCTTGGATTTTATATAGAGAAAAATCAGGAATTGATATATTTATATAAGCTTTAAGTCTTTCAAGTTCAAAGATCTGACCATGTTAGTAGGTGTATTTTGAAAGATGTATTATGGAAAAAAAATAGAATACAGAAATCTAGTGCAGAATAGTTTCTAAAGCTGATAAAACTTGCAGTGACTGTTTTAAATCACAGCATTAAGGAGAACAGTTCCCTGCAAAGGAGCTTAACAGCAAAGAATGCAGGAGAGAAGGAAAAATAAATGAATTGTAAGTTCTCTCCCTTTCACTGAGTGATGATGGAGGTGCACTACTGATGTATTTGGTCACACACATTGGAAAGCAAAGCATGCAGTCGAATTTTGAAATCAATAAAAGCTACATTACAGCAGCAGCATCTGCAAAGTGAATGTGCAGTGTGCATTGCATTAGAAGTAGTTTTGTAATTCTGCTTTTGAAAGCCTGAGAAGCAATTTGCAAACTAATCATGTCCTGGAACCCGCAGTTCTACAGATGCATCACTTCTATTTCCCAGAACCTTCATGAATATAAAAATCCTTTCCCAGAGGTTTTGCAAGCGTTTGCTGTCAATGCACTTAATGCTTGTAACTTCTCTTTTTGTATCGATTTTTACTTAAAGTGAACAGATGTGAATGAAGTTCCAGTTTGGAGCATCTCCTACAGCTGTTTTTGTGGGCTCTACTACATGACTTTTTGAAGTCACTGTTGTGAAGCGTTCGTTATGCAACTGTAAACAAGGGCAAAGTGTGGATGCTTTAAGCTGGGACAAACCCAACTGCTGCTTTAAGCACACCTTTAATCCTTACTCTTCCCTTCGTCATCCTGAAGCAAACATCTAGTTGAGATTATGTCCATTCCCTTTAGCACCTTGGGAAATTGCATCCTAACCCCTCTTCAGTGTCTTTTCCCCATTGAGTACAATGTCATGCCATCCATGTTTTCTGCGTCAATTAACAACCTTGTTTTGCTGGTGCTGCTTTGCACTTCGCAGCTTTCTTCAATCCCCAGCTCTTCTGTGTAAGGCACCAAAGTCACCCTCCTTTTTGGAATTTGTGTGCTCCTTTTGCTTTGCATTCTTCATTACTTTTCAATCATGGCTACGGTGGTCTGTGTTATCCTTTGCTTTACGGTCTGTGTGGAGCTGTTGCTTACCAAGCTCACTATTCCAACATCACCCCATTAAAGCCCCTCATCCTTTTCTCCTCTGTTAACCTGCCTACCTTGTCCCAGACAGCAGTGCTGCCACATAAGATGGCCTGGGTTGCAAAGGAGCACAGTGCTCATCCAGTTCCAACCCCCTGCTGTGTGCAGGTCACCAACCAGCAGCCCAGGCTGCCCAGAGCCACATCCAGCCTGGCCTTGAATGCCTGCAGGGATGGGGATCCACAGCCTCCTTGGGCAACCTTTGCTGAGCCTTGCTCAATAATGAGTGCTGTGGGCCCATCCCTGAGCCAAGGTTCCCAGAAGTTGCCTCCAACCTCTGCCAACCCATCGTTCTGCCGGGAGTACACAGAGTTGCTCAACTCCCCCTCTCTGCTGTTGTGCTTTGGAAAATTCAAATAACCTCTGACCAACAGCTTGTTCAGCCGTCTCAGCAGAAGGCTTGCAGCTAGGTTTGAGGAGGTGGTCAAGCAAATGCTGTCACAAATGCTTTTTGGCAACTTGAGGCAATATGTAGTGGCAGATAATCTCCCCTTGAAGTATAACTGCTTTGCCATTGGCACACGTTGCTGTCACTGATCTCTTTAAATCCCCCAAAATGTGGATGAGTCCTCTTCAGCATCCTGACCTCTAGAAAACACATCCTGAGTATTTCCTCAATTGCATTTGTGTAGCACTAATACAGAGAAATGTAATGTGGTGCTCTGCCTGCTTTCTCCTCCGTGTGTTTTTGTCTTGTGTTGCTTGCTTGGCTCGTTCTGGTGCTTTGCTTTGTGTACATACGTATTTATAAAGACAACCTGGATATCAGGGTGAAGTGTCCCACTTGCCTTCTCTCTCTAGGCCTTGCTACCGGAGCAGCGAGCAGTGCACGCAGATTCCTACAGGAGGATCGGGCACCTCTGAGAGCTTGGCTGCTTCCCATCTCATTCCTTGCCATGATCACACACACACACACAAACACACAAACTGGCATAAGCTGAGAAACTTGAGGATCCATTTTTTTTTTTGTTTTATTTTTAAGTCTCCACAGTGTTATTTCCTATTTATTTGTCCAGGAGTTATTTTCTGGATGTTGTCAGCTGTTCTTTTTCATTTGTTGCAAATCATTTCTATTTATGTTATTTAAAATGTGAGTTTTCTCAATGTGGGAAGAGCCTATTTTTCTCAAATGGTACTAATTTTATATGAGACAAAAGAAATCTGGGGTATTTATGCTGCTTTTTTTTTTGTATAAGATGCCTAAACTTTTATAATGGGGAAAGATGACATTTTTGATGTAAATGAAAAATAAATTTTTTTTAAACATAACGTCTCTTGTCTTAATAGCATCGCTAGCTTCAGCTTTATGAACAAGAATTAACAGGTTTTAGACAACATTGTTGAATTTCTTGTAATGAGGACCATGGATGGGGCCCTGGGCAGCCTGAGCTGGTGGTTGGAACTGGATGGGCTTTAGGGTCCCTTCCAATCCAACCATGCTGTGGTTCTATCATATGACTTCTGGGAAAGATTTGCAGTAGAGGATATACTTTGATACGGAATACTCTGCTTCCCCAGGATGTGTTCATGCACATTTGAGACAAGAGTTTCCATAGTACTGAGACATGCTATTGCTGTGACCGTAAAGTAAAAATGGTAGTGGCAGAAAAGAGGAAAATGATCAGGCTTGTTTCTCAGATGCTGTTCCTTAGTGTTTTTCTTCTGTCTCCAAGTACTAGATTAAATGAGGTTTATTACTAATAGCTTGAGGTCGACAACCTCTTCTTTAAGGGTTATGTTTTTTTGCTTATCTTTCTAAAAGCTTGAGCTGGCTTCTCCCAGCAAGCATGAAATGTGAAACGAGGTAGAACGCTCTCAAATTATCTTTAAGCCAAAAATCAAGGTTCACAGACACCAAGGCCACTAATTCTTAGCTTTCACTGAACCACTCCCTCAGGGCTCCAAGTATGATGGATAATGCCCAACCGTGGTCTTGAATTCCAATTAAATTACAGAAGATAACTGAAGATGACTTTCCAGGAATACCTTTTAGTAGTATGTTTTAAAAGCTGTAAACACACTCCAGCCAGAAGCACTTTAACTCTGCTTTGTGGATGACCCTAATGCAACATTTTTTGATGTCTTTATAAGCTAAGCAGTCATGCAAATCCATAATTAGACTTAGGAGTTTCTGGAGTTCCAACAAATAAAATCTTGAGCGGACTTGAATCAGTCAATCCAACAGGATGTTTCTACAGTAGTTAAGGTGAACAACTGACTCTTCACAGTTCCCCGTGTTTCTGACTTATTTGGGAGACTTGCATTCAACTGTTGATGCAACAGGCATTCTCATAGAATCATGGAATCACCAAGGTTGGAAAATGCCTAGAAGATCATCCAGTCCCACCATCCACCTATCACCAATAGTTCTGACTAAACTGACAGCAGTGGTTTGTTTTGATTGTAGTTAGGTTACCCATTACCTCACTCAAAAAAAAAATAACAAAAGCACATTGGATTATTCAGAAGGATTAGCTTTATACAGGATTGGGATAAAAAGATGCTAATTTTAGGATATAATTGAATTTTGAAAGGCCTTTGGAATGAAGGGTTATGGTCAAAGTAACGAGTCAGTATGACCGCCTCTTTTTTTTTTTTCTAAAATCAGTAAGATTTTGATTGGTATCATTTCCCCCCACTCAACAGATAAACATCAAAAGAATGAAGAAAGGAATCTATCCAGGTCCAGTTATCACAGTTGATACAGAACTTAGAATTTTATATTGATTTGTCTTATATAAAGTAATCTAACATATAACTTAGATTTAACGCCATGGATGTCCTTTAAGCGTTGCCATAACATTTTGCTTCCAAGAACTGTACATTAACTGTGTTGACTCTTTAAAGTGAACACAAACGTGGAGTGGCAACGTTTTTTTCCTCTGCATGAAGTGAAAGGAAGAATAGCACTGAGTGTGACCTGATCTTTGTGAACAAATTCTCACGTGCCTGTTGCTTTCCAGGGGGGCCATGAACAGCTTCTAAAGATGATGGAAGAACGTATGATGGATGTTGAACAGAAACTGAGGCTCGTGAAGAGGCTTCTCCAAGATAAAGTAAATCAGCTGAAGGAACAAGTAAGCGTTCTTGCTCTTTTCCCCAAATCTTCCCTGTTGCTTCTGTAAAAAACTAAGCAGGCAAAAGCCACAACGTTGCTCTTGCTGAGAAGAAAGTTAAATTTTTCTTTGAGTTCTTCTTAGCCAACATATTTGCCCAAAACTTCACAGGAATTCAAACTGAAGTCTGAATTAATCGCTCATTAATTCCCTAAAAGCTATGCATGTTTGGTATGCAGGCACACTTAAAGTCAGGAAATAAATGTAAAATTTGGGCCAAGTATTTTAGCTGGGGAAGTTGCTTACAAAGGACTAAGGAATTTTCTGAAGAATACAGGGATTACGGTACAAGAGCTGATTTTTCCACACCCCCTGACCCAACACATCCTTTGCTCGATAAGATTTTGGGGCTTCTGTTCTTGCTCTGGTCTGTCTTCTTTAGAAATTCTCAATAGGGTCTTTTGTACACTTAGGAAGGAGTGACACGATAGCACTGGGGAGAACGTCTGTCCTCTGTTGAGGTGCAGTTTCCCCTCTCATTTTAAGGAGAAGCTACACCAATGGGGTCTCATGCCAAATTGCTTCTCCAATGTAAATAGACAAACGTCTAGCTGCTTCCCCCCCCTAATTTTATAGGGTGGTCCAAACCTCTGTGGAATGACCTTAGTGGGACCAATGAGCACGTGGAGCACACCTGTCCTTAGAGGGCAAGTGGAAAAGGGTCAGCTGAAGCACTCCAACATCTGCATGATATTTCAAGTTCCTTGCAAAGTCTTTCCAGTTTCAAAACATTCATAGCATCCATGATGACTCCATAAACGTATAGTTTCTAACAGATGAGAACGGAGAATGAGAGGGCGGGTTGTCTTCCTTGGATACGTGGAAATGAAGGCTTTCAGCTATACCTCCTTACCATTTTGAAAAGCTTTTCATTTTTCTGTTGCTGTTTGTGTGCTGAGTAATAACGTTTCGCTCACGATTCAGCTTTCCAAGAACACCAAAGCAGACGCAGTGGTCAAGGATCTCTATGTTGAGAACGCTCAACTGCTGAAGGCTTTGGAGATGACGGAGCAGCGCCAGAAAACTGCTGAGAAGAAAAACTATTTACTAGAAGAAAAGATCGCCAACCTCAATAAGATCGTAAAGAACTTGGCATCCCCATCTTTCAGTTCAGCAGCTGAGTTAAGATCATAGCAAAGCCCTTAAGTACGCCACAATCCCGTGCACTTTACTGGAATTTTAATATTTCAGCTTTTCACTGCGTTGCCTTTTTGTATTGATGACTTTTAGTTAAGAGATGCCTCCAAGGGGATGGCAGAGCTAAATCCCAAGCAGACACTGCCTACAGAGATCCTTTTGTTTATTCCCAAACTATTTTTCTGCTCAGTTTTGTCTAAAAGTAATCTTTGCTATGTAAAAAAAAAACAAAAACAAAAAAAAAAAAGTATGTTTTTCTAGGTTAACTTATTTTGATACTTTGGTTTTAATTTAAAACACGAATTCTGAATATACTGAATTGATTATTTCTATTTAGGTCGAAGCACAAATTGCTGGTATTGAACTAATGACTTTAAAACCCTTTTGGTTTTCTGGGATCCTTCTTGGTCCAAACCTAGTAATATTGATATAATCAGGCTCATCTGAGTTGGAAGGGACCTGTAGGTCATCTGCTCCAACTAGAACAGGGAACAGGGAGGGACATCTACAGTCTGAATACTGCTGATGGAATTGCTATTGAAAGCAAGACTTTCCTGGTGTTGTCTGTATCCTGCAGTATGTGTAAATCCTGTGTCCTGTAAAGCAATATGCTCCACTTCTGCATTAGGAATCTGGGTTATTCCTCATGGCTGTTTCTCCACAGAAGAAAAGCAGTCAAAAATGTGTAAATAGACTACTGCCTCCAACTGACATAACTGTATTTTATCTGGAGAAATGTCCCAGGTGGCAAATAAAGACTACTGCTTTTTTTTATTATTTTTTTTAAGAAATTGTACAGGCCTTACTTTTTTTTTTTTTTTTTTTTTTAATACTAAACAATAGAAGAGTCGCCAAACAGACGTGAAGAAATGAGTTCCTGTAAGCTGTACATTCAATATAGTGGTGGAATGTGCTTATTACACAACTGGCAGAAGAGGGAAGAGGGGAACTTAGTGATGTGGCTCTGGGCAGCCTGGGCTGCTGGTTGGCGACCTGCACACAACAGGGGGTTGGAACTGGATGAGCACTGTGCTCCTTTGCAACCCAGGCCATTCTAGGATTCTATCAGGCCTCATAGACCTTTGTCACTAACACAGTGCTCTGTGTGATGTGGTAATTTGGAAGGACATCTTTTGTAGTGGGTCTGAGTACAGAAACTAAGCTTGCAATTAATCGTGAGGTGATACTCGATGTGAATACAAAGAACTCAGGGAATAAAAAATTAGTTTCCTTCAGTTTAATAAATGTGGATGTTAATGTCAGTAGATGGAGGTTAACATGCACTAGGGAGAGCAGGATAAAGAGAACTACGTTTAGATGAGTATTACCTTCATGCTCCCTGAGCAACCTGCAGTGGTGCTGTAGGCAGGAAGGCTGAAGAGCACGCAGCTTTGTAATGGCAGGTGGTGCTTACACCTCCTATCTGATGAGTCCATGGGGAATGCAGGCTTTTTGGGATCACCTTCAGGAGTGAGATGGGCCCACCAGAAGTCGCTGAATGAGAGCTCACGTGCTTTGGAGCTGGTTCTAACCAATTATTACCAACAGTCTAAATGTGATGCTAGCTTTCCCTACAAATGCTGGTCTCCATCAGACCAGTAAGGTATACTTAGTGCATACAAAACCAGTGAAAGGGGCCATACTGGCAATACTTGAAACTGGACTTCTTTCAATATGCATAAATCGTGGATGCAGGAGGGAGCTTTATCTCTGGGACTACTAGCAAGGTGACAGTTGTGACAGCATTTGTAACGTGGCAGCTGTCTCCTGGACACCGGGATGCAACTGCCTGCACCTTGCTGGGTAACCTATGGAAGGTGACTTTCACTCAGCAATGTGGCTGTAGGGGATGCTACCTTTGTCTAAAGGGTTACCTGCCACTCACAGGGCTGAGGGACTGAACTGCACTTGCTGGGTATGACCTCCTCTTCTCCTCCTCCATTGCCTTATAGAAAAAGGCATACCATAGTGGCAGAATATCTTGGAGGAACAAAAATTTCCTTTTAAATTATTTCACTACTCCGCTGTTGTGAATGCCTGTACTGGTTATTTGTCTATGTAATCTCAGAGATTCACATATCCTGTAAATCTCTGCTGCACAAACATGTTGACAAATCGCACTGACATGAGTTGGAGCTTGATTTTAAAATTTGAAGTTGAGAGATCTTTTTTTAATATTGGAACAGGTTGCCCAAGGAGGCTGTGGATGCCCCATCCCTGCAGGCATTCAAGGCCAGGCTGGATGTGGCTCTGGGCAGCCTGGGCTGCTGGTTGGCGACCTGCACACAGCAGGGGGTTGGAGCTGGGTGAGCACTGTGCTCCTTTGCAACCCAGGCCATTCTGTGATTCTGTGGTTCTATATTAATCTGCAAGTGGTAACAGTTGTAATCATGGAATAGTTTGAGTCGGAAGGGACCCTTAAAGGCCATCTGGTCCCCTCCCCTCAGTGAACATGGACACTCAGAACCCATCCCCTGACCTTGGGTGTCTGCAGGGATGGGGCCCCATCACCTTTCTGGGCAACTTGTGCAGTGCTTCATGCTACACCTGTGTGCATGGGTACCAGGGCTGTGCGTTAGCAGTGTGGTAACTGAGCACACCTTGAACTATGCTTACCCTATGGAAATTAGCAAAGTTTCAAAATATTTCCAGGAAACAACACAGGTATGGTTCAGCTGATCAGAACTGTGTTTGGAAATGTATTATTAGCTAGTAGATATTAACACCACTTTTTATATTGCCCAGCAGTGGCGGGGTCACTGTCCCTGGAGGTGTTCCAGAGCCATGGAGATGTGGCACAGAGGGATGTGGGCAGTGGGCAGGGTGGGCTGGTTGGAATTGGGGATCTTGGAGGTCTTTTCTAACCTAAATGATTCTGTGATTCTGTGAAAAAAAGGGAGCCAAGCTATGATGTTAGCACTGCAATAAGGGGAGAAGCAGAGAAAAGGGATTCTAACTGTCCCTCTTCCCACCCTATCCTGCCTCATTCTATGTTTCTTTCTTCCAAACACCAACCTAACGACTGAACAGGATCGGAGAAGGGTGGAGGAGGAAAACAGTAGACAAAAACTCAAATCTCATTGGAATGCTTGTGCGAGTGAATTCTCAGAAGTGCCTTCTGTCATTACGCATGCTGGAGCCTTTCTATGCTGTACTACTTTTGTTGCTGCAGGACAATTCAGGACAAACCCTTCCCAGGTGGGGGGAATGGTCACGGTGCTCCAACCAGCATTGTGTTGCTTGTTGTGTCAGCTCGAGAGATAAGCAGCTCGTCCCACAAAGTCAAGCCTACTGAAAATAAGCATAGAAACATGCAAACATGCAAAGCATTTGTGGTCTTTTGTGCATGAACGTGTCTCCAGTGCACTGCAGGCATTTTAAAGATACCAAAGTATTAGTGGTGTGGTAAATCACTGAGTTTCTGGGCCTCCTTGGTACAGCAGGGCTCGCTAATTAGGATATTAGTTCCTTCATCTCCAGAAGGTGTTTTAAATGCTTTCAACTCTCGCTTTATGAATCACTGTGAAAATAAAGGCATGTGGGTATCCAGGGTTGGAGTTGAGGAATCACACTCGTATCAAATGGATGTGAGCTGAATTCACCCCACTGAAGTCCTACGTGTCAATTTAGAATGGTATAAAAGCATACTTTGCTACGCATACTCCCATTACTACCTTAGGTACAAAGAAAATGGAATTATTTCAATTCTGACTGAAAAAAGAAAGCGTTGTAACATACTTTTAGCCAAATGACAGGTGAGGTAGAGCTGGGGACAGCCTGGGTCCGTCAAGTACAACACAAATGGCATCACCATCTCTCAGGTTTTCCACAGCTGCCTGCTGTGTGAGATGCCACCACTGCTGACGTGTTTTCTGTGTAAACGGAGACAGTCGTGTATGTTTGTTTTCGTTGGGTCTGTTGTGATGTGCTGTCCTTACACCACCATGTAAAGCAGAAGGAGGAACCAACCTATGTGTTATTTATAATGAATGTAAAAAATAAAAAGAAATCACTGTAAGACGCCTGCTCGTGGCTGTGGGGTTGTTTTTTGGTTGGTTGGTTGGTTTTTCCATCTTTTATGGAAATTGTTTGGGCGGAGGGCTTGGATCTCACAGGGTTTTTCCAATCGGAACGATTGCACGGCCTCCCGTCCGCCAGGGGGCGCCGCGACCGTCCCGCCGCTCTATCCCCATCCTTCCTCTCGTCTCCTCCCCCCACAACGCCCCGCGCCTAACGGCACCCCGCGGCCGCGCCCCGCAGCCCGCCCCCCGCTCACGGCCTCCGCCCGCCGCCCTGAGCGCCTGAGGGGGCCGCGGGCGGCCCGGCCCTGCGCGGAGCGGAGCCGGGCATGCGGGCGGCGGGAGCGGGCCGGGAGGAGGAGGTGGGATGCTGTCGCGGAAGAAAACGCGGACGGAGCTCTCGAAGCCCGGCGAGGTGCAGGGGAAGTACGTGAAGAAGGAAACCAGCCCGCTGCTCCGCAGTGAGTGACCGAGCGCCGGGCGGGGCGGGGCGGGAGCGCGGCACGGAGCTGGGAGGGCTCGTGGTTACGGCACGGCGCTCAGCTGCGCCCTCAGCCGGCCGCCAGCCATCAGCACGGCCTGTGGGAGCCGCCCGGCGCTGAGCGGGGCGCGGCTGGGGGCTGCAGAGCGGGGAGGGGTCGGTGCTGTCTGAATGGGCCTCGGTGGAGCAGGCTGGGCTGGGGTTAAACGGGGAGGCTGTAGGCCCTGCGCGTGGCGGCGGGTTGGAGATTCATCATTCTCCAGGTCCCTTCCAACCCGGGCCGTTCTGTGATGAGGGCAGTGGTGTTGATGGAGCGAGATTCAAGGTGCTTGGGTTGGTTCTTGGCCTAATGGAGAGCTTTAAAACCTGCCTGACAGGGCTGCAGTCCGGAGGGGGTGTGGGGTGACCTCACTGCAGCCTTTCAGTACCTAAAGGGAGCCTACAGACAGGAGGGGAGTCAGCTCTTGGAAAGGGGAGATAATAGCAGGACAAGGGGAAATGGTTTGAAGTTGAGGGAGGGCAGATTTCAGTTGGATGTGAGGGGGAAGTTGTTTGCTGTGAGAGTGGTGAGGTGCTGGAACAGCTGCCCAGAGAGGCTGTGGATGCCCCGTCCATCCCTGGAGGTGTTCAAGGCCAGGTTGGATGGGGCCCTGGGCAGCCTGGGCTGCTGTGAGATGTGGAGGTTGGTGGCCCTGCCTGTGGTGGGGGTTGGAGCTTCGTGATCCTTGAGGTCCCTTCCGACCCGGGCCATTCTGTCATTCTCTGGGTGGGAGCTGTTTGTGTTGGCTTCTTTTGCTGTCAAAACTGTGCTTCTTTGGCAATAGTTTCTGTGTGTGCAGGCTTTTGTTGCACCAGTGCAGCCCCACTGTTATGCTGCTATATGCATTAGAGGTGCTTTAAAGGGGTTCTGGCATTAGAATGGAGTCACTTGCATGGTGTAAGTCAGGCACCATGGCTAGCCAAATACCATAAGTGTGTGCAAAGTTCTCATTTCCCTTCTCTGCCATAACAGATCTGATGCCTTCCTTTATCCGTCACGGTCCGACCATTCCAAGACGAACTGATATCTGCCCTCCCGACCCGAGTCCTTCTGCTTACGGCTCTGGTGGAGATGGAGCTGTTTCCAGAAACCAGAGTTTCCTTCGAACACCGGTGCAGAGACCGCCACAGGAAATAATGAGGCGTGAAAGCAACAGACTGTCTGCGCCTTCCTACTTCGCTCGAAGTTTAGCTGATGTTGCTAGAGAATATGGCTCTTCCTCCCAGTCCTTTCTAGCAGAAACCAATTCGGTTATGGAAAACGGAGATGCCGGCACACGTTGTTACTATTATGATCACCTCTATGATGCCCAGAGGAGACGTCAGTTGAATGATCGCTTGCATGAGGACTACAGGTATTACGAGCACAGCGGGGAGCTTTTCCAGAGGATGTCTCACAACCACGGGCGGCGCACCTCAGGTGAGGATGGGTTCATTGCTGCCCTTCACATGTTACTGAGCAGCTTCAGGTACAGAGGTATTTCGTAGCATCACAGAATGGCCTGGGTTGCAAAGGAGCACAGTGCTCACCCAGTCCCAACCCCCTGCTGTGTGCAGGTCGCCAACCAGCAGCCCAGGCTGCCCAGAGCCACATCCAGCCTGGCCTTGGATGCCTGCAGGGATGGGGCATCCACAGCCTCCTTGGGCAACCTGTTCCACTGCCTCACCACCCTCTGTGTGGAAAAACTTCCTCCTCATATCCAACCCAAACCTCCCCATCTCACTTTAAAACCATTCCCCTTGTCCTATCACTACCCACCCTCACATACAGCCATTCCCCCTCCTATTTATCCACTCCCTTCAAGCACTGGAAGGCCACAATAAGGTCTCCCCACAGCCTTCTCTTCTCCAAGCTAAACAAGCCCAGAATATCATTGTGTCATTTGATTTTTGTTGATTTTATAATTAGTTATTCATTGTCAAACAATGAGTAATGACTGTTTTGTGTAATTAACAAATTGGCGTGTAGTTAGTGCTGAAATTCACCTCCTAGTGCCTGAATTCTTTTTGGCTTGTAATATTGTAATGTTATGAAGACAGGCTGAGGGAGCTGAGTTTGTTTGGTGACCTCAGTGCAGCCTTCAGTACCTAAAGGGAGCCTACAGACAGGAGGGGAGTCAGCTCTTGGAAAGGGGAGATAACAACAGGACAAGGGGAAATGGTTTGAAGTTGAGGGAGGGCAGATTTCAGTTGGATGTGAGGGGGAAGTTGTTTGCTGTGAGAGTGGTGAGGTGCTGGAACAGCTGCCCAGAGAGGCTGTGGATGCCCCGTCCATCCCTGGAGGTGTTCAAGGCCAGGTTGGATGGGGCCCTGGGCAGCCTGGGCTGCTGTGAGATGTGGAGGTTGGTGGCCCTGCCTGTGGTTTGGGGGGGTTGGAGCTTCGTGATCCTTGAGGTCCCTTCCAATCCGGGCCATTCTGTCATTCTGTGTGACTGGGGAAGAATCAAACTCACACGCTCCCTTCACAGGGAGGGACTTGTCACATTTTTCTGCTGGAACAAGAGAAACAAATAAAAATCCCTTAAATATTTATTTTTGAAGTATTTAGTTAACTGCGATGACTCAGAAGAGTCATTGTTTTGTATGTCATGCTGCTGTAGATGTACTGAAATAAGAAATGTGGGATGTCAGTGGTTCCCATAGAAAGGTGACCTTACAGGCAGTGTTGGAGTGGTGTTTATATTGCTGAAATGATCTTCGGGGAGGAGTTTGAAAGAAGCACTTCAGACCTGTAAATAATGTAGTGAAATATGCAGTTAGTTCATTGTTGCTTGCAATCTGCTGGTAAAAATGGCAGCACTGAGGCTGAGGGTGGATTTAAAAAGCTGACAGCGCTTTGGTGGTGGTGGTTGTTTTTTAATACAGAGGTGTTCCAATGATGCATGGCAGGAGAGCAGTGCTGGCATTGCTGCTGCCAGGCAGTGCATTTTGAGATGCTGATGTTTAAGACTTGCTGCTTCATCCTTAACTTTGCTAAATGCTGGCTAACTACGTGGGGTCTATCTAGACTGTGCAGGAAACCCATCCATATGTTGGCTGCTCATCATTCAATATGTACCTGGTCCTCGTAGCAGCTCCTGTTGGCTTCTGCTATAGGACTGGAAGAGAGATTTCACACCTGAAACCCTCAGCTTTACACACCAAATGACACAGTGATGATGAATGCTAAGAGCCTTCAAATCCAATATTGCTATGTTGTAGAATTGGAGCAGCATCTCAGCAGAGATGGAGCTCCACTTGTTAGTTTGAAGGTGAAGTTAATCCAGCAGATTTCTAACACAAGCAGAAAGCAGGACTTTTCAGCTGTATTTTTCTCAGTTGTAGCAACACGGGTTTCTCTCTCAACAGGCTTTTCTCTCTTGTTTGTCCCATGCCCTCTTAGCCTTTGGAAAACAAGGAGCTGCTGGTGGGTTTTGGTCTTTGTCACTTGTGTATGTTTGCAGTTAATAGCTTGGACAGATTTTACATATTTCATAATGGATGAGCATTCAGTCTTACATATATGCAGGAAATAATCCAGAGAGGTGAACCTCTTGTCTGCCAACACATTATCCCTTTTCCTCTGCTTTTAGCTTTCATCTCAACACAGGATATGGACTCTTAGGCTCCACCTGCAGTTTCACTGCAATAAGAATGTTAACCTCTGTCCTTCTGTACCTCCTCTGAAGAATCAGTATTACTTTATATCAGTAGAAGTGTGATGTGGTCAAGAATAAGAAAACCTCATCTCTCCTTATTTCCTTCCCCTGGCAGCTAAGCTCAGTCTGATTTCAGCCTCCCGCTGTTCTGCAGCCTTGTTTCCCTTGAGCAGCACCAGTCCCTCTAATTGCCAGTTCCTCTCTCCTTGTCTCCAGCAGTAAGGCCTTCTGCATCCCTTGCCTTGGCCTGGATCACCTCTTCCCTACACGTTTCCATCACTGTTTGTAAGATTTTCACCTGAGAGGAGCCCTTTACAAAGTAAATTGAAATGTCTTCTCATTGACATCTTCACACTCAAAGGATTCAGCATTAAGCAAATGTCTTTTTTTCAGGAGGTGACAGAGTTGCATCGCCTTGATGTTTCTCCTTCAAGTCACATCACTGATTAATTTCTCCCCACCTTCCCTTTCTTATTCTTATCAGATTTATTTTAATTCCTAACTAATGTGAGTGGCTTTCCTGAAAAGTGCCTTCAGTTATTTGCCAGTGTTGTGTGTTTAGTTACCTCTGTAGCATTTTTGGATTTTTTTTTTAGTTTATTTCTGTAAGTGTTGGTTTCAACTTAATTCTAAGAGACTTTACTCATCTTTCCTTGCCATCTCTGTCCTCTCTTCTAGGTGAAAGGTTCGGGGAGGTTTGTGGTTGAAGTTCAGGGTGACCTCAGTGCAGCCTTTAGTACCTAAAGGGAGCCTACAGACAGGAGGGGAATCAACCCTTGGAAAGGGGAGATAACAGCAGGACAAGGGGAAATGGTTTGAAGTTGAGGGAGGGCAGATTTGAGTTGGATGTGAGGGGGAAGTTGTTTGCTGTGAGAGTGGTGAGGTGCTGGAACAGCTGCCCAGAGAGGCTGTGGATGCCCCGTCCATCCCTGGAGGTGTTCAAGGCCAGGTTGGATGGGGCCCTGGGCAGCCTGGGCTGCTGTGAGATGTGGAGGTTGGTGGCCCTGCCTGTGGTTTGGGGGGGTTGGAGCTTCGTGATCCTTGAGGTCCCTTCTGACCTGGGCCATTCTGTGATTGTGTGAAGTTATACCTACAGCACAGATTGGAACTAACTTGTAACCAAGACCTCAGAGTTCATTTGTACCCCTTTGAGTGGTGAGCTGAGCACTTGTTAGCTGTATGTGACAGTTCTGAGATTGACATCCCAGCGTACTCTGGGGAGAAGCCATGCAGCTGGAGCTGACTGCTGCTCCAGAAGCAGAGCTGCTCATGCTGTCCTGCCAGCAAAGCATGGCTTTGCTTTTTGGCCTGCTTCCCATAGCAGTTCTGTGTGATCAGATGCTGGCTTTCCTGCTTACCTGAGTCCATCTTCCAGCCTTCTTTGGCTCTTGTGTAGCAGACACAGGCCTTGTGGCAGCAGAACTTGAGGGTGGCTTACTGCCTGTTCTCATCCTGCCTTGGGCAACTTCTGATACCAGCCTTAAAGTGTTAAAAAACATTCACCTTTAGCCCATGAATCAAATCCATTTGTATTTGCTGCCGCAATCATGAAGGAATTCGAGTGGGAGGAACTCTTTCAAAAGCACAACAAGACAAAATGCTGATGGGGTGAGCAGCAAAATATGTTTATACCTTTATGGAAACCGTTTCCCTCTGTGAAATCTGGGTATTCAGACTTGTGGTGGTATAATATTTGTTGTTTATTTGAGCTTCTTATGCAAAGTGCAGTATTTTCGAGAAGCTTAAATGTTGGTATTTTGTCATTGGAATGCAAACAAAACCAGTGGTGTAACCATGGCTAGGGTTTGAAATGCTCTCCGTGGCCCCAGCAAGGCTAAAGGTCAGGCAGCAGCTCGCATGCTCCTTCTCACTGGAAGTAAAGGGCTGAGTTGCTTAATCCTAATGAGGATGGAGCTGTCACACAGCCGTTAGCTTGCCTTCATAAAGCTGAGGAGTGGGTGAGTACTCCAACAAGGGGAGAAACTTTGAGGCTGTGCAATCCAGAGCGCACAGAGGCCAGAAATGGGTTTGTAGGTGAGCAGATGTCTTCTGCAGGGCAGAACTCAGGAGGAACTTCTTGCATTTACTCCTCCTGTTCATTCTGTTGCTTTGAAACCTTTCAGCTGCGTTGGTGATGACTTTGATCTGTCACTGGAATCACAGCCCAGCCAGTTCTGCAGGTAACCAGTACTTACACAGGAGGCTTCCCCTGCCTGCTGCACAAAGGCTGTGTGTGCACTGGTGGAAGGAGCCATTCCTGTGGTCATCCTACAAGAGTATGGAATTTCCTGAGAAATACAAGAGCTGTTCTGCTGCTCTGCTCTTCCTGTTGTCTTTCTGAGCGAATGTCCATACCTGAAGGGCTGTGCCTTTTCCTTCCACTCAGGAATAAGTGCACAGAAATGTTAGCTCTGAAAAACAAGCAGAGGGGTGTGTTCCTCATCGACTAACACAACATTTATGGTCAGATCTCTTCCTGACTTTAAAAGATTGGGGAAGGGAGCTCCCACAGCCCTTCTTGTGGCTGTGGGGAAATACTAATATACAAACCCTGAGTGCTGAGGTTGAATAGATGCGTTTGATGAACAGGTAATTGGAATTTTGCTGTATCCAGAGACTGAATAACTGTGGAATTGCAGATAACTGAAGGAAATGCCTTACGTAGAGTTGAGTTTGGGCCAGCACAGCCAGCAGGAGCACATTCTGTAGGCACCCAGAAGGTGAAAGACACCTCTGGAAGTCTTGATTGCATCACTTGGTTGTTTTCCCTAATTTTTCTGTGGAAGGGAGCTGATATAACAGCCCTGAGTGCCCACAGGACATAGGAGGAAGGGGCAGAGGAAACTGGAATGGCTGCTGATGGCTGCACTGCACAAACCTGACTCTTCCCTCCCGCTTGTGTTACTGTTCTTCAGCGGTTAATCTGGAAAACTTTGGCATCGTGTGATTTCTTTTCCAGGCAGTTGAAGTCTATGATCATAACCTGATCAGGATTTCTTTTATGGATGTATACAGGTGTGTGCTGGAAACCTGGCAGTATTGTTCGTAGTGCCTTGTGTCTGTGGAGGGGGGAGCTAACTTAGTACTTAATACTGCTTTGAGGTGTTACCTGGTGAGGTAAAGACCTTGATTTTCTGTTTTTTAGGCATCGGGAGAGTTGCTGCTACATCTCTAGGAAACCTAACAAATCACAGCTCTGAAGACTTGCCTCTTCCCCCTGGCTGGTCGGTGGACTGGACTATCAGAGGAAGGAAGTACTACATCGACCACAACACCAACACCACGCATTGGAGCCACCCCCTGGAGCGGGAGGGGCTGCCGCCGGGCTGGGAGAGGGTGGAGTCCGCAGAGTTTGGAGTGTATTATGTGGATCACATCAATAAAAGAGCTCAATACAAACACCCTTGCGCTCCCAGGTATGACGGCAGGCTTGCTTGTTGTGATTGTCCTTGTCCTAGTTCAGCTGAGAATGTAGAAATGGCACATATACAGAGTGGAAGGAGCAGTTCTTGAGAGCAGCCCTGCAGAGGAGGACCTGGGGGTCTTGATGGATGAAAAGCTTAACATGGGCCAGCAGTGTGCTCCTGCAGCTTGGAAAGCAAATGGGATCCTGGGCTCCATCAGCAGAGGGGTGGCCAGCAGGGACAGGGAGGTGATTGTCCCCCTCTGCTCTGCTTTGTGAGGCCCCATCTGCAGTGCTGTGTGCAGGTCTGGAGCCCCCAGTACAGGAAAGACAGGGAGGTGTTGGAGAGGGTCCAGAGGAGCCACAGAGATGATCAGGGGGCTGCAGCACCTCCCCTACAAAGACAGGCTGAGGGAGCTGGGCTTGTTCAGCCTGGAGAAGAGAAGGCTGTGGGGTGACCTCAGTGCAGCCTTCAGTACCTAAAGGGAGCCTGCAGACAGGAGGGGAGTCAGCTCTTGGAAAGGGGAGATAACAGCAGGACAAGGGGAAATGGTTTGAAGTTGAGGGAGGGCAGATTTGAGTTGGATGTGAGGGGGAAGTTGTTTGCTGTGAGAGTGGTGAGGTGCTGGAACAGCTGCCCAGAGAGGCTGTGGATGCCCCGTCCATCCCTGGAGGTGTTCAAGGCCAGGTTGGATGGGGCCCTGGGCAGCCTGGGCTGCTGTGAGATGTGGAGGTTGGTGGCCCTGCCTGTGGTGGGGGGGGGTTGGAGCTTCATGATCCTTGAGCTTCCTTCCAACCTGGGCCATTCTGTGATTTTATGATGCAATTCTGTGAACTGCTTTTGCCTTGCATGCTATGTGCCAAAACCAGCTTATTTTTTAAAAGTAAGCATTACTGCTTCTGAATGAGACTTTTAGAAGTTGTAATTGTTGGTTTCTGTCTCTTCTGTTAGTTCAGTTTAGAAACAGGATATTATTCTTACCTCACTAAAATAAAGCAGCTGTTTCTGCAACTGCTGGTGAAACAGCCGAGCAGCTGAGAGCAGAATTGAGTGTTAGAATGAAGGTAAACTTGATTGATGTTCTGGGAAACCATCTCTGAAACCGAAACTAAATCACTTCTGGGATGAAAACAAATGTTTTAGCTGCCTAAAACATGAAGGTAAAATCAAGTTAGCATGCAGCAAATCTACCAGTTAATTTCTACTATTTGATCCTTCTTGCTATACTGCAGGAAGTTCATCTCTATATTAATGAGAGCAGGACATCCTGCTTGCTGCTTGCTGAATTTCTCTGCCTTCCTCCACACAGCGTTCCCCGTTACGACCAGCCTCCCCCAGTGACCTACCAGCCCCAGCAGGCAGAGAGAAGCCAGCCCCTCCTCGTCCCTGCAAACCCCTACCACACTGCAGAGATTCCAGACTGGCTGCAGGTCTACGCCAGGGCTCCTGTCAAGTAAGCTTGTTTTCTTTACCCTTACTTTGCACCACATTACACGTGCATCATTTAGACAGAAAGTGGATTCTGATATCTGAAAGTAGAACTCTAGCTGCTGGCTGTTCCATAATTGCATGAGAGCTGTTGCTGACAGTGGATGAGGAATTTGTGCTGGATTTTTCATATCAGAAATAAAGTCACACTAAATTGAGTGGAACATTGCTGGCTGAGGATTCAGTCTAAACACTTCAGACCAAATCAATTGTCCATTCAACAAACTACTGTCAGAATGTGCTTTTAAAACATGCCTAGTTTGTACACATATATATTAGATCACTCGCCATGCACATAACCTGTGTTATGTACATTATGATCTAAATCATACGCATGACACTTAAATCTCCCAAAAACATAGCAAAAATTGGCCTGGTAAGAGGACTGGACTCTTAACTCATCCAGGTGGAAATGGGTAAGTTGGAAATAAGCACAACTAGTCTTTACCTGTGTCTTAGCAGAAGATTGGAGACCGCTTCTGATGGGTTGGCTTGGCATCGGGCATTGCTTAACACAGCACTGCAGAACTGGGAGCTGTGCTTTACTTTCAGTGTCAGCATGGTGCCCCATGGCATATAAACTACATGGGTATTTTTAGGAACAGGGGATCTTCTCCAGGAGTAAATCTGAGTCAATGCAATGAAACGTGTTCTGACGGCTGCAGCTCTGCAGAAGTCTGACACTAAGTAGAAAATCAGTTTCTAAAAGCATCCACGTGGCATTTCTTCAATAACTATAAAACCATCTACTTCTTCTGAGGGGGAACGTGGTGAGACTGAATCGTGCAGCAGTTGGGAATTCTCAAACCGTGTGCCAGTCAGTGACTTTCAGCTGAAGTTTTTAGCTGCTTCTATTTAGTGTAATTGCAGGGGGTTTAATTACTTCTCATGGCTGCTGGCAAACCCATCCAGATTTAAATGGACCTAAAATCCAGTGGTGTACTTGTGCAGCATGGGCGTCCTGAGTTCCTGTAACCTGGGAGAGGGCTGAGTTCCTAGAAATACTTCTAGGTTTTGGCTGCAGCTGCATGTCTTTATTTAGGTCTTTGGCACATCTAGACAATGCAGTTTTAAGTATTTCAGCCTGTGTTGTGTAGGTTCTTGCTGGTTCTGCTCTTGAAACTTGAAGGTTAGCACTGTAAGATTCTCAGAGGCTTTTGAAAGGCTGGGACACTGAAGTCAAGTGTCGGGAAGAACCCAAAGTCACACATTTTCCAGCCTCCTTTTACCTTTCTTCACCTGAAGCAGTGCTGGTACAAACACTGGAGTTTGTGGCATTCTCAAATGTGAAGAAGCAAACCCTGTTTGATGCTGATTTTGTACCGGGAAAGGGAGGGGGAGAGGTAGCAGCTGACTTGCTGCCTCCTCAACTTGAGGGCTTCTTAAAGAACAACTAAACCTGCACACTGCGTGTTTGTTTATCCATCCTTGCAGTCAGGACGACCACCTGGTAGGTGCTTGGGAGTTTGGTGGACTTCATGTGTGAGGCACTGAGGGAATCTGACAGTGCCTTCTGTGGAACAGAGATTGCAGTTCAGATTCTTCCCCACCTCTTTTGAGCACAGATCAGAACCTTTGTCTTTCTCCATGTAACCAGGATCTCATAGCTCTGCTCGTTCCATCTTTTCTCTTGTTCTTTCAGCAGCTGCCTTGTCAGCTCCTGATACCCAAGATAAGAAAAATCACATCGCAGGTGAATTACGAATGTTTAGAAATGGGGGGAAGAAGCAGGAAATAATGAAGTAAGGATGCAGCGTCTCATACAGAGCAAGGCTGTGCTGCTCAGCAGCTGGGGGCTGCCCAGGGGAGCTCACTGTCAGCCAGAGAATCGGCTTTGAGCTGCCACCGAGGTGACGTGGCCACTAATTAGGGCTGTTTCTCCTTACTGATGCTACCTGGTCCTCTCCTCCCCTTGTTCCATGGGGCTCGTGCCCCACGGTTTGAGACGCAGTGACCTAAATCAGCGCTGAGCGAACACAGAGCAGCACAGCAGCCGCGGGTAACCCTCTGTGCCGCTCCAGGTACGACCACATCCTGAAGTGGGAGCTGTTCCAGCTGGCAGACCTGGACACGTACCAGGGCATGCTGAAGCTGCTCTTCATGAAGGAGTTGGAGCGCATCGTGAAGCTGTATGAAGCCTACAGGCAGGCACTGCTCACCGAGCTGGAGCACCGCAAGCAGCGGCAGCAGTGGTACGCCCAGCAGCACGGCAAGAACTTCTGAGCTGCCCCACGGACACGGGGGAGGCCAGGAGCTTTCAGAAGCCCCCACAGTTCATAAAGAAGTGCTTTGGTTGAAAAGGCAGCTTATTTTTGTTGACATTGCACCTTTGTTATTATCCTCTTGAATATTTTTCTACATGTATTATGTATTGTTTATACAAATGAGAAACGTTTGTTAATCTTTTTCCATACAAAAACTAGTTTATTATGCTGAAAACCAGCGTGGAGTTGGAGCAGAGAGCTGATTCTGCTCTCCTTTTCTAGCAGTCGGCTGTATTATGGAGAAGCTGACTGTGTGTTTTTAAACAGCAATAGATGCAGTTACCAGAAAGGCCCCGGATGCAAAGCACCGCTGCAGTCCCTGCTGGTGGTGCAGTGTGTTTCCCACGGGCCTTCCTCTGAGCTCTGCTTACAGCTTTAATGGACAGCACACTGTTCTGTACCACCAGTCCTGCACCACGCAGAGCCGCCATGTGCTTCACACAGTGAAGTGGGAGTTGCCTTATTTTTTACTTCGTTCAACGCGTTGTTCCTTTAGCTTTCCTATTCCACCTCACAGATGGCAGAGGGGGAAATACCGACCCTCCTTCAGGACCAACCTCACTGCAGAGCTTCCCCAGTGCAGTGTGTGAGCCCCAGCACCGCACCTGGAAACGTCAGGGATGGCTCCCCACCTTCTTCTTTCTTACTGCTCTTTTTTAACCGAGCTGTGTCTTCTATTTGATTTCCTTACCTGGGGGAAATTTATACGTGTACAGTGAGTGACCCTCACCGCTGTTCTCATTTGGTTCATTGATTGTCCTGAAATGTTATTTATGGATTCTTTTTAGTGCAATAAAAACATGGTTGCAGACAAAAAGACAAGACATTTCTTGTAAATCCTATTAATTCAATAAAAATCACTTTGTTTAATGAGCCAGGGGGTGATCAGCTCATTTCTGCCGCGCCAGGGGCCAAACTGAAGGTTCATACCTGAGCAGTGCACAGCCTCCAGAGCCGACTCCTTAGGAACAAAAAGCAAACTTTAATAGTTCTGACAATAAAAGAATAGAACTGCTGACCACATTCCTATGCACTATAACGGATATATATACAGAAATACAGTGAGACTTTCTCCAATACTCGTACAAAGTGAGACCGTGTGCATCAGTTACGAATGGAAAAGTACACTTTCCTTACAATATCATTAACATACCATAGCATAAGTGTCCTCACAGCTGCTGACAGAGCAAGTTAATACATTTTTAATTACGTTGCTGTAATCGAAGAAAAAAAAACCGTGGTTACGTGTTACAACCTGTTCAAGTATCTGGACATAAGATGGTTTGGAATAACGCTAGGATTTGGAAGGTCTTTAGTTGCAGTGCCACGCAAATTATAATTCCCTTAATGATTAATTAAAAAGGGAGAAATAAGGCTTTGTAAAGGAGCTGGGAAGTACGCTGGATATTGCAAATCAAAAGCACTTTGTGTGGGCAGCAGCACCGCTATGTACACAGAACAGAACACAAGACGTGCCCCAACCTTCCCAGCCAGTGCTGCACGGGCAGAGCCAAGCTGGGCGCCGAGCCCCGTGTCTGGTCCTGCGTGGCAGCTCGCGATGGGGGAGCAATGAAGGGCTGAACCGATGGCGGCCGTGCCGCGTTCATGCACCGACGGGGCCGCGTGGCTCTCAGTGTGTCACATCTTCTTCCTGTCCTGGCCCTCGGCAGGCTCCGCTTTCTGTGCGGGGAAGGCGTGGTGGTACAAATGTCTGTGGGTCGCTGCTGCGCTGTACAGCTTGTACAAAGCCTGCAAGAAACACGGGAGAGCCTCAGATCGCCCTCTGGTTTGTGCACCCACTCCCGATGGTGTACGATTGTAGAGCTGCAGAATGGTTGGGTGGAAGGGCCCTCAAAGCCCTGCTGTGACATCCGAAAGGGGAAAGACCGAGTTCAGGAGCTCACTAAGCTTTTAGCATTGCACAAAGATAGAGCAAAGCCCACAGCCCCACAAGTCACGACTTCCAGCAGTGCTTGTCTCCATGGGACAGAAGGGGTTAGGCCCCTGCGAGAGCTGCTCCACGTCTCACTTAGAAGTTCCCACCTCACTCAAAGGCAGCAAAATGCACCAGCACTGACACTGTGCAGCAGGGTGGTGCCGTGGAGCTGACCCCATAGCATCTCCAAACACAATTAATAGGAGAAAGATGTAAGTGTGCACGCACACACACACACACAAAAGCCTCCGAACTCTCTCCCCCACTTGGCCTCCAGCAGTGCCCTTCCCCAGGCACTGGAGGTGCCACGTGCTGCCATCAGCCCCCATCCCTGCACCCAGCAGCTCCGCGTGCTTCGCCTCCCAAGGGTTCCCCAGCACTCGAGGCACCCATAGGAGTGTGCTGGGGGGAGAAGGGGACCCGAGAGGCACTTACCTCATTTGTGCTTCCCTGCGAGAGGCATTGGGGAAAGAAAAGGGGAAAAAAAAAAGAAAGAAGCATCTCTGTGTATCACACATGTCCAAGGGAGCAAATGTCTCCATTCAGTGCCCCCACAGCAGCATGCTTGCAGGACCCCCCAGCCCTCCTGCACCCACAGGGACAGCACACACATACAGAGCCCTGAGGGCTCCCAGCACTGCTCTTCCCCCGGGTGCACCAACAGCCCCAGAGGCACTGCTACTCTGCAGAGCTCCTTCTCAGGAGTGCTCTTCCCCCTCATTGGGAAGTTGTGCTGAGATGTGCCTGGAGCAGCTGGGTGCTGGGAAGCAGCTGCAAGCACTTTAACCTCTTCCTTGATTTCCCAGCAGGGCAGCTTGCAGGCAACCCATACCTCTCACTTTCTGCTGGCCCCATCCTGTTCTCACTATGGTGCTGAACTCATCCCAGGTTCCTACACAGGGATGGGCTTCGACACCCAGCATCCCTCGAGAAGCACCAACAGCACCACCGTGATGTCAGGATGAACCCACCTGGGATGCAGGGGACAATGAGCTGCCCCTGCTTGCCTTGTTTTAAAGGCAGCCCTGCTGAGTGACATAGCTGCCTGGTTCAGGGGTGAAGAAGCTGAGCAATAAACAGCTCAGTGTGAAAAATGAAGTGTGGTTAGCTCTAGCCACACCTGGAGCAAGCGCAGGTGGTCACATTGAAGCTTAATCTCCTCACTCCTGGATAAAAAAGAACCAAGGGGCAGTGCTGCCAAGGGCAGTGTTTTCTCACTGCAACCTTTGTTAAGGCTTTAGGGATGTCTGACAGCAGGACCCAACCAGGACCTTTGCACCTGTTTGCACAAAGCAAAGACAAAGAGAGATGGCAAGCCTGAAGCAGGCAGGACAGAGCCCCAGCCTTAACATCCTGCAGCCAGCAACAGCCAAATCCCTGCCCTGTGCCAGGAGGGAGGAGCAGGGTTTCCTCCTTGACACTCGAAGCACACAAACTCCTGTGTGGTCCTGAGCACTTCCCCAGCAGGATCACACGCCATGCTGCCCTGTGCCAGCAGTAGCGTCCATAAAGCAGCATTTTGGGATGGGTAAAAACAAGCAGAAAAAGGCAGAACAAAACAGCTTGTGGGGATCAGACTCGAGCCCAGGGCTTTTGCCAGCTTCAGCTCGCTGTGCTCCTCCACCCTCAGAGAGCCACCCAGACCCAAGACTTTTCTCCCCTTATGATCACCTCCACAACCCAACCTGAAAACACTCCTCTGGCCCTGCTTTCCCCATCTAGAAGGCCTAAGGCACAGACTGAAGCACACCGTCCCACTGCACCCAACAATCCTACATGCAAACCCAGGAGCCATTCGAAGAGGAGGAAAAGCCCCAGGAAACAATGCTTAAGAACTTGGGTTGGGACGTGGGTTTGGTTCGGGGGGGTTTTAAATGAAAAGCTCTTTATCCTACCTGGTCCCACAACGCCGCTGCCACTTGGTCTATTACTGCACCCAGTTCTCTGTACTCCCCAGAGTATCTGATGTACGCCCAGGTACACAGTGTGATAAGTGTCAAGCCCATGATCATGTTGCACAGACTGGCTATGATGTCCAAGCCAATGAAGCCGGTCACCCCGGCGATCACGTAAGTGATGAAGATGACGACGAAGAGCGTGGCGGGGGTGCGGGCAGCATGGAAGATGTTCTTGCTGTCGTTGTGCTTGATGTACTGGATGTAGAGCTCATCGATCTCGTTCTCCAGCTGCTGGAGGTAGCGGCGGCTGAACTCCTCCCCGCCCATCTTCTTCACCCCACGGAACAGCTTCACGGCTTCGTCCTTCAGCTCCACGTGTTTGGCCTGCAGGTCACTGGGTGCGAGGAAGGGCTTGTCCCCACCACAGACCTGCAGTGGAAAGCACAGCACGGTCACTCAGCACCCTCAGCTCCTGTGTTCTGCCGTGCAAAGCACCAGAACGGCAGCTCCGTGCGCTCCCTTTTGGCATGAACCACATGTATGTCCACACTGGTGTCGGGAACCAGCCCCTCTGTCCTCCTCTTAGCCTAAGAAATTGTTCCTGATACCCAGCCTGAATCTCCCCTGGCTCTCATCCTATCACAAGACCTGCCCTCCTCTTGGGACTGAGTCTTCAAGCTGCTATTGCTCAAGACTTGAACCTGGAGACTCAAAGGCCCACCTTCAAATAACCAGCATTGCTCTCCTGCTACAGAGGATCAGCACTTTGGGTTTTCGGGCACAAGCACGAAGACAGACCCAGAGCAGTGCACAGTAGCTGGCCATGCAGCTCTACACCCTCCCACGCCAATGCACAGCAACCTCCAGTACCGTAGAACAGAGCTGGAAGTGGCAGGAAACAGGCTGAGGTCTGAGCTTCACCTTAAAACATCACAATCATCTCATGCCCGAGCTGAGATGGGCTGGTAGGGCAGGGCAGAGGTGAAAAGCTGCTTATAATGATATATAATGACTTTATCCCCTAATTAGCACCAGCCACGACACAGATTAAAGAATAGGATAGGACTAGGATAGGACAAGACAGGATATTCAGTTGGAAGGGACCCACAAAGACCATCCAGTCCCTCTGCCTGAGCACTTCGAGGCCAACTAGAAGTTAAAGCACATCATTGAGGGCATTGCCCAAACGCCCTTTGAATGCTGACAGCCACGGGGCACCAGACACCTTGCTAGGAAGCCTGCTCAGCACACCCACCTCTTCCATTCTCCTGCTGTAGGTGTCTTTGGCAGTGGCAACTGCTGCTAAATTGTTGGCTTCTGCTGTGGCCTGCAAGAAGGGCAAAAGGGTGCAAAGTTCAGCTGCAGGATTGTAAGGTTAAGGATCACAGAATATCCCAATCTGGAAAGGGATCCAGAAGGATCATTGAGTCCAACTCCTGTGATCACAGAAGTGGAATGACAGCAAGGAACCTGAGGGCACACGATCCACATGCTCTTGGCCTGGAGGCACGTGTGGTACCCCAGCACACACGCAGAATTACCCAGCTCCCTTCTCCAACTGCACTCTGGCCAACACCAAACAAGATCCTTCTGTATTTCCCTGGTCAGTCCCCTCAGGCAAAAGCCTGCGTCAGGAGAGGATTCCTCCCCTCCAAGTCAGAGCAATGGAACCTCTGGCTTCAGCTGTGGGAAATGGCAAGAAAGCAGACAAAAGGCTCAGGGTATGTAAACAGCCACAGCTGCAGCCTCCTGCAGAGCCCTGACCCAGCACTGCAGCATCCACGCGGGGCACATCCTTCAGTGTGTGCTCACAGCACAGCCAGGGGACAGCGCTGCTCACCTGCAGGGAAAATGCAGCTCAGCAGCCCAGCCCTGCACGAGCCCTGCTGCCTCTACTTCCCCACAGCACAGCTCCTTTGGGCTTTGAAGTGACTGCTGGACGCTGCTTGGGTTGTCAAACTAAGGCACTTAAAACAAAAGCATGGGAGACTCCAAGTGCTGCACTAGTGCGACTCCTCTGACAGCTAATGGGAAATCAACAGCAACCACAGTGCAGGAATGTCACCTCACACAGCCCACCTACCTGCAGCATCGACTTCGGGTGCGGCAGCTCTTCCCCCTGGTAGATCTTTATGTATGCCTGCAAAACATGAAATCACATCAGGTGCAGCACAGACCCCGTTACAGCACAGCATCAACAGGATGGGAAAAGCCCCAAGAGGGGGAGGTTCCCGGCGTGGGATGGCTTCAGCAGGGGACGCTTTGCCAGGCAGCACACGGCTCACCGTCCATTCTTTGGGTGCTGCAGGGGGGTCTCTCAAGACTCACACTCCCATCACTCACTCCAACATCCACCCCATAGGATTTGCACCTACCTCCGTCCTTCACTGAAGGAGAAGGAGCCGGAGTCAGGTAGTAGGTGGTGAGAATTACTCACTGATGTCTTGCATTAAAATGTCCCAGTAGCCATGACAACACAGTGCAGCGTTTTCCAAAAGCAATGGGAATACGGCCCTCAGCCTCCCTCCCTCCCTCCAGTCCTCCATGGCAAGGAAGAGCCCTGCCCACTCCTTGGGCTCACTGCGCGGCCAAACACACTGACACTTTCCCCTTTCATTACAGCAGAAGCGCTAACGTGCCGCAAACAAATAAGCCTAATTTCTCTGGAAAAAGCTAATACCTTAAAATACTCCACAAGGCCTCGGCAGGTGATGTGGTTTCCATTGATCTCCTTAACATCCAGGCTCTCGGGACTAAGAAGCCAGGGAATTAAAATCTTCAAGTTCTTGATGAACTCGTCGTCTATTTCTGGAAATAAGCCCAACATCATCAGTGCCACCCCTCAGCCACAGCTGCACTGCCATCACACAACGAGGGGGAACCCGAGCCTGGATACGGGCACAGACACTGTAACTCAGGGAGGTTAACCCACAAACAGAGCATGCAGCTCTGTATACACCAGCCAGCTTCACTGTCTCAAAAGTAGTGGCAGGAAGACAGATGTGACTTTTGCTTTTGCTGATGAGAGCAGCACCTCCTTGCCAAGAGAAAAGCTGAGTACAGCTCTGAGAGAACAAGAGATGAAGACGCTGACAATCCTAAGCCAGCTCTGTATGCACTTGTTAAATACTGCTCAGCACCTGAATTAAAGGAGGAATTAACAAACCTCAGTTCAGCTTCCAGCAGAGCCCCCCCTCCCACTGCCTCGCCTGCCCTGCTGCTCCTTAGCATGGTTTGCCAGAGGGATGAGTTCCATTTTTTTACCCTTCCCTTTTATTTCACCTGATTAACTAAGTCTGTCCTGAAGGGGAACCACTGATCAGATAAGTCAGGAGGGTTAAACGTTCCTTGGAAAGCTTTTCAAAGTGAAATAAGGTTCTTTTGAGAGCACGTGTGACAAGGCTGCCAGCACAACCTGCTGTGCAACAACCAGTCCGCCCTGCTCTGCCCAGCTGCACATGAGGAACAGGAATGCACTGCAGAAGCTCTTCCATGGAAAACACTTGTAAAGGTATCACGGCACAGCCTATGGTATCAACCTGACAATGGACCTTTGCTTTGTACCTTTCAGCTTTCCGTCGAAGTTGGGGTTGGTGGCTACCTTCAGGCCGGGGTGAGGTAAAAGGAAGCAGGAGATTTTGGTGAAGCAGGAATGGATGTGCTTTCTGACATTCTGCAGTTCTTCGTGCTGATTCCCTGAGACCTGTGGGAGAGCAGTGTGGTCAGGTTTCCCTTGCATGCAGAGACGCTGGGACAACAGTGCCAGCAGGAGCGTGAGGCGTCCCGCACCAGGAGGGCATCCCTTAGCAGTGCAATGCAGGAGCACAAGGACAGAGCTCCTCCAGCAACCCACATCTCTGACCACATGCCCTGGGGGATGTTATTATCAATTGGAAAATGTGCACGTGTGCATGACCCGAATGCAATAGCATTTGGGATTTCCCACCAGGGCCATTCTTGTCTTCCCTTTGACCAGGGCTCTCCACTACCAAATCACCCATGCATTTCCTGATTAATCCCCACAGAGCCCTTGCCCATTGCTTTCACTGTACAAGAGCCTATTACTAAAGCGTTTTTCCTTGTCCCTCCAGCAGAAGGGTAGCTCTGCACTGACTGCAGCATGGAGAATGCAGCTTCCTACAACGCAGAATCATAGAATCACAACTCCTCTGGGCAGTGCTGGCACACCCCGTCCCTGGAGGTGCCCAAAGGCAGCTCGATGGGGCCCTGAGCAGCCTGATCTGCTGCCTGATTTAGTGACTGGCTGCCCTGCCCATGGTAAAGGGCTGGCACTGATCACAGAATGGCTTGGGCTGGAAGGGACCTCAAAGATCAACTAGAATCTAGATCATCTAGCTGATGATCCTTGAAGTCGCTTCCAACCCGAGCCATTCTGTGGTTCTGTGATTCTCTAAGACATTTCTGCTGTGATTTTAAGGCACGGGCAAGTCCAGGTGTGACCTTAACCATCATCACCAGCTCGCAGCTGAGCAAAGCCCACGTGGAAATCATTCATGAAATCCAGAGGAGAAAGGACAGACCTTCAGACGCTTCTCCAAAAACCTCGCGCCGCCGTCGGAGCCGTAGGAAAACTCATAGGGGAAACTCCAGTCACGCACCAGGAATATCAGGGACTAGGGAAGAGAAACAGGAGCAGTCAGTGCCACGCAGCTCTGCTCAGCCACACGTTATCAGGAGGGGATTTGCTGGATGACAGTCTGAGTCCCTCGCTTGAAAAACAGCACCCGTCATTTCGACTGCAAAACAAGAAAGGGATTTTTGCTAAGCAGGACAAAAGGCAGCGAGCTCCAGCCGCACTGAGCTCCATCCTATGGGAATTTCACAGGCTCGTTTTCCAGCCATTTTCACTGGGCAGCTCTCCAGACAGACTTTTAACGAGAAGCACATGTAGGATAACGAGGAGGAGTAAGACATCGTTGGCTTTGGTAATCTTTATTGAGACATCCGACGTTTCTATTCAACGAATAAATAAATACCGGCACAGACAACTCTGCATCTTTACAGAAGTGGGTTCTGGAAGAGATCACATCTCTGGTGTCTCATCTGCATCCCATGGAAGGTTGTGGGGCACCCCGAGTGGTGGGGCAGAGCATCTCCTGTCCCTTGGAATAAGCAATGAGGAGAATGCATTTCATCGGAATCTCCCTAAAACTCTATGTTTAAAACAAAGATTTGGGAGAGGGAGGAAAAAATGTTTCCCCTTCTTATTTTTCTTCCAGAAAACATCAGGAAAAAAAACAAAAGAAAGAAAAAAGAGCAGTGAGTTGGCCATTCCTAAAGGCATTGCAAGCCACAGCAAACGCCCGCAGCTCTGTCTTTCAGGACATGCTGTTCTTTTGGAGACTGCAGGACGCTTAGGAGGCAGGGCCATGCTTAGGACTTTTCCACAAACACATTATGCACTCCTCATACTGTCTGAATTGGGAGTTATTTCCTTTCTTCTCGAGCAGAATTGCAGCAGACCTGCTGTGCTCACCGTGCCCAACACCCACCTTCAGCCCTCTGCCAAGCGAAGGCATCGGTCAGCATGCAGGGCTGTGTTTCAGCACACAGCAGAGTGGGGGAGCAGAAGGGAAAAGCTCATTTTCCACCACCAAGTGCTGCTTCTTTTCCAGCAGCACCAGCTCAACCGTCTCCCTATCACCGCACTGCATGTTTGGCAGCATCCTCCTGTAGGAGCTTTCTCCAAAATCCTCCTTTCCAGGCTCACAAGGACAAAAGCCATTCATCGAGTTTGATTTCCAGGCTCAGAACCTCACCCAAGGAACTCAAACTGCAGACCATCTTCTGCAAAGAAAGCTGCCTTGGTTCCAAGCCCCCCACATCTCTAGCTGAGCTGTTCAGTTGCTCCCCATCACCACGCCGAATTTGTCCGGCCTCAGCTGCAGGCTGCCTCCTCCTGGGTGGGAAATGGCAATAGATGGCCGTCCTGAAACGTGCTCTGCAGGAGGCAGTGCTGAGATGGGGACAGGCAGCTGCGTGCTGCTCACATGGCCCCATCACCATCAGTTCCTCCCCCAGATCTCCCCACATCCACAGCCATTCCATACGTGCACGGAGATTGCTGCTGAAGATTGCAACGAAGCAGAGAGAGCCTGGGGGGAGCCCCAAGGAAAGGCTTCTGAAGGATGACGTGTCCCTGTTACAATTAGTTCAGCATCCTCAGCCATCTATCAGTTAATGGGTTTTTAATCCATTTACACGGATTAAAACAGACAATGCTGACTGGCTGCATCGTTGGCTCTATTTCCACCAGCACTTTATGGAGATAAGGCACGCAGAAGGCAGAATAACCACAGTGATAGTTACCTTTATCAGCCAAGCTTGTGGCCTTGTAAAATGGGTACTGGGATGTGTGACCAGACTTACTGCCCACAGACCTGCGTGACTTGACATCACTCACATCATTAGCAAAGCCACAGCCAGTCCTAATGACTTAAGCACATTTAACAGTGTCTCCTTACAGCCTCCTTCTTACCGATGGAGTATTTCACTTTCACTGTAATATTTGGCAAGATTACCCCTCTAACTTTTAAATAAAGAACAGAAATATTTATTTAATGTCTGGCTTTTTCTGTACCGTATTGCAATTTTCTCCTGGTTCTTACAACGACAGGCCATACGTTTTTACTGCTAGCTTTAACAGCATTTACCAATCATCTACCCACGCTATAGCCAATATATACTCAAAGCTCCCCAAAAATCTCTATTTGTCTATTCGTTGTATTTTTTAACCTTTTTATTTCATTCCCCCTTCCCAACCACAGCCACCTTATAAGCCCCTCCTGCCTTCCAGGATTATGGGGAAATTGACAATTCTCTTTTAATATTAGAAGGCAAAGCAAGGCAGCTGTAACCCATTCCCAATTACTGCTTTTACAGTTTCTACAACTGCTTTCTGCTTTAGGAAGCTCCCAAATCCTGCATCCAGCAACCAGCTCTCCTACTGTAGGTGCAAGCTAGAAGATGGACTAAGGCACTGGGGGCACCTGGGTAAGGGGAGTGAGTATTTGTGGCTATACATATAGTGGCTCATGTAGGTACCAATGATCTCCAAAACCTTCCAAATCTCTATGACCCCTTCCCAGCCTTCCAGGTGCAGTACAGGGTTCAGTACAGCCACTACCAAAGCCATACAAACCACAGCTTGTTCTGTTGCAGGCCTGCAGGTTTAGCAACCTGCTGAGCCACCTTTCTCAACAGCAGCTGCTAAAACCATCCATGGACGCCTACCTCCCTTCCTTCCACTTTTCTCCTTTCACTCACATTCACCTTTCTCCTGGAAGGGGCCCTTACAGCCCATCATCCTCCTGCCACGCTCACAGCTCTGGTGTCCAGAGCAAGCTGGTGTTTGCCTAATGCTCTCCTCTCTTGAATGCCACCTATGCACAGGCTGGGAAACAGATGTCACTTATCTGAAGTTAAAATCCCACTTATACTTGCCACTCTGAGCTGATCCTTCATTCTGAGCTGATGCTCTTTGTTCTGCCAAGTGCAGGGATTCCCAGGCAGCAGCTCAAGGCTCTGACAGCCAAGGCAGCACTTTACAAACCTGTCTGGGTGTTCATTCCACAGCTCTGCCACTAAAGCTGAGCGCCTCATGAGAGCAGCAGGACAGGGCCGAGCTGTAGGGATGGCTCTCCCTCCTTCACTGGGGAACATCGCATCGCTTCGTGCACAGCTCTCAAGGCAGAGCATCACTTGTGTGGTTCCCTGCCAGGACACAGCTGATGCCACACAGCACTCATCACATTGCACCGAAGCCTTTTGTCCCTGGGAACAAAGCCTCGCTCAGCTAACAGCCTCCAGCTGCATCCAGACCTGCTGGGTGAGGGGATCGCTGCAGGGCTGGGGAGCCGCCAGCAGCCAAGGTTGAGAGCAGAAAGAAAGAAGGAGATTGGATGTGTTCAGAAAGCTCCTTGGGGGTAAGGAAACACAAAGCCTTTCCTTCGCCTCAGCTCAGCCAGTCTCCACGCCTCCCTGCTCATCCGTCCTGCAAGCTGCAGTGACACCTCGTGGCAAAGCCATCGGTTTGGGGGATGCTGGTGGCCAGCAGCCTCTACTCACCTGGAAGGGCTTCAGGAAGGTTTCCTCCATGGCCAACCGTCCGTATTCGGTGAACAGCTGGGGAGAGATGCAAGGGAAGGAGGACTGTCAGCTGCCGGGGCCACAGGCAGGGCAACGTTTGGTTCGTGTTTTACGGGCAGAGGGAGCTGCTGTGGGCAATCACCACGCAAAGCCCTTAGGTGAAAAAAATCAGTCTAGAGTTTTTGGCTGCCAAATCTGTGAAAAAATGGCTCCAATCCACTGCTTGCTGCTGCTTTCAAACTTCACGTGTGAGAGGGGACTGCTGGAGCCCTGCTCTCTTTAAATGCTCCAGGAAGGGGTGGAAATGAATTCAGAAATAAGTGCTTTCCCTGCAAACCCCCACTGTGCAGAGACCGTAAGATCAGCCTACAGCAGCATTCGAGGGCTCTCCGGTCTCTCTGGACTGCAGATTCTTAGCAGAGGCACCAATAATGTATTTCACAGATGCCTAAAAGTGGGTCAACGTGTTAAACAATAATGGCTTCAAATTCCAACTGAAAGATAGGGTTTGCACTGGATAAGTTCAACATAAATATAGTATTATTGTTAAAAAATGTTTACTGAGTGAAACAGTGCAGAACTCTTCTGATTTTTCCAGCTGGACTTTTGCTTTCCTTTTCCTTAAGCTACTGAAAATAAAAAATCCTAACTAGCCAGTCAAGCAGCCAACTGAACAAAAAAGAAAACTGTAGGCAGAGGCAGGCAGGACATGTGTGCCATAGGAAAACAAACACCCCAAAGCTGCTTGTCTCCAGCACTCAGAGTTGTAACTACCCTTCTGGGTCATCCACAACCAGATGTCAATATCCAGGCTTATAAACCAATTTCTCTGGGTTTCTCAACCAAAAAGTCCAAGGCCAGGCTGGATGGGGCCCTGGGCAGCCTGCTCTGGTTGGAGACATCCCTGCACACAGTGGGGGCTGGGGCTGGATGGGCTTTAAGGTCCCTTCCAACACAAGCCATTCTGTGATTCCATGATTCTAGGAGTAAATAACAGACCCCTAAAGACCTACAGGGCATGACTCTGCTCCTGGTGAGCGTCCCACTGTCTGCCCTGCCCCAAGCAGGCATGCTATGAACCAAGACACATTTCAACACAAGTGACTATTCCTCCATGCCCATGAACCAAAATGAGAGCTGGGAAACTCGGAGACCCTTTTGTAGCTCCAAAGGCAAACGTGCCTTTCCAGAGCAAAGCATCCCGCAAGTGCAGAGCATAATCCAGGGACCCCAGTGACAAACAACAGCAGAGACAAGGGGTCTTACCTGCAGGTGCTGCAGATCATCCTCCTGCACATTCTGTGACAAGTTATACACCTATAAGAAAACACAGAAACTTCAGAGCATTGTCCCTTGGATCACTGTGGTTAAAGCTTACGACATGACCACAGGGACACAGACAAAGGCCCAGCTGGCCCCTGGTGCTCCAAGCATAGCCGCACTGCTGGACAGACAGACAGACAGGCACTGCTTCTCCCAGCACAGCAAAACGCTCCAAAAACAGCAGCAAGGGCTGTCATGTCCCATCCAGGAAGCCTCTTAGGAGTAAATAATGTTTCCTCCGTGTATACGGTGTGCTGAGCTCTGTCTCAAGACACAGCTTCCAACCTGTTAATGCTGTCCTCCAGAAGCAAAGATCAGAGGAAGGGAAGGGAAGCCTTACTACTACACAGTAACCACTGTGTAGAATACCCACAGCCCAGAGGTTTCTCCAGCAGCACTGAGACAAGGGCACATGAACTTCACCAGACCAACATCCTTTCCTCTCTGTCAGCTGAGAGTAAAGGAGTGCATCTGCTGCTAGCTTTGCTCTTGGAGTGAGATGAGATGAGACTGTTCCCTGCAAAGGTGCACTCACGACTGAACCCTGCACTCAGCGCAGCCAACACGCTGGTCTCTGTCCCTCCCCCAGCTGCATTAGGCTGGTGCCAAGCTGCTGGTTTTCAGCCACCACCTTTTAGCAACTGTTTCCTGGAGACATCTCCCTTCTTACCTGTATTGAGCTGATCATTGTGCTCAGGGCAAACACGGTGGCTGAATCCCGCAGGGTGGACTGACTGTCGAAGGTCCCCTGTGTGTCCATCAGCAGCACCGCAACCTGAGAGACAGAAAGCTCCAGGTCAGCCTGGATGCACCCAGTCAGCATCTGCACCCAAGCAAAACCGTTCTCAAATGCCAACAGGACAGGTGGTTGAATATCAGCTGTGTGTGGAGAATGTCAGTGCTCCAGCCTCAGACTTACAATTGGTGGAAGATAAAGGAAAAGAGCATCTCCAGTCACTCCTGACAGCAAGAAATGAACGCTGCATAACACAGAGGAGGGAACTGCTTTGTTCTTCTGACATTTGCTGTCAGTGCAGATGGGTCTCTTCCTGAGCCTGCACTAGCTTCACGTCACGGAAGCCAAATACAGCAGCATATCTCAACTTCACTGAAGAGCTGACAGATACAAATATTCCTGCCTAAAAGCTGAATTTGCAGGATTTCCCAGTTCTCACTGTACATGACCTCCCTGAATAAAGGCGTTCCATGTCACAGCTACTGCTTTAGGAGCGGGGAATAGTTTGCAAGGGGCTCGAGTTCCAGATCTTGGGAACAGCAGAGAAATGATCTCTGAGGTGCCCAGAGTTAGAGGGACAGGCAGGGATGATGCCAGGGACACATGGAAACACTCAGACATCTTATCACTCGGTGCACTGAACCCACTCATGCTGAATCAGGGATATGTATCAAAAACCTGCACAACCATTTCAGCCACCTCCAACAAGGCAAAGCTGGAGCAGCACGACGACCTGATGAGTAACACGCAGCTAGAGAGCCACACAGCACAGAAGCAAATACCTTTTTACCATCAGGCTTGTCCACCAGGAAAACCTCACTCCATATCTGGATGCCGGTCGTCTCCCGCTCAGATCCTCCCCTCCAGGAGAAACCAGTCAGAGGCTCGTTGTAATCTCCAACCCAGTCCACTGCTTCCTGCAGGTGAGAACAGATGAAACGCTGAATTTCCCGTTTCACTGTGTTTTTACACCTCCCTTCTGTGCTGCCTCTACCCCAGCACTGGAGACAAGCAGCTCTCACAAGAGAGGTTTCCTACAATATAGCAAATGTGAACATTTCTGCTCCAGAGTCAAGGAAGGCAGCGTCCCACTGGAGACCCACTACTGCATGGGGTTGTGCAAGCATCTCTATTTTAATTTGTGAGGCTCCTCCATGCTAAAGAGAGGCTGGAGCATCTCTAGAGCACCAAACCAGAGTCCTTTCCTGATCAGCCCCGGGCACACAGGAGCACTGAGCAGCAGTGGGAAGAGCCAGGTGCAGCTGCAGCCATACCTTGTTGTACATGTATCGCAGCATGAAGTCCATCAGGAAGGACTTTCCTTTTCTAAAAGCTCCAGCAACTGACACAGCCACAACCTCTTTGTCTCTGACGGCTTCTGAGAGGAGGATGCGATTGAGTGCAGCTTCATCCAGTTCAAAAGAATGGTCATCCTTGACAATGAGGACTTGCACAGGTCCTGCCTTCCTCACGGACTCCTCCTCCTCTGAGCTCCACTCGTAAGCCTTGTCTGCAAAACTACCTGTGGAAACAAGTGACACAAGAACTGTTTGGCTCCTTCTGAAATGATGGAAAGCAGGACTGGACAGGGCTGTAACAGATCAGCTGGCCAAAATATCCACCCCAGAACAGCATGACTTAGAGCAGATGTCTTTGCAGCACTCCCCAGACATCATGACACAGCTGCCAGCTGCTTTGGGGCAATCCGTCAGCCCGTCCCTGCTGGAACCCTCCTGGACAAAATGCTCCTACAAGAGTTGACACGGAGAACAGATTATTCTCTTCCCTTCAGAAACACCTTCTTACATGCACAAAGGTTGTCCTGACGTCTCCATCAGCCTCAGCTGAGGCCACGACATCTCCCTTGGCAGCTTATACCGTGCTGTGTTCTAGATTTAGGGTGAGAATCATGTTGATAACACACAGAAGGGAGATGTAGGTTAGATGCCAGGGGAAAATTCTTTACTCAGAGGGCAGTGAGGCCCTGGCACTGCCCAGAGCTGTGGTGCTCCATCCCTGGAGATGCCTGAGGCTGTGGATGGGCCGTGGGCAGCCTGAGCTGGGGGGGCACCCAGCCCATGGCAGGAGTGGGGCTGGGGAGGCTTTCAGGTTCCTTCCAACCCAACCACGCTGTGATTCTGTGATTGTATGTCACTGCAGTTTCTGTGGCAACAGCACAGCCCAGAGTCCTGTCCAACCTGCAGTCTGCACTAAGGCTCTGAGTGTTAATTCTGCAATCTTCCCCCTCGACAGCTTGCTGAGAGCCTTCAGACAGGACACACAGGCACTCAGACACACAGCGCCCATTCACTGCCACGGTGACAGCAGGAACCACAGCCCTGGGGTTCAGCAGGCCAGCTCCTGCCACTGTGCTTTCATTGCTTCCCAGCTGCCCAGCACAGGAGAGGAACAGCAAAGGCAATGCACCACGCTGACCAGCTCACCTGAGGCCTTGTAAAACCTGTTCACCAGTGGGGAGGGAGCATGCATTGGAAAGTCCCTCACGTTTCCCCAAAGCATCCCTCCTCACTGCCTCAGCCTGCAGGCTTCCAGCTCAGCCCTGACCCCACGGCCCTGCTTTCAGCCTGTCCCAGCTGTTGCAAAGCACAGGGACGATGCACAGACATGCTGAAAGGCAAACTATAAATACCACAAGGAATGGGGTTTGCCCATTCTGGGCCTCTGATAAAGATGGCTCCGGCAACAACGGCGCTTTTGTACGAGTTTCTGATTTCCTATGATCCCACTATGAAATATCAGGATCATTAAGCCTTGTTGCTAGGGGATTTCTGGGGGCTCTGGGACATATACTGAGAGCTTTCTCTGCTCCCAGTTGAAAGACAAAGATCTTTTCTTCCCGATGCTTGGAGTTCCCTTAGCAAAGCAAAAGTCCCCAATGCACTGAAAAGCAAAATTTTGCAGCAGGCTGCAGCAGCACTGAATGCCTTTCCAGCATCAGCCCCTGGGCAACATCACTCCAAGAAAAACCCTCTCCATCCCCAAAGCCCAGAGCAGGCACACAACACGGAGCCACCCAAAACCTCAGAACGCTGTCTGCCTGCTTGCTGCATGCATTCAATACCTCCTCCAGCATTAGGTCCTCCCCAGCAGACAAGAGCAGACAGGTGCCAAACCTGGTGGTCTTTGTAGGGACTGCCATGCTGTGAGTGCCATATAAAGCATACAACTGGGAATTCCTCTCTCCTGCTGTTTCCCAATGCTGAGCCAAGCGAGTCCCTTTTTTTTTTCTTTCTACAGCTGCACAGAAAGGACAGCAGAGAGGTCCTTGTAGGATGTGACTCATGGTGGAGGCAGGAAAACATTTGTAAATGGAATTAAATCTAAACATTGCTGGCTGTAGCCATAGCAAGGCCACCCGGTGTGCAGGTGACAGAGCTGTGCCACCCCTGGGTCCCCTCCACAGAGCATACAGACAGAGGGACAGTCATCCCATAGTGGGACACTGCAGGTGGGCACAAAGGATATCCCAGCTCAGACCTGACCTTGCTGTGGATCCAACCACCCCGACTCCTGTTTAAGGACCATCCTGCCCTGCCAGCATGAGGGATGCTTGGTACCCAGCTCCCTGCTGCTGGTGCCTGGATGTGGCCTCCAGGAAGAGCAGAGATCTTCTCACCTCAGTGGAAAATTCCACTAACGAATTCTTACTGTCTCACATGAGAATTAGATCAGTTTGACAGTATCAGGAGCAGCCGAGAGCTGCAGCAGCTCCTTGAGGGTGACCCACCCTGCAGCAGAACGGTGGGCAGCTGTCCCTCCTCCATCGCCAACAGCAACCAGCACTAACAGGTAGTGCTGTCCTTTGCTTTTAATTCACCGAGTGTTGATGGATTTGGGGAGGTTCTCTGCACACAGGCAGCAATCTGAGTGGCCACGCTCCACTGAAGGACATCCTTCTTCCATCAGCTGGAGCACGGTGGGCAGCCAGGCTGTTTGCTCATCACACAGAGCACAGTGAGTGGGATGTGCTGCTCTTCCAGTTCCTTGGAGCTATCAGGAGGAAAGGCATTACGTTAAGCAGGGCCCTGAGCTAATTTCAGCCCCATTATCTCTTCTGCTTTCGTGTAGCTGCCTGCAAACCAAACTCGATCCTTCCTATTTATTTCCATGTGATGAAACTCCCGTGTTCTGGTTATTGCATTATCTGCCAGAGATGTTTTTATAAGCTGGGTGCGCATTACTGGAAATCAATTATTTTAATTGCTCTTTCCAGCATAAATTAGTTATCTGCTTTGAAGGAAGGTGTACCTGGCAATGGCAAAACATCATCTGGCCAAAAGGGGAGGGAAGGAGGCCTCAGCTCTCCCAAACGCTCTCCTGCTTTCTCTCATTTTCTGACTCAACTCCTCCTCTCTCTCGGCGCCGTGCGATTACGTCAATTCTCAAGCTGCTCATTCACTCACTGCCAGGATACAGTTCCTTTTCCCCACTTCATAACAGCTCATTTCCACGACTCCGAAGCAGGGTGGAATCCACGTCTCTTTTCCATACAGTGATTTAAAGCGGAAAGATGAAGGAGATGGGAATTGGCATTCGTTCCTATTGAGCTGTCAGACAGCAGTGAGGAAATGGCCCCGCTCCTGCAGGCAGCCCCGACACAGCCTGAGTCCATGGGAGAACTGAGCTTTCTTCAGTCACTGTAGGAATTATTTATGGTTAAAATTAAATGAAGTTTAGTAAACAAATACAGCACGTTCCAAGCGTCAGGACTGACGTCTAATATAATTGAGCCCCTACAGAAGAATAAACTGGATAAATGACATCACTGATCACGCAGCATACTTCGGTGAGAACTGCATGCTCTTCCTTCGTCACGGACCAACAAGTCATAGACTGAGACCAGAGGCCAACTAGGAAAGTCAGCTTTTTCCTTCAGTGAGTTGCACAACAAATACATTTCATTCCACAGACTAACCCAGGAGCCAGGGCACGGGCTGTGCAAACACGGGCTGCAGAGCACACCCCGACATGGACCGCTTCCAGCCCTGCTCAGGGGAGCCCAGGAGCCTCACCTGCTGGAGCACTGCGGGAGGAGAAGGGCTGCAGCCTGGCCACTGCTACAGAACACTGATTTGACCACGCAGCTGCTGCTCCAAAAGCCTTAGCTGCATGGAACAACAGAAATGACCAAGGAGAGAAAATAGAAGTCTAATGGTTTAACTTTTTTAACTTTAATTTTTGAGTGGTCCTCTCTGGAGCCACGAGCTGGGCTCAGTGATCCTTATGGGACCCTTCCAGCTCGGGTTCTGTGATGCTATGATTTCTAACTGGTTCTTTCTCTGGAATGAACCATGTCTGTATTGATGGGATTTGGTTGCTTATCAGCAGCCCTCCGGGGATTAATTCAGTCAGCAGCGATAGCTGTGTGGATCCTTTCTGAGGCTGTTTCTGCCCCAGCTGTTTGCATTACAAACGTATCACAGTGCTGCTACCCATTCCAGGAGCCAAACACAGAACAGATCGCGCTCAGCCTGGATCCCTCGGTGCGTTCTCCAGAGGGCTCCGGCTGCCAGAAAGCTTATCTGCCCTGTGCAAACAGCTTGGGCAGAGAAAGCCATCTATCTCCAGGCCACGGCATCCCTGGCACTTACCCCTTCCAGCTCCCACACACGAGTCCTGCTGGCTCCGCTCGTGCTGAGCCAACTGCACCATGCAACCACCAGCTAAGGATCAGAAAAGCAGCCATGCTGAGTGGGGACCAGAGATCCTCTCCTCTGCGAGAGAGGCTTGCACAGAACTCGGCATCTTAGCACGCTAATGAAGGAAAACAAGAAATAAAGCACTGAAACAAAGCATACGCTGGAGAGCTAAGGTGGAGGGAGTGTTGCAACCTGTATCAGTCCTGCACAGAGGCTCAGCTGGAGAGCTCTCCTTCCCAAGTGCAGAGGGGCACAGCTGCATCCCAAAGCACCAAGGGAATCAGCAAATTCCCCAGGTGCGGAGCTGCCAGGTGTCTGTCTAGACAGTGGTGCTCCAGGGAGCCAGCACCTTCAGGAGGGCAAGCAGGGCTGCCAGGCCGGGCAGAGCCCTCTTCCATCCATCCACTGGCATTACGCAAAGAACTGGCCCTGCATCTTCTTCCAGCCAGCCCTGAGGCATCCAGCTGGCATCAGAACAGCATGGCCAGCTCAACTCCTTCTTCCAATGGCAGACAGATCAGGGAGACGTGTGACTACTCTGATAACACTCCCAAGTGGAAGGCTGCTAGCAGAAACATGAGTTAGCAGTGTTCCCCGGGGCAGTACTGGGGCCGGTCTCTTTTGACATCTTAATCTGGATGAGGCGATGGAGTACACCTTCAGCTGATGAAACGAAGCCAGGAGGAGCAGCTGACACACCAAAAGGCTGTGCCAACACATGAGAGTTGAGCAGAGAGGAACCTGATGAAATTCAACAAAGGCAAGTGTAGGGTCACGCACTTGGGGAGAAATAACCACATCATCAGCATAGGCTGGGACTGAGCTGCCAGGATGGAGCTCTGCAGAGAAGGATCTGGGTGTCCTGATGATCAGCAGTTGACCAGCAGTTGACCAATAGTTTACCAACGGTTGGCCAACGGTTGACCATGAGGCAGCAGTGTGTCGTGATGGCCAAGAAGGCCAATGGTATCCTGCGATGCACAGAGACTGGCAGCAGGTCAAGGGAGGTTCTTCTTCCCGACTGTTCTGCACATCTGGAACACTGCACCCAGTGCTGGGCTCCCCACTTCCAGGCAGACAGAACTGCTGGAGAAAGCCCAGCAGAGGGCCACAGAGATGATCAGGGCCTGAAGCATCACCCTTATGAGGAAAGGTTGAGAGCCCTGGGGTTGTTCACCCAGACAAGAGAAGGCTGAGAGGGGATTTTACCAATGAATATAAATATCTAAGGGTGGATATGATGAGAATAGGGCCAGGCTCTTTTCAGTGGTGCCCAGTGACAGAACAAGGGGCAATGGGCACCAACTGGAACACAAGAAGTTCCATATGAACACAAGGAAAAACTTCTTTACTTTGTAAGATGACATAGCATGGGAACAGGCTGCCCAGAGAGGTGGTGTTGTCTCCTTCTCTGGAGATATTCAAACCCTCCTGGATGCTTTCTGTGCAATCTCCTGTAAGGAACCTGTTTTAGCAGCGGGTTGAACGGGGGGATCTCCAGATGTTCCTTCCAACCCCTATGATTCTGTGATTCTGTGAAGAGCTGGAATGATTACTAGCCACCAAACTGTTTGTTAAGACAGATGCATTTCAAATGCCAAAATACAAGGTGAAAACAACATTTCCTTCCACTCTCACGAACTGTTGTGCCTTAGCTAGCTCTGAAACAACAGAGCACCCATCAGTGCAGAACTGCCAGGGCTGGCAAGCTTCAGAGACACAGGCACACCAACTTCTTTGGGAACAAGGCAGATCACAGAGATTCCCTTCTAGAAGTTTCCCAGGAAATGTGAGGCCACGTTAGGCAGTTCTGTGGTTATTATGCCCATGCCAGGATCAGCCAATTTCAAAGCTAAGTGGGCGATGCTCTGAAGGAACTTGAATCCCATCTGTTTGTCAAAAGTGTATCTCTAAGACAACATCACCCAAAGGCCATCATCTGTTTCTCAGATAGAAATTCTAGGACTGTTAACCACATTTCCAGCCACATACAGGTGAGACACAGTGACTGAAATGGACATTGCACAAATACTTCTCCAAAACTGGTGAGATATTCATACACACAGAGTGCTTAAAATACATTTTGCTGGCTTGACAGAGGTTCGTGAGCCTCCACCCCACTTGGGAAACTTAATTCCTCCTTTCCCTGGTGGCAAACAAGAACACTTCTTGTGAAGACACAACAAGCTGGAGTATCCCCAATCCAAGGTGGCTTTGGAGGTGATCCACTGGCACACGGTGCCTTGTAGAGCCTGACAATGCGCCTCTGCCTCACAACACGGCTGGAGGTGGCTGCAGTCAGTGGTGCAGGGGGGTTAACACAATTCCTGCTGCCTATGAATACAGAATCATAGAATCATTAAGGTTGGAAAAGAACTCTAGGATCATCAAGGCTAACCATCACCCATCACTGCCTGCCCCCTAACCATGCTGCTGCGTGTCACATCGACGTGTTTCTTGCACATGTGCTCAAGGCTCAGCACATCTTTGTTCCTCCCCAGGAGGGGCAAGGTTGGACTTGCTCCTGCTCATCTCCGACTGACTCACACCCTGCTGTTCAAATTCTTTGTGCAATGCCACCTCTCAAAACCCTGGGCACACAAAGACCAAACACTGTTCAGGGATTTGGGTCTCTAGCTTGCACTGTTGGCTCAGCTCGCTCACAAGCCCCAACACCTCATCTTCCCTTCTCATTTACAGGCTAGGAATTTTGTTGTGAAACTTCTCATCTCTAGCAGCATTTGTGTAAAGGCCCACCTGCCTGAAAAGCCTCAGCTTTCATTCTTCAGGAGACTCATGGCATCCAGAGTCACAAGCAAAACAACAAACAAAAAGGCTGTTAGCAATATTACTTAAATATATATGCAATACGTACACAAAAATCACCCTTTTTTCTTTTTTCAGTTGAACCCATTTCTGTACACGCAGAAAGTGTGACATCGATGAACTCAGTCTGTTCTGTTTTGGAAGAAAATCTTTCCTCCAGAAGCTGCTGTTCAGCCCCTCCTGACAGCCAGGCCCCATGAACAGCCCTCATTAAGCTCAAGTCCAGTTTGAAAAGCCTCACCAGGAACCTCTGTAATCCTCCTTATGGTTTTGAAACTGAACTCTTGACGAGCTGGTCATTTGGATTACAACACGTGCCATGATGGGCAGAGAAAGATTTCACATATTTTGTACTCATCTGAGCTGTTTAAATGAGTGACTGGGAGCAGATCTCGAGTGGTTTTGCCACAACAGGGGGAGCCAAGAGCTGCCGGTGAAAAGCACAAGGAATCTCAGAAAAAAATATCACTGCCACACACTGCAGACCTTGGTAATACTGCACCCACCGGGATTCAGACCAGGAGAAAGCAGGATCCCTTTCTCTGATGAAAACACAGTGTGATTTCTCAGGCAGGGAGGTTGGAACTAGACGATTTCTAAGATCTAATCCCACCCAAGCCATTCTACGATTCCTTTCTATGATTCTATGATGTCTCCATGCACAGCTCTCCCAGCCATCCATCCCACAACTAGCAGCAGCCATAAGCTCTCCGCACCACTTAGCACGTTTGTAAGAGAGCCTCCAATGATGCACAGCCTTATGCTGACCTCCTGCCCAGGGCTAAGCCCCGTGCTACATGCACAACGTGCCCCTGCACGACCAGGCGGGGAGGTATGCATGCAGCAGTAACACAGCCTTGGTAGCTGACTGGAAGCAATTCCTCCTGGGTGCCGTGCAATTGCTCACCTTAATTCATTCTGGGATCTTTAGAAAAGTAAATTGTTTTTATGAAACTGAGATGGAGGATTGCATTGAGCAGCTTTCAGACTGCCTAACAACTAGGAACTGGGGCAAAGTTTGATCCATTCCAAAATAGTGCCGTGTTTTTACTGTCCGAACTTACTGCCTGGATGGCTGGAGATTGAAACCCCTCCTGCATAGAACCATAGAGTGGCCTGTGTTGCAAAGGAGCACAGTGCTCACCCAGTTCCAACCCCCTGCTGTGTGCAGGTCGCCAACCAGCAGCCCAGGCTGCCCAGAGCCACATCCAGCCTGGCCTTGAATGCCTGCAGGGATGGGGCATCCACAGCCTCCTTGGGCAACCTGTTCCAGTGCCTCACCACCCTCTGGCTGAAAAACTTCCTCCTAATATCCAACCTAAACCTCCCCTGTCTCACTTTAAAACCATTCCCCTTGTCCTATCACCACCCACCCTCACAAACAGCCGTTCCCCTCCTGTTTATCCGCTCCCTTCAAGCACTGAAGGCCACAATGAGATCTCCCCAGAGCCTTCTCTTCTGCAAGCTAAACAAGCCCAGTTCCCTCAGTCTTTCCTAATAGAAGAGGTGCTCCAGCCCTCTGATCATCTTAGTGCCCTCCTCTGGACCCGCTCCAAGAGCTCCTTCAGCAGACAGGTTGAGAAACACGGCACTGGAACTCACCTCACAGACTGATGTCACTATGCAGGCAGCAGACAAAACCCATCTTACAGGAGAGGAGCTGCTGTCGTACACATGCAGGCATCTAATAAAGGAAGCTGTTTGGTACTAAAAAATACAGCATTTGGCTCTCGGACTAATCGCAGTGTCTAGCAGCGTGGCATAGTGCTGGGAAATCACTCTAGGAATACCCTGTATTTGGTCTGTGGATGGATGGAAGGTGATCAATCCACATGAGGTTCCAGATCCTTGCAGAGCTGACCCAGAAGCAAACCAGCAACAGACCACGTTTCACTCCAGCACGGCTTAGCAGTATGCTCACACCAGGCACGTGCCTAATTGCTTTGCTAGACCAAGCCTATACCTCCTGGGATGGCTTTTTTTCTCCGTTTAAATCTGTTTTGACATCATGTGCATTTTTTTCTCACACTATCAAGATGCAAAGGGAAAGTGCAAGCACACGTACGTGCGTGCAATGCTCAACCCGCATAAAAACGGGACAGACACTCGTGTGAGACACAGCTGAGAATGTCACAGTGTTGGCTGCGAGCTGTCAGCCCCGTTTACCCGAGGTCTGAGCTCCTTCCTGCACAGTCACGGTTACACACAGCCCTCATCAGGCACACACCGCTTATTTCCTCCTGCAAAAAGAACACCGCATGCTCCGTTGGCTTCAATCACAGCCTCCGTTATCTGTGTGCTTCTGCAAACATGTCCCCGAGCCGTTAATCATTACCATGGGAAATACTCCACTCATCTATCCAAATTAGAACCTAATTTGTGTATCTAAACATCAGAGCTCCTCTCACCTGCAGACGGGGTGCCCTGAGCTCTGATGCCTTACTACAGGGATCGGAACACGAGGAATGACACATCATGCCTCCTGCAGCCTCAAACAGTAGCTGTACGCCGTCTGAGCTGAATTTCTACCGGGTGAGGAAGGCGGTAAGCAGGGCAGGTGAAGGCCAGGCTGGTGCATGGGGCACAGCCCACCTGTGGGACCCCGGGGCTGCAGGGGGACGCAGCCTTCCCCTCCTGCCCGCAAGAAGGCAGCTGGGAGACGGGAAGGCCTGCAGGAAGGCGGATAGGAGACTTCCTCCTCCTCCTCCTCGTCCTCCTCCTCCTCCTCCTCGCTGGCAATGCTAAAAGCTCCAAGGGCTCAGGCGGAGCGGTGTGGAAGCGGCCCCTCTTCGCAGGGCTGCGGCACACCGAGAAGCCTTCGCTGGGCGCGGGGCGGGCTGCGTGCGGGGCTGCGGGGCTCCGAAGGGACGGCGGGGATGCCGACAGGCCGGGCCCCGGCTGAGGGCGGCGGCCGCTCGGGACGGCCCCACGGCACGGACCCCCTCCCCAGCATCCAACGCACGGACGCAGGCTGACAGACAGACGTCTGACAGACAGACAGACACACACACACAGAAGGCCCGACCACCGGCCGCAGCCCCCGGCCGCCTCCCCTGCCCCGGACCCGCCGTGCGGCACCGCCCGCCCCGCCCCGCCCCGCCGGCCGAGCCGAGCCGAGCCCCGGGAGGAGCCGGGCTCGCCCCCCGCCCCGCGGCATTGTTCGGCACAGCGGCGGGCCGCGGCCGTGCCCCCCCCTCGCCCCCCGCTCCTCCTCCTCTTCCTCCTCGACCGCCACCGGGACGCGTTGCCCCCCGCTCGGCCCGCCGCTCACCCCAGCTGCTCCTCTCCCTGCGGTTCCGGGCCATGGCGCGGGGCGGCTGCGGGAGGCTCCGTGCGGGCTCCGAGCCGCGCTGCGTCTGGCGCGGCTGCCGCGGTGGAGCGGGGCGGGCGGGGGCGCCGGCAGCATCCCCGCCCGCTACGGCGTAGCACGGCCCGGCCCGGCCCCGCGGGGAGCGCCGGCGGCGGGGGACGGAGCCTGCTGTACGTCTGTGCGCTCAGCCTGCCGGCGGCCGGGCCGCAAGAAGGTGCGGCTCAGCGATCGCACAATGGGCAGCTGGGAACGGACATCGCTACGCAAGCCCTGCTGTAGGCTGGGTGCGCCACAGCTCGGCTGCCCGCAACCCATCCGCGGCCTCGGGCACCTCCAGGGATGGGGCACCCGCGGCTGGGAGCGGTGCCGGGGACTCGCCGCCCTCTGCGTGAAGAATTTCCTCTCACATCTAACCCAGATCTCCCCTCTTTTAGTTTAAAACCGTTCCCTCTGAGATAACAGCAGGACGAGGGGAAATGGTTTGAAGCTGAGGGAGGGCAGATTTCAGTTGGATGTGAGGGGGAAGTTGTTTGCTGTGAGAGTGGTGAGGTGCTGGAACAGCTGCCCAGAGAGGCTGTGGATGCCCCGTCCATCCCTGGAGGTGTTCAAGGCCAGGTTGGATGGGGCCCTGGGCAGCCTGGGCTGCTGTGAGATGTGGAGGTTGGTGGCCCTGCCTGTGGTTTGGGGAGTTGGAGCTTCGTGATCCTTGAGGTCCCTTCCAACTCAGGCCATTCTGTGACTCTGTGTCACCCACCAGACTTCCCCCCGCTCTGACCCCTTGTATTTGGGATTGATACATTGCTCTTTGAAATGGTGACTCAGCACAAGTGCACGGGAACACCCAGGGGCAAAATGTGGGCGGTGACCAGCCCGGTCCATGGTGTATGGCTGGTGGTAAGGCTTGCTGATGGATCCGGGACCACAGTTACGTGCTGCCCTTCTGAAAGAAGTGCAGTGCAGCTCTTGAAGTATGGCCTGCATTGATTACAGAGGGACAGCACAGTCAGAACCTAAAAAGGATGGGAAAAGGAGCTAAGCCCTCGATAAGTGGAGATTGCCCAAGGAGGCTGTGGATGCCCCATCCCTGCAGGCATTCAGTGTGTCTGGATGTGGCTCTGGGCAGCCTGGGCTGCTGGTTGGTGACCTGCACACAGCAGGGGGTTGGAACTGGATGAGCACTGTGCTCTTTTGCAACCCAGGCCATTCAGTGATTCTATGATTTAATATATATATAACATAAAGCCATGTACGTCTGTTGATTCTTTGAAGCAGCCCGAGAAGCAGACTGCATTGCAAGAGGAGATTTCTTATGCTGGAAACATGCAGAGTTCAAATAGGTTGAAAGAGGAGATTAAAAGAAAAGCAGCTGGGAAATGGGGAGGGGGGGAAAAAAAAGAAAAAATAAAAGGAGGATGAGGATGGAAAGGAGATCTGATAATTTGAAAGTCTAATTAAGCCATGATGGGCTCCGGTCCTGTTTCCTCATTCCTTTTGAGAACTGCAGCTTAGGTCAAGATTGTCTTGCCCCATTTACAGGCATTTTTTCACTTTCACTTTCCCTTGTGGCACCTTTCCTCAGAGGGCAGTGAGGCCCTGGCACTGCAACAGAGCTGTGGGTGCCCCATCCCTGGAGGTGCCTGAGGCCGTGGATGGGCCCTGGGCAGCCTGAGCTGGGGGCACCCAGCGCATGGCAGGTGTGAGGCTGGGGGAGCTGTGAGGTCCCTTCCAACCCAACCCAACCCAAGTCATTCTCTGATTCTTCCTGCCTTCATTTTTCCACCCATGAATAGCCCTCCCTCGGAAGCATCCTTAAGTTCTTGCAGCTCACAAAGAGTCAATTTCAGGGCTGAGCAGGCACACAGTGGAAGGATTCTTAAGGAAAAACAATGCCAAATGGGAGAAAGGCAAAAAGAGAAAGTGCTGTGCAGAAAATGAGCGTGGCCGTGGGGTCAGCAAGCTGCAGTGCTGGGGGACGCGGCACTGAAAAGGCCACAGAATGAGCAGAAAACCTGGATTTAAACCCAATAAAGCACATTGCTCACGGGGGCAGTTTCATAATTCACCTTGCCTCGCCTGGCCCACTTACCACAGCAGCATTTACCATCATTTTTCCCATCCCCAGCCCTTCGTGAGCAGAAGCATTGTGCAATGCTTATGTAAGGGCCGGGTGGGTGCTGCACAATTTCTGCTCTGCTTCAGGTGCCACTGCACACTGGGGGCTGCTCAGAGGGTCTCCATTTTCCCATCCCATCCAGGCCTGTTCCCACGCTGCTGTGTGAGGTTCTGGAACCCGTTTGCTGCTTCCCCACAGTTGTTCGTGTCATTTCTGCCTGCTCACTCTTTGCTTTTTCACTGCTTCTGCTTAATTTCATGAGAAAGTGCACAGGATTCAGACCTTAGCTGTGCTTCTCCTAAGCACCTACACTCCTCTGTGGCAGCAATTTGTCATCACTTTTCATTGCTGTGTCCTTATTCTCAAGTTAAGAGGCCAAGATTCCTAGGAAATAGCAAAAAGGAATAAAACAAAATCAGCTTTTCGCCCCTTGTTGAAAGCTGAAACCTGTCTCAAATTTCTGTTTTTCTTTCCCCTTTACTGAAGTATTTTTAAGCAAAACAGATCCCTGTTGCTTAGGAAATCCTCCTGTTCCTGTGGTTCCTATTTCTCACCCCAAACTGTGTTATGACCACCCACATATACACGGGGATTGCAACCAGAGGAATTCTCTTTGCCTCTCCTGTTAACATCGCTGCACACCAGAGCTGTAACAGAGCCATTTCACTCATAGAGAAGATGGAATTTCAGCAGTTAATTAATTAACTTGCTTAATCGCTGTGGGGAGGGCTTTCCTCTGGAAGGTGATCTGTAAACTGAAGGAACTAGTTAAGAAGATAAGAAGTGATTGAGATAAAGGAGATATCAGCCAAAATCTTCAAGCAGAGCAACCTCAGAGTGCATGTGGGGACAGCTGGGTTTGCTGGTCAGGAACAACAAGCAATTGCACAAGGCCTGCAATAAACAGATGTAATACTTCTAATCTGATTTAGACCACCAGGCCAGTTCCCAGTCGGTCCCTCACCCCAAACGACACCCTCAGGACTCCTGCAAGGTTTTGCTGAACTGGAACAAAATATCCCACTCTCAACCATGGATTCAGACAATACCGGTTTTGCAGGACGAACCACAGCCTTCCCAGATTCCTCTTTCTTCCTCATATTTCTCTGTAAAGGTCAGTAAGAGCTCTTCTGAGCCCAGCTTCCCATTTATCTCCAATATTGTTTTTAATTCTTCCTTTCTTTCTTTCTCTCCTACACTGACAGATGGATGGATGCTATATTCAAAACATCCTTCCCTGCCGGTCTGTTTTCTGCAACGTGGCTGCACTAAGGCCAAGCCAAAGTCTGCGTGTGCCAAGTTTGTTTCTAGGATTTCCCCCAAAGATACACCTCTTCCCAGGGAGAGGGTTCCAGCTCCTCTTGGCAAAAATACCCACGCAGCCTACCTGCCTGCATGATTCAGCAAGATGCTTGCAATATGCTCCAGCCAGGTTCCGTGCACCTGGAAGCAGGGGCAGCAGATGGGTTTCCAGGCAGCTCTCTGAAGTCCCCTCATTTATGTATGTGGCTTTGATTTGAGCAGCCACGTTTCTCCACATCTTCATGCTGAGCAGTTGGTGCTGGTGAAGCTGCCAGCTCACCTCTGCCCTGGCTTCCTTCCTGCCGAATGCAAACAGCACACTCAGCTGCAGAGCGACCTGGGACACAGTGATGTAAACAAGGTGATGCAGGAGTAATGCATGGCCACCTGCACTCCTCTTCCTTCCCTAGAAAACAAATCCTTGCCCATGGATCTGGCTTCAAGCTGGCAGAGGGTCTTGGTTGACTTTTGTGCCTCTTGGCAGCCTGGGAAGGCTTTGCTCTTCCAACCCCGCGTGACTTTTCTCTCCTTTCAGAGCATCTCAGCAGAGCAACAACCTTTCCTTTCTGCTCCTGCATCAGGATATCTTCGGTCCTCTTATTAGCATGTTTGTGGGTTTTTTTTTTCTGGCATCTTTTGTACTGACTATCATGTGCTCGCTGTTATCCCAGCTGCTTCCAGCTCCAAAATACGGAGAGGTCATTCCACTCTTGCAAATCCTGCCCTGTCAGCGTTGTCTGTGGGTCCCCCAACAGAACTCAGCATGAAGCAGTGTGAGCAACACTGTGAGCTCCTGAAGTGACACTGAGAAGCTGCTGTATGCTCAGCATCCTACCTGCTGCAGGCAGAACTGGATTTGGTGTCAGAGAGCTGCCCTGGAAGTAACTCATCTCCTATGTCACAGAATCACAGAACGGCTTGGGTTGGAAAGGAACCTCAAAGATCACCTAGTTCCAACTGCCCTGCTGCGGGCAGGGAAGGTGCCAGCCACCAAATCAGGCACCAGATCAGGCCGCCCAGGGCTCCATCCAACAACCTTGGGCATCTCCAGGAATAGGGCAATGTGTGGGTATCTTCCTCTATCCTGCCCTCCAGGAAAGTCCTTGGCTCGTAGCAGCAGAGAGATGTGTTGTAGCAAAAGCATATGTTTCATCAGAAAGGAGAAGCAATCTGAAAAACCCAAATCACAAACTTAAAAGAAAAAAAAAAACCCATAAGGAAAAAGCTGCAGCATTTCTTGAGAGCCTACTTTGTCTCCTCAACAATGAAATCTGATGTAAAATAGAGTGCATGGCATGAATCAACGAGGGGGAAAGCCGCAGGCCTTGTCGCTGATTACTGTGCCTTTGGCTTCCTTGTTGCTGTGCATCTGATCTATTTTAGTAGTCAAATGCACCACAGCCACGAAGCGATCTCGCAGAACAGTTTTGAACACCTCCAGTGTGAGATCGTTAAACAATGTGAAATTAAAGATGCTTTGGCAATTTCATGAGAAGGAGGGCCGATTACTTTCTCTGAGTGCTGATGTTTCACAGCTCAATTTCCTATTTGAGAGTGAACAGCCATTCATGTGCCCAGCACCCTGTGCTGCTTTAAAAAGCACTTTTATAACATTGTTCAGCTAGAAATTGGTGCAGCTTTGCATCGACCGTTACCAGCTAGATCTCATTAAAATAACCTTCGCTGTTCTTCCTCTCAAGACTACAGTGCAAACAGATCACATTCTCTAATCCTACGTAATGCCTTATGTAAAACCACTTAACATTCCTACTAGGGCTGGGACCCATCCAGATGAACGATGCTGCATAAAAGCACATTCCTCAACATGCTTGACCAGCAGAGCAACGTGGTTTCGGGTGGTAAATGCAGAATGGAGATGGACATGTGCTGAAGAGGCTGTGCTGGGAGGATGCAGTGTCACGCCATGTCTTCTGCCCAAGGAGGCTGTGGATGCCCCATCCCTGCAGGCATTCAAGGCCAGGCTGGATGTGGCTCTGGGCAGCCTGGGCTGCTGGTTGGCCACCTGCACACAGCAGGGGGTTGGAACTGGATGAGCGCTGTGCTCCTTTGCAACCCAGGCCGTTCTGTGATATATGATTCTGTGATATATGTCTTGGACTGAACGCTTTGTATATCTCTCTTACCCCCATTCTTGCAGCCACAGAATGGCTCTATCAGTAGACTTGGTGCTGCTGTTACTGATGTACACTTTACAGTGCCACTTCTGCGAGGGACTGGGACCCAGCTGGGGATGGTGGAACAAAGCACAGATCATAAGGCAGCCTCGGAGCTCACAACACGGGCAACATGCTCCAGGAAACCAAACGTCCAGGTGTGGAGCAAAGGGTAACCCAGCAAGGACAAAACTGTGGTCTATGAAAGAGCTCTTGCATTACACTGCAGAGCCCTTGGATCCACAAAATGCTGTAGCAGGCCAAGTCTTAATGCACCATCTGCTACTGGAAAATGAAACGGCCTTTCCTGTGCTGTCATCTGATGGCTTGACAGGAGCAGAAAATCTGGAAAATGAAAAGTGGTGTTCAGACATTCATAGCTGAGGAAGAGGGAAAAAAAAAGGACACAAACAGCTCGCTATCAGGAGTGCAGGAAGCTAATTTCTAGGGCAGAGGTAATTGTTTTGTTGAAAATCGCCAGAGGAAATACAGCCCCCTAAAGGGTAAATAGTTTTTTTTTTTCTTTTCTTTATTTGCTGGGTGTTCAGGAAAACTTACGTATTTATGTTGGAGAGAATATACAGGATGTAGAAAGCTTTCAGAGTACGAGGGGAAATGAAATGTGAATCCCTTTATGTTGGCAGTCACGTGCTTCCCTGCCTCTCTGGAAGCAAGGCAGTTTACATTTGGAGCCCGCTCCTGAAAAGCACCATTTCCAATGAGCCCATAAATCAAAGCCCAATAAAACCAGACGTGACCGTGCAATTCCTGAGCGTCAGCACACACAGCCTTTGAGTTCAACCTCAAACGGTGCAATAATCCTAACGAGTTATGCTAGAGAGCCCGTGTTTGGAAGGAAAAGCTGATGCAATCAGCGGTGTGGTTTCAGGTACTGCACGTGGCGTTCCCAAATGCACTGCAGTAAGCTAAAAACAGGCTCCATTTTAAACTGGGAAGCTGCACTGAGCTGCTTTGTCAATGCATTGGGCCCAGTTGGGCTGCCTGCCTGCCAAAGAGGCTCAATCACCAAAAGGCCCATACATCTGGCATCCATTTCATTCATCCCACCAAGCTTCTGCAAACATATTTCCTGCATTGAGTATGTGGTATTTTTTGCACCTCAGAGCTCACACCTCCTTTTGTAGGCCTTAATGATTTTACTGTGCAGCGATACCACTGTGGATTCCAGCATTCCTTTGCTCCGTGTCTGGGCTCTTCAGTCTATTAAATTGTCCAGCAGTCATTTCAGAGACCACGGGTGGGTTTTACTCAGGTATTCTGCTGTACTTTAGCTGCTTTTGCTGGAAACAGCCCTGCAGAGAAGGACCTGGGGGTCCTGATAGATGAAAAGCTTAACATGAGCCAGTAGTGTGCCCTTGCGGCTCGGAAAGCAAATGGGATCCTGGGCTCCATCAGCAGAGGGGTGGCCAGCAGGGACAGGGAGGTGATTGTCCCCCTCTGCTCTGCTTTGTGAGGCCCCATCTGCAGTGCTGTGTCCAGGTCTGGAGCCCCCAGTACAGGAAAGACAGGGAGGTGTTGGAGAGGGTCCAGAGGAGCCACAGAGATGAGCAGGGGGCTGCAGCACCTCCCCTACAAAGACAGGCTGAGGGAGCTGGGCTTGTTCAGCCTGGAGAAGAGAAGGCTGTGGGGTGACCTCAGTGCAGCCTTCAGTACCTAAAGGGAGCCTGCAGACAGGAGGGGAGTCAGCTCTTGGAAAGGGGAGATAACAGCAGGACAAGGGGAAATGGTTTGAAGTTGAGGGAGGGCAGATTTCAGTTGGATGTGAGGGGGAAGTTGTTTGCTGTGAGAGTGGTGAGGTGCTGGAACAGCTGCCCAGAGAGGCTGTGGATGCCCCGTCCATCCCTGGAGGTGTTCAAGGCCAGGTTGGATGGGGCCCTGGGCAGCCTGGGCTGCTGTGAGATGTGGAGGTTGGTGGCCCTGCTTGTGGTGGGGGGTTGGAGCTTCGTGATCCTTGAGGTCCCTTCCAACCCAGGCCATTCTGTGATTCCGTGATTCTGTGAAGTAAAAATCCAACCCAAACCTCCCCTGGTGCAACTCTTTCTCTGAAAGAGTGGTCAGGCACTGGAACGGGCTGCCCAGGGAGGTGGTGGAGTCACCGACCCTGGAGGCGTTCAAGAAACATTTGGATTTTGTGTTGACGGATATGGTTTAGTGAGAACTATTGGTGATAGGTGGATGGTTGGACTGGATGATCTTGAAGGTCTTTTCCAACCTTGGTGATTCTGTGATTCCGTGATGAGGCCATCACCTCACGTCTTCCAGGCAGACACAGCCTTCTGTTATGCCACAGCCCTGTCTGACAGATGGCACCATTCCTCAGCGCTGCTTTCCACGAAGGAAGAAATACACTGCCCTCGCTAATCTGACTCCCGCCCCTTTAGATATTGATATGTATGGATACGATTCCCCTCAGCCTTCCAGCTCACAGCTCGGGGGCTCTCAGCCCCACACCCCTGCCATCTCTGGAGCAGTTCACCGTCTGCCTGGAGCTGGGGGCTCAGCGCTCCAGACGCGGCCTTTCCAAAGCATTGCGGTGCAGTGCAGTGCGGACGATCCTGCCCCTCGCCCCGCCGGCGCTCGGAGCAGCGCAGCGCAGCGCAACGCTGTGAGGGCGGACGCCGTGTAAGCGCTCCCCGGGGCGGAGGAGGCGGCGGCCGTGGAGTTGAGGGCCGAGGGTTCGAATCCCGCCGCTCCGTGGCGCTGCGGAGGCGCTGTGCCGTCCCGTCCCGGCGCGGTGCGTGCGTGGGGCCGCGGCGGGAGCAGGAAGGAGGAGAAGGGAGGAGGAAGGAGGCGGCAGCGCGGCGTTCCCTCAGCGCCGGGACAAAGGGCCGCGCAGGTAGGGCAGGGCAGCCTGGCTGCGGAGGGCCGCCGTGCCGCTCAGGGCCGGCACCCCTCCCCGCTGCCCCGCGGCCAACGGACGTTCCCAGCGCCCCTCGTCCTCCCTTTGTTTTGTCAGCCGCGGCCGAGACCCCTCCCCGGCGGGGGAGGCACTTCCCGGCTCCGCAGCCATGAGGGCCGAGGGCCGGCGGCCGCGTTAAGCGGCGGCCCGGAGCGGAGGGGCGGCCCTCGGGGCCCGCCGCCATGGAGCGGCCGAGCGGGGACATCATGCGGCGGAACCCGCAGCAGGACTACGAGCTGATCCAGCGCGTGGGCAGCGGCACCTACGGCGACGTGTACAAGGTAAGGGCCCGGATCTGCCGCGGGACGGCGGCTCGCGGCTCCCGGCTCGCCGGCTGCGGGCGGCGCTTCGCCCGTTGCTGAAGGCGGAGGGCATTTACCTGCGCGGAGCGCGTCGCTTCCAGCTCCCGATTAACGACTTTATCCCCGGGGTTAATAATAGCCGAAAAGGCAGAAGCGGATTAAAGCTCTTCGGAAGCTGGAGCGGAGCTGGAGCTCGCTGTGGGCTGCTGCTGAAAGCCGACGGGTGCTGCTCAAACAGTCCCGGCCGCAGCGGTGTGGGAGTCCCACGTTCCTCTTGTAGCCTTTCTCAGGCCGCCGGAGCTGTGGGTGCCCGTCCCTGGCGGTGCTGAGGCCGTGGGTGGGTCGCTGGGCGGCTGAGCTGGGGGGCACCCAGCCCACGGCAGGTGGTCATTGAGTCCCTTCCAACCCAGCCATTTGATGATGGCTCCGTGAGCCCTTTCTGTTTGTCGTGATGTTTTTGGCTCGTGTGTCAGCAGTCCGAATTTCTGAACTCCGTGGGCAGAATGGCTGTGATGTTACACTTCATAATGCTGCTGCCTGTACACGAAATGGGCCTGGTGTGACCAAACTGAGGAGCGTGGCTGTGCCACATGAAAGGCGCCGGTAATTGCTGCGTGCTGGGGGAGGGCTGGTTGCTAATGTTCGAATTGGAGTTTTATAGCTGGATCTCGTTCTCATCCCCCTTTGAAATGGTTACTAATGGCCCCGGGGAGTTATTTTTAACTATTTTGTTTTCGTGGTAATGGATGTTTACCTTCTTATTTTTTTTCCTTAGAGTGCTGTGCGCAGATCAGTCAACTCAGGAGCAATGAGAGATGGTTTAGTGCTTGTGATAGCAATGGTGATGGGAGGACGGTTGGACTAGAAGGTCTTGCAGATCCTTTCCAACCTTGTGATTCTATGATTTTATGATTTCTTTACTGGGAAATCTGGCCCATAATACTTAAAAAGGACATTTTGGGTTTCATAAATCTGAAACATAGCGTGCCTTCAGCTGGTTAGTTTGGGTATAGCTGCACAGTGTAGGGCAGCGTGGTGAAAAGTGACTGGCTGTGTCACAGGGAAGTGTTCTGTGTCATCCCTTTGCTCCTAGTGGGAAAAAAAGAGACAGATTCTGCTTCTCATTATCCTGCTAATGAGTGGAGAGCTGTGCTGACATGTCCTATAGCTTCCAGTTCCGGAGCTGGCTGGATGCAGGGCCCTGCACTGTGCCCTGTAAATAACACCCCCCCCTTCCCACCAAACCTCCTCTCTTTGAGTCTTGGTAAACATCCTTCTGTTCTGCAGGAGTCTCAGTGATAAACCGTCTCCAGGCACAACCTGAGAAACGTAAATCGAAGCCTTGGACAGAGTTGTTACACCTCTAAACCAAGTGTGAAGTTAATGAGTTTAAAGTAGTTAGGAATCCTGCATCTGTTTCTAGGTCGTTGGTGTGCTCTTTGTTTTCACAGAGCCTTGTAAACAGGGAGGAACTGTGTCAAGGGAATACTGAATGGGATGGTGCAGGCTGTTACGGCAGATATGCAAAGCCAACTTCATTTTTAAAAGTCAATGATGTTGTGTTCATTTTAAAAGGATCTAAGGTAAACTTCTTTTCTTGAAAGCAATTGATGTATAAACATTGCACTTTGAGTTTTCTGTGTCCATGGTAGGGCTCTTAGCACAGATTGCTCACTGAGCACTGTCAGCAGTGTTTATAGAAAGCGTTTCTTAGTCAATATCTGATGGTTGGGATGTTTCAGAGCTCAGACGAGGTTTGTTAGAGCATTCTTAAATTAAGATGGAATTTTCCTCTCACCTCTTGAAGCAGTTCCTCTGCTCCATCGCTATAATGAGTCACTGGTGTCTTCACAGTTGGGTTTAGGATGCCCAAATGAGGCAGCCCTTCTGATGGTGGGAGCTCTGTCTCTTTCTCTGTTGCTTTTTGGTGGTGGTGGTTCATGCCTCAAATTCTTCTTGGGGCATTTGGTAGCTGTCAGAGTAATTAGTTCTTTTCTGGAAGTCGAAGGCGGGGGTTAAGCAAATATTTGTGTTCACTATTAGGTTACAGAAACATACTTAAGTCCTTGCTAAAAATCTCCTGCCCCCTTTGCTTTTCGTAACTACTATGGATGCTTAAAGCTAGAATGTGTTTTCTTAGTCTTGGTGTTTTTTTCCTCTGTCACATGGCATACAATGGTTGCTTGTAGGGCGCTCATAAGTGCTGGATTGTTGGTGTTATTTTAATATTTATTCCCCAAAATGCATTTCAGGGTGGGGGAGAAACCATCCTTAAATAAACATTTTCTTATCTATTCACAGCGAGTGGAATTGGATCCAAGTTTGGGCCTACCAGTTGTGGGAGTGCACTCTTCATTAAAATCCTATTGCAATCATTGTTCCATCTGTGCAGGGAAGGGCTTTTTTTACTTTGTATTAGAGGATTTTGTTATTGAGCTGACACCAACCCATTGGAATAATTTCTGCGTTAGGCATATCTTAAATTGCTGACTTCTGAAAGAGGTTATAGTGATGGCAGTGGGTGCTCAGTGGATCTTAATAACTTGATAATGGTATTTTTCCCCCTTACTTCCAGTCATATGGTTCTCAGCCTCAGCATCGTACCCCTGAGCTCTGCAAAGCTGAAGTCTTCATTTGGCTTTTTCCAGCCAGATTTCTCTTTGCCCACTTTGCTCGTCTACAAGCAGTATTTAAAAACGGTGTAAGCTGGGTCGTGTACCTGTGTGGTGGTACTGGAATAGACAGTGCACGTGGTTAATGCAGAAGCTGTCCAGGTGCCTGGTGTTGTGGGACAGAAAGCTGAATCACGTCTGCAAATCACCCCTTAGACACAGAAGGGAAATGGAAGCCATCCAGTGCACGTGTGAGTCCTGCTCCCGCCTGCCGTCTCCTCTGTCCCATTCTCTCCTAGCTAAGCAAGGCTTTGCTTTTTGTGGAGTCTCATGCAGGCGCCCCAGCGTTTGTGCTAATCTTCAGTATTGAAGAAGGGGAGCAAAAGGATGGTTGATGTGAGCAGTGTTTTTGAATGCTCTGGTTTGGCTGAAGCCGTGGGATACAAATGTACCAAATTAATAGCAGAAAATGCCTGCAAAGGAGACAGATTTTTAGTAAGTATCACAGAAGTTTCATTCCTTCCCCTTTCCTCTGCTAAGTCTTTTTCTTATTCTCTAGGGGTGCTTTTTAATCTCCTGCACTAGTTAATGGCATTAACTCAGAAGCACCCTGTGTTGTTCTGACACTGCTCTCTGATTGCTGCAGGGAGATACTGAGCAATGAAGTTGGATCAACTCAGCCAGACCCTTTCCCTCACTATTAAAACAAAACAAAAGTTTGTCTTTAACTTCCTTGTTAAAACATTTTGCTTTTTCAAGTGGACAGATGAAAAGTGGAGTGCCACAGCTTTGTTTCACTACCAGTGCACCATTATGGCTCTGGTAGCTTTCAGTCAGATGCTTCAGACTTTCTATGAGTACATTTTTGCAGCTGTGGACCAACTGGATTGGCCATCCCTGATTCTGTGCTTCTCTTCCTGGTGCACACACATTGCTTACACCTATAAATCACCATAAGCATTTATCACACGGAGGGATTTCCTCTCTTCCTCTCCACCTCCAAGCTTATAGTTAGTAGTGTTTGCTGGAGCCATGCATGAAGTCTGCATGTTCTTGTTTTTCCACGTGAAGGGTGGTTAGGATGGCATCAGAGCAGCTGCTGCTGAGTTTCTTCGTGCTGTTGTGGATGTTTTCTTCTGGGAATTGCATACTTCTCTTCTGGATGCAGTCAGTAAGTACTGATACACGTGTATGCAACAAAACATTGCTGAGAACTAAGTTACTCAGTGGCTTGCTGACACCCACTTTTAGGATATTTGGGAACTGGGGGAAGCCTTTGCTTTTCCATTTGTAGTCTTTGATTTCTTCTTAATAAGCATCTTTATTGTGTAACATTCAAAGCTGTTTGGGTTGAAATATCACCTCCTGTGTACGTGTATTTCCCACTAACGCTATGTGAGGACCCAAACTCAGTGTCTAGCTGAGGATGATGCCTTTTGAAACAAATGCATGATCTGTGTGGGAGTATCTGTGTGATTTGTTTCTGATCTGATGGCTCTCACCTCAGAATCCTCTGTCCAGCAATGTCCTGACATCCTTAGGAGCTCTCCTACCTCTGCCTCCTGCTGAGCCCTGGGGCTTGGCACCATTCTGTGGAGATTCAGAGCAAAGGTGAGCATGTCTCCCTATGCCAATTCTTCCCTGATTCTGAAAAGCAAGTAGTGTCCAAAATCTTAAAAATAAGGTCTGGTCTCTTTTCTGTGTCTCTTCGAAGTGTTGTCCTCCCAGGTATCAGAGGAGAGGAGCTGAAGGAAGTGTGGCAGCAGCTTTCAGTATGCTTCTGTCAGCTGTACAGGGCTGTGTCCAGAAAGGCAACTGCTGGTGCCAGCATAGCGATGGTATAGGAAGCAATGTAAAGTGTGCTGACAGCACTTGTCTGCAAGGATTATATGCATTGTTTGCCTTGCACTAAAGCGTCTCTTAAGTCATAGGGGAGCTGAGAGCCTGTTCTGTTGAGTTTAATGTCCCAGTGGCACCAGCCTTGGTTCTGGTGTAGCCTCCTGCTGCAGTGTTTTGATCTTGAACTTGTCCTTGAGGAGATGTTCTGCTGGGTGGGTGATTTTAGTTTTTTTCTCATTATTTATGGAACAGTCCAGGGAGGCTTTAGTGTCTTGTGGATGTGCACAGGAAGGAGGGAATGAGGGCGTGTTGGTTCAGTCCCAAAAAGGTGTGCACACCTTTTTGCAGAGCAGTCTGGAACACCGGAGGTGCTTTATATGGGCCTTTCTGCCTTCCACCCCAGAGCTCTCTTTCAAGTGCATGGTGTGGTTTCTGCATCCCCTTTGAAACACCACAAGAGCAGAGGAAATCTCTGAGAAAGAGGAACAGGTAAAAGATTGTTGTGTTTGCACACCAGTATCTACTTCAGCTTCAGCCCCAGGAGATGCAGTAGTTGTTTTTAGTGCCAGCTCATATGGATAACTTTGAATGTGACCAAGACTTCATAGAATCACATAATCCTAGAATAGCCTGAGTTGAAAAGGAGCACAATTATCTAGTTTCAACCCCCCTGCTATGTGCTGGTCACCAACCAGCAGATCTGGCTGCCCAGAGCCACATCCAGCCTGGCCTTGGATGCCTGCAGGGATGGGGCATCCACAGCCTCCTTGGGCAACCTGTTCCAGTGCCTCACCACCCTGTGTGTGAAAACTTGTAGCAAGAGGTGGCTGAGGGTTTCCAGGTTGCATCAGGAGAGGTGTGTGACACACAGGTCAGCTGTGTCCAGTAGAGCAGCTTTTCCTGCTCACAAGGCCAGCACGGAGTTTGCCAGCTTTTTTGGCTGACACCAGCAACTGTCTGCCCTCCCTGCAGCTGGGAAAACACGCTTGTTACCTTTATTCATGTTTGGCACCTTGCTTCTTGGTTACAGCTGTGAATGAAGAGAGGAGGCAGCATCAACAGACGGTGATTCTGTGCGTGAAATGGGTTGGTCTCTGGATACATATAAGTTGCTCACAGATTTTCTTTGCCATTTTGTTAGGATCTCAGGCCTTATATTTCTTCAAAGAATCAAAATACTTTAAATTCTCTCCAAATTTTGGAATTCTTCCTATCAATGAGGACACTTTCAAGGTTTGGTGGACTTTGATTTGTGGTTCATGGCAGTTTCCGTTGTTGTGAGCACGTTCTGGGATTTCAGTAAAAGCTCAGTGAGAAGGGCAGGATACTTTCCCACTCCATTTCCATGTAACCAGCTCTGTAAAATTGCTGTCTCCATCTGCTGGGTAGTGCTCAGCCTGGTGCCATCATTTTGAGCTCCAGACTTGCCTCTTCCCACGTTGTCCTGCAGGAGTGCTCTGTCACACAGAGGTCTCAGCAGTTGGGAGTTCCTCACTTAATTTAAAGGAGAAATTCTGCATTTAGTGCAGGGAGTTTTCCACTTTGCACTTCATCTTTTGAAATTCCTTTACCCAAGAGTTACTGATTTTATCCAGCACAATGGGTAGAGCCTGCAAGGACCTTCCTTGCCATCAAAGAACCCAAGGTGGCAAATGGAAGACCCCACTCTGTCTGTGGGCTGTCCCACCCACTGCAGGTGAGCCAGGAATTGCTTCCTGCCCGCTTCCAGGCAGGGCTTGGTTCAGAGGCCAGTCTGTTCCGTGGGTGCTCCTGGCCCTGCCAAGTCCCAGGCAAAGGGCTCCAAAGGGGATTTGTCCTCACAGAAGCATTAAAAAGGTGGGAGCGGGGCACTGGAGAGAAGGCTGATGTCTTCTCTCTGCTTGCATGAAGCATATTTTCAGCTGTACGCAGCTGGATTTGGATCTGTTGAAATGTGAACATTGAGGTGCTCCAGAGAGGCAGCTGCTGTTCCTACTCACAGAGAGGAGGTCTTTGCAGGGCTCTGCTGCCTTTATTGGTGTTACCTCCTTGAACTTGCTTTCTTGTGCAGCATTAAAGGCATCGTTTCTTCCCCCTAAGTAGAAATGGAGAAATGTGTGTTTAGATGTAAGTTATGTATATTCAAGTTTATTCTGGCTGTACGTGCTAAGGAGATAAATTGTGGCTATCTTTGCCAAGAGGTTGTTTGATGGCTTGCTCTCTTTCTAATTAGGTGCAGAACAGATGAACTTACTCTGGATGGTTTATCCATTTATCACATTCATGCCCTACTTAAGTATCTGGAGTTCTGTGTTTGATATTTTTCAGCAACCTGCATTGCCAGCATGCTGCCCAAGCAGCACTATGCATGCCAGGCTGTGCAGTTACCTCCAGAATCAGTGAGAAGGAGCTGCAAAGGCTGAGAGATGGTAAAGCCAAATAGTAACTTGAATTTGACGATCTGCTCCGAGAAGCTGTGGTTTTGTTCTGCTTTCATCTACAAGTAGGGCTGTTTGCTGATAGAGAACAGTGTTACATTTGCCTTTACTTGCTGTTTAATGTGTGGACGTGCAAGATAATGGATGAATGATAACCTCCCAAGAATGTAGTCATTAATCTTGATGGAAGATAAACGGTAAAGAGTTAAAGTGTGAGCGTCAGGTATTTGCACTGTGTTTATGGAGGGTGTGAAAACAGCAGTAATTGAATTTTTTTCTTGTGATGAGTTTAGCCTGCAGGGGGTAAAAGGGAGAGTGTTTGCTGTGTTGCTCACAGTACATGCTGGGCTCTCGGAGAGGGGTAGGAGTTAATTTAAGGTATCTGAGATGCCTTTTTTTTTGAAGAAGCCCTGTGAAATGCTCCCTGTATGAGGAGGGCAATTTCCATCGCAGGGATGAGGATAACAGCAGGGTACTGTGAAGAGAGGCAGCTGAACCAGGCTGCGTGTCATGGGCATCACTTCTGTCATATCAGCACTTCCTGAGGGGTTCTTGGGTGTGCTGAGCGTGTCTGCATAGCCAAAATACCTGGTCAGCATGAATCCTAGAATGGCCTGGGTTGCAGAAGACCACAGTGCTCATCTAGTTTCAACCCCCTGCTATGTGCAGGGTCACCAACCAGCAGCCCAGGCTGCCCAGAGCCACATCCAGCCTGGCCTTGGTGAAGTTCAGGAGGAATCCAAATCGCAGCTTCAGGCATGTCGGTGTTAAAATTCAAAGCAGTGTTTGAGTTGTGACAGTCAACTGCTTGGATCGTTGTGAAGAGACATAAGTCACTGTAGGAGCAATTGAGTAGCATTTCTAATTAGCATAATGCCTTTAAAACTTTGCCAAACATTTCCTGTCTAGAGAGCCTAGTTTCACATTTCCTCCCAGCACCAAACTGGGGGTAGAGCTTGAGGATGGAGAGGGAGGTTTGGGCTTCATCTGCTGTCACTTCAGCAGCCACAACTGATTGCCTTTTTAGGGTACGGAAGCAGAAACTTTGTCTCTTTCTCGTTCTGCAGATTCTGAGATCTGTCCAGCTCGTGGACTGGGATGTCCTGAGATGGGCTGTGCTGGGTTGGGCAGCAAAGGTCACTTCTGGGGGATGAGTTTGAGAGGAGGAGAGCAGTGGGCTGTGGCTTTCCTCCATGAAACGACAAAGCGATGAACTTGGGAGGGAGATGAAGCAGCTGCTGCCTCTATTTCTAGGAGCCTCAGTGCTTCCTGCAGCCAGCAGGGAATGCTGCGTGTCAGCCAGGTGCTGGGTTTGCCATGGGGAAATGTGGGGCCAGCTGTGTCCTCGACAGCTCTGATGCAGTGCAGTCTCAGTGGGCGCTGAGTTCATCTTGACGTGACAGCTTTGGCCCTCCTACTCTCTCATGGTTTCTGATTTCATTACTTCACCCATGTGCATCATTTTCTTTGGCTGAGGGCAGCCCAAAGTGGAATCTGCATGTGATCCCTGCGTGGTTGCCCTGTGTGCAGAGAAGGGCAGTTATGATACCTTAAACTTCCTGCAGGTGGAATACACTTGCAGGGTACATCATGTCTTCAGGATACCTTATAGCAAGTGTAATATTACATGTGACAGCTTTGGCTTTCTGTTTAAGGCTGGGATCTGTTTTGATTTACAGGTCTGCTTTTTGTTTTTTTTTTTGTTTTTTTTTCTGTAGCTTCATGAAGATTTTGTCTTGTTCCTTCCACTGAGCAGGTGTGTGGATCATCAGCCCTCCATCAGAGTGTTCTTAGGACAAGAAGGATGCTGAGGATGCATGTGTGTGGCAGCAGGGTTAGTGCTGAGATGCAGTAACTCAGGAGCTGGGCTGATCCTTGTGTGTTATCCCTTCCAACTGGGGATATCCTGGGAACTTCATGCTAAGAGGAAATTTTGCATACATAACAAAACAAAGAGGAATGACAAGGTGGAAAATGTTTTCAACTGCATGAAAATTGGGGAAACATTCTTCCTTTAAAATACAAATTCAATCATAAGGCCTAGCTTACTGTAATATAACTTGCATAGTGTGTACGTTATTTTCTGTCTGTTTTAAAGAGCAAGTGAGCTGGGGAGGTCAGTGGCCTGATGGGTTGAAACAAGGCTGCTGAAGTGAAACCAGGGTTTGACAGCTGTAGAATAAGCTGTCAAAAAAGCTTGTTTCTTCTTTTCTAGTTGCTTCATTTGCATGAGTGGATGAGTCCAAGTCAAGGAAGCAACTTAAAACTTGAAAAATGAAAAAAAGAAAAAAAAATACCCAGACAAGCACCAAAAACCCTGCTTTTGGGCTAAAATAAGGTGTGAGGGGATAAGGTAGCTGTGAAATCCAGAAAGATACACTTCCACTTTATTACAGATCATATTTCCCCTCTGCACTCAATGTAAGTACAAGACATTTTGTACTTAACCTTTCTTTTACCTCTTTTTCTTTTATCTTTGCTTTACATAGCTTCTTTTTCATTCATTCCATCCATTCTGGTCACTGTTTCATTGACTGACGACACCAAACAAAACACCCAGATCTGTCTCCTTCACACAGCCAACTTTGTTTGCTTTCTCCTGGTCCTCTCACTGTTGGTGTCTCTTTGAGGAACTGAAATTTAAGGAGGAACTGACAGGATAACGATGCTGGCATTAGATTTTGCTGCTGAAATCTGTGTTGTTCGCCTGCATTGCTCTACGTTCTGTCAGATAAATGACAATAAGGAAAAGGAATCAATGAGGATTTGTGCCTGTGCTTCAGAAGGCTTGGTCCTGAAGAAGAATAGAAGTGGCTTACAGCTTGCTTTCTGCTTCAAAGCCATGCTTTCCTCCTAGTCTAGAAAGCACAAGTTTGGGTTTTTGTTGGTTTATTTTTGTGTTGGGAAAGCACAGTCAAGAGCTTTGGACCTGAATCATTGGTTTCTTGAGTAGTGCTTGGCAGTTCTGTCCTTGCTGCGTGCAAATTGTTGGACATTCCTCAGAGCTTCCCTGAAACAAATGATATTGGTGTCTATCTAATGTATGATATTGGTGTGTTTCTAATGTATGAAGTGGGGTTAATGGTGCTGCCTTGGCTTGGGGGGGGATGCTGAGAGACTGGGTGCACCATTAGTTCAACTCCCTGATTCCTCTCTTGCTCTCCTTCACGTATTTTGGATTGCACGTCCTGAGTTCTTTCATCTCTGAGGAGCAGGTAAATGCCCTTGCAGCTATAAAATGCACAGTCTTTTAATGTTACTTGAATTTATACTCCATAAAATTGGAGGGAATTTTTTTCCTGTATCTTGATATGTGCTTTCAACCCTTTTATAACCCTTTTATGTAAGAAGCCCTTTTAACTTTAATAATTTGTTCAAATGTATCTTTATTTATGATTTATTTATTCATAATTTCCCCCTAATTACACCCCAGCCATTCAAGCTGTTAGCCATGTGTGCACAGTTCTAAGCATGTCCATACCTTCATGGACATGCTTTGGTTTATGTCACCTCATGTGCTCACAAATGTCTGTTGTTCTGCAGGAGGGTAAGCTATTTCTATTAGCTTCCCAAAACAATCTTACTCACACTGTTGTGACTTGAGAAGTTGTGTTTGTTATTTTACTTTTGCTCCAGCTGCATCAAAATTTGGCTTTTTTTTTTGGTTTGTTTTTTGTTTTTTTCCTCTCATGTGGTATTTGTTTTGTATCTCTTGTGCTGCATTAGTTGCTAAACAGCACTTTTGTGGTCAGGGCCTATTTCTAGCTTCAGCTTTTCAATTTTGGAAGGATTGCGCCAAATATTTGCGAACAATGATTTGCCAAGATTTCATAGGAGGATCACAAGGAGAATAACCAACTTGGAAGCATACAGCTGCTTTTTTTTGGTACCGTTATTTTTTTCTTCTGAATGCTGCTGAGATGTGCACTGAGCTTTGGTGCTGTTATTCCCACATCGCCATAGGTCTTTGTCCTTCAGCAGTGATTGATAGGAATGAGAATTGAATGTTTTGCGGCTGCTGAGGTCTGTGGCAGAGCTGGAAAGGCAGTTTGCTGGTACACGTCCTGGGCCTGTTTTCTCTGCAGGAATAAAAGGAGTTGGCCTAATGTCGTTAATGAGCCTCTAATCCCTTACTGCTTGATTGGCCTTGAGTAGGAAAGTGTCTGTAGTCATAAAACCGTAGAATCACTAAGGTTGAAAAAGACCTCCGTGATCATCCAGTCAAACCACCTCCCTACCAATAGTTCCCCACCAAACCATAGAATCACAGGGTTGCAAAGGAGCACAGTGCTCATCCAGTTCCAACCCCCTGCTGTGTGCAGGTCGCCAACCAGCAGCCCAGGCTGCCCAGAGCCACATCCAGCCTGGCCTTGAATGCCTGCAGGGATGGGGCATCCACAGCCTCCTTGGGCAACCTGTTCCAGTGCATCACCACCCTCTGGCTGAAAAACTTCCTCCTCATATCCAACCCAAACCTCCCCTGTCTCAGTTTCAAACCATTCCCCCTTGTCCTATCAAACCATGTCCCTCAGTACAACACCTAAATGTATCTGGATCACCTCCAGAGATGGTGAGCCCCCCACCTCCCTGGGCAGCCCATTCCAGTGCCTGACTGCTCTCTGGCAGAAGAAATGGAGATGGCTGTGCTGGTAGTGCTGCTGCAGTGTGAACTCACTGACACAAGTAAAATCAGCATGTGAATCTTTGTTCTTAGTTTATTCTGGAAAGTGCTGTGGCGATGGCTGTGAGAGATGGATCTCTTTCAGGGCGCTGAATCTGTGAAGTCTCTGTTAGGGAAGTGGCTTCTGAAAGCCTCTGTGCCTTCTCCCCATAGAAGAGCCTGGTACGGCTCTCAATTAAAGATCCAGCTGGAAAACCGCAGAGTGAACAATTGCCTTTTGGCTCTTTCTGCCTCCTGAAAGAGAAAGAGCTCTGAAAATAAGAAGGTGCTCTTAGGTATTATTTTGTAACAGCTCAGATTACATTGACGTCTGCTTTACAGGTGAGCTGCCTTGGCACACCTGCAGAGATTAACAGAGCATTGCGGGGACTCGGGATGGGAAGAGTGCTTGTTCTGTCTGGCACAAATCTAATCCCACACAGTAAGATCTGCTTTAGGATTTTGTAGACTCATCCCACTTATGCTCCATTCCTTATAGCTATCCTATCGCACTTCTTTTTAAATTCCTGCAGAGCTGGAACTGCATGAAGGGGAAGATGTTTGGTGTCTGTTGTGGAAATGCTCTCAGTGCTGGGCAGAAGGGCCTTTTTTCAGGGCCCAACACCCTGTGGGTTTGCTTGGAATGAAGGATTTGTTTATATAATGGGGTCGGGTTTGTTTATTTTAGATCAAACAAACAAAAATACACACGGGATTGTCCAGTAGTCACGTCTAGGTGAGCTTGGTACGTGCTCCTAGGTAGGAGGTTGGTACAGGGGAATGTGGGGAATATAGGTGAGTCATATACCATGTCTAGAAAGGTGGGCAGGTGGTGCTTATAGGGCGTGATGGCTGGTGTTGGGACAGGGGCTGGAATGTGCTCAGTTCATCTGAGACTGGAAAGCTGTACCAGGACCTGCTGGTTTAGGCTGGAGAGCAGGCAGAGCTCTGCAGTCAGCCTGCAGCCCGACGAGGTGACCCTTTGGCTTTTGCACTGTCCTGACCCCAAGGCCAGGGCTTATGTGGGGGGATTGGGAGCCGCTTGTTTTCTTTGCAGCCGTGAGCTGCCATGACTGGTCTCTGTGCCCATGTTAACCTTTAGCTGCAGACGTTCGAGGGTTGTTTTCTTAGAGCTTTCAGAGAGTTTGGTTTCTTCTACAAATGTGCTTTGCTAAGGTGTGACACTACAAAAGGTTGCAGTGTCCTTCTTTTGTGAAGGATAGTAATTCTAGGCTGGCACAGCAAATTAACTTCATTTTGCCTTTAAAGGTTTTGTGAGGAGCTCTGGAGTTACACAGTTTTAGAAAGGAAGCTGTTCCCATTATCCGTGCTGGGAATTTCAGAACAGGACAGAGCAAGTTAAGAGTTATGAAGTCAGAAGTCAGAAACTAGAAGGCAGATGACTAAACCTCCATTTCAGTGGCTGGAAGTCAGGGGACCTTCGGGAGGTGCGTGAGGCTGCTGAGAAAAAGCAAGCAGCAGATGAGACAGCGAAGCATCGTGGTCACTGATGAGTGAAGCTTGGCAAGGAATGAATAACGTGGGGGTGTGTGGGAGGGTTGCCACAGGAGCTGCAGTTCTGATTAGATTAAATGAAGCCTCAGTTGAACAAATGAATCTGCTGGTGAACTGGAGAGTTGATTCAAGGCTGGAGATCAGACACAGGCATAGGAATGAGGGGGATATTTCACCCTGGAAATTGAGGATACTGATTTGGAAGTTGTGGTATTGGTGTCCAAGTCTTGCCCTTCTCTTCGTCAGTGTTGAAGAAGAAAGCAGCTGGACAAGGATAGTGGTAGAGTAGTATGGTTGTACTTGAATAGTGGTTGGACTTGATGATCTTTAAGGTCTTTTCCAACGTGAGCAATTCTATGATTCCATAAAGGAGGCTGAGCACACAGAGTTGAACTTTAAATGTGCACATAAAGCAGTTCTGCTTTTGTCTGCCCAAATCCTCAGCCCTCTTGGTACTGCATCTCTTCTTTTTGAGTTTGCCATTGGGACTCACAGCTTGTGCTGTGCCTGGGTTTGTCCTGTAATGGGACATTGGGGGGAAGAAAAAAAAAAAAAAAGCAGTCCTTGTATTTCATTTTGAACACAGGCTCTCTTGTTCTGTAGGATTAGCATGTAGCTGGTAAAAAATTCTGGAAGAGCTGTGTTCATTGGGGTGCTGTCACTCCTCCCATAGCCAGGAAAGGGGGTGACCAAATAGCCCCCAGCCTTTCTTTCAGTACATACATGCTGTATATGATGTAGAGCTAAATAAGGCCAACCTTAACAATTCTGTGATTCAGGGGTTAATTCTATGGCTCACTCCATTCAAACATGCCCTCATTCTTGTCCCATTCTTGTGTCAGTCAGACTTCCTTCTATAACTTTGCAATCATTCTGCCAAAATCCCATAGTTTTAATTTTCACTCTAAGCAATGTAGAACATAATTTTTAGTTTTGAGTCTCATGAAATAGAACAAGATCAGTGCTAGCAGGCAGCGGAGGCTCTGGCTTCCTTCTGCAATCTGTCGGGGAAGTCGGGCTGTTCTTCTGTGGCGTGGGAAGCGCAGCAGGGAGCTGACGGGGATGTGGGCTCCAGCACAGGAGGGAGCTGGGCCAGGGCCAGGCTGTGGTCTCTTAGCCTGTAGTGTCAGAACTGGCTGTAAGAACTATTGTAAGAAATGGGTGAGTTTTGTCAGATTTCATGTTTGGTAAAACGTCAGGATTGGTTCACAAAGGCCGACTCCCTCAGTATTGCACCGTTCTTTTTAACATAGCCCAGCAATGCAAACTGTGTGCCACGGGGGAACAGTTTTTAGCCTTCATCAGCTTTTGTTTTTCATGATATGTGAGATAACCGCCATTCATTATTGATGAAGTTTTCAGCTGACAGAAAGGTAAGGAGTAGAAAGGCTGAAAAAGCAAGAGGTGGCAACAGACAGAGGTGTAGGTATCTGTGTAAAGTGGGTGCAGTTGTAGGAGGGATAAAAGCTGATAGTTGCACTTAGGGGTGGGTGACTCTCCTGGGAAGCTTGCTGAAGGCTTGCAACTGACCCTCCAGACAGAAGATCTGATACAGTTCTAGTATCTGCGAGCAACCCAACAAGCTGCTGAGCTCTTGCTGCTAAGGGGGCTGTTGGTGTCCCGGGCTGCCTTAGGCAAAGTATTGTCAGCAGGTCAAGGGAGGGGATCCTCGTCCCTACTCAGTGCTGGTGAGGCCAAACGTGGGGTTCTGGGCCCAGTTCTGGGCCCTCAGTAGAGGAGAGGCCTGGGCATAGTGGAGAGAGCCCAGCGTGGGCCAGCGAGGTGCTGCAGGGCCTGAAACAGCTCTGCTGTGAGGAGGGGCCGAGAACTGGGGCTGCTCAGCCTGGAGCTGAGGAGGGGGTCCCCACCTGAATGGGGGTGCAGAGAGGATGCAGCCAGGACAAGGGGCAGTGGGCATAAACTGGAGCACGGGAGGCTTCCTCTGACCATCAGAAGTGTTTCTGTGCTGTGCAGGTGACGGAGCACTGATGCAGGGACTGAGAGGCTGTGGGGTCTCCTCCTTGGAGACCTCTAAAAGCCCCAGGTGCTCTGGGCACCAGCTCTGAGTGTCCCTGATGGGACAGAGTGGGACCAGAGGGTTCCAGCAGAACCTCCAGTCGCAGCCACGCTGGGATACTGTGGTGCTGAGCGTGAGGGAATGCTTGGTATTTTTGCCTTTGGTGCTGGCATGATAGGCTTTAAATAGTGTGTGTGGTCCTGGTGTCAATTCAAGAAAAGTATTGAGTTGGAAGATGAAATTGCAAGACCAAGAAACCTGTTTTAGAGTGACTGGTACAGACAGCTCAATACGTTCAGTCCGTAAATGCCAACCTGGTGAAAAGCTTTCCATGCCATCAGGCAAAGGTTGATGGCTGAAAACCAAAACAGTCCGTGTTGGGGCTTTGCCAAAAACGTGATGGTAATGCTGGATAGCAGCAGAATGTTCTTGGGTGAAGCTGTGTGGCCTGTGCAGTGTGGGAGCTGAGAGCCAGCAATGCACTGAGCTCTGGCCTGGACCTTTGCACCCCAGCCAAGCAGTGTGTGTCCCTTTGGCAGTCTTAAGCTATTCTTTCAGGCTTTGGCATAACGGGAACAATGATGGGAATATCAGGAAAGAATACAGTCTTCTGTGTGTTTCAGAGATGAAGGTGATCTTCTGTACACAGTGCAGTCTGGTCTCCTTTATCTGGGTGGCTTGGCTGGTTTTGGATAGAAGGATGGATAGTTGAGGTTTCCTGACTTCAGTGGGAGGCAGCACATTCTTACAGGCACCTCTGTGTTTCATAACAGTTTGGTGTAACAATACCAAAAAGGTCCCTGATGTGCTTCATCAGGATATTGATGAATGCAAATGATTTTGCTGCAGTCTGCTGAGCATTTCTGGTAGGAAGGTACTTAAAGAAGTGGCAGAGGTTTCCTTTGTGGTTAGCAGACAGCCATCGCTCTGTTCAGTGATTTGCGTAAATTAGTTGGTTCTGTTGCATGGTTGTTCAGGTTTGCTTTGTTTTCAGTTGAGTCACACTTGCCAGCCTTCCTACCCTGCATGCTGACAGATGGCACTTACCTGAACACTATGGGACTTTGAATGGGCCAATTATTGCTGGCTTTTTTTTCCCAATAGTAGGAAAGTTTGATTTGGAAGCTTGACTAAGCGTTGACACAATTGAGGATTCGTATTTCAAGTCCTTGCTCTACCTGTTGCTAAATGAAGACTTCTTGTCCACAAGCAAGAGAAGAAGGTCGTGTTCTGCAGTGGCTTTCTCCAGCTCAGCCCTTGGACAAATTTCCTTATCCTAAATACTTATCTATCAATTTCACCTGGCCCAGTTTCCCTCAGATTTTCTACAGTTTACCCTTTCACCACATTTTATGTGTTCAGAAGATGCTGAATTTCTCTCAAAGAGTCAAAAGGCATTAACTTCTGGATGCTCAGCAAAAAGGGAATGCCACAGTCCCTAATTGGATTAGGTTGTGTGTCGAAAATAATATAGCTTAGCTCTGGTGATGGTGCCTGAGTGATTTAGAGCTCCTTTTACCAGAGTTAACAGCGTTAATGAAATCCCCTCATACAGCTTTCCAAATCTAAGGCTCCTGTAACCTTGTCTTCCAGCACTGAGTTCTCAATAGGAAGTTTACAGGAGTACTCCCTCCAGGTATGGTGGGAAGGTTGGATTCGAGCTCCATTCACACAATCACAGAATGGCCTGTGTTGGAAGTAACCTCAAGGATCACGAAGCTCCAACCCCCCCCCCAAACCACAGGCAGGGCCACCAACCTCCACATTTCACAGCAGCCCAGGCTGCCCAGGGCCCCATCCAACCTGGCCTTGAACACCTCCAGGGATGGACGGGGCATCCACAGCCTCTCTCACCACTCTCAGAGTAAAGAGTGGAGGAGTGTGGGGACCACACCAGTCAGCCAGGGTCTACTGGAAGGAGTTTGAGAGTCCAGTAGTTCCCACGAAGCATGCTGCATCTGCAGAGCTTCTCTCTTCTGCCTGTCAGTTCCACTTTCAGAGCCACAGAGGTTTCCCACCATGAGGTGGGTGGGTTCAGTTCAGCATGCTCTGGCAGCCCACAGTGCAGCACATCTTTTGCATCACTCCAGTTTGCATGGGCTGCAGGCATTTCTCAGTTTTAACACCACCTTACAGTGGTGTTTCGAAGGCATGAGCTCTAATTTGCTGATGAAAAGCTGTTTGGTTTTTGAAGCTGGAAGGAACTGCTGCTAACACTTCAGATTCCCAACTATGTTGTTGCAGTGCTAATACCAAGACCAGATAATCCTCACCCAGGTTGCTTGCAGCTGATTGCGTTGTGCAGTATTTGTAACACATTACATCCCAGCATATCTTGTAAGACTCTCTGAGATGTCGTTGCAGTATAATTGAATGTGTCTTAACTCTCTTATTTCAGGCTAGAAATCTTCATACTGGAGAACTGGCTGCTGTAAAAATAATCAAGTTAGAGCCTGGTAAGTTTTGCATTCTTTTCTATGTTTTTGGATTGCAGTTTCAGTTTTTACGCATGTTGATTTTCATGGCTGCAAAGCTCCAGACAAAAGAAGTGAGTTTATTTTTGCTGTTTCAGTGGTTAGATGACAGGAAGCTCTACAGGATGTACCATTACTTTTGGTTATATCCTGCTCATGATTTCCTTGTTCGTTCTTATCTGCCTTACTTGTTGCTTCATAAAAAAATGTTGCAGTTCCAGCGTGTTGCAGTAGATTCGGGACAGATGGTAGATTGTGAAAGAGTGGGGAGCTTTGTGAATCAAAATGGGGAGGGGACCAAGCAATGATACCAGTGCTCACCAAAAGTGTGTTGGGAAAATCAGTGCCTTCTGGAATACCTTTCAAATCCCTCTTTAGTGTTTCCCTCTTCTGCATCTCCTTGCCTCCTTAGTGTCTCCACAGCCAGTCCTTGCCTGAACTCCTGTGCTGTATGTTTGGGGTCCTGGCTCTTTGGGACAGGGGATGAGGGCTCTATGAATGTGAGCTTTCCCAGTGCTCAGTATCACTCGTCTGTGGAGAGATTAAGAGACACTGGAAGTTTATGTATGGTCACTAAGCTAGGAAGTAGTAGGGTTTATGGAGATGTGGGTTAATTTCTGTGACTGGAGTGCTACAGGGAATTAACACAGACAGGCAGGAAAAGAAAATCTGGAAGGGCACGTAACACAGGGAAGACTGATGGAACTGAGCTTTTTGTTCTGAAGGCAGGAAGGTTGAAGAGAAGTCTGAACACCATCTTCCACTGCAGATGTGCAGAGTGGGGGGCCCAGCAAAGGTTTGGGAGCCAGTAGGCACAGGCTATGGCAAGAGAGATTCCAGTTGGAAATGGGAAAAACTCTTCATAAGGAGAATGTCAAAGAAGTGATGGTGGGATCTCCATCCTGGAAGACTCTTGGGAGTTGACTGGAACAAGGCCATGAGCAACATGACCTGACTGCAGTTAGCCCTGCTTGGAGCAAAAGGCTGTACTGGAGGCCATCAGAGTCCCTACCAGCCTCTCTTTGGGCATTGAAGGCTATGAAGACCAGCTTTGAAGCATCTCCCTGCACACCCAACATCTTTCCTCGACTGGACAGGTTAAAGACTGTCATTTTGATGAGGATCTTGCTGTGTTGATATATTCCTATTTCTTGCTCAAGGAGATGCATTGTCCTGTTTGTTTGTGGTTACTTGGTTCTGTTCACTCACTTGGTTAAAGAGGTGTGGGTACATAAACACGAAGAGTCTTCTGGTGTTGTACTTTGTAGTTTCTCCTACTGGATTTCTATCAAATCCAGGCTAGCAGAACTTTTCAAATCTGTTGTGCCAACCCAAGAGTTCTGACCAGCTTGAGCACCAATACGTCTTCCACTGAAGGCTCTATGACCAAAACCATACGTAGTGATCAGAGAGTCGATCTTAGAAACCAGACATTTCTAAATTTTTATTTGAGCAATAAAGTTCCAGCAAAAACTGCTTTTAAAAAAGAGTATTCATCTTTCATAAAAGTTTAGTACTGTCCAAGGGACTAAAATTTTCCAACACACCTGTTGTCCTTGACAGCAGGTTATGGATCTGGAGTTATGGATCTGGAGCACCACATCCAGGCCCAGGGCTCGCAGCAAAAAGGATGTGAAGCTGTTGGAGTGGGTGCAGAGGAGGCCATGAAGATGCTTGGAGGGCTGGAGCACCTCTTATAGAAATGAGCTGAAGGAGCTCAAGAAAAGAGCAACGTGGTCTTTGCATCTGTGTTGTTTGTTTTGTTTTTTTTGTTGTTTTTAGGCTTCTGAAAATTTGTTAACGTTTCTTGAAGGTAGCAGTCCTGGATGGAATCTCTGAAGTGCTTGGATGTGGGTTTGTTGGTTTTGTTTGTTTGGATGGTTGGTTGTTTTTTTTTGTTGTTGTTGTTTGCTTGTTTGTTTTGGTTTGTTTTTTGTTTAATATTTCAGCCATTTTTGAATGGTCAGGCACCTATGCATGAGTTTGAGTTAACTCATCAGAGCAGTTTTTACCAAAATAAAAGAGTTAGAGACATTTCTGGACTGGATTGCTATGGTGGCTTTACCACACTCCTCATTTTCTCCCTCTCAAGCTAGATTATTAGGAAGACTGAAGTCCATTTACACTGAAAGCTGCATGAGTCCTCACGTATCGTGTGGCATGGGGATACAGGGGACAAATTCAGACCCATCTTTATCTTACTGACAATAAAGACATGCAGTTGAGTTCCCTCTCCTTGCAGGATATTGCATTCCCTACTGACCTGTGAGGTGTTCCAAGGTCATTTTGTTGATTCCTGCTGAAAGTTCCATGTATGTTTTGGTTTTTATATAAATGAAATGTGAATTGATTTAGACATCCTATGAGAGTGACTCTTCTGCCTTGTTGTTAGGGTGATAGATGGTCTCTTTGGTAAAATGATTGCAGGCAACAGAATTTGGGGTTTCCCACATCCAAGATCCTCTGGTCTGAATGATGTAAGATTTCCCGTGAGCTGAGCTGCTCATTTCCAGGTTGGTTTTGTTTTGTTTCAGTTTGGTTTGGTTGTTTTTTAAACAAAAAAAAAGTTAAAAGTTAAAAGTTCCTGAAATCTGAACTTTTTTTTTTTCCCCCCAACTGGAAGAATTTGAAGAATTCTAGTGAAAAGATGAGAAGAAAGGCTCAGCTTGATTCTTCAGCTTTTCTTTTTCTCCATTTTGAAGTTTCCATTGGCATGTGCCAGCAGAGTAAACAAGCAGAGAGCAGCCAGGCCTCGTTGGTGACAAAGTGACCCCAGGACACTGCCACCTCCATTGCAACTCTCATCTCCACAAGTCGGTGAGGTCTTCCCCAAGCTCAGCATCGAGCACTCAGCATGGTGCAGATGTCGATGGCTGTGGCTCAGTTCCTATTGCATAGATGTCCTACATTTCTGAACCCACTTACCCACACCAGAATTCGTGGTGGTCTGACCTCAGCAGTGGTGGTCCGTGGGCAAAACCTCAGTTGTGGCCTCAGCTGCTACTGGTGTCACCTCTGTGACTCACTGACTCCTTCAGCTGTTTCAGGTCCTCTCAGCTGTTTGATCTCGTTAGGTGGCAGCTGATGGAGCAGAGCTGTCTGTCTTCTGTGATTATTTGGTGCTATACACAGCATGGGTGTTCACTTTGTTTGGAGGTTGCTTTCCAGAACTGAAAAGCAGTATGTTTAATGGCTCAGGACAGTTGTCTTGGCCATGCTTGCTTCATCCCCATGTGGCAATGTTCTTTGCAATGATGTGTGCATGTGGGTGACACCAGACCAGAGCTGGTGGCAGCAAGCAATGGCAGGCTGCAAGCAACAAGGAAGTGTGGTTTACTCTGCAGTCTCTGAAACTCCTCATCGTGTTCAGTTGTGCTTACCTAGGTGTGAAAAAGAACTGCACAAATTCATACAAGAGAAAAATGCACGAAGGGCTATGAAATACAAAGATGCCATCTCTGACTGAGAGATTTTTCTGAGCCGTAACTCCGGAGGCTGGGAGAGTGTTTGGGCAGACATCTCTGTGTGGTCCATTTGTCAGTGCTTCCTTGGCATCCTCAGCTGGAAGCAGGACACCGGGCTGAAGGCCCCGTATTAGACTCAGTGCAGTGCTGGCTTGTAATTCTGCTTGGTTCCATGATCTGCCTCAGTCCTCAGTTGAGCAGATGTGTGTGAAGGCTGAAGGCAGAGGACGTGTGAGGCTGTTGGAGCTGGAGAAAGCAGGACCCTTTGAAAGCTGAGCAATCCCTGCCTCAGATTGTTTTGCTACAGTGAACAACATGATTTTCTGGCCACAAATTATCACTGCTGAGAACCCCGTCCTAATTAGCATCAATGACCACATCTTTATAGGTTTCATCATGTCTTAGTCCAACTTGCCCTGGAGAAGTGATTTCTTCTAGAGTTGTTTTCATTTTGCTTTGTGTTTTCAAATACCCTTTAAAACATTACTTGCCTGCTCACCATCCAAAGCATGGACACCCACAGCCTCTTGGCAGAGATCTCTTCAGGGGGTTGTTTTGTTTCTGAGGAGGGTTCGCAGCATTTATTTATTTATGTTCAGCACTCTGGGATGTCTTTTGCCTCTGTAACTCCATGGTAGCTTTGCTGGACAGGAGGACATGGATGTTCAAAGCCTTCCAGATTAAAAATAAAAATTAGCTGCTCCTTGTTGCCATTGTTCAGGCTCATTTTAAGTTTGGACTAGTGTTTTTGGGCTGTGGTTGCAGAGCAGCATCAGATCTTGGATTGAGTCAGTGTGAGGTGTTGCTCATTTGGGGCTCCCCCAGCATGGGCACCCCTCTACTGTTATCCTGCGAGATCACACGGCACAACTGCTCATAAATTTCATACATCAGTCACCAGACAAGCAGAATCATAGAATCCTTAGAGTTGGAAGGGAACTCTGAAGGCCATCTAGTTCAACTCCCCTGCAATGCACAAGGACACCACAGCTAGATCAGGTTGCCCAAGGCCTGATCCAGCCTTGCCTTGAAAGCCTCCAGGGATGGGGAATCCACCACATCACTGGACAACCTGCTCAGTACCTCACCACCCTCACTGCAAAAGACTTTTTCCTATATCCAACCTAAATTTCTCCTCTTTGAGCTTGGAACCCTTTCCCCTTGTTCTGTCACCACATTCCCTGCTAAAGAGTCTGTCCCCTTCTTTCCTGTAGCTCCCCTTTAGATATCAGATCACCTTGGAGCCTTCTCTTCTCCATGCTGCACAGCCCCAGCTCTCAGCCTGTCCTGTAGGTGAGCTGCTCCATCCCTGGGACCATTTTTATGGTCCTCCCTTGGATGTGCTCCAACAAATTCCTGTCTCTCTTGTACTGAGGTCTCCCCATCTGGATGCAGTGCTCCAGGTGAGGTGTCAGCACAGAGTAGAGGGGCTGGATCCCCCCCCTTTGCCCTGCTGGCCTTTGGATACAGCCCAATTGGCTTTCATTGCTGGCTCATGTCCAGCTTCCCATCTACCAGTACCCCCAGGTACAGGTCTTTTTCTGCATGGCTGTGGTTCCCCTTGAGTTATCTACAGCATCTTCTGGAGGGGAGGAACAGACTGCTTCAGAGGTGGGAATTCATTTGCAGATGGAGACACAAGCTCCAGACTCAACGCTAGTTTAACACGGGGGCAGTTGGAATCAGAAGGCAAAAGCCTCTGGAGTAAGGAGTGCCCCACAGGAGGTGAGAAATGTGATGAATTAAAGCTGCAGGAAAAGGCGCACAGTAAGTTGGCAGTGCTCTGGGAGACCTAGCAAAACCACTGAAATAGAAAGTAGGAACAGACTGTGTCCTTTCCTCGTTAATCCCTCATCTGCTGCTGCAGGTAATGAGTTGGTAGGCTTCAGCTTAGAACTGAGACCCCAGCATGACTGAATTTTATTTCATCTGCTATCACCTTCCTTTGTTTGTTCTCCAGACAAATAAATGAGCCCCACTTTGAGGGTTACTGTCATCAGTTTACTTGAGCTTTTGGGCAGTAACTGCTTCTGCTACCAGTTATTTAAGCTGTGCTGTTAGAATCAAAATAGACAGTGTTTTTCACTTTTTTGGCATAGACTTTGGAGAGCATTAGGCAAAAGTATTATGGCACGCTAATGACATTTCCCAGCATTCACCGAGTACAAATGCTTCAAATAATTTGGGAGCCAATTCTATTTCAGAAACTAATCCAACTGTACTCAGCAGTGTAAAAGCCAAAACCATCTGAAACACTAAAGCCACTTCCTTCTATGGGTTTAGCAGATGAGTCGAGAGTGGAGTCAACACAAAGATAACTGTTTGCCAGGGTAGCTTTACCCGACAGAATTTTCTCCCTGGGAAAATGTCATGAAATGTTTTAAAATGAGTGGACGTCTGATGTAAATACAGTTATGATAATAAACAGTGACCTCAGAAACCTTTCACACTTCGAAGGCTGGTTGTAATCTGTAGTGTACAATTACAGAAGAGTCTTGTTAGTGGTTTTCATCTGGTTCAACATTTGTTTTCCATGTGAGATCTTCTTAAGGGCCAGAAGTAGCCAGTTATGTGTTTCAAGCTGGATCTCAATCTGAACCTGAGACCATCCAAGGCTATTTGTACATGGGAAAACAATCCCCCAGCATTGTGTAGTGCTGTGCTCAGTACATCTGCAGCCAGCTCTGCTTGGTTATGGTTGGTTTGCATCTCGTGGTTCATTCTGCCCTTAGGGCTGAGCCAGGTGTAGCTGTGCTTTGTCCTTTTGGGATGCTTGCAGCACAGGTGTTGCTCCAAGGCCCTTTGGGGCAGGAGAGAAATGCTACAACGTAGTTTATGTAATAAGTTCCCTCAGGATGCTGTGAGCTATGGAGAAGAACAAGCCTGAGGCTTGTTTGAGTAAGCCTGTGGGTGTTAACAGTTGCTGAAAGCTCCAGGGCTTGAAGAAATACAAAAATAACTTCTGGTTATTTCTTCCATCTTCCCTGGTTGGGTCTGGGATCACGTCCGGTGTGACTGAGTCAGAAATTGCCAGCAGCCCTCGATTCCCATTCCTGTGTTCCTTTGCTGGCTGCATCTGCCTGAGCTGAACGCCTGCATCTTCCAGTATGCAAGAGCTGCTCAGTGCTGAGCATTGCTGCTTGTGCTGTACCATGCGCTGCTGGGTGCTGCTGCTGACCCGCACAGCTGCTCTGGAACATACACAAAGGAAATAGAGACTGTGTGGTCTTTTAATATTGAGTGCCCAGCATTTTAATCATTTGGAACTTCTTGAAATCTGGCCTAATTTTGCTTTGCTTGTTTATTTGTAATCTGCTATTCTACCTTCAGAAATACGTGTGTCCAGAGGGTGTGAGCTCATGTTCCCGTGTACTGTAAGCTTTCGTTCACAGAAATAGTTACTTGGCTGACAAAGGCCAGCAGGAGGATCACAGACTCATAGAATCGTTAAGGTTGGAAAAGACCTCTAACGTTACCAAGTCCAACCCACCCCACCTGCACTAAACCCATCATTGCCCACAGTGCCACATCTCCATGGCTCTTGAACACCTCCAGGGATGGTGACTCCACCACCTCCCTGGGCGGCCTATTCCAATGTATTACCACTCCTTTGGAGAAGAAACGTTTCATAATATCCAATGTTTTGGCTAGAGGAGGCATTACTATGAGTGGGAGAGACGCTGAGAAATTGCAGGTGTTCGGGAGGTAGTGGGGAGTGTGCCATTTGTGGTGAAGGCAGGTTGGTAAGGGATGCTCACAATTGTAAGTACACTTAATCTGACAAAATGCATGGAAGAAAAATAGTAACAATGAGATGGCAGCACTCAAAACATCCGGGGGGAAATTGGTTGTGGAATTAGAGCTGTCACTCCAAACATCTGTGTGCCGTGGCATTGCATTGCCATCAGTAATGTTTGTATCAGCTGACATAATCAGGACCATTGGCGGTTAGCACGTGGCAGCTGAGATGCCTGGCAATGAAATCTGCTGGTGGAAAGCTCATTGTTTCCAAATAGTTGTATCCTACTTGGAATCAAGTTTCTGAGCTTCAAGTTTTGGGACTTCACATTCCTTCTGTCAGACTGCAGGTTTCCTTTAATCCCAAGGAAAGAGGTATGGATAAAACAGTTCAAGTGCTGGAGTGACATTTAATGTATTGCTATTATTAAAGATGTAAAACTTTAATAGGATTTTTTTTGCAGTTTTCCAAAGGGTTGGCATACAGCAATGCAGGTCTGCGGGGCAGTAAAGAAAGCAAGGAGAGGGACACAATGGCAGTGCTCGTGCTCATAGTCTGTGCTCTGACCCTGCTGTTTGCCATCAGTGCCCCATACAGCAGTGTCTGCCCACGTGTGCTGGGAGCAGTGGCTCAGGGCTAGCTGGTACCACAACACTTGGCCTCTCATTAAGTGCTGCTGTCCCACCCTTGGGTGACTCTCAGAGCCTCCAGGAGCAGTCAGATCTCCCATCCCAGTTGCATGCGAGCCCTGGATGCTGCCTGCCCGTCCCTCCCACTGTTCCCACACAACATCATCCTATGATGCAGCACTGAGGTAATGCAGAATAAACCAAATACGACAATAGCTTCTTCCCCACGGAGCCTTCTGGACAGTGAAGTGAATCTCAGCTGATCCAGGAGAGGTGTGAGCAGTGACCCTGCAGGATGGGACCACTCAAAGCAGCCGGTGGAGCACATGACAGTATGACCAGGAGTAAATTTGCTTGCAAGCCATTAAGGTTAGGCACGCTCAGAATAATGCTGTATGATAGGCACCAAAGCCAGCAGTCCTTGTCATGCTGCAGAGTGGCTGTGTGGCCCAGGAGGGACATCTGGTATTGTGCCAATTCCACATAGGTGAGAACTAATGTCTGCAAATAGGAGAATTCACAAGTGTTAATGGGCCATCAGTTTTCTCAATGATCTCCTGCTTAGATATGGGCTTATCATGAATTTACCAGGCTTTACCTTGCTCAGCTTCTGAAATCTTACCCAATAGCTACTACCCAAGATGATACAGCCACAAATTCCTGTAGTCCTCCTCCCAACCAGCTGTGTTGGTGGACAAGCAGCTCTTTGTGCCCAGCAGCCCAGCTTGGACTGCAGGCTCTGCCCAGAGGAGAATATTCCATTGTAACCCTCCATTGTGTCCTGCATGGCTCGTTAGAGAGGTAAAATTGCATGATAGTAGCACGCTGTGGTGAGTCACTGCACTGCCTGTGTGATTTACAGCAGCTCCCTACGCTGCGCTTTTGCTCAGCGTGCCCCATAACCCATAATTGCAAACATGTGAGTAGACAGAAAGGACATTTTTCCAATTCCGTGTTATTTAGCATCAGGAGATCTCTGATGACTAAAACAGATGAAAATCTCTTTCTATGGATATATTATCACCTTTGAACTAAGGATTCTTATCTTGCTGTCTACTTGATGAAGTATTTTCTACAAATTCTTTCTCTTACTGTTGTCTTTATTTTCATGCTATCCAAGGATATTCAATTTTTGCCCTATTCCAGCATCTCTTGCCAAGATTAATACTCCAGCTGCCTGGAAACTCTGAATTCCATTGTTTTGAATTCATTCTTGTCGTCTTTGAAGCTCTATACATCTTCTCTGCTATCTTTGAGTCTGATCTTTCAGGATCTTTTTCGACATATTTTGGCCAGACTCTTCTCATGCTTACGTCTCTTCTTCTTTCCATCTGCTTGCTACTTTTCTGTCAGCTCTGGCTCACATAAAGCCTGGACCTCTCCTTCCAAATCTCTCTTAATTCCTTCTTTTGTAGGTTGCCCCATTTCTTGCATAGGTTGTCCATTTATTAATTGCAAATGAGAAGGTCATCTTCTGCGTGTTGCTTCACACAAGTGTTATCTCCATCCACACTGAGGTCAGTTTCTCATTGTTCGTTTGGTAGGAAAAACTTTTCATCATTACACTGATTATAGGTTAAGGCAATTTAAACCCATTTCTAGTTGTCCAATCATAGATATCTCCTGGGCTCCATCAGCAGAGGGGTGGCCAGCAGGGACAGGGAGGTGATTGTCCCCCTCTGCTCTGCTTTGTGAGGCCCCATCTGCAGTACTGTATCCAAGTGTGGAGCCCCCAGTACAGGAAAGACAGGGAGGTGGTGGAGAGGGTCCAGAGGAGCCACAAAGATGATCAGGGGGCTGCAGCACCTCCCCTACAAAGACAGGCTGAGGGAGCCGGGCTTGTTCAGCCTGGAGAAGAGAAGGCTGTGGGGTGACCTCAGTGCAGCCTTCAGTACCTAAAGGGAGCCTACAGACAGGAGGGGAGTCAGCTCTTGGAAAGGGGAGATAACAGCAGGACAAGGGGAAATGGTTTGAAGTTGAGGGAGGGCAGATTTCAGTTGGATGTGAGGGGGAAGTTGTTTGCTGTGAGAGTGGTGAGGTGCTGGAAGAGCTGCCCAGAGAGGCTGTGGATGCCCCGTCCATCCCTGGAGGTGTTCAAGGCCAGGTTGGATGGGGCCCTGGGCAGCCTGGGCTGCTGTGAGATGTGGAGGTTGGTGGCCCTGCCTGTGGTTTGGGGGGGGTTGGAGCTTCGTGATCCTTGAGGTCCCTTCCAACCTGGGCCATTCTGTGAAAAGCAGAACAAATTATTGCTGTTTTTTTTCCCCAAGTATCTTTTATGTATGTGAAGGTTGATATCTGCTGCAGTCTTTTTTCTAGTCCAAATCACCATATTTCCTTTGTTTTTCTCCCCACTAGTTACAGTTTTTAGTATTAACAATAGATGGTGGTCAGTGGCCCACAGTAGATGATCCAATCAATATGATAATGAAGGGCAATCCAGGATGCTGCCTACTGATTTTTCTGGTGTTTGGAACACTTCTTGTCCCCGATTTTCATGTGACAGCATTTAGCTCTTCTGAAATGCTGATTCTTGCTTATCAAAGACCCTTTGATTTGAGGATTCTCAATTCATTCTCTGAACTTTTGGACAAATTGCAGTGTTAGAGGAAGGCAGTACTTTGGTGTGGGGTGGGAGTTCTTTGCATTCACACTTGCTTAGATTGAACTTTCTAGGAAGACTTTTTAGTTTCAAAATGAGATATCTGTGAATACCTACCGATTTCCCTTTGGGTGTTTGTCACAGAAGTAGGAGGGATTGATCCACTTGGTTCAAACTCAACATTTCTTTGTTCATAGCAAGCATATATATGCAGGGTGCTCGACTCCAAGCCAAGCTATAGCTGAAAGGTGAGCCATAGAACAAGCAGCACAGTGTGAAGTCTGTACTAAATTCAGTTGCCTAGTTTGTGTTGCCTTTTCTTTTTCTCATTACGCAGAGAAAAGTACTGTTTGTGCTTCAAATGTCAAGAATCTTTTTTTAAGCTCCTCTCCTATTGTTTTTCTTTCCCTACTGAAGTCTTTCTCCCCATAATTAATAAATATTCAAGGAGCCCTTAAGGATTTGCTGGGCATGTATGTAGTTTTGTGTGTCATAGTTATTTCAAGACATGATTGAACAGCTTAATGTGTACGAGAGCTGAGATTTCCATTGTGATGAGCAGAGCTGTGGGGCAGCGTGTCTGTCCTGCAGGCTGTGCAAATCCAGCCAGAGTGCTCAGGTAGCTGATACAGCTGTCCTGGTCACCAAATGCACTCACAAGAGTGGCCATGAGGGCTCTGTGCTTCTCCTTGTGAGTCAGTGGTGGCTGAGTGGGCGTGCAGGCCATATGCTGCTGCAAAGCATTTGGAGACAGGATGTTGTTAATGATGAGCCTATGGTGAGCTGGCAGAAGTGATCGTCCAACCACTCTCTATCATCTTTGAAAGGCCGTGGAGAACAGGAGAGGTACCTGAGGGCTGCTGGCAAGTCAGTGCCACTCCAGTCTTCAGAAAGGGCAAAAGGAGGACCCAGAAAATGTAGGTCAGTCACACTCACCTCTGTCCCCAGGAAGGTGGTGGAACAACTTGTTCTGGATGCCCTCTCCAAGGAATTGTAAGAAAAGGTTATCAGGAGTGATCAGCGTGCATTCACCAAGGGGAAGTCGTGCTTGACCAACGTGGTAGCTTTCTGTGCTGTCATGACTGGCTGGGTAGATGGAGATAGAGCAGTGGATGTTGTCAGTCTTGACTTCAGCAAGGCTTTTGACACTGTCTCCCATAACATCTTTGTAGGTAAGCTTAGGAAGTGTGGGATAGACGGGTGGGCAGTGAGGTGAGGTGAGAACTGGTTGTCTGACAGAGCTCAGGCTGTGATCAATGCCACAGCTTGGTTAGAGGCTATAACTCCAGGGGTTGGTGGTGCTGGGTCTGGTCTCGTTCAACATCTTCATCAGTGACCTGGAGGAAGAGATAGAGTGCACCCTTAGTGAGTCTGCTGGTGATGCGAAGCTGGGAGGAGTGGCTGACACACCAGAAGGCTGTGCTGCCATTCTGTGAGGCCTGGACGGGCTGTGTTGGGTGGAGAGGAGCCTGATGAGGTTCAACAGGGGCAGATTTAGAGTCCTGTATGTGTGGAAGAATAACTGCATGGATCAGTACAGGTTGGGGCTGAGCTGCTGGGCGCTCTGCAGGACTTGGGGTCCTACTGACCAGCAGGGTGACCACAAGTCAGCAGAGTGTCCTGGTGGCCAAGGAGGGTGGTGGTGTCCTGGGGTGCTTCCAAACCTGATTATCTGGGATCTCTCCTGGCTTCAGAAGGTGACTCTGGCCTTACCTTGCTGTAGTCTTTACACCTGTGGCCAGGAGCCTTGTGCTGCAGGCAGCAAGGTATGCAGGTGAAGCACGGTTGCTCTGACAGCTGCCATCATGCTCCCATCCTACAGGGCTATCTCCTTTCCTCTGTGCTTGTGGAGCTGCCTTGGTCCATGGAGCACAGGTTCAGGACAGCCTTTCTTCATTGGCCTTTGAGAAATATTCACACCAAAGCAGATCATAGATCAAAGAATGGAAAATGAAAGGCTGATGTATGGAGAAAACTTACTGAAGAAGCTGATGTGTCAGAAAACTCTTGCGAAGGTTTAGCAGTTATCCAAACTCATGGCTGGTGTTTGTGAGTTACACACATGCTTTCAGTTCTCTTTCAAAGTTCATTTTTGTGTGCTCTAATGGTGACTGTTTCCTGTTTTTCAGGGGATGACTTTTCGTTGATCCAGCAGGAAATATATATGGTAAAAGAATGCAAACATTGCAACATAGTCGCCTATTTTGGGAGCTATCTCAGGTAAATAGCACTGCATTACCTGCATTTCTGCTGGGCTTTTCCTCCAGCAGTCTCCCTCTGGTTTATTACTTGTATCCTCTCTGTGTTCTTCTCTAGCTTGAATTCCATTCAGTTCTCTTCTGGCTTTAAAAAAAAAACACACACACACAGAAAAGTGACTAATACTTTGTTTTCTCTGCTGGCCAAAAGGCTGGAATATTTTTATCACTACGAACAGAAAGAAACTTTTCCCTTAGAGACTCTTGCAACATATCCAATCCTACTCACTTTGCTGGGCAGATTTTAAACGTCTATCACTCATAATATAAAACAAGCTCACTGTTTATCATGAGCAGAATTGCTTTGGGGTATGGTATTTAATGGCAGCATTAAAAGTGTGCTGGGAAAGTACAGGAGTGAGCTGTAAGGGAGCTCTCACTAGCTCTCACTCTGGGCTGCTGGTAAGCATTTCTCCTGGTTGTGGTGCTGCAGATGCGACGTACTGAGAGCAGGCATTGCCAGCTGGCTGCATCTGCAGGCACACACGTTAAATGTTATACAGCAAGTTGGGGGATATTTTCCATTTCTGTGGAGCACTGCCATTTATCAGTTGGCTCCGTGGGAATATATATCACCACTTTGCCCATTTGGTCTTTTTCTACGAGGCTTCACCTATGGATTTCTTGGAGGGCTGCATTTTTTCAAGTAATCTGTACAGCCCAAGTGGACTTCAGTGGAACAAAATAGCTGGATTTTGAAATCCCCAGCAGCTCTTCTGGAGGCTGTGTAGGATTTTTTAGATGTGATTAGGATGTCAATCTCAGAGTGAAACTGTGAATTTGGCGGGCTTGTCTAATGTGCTCTTGCTGATAGAAGGTAAACTTCAAGTGTTTGTTCTCCATCTTCTTCCTTGCAGTTAGGAGGGCACTGTTAAAGCAACACCTGATAAGTTAGATGTTGAAAGCTTGTCATTGATCTTTTATTTTGATGGATTGACAGGCTGAGGGAGCTGGGCTTGTTCAGCCTGGAGAAGAGAAGCTGCAGGGTGACCTCATTGCAGCCTTCAGTACCTAAAGGGAGCCTACAGACAGGAGGGGAGTCAGCTCTTGGAAAGGGGAGATAACAGCAGGACAAGGGGAAATGGTTTGAAGCTGAGAGAGGGCAGATTTCAGTTGGATGTGAGGGGGAAGTTCTTTGCTGTGAGGGTGACCAGCCAGGTTCTGATGTCTGTGTTTTGCCTTTCCTTGGATAGCCGTGAAAAGCTGTGGATATGCATGGAGTACTGCGGCGGGGGATCCCTCCAAGATATCTACCATGGTACTTTGGGAACTCATTTTAACCTCTGTACCCTTGGAATGATTTATGCAAAGAGGAAAATTTGAAAGCAAGTTACTGGGGATGGTTGGTGCTGGCTGGCATTGCATGTGTGTTTCTTAAGAAGTGAACACTTTTTTAGCTACAGTCAACAGATTTTGTAGAGAGCAATTCTCAATGTGGCAGCAGTCGCTCTGTGCTAATATCCTGCCATTCTAGGCCAGAATCATAGCATCACAGAATGGCCTGGGTTGCAAAGGAGCACAGTGCTCATCTAGTTCCAACCCCCTGCTATGTGCAGGGTCACCAACCAGCAGCCCAGGCCGCCCAGAGCCACATCCAGCCTGGCCTTGAATGCCTCCAGACATAGACTTTGTTTTTTAATCACACTGCTCCTTTCTCTCCTGATAGTTAGGTACAGGAGCTTGGTTTATGGTTTATCCCCCTGGAGGACTCTTCAGTACCTGCAGTGGCTGTACATTGTGAGCTCCTCTGTGCCTTTAGCTGCCTTCTGCCAGCCCTGCACCATTCATTGTTGGTGTGCAGTGGTAGTTGATCTCCTTTTTCTGAAGACACGGAAAAAAAAAGACCTTTAAGAAGTTTGCAACCAGAAATGGTGCTAATTGAATATGTAATCTCATTGTGGATATTGTCTTCTCTTAGTGTGCTGTTGTTTTTCTTGCAAAAAGCCTTTCTGTGAAGCAAACAAACAAAACCCTCGTTTCAGCTCAGTGTAAAATACAGTCCATGTAAAAAAAAGGCTCTTCACTCTCATGGCAGTACTGCTATTTGGCTGCTTCACAATGTTATTTACACGCTACAGGCTGTAGACTTACACACTTTTTATCTTTGTTTTCAGTCACGGGACCTCTGTCAGAGTTACAAATTGCATATGTTTGCAGAGAGACTTTGCAGGTACTGTTCTTCTACAGATGTATTATAGTCATATATGATAGAGGCTGTGTACGACAGTAGAGACAGAAGATGAGCGATTTCAGAAGACAGTGCTGTACCACCACTTCCATTTGTGAGCACTGGGAGTCTACTTGAGGCCAATCAGACAGTTTTCCGTATTGCATAATAAAAATCAGCAAGAAGCACAGCAAGGTTGTGCAAATATTTGCTTAGAATCACTGTCAGAACAGTGCTGCTTTCGTGCTGTAATTTGCAAAGGTGGATGTCTCTGTGGATCCCACTGCAGGACCAAAATACTAAAACTCAGTCCTGTTCCTGGCTCCTTGGTGATCCTGGTGGTGGCAGTGAAAGTGTGGAAGACAGGTCTTTGCAGGTTGTGACCACAGTGCTGTCTGGGCAGTTTTCATGCCTTGTTCTAACACAGCCGTTCAGTGCAGAAGTTGTTCAGGACAAAGTTCTGACTGTCGTTGCAGAAAGCAGCTAATACCCAGTAAGGAGGGTAAGTAACTGGGTAATAATAATAATTAAATTTTTAAAAAGATGTGTTTTGAACCGCCTTGATTATGGCATTAAATTCTAATCATTTATAGAGAAAAAAACCAGGTGGCTACAACTGTTTTGTTTTCTGATTGCCCGTCGTTGTAGAAATACAAGATAAGGTGATGCAGACAGTGTTTCTGCAAGGAACATTTCCATCCCTGCTGTCTGCATCCGTGGATAATTGCAGAAGAGAATCGTGAAGCCACACCTTTCCCAGGAGCAGTGGCTGAACTGCTCCCTGCTGGAGGTGGAGGTGCAGGCCCATCCAATCCCTTACCTGGCACTTCTGTTCCTGATCTCCTGCTGCTGCAGGAACTGGTATTGCAGGACGGGCAGCTCGACGGCTACACGGGCACCTGTTTGTTGAAACCTTCAGGATTTCAAACATACAGCTAATTTTAGTCAAGGAAAGCAGTGCTGTGAGTTGAGGCTTGTTCTGAACATGTCCGTTTACCAACATAAAATGCTCAGCAGTGACTGACTGAATGAGTCCTCACGTGCGTTGGCTGCAGCTGGGAGAGATGAGGAACAGAACCCAGCACACTTCCTATCTGCAAATCTCAATTATTTAATTTTCCAATAAAATACATTCAGTAATTAAAACTGGTTGAATGGGACTGGCTTTGCAGTCTGTTAACAGGAGTGATAATGAAGGGTTACGTCTCTTTTTATTTCCAGGGTCTCGCTTATTTGCATATGAAGGGGAAAATGCACAGAGATATAAAGGTAACTGGGAACTTTGGGAACCCTTAAACTTTCTACTGCAGGAAAATATTCCTGACAATGCATTTTAATATTCTATTTATTATGTTTTAGGGTGCAAATATTCTACTAACAGACCATGGAGACATCAAGTTAGGTAAGTGACCAGAATTTAACATGAAGACAGAAAGCAAATAGGAGATTTTGGATGCAGTCAATCATGAATTGAGCAAATGGTCTTTTAGCTTTTCTTTAAGGCAGGAATTTTTCTTGGTGAGATTATTCAGATTTTGTATGGCCTTGTTTTTGTTGAGCAGCACATGTACAGCAATGATTGAGCTTCCTATAAACGATAAAGCACATTCCAGCAGAACTCCTGTATTGGTGCAACCAGTTTTGTTAGATAATGTTCTCTGTGACATAAACCTCTTGTGTGTAAGAACATCTCAGAGTGCTGGAGGTCAGTAGTGGACAACAGAAGGTGTGTGTCCATGGGCACACACACATGGAGGAGATGAGAAGCCTTGCATTCTGTTACGAAGTTACAGTAATTGCTTTTCTCGGCCAACCAGCCCTGAAACCTCCCAGCTTTCCCTGGGACTGAGGTTACCTGGATGTTGATGGGTACGTTCCTAGCCAGAAGGGCAATTCTGCACCTGGCAGCCTGTTGCAGTGCAGGGTCTGTTCCTGGCTGTGCCTCCAGCCCAGCATATGGCGTTGGGTGTTTCCATGCAGGTGGAGGTGAGGAAACTCTCCTTTGTCAAGCACTCTGGGTTCCACAGACAAGCACTTAAAGAGATTAGGTTGCTGGCGTCCTCTAATGCCACTTTGCATGTAGAGGGGCACAGGCAGCCTGAATCTTTTGTCAGAACTCCCATCTGCCTGTCTGCTGCCTCTTCATAGGAGCCTACGTGCTGTGAGGGCTCTTCAGGAAGGAAGGAGCAGACAAGGTGGGAGACAGAATGTGACAGTCATAATCTGGGGTTGAAATAGGAGTGGTTGTGGGGCTTTGCTGCCCCTCAGAAAGTAAAAAACCTTGAAACTGATAGGAGCTTCCACTAGCTCCATTAAACTTGGCTTACACACTGGTACCTTACATTCGCCTGCCAAGCTAGTTAGATCTGTCCACAACTGTCCTCCAGCTATCATGCAATAAAAATAAAGCTGGACATGAATGTCTTTTGGTTCTGTGAGACCATCTGATTGTCTGCAGCTCTCAGTGAGGGGTAATTGTCCCCTAGACTGACTCTCCAGAAGCAAGAACAGATGGCCCCCCATGGCTCCTCTGGAAGTAACAGGAATAGTACTGTTTCCAAAGCATGACGCTGGTTTTCCTCTCGACTATTACATTGAATACCACTGAATTTTGTAAGATTGCTGCTTGGTGAGATGGAAAACCAGTGAGGAGGGGAGCAGGATTGTGAGTGAGCTGTAGAAACGAATGGTTTTAATTCAAAAATACTTGTTCACTGACATTAGTTGATCTTACTATTAACCTTTAACTGTCGAAGCTGAATGAATTTTTAATTTGCATTAGGAAAGAGTGCTTTTTCATAACATGGCACTTCCTAGAATGGAATTAGAGTGTTAAAATCAGATTTCTAAATGAACGATGATTTCATTTTCCAGCTGACTTCGGTGTAGCAGCAAAAATAACAGCCACCATTGCAAAGAGGAAATCATTTATCGGTACCCCTTACTGGTAAGAAACTATTTCCATTGCTATGTGCTTGCAAAGCTAAGCCTGTATTTACAAATCATACCAAGAGCTTGGGTTCTCAGGTTCTGAATGCATAATAAAATCACAGAACCATAGGATGGCCTGGGTTGCAAAGGAGCACAGTGCTCATCCAGTTCCAACCCCCTGCTATGTGCAGGTCGCCAACCAGCAGCCCAGGCTGCCCAGAGCCACATCCAGCCTGGCCTTGAATGCCTGCAGGGATGGGATGAGCATCCACAGCCTCCTTGGGCAACCCAGTGGCCGTTTAGTTTCTCACTAACTTTTTATCCTTCTCATGAATAAACCCAAAGATGTCTTTCAGTTTTCTTCACATTTCCTTCTGCACAGCAGAAAAACAGTTTTTAAACAATCTTTTAATCATCTCTAGTACTTAATTTTCCACGTAAGACAGCATTCCATATGCAGTCGTATCAGCGTAAATCTTGAGCTGGATTATGGATGTAAATTAACTGCCTTTGAGTTCTGACACTACCAGATGCCTTTCTTTTAGGGTGATGTTCTTAGTACTGACTCGATGTGTACATGCAGCTTAATCCAGACAATGGCATTTAATTGTTTGCTGCCCTCCTTATCCTGCAGCAGGAGGACGCAGGGCAGGAAGATTATCTGGTCATTAAAGCATTGCACCAGGAGTCATGAGGCTCTGGGTCTATTCCTAGCTCTGCTGGCCAGTTGGTGACCTCAGGTAGAACACGCAGCTTCTGTGTTTTCTCCCCTGCTGCCGGGTGAGGGGAGGCACAGCAGCCTCCTGGTGGGGCTTTCTGCACTGCAGTCACCTGTCGTGCTGCGTGACTCCGTGTGTGGGCACCGATTCCTGTTTGGCTCTTTTCTCTGACCGAGCGATGTCTTCTGTTTGAAGGATGGCCCCAGAGGTGGCGGCGGTGGAGAAGAACGGCGGCTACAACCAGCTCTGTGACATCTGGGCAGTCGGCATCACAGCCATCGAGCTGGCGGAGCTTCAGCCCCCCATGTTCGACCTGCACCCCATGAGGTGTGTGGGCAGGGCACCCTGCTTACCCTGCTCATCCCCTTCAGCCCCAGCGGGGACTGCTGCCTGCAGCCCAGCCTTCTTCAAGGCTCCTTCACCAAGCAGCTCCTTGCTGCATGAGCCGTGTCTGTGTTGAAGACACCGGTCCGAAGCTAAAGGCTTAAATTTAGAATTGAAATTGTAAATGGAGATTTAAAATTATTTTTTTAATTGTAGTGTCTGCAGCGCTGCGATTAAGTATAATAAATTGGTAGAGAAACCGAAACCTTTTGCTTAACAGGATTATGCATGGCATTAAGAAGATTTTATTTAAAGATAAGAAAATCATCAGCTTTACCATGTCTGTCCTCTAACACTGTAGAGGCTGTAATCCAGTTTCACCATTACGGTTCTTATCATAAACTATTAATTTAAAGTGTTTAGATACCAGAATGAAAATGGATCTTTTTCCTCCATATAATAACCTTTTTTTTCCTTTACCTTCAGGGCTTTGTTCTTAATGTCAAAAAGTAATTTTCAACCACCAAAGCTAAAGGAAAAAGCAAAATGGTAGGTTAAGCCCTTTTCTTTGCTCAGTATGTTGTAGACATTATGAACAAAAAAATGCTTCATAGAACCATGGGTTGCAAAGGCCCACAGTGCTCCTCCAGTTCCAACCCCCTGCTATGTGCAGGTCACCAACCAGCAGCCCAGGCTGCCCAGAGCCACATCCAGCCTGGCCTTGAATGCTTGCAGGGATGGGGCATCCACAGCCTCCTTGGGCAACCTGTTCCACTGCCTCACCACCCTCTGGCTGAAAAACTTCCTCCTCATATCCAACCCAAACCTCCCCTGTCTCAGTTTAAAACCATCCCCCTTGTCCTATCACCACCCACCCTCACAAACAGCCGTTCCCCCTCCTGTTTATCCGCTCCCTTCAAGCATTAAAGGCCACAATCAGGTCTCCCTGCAGCCTTCTCTTCTCCAAGCTAAACAAACCCAATTCAACTTTTCTTCATAGGTTGTCTTCATACTTGTCACTACTGAAGGTGGAAGGCTGTGAATAATAGCATAGGTTGGTTTTAAACTCATTGGCTTGAGATGTGACTTTACCTGAAGGAAGACTCAGTGAGAAGCAGCTCACTGGTTGTTCCAAGTGTCCCTGAAGAGCAAATGGGGGAACTGAGCTCCATCAGCAGGACATAATTCAAAATCAAACATACTAGGGCTTATGTTGTCCACAGAAGAAGAACCACCTAAAGACTGAACTTTGTCTGGAATTTTGTACTTTATTTTCCTATCTGTAGCCAAGATCAGTTACGTGGGTTTGCCTGGAGTTTGAGGGTTTGCTGGATACCTGAGTCACAGTTTTTATTTCCAATGCTTAGTTCTGTAACAACTGACTCTGGAAAAAGCTGAAATAGTGCCTCGTGTGCTTAATTTGTTTTCTCTATGCTATTGAAACATTTGCCATGCAAGGTCCAGTAATTGGATTTATATTTCCCCTATTTTGTTAACTTGGTAACATAATTATTCAAACCTGGGGTGCGTGGAGGTACTTAGGCAGCGTTCCAACTTTGTGCATCTCTTTTGTTCAGTAATTTAAATCATAAATATCTTCCTGAAAATAAATAGAAAACCTCATTTTTCTTTCTTTAAGGTCATCAACATTCCATAATTTTGTCAAAATAGCACTTACAAAAAATCCAAAGAAGAGACCAACAGCAGACAGACTCCTTGCTGTAAGTGACAGGGGACGTTGTGCAACAGCCATAAGTGATCTCTTGCTTCAAAATGAGCAGCGAATCAATGGGAAATCAAACTGGAACAGTGTTCTTTCTCTGATCCTACAGTGTGTGGTGAAATCTGAATGAAGGAGACATTAGTCAGCTATGAGAAGTAGCGAGATTTTATTCAGGGAGAAGGATTTATTTGACATTTGGTAGGGATAATTACAGGAGGTTGTCTGGTGTTCTCTCTTCAGCGTGTCCTTTGTACAGGTGGGTGCATCAGCCCATAAGGCATAGCCATGTAGGTGTTCACCCTTCCTGCCACACAAACAGAAAACTGATCTCTTTCGTATTTTTCCTGTCTTGCTACACTTGACCAAGCTACTACTTATATAAAAAATGAAGTTAACATGTAATTGTTTGAGATTACTTCCCAGTTTACAACTGGCCAAAAGTGTGTCATTTCCTTGCTTACTGGGGGGGATATCGAGTATGGCTAAAGAAATAGTTGAGCCCCCAGAAAAGAGGCAAAATTCAGTAGCATTCTGAATTGAACGTTTGTTATTTCAAGTTGCAGATCAAGTGTATGTTGTAACTTGCTCTTTTTTGTGGTTTTAGCATAGCTTTGTAGGTCAGCCTGGTCTTTCACGATCTTTAGCAGTTGAGCTGTTGGACAAAGTTAATAATCCTGACAACCACACACACTGCAGTGAAGTGGATGATGATGATTTTGAGGTAAGAACATCTTTCATTTTCTGATTTTGGGTAAAAATACTGTTTAAATATCTTGTTTTGCTCTCACCATGTATGACTGCAACTTGACAGGGGCACTGCCCCATTTTTAGAGCATCCTGTAAGATGCTGTGCTGGAGGAACCAGGACATCTTAGCAGTTTGTCACACTTCTGTCTAGGAAGTGTGGTCCTGGGTCTTGGCTAGGACAAAGACAATGTATGTTTCAATATGCAAGTCTGCAACACCTCTTCTTCCTCCTTGTTGGTTTGGTTGTTGATTGAGATCTGACATAAAACCACATAACTTCTTATTTTTATTTCCTTGCAGCCTCATTCTGTTATTCGCCATACGATTCGTTCTACAAACAGGAATGTTAGGGCAGAAAGAACAGCATCAGAGATAAACTGTAAGTTCCTGATGTATTTCACCCACATGGTGGTGGTGCTTTGTTTCTACCAATAGGAGGACATTGGGGTCGTTGTTCAGCTGCATACCCTGGAAATTCTGTTCCACTGTAGGCACATATGAGAAACAAAAGCAGAAGAAACAGTGCACACACATGAATCTTCAATGATATTTTCATAGAATCACACAATGGTTGGGTTGGAAGGGTCCTTAAAACCCACCCAGCCCCAACCCCTTCATGGGCAGGGAGACCTCCCTCCTGCTCAGGCTGCCCAAGGCTCATCCATGGCCTTGAGCACCTCTAGGGATGGACACCCACAGCTCTCTGGGCAGCACTACCAGCACCGTTTTTCCAAAACTGAAATTAAAACTCACATATTGTTCCGTTTCATTTCATCTCATTGCTGCACAGTAATGTTTAGGTAGAAATCTTTTGTGGCCAATGTAGTTTTTCCAGTTCTGTGATCTCACCTTAAGCATTACAAAATAACAAAATCACTAATTACAAGTAAGCACCAAAAATTAAGAGTGACTTGATAGTTAGAAAGGCATATTTTCCCATGACTCCATTAGCTGTTATTCTGCAAGGAAACAGGTTGCCCAAGGAGGCTGTGGATGCCCCATCCCTGCAGGCATTCAAGGCCAGGCTGGATGTGGCTCTGGGCAGCCTGGGCTGCTGGTTGGCGACCTGCACACAGCAGGGGGTTGGAACTGGGTGAGCACTGTGGGCCTCTGCAACCCAGGCCATGCTGTGATTCTGTGATATGATACAGTAAAATGGTAGCACTTTGTCCATGACAGGGCGTTGGAACAAAGTGATCTTTGTGGTTCTCGTCCAACCCTTGGCATTCTGTGATTTTGTGTTTTTCTTCACACTGATTCAAATTCATTAATTAAATCTTTTCTTGACCCTGACCTGTGATTTTAATAGCTGTCCTCACCAGGGTGTGTGCCAACTCCGTGCATTTTCTTTTCATAAAACCTTTTATTTCCTTTTAAAACAAGATTGATGCTCTACTCTGTTAGATCTAAGATGAAATTTTGAGCATAGAAACTCTTTCGGGGTTTGGACAAATGCTTGTGGTAGCATAAATACTGGCTGCTCTGAGTCACATACGTCTCACTTTTAGGAGGCATACTGTTAAAAGCCTTTTACTTTTTTTTTTTTCCCCACGTGCATTAAAAATAATTTGTGGTTATACAGTTACATATCAATGTGCTTTCATATTGCAACTTGGTATTACTTTTCATCTCTTCCTGTGTGTTTCACATTTGCAAATTCAAGCATTTGGGTAATAATAGGACTTGCAGCGATCGTCATTTTATAGTCCAGTTAAGTGTTATGAATGTTCCTGCACCATTCTACAACACGTGTTTCACTGCAGTAAGCACTGGAAGGGCATCAGCACAATGCTGAGTGTATTAAAGCAGACAACATCATGTTTTGTAGTTGATAAGCTCCAGTTTGAGCCCCCTCTGCGGAAAGAAACAGAAGCTCGGGATGAAATGGTAAGGACAAGTTTGGATTTTCCTTCATTTCTTCAAATCACAGCACTTTCCTTGTGTTGCAGTTCAACTCCAAGTAGTATGTATGTGTCTGAGGCACAGAGTCATGAGAAGACTACTCTTGGTCCCCAGACAATCACCACATTTTTAAGAAAATGAATTGCCCTCTGTGCTTTGTGCAGAGAGTCACGCTCAGATGAGAAAAACTACAAGAGCCAATTAATCTGATAATGTGAAGAGGCTGTTCTGCATTTGAGTCTCTGGTCTTTCTGTCATCGGTTTATTTGCTACTTGCTCCTGGCAGTGCAGCATGCAGGATTTTTGCCCCCATGAGCTGCTGCTGTTGATCCCAGCTCTCAGCAGCTTACTGAAGAGCAGATAATGAGCCTCCTTTTGGGTCTCTGTGTGGCTGTGTGTATGAGGGCTCCATTGCTAAGTGATGTGAATAGAAACAGCTGCCAGTAACTGTGATTTGGAGACGCCAGCTCTCAGTGCTCCAGAAATACCCCATTTCTGTGTTTTAAACAAAGTTCATCCTTTTTGAATGGGACATCTGAGATTTATCCATTTGTTACTGATGAGGTCCCCTTGCTCTATGTGTAGTGACAGGAATGCTCTCAGTCTGGAGGTGGCTGTGCTGTGCTGGGTGTCTTGGAAGTGCTCTGACTGGAAAATCCATCTCTCATCATAAATTGTTGTTTTCATGTTATATATTAATTGCTGCTGGCACTGTGCCATTCTCAGATGCTGCTTTTCAGTCTGAGCCGAAGGAGAAGACATTATTTTTTCAATAATTGTAACAATACTGTAAAATATGACCTCACTTTGGAATTTTATTTTATTCTTATGGGTCGCTTGGGAATGTCCCAGGCCTTTTCATACTTTGGCTTCTGTTTGGTAGGGGAAAAAACAATAACCATCTCTGCATCCTCAGGTTGTGGCAGCTGGTACCGATTTTGCTTCGCATTGGAATCCTTTTGTTGAAGGTGGAAGCAGCAAGTGAGTACAGAGTTTAAAAACATCTTGGTTTTTGTGTGACTTAATGAGAAAATAGAGTCTGAAAAGAAAAAACTTTGAGCTGGAAAACCACACCGTCAGCTCAAGTCCTTTTAGAAATAAAAAAAAAAATGAAAGGAAATTTTATCTGGTTTGCAGTTGTCCTGCAGTTGGTTGGTCCTTGTCTTGGGGAATGGATTTTAATCTCTTTTAATGATGAACAGTGGTTTACTTAAAACTTGTAGATGGAAAGCAAAGCAAAGCATTCAAATATGCCAACCCTGCTGAAATAATGCTGCCAGAGGTAATTTTTGGAAGGAAAAGCAGTAACCTTGCAAGGGCTGAGTTCAGGATCCTGTGCTGCCCTTACACTTCTCTTGTGAGCTGTTCATATAGCTGTGACATCCTGTGGCTACAGTCAGGGCTTGGCAATAGGCAAAGCAGAAAAGAGCTCTGCACATGCAGTGCTGTGAGTGCTGGGGGTGTTGTCATCCTGCTCAGGGTTTGAGGCTGCAGGCTTGGAGGCAGAGCTATGATTTCCCCTGGGCTGAAGCTGCCCTGAGGTGAGAGAGCACAACTCTGCCCATGTTAGGGCTGAACTGAACATGTCTGTGGCTTCCTTGGGCTGCAAACTACCACCTTCTGCCTCTAAAGGGACGTGCACAACCTCCTTGGGCATCCTCTTCCAGGGGGTGAGGCAATGGAACAGGTTGCCAAGGAGGCTGTGGATGCCCCATCCCTGCAGGCATTCAAGGCCAGGCTGGATGTGGCTCTGGGCAGCCTGGGCTGCTGGTTGGCAACCTGCACACAGCAGGGGGTTGGAACTGGGTGAGCACTGTGCTCCTTTGCAACCCAGGCCATTCTAGGATTTGGAATTTGTGAGCAGTAGTATGGAAGTCAGCAGTAGCAATGTGCATACACGGGGAAGGTGGCCTTTAGGTTGAAATAACGGCCAGGCAAACAGAGCCCATTTCCAAGCTTTGTTTGGAGCTGAGCAGCACACAATACATTTCTTTGGCTTTTTTGAAGATAAGGTCTTGCATAAGCTGCCAGCTGACACTGCAGCCCCCTGAGGGATGACTGCGTCGTGCAGATTGCCTTTGGGTCTTTTTAAACTCAGCTCATTTTTCTGTTCTCACTGTCATCACAGTACAAGTTCCACGAGGCTTTCAAGGCCCTGCCTTCGCCTGTCCATCAGTGACAGTCTCTTCTCTCATTCCCTCATTCCTGTTGTTTGCATGACCTCCGTGAGCCCGAAAGCCTTTGTGGTGAGCAGTGAGCTCCATGCAGACAGCAGGAGGGAGGTGGGCTCTGAGTTCCCATCTTCCTGCCCTCCTGCAAAGCAATTTCCTGATTCGATTCTGTAGCTTTTCTAACGCTGTCTAAACCAGACTTTGTGAAAGCAGAATGAATGTATCTGTAGCAAACATTGCTGTAAACTTGGAAATAGATATGGGTTTTCTACACCATCCCTCTCACTGAAAGAACAGTCATAACATTTCTGGATGGTGAATCCGCACCGCTTTCTTGGAATCCACTTCCAGTTGGGAAAGATAAACAGGAAATGCAGAGCTTGTGTGTGCCCAGCAGTGCTGGATAACCCCAGGGCTGCACAGAGAGGATGTGCACTGCAGCTCTCCACGTGCTGGGGCTTTTATCAGCCTTGGTGATGGATCTGTTCGACTCCGGAATCGCTTTGCTGGAAATCAGCACAGCAAACACTGTACCTGGAGATGGAACTTATTTGGTGGCTTTTCCCAGTCATTGTAGCATTTAGAAATGACTTGTGTAGATTTCCTGCCTTGTGGAGGTGGGTTTTGTGGATGGGTGGGCCTTTGTTCTGTTAGTTTTTTGCTAGTTCCTGTTGACAGCTGTTTTTTCCTTCAGATTGAATACATTGTAGGGAAATTGTGCAGCCATGCAGATTTGTTTGCGTTAGTTTTTGTGTAACGTTTCCATTTTCCTGTTAGGGCTGTCACCATTCCTTGCTGGGTGATATGGAAGGATGTGTGCTGATGGCTTTCAGGTCTCCGCACCTGAGGCTGAGGCTTTGTCTGCAGGTTCTGGGTTGCTCTGGCTTTCTGCAGCCCCTTCCAGCTCAGTCTTGCTGGCTGCAGAAGCCCAGACTTCACAGTCCCACAACAGCATCCTAAGAAATACATTTCCACATGCAATCCATGTTATTTACGGCTTTTTTTAAGACACAACTTGGAAATTGCCAGCTTGCAAAATTCAATCCATTTGTGTTTGTCTCAGGATGATATTCCCAGGGCTGCCCTGAGCCTCCAGTCACAATTTCTCTTCCTGCCCCTGGGTAGCTTTGAAACTGCAGTTTGCACAGTGATGGGAAGCAGGCTGTGTCTTGGGCATACAGCACCAGAGGAATCCATCTGCTGCCACTTTTTCTTTGCAAAGACCTTTCTCCATTTGTCCCCCAGAGGCTTCCTTTGTTCTCCCCTTTTCGATTGCACTGTTAGCAGGCATTTGGCAATATTTACAGTGCCACATAGGGAAAGGAATGGTATGCTGATAGCAGTAGTGTGGAAGAGAGCTATTATGATTCCTGGGGGCAGGTGGGAAGGGAAGGAAGGGACTGTGCCAACTCGAGAAGAGGACTTAATGCAGTGAGTGAGAGCGCTTTGCTTTGAGAAGGGCTGGGAGGTGCTCGTTCTGAATGGTGTCACCAATGGATTTGGTTGCATGTGTGAACCTCAGAGCAGGACTCTTAATTTTATAAACCTCTCACCTAGGGGACTGCTTACAAAGTTTGGCGATGGGAGCGAAGATGTTGAAGAGTGAGTGAACCTCCTTCGTGTGCAGCTGCATTCGCTCCGTGTGGCTCTCGCTAAGCAGGCAGTGCTCTGGCAAAAGCTCTTCCTTTAAAAGGCTGCAGGCAGCTTTGCCACTCATAAAGTGAAGGCTGGTTGTGCTCCAAGGTCTAACGCGCGCTTGTCTGTTGTCTGACCATCTGGAGAACGTATGCACAGCGATGCTTTCTTCCTTGCTCTCCTCCTTTGGAGTGTATGGAAGCACCTGATACTTGCAGGCTGACTTGGCACTGACTAATCCACCCAGGCCTAACAGTGCCGTGGGCATGCAGATATCTCTGCAGAGCTCTGCGGGGTTTGTGCAGCTCCTCTGAGCCAGAAGAAAAGCTGCAAACTGCACGGAGTGGCTGGGAACCTGCGTGCTGCTGGGTCCTGAGTTTGGATGCAGTTGGGACTGTTGTTTATAGACCTCCAGTGGTTTTGTTTTGCCACCTTGACAAATCCGGGGAGGACACTGCTCTGTGACATGACTTACTGGCTGGTCCAGAAATGCTGCATTTTCACTGTCAGGAAGCATTTTCTAGTAAAACAAACACAAAAGCAACATTCAAATAGTGGGAGGGTGGTGCCTGCAGAGAACCAGTCCCTTTACCTGTATGATGTGCTTATCATGCAGTGCTCTCTGACAGCTGCATTTATGAAAGAACGTAGGTTTTTATGAAAACAACACCTCTAACAACATTAACATGCTTTCTTCCTCCCCCCCAGTCTTGGACTTCTGGTTTAACTCCATTTGTGCAAAGCTGCAGTCGGTCTTTTCTATGCATCTAGCTTCTCTTATTTACAGTCTTTGTTCTCAAGCAATTCTATTTATGTTGTTGGTTTAACTAAGACAGCTTCTGCATCTTTTCATTTTAGGTCAACCCTTAAGCGAGCAGGGCCACCTCCACTGCCCCCTAAGGTAAGTGATTGTGAGTTTCAAGGGTGCTTGAAACTCACTCATGCAGCCTCTGCAGTGCTGCCCTTGGATGCTGTCAGTAGGTTGTAAGTCCTGTTAAATACCACTTACAGGCAGGCTTCATGTGCCTTCATGTTTTTGCTGGCTTGCAGTCTGTACAGTCTTGACCTGTGGGAACTCCTGCATTGTGCACTGATCTTGGCAAAGTGGCTTTTAGGTTTTTTTTCTTTAAAGAGAGCATGCTGCGTGAAATGTCCTTTTGGTCAGCGTTCTGCCTGCTGCTGGGGTTTTTCCTTCAGAGAAGGAATACCTCTTAGATTGTTCTTCTGTCAGATGCCTTTGCTCAAAGGCTGATTCCTTTTTAACATAGCAGCAGTGTATCTTGACTTAAACTTTGCCTAAAGTGTGTGCTACCGGATGCCATTTCCCAGGTAATCATCACCTCTTTTGTTTGTTGCAGCCAAGAATAAACAGCTACCCTGAGGAAAACCTCCCGGATGATGAGAAATCTCAGACGATAAAACACTTCCCTGACTCACAGAACAGAGCCCCACCAGCTCATAGGAGGCAGAGTATTCCTGTCTGTGGGCCTCAGGCTGATTCTTCCCCCATTGGTATGACCAGCAGCATCAGTAGCCCCGGATTGCTCACCGCTAGATACAGCGACTTGGGTAAATGCACTGCATTTCCTAAAGGTGACTTGTTTCCTGTAAAAGGAAATCAGTTTGGGATCAGCTTTGTTTTCAGTAGACAGTTATTTTAATACAAACTGACCACAAAGCACATCTTTCCTTTCAGTGTGTGTGCTGGTTCTTATTAGAGCTGTGACCCGTGGAGAAAATGTTCTTCCCCAAACAGGGATGCTCAGCCAGTCAGTGCCTGCACGAATAAAAGCAACACATGTGCAGGAAGGACTGTCTGTAAGGACCTTGGCCCAGCTTTGTTCTCAGTTCTGCTTGGCCCAAGGAATGTTTGGATAACGAGGAACCTGAATTATTACTGTGTATCTTTGTATGCAGAAGAGTAGCCAGCTGTCCTTGAAAGGATTTGGCTACCTGAGATGTCCACGTAAGGCTTTATAGTTCATTATGCTCTGCTCCTAGACATAGGGGAAGAGCAACAATAGAGCAACAAAATATTTTCTATTTCATTATGTCAAGTGAGTTCCAAGGTGTACCTGGGCTTCTTTGTAGGAAATGGGGACGGCATGTTGAAACTCATTGAGGAAAATGCAGAAGGATCCGGACAGATCCCTCAGCTGCCACGTAAAAAAGAGAAAAGAGATTTTCCTGTAAGTACTGCAGCTCTCAGTCTGATCAGCTGCCTCATGTCATCTTTCCTTTCAAGCTAGCGTTATGTCAATGCGTGGGACGTACTTGATGATCTTTCTCTCTTCCCACAGAAGCCAGCAATCAATGGTTTGCCACCAACGCCAAAGGTGCTGGTAAGAAATCTCATTTGCACTCAGAATTGTTGGAAGCCTGCTGTCACATCATGTCGAGTGTCAGAAGGTTTATGCTATGAGCCAACACCTCGTCTGGGCTGGTGTCCTGCATGCCATAGCTGACTACTTTTCATTCAGTTATTTGTGTATTAAATCCTTTTCTTAAAATCCTCCTTTCACTGCTCAGTCAGGTGGTGAAGGGACGGACACCTCGCTGGCTCTGTGGGCTGTGATCTCCACTGGCATTCTCTTTAATAAAAGGGGAAGGGAGGTGGTGATGGGAGAGGGTGTAACAGAATGTTTGTGCTTGTTTTGCCTTCTCACACAGTTGCATAAGCACTCCTTGTTGTTCTTACCAGTAGGTAAGAATTATCCACGTAATTTAGATCCTTCTTTCCATTTCTTAATGTATATGAAGTCTAGGGAAAGGTTTGGAAGGCTGCATTGTAGATTTTGGGGGAAGATAGAAACGTTTTGCATGTTCCACTTAAGTTTGTGGCTGAAGAGAAGGCCGCAGTGGTGCATACAGGTGTGTCTTACGTGGCTGAGTGCTGGAGGTTAAAAGCTTTGGAAACTTGTTTAATCTCTCAGCTTCTGTGTCTTTCAGATGGGAGCATGTTTCTCCAAAGTTTTCGATGGTTGCCCTTTGAAGATTAACTGTGCAACATCGTGGATTCATCCAGATACTAAAGGTAACACTATTTTTTGTGTTTGCAACCCACCTGTTGCCACAGGTGCTAAGGAGCTTCTGAAACAAACCACTTCTTGTTTTTCAGATCAGTACATCATCTTTGGAACAGAAGAAGGTATCTATACTCTGAATTTGAATGAACTTCATGAAGCAACAATGGAACAGGTGATTTGGGTGTATAGAACACACAGAATAGATTTGGGGACACGATGAAGCAGGAAGGTTTTTATGTTAGAAGGGGGAAAGGTGGGATGCTGGGCTTTGTGGTATAAAATGATTCGCATCGAAGTAAACACTGGAAGTCCTAAAATTAATAGTTCCCCTGCATGAATTCTTGCTGCTGCTTATATAACACTGCTTTCACAGGGGCTCTGCACTAAAATAGCTTTCTCCTTGGAGACAACAGATCTCCTGTCATTTCTTTCTCCATTTTATCCCCACTAGATGGCACATTGCTTCTCCTCGGGCTGCTACCGAAGCCCTTGGCCATTTATTTTAGCTGACGTTGTTACCATCAATAAATAGACACTCTCTTCTGTTTCTTGGGCTCTCTAACCATTTTTGAAACCACTTCACACAATCATGGTGGTGTTAATTTGCTTTTTTGGGATCAGAAATAGCAGGGCGTTGTTACCAGGGAGCACAGACAAAAGGAGGAGGCTATGAATGGTTTGGTGGTGCAAAGGATGAATTTGAATTTGATATGATGTAAAGGTCCTTCCAGGTGTAGGGAGATGAGCAAACACCTGAATGTAACAGGAGAACACAGAGTTTGAAGGTTTTAAAAATGTTTCTGTTGTATCAGCAGACTTAATGAACAACAACTTGCTTTTCTAATAAATGTCTAACAAAAAAAAGTGGTGACTGTTGCTGGAGTTTCCCAGGCCTTCCCTCAGTTCTCTCTTTACTCAGTAAAACTAATCTGTCCTTGTGAATTTTCTACATTATTTTATGTAACACTCTTCTCCAAACTCTGCCTGTCGAGGGGTTGGAGGTGCTGGTGGCCTCTAGGGACAGCTCAGTAATGTCTACATAGAACATTTAATGCATCCTAAAATGAGAGTTTCCTTTTCTGAGAGCGCAACCTCAGCTAGCAGAAGTGTGATTGGTTCACTTGCAAAGCTCCAAAGCCTTACAGCAGTGCTTCAGCCATGCTGGTTGGATTCCTTACCACCAAATGTTGGTACCTGGGAATTTTTTTAAACTGTTTCTCAGGTTTTTCATCCTGACCATATCCTCCAAAGTGCTTCCTGTCTCTCCAGGATTAATATCTGCCAATTCCTGAATCGTAGGATCATAGAACGGTTTGGGTTGGAAGGGACCCTTCACACGTGCTTCACATCTCCCTGTTTCTCTGCACCCAGTAGCAGGTACTCTGTTGAAGGAGGTGTGTGTGTACAAGCAGCCTGTTCTGCACGGGTCTCTTGTTACCCCTTGGGAATTTTAGGGACACGGTCAGTGAGCATGGTGGGGACGGGTTGGGATCGGACTTGTGATCTTGGAGGTCCTTTCCAACCCTGATGATTCTGTGAGTCTGTGAATTAAAAAGTTTGTCCTTGAGGCCCTTGGTTGTCTTCCAGCAGCTTTTGAAAATAACTGTTACAGAGACCTTGGGTTTTGAGCCAGTTCTTAAGTACTGTGAAGTAAACTCTACTGGGGCCTGCTGACACGAGTATATGGTCAGAACAGTCATTAACTTGGCTTTTATCTGCTTGTAGCACAAGTTTGTCCACCTCATCATGTAGTCCAGATGTTCTTTCCTGTCAAGCTATTTGCTTTCCCAGTTATCTGCTTGGTTGGCTTCTCCATTTGCCTCCATCTAATTGGTGTTGATCATTTGATTTACATCTTAACCTTAGATTTCTTCATCCTGGCTTATCTCGTGGTTGCCAGTTCATCCTCAGCATTATGCCCTGGTTTCCATTTGCTGTACTGTGGGTTTGTGATACTTAAAGCATAGGGGATATCAGAAATGCTCTCCCCTCTTCCACCTTTTGCTGTGGGGAGTTGTGAACGAAGGAAGCTACGTGAGATTGGAGGGGAGAGACTGAACACACTGGGGGAAGGTAAATCCACTGGAGCTCACTAAGAGCATAGAACCCCTATCTGATTCAGCAGGTTTCCAAGCTGAGGAAGTATTGGGTGTAGCACTGTATGCATTACTTTCCTATGCTGGTCATTTCTTTGGTAAAATTATATCACTTTCCAGTGCCTGTTGGAAATAGGTGGATGTTTGCTTGAACCAGAGCAGCCGTTCCTTTGCAAATCCTGGACTCCAGCATGTCCCTGTTGATTGCAGGGGAGCTGGACTAGATGGCCTTTAAAGGTCCCTTCCAACTCAAACAATTCTTTGATTCTGTGATCTTCTGCAGTGATTGCAGAGCTTCCCTCAGCAGAGCACTCTGCTGTTGCCTTTTTTAATGGCCTGCTTTCAAAACAGCTTAACCCTATAAACTTTTTTTTCTCTTACTGGGTTTTTTTTCCGCATGGGAGACCCTTATCTGTGGATCTTCAATAAATTCAGTCAGCAACAGAAAAAAAAACCAACAACAACAAAATCCACGTCCTTACTGTGTTACTCCTTTCAGGATTGAGACTCCTGGATGCTGTCATTGAAATTCCCTTCAGGAGGCTCTTACCCTTACAGCTTCTCAAGTCCAGGCTGGCTGCCCCTTGTGTAACTTCCTCCCCCTGCACCAAAAGCAGTCCAGTGCCTTCCAGGAGCTGCTCCAGTCTTTGCCCATCGTCCCTTTGTGCTGCTAACTGAAACGTAAAGAGCGTTACAAGTTGGAATGTTCTGGGGGTAGGAGAGGGAAAGAATGAAAGTGCTTCAGACAAAAAAGTGTTGCTAAGCCAGAGCTCCCAAGAGGAAGAATTGAAGGAGAAAATGCCATGCAGTGGGACTTCAACCAACGGCAGTCGCTGTAGGAGCAGTGACAGATGTGGAGCAGGCAGAGAAAGCCGTGGGGATGAATCCCTGTGTGCTTCTACTAATGGAATCAATTTCTCTTTTCAGTTGTTTCCCCGAAAGTGCACCTGGCTGTATGTTATCAATAACACCTTAATGTCCTTGTCAGGTATGTATAAGTAGAAGAAAAAATTAAAAAATGATAAAGAGAAGCACTTAAATCGTAATTCAGTACCGAATTCACTGTTCTGAAGTAGAAAATTGCACTGTTCCTTGTGTTTGTATAGGAAGGTTTTTTCATGAGTGTTTTAGTTGGGAAGATTACCACAGCTAAAATTCAGGTGGTAGAATCTCTTGGCCATGGTTTCCCACCGTTTTATTAACTTAATCAGTTTGGAAAAGATTTGGTGTTAGCTTGAAAAACCATTGGTGTTCGTCAAACTGCTGAAGCTGTCCTTTGATAAAAGCACCCAGAGAGTGTGGAACGTCCTCCTCTTTGGTTCCTGAGCTGGGAGAGCTGCAGTAAGGGCACTCTCAAACATCATAACCAAGTTAAGAGAGGATTAAGCTCAAGCTTGCTAATGCAGCTGCATTACTGCGATGTTGCTGCTGGGTTTGATCCCTTGCTGTAGCCTGGCTGCATGGTTGGAATGAGCCAGAGTTAGGAAATAAAACCAGCTTGAAGTTCAAGGAGGAGGTGGCAGTGAGGTGCTGTTAATCCAGCACATGGATTGGTGGCAAAAAATTGTGCTGCTCTCCTGGAATTTCCAGCAGGGAAACAGGAGTGGTGTGACACACAGACCGAGTGCAGCCTTGTGCCTTTAAAGATGTGGGTTTTGTGTTACACCACTTCCACTGATTTATAGATAAATGTCCCGGGGTAGTTAATTGGTGTTGTGTAATTACAGCCTTCTAAAAATGCGTGGGTAACTTTCAGAGCTTTGTTAGTGTTAATGAACTTTGCATTGAATGCCATGTCTTCTCTATATGCATTATTATCGTTGTCTTGTTTTATTTTTCTTCCTAATTGGACTTGAAATATCTGACGCATGTGGTCCATTTTTCTAGAAGGTAATTTTCTCTACATACATTTTCCTATCGTGCACGGCTCCCTGGTGGAGGCACGTGTGCCACAGCAGTGTGTGCTCTTCTCTCTTGCAGGGAAGACGTTCCAGCTCTACTCCCATAATCTGATAGCTTTGTTTGAACAAGCCAAAAAAACAGGACTAGCTGCTCACATCCAAACCCATAGGTTTCCTGACAAAATATTACCAAGGTACAGGTCTTTCTCTTGCAATTTGTAACAGATGACAGTGCTTTGGAATACGGATGGGTTGGGAGCATGGAAGGTCCTCAGCCTCTCTCGTTGATGTGCTTTTTGTACCTGTTGTTGCAGGAAGTTTGCCTTGACGACAAAGATTCCTGACACAAAAGGGTGTCACAAATGCTGTATAGGTGAGTACATGCATAACTTTCCATTTAATTGATGCGGGGAGTCACATAATCCTAGAACAGCCTGTGTTGCAAAGGAGCACAGTGCTCATCCAGTTCCAACCCCCTGCTGTGTGCAGGTCGCCAACCAGCAGCCCAGGCTGCCCAGAGCCACATCCAGCCTGGCCTTGAATGCCTGCAGGGATGGGGCATGCACAGCCTCCTTGGGCAACCTGTTCCAGTGCCTCACCACCCTCTGGCTGAAAAACTTCCTTCTCATATCCAACCCAAACCTCCCCTGTCTCACTTTAAAACCATTCCCCCTTGTCCTATCACTTCAACAGAAATTTTTCATACCAACTCTTAACCTAAACATGTTGCTATCTAGAGCAAGATCCATTGGGAAACCCAGTGGAGGATGCCAGTTCTGTGTCTGTTTGAAAACTGACCCAGCACTGTCTGAGATATTATGTTACACTTCTGCTCAAGCAGAGAACCAGGTACCCAGCTGTGAACGTGGCGATCCTGTTCAGCTCATCTCAGGTGTCTCCAGTAGGCATATTTATAAATAATTCCCGACGTTAGGCTGCTCTTGTATGTAACTGAGCCAAAAAAACCAACCAACTCTCCATCATATTTATTGCATTAGCTGTCAGAGCTCACAGGGAGTCTCTGGGCATGTGGACTGCTTGGAAATGGTTTTTATTTAAGTCACAACTGAACCCAGACCTTTTACTCCTCTTCCTCAGCCACGGGACAAAGGTGGTACTGTTTTCTGGCCTCTTCTCTGGAACTTAACACATGCTTGTTGTTAGTAATTAGAAGGGTAATTGCACTCATTTGGAACGTAGCACAGAAAACGGTTATCAGTGTGAAAGTGGGGCTGGTTGTTGAATCATTTGTAAAGATATCTGCAATTTTTATTTCCATTTAGTCTTCTGGAATGAAAAAGGTTTGATTTTGTTGTTCTGTTTGTTTGTTTCTTATAGTAAGAAATCCATACACAGGACACAAGTACCTCTGCGGTGCGTTGCAGTCTGGAATTGTTCTGTTACAGTGGTATGAGCCAATGCAGAAATTCATGTTAATAAAGGTAAATATTTCCTTTTGGTTTGGAACATTTGCTTTTGCTTGTCTCTCTTCCCTGCCCCATCATCCTAACTGCGACATGGTTTTGAAATAACCTTTGTGGAATCTGTAATGGAGAGTCCATCTCCATCTCCATCTGGTCGCATTTGCGAGTTCTGAGCCCTTGAAGATGTGGCTTGACACACACTGATTAAAAAAACCAGCGGCTGAAATCATTGCAGTGCTGGATCTAGCCCAGTGCCAGCAGAATGGACTAGCACAGGTCATAGCCTGCACAGCTTAAAAACACACTTAGCAGCAGAGCAGAGCACTCCTGTATCTTTTACACTTTGCGCGTGCCATTTTAAGCGTCACACCTCCAAGGCAGAGGGAAACTTCACAAATGCCTGTGTTGCTTTTTCCCCCCAGCACTTTGATTTTCCTTTGCCGAGCCCTCTGAATGTCTTTGAGATGCTGGTGATCCCAGAGCAGGAGTACCCCATGGTCTGCGTCGCTATCAGTAAAGGTGCTGAGCCAAACCAGGTCGTTCACTTTGAGACAATCAACTTGAACTCTGCTTCTTCGTGGTTTACAGAAATCGGTGCAGGTAAAGCTGGGCTGTCCTGCAGCTGTCCTATAGCCTGCTAACTGCTGAATATCCTCAGAAGTCACTTGGAAACCTTTGTGCTAGGCAAAATGAGGCAGCCTCCCTACACAGAGTGCATTGAAGCTGATCCCAAGTTCCTCTTGTGATGATTTGCCAACCTCAGTGTGAACTATCCTAAAGACTTCATTTTTAGACACGTCTCTTATTAAATTTCCTTAAATAGTAATGCAGACCCTGCTGGTTGCATTCTCATTTGCTGGGGTCAGTCTTAATGCTCTTTCCCCTTCATTCCTGTGTCAAGACTCACATAAATGCATTCCTGTCTGTCCTCCAGCCCCTGGGGGAGGGCTGTTGTCTTCAGCTGCCTATTAAGAAGTAGAATGTTTTGGTTTATCTTCAAAAGCTGCTTGATATCTTGCAGACGCTTTGCTTTGCTGGCTTTCTTGGATATACTTCTTTACATTTAAATACAGCTGTGATGAGAACTTCATTAATTACAAAGTATGCAAACCATTCAACTCTAGTTCAATATTAGCACGATAATCTTTCCAGATGTGAGTTCAGGGGAAAAGAGCACTTTTTATAGGGGGAAAGATTCCTTAATGATTCCTTTTGTTCATTATAATTCCTCTTCTTGAAGGAAGCTGACTTGCTGTGCTAAACTGTAGCATGAAATGTATTTCATTCATTGCCACTGACTGGTAGTGCTTTCATATTGAGTACATGCTTGGAGCTAACGGGCTTGTCCCTGGGCCCTGCTCTGCTCCCACAGCATTCTTGGATTGTGCAGCACTTAAGAAAAGGATAAAAGAATAGCAAATAGAGTAGATTGCAGAACGTTTGTAGTACATGAAAACGCTGTGGCAATCAGCAGAGTTTGAGGGGGTCTCTGAGCTCAGTTTTTCGATGTGAGATAAAATCATCTCTTCCCTTTTCCACAAGGCAATCAGCAGCTGGATGCCATTCATGTGACACAGCTGGAAAGAGACACCGTGCTGGTCTGCCTGGACAGTAAGTGATGAGCACCACTGGGCAGCCTGCTGCCCTCACACAACTCTTTGGCCACAGTCATTTCACCCCTGCCATTAATTAAATGTTCTCTCTCCATTACTCATTTGTACATAACCATTCCTAACACACACCACACAGGTAACTGATGCTTGCTTTTCACTTTGGCTCTCACAATTCCACTTTCCCTCTCAATAGGCTCATCATTCTTGCTTCTTTCCCAACACATTGTAATGCAGCATTGCAGATGAGCATTCAGATACACACACAATGACTGTAGAGTGATTTGTATGCCTCAGAGGTCAGTACCTGGCTGGGAACTCTGCACTGACTTAATCTGCCTACATTTGCAGCCTTGGTGTTGCGTTTGCATTCCTGCACCAAGCTGGGTATTTTCAGGAAGGCCATCAGTAAAGTCTAAAGACATGAAATCTGTAAGAAAGTTTTCTCTATTCATATTGAGAGAAGGGCTTGTTTGGGGCACACAGCACAGCTGTCAGATGTGGGCATTTTGGTTTTGTACCTAAAAGTTGAAAGTAGTATTTCGTACTTCATGCCATCAGTAATCCTTTGCAGGCATGGCTTTTAATGCTTGTTTTTCTGCTTTCCTTAAGAATTTGTGAAAATAGTGAATTTACAAGGGAAACTGAAGTCAAGCAAGAAGTTGGCCTCGGAGCTGAGCTTTGATTTCTGCATTGAGTCAGTGGGTGAGTGTTTGGGTTATCTGCTCTGAAGGGCTGAGAATGGGGGAAGGAGGGCAGCTGCCAGCTGGTGCGTGGCCAGTCAGTGGTGAAGATGAGTTGGCTGTAGAGAAAACCTCTGCTCCCAGGGCTGTGCTGAGTGCCTTTGGTGTGTGCATCTGGGACACAGCTAGTGCTGAGCAGAAACACGAGGAAAACAAAGTGTTGTATAAACAAAGTTTCTGCACTACTGCTTAAAGAATACTGGGTTCTTCAACCATTATTTTAAAGAATCTGGTAATGAAATCATTCAGAGCTGGTGGTTCACTGTGCTCTCTCTTTGGCCTGAGTGGCAGAGTCCTCCCCATTCTTCATGCTCCTGTCTGTTTTGAAGTAGAAGTAATCTCTGCACTGAGCTGTAATTTCCAGCAATCCCCAGTGCTGCTGGCAGTGCGTCTCTGCACTTCTTGCTGCTGTCTCCAGAATCAAATCAGTAGGAAAATAAAAAGCCAGGGAAATGATGGGAAAAAAGGGGAAAAAACAGAGGGCTGTGTCTTGTCTTGGCAAACAGTGAGTGTGTGAGTGGTGTGCTTGGAGCTGAACTGTAGAAAGTAATGTGTGCCTCAGATCCAAATGGTGTTTCCAACCAGGTTTTTATCCAGATTTTAGCTTTGTCCTTCTGTCACGAGTCAAAGTCTCACATGTTCTTTGTCCACGTGGTTCCCATTATCACTGCTGGTGAGAATCCCAGATTTCCTGGTTCTGATAAACCAGGCCTGGGTCTGAGTTTGTGTTCCTCCTCTGCAGTGTGCCTTCAGGACAGCGTGCTGGCCTTCTGGAAACACGGCATGCAGGGCAAGAGCTTCAAGTCAGATGAAGTGAGTAACCTCCCAGTGTCTCCTGGTTTGACTGAGTCCTGCTCCTTATTTACCAGTTGCTCCTTAGGCTCCTCCAGCTGCTCCCCAGGTGACAGTGCTTGTGCCCGGTGTTGGCCCTGTTTCAGCTTGCTGCTCGCTTTCTCTGACTTCCCTGATGTGTTGCCCTTGAAAAGCTCACACTGTGCTTTAAGCACCTCTGTTTCCAGGAGTATCACCCAGGGGCTCTGTGCAGAGGCTGTGCAGATCTGGTGTAAGCAGCAGTAAGAAAAATGATTTAAAATAAGCTTTACTTTATGAAGTTCTTTATTTACTACTAGTTTATCTGATTCAGTCCTGTAATTTTGACTGAATCATATTTGCATTTTTGATTTCTTTCTTCCTTCCAGCTCAGACCAGGGCATCTCATTTTGCCTCTGAAATGGACCTTAATATCTCCATTTTTCTGCAGGTTACCCAGGAGATATCAGATGAAACCAGGGTTTTTCGCTTACTGGGCTCTGACAGGTAATCAGTGTGAAGAAACATACACCTCTTTTCTTTAAATGAGCTTTCCACAAGGATGGGGTTCCATCCCACAACAGATCCATCTGTAGGCAGTCCTGGAGGACAGGTCTCACTGTTTCTACCTGCAATAGCTGTGATGACTTTCATGCTGAACTGACACTATCTTGGCCACAGATCACTTCTGAAAAGGCCTTTGCTGCTCTGGACCCTGAGATGTGGAAATAGTGAAGCAAACTTGAGCTCTTTGAGGTTTGAATGTGCCGTGGTGCATTCACCTTGTTAGCCCTAACACTGCAGTGCACACTGCTGCCTCCAGGTGGGAGATCTTTGCTGAAGCTGCCCCAGTTCTTTTGGGTGTGTGTATTTGTGTATTTCCCCTCTGCAGTCTTTGCTGTGCACCTGAGTCACAGGGGGCTCGTTGTACCTGAGCACTGCCATTGGAATTGAGTGTTCTTCCCACAGCCACCTCTGACCGCAGAGATACAAACGCTGTGCAGCCTCTGGCAGGGCTCTGCCTGTTGTGTTGTTGCATGGTTAGATATTGGGAGGAAGTTTTCCAGCCAGAGGGTGGTGAGGCAGTGGAACAGGTTGCCCAAGGAGCTGTGGATGCCCCATCCCTGCAGGCATTCAAGGCCAGGCTGGATGTGGCTCTGGGCAGCCTGGGCTGCTGGTTGGCGACCTGCACACAGCAGGGGGGTGGAACTGGGTGAGCACTGTGCTCCTTTGCAACCCAGGCCATTCTAGGATTCTAAGACAGGCAGTGGTGATTTCCTTCCCACTGACCCCCAGTAGAGCAAGCTGATCACAAGAATAAGCTTTTGCTGCTATGTGCAGTTTTTTCCATCCTTCTCAAGCTGCCCAGTTCCTCCTTTTATCACTGTCCAGACAGAAGACTTTCTTACTACATTCAGGTGAGCTCCAGTAACACCTTTCTGTCTTGGATCCCATCAGAGCTATGGAGGTGCAGAAGGGAAGGACAGGAGGGGCTGCCTGTGGGTCGGAGGGCAGACTGCTCCCCTGGCCCTTGTTTGCCTTAGTGTTGTTAAGGAAGAGATGCTGCGGAGTGGGAAACGAGGTAACGGGTTTAAGGGACAAAATGCCCCAATATTTAGGAGCTCCTCTCTCCCCAGCCTTGAGAAAGCCTTAACAACCACGTACTCCGTGCTTTGCTGCTGACTGCTTGGCTGTTGTTTGTGTTTGGTTGCAGAGTGGTGGTGCTGGAGAGCAGGCCGACGGAGAACCCAACTGCACACAGCAACCTCTACATCTTGGCTGGCCATGAAAACAGTTACTGAGCTGCAGTGACCCAACGTGGGGGATTCACCGCGGGAGGAAAAAGGAGCATTAGGAAACTCAGTACATGTGGGACTGTGACTCTTTTCTTCTCTTGACACCTACATTTTGCTGTTTTCAGGTGGAAATCAATACATTTTTGCAGCTGGGAACAGCTGGTTCTGTCTCTTGCCACTGTGTGGTTGGTTATGTCAAGTTTGCTTAATAAAAGCTATGATATAAGTAGCCCTTTACTCATTAGTGTAGGGAAACAGAGCCTTTAAAATAATGTTATTCAGTAAAGGTGCCATAAACTGTTAATTATTTTACTTCCCTCGGGTTTCCCGTGCATTCTGTAGATACAGACCTAGTGGCTGTTTCCCCCTTTTATACCGAGTCTTATTCTTAATTAAAAAACCCAAATTGTGTAGGGAGTGAAAGTATCCGCAGAGCTCTTTGGTTTTAAGTCTGCCATCGGTATGGCTTTGTACTATAGACTATTTAATCCTTATTTATTAATCTGCTGCTAGGGTGGTGTAACGGATCTAACTTTTAGCACAGGAAGGTTGCAGAGCAGCTCACAGGTTTGGTTTGGTTGGTTTTTTTTTTACAATTGTATAAAGATTTGATGATTCTTTTCCTTGTAGAGATGTAGTGCATTACTGAGGCTATGTTACAGCGTCGGACTTTGTAAAAATGCAGTTTTGTACAACCAAGTATTTTGTATTGATTTTCTTCTTGCCTGCAGAATTGCCATAAAAGGGATTTTCTTACTTGCTAGACATAGGGGTTGTGTACACAAAATATAGTGGTGGTATTGATGTGTTGCTACCGGGTGGGTGTGTGCCATACACACCCGTGTGTGTGTGCATGTGTGCATGTGTATCCAGCTGACCGGCGGCGTGTATTTTTATATCTATATATATATATTTATATATATATATAAATGTACAAAATATATATGCTTTATTTTCACAAGTTAGGGATGAGCCTGGTGACGGGAGGTGGAAACTGCACCTGGGCATCATCCTTAATGAATGGAAGCGTCGTGTATCGGGCTGCCCTGACGTGTAGATTATTTATGCTGTTCCCAAGGGGAGAGCGGAGCTGCACGGCCCTCTGCTCTGCCCTCCTCCTCCTGTTGGGCTTTGGGTGCCGCGTTCCCCACTGGGTGGTATAAATAAATACGATAAGAAGCAGTATTCTGTATTAAAGCTTTCCATCACCTCTTCCCTTTCCCTGTTCTGTCAGCTGCGTTGTTCTTTCTGGTTTTGTTCCTCCATTAAAAAGCCACGTGGGTTCATTCGTCTTTCTCGTTCATTAAGACTTTGAGGTACCTCGGGCTGATGATGGCATCTGGTTTTGCTACCTTACGTCCACCTGCTTGCTTCAGTCTGTAGGCAGAGCAGTGCTTTGTTGAGATTGGAAGGCTCTGAAATCATGGAATCATAGAATGGCTTGGGCTGGAAGGGACCTCAAAGATCACGAAGCTCCAACCCCCCACCACAGGCAGGGCCACCAACCTCCACATTTCAGAGCTGCCCAGGGCCCCATCCAACCTGGCCTTGAACACCTCCAGGGATGGACGGGGCATCCACAGCCTCTCTGGGCAGCTGTTCCAGCACCTCACCACTCCCTCTGCAAAGAACTTAATGGAACCCTGCAGCATGCAGCATCCATCCTGCTGCCCTAAGAGAGATGGGTTGGGAGCTTTGTGCATCGCTGTAAGGGGCGGGAATGGAAGCGTGGCACTGAGCTGGGCCTGGCTCGAAGCTGCGAGCAGAGCTGGAGGAGGTTGACTGAACTCCCAACCTGACAGATGGAGCACAGGGATGTCTGCGTGGGCACCAACCTGCCTGGTTGGAATTGAACACTGATGGGATGAGCTCACACACGTGGTGCATCAGTAATGTGCTTTGTTACCAGGTGTGGGTGTTCTGAAGGTCAGGAAGGAGCACCAACAGACTGCATGGTGTGTAGTGCTTTATCCACTCAGCAGTGTCATTCAGAAGCAATTCTTGTTACTGACTTGAGGTTTACATCAAGTCTGGCTTTTCAGTTCCATATCCATATCAGGGTTCGATAACTGATGTAAGCTCAGAACCCAAAAGTCAGCCACCACCAAAGCTTGGAAGTTGGCTGAGTGGGCAGCTGGATGGGCACTAGAGAGGGAGAGGTTTAAGTTCCACGTGTGAAGGAAGCTGAGCTCTCCAGCCCTGAGCTGGGTGCCCTGCAGTGGCAGTGCAGGGTGAGCAGTGCTGGGGGAGCAGCCCCAGGTGGTGCAGCCCCTGGATTACAGCAGCAGCTCTACTGCAGAAGCAAAGAAAAGTGAAGCACAGCATGTGGAGGTTGTAGAGGAAGTGTTTGCGCTCATTTCACTCACTGCAGAAGTTAGTTTGGGCTTCATCACTACATAGACCTCAGGGAGATCTCCAAGACTGAGAGAAATCTGCACGTAACATTTAAGTGTTTATGGGGAATAACTGGAGCCAATACCCTTTAGGTCAGGATGCTGCCATGCAAAGATAACCAAGGGAAGGTACTGGGAGTGACACGGGGGGCTGGTGATCTTCTGAATCATATAGAAGGGCTCTAGGAAAGTCCTCCTGTAATCAAACCCCCTTTTGGAGCTGTTTCTCACGGTGTGTTCAGAAATGTGCAGTCTGGTTTTACGGACGGGCGTTGTGCACATAGCTGTGAGGTGCTGATTCCCACTGCAAAGCCTCCCTGCTTCCTCTGAGCAGTTTGGCACCAGTGGCCACATGGCCCATGTCGGGCTGCCTCCGATGGGCGCCGTCTCTGTTTGTTGAGACTTTCTGAACTGTTTTGTTTCATAGATTGTAACCGAGACTGATGGAATGCGTTCCCATTTGGGCAACTGAGGCTTTTTGTTCTGCTGCTGTTTCTGTTGCTGCTCGTTTCAGTCTATGCCAAATAAACGATGCTTTTATTCGATACCTCGGTGTGGTGCGGTGCACTTGCTGGGAACGATGCCTCGTCGGATGGACCTCGGTAAGCTGATCTCTGCCTTCGTGGCAGTCGGTGGGAAGGGCCACAGGCGGGGCTGAGTGCCACTGCAGTCCTGATGGAGCCAGGACACCTCGGTGACCTGCAGTTCTGCTGGGGGACATCGCACAGAGAACCGTAGAATCACTCAGAAGAGTGAGTTCTCTGACCCGAGTTCTCCAAACCCACCCCCATCCCACCCACCCTGCCCACTGCCCACATCCCTCAGTGCCACATCTCCACGGCTCTGGAACGCCTCCAGGGACGGTGACCCCCCCGCTCCCGCGCAGTGTGTGCGAGGACATAAGGTGACCTCATCCCACAACTGGAGCACGCGGAAAGAGAACGCAGAGCTAAAGAGACAGAAGGATTACTGCTGGTAGGAGCCCGCCGGGCTGCTCCAGGTCCGGGATCAGCCTCCCCGCTCCCTGCTGCCCTCGGATCTCGGGGGAGAGCACCGTGCCCGTCCCGGCGGCCCCGGGCGCAGCTCCTCCTCCTCCTCCCCGCCCCGGGGCGGCGCTGACCGCGGCTCCGGGCTCAGGTCGGGGGCGCAGCCGCGCCATGGAGCGTTACGAGAAGCTGGGCAAGCTCGGGGAGGGCTCGTACGGCGTCGTCTTCAAGTGCCGCAACAGGGAGACGGGCCAGATCGTGGCCATCAAGAAGTTCCTGGAGTCCGAAGAGGACCCGGTGATCCGGAAAATCGCGCTGCGGGAGATCCGCATGCTGAAGGTGGGCGGCACCGCGCGGGGAGCGGCGAGCATCCGTCCGGTGCGCTGCGGAGAGGGGTTGACCTGGCCGCTGTGCCCATGGAAGGGATGGCCGCACTCCCGATGGTTTGACCCGGCCTCTGTCCTCGTGGTTTTGGGGGTTTCTCCCCCGGAGCAGGAGGTTGTGTCCGTAGCTTTGTGGCTCGCAGCCCTTTGCTCAGCCTGCCTCTTTCTGCTCTTGTGTTCGTTTGGTCTCCATGGCACCCTGAGGCAGCCGCGCCACAGCCATAGGAGCCCTTTGTTCCTACATTTCCCTTCCTTTGCTGTAACACAGCGTTGGTAGGGGGGCAGCCACAGCGGGGCAGGAGAAGAACAGCTTTACAAACGCCAAAGGAGCCCTAGAAGGTGTTTTCTTCACAGGAGCCATGCAGTCAGCCTGGGCACACCGCATTCTTGCAGTCCACCAAGGTTGTAAGGCTCTGAAGTTAACAAAACCCCACAGAGCTGCAGAGAATGATGTTCTGTTCTGTTCCTTAGGTTGCCCAAGGAGGCTGTGGATGCCCCATCCCTGCAGGCATTCAAGGCCAGGCTGGATGTGGCTCTGGGCAGCCTGGGCTGCTGGTTGGCCACCTGCACACAGCAGGGGGTTGGGACTGGATCAGCACTGTGCTCCTTTGCAACCCAGGACATTCTAGGATTCTGTGATTCCCAGCTCCTTTCTCCATGCTCCCAGCACATGGCTGCTTACTGCAATTCTCCCTTCCACAGAGCTGCCCAGCTTTGCTCTCTGGAGGTGGCCCTCAGCTCCCCAAAGCAGAGGGACACTTCTGCAGGTCACAGTGTTTCCCGATGCCTCTCATGCTATCCACTCATCCCTTATCGAGCCCCTACATATGTAACAACACCATGTTACTGTCAGAGGAGCACGGAGGCCTGATAGCTGTGCTGTTTTAGCAAACAATGCATTAAGATTTAAATAGCATTACAGATGCAGGCAGGAGAACTGCAGAAGTCTCTGGTAACACAGATGGTGGAGCAGCATCCTGAGGGCCGCAGGGCCAGCAGCAGCCCCAGCAGCGCTGGGTTACGGAGTGCAGAGCTGGCTGCTCAGCCTTCTGTCAATAGTAACAGCTTGTTTGTGGCAGCAGTGCCCGGCCCAGCAGCAGCTGTTTGCCAAAGACACGGTGTGCTTGTGTGCCGTTGGTCTGACAGAGCAGTGGGCAGCAGGTGGATCCTGAGGAGTGTGCTGGAAATGTGCAAAACAGAGCTGCAGCATGCAGACCCCACTGGGGGCAGTGGAAAACCAACACTGCTGCTTCCCACAGGGGGAATTGCAGCAGGGGTTTTTGGGGTGCTCCCCAGCTGCGGCTCCTTGCGCATTTCTGCTCCCCACTCCTTTGCAGGCTCTGTCTGATGGAGAGCCCCCCTTGAAGACAGGGTTAGTGTGGCTCCTAGGCAATGCCCTTTGCAGCTCCCTTGCTTAGAAATGTGTTTGTTAACCCATCCAAATTCTGGCAACAGCTTGGAGATGCTGAGTCCAGGTAGTTTCTTTACGCTTATCAGAGGAGCCCTTTGTTTTCCTCACTGTGTGTTTGTCTGTTAGTGTGTGCTTCCCCAAGGAGAGCTGCTTTTCATAGCGCTGCAAAGCCTGGGTACGTGCAGTAACCAACCGACCTGTCTGCTGTGTGTTACAGCAACTGAAACACCCCAACCTGGTGAACCTGCTGGAGGTGTTCAGGAGGAAGAGGAAGCTGCACCTGGTCTTTGAGTACTGCGACCACACCGTTCTCCACGAGCTGGATAAGCACCCCCGGGGGTGAGTGGCCCTTCTGTCATTGGCAGCTTGGAGCAAAGGAGCCCGGGCTGTCCATGGGAGCCCACTGCAGCTCTGCAGAGTTCCCAGAGGAATATCGTTCATACCGGTACAGGTTTCTCATCACGGTGCCCAGGGTTACCTGTGGCTGCCCATAAGCCCACGTGTGCTCCTGCATGGTGTGGCTCATCATCAGCAGAGGGGTGGCCAGCAGGGACAGGGAGGTGATTGTCCCCCTCTGCTCTGCTTTGTGAGGCCCCATCTGCAGTGCTGTGTGCAGGTCTGGAGCCCCCAGCACAAGAAGGACAGGGAGGTGTTGGAGAGGGTCCAGAGGAGCCACAAAGATGATCAGGGGGCTGCAGCACCTCCCCTACAAAGACAGGCTGAGGGAGCTGGGCTTGTTCAGCCTGGAGAAGAGAAGGCTGTGGGGTGACCTCATTGCAGCCTTCAGTACCTAAAGGGAGCCTACAGACAGGAGGGGAGTCAGCTCTTGGAAAGGGGAGATAACAGCAGGACAAGGGGAAATGGTTTGAAGCTGAGGGAGGGCAGATTTCAGTTGGATGTGAGGGGGAAGTTGTTTGCTGTGAGAGTGGTGAGGTGCTGGAACAGCTGCCCAGAGAGGCTGTGGATGCCCCGTCCATCCCTGGAGGTGTTCAAGGCCAGGTTGGATGGGGCCCTGGGCAGCCTGGGCTGCTGTGAGATGTGGAGGTTGGTGGCCCTGCCTGTGGTTTGGGGGAGGTTGGAGCTTCGTGATCCTTGAGGTCCCTTCCGACCCTGTGATTCTGTGATCATGGTGAGCAGGGCACTGAGCCGGAGCATTGGGTGGTGTGCAGCTGTCTGGGCAGCAGTGGGGCTGAGCGGCTGCAGGAGGCTTTGTGTCCCACTGCTAAGAGGTCAGGGCTGTGGCAGAGCCCCCAGCATGGACACAGCCCATAGTGATGGCACTGACCTGCTGTGTAGCAGAGCAGTGGTGGAGTCCAGGAGTGTGTGTTGGCTGGCAGGACTTCCTGAGCTGTGCCTTGCCGAGCTCCCAGGAGTCAGATACCCTCCTCTGCAAACCGCCATGTGCACACAGTGTGAGCTACGAGAGCAGAAGGAACATTTTCCAGGTGGAGAGGGTTTGTTCCTTTGACACTCCCACCTATTATATCCTCCTTAATTCATAGAATCATAGAATGGCTTGGGTTGGAAGGGACCTCAAGGATCACGAAGCTCCAACCCACCCCAAACCACAGGCAGGGCCACCAACCTCCACATCTCACAGCAGCCCAGGCTGCCCAGGGCCCCATCCAACCTGGCCTTGAACACCTCCAGGGATGGACGGGGCATCCACAGCCTCTCTGGGCAGCTCTTCCAGCACCTCACCACTCTCACAGCAAACAACTTCCCCCTGACAGCCATACTTGGCTTTTGATCTTTGCTCCTGAAGAAGGTAAAGCCTTTCATGGTCAGGGTTAAGAAGGGAGGGCTGATGCCTCTTCACACGCTGTTCTGGGTCGTCTCACCAGCTTCATCCTTCTGTCAGCACAGCACTCAGCCTTCTAGGATGTTTCTGCAAGGAAACTCATGCTTTTCAACAGCTGCATCAGCACAAGACTCTCTGTTTTGACAGCGGAGAGTGTCCTGAAGCCAGCCTCTTGCATTTCATTTTGGCTTATCTTTTTATTGATGATGAATCAAAAGTCTTGCAGCATTAAACATAGGAAATAAAATTGGTTTTGAGCTTGAAACTGGCTGAGTGGCACCAGATGCTCGGGCATGCTCTGGGTTGCCATACATCATGCTCTCTCATTGTGCTGACCAGTTGGGGAAGTGGTGCTGATGGTCCCTCAGCTCCTCCTGCCGTGCTTGGACAGCAGTCTCTCAGGAGAGCTGTGCCTCCTGCAACAGGCTCTGCTTTCTCCTGTAACAGTGAAATTGTTTGACCCAAATAGTAAAAATGTGCTCTCTTATAACAGGGTTCCGGAGCATCTGGTCAGGAGCATTACCTGGCAGACCCTCCAAGCTGTGAACTTTTGTCACAAACACAACGTAAGTCCTCTGAGCAGCACTAACAAGAGCTGTGATGTGCCTTTGGGTGAGACACAGATTCTGATGCTGTTTTCCTGATGGCAAAGTTTTCTTGGGAAGAAGTCAGATGACATTTCTGCTGAAAATGGTCATCTGAAATAGCAGTGTGTACCCACAGCAGTGAGAGCTGGTAGAGCAGCTTTACAACCCCTCCTCTGCTTTCTGGAAGCTGGCACACAGGGACTTGCTCAGAGGTCTGTCCTGCCTCTAGGATTTGACTTTTTCTGTCTCCCTTTCTCAGTCTGAAAGATTTAATGGAGTTTTAAAGCTGGGGAACAATTAGATAGCACAGTCTGACCTGCTGTAGATCACAGGTGATGAGGTTTTATGCAATGACCCTTCTCAGGAACTCTGTGATGCTGGGTTGGCAAGGAGCACTTCAGCCCTTAGGAGAAGAAACTAACAGCAGCTAAATTGAGCAATTCTTTGTCCAAGGGCCAGGTTAAATAGAATCATAGAATCACAGAATGGCCTGGGTTGCAAAGGAGCACAGTGCTCATCCAGTTCCAACCCCCTGCTGTGTGCAGGTCGCCAACCAGCAGCCCAGGCTGCCCAGAGCCACATCCAGCCTGGCCTTGAATGCCTGCAGGGATGGGGCATCCACAGCCTCCTTGGGCAACCTGTTCCAGTGCCTCACCACCCTCTGGCTGAAAAACTTCCTCCTCATATCCAACCCAAACCTCCCCTGTCTCACTTTAAAACCATTCCCCTTGTCCTATCACCACCCACCCTCACAAACAGCCGTTCCCCCTCCTGTTTATCCGCTCCCTTCATGCACTGAAGGCCACAATGAGGTCTCCCTGCAGCCTTCTCTTCTCCAAGCTAAACAACAGCTGTTTTCCAAGCTAAAATAGCTGTTGATGTGAATTGGTTTTTACTTTCTGATTTTGTTTCTAGTGCATCCACCGAGATGTAAAGCCAGAAAACATCCTGATAACGAAACACTCTGTCATCAAACTCTGTGACTTCGGATTTGCTCGCATGCTGAGTGAGTGCTGCTGCCTGCCTCCATGGGTGATACATGCAGGGCTCAGTGAAGTGCAGGTTTGGGCTCTCAGACCTCAGTAATGTTACATCTTGTGTAACATATAAGGGCTGGTGTGTTTTTACGAAGAGGTTCTGCTGAAGGCACTGGAGATGCTTGGATTGAGATCCCCAGAGCAGATTAAACAGGGCTAGCTCAGACAGTTGAATGCCTCTGTAAGTGATGTCCCTGAGCTCCCTGCTGGTGCTGAGCCGGGGATGGCGGCTGGCCTGACCACTGCTTGTGCAATGCTGGGGCACAGCTGGAGCTCCCTAGCAGGAGGGCTCCCTTTGGCAGAAGGTGCCATCTCTGCAAACAATAGCTTCACATTTTCCATCGTAATAAAGCCCCTGATTTTATTTTTGTAGCTCTTGTTCAAGCGAATCATGTGGGCTTTGAGAGCTGGCATGGGGCCTGCGGCCGAGCTCTGTGTTTTCATGTTGAGAAAAACATTCTCTTGGTTTTTCCCAACTCCTGAGTGTTTGCAAGGTTGTGTTCTGCTGGTGGGCAGTGACTCATCCTGTTCCTGGAGCTCACGTGGGTCCCGAAGGTGCTGTTGATCATAAAATCACAGAATGGCTTGGGTCAGAAGGGACCTCAAGGATCACGAAGCTCCAACCCCCCCCAAACCACAGGCAGGGCCACCAACCTCCACATCTCACAGCAGCCCAGGGTGCCCAGGGCCCCATCCAACCTGGCCTTGAACACCTCCAGGGATGGACGGGGCATCCACAGCCTCTCTGGGCAGCCTCTTGTTGCTGCCCTGAGCTGTGTCTGCACCCTTCTGACCCCACACCCCGCTTTGTTCCTCTTCTTCCTGACCCCAACCCAGCTGGCCCAGCTGATTACTACACAGACTACGTGGCCACCAGGTGGTACCGCTCCCCAGAGCTGCTGGTGGGGGACACGCAGTACGGCCCTCCTGTGGACGTGTGGGCAATAGGCTGCGTCTTTGCGGAGCTGCTCTCCGGGGTGCCGCTGTGGCCCGGCAAGTCGGACGTGGACCAGCTGTACCTCATCCGGAGAACGCTGGGTAAGGACCAGGCTCACCACGGCTGGATGAGGATGGGTTTTCTCCGTGGATGCTGCTGTGCAATGATTGATTTCTGGGCTGGGAGGGAACAGAGCTCCGTGTTTAACTCATAGTGGAATGAGTGGAGAACTGTGATGTTTTGCTGAGCAATGTGTAAAAGCACAAAGGTGAGCTGAGGCTGTAAAATTCTTAGCTAGGAATATAGTTAAACTTCCAATTCCTTGATGTGACTGATGGGGGGTGTTCACAGAGCAGTATTTTGTTGGCTCCTCTGATGGTACTCGGTCTCTTTAAGTGTTCTCTTGGATGCTGCCAGCCTTGCTAGGAGATCGGCTTGTTCTTAGCAGACACTGTAAAAGCAGCCAATTGTTCTGATTGCTTTTAATTCTGTTTTCTCCTTGCTCAAAGGGGATCTTATTCCCAGGCACCAGCAAGTGTTCAGCACCAACCAGTTCTTCAGCGGCGTAACAATCCCGGACCCAGAGAGCATGGTAGGAGCTCCCTTCAGACGTCCTCCCCTCGAGCTCAGCACTAACCAGCAATCCATAGGCAGCGTGGTGAAAGAAAAGCTTGCTAATACAACTACTTTTCTTTTTTCTTCTTTCTCCAGGAGCCATTGGAAATGAAATTTCCTAGTATTTCATACCCTGCTTTAGCTCTCATGAAGGTAAGCAAAGTGACACCATGTGGCTGAGCTCCTCAACCCCAAGCACGTGCCCACGAGGTGAGGAGCTACAGCTTGAGCTCCACACTGAGACTTAACAAATGCAGTCTGCTTTGTTATTCAGATGGTAGATGGTTTGAGATTTGGCTGCTGAACGATCAGAGGTTCATAGAAAAACAGAGCTGAAGGGGAACTGGAGAAAACTTTTAATCTGCTTCTTGTTAATCCGCTCATCTTTAGCACAGACATGGAAAACAAACTGTTCCATTAAGATGCACCAAGTGGAAACTGTGAGGGTGAATGCATTAAAATTAAGGTGCAGCTTTAGGTAGCACCAAACCCTGGAACAACACAGCTAGTGATGCACTGGTTTCCTCAGTTTAAGAAGAGTGTTCTAGTTCAACTGGAAGTCATGGGCTTAACTTTTCTGAGACTTGATGGTTTGCTATAGAACAAAACTGTCCCTCCAGCCTTAGTTTCTAAGTATTGCCTTCTGCAGAGGTGGCATTTGTTCAGTGTGAGCTGCTTTGCAAGCTTCCAGCTGACACTAAAAAGCCAGATTTGTAGAATTCCTTGAAAAATAACTTATGCATCCATCTGTGTAAATACTCATTGGCTGTTGCAAAGAGATGGAATCGTGCAGACCTTTATGTATCTTTATGTTCTGTGTGATCCTTGGTCTTTTCTAAGGGCTGCCTTCGTATGGACCCTGCGGAGAGGCAGACGTGTGAGCAGCTGCTGCAGCACCCCTATTTTGACAGCCTTAAGGAGGCAGATCTGGGGAAAGAACATGAAAAAGCAGCTCGGAAACCAGCCAAGCTGACACGGAAGCACGTGCCAGGGGTAATGTTTTCATAGTAGTGTTTAATGCTCAGTGTCTGTGGAGGGAAGTTGTTTTCTTTACGTGGTGCCCACAAGTTGGGCTCAAGAACAGGTTAGGCATTTCATGGGGAGGTAAAGCTCTCACATTGAAGCAGCCTTAATTTTAGCCCGAGGAGAAAATCACAGAATCACTGAAGGTGGCAAAGACCTCCAGGATCCAGTCCAACCAGCCACCTACCACCAGTATTTCCCACTAAACCGTGTCCTTCAGTACAACATCTAAACAGATCTAAAAGGAATCTCCTGGTTAAAGAGTAACTCACTGCAGGCTGAATTCTGCACTGCAGCTCCATCGAGTGACTGGAGGTAGGCAGCACAGCAATGTGACAGATGAGGTTTATTTAGGAAAGTGCATTCTTGACAAGGTATAGCAGGACTGCTGAGCAAACTGCAGGTGCTCGGGACTCTGAGTTTGAAAAGAACAGGACTGCAGTATGAATAATTTTATACCTTACGTTCCTGTTTGAAAGATGAACTGCATGCTTTCTCCTCCTTTCAAACAACTGCACATGATGTAACTCTTGCTTTACTTCCAGTACCTGCCTCAGTTAAGCAGCAGCAATGTTCTGCCAGCTTTGGACAGCAAGAAGTACTTCTGCAAAACAAGGAAATCCAACTACCATTTCCCTAACATCTAAGTGGGTGGCAGATGAAAAACTACCTAGTGTTCAAAGTTCCAGTCCTTCAGAACTCATAAAAGGCCATGTGGTGGAAAACTGAATTAATACAGGTGATGATGTATACAGAAATGGACTGTAAGGTACTCTGGGCTACTGGTGGAAGGAAAGTGGTGCACTCCAAGCTCACGTTAGCCAGTGTTCTGTGTAGAGAAAATATAATTCTTCTTTACTTCAATTTTTCTTTACTTATAATTCTTTTTACTTTAATTTGTGATTGCCTGCTGGCTCAGGATGACTGCAAAGCAGTGTTTACAGGTGAATCTCGAGAACTCTGTTGCCTATCTATCAGCTGTATTTCAGACTCGGCAGGAGAACTGTAACCCTGCCAAATAAATCAGAGTCACTGTGGCCAGCTAACAGATCCTGCAAGGGCCTGTAAACCTATTCCCTTTGTGAGTGGAAGACAGATGTGTGTGTGTGTGTGTGTGTGTGTATGCAGCTGAGGTTGGTCCAGCTAATTACAAACCTGCTGAAATAGCAGTGTTTTAAAGATATGTCTATCTTGCATAAGGCATAAAGCATTACGAGCACAGGCATTGACTTAAACTTACTGGAAGGCTCCACAGGCACTGTGAACAGAAGGAGAATGTAATTACTGAAGTCTGCTTTTTTCCTTTGGCCTTTTCAGAACTTCTCCTGTCTGTCTCTTCCTTGCATTACGAAGTTATTTATATTTGCTGGTTTTGTCATGTGAAGTCATTCGCCTGTAGTGTTACAGAAATTGTTTTTATCAAAAACAATTCAATATAATTTATAACAGTAGCCAGACACGGGCAGAAATTTTGCCTAAGTCTGTGTATTAGAACAAATCTTGGATTTTGCGTAATTTCAGATGTAATATTGTGTTGATTTTTAATAAAAAAAATATAGCTTGTTTTTCAAGTTTACAGGATGTGTTTTACTATGTAAGGTTTTAATAATGGTCAAGATACTGCCTCTTCCTACTTGAAAATTAGAGCAAAAATGTTTTCCTTTTCCCAGTTCTGTTATGTGTTCAGCAGCAGTAAGAGCAATTTCGGTGAAACAGAAGCTCCATCCTTACTGAGCATAACTGCCTACCTTATATTCCATATTATATTTTAATCCTGGACCTTGTCAGGTGGTTCTGGTTATCCTCAAAACGCTCTGGCATTGCTGTATGGCTGAGTCATCTAATTCTGTGTATTTGCTAAGCACCCAACATCCATGTGCAGCTGTGAACTAACAGCCTAGCAGTCAGCTCTTGGACACAGCCCTGGGCAGTGCAGGCTGGAGGGAACTTCCCTTGGCGCCGCTCCTGCCTGCTCCGTGCTAGGAGCTATCAGCTAGGACAAAAATGTTATCCCTTCCAGTGCTTGGCATCTTTTACTTCTGAGGATAAGGTGGCAGCTGGGGATAATAAAAGAGGCTCTCAGCTCTGGCACGGTAGCCATGCTTGGGGCATTACTCTGAAAGTGGCTTTCTTGGAATCATCACCTCCCATCTTTGAACCAGCACCGAAGCTCAGGAGCTGACTAAAAAGGATGTATCTTTCCTGAGGGTGGATGACTCTCTTACTTAGTGATATGGTTGCAAGTAAAGAGGTACAAAGGTTTAGTCCATGTGAGTGTATGGCAAAAATGTACAATGGCTCATTGAAGAGAGCCTACCTCTCCACAAATCCAGACAGTTGGTTCATCAGCTCAGATTTTATGAGGATGGACTGCTTGTCTGCAGCTCAGTCCAATGGAAACAAAGACTCTGCCAATCTAAGTGTGAACAACAGAAAAAAGGCCCAGAAGGTACTGTCACTCATTAACTAGGTGACACCTTCAGACAAAGTAAATGGCTGTCATTCCAACTCTAAGGATTCTACGACTCTATGATTCCCCTGGCATCAACACTGTATAATAAATCTGCACAGCACTGTTGCATCACAGTACTGACATTCTACACAAGAACTTTTGTGCAACAACTGTTTTGTGCAAACAGTATTTTATAACTTCTGATTGATGTATTAAGGCTTCCTATGAAGCCTACTACTACGCACAGAATGCTGTTGATTCATCATATAGTTTAAGCTTAATGAAATTTAATTGCATAATTTGTTAAAAGACTGCATCCGACTTTGAAGGCTGGATTGAGAGATCTGGGTTTATTTCCATACCTGTAAACAGAGCAGCATCCACAACTTAATTTATGCAACATGTGACAAATAGTATGAAATCAAATATCCCTCATTGCATTCAGTCCAGATCCAGCTCCAGCTCTAGGTTTGGCAGTGCCTGCTGAAGGACACGAGCAGTAGTTTCTTTCTGTCTTATTCCAGGAAGGTCACTCAGATACAAATATTCAAGGTTCCTATAAATACATAAGAAGAAAAGTCAGCAACTACTATTCAACTGCTGACTCAGATATCAGGCAAAGGATGATTCTACTGCAGCTATTATGAGTATTTGAAAGGTTAATGATTCTTACAGAAGATCTTTTCTAAATGGAGTGCTTGAAGTTTTTAGTTGATAACAAATTCAGTACTTCTACACAGTTTAAAAAGAGGTCCTAGCTCCTCAACACCATCAAGTTTCCTTTAAATTTAATCAGTATTTATTTAAATATCAATTTATTTTTATTTATTAGAAAGTCCTTAATAATAGCTTTCTGTAGGATGCGATCCAATTCTTCACATCACCCATTAGTAGGTAGATGGAACTGTGTAACACTGCTCAGTCCTAAGCCACTTTAAGCCCACACATCAATAAAACACACATGATGTACTTCCAAGCTATGGGAGGGTGCTGTATCCAACCCATACCTCTTCCCATGGCTGAACACTGCATGAGAGAACTCCTGAGACCTCTAAGGCTACAGTGAGCACAACATAACCAAGTGACAGGAAGCACTGTAAGATGCAGGAAGATGATAACAAAAGACACCATGAAAACCTGCCCTGAAAAGCAACTGCAGCACAGAGGGATGTCATGAGTAGAAGCCATGGTTGTCAGTAGTTACTTATTCTCAAGCAAAACCATCTTGGTGTGCTCACACGAAAGGAAGGTGATCTATTCATTCCTAGTGCTCTTGCAAAGGTGGTGTGTTGACAGAGGGCACGTCCTGCTCTGATTTGTGCAGTAACCAACACTGCATAAGTAACTTCAGGTGGAAAGGGGGAATGTGCTGCACTCAGCTCCAAAGATAGAAGCAAAACCTTGAGATTCACACACTGTCGCAGACAATTCTGGCTTTCTCAGCTGCAAGCTCCAATGCTACATTAAGTACGTGATACCAACCTGAAGAGGCTGATTAACACATGCGTATTAATTCACATGTCATTTCAAAGCTGTCCACAACACTATTTTCAATCATACTTGAAGAAGTATTTCCTGCAGTGGCAGTGCCACCTCTCACAGGTTTTATTCAGGTCAGTTCCTCAAACCCAGCCTTTCCACTGCCTCACACATTTGAACAGCCCACAAAACAGTCAGACTTCAGCAACCTAACCCCAGCACTGTGGGCTGGTACAGAAGAGCTCAGCAGTTCACCTACGTCAGCTTGTGAAGTGCAATGATGCCTTTATCTGTGACATTCCCACAGGAAATGATCTTCAGTTGCAGGAGACTCTTCTGTAGGTTCTTAGTCTCGCTGAGCCTCTGCAGACACTCATCCTGTATATAAATACACTTCTGCAGCTTGATTTCAGTAACGTGTTCAAGACCATCTGAAAAGACAAAAAGGAACATTGGCTTCAGAGTATCAGCAACAACCAGTATTGACTGTTACATTCCCCCTTGCAAATGCAGTAACACAGAAACATACTGCTACATGCAAGAGGGACATAATGCACAACGAATCTCCAAAGTCCCCTTCGTGGGACTTCATACTATGAACAACCTCCTGTTGGCATCCTTTGGGTAATTTTCTTAAAGCTCTGACACAGGCAAGTAAAAAACTCTGCAAGTTTGAGTGATAAAGAATGATTCTGAATTAGGAATGCTGTAATGTGCTAATCCTCACTCTGTTTTTTGTTATCTAAAGGAAAACTGAAACGCTTTTAGATCTTTTTATGTACTACAAGAAATGGAAGAATGTTTGTTTGTTTGTTTTTTTAACTGACTTTGAAGCTATTATAAATTCTTGGAGGACAAGAAGCATTATGGCTTCACAGCCACCAAAACCATCAGTTGGTGGTGAAAGGCACTATTTTAATCACTATTTTTCTTTTAAACCAACCCCTTAACTATGAAGTCAATTGAACAGCCAATTTTTGGTGCACTTCCTTAGTGCTACTGCCACGCCAAGTAAAGGCTAAGATCTTTCTTCCTGCTTCCCAGGACACCTCCAGCAAAATCTTAGAACTGATGAATCTCTGTAGGAGCATTTTAAGGAAACCAACCAACCAACCAACAAGATTTCTCTACATCTTACTACGGAACGAAGTATTAACATTTATTAACAGTGATTAACATTTGTATGTACTACAAGAACTATATTATTTGACCTTACCCAAGTAGTCAAATCCTCTGTACATGATGCAAGATTCAGTGGCATTAATTGCTTCTATCTTGTATTTCCCTAAGGGCCCAGTGGGGAGGCCGCTGTAGTCCTGCTGCCATTTCTCATAGCCTTGATAGCGTACCAGTGCTCCGCACCGCAGCAGCCACTCTGAGGCTGCCCTGTCGGGCCCAACAGCCTGGATGCGCTCGTAGTCCACTCTGCAAAGCCAGGAAGAGCATTTATGTTTCTCATAAGGTGTCAGATTTATTATCACAGAATTGTAGGGGTTGGAAGGGACCTCTGGAGATCATGGAGTGCAACACCCCCATAAAGCAGCTCCCTACAGCAGGCTGGTTCTTAATCAGTCTGGCATTGTTGTGTGTTGTTTGTTTGTTCCTTTAATATCACCTTTGTTAATGAAAGAATACAAATGCAGCTTGACTTGGCATGCATTAACCCTTCTCACACCTGTGACGTGCAAGCCATTCGTGAGCGCTTTTCCCTCCGGAATTACAGTTCTCCTAAAAGGCACTGGTTAGAACCCTTATTATTTTGCCCAGAGAGGCTGTGGATGCCCCGTCCATCCCTGGAGGTGTTCAAAGCCAGGTTGGATGGGGCCCTGGGCAGCCTGGGCTGCTGTGAAATGTGGAGGTTGGTGGCCCTGCCTGTGGTTTTGGAGCTTCGTGATCCTTGAGGTCCCTTCCAACCCGGGCCATTCTGTGATTCCATGATCCCTTGGATCCACTCTGACACAGGCTGTTTCTTAGGCCGGTGAGGAACGAAGACAGAAGCAGAGATCCGAAGGACTCGTCCCGCCCCGCCGCCAGCCCCTTACTTGTTGAACACGGCGTTCAGCCAGCCCCAGAACCGCCTGCAGCCGCCCGCTGACAGCCGCTCGCTCAAGCTGCGCGCCGGCTGCGCAAGTTTTCCCAACAGCATCTCGAAAATCCAAGGGGAAAGAAAGGGGAAGGGAAACGTCACTCGCAGCGCCCGCCCCGCCAACCCAGCGCCCGTCCCCCCGCGCGGCCCTCCGCCCCCCCCCACCACTGCCCGCTGCCTGTGGCCGCCCACAAGATGGCGGCGCTGCTCGGGCGGCGCTGCGGCCGCGCTGTGGCTGTGGCGCTGTGGAGGGCTCAGCTCCGGCAGCGCAGGTGAGGCCGCGGCCGCCGCGCTCTGTCAGGGCCGGGCCGGGAGGGGATCTCACCTCGCGTTGACCGCGCTCACACCGCTGCCCCTTGTTTTTGTAGCACGTTCGACGTAGCGGTGGTCGGTGCGGGAATCGTGGGGCTGGCCGCCGCCCGGCAGCTCGTCCTGAGGCACCCCGCGCTCAGCTTCGCCGTGCTGGAGAAGGAGCGGCAGCTAGGTACGGCCGGCGGGGCCTGGATGGTCTTTAAGATTCCCTTCCAACCCGACTGGATCTACAGTTCCTGCAGTTACTCCTCAGGGTGCTGCCATGTGCACGGAAGGAGAAAGATGAAGTAACAGCAATAGCTGGGAATGCACTGCTGGTTGCTCAGCCAGCACTGAAGCGCACAGCTCCCATTGGTGCCTCAGACAGTGGGGGGTTATTTCCAATGTTCTTAAGGATGCAAAAAGTGTCGAGGCGCTCAGCGTGTGGACATCTGTCCTGGCTTTGAGAGAAGAAAGTCGGAGCCCTGTTACTAAGGGGCTAAGCAATCTCTGGGGGTCCCCACAGAAGAGGGCAGGCTGCAGGGGAGTTGGACCAGATGGCCTTTAATGGTCCCTTCCAACTCTGTGGCTCTATACCTTAAGAGAGAAAATGTGCCCAATTCTTTCAGTAAAAATGGTACTGATGTTTTTCAACTCCGTTTGACCTGGTTGCAAAGTAACCAAGTAAACTGAAGAAGTTAAATAGCAAGCTGATGCAGTTCACAAGAACTTGAAAAACCTTCTGGACCCGACATGCCCCAAACAATTCACTGTCGCACTGACTTTATGTTAAGTGAGGCCTTTAAGGATGTATTTCACTGTAAAATATGAATCAATTAAAATTAGCATAGGAAGCTTGGATGATCTGGCCTGCTGTTGTAGCTCTTGGAGCAAAAAATTGCTGCGCTCTCATGTTGATTCAGCACATTTCAAGCTGTCATGGTTTGTTATTAACTAAGTTAATAACAACGGCTGTATTTTTTTAACCTTTTGAAACCCAGGGTGGAATAATGTGTGCTGTGCAGTTACATTATCTCAGCGCGTCTTGCGATGACACTGATTTAGGGCAGGACCTCCAATAGCACACTTTTCTGATGGCTGAAATAATTGATCATGGGATTCTAATAGTGTATTTTAACAGTGTGTTTTTCTTTCTCTTTAGCTCATCACCAGAGTGGACATAACAGCGGTGTAATTCACAGCGGCATTTACTACACTCCTGGATCCCTGAAAGCCAAGCTGTGTGTACAAGGTGCAGCTCTCTGCTATGAGTATTGTGACCGGAAGGGAATACCATATAAACAATGTGGGAAGGTATAGGAACTACTTTGCAAACTGTAACTGTATAATATATATTACAGTGTATTGTATATGCCTGGCTATGGTAGTTTCTCCCAAGAGATGCTTTTTATAGCCTTCCGGACAAAGGTGTCTTCATATTTTCTTTTTCTCAGCTACCCAAGTCAGTTCCTTCAGTGCCTCTAAGCAATTGTTCTCCTTATCTGGGAGCTGAGCTGAATGAGCCCAGGCAACAGTGGAAGCAAAGTGCCATGGTGGGCACCCATGCAGAGCCATTAATTCCAAGGAACACAAAGGCTCTCAGTATGCATCTTGGCATAACAAGCTCTGAGAAGACTCACTGACTTGAATACAGTTTCAGATGTGACCCAACTATGTGCATGTATGTCATATTACATCCAGGTAATACATCTTAAAGTGCTGGGAACAGAATTGTGGCTATACTGGTTCAGATCAGGATATATGCAACCTGTGCCTGGAAGTGTCTGCAACCAAAGACCGAGGAAGGAATGAGAACTAGACAAGCAAATCTGCTAATTCTTCCAGATTCCACATGCTTTCAGTTCATGTGCACAGTTGCACTCTGAGCCTTATCTGGCTTGTCTGTGGTAATTCAATGGATTTCTTTTCAAAGCATTTTTCAATTAAAATCAGTTTCAGAGATCCGCAACTCATTGCGTGAGCCCATGCCCAGCAACCCCTTTTGGTTTTGAAACCAGCTCCTGCTAGCTTCATCTGATGCCTGTTGGCCCTTTAATTGGATGACATGCTGAACAATCAGTCTGTGCTGACATTTTCCCAGTCATGCATCATTTTGTATTTCCTGCTCCTCATAAATCAGCTCTTGCAGCTGGTGACTCTTTAGCCTGCTTAGTCACTCCTGCTAGAGAAGCTGTTTCGTGACTTTTGTTACTCCCATCTTATTTTCTGTGAACAATTTGTAGTTTAATGCATCCTTGGTACAAGATGAGCTCCAGCATTCAGGGTGTGGTCGGACTCTGGATTTTGGCAGTGAAATATTGCAGTTCTCCACTATTGCTTTGTACCCCTTTCCTAATAGTTCTCAATTCACAATTTGGGACATTTTTACTGTCACAAGACATGGAGCTGATGTTTTCATAGGACTGTCTGTGATAACTCCCAAGATCTTGGTCCTGAGCAATAACTTGGAACCTGCCGCCCATCACTTTGTGTAAGAGGCCAAAACTTTTTGTTCTGTGAACATCATTTCACACTTCACCTGCACTGAGTTTCATCAGCCATTTTGCTCACCTCTTGCTCGCCTCAGAAGGTCCCTCTGCAGTTCTTCAGGATCACCTCCGTGGAGTTTCTAAACCACCTCGAGCTGCTATCAGCTGTCTTACCTCACTTACCTGGTTTCCCCCTTCCAGGTCACTCAGAAATGTCTTGGGTAACAAAGGCTTTCCCTTAAAAATGCAGACCTTGGTTGATGTGATGGCCGCTAGCCCAGTGGCTTTTCCTCAGCACCAGCTGCGAACTGGATGCAGATCTCTTCCAGATCTGGGACAGAGAGCAGAGATACCTGCGATGTGGCAGTGCAGGTGGATCCGTTTGTCTGCAGAGTGCTGTGCTGCCTGAGCTGTGACACTGCTCACAAGGTGGCAGTGTGGCTTTGTGCAGCCCTACACCCGCAGTTAGAAGCCAGCTTCCAGCTCAGAACTGGGAGCCAGCTGGGAGGTTGTGGTGCTTGGGAAGGACTAGCACTGACCCACCAGTGTTCTTGGTCCTTTGCTGACACTGTGTGTCTTTGTGCATCACCTTCCACAGCAATATGTATTCCAGGGAAGATTATGAATCTTTACAGCTGATTTTAAACAAAGCAAGCCCAGGCTTGGATAACTTTGTGCCCTGTAATGCAAAGGTACCAGTGTTCCCAGAGCTGAGCTGGGGCTGGAAGTAGTGTTTCCTGTGCAAGCTAGCTTCTGGAGTCCTTGGAGCAGACAATTCACAGCCTGGATAAATCTCTTGCCATTTCTTTGATCCAACTGTGTGCTCAAATGAAGAGAGGCTGCTGCACTTCAGTTTAGATATGGTATCAAAACCCATCCTTTACTTTATTATACCAAAACAGTTTCAAGATGTGTGCATCTTGGATTAAGTTCAGTGTTGTCTCCTTGGAGGCATACCAGTGGCTCTTTAAAATCATCATCTCTTCTTTCAGATTTGTGATCCCATTTGTGATTCCCATTGTGATCCCATGCTGTTAGTAAATATTTTCCATGGATAATCATTGAAACTATACATTAACGTTTATTTTTCACTTTCTTTACTGTATTGTGCTTTCTTAGTGGTGGATGGTATTTACCAACTTGTGCCAGTAGTGGTGCAAACTGTATTTTTTTTCCCCTTTCCATTATAATTCGCTGTTTGCTCTCACTATTGCTTGCTCTTTGCTTGGGATTGATGCCAGGCCTGAACGGGCTTTGTGTATTTTGCTCACTAGTGTGCTTTGTTATCTTTTCTGAAGCTAATTGTAGCTGTTGAACAAGATGAAATTCCAAGACTCAAAGCTCTGTATGAGAGAGGGCTCCAGAACAACGTCAGAGGTCTGAAGTTGATTGGAGCAAAAGAAATACAGGCGAAAGAACCCTTCTGCAGGGTAAGGGATTTTCTTATATTTAACTGTCATGCAAGACCTCAGCTTTTCAGGTGATGATATTTTTGAATTTAAGGTAAGTATGTGTCTGCCTTGAGGGAATTTGCATGCATGTTAAGCTCCAAAGACCCTGAAAGCCTAGAAGAAATGTAACTGCCAACACAAAAGTACAGATCCATTCATTTCTGGGACTTCTTAGCTCAGGCCAGTTCTTCGTGTGTATTATTCATTGCACAGAATTCAGACCAGGTCTATCACATTATAAGGTGATCCCACAGAATCTTTTGTGTCGATGGATATTTTTACCCAGGTTTTCTTCTGCTCATTGTTCATCAATTCTCTGTGTGCTGCAGTCATGAAGAGCTGCTGCTGCTGCACTAATTGCTGGTGAAATGCTGGCTGTGTCATGAGAGCCAGCATTCACAAATTGAGGAGTGAGTAATTAATATCACTTGCAACCTATCAAAGAAATCAGAATTATTTCAGTCAAAGTGACTCCAGAGGGACTCCACAGCCCCTCTGTAGGACTGAATCTATAAGCAAATAGTCAGGGTCTACAAGTTGTTTGAACTTCAGCCTTTGCTCAGTGTTACACATAGGTGTCTTCTCTAGTGTATGTATGTGCTCAGGGGGAAAAAAAAAAAAAGGAAAAAAAAAAAAACACCAAACCACAGTTTATCCCTAATTTTAAAAATTTGTTTCCTCTTCTACTTGTGGGAGCCTGCTTGTGTGTTTTTGTGGTTGATTGGCAGACTTTCCCTTGTCTAGGTCAGAACTGCTGCATTTGAGCTTTTGCTGAGACAGTTCTGTACCCTCCCACTAAAATTACATAGCTTATGTCAAATTTGATAGTGCAGCGATGAATTTTTCTTTTCATCTGCAAATACAGATTGGCATCAAGCCAGTTTTGATGGAGTTGTTTCGTACACATGTTGTGGCACCTTTCAGCGTGTTTATTTTGACAGCAGTAGAAATGTGAGCAGTTTGTGGGTTACAGAGTTGTTATTGTTTGGTTTGTTGTTGATGGAAGGGAACGTGGATGTAAACTCCCCCTACAGTTTCATCTGGCAGCTTGCTCTTGCTGTAGTTGTGTGACTCACTGCTTACAAATGGTTGTAGGTGCATACAAAAAAATTGGTGGAAAGGAATCTTTTTCATGTTTTTCATTTTGTATCCACTCCTTAAAACCTTCTTTGCTTTGTGTTCAAGACTCAGCTGAGCACTGACTTCTGCAGATGACTGGATTCAGCCTTCCCACACTTGCTTTGGTTTCCTGAACTGGATCCCTTCCTCCTAAAGATATAGGGGGTTGAATGGTCTTGCAATACATTGCATTTAAGTCAGAATTATGTCATGAGTAGTTGTTCATGCTGTGGTTTCACAATTATTTAACCCACTGTAATTGGTTTTCACCTTGTTAGCTGTCAGTAAACACAAACACTGCTACTGGAGCTGGCACGTGAAGAGGTGAGGGACAAGCAGCCAGGGATGGGGAGACAACAGAACTCCCTTCTCAGTGGCAGTGTGCATTATTCCAGAGGAAATATATCAACTATATCTGTATCAAAGACCAAAGTGTGCATATAACTTTCACTGGTGTTTTTTTGTGTACCTTAATACCATTTCAGGGTCTGATGGCCCTTGATTCTCCATATACTGGCATAGTGGATTACAGACAAGTGGCTCAGTCCTATGCTGAAGACTTCCAGGAAGCAGGTGGGACAATCTTGACTGATTTTGAAGTTACAGGCATGGAGATGGCTAAAGAAAGTTCTTCAGGAAGTGAAGATGGTAAGGCAGTTTTTGCCTTCTTTTTACTATAGTCCTGAAAAAGATTTTGTTCAAAACATGTTTGTGTCAATTGAAATCACGTTTCTTAGCCTTTCTGTCTGTGATGTGTTTAGACAAAAGGCATAATGGTGTTAGTGAGAGTATTCAGCAAGCTCACTGTTTCTCCCAGGCAGGTCACCCTTCAGTTGAAATACTTAATGTGTGAAAATGACAGTAAAATAAATGGGAAATAGGTTGTTCTCTCCTGTTAGAATCTGATTTAGTTGAATACTGCATTTGTGTGCTTGTGATAGTGCTCTTTCTTTATCCTAGAGGGTGGGTTGGATCTGGAGTGATCCACAGAGTGCAGATTATGGAAGGGTAGAAAAACAACAATTTATAAATGTAATTATATCCAACCATACGTCCAAGAGTAGCTTTTCTGTAGTCTGCCAGGGGAAGACCCTGGTAATTACAGACCTGTCAGCCTCACTTCAGTGCCTGGTAGAATTATGAAGATTATTCTGGGAGTTTTTAAAAACACTTGAAAGACAGTGTAGTCATTGGTCACAACCAACATGAGATCACAAGGGGAAAGTCCTGTTCATGGATTTAATCTCCTGTTATGACAAGGTTGACACACCTGGTTGACCAAGGGAAGCCATTTGATAGAATCTTTTTGGATTTTAGCAAAGCTTTTGATTCTGTTTCTCACAGTGTCTTCTAGACAAACTGTCCAGCATACAGGTAGACAAAAACAAAATGCAGTGGCTGAGCAATTGGCTGATGAGTGGATCTCAAAAGGTCATACTAAATGGGGTTACATCAGGCTGGCACACAGCCAGTAGAGGGGTTCCACAGGGCTCCATTTTAAGGCCAGATACTCTTCTCCTATCTAATTCTCTTACAGGATTGAAGTACCCAGTCATTGTTAGGAGCTCTAAGGTAAGAACTAAACTTAAGATTTAATGTCTTCATAGGAAGCTGTTTCTCCTTTCCTTAAGAATATTTGTTGAGTCCTAGTGTGTTAATCAACCTCTAAAAAGTTAAAAAGCTGCTGTTCTGCATCATGTGCACTGTCATCTAGGACTGCTGTTACAAAACAACTGCAGTCAGCTGATAGCAAAGCATATGAGTATGTCCAGAGTTTACTGTGTGCTGGGGATAAAAATGAAAGTATAACTTTCTGCTGCCTGGTGGTATGTGCTCCTTGTCTTCCTTATTTGCACACTCCTTCATTTGTAGCTTCCATGGACTCCCTTTATTGCTTACTCATTTGGAGAGAAACGTATTCTCGTGTTTGTTCTCAATCTTCAGCATCCATAAAAAAAGATAAGGAGGCATTTGTAATCGTTTTATTATCAGAAGACCACAAGGTCATTCAGTACAACAGGTACATATGCTGAGCTCATTCCTGTGGGTTAGTTCGTGCTGCACAGGAGATGTGCTTGTAACCTTTTTGTCTTCAAGGGAGAATACCTGGGCTTTTCCTTGGAGACAGAGCAGAAAAAATAAGGCAAACAATACATGCACAAAGAACATCCCCTACCCCACTGCAAATAGTGTGTGAAGTTAGTGCTGCTGCTTTTCTATCTGGTTTTACATGGTTGGTTTCCTTTCTGATTGTGCCTGGATTTTCCAAGGCTTTAGGGCAATGGGTCTTCTCCTGGTAGATATGTTGTATTTTTAATTGGGGTTGGTGTTGGTTTTACCTTTCTTTTTTTAATCCCCCTCCAGGGTGAGGAAATCTACTGTCAGCACATAGTGACCTGTGCAGGACTTTACTCAGACCGCCTGTCTGAAATCAGTGGTTGCAGCCCTGAACCTCGGATTGTACCCTTCCGTGGAGATTATCTGGTGCTAAAACCAGAGAAGTGCTATATGGTGAAAGGAAACATTTATCCGGTATGTGCTGTCTTGTTTGTCTTTCGTGGTGTGTTGTAGGAACTGCTAAGGCTACAGACATGAGGGCAGTATTACACTGTTGTTTCTGTTGGGCTGAAATGATGCACGAGGTGAAATTGGAATCATTTGATTTCTGACAGGACGACTTGTTTTTGATAATTCTTAAGGAACAGGTAGAAAAAAAGTAGACATGGCAGGAAGAGGACAAGCTTTACAGTCTATTATTGGTGCTTGTCTGACCTCTTGTCACCTGGGAGTGGTGCAGGATTGTGCCTTGGGATGGGAGGGAGGAACTGGCTGGGGTAGGAGGGTACCTTGCAGCTTTGTGCCATAGCTGTGTGGTAGCTTGTACCCTTCTGTTACTGCCAAACATGATAATAAGACCAGAAAACTGCTTAAGTTAAGAATACAGTCACATTATCAGAAATAGATGTGATTTGTGCAATGGTTGTACTAAGCTTAAAAAGTTTTTAAAGTGTGTTTTTAACAGAAAAAGCAGAGCTCTGAATATACGAAAGGAACCTACACTGAAGTGATTTTTCAGTCCTCATTTTTGATATGTTTTGATCTACCCAATGCTTGCTTATTTTCAGACTGTAAGCTGCTCACCTCTGTGGGCACCTTTTCTAAACAGCTAAAGATGCTGAAGGACCAGCACAGGAAGAGGTGTGCTTGTTTTATACTTTCTGTATATAGGCAGCTGATTTCTGTTACAGCCTTTGTACACATTTGCACCGTGTTCCTTTGATAAACAAAAGAAAGAATCTGGAGATTCCTTATTATTACTATTAATCAGGCTTGCTAATTGTGTGTCGTTGCGAGCTATACAGGAATGGTGAGATTTTCCTCATTTTATTTTATTGCAGTGTAATTACTATTGGTGAATAGCATTTGTGTGCCATTAGTTTTGTTGTGGGTTGATTTATACCTTGAGAAAACGTGTACTTTTTTTCTGCTGATCATCTTGCTTTCCCTAAGATGCAGTCTCACTTAGCTCTTCTCTCTGGCATTTTCAGTTAGCTGCCTACTAGAACTGTACAATTAACAAGCAGAAAAATAATAGCTCAGGAGCCAGGCAGTATGCTTATTTGTCTTGAATTTTACTGTGGTGGTTGGAAATAAAATGGCAAATTGAATTCATTTTCATGTTTTATTTAAAATGAATTATTTCCATTTATTGGGAGGACAACGCTTTACTGTGTTTCGGTTTGTTTTAATAACTCTCACACAATAAACTGCATCGTCCTCCTCATAGATATTTCCCATGTTTCTTGGAGTAGTGTGTTGGCTTGGCTGGCTGTGAAGCTGTTTCACTCATCTGGGTTGGAATGGCTGCAATAAGTGCTGTATCCTCCTTTAGGTTCCCAATCCTCGCTTCCCTTTCCTGGGGTTTCATTTCACGCCAAGAATGGATGGCAGTGTTTGGCTCGGTCCAAATGCAGTGCTGGCCTTTAAGAGAGAGGGCTACAAGCTGTTTGACTTCAGTGCTACAGACTTTTTAGATGCTGTACTGTACAGGTAATATCTTGTCTTTTAGTCTGCTGAGTGCACTTAATTAAATGTCAGCTTGTCGTTCCGTGGAAGCTCACTCTTGTCAAAAACCCTGCCAAGTTTTTGGTGTTTTTAAAGGCAGATGTGCTGATATGAGTGGACTTCTCAAAGAGCTTTGACTTGCTGTAATCTAATATTTGAAGTCTGTAAACTGCTGAGGCATGTGTCAGCAAGTGTGAGGATGTGGCCATTCATGGGAAGGTGCTGGTGAGCCCTGTTCCTACCAATGGAGCTCTTCCAGGGCTGGTTTTGGTTCAGTGGAGTGCAGTATTTTAATCAACCTAGACAGTGGCATTAAATCTCTGCTTGGAAGAGAGAATACACATTGGCCTGAATTGTCATGTTAAACTTTGTCAGATCATCAGAATGAACTGAAATACATCCAAGGGCAAGGAGATGTGTTAAGAGCCACAAAGGCTCACTCTTTCAGCCAGAGGGTGGTGAGGCACTGGAACAGGTTGCCCAAGGAGGCTGTGGATGCCCCATCCCTGCAGGCATTCAAGGCCAGGCTGGATGTGGCTCTGGGCAGCCTGGGCTGCTGGTTGGCGACCTGCACACAGCAGGGGGTTGGAGCTGGATGAGCACTGTGCTCCTTTGCAACCCAGGCATTCTAGGATTCTATGATTCTATGATAAGGCAGACTGGGAAACAGAGAGCGTGTCAGAGGAGCTAGGAATCACTGCTGAAAATTCAAGCATAAATGAACGGAATATCTTTAGAAGTTAAGAGAAATCTTGCTTCACTGTGAGGGGCTGACAGACCTTTACTGAGTGCTTAATTTAAGGAATAAAACTGGGAAAATGATGTGGAAATTCTGGGTTGGATCCAAAGAGAGGCTGCAGAACAGGTCAGGGAACTGCAGAAAAGCTTTCTGGCAAAGAGCTCAACTTTATGCAATTTATTAAAGGGAAAAAGCTGAAAGCAGCTCGGTCGATGTCTATGGATTTTTGTGTTGGAAGATTTGAGGAGAACAAAGCTAGCAAATAAGGCTATTGCAAAGACACAGTGAGATTCCTTGACTGAAAGCTGAGGCTTTTAGGAGTATGACAGAACGACTGTGGAATAAAGGCCCAAGCAGTAAGGCTGTCCTCTCTTTGTATGGGGGTTTGCAGCCTTTTATTGTTTGATTGGACCAGAGGAAAATGCTGGACATAGGAAGGACTCAGCTCAGAGTCTGCAGCACTACAGCTTTGTATTCAAGGTTTGCTGAAGCAAACAAGAATATATTTTCCAAATAGAAAGCATCTGTCAGATCACTGATGTTGGGAAGGGGAAATTCCACCATGCGGTTGGTGTTTGCTTCCTTCTTAGGCAGCTTTAGTTTGACGTGACTGTGCTTATCGTGGAAGCTTTGTTTCTCCCACGGTTATTTTTTTTTCCTCTACAGTGGCTTATGGAAACTTGTACTGAGAAACTTATCATATGGACTGAATGAAATGTACAGAGCGTGTTTCCTTAGTGCACAGGTGAAGGAACTGCAGAAGTTCATCCCAGAGGTCACTGTTAATGACGTACTCAGGTAAAGAAAACATTTCTTGTCAGTAACACCCACTGGCTTGTTAAACCTCTTTCTTTTTTTTTTTTTTTTTAACAGCAACAAATGCAGCTCACTGCTTTCTTCCACCAAAATGCACTACCAAATCATAAAAGTATGCTGATGCTTTCCACAAGAAGGTGTCTGAGGAATATTTGTTTTACTTTGTTTAGCCTCCATTGGCTGAAATTCACAGAAGAGACCAAAAAGAAAACAGTTCTTCATAATTTCAATCCACAAAGAGAGAATAAGCGCTAATGAAATTAATTAGTGAATGGCTAGTGGATGGGAAAGCCAGAGAGCTGTTACTGATGGTACTAAAGGGAGGGATGTAGCATAACTCCTTGTATTTAGAAGACTAATTGACCCTGAACATATGGTTTAAAACATAGCTGTTTAATGGAAAATGGAAAAATGGAAGGGTGTAGTGCTGGAAAAGAACGAGAGCTGGCAGAGATTCTAAGAAGTGCTTGCATCTCTGTTTTGTACAAGGAGGAGGACAGCGATGTTGCTCCATGTGGACTTAAAAGTACTGTGTCTTCAGATAGAAGCAAATAATGACTTGGTTTGAATACGTCAATAAAATTGTATTCAGCTTCGTAATGCGAGGAGAGAGAAAAAGGAATTCAAAGGACTATAGAAATGATAAGGAAATGAAGAGACTTGTCAGGAAATGTGAGGCGTTTAGAATACGTGGGGATGATTTTAACTGTCTAAATATTTGCAGGGAGAAAATGCAGTATAAGAAAGAGCTCGAGCGTGGTAAAAAGGAGTTACTGAACTCAGGCAGTATAGCACTGGCATGAAATTCATGTTTGATGAGGCTTGCCATTTCAAAACAAAGGATTCTCTTTTGAAAAGAGAGGGCTTGATTGCGTGTTTGAGAGGGGAGGATAACTTCACAATGAGGAAAAATACAGAAAATCCTCTGCCTGGCTACCTGCCCTCGTTCTGTCGTAACCACACTGAGGCACCTCCTGCTCTGCCTCTCAGGGTGTTCAACTGCCCTGTGCTCCCCCAGCAGCTGCTCTCATTGCTTTTTCCCTGGACATCTTCACAAAATTGGAACGCAGCTGATTTTTGGACTTCAGAAAACTCCAAAGTTCACAGCCTTCAGGAATAATTTGAAATGGAGAAGGGCAAATTTTCTAACATCCCAGAGGGAACAGCTTCCTTATAGGAAGAATTAGTAGCTTATGAAACATAATTTCTTAAATGTTGTAGTGTTTACACTTTTGCTTTGGAGACTTAAAGCTAGACAGAATGGAAAAATGGAACGATCTCTGCAGCTTTGTTTGCAGAGGACAAACTTGCTGCTCAGGCCTGGAGAGGTAAAGTCCCACGCTGCAAATGGTTGGTGAGCAAAGAACTGTTGGAATAAGTTTTCTGGGCTTGTTCTGCTCCTGTGTTGGCTTTGACTGTGGTGGAGGGCAAGCTGTTAGGGTAGGTGGGCCAGTGGTCTGACCCAGCAGGAATGTTCTTGTTGGGTTTGTTACAGATAGCACAGATCTCCACCTTGGGGGTTATTTTCTAGTAAAAGAGAACTCTTGATTCTTATTTCTTTAGCTCCAAATGAACAATGCATTTATGGTTTTTCTAGTAACCAGCCAAAGTGGTAACACCCAGTGGGGTGTCATAGAATGGCAGAAGTGGACAAGCAAGCTAGTGCCTGTTGAATGGAAGCAAATTTCCTAGACTGACTCATAATCAATTGTGTAAAATCTTTGGTTTTGCCACCAGAGGGGCACAGAGACTCTGATGAGACGTAAACTTATACAGAATTAGTCTGCAGTGAGCTATTATGTCAGATTTCTTCCCATGAGGTGCTCAGAGCCCCATCCAGCCTGACCTTGGATGTCTCCAAGGACGAACCTTGAAAATACCTATGTGAAGAAATTGATCGGAGTTGTATTTACATTCTGAGAGAATGTGTCAAAGCTTGGATAAAAGTGTAATTTTAAAAATCTAACTTCAGATAAGGCTTCTCTTTTTGACTTAGAATGAAGCACACCAGTGTCTTACAATTTCCTTTGTTTCAGTGGTTTGTGAATGTTGTAACTAATTTCTGGATCTTCCACATTTTCCAAGAGGGGTTGCTAATAATATCTCTAGCCTTTATCATATTTCAGTTAAGCTGACTGGATGGTTATAACACTTTCTTTCTGATGCTGTGCTCCTCCTTTGTTTTGCAGGGGTCCATCTGGAGTGAGAGCACAAGCGTTGGACAGCGATGGAAATTTGGTAGATGACTTTGTCTTTGATGGTGGCTCTGGAGATATTGGAAGCAGAATTCTTCACGTCAGAAATGCCCCTTCTCCTGCTGCCACCTCCTCCCTTGCCATTGCAGAAATGATTGCTGATGAAGTGAAGCGAAGATTTGAATTGTGAATGATTGCCAGGTGCAGGGCTGTTTTACCTCTCTTGTATGTGTAGCAGCTTGTCTGAACTCTGCAGCCTTTAATGATGAAGATAAAACAGGCAACGTGTTGCTGGTACAAGATGTGCAGTGCAAAAACAGCACTTGAAACGTTTGCCAGCCCACAGCTTGTCAGCTTCCCAAGTAAAGGATGTTTGGTGCCAGGCAAGACCTGCTAAAGTGCTGCCATCTGCAAGAACCAAACAAATGGACCGCTCACAGTGAGGGCTTGTCTGCAGGCTCAGCTGGAGCAGGCTGTGGAGGGGCTGGTGCTCCGTGCAGGGTGAGGTTCTCCTACCAGGCCCACAGTAGGTGGGGAAGGAGGAGTCTCTGTGGTTGGGTTGCCCACCTCTGAAGAACCCCAAGCACCGGGTGGTTCTGTGCACTGTCTCTCTGTCTCTTTAAATTGGCTTGGAGTCATCAGACCCCTAACTTACGTTAAAATAATGGAGATAGAAGGATAAACCCTGCAGATACAGAATTAAAGGTTTTAGTGGAGACTGAAAATAGCTGAATATAGCTATGTGCTTAATAGCTGAATATTCAGAGCTATGTACTTAAATGTAGAGTATTTCAGAGAGAAATAAGCCTGGCAAGAGATTACCAAACCCAAGTCAATTTCGACTGTGAATCTCAATTGCATCTTTATCTTATCTATTTTAGTACAGAGCTGAAATTAAAATGTAGACAGAATCAGACATTTTTTATTTGGCTTAGATCTGGGAAGCCATCATGAATGGGGAACTACTTTGATGGTTTGAGTTGTTGGGTTTTTTTCCTCGTTTGTTTTTACCCTTTGAATACTGGTAGGACAAAAGAAGCTTATCTTTGTACAGCATGTTGAGCAACCCAGTGGAAATGGCCTTTGTAAAAGCAAATGTGCAGGGAGGGAAGCTACAGAAACCTGTCTTAACTGAGTCATGTTGCATACTGCTTCCCTTGGAGCCCAAGCAGCGGTGAGTCAGGAAGGCTTCCCATTTCCCTCCTGGCTGTAGGAGGGGAGCTCCCCCTCACTGGTGTTTGAAGCTGTATCAAAGGTGCACCCAGAAGACAATCCACATGGAGAACGTGCTGTAAAATACAAATGCTGTAAAATACAACGAGATGTGAAACAAGTTCTGAGTTAACTGAGCATCTCAGCGCGTTCTGCATAATTGCAAAAGGAAATACATGGCCTCAGGGGCAAAGCACTTCAGAATATTCTTAAAGCAGATGTTCACAGGATGTTGGGTAACAGATAATTGTGGGTAGTTTGCTACCAGGCAATTTGCCATGAGCTTTTTTTTTTTTAATGTTGCTTTCTGTAGTTCTCTGCCATGCACCAAGGAGGTCAGGTATGCAAATAATGAGCCTTTTGAAGAGACGTTCTTTCCTATGAGAGTGGTGAGGTGCTGGAAGAGCTGCCCAGAGAGGCTGTGGATGCCCCGTCCATCCCTGGAGGTGTTCAAGGCCAGGTTGGATGGGGCCCTGGGCAGCCTGGGCTGCTGTGAGATGTGGAGGTTGGTGGCCCTGCCTGTGGTTTGGGGGGGGTTGGAGCTTCGTGATCCTTGAGGTCCCTTCCAACCCGGGCCATTCTGTGATTCTCTGAAAAGCTCTCACCTGTCTTCCTGCCCACAGTAATACTTGATGAAGGTTCACATGTTCCAAATGCTGTAATGTTGTGCAGTGATATCTCACAGTGGAACAGCCGTATCTCTGCTCCCCTCCAGAAGCGTTGCCAGTCAACAGTAAATACTACAGAAAGGTTGCAAAAGCGACTTCCTCCCACACGAGGTGTGGCCCTGACATGTATTAACAGAACAAGAACACTACCACGTGAAGCAGTCACACACCACGATGAGTCTTAGTGCATTTAACGTGTGCCCTGCTGTGCTTTTTACTCTCAGGAGATGGTAGCATTTAACTGAAGCCAGCGGAATATTTGTATTTTTAAAGCATGCTATAAACCTTTTGTAAAGGAATAATTCTGTGAACGATGATAATGAGACTTAACACATCACTCATGTATTGCCCACAAAGTAGGAAAATGTATGGATATATGTATTTTTAATGGGTCCAGTTCACTTGGATGGCTCAATCAGCCTGCCTTTCTCTATTGTGATTAAAAGAGTGTATTTTTCCAAAAAAATGCTGTAAGGTCTCTGTGTCTCTTCTGACTTAGAGCAAAGTTCTGCTGGCAGTTGCTAACTCTCATCTGACATAGATGGGATGCAGCTGTGCATCACAGGACTTACTTTATGTCTTTCTTTAGGGGATAGGGAGCAGGGAGCTCATCTTCCCGAAGCACCTGTATCTCAGAACACTGCACAGCTTTTTGTCACAGCAGATAGAACTGCTGCTAAGCCTCATCCTCATCACAGACAGTCCCAAGTTGGAAGCGACCCATTTTAGGAGGAAGTTTTTCAGCCAGTAGGTGGTGAGGCACTGGAACAGGTTGCCCAAGGAGGCTGTGGATGCCCCATCCCTGCAGGCATTCAAGGCCAGGCTGGATGTGGCTCTGGGCAGCCTGGGCTGCTGGTTGGTGACCTGCACACAGCAGGGGGTTGAGACTGGATGAGCACTGTGCTCCTTTGCAACCCAGGCCATTCTAGGATTCCACTGGAATCATGGAGTCCAACTCCTGGCACAACCCAAATGATGAAATGCTGAGTGCCCCACACTGTGGCTCACTGGATGGCTGCCCTGGGAGAAACTGAATTCCTTCATTTCACTGCATTGTGTGCCATTGTAGCATCGATTTTGGGGTCACCACTGCCTCACCTTGGAGCAGTTGGGGAACAACTGGGGCTTCCTGGGGGCAGGGATGTCCCACCTGGAGGAACACAGGCGGTGGGGGCTTGGAGCTGCGCTGTGGGTTATGCTTTTCTCTTTGCTCGCACTTTGGGTTTGATGAATGAGTGTTTTCCTACTGAAATAAAGGCTTCGTTGGAAACTTCCCAGCAAACAGCACGGGGCAGGAGGAGCTGTCAGTGCCCGACAAAGCATTACGCAGACAGGCAGTGTGTTCCGATGCAGTGCATCCCTTGGTAGAGAAGCCCTAAGGAGGGGTTATGTAAAGTGCGAGCCGTGAATGCAATGAGCTCGGAAAATTTGGCTGCTCGGGAGGCGGAGGGGACTGAAACCAGCGCTCTCTAGGGGGGTGAAAGGAACTGCCCGGAGCTAGGGCGAGGCTGCTGTTGACGGGTTACTGAGCAACACGCCGCTGGTTTTTCCCAGGACGGCCGTTCTGCTTGATTCTTCCGTCAGGGCAAGGCTGCTTCTCAGAATCACGGAATGGCCCGGGTCGGAAGGGACCTCAAGGATCACGAAGCTCCAACCCCCCCAAACCACAGGCAGGGCCACCAACCTCCACATTTCACAGCAGCCCAGGCTGCCCAGGGCCCCATCCAACCTGGCCTTGAACACCTCCAGGGATGGACGGGGCATCCACAGCCTTCCAGTAAAGAGGGAAGGAACAAGGGAATGCAAGGAGCGGCAGGTGAAGGGGCTGCCGGGGGGCGATGCCGCCCCCCGTAGCGCTGAGCGCGACGCGGCCGGCAGGTGGCGCCATAGCGGTAGGGCAGAGGGCGGCGTGCTGAAGGCGGCGCATGCGCACTGAGAGCGGCGGCGGTAGCGGGCCGCAAGGAGCGGGGCCGACGGCGCCTCAGCCGCCGCCCCGTCAGCGCCCGGCGAGCGGCACGGAGCCCGGCCCTCTACCGCGCCGGATGTGATGGCCGCCCGGGCGGGGGGGCGAGCCTAGCGCTGCCCGGCCCGGCTCTGACGGGCGGCGGCGGCGGCTTCTCCTTTCCCTCAGCGCTCCCTCCTCAGTCCGGGGAGCGACTGGGCGGGTTGTCCCGATGCGGAAAACAGGCAGCAGCCATGCAACCGCCGCCGCAGCCCTACGAGTTCTTCGGTGAGGAGAACGGCCCGAAATGGCGGGGGCTGTTCGTGCCCGCCCTGCGCAAGGTCAGTCCGGGGGTGGCGGTGCTGAAGGCACCGAACTGAGGTGCTGCTAAAGGGCTCGTGCTGTGCTGGGCTCCGGGCTGTGAGTGCTGATAAAGGAGGAAGGCTCCTTCTTACACGCGGGGGGAACGGCGTCGTGCTTTGGGTTGGGTGTCAGAGGGAAATCCTTCACCTGAGGGCATGGCACTGCTCACAGCTGTGGGTCCATCAGCAGAGGGGTGGCCAGCAGCGACAGGGAGGTGATTGTCCCCCTCTGCTCTGCTTTGTGAGGCCCCATCTGCAGTGCTGTGTCCAGGTCTGGAGCCCCCAGCACAAGAAGGACAGGGAGGTGTTGGAGAGGGTCCAGAGGAGCCACAAAGATGATCAGGGGGCTGCAGCACCTCCCCTACAAAGACAGGCTGAGGGAGCTGGGCTTGTTCAGCCTGGAGAAGAGAAGGCTGTGGGGTGACCTCATTGCAGCCTTCAGTACCTAAAGGGAGCCTGCAGACAGGAGGGGAGTCAGCTCTTGGAAAGGGGAGATAACAGCAGGACAAGGGGAAATGGTTTGAAGTTGAGGGAGGGCAGATTTGAGTTGGATGTGAGGGGGAAGTTGTTTGGTGTGAGAGTGGTGAGGTGCTGGAACAGCTGCCCAGAGAGGCTGTGGATGCCCCGTCCATCCCTGGAGGTGTTCAAGGCCAGGTTGGATGGGGCCCTGGGCAGCCTGGGCTGCTGTGAGATGTGGAGGTTGGTGGCCCTGCCTGTGGTGGGGGGTTGGAGCTTCGTGATCCTTGAGGTCCCTTCCAACCTGGGCCATTCTGTCATTCTGTGCTTGTCAACCAGATGCGTTACAACCTGAGGCAGCATCTTTTGTGATGGTAGCTGAGCTTTAGAAACTTTCCTGCCAAACATCTGCTCTTAGAGCATGCTGAACTTCCAAGCTTCGCCACAGTGATCAGTGCTGCAAGGTCAGGGTAGCATTCCATTTCCTATTTGGAAGGCTTTCTTTGAGTTATTTTTAAATGAGAGTTTAATTGGAGCAGAGAAGCAGAGTTTAAAAACAAACGTGTTGGTGGTTGTTGTGTATGCTGAGGTGTGAGAAATGTTAATTTGGAAATACAGCAAGAAATGGAGCTGACTGACAGGTCAGTGCAGTTACCAGTGCTCATAGGGTTTCCCTGCTGCTTGCATTTTAAGTGCATTGAGGAGCTTGACTCTCATTCATTATTCATACAGCAAGTTTTATAGTCATTTTTGATCAGAACACCTAAATCCACGTGTTTGCATGTAGTTCTGTGCAGTGCAACTGGCTGCTGACAAATGGTGAATGAAAAAAAGGAATACTTCAGTTCTTGCTTTAATATGTGAAGAAGTTGAGAATCTGTTTTCTTGAATGTTATTCTGTATGCATTTAGGCAGGTTTGTATTCTGTTTGTTTAAGGAGGGCAGATTTCAGTTGGATGTGAGGGGGAAGTTGTTTGCTGTGAGAGTGGTGAGGTGCTGGAACAGCTGCCCAGAGAGGCTGTGGATGCCCCGTCCATCCCTGGAGGTGTTCAAGGCCAGGTTGGATGGGGCCCTGGGCAGCCTGGGCTGCTGTGAAACGTGGAGGTTGGTGGCCCTGCCTGTGGTTTGGGGGGGGTTGGAGCTTCGTGATCCTTGAGGTCCCTTCCAACCCGGGCCATTCTATGATCCTTAGGTGACAGTAGAGTGCTAAATTGTGTCTGCTGGAGGCAGTCTTCTTAGGGAAAAAAAAAAAAAAAAAAACAAACAACCAAAAGCTAAGCAGCACGGCATCATTCAAATAGATACTTCTTTAGCATATTTAAACCACTGTGTTGTTAGCAGGAGTGCCTCGGAACCTAGTTGAGGTGGAATTGTGAAGGTAGTAGTTTCATACATTTATGCTCTTTCAGCTGGGGGATTTAGGAGCACTAAATCCCCATGGAGTGCTGGCCACTGAGCCTTTGTTAGCAGCAGGCTCATTCCTGCCTCTTGTCTTCCTATCAGTGGTTGGGTATCTGCAAGTTGGTTTTGGTTCCTTGTTTATGGATAGGCTGATTTCTCTTGTTGCAGAAATATTCCCTGTCACAAATTAGGAACCAAAGGGATTGGTTCCTTTTGCTTAAATCCTATTTTTTAATGCTTTTTTTTTTTTTCCCCAGCTGTTACCCTGTTTGGCTTAACTACTGTTACTACATTTTGCAATTGGTAAATCGTAGGAGGAGGATTTTCTCAGGCACTGGCACAGCATGAAGGTGGTTTTTGGAACTGAGGTGTTTAAGAAAAGTAGAAGGAGCGGCACAATTTTATTTGGCAGCAATTAAGAAACATTTCCTACAAATTAAAAACCACAGGTTGTTTGCTGCCGGGAGGAGGGCGTGAAGGGCTGTGCCTGGTTTGTTTGGGGTTTGTCTCAACTTAAGGCATTTTATAAGGATGAATATAATCCAGATGTTTAATTTGAAGATGCAAACAAGTGTTTGTGTACGTATGAACTTACATGCACTTCTGCTTGACCCTTTGCATAAAGAACAGGATCAGCACCTGCCTGCACCTCCCGTGGGACATCCTTCCCTGCACCTCTGTCCTTTTCCAGCATGTGCTATCCATCAGTAGTCAGATAGCTGAGGATGAAAGGTTTGTGTTTATGCTGAAGTGGTGCTGTAGGATGGCAGTTCAGTGAGCCCTCCCTGTGCACAGGGCAGCTGGGTGGTGATCTGCATCCCAGAGGCTTTTTGCAGCACAGTAACTGTGTTACGTGAGTATCTTATTTTGTTGACCGTGCATCGAATGGTTGCAGTGTAAAAGGTGAAATCCTGCAATCATGGAGTTACAGAATGGATGGGTTGGAAGGGACCTTAAAGCCATCCCTGCCATGGGCTGGATGCCTCCCAGTTTGGGATGCCCAGGGCCCATCCACAGCCTCGGGCACCTCCAGGGGTGGGGCATCCAGAGCTGTGGGCAGTGCCAGGGCCTCACTGTCCTCTGAGTGAAGACTTTCCCCTTAACATCTGAGCTGTCTCTCCCCTCTTTTAGTTCAAAACTGGTCTTCCTTGTCCTCTCGCTTTTCCATTCACATGAAAAGTTCCTCCTCTCCTGTTTATAAGCTCCCTTTAGGTACTGCAAAGCCACAGTGAGGCCTTCTCCTCTACAGGCTGAACACCCCCAGCCCTCAGCTTGTCTCCATAGGAGAGGTGCTCCAACCTTTGAGTATCTTCATGCCCTCTTCTGGACCTGCTCCAGCAGCCCCATGTCTCTCTGTGCTGGGCTCAAGCCTGGACACAGCACTGCAGGTGGGGCTCACAAGGGCAGAGCACAGGACAGTCCCCTCCCTGCCCTCTGTTGGTGCAGCCCAGGATGCAGTTGGCATTCTGGGCTGCAGGTGCACACTGCTGGCTCACATCCAGCTTCTTACCATCCGAACCCCCCAGTCCTACTCAACAGTGCAGCTCTCAGTGTTCTTCTCCTGGTCTGTATGCATAGCTGGAACTGCTGTGACCCAAGTGTGGCACATTGCTCTTGGCCTTGTTAAACCTCATGAGGTTCTTGTGGACCCACTTCTCGAACCTGTTCACGTCTCTCTGACTGTGTCCCTTCCTTCTGCCATGTCACCACTCAAGTCGGTGCCATCATAGAATCCTAGAATGGCCTGGGTTGCAAAGGAGCACAAAATGCTCACCCAGTTCCAACCCCCTGCTGTGTGCAGGTCGCCAACCAGCAGCCCAGGCTGCCCAGAGCCACATCCAGCCTGGCCTTGAATGCCTGCAGGGATGGGGCATCCACAGCCTCCTTGGGCAACCTGTTCCAGTGCCTCACCACCCTCTGGCTGAAAAACTTCCTCCTCATATCCAACCTAAACCTCCCCTGTCTCACTTTAAAACCATTCCCCTTGTCCTATCACCACCCACCCTCACAAACAGCCATTCCCCCTCCTGTTTATCCGCTCCTTTCAAGTATTGGAAGGCCACAATGAGGTCTCCCCAGAGCCTTCTCTTCTCCAAGCAAACTGCTGTGGGTGCACTCATTCCCACTGTCTGTGTTGCTGCTGCTGAGCACCGGTCTCAAAATGGACCCGTGGAAGGACACGGCTCAGCACCAGCCTCTGCCTGGACACGGAGCCACTGCCCATGGCCCTCTGGCTGCCACCACGCAACCACTTCCTTATCCACAGAACAGCCCACCCTTCAAGTGCATCTCTCTGATATAGAGTTAAAACCGTGGTGTGGGACCATATCTAAGGCCTCACAGAAGCTCAGGTAGGTGACATCACTGCCCTTTGTCCACCGATGCTGTCACTCCACCACAGAAAGCCACCAGATGGGTCAGGGTCAATTGCAAGTGGATTGTTTATTAAGCTCTGTTTTGCTTAAGAGCCTACTTCACACTGTTCCTCTATCAGCATTTACTGCAGTTTGCTTTGAGGAAGATCAGCCGTCTAGAAAGTGCTGTGCTGGAAATAAAGTCAGGAATTGGTGCAGCTATTTTTGGGGAGTTGATGGTGTGTTTTTATTTGGGATGTCTCTTCAGGTTTTGAAATCTTTGTGCTTCTTTCAAACAGTTACACTTGGAATATGGGGATATTGATGCTGTTGTTAAATAAGAGTATCACAGACCTTTAAGCTGCTACATCTGGTTCCCTTCTTCCTGAGGAGTGTGATGGTAAATCATCCTGACTGAGGGATTAAAAATGCCTTTGGAGCAGATGTTTTCTATTTTTAATGGGCAGTTTTATCTTCAGAAGAGACAAGATAAAAAGGAACAAAACCCCAACCTAAAGAGAGACATTTGTCCAATTCATTTTTAATTTCTATCTTTTCAGCACGGCAGTGAGAGGCAAACCCAGAGCTGCTTTCCCTGCCAGTAACGTATTCTCATCACAGTGCATAGAGATACTGTCAAATGCTGGCAAGACGATAGCAAATATTTAACGTTAGTGTACTAATTTCTTCTCTTTCTCCCAAATTTATACATTTATTAATTATATAATTTATCAGTTACACAGCCTTGCAGAGCTTTGTGTCCTCAGATCTGGTATTGCTGTGTTGTTATGAGGTGAGGATAACATAAATCATTGCTAAGCTGCAGTCAGTTGTCGTGGGAAGAGAGGAGTGTGCAGTTTCTGTGATGAGCAGTTTGCAATTTCAGCGTGCCATCTCTGAAACGTGCTAAGTTCAGAAGTGTTATTAACTTACTAACAGGTGTTGTGGTGGCATTTTGTAAATTAGAGATTTCTTGTTCTTGCATGTCTGGTTCTTACTGAGTGGTGCTGGTGACAAAATGGAAGGTAGGAATGCCATTCAGAGGGAACTCAACAGACTTGAAAGGTGGGCCTGGGAGGATCTAATGAGGTTCAACACAGCAAAGTGCAAGGTTTGGTACTTGGGCCGGAGGAATCCCAGGCATCCATACAGACTGGAAGGGGTGGTCTTGTATCCCTGCAGAGAAGGACCTGGGGGTCCTGATGGATGAAAAACATAATGTGAGCCAGCAGTGTGCTCCTGCAGCTTGGAAAGCAAATGGGATCCTGGGCTCCATCAGCAGAGGGGTGGCCAGCAGGGACAGGGAGGTGATTGTCCCCCTCTGCTCTGCTTTGTGAGGCCCCATCTGCAGTGCTGTGTGCAGGTCTGGAGCCCCCAGCACAAGAAAGACAGGGAGGTGTTGGAGAGGGTCCAGAGGAGCCACAAAGATGATCAGGGGGCTGCAGCACCTCCCCTACAAAGACAGGCTGAGGGAGCCGGGCTTGTTCAGCCTGGAGAAGAGAAGCTGTGGGGTGACCTCAGTGCAGCCTTCAGTACCTAAAGGGAGCCTACAGACAGGAGGGGAGTCAGCTCTTGGAAAGGGGAGATAACAGCAGGACAAGGGGAAATGGTTTGAAGTTGAGAGAGGGCAGATTTCAGTTGGATGTGAGGGGGAAGTTGTTTGCTGTGAGAGTGGTGAGGTGCTGGAACAGCTGCCCAGAGAGGCTGTGGATGCCCCGTCCATCCCTGGAGGTGTTCAAGGCCAGGTTGGATGGGGCCCTGGGCAGCCTGGGCTGCTGTGAGATGTGGAGGTTGGTGGCCCTGCCTGTGGTGGGGGGTTGGAGCTTTGTGATCCTTGAGGTCCCTTCCAACCTGGGCCATTCTGTCATTCTTTGAGCACTGAGTTCTGTTTCCTGGAAGTGTTGTCGTATGGAATGTAATGAGGGAGGTGGGATATTGTCGTGTGGTCTAGCAGAAATAAGTGTGTCTTTGGTAGTATCTGCTGTGCAGTGACTCGAAAGGCATGTCCTGGGTTTGGTTGTTTTTCAGACTCTGTTTATTTTCTGAGCAGTATCTTGTTTTGCACGTGTTCTTACTTTGGAACAACTGGAGCCTTCTGAACGTGTTTTTACTACCAAAATATGCGTGTTACGTAAAGATCCATTGAGTCAGTACAGCCAAACCGCTGGGTTGTCCCAGTGGTGCAGGTTAGCAGGAAGCCTTTTGCAGTCCTGACTCTTTTTCTCTCAGCTTGTTGCAGTTGCAGGTACAACACTTGGACCCTTGATTTTATACTTAACAATTTCTCCCAGTCCAGATGACGCCGAGGCTCAGACTTTGTACCATGGCTCCTGTGGGTCAGGTTGGTGCTTACGTAGTGGTTCTCAAGAATTGTTTGGTGCAACATGTAGCTGCTTCTTTTAAGGGCCAAATTACTTAAGAGCACAACAAGTCAGATCAAAATGGATTCCCATGTTAGCTGTGGTGTGTTGTTCCATGCCGGCTAACGACGTTGCGCTCTGAGCCTGAGATCACTGTATGCACCCCCAGTCATTCCTCCTGCTTTCTTCCTACATTCAGTGTTTTACCTGACATCCTCTCCCTGTAGAATAGAATATGTAGAGTAAGTGTACTGTCCTTGATACTGGAGCACCTGGTTTGTGTAGCAAATGCATAACTGGCTCTGTTTTTTCAGTGTCTCGCTATGAAATCATTTTCTCTATTAGGATGCTTAGGGCACAACTGCTCTTACAGCAGGCAGTGCTGCGCTGATGATTTCTTGTGGTGCTGCAGGTGGGGTCATTTCAAGTGCAAGGCCTTGGGGAGTGCAGCCTCAACCAGGAGACAGAACCAGCCAGGAAAGCAAACAGGACTTCAGTACGTAGGTTTGTGTTCACTGTATGAAACAGATCTCTCTGGAGCTGGAGGAGGGCTGAGTGCTCTCTGTTTGTCCTCATGATTTTTAGGTACTCATGCACTCCTCGTAAAGCCGAGGGAAATACAGCACGAGCTTTTCAGACATGAACTGAAGTTCGTTTTCCTGGTGGCACTGACCTGTGTTATGAAAACAAGTGGTCTGAAACAGCAAACAGACTGTTTGCATCTTGTACCTCTTGTTCTTGGTGTTTCTGTGGGGCATCTCAGAGGGTTCCTTCTCTGGAAAGCATGGTTGCAGCTCGTTTCCTAGTTGGTTACTAATGCTGGAGCAGTGCTCTTCGGAGAAAAGTGAGGCAGGACCTTAACTTGGCACTTCCTGGTGTTCCATTGTTTGTGAATTCAGCTCTCCTGTTCAGGAAGAACGTGAAAAGTTCCTGTATTATTGAAAACCTGCGGGCTTAAGTAAGTGTTTTCATGGAGTGGTTTTGGCTTTCTGGTGGCTTTTTTTTTTTTCTTCAGTAGTACCCAATCATGCAGACACTTCAGCTGCAGGACAGTGCAGAATCCAGCCCTCACAGTTACGTGGGAGCATCTGTCCTGGGGTACAGCACGAGGGCAGACGTTTGGCTGTGCTCTCTGCACCCTGCCTGGTGCCTTGGTTACCCACTCCAATATAACCAGCCCTGCTCCCACATTTGCAGCAACTGAATGGTTTGTTTGTCTTGTTCTTGAAACCACGTACAGAATGTCAATGTGGGGATGTAAGATTACTGTTTTGAGGCAATTAAAATATAATTTGTCTGGGGGAAGGTAGGGAATTTCCCTGGACTGTTATTTATGAGTCTATTGGCTATAGTTTGAGATGCTGTTAGTGCTTTCCTGACTGAGGCTGCCAGGGAAAACAGTGTATAGATTTGCTCTGGAGGGTGGGTTTTCTGCTCTTTTAGAGTAAGGTGGTTGTTGGGTTGGAGTGATTTGTAGTGGGAGAACAATTTGGGGCCAGGTGAGTTGTTGCAGCCCTCCAGCTTGTGTGGGTGGGTGCTGCAGCCGCCTGTTGCAGGTTTTGTGCTCCAGCTTAGCCTTGGAAATGGAAGCAACAATTCACCTCCACAAAATGAGAGAAATGCATTATCCTGCAGGGCATTGAAGGGAAGTGGTCCTCTGCTTATGTCACACCATACTTGGTTGGGAGGCTTGTATTCCGATACATGCTTTTCTGTAGGCCTCCTGCACTGCACCGTGTGGTTGTTACTTCCCATTCTCATGCCTCAGATGGAGTTTGATGCTTTAATTAGTTTTCTGGTTCTCAGGCATCTCCAAGAATTGTTCCAGCCCTTGTCCGTGTTGTGGCCGTGGCTTTTCATTGCCACGAGTTTAAGAGCACCTTAATTCAGTGCCCTGCCAGAATGTTCAGTTCTCTTTTCCTGGTTTTCCTGCGGAACGTTTGGGCTCCTCTTTCCACAGGTCACCCAGTACTCATTAGCAGGATCAGGAATAATTGCATGTTGCTCATTCTGTGACCGAATAGCTGTGGAATTTATAGAAAGATGGCTTTCTATGCATCTTCAGGAGAAATCTGCCTTGGCTTGAAATTTCCTCACAGCCATGAAGGGTAAACAATTTTCAGTTGAAAAGCAGTGCCAAAAAAGACTAATTTTTACAAATTCTTTGGGACAGGTTCAGCAACAGGTTCACCCCAACCTTTCAGCAAAGGAAGATTCCCTCTACTACATTGAGGAGTTGATACTTCAGCTGCTAAACAAGCTATGCATCGCCCAGCCACGCACAGTCCAAGACGTAGAGGTAAGATGAGCTACTGGAAAACCAGTGCTTGCTCCCACAATCACTGGGAGGAACAAAGGTATTCTGAGCAGTGCAGCTTGAAGTTGAAGCAAGGGGAATCTGAAGAGCAGAGCTGTTTTTCTAAACTGTTAAACAGTAGTCAAGTTTCATTAAGCAAGTTCAATTGGAAATTAATTTTCTTATGCCATATATCAGAGTAGAAATGGGTGGGAATTCTTGCTTTCAGCACTGTTTTTTAAAAATGCAAAGTACTTTGGAGGATTTTCTGCTGCTTGAATACATTTGGACTTAAGAGTGAAAGGATGCTGTAATTATATTTTTTTTCCCCAATCTTTGACATTACGCAGAAAAAAGAAATGTTGTAATGTAAGGTTAGGCCTGGACTGTGAGCTGAGGGGATGGAGCTGTGTGTTCCTGGAACTCACTGAGGCTCGTGTAATATTGCAGCTGTCTGCTTTTGTGTCATCAGTTAAAAATGAGAGCTTCCATGGAGTGTAGAGCACAGAGGGAGAAAGTGCTCTCATGTAGCTGTGATCCATTATAGCTTTGCAGAGTATTAATTTTGCATCAGTCTGCATGTCAAGGATTTTCAGCCTCCAACAAAATGAAGTCCTTATGCACTGTGCTATACGTTCCTCGTGGAAATAAACATATGCAAAATTACTGCCTGAGGAGTTCTAGATCCTGACTAGATGCAATAATCACCCTTTATTCAACATTGACTCGATTCATTAATAATTAAGTTTGGTTTATGATTAATATAATACTGATGCATAAAGATTATAGTATGACTAAATAAAACTTAATAGTCCCATAATAGCTCTCAGGATTGTTAGTGCTTTGAGTCTGGATTAGATGTGAAGCTGAGAAGTTCTGTGTTCTTTCTCCAGCTGCCAGAGACCATACCCTTCAGTACACAGGGCAACTTGAGAGGGCACTGATTACTTTATGCACCAACTCCATCGTTTTCTGCTTCTGAATTAAGATGATTGAGTACTCTGTGTGCATCTGAGTTAATTTGTTGTTAGGTATGTGTGTGCTCCACAAATTGCTGTGTGCAGGAGTGCTCACAGGCCTGTGAGGAAGCTGGCAGCTCTCTGAGCTGTGGTTATGGATGTCACAGCAGATGCTAAATCCTGTGTGTTGTGTTTTAAACATACCTGGCGTTTTAAAGCTGTGAATAATAAGACAGTGCTACACTTGGCACTGTAACAATTCTTCAGTATAGAAACACAGCTCTGTCTAAATAGTGGTAAAATATTCCCCAGGATCTTACTGTTCAGTAGGTCAGAAAATCCAGACCCTTTCAGAGCAGGGAAAGTAGAATTGAGTGATTTGTTATGGTTTGGTGGTGAGGTTGCTGACCAGCAGGCATGTGAGAGCTGCAGGTGAAGGCTCCTGGCTCAGCTGCTGCTGTTCTAAGCTGTTAAGAGATGATGTGAGAGCTACAATCTTTAAAGTTTATCATGCAGCTATTTACATAACAGCCTGGAGTTAAGAGAACTATTTGTGCACAGTACTAAACCTAAGCATTTGCAAGATGGAGATCAGAAATCCCAAGTCATAAACATTTTATAAATAGTAAAAGCCCTTCAGATGATCTCCAAGAAAACACTGGCAAAATCCTGGTGCAGGTGATACGTGGCTTGTCGAAGGACATCCAAATTCCACATTATACCTGTTTACATATGCTTTCCTGGTAGCTTTTCAAGGGAAACCCATTTCAGTGAGGTCTGCCTGCAGTGTCGGGCTGCTGCCCAGGAAGGATTGCAGTGCGTTCATCCGGCACAGGCAGCTGGCACAGAGGGCTGCCTGTTGGATGGCCATAGGCAGATGCTAGAAAGCTGCCTCTAGGAAGACCTCAGGCCTCCTCTTCCATTTCAGAGTATGTGCTGCACTACAGTAGTGAGCTGTGCAACAGCTTTTGGGGTTAAAATCAGATAATCTGCTGCAAACAGAATGCAGTCGCAGCATCCTGGAAAACAACTTGTTATATGTTGGCTGTTTAGCTTAGAGAAAATCTGTTTTTCCAGAGTCATTTAAGAATCAGCCATCAGTCCACTCCCAGCTCATAGGGGCTGCTGCTGCAGCAGGAAGCCTGGAGAGCTTGTGGAGAGAGGACAAGGGTTTTACATCTGTTAGCATGGGATTGCTAACGTGTGGAACTGCAGCCCAAAGCAGTTGGTTCTCTTACAGAGGGGTCATCCCACTGTTCATAGGCAGGTGGGGAAATGTGAATCCATATAAAACTTATATAAAAATGGCCTGAAATTGCAAAGTGCAACAGGGAAGGTGCTCCTGTGCAGGCTAGTGGAGCACAAAGTGCTATAGGAAACCTTCTTCATCAACTGCAGCTCTACTCACAGAATCATAGAATGGCCTGGGTTGGAAGAGACCTCAAGGATCACAAAGCTCCCACCTCTGCTACATGCAGGGCCACCAACCTCCGCGTTTTATAGTAGCCCAGGCTGCTCAGGGCCCCATCCAACCTGGCCTTGAACACTTCCAAGTTTGTGGCACAGCTGGAAGATCTGTGCTTGCTTTTTGTTTCTGCCCCAAACTTCACCTGATACAGTGTAAGTTGCATCCTTTTATGAAACAGGAACAATAACAACTTGTTTTCTTCACTTCAGTTGTGAGCTGTTGAGTGCTTCCTGATGTTTATATTTTGGTCTCAACTGCAATTCCTTACAGTTCATGTGATCTGAAGATCATAGAGCAGGAGCTGTTGTAAGAGATGGGAAGTTCCTTGTGCTTGGGACAGGAAGGTTGGTTGGGGTTACTGAGCACAGCTGAATAGGGTGAGAAGGAGATAATAGTAAGAAGTATTGCAAACACTGTGGAGGAGGATAATTCACCGTACTGCAGGGGAAGTAATTTGTTGTTTTTTAAACTCCTCTTTGATTAATGTAGTTAATCTGAGTGTGTCTGTTTGGACAGGAGCGTGTTCAGAAGACGTTTCCTCATCCCATAGACAAATGGGCCATTGCTGATGCACAGTCTGCCATAGAGAAACGGAAAAGAAGAAACCCTCTCCTGCTGCCTGTGGACAAAATACACCCCTTATTAAAGGTACTTAATGCAACAGTTGATACTGCTGCTTCTGCACACCACACATCCCAGCTGTACTGTTGCCCTTCAGTATAACCTTTAAAATTCTTTAATTTGTGTAGAATTAGGTAAGTTTCTCATATTGGCAGAAAGAGTAAGTAGTCATCATAGAACAGGACAAATACATTGCAGTGTGTAATACATATAGATTCCTGAATTCATCTTATGGGCTGATCTACTTTGAAACATAACTAGTTTGTTTGGGTTTTACTTATGTTAAAAACTAACTCAAATACCTTACCCACTTCAGTAGCACTGTTTTGATGGCTTTATTTATTTGGAAATGCTGCAGAAACCAAAACAGGAGAGAACAAGTAGATCCTGTTCCCCGTATACTGTAGACTAAGATGTGTATCACTGTCCTTTCATTTAGTGTTAAATATCACTGATACCCTTGTTTTAAAATCTATACATCTGCAGTGATATTACAAAAGAGCAGATACAGACATTATTGTTGCTGTGAGCAGTGTGACCATCTCTGTTTTCAGATATCAATTATAACAGATGTAGAGCTTCTTACTTGCAGTCAAGATTTCGTGCCACATGGTATCTATTCATATTGTGCACATGGAGATTTTTTTTTTAATGATGAAACAGCACTCTGATTTTTTTTTTTTTAATTATTTTTTTTTAGGTCAGTGTTGAAACACTTTCAGGTCTGTGCTGAATCAGTAGACTGATGCTGATTCAAACATTGCACTTTTTTTGTATTTCTTTTTCTGTTTTTGTTTCTGGTTTGTAGCCTAAAAGATGTTTCTTTCCAGTGTTGCGTGTGCCAGAGTTTCCAGCTGCATTCAGAAAACGTGATTTGGGCATAAGCAGAAACCAAAGTAATTTTCAGGCACCGTTGCTGTGCTCTGACACACAGTGTCTCAGTTTGTGACAGTTGATGAGATGGAAGAGAAGTTAGGAAAGATAACAGCATTTTGTAAGACCTCTCGACGACGCTGGTTTCCTTTTGTGAAATCTGTGTTAGACATGTCTGGACGTAGGTACAGAGCCTGCTTGGTTTTTTAACAGAAGTTACATCCAGTATTGAAGTTCCTCCAGTCAGGATACAGCAAATACCACAAGGAAATATTTGCAAACATTTACTTTGAGGCTGTTGGTTAAATTTCCTTTTGCTATCCTTTGCCCCTGCTGTCATATTGCTGTGAATTATCAACGCGGACAGGATCAATGTTGGTAGAAAACAAAATGTGTTAATGTCATTCCAAGTGAACTTTTAGAATAACAAGCATTTTTCCTCTTCTTTTCAATTTGTAGGAGGTCCTGGGTTATAAAGTAGATTACCATGTCTCTCTGTATATTGTGGCTGTCTTAGAATACATCTCAGCTGATATTTTAAAGCTGGCTGGAAACTACGTTTTCAATATACGACACTTTGAGATCTCCCAGCAGGACATTAAAGTATCCATGTGTGCTGATAAGGTAAGGAGGGGCACTGAAATAAGTCTTCTGGACAGGCAGGTTTTTTTAGAGGGTATGTCTGAAGTGGCATAGGAAGGGAGTCTCACTTAAATGCAGAAGCACTGCTCTTTATTTGTGCCAGAACTGTCACAGTAGAGACTTCACCTTAACTTGAGCCTGTTTTGGATCAGTAATACTTCTTAATAAATAAATACAAGGACAGAAAAACTTGTCTTCTGTTTCTCAGCTGCTACTGTACTCACGATGTCGCTTTTTCATGACAACTGCTTCCTTCTTTATAATAGAGAAAAGATCTTCAGTTTTCCATCTTCATTAATATGAGAAACATTTTCATTGAATTTTATCTTTCGTGGGAGGGTTTTGTCCAAACCTAGCAGTATGCCTTGGTTTCAGAGTTGGTTCTGCATGAATTGTAACTTGTTTTCTAGGTTGTACTAACTTATAAAGGGAAAAATGGCTTTGGCAACTGTTCCAGCCTTCTGCTGCCAAAGTTTAAATATTACTCCCTTGTGAAAGCGATCACAGAAAGTATTGTATTAAAAACTCAAAGGATTTCTCTGAACACACTGAAATAGCTGAGCTTGAGCCAAGAGTTAGAATCAGGCTTGCATGTAATTTTTTAACATTTCTTTGCTAGGTTTTGATGGATATGTTTGATCAGGATGACATTGGCTTGGTTTCTCTCTGTGAAGACGAACCTTCTTCTTCCGGGGAACTCAATTATTATGACCTAGTGAGAAATGAAATTGCAGAAGAAAGGCAATATCTCCGGGAGCTGAATCTGATAATAAAAGTATTTCGGGAAGCTTTCCTCTCTAACAGAAAGTTGTTCACACCTAATGTAAGTCCTTTAGTAGGTTATTGATATCTAATGCTAGTTTGTCATGTAACGTACCAATTTTACGTTAGCCACATTGGAAGTAAAATTGAATATGGTTTGTTGTATGTCAGTGCATAACAACTGTTGACTGCATGTGAAATAAAAGGAGGAAATTGCCACCAGTAGTATGCAGAGTGCTGTTCTCAGAGTGGAGTTTAATGGATGAGATTCCTGGTCAGATGCCAGAGATGGCTGATGCCTCCTCCTCATGTAGGTAATAGTTACACAGAAATCGTCTACCAAGTGTACAGGGAATGCAGATGGATCCTTGAATCAACGTTTGCAGTCTACACCAGGGCATCCTTTCTGTGGAAACTGCAAGTAAAACTGCCCTTGACTTCAGGTTCATGTGAACAGTCAACACGTGACTGACTGTAAAGGAAATCTCTGTTTGATAAATGGTTGAACTTGATATTTGAAATGATATTTGTGGCAAATTGTTTTTTCAGGATGCTAGTCCTAAGGGAAAAGCACAGCTCATGTAACTGAAGTAGTAGTAATGAGAGATGGGTGAGTCTTTTCATGGAAGGGAAGAGAAGGGGGCCAGGGCAGCAAAGCCTGAACTGGTTTCCTAGATTCCTGGTTCCAGAAGGTCATAAGAATTGGCAGCAGCAGACATTTCCATTGCTGCTGAGTGTGGAGGTCCCTCAGTAGCTGATAGGACATTGGAGTGTTATGCAGATATGGGGACAGAATTCAAATGGAAAACCTAGGAGAAGGGAGTGATGATTTGGAGCTGAGGAGCAATCTTTTGTTACTGGGGAATGGATATGAAAGACCTGGATTGCTGGTTTCCCTGAAGAGCTTGCTGTGGTGTAGAGCTAGCAGGAGGTCAGATGTAGCTGCACGGTTAGGATAAAAGCAGAGCAAAGTTTTGAGAAGTATGTTTCGGAGGGGTCACAAGAAGAAATGCAAGTTGTTGTATAGTCGGGTGTGTTTGTGGGATGTGAATTTGAAGTCTAAAAGTAGGATGGGGAAAAGGAAACAGGCAGCTCCTCTGTACCCAGGTAGTATTTTCCTGATGTAGCCAAGTAACTGCTTTAGTTTTACCTGTGGTTTTGAGGCTCTGACCTCGGAGCAATTTGAAATTGCCTCCTTCCTGTTGTGTTCCGAGAGAAGAACCAACAGAGGGGAAAACATCAGCTGCAAATTGTGGCTGAGAAGGACATTTCTGTCCAAAGCACTGAACAGGCTGTACCAGGACTGCTGCTGCTGTTCCTGGGAAGGATGATGTGCTTTCTTTTGCTGAGGTGAGAACTGTGCAAGGCTGGCTGTGTCCAGACAAGCTTGCAGGCTGGGGAGGCCATGAAATTTAACTTTCTTCCGATCTCTTCTCCACTTCCCTCTTGGTTCAGACTTCTTAAAAAGGCTCTGGTATTTCCAGAAGCAAGGGAAATGATTCTAAACGCTACTGAGATACATTTTGTGTTTGCAGGACATTGATGTGGTGTTCAGCAACATTTCAGATATTCATGAGTTGACAGTGAAGCTTTTGGGATTGATTGAGGATACTGTTGAAATGACTGATGAGAGCAGTCCTCATCCTCTGGCTGGCAGCTGCTTTGAGGATCTTGCTGAGGTACAGATTTTGTTTTGTTTTGCTTTTAATATTTTCGTTTGGGGCTTGTTAGGGTTTCTTTTAATCCCATAGTTTTGTTTTCTAAGTAAACATTTGGTCATGACTCAAATATCTCCAATAAGTGCATGAGTAGTGTGGTTCTTTTAATAAGTTCAGAACAGAGGCCTTCCCTCGCTGTTCTTTAATAGGTAAACTGAAATGTGTTTTCTACCTGTTGCAGACACTGTATCAAGCAGGTAAGCACAAAACTGAAATCTTACTTTGAGTGGGAATTAATTGTTACAGTTGTGCAGGGATGTGGATTTGAAAAGCCATTGTCTGGGACTGCTTACTAGAAGGTGGTGGTACATTGATTTCTGTAGGCCTTGGTGTCAGGCCCAGTGCTGCCCAGGCATTACAGCATCTGAACACAGCTCTGTGAGATGAGTGGCTTGAACTCCTCAGACAAATATTTTGGGATGAGATGTTCTGACCCAAAAGAGAGAAAGATGAACCACATAGCAAATGTGAGGCTCGTGGTTTGTATTAAAAGTACTGTGTTTAAGTAAACTGGGACCTTCTCCATTTCACTTGAGTATCTCTTATTAAGTATGGAGCATGTCTTATTAAGTAAATTATGTCTAATTTGTGAAATTGGAGGAATGCATGAACACACCGGTACCTTTTGTACACTCTCAATAATTACTTTATTGAGAGTGTGAAGAATACGTGTCCTTCAGCCCATGTGCTGTTCACTTAGGAATTTCCACAGAGATGAATTTCGCTGGCTTTAGTTAGCTGCTCATGTAATGTCACTTAAAAAGTCCAGTAGAATAGGTCTTAGTTCTTGAAATGTTAAAGTCTGTTTGCTGGTACAATGATAAGCATGTGAGCAACAAAATGAAATAGCTATTCTGTTGAAACTGAAAAGAGACTTAGCATTTGGACAAATACAGCACAATCGTGGGGAACAAACGTATCTGTTTATTGCAAAAGCTGCTCTAAGGCAGTCTGTGCTTTATGGGGAACATCTTGGTAAGTAAAAATCTGGCTTGCTTTTCATTAACTGAAAAGCTTTACTAGGCAATGAAGAATGTTATTTGTTAAACTTAGTTTTTATGCAGTTGATAAATTGTGAATTTAATAGTTCAACTAATACAGAAGATCTAGTTAACTATACTGTTCATTTGATGATCTCACATGTTATGATCACCTTTCTGTGAACATGTGTCAAAGTGATTGTTTAAGAGATTTGAAAGTGTAGTGTGTTTACTTGCTCTGCCTCATTGCCAGGCTGGTTTGCTTAGTGTTTCCATTGTAAAGGTTCTTCAACTTATCTGAAAGGATAATTAAAAACAAACAGCCCTTGCAAGCTGGAATTTTCCTGCTTTGTCTGTTTTTATGCATCAGTCCTCTGGAAGGTTTCAACATAAATATTTTGGTGTTTCTGAGACAAGGAGGTGTGGGGAAAATTTTTCCCTGGTGTAAAAGAAATGCAAAAGCGCGGTGCCTAATACAAGTGAAAATGGATATTTGCTGATATGATGGTAAAATTGTTTTGTTGTTGTTGTTTTAACTTGACATTAACTTTTACAATCCTGGGTACCACAGTTCTTTGTTATCACTAAAGAGATTATTTAAGGCAATATTCAGTTTGTGGCAGAATGTCTTGACTAAGGGCAAAGTGTCTTTGTGCCTCTTTTTAAATGTCCTTCAGAAGGCAGCTAACAAAGCAAATTTGTAATCAGTAGATTGTAAGCTCATTATCCTGGTATTTGCCTTTTCATAAGAGAGATTTTAGGTATCTACAGTGTAAAAAAAGTTGGAAACTTCTGCCCTACAGTAAAAGGGGCTGAACGGTACCAACACCAATCCAGAACTATATGCTGTATTAAGGTACTATAGATAGGCTTTTTGTCTTGGCTGGTATGGCAAAGAGAAACCACAGTGTACAGTGTTACCTTCCCCATCTTTCATTTGGGTGCTGTCAAATAGGAGTCCCGCTTTGTATGCTTCTAGGTAGTGGTGTGTACCAAAAAACGGGCTGTGAAAGTGCATTCAGATTCAGCTCAAGAAAATCAGCCTTTTCACATGGTGTCTGCTCATTTCTCATCAGCTGCTGCTGAACTGCCAAATCTATTTTCTTCCCCACCACAAGATAAAATCTGCTGCAAATGGACAGTGATGGTTAGAACTTGATGACTGTGAAGAGTGATGATAAGAATTTGCATGTAAAAAGAGAGTGCATTCTTTGCCTCTCATTTAGTTACAGCTGCCCCATGAGTAAGGGAGGAGATTCCTGAGTCCTCTGAGCCTGCACTGCTTGAGACTTCATCTGATGTTCAGATGAGCTTTTGTGATGCTCCCTACCCTCAAATTCTACATCATTCATCTGAAGAGCAGTTCTGCATTAAAGTGGAAAGAGAGACGTGCTTGTTCTGGGCATTGTGCCATCAGGACAGGATAACTCCGTGATTCGTGAGTGATTCAGCCCAGTGAATCTGCAGACTCAGGAACAGCTTGACAGGCTTTGGAGCAGGTGATGTATGGGCAGTGATAAATTATTCCTGCAGAGCTTCATGTAAAGTCAGGTTTTATCCCATCCTGCTGTAGTTGATAGTACAGAATCAGAGCCAGATAACCCATCCAGGGTCACGATTTCTGTGCCTGAAACTCCTGCTGTTGTCCTGCACAGGCTGCGAGGCGCACACAGTGGTTCTTGCAGATCTCCCACCCAGATGCTGTGGAGGTTTCAACTTTATCCATACTTTCTTACCTTGGAATTGGTGGGTCTGTACTTGAACTGGATGAAGATCCCTTGTTTTCTTGTAATCTTTTGGGCATGCTGCTCAGCCTACTCTTACTTTTCCGTACTTCTCACCAGAGTTTCACAGGAGCCAAATACTTCTTTCCTCCCGGTTAAACAGCTTGGCCCCTAAAGTCTCTTTTTAACCCTTTTGAGAGGACTTGAATCCAAAAGAACCTCACCGTAGTTACTTTGCCCCAGAGTGAGATACTTTCCCAGCTGTACTGCATGGCCGGAGAAAGGTGCGGGTTAGTGTTTACAAAGCAGTCTTTAAGCACAGCCCTCTGAAATGATGGCGGTACAACAATGCCTCCTTGTGACAGTTTCCAAAGTTCACCTGAAGTGTTACTTTGCTACACTTCTTTCCCAGTTGTTTTTCGTACTGGCAGAGAGGAGTTAAATAAAGCATTCGCTGTGAAATGTGAGTGGACTGAAAGGCAGAACTTTGCTCGTTTCCCACTGTTCCAGCAGAACAGTTTGTTAGTGATAAGTATGGTAAGATTGCACACAGTTTTTTCTCAGCATTCCTCAGTTAAAAAGTAGAAAAGATTTGTGAATTAGTGAATGTTTTCTTATTGCAGAATGGATCTTTGGAAAAATTCTACTTGTGTATTAGCTTATTAACAGGATGAATGTTACCAACAGGCATGGGAATATCATGCATTCTTCTTGTATGTATATAATTCTCTGCCTTTGTTTAGGAACAAGCCTTTGATCCATATGAAACCTTGTCCCAGGATATTCTCTCTCCACAATTTCATGAGCATTTTAATAACTTAATGGCAAAACCTGCTGTTGCTCTTCACTTCCAGGTAAGTGCAAATGAGAGATACTGAATTGGTTTGGTTCTCACGTTTGGAAGGTTTGCAGTAGGGGGTTACCTCTCATACCTGCCATTTCTATTTCTGTTTTGCTTTCTAACACCAAGCACAAGCACGAAGGAGTGTTATTTTCTCTTGCTTCCTTTCATACCCCAGGTCCTCATGTTTAGGCACTAGAACTGACAGTTTTTCTTGACCTGTTTATTCACCAAGATCATCTGTGATTTATTTATTTATTTATTTTCAACCTCTGCCAGCATTATGTTTCTGCTAAAGACTACTGTTCAGAGGAGAGCTGAGCTTGTGTTCAGTAGCATACTCAGAGGAGCTGTGTTCCCAGCTGAACCCATCACAGTTAGTTTGTAGTTTGGGGCTCTGTAAGATGAGTTTCCTCTCCTTCATGGTGAGTGTTTTCATTCCATCTCTGAGTGTTTGGTGAGATGGATGGTTGCAAATAGAAAGCTGCAAACCCTATTCCAGATTAAATTGGAAGTTGAGTCATTAGATGATGAATCTGGGCTCCTCTTTCTCCTCAGCACTGGAGGTGTGGGCTTTCCTGGGGATGTTCCTCTGCACTTGTCCTAGCCCTGGGGTAAAAACAGATCCAGGCTCTGGGCTGTTGGACACATAGCAGCTGACTCTGGCAATTGCAGAGTTGTGGCCTTGAGTCTTAAACAGAGGGGAGGGGTCATTTCCAAAATGGAGATCAAGAAATTTGGATTCTATTTGGTCATTATCTTGGGGTGGATGGTGGCAGGGATTTCCTGGCCTTTGGAGGATATCTCCTCATCTTAAATGCTGAATTACTGCTGGGAATGGGAAAAGATTTCTGATGCGTTTTCTAACTCCTAAACTTGTGATGTCTCACTAAGGAAGGGGAGATACTAATATTGATTTCCTCAAAATGTAATGACTCCTCCATATCTCTGTGGTAAATTGGCTGTAAACTGAAGCACAGAACGTGCAATTTGAAAGGAGGTGTAATTAGAGAGAAGTTGATGACAAATACAGGAATTCTGACTGCTCTCTTACACTCCAGTGTTTTCTTCAAGTTCTGCAGCTAAGTGTGGCCCAGATAGAACATGTTGTATTGGAAATGGACATGAACACTGTCCTGCATTCTGAGATGTGTCCAAAAGGTGTGCAGCTTAACCACAGTGCATTTTTTTTTTTTAGGTCTTGTCACCTTGAGCTGTTGCTATTGAGGGCTGCAGATGGTAAAATGTAAAGGTGCTAAGGATTGTAATATGAGGGTCTTGAATATCAAAAGATGCTTATAAAAATGAGTGGTGGGTGACTTGGTCCTCTAGCTGTTACATCTAATTTGCTGCTTCTGGCAATAATGCAATCCATTCAGGTGCTCTCTGTGCAGCTGTAGCACTTGTAGGGGTTGGAGATGTTCTCAGAGCTTGCTGGTGAGTATGCATCAAAATCCACCTTAAGCTTCTGATAGGAAAAAAAAAGATGATTACAGAGCCTGGAGGAGCATTGTCAGGTTCTATTGCTTGATTTGTTAGACAGATGTTTTTGGGAACTTTACTGTCTTCCTCACTCGTAAGCACAGAGTAATGTAAATCAGAAGGGACACTCTGAATGCATCCAACCTAACCATCTTGCTCAAAGCAGGGCTGACTTCAGAATTCCACCAGAGTGCTCAGGGCTTTGTCCTGCCCTGGTTTGAGTGTTTCGTTGTAAGTAATCCTGTTTGTTTTTTCTTTTCAGTCTACTGCTGAAGGTTTTAAAGAAGCTGTACGATATGTCCTCCCACGGCTCATGCTTATCCCAGTCTATCATTGTTTGCACTACTTTGAGTTACTGCAGGTAAGTGAAGCCACACCTTCTTCCTGCTGAAAACCTTTTCTTAATGTGGAGAATCTGAGCTTTGAAATAAGCAGTTAGATTTTACTTGCTGCAGCTTAACACTGAAAAACATGACAAACATCAAAATGACATCAGAGTGTGTCTGAAAAGCAAATTCATGTGAAAAAATCCCCAGAAGCACCTGTTGCCCCAATAAGAACATTTGAAGTAACTGTGTATCTTATTATACAAACCTTGACTGAGCATGAGTTCAAATATTGTTAACAGTGCAGTGCATAAATCTTTTAATCATTTCTTTACTTGAGTTCTGTGTTTTGTATCCCTTCAGTACAAACCTAAGCATAATTTAGATAAGTGTGACCAGATGCTGAGAACACTGCAGCTGTATCTCTGTTGATCTTATTGGTGCTGGGAGGAGCACTTCCCTTCAGCAGAGTCAGAATGACCTGTTCTTAATTTTCAACCATTTGCCCTGAGTGCTAAAGGGAAGAGATGCTGCAAGCAGTGCCATTTTTCATGTTGTACCACACTTTGTCTGTGATGAGAAGTAATGAAGATGAGCTCTACTGTGTTCTTATTTTCTATCATCTAAGAAATGGCACTGGTGAACTACACGGGCTTTCAGGAATTCCTGTTTAGGTGCTAAGAAGTTATTCCTGTCGGGTGTACTTTGGGTGTCTTGCTGTACAAATTGTTTACGTTGGCAACTGGCCTGTATGAGCATTTCTGTGCATTGAGGCATTACTTCCATTAGAAGAGCCTTGCTTGATTTCACCACAGATGACTTCTACTTGTTTTATTCTGCTGTGCTCTAGCAAGGTGGTTCGCATCAGCAGATACTTCCCTTGGGTATAACAGCTAAAAGCCAAAAGGTAACTGAGCATGTATCTGTTTTGCTTACAAGGAAATGTTTCTACAGTGAGTTATGAAATCAGAGGTCAGCAGTCAGCAGGAATTTAATGTCTGACATCCGTAATAATCATTCTTGAATAAGAAGCTGTCTTTGCTGTAGAGAGTGCAGTATCTCAAAAAATACGTGGAGCTTTTTTAAGTAGCTGAAGACTGTGTTTATAAAAGGTGTATCTTGCATTGGGAAAGTTTGTAATGCAAATAAGTTTAAGTGAATTATGAACTACACATGATATACTTAAATGGGTGAAATAAAATATCCTGTAGCTATAGCTTGCATTTTGTTAATAGCATCAGAAATTACACTTTTTTTTAAGTTCTTACCGTAAATACCTGTATAGTATTTGTACAAGTCTAAGCAATCTATACTCTTTCTTTGCATTTCATAGAATCACAGAACCATAGAATGGCCTGGGTTGCAAAGGCCCACAGTGCTCATCCACTTCCAACCCCTGCTGTGTGCAGGTCGCCAACCAGCAGCCCAGGCTGCCCAGAGCCACATCCAGCCTGGCCTTGAATGCCTGCAGGGATGGGGCATCCACAGCCTCCTTGGGCAACCTGTTCCAGTGCCTCACCATCCTCTGGCTGAAAAACTTCCTCCTCATATCCAACCCAAACCTCCCCTGGCTCAGTTTAAAACCATTCCCCTTGTCCTATCACCATCCACCCTCACAAGAGTAGGAAACTTTGTAATCTAGAACATCTATAATCCAATGTACAGTCTTATCAAAGGAAAGAAACTGAAGCCTAGAAAAAGAACAGTTGGTCCCTTATATGGTTTTTTCTTCTTTTTTGATCATCTGTGCTATGACTTTGCATACACTGAATTAGATAAGCAAAATATCAGTCACTTAATTTGGCCCACAAACCTTCTGCAGTGTTTGGATTACCACAGACTTATAGTCAATTCCAATTCCAAGTGACTTAAATTTTAAATCTGGACGTGTTTCTGTTTGATAGTCAGCTTAGAAAAAAGCTTAAGGAAAAACAAACCCTCTGTAGCTGTCAGTACCACGGGACTGTGTGTATCAAGAGCAGCAAATCTACGTGACCACAGTTTTCATACTTCATAAATCTTGTGCTGCTGTGAGGAGTGGTTTGAAAGTACAAACTGCGGGCAGTCAGAGCAGCACAGGTCTGTGAGCACTTAGAGCTCTGTAATTTACGTCTCCCTTTCAAAGTAGTGCAACTTCCCTTTCCATAAAGGTCTGTTGAGAGTATGGTAAGTCTCTGAACTTCTTAAAATGTTCTTTCATACTGAAACAACACAGTTTAGTGACCTGTATTGTTATTATACTGAAGGTCAGGCCAATTGATGATGCATTGTTTCTTAAAGCTGGCAATTAGGGCACATCAGTATGAAATCAGAGTGAAAACATAAGGGCCAGCCCTGGGAGAATGTGACCATTAGCCTGATTTTTACAAGCTGCACAGTGTCTGTCTGCTTTGTAGGGGAACAATAACACACATCCTCCTGATGAGTGGTTGTTTTGTGTTCTGTAATTCTCAAATTTAAGGCTGTTTGTGAGGGTGGATGGTGATAGGACAAGGGGAATGGTTTGAAACTGAGACAGGGGAGGTTTAGGTTGGATATGAGGAGGAAGTTTTTCAGCCAGAGGGTGGTGAGGCACTGGAACAGGTTGCCCAAGGAGGCTGTGGATGCCCCATCCCTGCAGGCATTCAAGGCCAGGCTGGATGTGGCTCTGGGCAGCCTGGGCTGCTGGTTGGCGACCTGCACACAGCAGGGGGTTGGAACTGGGTGAGCACTGTGCTCCTTTGCAACACAGGCCATTGTATGATTCTATGATGATTCTATGAAATTATTAGTGAACAAACCTGTAGTTTTTTCTTTCCTGACAGAAGGGTTGCTTACTGTTTGTGTTTTAGACCATTGTGCAGAGAAGGTAGTTCATTTTTCATAGCCTGTCTTAGGTTCTCATTGTAATAAGAGTTCTCCATCTCCTGGGATGCTCTTAACTCCTGTTACTATTGATGGGATCAGCTCCTGTGTGCACGTTCTTAATATTGCCTCTTAGCTTCAAAGAATGAAGTCTGGCAGATAGTCTGAAAAGCAGTGTTGCTTCTTTTAGCTGTTTTTATCTTTGGCATACAACAGGATTCTCTATGAGAGAGAATTAAACAGTTTTGTTTTTGTTTTTTTTAATTAGGGAATTCTAACAGGGAAAATGATGGAAGTCTTTTCTTGCCATCACTTCCCTTTAGGTTTAAAATGTTTAAGATGTCCTCAGTCAACAGCAGTGATTTTTTTTTTAAAAGCAGAGTGTTTTTTGGGATAGAGAAAGCATTTATTCAACAATACCAGTATATGTTATAAAGCACTGGTGATTGCTGCTCTGTTACCATTGTGTTTGGCTGTAGGAGCCTTGGTTGAAAGAGAACTGGTAAAAGTAGAAGTGGAAAAGGAACAGAATGTTGAAATGTCACAATTTCTTGGCTTCAGTAGAGAAAAGCTAAGTATGAGACTGTTGCTCCTGAAGAAAGCTTCCAACAAATCTGGTAAACTCCCCCAAAGACTCTGAATTGAGATCTGGTTTACAGAAATGCCAGTCTGCTGTTTGCTCTTTTGCAAAATAGCAAAACTAAAATGGGTGAAAGCTGAGAGAGGGCATTGGAATGGGCTGCACGGGGAGCCTGGAGGATTTTGAGAAGCGTGGAGATGTGGCAATTAGGGACACTGTGTAGTGGGCACAGTGCTGGTGGGTCTGTGGTTGGACTTGACGATCTTAGTGGTCTTTTCCAACCTTAATGATTCTATGAAATGAAAATATGAAAAGCTTGAGAGTTCCTTCAAGGTGCAGGACTTTGCTTTTTGGTACACAAGCCTTTATGTGCAGCCATTTTATACACGTTGTAGGGTCCTCTTTCCTTAAGCAGGAGGCAGAAATTTGCTTGGTGTGTCTGCTCTTGATTAGCAGCTGTAGAGAGGACACCAGGAAATGGCCTTGAGCACCTTGAGTCAGAGGGCAGGCCCTGCTGCTGCAACTCTTTACTGATGTTGATTGCTTGTTCAACAGAAGACAAACCTCACCGTGGACTGTTTTGCAACAGGTAATTTACAGGAAAGGTTGAAGGATGTCACACTGAAGAATTATCTTGAAACATGACTGGTAGTGATCAGAACCTATTAGATTTTGCAAAGAGATAACTAATACGTTCTGACTGATCTCCATAATTGATTGTCTGAGTGTTCTGTGTTTCAGAGCACCCTGCTGAACACTTGCGAGGACAAGCACCTTAATGCTAGCAGTGCAGAGGGACATTCATTGCTTCACTGGTCTTTCAAGCTCCAGTAATGTTTTTATAATTGCTGTCAGTACCAGAGTTCCAGGGAATATTACTGACTGAATGCAGTGGGAAGAACTCAAGGGGTCATACAGTCTGTACAGGTCCTGAGCAAGGTGCAAATGCAAGATAGGGAAGTCTTTTAAATCCTGGAAATGAGCAGTTCAAATCTGTGGTTATGTCCAAGGCTTTCCTTTATTGCCTAGAGAATATATTCTGCCTTCTCGTGTGACTCTCAGGCACAAGATTGCTCCTGATTCATGCATGTGACTTGTTATATTGTCGTCAAGCAACACAAAGTCTATGCAATTCTGCCTTTTGATCTTTTCCTCTGCTACCTCATCGCTGACACAGACAGAGAAACCCTTTCCAGTATGCTACAGCATCACCATGGCATCCTTTCTCTAATGAATACTGCTTTTCTGTTTTCTGACAGTTTTCTGTATAATAAAGTGAGAAGTTAATACTCTCAATTTATCATCACTAGTATCTTAAATGTATATCTATATTCTGATTATATTCCTAACTATATCTGATGTAAGAAGGACCCTTTTCTCCCTTTTCCTAAAGATTTACCTATTTTCTCTGTCTAGCAAACATGTTATGCTTTTGTATCTGCTGTTTAGACAAAAAGATGCTTGATTAAAAGCAGGCATTTGGAAAAGCAGATGTTGGAGTGATTACAGAGAAAGAGACACATTTGAGGTAATCTGCCTGATCGCCAGGGATCTGGGCATTAACTCTGGGACTGGAGTGGGTTACTGGGCAAGTGGAGGCTTTGTTTTCAATACCACCACCAACAAAAAGTCAAGTATGCCATTTGCTGTCTGCTAGCTGGCAAAGCTCGTATTTTGGAAAGGGTATGCAAGAAATTGTGCTCAGGACAGGGGAGGAAGAAGAGTATTAGATCAAGCAGCTTTTCCCACATTTAGGATTTTGTTCTCTTCAAGTCATTTTTATGTTCTTTGCATTTCTGTGCCTCATACAAAGGGAAGGGTTTCCACAGAGATAGACGTCTTATTTTTCCCTTCCCTGCACTGTTCCTCAGCTCATAAACTTCCTAGAAATTTTTGTGAAAATTTCATTTTTCTAATATGCAAGATGGAGTTTGGGCATGTGCAAAAGAAAAATCATAGTAATTTCAATTACGTGAAGAGAGTGGACCAATCTGGTCAATTCCTGTTCTCTCAATTACTTTTAGAGGACGCTACATATCCTTGCTGAGGGAACGTAGTGGGGAAAGGAAAAGAAGGCTTCTGCCATGCTGAGTGATTGTAAGTAAGATTTCTCTTAAAGTATGGAGGTAAAACAGAGTTCATCCGAAATTGTGTGGCATATTGTCTTGATATTGCCCAGCAATTCTGTTTGCCTGAATTTTCTTTAAGGTATTTATACTATCTTGAACACAAAAGGGGTTAAAAACAAAAATCTCTTATTTATATCAGTCGTGCGTTAGGAGTGATGACCTTAACCAAAAAGTGGAATTCTCTGAAAAGGCCTTTCTCAAAGCATGCTGCTGTCAAAAGTAACTAGCTTTCCTATCTCCATATGTTTCATATTCAAGAAGTTTCAAACCAGTGGCAGAGACAGATTTAGTCTTTGTGTTGATTCCCACCATTTACATTTTGCTATTAGTAGCACATCTCGAATTTCAGACTTCATTTAGGATGGGAGAGTTTGTCATGTGAAGTTAATGCAGATTATTGTACTGAAGATGGCTGAATTTAGAACAGTAAGAAGAAAAAGGTAAACACTGGTCATTCTGTCCTTTAAACGTGCTCTGAAATGTTAAGGTTAATTGACTCGTTGAAGTATCACATGTAGTTACGCAAAACAGCATTTAATCCTGGACTACTTCAAAACCCCAAACTATACAACAAAATTCTTACCAGCTGTGAAACAACATTATTGAAGAGATCACAGAAAAGACATCTCTGACAATTGGCATCAGTTATTTGTTCTGGGTTTTCTTCCTACACTCCCGACCTCTCTCTGCTTTTGTACAGACCACTCCTGAGTAGCTGATGTATTTTTTGGGGTACGTGCATTGCTGGTTTTGGGAGTGCTGCTAGGCACGACTCTTTTGTTGACTGGAAGCCCTTGATTTCACTGAGCACGGTGAAAAGCACTGTAAGAATGTTTGTCAGTCTTCCTACCTCTGTCTTTTAGACAAATCTGAAAGTAAAATGTTCTTTATGTGTTACAGCAACTGCAGGAATGCAGTGAAGATGAGGAGGATCGGGAGTGCTTAAAACAAGCCATTACTGCTCTTCTGAATCTCCAGTGCAGCATGGAGCGCATCTACAGCAAACACTCCCCAAGACGTCGGCCTGGGTATTAAGGCACAAACTTATGTGGTTTTCCAATATTGGCAGAGAAAGAAAGAAATTATGTGGAAGGCATTGTTGTTTTTTTTCTAGTTACTGCGTGTGTTTCCTTTTCAAGAGATGTCTTTGTGACCGTTTCCATTGTAAATGGAATAGCAGCCCAAAACCTTCAATGAGTAACGTCAGTATCTTATCCTTTCACTACATGTGGCTTATTTGGAACAGTAAACTTGGTTAGGGCATCTAGGGGGAAGAAATAAGGATGTTAATTTAGTTAATGTAGTTGGTTTTCAGTCTCTTGGGATGGAATGTGCCCACTGTGACTTTTTCTTTTATCCTTTCAAGGGAGCCAGTTTGTCGCTTCTATAACCGGCAAATAAGAAGCAAGCACTTGGCCATCAAGAAAATGAACGAAATCCAGAAAAATATTGATGGCTGGGAAGGCAAAGATATTGGGCAGTGCTGTAATGAATTCATAATGGAAGGCACCTTGACAAAAATAGGAGCTAAACACGAACGACACATCTTCCTCTTTGATGGCTTAATGATCAGCTGTAAAACTAACCATGGCCAGTCACGGCTCCCCGGTTACAGCAACGCGGAGTATAGACTGAAGGAAAAGATAATCATGAGGAAAATACAGATTATTGATAAAGATGACACATCTGAATATAAACATGCTTTTGAACTGGTGTCTAAAGATGAAAACAGTATACTCTTTGCTGCCAAGTCTGCTGAAGAGAAGAGTAATTGGATGGCTGCTCTGATTTCCCTCCAGTACCGGAGCACTCTGGATAGGATGCTCGACTCAGTGCTACTGCAAGAGGAAAATGAACAGCCACTGAGGTTGCCCAGCCCAAACGTGTACCGCTTTGTAGTAGAAGATTCTGAGGATAACATTGTTTTTGAGGACAACTTGCAAAGCAGGAATGGGATTCCCATCATCAAAGGAGGAACGGTTGTGAAATTAATTGAGAGGCTAACGTACCATATGTATGCAGGTACCCTGTACACTTGATACATATGTGTTTTTGAAGATGGTGCACATATGGGTGATGAAATTGGTCCTTTCATCTATTGTTTGCCTTTTTTTTTTTTTTTTGGTTAAATGCAATGTGAGATTTGCAGAAGTAACCAATATCTGTTATTAAACCGAGCAGCCTCGCTTGCAAAGCTTTAAAAGAGCCTTGGGGCTTACAAGACCCCTTCCTTCCCCACAACATATCAGTGGACTACTAGGAGCTACTGATGCTTTCAGCTAACCTTTGCTTATTCATTTCCCAAGACCCTCATGGCTAACGCAGCAGGGCTGTCACAGGCTGTGTGGAGGAGGAGAAACGTTGGAGGCCATTTGTTATGCTTTAGCCTGCTGCTTTCTGAAGCCCCTCAGTAGGAAAGGATGCAAATCGCAGTCAGTTCCTCAGGCTTTTCTGTGAAACACGATATCAAAGCCGCAGAAATTAGGCTTGTAGTTATTGAATGTGCTTACACTGCTGGAAATATTTGATAGATCTTATGTACGAGTCTTTAAAAACACACACACTGTGTAACAACTAAAGCTGGATTGCTTTGAGCTGTGTATCTTAAAAAAAGAAAAGAGAACACCGAAATTCAGTGTTGATCCAACTAGGGGTCATGCAAGTAACCCATAGCTGTGCTGCCTGTGAATTCCAAGTCCTCCACATCTAAAATGTGCTGGGTTTCTGTGGCACGTGTCTTTTTCAGAGTGAACTGGTGTATTGGAGTATTAGTTTGACAGCATAACTTTATAAGCTTTTATAGCACAAATTCTTGCTGCTTTGGCCTTGGGGATCTTTGGTGAAGGCATTGTCTCATGGGTTCCCATGTGCTTTTCTCCAAGCAGTGTTTGGAGCCAAGGCTAACAAACCCTCCTTCTACAAGGACATTTCAATAACGTCACAGGGAGGGACTCCTAGCAGATGGTGGTGGTGCTTTATCTTTGTGTTTAGGTAAAAATACGCTCATAGCTGTTCAGTTTAGTGTATGTTTGTGCTAGTTTCAGGTTTGGTGGGAGCAGGTTTGTCCCAGCTCAGAGGCTCTTCATTTGCACAACGACCTTTGTCCTCACAGCTCACCAGTTGGTACTGGGCTGCCGTGGGACGTAGCAGATGCAGAGCAGCAGATGCAATTGTTAATCTCTTGCATGTGACTTGTGAGCTGCTAATAGAAGCACGCTGCTTGTATTTTCTATTGTACTGAAATTGTTACTTTAAAAAAATAATCTAAAAAATAAGGTGAGGGCACCTGCACAGCGCTGAAGGCAGAGCAGCAGTCACCTTTTGGAAAGGCTTGCAGAGCAGAGAGAGCCTGTTCCATTGTAAGAGGAAGATTTTCTTCTAGAAGTGTCATAAATAATACCCAAGAGTGACGTGATGTAGAAGCAGAACTGGCCAGGCCAGCACTAGGGTGCAAACTCAGCAGCATTATCACGGAATGAAGCACCATTACTTCTGGTTTGTACAGGATCCCTTAAAGGCATTGAACAGTGCTTTGCGGGGAAGTAAGCCTGCCTAGAAGCATCCTTCTTTGTCTTTTGTGTGTCTCTTAGAGAAATTAGTTGACTGCATGTTGATTGCTGGTGTGAGCTGCCTGCACTAAACGCTGACAGGTTCAAGATTATTTACAGACCAGCAAGAAAAGGGAAAGGCTGTGAACAACTCCAAACATTTCTGAGGGAACATCTGCCCATGCACTTCTCCAGGCCTGGTTTTCCTTTATTTCAGCCTTCAGTTGCTGCTGTGCACCAGCCACGGGTGACTGTGTGTGGGTGGAAGGATTAGGACTGGGTGATGACCCTTCAGGATCCGCAGTGAAGTGGTTTGTTTGTCGGCTTGCTTATTCACAATCTGGGAGATTCTACATGAGTGGAATTGAAGGAAATTAAAGAGACGTTATTGAAATTGGTGGGAGGATTTGTAATTAATTATTTAATTAGATTTCTATTTTTTATGGCAGATGTGTCCTTAGTCTTTTGTTACCCAGCGTTTGTGTAATGTGCCACCTTCCTCAGTGTCCAGGTTGGTACTTTGGGGATGAGTTACGATTCTCTTTTTGAAGTGGCCGTGATCTTTTGCCCAGGCTGATAGGTAGCCTTCAGCTGGGGGAGTAAAGGAGCAATGTTTGTATTTGCAGCACCTCGGTGCAGTGGCAGAGGACTGGGTGCTCTCCTCAGCTCTGTGCTGGTTAGTTGGTTTGACAGAGCTTTGCAGCAGATGCCCGTTGGACTTGCATTCCTTACTGCAGAGGGGTGAGCTGATGGGAGTGCTGGAGCAGGTGACAGGGCAGAAACTATACTTCAGATGTGATACAGAGTGCACCTAATGCCTTTGATAAACAGACTGTAATTGATGCATGCTCCTAAGACATCAGTGTGCCAACTGAAACACGTGTTGGGCTCAGCTAAAATGCCAGGAAAGGTAGGTTGACACTTGGCTGAGAGTTGCAGTGGCTTGTGGACAGGCATGTCTGGTGGTAACACTCCAGCCTAGTAGAGAGGAGCAGCAGGAAGGAGGTGTGGTGGCTCCTGGAGGTGCAGCATCTGGAATTGCTGCAAGTATTTGCTTTGTAAGGTCTCTGCTTCTTGTAATGCTTTCACTGCTGACTGCCCTGCAAAGGGTGCCTGTATGCTGCTGTGGCGTGGCTGGGCGAGGTGTGCAGTCTCTGCTGGGGAGATTATTTTAAGAGCAGGTAAGGCAAATGTTTTGTTGGGGTGATAGATGTGTTTTTGATGTGCAGATAGTAGATAGCTTAGTTCTACTGTGTTTTCTTTGTCTTTATGAAATCACCGAATAGCTTCCTATTCAGTGAGTGTAAGGCATTCCGTGTGCCAAGGTTGAGACACAGTGTTTGAGGGAGCATAGCACGTGCCATTGAATTCTTCAGCAAGGCTAAATCAAAGAGCTGAATTTTCAGCAGTATCAGTTCTGGTGTTTTCTAAACCACGGTGCTCAACTTACTGTATTTCTATATTCTGCCTTTACAGATCCCAATTTTGTACGTACTTTCCTTACCACGTACCGTTCCTTTTGCAAGCCCCAGGAACTGCTGAGTTTACTGATTGAAAGGTAAGCAGTGATCATCCTTTCTGGAGATGCACAGAAGGGCTCTGTGTTCCTTTACCATCTCCTTTTCTGCTCGGGTTCTTGGTGCTCTGTGTGTCATACGTTTGGCAACCAGGAAAAACAGGGAAGGTCATCAAAAATAACTTTAAAAATGGGCATTGATCTCTCTTAATGCAAGCTTTTTTCTTTTCCATTTTGTTAAATTAATACCTGAATGCCTTACCAGCTCTAGTACTCAGTGTGCCTCAGCTGCCAGCTGGTTATGTTTTGAACTGCTTCACTTGATCACAAGAGCATATTTGTGTGTGTCTCAATGCAAATAAGAACTGAAATGTTCTAGTCAGTTTGTTTGAAAGGCACAGACTCTAACTGTAAACAGCATGTTAATGCAGTGTGATAAAGCTGCTCTGCAGCTTTCTTCTAATCTTCGCTTAATCAAGCTAGCAGGTAGTTAAAAACCTTCTATCCTAGTCTAGACGTCTTGTGATGACCAGAAAACCAGCAAATTATCAGGGTGAGGGCAGGGTGTGTTAGCACAGCATTGCTAGGGGAGGAGGGAATTCCAGGCAGACTGGATACTGGATGAGTGAGTGCTTGAGTTTCGCTGCATTGAATTTCTTTAAATAAAATTGCTCTTCGTATCCTACATAAAGGGTTTGTGTTTTATCTTAATTACCATCAGTTTTCTGGTGCTTGTATTCATAGGTTTGAAATCCCAGAGCCTGAGCCTACTGAAGCAGACAGGCTGGCAATCGAGAAAGGGGAGCAGCCCATCAGTGCAGACCTTAAGCGATTTCGCAAGGAATACGTCCAGCCAGTGCAACTCAGGTTTATTTGCTTTTAAATTTGTTCTGTTAAATCCAGATTTGAGTTTGGTGATTATATTGCGTTCCTGGAGACAGTAATCTCTTTAGGAGACTGCTGTGCTGTCGAGTAGGGACTTATCATTGTCTGTGACCAGACTAATAGCCCAAACCATGTTCTGATTAGTCATACTGGCTTCTGTTGTTGTTGTTGCAAGTCTGCTTGGTTCTCTGCTGCTCACAGCTGTGATCTCTGCCATCCACAGGAACGCTGTATGGCTGCTATGTAAAGCGACAGTGGGTGAGAGATGTGCGGCTGAAAGCGATTCTGACGGCATTTTGAACAGATTCCTTGTTAATAGGCCCTGTGAAGATAGTTTCTGTCTCCATGTTTTCAGACCTCTGGTATTTTTCTCCCTTTCCCAGCCCTAGTGATGGATTTGCACAAAGGAAGACTCTTGTCTGCGCCGTGCTTTGCAACAGGCTGCAGTGAATCTTCAAGATCTTGCTGACCAAGCTAACTTGGGGAACAATTAAGCATTTCTAGCATGAATGAGGCCAGTTGTTTCCCTGATAGGAAAGAGTCAGGAGGAGACACAGATCACAAGAAGTATTTGCTAGAACAGCTTTTATTCATTACACTGTTATTAGTGGCATCAAGCTGTTATTATGAATGGCAGATAACCAGGGGCCCAGTGCCCTCATCTTTTTCCTCCTTGCACAGTCATTCACAGTTAACCTGCTTGGAGCAATTTCCACTTAAGTGGAGGGTTATGACATGCCAGTTCCTTCAGTATAGGTGTTTAGAAAGTCACTTAAGGAGTGCTTTTTTTTCATCACATACCCATGTACAAATATTCCAAACAAAACACCCAAGCATGTATGTATGTAATCCCGTAGTTCTCGTTGATAGATAAGAGTCAGCACCTTCTTGGATGTGATCCAAGTAATACAATCCCAGTGTAACCTTGATAGTTCTGTGTGCTCTTGTCCTTGTACAGATTTGGCAGGTTCTTGGTGTTCTGAGTTTATCTGTCCCTGTGGGTTCAGCAAGGCCACTAGCCTCCAGAGCTATCGGTTCCTGGGAGGTCTTCACATGCTCCCTCTCAGCACGTATTTTTCCTTGCTATTTTCTGTTTGCTGTTTCTGCAGATATCCATGTAAGTGCCTATAGAGCCCCTCCCAAGAAACTTGCACTGAATGGCTTTTTGTAACCTAACTGGAGGAAGAGTTTAAATACAGTTACGTTGCTTTTGATACCATTTTCATATCCTCTGCTAGCTAGGCTTGAATTTAGCTGGGGATCTCTCAGTGCCCTTTTCTTTGTTACAGATACATCTTACAGCAGGACAAGGGGAAATGGTTTGAAGTTGAGGGAGGGCAGATTTCAGTTGGATGTGAGGGGGAAGTTGTTTGTTGTGAGAGTGGTGAGGTGCTGGAACAGCTGCCCAGAGAGGCTGTGGATGCCCCGTCCATCCCTGGAGGTGTTCAAGGCCAGGTTGGATGGGGCCCTGGGCAGCCTGGGCTGCTGTGAAATGTGGAGGTTGGTGGCCCTGCCTGTGGTGGGGGGTTGGAGCTTCGTGATCCTTGAGGTCCCTTCCAACCCTGGCCATTCTGTGATCTTCCTGCAGCACTGCTGACTGCTGTAGCTGAACAGGAGCAGTGATAAGCAGTGAAATGGAACCTATAGAAAGGCTTGAGGCAGCACTTAACTGTGTTCCTTGCTATTCATTTCCAAAATCAATCCAACGCTTTTGCCTTCGTGTATGGTGTTTAAGCTCTTTAAACCTGTGCCTCATTTTGACATATCCAGGTTTCTGATCTCTTTCCTTGTTTGAGAGATTAGGATACCCATAGTTGTGACAGCTATGCTTTGCTGTCTAATTCCTGCTGTGGTTGGCGAGCAGTGTCCTTATTACTGCCTGCCTGGTGAAAGATGTGTTTTAAGGTGGCTAATTAACACTCACACTTCTGTGGTTCATAGTTAATCTTTGAATTGAGGAGATCTTACAGTAGCTTGGAACTCAACTCTCGTACAGTTCAAAAGAAGTGTCTGAATTTGAGCTGTTGGTTTGATATACACTTTGTAAATGCCACTTTTGTTAATAGTACTGACCTCTACTTCAGAGCAGTCTGAGATGTGGGAAGGCAGTGGAGGACATGAAGATGCTCATTCCTTCCCCTTCTTGAGCTCTTACTCCACTTCTTGTGGATAATGCTGCAGACGTGCTGTGCAGGCATGGAAATGTTAACGGCTTTGACCAGATTAAATACGTGTGAGGTCATCAGAGAGAGGAGGCACTAAGCTGGAGGTGCAGTCAGCAGAACCAGGCTGTTTGTCCTGCTTTTTCAGAATATCTACCATGATAGCTCCCAGACTGATGGAATAAGATCCTGCAGTGCTGTTATGGGAGCTTGTTTCAAATTGTAACTCCTTTGATGGTAGCAGCTGTCATGAATTTCCAGCAGTAGAGCAGTATGCTTGCAACAACTTAAAAGATGAAATTGTGTAGGAATGACATTTATTTCTAATGAAAGTTGATCCAAATTGGGTTTTTTAGTGTCTGTATGAATTCTGATAGTTTATGGTTGCATGAATCTGTAACTCAGCTTTTTTACAGTCCTTTTGTTTCATGTTTACATGGGATGAGCTTCAAGTTCTTAAAACCGTAATATTTTTTTCTCTCTCCTTCCTCAGAATATTAAATGTTTTTCGTCACTGGGTGGAACACCATTTTTATGATTTTGAAAGAGATCTGGAGCTACTAGAGAGATTGGAGACGTTTATTTCAAGTGTAAGAGGTATGTGAATTGCTTGTCCTCTCTTCCACGTTTTGATACAACCTGCTGGTCTAATTTACACACACTAGTAGTAATTTTAGTGTCTTTAATTGAACTGTTAATGTGACTCTCTTTTACATGAGCAGACTTTGGTTTGGATTCTAAATGGCCACTGAAAATTGTTTCAAGCCCTGTATTGCTTAACCTCAATGTATTTACTTCTGGACAGTAATGTTCATCCTTGCCTGACTGTCAGCTTCTTTCTCTCCATTCCATATTTGTTGAGAATTCCTTCTCTGTTGGATAATTTCTCTAAAAGTGTCAGTAGGTGCATTTATACACAACTGGGCACCTACAAACCTAACTAATCTGCCTGTAGAAATGCAGTATTTTGCGTGCGTTTATTGGTGAGTTTCATTAAGCTATCAGAAGTCAATTAAGATGGTATTAAAAATGTTTCTCCTGGTTTCTGTTTTGTAGGAAAATCCATGAAGAAGTGGGTGGAATCGATTGCTAAAATCATCAAGAGAAAGAAAGCACAGGCAAATGGGATCAGTCACAATATCACCTTTGAGAGTCCACCTCCCCCCATCGAGTGGCACATCTGGCGTGTGGGGCACAGTGAGATGCTGGACCTCATGACTCTGCATCCCATCGAAATCGCTCGGCAGCTGACACTGCTCGAGTCTGACCTGTACAGGTGGGGGCTGAATGAGTGCATGCCTCTGTCAGGATGTTTGACCCCCTGAAAATGCTTAGAATCAGTCCCAAGTGCATCCCCTTCACTTACAGAGCTCATAGAAGGAGGTTTTCAGTTTGATGCCAAAATATACACAAGAAAAAATACAACCTGTATTTCTGTATCAGACTTCTGACAGCGTAACTCAGTCAGTATGGTAAATTAAGAAGCTGAAGTATCAGGAGTAGATAATGTTAACTTACTGCCTCCTTGCCAGAAGTGAACTTTGGTACATGAATAAGAAACACTTTTTCATCGTCAAAAGGTAACACCTGATTGCATCTTCCCCTTTTCTTTACAGTTGCATAGCAAAGGCACAGCTGTTGCCATATAACTGCAGCACTGCTACATCAGGGTCCTCTAATCTAAGAGTTTTTTAGTCTAGTGCCATGCTCTGCTGTTTCCTTGCTTTGCTGTTACTATAATAAACAAAGCTAGCCTTGATGGGAGAACTTAGCTTTGCAGGATAGAAGTTCTTTGTGGTCTTACAAAACTCAGAGGTGAAGCTCCTTTAATGTTTCAGTGACAGCAGATTTCCTATTGAAATAGGCCACTTTTCCCTATGGATCTGCAAAGTCCTTTAGCTTTTTATTTAACAAATATTGTAACTGTCTTCAGGGTGCTTTCTTCTGCTTCCAGGAGATGAAACTTACTCTGTAGCACTCTTCTTAGGTAGAAATGCTTATTCAAAAATGCCAATTTCAGTTATGTTAGGAATGGATTTTCTTCTTTCCAGATATACTCATTGAAAAGTTACTTAAAATAACTGTTATAGAATCACATTTGTGGAATAGCAATTTCTGATTAAGAGAAGAAATAATCTTGTAACACTAACAAGAATGTACAATTATTGCTTGTATTTGAGGATTCCTTTATCGTAACAGGGCAGTGCAGCCTTCTGAACTCGTCGGTAGCGTTTGGACTAAAGAAGATAAGGAAATTAACTCCCCAAATCTATTGAAAATGATTCGCCATACTACAAATCTGACTCTGTGGTTTGAAAAGTAAGTACAGTGGTGATGATATCAGTGTGGTGGCATTAACTCCATCTGAAATTGAGAAACTTTCTTCTTTGTGAATTGTGTTGCCTTGAATCTTGAGATGGCAGTAGAGTACCACAGTAGATTCAGGTTTTGGTTCAAGAGTACGTGCCATGTCAGTCCCAGAGACTCACTGCTCCCTGGAGCAGAAGATGTTTCTCCAGTAACATCTCCTTAGTCAACATGTGCCCTATCTATATTTCTTACAGTACATTAGAAAGCACTGAGGGCAGTGCTGGACTCAGCACCACTTCTCTACGTCACTGCTGAGAGCGCTGTTGTGTCTGTTGCTTCACCTTCATCTTTCTCCCTCCTCACATCAGATCCTTCTTAGGACATGGCTGTGTCACAGTAGAGGATGTAGCACTGTGTGTGCATACCTAATCTTGTGAATTTAATACACCGTTGTAGATTCTGCAGTTTGAGAGAGTCACCCTATTCACCCTGGATCTTGCTTGAGTTTTGCTCTATTTTATAGTATAAACCAAAGCCTTTCTTGGCTTTTCAACTGAGCATACACGAGTTGTGATTACATAAATTTGTACTTGAGATCCTTGAGAGTGTGCCAAAATGTGCCTGCTGAATGTACTACAGAGTTCTGCCATGGAATTCTTCAGTTAAGTAGCTAGCAGAATGTCAGGCTTTATTTATTGGTGTTTCTCAAGTGACTTATTTTGATTTAGGTGCATAGTGGAAACTGAGAACTTTGAAGAGCGAGTGGCCGTGCTGAGCAGGATTATAGAAATCCTGCAAGTGTTTCAAGATCTGAACAATTTCAATGGTGTTTTGGAGATAGTCAGTGCAATGAACTCTGTGTCGGTGTACAGACTAGATCACACATTTGAGGTAAGTTTTGGGCATTGCTCCTGAGGAAAAACTAGTTGGAATCCAGGAGTGCACCAGACAGACTTCCTAAATGAAATCCAAATCACCACTGCTTTCTTAGACAATAAGTTACAAGACTAAGTTAGCTTTGAGAAATACGATTTGGGCTGATTGTCTCAAAGGCTTTGTAAGGGGAAATGGAACTTTTCAGCAGCTGTCGTCTTGTGTTCAGCTCAAAAAGGGGAAGCACCATGGCAGTTTGATTGTCTGTTAACTTGTCTGAAATAAAGCTGATACTTCAGGCTGCTGTTTTAGGAGTCTGAAAGAGGAGGATCCCAAGGCTGAGAACCCTGACCTGGAGCACTTGAACTGCAGCACCTGGTGCCTGTGCAAGGATAGAAGGGCAGGGAAAAGACAGCTGTAACTCAGATCACAGTTATCTCAAACATTTCTCTTGGATGAGAGTCTGAGACAACTCTGATTGTCAGAGGCAGAAAGAAATGATTGCTGAATGGTTTATATGAACACACTGCTGCACTGACAGTGACTCCTTATTGCACTTGACAAGAAAAAGGAATGCCCTGGATTTGGCAGCAAAGCTTCCATTGACTAAGATAGAAAAAGAAGCATTAATGCGATGTTTTGAGTTTCAGAACTATTTGAAAGGCCACACAGAGCCTGTAAATTCAATTCAAAATCAAATGTTTGTTTTTTATTGCCTTAAAGGACTGGAGTTATGCCTGTAAATCGATAGACAAAATTGATAGTCTGTGTTTACAGTAGCCTCAAAAGTCCCATGACTGAGGTTATGGACTGATGATGCTGTAGTCCAGAACAAATCATTAAAATATGAGATGCTTTCAGATATAAATTTGAGCTTCTAAGTTTTGTTAAGAGCGCTACATCATTACTTTGGTTCTTTCCTAACTGTACTGCTGAGAAGATCTGCATACTGCTTTGTTTTTTCTCTTTCACAACTAAGGCACTACAGGAAAGGAAAAAGAGAGTTTTGGATGAAGCAGTAGAACTAAGTCAAGATCACTTCAAAAAATACCTAGCTAAGCTCAAGTCAATCAATCCACCCTGTGTGCCTTTCTTTGGTAAGTAACACCAGAACAGGCTCATACTGTGTGTATTGTCTCTTAAACTGGGTTTGATACAGATGTGTTAGCTTTTCTTAAAGTTAAAGGTTGTGTTCTGCTCTAAAAATCCTTTAATACAGCAAAATCCTAGTTTGACTTGATAGATTTGTAATAGGCTTCGTGCCTTTGTGTAGAAGTTATTTGTTAATTTAGTGATACAGATTACTGGTTCTATTGGTATGACTGTTGCTTCATTTTAATACTGCTTCTGCATTGGTGATGTGACCTGAATGTTTCATCTCCATAACACGAGATCCTGAATTCAGGAAAAGCATCCTATTTAAATAATACATTGTTCCTATGTAAAAGGCAGACTTAATTCATTCTTGACAGCTAATAAATTGTTGGAGTATTAAAGGGAATGATCTGCTTATGCTCAGGTTCTATTTTTTTAATCTTTCATTCGTTGTAAAGAATGAAATCAGCTCTTTGAATGCAAATGAACTTTCAAAACCGTCTCTCCTTTTATCAGGAATATACCTAACAAATATTTTGAAGACAGAAGAAGGGAATCCTGACTTCCTTAAGAGACAAGGGAAAGAATTAATTAATTTCAGTAAGAGGAGAAAAGTGGCTGAAATTACAGGAGAAATTCAGCAGTATCAAAACCAGCCTTACTGTTTGCGGATAGAGCCAGAAATTCGGGTAATCAAAAATTAAACATTTGTTCTGGGAGTAAGAGAAGGAAAGGAAGGTGCACAGTAGAAAATGGTCAGCTGCTCTTCTGGTACCAGACCTGATCTTGTGTCAGCAGTGACCATCGGGGGAGGGAGGGAATGGTGGCTGGTTGGAAGCAGCACGTGGCAGAAGTACCACAGCAGAAGACCAACCAGAGCTAGAGGGTCTGCTTACTTGGGTCCCATGTTCTGGGTCTTGTTCATCTCCTTCTTGTTCTGCAGCCCGGCAGTGGTGAGATTTCCTAGCAGTAAAGCAGTGAATGAGACACGGTGACTAAGCAGCAGAACTTCTTGAAGAAAAATTGCTTCCCTCTAATCTATAATGCTGTGTATGTGCCTGGGGCACTGAGTCCTACTGCAGTGAACCTAGTGAGCAGAATGGCAGAGCATTCAGAGTGAGGGAAGCTGCTAAATGCAGGGGTGTACCAGGGTCAGCCAGCACTGCTTGTAGAAACGAGGAAGGATGCTGGAGAGATTACTTATAAGACAGAGACCTCACGTATCCTGGGTAATTTGAAGGAATTTAAAGGAAGATGATGGGACAAGAAGCCAGGTGAAGGCAGATGTTTGTCTATAGAGGTAACAATGATTTAAAAGAACAGCTTTAAGTACCCAGCAGTTCTTCCTGAGTGCAGAGCTAATGGTAACCTTTCTAGAAAACAGTCTTGTGGGTAGCTCTCTTGATTTGTGAACAGCATCAGTCAGGAAGCAACAAAGAGCTTGGTTACTTTGCCTAAAGAATTACACGGGCAATAATACTGTTGTTTAAAAAGCTACTTGCATCCTGTGCTGAGTCATTGTGGACATTTCTGGGAAGGATTTTGGAGATGCCAGTATTCTTAAACCAAAAAGCAAAGTACACTTGAGGGATGGCAGTACTTGTGCTAAAGTTGCACCTCACTCCTAGGGACTCGGCTGCACCAGGTGCTGCACTGTGCCCTCGGTGCTGTGCTCTGCCTCTGACTTTCTGCTTTTGTCCTTTGTGCCTGCCTAGTCTTTGTAATTAACTGATGACATCCGAAATACCCCTTAAAAACATCCCTGGCATAGCGTTTGTGCTTTCTCTGCCCTGTGAGCTGTATTCTGCTCCTTCCCAGATCGGTGCTGTTACGTGAAGGGAAGCATACAGCATATGCTGCAGCAGTGCTCTGCTGTACATGGTCAAGTAGTAACAAGATATTGGCAAACAGTTTACAAAAAACTTCATTTTACGTGCCTGCTTATTGAAATAAGGGCATTCGTTCACACTGGGACACTTACCAGGAGCTTGTTTAGTGAAGAGCTAGATTTTTATTTCATTCAAATCCTCTCTGTGTTTATTTTAAAGAAAATATTATTGATGCTTGTTTCATTTAGAAATTCTTTGAAAATCTCAATCCTATGGGGAAGATACCTGAAAAAGAGTTTACAGATTATCTGTTCAACAAGTCATTAGAAATTGAACCTCGAAACTGCAAGCAACCTCCTAGATTTGTAAGTCTTGTGCTGTACGTTGAATAGCTGAAATTCACCAGGCTCTATGAGAAAAGAGAGCTTTGCTAACCCAATAACCCATTTCAGTTCACTCTGGAATTCAGTATAATAAGGTGGATTTCCAGCAAAACTTGAGTGTTCTTCTAAATCCGGGTGTGTTTTGTTACTAAAAGATAGTGCTTTCAGCTTATCTTAGAACGAATGTTTCTTTTTTCCCCCAACCTAAAAATACCAGTTTACACCTGAGTGTCTTACCTTCCAGCCACGTGATGGAATACACAATAACATTCCACAGTAATGTTCTCATAAAACATTAATTGTTTGCTGATTTTTTTTCATATATATATACATATATATATATATATATATATGTATATATATATTTCCTTTCGTTAAAACTCAGTTGCCATTTTCCATTTGCCTTGATTTTTACACATTGTAATGTACATTCGAGTTGCTGGAGACTTCTGTCATTTTTGAGAGCACTATCAATCATTACAGCAATCTCCTGCTAGGGGAATGACTAAAATGATGTTACAAATATGGCAAGAAACCACAAATATTACTGGTGCAAAAATGCTGCCTACAGTAATTTCTCTTTCTTGTTTCTTGTGGCTTTTTTTTCCCCTTAAAGCAGATATCCACACTGGTGTCTCAGTTATCTGAGTGTGAATTCTTTACAGTTTGTGTTTTCCAAACTAGACGTTGTTATGGGAATTTTAGGGAGGCCCAGTTCTGGGTGCAGTAATCCTAGAATGGCCTGGGTTGCAAAGGCCCACAGTGCTCATCCAGTCCCAACCCCCTGCTGTGTGCAGGTCACCAACCAGCAGCCCAGGCTGCCCAGAGCCACATCCAGCCTGGCCTTGAATGCCTGCAGGGATGGGGCATCCACAGCCTCCTTGGGCAACCTGTGAACAGTGCCTCACCACCCTCTGGCTGAAAAACTTCCTCCTCATATCCAACCCAAACCTCCCCTGTCTCACTTTAAAACCATTCCCCTTGTCCTATCACCACCCACCCTCACAAACAGCCGTTCCCCCTCCTGTTTATCCGCTCCCTTCAAGCACTGAAGGCCACAATGAGGTCTCCCCGGAGCCTTCTCTTCTCCAAGCTAAACAAGCCCAGTTCCCTCAACTTTTCTCGTAGAGAGCTGCTCCAGCCCTCTGACCATCAAATGGGAGTGGAGCTGTGTGTGCCACCATAAGATGGAAACGATCCTTCAGAGGATCAGCTTTGCTCTGTGCAGGGTTACACCTGAGTCTCGTGAGCCGGGTTCACTCACACCAGCCACGTGTGTAAGCATTCAGGCTGACTCAGCTGAGTGCCCATACAGCATGTGTCTCAGCATGTTGCCTGCTGACCTGCTGTGCTGTAAGCTGACAGCACGTCCATGGGGCTGTTCCTTGAAGCTCTTTTGCAAGCTTGCTGAGACACTCGACGTGACCCTCCCAAGACTGTGACTCTCTTCCCTGTTTTGTCCTGATTGACGTGCATGTAAAACTTGAACTTTCATTCTTCATAGATGTGAAAAGATGTAATAAGCTGGGGAAAAAAAGAATTTTTTCAGCTCCATCCATACCTTTTCAGTAAACTCCTGTTATATAGGTAATAACAGTCGGTACCTGGAGACAGCTGTACAAAGGCTGTCATGCTGTTTGATGTGTATGTGATGAGTGCCTTTTGGATTTGCTTATGAAGACTTTGGCAGTGTTACAACCTGAAAAGCCAGCAGTGCTAACCAGCTTTCCTTTCTCCAGCCTAGGAAAACAACGTACCCACTCAAGTCTCCTGGGATAAGGCCCAATGCTGGCAGGCACGGCTCCACCTCTGGCACCTTGAGAAGTCACCCACTGCCACTTGAAAAGGAGCCGAGTAAGATAAGTTTCAGTCGAATCACTGAGGCGGAGCACGAATCAGCAGTGTCTGCACCAACCTCTCCCAACACACCTTCCACTCCCCCCGTGTCTGCGTCGTCAGAGTTCAGCGTATTTTTAGACATTGATCTCAACAGTTCTTATGGTAAATGTGCAATAGATTCTAATAATTGCTGTTGCTGTCCTGCGGGGTTCCAAAACGTATTGGTGTATTATTGCAAAATGTAGTTGTGAGCTCTGAAGTTCTTGCATCAGTGTTGCAGTACTGCAGCTTGGAAATGCCTGTTGTAAGTAATTAATTAACAAGTGATATTTCTGGTCCTTTAGCCTACCAGACCTGAGGCAATCTGTTTTGGGAAATGTCCCCATGTGGCACTACGTGCAGGGACTACGTCAGCATTACCACGTGCAGCATCTGCATAGAGAGACTTGTGCTGATAACTTCAAATCTTCAGTTCAGGAATGTTTTTCATTGGAAAGCTTAATTAGTGTTAGCAGTAGATAAGACTTAGAAAATTTGGTCATTTTTGAGGTCATTGCAAGCGTGCTTTATATGCTGTCTGCAACTGTTGTCTGGAAAGTCTGTAATCCATTTTTCATTAACAGGTAGCAACAGCATCTTCGCTCCTGTCAGTTTGCCTCAGTCAAGTAAGTGCTGTAACTCCATTTAAAATGCTTCGTTTAACTCTGCTTTTCCTGCTTCCAGGAATTACTGTCCAGGAGAGCTGGATAGTAATTAATCAGTCTCAGAAATCTGGGGTGAAGATATGGATTGTGTCCATTAAATAGAGTTCTGAAGGGATTTTGTACAGGCTTTTGACCAACTGTCCAGTAAAGCAGTCTATGAAGTCTAAGAACTGTCTGATCTGTTTATTTTCCCCAGGCCTCTAGTATGATACTGCTTTTCTTTTGAGTGTCCTTGATGATTATTGCATTTGACTAATGGTAAAAATGAGGCAGCCTGATAGTTTAGCATTACCACCCAGTGAAAATAATTGCTCTGCTGCTAGGGACTGAAGAGAAAGCCTGTACTCACCTGTGCTTTGAGCTTCTCTTTACTCCCTTATTGCACAGACATATATACTTTTTCATAATGAATGTTCAAACTGGAGGGCACAGTGTCCTAATTTGTTGGTACAGAATTCTGTGCATTTCTGAGACAAAAAGCAAAGGAGTGATGAAAGTCACAGACAAGTTGGGGGATGGTTTTGGTTTGTTAACTCTGAGAATTTTTTCCTCAGAAGAAGGATTGGAAAGATCCTAAAATGCTGTGAGAGTTATCTGTTTATTTACACTCTCCTGCTTTAGAAACTCTGAACAAAGCCTCTAAGCCTCCAAATTTGAATGTGTACCCATACAGCCAAAGAGAACAAACCTTCTGCTCAGAATGTGACTTAGCCATGTGACCAGCTCTGCAAGGGTGATAAACAGGCACATTCTGCAACGAGGAGCACATTGTAGAGAAAGTTGACTAAGAGTTGACTTCATTCTCTTTGTTTTTGTATCTTTTAGCATTAACTGTTAACTGCAGATGCTTATCTTTGATATCAGAAATGGGAGACCACTTTGTGAGCAGTGTATCTGATTAAAGAACCAAGTGAGAGTTTCATACTACTTGAGTTAATGGTTCATGTTGCTGTTGAACACAAAGATCTGCTTGTTTGAGTTGCATCTAGGCTGGTTTAATATTCTTGAGTATGTTCCTGGCATGTTACACAAGCACTAAAATACTGGTTTTTCTCCCTCCAGAGACTTTCTTCAGCTCATGGGGTAGCTTTCCTAAGCTAAGTGATGAGCCTCAAAACCCTCCTCCGCTTCCTCCTCGAAAAAAGATGGATCAGGATGTTTCTAATGCTAAGGTATTGTCCTATATTGAGTAGCTTTGATGATAAAGCACTGAACACTGAAGTCACTGAACATCTAGTCAGGCAAGACTCTGGTCTTTCAGACATTTGGCACCTTTCAAAAGCAGTGCTCCAGTTATTCTTTTTGAAGTTTCAAGCTCCTGGTGTTCAAATGCAGCTAGCTGCTTCAGGAACATGCCAGTCATAATGGGATCCAGGATATGGCTGGGCCATTATCAGATATTTAACAGCACCAATAGCAAACATCAAGAAAATTCCATCCATTTCAGAAAGTCATACTCATAGAATCACAGCAGAGCTGGATGGGAAGGGACCCTGAACCGCCCCTCCCCCCCACCAACACACACATACCAGCCCCTCAGCTCAGGCTGCCAAGAGCCCATCCACAGTTTCAGTCATCTCCAGGGATGGGGTACCCCCAGCTCTGTTGCAGTGCCAGGGCCTCACAGCCCTCTGGGTGAAGACTTTCCCTATAATATGTAACCCAAATTTCTCCTCTTTTAGTCTAAAGCCATTCCCCCTTGTCCTATCACTATCTGCCCATGTAAAAAGTCACTCTTCCTCTTGTTTATAAGCTCCCTTGAAGTACTGGAAGACCAAAATGAAGTCTGCCTGGAACATTCTCCAAAAGTAGTCTTTACCTGCAAATATATGTTTCTTAGAATCGTTGAGTCATAGAATGGCCTGGGTTGCAGAGGAGCACAATGCTCATCCAGTCCCAACCCCCTGCTGTGTGCAGGTCGCCAACCAGCAGCCCAGGCTGCCCAGAGCCACATCCAGCCTGGCCTTGAATGCCTGCAGGGATGGGGCATCCACAGCCTCCTTGGGCAACCTGTTCCAGTGCCTCACCACCCTCTGGCTGAAAAACTTCCTCCTCATATCCAACCTAAGCCTCCCGTGTCTCAGTTTAAAACCATTCCCCTTGTCCTATCAGCGTATTACAGCGTCTCTTTCTCTGTAACACTGCAGGGAAGTCTGAAATCAGATGATGATCCTCCAGCAATTCCACCTCGGCAGCCGCCACCTCCAAAGATCCAGCCTCGTGCTCCTGCTTACAGCCCCTTTGAGCAGCCTCTGCACAGCCCTCCTCCTCCTCCCCCTCGGGATCCTCTCCCCGACACTCCACCTCCGGTACCTCACCGGCCTCCCGAACACTTTATCAACTGCCCTCTAAACCTGCAGCCGCCGCCGGTGGGCCGCATGCACAGAGATCCCGACTGGTTCCGGGAGGCTGGCCCAGGCCCCAGCTCTCCAGGCACTCCTCCCAGCACTCCCTCTCCACGGGTGCTGCGTCGCTGCTGCGTGATCGGCGCCTCTCACAACAGCCCGGGTCACCTGCCTGCACCCCCCGTCCCACCCAGGCAGAATTCGAGCCCTCAGCTCCCAAAGCTGCCACCAAAGACTTACAAAAGGGAGCTCTCCCACCCCCCTTTGCACAGACTGTCTTTGCTAGAAAATGCAGAAGCTCCTCAATGACCTTAGCCGTAGTAGTCATTGACACTGGAATAGTATTTGTAAAGTTCCCTTTTTTATTTATTCAGAAAGGCAGTGTATTTTAGTACTTTCGCAAATTATGCTCTTAAAGTGCTGCTGATCAAACAAAAAAAAAGCTTAAATTGGGGAAAAAAACCCAACAAAACTACACAGACTGGCCTGCGTCTGTTGGACAGCGTTGCCCTCAGGTGAGCAGCAGCATTGCCTTCTTTCACACCCTCAGTGCCGACAGTTATGCCAGTATACAAAGATATCTTTTGCACTGTAAACGACACTAATTGAGTGGAAACTGACATCATTTGATTGCACTGAGCCAAAAAAAGGTGCGTCTGTGGAATCTTTTTTCTAATTTGAGCACTAATGGCCTTTTTTTTGTTGTTATTTTTTGGAAAGAACCATGGGATGATTACACGAGGTGAGGATACACACAGTGTTACTGATCTCAACCTCTGGCCACCTGCCTTGTAACTTTGGGCTTGGAGGTTTGTGAGTGACAGCTGCTGTTCCCAAATGTTTTAATGCCGTATTGATTTGCTGCTGAAGACAAAGAGAAATCGAGTGAAATCTCAAAGGTGATACCAAAATATCCAGTTGGTGTTGACTGATGAGCAAGGACTGCCCGTCTCCCATACTGGAAAGCATCCCCGTACGTACTTAGCATGCATCTTGTTCAGATGTGCCTTTTTGTTTCGGTAGGTGAAGATGTCTTAAGCTAAAGAGTTGTCTACTCTTCTGGAGAACAAAGCTATATGCCGTGTATGTACAATTGTTTATATTGTATATTTACAATAGTGCTAATAACCTGTATCAGTGGAAGTGAAACGAGGCCTGTAACACAGTCTGCTACTCGCAATCTTATGCGGCCAGAAGCGATTCCTCTGGCTTAGGAACAGTCTTGCCTTCCAAACCTGATAACTTCCTTCAGATTTCACCTAACTTAATCATGAATCCATTTTGGAAATTGGTAGCATTTAAACCAGCAAACATTTAAAGCTTTATTAAACTTTTTAAACTGATAAGTGAATGGAACTTTTCTTTACCAGTTGGACTACTGGTTTGAACTGGTGTGAGAGCGAGTCTGTTTTACCAGTAGTAGTGTAGCAGCATTTATACAGTGGCCAGAAGCCGCATTTTATTTACTGGTCTGTGGCCTTTTACTGTGCTTTGTATCAGAGTTCTTAACAAGATTAATAAATCACCCCAGTCTTAATTTTCAAGAGCCTGAGCGGTGCGTGTTCCTTCTGAGGATGTGGTTGAGACTCGGCGAGTTGCTGGTGATGCAGAATGCCCTGATTTTCCACGCTGCTCTTCTCAGATTTTATCATCTTTTGGGAAGGTGCATCTTGCAGTCTCTCTCTTGGATATTGCTCTCCCTCTGCCTGTGCCTTTTGTGCTTCAGAGAGGGGTTGAATCTCACGGAGGAGTTGCTGGTAGTACACGCAGGGAATGGATGATGCTTTGGTTACGGTTGTTAAAGAATACAGATCAAACCTCTTCTGTAGTGTGAGTTTGGGAAGAATCACAACTATCCACTGGTGCAGCTCTGCTCAGTGCAGTGCTCCCCTGCTGAACACAGCAGAGGCAGCTGTCGGGTTTCACAGTTCTGGAGATCTGCCCAGTAAGCTGACCAGGGAGAATGTACTCATTTATTTGTGTTAACTCTCTGAAGCCCTCACCAGCATCTATTGTGAAGAGATGAGTAATGTCCTTTGCAAACCTCAACATTCTGTTTGTTGCTGGAGGTCTGGGGACTCTTTTCAAAGTTCAGAATACATAAATGTCAGCTTTTTATACCTTCCATACAAGTGCTTAGTCCAGGTGCATCTTCAGTATCCCATATTAAAATGCAGCATAGCTTTGTATTTTGGCGCTGACTCGGTAAAGTCCTTCCCAGATTGTTTTAAGCTGAGCATCTGCTGATTAGCAATGGCTTCTGTGCATATCAAAGTACTTCCTACCATTGGAAGGGGCCCACAAAGCCCATCCTGACCTTGTTGGGGCTCACCAAGAGCTAAAGCACGTTATGGAGGATGTTGTGCAGGATATGCCGTCCAGAACCTTTGTAAAGGTCTGGTTTTGGGTGGAATGCAAGGAGGTTTGAACCTGGGGAAGCAGCAGAATACATTCACTGACTTTGGGCAGCAGTCCTAAATCCTACACTTAGAGCTAACAGAAATAGGCAACTTCCAGTGGGGCCCTGAATGGTTTGACTGGGAAGCTTAGTGATGCAGCTGAAAGAGGTCTTGAGTGCAGGTCGTTGTTCTCCATAGAGGCATACAGGGGGGAGGGGGGCATTTCCACCAGAGCCTCTTTCTGCTGTCTGGGGATGTCCAGGGGAGCAATGGAGCTGGCACAGGTTCCTGGGGGGCCCTTGGGACCAATGGGACAGAGGAGCCTGCAAGTCCTGTTTGCCAGCAGCAGGTCCCAGTAAGCGTGTTTTTTGCAGCTTGGGCTTAGCGTGTTATGCACACATGTGAATTGGCTCCAGCAGGATGGGAGGAGAGCACGAACCTCATCCATCAGCCCACCTGATGAGCAGGAGTCCTAACGTGAGAACGCTGCCTGAGGTATTGGCCTGTGCTGGAACATGGCAGCAAAGCAGCGTTCTCAGCTGCATTTCCCATGCATGAAATCCTGCTCGTACCTTCACAGCACCAGTGCTGGAATTCACTGGAAACATATAAATCACAGCATGATGCAAAAAAAGCCTTCCTTATGGCTCGCTTACCGCACAATTAAACCCTCTTCCAAGCATAACAGGAGCTGGAAAATGCCAAAAGGAAGGAACATTCCAAGGCAGGGCAGCAGCAATGCCAGCAGCCCAGGAGCACGGCGGGTACAGAAGCACATGTTCTCAAAGTGACTGCTGTGCTGTGGAAGTAGCCAAGGGCAGGCAGATTCCCACCAGTGTGGTTCACCGGAATGCCAAGATAGAGAAGCAAACTGACATTTCAGCTGCTTTATAATTAGAGGGGTGGATAAAAAGAGCAAAAAACGCTAGAGGAAAAATGTGAAATTGCTGGGTTTGGAGTTGGTTTGTGTGGGAAAAGGCAGCTCCCTCAGAGCAGTGCAGATAAACAGATGGAATGTGAGAGCTCTTAAGGGTAAATGAAATGTCTTGCTGGGTGCTTCAGGGACCGAGTTCCAGCAGTTCCTCCTGTTCTGGAGTCTGAATGGTTTCCTCTGGCACTGTGACTTGGCTGCAGCACATCAAAAAGAATGATGGGGGGGGAAGGGGAAACGACTATATTTTATTAATTCCTTTTTTCAAGTATTTTAAAAATATATGGAGGTCCGAATGCAGAGTTTGGAGTCCTTAGCAAATGCAGTGAATGCTTCTTGGGAAAGGGACGGGAGCAGTAGTAAGAAACCAATAGTATCATGGCACTGAGGCACACGGTGTGGTTGGTGGGTGTGGGGAACTGTAGAATCATCCTAGAATGGCCTGGGTTGCAAAGGCCCACAGTGCTCACCCAGTCCCAACCCCCTGCTATGTGCAGGTCACCAACCAGCAGCCCAGGCTGCCCAGAGCCACATCCAGCCTGGCCTTGAATGCCTGCAGGGATGGGGCATCCACAGCCTCCTTGGGCAACCTGTTCCAGTGCCTCACCACCCTCTGGCTGAAAAACTTCCTCCTCAGATCCAACCTAAACCTCCCCTGTCTCACTTTAAAACCATTCCCCTTGTCCTATCACCACCCACCCTCACAAACAGCCGTTCCCCCTCCTGTTTATCCGCTCCCTTCAAGCACTGAAGGCCACAATGAGGTCTCCCCGGAGCCTTCTCTTCTCCAAGCTAAACAGGCCCAATTCCCTCAACCTTTCCTCGTAGAGAGCTGCTCCATCCCTCACAGAACGGCTTGGGTTGGGAGGGACCTCAAGGATCACGAAGCTCCAACTCCCCAAACCACAGGCAGGGCCACCAACCTCCACGTTTCACAGCAGCCCAGGCTGCCCAGGGCCCCATCCAACCTGGCCTTGAACACCTCCAGGGATGGACGGGGCATCCACAGCCTCTCTGGGCAGCTGTTCCAGCACCTCATCACTCTCACAGCAAACAACTTCCAGCCCAAACCTCCCTCCCTCCCATCCTGTCAGCCCGCACTGTAGGAGGGGCCGCGCCGGCTCAGTTGGTGCGGCCATGGCGGGCTTCGTGCGGGAGCTGGAGCGGCGGGCCGGGCCGGCGCTGCGTTTGGAGCAGCGGTCGGGCGGCGTGGGCTGCGTGGTGTGGGACGCGGCTCTGGTGCTCGCCAAGTTCCTGGAGACCGGCGCGTGGCCGCTGTCCCGCAGGGCCGTGCTGGAGCTGGGCGCGGGCACCGGCGCCGTCGGCATCATGGCGGCCACGCTGGGGTGAGCGCGGGGCCGCGCCGTCCGGGGGCTGCGTGCTGCGGGCCGCGGGCTGCGGGCGGGGCCGCGGGGGCTGCGGGCTGACGGCCGCCGCGCGTCCTAGGGCCGACGTGACCCTCACCGACCTGCAGGAGCTGCAGGAGCTGCTGGCCGTCAACATCGAGAACAACCGGCACCTGGTGACGGGGTCGGTGCGAGCCGAGGTACTGAAATGGTTTGTATGAGCCTCGGACGGACCGCGGCTCCCGCCCCACGCTTCGCTTCCGCTCGCCCCGCGCTCACCTCAGCCGCCTTGCAGGGGTGAGGACGTGTCCGAGTTCCGACCGCCCCCCGATTACATCCTCATGGCCGACTGCATCTACTACGAGGAGGTAAAGGAGCGCCGCGCAGTCGGGTCCCGCGGCGGTTGTGAGCGGGGAGAAGCGAAGGAAACGGCCGCTGTGTGCCCCGCTCGTCCCCCTTGTGCCGCATAACGCACTGAGGAGCTGCCCTGGGCTGGTGGCTGTGGGTACCGTGCCGATGAAATGGGCTGTAAGTGGGGAATTCTTATCCTTTGGGCAGTCCTTAGAGCCGCTGCTGAAGACGCTGCGAGAGCTGACCGGCCCCGATACGTGTGTGCTGTGCTGCTATGAGCAGAGGACCATGGGGAAGAACCCTGAGATAGAGAGAAGGTACTTCGAGGTGAGTGTTTGTATTGTGTGCTTCAGGTGCAGCTCTTGGAAAGGGGAGATAACGGCAGGACAAGGGGAAATGGTTTGAAGTTGAGGGTGGGCAGATTTCATTGGATGTGAGGGGGAAGTTGTTTGCTGTGAGAGTGGTGAGGTGCTGGAACAGCTGCCCAGAGAGGCTGTGGATGCCCCGTCCATCCCTGGAGGTGTTCAAGGCCAGGTTGGATGGGGCCCTGGGCAGCCTGGGCTGCTGTGAGATGTGAAGGTTGTGGCCCTGCCTGTGGTGGGGAGTTGGAGCTTCGTGATCCTTGAGGTCCCTTCCAACCCATTCTGTGATTGTGTGTGTGTGCAGTGAGAAGAGTTGGGATGTGGGAATGGGTTGGCTGAGCTGAACTTGGGTTGGCTGAGCTGAACTTGGTGGCAGCTTCATCAGCAGAGCCTTCCTGGGTGCTCACTGAGCCTCCCTTCCCTCCAAAGGCAGAAGGTATGGAAGGTTAGCACTCACCATAACTGTGCTGATGCTTTTGGGCTGGACACAGAGCTGCAAAAGGGCCCCTCTGCATCACCAGTATGTGTCAGAGCAGAGTGATTCCATAGGAGCAGGTTAGCAGGGGTCCATTCTCTTTTTAATGCAGTGGCTGGTTGCTAACAGAGGTTATGGGGAGAGTTAAACATTAACCTGGCGAGAAGCTGTTTTTTTTTCACGTGTTCCATGGCGGGCTGCTTCAGGAAGCAAGCTCTGCAAAATGGCACAGTTGCATTCAGAGACACTGCTGTGCTGCACTGAGACACTGTTGGTAGTGGTGGGATTCCCGTGACCAGGTGTGTGTTGTGAGCAGGTCAGACACACAGCACGGTGCTGGTTGTCCCTATGGAGCTGCCCTGGCACTGGGTTTGGCTCTGCACCTGTGAAGGCAGCTGGGAGGCCGCCCTCAGACAGCAGTAAATGCAGTCAGTGTGGGTGTTTCTGGATGATTTCTGCTTTCCCATAATTTATTTCCTTCCTCGGCTCGTCGGGGTTCAGCCAAGTAGATCCTGCAGGCGATGTGTGTTTGTTTTCCTTTCCCTCCAGTTGTGAGGGCTGGCAGAACGAGGCAGGTGCTGCGGTTTGAAGTGGTGCTTTGGAGACAGAAGGAAGCAAACCCCTCTATCTAAAGCCTTCGATTTAGGTTATTTTTTCATTTACCCTTGAACTGGTGCCTCTAATTTTACACTGCTAGGTGTCTGCAGCTGTGAATTGGCACTGGGTGAGTTAAAATGAGGGTAAATGAGCTGCACCAGGAGACAAGCAACTTGCTGCTTTGGGCACCTTTGTCACTGGGCTTGTCTTCATGCACGCTCCATTCCAAAGGGCAGTGCCAGCCAATGACCCCATGCTGTCCTCACAGCTGCTTCAGATGGACTTTGAGTTGGAACGAGTGCCCCTGGATCAGCACGACGAGGAGTATCGCAGTGAGGACATCCACATCCTGACCATCCACAGGAAACGAACGGTGGGTGACCGGGGCTCGTTGCTCATTGATCAGGACACATTGCCAGCAGTGAGCAGAGCTGCTGCTTACTTGGCACAGTTAGAGCTGGAAAGCGACTGTGAAATGCCATCAGGGACTCTGTGAATCTGCAGACCAGAGCTGTGCTTGCACAGAGGAGCTCTTTAGTTCTGAAGCACAGCGCTGTGCCAGGTGCCAGCCTTTGTCCCTGTGGGCTGCTGGGCTGAAGGTTTGGGGCACCCAAGTGTTACAAACAGCACACAGTGCTGCTCTGAGCTCCCGGTGCTCTGCTCTGCCACCCTCTTCCCCACCCCACTGCAGAGAGCAGAGCTGGGCAGCCTATCCCAGTAACCATGCATTGGTTAATAGGCAGATATGCATAACAAAGGTATTTGATGCTGGCACGTGGGCCTGGTGTTGAAACAAAGCCAGACTGTTCAAACATTTGTATCTGTTTTTCCTTTAAATCTCTTCACAGAATTCCCCATCGTGAGCTCTGTGGCAGCACTGCCTGTCCTTTGGCAGCTGGATGGGACCCTGCTGAGAAGTGAACCCCACAAAGGAAAGGCCTGCAGCGTTGGTGGCGTAGAGGAGAAGTGGTCTCCTTGGGCTGTGTGCCCCCCCTGCACCTTTCCATTAGGAAGGCTGTGCTGTCTGCAGGCTCAGACAGAGCGGAGTGGACCCACGGCTCAATGCAGCGCTGCTCTGTGTTCTCTGTGCCATAGGCAGCACTGCCCAAGGGGAGAACCCCATCTGGGGGACAGATGAGCCTGGAGAGCCACTCAATAAAACTTTGCTACGTGAGGTGGGCAGTGGCTGCTTGTTTCCTTTGTAGCTGTGGTTTCCTGCATTGCAGGAGCAGCCGTGATGGTGGGCACTGTACACACACAGCACACAGATGGTGTCTGTGCCGTGCAAAATTGTTCTTTCTTTTAACTCCATCTGCACTTTGCTATTCTAAGGACGTGCAGCATTGCATTCTGACACCTTTCAGCTATTCTGATGAGCAGGTTCCTCTCACAGTTGGTGTTTCTTGCCAAGCTGCCTCTCGTTGCTGCGCAGCGATTGCTTTGAAATGCAGTTTCAAAGGAGATGTTGCTCCTGCTCTGCTTGTGGCCGTGCACACCCACAGAGGCAGGCCTGCTGCTGCTGGGAGGCACCTCGCTGCTGCTGCACCCCTCCATGCTCCATTTGCATCCTCCGAGATGTTCCTTGCAAGCTTTGCTCCTTACAGAGCACAGCCCCTGCTTGCAGAGGTGGTTCCTGAATGCACAGCAGAGAGAGGGCATAATTTGTCATGACCACGTGTGTTATTTGTTAACTTGTAATTAAAAGCTGGCCTGCAGGGGGATATTTACCAGCATGTTTATGCCAGCCTGGCTTCCCTGGTGGAAACCCTTACCCTGGAATCGTTGTCCCTGGGTGGATGTGAGGACACCACGAGCGCTGTGCTGTCTCTGGGTGGTGCAGGGAGGAATGGTGTTTCCCAGGGCTTGGGTGCATTTTATCTCTGTGATTTTGGCACTTCCTTTTCTCTCTCAGAAGAAAAAAAGGAAGTTGAGTGTTTCTCTTCCTTGTGTGCAGCCGGCAGCTGCTGCTCCCCACCCTCAGCTCAGCGCATGCAGTGCTCCTGCTGGGGCTGCTGTGGGTTAAAAGGCACCTTGGGGTGGCCCCAGGTGGACCCTGCACCCCCTGCACCCAATGCCAGGGGCTGTGAAACCCAACCGCCCGCACCTTGGCTGCCGCTGCTCCTGTTTTCACACAGAGGAAGTGGCTGTGAAGCAGGGCAGTGTGGGGAAGGAGGCCCTGAGCGCAGTGTGTCACTCCCCAGAGCTGCAAGATGAAATGGTTGCTTTTGGTGGGGGGGGGAGGGGGAAGGGAGTTTGGAAAGGAGCTGTGATCCTCCTCCTGGCTGCTCGGGGCTGAGCTCATTGCAGCACAGTCACAGAATTACAGCACGGTTGGGTTGGAAGAAGCTCCACCAGCCCCACTTCTGCTATGGGCTGGGAGCCCCCCAGCTCAGGTTACTCAGGGCCCATCCACGGCCTCAGGCACCTCCAAGGATGGGACACCCACAGCTCCGGACAGCAGTGCCACATCCCCATGGCTCTGGAGCACCTCCATGGACGGTGACCCCACCACTCGCTGGCAGCTGTGCCACTGGAGAATGCTACCAGCCCGGGCTGCTGGTGCTCCTTGCTGCATTTCCTGTGCCGCAGAGAGGAGCGGCTGTGAGCTGAGCTGCACGGTGACAGCCCGGCTTCCTGCCGCCCTGGCTGAGAGTTGGAAACCTCAAGAGCGGCCCATTGAGCGGGACTCCATCTATAATTAGTGCGTGTTAATTATCTCTGCCCTCCAGAGCTCCCACGTGGGATGCGGGGGCTTCTTGGAGTGTCCCAGAGATGGTGCTGTTACAGGGCTCCTTGTAAGGGGTGCCCATTACTTCTGGGGGAGGGAGGGGTCATAGAATCATAGAATGGCCTGTGTTGAAAAAGACCGCAATGCTCATCTAGTTTCAACCCCTGCTGTGTGCAGGGTCGCCAACCAGCAGACCAGGCTGCCCAGAACCACATCCAGCCATCATCCTTTTTTTTGGGCTACACAGGAAACGCTGAGTAGAAATGCAACAAAACCCACAGCGACCACTTCCTGTTGGACTCCGTGTTTCCCTCCTTGATTTTGGGTTTCCTCATCCAGCTGAAGTTTGGCACTCAGTTTCCCTTTGGGTTGAGCACAAAGAGTTAAGCAGCTCCATGCTCCTGTGGATTTGGGCCAGATATTTAAGGATCGGCGGCTCGGCGCGGAGCAGGGAGGTGTGATGTTCCCAAACACCTCGGGGGCTCTCCTGTCCTCGTATTTTTAGCTTTTTGGTGGTACCATTGCAATAATTTGGGACTGGGGGAGCAGAGGACAAGTATTTGCCATGCAAAATCCCACGGCAAAGCTGAAAGGTGCGGGATGCAGCATGGGGAAGGTGACGCCCAATGGCTGTGAGGTGATGGGGATGAGCTGCACCGTGTTGGTACAGAGCAATTTAACAGACATGTCCTTAATAATATCCCTGGAGAGGGGTTTAAATAGAGACAAGATGCCCAGCGGGGAGGGTTATCCAGGCTAGCGGGACACGCCAGCACTGGGGACACTTCCACAGCTCTGTCATCGACAGCACCAGGCTCCTCTTTGCAACATCCCCTCAGTGCAGCATGGGAGCGGGCTGATAAAAATAAATCAGCAGTGGTTGAGCATTGTACTGAGAGCTGAGTAAAACGGCAGAGCTCAGCAAGGCCATGTCAGCAAACACCGCTCCCCACTGAACTGGGGATTTGGGGGATGGAGAGAGCCTTGGAGAGCTTCCAGTCGTGGGGGTGGGCATCTGTGGGGTCCCTGGATGTGAGGGAAATGACAACTAGAAATGGCAGACACCAGTGGCACCACCAGTGGGACCCAACCCACCAATAGAACCACTAACGGGACTCACCAATGGGACCCCCCTATGAAACTCACCAGTGGAACCTCCCAATGGCACCACTGATGGAATCCACCAATGGCACCACCAATAGGACCCACTAATGGGACCCACCAATGGAACCCCCCAGTAGGACTCCCCAGTGAAACCCACCAATAGCACCCCCAATGAGACCCCCCAATGGCACCACCAACGGAATCCACCAACGGCACCCACCAGTGGCACTATCACTGGCACTGGCAATGCTGTCACCAATGGCACCCTCACTGTTCACCCCATGCTGCTTGCTGCCTGCACCCCGCTGTGCCCTTTGGCACCCTTGGCAAAGTCCAAAGCTAAACATTAGCTCCAGCCCTGGACAGCCTCTGTCTCCCGAGCTCAGCCTCTCCCTCTGCTCGTCTTCCCACCCGATTTAAGGCACTACCAGCACTTCAACACCCGATCACCATTCACTCTCGTCATCATGCTTGCATTGCAGCAGCTGAGACGGGGATCCTGGGGGCTGCCCAGGGGCAGGAGGAGCAGCAGGGAGTGCACAGAAGGCCAAGCCAGCCTGGGGGTGCCAGGAACTGCTGGGGGTGGCTGGGCAGGTTGGGGCAGTGCAGGGCTGGTGACGCCCGGCACACCCACAGTGAGCAGGAGGGGCGGGTGCAGCATGTGGGATTTGGGCACAGCGGGAGGAGGCCAGGGAGCCCGCAGGGTCAGAGAGAAGCAGTGGGTGTCCGTTGGGGTGCTCTGGTTTTAATGCCAAGAAGTGATACGATTGTATGGTTGTATGACGCTGGGATGCTATTTGGCCACGACGCTCTGAAATGCTGTTTTGCTGCAGGTTTGCAGCATGGGGAAGGCGATGCCCCAGAGCAGATGCAGGCAGCGGCACACCGGGAGCACTGGGAGTGCTGGGAGTTGGGGCATCTCCTGCATGGGGTGTCTGTGTGATGCACCCTACAGCCACTTTGGCCTGGCTGAGCCACTCGCCTGGTGCATGGGAACAGTGCTCCAGCCAAAGCAGGCAGCACTCAGGTTATGAGTGAATGGGTTTTCTCGATGCTAATCAGGAAAAGGAAGTGAAGATCATCTTTAATTGCAGATCAGCTTGCTCAGCTGTTTTGCCAACCCATGCACTATGTCCCAGCTCCCATCCTTGCTGTGGGAACGCGTGGCACCTTGCTCACCTGGCCACAGTGCACCCGGCTTCTGCAATGGGAGCTTCCTCCTGTTTGGTCCACCAAGGGGGACATGTCCCATCCCAACAAATGCACCACAAAGGTCACTTTTTTTGCCAATCCAACAGCCCCCGGGCTCAGTGTCTGGCTGCTGTAGGTGGTGAGGTCAGGGTTGGGCCAGGTTTGGGGTCAGACTTGAACTAATTATTCTGTTTTTAGCCAAAAGTGGGTGAGTGGGGAAGGGGTCACCTATAGGATGTGGGGACGGCCCTGTGTCGCTGAGGCTCGGTGCATCAGCCCCGACACCACCCTTGGGGCTCAATGGCAGCCAAAGCAGCTGCCTTGGGATGGCAAACTCAGCTCAATGGCACAGCCGGGGGGGCTGCAGGGAGCCCCCAGCTCTGCATCATCAGTACTGCAGGAAGGAGACAAACTGGGGGCTGTGCACGGCCTTTGCACTGCACTGCATGGGGCTGCGCTCTGATGTTTTCTCTTCCTGCTCCCAGACGTCCCAGGAGGCCCAGCCGGGCTGGCCGGTCGCACAGGGAAAAGGAACCCGTGGGACTATGAAAATCATATTGAAAAGAGCTGAGCATTAATTAGGTCACATCCTTCAAAAGCAGCTCGGGATCACGCGATGCAAAGTGCCGGCGGAGCAGCCCTGGGCGGGCTGGGGGCAATGGAGCTGCAATGTCTGTGTGTGGGGCTCCTCTTCTTGGACAAACACCCATCTGTACACATACAGATACCTCTTTGATCCACCATTGCTTGCTCCATGGGGCATTTTGGCTGGGGTTGGGGTGCAGGGTGCAGGGTGCAGGGTATCCCACGTGTTGCTCACAATGGGGCCGGGAAGGATCCTTCAGCCAGGGATTCTTAAGCATCCGCAGCTGAGAAAGGAGGAAAAAATCCCAATTTTACAGGACTGAGCTCTGAGCTCCTGTCTGGAAAATGTGACGGCGCTTAATGAGAAAAGCACGGCCGCGTGATTTCCCTTCGGAGCTGCACAGCTGTGAAACAAATAGAGGGAAAAGTCGAGGTCCCCTCTGCTTCGCTGTGATGTGGCCATGCTTTGGGGTGTCTGCAGCACGGACAGTAGGGTGTGGGGGCACCAGAGCTGCCCTGTAGGGCAATAGGTCAATATTGGCATTGCTGTTAATATGTAACGAGGTGTCACGGGGCCAGAACACGGCTGTGGGTGTTTGCTTTCATTGGGCAGAGCTGAGATTGGAGCAGGTGAGCTCTGTGCTGCGGGCAGCGCTGTGCAGTGGGGAGGCTGTGCCTGGGGGAAAGCCTGGAGGCCTCAGAGCGGCTTTTGGGCGATGCTGGCTGCAGCCACACATAGAAACATCCAGGTTAGAAAGACTTGCAAGATCTCCAACTCACCTCACTGTTCCCACTGCCCACGTCCCCCAGTGCCACATCCCCACGGCTCTGCAGCACCTCCATGGCTGGTGACCCTACCACTCCACGGGCAGCTGTGCAGTGCAGCATCACTCTTTTGGAGACTAAATGTTTCTCATACCCAACCTAACCCTACTAACCAACCTAATTTCCCCCTCAGCATCTCAGGGGGACCACGTGGGCCAGGTGCTGTGGTTCCTCTGCAGGACACCGCAGCCCCTGCAGCCTCTGCACTGCAGCCAAAGGGAAGCAACAGAGCAGCACTCGGGCACAGCGCTGAGCCCTCCCCAGCCACACTGTGCATGCACAGACATTCCTTGGCCGTGTGATCAGACCGGAAAAGATTGACTTCAGCCCAGGGATCGGTGGAGCAGCTTTGCCTTCACTGACTGGAGTCCTGCAGCCTCCAGCAAAGCTGCGGCCAACGCTTTTTGGTGTGGGTGTTTTTTTTTAGGTGCTAAAAGAGGAAGCGCAGAGGGACGTACGGTTGAGAAGGTCCAGAAGGAGAAGAAGGGAAGCTATTATTGCGGCAGGGGAAGGAGGAACCCCGCAGTGCTGTGTGTCCCTGCCCACCCGATTGCTGTGCTTTTGCCCTTCCTGCATTCCCCCCCGAGCCCAGCAGACAGAGGGTCCTGCAGGGCTGAGCCATCGCCAGGCTCCATCACAGCCAGGAAGTGTGAGGGTGAACACACAGCTATTGATGTGATGGATAGGATGCAACGGGGACACTGAAGGAGGATGCAATTTGTCCACTTGATCAGCAGGGCTCACTTCTGCAGAGCCAGCTCACAGCAATGTTGTTGGGCTGAAGGAAAAGCTCTCCGGCGAGCACACGGGCTGGGTTTGGTTCCAGTTAGGGCAGCGGATTGAAAGCCACAAGTACGTGATAGGCAAAGCTTCCAGGAGAGCTGGGTCAGCTCCAAACTAATCCAGCCCCTGTGGGGAAAGGGCGTTCTGGCAGATGTTAAGCTAATGGGATAACTGCGAGCGCAGCTCGGCCCGCTGCGTGGCGGCGGCTGAAAGTTGGCAGCCAACGACTGAGCGCCCGCTTGACAACAGCCCCTGTTCTTTCAATAGGAATAAGCAGAAAGCTCCTGGGGGAGAGAACAGCAACATGTCAGCAGCACAGGGACCGAGCCAGCCTGTGCCCTGGGATAGCAAAAGATGGCAATGCCACGCTGAGCGTGCCTTCACCCCCGCTTGATGCTGTCCTCTTCACCCCACTGCCTTTGTGCTGCTGCTGCCTCCGTGCTTGAACTGAGGGACTCATCCTGTGTTGGACACAGGAGCAGTTCTGGGGCTCAGCCCGCTGTGCACAGCTCCACTCCCTTCTCTTCCGTGACGGTGAGAGGCACGAGGCTGAGCCTGGACTTGCTGGTGGCAGCCCTGGGGATGGGGATCCACCCATCTGAGCACTCCTAAGGAAAAAAACACAGCGTTTCGGGTATTACTGGCTTCCTTCTCTACCGAAACAGATACCCATTAAATCCTGCCTAAGTTGTTTTATTGTTGTGTTTTTTTTTTTTCCTAACTAAAAGCTGTTGCACACCGAGCAAAGGGAAGGGGAAGGCTCCCAGCCGTGGAGGAGCACAGTACTGAGACCATCCAGCCTCAGCCAGGCTCTGCAGATGACTCACACCTCTGATTCTTTTTTTCTCTTTTTCAAGGGTGGAGATACCTGTTCTCAAGCACGAGAAGCTGCTTCCTGGACGGCGTGCAGCAAAGCAGCCGCCCTGCACCCCAGCTCTGGGCGCTCGCAGGGAGGAAACCTCAGTGCTGAGCACCACGGGGCTCTGACTCAGCCGTTTCCCCTTCCAAACCGAAGGCAGGGCTGAAATTACACAGCTCTCGGCGTGCTCCAAGTCCTGAACACGGGGTTGACCGCAGCATTTGAGTCCCCCACCTCGGCCCAAAGCTGCTCGGAGACGTCAGCGCTGCTGTCACGCTTTGGAGGTCAGAAGAGGAACGGGTTTGCTCAATGGAAGTGCCACCGCCTCCATGACAGCTCTGCAACTTCACGCTTCCCCATCTGCCAGCAGAAAGTTTTATCCTGAAAGCACCAAAGCATTTGAGGCTGAGGTCCACTGGGAGCAAAGCTGAAAAGGAACAGCGAGGTGCCCAGGCCAGGGCTGCCTCCGTGCTGTGGGAGAGCTCAGCTCTGCTCCCAGAGCCCACAGCACAGTGCCCAGCGCTGCTCCTCCAGCACTGAGCATCCCGATGGTTTCTAAAACTCAAGAGCCTCTCCTTGGGGAGAACCATTACCCATGAGACTGCATTAGCAGGGTTAATTTCCAATTAGGGATGGCAGGCACATTTGTTCCTATCCCTGCCCTTGAGGACGGCAGCCCTGTGACTGGGGAAGGCCCTGCTGGGTGAGTCACACACAGCGCAACCCAGGGCTCTGATTTCAAACATCAGCGCTGGCATTCTGAGCACTGACTAACTCCTGCCATGATAGAGACACGAGTTTACTCCTCCAGAGCTTTGTCTACCAACCTGAAGGAGCTTAATTAAGCTGAAGCGAGTTCATTTACACAGCCACACCCTTCGCTGACATGCAGGCAGACAGGGCCAGCTGGGGAGCAGGAAGGCCCAGCAGCTCACACCGCGCTCCCACACAGCCCAGCTACATTTCCCAGCGATTCCCCAAGCCCCAAATGACGTTGTGTCCACGGCAGCTGCCTCCAGCCCCAATGGGCAGCCAACCCAATGGGCCGGGTGCTTCCATGGCATAGCTGCCTCCACGCTGGCCCCACGTGCTCCCCATACAGCCAGCCATTGCTCAGCCATCATGGAAGCATTGAATGGCCTGGGTTGCAAAGGAGCACAATGCTCACCCAGTCCCAACCCCCTGCTGTGTGCAGGTCACCAACCAGCAGCCCAGGCTGCCCAGAGCCACATCCAGCCTGGCCTTGAATGCCTGCAGGGATGGGGCATCCACAGCCTCCTTGGGCAACCTGTTCCACTGCCTCACCATGGTCCTTTCCATTTATAAAAATAGCCCCTCATCTAAGTCTCATGGGAATTACAGACAGGCTTTCATCGCTGTGAGATACAACAGAGAGCTCTTTATGTCAGCAGAACACACTGCTGCAGTGCCATGTTGCCCCTTTCTGTTTCTCTCATAATTAAATAGAAGGAACATACCAGGAGAGCTCCGCTGTGTAATTGCTTTATTTTCTGCTTATTAGTTCTTTACCAACACTACAGCCATATTGAGAACACAAAATTCCTGTTTTCTCATCAGGGAGATCACAGTCTACAAACTCATTCACTGATCAGACACGGTTTAACGCCATTCAAAACTCACTCCATAGATTCACATGGACACAAATGGCCGTGCTCGGGCTCGGTTCATAGCATCACTGGGTTCTGGAGCACCTCACCCCACGGTGAGCTGCAGCTCTATCCTATCAAGGAGATTCTGAAAGTGAAACCGCCGGAGGTGTTCGGTAGCAATGGCCATTTATTTGTGAAGTCTCCGCCACATTCCGGTCACTTTTATCTCCCTCCACCCCCAAAAAATAAGACATTAAAACAAACAAACAAACAAACAAGCAACCGAAAGACAAAAGAAGAAAACAAATCCGTTTCCTTTCGCCTGCAAAAACAGAATGTCTAAAGCTACAGAGTACAAACTCGTGGATGTGAGGCAACGCAAAGCCTGGCGAGGAGCTCTGCCCCGGCACAGCAAACCGACAGAGACGGGAAATGAAGTGATGGACGTTTCCATTTTGACTGAGAATAGATTTAAGAAAGTTCAAGAACCATTGAGAGAGCTTCAAGTTTTCCAGTTTAGGCATTTACTTTGTGCTTGGCTGTTTTATTTATGCTCCAGAAGAAAACAGAAACCATATTCTTGCATTTTAGCCTTTATACCGCCACACTATTTGTTAAATTACATCAAGAGGAACACAAAAAGTCTTACGTTTGTAACAAGCTGGAAAATAGAGCAGTGACATTCCAACGGCAGCAAGGCTTGGGTGGGAAGGACCCCCCTCCTCCAGAACTGAGATTGCAGTTATTGGACACCAGGCTCATCTCACACTCCTCAGCTCGGCAGGGCTTACAGTCAATGCTCTATCTTCCAGCACCAAGAACCCATTCAGTCCCACTTGCACCCCACATTGAGATACGTCGTTTGGAACCAGATCCAAAGTAACTTCTACGTGGTCCAAAACATTCAATTTCAGAAGTGAATTCAGTATTATTTTTTTGTGTGTGTGTTAATCTTCCCATTCATCTTTGGTAAGAGCTCCATATACAATGTACTTTGCACAACCGTAGTGTAATGCCCCAATTTCACATCAAACTCATATCCTTGAGGAAAAAAAAAAACAACAACATTTTCTTCTGGTTTTGTAGCATACATTCCTAGAATTCCCCAATCGAGTTGAACTCCTTGAGGAAATCTGAAGTTAATCCTTAAGGCTGAATCAGAACCAGCTGCTTTAGCATTTTTTGCGGCCAGCATTAATACTTGATTGAGACTTCACACTAATACTGGCTCTGGGTGGGGTGTCTTTGCCAGCCACACCTGCACGCTGTGGCACGGCAAATGAGCTGCTTGCCCTTTAAGAACTAATTATGGAAGTTTACATTCATAGTCGTATTCTCACTCTCTCCACCCCGCTCTCATTGGCAGTTACTCAATGGGCTTCAGCCATCCAACACGGTTCCCTTCCTACAGCACTGCAGCAACAACTCGGGGCCGACGCTGCACGGCTGTGCGGGAGCTCAGCCTGCTTCTCCAGGGCGCAGCTCAGCCCTCAGCTCTGCCCCTCTGCACACCCACAGCAACGGGGCTCTCTGTTTGTTCTCTCCGTGGCACGCATTCAGAAATAAGAAACCCTGTCGAGATTTAGATGCCTGAAGGTGAAGCCAAAAGTGAGAAATCCTTTCAAGATTGTGAGGCCTGAAGATGAAGCAATGTGCCTTCATCCCGAGGCAGGCAAGTCGGTGCTAGACTTCTGCCCCAACCCGCCAATTTGGAGTAAAACTTGTTGCAATGCTTGCAGGTTATTGCTGCATTTTTCTGGAAGGAACCTATCTTGCATTGAATTGGAGACTGACCAAAGGAGTAAAAACTGCAGCTAAACATCATTAAATTTGTAATGCAAGACAGAAACGGAACAGTTCATACCCTGGAACTGTTATTACATCATTCATGTTTTATTCGCTATATGGTTGCTATGTAGGATGGGGAACTTATTTGCATCCCTTCTCATGCATGATGTATGGTTCAGAACTTCACAGCTGACATTTCAAAGCAGTTCTTACATTACCTAGTTAACATGACGCCCGATATGCACTTTGAACATGTTACAATGGTATTCCTATCTGCCACCGTGGGCAGGAATTCGTCTCGTTACGAGGCTGAGATATGGAGCCAGACCGAGAGTCACTATTTAGTTACAGATTAACAGAACTTTAAAAAAAGTCCTTAATATAAAAAGACAGACTGCAGTTTGATTTTAAGCAAGAGTTTTCAGTTTACTAGATGAAGTCGACCTATCAACATATTCCGCATGAAGGCAAAAAAGTAGCAATCTACAGCAAGTGAGAGAGGAACAAAAATATCATCAAAAAAGTAGAACCAGAAAGCATACACTGAAAATGGTACCCCTCCCCCAGCCGTCCCCCAAAATAATCAAACCATCTTAAGGGCTATCGAGAGAAAAAAAAGAAGTTACTTAGCAAGTCTACAACGTGTCTTTCCCCTGTTTGCTGGAGGTCTGCCATAGCATCTAGTGCTTGTGTTCGTGTCACATTCGGAGGTTAGAGCATCCTAACGCCAAGCGAGGAGAGTTAAAACAGGAATCCAGTCAGGTGTGGAGAAGGAAAGGGTGGTCATTGGAGAAAGGTGATCATAATCCTATGGATGCTTTTGTTTTACTTTTCTGTAGAGAATCATTCTTCCGGAAAGCCGTGTGGGTTATTTTTTTTTTTTTTCTCTTTTCCTCTTTAATTCTTTGTAGACTAAATAGTTACTCTCTCATTAGGATTTATAATTGGACGTTAACCATGTCAGCCCTTCGTAGAGTCCGTCCCCTGTAGTAGCACAGGAGGGCTGCACGTACCAATTCCTATCCCTGATCCGGGTCAGGCCCAGTTTCTCCTGGATTTCGTGGGGTTTCATGGCATCGGGCAGGTCCTGCTTGTTGGCGAAGATGAGGATGATGGCGTCCCGCATCTCCCTGTCGTTGATGATGCGGTGCAGCTCCTGGCGGGCCTCGTCGATGCGGTCGCGATCGGCGCAGTCCACCACGAAGATCAAGCCCTGCGTGCCCGTGTAGTAGTGCCTCCAGAGGGGCCGGATCTTGTCCTGCCCCCCCACATCCCACACGTTGAACTTGACGTTTTTGTAAGTGACCGTCTCCACGTTGAAGCCCACGGTGGGGATGGTGGTGACGGACTGGCCCAGCTTCAGTTTGTACAGAATGGTGGTTTTGCCGGCCGCGTCCAGCCCCAGCATCAGGATCCGCATCTCCTTGTTGCCGAAGATCTTGGATAGCACCTTGCCCATCTCGGCGGCATCCAAGGGCCCGGCGCCTGCTGCGGGGCGGGGGGCGCGGAGGGCGAGCGGCGAGAGCCCCGGGGCGGCCCGAGCGAGCGGGGCCGGGGCCGCGGCTCAGCGGCGACCGCGCATGGGGCGGCGGCGGCGGAAGCGGCGGGGCGGGGGCCGGAGGAAGGCCGTGGGGAAGGCCCGGCCGCCGCGGGGTGAGGGGCCGCGCCGCGCCCCGCTCGCCCGCCGGGCCCGAGGAGGCGGCTCCGCCCGGCTCCCGCCTCGGCTGCCGCTCCGGCGCCTCAGCTCATGGGCGGCGGGAGGAGCGGCGGCCGGGCTCGCTGCCCGCGGAGAACGAGCGGAGCGGGAGGCGGCGTTTACCTCGGGGCCGCCCGCGCGCTCGGAGCCGGCTCCGCTCCGCTCCGCGCCGCTCCCTTAGCCAGCACCGCCGGAAAGGCGCCGCGCGAGCCCGCCTCACTTCCCCTCCGCCGCCACCGCGCAGGCGCGCCGCGCCCTGCCCCGCCGCCCGCGCGTGCGCCGCCGACGGGGCGGGGGCGCTCGCCCGCTTCCCGCCGCGCGGCCTCGGAGGGGGGCGCCGCGCCTGCGCGGAGGCGGCGGAAGGAGCCCCGCCCCTCCCGCGTGGGCGGAAGCGTGCGCGGAACGCGCGGCGCAGAGCGGAAGGGCGGGGGCGGTGCCCCAGTTTGCCCGGGAGGAGCATCGCGCGTGCGCGCTGCCGACCGTTCCTCCTTCCCCGCGGCGCGGGCGGGGGCGCCGTTTCCTGCGCTGCTGCGGCTGCGCGGAGCTCCGGGAGCTGGAGGGAGGGGGGCCCGGCCGCTGAGCGCGCCGTGCGCGTGCGGGCGGCGAGGGGGGGCCGGGGCTGCTATGGGGAGAGGCGCCACGCGATCGCACGTCAGCGGAGCGGGCGGGGGGTGCGGGGAGCGCCTTAAAGGGCCAGGCGCGGGGCGGGGGGCGGCCTGTCCTTCGGGAGGGGGTCTGCCTGCCGGGTGTGAGCATCGGGTGGCTATAGAGGGTTATAAAAAAGCGTTGTTGCTGTTTTTTAGGATTAAGTGAAGTTTAGGATTGCGAACCGTGCGATTGGGTAGTTGAGATGTTGGGTATTGTAGTGGTTAAGAGTTGCAATCAGTCGCTCATCAGCCCTGTGCGCTTCAGTCCGTGTAGCTCGAAGCTCTGGGTTGGTAGGAAGGGGTGGGAGAGCACTGCCTGCTTCCGGAACGGCTATTTTGTGTCAGCGGGCAGGAAGGTTCACACGTGGCTGCCCTTAAAAATGGCTGCAGAAGAGCCCTGCCGTGTGTCTGTGGGGCCAGCACCTCGCCCACTGCTCCCAGGTGGGAGTGCTTCCTGCTCCTCCGTGACACAGCTGTGAAAGCCAGGCCTTGTGATGGCATCTGAGGTGGCCGTGGTGTGGAAGGGCCTTTGGAGACATAGCACTGCGTCGGTCGGGGGAGATGGGTGTAGTTGGGTGCTCACCCTGCAGACAGCCTACAAACCCACACCTGTAGGAGTGCCGTCACCCTGTGCTCAATAAAGCTCTGGTTACTGTGTTTCTGGTTGGTTCTCAAGGTCAAACATCCAACAAAAGCCCTTACAATACCTGAGTGTGTTCTGCGTTACCTGAAAACCTGCCCTCCTCCAAGGGGTTGGGTTTCACGGACCTGCTTAAGAATTCGAAGCTTGCTCAGGTCCTTGGGAGGGCCCGATGTGTTCCTGTGGAAGGTAAATATTTCAGAAGTCAGCACACAGTGTGTCCCGCTGAGCTGCCAGCGTGGATTTCCAGCCTTGAGAGCATAAAGTAATTAGAGTTATAAAGTGATTAGAGGCTCAACCTGGGGAAAAGGATATCTGCAGATGCCTGCAGGGCCTTCTGGTGGCTGGGCCTGGGCCTGGCCGCAGGGCTGCCTGCTCCTTATGGCTTCCCTCACCAGCTGCACAGCTACCGACATCTGCTGCTGTGTCTTTCACGGTAGTGTAAGCCCGTGTCTGCTTATTCTGTCCTCCACCCGTGATCCCAGTGCTGTCACAAGAATATGGCAGAAGAAAATGATACGTTTTGGCTTTGTGTCATAACCAATAAGCGAACTTTAAGGAAATGGGTTCAATACCCCCTTTCTTTTTATCACTTGAATGCAATTTACCCTCCTAGTCAATGTGGGTTGTCAGGCCAGCCCTATTTTAATATGCTGTTGCTTATCTTACTTAGTTTCTTGACACAGTGAGAGGGGAACAGGAGGAATGTTTTCAGCCAGAGGGTGGTGAGGTTGCCCACGGAGGCTGTGGATGCCCTGTCCCTGCAGGCATTCAAGGCCAGGCTGGATGTGGCTCTGGGCAGCCTGGGCTGCTGGTTGGAGACCTGCACACAGCAGGGGGTTGGAACTAGATCAGCATTGTGGACCTTTGCAACCCAGGCCATTCCAGGATTCTATGATCCTTCAAAGAACCCCGTGGCCTTCCAAGAAAGGCTAACGCATTAATACTTTGCCCTTAGTGCCTGTGTAGCAAAGCTCTGCTGTGAAAACGAGTAATATCCTTGTTATCACAGATTTATCTCAGTTTTCTTATCACCAAGAGATACGATACAGTGGGCCAAGTGCCGTCTTCGAGGGGGGACAAGTCAAAGTAGTGCTTTCCATGGACAGCTGTAGTTGGAAAGTGACGGAGGTGGCCCCAGAACACCTCAGCAGTATTTCCTGCCATTCTGCAACATCTGCGTTTGTGCAGCCGCAGCGGGGCTTGGCCAGGAAGCTGAAGCTTCAGCCTGCGATGCAAACATTATCAGTAGTGCAGCACTGAACACATCTTCAGCTTCCTCCTGTGAGGTTTTATGTAACGGTGCAAGGGCGGGACTCAGGGTGGGAGTTGAGTGCTGTGGTTGCAGATTTGTTAGCCCCTGCGTGTGCTGTGTAGTGAGGACCCTGGAGAATTGCTGGGAGTTCTGCTTTTCTAATCAGAAAGCCCTGTCCTGGTCCCTTGAATGTCCTCCACCTTTCTGTAGATGCAGGGAAGAGCCCTTGGAAAGTGACCTCCTAGCAGGAGAAATGGTTTGACCTCCAGGCTGTTTGGGTTTGTTTTGTACCTTGAGTGCATAGCAATGTCTTTGCTGGTAGCACAGGCAATCAAGCAGACTTCTCCTTGCACAGGTTATTTTCGGGAGCGGACAGAGGACATGACAGTGCTGGATGCTGTATGACAAAATGTCCATAATCCTGAACCACCACACTGACAATATTGTCCTGAAAACTCGTGAAACCGTAACAAAAGGAAAAATAGTTTGCAAGGCTTTCCTTTGCTCCCCAGTTTTTTGCATTTCTACATCCCAGTGGCAGCTGAGCAGTGACCTCCAGGCCTGGGCTGGGCAGCAGCTTCTGTCCTCTGGAGACCTGTGAGCTGGTTTTGGACCAGGCCATTGCTGACACCAGGATGATCTCAGCCTTGTCAATCTTGCTAAGTGTGGAAGCAGCATGGTGATTGCAAGGAGCTCTGGGTACTTTGTCTTTGCAGAAGCTGTGTGTTTTAGCTCTCCTTCAGAAGGCCTCTGGTTCCCAGCATGTGGCTCCATGGGGCAGCTGAGTTTTCCCATCTGTGGGCAGCCACATTCTTCATTACAGGTGATGTTTGAAGGCCAGGGGACATGTCAGGGGGATGCTGTAGGACTCTGAATCTGTTTCAGCCCTCCTCAGCCTGCCAAACTTGTTCCTACCACATTTTGTCGGGCAAAACAGGTAGCTTCACCCCCCTGGTGTCTCAATCAACTCGTGATAGTTTTTAAGTGCAATGAAAAGCCTGCATTTGCAGTGAAAAGTGTGCATTTTTGGCCAAACAGAGCAGTACTACTGGCAGGAGAAGGAGGTGGGGGGATGCCATGTCCTGCCAGGGGCAGCAACCTGAGTAGTATCTCTGTGCAAATCGCTGGCCTTTCCTGTCCCTTTGCGGACATAAAGCCTCCATCTCCTCACACCCATGACCCTGTAGTCATTAGCTAATACCATTAGCCAAAACTCCAGCTGTCACTGACAGCTCTTCCTTAAGCAGATAACTGGAGCATGGAGCAAGATGTCTGGGAGAACTCCTTTGGACAGCCCTCTGAGGTGCGAACGCATGGTGAAGATTTCAGGTGCTCTGTGAGGATATTTCTAGACAGCTCTCTGTTGCTGTTGTGAACAGATAAAGGAAAGAAGCTCCTGCTTTTTATTCTTTGCATTACATTTTTGTTACTCTCATGTCCTCTGGGAATCAGAACGTCTCATTGCAGCCCCCAGTCTTCAAGCAACAAGTAGGTTGCCACTTAGTCTCTCTCCAGTACCTCAGCACAAAAATCAGCAGCTCTCCCTGGACAGAGGACAGCACACTTAATTTTTTGTCCTATAAAGCTTAATTTGGCCGTTCCAAAACAAAGTATTGCACTGAATCTTTACTTGAAAAGCTACGTTTTTCTTCCTTGCAGACAGTGCTCCTCCTCTTCCATGTGCTGCTGAAGCACGAATGCATCCTGCTGCTATGGTGAGGCCAATCCCTGAGTGCTGGAGAGCAGAGACGGTGTGTGCTGCAGCCAGCCGGGCACGGTGGCTTGTGCCTGTAATCCAAGCGTCGGGGAGGCTGAGGCTGGCGGACAGCTTGAGCCCGGGGGTTCTGGGCTGCAGAGAGCTGTGCCGAGCGGGCGTCCAGGCTAAGGCCGGCACCGATATGGTGTCCCTCGGGGAACCGGGAGGCACCAGGTCGCCTAAGGAGGGGTGAACCGGCCCAGGTCGGAAACGGAGCAGGTCAAAGCTCCCGTGCTGGTCAGTAGCGGGATCGCGCCTGTGAACAGTCCCTGCAGCACAGCCTGGGCAAGAGAGCGGGACCCAACCTCTTTTGGCTGCTTTCCCCAGCACGACCCTGCGCTTGGCAGCTCCAGCACCGTCCGTTCCAGGGAGTGAGCACAAAAGAGTCGATACTGAGAGCAAACAAAAGCATCTCCTGCAGACATGGCCACAGCCTTGCTCATTTGTGTGTGCTTAGGTTGTGTGTGTTGTGGTTTCTTGCAGCAGTGAGGGGTCATAGTGGAGGATCTGCCAAACCTTTGAGATCCCAGTAAATTTAACTACGAACATGGGAAATCCCAGGCAGCAGATTTTCCCAGACCTGCACTTCAGCAGTCAGGTTCAGCCTGCTCCAGATGGAGCCAAAGTTCCCAGGATCATCTTATTAGCCTCCTCCACTTCTTATTTACTGTCACAACTACTTTGTGTCCTCAGCTCTGAGCTTCTCTCTCTTAGGAGACCTCTGGTGAGTCAAGGTGCCTTTGTTTGTAAGAGAAAGCAAGGAGTGGGACATCTCTTAAGCTCTCTTCAGAAAATGAAGCACTGAGCTGTCTCAGAGACGGAGCTTCCGGAAACAGCGTGCCTCTTCGGGGTTAAAATGAAAGCAGAGCATCACAACGTGTCTCTCCAGGCTAAAAGTGAGAACTCTGGGTATTGTCAGCTGCTTAAATCTACTTGTGCTCAGAAATGCCTTTCCTGGGTATCCGTTCATCCATTTTTAAACACGGGCAGCAGAAGGACTGTCTCCCAGATCCCCACTGCCACTGTGTGGCCAGGCAGAGCCCATACAAGACAGATGGCGAGGAATCTGCAAAAGGCTGAAAAACAGCCGGGCACGGTGGCTTGTGCCTGTAATCCAAGCGTCGGGGAGGCTGAGGCTGGCGGACAGCTTGAGCCCGGGGGTTCTGGGCTGCAGAGAGCTGTGCCGAGCGGGCGTCCAGGCTAAGATCAGCATCGATATGGTGTTCTCCGGGGAGCCAGGGGGCACCAGGTCGCCTAAGGAGGGGTGAACCGGCCCAGGTCGGAAACGGAGCAGGTCAAAACTCCTGTGCTGATCAGTAGCGGGATCGCGCCTGTGAACAGTCCCTGCAGCACAGCCTGGGCAAGAGAGTGGGACCCAGCTTCCTTTTGCTGTGTGATTGGGAGCTGTGCATGTGTGGTGTGAGCTGCAGGGAGCTCGATGCACAGGGGGCTTTCTTGAGGGGAAGAGGGAGGAAAAGAGGGGAAAAATTATGTTTCTCTAATAGGGAAGAGAGGGTGCCAGAAGCATTCGTTAAAAGAAATTTCCCAGTCAAGGAGATGTCCCTGATCCTTCTCTAGAACCCAGCTAGGCACTGGCAGCCAGACCCCAACTGGTTGTGTGAGAAGCAACCGGGGTTCAAGCTGAGGAGCTGCAGGTGCCCAGGATGAGGCTGGCCTCCCTGGAGCAGCTCACGGCCCATTCATCTCCTCAGCAGGGGCCTAAGCTGAGAGGCTGCTGATATAAGGAAGGGGCTGGAGCAGCTCTCCTGTCATAGAATCATGTAATCATAGAATCAAGGCAGGGACCTGTGAGGAGCATCCAGCACAACTCTGGCTCCTCAGCCTCTCCTCCTTCTCTGAGGCAAGCTGAGGGGCTGGGCCTGTTTGGTCTGGAGAAGAGAAGGCGCCGGGAATCTGAACTATGCATGTTTGAAGGGAAGGTGATCAAGAGATGGGGCCAGATTCGTCTCATGGCTGGAACAACTTCAGTCTCAAAATACATTCCATGGCTTGCTCACTGTGGTTTGATGAGATAATTTTTGAGGAGCCTGAGTGGAGACCTCATTGCTGTCTACAATTCAAAGGAGGTGGTGCTGAGGTGGGGTCAGGCTCTTTTCCCAAATAATCACAGAATCACGAAATGGCCCAGGTTGGAAGGGACCTCAGGGATCACGAAGCTCCAACCCCCCCCAAACCACAGGCAGGGCCACCAACCTCCACATCTCACAGCAGCCCAGGCTGCCCAGGGCCCCATCCAACCTGGCCTTGAACACCTCCAGGGATGGACGGGGCATCCACAGCCTCTCTGGGCAGCTGTTCCAGCACCTCACCACTCTCACAGCAAACAACTTCCCCCTCACATCCAACTGAAATCTGCCCTCCCTCAACTTCAAACCATTTCCCCTTGTCCTGCTGTTATTTCCCCTTTCCAAGAGCTGACTCCCCTCCTGTCTGTAGGTTCCCTTTAGGTACTGAAGGCTGCACTGAGGTCACCCCACAGCCTTCTCTTCTCCAGGCTGAACAAGCCCAGCTCCTTCATCCTGTCTTTATAGGGGAGGTGCTGCAGCCCCCTGATCATCTTTGTGGCTCCTCTGGACCCTTTCCCAGCTCTGCAGGTAACCAGTGACAGGATGAGAGGTAGTGGCCTCAGGCTGCTCCATGGAAAATTCAGACTGGGTATTAAGAACAACGTTTATTGTTCCTAAGAGCGGTGCTGCACCGCCACAGCGCACAGCTCCACAGCAAAGCCCTGAGGAGAGAAGCGGAAGCTCCGCCCGGTCCGGACGCAGAGCCGGCATCGGGTGGCGGCGTTGCCGTGGAGCCGCTGCCGGGCGCGGTGGCGCACGCCTGTAATCCCAGCTACTCGGGAGGCTGAGCCCGCCGGATCGCTTGAGCCCAGGAGTTCTGGGCTGCAGTGCGCTATGCCGAGCGGGCGTCCGCGCTAAGGCCGGCATCAATATGGTGAGCCCCGGGGAGCCGAGGCACACCAGGTTGCCTAAAGAGGGGTGAACCGGCCCAGGTCGGAAACGGAGCAGGTCAAAACTCCCGTGCCGGTCAGTAGCGGGATCGCGCCTGTGAATAGCCACTGCAGCGTAGCCTGGGCAACACAGAGAGACGCGGGTTCCTTTTGCCCGCCCAACGCAACTCTTTTGCCCACGCGCCCCCCGCAGCCCCCCGCCGCCCCTCCTGCGCACGGCACGGCGCATGCGCGCGGAGCGGAGCGCGCGTTCCGTCCCCGCGGCGGGAATTGGCACCGAGCGGCACCCGTAGCAGGCGTTGGCGCATGCGCGAGGGCGGCCGTGAGGGGCGGGCGGTGGCACCGGCAGCGGCACCGACACCGACATCAACGGCGGCACCGGCAGCATGAAGTCGCGATTCAGCACCATCGACATCCGCGCGCTGGTGGCCGAGCTGCGCTTGAGGTACCGCCTGCTGCCCGGTGTGTGCAAGCGGGGCCGTGTGAGGCGGCTCCGCTCTGCCCCCGTGCGAGCGGCCTCCTCCGTGCCCCTTCACACCGGCGTTGCTCTGCTGCCCGCCCGCCGTCACGGCTGCTGCTCCTGTACCCCCTGCTGCCCGCTCAGCTCTCCCGTTTGATCGTGGGGAAAGCCCCGCCGTCCCTCAGGCCGTGCCGTGGCGCTGAGGGCCGCAGCCAGTAACTCTGTGGTGATTTATCACCGCTCACTCTTATGTATATCTCAGTTATCCTGCTTTTTTCTTTTTTTTTCCTGACCCTTGTATGTATTGTGTTCTCCAAACTACGTGTTTTGTTTTTGGCAGCTTACTGGGAATGAGAGTAAACAACGTTTATGATGTGGACAATAAGACGTACCTTATTCGCCTCCAAAAGTAAGGATTTCTTTATGTTTCGTTACATTGTTGCTGTGTTTGTTGCATGAATGAACTGTGTTTCTGAGAAGTTTTCAGTGGGATTCTGTTGTTCCCTGATAAAATGCAGTGGTTGTTATTCTGGAAGTTCTTGCAAGATAGCCTGTGGTACAGGTGTGAGAAGAGGAAAAGTTAATAGAATCACATCACAGAATCCTAGAATGCCTGGGTTGCAAAGGAGCACAATGCTGATCCAGTTCCAACCCCCTGCTATGTGCAGGGTTGCCAACCAGCAGCCCAGGCTGCCCAGAGCCACATCCAGCCTGGCCTTGAATACCTGCAGGGATGGGGCATCCACAACCTCCTTGGGCAACCTGTTCCAGTGCCTCACCACCCTCTGGCTGGAAAACTTCCTCCTCATATCCAACCTAAACCTCCCCTGCCTCAGTTTTTAAAAGTGCAGCAGAAAATGTCCGGAAAGGTGGAGGAGCTCCCATAAGAGCACATGGATATGGGTGATATGGTTTTATGGTTTTTATGATATGGATATGGGTAGATATGGTTTTGTAGAATTACTGAGGTTGGTAAAGACCTCTAACATCTCCAAATCCAGCTGCCAGCCCACCCCACCCTGCCATACCCACTAAACCACATCCCTCAGTGCCATATCTTCACTGTTTGGAACACCTCCAGGGGCAGCTACCTCCCCTACCTCCCTGGGCAGCTGTGCCACTGCAGCACCACTATTTCTGAGAAGAAAACTCCTGATTTTGCCATGTTTTTGTGTATGAGGAAGGGAGAGAGAAGTAGTAGGAATGGAGAGTGGCAGTTCTATGAGTGACACCAGTGCCCGGGCAGTGGGTAGGGTGCATCATGTCTTCTGCTGCAGCCTGTGGCACCTGCCTGTCTCCAGTTGAGTGGGGAAGTTAACTCCAAAAGCATTTTGCTTGGTCTGTTATCTATAGATTTAAAGCACTATTTGCTGGTGTTCCTTGGTTTTTTCCACTGTTTCCTGTAAATGATGCACTGCTGGTTATGGTAGTTCCATCTCATTCCATTGCAGAATACTGTGTAGTCAGAGGTGGCTGCTCACATGCCAAATTCAGTCTTTGTTTTGTTAACAGACCGGACTGCAAGGCCACACTGCTGCTTGAATCTGGCATACGGATTCACACGACGGAGTTCGAGTGGCCAAAAAACATGATGCCATCTGGCTTTGCAATGAAGGTAAACGAACTGGTGTTTTCATTTTGGAGAGAATGCTAATTACAGAAAACAGCATTAACGTTCTGACCTCGGAGACAAGAAAACACTGAAGGGTTTATCTATTAGATCCTGATCAGGCAGGTGACTGAAGACATGGGAAGAGCAAATCCGGAGTTCAGATCATGTCGCTGATGCTCAGTGCCAGAAACATTGAAAATGTAGATTTGTGAATGCTAATATTAATGTGCTGAGCATTTTGTGAGCCACCCAGACTGTTCTGAATTTTACTCCAGTGAAACCCATGTGGTTCCAGTTGGATTGTCCAAATGTATTAATGCTGTGTTAAGAAGGTCTTTCTGTTCGGTCTGTTCAGACTTGGAGGGTTCAGGTCTTGCTGCAAGCTGCTGGTTGCATTCTTGTAGGCAGATCTGTGGGGATGCAGCTCACACAAATCTATATAGCCTGCTGCCTCTGGATGTGGTCTCACTGAGATGGCTCTGCAAAGACTCTGGGGTGGCTTTGCATGTCCTTTGTGGATACAGGATTAATCTTGGTTCTCTTTGTGATACACACTCTCTGAACTTTAATTAGCCACTCTCTTGTTGAGGTGACATAGATGACCTTGCTTTGAGCGAGCCAGCAGAACAAATAGCTGTTGAAATAGAAAAAATCTTTTGATGGTGACAATCATGTTGCCTGTAAATATCAAAGCATTATTATGTTTTCTAATAGCTGACCTATCTTTATATTACTAAGCCCAGCAGCATTTTTACTTTTGTAGTATTTGTATTGAGTAAGAAGCAGTCAGTGTTGTTGGAGGGGTTGACAGCTAAAACAAAAAAACAAATGTATATAAATGTCACAAGCAGATGTGTCTGCATCTTCTCACAGATGTTCTCTCTGCTATTGGCAGTGCCGTAAGCACCTGAAGACCAGAAGACTGGTCAGTGTGAGACAGCTGGGAATAGACAGAATTGTGGACTTCCAGTTTGGAAGCAATGAAGCTGCGTATCACCTGATCATCGAGCTGTACGACAGGGTGAGTGCAGAGCTCCAGCTGGTGTTCTGTAAGTGAACACTTGAGCACTTTGCTAAGGGCCTGCTGTGGTGTGCTTGCAGGGTAACATTGTCCTGACAGACCACGAATATCTCATTTTAAACATTCTGAGGTTTCGCACGGATGAAGCAGATGATGTCAGATTTGCAGTTCGGGAACGATACCCAGTTGACAGTGCAAAAGCACCCACCCCTCTGCCCTCCTTGGAAAGGTAATTGCTTTTTAATGGTGTATGTGTGGGAATAAACCTAAGTTACATATGGCTCTGTGTCCAGTTGGAGACTGGTGGTGGGTGGTGGCCCCCAGGGGTCCTTCTTTGGGCTGAGGCTCTTTGCCATCTTCATCAGTGACCTGGAAGATGGGATCCAGTGCACCCTCAACAAGCTTGTTGATGACACCAAACTGAGTGGTGCAGCTAATACAACAGAAGGAAGGAATACTGTCCAAAGGGACCTGGACAGGCTTGAAAAGTAGGCCTACTTGAACTTAATGATACTTTGAACTCTGAAAAGTGCTGTATCTGGGGCTAGTCTTCATGTACTACAGGCTACTTTGCCCTTTTAATACTGAAAATGTGTTGTTGCTTCTAAGCAATACAGTGTGATCTGAAAATCTGTTGTTCTTTCAAATGGCAACTCTTTTATCTTCTGTAGGTTAACTGAGATAATATCAGATGCACCCAAAGGAGAACAGCTGAAGAGGGTTCTTAACCCACATCTTCGTAAGTAGTGCTGTTTCATAAGGAAGAGAAACGAGGGCAATAGGTGATTCTGCACAGTCTTTTTATTTAAGTTTTCTTTCTTTTTTTTTTTTTTGGCAGTCTGCTTTTATGTATGTTAGAGAAATAATAAAATAAACCAAGCTTTTGAAAACAGATTTTAAAAGAAAATGTATTTAAAGCTGACTGCACAATGAGCCTTGCAGTGCTCCTTCAGTGAGGAAGATCTGGGGATAGTTCTGTTGGCCCTCCCCAGCAGGAGATGTAATGTACAGCCAGAGCAGGGATGTTGCTGGGGAGTGGCTGGGTGGTGCCCGTCCTGGGATGAGCACTGATATAAAACCAGGAGGCTTGACTTGTCTGTGTGGGTGTTCTCTGGTAAAGAGAAGTGAAGCACCCCATACCCCAGTTCTTCTGGCTGCAGAAACAGATTTAACTTGTTTGGCATGGTCAGAACAACAGATTTGGTTTATTCTCCCTGTTTGGCACTGTTGATAAATGCAGGGTGCCTGGCAGGCACCTTGAACAGCTTAAATCACACAATTTGCAGACCTAAGTGTTACTTTTCCCATTTCTTGTTTCCCCTTTTCACCACCTTTGTTCCTTTTTTTTCTCCAGCCTGCTTTCCTTCTAAAGAAACAACCTGTTTCTAATTACTTTCCTCTCATAGCAGAAACACTGATACTTTACCAGAGCAGTGTCTCAGTCCCAGTAGTCATGCTTTAGAGGCTTCTGATCATTGAGCACCTTTGCATTTAATGTCTTAGCTTGCACTTTTCTTCCACTTGTTTACACAGTCTCTTTTGGAACCATTCAGCATTTTCAGCATCACTCAGTCTTAAACCCTTCACACTTCCAAGTGATCCCAAGCATCCCTAATTTGCTAAAAACTCATCAGAGCCCTGTCAGTTCTGCACAACCAGCCAGCATTTCTGAGGGCAGCTTCAGGAGTCCTGCTCACCTGTTCACCATAGATTCTGCCTTCTGAATTTGGGAGCACAGTGCCCTTACTCTCTGCAGTCTGAGGATTGACCATATATCCTGGCCAAGGCTTGTTGAAATGCTTTCTGTGCTGATCTGAATGTGAATGCAGATTTCACTGAGTGTTTTCAGGAGGTGGTTATCTTTATTTTTCATTTTTTAAATAGCTTATGGAGCCACTCTCATTGAGCATTGCCTTATAGAAGCTGGATTTTCTGGTTATGTCAAAATAGATCAACATATGGAAAGTAAAGGTACGTAGGAAATAATGTCTTGGAGGTTGTACTCATTTCTATGTCTACGTAATATTTTTTTTCAAAGAGATGAGTATTCCTTAAACCTGTAGTTCTGATCACATTATATGCTGTAATGTAATATTGGGACCAACCTGGTCCACATTAAACTCTAGGATTGTGAATATACTGGAAATAGAACACAGGGCTCCTATGGCAGGGCCATGTCATAGCTGGAACTTAATTGGAGGAGCAGTTGCCTGGGTCCTTTGTTGATCTGCTGTAGTGCTGTATTTAGATTAAAAACATCTTTCTTTTCTAGATGTTTTAAAATATTCCTCTCCTCCCCTTTCTCACTTCAGAAAATATTGAAAAAGTACTTAGTGCTTTAGAAAAAGCAGAAGAATATATGACACTCACTGAGGATTTCAATGGAAAGGTAGGTCTCAGCTGGGCCATCAGTTCTGCAGGGACTGCAGAACTGAACTGATAGGAAGCATTGCTCAGCACTTGCCTGTTCCTGGCAGTATCAGCTCCAGATTCTGTTCTGGAACCTTGGGCTCCAGCTAGGGGGAAAAAAAGGGTATTCCTTGCATTTTACTACCTTCCTTTACAGCATTTAAATAATTCACAAGCAGATTATGTAGCATGCACTTGTGCTGTCACAGCATGTAACGCTCTTCTGCATGTCAACCATGCGTTTGTGTGGAGAGCTGTAGGGTAGTTCTGAGGTCTGTAAGGTAAGCTCACCATTGTTAGTGGAGTATGTTGGAGTGGAGAGCAGCAAGCAGTCAGGACTTTGTGCTACAAAGGAGCCCAGAGGGTGGTGACCACACTATTCATAGGTTGCCCAAGGAGGCTGTGGATGCCCCATCCCTGCAGGCATTCAAGGCCAGGCTGGATGTGGCTCTGGGCAGCCTGGGCTGCTGGTTGGCGACCTGCACACAGCAGGGGGTTGGAACTGGATGAGCACTGTGCTCCTTTGCAACCCAGGCCATTCTAAGTCTCTCTGTCAGAGTGCATTACTGTCATGGGCTGCATGATAGATTAGCACCTGAATCTTGCTGCCTTCTCAAGCTAAGGGGGATTCTTTTCAAAGGCCAATGCTGATAGACGTATTTATGCACTCCTTCAGGGTTATATTATCCAGAAGAAGGAGAAAAAGCCAAGCCTGGAACCAGATAAACCAGCAGAAGATATCTACACGTAAATATCTGAAGTATTTATTTCCTTTTCTACTAGTCTGCGTGACTTAAATTAGTTTTCAGGTGATAATATCAAATGTGTATTTTACAGATATGAGGAATTTCATCCTTTCTTGTTTTCTCAACATTCAAAATGTCCCTACTTGGAATTTGACTCATTCAATAAGGTACAGTGCTTTTGCTGATGCTGTACTTTTAATTGCTTTAATTGACTGATACTAAGAAGAACAATTGAAAACTAGTGCAGGAGTTGCTGATGAAAACACAGGCCTTGGAAGAGCTGATGAATTGAATGGATAAATGTTTACACAGAAAAGGCTAAATAAAATAGGGCTTTAGGCTACTGTTGGGCAGGACTGCCTTTGCTGACTCAGTTGATAGGCCCTGTAGGTGAAATAATGGAGTGTTCTGAACCTGCAGGGCTGTTGGCTGTCACCAGTCCTGGTCAAACATGTTGTGAGCGGGGAGTTCAGATCTCAAGTTATTGCTGGAGAGAAACAATCATTTCCACCATCACAGTGACTATTTTGGAGGCCTGAAATGTCCAGTTTGCCATGTCCTTGAGTGCAGTCCTTCCTGGTCCTTGGCTCATTAACGTTACGTGGAATCATTAACGGGTCCCTGACCTTCATCTTCAGAGTTCTCAGTTCCCTTTCCTGCCCTGCTGCCTGAGTTTCTGTCATCTTCTTCACAGCACTGATGGTCTGAGCAGCCTGAAACTATTCTGCCTTTTGTTTTAACTGCAGTTATCTGGAAACTGGAGCAGCCCACCAGGAGCAGTCCTTAGCCATAGTTTCTAGGCTTTCTTTAGTTTGTTGTTGGTTTTTTTTTTTTTAAATGACTTATTGAAGTAGCAGGAATTCAGGGCACATAGGTCAATAATTGCAATCACAATCTGCAGAGCACACTGTGTGAAACAGCAGGTTCCATTTCATCATTTTGTAATAAAAAATGCAGGCCCTACTTTGGCCAGCTAGTTACTGTCATGCACAGCCCACAGCTTGTAGCAGGACGTATCCTTGATGGCCTTGCTGAACTCATCTCCTGCAAAGGTAAAATGGAGAATGTTACTGAACCTTGTTTGAGTTTATCTCCTCTTTTAGTGCTCTGCAGTCACCTCTGTTGTGCTGAACCTTCCCTGCCTGCTTGTTGCTGGTATAGGATAATGCAACTTGGAGATCCTTCAAACTGATTTTCTCTTGCAGGCAGCAGATGAGTTCTACTCCAAGCTTGAAGGACAGAAAATCGACCTGAAAGCATTGCAGCAGGTATGCTGTCATGGAGATGGAGCACCTGAGGTGGCTCTCTGAGCTTTGAGTGCTTCATTGGGACATTCTGATTCTGTAGTTGGAGGTGGGGGAGGTATTGCTTACTTATTTGTGCTATGGAGATGCTGAGTCAGTGGAGAATGGATTTCAGACTAGGTGATGTAGTAATTAGTTCTGCAATGCAAGTAATTATGTTAGCACCAGTATTTTGGTATCTTTGCTTCTCTTATGCTGTTGTATTTTTCTTTTCTGGAATGCTGTATTGAGTATCTTACAGTGATTAGATGACAAGATGTCATTTATATATATATATATATATATGTATATCTTTTTTTCTCCTTGTTAATCTTGTATGAAAGGAAAAACAAGCATTGAAGAAGCTTGAAAATGTCCGTAGAGATCACGAGCAAAGACTGGAAGCTCTTCAGCAAGCTCAAGTAAGACTGGAATTTTGTATCTAGGAAGATACAGAATTGTACCTGCTGGTCATGGTTGCTGTGGTCAGCATTAGACCCCAAAGTGAGCCCTGCTGTTGTCCTGTAGCCCACCAGGGAGGCCAGCCCTGCACAGTGGGCCTCTGCTCTCATACAAATGCTTTGTACTTCCCTTGCCAAAACTTACTTGTGCAACTCTGCTTGCAAGGGTCAAGTTGACCATTGCCCACTGTGTCTGCTTCTGTGCCATTCATGAATTTTGTCTCAATATTAATTACTTCTGCTAATTTAAAAATATCTCTGAGTATGTGTTCAGCTTCAGTGGGTATCAATCTCTTTTTTTTTACCTTAAGGAAGTCGATAAGATAAAAGGAGAACTGATAGAAATGAACTTGGAGATCGTCAACCGAGCCATCCAGGTGGTGCGGAGCGCGTTGGCCAACCAGATAGACTGGACAGAGATTGGAGCAATTGTTAAGGAGGCTCAGGCACAGGGAGACCCCGTTGCAAATGCAATCAAAGAATTAAAGCTTCAGACAAATCACATCACAATGCTGTTGAGGTGAGTGCATTGCAGGTCATCCATACCAAATGGCTGCATGATGTGAGCTGCACGGGAGATGAGTGTCTTTTTAGCTTGTAAATTGTTACTGAAGCTATTGTGTTCTATTTACAAGCTGTATGAAGAGAACATGGCTTCGTGAGCGAAGATGGATGCCTTCTTTTTTGCTTTCAAAAATAATAATAATTTAGTTGCTGTAATTATTAATGTATCTGGCATTTTTAAGAGTCTGTCTGACTGCATTCTAAGTCATTGGAAGGTGTCATAAAGCAGTAGAGATCCAGACCACCCTTATATTAGCCAGCAATTAGCTGTGCATGTTTTGCTAATTACTTTGGTCTAAAATTCCTATGAGACCCTGCTCCTTTCAGTGCTAAAAGCAGTCCTGTGAGAGGCTGATGGTTCAGCAATGTAGCTGCTGTGAGCTGCAAGTTTTGGTGCTGGTTCTGTTAGAAGTTCTGGTAACGAGATGCTACTGGGAATGTTTTTACACAGGTTTGAATGCTGTATCATGACACTTTTAAAAAAATAAGAGAGAGAAAAAGAAGTGAGACTCTTGTGCTATGCAGACATAGCACAGCTGTGCTGAGGTGGATTGAATGTAGCAATGAGGAGCAGATACAAATCCCAGCTAATATTTGCTCAGTGTACCTGCTTGAAGTAAGAATGCAATTGCAATGAGGTTAACAAATAATCAGTTTTCTTAATCACATGATACCATGTTTTTTAGGAACCCATATGTATTATCTGAAGAGGAAGAGGAGGGGGAGGATGCTGACTTAGAGAAAGAAGAAACAGAAGAGCCCAAGGGCAAAAAGAAAAAAAATAAAAACAAGCAGTTGAAGAAACCTCAGAAAAACAAACCATCGTTAGTTGATGTTGATCTCAGTTTGTCTGCATACGCCAATGCCAAGAAGTAAGGTTCAGTGTGCTTTGTTAGTACAAGTTTCTGTGTATTGCAGTTGTTACTGATAATGCACAGGAAGGGCTCTGTCTGTATCTTCCTGAAAAGAAACATTAGAAATTGAAGTGGGTAGATTGCCACGAGGTGTAGGATGTGCATTTTCCTGCTCAAAGTGCAGTGTCTCAGAGTTGCACAGCAGATATTCTCCAGCTGTGGCATTAATGTAAGTTTGAGTACAATTCTGGGCAGTGGCAGAACGTGGCTACTTCTTGTCACACAACAGTCCAGGCACTCTGTCAGTCTGAGAAGGAAGTCACTTTGGCTGCTTTCCTCATATAAGGAGATCCAAAGATCTGGGCTAAAGAATACTGTCTCCAAATAGAATGTTTACAACAAATGTAAGGAATCATGAGAAATGCATTCTAAAAACACTGGGATTTCAAGCATAAACAAACTTGTCTTTTGCAGGTACTATGATCACAAGAGGCACGCAGCTAAGAAAACACAGAAGACAGTAGAAGCTGCAGAAAAGGTATTTGTCTTTGTTTTTACAAGGTATTTGAAAGCCAAGTCCCTGTCACTGATATGTGGATAAGCCTCCCCTAGTTTAAGTAGTTCTGATGAGACCTGAAAACTGAGGACAACCAACCAGTGTTGTATTGTTGTTAAGCTCTCAAAGTGACTGAATAAAGGAGAGCAGGTGCCTGCTGTGCTGTTTGGTCAGCACTGTGAGTGCCTGGAGGTGCTGACACAGCTGTCATTACAAAGGCAGCAGTGGGAAGTCAGTGGGAATCCTTATGCTCAACCAACAGACAGCTGTGATGATTTTAGCCTTCGTCTTGTTCTGTGCACGAAGGGAATGTGGGCTTGCTATTAGCAGATTGCAGAGCCTGCACTCTCAAAAAAAGGTCAGAGAAATTGCCTATTGCTTTTCCTGCTGCCCATTTAGCAGTTCTGTGATTCCTGTGCTGGCAGATTGGGATCATGCTTTTTTGTCTAAATAGGCATTTAAATCAGCTGAGAAGAAGACGAAGCAGACACTGAAGGAAGTTCAGACAGTTACCACCATTCAGAAAGCAAGAAAGGTCTATTGGCAAGTACAGTTTTGTTGTTATTATCTGATGTGTTGGGGACATGCACAAATCTGAAACATTTGTGTCAGTCTGACTTCACGAGCTTAGCAGTGGAGCTGAGTATGATTTCTGAGCATTACAATTTGCACTCTGCCTCCTTGCAGTTACTCATTTGAGTTTCTGACCTGATCCTGGTAGTGCCTTTGCCTGGGAAGGTTCTTTTCCATGGATATGGTTTGTAGTTGAGCTGAGTTTTTGTACTTAGCACAGCTAAGTGGGTTTAGAGAACTCCTCTGTTACTTTCTGGCAGCTCAGTATCTGTGACGTAGTGGCAGTTGATTTTAACAAATGAAGAAAGGTTTGTATAATTTGATAACTAAAGCATTAAAAACAGAAGCTGGGCTTTTTCGGTAGCAGTACTTATTTAATCTCAAAATAGTGTTGGAAGCAATGCTGTATTTGTATCATGCCTTGTCTGTGTGCCCCAGGCACATGGATGGATATGAAGCTGTTTGTGGTGTCTTTTATACATCATAGATACTAAGATGAATATTCCCTGACTTAGGCACACAAAGTACCTCTGTAGCATCCTGTTAGTTCCAGGTGTTTTTCATGCAGTGCTTTGGTGTGATCTGGCAGGTTTGAGAAGTTCCTGTGGTTCATTAGCTCTGAGAATTACCTCGTTATTGCTGGAAGAGATCAGCAGCAGAATGAGCTGATTGTGAAGCGGTATCTTAAACCAGGTGAGTAATTAAGGAGAATATTATCAGTTTCTTTTTCTCTGGTTGACCAAGGATGATGCAGGGAGGTCTGACTGCTTTGTTGTTAGGCTGAGACTTTGGCAAAAGGGCTTTTGGTGATCGTGAGTCCTGAGGACTGTGTGTGTGTGGTGTCTGCTGAGTGCTGTGGGAGGCTGCACCCTGCAGTAAGAGTGGGTTGGGTGGACTCTTGTCTGGAGCAAATGAGCTGATCCTGCCTGGGGCATCTGGGGTGGGCTGAAAGACTCTTCCCATCCTGTTGTTTGCAGACAGGAGAGCTGCTTCCCACTGGTACCAGGAATCTTTGCCTTAGCTCTGGTGGTCTGTGTGGTTACCACATACATGACTGACTTGAGTCTTTTCTTTTCCAGGGGACATATATGTGCATGCTGACCTCCACGGAGCCACAAGCTGTGTGATCAAGAATCCAACAGGTACTTTGTGTGGGGCTGATTGGGGGGCTTGTAGAAGCCTCAAAACACTGCATTGCATGTCTGAGTCCAGCCCAGCGAGCTCCTTCCCCCCTCACTGCAGCACCCAATTCCAGCAGGGGTTTCAGTTGGACATGAGAGGCTTCAGTCCCTCCGAGATCAGATTCTCACCACCCGAAAGTGCTTCCCAGCCATGGCTGGCTGTTTGTGCTTGTTCACTTGAGCTCCTGGTGGGAAGGAACAGCAGAGCTTTGCTCACTGAGAGAAGCAGTAACTGATGGCAGAAGTTTTGGTGCAAGTGCTTTGCTGCTGGTTGCAGGGACTGGAGACCTGCCGAGACTTCTGTAGCTGGCATGAGCAGTTTGGGTGCTGGCAGAGGGTGCTAATCTCAGCATGGAAGTGTTAGTGCAGTTGTACGTGTCTTATGGGAGATCAGCTGTGCAAACCTTTGCCCTGTTCATGGCCAGTGGCAGAAATAGGCCGTGTGAGCAATGCACTTATTGCTGCCTTGCAGAGCTGTGTTAAGGAGGGACCAGTAGCAATGTCTGGCTTCAGCCTCTGCTGAGGAGCTGTGAAGAGCAGCCGCGGATGCTGCTTGTGCCTCACAGCTTAGGCAGCCCATGCTGTCACTGCCCAGTGCCCTGGGAAGTCCACACACTGGGTTAGGGTGCGTGTGGAAGTTGAGGGATGACATCTGTTGTGGGTGTATTGCATTCGCTGATGTACTGGGTGTTCCTGTTGTAGGTGAACCGATTCCTCCACGGACCCTGACAGAGGCAGGCACGATGGCCTTGTGCTACAGCGCTGCCTGGGATGCCCGTGTCGTCACCAGTGCTTGGTGGGTCTCCCACAACCAGGTAAGGACACTCGTGCATGACCTTGGCAGTTAGAACATCTGGAGAAGCTGCTGTGGCTCTGTCTGGGAACTGCTGGATGGGGCTGGAACTGTTCTCTGTCAGTGCTCCTTGCAGGTTCTCCCTGAGTGCTGCAATCAGGGTAGAGTTGGGCAGGTTAACCTCTGATATGATGTGAGCATGGTAGAGGAAGTGTTGCAAGCCTGTCGTCTTACTACTGAAGGGGCATCACTTCTATTAAAAAGAAATTTTAGAAATAGCCTCTTTTTTTTTCTTTTTTTTTTTTTCACTTGGGCTTCTAGCTTGTGTCTTAACCGTGGTCTGAATGCATTTCTAAGTTGCTCAACTGTAAGTGTAGAGAGATTACAGTAAGCTGAAGGTTGCAGAGTCTTTTGTGTTCCTATTGCCTGACTAGCTCAGGTCCTCACCAGCACTTCTAAATGTAGTGCCAGTAGTGTGCAGCTGAACTGGAACAACTTTTAGGGAAACGTCCTACAAAGGACAGAAAAACCCTTGGATATGGAGTTCTTACAGAAAGCTATTCCCAGAAGTTAAAAACGTGGCTTGCTAGAACATTGCTGTTGTGGTGCTGTTATTACATAACGCTGATCTCCTGTGACATACTTACATCATGTTCTTCTAGGTTTCTAAAACTGCACCTACAGGAGAATATCTCACTACTGGAAGCTTCATGATCCGAGGTGAGGCACAAAGCAGCAGTGCAATGATGTTATGAACTGTTTTCCCAGAATCACAAAGTGGTTGGGGCTGGAAAGGACCTTGAAGCTCCTGCAGCCCCTGCTGTGGGCAGAGCCTCTCCCTGCAGCTCAGGCTGCCCAGGGCCCCATCCAACCCATCCCTGGGCACTGCTGGGAATGGGGGCATCCATTTTGCCTGAAGTGCTGTGCTGCAATGGCAGGGCAATGCCCTGAGCTGCCCCATTGCTGTGACAGCCTGCACTTCTCACAGTCTGTTCTGAGCAGTCCAGACCAAATACTAGGTAGCATCTGCTAGCTGGGGCCCTGGACAGAAGATTGTTAGCTGAGCTGTTTTGGTTTCTCCTGTTCTGCCCTCATCCAAAAGCTAGAACAAGCCCTGGGGTAACTTCTGGCAGCCTAAAGCTTCTAGTGAAAATGACTTTAAAAAATACTCCATCTAACACAGCTGTTGAACCTCTTCATGAGACTCTGTCTTTGTTTTTCAGGGAAGAAGAATTTTCTTCCACCTTCATATCTGATGATGGGCTTTAGCTTCTTGTTCAAGGTACTGCTTTTTCTGTGCAGCTCTTGCTGCCTTTTGTAATTTGTTTAAGATGTTGGAAACCTATTTTCTAGTTGGCAGTATATTCCCAATTACCTTTTTTCTCATTTGAGCATATCCCATAAAATGCTTCTTGCTGAAGATTACTTCTCTCTCATTTCCATTTCTCCCTGGTTTTTGTTGTCTTCATGTAAATCAAACACACTGTTAACATGATTGTCTCTGCTGGATTTTTGCACTAGCTCTGTTTGAGGCCTGTGTGTGCCTGCTCTTCGGGCAGCAGTGAGTGCCTCTTTGCTAGCTGCACTTGCTGGGTTGTCAGAATAGGTTTAAATTGTGCTGATTTAGTTTTACTGCCCTTGGAATGACAAGAAGTGTTCAAAGGGAACGAGTAAGGCTGAGTCAGGTGCTCTCCAAATAGGCTAGAGAACCGTGGTGGAGCTGGTGCTGGCCACATATGGGTGCTTTGTTGTCAGGTGGATGAAAGCTGTGTTTGGAGACACCGAGAAGAAAGGAAGATCAAAGTACAGGATGAGGATCTGGAAACGGTTTCCAGCAGTGCCAGTGAGCTGGTGTCAGAAGAAGTGGAGCTATTAGGTACGGTGTACACTGCTGACAGAGGCAGCTGTTTGGCTCACTCTGCCATTTCTAATGTGAGCTGTGTTTTCCTCACCTGTGTGCCCCAGAAGGAGGAGATAGCAGCAGCGAAGAGGACAAGGCAGAGTGTCACGAAGCACCAGAAGATGTGGAAGCCACAGCTGAAAATAATGGTGACGAGAATGTTGCTGACCTTGACCAGGACAGAGTAAGCACACCTCCTGTGCCAGAGGGTGTCTCTGAAGAGGATGATGGAGAATCTGAAGTGGAACATCCAGAGCCACAGAGTGAAGTGAAAGAGGAAGAGGTGAATTACCCAGATACAACAATCGACCTGTCACATCTTCAGTCTCAAAGGTAAGCAAAGCAGCAGCTGCGTTGATCAGCACTGTGAGCCCTCCTGAGGTTCTCCATACTGCTCAAATGCTGCCAGGACCAGGGCTGTGATAAGGTGCTGTCACTCTGTGATGCTCAGCTATGCAGGCTGTCAGGTGCAGGGCAGTAACCTGCACTGTGATAGTGCTGCCATGCTGTGTACCATTCCCTGCCCCTTCCCTACAGAGCTTTCCCTTTGTCCCACCTCCTAAAGTACACACATAGCTGCCCATTCCATAGTGAAGGTCCCCATTTGTTAGTGCCTGTTTTGGCCCAAACATCCCTCAATCACCCACACACTGATTTTGCTCCTCGGAAGATGGCTGCCCCGCTTTTCTCTGCAGAGCCATTCAGACCCAGAAACCTGAGTGATTGGTGCTAAGCTACTGCTCTGCACATAGCTGTGAGATGAGCTCATCTCCCTGGCCTCTCTGGAAATGGAACTCCTCAGAGGGTGTAAAGCAGAGTGACTGAGTGGGTGGAAGCAGGCAGCCGTTGTAGGGAATACCATGGCCAGTCAGGGTTGTTGTGCATGAGCACTCAGCATCAGGGTGTTCACACAGTGTGTTTTCATTTAGTGTATATTATGTACAGGCTACCCTTGTTGTATTGGTGTGTGTATTTAGGACAGTCTGGCAGAGATCTTGCTTTGTAAACCAAATCTCAATATTGCTGCCCTTTTCTGTTCACCCAAGCTAAATTTTTGAAGTAGAAAGCCAGGTGCAGTGTAACCAGGCTGGCTTACATCTGGGGTGTGGGTGTGTGTGCAGGGTTGAGTTGCTCTTCGTCCACTGATGGGCTCTGTTTTGATCTCCCTTCAGATCCCTGCAGAAAACCGTCCCCAAAGAGGAAGAACCCAACTTGGTAAGGTCCCAGTTCAGGTGTGGGGCAAAAATCAGTGTCACCTGCTGCTGCACATGGTGTGCTCTAACTGTGTTTCACTTCTTAGAGTGATAGCAAGTCCCAGGGGCGAAGACATCTGTCTGCCAAGGAGAGGAGGTGAGAGCATCTCCGTGTTTGGGGTGAGATGAATTCCTTCCTCCTCCTCATTCCTTCTTCAGGGAGCAGAGTGGCTGGGATTGGAAAATGGAATCTGGGGATCAGTGCATTCTTTGTCATCAGGATACCTAGAACCCTCTATCTGGGTTTGAACTGGTTGACAGGAGCCCTGTGAACACAGCTATGTCAGAGATGTCACCGGCCAGCCAGCAACTGAGGGGCTGGGAGGCTGTAGGAGGTGATCACTCAGTTGGGGGTTCCAGCTCCAGCAGTTAATGGAGTTCTTTGCATACACATAAGTTTGAGGTTTTACTGAGAAAGGGTAATTTCCAGTGGATGTGCCTCAGGCTCCCTGTGGCTGGGAAGCAGAGTGCTAGTGCTGGCAGGAGAGCAGCAGCCTCCCTCGTGGTAGCAAGAGGTCTTATGACAAGTGATTGTTTTCCTTAGAGAAATGAAGAAAAAGAAGCAGCAAAATGACTCTGAGAACTTGGATCCGCCTGAAGAGAGGCAGAAAGACACGGAGACACAGCGTCCCCCCCCTCCCAACACCACTAAGGGTGTGCCAGCCCCTCAGCCCATCAAACGGGGACAGAAGGTGAGCAGGTTTACCCATGAGCTGAGCCATTGCCACGTGAAATGTGGGCTCATCCCCTACACATGGAGAAATCTGGGGTTTCCCTGGGATGTCCATAGTTTCTGACTCTTGGTGGAACTCTTGATGGTTTCAGGAGGACGGTGCTGCTCTGAGAGCACTGAGCATGTGGTGCTGCTCTCACTGAATGCAGCGAGTCCCTTGGTTGCTGCTGAACTGCTTGGAGAGAGGCTTGGAAGACCTAAAAGGGGTGTGTGTGTGGGCACAGCATTTAGTTCTTTATGGGTGCAAAGCTGTGCAAAAGTCAGTTCCTAAAGCTGTTGGTGCACTTTCTTCTTTAGAGTAAAATGAAGAAGATGAAGGAGAAGTACAAGGACCAGGATGAGGAGGACCGGGAGCTCATCATGAAGCTGCTGGGGGTGAGTGAAAGGAGCTCTGCCCCCCTGTGGTGCTGCAGTTGCTGGCTCTGACTGCCTCTTATGTGCAACCCCAGTCTGCAGGGTCAAACAAAGAGGAGAAAGGGAAAAAAGGGAAAAAGGGGAAGATGAAAGAAGAACCGGTGAAGAAGCAACAGCAGAAATCCAAGGCTGTGCATCACGGTGCTGGAGGGGGCAAGGAGATGCTGCCAGGAGGAGTCCTGCTGCATGAGTCTGAGGACCCAGCCCTGGAGGAGCAGCAGGACGAGAAGGTGAGCAGTAGTGTGCTGCCTCTTCTCTCCTGTCCACACATCTGTTCCTTCTCACTCGCTGCTGTGGTCTCCTGGTGCTGTGTAGTGCAGTTCTGCCCAGGTGGCTGAGCTGGTTTTTGGGGTGCTGGTGGAGATGAGCATGCCTAACGCCCTGTCTCCAGGAGCCCTTTGGTTTCCAGAAGCAGCAAAAAGACCCTGCAGCAATCCATGTGTGTGCTGTGTTCTCAGCACAGCCAGGAGGAAGGTTTGAGTACATCACCAGACTGCCAAGGATCCGGTTAATTCAGTACCTCCCACTCGGTGCAGCTGAAGTGCAGCTGAGAGCTCCCCAGCTCTGAGGTTGTGAATCAGTATCTCTGAATCACAGCCCATCTCTCTCCTCCCAGTTTGGTGTGTGCCAAGCTAATGAGGAGTTCTGAAAGAAATAGCCTTCCCCCACCTACATGAAAATGCTCTTTTTACCTTTAAAATAATTTATCTCTGCAATGAGAGTTTGGCTTTTTGTGTCGTGCTGATGAAAGAACTGATTTTCTCCACAGGCTCAGGGATGAACAAGCAGGTATGTGCTCATTTCAGCTCTATCTTTTTTTCTGTGTTGACAGGATGAGCAAGACCAGGATCAGCCAGGAGTGGAGGTAAAAATGTTCTCATCTTTGAAACTCCAAAATATGCTGAGAAGGGTTTACTCCCCCTCAGAGCTGTTGGGCCGTGCTGTAGCACGCAGCTCTGTGTCAGCAGCACCAGAGGCACAAACCTGGCTCTCAGCAGGTTGGGACTGGAATGGAGGTTCATGTGCTGAGCCCTCCAGAAGGGTTTGGTTCTGCTCTTAGGGCTCCCTCTGTGCTCGAGGCTATTTGAACCCAGCTTTCTTCTTACACTGTTTATCACATACCACATTCCCTTATGGAAACTGTCTGAATTGAAGGTTGGCTCTTTGGAGGTCTTTGCACTACTCAGTAGTAGGTGGCTCTGGGCTGGAGGGTGACTCAGGTTGATGCAGTGCAGTTTGATTCAGTTTGATTATTTACATTTAAAAAAAAAAAAAAGCTTCAAAGTGTTGTATATACAACTATAGGCTGTGGGTGTTGCCCAAGGCTGGTCATTAGCTGAGTCCTTAAAACCTTTAATTAAAAGATAACGGTAGGAGGGAGCTTTTGGTGACCCTGTGAAGATGTGACTGCATTTGGGAGTCTCATTTGGGTCACTGAAAACTGAGGTCTGTCCTGCTGCAAGTGATGTGACTTCAGTAATGATAGAATCATGGAATCACAGAATGGCCCGGGTTGGAAGGGACCTCAAGGATCACGAAGCTCCAACCCCCCCCAAACCACAGGCAGGGCCACCAACCTCCACATTTCACAGCAGCCCAGGCTGCCCAGGGCCCCATCCAACCTGGCCTTGAACACCTCCAGGGATGGACGGGGCATCCACAGCCTCTCTGGGCAGCTGTTCCAGCACCTCACCACTCTCACAGCAAACAACTTCCCCCTCACATCCAACTGAAATCTGCCCTCCCTCAACTTCAAACCATTTCCCCTTGTCCTGCTGTTATCTCCCCTTTCCAAGAGCTGACTCCCCTCCTGTCTGTAGGCTCCCTTTAGGTACTGAAGGCTGCAATGAGGTCACCCCGCAGCCTTCTCTTCTCCAGGCTGGTCTGTCATGAGTTACAGGTTGGGAATTAAATGCCAGTGAGGAGAGCGGTGAGCTTGAATTTAGCAAACCTTGGTAACCACAGCGGGAGGTTTGTCACATGGCACCTGCGGGTGGTGGGAAGGGAACACCATCCAGCTTCCCCATGACATGGGGTGGTTGTTTTGAGTTGGGTGCTGCTCCTGCTGTCACAGTGTGTCTCCTTCCCCTTCAGGATGGCACAGCCCTGCTGGACTCACTGACAGGTCAGCCTCATGCTGAGGACATCCTGCTCTTTGCTGTGCCCATCTGCGCTCCCTACACGGCCATGACAAACTACAAGTGAGTTGCAGCTTTGTTGTAGAGGAGGTTTGGGGGCATTCGGCCCTGGGACTGACGGAAACTTTTCTTTCTGAAAGGTACAAAGTCAAGCTCACTCCAGGCACCCAAAAGAAAGGAAAAGGTACTGTATTAAAGCAGATGAATCCTCAGTGCTGAAAGCCAGAACACGTTTCAATCTTCAAAATCTTTCCCGTGTTTTTACAGCTGCAAAGATTGCCTTGCATAACTTCATGCAATCCAAAGAAGCTTCTGCAAGGGAAAAAGACCTGTTCCGCAGTGTTAAGGTGAGTTTCTCTTGCACACATGTGAGAGCAGCAGAGAAATGGCCCACTGTTGTTGTGTTGGGGGTAAATACTTCACAGAACAAATGTGTTACAATCATAGAATTCTAACAGGTTGGAAAAGACCTTAAGGATCATCGAGTCCAACCTCATCCTAACCATCCTACCTGAACTCTAACAGCCCTCTGCTAAATCATGGCCCTGAGCACCACATCCAAACTGTTTTTAAACACATCCAGGGATGGTGACTCAACCACCTCCCTGTGCAGCCCATTGCAGTGCTTAACAACCCTTTCTGTAAAGAAGTTTGTCCTGATATCCAACCTAAACCTCCCCTGCTGCAACTTGAAGTCATTTCCCCTCGTCCTGTCACCAGTGAGAAGAGACCAGCCCTGCTCTTGCTGTAAGCACCTTTCAGATATTGGAAGAGAGCAATAAAGTCTCCCCTCAGCCTCCTTTTCCCCAGACCGAACAGCCCCAGTTCCTTCAGTCTCTCTTCATAGGCCACATTCTCCAAGCCCTTCCCCAGCCTTGTTGCCCTTCTTTGGACCTGCTCCAGCACCTCCACGTCCTTTCTGTACTGAGGTGCCCAAAACTGAACACAAAACTTGAGGTGAGGCCTCACCAGTGCTGAGCACAAGGGCAGGATGATCCCTAGCACTGCTCATCACACCATTCCTGATACAAACCAGGATGCCACTGACCTTCTTGGAAAGGTCAGTGGTGCTCCTCAGTACTGCTGGGGGAGATTTACTGCTTAGGGTGGGAGGAGTTCATAGAACGTGAGCTTCACCAGCATCGCTGGGCTGTAGGTTTCTGTTCTGTGTCTCTTGATCAGGATAATATCTGACAAAAGCATCATCTGCATAAAACCTGGTTTTGGGAGGCCATTTCCATTCCCACTGGCTGTGGTGTGGGGAAGTCATTGACACAGTGACCCCCCACATTGTGCCCAGAAAACCAGCGAGAGGTTCTACATGAACAAGCAACGGTGAGAGCAGCAGCCTGATGACAGCCCTGCATTCTCTGAGGGGAACTGGGCATACTGGTTCATGCTGGCTGACTCAGAAACATTGCCTGGGGAGGAAGATGTTTATAAATCCATTTCTGTACATTCATTTTTTTCATCTCTGATGTTTTGTAGGATACTGACTTATCAAGAAATATTCCTGGTAAAGTGAAAGTGTCTGCACCGAATCTGCTGAACAGGAAGAAGAAGTGAATGGGTATTTGAGTTTCACCACCAAACTGCAGCTGTGCATCGAGATGGGTGCCTGCAGGTGGGGCAGTCAGCCCTGCCTCACTGCTGCCATTCGGCTGCATTCAGCTTCCCTGGCAGCGAGCAGCTGTGGACCAGTTCCCCCATCACAGTTTAGATGGACTCTGACAACTCCATTGCTATAGATAGCATCCAAACATGGAAGTAAATTGCTGGCCTCTGGTCAGTGATGTGCTGTCAAGCTGTGTGCTCTCTAATGCTTTCCCCACCTTTCTCTGGCTTCCTCTGGGCTAAGGTATGCCCTGATTTCCTGCAGCACAACATGAGATGTTCTGCTTCCACCCAAACTACCTCTTTCCCCTGCAGGGGATGGGAGCTCCTAGTAGAGATGTCTCAGTGAAGAATATGCTTGACTTGAGAAAAGAGAGTTATTTTCCCCAAAATACAGCATGGAGGCAGGCCAGGAGATAAAAATTCCAGCTCCAGCACTTCCCCAGCTCCCAGCAGTGCAACCCTGTGCTGTGTAACTCTCACCACTGTGCAAAAGAGCAGCACGCAAGAAGAGCAGAATGAATCCATGTGCAGCTGCTCATCAGCATAGCCTGGAGGTCTCAAACTCTCTTCACACCACTGTGAGCGCTCCCAGAAGCCCCAGCTAAAGCTTGGAAAAGAAATGAGAGCACACATTACACTGCAGGAATTGTTATGTCCTAGAAGTCAGTTGTTTATTGACTTTTTTCACTAGACAAGATGTAACCCATTCCCAACAGCAGCACAGCCTGCCCTGTGCCCCAGGTGCCACCAGGCTGAGCTCTGTGGCTCAGGCTGTTCTGCTGCAGGTGAGCTCTGCGTGTCCTGACAGCTGACAGCAGGCTCAGGCACATTCAGTTACACTGCTCAGGGCAGAATATCTGCTACCTAAGGTTCACAATTGAAGTTCCACAACATAAAAGAGTTTCATAAACCAGACTAGAACCAAGCAGAGAGTCGTGGTGCTTTGACAGCTGAAGGTTTACAACAGTTTAGCAATTTGGGTCATGTACAATTTTCAGATCTCATTTCTCTGACCTTTGTAGCAAAGTATGTTAAGCAGTTCCCTAACAGCACAGATAAAACAGGACTCACCCATCACAGCACTCTTCAGCACAAACTAAAGCAGCACTTCTCCTTCCCGTGTCTGCAGGGCCTGTCTCCTGCACAGACATCCACAGCACCACCTGGGACTTCAGATAGCGTTATTTCCACGTATCCACACCTCATTTTGCTCAGGGTTGGCCCTCACGAGTACTTCACGGTGGACAAACCCACAACTAGGTTTGGCTGAAGCACAGCATCCACCTCCACTTGCATTAAATACATTTATTGCAAACATCTTTACACAAAAATAGGTTTTCTCTAGGCCATTCACATGCAACTTCAAGGCGGGAAGCAACTACCTACAGTACAGCTACTTCATCTATACAGGTTTCACGTCTGCCACACGTGGTACAATTAATTATTACATCTTAGAATTGATCATCCATGCACCGCTCGGAGCTGTCAGCACAGAGGGCTCAGGAGCCCGAGGTGTTGTTGCTTCCAAACCGTTGATTGACGCTGTGCAGCAAGTGCTTGGGGAGGCAATTCCAGGAGCTGGCCAACATCTCCTTAAAGCAAATGACTGCTTCGAGGCACAGCCTGGGGGAGAGGAACGCACAGCTGCTGTTAGCATGAATGGAGTCCTGCAAGGTGAGCTAATGATCATTTACAGCTGCCTGCTGCCACATGACTACTGAATGGAATCTCACTCAGCTGCTGTTATTTCAGCTCTCTTTAAAGGAAGAAATGTTTTCAAGCGTTTTAGATTGGCACTAAGCTTGCACCAGTTGCTTTAGAAGGGGACACCACAGCTTAATGTTGAAGTCTTGTTTTCTTACCTTACAAGAGATCGTGGTTGTAGAGAAAACACAAGTATTTCATTACTGTGAGCCTGCACGTGGGAGGGAGAAAAAGAGAGAATCAGTTTGTGTGGATCCCATCATGACAGCAGAACCAAACCAGCCAAGGCTCAGAGGGATCTGGGTGAGGAAGGCAGACACAGCACAGGTCTGGGGCTGGAGTTCACATAAGCCACAAAGGCAGCACATAAGCTGGACTCAGAACTGCTCACCAAACCCTGCGGTGCCTGCACTTAGCACTAAGGGAACCACAGGTGGATCAGTGCTCCATGTCCTGCTCTGCATGGCCAGCACCCACTCAGCAAAGGGAATAACAGCAACTCAACACCCATATGGGTGCTGCTGGAGCTTCCTGGTCTCCAGGGATCTGCACTTGAAATCCTGCAGCAGGCTCAGCAGTCACTGTTTTTTATTGTTGTTTTTAAGGATGACATGTTGCACCACTCTTGTTTGCCACTTGCTGGTTCCACCTGACACCCACTGGTTCTTACATTAAAATGCGCAGCTGTGCTTGCTCCCAGTCATTTTCCAGCCACCTGAGGACTTCACAGACCATAATACTCCCTCCTGTCCTGGCTGAAGAAACCCACTCTGTGCTACGTGCCCTCAGCAGGGCACCGCAGTGAAGAAACTGCTTTGGGAAGGGCCCACTGAGCTCACCTGGTGAGAAGCACTGGGCAAAGCTAACGCAGGAGCCAGCAGATGAGAGCTCCAAGTGAAACATCACCATGAGGGAAACAAGCCACGTTTGTTTGAACAGTGAATAGTGACCTTTTCTAGAAAAGCAGCACATTTCCCCTTAGAGCTTTGTTCGTGTGTCTGCCAGTCCTGCAGACACAGGATGAGAAGCACTTCATGCTTGCTGCAGTGCTAAGGAATTGCAGCTCCTGCGGGCAGGGCAGGGCTGTGCAAGAAGGAAAGCAAAGCTTGGGATAAACTTACAGCTTTAGAATGAGCCAGCAGGTTGTTGGCACAGCCCCCAAAGACGATCACCTCTCCCTCTTCACTTGCACAAGCAGTGTGCCACAGCCTGCAAACAGAAGGCAGCATTCAACAACAACACTCCACCCAAAAAGCCACGTTTGGGGTTTGTATTTCAAGCTAACACACACAGGTCTGCCTTCCCAATGCTATCCTGCAGCACTGAGGAGTTTGTGGTTTGAGGAATAGAACTCCTGGCCAGTCAATGATGGACTGGGCAGGCTGCTCTGGTTAGAGCAGGGCTGCAGGGCTCAACTGCCTGCAGATACAGGCACACATCAAACTCCTGGAGGAGGGCCGCAATGAAAATACAGCCTGTGAGAGCACTGTGTCCCCCGCCAGTCAATAGGCTGAAGGAACATGATCTGTACCTCTCTGGAAGCCTTGTGGCACAGCAGCTCAGCTTTGAAAAACAGCCCTTTCCTCACTGCCAGCAGCAGGACCCAAGGGCACAGCAGGGAACCACTGCTGCTGTCACTCCCTGAAGCCCAACCCAAACCTCTTCCCCAGACACGATGGGTCACAGCTCACATGTTTATGATGCTGTATGCATGCATCACCATTGCTTTAATGCTTTTTAAATTGCTGGTCATCACCTCCAATTTACTCAGTAGGTCTTCATGGAACACAAAAACACACTGGGGGAGCACAGAGCCCGAAGACGCAGAGAACAGTGTGTGTTTGTGGCACAGCAGGGACACACGGGGCTCCAGCCAACTCCTGTGCTGGCACACACAGCTCAGGGCCCCTTCAGCCTGCACATCCAGCCCCAAATCCTTGTTTCCTGCTGCTTCACAAAGAAAGCACTGAGCTACATGCTGGCTGCCTCCACCCGGGGCACAGCACTGTCACGTGCAGATGCTGCACATCGGTGTTTGTGGGGTAGGAAATGCTAACACAGAGTATTGTGCTGTTAGGAAAGACAAGCAGTGTGAGAAGTGTGTGTCCTCCCTCACTGCCATCACAAAGAGCCCCCTCACTCCTTTTTCTTTGCTAAGTTTCCAAGAAAGTGTGCACCATACCTGGGTTTCTCAGAGTAGTTATGCTCGAACTGTACCCACTCATTCTTGCTGATACAATAAATCCAAGCATCACCTGAAAACAAGCAAAACTCCAAATACAAACAGGATTCTTTTAGTTCTGTCATGGTTGTTGAAGTAAAAATGTACTCTGGTATAATACAGTGCATCTTTGTTCTTAAATAAATCAAGTTTTTTCAGGACAAACCCTGTGAAGCTTGGGGGAACGGCTGTTTGTGAGGGTGGACGGTGATAGGACAAAGGGGAATGGTCTTAAACTGAGGCAGGGGAGGTTTAGGTTGGATATGAGGAGGAGGTTTTTCAGCCAGAGGGTGGTGAGGCACTGGAACAGGTTGCCCAAGGAGGCTGTGGATGCCCCATCCCTGCAGGCATTCAAGGCCAGGCTGGATGTGGCTCTGGGCAGCCTGGGCTGCTGGTTGGCGACCTGCACACAGCAGGGGGTTGGGACTGGATGAGCACTGTGCTCCTTTCAACCCAGGCTCTTCTAGGATTCTATGAAGCTTTGGGCTGCCTGTCTGAAAACAGCACTTTAATAGGAGGAAAGACAAAAAACTGCAAAGCTCTTACTAATTGCAATTTGCATGTGATGCTTTTAGAGCAGCCTGAGCTCTGTAAATAGCAATGTCTGCACACATTCAGTGACTCCTACTCTGTCAACTCAGCTGTTCCACAAGAAACTGGATCACAGGACATGGATGGAATGTACAAAGACTTTAGGGTGATTAGGCAGTAGCTCAGGCTCTTATTTAAGAACACAAAGACAAAATCCTTTAGGAATGACTTACTTAATGGCTGCTTGTCAGTGGTGAATCCTCCAAAGAGAAAGAGATGATCTGAGGAAATGGGTGTTAGAGAATGCCAGGAGCGGCCCACCGGGCAGACGCCTTGTGCCATTCTGTTTCAATAAAAGCACCATTAATCACTGATGTGCTGAAGTTAAACAGTGCTGCTCATTATTTTTCAGGTCTTTGAACCATGTGACTTCGAACTGCATGCGGGTCATGACCCAACAGCAAGTTTTTACTGTGTCTAAAGTGAAGAGTTTTGCTCATATGAGGTCTGCTGGCAAAAACCAGGGAGATAATCCTACTTGTGTCTGCTCACCTACTGCAGCTTACTAAGCTTCACTGGATTGATTAGAAGTGAATCAAGATGACACCTTTATACTGCTTTCCACACTAACGGACTGGAGTTTTAGTACCTACATTTCATTCCACTCCCACGTATCCAAATTCAGGTAGTAAAGGTCGTTCATTCGGGACTCCTGGAACAAAGCAGAGCGTGGTTGAAGCACTTCACATTTGGGTTTTGGTAGCACAGCACTCAGCAGGGCTGTGACTTACTCTGTATCTGCCTCCAAACACAAAGCCTCTGTTCCCCACTGTAGCACACGCGTGAGCTGCTCGTGGCGATGGAGTTTTACCCTGGGAAAAGAAAACATGAAATAAGAAGGGAAGTTTATCAGATATGTTAACAAAAGAAAACCTCATTTCAACAGAAACCCCCAGCGGTCAGCAAGGCATCCCAGCCCCAGAAAGCAGCCAGCCAAGGAAATGAGGGGCTGAGCTGTGGTCAGACTTAAGCTCACCAAGGAGCAGGGAGCGAAAAGTCGTTCTGTGGGCAGAAATGTGTGAGGCAGAAGGCCTCAGACTGTAAACAAGGTAATGATACAGTGAATGCCAGGCAGGATTTTTCTCGAGCTACTGTGAAATATCTGCGATCCGTAGGTATTAAGACAAAGCAGATCCCCAGTAATTTGAGCAAGGAGTTACTTATCTCACATTTAATTTCTTCAAATCCTGTGGCAGCCTCGCTCTATTTGTCTGTTCCTAAATACTGTTGGGACACTTTAAATGAGGCCTATTTGCAATTGCAGAGCTTTTTGTTTTGACAAGGATCCAGCAGCCAAGTGACACACAACCAGCTGCGAGCTGCAGCGAGGATGACAGGAAACCACGAACTTTGCTTCTCTGAGCTCCCCTTAAGAACAACACCACTGAAGCATGAAAGAAAGCAACTCAGTGGGAAAACTGATGAAGAGATAAAGAGCACAGAACAGGCAAGCTTCTTACTTTTGGAGAGGAGGGAGAAGCCACGTAAACAATGTAAACCAGCATTTGTTATCAGCCTCAAATTGCACCAGGCGGAGGCACAGAGGTTAGGAAGAATTTCTTTCATCAGCAATCTATTCTAACTTAAATTTAAGCAGTGAAGGCAGGCCTGGCAGAGTCATGTCTGGTTTCACAGGCTGCTAGAAGAGATATGACATGACTTTCTGAAGAGCTGTAACTTGAACTGATGTAAGAATAGAAATTACCGTAGTTATAGGCTGGCTCCAGGTAAATGTTTCAGTGTCCAGAACATGCACGTGGTCATTCCATCCTCTAGGAAGCCCTGAATTCTTTAAAAATATTTACAGAGAAGCAAGTTTTAGTAAGCATTAATGAAATATTAAGTGCCAAGAGAAATAACTTCAAGGTGAGAAAAGTTTGCCTACCCAGAAAGAGGTCTCATCAAATTCAAAAGTTCCTCGTTGTTTCCCTTCAGGAAAATAACCATAGCCTCCAAAAAAGATTAGTCTGAAACAAAACATGCAACAAGAAGTGTTAGAAATCTTATCACATTTCTCACTACAAACTAAAGATCTGTAAAGGTTGGGCTCAGACTGAAGGCAGGGAAGCACCTGTGACCTCATTATTTCCAATACATCAACAGTGCAAGTTTTCCAGGTGTGGGGCCCTGTTTCTTGCCTAACCGACCTCACCACCCACACAAAATCCCTCTGTAGGTGTTTCCCAAGCCCCAGGCTGCTGAGCTTTGCTGCTGTTCTAATAGCAAAGCTGCCAGGCCTGCTGCCTGATCCCCGTGCTCCAGCCTTCAGTATCAGGGCTCTCACACAGAACTATGGGTGCTCCTGAAGCTTCCTGCCTCTGTCCTTTCCAAGCGTGCTGCTCAATTTCCCCAGTCCCAAAAGATTCACAAACAGTCCCGTGAGAAGCCATGGAATGTACACAGTGTGTGGGTGAAAAGAGGGAAGCCACCAGAGAGGAGAGGGCTGAAAAGGAGAGCTCAAGTGCCTCTTCTGCACAGAGGTCTGTGTTTTTGCCAGAAAGTCTTAATGAAGAAACAGAAAACAAGCGATACAGCCAACAGAACTGCCTCAGCTCGAGTCCTGCAAATCTACCAGTGAACTCTCTCTCCATGCCTGGAATCTGGGAAGTAACACCATGGGTTAAGCAAGCTTTTCTTTCTCTGCAGCGAATCCCACAGCAAATGCAACCAGCACAAACCAGGCAGAATTGAGAACATGCATTGCTGAAAAAGCAATATACGTTTTTTTATTAAAATGGCTTCCTTCCCTCCTGCTCTTCAAGCATCAAAGACACACGGGCTGTTCCCCAGGATATGACCAACAGATTGCATTTTGTGTGTAATGGGAACAGGCTTCTCTGTCTTTGCCAAGAAGGACACAGATACAAGCAACCATTCTTTAGAACAACAGACCAAGAAGGCAGTGTGGAAGATTTGCCTGTAAGGAGCCCACTTTTTGCACTGTGACTCACATGGATACTCTGTGGCTTACACATACCCAGACTGGGAATTAGGTTTTTTCATTTAGCAACAGCTAAAGGACAGAGCAGATTTAAAAGGCTGAGGAACAAATCCAGCATCTTCCCAAAGCACATTTGCGCTGCAGGCAAGAAGTCCTGCTGCAGCTCTTATGCAAACAAAAAAACACAACAACAGCAAGGCTGGGAGTGATGAAAAGCACACATACACACACACACAGACTGCTGTGCTTTGTTGCTGGAGCCTTACTTGTTTTTGTAAACCCACACGCCAAGTTTGTCCTTTGATGAAGGGGGGACCCCCTGACACTCTACTCTGACCCACTGCAGCACTTTGTCCGTGGATCTGGAATTTAACATGTAGAACTGTAGAAAATAAAAAGATTTCTTTTACCCAAACAGTTAGCTTAAAGCTCAAGTCTGACTGATGCTACACTAACAACCTGTAATTAGCATTCATTGGTACAGAAGCAGTACATGAGTTCCCTCCCTCACTGCACAGAGCGCTGACAACATTTGGAATGAACTGTGGATCCAAAGATCTTTTTGCAGGCTCAGATCCCAAACATCCTTTTACAAAAGTAACAGCATCATGCACAAGGAGTGGGACCATTCAGAAGCTGCAAGGGAAGCAAATGAAGGTGTGCACAACGTCACAACTGTCCTGTAACTCAAAAGAACAGTTCCAAAAAGTGTTTTTAAAGCTTTTGCACAACACCTCCTGATATTAATTCAGCAACCTCTGGAAATTTCCACCTTTCAAAGAAGCAAACGTGGAAGGAGCAGTGCAATATAATTGACAGGGTGAACTGCTCCAGAGCAAGTGCCTCCCAAACAAGTAAAAGGTCACAGTGCTTCTCTGTGCTGGAAAGCCATCAGAGAGCAATAGTGCAGAGCTGGAGGCCAACCTCAAGTCTGGAAAACAGATTATCTGACCTGCTGCAGAGAACTAATACACTGAATGGGTAGAAGTGTGCCAGCTAATCACCTGAATGGAAAATAAAGAAATTCGTGTGGTAAGCACAGGGTTTTGTTAGCCAAAATCTCTCAGGCAAGGACGAAAACATGGCTTCAATTAGTTTGCACCTGAGGAAGCTGCTGACAGGGCACAAAGGCTGTTATCTGCTTGCCAGTAGGTGAAGCCACGGAGCACACAGTGCCTGGATCCACATTCAGTATTCCATTATTAACATTAAAGCTCTGAAACTGTCCAATCTGTCCAGCAATTCTGAAGAAAATGCTTCTGTGATTTGCTAAGTTGATACATTTCCTGCTATGGATCGATTTTAAGTAACTGAAAAGTCCACCTCTGTACAGAATGGGACCAAAAGCTAACAAATAACAATGAGGAACTTATTTGTGAGAAAGGGTTTACTAAATTGTTACTAAACTGACCTTGTTTGTGTTGCCACGTGCATGGTGTCCTCCAAACAGGTACACCACCCTGTCTACACACACAGCACAACTTCCAGACATGGAAGGTGGAACATCTCCCTCTGTTTTACTCTTCTTCCTACAAACACAGATTAAGACATTATATATAACCAAAATAAACGGTAACGATTTTACCTGGAGTGAAAATCTGTACCATCAACATCATATCTTTAACTCTGAGAGATCACTGTGGAGCACTCAGCTCTGAGTTTTTCAGACCCACACAGGCTGAACAGTTTACAACACCCGGCAGGCACTATGGGGAGGTGGAGTGGGGAAAAGACAGCTTAATTATCACGTGGTTTCTGGGGGAGGAATCCTGTCTGCTCAGTGCAGGAGTTCAGGGTGCTTTTCCCATCCCATATCCCAGAAGATCCTAAGGCAAAAAGGCTGCATCTGTCTAAACTGCGGGTTTCATTTTGCTACAGTTTATCTCTAACGTCTGTAAACACTATAAACACACTTCAGGCTGTCCCAAACCACTCTGACAACTGCAAGAAGTGCTGAATTTGCATTTTTTGCTAAGCACGGAGGAGACTGGGCTTCACAGCATGTGGCTCCAGACAGCTACAGCATCAGTGCAGCGTGTTCCCTTCTCCTCCTGTGCTTTCAGGCATGCAGTTCCACACAACCTTATGGCCCCTACTGGTCTTAGCAGACTCAGCAGTTTCTTTGGCAGCATAAATACTTAACAAAAAGGACAAGAAATAAAACACAGAAGGAACCCACAATGCTTCCTGCAGCACCACGTGGTACCCATTCAGTGTTCAGGTGTTGCATCCTACACCAGACATCCCAGAACACCTCATGCTGATGCTGTCATTTACCTGTGCTGACTCCCTGAGCTCTCTCTCCCACTTCACCCTACTCACTCCTGTGAAAATTTGTTTATTACATAGAAAAAAAACCACAAAATAACAACTTTGGAAGTGTCGTACACATGCATGCAAGAGTAGGATAGGTGGGAACAAAAAAGTCAGGGAGTTCCCCTTCTGTCCATAGACCTTCAGTGTGGTCATTGTACCAATTTAATACAACACTTTTTTTTTTCCCCATAAAGCAAAAAACATTAAGTTAATTATTTACTGTACCATCTTCCAGTTTCCATGTTGTAGATCCATATTTCATCTCTAGGCAGATAGAAGTCATAAAATCCCCTAACTTGGGCATTCTGCAGAACATATCAGAAAAGAAAAAGAATGCTTGAATTACAGGCAGCTCTGAATGTTTACAACCCCTCAGAGACTCAACCTGCAAAAACTACAGGAGCAGTGCCTTCTGCATTCTCATACCTCCCACCTGCACACAGCAGTTTGGACCTTATTACTGTTTCTGGTGGGGACCAAACTCCTCATAGGGCCACAGGCTGGGCTACATGGAAGCTAAACCCTACGTTCACATGCCAGGCAGGGTAGCCTGGGTGCACAAAGGAGCCACTCTGTAATTCCCATTCCCATGACACCATCAGAATAACCACAGAACCACAGCATGGTTGTGTTGAAAGGGACCACACAGCTCCCAGCCCCACCCCTGTTGTGGGCTGACTCCCCCCCAGCTCAGGCTGCCCAGGGCTCATCCATGGCCTTGAGCACCTCCAGAGATGGCAATACATCAAAGCTTTGTTTTGAGCTACAATTCACCCACTGAATCTGCTGTCAAATGAAAAATCATTAATTTTCATTCCTGTCAAAACTGTAGAATGGTTTGGTCCCACTTGCCACACACACACCTCAACATGTTGAATAACCAACTTGTGATTGGTAACATGCAACATACAGTTGTGCTGACAACGGTGTAACAAAAAGCACCACTTTGCAGGGAGTGCATTCCGTAGCAGATTGTATGTTCTACCTTTATAACTGGAGCTTTTGTTTTTTAGAGGAGGGATCACAGAATCACAGAATGGCCTGTGTTGCAAAGGAGCACAGTGATCATCTAGTTCCAACCCCCTGTTATGTGCAGGGTTGCCAATCAGCAGCCCAGGCTGCCCAGAGCCACATCCAGCCTGGCCTTGAATGCCTCCAGAGCCACATCCAAACAAACAGTACATAATTACAAGTACTAAGAGTGATAGGCAGGCAGCATAGAGCAGAGTGTACCTTGTATCCTCCCCAGACGTACATGCAGCGCCCATCAGTCACTGCCACGTGCCCACTGCGCTCTGCAGGGCTGTCATTCTCCAGCTGCTCAAAGCTGTCCTCAGCTGGAGCTGGGAGCTCTTCATCTGCCTGCAGGTCTTCATTATCATCAGCCATTTTGATCTGGTGCGACACAGAATAATGGAACAGTTTTGAAAACCATTAGAATAAACAATCAGAGGAAAAAAAAGATGATAAATCACAGGCTGTTGTCTTTCAAAATGATGTTCTTCAGGAAGAAGATTTCATATCACTTAGGAAAGTTTCAGAAGAGCAAACAGAGCTGTGAGGGCTCTGGAGTGCATGTCTTACAGGGAGTGGCTGAGGGAACTGGGACTGCTGAGTCTGGAGAAAAGGAGCTCAGAGGAGCCCTCGTCGCTCTCTTCAACTCCCTGACATGGGGTGGTAGTGAGGTGGAGGTCAGCCTCTGCTCCCTGGCAACAGCAACAGCATAAGAGGTGATGGTCTCAAGTCGTGTAAGGGAAGGTCAGTTGGATATTAGGAAAAAAAATGTCTCAGAAAGAGCAGTCAGGTGCTGGACAGGCTGCCCAGGGAGGTGGAGGGGTCACCACTGGGCCTCCAAAGCTAAGCCTCCTCCCCCCAAACCATCCGTGCTGCTCAGTGCAGGACCTCACCGACATCACAGAACAAAGCAGAGCCCCTCTCTGCATTAAACCGCGGACAGAAGGCCCAAACCTACCGACGGGGCCCAGGAGGAGCCCCAGGGCAGCACCAGCTAGGAGTTGCCAGCCTCGGGCCGCCAGCTGCCGGAGCCTTCGGGCGGAGCGAGGGCTGAGGCGGCCGGGGACAAAGCAGGGCTGGGTGCGGGCAGGGAAAGGCCTTCAGGGGGGCACGGAACGCGCGCGGGCCGACAGCGACTTCAGCCTGAACCGTCTCAGGGACCGACACTGCAACACCCCCAGCACGCAACTCTGCCGCGTTAATTACACTTCAGAGACCCCTGCCCACCCCTCTGCCTCCAGCCGACCAGCCCCGCACCGAGCCCTCCCCCCGACCAGCACTATTTGTGCACCGCAGAAGACACGCCACACAACGCCTGCGGCCTTCGGCCACGCTCCCCCCGCACCGAGCGGCCCCGAGCCCCACACGGCACACCAGCCCTTGCCTCAGGGGGCCCCGCCGCCTCCCCTCAGCGCGGGGCTGAGGGACAGCGCCGCTCCCGACCCGGCCGCACCCCCCGCTCACCTCAGCGGGCCCCACGCAGCACCAACAACCGCCGGGGCCGCACTTCCGGTTGCACTGCGCAGCACCAACAACAGCAGGGCCGCACTTCCGGTCGCACTGCGCAGCACCAACAACGGCCGGGGCCGCACTTCCGGTCGTACTGCACAGGCGCAGCTCCGCCCCGTGGGGGAGGGGCCGCAGGCGGGGCGGTGCGCAGGCGGTGCGCTACGTGCAAGAGGATGGGTGTGTTGGGGAAGGTGGTAGGTTTCAGATTGTAGGTTTCAGAGTGTAGGTGTCAGACTGTAAAACCGTCACAAAGCAGTCCAAACGGGTCGCTCTCTCCAACTCTCTATAAAACTTTAATGACTGCGCTCCTGTTAACTAAGTATCTGAAACAGAAAAATAGCGAGTACTACATCTGCTCTTCTTTAACCAATAAATAAACGTTTTTTCAACAACAATTAAATAGAAACTTTACACGTTCCAAATACAACGTACAACCTATTTCCCAAAGCACTCGGTGCTGACAGGTGCTGTAACGCTCCCTCCCCTCTCGGTGCGGCTCCCTTCAGGCTGTGCTTCCATCCCTGGGTGCAGCGTTCAGCTCTGCCCTTCAGCCAGGTGCCAGACACCAGTTTGGTTGATCTAACGGTGGGATTCGGTGGTGTTATGCCAGGTGTGACTCTCCCAAGGGCAGTGCTCCACTCGCTTTTCAGAAGGCTGGTGCCATAAGGCTGCGGTAAGGTTTGCTGCTTAAGCCACGTTTTGGTCAACTGAATGCATTTGATGGCACGTCACCTTCCAAAGGAACAAGTTGTATGGGCTGTCTCATTAAGACCACAACAGTAGAAGTTAACAATACATACAAATTAAATTTTCTCAATTTCCTACGGCGCAGAAAACAAAACGTTTTCCATGAAAAGGATTTCCTCGTTCTCAAACTTCACTTAGAAACTCAGCTGAACATACTGTTGTTCTGTAGCATTAGGAAAGTTCACTAACAAAAGATTTTGCCGTACGCTGTGAAGAAACCAAAGTGTTCAGCAGCTGTGTGCCCACTGCTCATGTGCTGTTCAGCTGGCACTGCCGCTCCGTCTCTGCTTTCTTCTCTTGCCGGTGGTTCACTGCAGCCCAGAAGGTTATTTTTTTCAGCACCTGCTGCAGAAGTTTGGATGGCAAACAAGGGATTTGATTGTTCAGTAGGGCTGCATTTTTACCAATGCAGTCAAGGCACAACCTGAAGAAGAGGTAGGGGAAAAAAAAAAAAAAAAAAAGGAACATTAAAAAATATATATATATATCCTCAGAGTTCCCAGAACAAGAAAGATGTGGAGCTCTTGGAACAAGTCCAGAAAAGGGGAAAAGGGCCACCAAGATGATCAGAGGGCTGGAGCACCTCTCCTGTGAGGGAAGGTTGAGGAAACTGGGCTTGTTTAGCTTGGAGAAGAGAAGGCTCTGGGGAGACCTCATTGTGGCCTTCAGTGCTTGAAGGGAGCGGATAAACAGGAGGGGGAACGGCTGTTTGTGAGGGTGGATGATGATAGGACAAGGGGGAATGGTTTTAAAGTGAGATAGGGGAGGTTTGGGTTGGATATGAGGAGGAAGTTTTTCAGCCAGAGGGTGGTGAGGCAGTGGAACAGGTTGCCCAGGAGGCTGTGGATGCCCCATCCCTGCAGGCATTCAAGGCCAGGCTGGATGTGGCTCTGAGCAGCCTGGGCTGCTGGTTGGCGACCTGCACATAGCAGGGGGTTGGAACTGGATCAGCACTGTGCTCCTTTGCAACACAGGCCATTCTGTGATTTAGTAAGTTGTCTGTAACCCAAAGTGGCATTGAGTAAAAGCTTCTTGCAATGTTCAGTACATGTGTTGTGCACACACATGCAGGAGATAGAGGATTAGACACCACTGGTGTTTAAACTGCTATGGATTATCATACACTGCATGTTTCAAAGGTTTGCTGAGAGAGTCATTTTGTAGTTTACCTGCCTACACAGGATTACATTAAAACCTTTGTGTACAAACAGCACCAGAGCGATGTAAACAGCCTCAGCTCACCTGAGAAGTGAGTAAGGTTGCGTCTGAAATATCAACAAGTCACTGCAGTGACCCTGATTGAAAGAAAGAAAACAAGCATGTAAATGACAAACAGCTTTTCTCAGAAATACTGCTATTTTGTACATCAATATAACACCTATTACTACATCCAAAGTTTTAAATTGCAGATATTTAAATAATGACTTAGAAAGAATCTGAATAGTAAACTTCTTTGTGAGCAAGAAAAACCCTTTCTAAATTACCTTCCAGGAACACCTAAGGTCACATCCTCTCATATCCTTATATCAGGAAAAACTTCTTTACTGAAAGGGTTGTTAAGCACTGGAAGGGAGGTGGTTAAGTCTCCATGTGTTTAAAGACTGTTCGGGCCATGATTTAGCAGAGGGTTGTCAGTTAGGATAGTACTGTTAGGTTGTGGTTGGACTCCATCTTTAAGGTCTTTTCCAACCTGAGCAATTCTATGATTCTATGATTTTGTACAGTTGTATCAGCAACTGTATTAACTTCATTTTATTTCAATTATATTAACTATAGTGCTGGGATTTTGTTGTTCAGTTTACTGACCGTATCCATGAAGTGCAAGTCATCTTTGCTTCCACCAAACACCATCACCTCTCCTTCTTTTCCAAGGCAGGCTGTATGCCACAGTCTAGAAATAACATTGTGAATAGGTTTAGTGACCAAATAACAACAAGCAGATGTGTGTTATCAGTAAAACAATTCTAAAAGTTAAATATTTTTATGCAATACAGCTACATATTAACTACCTCACAAACTTTCCTACATTCCTCATATTCAAGTTTCTTTTCACAACTCTTCCATTAGGAGGATCTATGTTCCTTTGAATTAAAATGGAAAGGTCACCTTTGCTCAGTCCTGTGATTGCACTTCTTGTGCACTGAGAGCCTTGAAGTCTCATTCTTCTCCCACCACTTACCAAGAAGAATTGCAAAATTTGAAATAATTAATTTTACAACTTGCACTATGAGGGGGAGAAACAATAAAGCTGCTGCTTCATTATTTGTGTCTTAAGGAAGACTTTCTTTTCTAGTGAGCCCTCAGCTCCACGGGAGTGAAGCCCATTATGAGTCATTCTTTTCTGTTTGACCATTTATTTGCACAGAGCAATACTCTGGGAAGCACCTCTGAGGTTTCTGCTTTGTCAAATATTACTCAAATGGGTCAATTGATTCCAAATATATATGGGCAAGAGAGGCAGATGTACATGTAGAGTACTGTAACATAATCCCCACCTTTTGGAAAACCAAGACAAAGACATTATTTAAAAGGCTTTCAAAACTAAACCAATCCCTTAGAATATTACATTATTATTCAATTACTTAACAGTATAAAAGGAGAGAGCAATGTGACTATCCTTTTCATGAGAATTTTGGTGAATGACTACATTTCATGCAGACCAGTATATTTTTGTCACTACTTGACTCAGCTGTACTGCAGTTACATACACTTTGTCTTATGTATCAGTGGTATAACAAAAAGTCAGTGGAAAAATTTTAGAAAGCAAGCTTTTATCAAAACAGCCTTTATCCTGTTTCTTTAATCCATGAGTTTAATTGTATTTGTTTTAAAATCGTGGGGTTTTTAGTACTGACTCTTATCCCTGAGCACTAGGATGAGAGCTTCGTAGCACAGATTATCTCATATCACTTTTATGCTTACCCCAAGTCTCATGGGGGTCATTTTCTGTGCATCAATTACTTACACCATGTCCACAAATAATTTGTATTGTACGTGTAAAAGCAGATAGTATAAAAAAACAACAGCAAAAACAAAACAAAAAAGTTGACTTACATAAACTTGCCTTAACAATGATTCTGCTACTTCAGTAGCTACACCTTGCCAGATTTACTTTTTATTGCTAGCAGACAAAAACGTATTACTTTTCTACTGGTGTATCACCACTGAAGTAACTGTCGCAGGATGATTATCAGCACAGAGCTCTGGCCCCTTACATTTACTTAACCAAAATAACACACACAGCTAGAACTTTTGTGCAGAAGGAAACATTCGCACTTTCTTACTCCATTCATTTCAATAATTATTCACTGTTCTCCTCAGGCTAAACTGTGTCCCACCTTTTCTCTTCCTCATACCTGTGGATAGATCTGTCTCTGCCTTATCTGCCTTAGGGAAACTCTGGCCTGGACTTCATCACCGAAGAACACTTGGAAGCCTTTCCTGCCTTCACCTTGTTGCCATCCTATCTTGCAACCTGATGCATTTTTCTACAGACTGACAGAGTTTATGTCCTCTCACAGCTGCTCTAACTTAGCACCTAAACATTCTAATAAAGCATGTTATTTAAGTTACACAGAAGCTGAATTCATGTAACCTTTTACATAGCTCTTCTATCTAAAGTAACAGAATTACATGGTAATGCAAACACTAGGAATTTGTAAATTAAACATACAATTTGTTAATTAACTTGGCATGCAAAACATTTTCTAAAGCACAATTTATGGACAGAAAAAAATATATTCTTTTCTACCAATACAGAATCAGGAGACAATTTACTGGAAAAAAGAGGTTGAATGAAACTAAAGGAACTGTTCTTTAAAAAATTTAATGAGAAACAATTTTGCAGAAGCACCAGGAAAACATACTGACACATGCAGTACAGTGTATTATGAGAGAAATATATAACCTAAGTACACATTTAAGTATTAATGCCAGAACATTTTAAGTCCTACTGTTAAAGGCATGTGAGCAACTCATTCAGACCAATTCAATATACGGACAGGTTTTTGGTGTGGCTTCTTTTATCTGTTTCCAAGACTTCTTGAAAAATGTTACTGCAGTATCTTCCTTTAAAAAATTGCTGCTGGATTGTCATTTACTTCCTTAAAGATTTAGATTCAGTGAAGGGCAACTGTTCTCAGCCTACCAAAACTCTATACCAAAATCTGAAGGCAGCAGAGAATAGCAAGACACATTTGAACTGGAGGGAACTTTCAGACTGTCACGAGGTGGGAACCCCATGGCTCCATTCTCTCAGGGCTGCATGCACAGCAAAGCAAGCAGTAGCAGTCTCAGTTGCCCTTTTTGGTACTTCCACAGCAGCAAGGCAGGTGGATTGCTCAGCAGCCTCTCTGTCAGCACAGTCAAGTGACAGGGAAGCTTTGCAGCCCAGTAAGGGATCTGCTATTGAGCTGCCTGTAAGCCCCATGGGGCTCAAGAGTCGAGTGCCAGCACCATGTTTGGAACCAATGTTATTACAACTTAACTGCAGAGTAAAGGCTGAGCTGCACGTCCCCAGCCTGCTGCTTGTAGAAAGAGCACATCCTGCTCCTTCCCAGTTCCTTTCTATGATGCAGCAAAAACTAAAACTGAATTACACAAGGGGAGGCAGTGCACTTCAGCAGTTAACTTTTAGAAGCCCATCCGTGTAAAGAATCGAGCAGGAAGACTAATTAGCCTTGACAGCTAATGATGTGCTTAGTTATTTAAAGCAGTCATCAGTTTTCACATACCAGTTCACTGACTGTAAAAAGAAAATATTACAGGAAGCTAAGGTATGAATTTATTTAGGCTTGAAATAGTTTTAAATATAAGAAAACAGAAAACTTGGTCTGTTATATTTCAAAGAAACTTAGAACAGTATAAAGTAGCCAGAAGTGATCTTTTCCTGTAGTCATAAACTTGAGAGGAAAGGGGGACAGAATCTGGGACAGTATAGCCACGTACATCCTAGAGGTAGTTTTTTTTTTTTGATTGTCAGTTAAGTTCTCAAAACTAAAAAAACAAGCCTCGATTGTGCTGCTTAAATCCAGTAGTTGTTGTTTAGTACTAAAGTCAGCTTTGCACAGCTGTGATCACAATTATTTGCTTCTGCTCAGAGAAAAAAACAAAACAAACCAAAACAAACAAGAGCTGTTTCTAATTCTTTTGGACCCCAAAAGGTCCGTCAGCATTTTAACTGTTGTCTTCCCCATGTTTCTCAAAATGTGTCATCATTAACTAACGTGTGTAATTCTCCTTGGTTATAAAATTCCTCAAAAGTTAAACAATATAGATTTCCTTGTATAAAAAGGTTAATTTGCATTAAAATATTTTAATGCAAATAAGCATCATAATTCAACTGTAACAACCACAAAGTCTGGTATGAAGGAGCATAAAGAAGTAGTGCAAGCTTTCAATCACACTGCATTCATTTTTGTAAAATATTTGTAAAATATTCTTATATAATGTAGTTTAAAAACACTATTGAGTAATTCAGAATTCCTTAACTTGAAATGTCTAGATTTCAGCAAATGTTATTGTGTACCTAGGCCTACTCTTAGGCAGATGAGTAAGCTGTTTCCATCCATTTGTTGTAATGCTGTGAATCCAGCCATCACCTGTAAATAAGAAGATACATCAGTAGTTTATTACCTTCCCTTTCACTTATACAAAAAGCTCTGTGTTCCACAAGGATGGTACATCAAGATAACAAAAACATCATTACTACATTAACTAGCACCGTTTCAATCTCTGTAATTTAACCTAGCCATTCACTTACCAAAAGCATGCTGCATTGAAATCTGAAATTAAACTGTTTTTTTTCTTTTCTTTTTGATATATTGAAAAAGCAGGCTGACGTTCCTATGAAAGCAGGTCAACATCCTTTTGGAAAGCATCCCCTCCCAATGGAATATATCTGTGACACTCAAAGCTATTTTCATATCCTGTCATGAGAAGATTGCCTTTTCTACAAAAGCTGCTCTTTCTAGAAAGGGAACACAGAATATGGAGACCACCTTACTTCCTATTTCGTGTTTTGTAGCTGTGATTCATTCAAAAATGTACAAATAACACATTGATGTAACGCATCTTCTTACTGCAATTCATGTTCAGATCAAAAGTTACCCCCTGCTCACACCTGAACGTGTGAAACATTTGGTTTTTTAGATCACGGACAGCTCAGTGAAAGATTTATCATCATATCTTACCACTGTGCTGCACAACATGCACCTACGTTTCTTTAAAAAGCAACACGGCAAGAGAAATACTTAACTGCCATAAGAACTCTGTAAAAAGACTCAACTCTAGTTTGAGAAAGACAACAAATATCACAGTATATTTAGTTAGTACTGAAGTATACAATCAAATTATAATCTTTGACTTACTTACTTAAAGGAACATTATCAGAACTCAGTCCACCAAAAAGAAAGAGTCTGTCATCTCCTATCGGAGTAAGGGTGTGCCATGATCGATCCTTTGGTTTCTCTCCGCTGATACTAATTCTTGATGAAACAAATAAACAAAAAGCAATTTTTCAAAGAATGCTGAAAATGAACCTGATGAGAAATTTAATTGTTAATTCAGTCTGTCTTAGGGCAAGCTTGGATATTTTCCCAGTGAAAAATTTGCAATTCGGCAATCTGAATTTACCCTTAAGAAGAGCAGTGTTCAAATCTAAAGCAAAGCAAATACTTTCTTGTGGTGACCATCCTCTCAACAGTTACATAAATATCAGAGGAGAGGAGAAAAGCAGAGATTGCTATTTTGTTTGTTTTCTTCACATTAACACTAATTAACAAACAACTGAAAGCACTCAGGACAGCAAAGGAAGAACAGTATATTCAAATAACCCGCACAGCACACGCAGGAATTTAAAACTGGATCCTATGGAATTATTCTCTTTCAATTCCTAAGAAGATAATTTTAAATGCTGGAAGGATTGTGGCTTTATGTCTTAGCCAAAGGGTACTGTATCTCTCCCATCACCGTGCCTTTTCACATAATGGTGGGCTGCTCAAACTTTGAGGAAAAAAAATGACTAAAAAGTAAAATTTTTAAGGATAAAACTTAAAGGCAGTTTATTATTCTAAAATTCTGGTCACGTTACTAAAATAATGTTCTTCCAGATCTTATCTAGGTATTTCATTTTAGCTGCAGTTACATATGCTTGAGATGACAATCTGGATAAAGAAGCTGAACATTTGGGATTTCCTGTAGTGGGTGGCCTGAATTCACATCATCTTAGTCTAGGCACTTTGGTGTGTAGTTGCATCAGGTGGATTCCAAAAGTCAGCAGAGAAAGATACGGACCTCCAGAGGGCATCAGACCACATAGTATCTTGATCTAGCAAAAGGGAACTTCTATTGTAAATGTACCTGAACTTAGACACACTCCATCTAGGCTACCACATACTCTCTATGTCCTGATTTTGGAAAGATAATGAAAAGAACAGCTACAAACACCAGTCAGCTCTGTGACAGGGACAGACTCTTGCTGAACTGTCCATAGAGCAAAAGAGGGGACTTTGCAACAGCCCACACAGATTATATTTCCAAGAACCGGTTACCTCTCTTTTTTCCTACTTTGCTGAAGAGGGGTTAATGTAATTTACCCAGATGTGTGCTCTATCTCTATTGTGAATACACCAAAAAGAGACAATAATCTGTATTTCCTTTACAATCAATGAAGAGAAACAGTTTCTTAAAGAGCAGAACTTGGGACATTTTTCAGATGTCTACCTTGGCAGCAGTTATCTCATGCCAAAGCAGCGCCTGTTTCTCTAACTGAGCACAGAGGAAGTCTAGGGTGAGTAATGCAGGCATCTGCAGTTAGAAGAATCTCACTACTGCTGAGTGTTGAGCAGCTCTCCATCTGGAAGCAAAGACTGAAGAATCACAGCTAATTAAACAGTGATTGCAAAACTGTCCTACTAAATTTGGCACTGAAGTTGGAGCCAAGTTGACAATGTTTATTTAAGTGCCTGCTTCACATAACTCTCCTATGAGATACTTCTCAGATCTACAAAAGAGGCAGACTCCGCTGAGATACAACAAGCTTTGATGTTTAGAAAAGTAAGTACCAGATACTGATGAATGGTAACGTTTGAATCTTCCATGCTACTGATACAAAAAAAAATAAAAATAAAAAAAAATCATGGTAATAGAAATATCATGGTAATAGAAATATCACACTATTGGACATTTTGAGTAGCAGGTTGGTGGAGCTCAGAGATGAAGTAAGTTCTGAGTAGCAGTAGACATCTTTCCCTGCTCCACCTCTACCTGAGGGTTTCAACATTGGACATATTGAGAATAGTATTGAAGTGGCATCCTGGTAAGAGTGCCAGTGGTAAGAGACAGTATAAACTACATTGCTCTTTAAGAAGAAATGTTTTACCTCTGAAAATCACTATTTCCAACTGTAAAGACATTCATTTAAAGGCTTTTATTTCAACAACAGTCTGTAAAAAGACCCTCCCAGTTACTCATATTTAGCATTTTTTTCTTCTGCATGGCAGTTAAGATTTGGGAAGGAATTTCAGGAGGTTTGAGGACAGAGCCAAGAGGTGGTGGCAACATGGTGGCATTTCCTTAATCTTTTCTGTATACAGACAGTTAACTACAGGAAAGGTCAGTCCTCAGCTCTGAGCCTTACTTGTGCTGGCTGGTAACAGTGGCAAGTCAGAGCTTTATCTGAGTAATGCAAGAGTATTTTCAAAGCAGCTTAACAACGAATACTGTGGTAAAAGAAGACTACTATTACTGCAATCCCATACTGGAATATATTCCTGGATTAGTAAATTAATATGATGCAATTCCTTAAGAAACCTGTACAGAGTTAAATAAGAAAGAAAACCTGGTACGACTGGTTGGTAAAGCAGGCTGGTAAAAGAAGTGTATGATGAGTCATGACAGTTATCAGTTATCGAAAGCCTTCTGGCCTGTCATTAAAATCACCATTATGTTTGGAATTTCTCAGAGAAAATACTGAACAAGTGAACGTGGATGTTGGACTGTTCAAACCAACACCTCAGTGGGAGATGTGTACTTCACAGTAGAAATCCAAACATCTGCATCATTCAGACAGCCAAACTTTTTAGCCTGTATTAAATGCTTGACCCTCATTTGGCGATAATTTATGTGGGCAGTCAAAAAGCAATCTCTCTTCAGCTGCAGAATGTCTGAGGTAACTCTCTTATCAAGACCAGAAAGGTTGCAGCTTGCTCTGTTTTTCATTTGTCATTAGAGCAGAGGAATATGAAGTGATAGCATAAGAAAGGGTAGTTGCAAGAAACACCTAGAGCAGAAAATATTCACACTGATGGCAAGGAAAGTCTGAAGGAATTTCCCCACTCAGCTTCTGAGACAGTTTTTAGCTGGAAACAGATTGCCTGATTAGAACTATTCATAACTGCTGGTGCTCAAAGGATATGGGGTGATTTGGTTTATTTCTCACTCTTAATATGTAGCTTCATTGGTTAAAAAACAGAAAAGAAAAAAAATGCCACTCTGTTTATCTACTCTATCTCATTCTACACTGTGCAGAACGGTGGAACTTCTGGGACCATGTTCTTTAGACTGGAGACGTTCCCTACAAACGCCCAATTTCTAATATAGCTACTGTCAGTGACTCTATGAATGGATGTATTTACCCAGAAATCATTTTTCAAGTAATTTGAGCAAAGACAGCCTGTGGAACAGAGTTAAAACGTGAATACTATTTTGATAGTTCCTGAAAGACGTGCTGAATTTTTGCTCCTCTTATAATTAGGAGATTAAATCTATTTTAGAGCTATTGTGCACGCTGACAGGTAGAGTGGTGATATGAGATCATGCCATAATAGATAATATATTCGTAGCTATAATTATTTGAAGAGAACATTGTCCTGCATTAGGCAAGTGTCCTTTTTTTCCCTGATTTGCAGATGATTGTGGCTAATCTGAATTCTTCCATTTGCTATGGTCTGAATTATATTTTTCAGGCTCCTGTAAGATCAGACACCAACAGAAGAGCAGAGGCTGCCTGTAAGAACAGCTTTTGATTAGCTACCCTTCTAGGTATGAACAAATATGTATGGTGCAGACACCTTGCAAAGCTTTTTTGCAGCCGTGTCCTGAATTATCAGACTATACTATATCACAGGTCAGTCCTCTGAGCTACTTTTGGATCACAATATAGACACAAATGGGTATTGGAACACAAGTTTAAAGGAATGGTTACCTCTAGTATGACCATCCTCAGTCTGAAAATATGTGTGCTTGCATGTAAAATCATTCTGTTGTACTGAGGCCAAGAATAGAACAATCTTGAAAACCTGGAAATTAGCTTTCACATGCCAATAAAATGGATAGGAACTTCAGAATGGCCAGCTTTGTCTTAGAACTACAACTATGACGCCCTTCCTTCAGGGCTTGATGTTCCTCTTACTGATTTGTCACTCAAATGTCACAGCTCTCCTTTTTTAAAGCAATAATAAAGAAAGTCAAACACTAACTGCTTATGCAACAATCAAAAAAAGGAAGCAATTACATCCAGTAACTGGAATAATCAATCCACCTGGAGGGGAAGTTCACACTTTAAGAATAATAGTGGTGTCATCTAAGCAAAATATTCTTTGTTTTAAAACAACCAACAAAGAAAATGGTCAATTAAACCTTCAGTTAATCTTAAGTGCTGAAGTCTCTAAAGAGGTGCTTTTTTGAAAGGTCACTGTGAAACTTCCTTGTCCTGCTGTCCACCAGCAGTAAGAAGGAATTGATGGAGGACTGTCCACACCCTGGTTTAGCTCTTGTTTCAGAGGGCAGAGGAACATGCTTGACTGGATCAGCAAGCCATAAAGATGTCCATCATAGGTGCATGAAGCACATAAAGCTCTGAAGCAGCATCAGTATGTGCATAAAATTGTAAAGTTGCAGTTTATGGTCTTTTTTGGGATTACCATTAGGTTACCTTGCAGGTAGGAACAGAAGAGTGGTTATCACCTGTTGGTCTCCTGGTTTGCCTATAAGCTACTAACAATATATTCACTGACTCTACACATGTAGTATAGAAAGTATAGTATAGCATTTAAAAATGTATCCTAATACTTCACATAGTTTAAAACTGAAATATATAGGTCAGTTATTTTACTTAAAAAAAAAGTTTTAGATGCTTGAAATGGAAAAAAAAAAATCACCTTTCTTCAGTCTGGACTGCAGAGAGCAAAATATATAGGAAAATGTATAGGAATGAACACTATTCAGAAGGACATCAAACTAAAATTCCATATGGATAAACGAACCCTTCATGGAAATTAGGATGTTAAATCACTGCGTGCTGTGCTTGAAATAGCATTAACAATGATTTGGTGCAGAACAGAAAAAGTGTAGTAACCCCTATCAAATTAAATTAAATTGAAATCACTATGTAACAGCTGTTGTAATTGTCCCCAAACTCCCATTCTCTTCTTGGAAAAACTACAAAATCAACACTGGAACTATTTAACTGTGTGTTTCAATTTGTGCATTCAACTTTAAATGGTAGAGAGAAAAACTTACCTTCCAGACCAGGTCCAAGTGTCTAAATTCAGGCAGTGCAAATCATTCATCCTCGTTTGCTAAAATAAATTAAAAAAGAAAGAAAGAAAATGTTCCAGTTAAGTTGTATTAAGTAAACAATGAGCAAAGTATTTCAGTGATACCATCCTAGGACAGAAAATTTACATAAGACATTTTCAAGAAACTTGTACCTGCGTGCCTTAAAACAACTCTGACTGTGAGGCAGATGAAAAGCATTTCTTCTAAAAAACAAACAAGCAAACAATAACAACCAAAAAATAAAACCCCACCAGGCAACTCTCTGAAAGTAAAGTGTCAGGAGTACACCCAGTAATAAAGCAGTGGCACTATGGAGTCACTTTTATTCTTAAACAATCATTTAATAATGAAGAGCTATGTGATACTCGATTCCTGGAAATGTATTTAATTTTGATCCATTGAACCTGCAGTAGGCAATTGCAGAAGGTAAAAAACTCCATCCACAGTTTCTCAATTTTTATTTGCATTGATTGCAACTGTACATCCTCCTGGCTGCCTGCTCACTTATTTCTTGTAATGTACTCAGTGCATGACATCCCACAGGAAGTTAAAAACATCTGTGTTTGTTTTTCTTTTCTGGATGGCAAGCCCTTTCACAAAGTTACTACTGTCAACAATAACAATGATCCTTTAGCATTTGCCATGGAAATAATAAAATGTATCAGTAAGAAGAATGGGAAATCAATGTGCTTGCATATATGCCTGTGTTTTGGAATGAAGTAATTGCCGTGAAAACATAAAAGGAGGGAGACTGGGAAGAGAATGTAAGAACATTTCTTTGCTTGAGATTGTAGCAGTATTTTCAGTGCCTTGCAATACACCTGACTGACATGTGTGATTCCCCTAGGTAGCACTAAACAGTATCTGAGAAGTAGGGAAATATAGCTTGCCTTACCTTACAATTTCTTTCTCCTAAGGCAGTCCATAGATCTATTAGAATAAGCCTTTCTCCAGCTTGTAGATCCTTTGAGGCAGAAACTAGACTTGTCATTTAAGTCAGAATAGGAGTAGTTTTATCGCTGAGAACTCAGCCAGTTAGTGAGTTTGAGAGACTTCCAGAGCAGTCCATCAAAGCTATGGAAGGTCTCTCAGCATTTTTCAGGGAACAGCAAGGTTTTCAAGATAGCTGTGGCCTCCTCTGATCTCTTATGTGCTAGCCTGTTTCTGTCCAGGGGAAGATGATGTTAACTAGTGTTTTGTCTTCAGATAAGCCAACAGGCTTAAGAAAAACAGAATGCAAGTGCTTTTGTGCGTTGCCTGAGAAACTTTACCCCCACAAGAAGGTGAATATAACAATAGAATCTGGTCCAACTAACAGCTAGTGAGATGATCTGTCTTCCATGACAAGTCTATTCAGCTTCCTGCTCCTTCAGGTGGCTCTGAAGGAAACGAGGAACACATCACACACGTAGAAAGCAAAATGCAATTACTGAGATTCTTCTGCTGTACTTGTACACAGTTAGACACTTGAGGATAGGGTGGGAAAAAAACAACATTGTGGCCTCCAGAATTGCAAATATTTAATCGTCTTGGAATAAAAGTTCAATACAGAGGACATGGATTAAAGGAAGGGAAGAAAGAAAGGTGCTGTTATATTGCAAATTAAGCTTTCATGAAGATGCTGTTCAAGACCTCTTAGCTGACTTTCCTCTCTTTAAAAAGGCAGAAGATGGAGCAGTTTTCAGTTCCTCGGTCCCTAGGAAATCAATGTATAACAACTTTACATGCTAATGTTTCAACAGATTGCAAATGAGTAATTACATCAACTTCATTTTGAATTCAAAACACAGCATCAGTTGGACATTTCTGTCTGAGATTCAGTCCTTTAACACAGCTTTAATAAATTAAAATGTCTTTCTACTCAACTCTTGTTAGGGAAACTATAAAGCTCACAGTCAGGTATCACACAGGCAAGTATGCCAAGTTTTCCTGCAGTTGCTCCTATATTTATAACTCCCAGCTACTATATTTAATCACTTAGCTCATAATCCTACATTGATTCTTCACTGGCTCAGAAGCACTAAGCATCATAAGAGGGTCTGCATTTCCCTCTGAGCCACAAGGACTCAGACTTACTTATCTATGGCATAGTCATTTATATGCAGCCCAGTAAACATTAACCAAGATCTCCCTTGTCTCAGGACTAGCTTTCTAGTGTGATGAAAGGCACTAAGGGTGACATATTTATTGATCACTGCTGTTACAGTCAACTCAGCATAGCTCTCCAGTCTCAGATTTACAATCAAACAGCTATTACACTCAAATCTTTGTAAAAGAAAGACTGCAGTTCAACGTATCTTCTTATCTTCAGTGACAAAAAGGTTAAAAAGAAATATAAGCATGCATACATTAGGCATCAGATGTGCAAAGAACTGCTGAAAAGACTGCATTACTACTTCATCAATCTTTCTATGAAAACTTTCTGCTTAAACATGAGACTTGCACCATCTTTTGCACTAACTTTCCTTCCTTCCCACTTTCTCCCATTCCTGATTTTCAGGGTCTTACCTGGAGGAACAGAGTCCACATAATACTTCTGAGCCTGTTTTCAAATGATTCCTGGTACAATTGATTTTGATCATCATCTTCTTTTACCAGCTCTAGCTCCAACTTTGGAAAAAGGTGCCCTTTCCTCCCAGAAGGATGAATAGGAGAAGCCTCATGACACTTCCTGGCCCTTTCTGGTTCCTTGTAGAGCCTTTTCCCTGGGAAGATTTGTATTATGGTGAACTAGAAGGAGAAGGAGGAGCAGAGCAACCCCATATTTGCTCCTTAGTTTATGGACAAAAGCGAGACTTCACCCTCTGGGGGGAGGTTACTCTTCTCAGGAAACGTAGTTCTTTACTGATGTCTTTAGCTTTCCTTCCCTGCTTCATGTCTTACATTAACTCCTCATGCCTCACTGAATGTTTCCTAAACTCTGTAAGCTTCCTTCATTTATTCCTAGAGTAGAAAGTGAATTGATAATAAGGAATCTCTAAGGTGGAAATTACACTTACTACTGTCACACAAAATTAAATACAGCTTTCCAAAATTTCACTCGTCTCTCATATCCTTCCCAAGTGGCTTCAGTGAAATTCAGCAAGTGGTTATTAAGAAAGCAGGTGCTACTTGAGGGAGAGGAAAACCCCTTCAGACTGGAGCTTTCTTGTATTTCTGAATCCTGCAGTGAAACAGACAGAACAGAAGCCAGAGAGCATGTCCTCTTAGGGCATGTCTAATTACACAACAGCTCAGTGAAGGAATCACAGGGGAGCTTCAGTTTCCTAATAACTTTACTTGTGAGTAGCAGAGGCTGTGTGGAAGTCTTAGCTGGAGTCACAGAGCAGTTCAGTTGCAACAGGCACAGTGCAGCAATCCTGGCTAGCTTGGACACAGCACGCAACGCTATCCTGTTCTGCAAAGTACCTCTGCACTACAGAGAGACTAAGAGAAAGCCAAAGGAGCAAAGCTTTGAAGGCTGCAGAAGTACACAGAAATGAATGGTAGGTCAGAAGGTCCTGAGCTGCAGGTTTTGTTCTTCACATTTAGTTTCTCTCCCTCTCATGTCTGTAGACTTGCTGAACGAGAGGCAGGATTCAGTTCAGCTGTGGTTAGCAAGGATGCATTTACAGTGCTCACAGCCTACTACAGCTAACTCTGACACACAGTATTTGCTTAAGACCAGCTATTTTTTGGTCTCTCCCACTAGCCACTTATTTCCTTAAATGTTTGTAAATCATGTTTGACCAAACCTACAGCTCTGGAAGCTACTGTTTGCAGTTTTGCCAGACAGAGGTGGGGCTTTAGCAACAATCCAAAGATTGTGAGCCTGTATCAAAGGCAACATAATGCAGACTGCTAAGAATCGACATGATCAGCCTTGGTTACTTTCCTCTCTGATTGCCCTGAAAAGGTACTCAGATAAAAACTTTTCCCTCAGCAGTGGGAAGAAATTCAAAGTGAATAACTGACTGCATATTTGATTTTTGTGGCCATTTTCCACCTGCCTTGATCTGTGTGTCTGGTTTCCAGCTGAGCAAGCAGGAGTAAGCCATTTTGTAACAGAACTGTAGGCTTTCCCTGAGAAGAATGAAAAAAAACCACAGCACGACTCTTATAGCCTGAAAAATAAGGTGAACTTGAATGGGGAAAAATTACAATACCTTGAGAATTCAAGGTTTAGGTTATCAAAGCTTTCTAAGATGAAGCTGGTGTATGTCCACTATAGGCCATTTCCAACCAACAGTAACTTAACTCCTTTTCTTTCATATAGTAAAACTATGGAAACAGAGTGCTTTCAAAAGCTCCTTTACTGTTACTTTTCATATCAGAAAAAAGCATAAAGGCTCATCTTCTAGCTGAATACAATTAAAGGCTATGAATCAGTAACAGGTAAAAAACAGGCTAAAATTGTAACAATTTTTTATAAATATGGATGAGTGAGTACACAGTAACTTAAATTAGGGTTTTTTTTTTTTACTAGCCTCACAGAATGTTTCTCACATCTCTTATGAATTCCAGCTCATATGGAGACAAAAATATTATCTTACCTATGCTTTTGCAGCAGTTCTAAAAAGAGTTGGTACATTTTCCCCCCCATAACAAAACTAATCTGGCAAAGAACTTTCCAGATGCTAGGTGAAACCTGCATTAGTTAAGACTACTCACTACCATCTTTGTTTTCAGACACAAGAAAGGGATATATATTATTAATATTGGATTGCTGCCTCAGGCTTAAATACTTACATTTATTTAATGCTTCAACAGAGAAGAAGCTTAAGGAGAAAATTTCCTCTAACCAACGCTAGAAAAATTAAATGTTTTGTTGAGATTTTAGTATCTCCCTACTTTCCAGTGGTAGCTTCAAGTTTGTTAGGTACAGATAACCAACCATAGGATTATACCTGTGACTTTGTTTTCCCCCAAGTGAAAAAGAGCTAGGAAAGTAAGGAATTTAAGAGTTAATACAGCAAGAACCTAGCTTTGCTTTAAATATGCACAGTACATCATACACATCTCTATGCTCTTGATGATTCCTAAATGGCAGTAGATTTAAGACGTGTACTAAATGGTACAGTCTTAGATCAGCTATCAAAAAATACATACAAACCTTACTCTTGTGGTCAAGAGCCTCTATTGGATACATAGAAAAGAGCTGTTGACAGCAATCTCTCCAATGCTCTTCACATGTTCTTTAACAAGGACACAAAACATGCTGAAGGTAAAGACAGACTGCAGAACTGGAGTTCAGAGAGCATCAGAGAGCAGAGGAGAGGCTTAATGGGACTGAGATGACTGCTGGCTGCAGCAGCCTGTGCTATCAGATAACATGCTGCAGCTTCCTGGACCAGCTGGAACATACACAGACATTAGCTTTGTGTCCAGACATTGTAATCACATCCTGCTTTTCTAAATGACCAAATTTCAGACACTACTATGCAAAAAATAGTTTAAGTTATCAAGCCAGCTGAAATCTGGTATTTCCTACCTTTCAGAAGCATGCGTTGCAATTGTAAACATAAAATATATCAAACACACTATAATAAACTTCAATTTCTCAGCAGGTAAAAATGAGGAAGAAATGACTGTTCTTACATAGTTCCCCTTCCTTTAGGGGAGAAAAATAGCACAAGCTAAAATCCTTGTTGTATTCACTACTTGCTATCATTTCATTAAGTGATGTATAAACCTGTAATGCTGTAGCAAGCACAGAATGCTAGCATTCCTCCGTTTATTAAAATCTGATCTGTTATCAAGTTTGTTTTCTCTCTACTTCTGAAGAAGCATCTCCTACAGATGCAGGTCAGCCATTTTTGTTGATTTCTAAGCATTTACATTTATCATACAGTCAATCTGTTTTTCCCTTTTTGGTACAATTCATACTTTAGCATTAATACTGTAGACAGAAAGACAGAATCTCCTTTTTGTAAGGCACAGGGGAATGAAAGAGCACTCTGGGTTCACCACTCATAAACATACCGGTCAGGCCAGTAACGCTTTGGACTTGTTTCTACTGCAAAAATTATTTGCTTTAAAAAAAAAAACAAACTTCAAAACAAGCAAACAAAACTCTATAAAAAAAAAAACACAAAAACAACATTACCACCAATAATGTTTTAATTATACACTAACCAGTACTCGTCCTCCAAAGATGTATCCTTTATTTCCCAGCACAGCACACGTGTGGGCTGCTCGAGGCTGAGGTGGATCTCCACCCTGAAAGGATCAATAGATGTTATTTCAGAACATGGTCAAAGTGTCAGCCAAGGACTAATGTAAGTCAGTAACAAAGGCCAACATGCATCAATATGCTGACACACCTCTGGTTTTAAATAATTTATAAGCACATCCAAGACTCCACAGACATTAGAAAACACACATAGCTGCTAAGGACAGCTTTCAATGAGTTCCTTCAGTTGCTAAGTTTAATGTATTCCCTCCTGGTCTAATTTATCAATGATTTATTCAAGTGAAATTCAATTCATCTATCTTTACTTCCTAAGCATGAAATTAAAATAACACATCAGTAACTGTTGATATATCCCACGAAACTTTACTTTTCCTAGGTGCAAACTATCAGGAACTGATACCAGAGATCTCTGGGATCAGATTTTTAATGTTTATTTAACACCTAATAGCTAAAAAAAAAAATCTTCCCTGGGTAAGTTGGAAGGAGATAGCTTTTATTTTTAAACAACAATTTCATTTTTTGCATTTAATTTTGTAGGAATTTCAGAACATCTGGTAAATAAAACAAAACCTATGGCAACAGACCTTGTTGCCATATGCCTCTAATGAGTCTTTCTGTAAACTCACCAGGATTTTCTGAATTTCTATACTATTATATTTAATATCAGTATTTTACTGCGAAACTGAGTACATCCACTCCTTTGGAAGACTATTAAAATAATGTATTTGCTGGAGGCTATCTGGTCTGTTTATTCTAACATGATTGCATGACTATGAGGGATTTGTTTAAAACATTTTTCAATACTAGGCCCTGAGAGAATATAGCAACTGCATATAACCAGCACTCAAATAATGCACACATAACCCCCTCATCTTAACCAACATTTTTACTTCGCAAATAAAGACTAAAGGCCTCATCTAACAATACAGATAGGTTTGCTGCCTCTCTCTTGGCCTTTTTTAAGACTGTGAGGCCTAAATTTCAAGACCACTGTTGCTATCATTCACAGTGACAGACCTATCAGCTTTATGAAAAAGGAGAGGGGAAAGAGAGGAAGAAATCCCCTGGCCAGCCTTAAATTCTCATAGGGCCAACTCTCAGTTTTCTGTGAAAGTTCACCCACGTTGCAGATTAATTATACACGGTTGCAATCAACCAAACAGCTTCATATCAAAATAGATCAACAGTGTTCATTAACACCTGCTGGCACCACTAAAACCATTCATACATTTATACCACATGCTGCCCAAAGACCTTTGCTATGTCCCAGAAGGCCTTTGCTAGGACATGCAGCATGGCTTAATGTTTATGCTCCAGCTAAGGAATGTTTCCAGAACCAAAGCCCTGAAAGAACTACAAGACACCCCAACAGCCAGCAGAATGCATTCTGCAGGACCCACGTGTGCTGTGTGAGGGCCACTGAAATGCCTCCGTGCTCTGACTGATTCTCAGCACCTGTCTGCTATACATAATAAATGGTTTTGGGGAGTATTCCAGTGCCTTATCCTTCCAGTAATGGACAGCTGACAGTAATTTCGTATTCCCAACGTTTATTTTAAAGTCTGAATACAAAGCTCTGCATTCTAGATATCAAATACTGTAGCATCTCATCTATACATATTTCAAATACCTCTCTGAACCTTACTATACTTTTAGTTTCTGAACATGATAGAAAAAAACCCAACATCGATCTAATCATATCCTGGAGGGAAAAAGTCATGGTGTCAAACCTTGAGTTTTACACACTTCAGTTCTGTCAAGCGTCCTCCTGTTTAGCATTACAAACCAGTGTGACATTATGTATATTCAAATTGCTTGTCCTGACATCAATTTCTAGAGCTCATGAACTATTCAAAATGCAGGAAAAACACAATTATCTCAGACAGCAAGACTTAAAAACACTCACTCTAATTGCGGGTTGAGACCAAGTTTGTGTGTTTGTATCAAAAACGTGAACATCATTATGCCATCCCCAGAAAATCTGTCCTTCCTAAAAGAGAAGTTCAAAAATAATAAATGTTATTTCATCTTAAAATCTTTGTGCTCATTAAAGGGTACAGACTGAGAAGTGATCTATCAAAAAGAGAAAATAAACGAGACTATTTTATTTAAAGAAAAAAACCAGCATGGGGTAATGTTTTAAAGTGTTTTAGAGGAACTCAGGTCTGGTTAAAGGTCAGCAGCAGTCAGGAGTGTTAGGGATGATGGCTCTTTTGAAAACGAGCTTTGAGCTCAAAATCAGTCACTGCAGTAGGCAAGTTCTACAATATATCTTATTGCACAAAACAATACATTTCTTCTAAGTCAATGTTTAGCATGTGAAGTAAGGCTCTGTACTCCTTTGAATGCATATCTATTAATTCATTTGAATGAACACTTTCACCAGACTCCTTCCTTCTCCCTTCTGTAGGAGCTCATTACAGTCATTAAAGCACATGGAATTGACTTGGTAAAGAAATTAAGAGAAACAACCAGAGGTGTTGGTCCATTACCTTTGTGAGGCTATAATATTCACTGCTATTACTTCAAGGAAAAAAAAAATAAAAATCTAACACACTCTGGGAGTTCAATGTTTAAAATGCATTTTCAGATTTCAAATACTGTCTTTGTTTTTACTTTCACAGCATTTTGTTTCATTGTACTCAAAGCCTAGCAGTGGGTACCGCAAATAAACAGAACACTCAACCCCATTCCAACATGCAACAAGAGATTTTCAATAGAAGACTCAAATTTACATTTGTGCTGATTCTACACATAAAAGACAATCAAGCAGACCTTCACACCTAATGAGCATAGTATAAAAGGCCATGTTTTGACAATCAGAAGAGATAAAACACTCTAAGTTGTAGGAAATCCCTTACCCAAAAGGCATCATGGACATCAAAGCAATCACTCAGCTCATTGTGCTTCCTACAGCCATAGCCCCCAAAATATATTAGCCTGAAACATCAACATAAAAAAGTTGTTAGCTTTTAAGAGAGCATTCAAATGAATAAGCTGTAATGATCAGTTTCAAGTTTTGCTTTACCTACGGTATGTATTATGAATAATACAAATTAAAATATTTCACGTTGCACCTAATTACACAGAGAACCTTTCCAGCACAAAGGTAGAACTGTTACAGTCCTCTGTGCCTGACAAAAATCCACCTATACGAGGAGGGAGATATAAGATACCTCCACGTCCCCACTCTGTATCCCTCCATCCACAAGTTTATCACAGTCATGTTTCCAGACACAAGGCAAAATGACATGTTACACACAAGGCAGAACATCTCCATGCTTTTTCCACTTCCATGCTTCTGCAGTACTTGTTAGCTTTCCATAAACCCCTTTTTTCAACTAATGTTCCCAAAGTTCAGCTCACAAAGTCCTTCCATAACTTAAGAGATTCTTCCAACTAAATGTTATTGAACATATTGCACTGCAAGTATCGTCACACACCTCCCAGCCTAATATTCCAACCATCAAAGAGCCATGCACAGGAAACGGTTCCTAAAGTTTTGTTTAACTTCAACATTTGAGGATATTTGGTATCTTGGGAAAGGGCAATTTAGGAAATGATGACATGGTGAAGTCATTTCAGACTGACATTCCTAAAGAAACAGTGAAAGCATTGTGCAGTACACTAAGATCTGCAAATTCACACCTTGTAACATGGTGTATTTGCACAAACGTGCACAGCTTGGCCCCACGTGCTCTTGTTAAACAAAAAGGTTATGCTGGTTGCACTCTGCCAGTATCTCAGTGCACTGATTAAGTTTATCTCTATTCAGAGTACCGTTTAATTTTGAACGATCTTGCATTAATAGCAAATGAAAGTTCTTCAAATACATGGAGACACTGGAACAGGTTGCCCAGTGAGGCTGTGGATGCCCCTTCCTGGAAGGGCTCAAGGCCAGGCTGGATGGGGCTGTGAGCAACCTGCTCTAGAGGGAGGTGTCCCTGCCTATAGCAGGGGGTTGGAACTGGATGATCTTAAAAGTCCTTTCCAATCCAAACCATTCTGTAATTCTATGATACAATTTTTGTTTATCTTGTAGTTAAATTAGAACTACAAAACCAAGGTACAGCCCAGATACATTATACAGCTTAAATCTGAACCTCTTTGATATAGAATCCATCAGAATCATTTACATTTTGAAACGTTTAGCATACATCATATTCTTACTCATTTACAATAATTTCGTAACAGTTAGCTGACATCACTTAGTTGTGACTAGAGATGCCAGAATATCCAGCAACCTTCCATAATAACTATAAAATCTGATGTAAAATACGTTTTAGCTAAGCATTTTTTTTCCCCAAATACGCTCAGTAATAATATAACACACACCTAGGCTGACTTGGATCTTATAATGCAAAGATACTGAAATGTCCTTGCAATTGTTAGTACTTGTATGCTACTAAAAATACTTCAAAACATACTGAATATACCCTATTGCAGGAAATAAATTAATAGTTACATAACGCAAGAGAAATTCAATGTCATTTCTACACTGATTTCTTTTAACTTCTGGAAGTAATACAAGTGCAATAGTTTTTACCCAAAGCCTCAAAGCAACCCAGAAACTTTCACTGAACTTCCTAACCCTCTCCTAAAGCAGGTTTATACTTACCATTAATTCAGCTCACACGTGAGAGAACTCTGGTATAAAGTTAGGAGAGTCACACAAAATCCCACAGCAACTCAAGCTAAGATTTAGAGTGTCACACATCACCAGCCTGTGTTCTCTTCATGTTATAGTACTCCCTCTCTGCAGTCAATACATAATAAATATTGTTAATGTGTTACCTGTCCTTGTACACCCAGCAGGAAAGCTTGTCACGTGGTGTAGGAGGTTGACCTTTAAAATTGGTGATTTTTTTCCACCTATAGGTTCCATTTTTTGTTCGCAAATTAACATAATATAGCTTAAAAGAAAAACAAAATCACAATGTTTTCAGTATAAATGATGCTGAAGAATCTGGCACAAAGCAGTAACAAAAAGAACAACGTCCCTACCCCCAGAATATGCTATTGCTTTAAAAAATAAATAAATAAAAAAATACAGTCTGAACTTTATAATAGATAGCAATGCATGGCAAGAGCCCCATTCACCACAAAAACACAGTTGAAATATGAGTGGCCAGTTTCCTTGCTTTCTCTCTGTCAGACCAGTATAGTAATACCCTGCTCCTTCCTGCCAACAGAAGCCCTGTAAGCAACCTGCAACAGCTCTCTGTTCAGTTCTAATAACCACAGGTATTTCTACCTAACCTAAATGGAATACCCACACCAAAATCAGCAATGTTTGAGAAGGGACTGCTAAACTGAAAGGTGATGGCAGCCTTCCTGTCAGTTATTTGCTAGTCTGCACTGAATTCTGGCTGCCTCTGCACTAAGTGACAGCAAAGCTGCTTTGCTCTTTGGTTACTGTGAAAACCGGTAGTTATATTTTATCTACTGCTCATTATGTGAGGAAGGTAATCACCAAAGTGATATACAAGATCAATTTCAACTGCCACTATAAATTTTTTTTAAAGTCCTCAGGAAAGCTCTGGCAATTCTTAGAAATAAAATGTTTCACAGACAGAGTCTCGTTCTGAAGCTACGATTCAACAAAAATTCAAAGAAAAAATAAATGGAGTTGAACATTAAAACTTAAACTGACCAAAAAAAACCCTTTTAAGTACACTTTTTCTATAAAACAAGAGTTTTTCCCTTACATTTCTCCTTATTTCAGTAAGGTCAGTATTCCTGTTTGTTCAAATACGACATGCTATGAAGAAAAGAACACAATACCCGATTACTGTATCCTTTATCATCAAATCCACCAAAAACGTACAGCTTCCCATTAATGCTCGCTCCACAGCTTCCTGACATGGAGGTAGGTAACTCTCCTTCCATGAGGTGCATTGTCCTGCAATTTGGCAAGTATATTAAGTCTTACAATGCTGTTTCCAAACATACTAAAGTTAACAAACTCAAAGTACAGGTATTAATGATTTCTGTACTTAAAGCTAAAAACACAGTTGCAGCGTGCTGGCCATAAGTAGTAGAAACCATAGCTGATACAGGAAGTCAAGCTCTAGTGGTATAAGAGTGCTTTCATGTGGATGTTGTGCATACATTTCTGAAGCTTCTCAAATTAAAAGGTTATTATTACGGCTAAAAAAAAACCAAACAGTTATTAAAACACTGGAAATACTATTAGTGATAATTCCAAAAACTCCTGAAATTAGAACATGGTATTGTTGTTTGTATCAGAAGTGGAGAACTGAGGCAGAAGTAGAAATACAGGTCTGCAGTGCTCACTAATTTTGGTACTGGGTCATACTTCAATAAGTCACTTTTCAAACCACATTTTGCACTGTATTTAGCACAACACAAAAGCTTTAACAGTGTCAGTTTCATCAACATTCTTCTGCCACAGCTAGCAGTCCCCAGCCTTCTCCTTGCTAGTGTCACCTACAAACCAGTAATTTCCATTATCTGTCTTTCCTCAGGCATGGCCTCCCATCTGGTTCCAGTATTTCTTTTCTCTACTAGGCCTACTGACCAGACAATCCCATTCACTCCCATCTTTGACACATCTGCACTTCGACCAGATGCCTTCAGTTTCTACCACTGGTGACCATACAGAAGAAAAGGATTCATGCAGCTTTTTATCCCAGCCTACAAGAACTGAAAGCAGTTTCCTTTGAAAGGAAAAGCTTTACATGTCCTTAATCACCAGATGTGAACGATGAACGTGTGACCTTACTGAACACTGTGCTGGATAGCAGCAGTGTGGGGCACTGTGCCCAAGTATCTCTGCTCTGCCATCAAAGCCACCTTCCCCTTCTCTGCTCTTGCTCTCTCATTCCTGCTTGTTCCTGTGTCATGCTGTGCACTTAGCTGTATGCATACAACTGCTGGTGCTGTAAGTGAATGAGCTCAAGAACTGATCCATCTTAAAAATAAGTCTGAAAAAAAGAAAAGTTATATTTAACTCGGATCGCTTTCCTGATCCAATTTCCTACGTGACCATATAAACAGCTGTACCAACACACGATACAGCAACACGGGAATGGAGGAAGGAATAAGAAGGTATGGGGCTGCTTTAGTCAGCCCTCTCACCAAAAGACACAGACAACAATATCCAGAATGCTACTTTCAAAGTCAGTCATTTGACCAAAGTGTGGAATTTCACACATGCTATAAGATACTCTCCTGAGATAGTCCTTATCCCCTTCTTCCTCAATTTCAAATTGATGCTTTTCATATGGGTATGCAAGAAATACATAAACAGTTGGGATACTATAAAAGCAGGTGGCAGAGCACACAAATGAACCCAAATTAATCCTACTTGACAGACTGAACACAATTACGGTAGATTCCATGGGAAAACTTTAAACAGAAGCATTATTATCTCTCCCTATATACAATACATAAACACAGTAAATAAAAATGCAATGATGAAATTGCTAGTCACATGCAAGATATGGTTAGTTAGGAATTACTTTTACAAATACATTCATAACACAGTTATAAGTAATAGCACAAATATATGTAATTGTAAATAGATCAACAACCCAAATATTTAAATAGTCCTTTAACATTAATGTATGGAGAACAAGGCACAAGTAAAATACATCTGTTCTAACAACAGAGACTTAAGTGGCCATTTCAAACATTCTTTCAAGAAAAAAAGCAAAGCAAACCCCACAATCATATTTAAGCAATTAATGTGTTTTCTAGAGTAATTTAGAACAGACATTTGTCTGTTTTTCAGTCTTCACATTACACATCGCAATGTGAATTCCCAGGAACATCACCAATAACTCACATAACTGGAGTCTTTGCATGGCAGCTAACTATAACCTACACAAATACCAATTTAGTATATTAATTAAACATAAATAATTCAACTTACCATAACCCGCTATCCATTTCATAGATCCAGAGCTCATCATTAGGCAAATACACTTCATTTTCTTCAATCGACTAAAATGGACCAAAAAAAGTCACAGATGTTTAATCACTCATGTATTATGCACCATATATTTTAAAATGAATACCAAATCATGTTACTTAGCAACACGGAATGCTCTTAAGGATATGACCTACCAGAACAGTCCTACTTTTTTGCTCTGATCATTACCTTTTCAAGCATGCAGCTCAATAATGCTAATAATTTACATTTTATACTAGAAGTTCAAAAAAAATGTTTTTCCTTTTGCACTGGGTCTTTCCTCAAGTCACTGAGGCAATTCCAGGCAGAACATAGCAAAACAAAGAGAAAAGCATAACTGAAAAGCACATGAGCAGCAGCTGTAGGAAGGACCTTAACGAAATGTCAACTACAGAAAAGCTTAATGGATGTCATAACCTGAAGGAGAAACCTGACTGCTCTGTGAAACAAAAGCCATGTATGAAAGAAAAGTAATTTGGGAAATACTAATGAGAAAGGATAACAGGCAGGAAAAGGAAATCTGAAAGAACGTGATGGCAGAACTCCAGCTGGGTAACTAGTGTGCCATTATTGCCTTAACCTTAGCAAGGAATTAAGGGAATAAGCAGCCAGAGAAATAAAAAGCATAGATAAAAATGAAATGAACGAGAGTAAATGAGCTCATATACAAAATGGAAATGTACTTATTAATTACTGATATTGATTACTTGCCCTTATTATTACCTCTTCAATTTGAGAGGTGTTGAACAGGCAAACAAGCATTACCTTTGGTACAGTTTATCCTGCCAGGTGCCTTTCTCTGCCATAGCACGCAGCTTGCAGCTTTAAAAAAAGCGCAGAAGTCTGCTATATTTAATCTAGGTACAACAGAGGCCAAGTATTTGCTGGAGAACCAGCTTTGAATAATAAGTTACTGGGCAGTAGGCCACCAACAGCCTACACCAACGTAAAAGGTAAAAACAAAGTCATCTGTTTTTGTGAAGGGTTACGCTAGTCAGGTCAATCCAACCTGCATTTCTAAAGACTAAGGCACAGAGATTTCCAGGGAGTTAGATGCTTTAGATGCTGAACAGCTATAGAGTATTACTGAATTTAAGGCCAAAGAAATGTATTAAACCTTCCCGAATGTGAGAGATCACTCAAATGTACTGATGTGTTCATATCTGAGAGGCAACTGACTTCCTCAAAGTTATACCATGAAATCTTCACGGACCTCAGTCATGAGAAACACCACCTACTGAAGACCCTAAAAGGAAAGAACCCTGCAGGAACAGCTTAAAGGCACTTCACAGCTTCCTGGCAGCCCTTCAGTTTCTTTGTATTTTCAGTACTGGCAGCACAACTCCTTTTGGGTCAACTGATCAAGCATGGGAGCATGGAAATCCTTCAGGTTCCATAAACTGCTCAGCTCTATCCCACTGCTCAAATTGAGCACTTTAGTTCCAAGAAGAACATTCTGATTTCCAGAAACCAGAGGGACCTGATTGCCCCAGAAGTGTGCTGCTGCCTGCTCACAACACAGGATCTATTCTAAACTTCACATCCAGGGAGAACTCTGTTTGAACACAGAGCAGTTTTGCTTATCTAAAAGCTTACCTGTGAAAAACAAGAAAAAAACAAATAGTGAAAAGAAGCATGTTCTAGCCTAGAGGAAGACCAGGACTGTGCACTGCTACTTTCTACATGCACATCTTAGGACCAGTGGGTGCAAACACCACGAATAAAATGAAATAGCTGTATACAATGCCGTGTTTTATTTTAAATGTTAAATTAACACAGAACTAAAAATCACAAGGATTTGCTTATACCAGAACTGGCAGTGATGCCTTGAAGGCAAAGAGCAGGTGTGTTTTCAGCCTGATACCAGCTTAGGTGTGAACCAACAGAACTGCTTTCTAAGGAAGAAAACATGCTGCACTTAACTACTAATAAGCAAAAAACGCAGGAACCCAACAAGAGCACAAATTACACAACAGAGGAAAAAAAAAAACCAAACAACAAAACATCCGCAAATTATCGCTGACACGCCCAAAAGGAAGGAGGAAAGGTATTTAGCCCAGAGCGGCCGATCTCAGGCTGAGGAAGGGATAGGCTCCAGGCAGCCTTCCTGAACAGGCGTTCTTGTGAGAGAATCCAGCAGGGCGGCTAGCACGGGCTCCCCCCTCACAGCAGCCATGTCAGCCGCACCCAACGCCCGCCCCGCGCGATGCCGCCGTTTGAACCTCCCGCCCCCACGGCGCGCGCTGCCCTAACGGCCAATCGGCGCCCGCGCTGAGGTAAACAGCGCCGCGCCGCCGGTCCGCGCGGGGCTGCACTGGTCGAGGGGGCGACGCGGAGCGGCGGGGCAGTCTCCTGTCAGCCCCCCCTCAGCCCCGCTCTGTGCCGCTCCCTCACCCCGGCGCGCCTCAGCCCCGTGAGGCGGCGCGCCCCCCCCCGCCGCGCGGCTGCGCGCCCCCCTCGCTCTCCCTCTCCTCCCTCCCCTTCTTCGCTCGCCCTCGGCGCCCTCCGCCCGCCTCCTCCCGCCTTACCACGTATCCCCCCCACACGTAGAGAAAGTTGCCGTCCACCACGGCGCAGTGACCGCTCCGCTCCTCGGCCACGCAGAACTGCTCCGTGGAGTCTGCCGCCATCTTAGGGAGGAGGAGGAGGAAGCAGCTCGCGTGCCTCAGCGCTCGCGCCCCGCCAACGTCTCCTCCGGGAGAGGCTGCGGCTCGGCGCCGCTCGCTCCCCTCGGGCGGACGGGAAGCGAGGAGGGTCCAAAGGGTGGGGCGGCGGCGGGCTGCCCTCTGCCCTGTGCCCTGGCGCGGCAGGCGGGGCAGGTTGGCGGCGGGGCTGTGCTTAGCTGGGTTTGTTCGCGGCTCTCATGGAACGGGTCTTGTCAGGGAGGGTGCACAGCCGTGCTGTCGTGTTTCTGGTGAGGGGCACGGAAAGATGGATTTGAGGCCTGAAACCTGACGGTAAAAGCACGGGAAGATGCCGAGAGTAGGATACCTGAACATAAATCCAGTGCTGGAGTCAGAAGGGAGGCTTGGGTTGAGGCAGAGCTCAGCGTGGGACGTGGCCTAGGACAACCACAGTGAAACTTGGCTCGTTCGGCCTGGAGAAGAGAAGGCTGCAGGGTGACCTCATTGTAGCCTTTCAGTACCTAAAGGGAGCCTACAAACAGGACGGGAATCAACTCTTGGAAAGGGTAGATAACAGCAGGACAAGGGGAAATGGTTTGAAGTTGAGGGAGAGCAGATTTCAGTTGGATGTGAGGGGGAAGTTGTTTGCTGTGAGAGTGGTGAGGTGCTGGAACAGCTGCCCAGAGAGGCTGTGGATGCCCCGTCCATCCCTGGAGGTGTTCAAGGCCAGGTTGGATGGGGCCCTGGGCAGCCTGGGCTGCTGTGAGATGTGGAGGTTGGTGGCCCTGCCTGTGGTTTGGGGGGGGTTGGAGCTTCGTTGATTCTTGAGGTCCCTTCCAACCCAGGCCATTTTGTGATTCTGTGAAACTTGCTCGTCTGGCTCCTGCCAAATAGCAGCTGTGAAACACTTTCTGATAGAAAAACAATTGTGTAGCATTTCAAACCGTTGACCTTAGTGAGGACTATTCTGTGAATGCTACCGTCTGACCTTCAGCTCTAAAGCAGATGAAGTGAGAAGCTTCCAACCACAGGTGGCAGAGCACTGCAGAGGGATTCCAGGGCTGCTGTGCAGGATCTGCATGTTGGGGCCAGTGCTGAACCTAACCACATGGAGCTGGTGATGCAAGCTCACTGTGAACTCATCAGGGAATCATTTGAGTTGGATGGGACCTTTAAAGGCCATCTATTCCAATTTCCCTGCAATGAAAATGGACATCTACAGCTCCATCAGGTGCTCGGAGCCCCGACCAGTCTGATGTTGAACATGTCATCTCCCATCATGTTTCCAACTACAGTTTTTGTCTGAGTGGTCACTACTTTTCATCCCACCAGCACAAACTCCTCCTTATTGGCTTGCCCAGGCTGAGATATGCATTCATTCCCATTCTAGCTCCTGCACTGTTCAGTCAACAACCTAGTGAGTTTCAGCCAAAGAGTGGATCCATATGGAATGAATGGAATTTGAAATAATCCAGCTCTTCATGAGTAGTGGTGTAGAATTTCTGAGAAACACATATTTGAACATCTGAAAAGGACACAAAGTAAGACGCACTTCCTCTGATCAAAAACGGAGGACATTAACTGTCAACGATTGTTAAAATTAATAAAAGTAAGAATGATGCACTGGATGGTGGTTAAAACACAGGAAGGAAACATTTGATAGAGTTAAGAAACACATCTGTAAGTCAAATAGAGCTATGATGTGATCTCAGAAAGAAACTTCGGGCAGTGTGAAGCAGTTCATTGGTTTTGCCAGTGGAGTACTGGCAGACCTCAAAAACAAGATAATCTGTCATGTTTGGTATAACAACAGTTCCATCCATCTATCTTTGGCTCTAGGCAGATGTCTTGTGTGACCATGGAATCATAGAATGGCTTGGGTTGGGAAGGGACTCCAAGGATTGTCAAGTCTCAGCCCCCCTGCCATAGGCAAAGCCACCAACCTCCACATTTAGTACCAGCCCAGGCTGCCCAGAGCCCTATCCAACCTGTGGGAATGGAATGTTGTTTCTGCATTTGATATTAAAAAGAGCAATTGGTTTGAAGAAGTAGAACATAATGCATTTGTATTATGTAACTTATCCTTAGAAATAGTTGATCTAAGAAGTAAAATACTACTGTATATGTTAGCAGCATGTTTTAGAAACATTATTACTGAATTATGTGATTCATTCTTTCATGCAAAACTGTAATAGTTGTTATATGTTCCAAACAATGCAAGTATAGTGTGTTAGGGATTAGAAAACATATTGTAGAGTTGTTCTGTTAGGATAAGAAACTCCCAGCAAAAGAAAAACAGATTTAGCAAACATCAAAGTAGCCGGCCTCTACGCAAGGCCGGACTGTCTCACTCCGTGAGAAGGTTGGGATGTGACAGGCAGGCACCAAGATACTCCACTGTCTTTCTTGTGAGCTTATCTTTGTGGAAAGAAGGACAAGCAGATATCAGCAAAATAATGATCAGGTGTGGAAGAAGTTAATTAATTAAGTACAGATTTACGCTTATGCAGCAAAAATTTATGTTTGTTCAGTGTTTCCATGTTTAGTAAAGCATCGAGAATATTGTGAACCTAAAGTACTCAGCCAATGAGGAACTAGGGGAGAAAGAGATAAGCGTCGGGGAATAGGGAATAAGAGATGAAACTCTGTTTTCTGGGGGCTCTCCTGCTTGCAGGAGGCCCGCCATTGCAATTGCGAATAAAATCTGCTTTATCAGAGATACCGTCCTAGAAAATTATTTGGATATTTCCAACAAACCTGGCCTTGAACGCCTCCAAGGATGGACGGGGCATCCACAGCCTCTCTGGGCAGCTGTTTCAGCACTCATAGTAAAGAACTTCCCCCTGACACCCAATCTAAACCTTCCCTCCTTGAGCTTAACTGATCACGAACCATCAGACTGTCTCAGTCAGCTCCCTCCTCTCAAGCCATGTGTGCTGATGCCATAGCACTCATGTCAAGAGTCATTGCAGATTGGAGGCGAAAAGCTGGGCCTGGCTTCCAGAGCACAAGACAGATGGTTCTGGGAACAGAAGTCTGCAGCTCACACTGGAATACTTTTATATCTCTGGTGGGAGGCTCCGGGCAACCTAACAGAACCCCAAGCACTGCAGGGTGCTGCAGGAATTTCCACTGTGTTCCTGGTTTGGTCATGTGTTTTAAAAGAAATCAACATTTCTTATGTTAGAAGAGGGCTACCTTTCTTCTCTGAGTGAGACATTGGCAAAATTAGATTTTTTTTTTTTTTTAAGAAGAAAAGGCAGTAATCTTAGCAAATAGAAGAACTTACATAAGGGTTCATAATTCACACCTAGCTGAGATGAAAAATGGATCTTGTTTCCTGCCAAAATAGCTGAGACCTGTCAGATGGTAGCTTTATGTCTAAAGAGAGTAGATAGATTCAGCTTCGCCCATGAGCTTCCTCCAGATGAGGGGGATTGATTATAAATGATGCAGTTGAGAATGGACTACAGAAAATAAGCTGACATTTTCAATCTGGCTTTATATCCCCAAAGTGTTTTGATTGAGGATCTTTCTTTCAGAGTTGCTTTTTGAGCCTTCTGTGAAACAAAGCTGTACTTCAGCAGATGAGGCTGGGAGTATTTCGATTAAGTATCAGTCATTTTTTGGCTGGAGAGGAGGCAGCTGCCCCACAGGACTGGAACTGCAAGAGGTGCAGCACATTTACTGTGCTTTGTACCAAGACTTAGTATGCTGTGACAGACTTCAAATGCTCAAGCTCAAAGGAAAAAATGCATGTAATTCCCTGCCTGTGTGAAAAGTCAGTCATGGGGGCATTTATAGAATCACAGAACCACTCAGGTTGGAGCAGACCTCTAAGATCCCAAACCCCAACCCCAGCCCACACCACCATGCCCACTGTTCAGTGCCACATCTCCACAGCTCTGTGACACCTCCAGGGATGGTGACCCACCATTGCTGGGCAGCTGTGCCACTGCAGCACTGCTCTTATGGAGAAGAAATCTTTTATCCAACCTGGTTCATCTTTAATGATGCTAGAACATTGACAGTCACTGCTGTGGGGCGATGAACTGAAGAACTTTTTCATCTTCATGCATCGTCAATGCTCATCTTCAGCATCGAGCTGCTGTAACATGAAGTTGTGGTTGCATATCAATAAAAATCTTTTACAGTGAGGGTGGTGAGGAGCCCACTGGAATGGGCTGCCCAGGGAGGTGCTGGAGTCACCAACCCTGGAGGTGTTCAAGGATCATTTGGATTTCGTGTTGAGGGATATGGTTTAGTGAGAACTCTGAGTGACCTTGTCTTACACAAAATGTGGGGACAACTGACATTTGTGAACACGATGTTTGGATGGGACAGATATTATGTCAGAGCATAGGAAAACAGACCAGGATACTGTGTGCCCTTCCTGCTACAGAATTCACCGAGCAGTGGGTAAAGGCTTTACTAAAGGTGATGAGCAACAGACCGCCCAATTCCAGCACACTGCTAACAGCTGCGACCCAGGCCTGACGAAACTTAGACCTACGGATCCGAGAGAGAGTCAAGGAATCGAGCGCGGGAGCTGCGGTCGCACGCGGCATCCCGGCCGGCCGCGGCCTCCTCCCACCCCGGGGCCGGGCCGGGGCGGCGCGGCGGCGCGGCGCTGCTGGGCGCCAAGCGGCAGCCATGGAGCCGGAGCGGCTGCGGCGCCGCCTGGGCTCCGCGTTCCGGGCGCGCGGGCTGATGCTGCGGGCGTGAGTAGCGGGGCGCGGGGCGGGCGCGAAGGCGGCTGCAGGCCTAGGCCGGGCTCGGAGGCTCCTCTCGGGCTGCCCGAACGCCTCCTGCCCTGCCGTAGGCCTCTTCCGTCCACCTCCTCCCGTGGCTCGGGTCTAGGGAGCGCCGAAAGCTGCCTAAAAGCTCCCCTCCGTCCCCTCTCCGATGAGCTGCCGCGTTGTTAAGTCGATACTCGTATTTCGCCTTTGAAGATTCTGCATAATATTAGCTCTGCTTTGTATCTGATGTGAATAGATTGTGATTGTTTTGAGCGAGGTCCTGGCTATTTCATTAGGAGACCGAGCCCCGAGCCTGCTGTTAAACGGCAATGCGAAGGTCGGGCTGTTAACCGAGATGCCAGTTTGATTGTCTGGCAGATGATGGTAATAAGAAAATCGTTATCTTTAACTGCAAGAGTGTATTCTAAGGATGAGGGAAGAAGTGGATTTGTAATTCTCATTTTATTTAGAATGTGTGATACTGAGGGACGTGGCTTAATGGACACGGTGAGGATAAGTTGGGCTTGGGGATCTTAGAGGGCTTTTCCAACATTAAATGATTCTGTGATTCTGCAATGGCTCCAGTATCAGAGCTACTGATAAAGTGGAGTGAATCCTGCAGAAGGCTGTTGGGGCTAGCATGGGCTTGCAGTACCTGAGGGATGAGCCAGCTCTGCCTCAGCTCTTGGGATGGAAGATGCAGGTGATCTAGCTGTCCAAAAGGGACTTGTGGAGAGAAGGAGCCACAGCACAGACAAGGTGTTAGAGGCAGCAAAAAAAGGTCTGGTTTTAGTCTCCTTGGTTCAAAAGAGATATTGAAAAATTAGGGAGGGCCCTGTGGAAGACCACCAAGGTAATTACAAAGTTGGAGAATTTAGAGTTATAGAATTGTTTGAGTCGAAATGGACTTAAGGTCATCTGGTCCAATTCCCCTGCAATGAACAGGGACTCCAACAGCTCCATCAGGTGCTCAACTCCGTCCAGCCTGACCTTGGCATGTGGAAAAATGCAAAGGATTTGGGTTTGTTCAGCCTCAAGAAGGAAGGGCTCAGAGGAATCTAATTCCAGTCTTGTTTAAAAGTAATTAGGAAGAAGGAGGAGGGACTTCTCAACAACACACTGTGACAGGACAAGAGGCAGTGGGCACAAGTTTAAAAAAAAATAAATCAGTTCTAATAGTTTCTACTTTTTTAATCACAAGGCATTTAATGATTGTATGCACATCTGCCAAAACTGACACAGTTCATATGAAGTTTACTGAATATTAATTGCTTTTTGAGCTAACTTTCTTTGTTGACATTAGGGAAGCTGTAAAATATCTCACTGAAACTCTTCAGTCCCTCAATGAAGAAGAGTTTGAGGATGTAATTGACAGAATCATCGATGCTGTTGAAAAACAGCCTTGTAAGTAAACACTTTTTTCCTAAGCTTGCTAAGATTATCTTGCACTTACAGTGTTATTTAGACAGAGTTACTGACAACTTATGCACTACAGTGTCACTCTGGTCTAGGAGGTTGATCAAGATAGATGTATTTGTTGACATTTTGTTTTGTTAAATACTGAAGTTTGTAATGTCAGCAAAAGTCAGTGTCACTTTGTTGTTTGAAAAGTTGGCAAGTTGGTAGCTCCTGACTTTTGGATTCCAAGAGTAGTGAAATTCTTCACTGCCAGCTACTAAAAGCTCCTAGCTGAGTTTGCGTGGGCATCTTTGCATCTGAAACTGTCATCTAAAATGCGCAAATAAACCAAAGAAATAGCAAGAAGTTAGTTCACTTGTTATTCTGTAGCCCAGGTCCAGAGAAATATTAATGTTGTTGACAGCTGTAATTTTCAGAGCCTCACTGTATCTGTGAGAAGGGAACAGTTACCTCCCTTTGACCAGAGGTCACTGCATTTGCATTCAAGTGGAGAGGCAGGTACATGTGCTGCAATAATCCAGCACGTTTGCTTAAAGCAGCTATGGAAGGAGTTTAACATCTGAATGTTCTCTGAATGTTTGCTCAGGGCAGATGCTGACGTTCTGTTATGCTGACTGATCTTGTAGTAATGTTGGGCTGAAGGTGCTGCTAACAATTGGGGCACTACAGCAATGGATGAGCTGTACATCCTTGATGTATGAAAATGCGTCAGATATCATAAATGACTGAATCCAAAAATGAATCCAGAAAACTCCTGGAAAACCCTGTTTATGCATGAGACACTCTATGAGTTGAGCTGTTGCTGGTAGCATTCCCACAACTCCTGTAATTCTGAGCATGTCTGAAACTCTGTCATCCTGGCATCCTTTTCTTTGGGTACCATTTCCTGCTTAAACTGTCCTCAGGCACAGTGTCCCTAATTGTGGGCCACAAAACACAGGAGTTGTCACATCCTTACCTAAAGAACATGGCTGAAGGGGGTGGCACTGATGCCTAACATGCTCGTGTGTTTAATAATCTGAGCTCATGAGGAAACCTGACCAGTTTTTTTGGCTGAGGAGATTCAATCCCATATAAATGTTAGTTCAGGAAACATTCTCAGCTTTCCTATTTAAAGCAGGTTAAATAAAATGTGGACATTTGATTGCTTTATCTATAGAGTAGCAACAACAGAAGTTACAACTTTACGTTCTTACACTAGCCATTGGAAAACACAGCTGATCAGATAGGGAGCCAAAGCAGTTTGAAGAGCTGGTCCTCACCTAGTGTGAAGTCTGCTGGTACAAATTCACACGTGCACATTTTTGAGCAGTTCTAAATCAGTACAAGAAGCTCCAGGGCCAATGTAGTACCTGTGGTTGTTTTTGCTAACGCTGGTTTTTGTACAAGGTGGGATTTTGTGCTATAAATACCAGTGTTATCCAGCTAATGACTGTAAGTTGCTTGACGCCACAATTTGGATGTGCTGATATCCCCCGTGATTCCTGGTGGCTCACCTGGTGCCCCTCCTGCTCTTCAGCACTGTCTTACATGAGTTGTGATTTTGTTTCCTGAGTCAGCAACTCCAGCAGTCAGGCTTGGCAGCACTGACCAAATCCTTTTGTGAATCCATGCCTTGGTGTCCCTCTCAAATTCAACAACACGTTCATGTTTAGAAATGTTTTTGAATTTCAATTATCAGTTTAACATCTATGAAGGCAACAATGTGCCTGTCTCCAAGATTGTGCTAAACTGTTTGAATACTTATTTATGACAGCAATCTGTGCGATAATGTTCTGGAATAAAATTAACCTTCAGAATGTGAAAGTTCTCATCTAACACATTTGTAGTATATTTGGCAGCTTTGCATAAGCTATAATTGTCTTGCTGTCCATGTTTAGTGAATCAATGGTGGGCACAATATGAGCGTGGCTTAATTTTTTGCTTTCTACTGGTAAGAATACTAAGTGATCCATCCTGTGTGTTGTTACCTATTTGAAAATATGCTTTTTTGTGTAGTAGAGAAGGCTCAACCATTTCTTGTAAAGTGTATGAGACCTCCACGCTTTCTTACCACTCTCCAATATGCTGCACTTCTAACTCTTTGAAATTTTCTTTCCAGTGTCAACTAATATGATCGAACTGCCCACGGTGGAAGCAGCTGTCCAAGAATGTAGCCAAGCGTCAGATGAAACAATGTACAGTGACATTATTTCTTTTTATTTGATGTTTATGGGAGTTGGTATGCATTCCTTTATTTCTGATTGGGAAATAAATGTCAGGCGTTTCCAGCAGTGCTACACATGCCAGTAATTGCTTTGTGCTTTGTCTTCCTGATGCTGCCTTGGAAGGTTGGTAATGTTCCTTCTTAGAAAATTGGTTCTCATGGATAGTCCTCTGGGGGATTCTAAATATAATGCCGACATTCTGGAATTAAAATTACGTGGTTATGTGTTACAAGTGACACAGATTGAATATTAACCAATGAAATAAACCAATAGGGAACTTGTTACTTCTGTTCATTTCTTTATTTCCTTTTCTCCAGATGAAAATTATATGAGGCTGATTTTGTGACTTTCATAAGATAGCACTTGGAAAAGTTTTCCTTCAGGGTGCTGCTTTCTGCTTTTTTGTGTGTTTTTTTTTTTTGTCTAGCAGGGCTGTTATTTGGAAAACTGTGATTGATTTTCACTCTGTGATAACAAAGCAGAGAACAATTACTTGAGCTTCTGAGAGTTTTATTTGTGATTGTGATGAATGTGTTTTCTTCAGTGTTTGCCTTGTGTATTGACATCGTAATGCAAATCATGAAAATAAATGGTTTGTTAGGCATGTCAGATACTGTGATCCCACAGTTTCTCAGTGTGAAGCAAATTTACTTATTTTTGACTTTTCTCCTAGTCATTGGAACCTTTATAATGCTGGTGGTTTCAATGTGACTTTTTCTTATGTCACTTCATATATTTAAATGCTTTTTTTGCTCCTGCCAGGCTGAGGGAGCTGGGCTTGTTCAGCCTGGAGAAGAGAAGGCTAATGGCAGCCTTTCAGTACCTAAAGGGAGCCTGCAGACAGGAGGGGAATCAGCTCTTGGAAAGGGGAGATAACAGCAGGACAAGGGGAAATGGTTTAAAGTTGAGGGAGGGCAGATTTCAGTTGGATGTGAGGGGGAAGTTGTTTGCTGTGAGAGTGGTGAGGTGCTGGAAGAGCTGCCCAGAGAGGCTGTGGATGCCCCGTCCATCCCTGGAGGTGTTCAAGGCCAGGTTGGATGGGGCCCTGGGCAGCCTGGGCTGCTGTGAGATGTGGAGGTTGGTGGCCCTGCCTGTGGTTTGGGGGGGGTTGGAGCTTCGTGATCCTTGAGGTCCCTTCCAACCCGGGCCATTCTGTGATTCTGTGATTCTGTGACTGCACAGGTTCTCAGTGCAGAGGCCTGAAAGGAATACTTCACAGGTCACTCATGCCTCTCAAACTTTTAAATTACAGTGCAGGAAGCTTGGGGATAAAGTTTTGTATGAAATACAAATGAAGTCCAAGACACCATTATCTGATAGGCAGTGATTGTTGTCCTGTGCTTGTAAACCACAGCGAGGGTTCATGGAAAAATTTTTATCTATTCTAATCAATTTGATGCTCTTAGTGTAAGAGAGTAATGGAGATATCAAAGAGAACAGTACCAGTACATGTGATAGGAGCTATCAACTCAGTAAATGATTTGAAGATTTGTGTAAGTTTATACCTATTCACATAAAGCATGCCAAGACTGTTCTGTTCTCAAAAAAGTTACCAGAGGATAATAATAGAAATAACACAGAGATACATCTTTTTCCAAGTGAAGTTCCTTTTGTTTTTTAATTAGAAGGTGCTTCAGTAGCCAGTGGGTAGAGTGGAGCAGGAGATACAGTGGTAACACAGGGTAATAGAGAACGAAACAAACAGACTTCTCTTTAAAATGTTTGTTTAATTATTTTCTCTCCTTGTTGTTTGTTAGTTCCACCTCAGTTAACGCTGTAAATAAATTCTCATTTCAGAGAAAATGTTTTCAACATTATTGGAGCCTTTGATATTCCACGCTACATTTACAGTTCAGAAAGAAAGAGATTTCTACCGTAAGTCGTGCATATTTTAAGCTTCAGCTGCTCCTTGTTTTAAGAGATAGCCTGTATTTCTGTATGTCTAAGAAGTCTCTGTTCTGTTCTTTCCCTCTTGGGTTCACTCATCTCAAGCTCATGTGAGAAAGTAAGATAATTTTGTTTCTCAAAGCCTGACTGACTCTACAGAGGCTATGATAAATGCTGGCTCATTAATAAATGTGCCACTGGGTTTCTCCCCACTTTGTAGGATGGAGCTGAAATGGCCATCTCTGTCTTCTGTGACAGTGTATTCTGTGCTGCCTGTGATCCGACTAGCTCTGAAACTCAAGTATTTATCACACAATGTGCCAGCTGTGTTAATGCCATTTAAGGAATACAAGAGACAGTAAGGCTAAGGGCATACATCACTAAAAATGTAATGATTACATTTTTGCTTTCTGTATTTGGCTCTTGGATTTTTTTTCCAGTAAATTTGGTGTCTCTGTTGTCTGTATTTATTTCCTAGACTGTAGCTTGCAATGTCCTGTAGCTGTGGGGCATTTCTAAAGAGAGCTATAGTATGTTTAAAAAAGAAAAAAATGGAGCAAGCGGTGATCCTCCAGGATGGAAAAAGAAAGAAGTTGTTGGAGGAATTGGTTACAAATGTTCTGCTAGAACATTTACATTCACTGAAGAATTTACATTAACAGCAAGCAGCCCAGACTGCTGAGCCCAATAGAGGCTGTACTTTTACAAAGCTGCAGGTGTTGTTAGCTGAGAAATTGATAGTTATGTTTGTTGTGAGGCATTACAATGACCTTCATGTAATGTCATTTTCTAGTCTTGGTTCATGAATCTGCCAGTCAGCAACAACATTCTGTGTGTCTGCAGGAGGAGGTTAATTCCAGTGCCATCTAGCTTTTTAGGCTATCAGAAGCAGAGAACCCCATGAAGATGTTCTGCTCATCAAAGGGAAGAAACTGTACTTGTTCACGGTCACTTATTAGGCATAACTGCTTTTAAAGAATGGACTTCTGCAAAGTCCTGTTCATGTGGAAATACAGGTCTTGAGATCTGTGATGTAGAGGAAAATTAAATTGATGTAGCTTTCAAAAACAGAAACACGGGGGCCCTAGCAGAAATCTTACTCATTGCCTAAATATATTATGCAGTAGCACTATAGCTTTTGCAGACACCTTTTAGATCAATAAGTAATTTCTGTGTGTAGAATGTACCTTTTTTAATCTTGATTTTGTTGAACTTCTTGCAGTCTGTCAATGACCAACTTTCCTGTACCAAATTTATTTGGAACTGCCAGAGATAAAGCAGAGTTGTTTCGTGAACGTTACTCCATCTTACAACAGGTCAGAAACGGTTTTGCTTTGTTTAACAAAACACATAAACAAAATGCTTTTTCTTTTTTGCTGCTAAATACAGGTATAGTCTTCTCAACTGACACCGTGCAGCGTGATGGATGCATGTGTTTGAGCATTTTAGCATCATGTCATAAGAGCAGGCTTTCTATTGTATGTGTGTCTTCCTCCTGTCTCTCCTGTGTTTGATAGCCTGTCATTGTACCTAGTGCTTGTTGAGATAATACAAACCTGAAACCCTGGGAAGCTCTCATTCAGCCTCTTCTTGAAGCATTGATATTTGCTTCTGCCTTATTTCAGTTATTCATTTTCCAGTTATCAGAATGCTCAGCAGGAGCCAGCCACGCTTTGTCATCTCATGGTGGCAGTTGTGCCCTGTTCCCTGTTGTGAGCAGCTCCTGAGCAGAGTTCCCCAGCAGACTGGCTTTGCACTGCTGTGGTGTTGGCAGCCACAGGTATTGACAGCATCTCTAGGTGGTGGTGACCCTGCACAGTCTTGTGCACTCAGCTCAGAGTCAGCCTATGGGCTCATCTCTGAGCAGGACCTCAACTCAGTTCTTTCCTTCCATCCACTCTCCCCACACATTGAAGTGTAACCGTGCTGTGCTTTGCCCCGCCATCTGGCATGAGCAGTATGAGGTCAGGGAGTGAATGGCTGACATGATGACTTGTTAATTGTTTGTGAGGTGTCTGCTCTAAGAGATGCACAACACAGATCATCCCATGTGCTACCAGGTTCTGTGCAGAACCATTATACCTCTGCGCAGCCCCAACCCCAGTGAACCACCAGGAGGCAGGCAGTGAGCCCGGCTTTTTGCTGTGCCACCCCACCGTGACTAGCTTGATCTTTGGCCCAGGGTTACATATCCCAGGCACCAGCAACTCCATCTTCCAAAGAGTGCTGCTGCTGGGAGTGTATATACTGCAGTTTGGGAGCCTCTAACCTGGAAGCCAGTTAACCACTAGGTAAAGATTTAGTCCATACAAACAATATGTTAAGTTTACTTCTTTGTGACCTCCAGAAGAGTGAATGTTCAGGTTGCTAGTGAAAGCTGCTAGAATTAATTCCTGCATGTGGTACATGGGCTGGTAGCAATGAGTTTGTTCCAAGGAGAGGTATTTAGACTGCATGAAAAGCACTGAAAGAAGTGAAAATTTCTACAGTGTATTTTCTACATGCTCTGCACTTTAGTTTTACTGTAGCTTGTCCCTGTTTGTAAAAAAAGACCTCAAACACGAAACAACAAAAAAAAGTATTTGCTTTTAATAGGCCTGCCCTGAAGAGAGAACCTGCCCTCTTCTACATAGCCAGCATTTCATACAGTTTCCCTTGCTGTCTCACTGCTTTCCTCCAGGTAGTCAGAAATACATTACACATGCAGTTACTTCTTGGGCTTAGTTTTATAGTCCAATGTGAATCTATTTCTTAGAAGCAAATTATTGTCCACTGACCTGGTTGTGCAAAAACATGTCAAATGTTGCTGGATAAAATAGAGTGAGAGAACTTCACAAACTATTTTGTATGGTAGTTGTAATGAACTGACTTTTTGACAGCACTCTTTTTTTTTTTTTTTTAAACTATATTACTTCAATTTTGGTTTCTGCAGAGGACTCACAGACATGAGCTGTTTACACCTGCAGCAGTCGTCGTTCATCCTGATGACAGTAGGAGCAAATTCCAGGTAAAAAGTCTTTATTTCTTGCAAAGGGAACTGTTCTTGGTGTTGTGCTTTAATGCACAGTGACACCTTATTTTTCCATCTAATATGGGTGATCAATGGAAATGAGGTTTTTTCTATCATTTTTAGTTTGTGTGTCAAAATGGCAGTTATGTGCCTTACATCAGCATGATGACCAAGCTGCTTATAAAACAGCTATGAAGTGCATGAGAAATGCAGCTTCCCAAGGTGGAAATACATTAACTGCTCAGCTTTACACTTTTTTTCCCTTTAACTTGAGAATATTTTTCTTCTTTCTTTTATTAGCACCAGGTTCACAAACCTTTGGTTCAATAAGTTCACAACCTGAGTTTGTTCTGTTTCCATCTCAGTTTTCTCATATTAAATGCTCTTCTGATGTGATGTAATTATTACATATTTAAAAGAAAAAATGTATGCATGTGTCTCTTGGTACCAAACAGGTTTTGTTTTGAACAGCTTGCCTGTTTCTGCTTGTTGAGAGCATGCCATCTTTTAGGAAAAAAAACAAGTGACCTTAGCTGAGTTGAGCTTGCATCTCCACGCAGGCTTTGTAGGCATCTTTCTCTCTTGACAGCTTCCTGTTCTCCTGTCAACAGTGCCAAGAGCATCTATTGTTTATGCTGATGTTCCAGGAGGATTGTCTCCCTTAACTGCATCTTGGCAGACCAAAATGAGTTTGTCCAGAGAACGCAGACAGCCTGCTGTGTGCTATCACTGATGTTACTCGGGAGTATTCTGTCATCCATCTAAGGCTCCTCAGCAAAAATAATTAGTGTTTTAGCCTGGGCGGAGATTCAGATCTGCCCTGTGGTTCAGATCGGATCCTGCTGAAGATCCAATTACTAAAATTGACATTCATATGCAAGAGCAGAAATTGCCACTTGTTCTTTTCAGTTTTAATGCTTTTGTAAGCAAAAGAACAACAACAAATATTTACTTGCTAAGCACTTCTTTGTGCTGGCAGCCATTATTGGAAATATTTCCCTCAAGTCTGCTACATTTGACATTCATAAATGTGTCCCTGATTTTCTAATGAGCCTGAATTCTGTCCTAGCTTGTTTGTGTATTTATGCAAGAATATTTGTATATGCTGTCCGATACTTTGTCTTGCTTGCTTCAGAAAAGCTATTTTGGAGACCTGGAGTTAATCTGACATGATTCTTTGCCTTTGGTTCCAGCTTAAAACAGTAGAAACACTGCTGGGCAATACAGTGAAAGTGGGGGAAGTGATTGTCCTTGGGATGATAACTCAGCTTAAGGAGGTAAGTTGCTGTTTACTGTGGATTGTCTAGATCACCATTCATTCAGCACTAGAATATATTAGGAAATGAGAAGGCTCAATCAGCACCTTGTCCTCCTGTGTAAGCTGGTGACAGAACTGCCATCGGTGTCCATGGTGCAAGACTCATTCCTTAAAAAGAAGTCTACATTTTCTGGGTGTGCTCCTTACTGAAATGCTGGGGCCTCCAATCACTGTGTTGCACTAGCACTGCATTGGCCTGTGACTAAGGGGAGGAATACACTAATGGAGTGCCTGAGGGAAGGTGCTAACATAAACTACATTGCTTTCAGTTCCACATTTGTGCTCCAAGCATATAATATAACACTTCACTAAACTGTTTATAAATGCTGACTGGTAAATGTTTGTGATTAAAGCATTTACATGTCTGGATATCCTTTGCTTCATTAATTAATCCTGTTTTTTTTAGGGGAAGTATTTCCTAGAAGACCCTACAGGAGTTGTCCAGCTAGACCTTAGTCAAGCAATATCCTTTATTTATGATCTAAGAGTTGAGTAAATTTCCTGTAGGTCTGAGGATGCTCAATTTGAATAACAAATCCATATTGACCATTAAGAGTTATGTATAGAGAGCTGCAAGTTGCAGCTCCATCTTTTTCTTTCTTTTACAAGTTTCATGGTTGCTGGAGCTCAGTGCCCTTTTGAAGGACAAGGATAGTATCCCTGCTAGTGGAAATAGAGTGTGTTCCTGTTCCTGTGCTGTTTGTATTAAGCTGGCTGAAAAGTAAACTTTGGCTACAGAATCAGTGTAAGAGTCCTGATCTAAGAAAAATATATTTCTTAACCTTTCTTCACCAGTTCCACAGTGGTTTATATACCGAATCATGCTTCGTTTTGGCAGAAGGTAAAGCAGACTTCTTTTTTTTTAACTTGGAATGAATTATTCTGCAGGTGGCTTTTGCTGCAGTTAGGCATTTGCCAAATGTGGCTAAAAAGAGAAGTCTGATCTTGGTGAGGCTTGACCATGAGCTGGGCTTGTGACTGAGAATTTTGGCCCTAAGTCTTTCGTGTTATTTCAAGCTCTTGAGGCAGAACTCCATGACACTCTATGCTTTTCAGTGATGTCAGTGAGGTGAGAGAAGCCACAACAGTGTTGGGAGTTGGCCTTAGTTAGACTGTATACAGCATGCTTGGAGAAGATATGACCAGAAGAAGAATGTGGACTAGAATAACTGAACAGCCTGGTCTGGTGGTTGGGGACCCTGCACTCAGCAGGAGGGTTGGAACTAGATGACCATTGTGGTTCTTCTCAACCCAGGCCATTCTATGATTCGATGACTCTGTGAATAAAAAGAAAATACTGCTTTGTGTTGTCAAAGCCTCAGTTTTTCAGAGGCTTCTCATTAAGACGGTGTGTAGTTTTGGAGCCTTAGATGTGCAGTGATGGACATTGCTGTTTGTGGGACATTGCTCTGTGCATTCTGTTAATGTGTTTTATGTTTAAAATTTATGAAATATGCTAAGTAGAAGAGAAGCACAAGTGGGGATTGAGTACCACTCTGTCACTTCTTTTAAGAGATGACAGTTCTCAAGAAAGGGTGCAGTTTGATGCAGACCCTTCAGGGGCAGAGCCAGTGAAAATGATTGTTGTTTCCCTATATTCTTACTCAGTTGGATTGAGAAGATGATGTGGCTGTATGGGAATTCTATGCAGTAAATCCATTCAAAGAAATGGTCGAGGCCTAAAATAGTTGGTGTCTTGTACAGCCCGTTTTTCAGCCATATAGTTCCCTGCTGCTGTTCACTGCTGAGCAGTGCAGGGACTGGTGCTGTCACAAGAGAGGGATTGATGGAGGCTGGGACTGAGCAGCACAGCTGCCAACTGTCTGACTAATGTCTAGGGTATGATGCTGTTACAAAAACTAAAGGTTATTTTGTTGTTCAAAAATGTCTTAGGTTGGTATGAAGATGAAGTTTTTCATGTGAATGCTTTCGGATTTCCGCCTACTGAGCCGTCTGCTACCACTAGGTATAAAACTGACTTTCAGCAGCCTCACTCTGACTTTGTATTTTGTTGTAGGTTTCCAAGTAAGCTCATTATCATTTTATAATTTTTGTGACATTGAAGTATGCTATTATTTTCCCTCCCCAGATATTTCAAAATAAATACTTTCTTCTCCTGTGAAGAAGGGTTGAAGGAAATGGGATTGTTTAGCTTGGAGAAGAGAAGGCTCTGGGGAGACCTCATTGTGGCCTTCAGTGCTTGAAGGGAGTGGATAAATGGGGGGGTTTGTGAGGGTGGATGGTGATAGGACAAGGGGAATGGTTTTAAACTGAGACAGGGGAGGTTTGGGTTGGATATGAGAAGGAAGTTTTTCACTCAGAGGGTGGTGAGGCACTGGAACAGGTTGCCCAAGGAGGCTGTGGATGCCCCATCCCTGCAGGCATCCAAGGCCAGGCTGGATGTGGCTCTGGGCAGCCTGGGCTGCTGGTTGGTGACCTGCACACAGCAGGGGGTTGGGACTGGGTGAGCATCGTGCTCCTTTGCAACCCAGGCCATTCTGTGATTCTGTGAAATACGATTTTAAGGAGGCAGTTCTGAGACTTGCATGTTCTGCATGTTAATGACCACTGAGATCTAACCACTTCTGAACTGCAAAACTAAATAACTATTACATAGGAATAAGGAGCTCCATGTTGCTCAGGGAATGAATGAGGGAGGGAACCCTGGGTACACATTACCCTGAGATAATCTATGAAATTATGGCAGGGCAGTGCCCATGCTTTATATCTAAGTGACTGCTATTTATTTTCCTTGATTTCTCCATCAGCTACTAAATTATAAAGGATATGATTTGAGCTACCTTTCATAATAATTCATAATAATAATAATTAATAATTATGACTCAGGTGAGTCATAATCAAAACTAGTAATTATTTGAGAAGAGAACAGAAGTGACATGAATATTTTAATAATGTAGAGCCTTCTATGGGAATATAAACTTCTTTGGAGGTCCTTCCTCAAATTCAGTAAAGGCTTCTGCAAAGCTGAAGCAGCTGGAGGATGAAAATGAGGATGCCATGTTTGTATTTCTTTCCGATGTGTGGCTGGACCAAGCTGAAGTACTAGAAAAGCTGCATACAATGTTTTCAGGTAGGTGGTGGCTGTTTTGATTCTGAGCTTTGTTTTAGAGAATTTTTACCATCTCCCTTGATCCTTAGCAGCATTGCTGATGGCACTGGTAAGTGTGACAAGACACACAGCTAGAAGGTCCAATGCTGTGGCTGTGTCCCTTCCCTGCTGTGGGCTGAGAGCTCTGGCCTTGTGGTGAGCCCACACAGGGAATATCCCATGGGAAACCTGTGTTGGAGAGCTGTAAGCTGATGCAGCTTTCTCTACTTGCATCCTGTGGTTGCTCACGTGAGCATCACTGTCCATGCAGTATGGCTGGCAGCACAGCTGCTCTGCCCAGGGGTGCTAACTGTGATCTGAATGTGCTTTTCTGTGAAACAGTGAGTTTTGTACCTTTTTCAAAGGTATGCATTTAAATGAAAAGGTTGGGCAACGATTTTCAAGAGTCCTTTTACTGTGTTTATTGTGTATTTTGAGTGAATTTCAGTTTTGAGAAAGTACCAATAAGCCCAGCTGCTGGCAATATTTTACAGAACCCTCTGAACCCCAGTCTCAATAAAGCCAGCGAGGTCTTGCTGCAGTTTAACGATAGCTATTTGCATTTCGTGTTTGCTGTTCTATTTCTTCTGAATCTTTCACTAACAGATTTATAAATTGGATTGTATTATATTTTTGTGAGCTGTCACTTGGTTTTCATAAATCTTTTAGCACCAATATTGTTTTAGACAGTAGCCATTTTATGTGTTTTGACAGGAAAGTTCATAAAAAGTCATCCTAGCCTTAGTTTAAAGAAAACTTTTTACTCCATCAGAAGAGATGTGGCTGGCAGGGACAGGGAGGTGATTGTCCCTCTCTACTCTGCCCTTGTGAGGCCCCATCTGTGTCCAGGTGTGGAGCCCCCAGCACAAGAAGGACAGGGAGGTGTTGGAGAGGGTCCAGAGGAGCCACAAAGATGATCAGGGGGCTGCAGCACCTCCCCTACAAAGACAGGATGAGGGAGCTGGGCTTGTTCAGCCTGGAGAAGAGAAGGCTGTGGGGTGACCTCATTGCAGCCTTCAGTACCTAAAGGGAGCCTACAGACAGGAGGGGAATCAACTCTTGGAAAGGGGAGATAACAGCAGGACAAGGGGAAATGGTTTGAAGTTGAGGGAGGGCAGATTTCAGTTGGATGTGAGGGGGAAGTTGTTTGCTGTGAGAGTGGTGAGGTGCTGGAACAGCTGCCCAGAGAGGCTGTGGATGCCCCGTCCATCCCTGGAGGTGTTCAAGGCCAGGTTGGATGGGGCCCTGGGCAGCCTGGGCTGCTGTGAGATGTGGAGGTTGGTGGCCCTGCCTGTGGTTTGGGGGGGGTTGGAGCTTCGTGATCCTTGAGGTCCCTTCCAACCCTGGCCATTCTGTCATTCTTGTCTCTCTTGAACACTTTCTGTTTTTTTTACCAATGGAAAATGTCAGTTATTCTCAAAATATGGGCTGTTTCTTCCACGCATCATTACATTAGTAATGATGGCAACATTTGGATAACAAGCATCTGTGAGATCTGTGAATTGCTTCTTTGTATTCCAGAACAGTTTTGGAACAGCTTGTCCTGTCTGCCTTAGGTAGAATGGAGGTGTGAGAGGGCAGCTGCTTTAAAAAACAAGCAGTATAAAATTAAGGGTGCCAAACTGCTATTCACTTAAGGAAAATTGAACGCATTGTCATAATATCTACTGAAAAGTTAAGTAGTTAACTATGAAGTTAGGAAACCAGTTCTGTATCTTGATGAGAGTTGGCAAGATTCTTGATCCAAACCAAGCCTGAGCTAAAACTGCAAATGCTGAAGCAATAAAGGGCCTTTGGTCAGGGAGGTTAATATACTAAGCTGGAAGAGATGCATATATTGTGTTTACTACTTTCAGACTTTTATTTTATAGCCAAGTGGTAAAGCTCCTAATTGTATACTAAAAGTAATAGCAGAGAGGAATAGCAAGGAAGAAATACTGCTGAGCCATTTCCCTGCCATAAGCAATTCTATCCTGTTTACCCCCGCTGGTTTGTAACATAGTGAAGGAAATGCAAGTCTGGTGCTGCAGGCCAGGGAGCTGGAGTGTGAGCTGGAACATGAAACAAATACCTGAGTAGATGTTTTATTTTTGTTTTAGAGGTGGCAAATGGGTTTATTTTTTTAGTCATTGCTGAAAAGCAATGTGTGATTAGTGCTACTGTGAGGGTTCATCAGATCCTTAAAATGCTCGTGCAGTGCTGTTGCTTTATAATGCTAAAAAATGAGTTAAATATTAGGAGAGCTTTTGAATTGAATAATGCATGTAGATTAATAATAATCCATTGCTACTTACTTGCTATTTTTCTTTTCAAGGAAAGAATGTATTATTATTATAGGTTTTAGTTGTATAATTATGGGACTGGGTCAGTGATTAGTTGTATACACACAAACAATGTTGTTGGAACTGTAAATAATTAAAGCCTGTGTCTAGAAAATAGTTAGGGGTATTAATAGAAGCAGAGCTTGAAGTGCTGTTTTGGTTTTTGTTTTTCATGAAATGGACTGGAGGCTGAATGATGAAAGATCTTGAGGTGGATGGATGTTACACTCACATGTGCTTTGTTTTCCCAGGTTATTCCTCTGCTCCTCCAACCTGCTTTTTCTTTTGTGGAAATTTCTCATCTGCACCATATGGAAAAAACCAAATTCAGTCTCTGAAAGGTGTGGAATTCTTTGCAGTCAATCCTGAGCATTAAATTAAAACAGATGGTAAAACTATTTAAGAAGGCAGAAAAGAAGTGCAGTGTTTTTGCTGTGCTGAAGTGTACAAGTGATCTGTGTCATGTGTGTTTTTGTTCTAACCAAGTGCTGCTTCATACATACTTTTTTTCTGGCTCTAGGTTCCTTGAAGGCTCTTGCAGATATCATATGTGAATATCCCAGCATTCATAAAAGGTATACAGTGAAGTGCTGTGGGGGTGGCAGGGGGAATGTGCTTGTTTTGGAAAATTTTGCTTTAATTACTTAAGAAACAAACAGATAGCACATTTTCCCATTTTTGTGAGCCAGCTGTAATCAGGTTACAGGCCTGTAAGATTGTTTGGGGATCTGTGTAAGGCATTGATTCTGGCTACAGCAGTTTGGTCATGGAAGCTGCCCGTTGAGTCAGCAAAGGTGAGCCTGCCCTTCTTGGGAGCATTTCCCAGATGGATTAAGCATGGTCCACAGTTCTCCAGAAGCTCTATTTGAGTGAGGCTTTTTTCCTCTGGAATTCCTTTGCATTCAGGAGGGATCTGACAATGCAGTACTGCTTAATAAACTGATGTCCAGGTCTTGATGCTGCTAGCAGCAGCTGCAGGCTTTCTGTACCAACCCTGAGAAATGTCATCTGAAACACTGCTTGCCCAGAGTTTCTTGTTTCTGCCTTCCTGTTCTTGCCTGCATGGTTCTCCACAGCTGTTAGTTTGAGAGTCGAGCAAAACAACACCATCTTGAAGAGGGATGGATCCTTTATCTGTTTTTTTTCTCGTATCCCTATTCAGTGGAAGCTCCAGAACTAAATACTTTCTACAGATGTTTGAATATACAAAGGAAAGAAAAACAGGGAGACAGCCAGGCTTATCCTTTCTGGCTTCTCACCTTTGAGTTCCTAACAGTAGCCATGAAGCAGAGCTAGTTCCTAGGGTAGGCTCCCAGAGCAGTCATTTCTTAAATATGAGTTCTTCCACTTCAATGCAGGATAGATATGAGCCTTATGACTCAGTTGTGATTAAAGTTGTTCATAAGGCCTGAAGGAACTGTCTCTCTGCCATGGAATATGTTACTTGTGTTCATCTGTGAAATTGTGGTAGTACATAACCGATGGTAAGATACTTCTAGGATTATTTTATGTGAAAGCAATGTGTTTAACTTATTGCAGTAGTCGATTTGTGTTTGTTCCTGGCCCTGAAGATCCTGGTCCTGGCTCTGTTTTACCACGGTCAGTTTGCTTCACTTGTTACATTTTGAAAATTTGAATTAAATAGTTAAAGAAAGTAAGAAATTTGTTTGATACACATGTTGCTGCTTATTTTAGACCTCCTCTGGCTGAAAACATCACTCAGGAATTCAGGCAGCTGGTACCATTTTCAGTTTTCACCACAAATCCTTGCAGGTAACAGTCTAACTTACTGAGAGTTTTCATGTTGTTTTTTTTTTCTTCTTTTTTTTTAACTGAGCAACTAGTTTATGTGCAGATGTAGTGGTCTTAACATTTTTAAATGAGGAGAATTCCTCACATTAATTGTAACTAATTTAAAATACATTAATATAGAAGTAAGTTAGTGATGACGCATCTTGTACAAAATGGTTTGGAAGTACTGCTAGAAGCTTAACTCAGTATAAAAAAAAAACTTAAAAACATCTTTTTTCTGAATCTGGAGGGAGAGAAACAAAGATGAGAAGGTATTGTTTTAATTGAAATGCGTGTTTTCATTTTGCTGTATTAGAGTAAAATTAACTTTATAATACATCTTTCCATCTGCTAGCATTTCATTGTAATTCATTTAATTTCATTGATGTTTTCATTTAGGATTCAATATTGCACACAAGAAATAATTATCTTCCGTGAAGATTTGGTAAACAAAATGTGCAGAAACTGCGTCCGCTTCCCTAGCAGCAGCATGGACATTCCCAATCACGTGAGTTGTGTTCAGCACTTCTTGTTAAGTTCTTGACTACTATTTTTTTTTTTTTTTTGATCAGCAAACCTACATTTGGGCTGCCTCTGACCTGCAGAGGTACATGTTTACTTCTTAGAGTAACCAGGTTTCTTGAAAGAGTTGTGAGGAGGGATCTATGCATGTAGTAGTATTGCTTGCATTTATTTCTTGATAGCAGATAACTGAAACCAGGATGCTTGTTGATGACATCAAGTCGTTCTGACTGTCCTATTGCAGTTGTCCTGGAACTCAGAACTTCCTAGCAGCTGGCTGTTGGTGTGTATGCACCAGCAATGAACGTTGTACCACTAAACATTGATTCCTAAGGGCAAAGCTTAATACAAGTTACCTTTCTAAGATTTGATCAATTAACCAGTGACATTTGCAGTAAAGCAGCACGTCACTTTTTCAAAAGGTCACCTGCTTCATCTGCCTTTTCATTTGAAGTCTTAATCCTGCTTTTGATACATAGACATAGCACTCTGATTCTAGTTAATGAGTGCACGGCAGTTGATGAGACTTACTGATATAAGTGAATGAGAATGATCTAGACAATACTGGCTCATTGCTGTGATGGATGGAGTCTGTTTCTATTTATTTTATAGGTTTTTTTTTGTTTGTTTGTTTTTAATTTGTTTGACTTGGAAACTTCCTGTTAACTCTTCCTTCTCTCCATCACAGCAATGCTCAGATTCTTTGTGTGCAGAGAGAACCCTGTTGTGGATACTGACGCACCTGTTCTCAATGTGCATTTTTGCATACATGTGTGTATGCTATAAACCTTGATTTACTCATACAGGGATTCCTGAATTCTGCCAGATGAAAATGGGAATTACAAGGGGAGCAGTTACTCAGCAGGTATCACTTAGGAATCAAAAACACAAATTCAAAGTAAAGACTGTAAAGTGTGGGTCTTGTGGTTAACTGGTATTGCAAGAAAAGCCCTGAGGAATAAAAGAAAGAACCAAAGGCTAAACACATACAGAAAATCTATGGCAGTGTTGGTACCTTTTGGTCTGGAGAAACAGATGAGCAGATTTTGCAGTTTGTGTATTAAAAAATAAAACAAAACAAATCAGCAGCTAGCTGTTGTAGTGAAATCACTGCTTTGCTATAGAAAGCCCCACTAACCAGAGGGAGCAAGATGCATGAAAAATATTTCCAGATTCAAAACTTCTCTATAGGCAGGACATTTGTAGGAATGAGACTGACTTATAGAATATGGTTCAGAACTCTCTGTGTTTATCTTGCAGTTTGTAAAGACCATATTATCACAAGGACACCTGACACCACTTCCACTGTATGTCAGCCCTGTGTACTGGGCCTACGACTACGCCCTGAGGGTCTATCCTGTGCCAGATATGCTCGTCATTGCGGATAAATACGACCCCTTCACTGTCACCAACACTGACTGTCTTTGCATAAATCCTGTAAGATTTCCTCACACTTTACAGAATAAGACTTGTACAAACAACCTTGAATTCATAAATAGCTTTATTAAAATAGCAGGAAAATTAATGATGGGTCAGTTGCCAAAGGGAATGCAGTTACATATGGGTGTGTCTCTTACCATCTGTACAGCGTTGTGCTTACACATTTGTGGTGTATTTTTCTTCACAGGGTTCTTTTCCAAGGAGTGGGTTTTCTTTCAAGGTATTCTACCCCTCCAACAAGACAGTTGAAGACAGGTAAATATATTCATTTTATTTGCTGACTTTCTAGTTATCAGGAGGAATACAGAAAAGCAATTATATAAACAGAACGAATGTTCTAGCAGTTAATGCAGCAGTGTAAGAAATTCAGAAGCCTAGACCTAAAATAAGACATTCAGAAGTTATGGTCAGGAAACAGTGATGAGAAATGTGATCCAAAAGTAAATGGAAACATAGATTATAGTATTCAAATGATTTTCAGTAACTGAGACCCAGCTGGGAAACAGGTTTGTTTCTGAACATTATACTTGTTGCATGGGTTAATCACACTTAGAAATGATTTTTGGTTCATTTTGTGATCATAATCAAACTCAAAAGCCACTTTTATGCTCTGATTTCATGTATTTTACATGTGTGCTTATTCATTCTTACTGTGGTCTTTCAACAGCTGGAAAAAAACAAACCAGTTGCAAAACCAGAAAAACACAAAACGAAACAGTATCAAAATATTTACAACTGCGCTAAAAATTTCCATCTCTTTGAAATAACAGTGGTAGAACCAAATAGGAAAATTGCTATTTGTCTTGTCTGCCTCTGATTCAATTTCATGTCTTGTTGCAGCAACTTTTTGACATCTACATAAGAGATAATAGATCTGTGTAATCTTTACTTGAATACAGAAATAATCGTACCAGGAGATGTTTTAGGTCTTTAGATAGATCAAAACATTATGAAGTCTTTCAAAGATCATAGAATAGAGTAATGTGACATTTCTTTTGACTAAACCTTTCTTTTGTTTGGTATTTTCAGCAAGCTTCAGGGTCTCTGACTTTCTACAAGACCAAGCCTTTGTGAGGCCAACTGCAGCACTCGTTTAGATGGATTGATTTTATGATGTTTTGCAGGCTGTTCATAATAAATGTCAAAGCCAAGCTTATTTTGTACAAAAATAAACTTTTTACACAAAAATATGCTGCGTTTAGATAAAATTAATTTCCACAGCACAAGAAAAGAAGGCACCTGGAAGAAGCAAGGGCATGTATAGGAAATAGATATCTTTTAGAAAGGAAGTGAAGAAGAGGGAGAACTGTTTTTCCCTTGCTGAGCTGAACTGAGAGCTAGTTCTCTGCTACCCACAGGAAGGGCAGCACAGGCTGGGATTTGTCTTGGGGCAGGAAAGGCATAAGGCAGATTAGCCAGGGGCTGATTAGTGCTGGCAGGGGATAGTGTTACACAGCCAGGAAGAGGCGAAAAGGAACAGGGGTAAGGTCGTTTAAAATTCATGCGTCAGGACGTGGCAGTGCTAATTTCTATATGTGGTGTAGCCTGCAGCAGTTGTAGTGGCTCGCTGGGGCGCCATCTTGCTCGGCGTCGCCATAGCAACGGGCCGACGGCGCCAACGCCATCTTGTTTAGTGTCACTATGGCAACAAAAAAGGTGCCGCCATCTTGTTTATCGTCGCCATAGCAACGCGCTCGGCAGGCACAGAGCCGCCATCTTGTTTACCCGTCTCCACAGCAACCGGTGCGGCCATGGCGGGCCCGGGGCGGCTGGAGGAGCTGGAGCTGAGCTCCGAGGAAGCGGAGCGGCTGCAGCGGGCCTTCCGCGACGAGCGGTTCCGGGCGCTGTTCGCCGAGTATGCGGCGGAGCTGGCCGACCCGGAGCAGCGGCGGCTGTACGAGGAGGAGGTGACGGCTCTGGAGCGGGAGCGCGGCGTGGAGGTGCGCTTCATCCACCCGACGCCGGGCTACGTGCTGCGCACCAGCCAGGCCGGTTCCCGCCGCTGCTACCTCAACATCTGCAGCAACCCGCACGTCGCCCCGCCGCAGGCCCGCGCCGAGCCGGGCGGCCACCGCTGGGCACTGCCCCACAGCCTGGCGCCGGGCCGCGAGGAGCTGGGCCGGGCCGGCCGCCGCTGCCTCGTTTACGACGTGGTCTTCCACCCCGCCGCGCTCCGCCTGGCCGCCCGCAGCGCCCGCTTCCGCCGCCTGCTTAGCGACGTGGCCATGGAGGCCGTGGAGAGCCGCTTCTCCGCGCAGCTCGACCGCGCCAACGCCTCCGTGCTCCGCGGCGCCCGCTACAAGGGCGTCCCGCAGGCGCCCGTCATCCGCTCCCCGCTGCCCGGCGGCGCCCCACGGCCGCCCCCCGACGCCGAGCCGCCGCCGCTCCCCCCACCCGGCCCTCCTCCCGCCGCTCCCCCGCCGGCCCCGGGTCCCACTACCCCGCGCTGGAGCGTCAGCCACCGCTCCTACGTGGACCTGCAAGACTACCGCCGCGACTCGGCGCCCGGCCCGGTGCCCCGGGAGCTGGTGGTGACGGTGGAGCTGCCGCTGCTCCGCTCCGCCGCCCAGGCCGAGCTGGAGGTCCTCCCGCGGGAGCTGCGCCTCGACTCGCGGCGGCCCGCCTACCGCCTCCGCCTCCGCCTCCCGTACCGCGTGGACGAGAGCGCGGGCCGCGCCGTTTTCGACAAGGCCGAGCGGCGGCTGCTGGTCACGCTGCCCGTCGTACCGCCGCCCAGCCCGGGGGCGCCGCTCGGGGAGGCCGGCGGGGAGCGGCGTGAGGAGCCCCGGCCCGGCCCGGAGCTCCTCGACGAGCCGGCGGCCGCTTCCTCCCCGCCCCCCCGCTCCGAGGCCGCTTCCCCAACCGCCGGCCCCGAGCTTGGAGCCGCTTTCCCCGCTCCGAGCGCCGGCTCCGAGCCGGCTCCTCCCGGCGGGGTCCCCCTTCCATGCCCGGCCGAGGGCGGCCCCGACCACATGGCCGAGGGTGACTGCGGTCCCGCCGCTGCCGCGTGCCCTCCCTTCCGGTGCCGCCAGGACGAGGCCTCCCTCACCCTGCTCCTGCTGGTGCCCGACATCCAGCCCCAGAGCCTCAGCGGGGAGGTGGCCGCCAACCGCTACAGCGTCCGCTTCTCCAGCGGTGCCGTTTCCTATGCCCTCATCCTGCAGTTCCCCGCCGCCAATAGGCTGGCTGCCCCCGAGAGCAGCGTCAGCGTGGGCGCCCATAACGCTGCCATCCTGCTTGCCAAGGCCGCGGAGAGCACCGGGCTTTGGGAGAAGTACTGCTTCGGCCTCGACGCCTCTGCTCTGCAGGTAACAGCTTCCAGGGGTTGCTGTGCTCTCCCCACGTCGCAGCACTGTGTGTGTGATATCTCTTAGGTTATCACTTGCAGGGCTGGTAGCAGACGTCAGCGTGATGAATTAGTGCTGGTATCGTGTGAGCGGAACGAGGTCGTGCTGTGGAGCTGATAGCTTTGTCCTTGGGGCTGGAACGACTTCTGCCTCCAGAGCTGAGTCTTTTCCTGAAAGAAATGCTGATATGAGTGAAAATAGCCTTCATCCTTAACCTTTGCCATGTGTGTTTGCCAAGACTGCCAAGTTCACCAGCTGTTTCTCACAGCAACATTGCAAAGCAATAGTAATCACAGTGCTGTGCTCTGGGGGAGCCTGCGAAATGAGGATGTTAAGTAAGATGATCTCCAGAGGTCCCTTCCAACCTCAGCTGTTCTGTAACAACCTCCTGGCTCACGCAGCCTGTGTATGTGAAGAAAGGAGATGTTGATCATCTACCAGAGGCACACACGTGTGCAGTTCCTTGAAATGCAGGTGTGAGGGGAGTGTACCCATCTGCCTTTCAGTTCAGCATTCCCTCTACAGCTGCAAAACACAGTAGTGTAGCCACGGTAACTGAGAGCAGTCTTCCCCTGTGCTGGTGTGCTTCCCCATCCTCTCGTTACAAATCTTGTGGAGATGTTTTTTTCTTCTGAAGACCATTAGGCAGCGGATGCTCTGTGTGATGGAGAAATACAACATGTCTGCTGCATCTGGCTGACACCTCGCTGAGGGCCAGCACTCTCCACAAAAGATGCTCTGTGAAACAGCACTCACACAAGTTTGGTGGAGAAGTTCTCCATCAAATCCACCCTTCTGTAAGCTCGGTGCCTCATGTAACTTATGTGAGCAGGGGCTAAGGCTGTGTAATTCTTACTGAACTCTTCAGCCCCGTGACTTTCAGCTTATCTTTGTTTTAGAAAATCAAACACTTGGCACTTTGGATCACAAGCCATGGGAGTGCAAGTCTGCAAAACTGGCAAAGTGTATCCAAAGGGATGATGGCTTGCAGAGCCTTAATTGCTCAGTCCCTACAGTTAGAGCATACTGTGTGATTCTGAGGGAGATACATTTATCCCATTAGTGCAGCTGAAGCTTCCTGTTTATTTCCCATCTAGCAGGCTACCCACCTTTCCTGTGAGCTTCTCTGAAGGAGGAGCTGATCAGCTGGGCATCAGAGAGGATAGATTTATTGAGAACCACCCGCACTGAACTGCTTACAGTGTATTTCCTCGACTTGTAGCAGGGCAGGAGCCTGCAAGTCTGTACAGTTGGGAGCGCAAAGTGTTTGGCACTGGAGCTGATCGGTGGAAGCAAGCACTGCTGATGCAGTGTCAGGTTGCACTCAGGAAGCTGTTGTGCCAACTGCTGCCTTTGTTCTGTATGGGTAAGGAAGGGATGAAGGGCAACTAGAAGCGCTCTGACTGCTTTGTCACCTAGTCTGCATATATCCATCCCTTGCATCGTGTGCCATGATGCATGTCAGTCTGCTTACTCGTTGGTTTATGGCAGAAACATACATCTAGCAATCTTACTCCTGGAGTATCTGATAGCCTGCTGCAGTTCTCCAGGGACGTTAGCAGAAATGATGGGGTGAGGATACAGTGGTTTGCAGATGCCACTGTGATTGATGCTCATTCATTAACATTTATCATTTTAAATGGTTATAGCAAAATCCTACACTGTAAGGGAGCAGAGCACAGCTTTCTGTGACTCTTTGCAGGGTTCTTGCTGAAAATTCATTTTGGGAGCAGGAAATTCTTCTGCAGTGTCTGGTGCTTTGGCTGATGGATGTGTTTGCATGCTTTGATCTCAGCCTTGTGGTTAGGATATTTGATTTGTGTATTCATTATTATGAGGGGGGGAATGTCTTCCTATGGAAAGGTTTTCAAATGCTACTCAACAATGGAATTTTGATCAACACTTTTTTTTTTTTTTACAATAACCCCCATATCTTTAAATGTTCTGAGTTTATTATGCATTGCAAAGTGTTTTGGATGGAGTAGTAGTAGGAGGAGCTTTGGAATTAGTCACAGGCCTCCAGCCATTCATTTATGTAGCAGAGTAAAAAAGATGGATTTCTTCTGTGGTGCAGCCCTTTTGGATCCGGGACAGCAAATTGAAGCAGTTGGAATAATCTGAAGTCATCTGTTCTGTTTGCTTTTTTCTGAACTATGCTATTTCCCAGAAGTGCCTGTGCCAGCACAGATAACTGCATTCACTCAGAATGAAGTGAGAAAAATTAATATTTAATTAGAGCTACTATTATATGCTGTCTTCTGTCCATTAATGATTAGTCTGTGGTATTTTCTCCTCTACTAATGTTGGTTTCCTCAATTTGTCTGCTGTAATCTCTGTTATTTTTTTCCGTTGGATCTGTTCCTGTAAGTCAGAGCTATGTTTTCTGCTTTGGGATCTGCCAGTAGCTGCATCGGTCACAGAGGAGAGCACTTGAGGGATAAGCTCAGCAGCAGTGCCCCACTGAATGTCATTAGGTGGTTTTGGTGGCCTGGGTGAACAGAATGTTATCCTTTACTTCTTGGTTGTTCTGCTGTCTGCCTGCTTGTAGCCTCTTCTCCCACAGTGGATAGCAAACAAAGAGCCCGGTGTTCTTCATGGACAGGAAATGCCCATGCTGATATCTTCTAGGAGTCTGCTTCTTATGGGAGACGAAGGCCTGGAGCAGGTTCCTTGCTGGGTGAGTGATGCAGAAACGTGCCTAGCTCGCCGCTGGCTGTTCCAGTCCCCTGTGATGCTGCCCGTGTAATTGCCTCCCATTAACTCACCAAACAGCCAGCAAAATGAATTGGGATAATTGCTCGCTGCATGAGCAGAATGTGTGTCTTCAGAGCCCCATCCCCAGGCTGCGATATAGCGCAGCACGTTGCTTCATTTTTATCTCCTGCGTGCCTCTGCCCAGATCGACATGCCGATAGCTGCGCCCGTAATTGCACAGCTCTGCCTCGCGTGCTTCTGAACTTCTGTTCCCACAATGGCCTCTTTTCTCCTCAGAAATTGGACTGATGCAGATAATGGAAGAAGAGTGAGTCGTGCTCCGCTTAGAACAGCGCTCTTGAAACAGAACTTCAAGGACTGGGTTTCCTTTTGTAAAGGCAGAGCCTCTTGAATCGCTGTGCTGAAAGATGGTATATTTAGAGCTCGGTTTCCATAGATGCTGAGCAGTCTGGATTTCCACCCCAGCTAAAGCGAGTGCTTATTTTCAGCAAACCTCTGCAGCACAACAGTCCTCCGCCTCCCAGACCTCAGATGTGTTGCTGCAAGGACTCCTTCATTTGATAGCTCTTAACGTCACCGATGTTCCCACTTTGCTGCACAATGAATAGCTCTCTACCAACCCTGAGCCGTACTCTCTGAGTACTCAGCAGCCATTGCTTCTTTTTCTTTCAGAGTGATCTCGTTCCTTGGACAAACCATGGTGAGCAGAAATCCTATGAAAAATAGAAATTTCATAACATTGGACTTGGATTTATATTTCAGGGGCTCAGATGTTCTGTTTGTCACAGGCTGTTATGCTCCGCTGCAGACCTCAGCGTGTTGATCCCTCTGCCCATCTCTCCTGGTCCTGTTTTTCCAGGAGAAAATGTCTGAGTCCTAAGAGCTGACACTGAGGAAACCCCCTACACCAGAGAACCTCCCCCCTTTCTTTTTAAGACAACAGAACTTGTGAAATATGTTATGAAAAAGAATAGCTGAGAGCTAAATACCCATCAACAACATTTGTGAGCCTGCCAGGCAAGGTTTCTGAGAACAGCGTGTCCTGGAACGTCCCAGTTCACAGCAGAGCTGGAGTTGGGAAATTACTGAAACCATGGCTTTGTAGAGTGCTGTTGTGTCACGTTTGCTCTCCTGTTTGATTCTGAACAGAAATACAAGCCAGGATACTCAGCAGCTCCTCTCTGGCTCACTGCTGCAGCCCATCGGCATTTGCACCTGCCATTCATTTCCCTTGCCTACCACCAGTGCAACCAAAGAAACTTGCTTTTTCACTACTGTGTGATATAGAATCTTTGCTTAGGAAAGATGTGTTGTGAGCATTACTTAACACAGGTATCTGAAAGAGAATTGTGCAGTGACACGAAGCTTTGCTTCACTTCTGTGGGAATGCTTATGTCTTTGTGGGGAAGTGTTTGATGGGTGTGTTACTGAACACAGTGTGATATTTCTGCTCGGCCTGGCCACCAGAGCTCACTGAGACCCTGTCAAAGCTCTTGCTGTTTTTTCCTTTGCTAGGAGCCCTTAGATAACGCTGCAGCACTGTAACCTCTGGTCACTGCCACGTGTCCAACCTCTGGACTGTGTCCAGGCACTGTGGCTGAGCCCGCTCCCCTGCTCGGCTTTCTTCGTGATCAGTGATCTCAGACTTAGGACTCTGGTGGAGAAACAGTCTTGGTTTGAGGGGCAACCGAGTGTGCAGCCTGCGGAGTTGTTGGAGTGCAAGAAACCTTTGCATTTAAAGGCTCTGATTATCAGAAAGAGCTCTGAGGTGGGGAATGGATGGACTGCTGCAATGTGTTCCTGCAGGGTGCCTGCACATCCAGCCAGCAGTGCTGGATCGCAGCTGTGAGCTTGGATGCAGCCCTGCTGCCTTTACTGCACCCACGTTTTGCCTTCGGTTCCAAGCTGATCTGAGCTGTTAGATGTTTTCTTTTGACACTCAATGAGTGTTACCATTCTCAGTCACCAAACTGCTAAAAAGAGTCAATATCCCTTGGTTAGGGGCACCTCTTAGACGGCATTGTCTTAGAAAATGGTGCTAGAAAATGAGCCTGTTGCATTTAAACTTTATGAAAGTTTGGATTTGGTTCACTTAATTTTGGGCTCAGCACTTCATGACCCTTAGTGAGGTTTTTGGGAGACAGGAGAATGTTGGGAAAGGAGAACAGAACCAAGTCACTGTTTTGTTTTTTTTTTTCCTTCCAAAGTACATTCAGATGATAGTTTGCTTCTGCTATAAAGCAAACAAATGTCTGATGAACTTTGGATTGATAGTTTCATTATGGGAATAATGTTCTTACACAGAGTGGTTGTGTCAGGAAACATTCACCTACTGATGAAGCCCATGGAAGCGCTTTTTGAGCTGTTGGATCTTTGCAATCATTAAAACCTTACCAAAATTTCCCCTCTGAGCCTCCAGTTCAGCACCTCCACTCCCCAGAACCGTGAGCCTCAAAGCCCCGTGCAGTGAGACCCTACAAACAGAGGGGTCTGTGGATGCGGGTCTGTGCTTCAGGGATCAGCCTCTCCCTGCAGGAGATCACAAATACTGTTAGCCTGAGGTGTGCCCTTCTTTTCAAACCCTTGCAGCCTGTGTCAGGGCCTGGAATATGCAGTGCAGAGCAGAGGGCTCAGAGTGCAGCCGTGTGAGGGCATGGCTGAGAGCCACGGGGAAGAGCAAATGCAGTTCTGAGCTGCTACAACAGTATCATAGATAGCAAAAAACAAACAATTTAAGATGCAATAATTTCTTTATAGGGTCACTGAAATCACTGTACAGGCTCGTCATTTGCTGCTGCATTTACAGGCCAGAGCAAACAGGTTTTTAAATACATTGCTGAATGACTTCTTGCCGAAGTCTGTGCCTTGATAACATCTGCAGGAGTAGAAATGGCCTGGCATATGCTCGCTGTGAACGCAGAGTTTGAATTACAGTTGCTGGTTGTCTGAACACGCTAATGACAGTCATTGTATTGGTAACAAATGGCACTGCTTGTGCCAACAGCACCTGCTGCTTTCATTCCCGCCTGGCTGCTGGCTTTGAGACTTTGACTACTTCCTTGAACTGTAAGTGCAGGGCTGTGGGAGTACAGCACAAAGCTGGTACGAGACCTGCAGAATGGTGAGAGACAGAATGGTGCAAGCAGCAGCACGAGCAGTGACTTCTTGTCCTCGTCTAGATGCTGAGCCTGTTGTGTTGAAGCTTTGCGGAAGTTTCCACTTGTGACAATTCCTGCACTAACTAGTGAAAATAATAGGGAGCTATTTTATTTTTCCCATACAGATTTTGTTAAGTGTTGTACCTTAGAAACAGTGCAGCATCTGAGTGTGCGTAAGGCTGCATCCATAGGGGGCAAAAATGTGCAGAACTACCTATTGCTCAGGCTGCAAGGTGGTTCTGCTAACTGGATGTAACCTTCGTTGGGCTGACAAGAGGGTATGAGAGAATGAGATGTTTTGGATATAAGTGACAGCAGAAGCCTTGCAACTTACTCCTCCTGTTTCCAACTCAAGTGTTCACTGCTGAATGGAAAGGTGATTCTCCCAGCAGCCCTCTGGGTTGAACTGGTTTTGCTGTGCTGAGTGAGGTTTGTCTTAAGCATTGCCTTAAGCGGATGTCTTTGGAAGAATAGGAGCACCGGGCTCCACCACACTTAGGAAACTGCTCCTCCAGGATGTGTTTTAGGGCTGTTCATTAACTGGAAGTGATTGAAATCTTAAAACCTGTGGCAACGTGTTTGGTGCTGCTGCTGAACCGCAGCTGACACAGCCTCAGGACCTGCCCCAGCCTGTGTGAGCCTTGGGTACCTCTCTGCTTCTTCCAGCCACTCCTGGCTCATGCCTAAGGGGAGACTTGAGGAGCCTTCTCAGGTGGATGTGAAAGGAATACTGTCATGCATGTTTCATGGCTGTGGCTTCAGGAGGTTTGAATGCCTCAGGTGTGTGAGTTTTCCCAAAGCAAGGGGCTGAAACAAATCCCTGTGTGCTCGAGACCCCCGATGGTAGGACAGGTGAGGACAGCAGAACTGCATCGCTGCGAATCGTTCCTCAGATCTGTATATGAATTGTGGATCCAAAGAGAGAAAGCACGTTATTTTCCTCTGCACTGTAATCAACACGAGCTAAGTGCTGCTCTGTGTTGGCTTCACTGCGTCCCTTCTGAGTGTCCCACGCAGAATCTGTACCCACAAGTGAGTTCTGGGACTGCTGCTTTGTGATTCGGGCTCCCGGCGTTGTTCCATGTGGGTTTCTTGCTCCAATACCTCTGAAGTATGGGACAGAATGAACATAAACTGCTCTTTCTTTTCTTTAGGAGAGGTTATTTGTCAGTGAAGAAAACGTTGATGGATTCCTACGCACTGTTCTGTGCCCCTCCTCGTGCACGCAGTCGGACCTGGAAGCTCAGACGTTAATTGAGGTGCTCGATGTGTCTGAGGACAGAAGTCAGATCAGGCTGAAGGTAAGGAGCTCTAGCAGCAGTACATGCTGCTGACTGATTTCTATACTTCAGCATCAGCTTGAGTGAAACAGCTCTGTCTTGATATAGCACAAAAAAACATGGCTTATGGTGTATTCGTAAGCATTGGTGTCAGTTTGTAGGAAGAGGTTCACGTTTGTGCCATTTAATGTCACCAAGGGATTGAAACTTCATTATATTTCACTGGGAAGGTGGAGAGCCGTGATGCAGTCATTGAAGACGTTCTTTCACCTCGCAGGAATACACAGTGGCATCCATGCACTGTCTCTTGCTGATAGAAAAGTGGCCAACTAGTTAGCTAGTGTGCCTTCTTTACAGCAGTTCCATGTGCATCCAGGTGATGACAGCATGCTGCAAACAAATCAGGGCAGATGTCTTCTGAACAAAACCAGAACATTCTTAGCGTTGAGCTAAATAAGTGAATGCTCCACGTCCTTCCTATATACAACAGTTGGGTGGAGCCTGGTAAGCAGAGCTGGGCTTACCCCAGGGACTTGGGGCAGGAGGGAGGACAGGAAGCTGTTGCTGGTGGCTGACATGTGGAGGGCTCCTTAGGATGGGCAGAGAGAGTTCTGTTGCTGCCAGTGTTTCATGCTCTACCTTATCACAAGGACAGTGAAAACCTGGAGAATTTTGTTTGTGAATAATTGGGTCTCAGACTCTTAAAAGTATTTCTTTTGGTTCTTAGCAGAGTGAGCCACGGCTCTGGGGTCAAGGAAGCTGTGATGCAGGCAGCGCAGCCCCGTGCCCAGCTGCCCCCTGCCTGCTGGTGGGAGGCCGTGCCACCTGTGGGGATCAGGCAGCAGCAGGTGGCACAGCTCACACTCTCCTGAGGCAAACAGAGCAATTCCTCAGTGAACTCACTGAGGCTGATGGAGAAAGGCAGCCCACATGCCAGTCCCTATGTTCTCAAACAGCAAGACGGTCGTTTCCCTCACTGTAAGGTTAAAACCTGCTCCTCGCAATGAGAGTTCGGCTCCTCTGGCTGATGTTGTCACCCCTGGGCACGGTGGCTTGCCTTTTTCCACTCTGTTAATTACATTATAAGCCATGACCACATGGAAGCCGCCCAGTAGTGTTTCCTAATGAAGAGGAAACCCTGAGGAAGCGAGCAGCCTCTCGGCCCCTCATTCCCACTGCACGGGATCAGGAAAACCTCTGCTCCACATTGACTGCTTCCTGGGGGGAGAAACGAGCATCCCTGCCTGCATTCACAGCAGCACGGGCTGCCTGGTCAGCTTCAGATATAAAACAATGAATGTATTTTCTCCCCAGCCGCAGGAAGCAGCCTGTTCTGAACGTGATGAAACCAACCAAGCAGTGAGCAGCTCAGGAGGAGACGTCGCTGCGAAGAACAACGGGGACCACCTCCAAACAGAGCCAGAGCCAGAGCCAGAGCGTACCGCCTCTGACACGGCTGAGGAACGGCCTACAGAAAGCCAGCGAGCTGCCACATCTTTTTTAACAACTGAAACAATAGGAGAAGTGGATGGAAGTTCACAGCATTGTTTGCAGCAGGAACCTTCTGACACCGGTGCAGCGCTTCCTGGCAAACCTGGGGGAAAAGAGCGAGCTTTAGATGAGGCATTTGCGGGCCTGGGGCTGGAGGGGGGTCGGGCAGGGGGAGCGGGGAGCCCAGCTGCATCCCCAATCCTGCAGGAGGTGGGTGAGGATGGGAGTGTGCAGAGCATTACAGATCACAGCACACACTGCAGCATCGCCTTCCAGAACTCCGTGCTGTATGAACTGGACTAGCAGGGCCACGCCAGCATTTCCTCCTCGTGTTTGACTGTGGTTTATGGCTGCAGGGCTGAAAGCAGAACCGGGTTCCTTCTGAAACTTTAATCTGTCAACGAAGAACACTTAAGCCATTAATACTTTCTGAAGTTAATAGGTCTAAGTTTCCTTTAATCATACGTATGGGTTGAAATAATTTCACTGACAGGAACGATGCAGCTGAAGCTCTGCGCTCCTGGAAGACAGTGCCTCTTTATTGTTTATGTAACTTTCTTAATCTGTTGCCAAATTACACAGAGTAGTTGTATATCCTTCTTCTAATGGCTCCCTCAGGAGCCGCTGTATTTAGTCCACCTAGAAATGAGCAGTGTTCATCATTTGCTCAAACCCTTCATTTTGTGATAACTGCAGGATTAGGCAGCCGCCGAGTTCTAGCAATCAAATGAAATTCCTAATTACACGGAGAAGTTCTAATTAGTCTCCTAGAAATAATTAGCATTTATACCACATATTCTGCCCTAGTACATGTTTTCAGTGATGCAGCATCCAAGCACAGCCCCGTCTCTCAGCTGAACAAACACAACCGTGCAATAAAACCATCCTGTCTCGTGGCCGTCTGCTCAGTGCGGGCGACTTCTGGAACTGATTCCCTTCACCCAGATGCGCTGTTGAGAAGCAGCTCTATGAGAGCTGCAGCACGCTGCGGGCTCCTCCTCTCTGAAGTGCAATAACCAGGAGAACATATCTACAGTAAACTTTCAATTCCCATTCTGACCGCTTCTGCTTCTGGTTTTTGAGTTGCACAAGACCGTAATTCTTCAGAACACAATTAAATGGGACGTGTTTCACAGCAGCTCTGGAATTGCCCCCATGTTGCTCTGTGAGCTGCATGTGCAGAAGTCCCTAGGAACACAGAGCCTGGGGTGGGGGCTGTGCAGGGAAGGTGAGCCCATGGTGGTGCAGCTCTGGGGGAGGGATGGGGGGAGCTGACACAGCCCGCACTGCTGTTCTCAGCATCAGCCCTGACTGTGGAACAATGAAATGTAGCAAATACCAAAGCTCATACAAAATCTTGGCACTCAAATTACCCGTAACAAAAATGCAGTTTATCATGGCACATTCAGAATAAACATTTTGTATTATTTGGACTATTTCACAAAACCTAGCTTGCTCTGGCAAGAACATTTCAGTAACACGCTCACAACCTAAAGTGGTGTCAAAGTGGGGAAGAAGGGAAGAGCTGCCCGTGTCCCCGTGTGCTGCTGTCACTGGTCTAACGACACCAGCCCTATTCCATCTGATTAAGAAACAAAGCTGGTTCTTCACATTCCCCCCAGCATCCCTCAACATAAGATCTACCTGTACCACCTTCACTAGCAGCTTCATTTGCTAACACTCTCGTGTTCCACAAAACCTCTCTGCTGCCAGTGGTGCTGTGCCATCACCTTAACGCAGACTGACGAGCGCTGGCTGTTAACGAAGGGCTCTGCTGCTTTCACCTCCACTCAGCCCCTTCTATCACCCAGCACTGCTCCCATTTCACGCTGCTGACAGCTCCAATGCAAGCTGGGGGACACCACACAGCTGTTCCTCTATTCTACCTCCATTAGTGCCATTCATTCAAACCACAATGAAGTTCAATGCAGGCTGATGGACACCGCCCCACGTCCCGGCTCCGCAGCAACACAAGAGGCCATCACCTTTACGGGATAATGAAGAACTCCTCCAGCATTACAAAACAACTGAATTTTATTTTGGCAGAACTAAAAAAATTGTATATATTTATCTACATCGTAGTAAAAACAATGATTTTTTTTTCTTTTTTCCTTCATATATTCACCAACACGCGGCCAACCACCCGGCACAGCACGGCGCCGCGGATGGCAGGGAGGCAACGCGCTGCCCCAGGACACGGTGCAGAAAAAGAAACCAAAGCGTACACAGCGAGCACTGCAAAGATGTGCTTGGAGCAGAGCTCTCTCCTCCTCTTCCTCCTCCAAGTGAGCGCAGCACAGAGCACAACCATCCACGCTGCTCCCACAGCCCGGCCGCACACAGCGCTGCCGAGCTCTGTACACCAGAGATGAACGTTTTGGGACACCTTTGACATGAATGTTTATTCATATTAAAGCAGAAACCAACTCATAAATGCTTGTTTTTTGTTTGTTTTTCTCTTTATACACGTGTGTGTCTGTAAAAGACGGGATGGGGCAGTTCAAAAAGGAGAAGGCTGCGAGCGCGGTCCTCACTGGAGGCGGCGGTAACTCTTACAGAGTTCGTGGTCCCGGATGTCCCCCCAGCCTCCGTTCTTGACGTGAGGGGACAGGGGGGCCATGGAGTACCTTTTGCTGACGCTCATCGTCTCGGGGAACAGGTACTGCCGGTTGCTGCTCAACAGAGAGTCGATTTTGGCACTCTGGGAGGACGGCCTGCAGGACTTCTTGTGGTGCATGCCGCAGTCTCCCGTGTGAAACACGCGCGGGATTTCGGGTACCAGCACCTTCCAGAACTTTGGAAGACACGAGACAGTCAAGTGCTGCAGCGTCCAGTCCCAGTTGTAGTCGTCGTACGTGCAGAAGGCGTCCGTGCACTCGATGAGTTTCTGGTAGGTGTCTCTGCCGAAGGCCATGCCCATGTTGTGCTCCGTGGACTTCCACGTCTTCACCTCGGCCTTGTCGGCGCGGCCGGCGAAGCCCCCGCGGCCCAGTGCGTAGGAGCCCAGCGAGACCAGCTGGCACTCGGGGCAGTCGCGCTGCCGCAGCGCCCACAGCCGCTTGAGGACGTGGTAGAAGTCGGGCGCCAGGTAGTGGTCCTCCTCCAGGAAGACGATGGGCCCGGCGTGCTCCCGCAGCGCCCGCACGCGCTCCCAGACGAAGTGCAGCTTCCACCACCAGTGGTGTTTGGTCTGCGAGAAGCGCGCCTCGCGGTAGTGGCCGAACGAGTCGGGGAACTCGGCGTTGAGGCAGCCCAGGCGCAGCGCCGCCGCTTTGCCCACGTCGCGGGGGCAGTCGCGGGGGTCGTGGCCGGGGAACTCGCGGGGGTACAGCTGGACGCTGAAGGGGAAGAAGACCTGCAGCACCGGGCAGAAGTCCACGCCGGCCGCCAGCCGGTTCAGCTCCTCGGCCCACAGGTCGTGGCTCAGCACCAGCAGCACGTTCTCCACGCCCGCCGCGCGCCGCAGGGACTCGAGCAGCAGCCGCAGGTGCTCGGCGCGGTCGTGCACCTGCACCACCAGCACCACGTCGGGGCCGCCGGGCCGGGCCGGGAAGCGCCCCGCGTTGCGCAGCGGCTGGTCGAAGTTGAGGCGGTAGACGAGCGAGCGGTAGCTCAGCGTGCCGTTCTCCGCGCCGGCGGTCGGGGCGGCGGCGGAGGCCGAGGCCGAGGCGTTGCTGGCGCCGGCGGGGCGGCGCGGCGCTTCGCTGACCCGCGGCGGCTCTCCGGTGCCGCCCCGCTGCTGCGGCTGCTGCTGCCTCCGCCGCCCGCCCGTCCCCCCGCCTCCCCACAGCACCAGCGCGCAGGCCGCCAGCGCCAGCGCCAGCAACAGCACCTTCCGCTTGTAGATCCGCAGCCTCATCCTCCCGCCGCCGGCGGCCGCGCTGCCGCCGGCGCCGCCGCTCCCGCTCCCCGCTCCGCGCGTGTGCGCGCCGCCGCCGCCCCACGCTCACACGTCGCCGCCCGCCATAGGGCGCCCGCGTCCAACGCCGCCGCGTCTTCATTGGCCGCCGGCGACGCCATTTTGAGAGGGGCTTCCGGCGGGGCGGAGCTGCGTGCGTCCGTCTGTGTGTCTGTGTGTGTGTGTGTGTCTGTCTGCGTGTGGGGAGCGGGGTCCGATCGCGTTGCCCGGGGAGATGAGGGAGCACCGTCCGTGGAGCCGCTCGAGCGGTGGATCCTAACGAGAGGTCTTTCCCAGCCGTACCGATGGGACGATACACCACACGCACAGAGCAGTTTCAGCATTTAATATCACAGAACGGTACAGGAACGTTTAAAATACCGGAGTGAAGAAGCCTTTACACATCGGAGTGAAGAACTCCCGGGTCTTTCTGACATCACCATTACACACCAGGAACCCCCAGCGTGGGATTCAATCTGCACAACGCCCAAGGAGACAAAGCACAGCTCGTGAGTTTAGAAAAGGTGTTTCTATTACAAAGAGATACAAATAGTTCAGTAAAAAAACAACAACAAAAGGCCCCTTTTAGAAGCACAGGCAGTAAGGAGAACCCGACTGAGTACATTCTCATTCAACGAGCATTTCTTGCTCATGGCAGAGGCTCCAGCAGCAGTTGGGCACCGCGTCCCTGCACGCAGGGCTGCGACACAGAGAACCTCCAGCAGCTCCTGTGAGAACAGGGCTGTCAGTGGTCGGCGCTGCTCTGCAGGTACCTGTCCAGGAACTGGGAATAGCAGCCCAGAGAACAGAAGTAGCAGATGATGGGCGCCTCCGTGCCGCCCATGTTGTCCACCAGGACGACGGTGTGAGCCACGTGGTGCAGGTTCATGGTCACCGTCAGCTGAATGAAGCTGCTCAGGCAGGCGCTCCCGCACTGGCAGGTCTTGGCCACTTCCAGATCTTTGCAAAGGTGGGAAGGCAGCAGCTGACAACCGTATGGGATTCTGTTGGACAAGAGCAGGAGGTGAAATCAATCAGTGTCACTCAAACACAGCGGTGCTGCACGCTGTCAGTGCCAAAGTGAGACCATCCCCAGCACAAAGCTGAGATGTGCCGCTTTCTGAGGGAGCCACAGATACCACATGGCTGTGTTTCTGACCCCCAAGTGCCAAGGATTTGACCTCCAGAAAACACTGCACCAAGAAGCAGGGATTCCCACAAATCACAGCAGCCTGAATCATAGTGTCAGGGAATTAAGAGAGAAATGGATGTGAGAAGATGAAGCAAAAATGCACCCACGGTAAATGCTTGCCCTGCCCTCTCGTCAGCCAGGCAGGTCACCCAGCTGAGCCAGGTACCCCCGAGGCTGCTGTCATTCTGACATGAGGAAGCAGCATCCCAAACCTGCAGGGTGCACAGAGGTAGAAGTGAGCCTTCTATGCTGCTCTTGAGAAATTAAGGCTCTCTTGTTAAGGTGTTGTTGTCACCGACACAACAGAATCACTTCAGTTTAAACTCGCAGCAGAGTGGCACTGCTTTTGGGGCACACAACAAGAATTTCTGTGTGCTGCGTTAACTTCCAGGTGTGTGGAAGCCACCAGCTGTCACGCAGGACTGGCAGAGTAAGTCTGACTCATATCACTACACCTACGTGTCCCATTCTTTCAGCGTGCCATCATTCACACAGGTCAGGCTCCTGTGGTTTTTGTCACCAGCTCAATTTCAGGACATCCTTTTTTCCAGTCAGGACAAACAATCACAGCTCTGGTGCTTGCCCAGAATGCCACTGCGAAGGTTGATTTCCAAGTGTTTGCTTTTGTGTCATTTTTTTCCTTTCTCAAGGTTTTCACAGCTTATAGTCACTCCTGTTTCTTCCTCTGTTAATTCTCATACCCAGTGAACACAGAATGCCTGTTGCCTACCTGCTACTTTTTTCTGGGGGGGAGAGGGAAGAAAGCCCTGCACACAGTGCCCCACAGCGTTCCTTCCCTCAGTGCTGCTGTACCAGTCACAGCACGCTGCCAGTGGTGCTCCCACAGATCTGAGCAGGTGCTGATTCCATTGCCCCCACCTTCCTGAGCCTCCTGCAGCAGAAAGCAAAGCACTGCAAGCCCACTGTGATTTATGCAAGGTCAGAAGTGGGCAAGTTTTGAACCTGAACGCTTGGCTGCTCACCTCATCTTCAGGGTGTGCCCCGTGTGCCTGCAAACACCTGGAGCACGGACTGCTGAGCAATCAGCCCAAGATTGCTGGGCTCTCCCCACCCCAAGGCAGGAACGGGCACACCAAGCAGGTTAGGAGAACCTCAGGTCTTTTATCTCACCACCTGTCTGTACCCGTGACTCTCTTCCACTGTCTCTCTGCCTTTCCACCCAGAAGAGCAGAGTGGGGATGGCAACAGACGGTACCACAGGCAGGGGCACACAGTGAGAGCTGTAAGTGGTGTGAGGGCAGGGGAGAGGAGAACAGACAACAGCAAACCCAGCAGCCTGGGCAGCAGGGCAATGACTTACTGGAATGCCTCTTTCTAACACTGCTCAGCTTCTGCACCACGCAAAGCAGCCTGACCTCAATGCTGTGTGGCACAGGGTAATGTTCTGCCAATGCTGTTCTCATATGGGGACAGCTACGGGCTGGATATTCCCACGTGGTTTTAGCATAGTTTAATATGAGCACAAGATGAAGGGCAAGCATGTTTGAAAGCTATTTCCAAGCCAGAGCCCAACAGAAAACACGACCCAAGCCATAAAATCTGCTGTAACACAAGAGGACAAGCTCCTGCATACAAAGAGCTGGAAGCAGTTCAGGATTATAGAACTGAATCTTTTCCTATGGCTGGGCAAGAATATTCTGTTATGGTGCCCTCATCCTGTGGATACAACTCATTTCAATCTACAGCATTCTCTAAATGCTACCAAGCTCCCAATTTACTGCTGGAACTGGTGGTATCCCAGATAATAATGGCATTAATTTATGAGCAGAATTCAAAGCAACTTGAGCATTGTGAAGAGCAGTTCCCACTAATGGGAAAAAAAACAAACCAGGGAAGCTGAGTGGGTTTGAGACAGAGGTGAAACTTGTGCCCATCATGCTACCCTTACCTGTAATTTACAGTAGCTCTTGCAGCACACTCTAATAAAGTCAATGGTATTTTCAATTGTATGTTGGGAAGAAGGGGATTGGGCTGTTCAAAAGGATTTCCAAAGAGATCCAAGTTCTCAAGACAGAGTTTCCTAAAATTGCTGGGCAGGAAGGGCAGTTTGTTTCGAGCTGCTGACAGAAAGCGCAGATGATCCAACTGGCCAATCTTGAATGGCAACCTGATCAACTCATTGTCATCCAGATTTAAATTAACAAGTTCTCGCAGCTGGCAGAACTGAATTGGGAGTGCTTTAATTTTGTTCTGGCTGAGGTCCAAGCACTGGAGAGATTTCTGAAGGGTAGAGCTGCACAGAGCACTGCTGAAGGACTCCAGGTGATTGTCGTGCAGGTTCAGCTCCTGAAGGAAGACCAGCTCACCGATGGTGGCTGGCAGCTGCTTTATGTGGTTGTGACTCAGGTCTAATTTTCGCAGCTTCTTCAGACACAGCACACGCGTGTCGATCCGAGCCAGTTTGCAGTACGAGGCTTGGAGGTGTTCGAGGGAATAGGGGAAGCTCTTGGTGAGAGGATAGTCCCTTTTGGAAGTGATGATCATTTTTGTTTTAGGCTTCTCAACTTCTGAGGTCTTGGCTGGTACCAAAGCTGAGAGTGGGAGAGCAGCGACGTCGGTCTGTTGGTGAGCCAGTCTCAGAGCTGAAAGGAAAGTCTTTAGATTGCTGACATTTGCCTGCAGGAAAACACGAGCATGGCATTAAAGGTTCATTATTCTTGCACTCATCTGTACAATAACTTCTGGAACTATTTTGTGCAGACAGAGATCACAGAATGGCCTGGGTTGCAAAGGAGCACAGTGCTCAACCAGCTCCAACCCCCTGCTGTGTGCAGGTCGCCAACCAGCAGCCCAGGCTGCCCAGAGCCACATCCAGCCTGGCCTTGAATGCCTGCAGGGATGGGGCATCCACAGCCTCCTTGGGCAACCTGTTCCAGTGCCTCACCATCCTCTGGATGAAAAACTCCTTCCTAATATCCAACCTAAACCTCCCCTGTCTCAGTTTAAAACCATTCCCCCTTGTCCTATCACTATCCACCCTTGTAAACACTCATCATCAGGTGATACCAGCTCAGCAGGGCGATGAAAGGGGAAACAATTCAGGCTCATTCCACTGATGTGCTGTTTACAGTATTTAAGAACAAACGGCATACAAAACAAACCTCTCTGAATAGCACAGATCCACCACACTCTGTGGGCACTCAGAAAAGGAACAAAGGACAGAACTCTCAGCTAAATAGAAAGTAAGAAAAACAGCCCCACACACTGTGATGCTCCTAACCTGCAAGGTGATTGAAGGACAGTTTACACCAACACGTGGAGGGAAAGCAAAGACTTAATTAACCCATGCGCATCTACTTATTCTGATGAGATATCCTCCTGAGAGGGGGGAATTGCACATCTAAAGCTTGGTTCTGCAGGACTGCTCACATCTATCATCTCAGCCAGCCTAAAACACATCACAGAATCCTAGAATGGCCTGGGTTGCAAAGGAGCACAGTGCTCATCCAGTTCCAACCCCCTGCTGTGTGCAGGTCGCCAACCAGCAGCCCAGGCTGCCCAGAGCCACATCCAGCCTGGCCTTGAATGCCTGCAGGGATGGGGCACCCACAGCCTCCTTGGGCAACCTGTTCCAGTGCCTCACCACCCTCTGGCTGAAAAACTCCCTCCTAATATCCAACCTAAACCTCTCTTGTCTCAGTTTAAAACCATTCCCCCTTGTCCTATCACCATCCACCCTTGTAAGCAGAGGGTGAATAGAGATAGGACATACAAGGCAACTCTCCCCAACCACAGGCAGAGCTGTCATGCTCCCAAGTAAAGAGCAAACCAAAGTGGAAAGGAAGGAGAAAAAGTACTCCACATCTGTAAAGACCAAGTAAAACAAATCACCGATGGAATGAAGTTGCAGGCAATATTTCTTGGCTCTCTTGGTGTGAGAGCCAAGAGCTAAACACACTGGGATGTATAAGTAAGTTTACACTGTTTACATGAGTTGAAAATAAGAGTACTTTGTGTTCTGGGTGTTTAAAACAGGTTTCCTCCACAATACCTACATAAAAGTGCTATAATGTCTCTAAGAACATGTTGAGAAAAACACCAAGACAAACATGCAGGAAAAAAAGCATTCAGAAAGTAATTTTCTGCCACAAGTCCAATACTTTCCCAATGGAAAAGATATCAGAATACTGAATTAGTGTGCTTCAGCACCACACAAGTCCTGTGTTCCAGAGTTAAACGAGAGATGAAGGAAACAGGAGATTATGGAGCTGTCAGACCTTGTGTGCAGTGCAGCAGACCCGCTGAGGGCAAAAAGCCCAACACAGACCCGCAAAATACACTGCCCCATCCCTGGAGGCATTCGAGGCCAGGCTGGATGTGGCTCTGGGCAGCCTGGGCTGCTGGTTGGCGACCTGCACACAGCAGGGGGTTGGAACTGGGTGAGCACTGTGCTCCTTTGCAACCCAGGCCGTTCTATGTGTGCACCCCACCCACCTTACTGAGGCACACATCCACGGGGGGCTCCTTCAGTCTCACGGTGGCTTTGCCCTCCTCCACGAAGCGGGTGAAGAACCGCTCCACGTTGTCCCGAACCTGCAGAGGAACAGCGGGCGTTGAGCAGGGCGGGGAGGAAACCCGCGCGGTCCTCCAGCCCTCAGCCTCACCCGGTAGCAAACTCCAGGCCGGTTCCGCGCCGTGCAAACCATCAGGCACACGCCGCCCCGCGCCCGGCCGGGCTCGCGGCCGAGGGAGAGCAGAGCTCTGGTGCCGCGACCGCGGCCCCGCAGCCCGCAGGTGGGCAGCAGCCGGCTCACCACCTCCACATCGCACTGCAGCCGCATCGCCGGCCGCTCCTCCCCTCCCTTCGCCTTCCCTTCCCGCCTTCCCGCCTTTCCGGAAGGGCGGGAAGGGAAGGCGTGGGGAAGGGAGGAGCGGCCAGAGCTGCAGCGCCGGGAGCGAGCGCCACCTAGCGGCGGGGCGGAGCGGGAATCGTGGGGCCAAAGAACCGCTTTTCTAACCGCCCCGCTTGGAAAAGCCCTCTGATATCCCACCCCCACACTGTGTCCCTCAGTGCCACATCCTGCGATTCTTGAGCACCTCCAGGGACGGTGACTCGCACCTGCGGTACGGGGACAGGCTGAGAGTGCGGTGTGGTGATAGAACAAGAGGAGATGGCTTGGAAAATAAAAAAAATAAAAATAAAAAAAGAAAAGGGAGATGGAGATTACGCAGCTGTACGATTTGCTCTCAGCCAGTAGGAGGCGCTGCAGAGCCTGCAGTGGCGCGGTGCTGCCAGCAGGAGGCGCTGCGCGCACGAGGCAGTACTGGGGGGTAGGGGGTCGCGGGTGGGCAAAAGGGTTGCGTTGGGCGGGCAAAAGGAACCCGCGTCTCTCTGTGTTGCCCAGGCTACGCTGCAGTGGCTATTCACAGGCGCGATCCCGCTACTGACCGGCACGGGAGTTTTGACCTGCTCCGTTTCCGACCTGGGCCGGTTCACCCCTCCTTAGGCAACCTGGTGTGCCTCGGCTCCCCGGGGCTCACCATATTGATGCCGGCCTTAGCGCGGACGCCCGCTCGGCATAGCGCACTGCAGCCCAGAACTCCTGGGCTCAAGCGATCCGGCGGGCTCAGCCTCCCGAGTAGCTGGGATTACAGGCGTGCGCCACCGCGCCCGGCAGCGGCTCCACTGAAACGCCGCTCCTATAACTCTGCTCACCGCTGACGTCACGTCGCGGAGGGAGGGGGGAGCGGCACGCTCTGCGCACGCGCTGCCCTCCGCGCTCTTGCGCCTGTGCTCTGTGCGGTGTGAGGGCCGCGCCGCGGTGCAGGGCGGGAAGCCGCGCAGGGTTGATTAGCGCATGCGCGGGCCGCCATCTTTCTTTCGTGGCTCGGAGCGCGGCAGGCAGCATGGGGCACCAGCAGCTCTACTGGAGCCATCCCAGGAAATTCGGCCAGGGCTCCCGCTCGTGGTCGGTGTTCGTCCCGGGGGTGGGCGGGGTTTTTAGGACTGTTGTATCGCTGTGTCCTTTTCTCTCTGGGTCTCCCTCCTCGCTTCGCGCCGCCATTACCCGCCCTGACCGCTCCCTTTTCTCTCCGCAGCCGCGTGTGCTCCAACCGCCACGGCCTGATCCGTAAGTACGGGCTGAACATGTGCCGGCAGTGCTTCCGCCAGTACGCCAAGGATATCGGCTTCATCAAGGTGAGCGCTGGGGCTGCGTTGGGCTGGGAGGGCTTTGCGTTTCCCTGCTGGTGCCTCATGCTCTTGTCGTTCTTTTGCAGCTGGACTGAGCGCTGGCAGGATGAGGCTGTCACCAGCGGATCCTGCGGCTTCCTCGGGCCTCCCCGTCCCACCTGCAGCGTCTTGGTGTAGCCTCTCTCAATAAATGGTCTCCCTGCCCCATTTATCTGTGTCTGACTGCTTTCTGTGACTGTTTTTGTGGTTTGTATCCCATTACCATGCCTGTTTTAGGAGGGCTAGGTGCTGTATTGGCTTAAATGGGCCTGCCTTGGTCTTTTAGGCTTTAGGCAGACAAAAGCAAGTGTTGCCTTAGTAGTACTTTTGAGCCGTAGGGATGCAGCCTGCCTGCTTTTAGCTGCTTGGTGACTCTCATGTCTTCTCTCCTTAAATCAGGGGCTCCTCGGGGTCTGTTGCTGCCCTGGTCTGGGTTGGTGTGTTTCATAGAATCCTTTGAGTTGGAAGGGACTCCTAAAGGCCATCTGGTGTTGCTCCCTGCAGTGAACAGGAACCCCCACAGTCCCATCAAATGCTCAGACCCCGTCCAGCCTGACCTTTTGTTTCCAGACACAGGGTATCACCTCCTCTCTGGCAGCCTGTCAGTGTCTCACTGCCCTTACAGAAACAACAGAACCCTTCATCCTTACATTCAATGGAAATATTCCTCAGTTTGAAACCATTTCCTGTTGTACTGCCACAATGTGTTTTGATGAAGAGTATGTCTCCTTTCTTCCAACTCCCCTTTAAGTATTGAAAACCCTTTCTAAGGTCTCCCTGCAGCTTTCTCTAAAGGTTGAACAGCCCCAGCTCTCACAGCCTGCCCTTACAAGGGAGGTGTTCCATCCCTGAGATCATTTTTGTTGCCTTCCTCTGGATGTGCTCCAACAGATGTTTGCCTTTCTGGGTGTGGTGGGAATCCTTACATTTCCCTCACAGAGATAGTTCCGACAGAGGTAGAGGGATGTCTTCAATTCATACAGGTTCCACTGGTGTGCCAAGTTCTGTTATTTCTGACTTAGAAATCATTCCCAATGTTTGGGGAGGGTGCCCATCTCTAGGTAGAATTTGCCACTTTGGGGTGGCCTTATAATTAACTTTCAATTTGGATTGAAACTGTCTGTCAGGAGGCTGTTCTGCTATCCAGGCTGTTTTCTCTTCTGAAGTTATTTTGCTCTGCATGAAGTTACTGAGCAGCTGAACGGTGCAGTTATACTTGAATTGGCAAATGGACCAATACTTTCCAGCCGAGTGCCCTGAATTAGTTAGGGAATCCTCTTGGTCTTTTTTTTCTCATCCAGTGACTGTTAAATGAAACTGAACAAACTGGAGTAGTGTTGGAGGGATGGGGACGTATCCCAGTGCTGGTGGCTGCAGTATTTGTTCCGTGTGCTATTAAAGCCTTGCTGCTGAGGTGGAGAAGGACAGCAGACCCTGACCTTTACATCTCTCTGAATTGTGGAGGAGTCTTGTTCAGGTTTCTGTGTGGAAGGAAGCAGATTGGGATGTGACAGATCCTGTGGTCACAAGATCATGGAGCTGTCAAGCAAGCAGACGTGCCTGACATCATGGCTTGTAGCCTCTGGTGATCTTTAGCATCCTGCTAGGAACCTCTGACAGCGTGTGGCTGTTGAGCAGGAGATTGAGGTGTGTCTGCAGCAAAAGCAGAAAGGCTGTGAGGGTAATGTTGCAGGTTGGTAGCAATAGCATAGGGTGTTCCAGCCTCTCTCCCAATAGCTGGCCAGATAAATTTCTATTGCAGTGTGCTGCTGTGGTCAGTCACTAAGAGTGGTTTAGGAATTACCTGAAGCTAGCTTGAATCTTGGTTGAGTCTTGGTAAGTAACACCAAGTGTGCAAAAGTGAGTTAAAGCAACCAGCAGGGTTAGCATATTTTCCCCCCAAGATGCATTGCTATCTGGAGAACTGCTGTGCTATTTTCATTGCAAGGGGACTAAACCTACCGTGAGCTACAGGGAAGGAGCAGGTAGTTCTGGGACACTAAACAAGATCAATTAATAGCAAAATCCTGATACAAACATTGAAAGGTGGCTGTGTGGAGTTGTGAGAAGATTCCCATCTTGCCTTTGCCTCAAGGCAATAACGCATCAGACTGAGCACATTCCCTCATGGTTCTGCACATTTTAATAATGCACCAGCTCTCCAAATGTCATGCAGACCATCTTGCATGATTGTTAACCAGATGTGTTGAGCCTCCTGCAGCCTGAGATAGTGATGTCTGAGGATCCAAATGAGCTGGGAGGAGCTGGAGGGGCCCTTAAGTGGAAACTTCTCAATGTAAAACATTTAGATCCATGGGTGGCTGGTGCAGGGAATTGTGCAGCTCCAGCACTGCTGGGGCTCTGGGCCTGGGAGCTGAGCACTTGTTAGCTGTGTGATGGAAAATAGTAATAAAGAAAGCTCTGTACCAATAGCTGCCCAGTGGGGATGCCTACCGAAAAGCATATTCCTACCTGAAAACAGAACTAAAAGATGATTTTGAATTACTTTGTACACATTAAAACAGCTACGTTGTCACCTGGTAATTTGGTAAATACGAAATGTTCTTGCTTTGTTTCTATTCTGCTGCTCCCATCTTTTAAGCCTACTGGGAAGGTGGTGTAGCACAAACTGTGATGTCTTTATACCTACTGCTGGGTATTTATTGCCCAATATATAGAGAATGCTAGGTGCCAAAAGCTGGAGTTTGCTGAGCTCATTGTGAAAATTGCCTTTTTTCTCTTCCTAAAGTTGATGGTTACTCTGAAGGTGCACAGATGTGAAGCTGAAACTTACTTGGAAGCAAAGTGATTTATAAAGAGCTGCGGATTCCCCTAAAGAACAGGTAAAATCAAAGCAACTTTAAGGACTTTGCATTAATAGTGAACAACTAATACATGTTTTCCTGTAGGGAAATAACATTGCCTAGTAAAAGCTACTGATAGCTTTGCTTTGAAAAAGATGAAGCTCCAATTGCTGAAATAGAGTTTATGTGGGATTTGGAGTATAGGAAAAAACACCAAATTGCATTGGATTATGCACCTGATAAAATCTGTGATTATCAGAGGCTCTGAGAGGAATTTGCAAAGCTTTAGGTAGAACATTGGCTTTTGAACTCACCCCGAGGCTAGAAAAATGAAGCTGCCTGACATGCTCAGATAGGAAAAATACAATTCCTTCAGGTAGGCTGCAGCAGCGCAGGTGCTGTGGTGTTCTCATGCCTCAATGGCCTCCTGCACAGCTTCCCTGTCCACAAACAAAGCTGAAGCCCAACCCATGGAGATGCTGCATGGCAGCAGTTGGGTGTAGGAGCAGGCTGAAGGTGGCCTTTGGGCTGTTTTCCTGCTTGTAGCATCTTGGAATGTGTGCCAGGGATCTCTGTCACCTTGGCTAGTTCCAGTTCCAGTTCCTTGCCTCAGTGACTCTGAGGGCTGCTCCGGTGTCAGTGCGGGACGCTGTCAGAGCTGCAGTGATTCTCAACCTGAATATTCATTGGTATGGCCACTGCAACCTATCTGAGTTATAGCTTTCTTATTAGAAACAGCTGATTCTTCTGCTGCTGCTGCTGCTTGAAGATGTCTTTTGAAGATGTTTTTTTTTCACTCAGAGGGTGGTGAGGCAGTGGAACAGGTTGCCCAAGGAGGCTGTGGATGCCCCATCCCTGCAGGCATTCAAGGCCAGGCTGGATGTGGCTCTGGGCAGCCTGGGCTGCTGGTTGGCGACCTGCACACAGCAGGGGGTTGGAACTGGATGAGCACTGTGCTCCTTTGCAACTCAGGCCGTTCTAGGATTCCATGTCTGCACTTGTGTGGACTTGTGTGCACTTCTACTTCTCCAGACACAGCTCTGAGTGACCATGGCAGGGTCCTGTGCCCATGCTGTGTCTATCACCAAACCAAGGTGCTGGGTGCCTGTGTCCCTGTGTGCAGATGTCACCGCAGCCACCAGGCTCCCACAGCAGCAGCTTGTGTTAAAGCAGAAGCTAGGTGGCATCGTCTGCCCGCTGGATCTGCAGCTTCTGGGCAGAAGCAGTTCTGCAGAGCCTTCTGCCAAAGCTGGCCAGGAGTTCTGCTTTTCTCATTGTGACATGAGAACCGAATTTTCAATTCTTGCCTTGAGGCTGTGCAGAGGGGCATCATCTGAGCTGGCACCACAAATACTTGTAAAACTGGAGGCATTAATTTATGAATAAATTTTGGAAAAGTCTCAGCCCTCACCTGTGTGTCACTTAATGTGCTTCAGTGCTTGGATGTTGCTCTTCTATACGCCCTGTGCTTGGGGGCCAGCACTGCTCCCACCACAGCACCCAGCCCAGCCTAACAGCAGGTTTGGGTGAAATACACTTCTCACCCTGATTTCTGCAGATGGCCAACACCAGGCAGGCTGACCTGCAGTGCTTCTCACCTATTGCAGGCTCTTGGTTGGTGACTTTGTTGGCCCCTGATCCATCCTAGCACCTGGAGGAGCCCTTGCCTGTGTGTGCATCACCCTTCCTCATCCCTGCTCCCCTTCATGGTACAGTGAGATGAATGTCTGGAAAAGCCCAGGCAGATGGGATCTGGCTTGCAGTGTGGGGAGCAGAAGTGCTGCTAAATAAAACATTTTCAAAGCCTGGCATTAGGCATCAGTGGCTCTCTAATTCGCGACGTTTGTTGGGATTGTGTGTTTGTTGCAGACAATGTTTATTTATGGCATGTAAAATCTATTTCAATCAAATAATTTCCATAACTGAATATTTATGCCAACACCCACTGAATGCTCCTTGACTAAACTGAAAACTATTTATTCAGTTATAAATGTTTACTCGTTTAGTGTTAAAACTGCTTTAAACAAACTTAAAAATCAAATCGACATCTTCCCCGCTAGCAGGATTTTCACTTTATTCCAGGCATTCCCTTGCTGAGCAATGGATAATGTTTTATTACAATTTCAGTTTAAGGAGCCTCTGTGTATTAGTGTCCTCTAATGGCACTGATGTTTGGACTCTGAGAGCAAAAAAGCTGTTGCTGTTCCCAAATATGTTGGTCATTTTGAGGCCAGGTCAGGTAAAATGGCACTTTGTTGCACCAAATGCTCAATGTTGTCTTATAAAATGGGCATCGCAATGTAAAAAGGACATAAAGCTGTTAAGGAGCATCCAAAGGAGGGCCGCAAAGGTGGGGAAGGGTCTGCAGTGCAAGGGGTGTGAGGAGATGCTGAGGGCCCTGGGTTTGTTGGGCCCAGAGCAGAGGAGGCTGAGAGGAGGCATCATGGCGGCTGCAGCTCCTCACAGGGAGCGGAGGGGCTCTGCTCTCTGTGGCAGCAACAGGGCCTGAGGGAATGGCATGGAGCTGTGCCAGGGGAAGCCTGCGGGGGTTAGGGAAGGTTCTGCCTCAGCGGCTGTGGCTATGGAGTGGGCTCCCCAGGGTAGTGGGCACAGCCTGGAGTTGCTTCGGCTCGGAGGGCACTGGGACACTGCTCTCAGAGAATAGGGTGTGGGTTTAGGTGGTGCTGTGTGGGGCTGGGATGGACTTGGTGATCCCTGTGGGTTCCTTCCAGCTTGGATTTTAAAGGGAAGCCTGCTTGCATGGCTGGTGTGCTGAGGAGAGCTTATAGATTCATAGGATCATTAAGGTAAATTCACCCAGTAATAAGACTGGAGGAATGCAAACAAGTTCAGCCCATTTGGGGCTTTGAGTTAATACAGATGTCAAATACTTTGTTCAATATCTCTAAATTTCCCAAGCCAGCAGACATTTTCCTCCTTTACAAATGCATTTATAATAGATTTTACAGAATCATAGAATCATTAAAGTTGGAAAAGACCTCTAAGATCACCAAGTCCAACCATTCACTGTCATCAATATTGCCCACTGCCCACGTCCCTCAGTGCCACATCCCCACAGGTCTGGAACACCCCCAGGGATGGTGACCCCACCACTCTCTGGGCAGCTGTGCCACTACCTGACTGCAATTTCAGAGAAGAAAAGTTTCCTAATATCCAACCTTTGTCAGCTAAATTCACAACATAACTCTGTCCCAAATACCCATAATCGATTATGTTTGAATATAAATTAACCTCAGTGAAACATCATCAAATGTATTGAAACACCCCAGACCTGTGGCATGATGAATTCCTGCATGATGAATTCCTGCAACACAGTTATACGGAGCTCCACTCTTTCCCTGTCTGAGGGTTTTGGTGGCCATTCTTAGGGACTGTGTGCTGCCAAGTGTGGTATAGCTGCTATCCTTGTCTGCCTTTGTCTCCTGTGTAAAGCAGTACTCTTGCTGACTTTGGAATGATCTCCCCTTTTTCCCTTCCTCTTTAGTCACAAATCAGGCAAAACTCCGTAGGATCAATAGTTATGGTTATGAAATCAAGAAAAGAATGGATCATCATGGACAAGGGGGAATGGTTTGAAACTGAGAAAGGGGAGGTTTGGGTTGGATATTAGGAGGAACTTTTTCCCCCAGAGGGTGGTGAGGCACTGGAACAGGTTGCCCAAGGAGGTTGTGGATGCCCCATCCCTGCAGGCATTCAAGGCCGGGCTGGATGTGGCTCTGGGCAGTCTGGTCTGCTAGTTGGCGACCCTGCATGTAGCAGGGGGTTGGAACTGGATGAGCATTGTGGGCCTTTGCAACCCAGGACATTCCATTCTATGATCTTTATGCCTTGCATGGAGAAGTGCTGCCTTTGCTCTATTCCTGCAGCTTACTTCCCCTCTGGGTGTCCGCCATCCCCGGGACAGTGCTGCCTGCTTCAGTGCTTCAGTGTGACAAATCTGCTCCAGCTGCACCTGAGCTCATGGCAGTCCCATCTAATGAATTTATCACTGCTCTGCCTGACTTCACACCCCTTTAGCCTCATGCTCTTCTTCCCTGCAGAGAATGAGCTTACTTGTGAAGCCACCCAGCACAGCAGGCAGTGATTTGCCGCTGTCAAAACTTTGCACACAACTTGCTCAGCTTTAGGACATGCCTTAATTTAAAACATACCCAATTTTTCTGTGTAAAGGCACAGGAACACCAAAGTGATGGGGATTGGTTTGAAGCTAAGAGCAAGGTGGATGATGACCTCCCTTGGGATCCATTCCAGAGCAGTGGAGCCAGGACAAGCCACGCTCAGCCACAGCTTGGTGCAGTCCTATTCGTCCTGTGGATTTAGGGACCTCAATACTGATGAACAACCACATGCTGGAGCGTGGGAGCTGCTGTTGTGCCTGCAGACCCTTGTCTTGTGCTCTCCTTGCTCCCTAAGGTGGTCTGTAACAAATTATATGCTGTTAGGGTTTTTTTTCTCTTTCTGAGCAAGCAGTATCTTCAGTTCTCTTTTTACTGTGTGATACATAACTAATGCAGCTGAAGGATGTACTCTGGTTTGGGAGTCTCTGTGCCTTGGGGTGTTGGAAGACCACTGTACACCCTGTGGGTGCACAGCCTGATGTGGCAGAATGTCATGGAGAAAGGGCTCAGATGCTGGATCTCATTAGTTTTAATTTTCACGTGTCTAGTGGAAGGGAGAATAAGTGATGGGAAAGAAGGGAGCTTCTGGGCTTGGCCTGGCTGGAAGGGGTGAGCTGCTTTAATGAAGGTGAAAAGCCAATTAGTTTTAAGTCACTGCAGTGTGAAAGATAGAAGGGCTGAAATAAAAACTGATGTATTTCCAGGAGGTGGAGTGTAGTGTCTGTGGGCAGTGGCAGTGGGGCCTTCTGGAGATGGTGCTAAGGAGTAGGGTTTACTGCTCAAAGAAATCCTCATTGGTCTTAGTCAAAAAAGAGGCAGAAGTGTGATAGGCAGTAAGCTTGGTTGCTATAAATCCAGCTGAAAGAATGATGCAAACAAAAGGGGAAAGGCTGAAATGGAGAATGAGTTCCACCAGGGCAGCTGTCACCAGGTGTGCTGGGGAGGGTGGCTGTGCTCAGCTGCCTCAACCTGGGAGCTGATAGAAACAGGATGGAAAACTGATCTGGAAATAAACTACCTAAAAAAAAATGTTCTGAGATAACTGGAATGGATGTATGGGTATCAACGGGGCTGTGGTGGCGGGTTCCAGGGAAAAGCAAAGTCCTACTCCAGTGCAGATGCAGGGATCAAGGTTTGAAGCTGGTTCAGCACTGCTGATTTTATTTAGATCTTTGCACTAATGAAGGAAAGAAACACCTGGAAGGCCGGTAACACAGATCAGACATCAGCAATCACAGAATCACAGAGAATCCCAACTTGGAAGGGACTCATAAGGGTCATCAAGTCCAACTCCCGGGAATGATGTGATGAAGTAGGTTGTGGCCAGGGATGTGGATGGGTTCCTCTCCATCTTCAGCCCTATGGATCTGTCCATTCTTTCCTAACACTTACAGCATAATACTGTTTATAAGGAATATCGTAAGGGATGTGGACATCCCTTACGACCATACACTCAATTCATTTCCCAACAAAGACCAAGTGCTTTAAAAGAACGACTGTTTGATGGCTCTGGGGGCACCTCATTGCAGCCGTTCTGATGAACAATGAAATGTTATTCTGCTTAGAGGTGCAGCACACAAAGCCCTGGCTGCCATCACTGGGATGCACAGTGTGATGCATCCATGTCCCAGCACCAGGCTTCTCCTTGCCACAAAGCCTGTCCTCTGATCAGGGGAGTGCAAATTACATTTTATCAGCTATAACATACGGGAAAAATTATTATCAGCACAGGAAAAGAAGATTAGCATCTTGCCTGGAGGCAGTGTATGAAGATTTTGCAGATACAGTTGTACCTCCTAAAGTCAGCTTTCTGGGAACAGTGGGGAGATACTGCTCATCCTATACCAAATAAAACGGTGCCATTTTTCATCGTACCTCGCAGGTAACACTCTTTTTTTGAGATGGTCCATCTGTGAGCTGGATATTTCTAGAGCCAAACTTCTTTTCAGTGCTCACTGAGGAGCCATTTACCTCTATTTTTGCTCAAAGTTTTTTGGCAGAAGGAAAATCCCACCTTTCTCGCACAGCTGATGTACTGGGGCCACTTCCAAGCACGGTTGTAAACTCACCTTGATCTGGGGCTGGCTTTGGACCTGAACGCTCAGAAGCAGGAGGAAGATGATGTAAATCATGGGGATATGCTTTTGGTTGCCTTGGTGCTCGTGCTATAGACTATCTGAGACCAGCAGTCGTACCTCTCTTTTCAGCTGAAACATCTGGTTTAGGATAGGAATACTTTTATTTTCTGCTGCAAATGGTGTAAAAGCATGAATGCCAAAGCAGAGCTTTGCCAGCAGGTTAAAGCCACCCGGGGTCTATCCTGATTCTGCAGGATCAGCGATTTCCATGCAAAAGCAGAGGGCTGTTTGCATGAAAGCTCATGGAACAGCTGCCCAAGGAGGCTGTGGATGCCCCATCCCTGCAGGCATTCAGGGCCAGGCTGGATGTGGCTCTGGGCAGCCTGGGCTGCTGGTTGGTGATCTGCACACAGCAGGGGGTTGGAACTGGATGAGCGTTGTGCTCCTTTGCAACCCAGGCTGTTCTATGATTCTATTATTCTACGATTCTATGATTCTACGACACTGCTCCTCCACAGGAAAGGCCAAAGTGTCTTCAAAGCCTTTATTAGATGGGGAAACCACATAGAAGAGCAAGCACTGCTACGAGCAGAGAAAAAGCCCATGAGTTATTAAGTAAGTTTTGCAACACAAAGCTGTGCGTGGAATCAACTCAGCCAACACTGAAAAGAAGTGGCAGTGACCAAAGGGAGAAAGTGCTCCTTCTTGAGCACTGGTGTTGGAAAGCAGCTTGCTCATGCACGCCTCAGTCACGTAGCAGAATTAGCAGCTTAGCCCCGGGCGATGGCTGGATTGACAAACTGGCCTCTTATGTCCACAGCCTGTTGTGAAAGGAATATTAAAGCTGCGACATCCATAAAACACTGCGTCTGCAGCTGCGATTTGGCTTTATTTCTTTTCAAGAGACGCTGACAGAGTGAGACTAAAAAAAGGGATACTGCATCAAATCCATCTCTCGAAGGACAGGCTGAAAACCACCGAATCTGCAACCGGTAAAGGACGTTTCTGAGGAGTGTTGGTGGGGGCTAAAGAAAGAGCATCCCATGTCCCAGGAGGACAAGGTGGGTGCAGTGGAAAGCGAACAGGTGCTCAGGAGGATGAAGAAGAAGTGCCTTTGCATGCCCAGGTTGTGGGCAGCGGGGACATGTAGAACCATGGAGGTGTGGCACTGAGGGATGTGGTCAGCAGGGTTTGGGTTTGGGGATCTTTTCCAACTTTAATGATTCTGTGTTTCAATGCATGATCCAGAAAGCAGTAACTCTTGATGTTGTCTGTTGTTCAACTTATTCGTTGCATCAGTGAGGGGATGGAGGACGAGGAGACAGTGCTCGTTTCTGGGGTGGTTGAGGAGGAAACAAGTGCAGTCAGCTCACAGAGGAGCAGAAGTTGGCACCGCGCAGCCTCGGGAGCCCCAGCAGAGTCAGTGACTATTTATACATCCAAACAAACATCCCTTAACTGCAGAGCATCTGCCTGAGGATGACATTTATAGAGAGAAACAGTGAAGGGAATTTCAGGTGGTCCATGACAGCGTGTGCTGAAAAGATCTGTTGTCATTTGGCTTCACATCTTTTTCCTGGTTTTCTGCATTTTAGCCCAAGGGCTGTGCTGCTGGAGCCTGACTCTTCTGCAGTGACCTCAACACCTGCATCCCTGGGAACCACTGGGAAACCCTATTGGGTTCCTGCTGGATGGGGGCTCAAATTCTTCCTCATGTGGTATTGGGGCTGCACCCCGCAATCCATCATGGAAACCCCCACTCATTCTTTTACAGTCTTCTGCCTCTGCTTTTTTGGAGGACAACCAGGGAGCTGATAAAAGCAGATGGATCTGTTGTGAGTGGAAACAAATAAAAAACACCAGCAGTGCTGATGGTTTCCCCCCACCTCCCAGGAACACATAAATCTTTAACAAGTGAATGGAGCTAAGTTTGTGCACTGGTGTTAAAATTGCATGAGGAACATTTTCATGCTCTGCGCTGGTTGTGATCTCTGCTGGGCTGACACCCAGCCCTGTGCCACTGCATGGCCCCCAGCTCCAGGGGCACCATTTTCAGCTCTGGTACAGCCCCAAAGCCCCACTTTCATGGGTAAAGCAGGGATTTGGGATCAGAAAAGAGCATCTACTGATGGGGCCATGGCCATGCTGGGACTGGTGCTGGCTGGGGGCACTGACTAGGTCACCCTGCTGGTAACATCCCACCCATGTGGATGCAGTCTTATCCCTGCAGGACTTTTGGCAGGGATTATAAGGTGGTCATGAGCTCAGAATGCTTCTGCCAGGGTTTTCACACTGTCCTCACATGTCTCTGTCCTGCCATATGTGGGAAGTAGGTTCGGGCTGGTGGAATTGGTGATGTTCTAGCAAGAGGTGATGAGCCCACTTTCATAGAATCAGAGTGGGTTGGGAGGATGGATGCTCAGACACTTTTATTCCCATCATTTTGCTATTTACCCTTCAAAGCATGAGAAAAGTGGAGATGAGGGTCCAGCAGCTTTGGGGACACTGGAGAACTACCCCTGCACTCTGCTGCTGCAGCCATTTAGGGGAGCAGTGGCACTCCTTTGAGGAGTTTGGCCGTACGTCTCAGAGGCAAAGGAAGATGCTACATCAGAGGTTGGTGGGGCCATTTCTGAGCAATTTGCAAAACTTGCATTATTTTGGATTGGCTTCATTGCCTTTGTATTTCATGGGTGACCTCAGATGCCCTGGGAGTGGTGACTGGAAGGTGTAATTTGGGGACCCTAGGGAGAGCCCCAAAGGGCTGCCCTTCACCTGGGGTTGTGCAGGGGCTGTAGCTGGGATGGCAGCTGGTGAGGTGTTGGCCCAGGCCAAGATACGGTCAGTGGCATGGGACACTCTTGCAGGATCTGGATTTTGGAGGAGAAGTTGTCAGTAGATGGAGCTGTTTATTAATGTTTCCTGGTAATTTATAGTACAGAAGGAGGCCTCGGTGCTGCATGGAGTCTGCGGTGTTCCTGGCTTTTTGGGAAGGGTCCCAGTCCCAGTTCTGTCCCTGTCCCCACCCTGTCCTCATGTCACCTAGAGCTCTGAGCTGGGGCTGTGCTTCCCTGCCCAGCTGCCCAGGGAAGAAGAGACAGAGCTGAGGCTATGCCCATAGACAGGACGGGATGGGGATGCTGTGGAATACATTATTTTGTGACTCTTGAATGGAAAAAGTATCAGAGCAACCGCATCTCTAAAAACACAATTTGCTCACACAGAAGTGTGATGCACTGGAACAGGATGCCCAAAGAGGTTGTGGATGCCCCATCCCTGCAGGCATTCAAGGCCAGGCTGGATGTGGCTCTGGGCAGCCTGGGCTGCTGGTTGGCGACCTGCACACAGCAGGGGGTTGGAACTGGATGAGCATTGTGCTCCTTTGCAACCCAGGCCATTCTATGGTCCTATGTTTCTATGCTCGCTTTTGGTCATTTCTCAAACTCTTCTTCAATTGAATGACAACCACTCAGCTTTCTTCCCCCCACTTTGTTCAGGACCCATGCCTTGCCCAGCACCAAAGAAGCATCCACTGGGGTCCCTCCACCCCCAGCTCACCCCATAGCCCTACTGCCTCCACTTCCCCTGAGGTGAGTGGCCAAGAGCAGGAGGAGGGCAGCCGTTGGGGCTGGTGGGGATGAACAGACCTTAAGTGCCTGCGGGACCACGCTGCAACAGAGCGTATGGGGTCCTGCTTGGTGTGGGGTGGCAGGAGGCAGCAGGATGCTGTGGTCACACAACATGGTGGGATGGCTGTGGGACAACTGCTCTTGCACACATTTTGTTCTTTGCAACATTTTCTTCCAGATTACACTTTAAGTAGGAGCTGCATCATTACAGTGCGACTCTTATGGCACATCCTCACCATCCGTTGGTGTGCATATGGGACAAGCCAAGGCCAGGCACGTCCTACAGCAGCAGAGCCCTGTTCCTCATATCAGCCAGCTCTATGTGGTGCTGGCATCTGGGAAATTATCCTCGGCTGCCACAACACTAATTTTAATTTTAAAGAAATGAGCCATGAACTGTTGAAAATAATAATTTTCAATATGAACACCTGAGAGGCTGTTGTGGATATCTGCCAATATATTAATTTTATTTTAAACTCCATCAAGCTGAAAATCTGCTTCTTAGCGAGATGGAGAAGAACTGAGTTGAGATGTGGGGGAGGCAGCTGTGGGTGAAAGGAGAGCCCTGCCCTCCTGCCTGCACTGAGATCTGCTATAGAAACACCTCCTGCAAAGAGCAGAAAGCTGGGAAACTGAAAGAGGGAACCACAGATGGGAGAATAAAGAAAATTGTGCAAAATAAAAGGAAGAGCTCTACTGTTATTTGTAGAGTGGTCAAATACTTGTATGTTTTTTTCGTATCTTCAGCACTGAACCTTAGTTCTGCTTACTTTTTTAAGCACTTGCATATTTTGCTGGGAGGATTCACAATGTTTTGTCGTGGCCAAGGAAACAATAGTGGATATTGAATTTAAATATGTAAAGGATGCCGCAGAGGAGCCTGAGGGTCACCCCATGGCCATGACCATGACCACAATAATGCTAGTTGCAAGGAGTAGTACTGCCATGGGAGAGACCTTCATGAGAAGCTATCGAGTCACCTTTGGAGTCTGTAGAAGTGTAACACGGGATGATAATTTAAGTAATTACTTATATATTTACTTGATGTTGGAATAATAGAATGGTTTCAGTTGGAAAGGACTCTTAAAGGCCATCTGGTCCTACTCCCCCACAATGAACAGGGACGCCCACAGCTCCATCAAGTGCTCAGAACCTGACGTTGGGTGTCTCCAGAGATGGGATACCACCACCTCTCTGGGAAGCCTGTGCCAATGCCTCACCACCCTTAGTGTAAAAAAACTTCTTCCTTATATACAGTCTAAATATCCTCTCTTTCACTTTAAAACTATTTTCCCCTGTCCTGTCACAGCACCCCATCTAGTCCCTAGTGGTGTGGAGCCCAACATGGTGTTGGAAGATGTGGAGATGTGTTTCCATGGAGCAGCCAAATCAGAGCTGGATTTTTCTGAGCGTTGATAAAGTGCTGGGGTTGCTGTGGCAACACATTTGGAGGCAAAACAACAACAGAAGGAAACCCAAAACCAAAAAGCAAGATGGGGAGGAAGTCCTAGGAAGGGAGAGCTTAGCGGCAAACCCAAGGTGCTGAGCCTGGGTCTGGCAGTGCATTGCTTGGGCCATTGAAGGGGCATGGGGCTTTGGAGAAGCTGGCTTCATCACTCCCCACGTCCATCAAAGGAAATTGCTTTTTTCTCCCTTTCTTTCCCAGAAGCTGAACAACAAGCTATTGATCTGCATGTTGTGAGATTTTGGCCACCCCACACGGCCGATTGCTGACATTTTTCATGCAGGTTAATCCACACAGAGCTTTTGTCAACATTGTACTGCTGGAATGTTTTGCTTTCTGCTTTTTTTTTTTTTTTTTTAATGAATAAAAACCATACGAGTGTGGTTTGTGAACGATGACGTTCACGAGAGCTTCACCCAATGATGCTCCGCACAGCTTCGGCGCTGCTGAGCGGTTCCAAGCTGTTGCTGGAGGAGCAAAGCAGATTGCTGCCATCCTGAGCAGGTTTCACAGCGAGCGCTGCAGGCTTTTCCCACTTCCATTCCCAGGAGTCCAGTCCCGAATTCCCTGCTCATTTATCTGCTCTTTTCCTAATTCCTCCTGAACGTTTCCCTCTTAGAGTATATAGCAGCACTTAAGAAGTAATGCGTGCTGGAGGGTTTTTGCTCCCAGCTGAGTACCGTTGTATAACTAATGTGATCCTGAGCACTGCTGGTGCCTTTTTGCAAGGTCTGGGGAGGAACTGAGGCCTCTGGTGCTCAATAAGGGCCCCGGGTGTGCATCTGGCTGGCATGGAGACAACATGGTCCCATGCTGAGGGTGGAGGTCTGGGTAGTGCTCCCCTCTGTGCAGCAGTGGTGATGCAAAAAGCACATAAAATGCAGCTTCCATCTCTGCTCAATGAGCTTTTCTTCCTTAACACCTTTGCATCTACTAATAATCTCTGCCAAAATTGTTTTGCCTTTGTATTTTCATTTTGCATAATAGCCTTGCATTTTGCATGATATATATCTTAATAGCACCTTAGATAAAGCAGAATACTGTTAATTCCATATTATGGGATTATTATGAACTCATATGAATTAATGATGCTTATAAATATAGTCCCATTGAAATCCTTGACACTGCATATTAACCTGGTAGCTGAGCCATAAAATGCAATGCATATTAAAAATCAGCAGCCTGCACTTCCAGTGCTTTCAAAATAGCCAGTCTTTTTGTGATATATATACACGACGTGAAAGAGTTCTGAAAATCCTAGAAATATGAGCATTTTTATGATGAGGGCAATGTGTTTGCACAGGAGAGCTGTCACTTGGCTCAGCGGGTTGAATAGATATTAAAATATTTAGTGCTTTGCTTCGTGGGGTTGTGTTCCCAATTGTGTTCAGCCCATGTAGAAAGTCCCATAGACTTTGGAGCAGCAGTGCTGGAGCACCAGGGCTGCAGAATGTTGGGATGGGTGGGAGGTCACTGGCATTCTCCCGCCCTCATTATGGAATTATGAAATGGTGGCACTCTGTTTGCATCCTTCATTACTATCCTTTGTACTAATTAGGTTACTTCTTGCTGCCGCTGTTTAGAGCTCCAGGCTTGGTGTGCTGGAGTGCTGTGAAAGTCCACAGTACACGTAGTCCAGATCCAAACAAAACATTGTGATGGATATCTATCCCTGCTCATTTTAGGACAGTTTCTATTTGCAAACCTCAGGAGTTTTGCTTTTCACTGAATCACTGAGTCACTGAGGTTGGAAGATCCCCAAACCTAACCCCAGCCTCTGCCAGTGCCTGGCTGCTCTTCTGGAGAAGAATTTCCACCCCCCTGCCCCAAACCTGTGGTGTTGCCTGGGGTTGTTGTGGCCAAAGTGCAGAACCTGGCACTTGGTCTTGTTGAACCTCATCCCATTGGTTTCAGCCTATTGATCAGCCTGTCCTGGTCCCTCTGCAGGGCCTTCTGACCATCGTGCAAATCAAAACTTCCTAACAACTTGCTGTCATCTGCAAACACGCCGAGGGTGCACTCAATCCCCTCGTCCAGGTCACCAACAAAGTATTAATTAGGGCTGGAACCAGTACTGACTCCTGGGAGCACCACTCTCTGGGCTTGGCCATACAGACATTTTTTTAACCAAGAGTATACCTTGTCCAAGCCACGGGTTGCCAGTTTCTCCAGGAGAAGCTTTCTGCCTGAGAAAGATGCAGAAGGGAGTTCTTGGACAGAATTATCAGTCAAAACAGAGCCTGGTTTTGGGTGGTTTTGTGTTTGCAGTCTGGAGATCTGCACTGAGAGCAGGGTGTGGGCTTTGCCCTCTTTCTTCCATCAACACATCAGTGCTTTTACGCAGAGTCTGATTTGTGCTTATAGTTCAGGCTGAAGTACATTGAAACAGGTTGGATATCTCCTAAGTTTTTTTTATTTAAAAATAACCCCAAAGGGAATGAAGTCAGGTTGCTCTGTGCTTTTGTCAGTTCGCTGGCAATCGGCACTTGTCCTCTTTGTGTCCCTCATCCCTGTGACCCCATAGCAAAAAGAAAGATGTAGCAAAGCCTAGCATTGGTTCTCCTGTGACCTCGCAGACAAAGCATAATAGCTTTTAACTAAAATAGGACCAGCATGTGCAGCCCACAGTGATGCTTTTCTGTGTTTCATGAAAATCAGACTTTGCTCGCTTTCCTTCTATTGAGCCAGCAGCTGGCTCTTGTCACCTCTATGCTCTGTAAACTATGCAGGAAAGCAGCAGTAAAGGGTAGAAGGCCTTGCTGTTGTTCAAAAGAAAGCATTGAGGCCAGATTTGCCCATCTGGTCAGTGACATGGTATTCTCAGCTTCCCTGCAACTTGCAGCAGAGCAGGAAACTCTGCCTCAGCTTGAGCACTGTGTGTGGGTTTGGGCACCATGCAGAAATGCTCAGCCGGAGTCCAGGAAAGAGCCAGGCTGGGACAGCTTCTGCATGGTCCTCACAGCTGGGGCTGTGAGGTCACAGACCATCACCTGGTGACATCACAGCTCAGTGCTGTCACCATTGATGCAGCCTATCTCTTTGTAGGGCCTTCCTACTTCCCAGCAGATCAACACTCAACCAGCCTGGTGTCATCTGCAAACTTACTGAGGGTGCACTCAGTGCCCTTATCCAGGTCATCAATACAGATATTGAGCAGGACAGGCCCCCGTACTGACCCTTGGGGACCACCACTTGTGACCCATTGCCAGCTGGATGTAAATCCATTCCCCATCCATCCAGCCCTCTGTCCAGTTCTTTGCCCAGCAAAGAGTGCACCTGTCCCAGCTTAGCCAGTTATTACATTAGTTCTTCTTCTAATGAGCATTAACTCCAAGAACTCCTCTTGTAGCCTTTATCATCTCACATAAGGGAAGGTGCATCCTTGTCCTGGAGAACCTTTTAAGTGGGCAGTAACACTGCCAAGAGTCACTCACAATCTGCAGACACACAGCTCAGGGCTTCTGGTCCTAACTATGAAAGTAGGCAGCACAGAGCAGGGAGAGAAGAGCATCCCCCAAACTAGGACAGATTCTGTGGGTCCCAGTTTGGAGATGCAGCTGGTGGAAGACCTAGGGAAGGGCTCAGCTTTTGGGACACAGATGGAGCTGGGGCGATGCTGGAGCTCATTCAGGAGGCACCATGCTCCTGGCAGCCAGCTCTACACCAGTTTCAGGGGGCTGGTGGAGATGGGGCTGTCCCAGTGGGCTCCCATCACGTGGGGGCATGCAATTGCTTCACTAGTGCTGGGTCTCTCATCTCTCATTTTCCTTCTTTTCTCACTGCATCCCCATCTTACTTTCAAAGTTGGTGTTTATTTTAAATCAAGTGAGCTTCTCTTCAAACAAATCCAAGCCATGGATGCTATAATTAGCAGGATATAGTAATTTTTCTTCAAGCATAATTGGAAGGTTTGCTATTTAGGGATAATACTTAAACAATCCTATTTTATGGCTCATTTGCTAGAAAATGCCTGTGAAGCTAACAGCTTTATCAAACCTTATCAATGAGTAAAGGATGTCAAAGGAGGGTATTTCTGCTATCTGGTGTTAAACGTGGCTGCTGCTAAGTCTTCTAATTTTTACTAACTTCTGTTAATTAAACACTCTTCCATGAACGTTTGCTGATAACAAGCTGCTAAAGCACTCCTGAAAACCAGCACAGAGACCCACCACAGGGCAAAAGAACTTCCATCTCTTCCTGCTAGGGCTGATTATAGGCTGGGGTAATTGAGGGTGGGGTGGAGGAGTGGAGGGCGACCCTGTAGAGCTCTGATCAGCTCCAGGTGACTTAGTCCTATCCACAGCTGAAGCAAGTCCATTAAGAAAGCCCAGGTGTGGTATCCTATTTAGCACTTAATCTAATCATCAGGATTTGTTTTTCCCTTTCTAAAGATCTCAGCTGTATATTCCTTCTGGATTCTTCTTTCTTCTGAAAGTATGAAGGTACTTTCATCCTTATTCTTTCTCCTTGCTGAGCCTCAGGGAAGGAAAGCTGGGGACCAGGTGAAATCCAGCACTGGTGTTGCAATGGATGCACCTGTGCTCTAAGAGCTTCTCCTGGATCTCATGGTGATCCTGGTGAGTGCTGAGCAGGCAGGTTTCCCCAGGGTTTGTTTATTGGAAATTTGCTTCTGTGTTTGGAGGCTTTTCTTAGAAAGTGATCAGAGTTGTATTAACTTTTAATCCATTTTCTTTTCTGTGGGTGCTTTTTTTTTTGTTTGTTTGTTTTTTAATGCTGTTCTGGCTTCTGTGGAGATTTATGAAGTGCTATGGCTTTGGCAAAGATCGATAGATAGCCTGTTAAACAAAGACTCAAAATTTACTGTTTGGTGATTTCAGGGGGGAAAAGCAATTTGGAATGTTTGATATAATACTGAGCTAAATTTCTTAATGAAGAAGGAAAGAACTCCCATCCCGAATGAAATGAGTAACTCTCTTTTTCTAGAATGCCAGAAGGATTTAATTAAACCCCTGAAGAATTCTATTTGTGCTGCTTAGGGAAAAAGCTGAGACGGTGGAGCGGGGGGTGGGAGGCTCCCTGGGCAGCCTGCACAACTGGTAGTGGGACTGGATGATCCTTGAGGTCCCTTCCAACACAACAACAAGAATCCTATGATTCTGTTCCCTTACTCATTTTCACTAGGTTTAGAAATACGCTACTGGTGCTGATAGCATAGCTGGAGCACAGCCTTGCTGGGAGGCTTAGAAAATGGAGTCGATGGATTGGATGGTTTGGGTGATCCTCCAGTACTGAAAATCCACCTCTGATACTAGGAATCTGTCTCTGTACAGGGGGCTAAGTGATGCTCCACAACTTGCCTTGACCCTTCCCACGGGCAAACCCATCCTGAGCCAATTGCTTGGTATGAGCCTGTTTATCAGCTCAATGGGAGTAAAATCCTGCTGAGAACATGAAGAGGAAGCAGGGGAGCAATTTTCTTTTATCTCTTAAAAAATATGGCCAGGAACATTTGCTCCTTCTCGATGGTTTAAATTTACAAAAGTGAACAACAATTTTACAGCTTCCTTGAGTGAAATGTGGGAGAAACAAATGCACCTTATTGACTTTTTTTAGCTGGAGCGGTGAGGGAACATTACTTAGAGCTGTGCTGCGTTAAACTTGAATCCCCAGAGATGCCTTTGCTGATGCATAAGCTGTGACCTAAAATATTGGCTTTATAAAGTAATTGAATCCTGGAATCATGTTTCAGATGAAAAGCACTTGATAAATGACTGCAGGAAGGAGCTGAGCCCAAAAGCCTGGGATGTGTCGGGATATATCCTTTTGGAGAGGCAGGGAGGAGCTGAGATGGAAGCCCCCACCAGGCTGAGCTGATCCAGGCTCTGGGTGGGGCCAAGGGAGGTATATCTCAGGAATCTCTTTCTCTTTCATCATCAGAAGAAAGGAAATGTATTCTTCTGGTGCTGTAAGAGAGATGGAGGCAGAGCCTGTGGAGCTCGTGCAGGTGGTGGGTGAGCATTTTGGGACAGGGAAACAGGCGAGTGTAGTACATCTTTGTGGATGCTGAACTTGCTCTTAGTCATGCCTTGATTTGCCTTTGTCCACGTGTGATCACATCTTGGTTCTGCACAGAGTCTTGGTCTCAGATCTCTGATTTTCCTGTTATGTGACTTCTGCTCATATCGCATCACCTGACTGCTCAGAGCAGAGCATCTTCTGGAAGGAAAAATGGGGATTCACCCAGACCTGACCCAAAGCCAAGTGATCACAGTGAGGCTGACATGGAATCATCATAGAATGGCCTGGTTGCAAAGGAGCACAAAGGATGCCACATCCAGCCTGGCCTTGAATGCCTGCAGGGATGGGGCATCCACAGCCTCCTTGGGCAACCTGTTCCAGTGCCTCACTACCCTCTGGGTGAAAACATGGAGCAAGGAGGCTGCAGGGAGCTGTGCTGGGTGGGCAGGAGGAGAAGGGTGCTGCTCTGTGGTGTGATGGCTCTGCCTTGCCCCAGGTCACCCCTCTGGACCCAGGGGCACACAGTGAGGCTGGAGGAGGAATGCACTGTTGGTGGGAGGTGACCTGGCACCCAGCACTGTGGCCCAACAAGAACCCCCGCCTTCCTCCACTTGTCCAAACAAATTTCCCTTGTTAATTTAAGAGGGTATAATTGTATCATTATTTCTAATGGCTCAATTTAAACAGGCCTTACTTTTGACTTAAATCATTGCCTTGCTCATCCAACAATGACTGTTTTTCTTTAAGTGTGTTAACCTCTCAGTTTTCTTTACTCGGGTATTTTGCATAATGTAATAATAAGCATTTAAATAACTGTAAAGGTTCCATCAGCTCTTGCTTTCATATCTCCCTGTTGCCATGGAAACTGGTTGTCCTTCTTGGTCTTTTTTACCTTTTTTTTTTTTTTTTTTTTTTAGCTTGGAGTTTCTCAGTCCGGTTGTGTTAAAATTGAGTTAGCTCTGTTACTGGGTTGTGCTCAGTGCTGCAGCGCTGTGTGTTGGCTCTGCATTGGCTGCAGTTGCCACTGCTGGCTGCTAGTGAGGTGCTTCTGGGCCAGGAGAGGGAATTGTGCTCTTCTATTTGCAGAGGGGGGAAATCTGCAGCAGTAACGACTGGGATTTGGGGCATGGGGCTGAAATGGCAAAGTCTTAAACTCAGATATGCCCACTCCCAAGCGCTCTCGTTCCAGTGCTGCTGCAAGAAATGGATGGCTCTAAGAACAACCCTTCCCATAGAGTATCCTAGAGGAGCAAAAAGCCCAATCTAAACTGTCTTCATCAGTGCTTCTCTGCAAGAATCAGACTGGTTGTGTTAACTGGGTAGAAAATCTGACCAATGTCTTTCAAGGCAAATGGAGGTGGATCTGTCCTCTGCTTTGGTGGTTGTGTCTATTCTGAGTGTTTGTCTGCGGAGTACCACACAGCTGTGTATGCCTTTCCAGATGTGTGCATCCTATCAGTGTGGGAATGCAGTGCTTTGGGGCTGGGAAAGGCATGCTGGGTGTCTGTACTGTTGTAACTTCTTCTGGTCCTGCAACAACAACAAGGTTCCAACAAGAGCAAGGAGGTAGAAAGGGGCTGATCTAAGTACGAGGTTTTGTCTATGGAATCATTTGAGTTGAAAGGGACTCTTCAAGGCCCTCTGATCCTACTCCCTGCAATGCACAGGGACACCCACAGCTCCATCAGTGCTCGCAGCCCATCCCCTGACCTTGGCTGTCTGCAGGGATGGGGCACCACCACCTCTCTGGGCAGACTGCAGTGCCTCATCACTCGTATCGTATACAACTTCTTCCTTATATGCGGTCTAAATCTCCCATTTTAGTTTGAAACCGTTTCCCCTTGTTCTTTCACAACAGACCTGACTAAAGAGTCTGTCCCCTTCTTTCCTGCAGCCTGATGGGATATTTGAGGTAAGAAAGGGAGAATGTCCTCTGTCCCTTTTTTTTTGTTTAGGTGGTATCTGTTTCCCCTTGGTACCTAAAGTGCAGTGCCAGCAGAGAGTTGCCACAAGACATCCCACACTCATCCCTAGCTGTATGCCACGTATGAGGGCTGTATGTGTGCTGGGAGGCTCGTGTCTGCCAATGTGCTCTGATCCTTTACAGGAATCCCATTTCCTGGCACAAAGGCAGAAATCAAAGCAGGGCCTGAGTTAATAGAGATGGACGTGCAAATGTGCCTCATCTGTGCTTCCCCTTAGAAACACTTGGTGTGTCTGCTTCATTCATCCTGCCTGGCATAAGCTGACAGAGCAGCTTTTCTGCAACACGCTGCTCAGTAGTCAGCTGTACAGCGGGCAGTCATGTTTAATATGTATAATTGTAATTGCGTCATTTATTAAATCAAACGGCTTAATGCGTTTCACAGTGGCGATGTGCAACCAGCTGTATGGCTTCTGTTCACTAGAAGGCTTGCTTTGAAACAAGTGTAAAGAGTGCTGGTGGTTTGGGTTGGATCTAAAGCCTGGTGGTGCCCCTGGGCAAGCAGTGCTTGCCTCTGTTACCCTTGCTGGGTGTTTTTCCTGTCTTTATACTCGGTATGAGTGATTTTCTGCAAGTGTCCACACCTTACAGCCAGTCAGCTCCAACACCATCTGCATGCAAGGTATTGCTGCTTATGCAGAAGCAGAGTTGAGTGCTCTCTATTGGTATTTATCCATCTGGTTTGCCCTGCGATCTGCCAAATGGGGGTACTGGAAAAATCAGAGATGCCTGAGGCTTGGGAGAAGCTGGGAAAAACACTGATTCTGAAATTCAGAGCAAGGCTGAGGGTGGTAGCTGGTTGCAGGAGGTGGGAGAAGATCCACCACTGGGAGAGCAGAGCAGCCCTGACCTGTATCTTTCATGGTCTCAGCCATAGCACGTGTGATGGATGCAGGCCAGACACAGCCTGCTGCAAACCCAGCTGTGCTCCTCCTTGGAGTCCTTGAGAGAAGAGTGGAGCTCACTGCTCACACAACACAAGTGATGGATGCATATGTCCCTGTAACAACAAGGGGAGGGCTGAGACACACACACACACACACACACAGCCAAAACTTGAGTTTGGAGGTCTGGGAGGGAGGGAGAGAAGCACACAGGGTTGAGCAGAGTGTGCCAATAATATGAGTAGAAAGTGATGTGTGAGCTGGGAGATGCAGCTGCTGGTGGATCTGGGTCCTTGCTTGCCCATTGGTGCTTCCCACAGGGTGCAAGTGCTGCAGGATTATCTGTTTGCTGCAGTTTTTGAATTGTTTATCCCCCAGCTCTGTGTTGGCAGATTTTTCCTGCTATTGAATTACTGCTTGCCACAGTTTCTATAGGGGAATGAAGAATTGTATGAAAATGCTGAAGGGGAAAATCATTAGGTTTGCTTTAATGAATTAGAGCTCTACATTCATTTAAATATCGTACAAATCCGCTGATCAGCAAATCAAGCTAGTTAGTGTTTTTTTTGCCTGTGTGAGTTGCACATACGCACTAACAAGGTTCATTTGCTGATCTGCAAATCTACGCAAGGCCTAAGTGACTGCTGTGTAAATTAGGGGAACAGAATCATTAAAACAAACATGTCATCCTTCTGGCAGTGCTTTCATTAATAAAATAAAACCTCAGATGGGGAAATAGTTAACTTGATTCTCTGTGGGTTTGCGGAGTTGTTAAGATGCAAATAATTAATCTAAGTATAGACTGGGAGCCTTGCTGCAGGCTGTCCCTTTCTGTGCATATTTCTAGATGCTGATTAGTTAGAGGAGAGGAAGCATCAGCCTTTTGACTGGTGTTTCAGGGTGTTCCTTTTTGACCTCAGGTGTGACCCAGCAAAGTCTGTCTTGTGGTTGTGAGCCTTCCAAGAGGAGGCAGAGAGCAACGCAATTCCATTGTCGTGGAATCCTCAGTGTGGAAGGGACCTTTAAAGGTCATGCAGTCCAATTCTGCTGCAGTGAATGGGAACATCTATGGCTCCATCAGGTGTTCAGAGCTCTGCCCAGCCTGGCTTGAATGTGCCAAGGACAGGGCAACATGTGTCAGTGCCTCTCTGTAAAACTTTTTCCTTGCAATCTTCTACTCTTAGGTAACTGGAATGCACTGGAACAGGATGCCCAAGGAGGTGGTGGATGCCCTATCTCTGGATGCATTCAAGGCCAGGCTGGATGTGGCTCTGGGCAGCCTGGTCTGCTGGTTGGTGACCTGCACATAGCAGGGGGTTGGAACTGGATGAGCACTGCGCTCCTTTGCAACCCAGGCCATTCTATGATAAAAAGGAACCCCTCCCCGCCAGGCTCCAGTGGTAATGAACTCTCTTGGACTTGGGTTAATGGTTGAACGCCATGATCTTGGAGGTATTTTCCAAATTGAATGATTCTATTCTATGATTCTAAGTTATATCTCTGTGTTTTGGAGTTTGTTGTGAAACCTGAGGAATGTTGGCTGCTGATCAGCAAGGTGCTTGGGATGTTCAGTACTCTTAATTTACCTGATTGGACCAAAGGAAATTGTTGATTCAGAATGCTGAGGCAATGTCACCATCCAACTAACAGTGTTCCATCTGTGCTGTTTTTCTTTGTTTTGTTAACAGTGCTAAACAAATGAATAATTTTGCTGTTTGTATAGCAAACAGTACCTAACTTTCACAGTTGTGTTGAGCTTTGCAGGGAATATTCCAGCAGAAAACTTTGGGATTATGCAGCTGTAACTGAATTCCCAGTTACAGGGATAGTTCTGTTCTTCACCTCTGCTAGATGCCTTTTAAGCTGTCCATCTTCCACGAGTTACTGTGAGCCCTGATTATGGGCTCTTTCCCTTAATGAGAGCTCTCTGACACCTGTCACTGGGGTAACTCCTCCACATCCACCTTTTGCTGCTGTTGGTGGGGAATTGTGCTCTTTCCCATGTGTTGACTGGAGGTTTGACTGCGTGTGGCTATTGCGAGATTTCACCTTCCTCTCAAACACTGCTCTGTGTCCGTGGTGTAGGGTCCCTGCAGACCTCCTCCCACCTGGCCCCATTCTACACTCGGTGTGGTGCCTTATGGAGTGGGATGCTTTGGGGCTGAGGCTGTTTTGGGGAAGCCTGGCTCTATCTTTACCATTGTCTTGCTCCATCCCCTCTCCCCTTCTCTTTGGCTGCACACAGGATCCTGGTTGCTGCTTCTGTACTCCGATCTTGTTGGCATCAAACCAAAAGTTTAATGACCTGGAGTCTGATCTCCCACTTCATTACTGCAGCTGTATTTACCCTTGCACTTTTAGGGATTTAATTGCATCAATGCCAGGTCTTTCAGCTGAGTGAAACATGGCATTTCTCAGTGCATTCCTCTGCCTCCACTGTAAAGATCTCTCCAGCTCTGACAGTGGGGAGAGCAATTTGTCACTGTTTGGCCCAGGTAAAGTTTTATTTTTGTGTCGCTGAGTGTGTTTTTCCCAAGTGTTTGTTTTTACTTTGAATTTCCAATTGAATATGGCTCTGCGTTTCTCTTGGCTTGCCACTGTAATAGCTTCTGATTATGGGAAGAGCAGTCATGGGTTGATGCCATCCTGAGGGCTGTTCGTTTCTGGACTGCAGATCAGTGCAGTACCTGACATGTGCTTTCAGCCCTGCTCTGAACAGGGGACATCTTCTGAGACAAAAATTTACAGTTGGTTGCTAATCAGCAATAGCGGAGTAATTATGTAACTGATGAAAGAGGATGCCAATTTATGATTCAAAGGCTTTTTGCGTTCTAAACTTAAAGCTTAGAAAAAAGGGTGGGAGAGTAGTTTTATCCCACTTGATTGTTTTGATGTGGCTGTAGTGTGTGGTAGTGTGGTTAGAAGAAGACTTGGGATGCCAGTAGGGTCACCAGTTGGTTGGTGTGGGGTGCAGGAAGGTCTGGGAGCACTGGAGCTGCTCTGTCTTTCTCAGTGGCTCTCATCCCTCATGTTTTCCTCCTATCATTAGAAGATGAATGTCCTCTAGTATTATCTCTGTTCCAAGCCTTCAGCTCCCTCCTGAACCACTGCTTCCTGCATCTGTTCCCATAGCTCTCCTATTGAACCCACGAGTTCCTGTTGTCACTGGGGAGGTTTCTGTATTAAGAGTGTTCATTTGTGAGTATCCTTCAGCTGATCACTCACACAGACCCAAGGCAGTGAGGACTGTGAGGAAGGTGGTGGGATGGTGCTTGTGAGCTTCGTGCACAGAGTCACCAAAGTTGGAATAGATCTCCAAGATCATCCAGTCCAACCATCCACCTACAATCAATATTTCCCCACTAAACCATATCTCTCAGTACTACATCTAAATGGTTCTTGAACATCTCCAGCGATGGTGACTCAACATCCCTGAGCAGCCCATTCCAGTACCTGACCGCTCTTTTGGAGAAGAAATGTTTCCTAATATCCAACCTGAACATCTCCAGCACAACTTGAAGCCTTTCTCTCTACTTGTTTCAGTGCCCACAATCTGTGTGCTGTGCAAGAAGCTCAGCCTTCTTTTGCAGGTCTGCACCAAGCCTTGCCAGCACATCCTTCTCTGTCAGCTCACTTCTCCTGGAGCATGCAGATAGCAGGCAAGCCATGTGAGCTGCCAGCCCTCTTGCATTGTCTTTGTCTTTTAATGCATTTGATGTCTCTTCCAGGTCTGCGTGGAGCTCTGGGTGTAGCTAAGATGTAGCACAGCTTTGCTAACCAGGAGCCATCTGGGCTGCTTTCTGCAGGCGCAGGATGAGGTGCTCTGTGCAGTTATCGAGTTTACAATGAGTGCAAGTCAAGACTTGCTTTATCTCTCAACCTCGTGCTGCTCCCTTTGGTTGGCATGTGTGATGCCGATCCTGGCAGTGTCTGTGCTTGTCATAAACTGAATCCTTGTGAGGTGGCCTTTGGCTCAGCTCAGCCTGGAGTCCTCCAACTGTGACAGCACTTTTATAACCTTTAATAGTTTTTGGCTTTCTCAGTTATAATGGGGACTGTTAAATCATTTTCCAGTCAGCTCTACACAGCAGACCTCAGAAATAGTGGTTATTTCCTATGCTAAATATAGGGGACATCTGTATGTGTGTCTGCAGGGTTGCTGCTGGCAAATGTTGATTTCTTAATCAGGATGTTAAGACATAGGTTGGCATGCTGCTGTCCCGAATGCTTGAATTTTGGAGTGGCTGTTGTGGCCTCCTAAGCAATGCAGGAAGGACCTCTCTGAGGCAGTAACTCAGACTGTGCACACCGAAGTAAAGCTGCACTCAGAGTCAGCAATGGGAACTAGAGTTGTATTTCTTTGCAGGCCATCTTTTAAATCTATTTGGAATGAAGATCAGAAGAGAGGGATGCTTCCAGGACCGTGTGACATTGCACCACCTGGGGGTGGTTAAGGCACAAAGTCTGGGGTTGATTCCAGCCTTGAGAGTCCAGAAATGTTGGGAAATGGGCTGAGCCCATTGGACAGGTGCCTGTCTTGGAAGAAACAAGCAGCCTTCACCAGTGTTGGTAGTAACAGGGGTGATGGTGTTAGGAGGGGAAGAGAAGGCAGAATTAATCTATTATAGATGGCCTAGTGAGGAGACAAGCTATGCTTACTGATGGCTTTTTGAGGTAGACTTCCTTGATCTCAGGACACAAGCACTCAATTACTTGTAATCCAGGAGCAGTAAGGGGATGGTTGATGGCTGCTCCTTTGGCCAAAGCATCCTTTCTGGTGGAAACATGGGAAGGCTCAGCGTCTCTCCAGAGATCTGTTCAGATGATGCCCCTGGGGGAGGGCTTCCTCCAGCGATGGAGCAAGCTGCAGGTTGTTACAAACATTAAGTATTATAAATGTGGTTGATGTAATTCTGTTTCAAAAGGCTTTGGAGGCTTGCAATAATAAACAGAGCCTTTTAGTACCAGGTTATTGATGTAAGGTAGTTTAGCAAACTGGGTTGCTGAAGTGCAAATGCCATGTATTATTCATTAGGCTTTTTCTTTCCACAAATCACTGTTCTCCATGGCATAACGTTCCCTGGTAGCACCACTCTTCAGGAAGCTCTTTGGTGGGAGCCAAAATGTGGAGTCACAGACCCATCCATCAGGACAGGCCGTTGAATAAGTTGTTGTCTTCCAAATGGAGTTCATAATGGGCAAAGAGGTTTAATTAATGCTTCAGAGTAATGTGTCTGTTTATAAAGAAATAATGTACTATAAAATTAGGCAATGCGTAGTGAAATGTACCTCCTAATGGCTAAGCTGGCATTTTAAGTGATCAGTAAATCACTTAAATATTAAGACCTTCTTGAACAAGGATAATAAAGCAAGAGATTTGGAAATGGTAGATACCAGTACTTACAATTACCCACTAAATAAAACATTTTTATAGTGATCATAGAGTTAATCACCTTGCAGAGCAGACAGGTGATGGGGACAGTAAGATATGTGGCATTATTGAATGCAGAAGAAGGAATTTCAAATGTATTCTTTAAGGCTGCGGTAAACAGGAAAAAAACAAACATTTGCTGAACTTTTTATCTATTCTTTTGATGAATAAATGCAGACAGCAGTGGTTATGCAGAAACCCTCATGGTCTAAAATATGGTAGGCTGAGAGAATTCCCGAGACAGCGCTAACATAGTTGCATGACAGAAAGCAGAGATGACCTATGAATATTGCTTATTACGTTTAAATATTTGCAGTAGGAGTTTGAAAACATTCTCAATTGCTTCCATATGTTTCAGTACAAGTTGAGCAGGAGTACCAAATTAGTATTTTACAGCCTTGATGGAAGAAGGTTTTGCACCAATTTGGCAGTTCCAAGGATGGGAGGGATATGGGAGGACAATCCTGTATCTCCACTGCAAGAAGCTTTGAAAGTGAAACTTGATTTTAATGAACTGAATGAGATCCAAATAATGAGATGGTTTTTCCAGGCAAATACACAGAAGCTCATAATACATAGATGAGAATTGTATGCAAGAACACACAAGTATTTGTCCCAGGTTGGGAAATCATCATAACAGCTTTGCAAGTGTGTGTAACAGGATAGTGGAAAAGGAGTGTCCCAGGTGAATGGAGTTAGTTAATAACTAATAATATTTAATAACTAATAGCTGATATCCAGGTGGGTGGGATGTAGATTTGTGTGTGCCTTTGAGTGTGTCCCTCTGCTATCACCTGTGTGAAGCTCTGATAGATCACACGTCCTCTTTAGCAATGCAGCTCCAGAAATAATCCACAGTGTAGCACAGTTCATGGTGGGTAATGACTCTTCTTAAAGCTGTGGGATTTTCTTAGGCGAAAGGCATCAGTAGGCAGCTCAGAATCTTTCTTAAAATAATTCAGTTGCAGAGAATGTGGGATAGCATAAAATATTTTGCATCAACTGCAATGACTGATGAATGTGATGAATGAAGAGTTAGCTCTTGGTTAAGAATTCAGAGATGTGAATGTTTCTGAAGACAAGGAGGAGTAGATTGCATGTTTCTGCATGCTGCTTGCACTGCTTGGTATTTTATCATTACTTTGTGAGTGGAAAATGAGCAAAATTTCTAAGGAACTTTGCAGAAAGAGGATGGAGAGACAATATGGTGGATTCCATCTTTGAATGCTGGTCCCATTTCCATATCTGTCTAAGGTCTGGGGAGGAGAGGGGAGAGTGTGTGTGGAAGAGGAAAGGCCAAGGACAATGAAAACAGCCCAGGAATCCTTTTGGTCAGTGGGTCTGATGGACTGTAAGCAGCTCCCTGGGGCTGGGAGGAATGTGCTTTTACTTGAGCTAGAGGAGCACAGCTATTGCAGGCTGAAGAAGGAACCATTTTCTGGATTCACCTCTCAGAGAAGGAGGCTTTAAGGATGTCTTTGCTAGCAGGTAGCCTGGATTTTGGTCAGAAGGACTCAGGAGGCCTACTTCCTATTTTGTGGGAGATGCTCTACCATTTGAAATGCTGAAATGAGCTGACACGAAACCAGGGCTTGTTCATCTCACAAAAATAAATTAAAAAAACCAACATCCATTTGAAAACTACTTTGGAATTTTTTTTTTCCTGTTCTTATTTGTGCTGTTCTCTTGTGATGTGCTGGGATTACCCAGATAGGATGTGGTGTATCATGGGAAGTCATACAAGTCTAGTTAAGTGCTCTGCTTCGTTGTCTGTGGAGATGTGCTGAAACAACACAACTTCTAGACTGTCTTCTATGATTTGTGAAGTCTTTCATGAATGAATCAGTATGGAGACAGCTGAGGAGTGCCTGCATTTGGTTGCCAAGTCCTAACTTGACCTGCTTTTATGGGTTAACAACTCTTAGTGTGTTTATGCTGCAGCTCAGCACCGTGCAGCCTCTTGTTCCTTCTCCCCTGGTGGGATGGGAGGGAGAGTCAGAAAGGTAAAAATGTGAGAACTTGTGGGTTGAGATAAAGGCTGGGCCCAGGAAACCTGTGGGTGGGTGCAAGGTGACCTTTGAGGTGGGCTGACATGTATCATATCCCAGGTCTGAATTGCAGAATAAACCCAGCTAAAATAGTAACTGGCCCTTAGAAGCTGCCAAAAGGACACTTCAGATGAGAAGCAGTAATTTATTCTGATTAGTGCTGACTGCTTGTCAAGCAGCAGCCTGACTATTCCCCATCTCCTGCCCTGAAAGGTCAGAGAGCTCGACATCAGCTTTGCCTGGATTCGCCTTAAACAGCAGAGAGAGTGGGAGGGGGAGGATGAGAAGCAGTTCATGGGAATGGCGGCGCAAAAGGACATATTTCATGGTCACTTGAGTAACTTGCAGCCAGATCTTTTTGACCTTTTTGCCCTGTATTGTTAGCAGCAAATAATATTTTCCCCTGACCCCACCAAAGAAAGCTGCCAGGGAGTGTTGAAAACTTGCTGGGCTGTATTTCCCGTGCAGACAAATCCTTTGTGCTGAACATTGAGCATCCTTGATCGGAAAGAGCTGTGCCCTGTGGTCTTGGCAGTGGGGAGCACTATGGGGACATCCCACTGGGGATCAGCTGTGTAAATGGCAATACGATCGGCTGGTGCTTCACTGACTCTTGGTCTGCAATCAGAAAACTGTTTTCCAAGAAGTTCTGCCACTTTAATTCCATTTTGAAATGAAATAGAGTAAAAATGAAATTTTGTGACACAAATTCCAGGAACTCATTTGCTTCAGGGGAATTGAATTACTTTATTTTGAATTGGGCTTTTATTTTTTCCCTAGGAAATGTATTTAAGAAAAAAAATATATAGAAAATTTAATGTTTTTAAAAATTAAATACATAGAAGAAATCAAATCATTTTGGAGGTGGTGGAATAGAACATGTCAATGCTATTGAAATTCTTTTATTTAAATAAAATATTACTGACATTAATGAGGTTTCAAATACATTTGGATGTGGATGAAAATGCCCAGTGCTCATCCCAGCGCTTTGAAGATTTTCCAGGCAGAGCTAATTCAAATGACAAGAGCATTTTTCCTGGTGGTTCTTTGTGAGCATCTCAACCCTTTCACTGCAGCTGAGAGGAGTGCACAAAGTACTCCTGTTGGCATTAAAGATGATTTCTGGTATTTGATTTCCCTCTTGGGAAAGAACTGATAGCTGGAAAAATGCCCTTTCCCACTAGGGATTATTTGAGTCTTTCTGGCAGGTCCTTCTGGCACTGCCATGTCCAGCTGCATGGTGCTGTCATAGCCATAGAACCACGGAATGGTTTGAGTTGGAAGGGACCCTTCAAGGCCTTCTGGTCCCACTCAGTGCACAGGGACACCCACAGCTCCATTAGTGCTTACAGCCCATCTCCTGACCTTGGCTGTCTGCAGACACGGGGCAACCTGTGCCAATGCCTCACTACCAGTATTGAAAGAAACTTCTTCCTTATATCCAGTCTAAATCTCCCCTCTTCTAGTTTGAAACCATTTTCCCCTTGCCCTGTAACAACAGACCTTGCTGGAGAGTCTGTCCCCATCTTTCTTACAGTGCCCCATCACCATACATCAAGTCTTGGTGCTGGCAAAATGGGTTCAGGAGTCTCCTTTGTGGTTAATGGGAGAAAAAGACTCATGGGACATCAGGCTTTGCTCTCTGGGAGGGTTTTAAATAAGCTCAGGTCTGTGTTGGAGTAAGAAGATCCTGCTCATTCTCAGCAGGAGTGCGTCTTTTAGGAGCCAAGGTAGAGAAAAATGGTTGGCTCTGTGTGCTAAAGGAAACTTATTTAAATACTGTTTTACACTCATTTCATAATAGTAGCATTTTATCTTTTTAACATTGATTTATGAGCATTGAAGCAGAACGGAGAAGTCAGGAGAAAGCAATTAATGAATAAGGAAAAAAAAAAATCCCTACAGAAATGCTTCAAGATTTAAAAAAAAAAAAAAAAAAAAAAAAAAAAAATCTCCGAAAAGCTGAAGAATAGGGATAATTGATGGTTCCATTTTAACCTAATGTTATTTCTGGATCTCTCTCTCTCTCTCTTTTTTTTTTTTTTTTTTTTTTTTAATGTGTTATTTACCACGTAGTTTAGAGCTGACAGAAAATAAACAGCATTTGCAATATAATGTTGTTAGCACCCCGATGCACTTGCTCATCCTACTTGGCTGTCAACTTCGGGCTCCAACCGGCATCAGTCAACGTCGGCCGTGATGGAGTCTGTTTTTAATAAGCATGGTGCTATAATTACCTTATTGCAAAGTTAAAGCCGGGTGACACTTATGATGAAGGTTTCATGACTAAACAGTAAAGCCAGTGAAGCATTTGCATACCAACTGTCAGATAGAGAAGAGCTGGTGGAGGATTTGTTTCTTTATTGCCTGATTGGGGTCACTTCCTTTGTTTTTGGGAACTTTGGATGCAGCAGGTGGAAGAGGGATGGGAGAAGCTAGACTCTGGAAAAGGAAAAATTCTGCCAGTGGCTGCTGGGAGGAAGGTGAGGTGTCTTTGGTGGCACGGAGGAATTGACCAAAACTGATGCTGGATGTGCTGTGCTGTTGAGATTTCCTCTTGCTGCTTGAAATCCAACGGGCACTGTGTGGAGGGATGGAATAGTTTCATTTGGGCTTCCTGCCTCCAAGCGGAGCTGCTTGGTGAAATCAAGTTCCCTGCAGGGGAAAAAAAAAGTTTTTAGGGCACTTAATGAGAAATTGCCTATTAGTTGTATCCATTATAAAGTGTGCTATTTAAATCGGCCTCCTTCTAGCTGCACATTTTTAGCTGTTCCTCCTGTTCTTCTTAAGCTGCTCGTTGCTGGAGTGAAAAAGTTTTTGCCCAAATGAGTTGAATCTTCTCAATGTCACACTGAAGAAGGAGTTTGCCTTTGATGATAGGATGTCTGCTGTTACATTTTAACCTGTCTTGTGTTTATTGATAGCTGAAGAGGGGCTGGCATTAACACACCTGCAGACGTGATATTACATAGATCGACTCTCAGTTCAGTTCCTATTAGGAATATATGCATACACTGTATTAAAACTGAATTCAGGGGCTTGTGGACCACTCTTCTGACTTGGAGGCATGCATATGGTTTGCTCTGAGTTCTCTCCTTCCCTGGTGTTTCCTAAATGACTCTTTTATGGGAGAGCACATTTGTGGCCAACAGCCCATGGAGGAGGCTCGAAGTAGACCATTTTCACCTCCCTTTCTACCCCAGGCTTTGCAGCCCTTCTTGCTCCCGAATTGCATCTAGTGAAAGGCTCATGGGGGTCATAGTGCTGGGATGAAGGTAGACTTCAGTGATTTTGAGGCTGGGGGGAGATGCTTTCCACTGAGCTTTTTACTGTTCAGTTTAATGTGCAATTTCTCTGCCCAAAGAACCCATTGACTCAGCTCTTAAGATAATTACTGGATTTCACACTGATAAGGCTTCATACAAATATTTTAAAATACAAAAGAACAAAGACAAAATAGCTTCATGTTATTAATCAGTGAGAGTAAAAGGGTGTATTGTTATGAAAATAGAGCACCCACTCCTCCAGCTTGCACGGAGCACCAGATGGTATAACATTTGTGAAGACGTATCTTCAACAAACAGTCTGAATTAACCATTTAGCACTCCCAGCTCCTGCTCCTGTTTGCTAAATGGGCAGGGGAAGGCAGGGCAGTTACTGGCTGTTGGGTTGGCATTGGGAGAAGGCTGAAGGTGTCCTTGGCTTAATGCAAGTGCCTTTCTGTTGCACTCAGATTTATGTTCTCTGCATTTGGCATGCTCAGCGTGGTGTTCCTTTCAAGAGATATAAGCATTGGACTGAGACCAGCATATATCACAGCCTACTTTTTTAGCACGCGTATGCCTGTATGTTTGCAATGCAAAAAGTGTGCCTCTGCTGTACATGTTCTATTGGCTTCAAATGAATGGGCAGGGAAATAAGAGATAGCAAAACATGCATTTCTAGCAGTGTGATTACCCTGGCCCATGGCTGATGCTGCTCTCAGTGCAAATGAGTGGTGTTCTGTTGTATAGCTGTGCTAAGATAGAGGCAATGTCCTGTGGGATGTGTAGAGGTGCTTGAGTGCTCCCTCTGCCCCGTCCATGCATGCCCTGTGTTGCAGTGCAGTGGGTGAGGGAGCATTCTGCTGGTGCGGGTCTGTGCAGGAAGTCGAGCTGACTCAGGATTCAGTGCTGTGCCTTATGCACAGAGTTCTTCCTCCTCTGGATACAACAGCAGCTGTTATTGACCACGTCTTTAGGAAAAGATACCTTTCATTTTTATTTATTGCTTTCACTTACATTTCAAAAGTCTAGAACTATGGAGACAGATGCAGAAAGTCACTGTCCCAGAAACGAATCTGGCAGACAATGGGAGGGAGGACAGTCCATTTTCCTCTCTAGTTATATGCAGCATAAAAGGGAATCTGTATTTATTCTATCATTTCTCCAGGGGGCTTCCCCTAGTTATTAGAATCTGCCTTATTAAATAATTGAGAAAGCTTGTCATAAAGTGACTTCTTGCTCCCCATCTGTCATTGAGATGTGCAGAAAATGGCATGTCAAGGAACATTTGCTAGGAAAGCTTCAGGGACCATTAACTCTTGTCACTACTTAAGTGATTAAGGAACCAGAAACAGTGGCACTGTTTCTCAGCTGGTTTGTAAATATCTAAGTGTGAGACTTTCCATCCTCCTCTCACTATGAGAGGGGGAGATGGAATACTAGGGTGTGAACAGAACGAAGAAAGCCCACCTTGAGGGGTGCATCCCATAAACGTCCATGGACAGCCTATGGTGGGAGCCTGCCACCAAACAGTGGGGACACACTACCTGCCTGGTGGCATGATGTGATATGACTGAATCCATTTTCCATCCCCTGCATCTTGAGATCTTATGCAGTCTCACCATTTACCAGGAGAACCTGGTGATGTTCTCTAGTTTATATATGCTTCCACAGTCTGTGGAGGCTGCAGGGAACAGGACAGGATGGAGGCCAGGACTGAAACCACCACCATAGCAGCAAGCAGATCTTGCAACTGATATGAAGCTTCAAAACCAGTCTGTGAGTTTTCCAACAGCAGCCAAACATAAAGAGCCAGTGATGGGATATCTTAAATTTAAGTTTCCTCTAGGGAAGTCCCTGTAGCATCTAAACATTCCTCATATTCCAAACCACCTCAGCTACGATGGACCTGGAGCTCCAAAGCTGGAAGAAGTCTCAGCTGGGATTTGTGTCTTTCCCATCCTGAGGTTCTCTCATGGCACCGACAGTTAAAATCACAGCTTGCCACAACCCACTGAGCTTCAACATTTGGAATACTTCCTGGCCAGAGAGCCTTTGAACCCTGTAATGAACATGACTGCTCAATGTGGTTTGCTATACCTCGATGACATTGAGGTACTGTGTCCTCAGCTATAGGAATAACATTGTCAAAGAAACTGCCTGTTAATACAACAGATAGACACAAAGTGTATGAGGCAATTGCACAGCTGCAGTCTTCATGGGAGAGAACTGTCCCCAGTGGTACCCTTGAAAAGTCTGGTTCCTCTGGTCAGACCTTACAGATCCATGTGAATGGCACAGCCTTAGCTTGGAGGAGGTTTCTGAATTCAGGAAACAGCTATAATTTTCACAAATACGTAATGTAGGTGGAATGGCTTGATGTGTCTTTATTCAGTGCCCTCATCCAAGAGGAAGCATGCTGCGCTGCGTGTTGGAGCAGCCTTGTATTTAATGCCTTGTTATCACGGTTATGTATTCTAGGTCAAGGTGAACTCTGAGCTCCTAAATGAGTATTTGTAAGTGCAGGCTCACACGTGGCAAGCAGTGCTCCTAAATCTTTTCACCCAAGATCTTTCCCAGTGAATTGCTAGGTTGTAGATAAGATCTCGGACGTATTGTACTCAGACAAAAATATACCTTTTTGTTTTTAAAAAGCTCTACACAGAAACAATTTTAGACTCTGAAGGGGAAGGTCATTGCCTACTTCATAGACTTAAAAAGTGTTAGCTCTTGCAATTTGATGATGAACTGAGCTGAGTCCCTTGCATTCCCCTCCTCTGGCACAACTCCTGTATACTGATCGGTCCCCAAATAGGCCTTGGTTCTCCATAAATCACAGCCTTGTCAGCTCCCGTTTTGTATCTTAAAGTGAGATGCTGACAGTTTGTTCTCTGTTTCCAGCAGCTTTTTCTACCAATGCTCAGGGAAACTGTCCCTTGTAGACAATTTATTTGATGAATTCTGTCTCTGTTTCCATGTGTGAATTATCCTGTGAGATACTTGGGATTTTGACAAAAAAACATTGGCTTCTTCCACTGTGATGATGAACACCACCCAGACACCAATGTCCAGCAATTCTGAGGCAGCGCTTCTTGCTTTAGCTGATGGGTGTCCAACCTTTTGGTTTGCCTGGGTTGCACCGAGTGAAGAGGAATTGTCTTGGGCTGCATATAAAATATATGACATAGCCAGTGGATGTAATTAACCACACTTATTTTATACTTTAATATATTCATTATAACGTGAAGAAAAAAGAGAACAACAAAAACATAAAACTATTGGGGTACTTGACCTCATTTTTGTGACACAAACACATCAGTCTGGTTCGATGGCTGTTGTTGCAATTTAGTGAGTTCTCAAGGTGTTTGCAGACTTTTGATGAAGTTCTGTTCTTCCTGCACTTCATCTTTGGCAATAGTTGTTCTCATATGTACGTACTGCCAAAACTCCCTTCCTCTGAAGACATTCAAGTCTACCTGGATGCTTTCCTGTGCAGTCTTCACTAGGGAACCTTCTTTAGCTGGGGCTGGACTTGATGATGCCCAGAGGTCCCTTCCAACCCCTATGTTTCTGTGATGTTTTCACTTTTCACAAGACTGTGTTTAGCCAATGTAGCAAAATGCATACAATTATTTACTGTCAGCTCAGTCAGCACTGTGCCTTCCCTGCATCCCAGTTTTAGCTCACAGAGCCAATCCTGCACTGCTGTTTGGTTGTTGATGAGCAATGAGTGCATGTCTACAGGCTGCTGATGGGAAAGGCTTGCTTCATGCTGATCCCACAGGTTTGTGTGCAGTGATTGAATACCTGGAAACTCATGAAGCTGTTCTAGGCGCTGAATGAATGAGTGCAAGTCCTCCAAAAAGGCCTGGAGAAATTTTCATGTTTCAGGAGCCCTTCACCTGATATATACTTGGACTATTCCCAAGAACGTGATCCATGAGAGCATTCTGCCACCAGGCTGGTCCTCTTTTTATAGCTTTGTAAACCAAGCCAGTAAAGTCAACATCCTTTTCCTAACGTTGGCTGCAGTGGGACACGTGCCCATGTCCTGCAGGGGCAGGGTGTGAGCAGCTGCCTGCTCCAGAACCTCTTTCTGTGCTGTGGAGAGAGACATTTCAGTACAGTTTCTGCGTTGTCTGTAGGCATGTGAGTCCATTTCCCCTCTCAGGTTCCCATGGCCGTTATGGTACTTGTTTTCCAATTATTTTTTAATGAAAAAACAATTTGTTCCTTAGCTTTCTTGTTACTGGAAGCAGGATGGGCTGAGAACAGCTAAATACGGTCCTGACTTGTTATTGTGCAGACCTTGCCTCTTACCATTAATTGGCTGGGAACGGATTTCCCATTCGGCTAATTATTTTTAATTGTGTTACTCTCATTATCTAACCATTTTTGCCTCTTGCCACAGATAGGCCTGACACAGCCGATAGGAAGAGGCTCCACCTGTACCCCGTCGGTGGGTGCACTCACAATCAAGGCAGGCAGCCCATGCCTCAGGGGGCACTGCTGCTCTCACTGGCACGTGGAGGGGTCCCACCTGCTCTGCATGCTGTCTCTTGGCTACCTGTGCTGACCTTGTGGATTGCCCTGTTAACAATACAGGCAGTGTGTGATGTGTGATGACTTGCAAACTGCAAGCATTCTTGTTGCTTGCTTTGCTTCCCATTTTCTCAATCCAGGGAGAACCTCTCACGTGCAGCAGAAAAGAAAGTCTTTAAAGTGATGTATATTTTAAACTGTTGCGGGACAGTTTCTTGTGGAATATCTCTTGATTTGTTCAGCTCAGAGAGGAGAAGTCTGAGGGGAGGCCCCATGGTGACCAACAGCCCAGCCCAGCCCAGGGAATGTCTCAAGTAACTTTGGGGAAGCCTGTTCCACTCACAGCACTGGGGCTGGCTCCTCTGCTGTGCCCCTGGGTGCCTGCTGGGTACAGCAGTACCAGTGTTGGTGTTTCCAGTAGTCACCCTGGAGCTGAAGGAGTAGTCACTGAGTTGGGTGGTTGCTGTGATGCTGCCCTAAGTGTGATGCTCCCTTGTTGTGGGAGACCTGGGATGGGACTGCTTGTGCTCTCTGTCAGAAATGTGGAGCTGAGCCCAAGACCCTCCCTGCCCTTCCCCAGGCATAGTCTGGGGATGGCCTTAAGTAATTATTTTGTTTTCAATCCATTGGCTTGTGGACTGTTGGTCTCCGGTCACATAAACCTGCCATTATCTAAATATTTCCATTTCTTCTTCTATTGGCCTGCCTTTCTTGTCTACTCTGATTTGCAGGAAACATGAGAGTCTTCCTCTTGCTTCCTAGTGGGGATCTTGTGCCATATAGTTGAGTATGGTGGAAACTGGAGCTTTGCTGTGCCCCAAGTGCAGCTGCTGGAGTGGTTGGAAAGAGCTGTGGCCAGCGCAGGAGCATCCATGACCTCAGTCCTCTTCTTGTCTTCTGGACTGAACTGACTCTTCAAAGCTGTTTTTCCTACTGAGAGCTATAGCCCTGGAAACATTTTCTTGCTCTGGATGGACTTATGTTTGTTTATTCAGGCCACATTGTAGAGGAAGCTTCTGCATGGCAGGCTGGGGTGCTTGGTGCTGGAGGTTAGTGTTGGCATGTAGGCCATGTTGTCTGATGGACAGGTTGGGTGGAGGATGCTGGTGCAGGGTGTATTTCAGATCTCTTCTTTGGAGCGCTGCAGCTATTCTGATCAGCAATTAAGAGAGAGCGTTTGGTACCACTTAGTCTGTTATCTGCTTTCCTTGCTCCAGTGTGGCAGATTTGGAAAAGGACAAATGGGCTGTCAGCTCGCCTCAATAGGCTTTTTTTTACCGACTCTTCACTGTGATCTGGTTGTAATTTAAAAGTTATTGGTATTTTCATTTGTTGGATAATGGAGAATACTGTTTTCTGTGCTTAATAGACATCTCTAGATGCCACAAAAGAGAAATGATGAGGAAGAGACACAGCACAAATGGCTGTATTGTGTAGGTGCTTGTCTGTGTGTAATGATGCTGCCCTTCTAATGTTCCATAACTACAGAACAGAGGAGGTAAGAAAGATATTTAAGATGTAAAGTTATAGAGAGTCGTATTTATTCGTCTGACTCCTGGAGTGCATCATGATCACAAATTCTTGTAATAAGATGAGACTTTAAAGCTCTGAGCAAGTGTTTCTCTTGTGGAAAATACTATTGCAAAACATGAAATAATATTTTCGTAATTACAGTGCCTCAGGAACATCTGACAGCTGCTGTTTTGTCCTTCTCTTTTCTGCTCTTTTCTATTTAGTGGGTGGAACGAGACAGTTCTGGGGTGGGGAGAAGTCCCTGTTTTACTTTACAGCAGTGTTTCATTAACTTCTGCTGCATAATTTCCAGAGACTGTGGAGAACAACAGGGAAATTCCAGCCAGCTCCTGTCCTAAGACTTAGGCAGTACCTCATTCAAAGCTACTGCATCTTATTGTGGTTTCTTTTACAGCTGAGAACAATCAATACACTGTGATGGTATAATTATTATGCTGTGCTCTGGTTGTTTTTCATAGTTATTTCCTAACACAGAGAGAAGGCCAAGAGAAACAGAAGTGCTCAACTTCAGTGATCATGGCAGTATTAGTGCTCTACTGAAGGGCGTTCTTCATGGTGAAGGAAAACTGTCTTGCACACACTCCATCACTGTGACACCTCATTTCTGTACTTGGCTTCCATGAGTGTATGGGTAAGTAACCTGGTACTCCAAGTACATCTAGCTCGTGCTTTTACAGCTGTCTGTTGTGAGTTTCATTTGAAATCCTTTGAAAACTGTAGGAGAGTGGACTACAGAGGCGTATCGATCTGACCCTTGTCCTCCAATAAAAATGAGGAATGCTTTAAAATCTATGACACAGCTTATCCATCACACCTTCAGCTTTTCTGCTCACACTGTAGTCATTAGGAATCACCAGTCTGTTGAGAAGGTCACAGTCCTGACAGCTATATGTGTCTTGAGAGAAAACATGAGCAAGCTGCCAGGCTCTTTGACAAGGGATTTGAGGTGGTCTCAGCATCTGATATCCTTCTTTCCTTTCTTAAAACTTTGTTAACAGCCCTTGGCACTATCTGTGTGAAATTTCCCCTCTGCCTAAAATAGTAAAGGTTGCATGAAGAGATTATTTTTTTGGAAACAAATGAGGGTGTGAAGACAGAGGCTATGTGCCGGAGCCAAGGCAGTAGGGAGAGTTCCTGCCCTGCAAAATGAGGAGCATCACACAGTTTCTAATAACATTCGTATCCCGAGTTCATTTTTGTTGTGACTCTGGGTGCTGGCATTTCAGAGGCCCAGCCTGAGGCACTGACTCAGGCTCTCCTGGTCCCCTGCTCTCCTGGTCACCTCCTCTTCTCTTCCTCTGACCCTGAAGACTTAAAGATTCGCTGTTGCCAGGATTCAGGATCACGGTATGGGCAAAGCACTTCCACTTCCTCTCTGCTTACCCTGTTTTGTCAACTAAAGACCACCTGGAAGGTGCAAGCTCTCCTCACTCAGCTGGTGAGGGATGCCATATCTCCACTGAAATCAATGGCATGGTATTGACTTATACCTGCTTCTCTAGATCGATAGCTTATGTGCAACAACCACGACTTATATTTTGCTAGAGCTTCCAGTTAATGTTCCAGTTCTTTCCATCACTTCTGTTTTTTTACATCTGTGCCTAATGGGTCATTACACATCACTGCTCTGCAGAAAACAAATAACTGTACATCTCCTCCTCTGCTTCAACTCCTTCATCTCTTTGTCTGGATCAATTAATCAGGGCCTTGCAGTAATCTATATTAGGTAACACACACCTAGGTGAATCAGTGTATGAGTGTGTCATGAGAGTTAACTGCATAAAGCTCCACTACTGCTCTTATTGGGATCTGATGCATCTGCCCTAAATTAGGACTTGTTTATGCCACACCAGTGAATTCAGAGTCTCATCTCCTCCTTTACGGTGTCATTGCTGTCTTCCAAATCTGTGCTTGTGCCTTTATCAGCACAAACCAGTGGCTCTGTAAGCGTCCAGCTGGGGATGAGGCATCTGAGCATTTCACTGCTGCCTTGGGGTCCTGCAAAGGCATTTGGTTCCCTCTGCTGAAATTATTTCTTTCTTTTCTTCCCCGTGTGCCAGCATCCCTCTTATTACAGCATATTAATCAAATTCTCAAAAAGACCCAACAAACCCAAACAACAAACAAACCTCAAATCCATGATTCTCTTAGCTTTTATTACTGTTTCCTAACATTATTCCTGAAACTTGCAGCTTTTCTGCCTTATTTGCAGTTGATTTACCACTGCTATAACTGCAACTGGAAAGTCTCTCTACATGGCCTGAGTATCTGAACTCTGCACATAGCACTATTGAGTAGGGAACACTGTGAAACTGTCTTATGCTCGTGCAAAATGCAACACAATTTAACTAACAGGCTGACACTGTGTTGGAATATATACCCCCTTTTTAATAGCAGTTTTAAAGTGGCAATTGGACTTTGCTCTGCCGCAAGTTAAATCCTGTCTCCATCTCCATCAAGCCTGCTGCCAAAAATAGGGATCATTAGCTGGCTAAGAAATCACTGCTCAGCCATGATGACTGTTCTTTAAAGAAAATAGAGCAAACATTTGGTTGCTTTTCTAACCCAGCTTGATTTTCAACTATAATGATGTGTACTTTGCTGAAAATCAGCTGTAACAAGGACACACTGCTTACACCCCGATGTGAGTGACTGCATTTAGCTGCCACTTTGTTAAGTGACTGAAGCAAAATGTCTTTGGTTCCGAAAGAAACCTATGGTTACTGCAAGCTGTCCTCTGGAGAGGGTGGTCCATCATGTGATGAAAGCAGGGGATAGCTGTCAGGGCTAAGTGCAGCTGTCACAGACTTCTTGCATGAGTTCACCCAGGTCACCTGAAGTATCCACCTCTGATGTGAAAAATCCATGCAGAAGAACTTTCTTGCTCTCCTTTCTGTATGATATGGACTAGGATAAGAACACAGAGCAGAGGGGCAGGATCCCTTCCCTCACCTTGCTGGCCGTGCTGCTTTTGATGCAGCCCAGGATACAGTTGGTGAAGGCACAGTGATGGCTCATGTCCATCCACCAGTAGGTCGCTGGCTATCCACCAGTACCTCCAGGTTCTTTTAGGCAGGGCTGTGCTCCATACTCACACCCCCAACTTGTACTGACTCAGGTGTAAGACCTTAGTAAGACCTTAAGGCCTTAATATATCAAAGCTATAGTGGTCCTGGGACATCTCAGGGATGTCTGTAAGAAGAAACCTGCCTAGTGGTGTCCCAGACCAAGCCCTGGGCAGGAGCATCACCCAGAGTGCTGGGTGTGAACTGGGGGCCAGTCTGGGTGTGGGAAGGCCAAACAGCCAGAGCCAGCTTGCACCAATATGGGAACAAAAGGGGAAGAGAGGTGACAGCTATAGGGACCTCAGCCTCTGTTCAGTTACTGCAGTGGCCCTGTAAATCTCCAGTTAAGCGTGTGACACACAGAGCATTTCCAGTCATCCCGTGCTTATGAAAACGTAAGACTCCTATGTGTGTTTTCAACATCACTGAAGATCTCTCAAGGACAAACTTATTCTATCTGGTATTTTCTAGCAGTGCTGGGCAACTCTCTGGCTTAAAAATGTTAAATGCACATGCTGTGCATTTCTTCCTATAAAGACATTAAGACGTGGTCTTGAGGGCTGTGTTTTGGTCTTTCATCATAGTCTGCATGCTTCCATCGTTAAAATGGTCTCATCCAAAATAGGGATTTTCATTTTTAAGTGTGTGATTCTACTATCTAAGGGATAATTAGATTTGTCCCACAATGATTGAGAAGCCCAGGTATCAACTAAGATGAGGTTTCATCAGGAAATGGCTGTCCAGCATTTGTATTGATGAATGAGCTTTTGCTTCAACTATAGAGCAAGAGATAATGATAATGTACCTACCTCGTAAGAGAAACAGAAGTGTATTAAAAATAAGTAACTCGATATGGTGGAAGCACAGATGTAGAGCCTGGTGGAAATTAATAAATAACATTTTCCGTCACGGCACTAAATTTGTTCTCTGTGCTGTGTGGTCTTCCATGTCATAGGCAAAATAGAGCAGATGGAGAAAATCAGTGTGGGGAAGAGTGGAGAAGGTGCAACAAGGACAAACGTTGGTTAGCCTGGGGACATCTGCTCCTTTAGAAGTGCCCTGCTGGCTGCATGGCTTGTGGCTGGGGCTGCTTGGGTTGGGGTTGCACCCAACCAGGGCCTCCTTATCCTGCTGCCAAGCAGGCATTGTGCTTTTGTGCAGGTCTTCTCCTCTCAGAGAGAATCAAACAGGCAGGGAAGTGCTAATCCTGGATGTTTTTCATCTCTGTGGAAGTTACTAGGGGAGGTAATGTAATAAAAGTGGAAATTTGTGTTTTTTAAGCTTCTGACTGTGGCACGTTGAGAAGAAATAAACATTTTAGGTCAAAGCCATTTTAAATAATAACAGATCATATTTATGATGAAAGAAAACTGGATTGATGGGGAGGAGGGGACAGACTTTTCCTTTTCTGTCCAATTCTGAAGATATTAAATGAAGTGTGATGATATTCAGGAAGAGTGAAGAAATCTTCCAGGTGACAAACACTGCTTGTAGAGAAGTAAAACCCCTGATCTGCTTGAGTTGGGTTAGGGCAGTGCTCAGCCCTAGGACAGCTGTGCTCCCACAGGCCCTGCTGTTCTTGTCTCACCTCCTCACCAACGCCTTCTCAAGGGATGCATTGACCCCCACCCAAATTCCTGCTGCCTCATCCTTAATGATGATGGATGCCCCATCCCTGGAGGCATTCAAGGCCAGGCTGGATTTGGCTCTGGGCAGCCTGGTTGGCTGATTGTAGACCCTGCACATAGCAGGGATTTGGAACTGGATGAGCATTGTGGTCCGTTTCAACCCAGGCCATTCTATGATTCCATGATTCTATGATTAATGCTTCTCAACCATTATTAAAACTGAGCTAGATCTCTTTGTATTTTCCAGTGGTCATTTGAGAACCCAGTAACGTAAAATGTGTCCTTCAAGCCCCAAGAAATTTATCAGAAAAGGACACTTATCACAGTTGGATTTTCCAGCAGGTCTTAATTGAATTGAATAAAAATAGTATTTTTATACAGGAGCTTGAGTATTCAAAGGAGAGAAATTGTTTATGAGGTGCGTGGAGATTGACCTAAAGTGCATCCTTGGATTCATTAATGATGTTTTACTGTCCAACAGAGTGAATACAGCAACTGGAAGTCCCGGAGGTCTCTCCCAGGTCCCGAGATTTTGAAGAATGAGCTAGAGGATGGGATAGAAAGGACGGTAGCATATGGAGCTGAGACTATGGCAGAGGCTGAACAGCAATAGATAGGATAAGCACAGTTTTGAGTTTAGAGCTACTTGAAGCCAAGAGTAATTTAGGGAGGATAAACGCCAGGAAAGATAACCCATTGTGGGTGAGGGATGTCCACAGTGGGAGATTTTCAATAAAAAGGTACACCGATGTCTGACAGATGTTTCCAGTGAGGAAAATAGTGTGAAGAATCAAATTGCTGATCTCTATTCCTCTTTCCAATGCCGAAACTGGAGAGCACGGGTAGTCAATGAAGGGAAAGTGGGGGCTGAGCATTAGTGGTGGCTGCTACTCCTGGGTCCTGTTCTCCTCTGCTGCTACTTTCTGCTGCGGGATATTCCTGGAAATACTTCCCAATGCCATATTTATAAGGCCATTTTTGTCAGTTTAACAACCATATCCCAAAACAGCGATGGAAAAATCTTTGTGCAAAGGAACTGATCATTTGGCAACACGGCATTTTCTCTCTGGAGATGGATGAAGGTTTACAATTGGATCAGATGATTTCCTCATCTATTCAGGATTTCTTTTGCCCTCAGTTTCAGTGTCTCCCTTGGGCTTGCCCCTTGCTGAGTTGCCAGGAGAATTACGGGAAACCCGTCTGTTGATTGGCATGGGCTATTTGTGACTGCATGCAGTCACAAATTTCATGCCACAGGATTTGTAATGTACAGCCCTTCTGGGCTGTAGGATTTTTTTCTCACAGCTTTAACAGTTTTCCAAGCACTTCCAAGCTATAAACCTTTTTAATTGTATACATATGTATATATAATGTATATATATTAATATATATAATATGTATATATATTAATATATGTTTTCCTCCAGTCTCAGATGTCTCTAACTGATTGTTTTTGTAGGGGCAGCACTGGATATGACTGGACTCTTTCTACCTCCCAGCTAAAGTCACTACGTCCTCCCCTGGGATTGCAGTAGTCAGAGCTGTGCTGTTATCCAACAATAATAAACCCTTAAAAAGTATTCCTTTAGAAGTGTCACATTCAAGGATTTGTTGTAGAAGCACAACCACAATAGCCAAATTACCGTAACAGCAGAGGAGGGGACCTTGTGACCTGTATGGATGAAACAGGAATTGGAAAGTGTGTAAAGTACAATTAGTAGTGAAGAATGCAAAGAAATTTGCCCCCTCACGGAAAGAAGAGAGGTCCCTGACCCATCACCCTATCCTAAGAAAAGACTCTGGACTGATCCTGACCAATATCAGTTTGGGTCAGAAAAACTTACGGTGTTGGAAGCCACACTTCCCTAAAGAGCAGTCTTGCGTTCCTTCAGTGCTGCTAGTGTCTGGGGAAAACCAACTTATTTGGGTTTCTCAGTTAAGAAAGTGGACTGCTGCTGCTCCACTGGCAATAGCAGGCTGCTGGGCCAGTGCGTGAGCGAGTATGGTGGGGGACAAACAACATTCAGAGGCTTTAGTAAACTGAAGTCATACCTGATTCCTCATGCCAAGACTACAGTAAACCGTTGAGGATGAGCATATCTGAATGCCAATGCAGGAGGCAGCGGATAAGCGTGGCTACATTGTGCAGCTGGTTGCAAATGGATTGCTCAAACATTAGCTGCTCCTCGTTTATTCCCTTTGGTTTTGTGGATCTTGCTAGTGTGAGCAGGGGCAGAGGGGCTGGAGAGAGTTGATTGCTCATCTCAACTGATATGACTAAGCAATGGCTTCACAGACTGCTGGCTGTAAAGCATCTCAACCTAAAACTCTTTCCTCTGATGACTTCCCTAGCAGAATAGTACCATTATGGATGTGTCAGCTTGGATGAGGAGAAGTCCGTGAGGCTGCTCAGAAGGAGAGCTTGTGTGACATATTAGGCCATCAACACATTCAGGACAGGGAATTGTCTTCCATCAGTCTTGGGTAATGTACTATATCTGAGTACACTTCTAGGACTAAGAGCTCATGCTCTGCTTGCAGCGACTAATCCCAGGTAACGCATAACATGTCTGCATGCTGAGCTGACGGGGACACATCAGCCCGTTGCTTGGCAAAATGAGCTGCAATGATTTTGTGCTTTCGATTAGTATCCATGCTATTTTGGGATTACTTCTTTGTGTAGACAAGCCCTTGCTTTTAACCTGGATACATCACTTTCCTGGATGACTGTACAGCTTTCTCAGGCTGATATGCAGGAGATCAGAAGTAGGGCTGGATGAGCTCTTTAATGCTTACTAGCCTTCTCAGAGTGGTCTCTGAGTGCATTCTTCAGTGGTTTACATTATTTTAGTTTAGTTTTATTTTATTTTACTTTTTATTCTGCTCGTAGGTGAATTCTTGCGCTACTGATTTGCTTTAGGCTCTTTATGTATTGGTCTGTATGCAAGGATTCATGCAGATATGGTTTTCAAATCATGGAATAATTTTGCATCTTCAGTCTTTTCATTAGCTTTTGGAGTCGTGTTTGCAATACGACAAAACTCCTGCTGCCTGTGTAGGTTTAGTTAATTGTTCCTCTGCTGGAGGATAATTTCAGAGGTCCTGGTCTTGAACAGTAAAAATAAGGTGATTTTCTCAGTGTAGCAGCTGCTGCTTTCTTCCACAAAAAGTATGGTTGCTTTGGGCACTGAGGGAAAATGCTGGCAAGTTTCATGCTAGTGCATCTTGCTCTGCTAGTGGGAAAGTCAGAAAGCAGTGAAGAAGATTTGGGCTCCATCACTGCCCTCGGTGAGGAGAGTTCCCAAAGCCCCCTGATCCACAGTCCTGGATGTGGATCGTCACCAGGGAGTTTAATTATCCCTGATTTCCCCAAAACTCACAGAATGACAGAATGGTCTGGGTTGGAAGGGACCTCAAGGATCACAAAGCTCCAACCCCCCACCACAGGCAGGGCCACCAACCTCCACATTTCACAGCAGCCCAGGCTGCCCAGGGCCCCATCCAACCTGGCCTTGAACACCTCCAGGGATGGACGGGGCATCCACAGCCTCTCTGGGCAGCTGTTCCAGCACCTCACCACTCTCTCTGTAAAGAACTCCAGCTCTGGGGGCTTGTGGCTCACTCACAGCAGCCCAGCTACACAGCAGAAGTGAACTGGAGCAACATGCAGCCAGCTGCCTTCCACATCCATGCTGCCCACAGGGGGCTAAGCCCATCAGACAGTAATCACTGACCTGGAAGAGAAGAGTAGGTCCTTAGTGACATTCCTATACATTGGATACTGTTATTCAGCATTCCCTGCAGCAGATTCACACGAATGGCAGCTGAAGGCAGGTCTCAAGGATTGTATTTTGGAAAGTGTAGAAGGATAGGGAATTGTTTTTCTGCTACTCAGTCTCCCCAGTCGCCTCCACTTTGTGTCTCAAATCTACCTCATTCTCCTCTATTGAAGCAACGAAACAGATAAACACTGTGACAGCAGCTCCCTGTTGAAGTCCAGGCAAGCTGGAATCATTTGCTATACTTATATTTCACTTTGTCAGTGTTATTTTTGTCTTTCAGTGCTCTTAGCCGTTTTTGAGCACAAGGATTGCCTTTAACTCAAAGCTTTATTTAGGTCTCCCCAATAGCAGGGTCCCATTGCATGGAAATGAAACCATCTATATGTGGATGTTGCTCATCCTCTGCTGCTTTCTGAGTAAGCTGAGACTGGGCTTTCCAGGGAAGAGACTCCCCTAAGCGATGAATGAAGTGCTAAGGGCACAAACGCTTGTCTTGCGTTACTGTTTAAATAAAGCTTTGCCTGTGTGCATGGAAGCAAAGCTAAATCTTCGTGTCCAGGGAATACATTTCTCTTCTCCCTTGAAAAAGGATGGATTAATCTTCAATATGTTCTTTAAAGAAATCCCTCGAGAAGGGTTTTCTTTCCTTCTGCCATGTAGTGCTTGTACTAAGCAATGTCTTCAGTGCCTGAGGACTTTGCATTGATCTGACTGAACAGGAATCCTATCCAAAACCAGATGCTGACACCTGAGCTTTGCAACCCTCCCGTGCTTCACATTTGCATTTCTGGCCACAAAATGTGATGTGACATGCAGTGCCTCTGTGGGCTGAGATCCTGACCTGGTGTGTCAGTGGCTAAGCCAGTCAATCACGTAACACTGAGCGAGTCTGGCTCAGAAGCACAAACACACGGGATCTGAAACACTGCATGAAGCTGGAAGTGTGAAAAGCCTTAAAATTACTCAGTGTGGTGGTGATGTTGGAGCTTGGTGATACGTGCATACTCCACCTCTGGTTACTGGTTGGATGTGCTACCATTCTATACGTGTTTATTGACATGGTGAGCAGCTCTTGCATGAGCTTGAATGGCACTGCAGTGGTTTCCCAGGGCTCTTTCTGATTGGCAAACTTCTGCATTCTCTTCTGTTATTTGGAAATAGATGCCTCCCGGGTTTTGAAATGGGATAATAATAGTTGCATATTTGCTTTGGAGCCTCCTGGAACTGGAGAAGGTGAGCATGCATGGCAACCAGTGCCAGCCGCTGAGTGCTTGCATACTCTTCAAATTTGCCTAAGTAATTAGCAGGTCACTTCAGCCATGTTAATAAGCATGAGATTTCTGCAGCTGGTGGCTTGTGAGATGCTTGGCAGCAGCTCACTCTGCACCACTGACAGTAATTCACCTTTGTCAAAACTCCAAACCTGTGTTCTTGGTGCCAAGCAACCTTTATTAAACAAATCGACCAGTTCAAGCACATAATTTAAAAGTTCTGTTCAAACATGATATTTTGATCCGATCACAGCTTCCCTGTAAAATTAAGAATTTAACGCTCCCATTCCAGCTAACTGGTCTTTGTGGTGTTTGGGCTGAAAAGACTGCACAGTGGATTAGAAAGCCATTGTGAAAAGTGTCATTGAAAACCTGTAATTTTCCTGTCTCTTCCTCTTACATCAATGATCCGTTTTCATGCCAAATTTCAGGAGACAAATGCATTAGTTCTGCTGGGCTGGTAGAGCTTTGCTGTTGGTACGCATCTGCAGTCTTTGGGGCCCAGCACAGGAGCTTTAATGTGGAAATGTGCAGTTGGGAACCTGTAAACAGGAAAGTCCTGGTCCTACATGTGATGGTGCTTCTAAATATTGGAAATTTATGGCTGTTATTGAATGAAATAACTTCTTTTTTTGGTGTGCTAACATATCTAATTGTGTAACACCCAAGGGCTTGTGTGATTTATATGAAGGTTTTGCTGACATTGTTCAGCTGTAACAATCCACATGCTTTTGGCGGATCTTCCACAAGCTATAAAAAACATCTAATAATCCATTAACTAACCAACTTGAAAGCCAGCCTGTGAGAATCTTATTGAGTTCTTTCTCTATTACTAAATTTAATATGATGAATACTCATCTTGCATAATACAATATCCTTTTTTTTCTCTGCTCCTGCTGAACCTCACCATAAGGCAACCATAAGCTCAGGGCTGCTTTTGTGTGGTCGCTCACAAAGAGATATATCAAGTTGTAGACACTTAAACTCAGATTAAAGCCTGGTCTGACTCATAGTGTGGTGATTAAAGCTCCATACTACGTCCATTTGTAGTCTGGTTAATATCACTGCAGCCTTATTCTAATATGGTTCTTCTGTTGTTAGTTGATAGTGGGGGCCCTGCTGAATGCCCTGCAGGAGAGCAGACATTGTCCACTCCAGGATGATGTCTCTTTTGTCTGCGTGGTTGGTTGAGGAAACTGGGCTTGTTTAGTTTGGAGAAGAGAAGGCTGCAGGGAGACCTCATTGTGGCCTTCCAGTACTTGGAGGGAACGGATAAACAGGAGGGGGAATGGCTATTTGTGAGGGTGGGTGGTAATAGGACAAGGGGGAATGGTTTTAAAGTGAGACAGGGGAGGTTTAGGTTGGATACGAGGAGGAAGTTTTTCAGCCAGAGGGTGGTGAGGCACTGGAACAGGTTGCCCAAGGAGGCTGTGGATGCCCCATCCCTGCAGGCATTCAAGGCCAGGCTGGATGTGGCTCTGGGCAGCCTGGGCTGCTGGTTGGTGACCTGCACATAGCAGGGGGTTGGAACTGGATCAGCACTGTGCTCCTTTGCAACCCAGGACATTCTATGATTCTATGATTTAGAAAAGATATGAAGTGATTGTTAATTAGCAAAGGCTGTGGTTTTTCATAGAAGTTGTTTTAATAGCGGTGCACAGGGCTTGACTGCTGATAGACATCAGCTTTTGACACTGTTAAAGTCAGAGTACAGTGTCTGAGTGGGAGCTGGGGGGCTATGACACGCCAGGTTGAAATGCATAATCAAATTTTGGATGGAAAGTAGATCACGGAATCATAGAATTACCAAGGTTGGAAAAGACCTCCAAGATCATCCAGTCCAAGAGAAAACTTGTGATTAATCAAAAAGCTGCTGATAATATTCAGGCTGAAAATGAAAACCTCAGAGAGAGAAGATCTATCCCTTATGCCCAGTTTCTTCCAGTTTTGTGCTCTCAGGTGACTTTGATTTTGACCTCGTGAACAAAAGAAACTTCAGAGCCCTGGGAGCCAATGCTGCCAGAGGTTGGTGCTGGTGTTTCTCCAGACTCTGCTTCACACACAGAACATCTGCAGTGCACTGTGTCAGCTTTCCGTGAGTAAACTGGGAATATTTATGCCATAAAGATTAAGAAGGTGACACTGATAAATAGTGCTGAACTTGAAAAATACGTGCAATTCCTAAATAAATGCATTTCTCTGCATGGTGGCAGTAACCTCTGCTGAACTTGTACCAAAGATGAGTTACACTCTTTAGAAAGCTGCTAAGGTATCTTTGAAGACTGTCTACTTCTGGCTACGCTTCATTTCATTTCACACTGCTTTTCCAACAGTAAAACGGACTCATAAGAACCCAGGTCTCTCTGCAAGTAGCAAACATCCACAGTGCATGCAGACCGTGCTACTCCTGCAATCTTTCTGAGTTGGGAAGTGGGGCTGTAGGCTTACTAAGCCATGACAGCTCATGGCTGGGTGAGAAACAGGCTTCTTGGGAGATGGGCAAGATCTTAGAGCATTTCTCAGATACACTGCGTGACTGCTGTGGGAGTAACTTCGTCTCACTGCTTGAATTCAACTTACAATTTGGGCTCCAGGGTGACTTTGCAAACAGGTTTGTGAAAAATTTGTATGTAAGAATAATACTGAGTATAATGAATGACTTGTTAATAGCTAGGATGTAAAGCTATAGCTAGCTAAATAAAGCTTTGTGGCTCTGGACTGTTGCCTTATTCTACATGGGCTTTTAAAATAAACCATAAATTCCCAGAGTTTTACTACTGAGATACTTAACTATTCAGCTAGGAAAACTGAAATATATATTGCATCGGAAGGAAATGAATGCCTGAGTTTTCTTTATAGTTGAAGCAAGACTGACTATGGTAGCAGGGTGAATTTTTGAAAAGTGGGGAAATATTGAGTTGCTATTTAAATCAGTATCGAATGCATCATGAACAGCTTCCAGTGGCTGTTCCCATAATTTCTCCTCCACAAAGAATGTCAGACAGACTTGAGAAATAGCTGAGCCCCTCCTCAAACTTTTATTCAGGTGATGTTGTAAAGTAACTTCATCCTCATGTGACTCATAGTTTTACAGTACCTGGATTATAAACCATGGAGCCATTTTCAGGGGCTGTGTTATATTTGGATTGGTTTTGAAGCCAAGATACTCACGCAAGGTGAAGAATTATCCTCCTGCGACATTAATTAGTTCAGACTTCTCTGGCTGCTCCAGAAACACCAATAAGTGCTGGAAGTGATCCAGCGAGGCTGGGAGGACCTTGAGGGTCCAGGTTGGTCATCCAAGCTAAGATCAGTCCCATGACTGCACTCCTGAGGAAAAGAGATAGAAGGGAAGGTTTAGGGGCAGGACATTCAATCTCTCCCACCCCTTTCTCCTGAAAATATTTAGATTTTTGAAAATGCTGTATTTCTTTCCAAAGCCTGTTTCTTAACTCCTAGGGCTGCCACGAGCTGATGGAGGGAGGGAAAAGCAAAGTGAATTCCAATCTGATGTTTGAGTCTGGTTGTGATGACAGGAACTACTTCTCTAGCATACAGCAGGGAGGAAGTAGTGCTCATTGGTGGTGAGAGCTGAACCTGCTCAGTTTGGGCTGTGGGAGAGGCAACATTCACAGAATCACAGAATCACCAAGGTTGGAAAAGGCCTTCAAGATCATCCAGTCCAACCATCCACCTATCACCAATAGTTCTCACTAAACCACATCCCTCAACACAAAATCCAAATGTTCCTTGAACACCTCCAGGGTCGGTGACTCCACCACCTCCCTGGGCAGCCCGTTCCAGTGCCTGACCACTCTTTCAGAAAAGTAGTATCTTCTAAAATTCCCTTGGAGGCCATTTGCATCAGGCAGTTTCAAGTCTTCGGATCTGGTTCATTCAGGGTCACTTTGATTAGGGGACAGGCAGACTTCTGTTTCCTGGGATTTTGGACTGCTTAATAGGCATGTTTGATCTCCTCATGACGTACATTTTATACTCTACTGTATGATTTCTATCAACAGAGGCAGTGAGGGTAGATTGCTGCAGAGGCTTATGGCTATCTGGGCTTCAGCATTCTTAAGGCAGTCTCTTGATGGCCATAGTTTGGTGAACATGACTTTTTTTGTGTGGAAGTTTGGACCAGTCACTATGTTTTTGTTAGGCTAAATTGTGCTGGTTTGGAAAAGTGCACTAAATTTCATTTATATTCATATGTATCTATGGGGTGCCTGTGCACGAACCCTCCAGAAGCACTCACGTCGTCTTGCTGGGCACAAGGGCTGCCCAGTGCCACTCTGAAGAGAACAGCATGGCAAAAGAAAACAATTTCATCAGTGGGGTTATACAGCTGATGACACTGTTGTGAAACTTCACACCTAATGATGTTACTCCTTCATTTAGACAGGAGAGATGTGGCGCACTCCGGTAAATGGAGGCTGAAGACACTTAATAAAGATATATTGAACCTGGTGTTAAGAGGGGACTGTTAAAAAGTGGAAGTAATTAATGAAATAGATCACTTTATAGGAGAAGCTGTAAAGTATTGTCACCTGGAGCCTGAAAATTAAAGCAGGATGTGTGCTGGCTCCCTGAAATGTGCAGCTTGGCCCAACTTGGCAGTACTGACTTTCTTGGGGCAGGAATCTCTCCTGGGCAGACGTCCATGAAACTTCTGTCCCAAGCTGGGACCCAGGTAGATGTTTTGCCAGGTCTGTGTCCTGTGAGTCCATAAAAATTTCTCCTCATGACCCAAAGCTCCAAGAAGTGTTCAACAGGTCTGAGATGCCAAAAAGTGGGTCAGCGAGAAATTCCAGAAATATGGCAATGGTTCTTTACTGTTCCTATTGTTGCTTGTCCTGATTTTTTCCTAATCCATAAAACTTAAGCATAAATAATGAAACATGCTTTGAGGCCCCAAGCTGTACAATTTCTATGGTTGTTTAATTGCCTCAAATAACCCCTCCTCTTTCTTGTGTGTTGCTAACAAGTGGTTTCTTCTGTGGCACTTGCAGTCCTGGCAGAAGACTGCTGTTTTGTAATGTTTATCTCTAATTTTTCTATTGCTCCTCTCAAACGACTGTCACTGCATATACTGTGAACAGCCCAGATATATATGCACAGCACCCAGGATCAGAGTTCCCAGCTGAACTACTGCTGTGCATTAAGAGCTATGTAAACAGTTTTCTGGGTTTTACACCAAAGTAAATATTAATCTTTTTGCATGAAGTGATGATAGAAGAACCCAGAGTAAATAGCAATACTAATAAACCTTAACATTTTGGAGCAGCATGATGGCAAGCAGTGTGGAGCTAGGGCTCCTTCTCCTTCTCCTCCTCTTTGTATTGGCATGATGCAGCTCCATGGACACTGCAGTGGGGTTTTGGATGGGAAGGGAGATGGGGCATTGGCTGGTCAGTGAGTATGGTGAGAGTGGGGTGGAGTTGGGCTTGGGGATCTTAGAAGTCTTTTCCCACCTCAGTGATTGTGTGACTCTATGATTCTATGATCCTATCACCATGGATAGATTCTTGCACGGCCATCTATATGAAAATGAAGCATGCACAGCCCCATGGCAGGGCTGTGGCACATAACTCATGCTTCCTTGTATGAGCCTGAGAAGGCTGAGAATTCATGTGTCCTCTTATTACCTAGAATCCAGTGGGAACAGCAAATCTGCTGCATTTGCTGCAGGCAAACTGCAGGAAGCATGATGGAGAAGATTCTCTGGTGATGTGGGTGAAGTGTTTACCTTTGGCCTTGCAGCAGGGGCACTTGTCTGCTTCTCCCCACCAAGCAGGTCCCCTGCATGCTATGAGGCTTGGTGGCATCACTTCAATGCTTCAGCTGAAGTTGGCAGTCCACAATTCCCCTTTGCAACTTGACTCCACTGTAAACCACTTATCCCCACAAAAGATGTTGGGATAAGGTGGTCTAGGCAGATGTAAGTACACCTTCCAACACAGCCAACTCCTAGTTCAATTCCCTATCAATAAAACCACAATTAGAAACCTCATTACCAAACAGAACCCTGCTCAGCCTCACAGAGGCTGGCTCACATATGGCAGATGGCAATGAGCTCTGCCCATAGGTTTGATGGAAACAAGGACAGCATCCCTGTAGTAGAATCCAAAGTGAATACTTGCTCATCTCAGCAGGAAAAAGAGTGGCTTGGTCTTGGTCTTGGTGCTCCTTGAAGAAGGGATGTGTCCCTGACTTAGGCAAGGTGCTGACCTCTACTTGGAGGAGGGTTGTGCTGCCTCGGGAGAGCATGAGGGGATGGCCATGAGATTGGCTGACTGAGCTGAACTGCCTGTGAAAATTCAGATTTGCTTTATAATTCTGTTGGTCAGAGCTAGGTGAAATCATGGCTTCATTTAAGCTGAGATCAAATCATGATTTTCTCTGACTGGATCGTGACAGTGAATTACAGCTTGTTTGGTGATATTTCAGAGAAATTCTTTACATCGTCAGTGTTAAAGTGTCTTTGGGCTCTCATGATTGAGCTGTCACGAATGTGCTGGTTCTCCATCCTCCCTGCTACACCCCTCCATTTAATTTTGTTGTGAAGCTGTCAACTACTCTGTTGGGAATTCATTTTTGGGTCAATCCTTTTCTAACCTTTCCATGCATTAGCTGTGTTGCTGTAGATTTGATTAAGCTGTAAAGCGTTCTCCTCCTAATTGAGCTTTACAAATTAATAAGCAGATGAATGATCACACATCGTCCAGCGTTGATTTGCTGCTTCTCCTGGGGGGCTGCAGGGTGATAGTTAATCCTTATCTCAAGAGGAGGGGGAGTGGTGGGCACTATGCTGTGCCATACAGACCCCACAGTGGTTTCCATACCCCACATCTGAAAGGCTTCCCCATCACACAGCAGTGATGGTAGGTGCATGGCACCATCACTTCTTAACAAACTCCCTCTGCAATCCATGGAATCATTGCTGGGAAGCATTTGAGGCACTTGTGCATTTGAAAATGTGGATATTGCTGAATATCCTCTACTATTTCTGCTGTTTTTCTGCCAACAATAGCTTTTCAAAGAGGAGGTTAAAGCATTTACAGAGTCTGTTGGGAAGGAAATGCTTGTCCCCATTTGGTGGCGATACAGAGCTTGGAATCACTCAATAGAAGCGTGTCTGTGGCTGGGATTGAGTTGTCACTGGTGGCAGGTGGCTGGGTGATGGCATGGGCATCTCCTCCAGCCTGGGCAACAGAGGGCAGATAACCACTGTTTCCAAAGAGATGCAAAAACCAGCTGCTACTTTTTTTTTTCAGGTGGAAAAAAAGCCCATTCTGAGAGCACTTGGGATAAATTATCTTTTCTTTAGGTATGCAAGGAGAAGCTGGTCCTTCACTTCTACTGCTTGTAGAGCAAAGTGATTGATTTTGTATAGTATTTCCTTGACATATGTATATTTTTTTGCTTTCAAAGCATAACAATTCAAGGCTGAGTTCCAGATTTAAAATGGAGACTAAGGTTTGACAAAGAGGCTAAAATATTGTTTCCTGGAACTTAGCAATACAGTTACTGTGTGCAGAGCCATATTCCAGGAGCTATGAGAGGGACGGGAGATTGAAGAAAAAATTAATGGCTGACGAGCATTAATTTTACACTGATGTTGAGACTGTGAGTCCTGCAGGAAGAAGAGTAGTGCTCTACAGAAAGTTTGTGTCTGGATCAGCAGCTTTCCTTCCGAGTCAGTGCCGATCACAGCCTGGTAGGATGCTCAAAAGGATGTCCTATGATTATACAACTGGAAAAATTTTAATTAAATGATGCAGGCTGGGTTGCTAAGTTATTTTAAAGTGCATGTAAATAATTTCCCAAGCCTTGTGCACGGTGGGCAGAAATGAGGTACAAAGAACTTGAGATCTTTGCTTGTTTTTTAGGCTTAAAATATTTGTAGTTTCTTAAGTGAGACCCCTCTTTTTTTTTTTTTTTTTCTGTTAACGGTAGTGGCTGAAGGTGAGCCTGAGCAGCTTCCTCCTTGCTGGAACTTGATAACACGGGGGTATCAATCAGCCTTACCAAATTAGCATTTCACTGATAGTGATGCACGAAGCCTTTTAATGAGGACTTTCAGGTCTCCCAGCTCAGGGTTTCTGCCTGCTGGTTCCTTAGCAACAGAGGGGATTGGCAGGCAGAAGGGTTTTGATGTACTCTTACATAAAGGATTTACAATGCTGGAAATTGAATGCAAAAATTAGGATAATTGTGTTTTGTTGTTTTGGCACAAAGTTCAAAGATAAATAAACAACTTTGGGCTCCCAGAAGCTTCCTGTTTTGTACCTGTTCCTTCCTCTGTTCTAGTGAGGAAGTTATCCACCAAGTCTGGAGTTTAAATTAAATGGACTTTTTTCTATTTTCTAGAAATTAACATATCAGAGCAAAAAAACCCAAAAACCACAGCAGTCGCTGATCAGCATTGGAAGAAAGAGCAAAATGAGCAGCATGCTGAAACACAGAGAGGGGCAGTGCTCTGCAGTGCTTTAGCAATGTCATAGCTCCTTCCTGGTGGCATCTTCCTAGAGAGCCACAGTCCCCAGGCAACCCCAGGGCCATCCTGGGACTGTCCCCATCCTCCCACTGCTCTTAGAACCTCTGTGCTGGTGGCTGGGCAATGGCCAACCCTTGCTGTGAGCCATCCCCTCCACCCTTTGGGTTCCTGCCCCTCCAAATCCCTTTGACAGTGTCCTGGGTTGGGGGTCCAACTGCCTTTTGGCTTCCAAAACCTGCTCCAATCTTAATGGCATTTATATTTTCAGAGAATGTAATATGTGCAGTTTTGGGATATGGTTGAAGCTATGCTTTGGGGCGAGCCAGTGTGAACTCTCGATTAAATGTGGACTGGAAAGAGTGCTGCTGACAGGCTGAGGGAGGAGATCCTCCCCCTCTACTCAGTGCTGGTGAGGCCACAGCTCCAGTTCTGGGCCCACTTCTGGGCTCCCAGTACAGGAGAAGCCTGGACATACCAACTCACATGTCCTGCTATGGTGCCATGATGGTGCCTTCTGCAGCAGCCTGGATGGATTTTACCCATTAGGCTGCTCTGTTTTTATAAATTCCCCGTGTTTTATGGAAGTGAATAGTGCAAAGCACAGCAAATGGCTACTGATAATCTTTTCACTCATATGATGTCCACTGAGCATCCATTTCCCCCTCAACACTGCACATCCATGCAGCTGATGCTCAGCTGGAAGTAGAAATGCCTTTCCCCCACTCTGGTCTAAGGGTGTGACCCAAAGCTACTCTGCTGAATCTGAGATCTGGATGCTAGGAAACTGTTGTGACATGTCAGCTTACTCAGTGCCCCACTTTGACCAGAGTACTGGCTATTAATCCTTTAAAAATACTTTTTTTCCTGCATTATAGAAACCCGAGGGCATTTTATGGGTCTTGTTTATTTTTTTTTTCTCAAAGGCTTTAGTAACCACTTTATATTTAAAGAGTCCAAAAGTTAGAAGAGCAATAGCAATCTAAATATAAAAGCTGTGAACTAGTCTTCAGTTTTATAGCCAATTAGCTCACTGAGGTATTGTTGCACATTATATATATGCGGAAAGTTGTTCATTGGATGTGCTTGAAAGGAGCACCCTTGGAGGCACTCTGTTTGCTCTCTGCTTCCTGAGCTGTGCTGGCTTCCACATCCTTACTGTGCATGCTAATGCCAGGGCTGTGCACAGCAGGCTCTCCTCACTGCAGGATTGTGATGTCTGCAGTGAGCTGTGCAGGGTTGGGTTGGAGGTTGGCATCACCTGTCACAGGCAGTGGTTTGTGTCAGAGCACAGGGTGCTGCTGTTAACCACTTTGTCCAGGGAAAGTCATCTGCAAAGATGCTGAGGGACAGCCTTGTGATGCCCCCAACCTTCTGCTCCTTTCTGCTTGTCCTTCACTGAATACCACTGCTTTTTAATTATGAAGAGCTCTCTGGAGCTGGTGTGCTATTGCTCAGAAGGGACACGGATACATCCAGTGCTTCAGAGGCTGAAATTTGGAAACCTGGCTGAATATTCTGTGTGTCTGAAAGGAAAGCTGCGTGTATTGTGTTCGATAAGGAAAAGGATGGGTTGCTACTTGCCATTTTTAATGCATCTAGATGAAACACACTTCCTGACATTTCCTTCACTAAGCTCCACAGCTTAATATTCAGTGATCTACCTTTCATTATGTTAAATGTCTTTTAAAAACTAACCAGAGCGCTACTCGGAGAAGGCCTGCTGGCATACAAAATGGCTTCATCCCATAAAAATGCAAATTAACTCTCTGGAAGTATATCTCTAACTCATTCCTATAGAAAACAAAAATAGTTTTTGAATGGAGCCCAGATCAACTCTGTTACCAACCAGACATTCAGAGGTATGTGCAGAACTCTGCGTTCCCGTTAAGATAATTTCTCAGCTCTTTCCTAAAATTTTCTCTTTATCTTTAACCCTAAATTTCCACCAGAACCTTGGTGAGAATATCTGTGTCACTTGACAGCTCCCAGCTTCCTCCTCTTCTTCGGAGACCTCCTTAAATACTGCAAAGCCATTTGTTGGTGAGACCTCATCTGGAGTACTGTGTCCAGATGTAGGAGTCCTCAATACAGGAGAGATGTGGTCCTGTTGGAGCCCCACAGAAATGATCCAAGGGATGGCACAGATTGTCCAGAGAGGTGGTGGTTGTCCTGTCCCTGGAGACACTCCAGGTCAACCCTACAGGTGCTCAAGAATTGTTTAGATGTTCATAGAATCACAGAATGGCCTGGGTTGCAAAGGAGCACAGTGCTCATCCAGTTCCAACCCCCTGCTGTGTGCAGGTCGCCAACCAGCAGCCCAGGCTGCCCAGAGCCACATCCAGCCTGGCCTTGAATGCCTGCAGGGATGGGGCATCCACAGCCTCCTTGGGCAACCTGTTCCAGTGCCTCACCACCCTCTGAGTGAAAACCTCCTAATATCCAACCTAAACATCCCATATCTAACTGAGATAAGTGTGATGTAGAGAGCTCTAGCCTTTCTGCTGTTTTCTTCCCCTCACCCCATTTATAGCTTATTTTATTTTATTTTATTTTTGGTGGCCTTTCTGCTAAAATTCAGCATCCTATGCCAGACTTTCACCTCCGCTTGTAATTATTTAATGCACACACTTGTTATTTGTGCTTATTTTGCACCTACGCTCTGTCGGGCAGGAGTCCGCATGCTAAGGTGTCTGCCACATTAATTGCCTGGGCAAAGCTCCAGGTTTGGATCATAATTTTGGAAGCTCTCTAGGAATCACAGTATCCACAGAGGAGTTCTGCTGTGTCTTCACAGCCAGTGCATGCCTGGATTTTGAGGACCCGTGCTCCTATCTCACCTCCTGGTGTTTGATTGCCATTTCCATAGCAAAGCACCAACGCTGCGGTGTAATTCCATGGGTATGGGGCCAGAGTTCTGTGTGACAGAAGGCATTAGGCTCACAGTGTGTGATTTCCCCACACCCTGAGTCCTGGTGATGCTGACACAGAGGCAGCACTGGTCCTTGGAGATGTCCCAGGAGAGCAGGAAGGGACAGGAGGGGGTCTGGAGCAAGGACGTCATTATTTATTGTATTTATGATGTAGAATGTGTAACTTCTCTCCTGCTATTAGCCATGTGAGAGAATTATTTTGTTCCAGGCTTTGTTCTCATTGCTTTTCACTGGTGCCAGGTGTAAAATTTCCTTTTTTTGGATGTTCTTGAGATCTATGCATAGGACGAAACTGCCCACTGCTTTTTGACTTTCATCACAAATGAACGTGTGCAGCAAGTCCCTGATCCATTATTTCACTGCTGTTTTCTGATGTTCAGTTCAATTCCATTTTCAGATCTTTTATAATTTAATAAGTAACCAAAGACCCCAATGCTCAGCAGGTTTCTGTGGCTGGTATTACAGCAGGTAAAGCTAATGCACTCCAAGAGCTTAGGCTGGGGGTTTTCTAAATATGTCTTTATTTCTGCTGCTGCATCTTTCACTGTTTTCACATCTACCTTTGTCTAAAGAAACATATGCCACAACACAGAGCAGAGAGGTTATCTAACAAATGGAGAAAATCTGTAGGTGCGTCCTTATGTAAGTGGGGAGATTTAAATTGGATATAAGGAAGAAGGTTTTTACAGTAAGGGCAGTGAGGCACTGCACAGGGTGCCCAGAAAGGTGGTGCTGCCCCATCCCTGCAGACAGCCAAGGTCAGGGGATGGGCTGTGAGCACTGATGGAGCTGTGGGTGTCCCTGTGCATTGCAGGGAGTGGGACAAGAGGGCATTTAAAGGCCCCTTCCAACTCAAAGCACTCTCTAGTTTTATGGTTCCAGCCTGGTGAAGTCTGTCGGGCCAAACAAATATTCATTACAGCCCCACCAGCCATTTAGAGGGAAGAAGAGTTGCACTGAGAGCCAAGAATAACGTTTGTTGCATTGTCTTTGCAAATCAGGATTTGCATCTTCATGAAGAAATATAATCAGAGCCTATCTGTTTTGTTTTTTTTTACCAAGATACTTTGAACAAAATAATTGAGCAGGAAAACCTCTTGGGCCTTCATTTCTCAAAATATTAAAATTGCAATGTAAATTATCTTATGCCTGAAGCAAAAATCTTATAAAATGTCAGGGTTGTCATGGTTTTAAATACACAAGCAGTCAATTCTTTGTCAACTCATATTGGAATTTTAGTCATCCAGATAAACTGTTCTTCTGCACAGACACACCATTCAGACACGCACAAAGAGCTTTTTGGGGGAGGCATAAAAAGAACCCACTCCTCAAAGGGTATTGCAGAGACCTGTAGCTCCTGGCTTCTGGAAACATCTGTGAAAGAAGTCAGTAATGTCTTCAGAACAAACCCACCTGAGTGTGGGGAACATACTTATGTAAAAAGATGTGACTGTGTAAAATGATTTTTGCTACTGCATCCGTTTAAATTTTTGTCTTGGTGTAACTAATGGGTATGGCAGTCAACCGTGGTGAAGAAACATTAAAGAAGCACTGTCTGGCTTCTTCCAAATAATAGACCTTCAAAAAAATCGACTTGTGAACAAATCTCTGCATACAAAACTTGCCTTGGGGATGGCTGTGATTTGAACACTGCGCCCTGTGCAAGGCAATGGAATGTGACCACCTCCTCCCAACAGCACTGGGACCTGAAGTGCTGCTGGGGCATCCCTGGGTGGCTGGGTGCAACTTCATCCCTGCTGATAAAGTTTTCCCAGGATCTGATTCATGAGAGTGCTGATAGATGTAACAGAAGGAAAGCATCCCATATGCTTGGCATGGGATGAGTTGTAGTTTGTTCATCTTGCTTGTGAGGCATTTTTGGGAACTACATGACCATTCAAGCCAAGGTTGTTGTGAGTGGAGAGGCAGTCTTGCACAGATATGCAGTGCCAAGGCTCAGTAATTTTCCCAAAATTTTGCATGATGCTTCTTATAGCTCTGTTGGACACTAAGGCGAAAGTGGCTCAAGCACCAGTCTGGTAATTAATGTCAAAAATTGACAAGGTGTTGGCTTATATCTCAGCTAATTTCACCAGTTAGAGGAACGTTCCTTCAGTGTTTTGTCCGTTTTGCTCATCTGGGACCTCCCACAGGAGATGGCAGAACTTGTGCAAAGGTTGGTCCTTCCCTCTTACTGTTGTACTGAAAACTGTAGGTGCACACACAGAATGCATTGCATGTATTGTGTACATGGGAGATGCTGGTTTACAGCTGGATTAAATCAAATTATACACAGCATAAGCAATTCCCTGATGTCCTCCCTTGTCTCTGATGTCCTGGATGAGCTTACAGTTTCCAAGGAAGGGACATTCCTACAATGTCTGGGTTGGTTTGTCTTTCTCGGACTCATAGAACCATGGAATCATAGAATCCTTAGAGTTGGAAGAGATATTTAAAGATCATCTAGTTCAACTCCCCCGCAGTGAACGGGGACATCCACAGCTCCATCACGTTGCTCAGAGCCTCAACTTCTCTATTTTGTTTTTTTGCTCCCAAAGTGCAATACCATTAACATCATAGTGACCACATGTAAATGTCTTCATTGTGTAGGTCTCCAAGAACAGCTAGTTTATGCTTCCTTTTCTGTTTAATGCCTCCTCTGATGAATTCTGCATTTGGACCTCCTGCGTCTCTTTTGGCAGCTTATTTACCATCAGTGTTTGGCTGTGTTTTACACCTATTTGTAGTATCCTATCCATAGTAATGAAGGCTCTGATTTAATCTACCTTCCCTTGTGTTGCTGATTAAATGAGGGAGTAGGAGAGAGACTGCAGTACACGACCAACTCATTTTTGCAAAATGGATTGTTTAAGCACAAAACGGTGTTATTTCAGTTATACTCAAACCCAACCATACTGGCATTTTTCTGTGCTAAGAAATATCTCAGGAGGATGCAGTTGTGTTTGGAGGTGTGTATCTCACACTGTTGACTGCAGAGGAAATGGAGACAGCTAGTTTGACTTAGGAAACTAACTTAAAATTTCTTAGGTAGCTTTAAGACCAAACCCATTTATTGAAATGCTTCACAGAATCACAGAATGGCCCGGGTTGGAAGGGACCTCAAGGATCACGGAGCTCCAACCTCCAGCCACATGCAGGGCCACCAACCTCCACATTTCACAGCAGCCCAGGCTGCCCAGGGCCCCATCCAACCTGGCCTTGAACACCTCCAGGGATGGACGGGGCAATGGGTTGACCAGTTTGGAAGCAAATGCAACTCAAACCATCCTGTCATGGTACTTCTCTGCTGGTAAGGGCGGCTCAAGCTTATGAATCTCCTGGGTAGATCTGCTCCTTACTGCAGCACAGTGAGCAATGACAACAGAAATCACTGGAGGTTTTCTAAGCAGGATGATCCTGAGCAGGACAGTGCTGACCTCTGCTCAGCACGCTGTTTTTTAGCTTGTGTTGAGCTGTTATTGAACCACTCGTAATTATTGTGTCAAAGAAAGCCAATTTGTACCCTGGCAGATTGACATCTGGTTCTAGATGGCAGCAGCCTTTCTGTCAGTGATTGGAATGATTGTTCTTAGTGTGCATTGTCAGAAAATGACGTTCTTGCTGATATCACTGAAGTGACTTACATTTACTCTGGAGCTAAAGAGAGATTGTCAGGCCCAAGCTGACAAGTCGTTTTCCTCTTCTGGGGAGAAATCTCTCTGCCTCCAGTGATAGTGGCTGGCAGCATTGGTGCTGCTGGGGGGGCAGCTCCCAAGGGAGCGGCTCTGCAGCTCTTCATATCAGACTTTCCCCTGGTTGGTGAACCCAGTGCCAGGTCCCCTTTGGAATTATTAGGAGGGAGCCCAGCAACAGCCACAGCTTGGTGTCACCATGTCACTGCAGCATTCTGCACAGCCCATCATTAGCTCATCCTTCTTCAGGCTTTGCTGGCCAAACAGCAACGTGGAAGCACAGACGTGAGATCTGCAAGTGGAGTCTCCTTCTAAGATTACATATTCTCCCACCTAACGATCAGAATGTTTTAGCTTCTGTCTCTTAGGGAGGAGATTTGAAAAAAACATCAGGCTATTCTAGCTACATACAAGCTATTTTTTAAGAAACATTTAAGATTTTCTTTAATTGCTCACAGAGTTTGATGAAAACATCTGTTGGAAACGTCACTCTTTTGTATCTCCCCAGCAATTTGTGTACTTTATTCTCTATAAAAAGGATTCTTTTTTTCCTGAATAAATCAATATTTTTACAAAGTTTGTGAACTGGAAATAATTTCAGATTTTTTGACTCTTTCCTGTTACAGTGGCGACCACGTAATGGTGAAGAAAGCAGCAATCCCAATGACTCTTCCACCACACAGTGAAGTCAGTCTCCAATGAGTGAAATGGATACTGCTGAACATGGTATGGGCTTGTGAGTTCTCTAAAGCATTCAAACTACAGAGAATTACTTTAAATGTTTCTCACCCTACTTGAATTTCTCCCTAATCCAGTCCTCCTAGATATTTGCACTCCTTTTCCTAACACTGTTTGAGAGTCAGCCTGGTTTTATGGAGCAATATGCTAGATTGATGTAGGTTTGCTCCTTTCTTAGTAAAAGCCAGGTTATAACAAATTTGAACGCAGTTTCCTCTTGGCTTCCATTAGACTCACCTCTTGGATTTGATACCTACATTATCTGTGTGACTTCCTGCAGTCATCAGGATTATGGTGTCACAGTTCCATGAAACCATGACATACAGGGAACACTCCGCCCTTCTTTAATGAAGTTGGATGTGTTAACTACATGAATTTAAGTTACTGGAATGATCCCCTTTTCTTCATAAGGCTGAGTACTGTCATATCTGCACTACACAGTTGGTAAGAGCCAGGAGTTCATTATTGACACTCTGTGTTTGCTCTAAAATATCAAAGCTTATTCTCTTCTTATTCTGAAAGCGCAGAAGGAAAATCTCAGACATGACAAAATAATAAAAATGCTTCAATGATCTGCAAAAGCTTCATGGTTTAATAAATTGAGAGGAGACAACATGTCAGAAAGTGCCAGTTGCTATTGGGGTGATATCTGTATTTCATTAGTTATTATTAAATGCTGGAGAAGAAAGTCGAGAAGCAGGAGTGAGTGATCCAATTTGGCATTGATTATGATTTCTGTAGTTTGATACAGAGCTGCCTGGGTGCTCAAATGTGTAATACTAAGCCATCAAAATAATATGTGGGAACATGCTTAGTAAGAGTGAAGGGGCTACAGGGTGCAGAGAGCTTTCAGTACCATTACCAGCCTGGGAGGCAATCCATCCCAGAGTACTCCTTTTTGGAGCACTCCTTTGGAGTACTCATACTTATTCACTGTTTTCTATCCTCTAAGACCCTCTTTGAGAACAACAGGGAATTAAGCACATGAAGGCAGGGAAAACAGTACTTTTAGAGGGCAAAATTCACGTTGAGCACTTCAGCAAGGAATGAACAGCCCACAAAGAGGGGAATGACAATGAATGAGCTTGTGGAATAAATCAGTTACGTGTAGTGTCACGTCCTGGGCAGAAACAAAGCGTGGGCTGCTCACTTTAGAAGCTGCTGTGCTTGCCATGATTATTAATTCATATTCTTTTACCTGGAGCATACATACATACCAGAAAAGAACATGTGGGGGAAATGTGCATTTTTTTTGATAAAAGACCTAAAAAAATAAACAGAGCTGCTATGATTCCATTTTCTTGATATCTACAGATGGCTGTGAACAGAGATTGTAAAATAGCAACCCGTGATACATGCCCCTAAGAACATAGAATCACATCACAGAATGGCCTGGGTTGCAAAGGAGCACAGTGCTCACCCAGTTCCAACCCCCTGCTATGTGCAGGTGGCCAACCAGCAGCCCAGGCTGCCCAGAGCCACATCCAGCCTGGCCTTGAATGCCTGCAGGGATGGGGCATCCACAGCCTCCTTGGGCAGCCTGTTCCAGTGCCTCACCACCCTCTGGCTGAAAAACACGACTGAGATAATTTTATTTCTTGTATCTCCAAGAACTTGCTGGTCTGGGGATAAGGTTATCTTGTGGCTATATACCACAGCAGCTTCTTTATTGGGAGCTGCTTGAATTTAAGCATTTGCAAGGAGTCTGAAGGCTTCTTTCCAAGTATTGTTTCAGGTGACATGGGACAAAAGCACAAGCTACAGGTGTATGGGTTAGACACAGACAGGTGTTATTCTGTGGGGTGTATGAAGATGGTTTGTGAAGGACGTCAATCTTTTCCAGCACATCTATTCTACATTGTTTTGTAGCAGGGCTGCAATTGTAGACGTGAATGATAACATAGATTTCCTTGCCAAATATTCTCAGCAATATTCTCAGTGTTGCTCTCTATCAGAGAACAAAATAAAATCAAATGTTTTCTGCATCTTTTTAGCTATACCTTATATAAATGTGGAAATTATCTAAAACCAAAATTTCCTGGTGTGGCAAGAGCTCCTCATCTGTTGGGAAGTGCTGTTTGGTGCTAAGAGCAGTGGTCCCTCACTTTCATCATTGCTTTGGCTTCCAGAGCCCAGGTCTTGCCAGGCTATGAGCGTACTTTGGTTTTATTAGAGCTGATTCCTGTCTATTTCACTTTCATTACTGTTACATTGCCAGTGCCTAAGCACTTGACAAAGGACATCAGTTTTATTATCCTTATTTACAATAGGAAGATTTAGACAGAGTGGTGGAACTTCATAAGTGGCCCCCAAACTTGCTTTGTTCCCAGAATGAAGATATTAGGGGTTGGCTTCTGCTTTAATGTAATCCCATGACAAATATTCCTGAGAGTGGCCCTCAATTTTGGGGGGGAAATGGATTATACTCAGTAACAAGAACACCATAAGCAGTGGCCATCAGTAATATTTTTTGTCAAGATGTATTTCTTCTGAAGAATAGTGTTCTTTAATATATGACAAGCTGACTCCAGCTGCTGGGATTAAGGGGAAATCTGTCCCCCTCTGGTGGGTCTTGCTTTTTTTGAAGGATGCTGGCCAGCCCTGAGAGATGCAGAATTATGGAGATGGGTTGGTGCATTCATGGAGAGGCATTTGTTACAACTGGACTTCATTTCTGGATAAATTTGGATATATACCTAGCTAATGAGGAAGGGGGAGGCTTCCTGAAGGTAGAGGAAAGTTTATAGGGACATGCACAAAAAAAGTTGTTTTTCTGCAGGGAAGGTATTTGATTGCAAAGCAACATGTCAAGCTCTCTGATGGAGCAAAGCTTGGAGAGCACAGCTTGGGCAATGCAGCCCTAAACAAATGTAGCTGATGGGGTGAATACAGACAATGGGACTGAATCTGATTTCATCCCCTTCTTGATGACTTTTCTGCACAGCTTGGTTGCACACAAAGAAGAAAGAAGGGCTTTTCTTCTAGGAGATGTGAAGCAGACATCTCTTGTCCTAGTTCCTGCTTCTGGCAGGTACGGCTCCGGAAATACCCTTTCCATGTGGCTTTCCCTATTCTTGAAATTAACTTCTTGTTTTTCTAGGTAAGATTTGAGGCTATAAGTGTGAGATTATAAAAGTGCTTGGCCTTGCAGATATTTCCTAGCTAGAGTCATCAGTTTACTCAAATCCTCTTTCAAGATCAGCTGTAACTACTTTCCCTCCACTCCACCCACTCCATAGGGGTATTTGCACAAACATTTATTGCATGTTTGATAACAACTTTGCTGCACAGGGACCCAGTGTTTTATCAGCTGTGCTTCTCCAACAGATGCTTTCCTTGTGAAGGCTTTGGTGTTTTGTGGGAGATGTGAAGGGTTTTACTTATTTTCTTCCCACATCAAAGATCTGGTAATTCAGCAGATCACCACTAGCAGCAAGCTTCTCTGTTATATGTGGAACCTCCTATTCTCACAGCACGCTCTCTGCAGAGGTACTCTTCAATCCTAAGAAACAAGGGCACTCAGCACTCTCTGCAGTGGATCCTTATTGCTCTACCAGATACTTGTTTGAAATAGCTGCATGCTGCATCTGGATGTGATTTGGTTGATGGCTGCTGTATTTATTATAATCACAGAATTGTAGGGGTTGCGAGGGAGCTCTAGAGATCACTGAGTCCATACACCAGATAAGGTGGATATTTGTTGAGCTGAGCAGCTCCCAGGCTCGGTAGAGTGGCTTCTTCTGTCTTGTGGCCTCCTTCCACCGCAGCACTACTGCTTTGAATGCTCTTTGGATGAAGGGTGAGATGACTTGGCCTGTTTTTGTGACTGCTTTGGCTCTGTAGATAATTCTGCTCTCTACAAGCTGCTTTCTTCCATCCCATCTTACCTTTGTAGATCCTCCTTTAGGCTGTTGAGAGTCATCATTATCCCTGGAGGTTTACAAGAACCGTGGACACGTGGAACAGAGGAACGCAGTCACTGGACATGGTGGGGATGGGTTGGGGTTGGACTTGATGATCTTAGAGGTCTTTTCCAATCATAACAATATTTAAACAAATCTCTTGACTGTACGAATCAGCTGAGCTTTGAGTGTTTTATTCCTAACTCTAAGACACTGCTGTGGCTACAATGGTTTCCACCCACCTATTTTAGATGGCTGATACCAGTTCCTGAGGGTGGACAACCCTTTGCTATAAGGGAAGCCTGAAGAACCAGACTGAAGTTGTGCAGAGTGATGAAGATTAGTGGAAGGGTATATCCTTGGGGAGATGGAGTCAGAGGTAACTCTTCCTTAATGAGAAGCAGAGTCTAGGTTGCAAGCAAAGGAAACAAAAAGAAAAATTACATCGTTTGATGGTAACTTAATTAAGTATCGGTCTCCCTGAGTACAATTGTACCCTGTCGATGGCATTGACTATATGGTGCCATCAGCAGTTTTAATTCTTTCATTATTGAAATGATCCAGTACGGGGCAGAAAGGAGAGGGCTCAGCTGTGCTACTCTCATTGGAGAAGAACACTGGGAGCAAAGAGGGCAATAAATTACAGCAGTCTGCTGCCACTAGCGGCTGTGCACTATTAAACCACTAATTTTGGTCTGACTTGGTAGGAGAACAGTGCTGCTGACTGCTGCGTTCCTGGGTTTCAACTAAAGTGCTTTCCATTAGCAATGATGAGGATATATTGACTTGAACTGGAAGAATAATTGTCTCCTGCACATTAAACTGGCTCCTCACATTCACCCTCTGGTGAACTGCTCTGCTATGGGGACATCGTTGTTCCTATTTGGTTCCTGCTGACTTTCTACTTCTTAATGAATGCACGGTCCACCCTAGCTGCAGTGTATGATGGAATACCTTCTCTTTTTGCCATAGATATGGCTAGAGCAAGACTGTATTTTGCACACAGTCTTGAAGTGGTGATCTCTAATTACTGTCATATTCAGCTGTACAAATGGATGTTTTGCTTTGTTCCGTTAGAGAAGGAACTTAATTACAGAGCTGTGGATGTTGTGCTCACACTGCCAGCACGTTCTACAATAGGAGATTCATTAGAAAAGCTGTTTTGTGGTACAGGCAACATTCCCTTTGCTCTGCCCATGCATTAAGCCATCGAGCAACATAAATTTTAACCTATTATGAATATAAAAACTTAGAAATCAGCTCGAGTTTCACACACTTGCATGGATGGCTCAAAATGCAGAAAACAAGCTCAGTCTTGGCTACGGTATGATACACACTCTTTGTCAATCCATTTAATCTGTGTTTATGATTATCAGCTCTAATAATAGTGACCAAATAAGCAACGAAGATGAGTTGGCATGGGCTTAAGACAGAAATGCAATGTGAGCAATCTGAGTCTTGAAAATTAAAATTGTTTCACTCTAATTTCAATAACAGTTATAATGAAATGCTTGAGAGGATGTGTATTAAGCTGGAAGGCTGCAAATGCCTCTGTAGCTCATCCATAAATGCAATTGAACATCAGTACCAAACTGAAACGAGGAGTGAAGAGGATCTCTGGAGCTCCCTTGGTTTCTGGGGGGGCAGCATCAAATGGAAAATTGATCATCAAAAGGTTGAGCAGCAATTTCTATTCTGCTTACGTTAGTTGGGGATGCAGATAGCATCAGGGTGTGCTGGAAGAGCTGCAGTAAGATTTTGGATGGTGAGAAACTCATCTTTCTGTCACAGAGTTTTGGTCCATGTCCTCTGAGGCTTTTACAATTATTTTAAAATGATTTATCACACACACAAAAAAAGAAAAAAAAAAAAAAAGAAAAAAAAAATTTCTCAGAGCACTTTCTGCATTCTTACTTCTTCCTTCCTCTAATCTAAATCCTGGCAGTACTTGCAGTGCCAGCACAATGTGGCCACAACTGGCTGTGCCCACTGGCTGTGTCTTGTTTTCCTCAGATGTATTCCCAGTACTGTATCAGGGTCCAGGTGCTCAGTTCCTCCGTCCAATTGGATTCCTGGGATCACCGGGGCTTCCCCAGCCTGCTGGTGTCCATCAGCCTCATCTCTGTGGATATGAGTCCCGGTATGAGATGGGTAATGTCCATCTTGGCTGCAGAGAGAAGGTGGGGCTCTGACTTAAGCAAGGACTGCAATAACAGCTCCCCACTTGTCCTGCCACCAGCTCCTACTCGGTCTGGCTCTTCTTAATCCTGCAACAGCCCAATCACACCAGTCCATCTGAGCAGTAATGCCAGGCACCTGGGTCCCATCACATAACCCTACTTGGCCGGGATGATTAGTGAAGGCTTCAGCATCTGGAAGACTTGTGCACTGCCCTATCCAGAACAGATTTTCTGATTTATCTGCCACTTTGACCTGAGCCAGGAACATAATATATCATCAGGTGTCCACCTGTTGTTCAAATCTCCTCTTTCAGACCCAGCCAGCATCTGGCAGGGCAGCTCTGAGAGTCTGGCAGGCTGCTGCCATGCAGCACCGAGAGAGAGGGCTTAATCGGTGAGATGAAAATGAGAAATAATGCAAAAATGTTCAACCATCCCTAAAAGTCATTATCAGCTGAGATCTATGAAGAGGCAATGGTTGGAAATCAAAGATGCCCTTCGCATATTTGCAACCAGGTCCACGCTCAGCAGCTGCAGTGGCAAGGCCAGGCTGGGCATTAACAGAAGCAGATCAAATTATCGAATTATCCCAATTTCCTATTGGCCTCATCTCAGAAAAGAGCTGAGGTACGCTGGTGCTTGATATGGAACAGAAGGCATGTGGTGTCCTCAGGCATGCTACTGACTCTAAGTCCCATTTGTGCTCCTTGACACACATCTCATTTATATATTTTAAACAAAATCTTTTGAAGTATTATTTGTAGTGCTTTTGGACTTGCCAGGACCTGCTGGAAAGTGATGTATCCTTTCAATAATGGAGCTCTGATGGCATTTTCCAGTAATTCATCATGCCCAAATCACATCTTGATGATGTATTACGTTGATACATCATCTGAAAAGCAGTTTTCTGGTCACTGGAGCTTTAATGATGTATTTGTGTGAACTCTGAGCAAAAGGCAATCCTTCTGCAAATATACTGTCTAATAGCATAACCAGTCCTGCTTGGCAAAAGTGTGCTGTAGAAAGCAAAGCCTGGATTTCCTGTGGTGAGCTGGAGATGGGTGATGTATCTTTGGCCCCAACGTGAGCAGTGCTGACGTGAGGATGAATGTGAGAGTAAAGCTCCTTGGGAGTCCGCCTGTTGTTTGCAAACTGATTTGGGGGCTTGTAGCAGCTGAACTGAAATACAGGGTATTAGATGCCACTTCTGTTTGCTTGAGCTGGGTAAAAGACATGGGATAGCAACTAGCTTAAAGGCTATTTTTCTTGTGGCCTGGAGAGCAACAAAGGAAACTCTGTTAATCTTGCATCTATGTGCTCAGCAGTTCTTCAGCCAGATGGTGTGAAGGTGTTCAGTGCTCCAAAGCATTTCATTCGGTAACTCAAAATGGTTTTCTTTGTGTTATTCCAGGGCTATCTCTTTTAAGGCAGTTCAGTTCCACATCTTTTGTGTTTTACAGACCGTGTTCACCATCACATACAATCTGGAACCAGTGTTTGAAACATCTTCATTCTCGTGTTATTGTGTTCACTCATCCAAAGACGGTACCCTTCTGGACTACTGCACTTTGCCAAAGAAAAAGTTTTGTTGGTAATAGCCTTTTTCTTCTAGGGTTGTTCCCTTACTGTGTGACAAGCAAAGCATGCCTCACTGGGACTAGGAGGGCATCTTTTGTCATCACAGGCTGCTGCATGATGGAGTTTATGGGGAGCGTTTGCCTCGGATTCGAGTATTTTTCTACCAGACTTGTCCTTTCGAAGTATGATTAGTGACCATGCGAACCCCACTGGTTTTCCATTTCAGGAAAGCTTTTTAGTTTTTGTAGATAATCTTCTTAACTCTTTGCTACCAGGCAGCTCACAGCAGAGGCACTGTTCTGTAGGCTGCGGGCCAGACAGTAATGCACAATAAAATGGAAGTAACGCTATGCAGCAGTGGTGTGAAATCTTGTTTGATTTTGATTGAGTGCACTGTTGGTGAGGCACCAGAATGCCCAGAATCAGGTCTCTATTTCAACATTTCCAGAGTTCATGCCCCCGCCTCCAGCTGTGTGCTGTAAATAACCTTGTTTTGGAGCAACGTTTCTTCTCACCTCTCATTCTTTACGTCTCTCCAGTTGGCAATCTGTGTATGACTGTCTGCACGGCTCTTCTGGGAATAAACTCTACCTGCCCCTGCTTTAGCAGGGAGTAGGACAAGCTGATGCCAAGAATCATCCCAACCTCAATGATCCCATGTGAACTTCAAGAAATATCATCATTATCAGTGTAAGAATGGTAACTTTAGAGCAGAGAGGAAATTCTGAGAGGTGACTATAAACATAGAGACATCCAGGAGGCATCTTTTGCCTGGACATGAGTAGATCCTCAGTGAGAAGTGCAGGTGGCAGTGGATCCTGGCTGATGTATAGGTGGATGTTTTGACTTGGTTCACATTTTATAGCAAGTGATAGTTCAGCAGCTAAGCTGAAGGAACAGAATGGGGCATCTTTTTTCTCGAGGAAGGCTGAATAGGGCCAAGTCCTTGGGAAAAGCAGAATTCACTAACCCTACTTTAGATAAGTTTTGAGTCTTGCTGTGTAAGCTATTCACCTTGGGCTTGTTTACAGCCAATGGAGTAGAACAACTGCCTTCAAAAAGTGATTCATCTCTTCCTCCAGCAGATGTCTAAGGTAAATCAGATAAATCATCCCTTGCAAGGACTGTCTTTGAACTCTCAGAGTGAGGAAGAGCAGCAAAGTTAGAAGTATAACTACTGGTCATGTGAAATTGAGACGAATCTTACCTGTTTTGTAAGTTCCATAAATACCACAGGTATTATGGTGTTTTGTACCAACAGAAGTTTCTAGTATCACTTAAAGAAATACCTCAAAACCTACTGCTTTTTTTTTTTTCCCCCCCTCCAAAGCTCCTTCTCCACCCCCTCTCTTTCTGCCCTCCTATAATTCTCCTTAAACTTTATCAGCAAAATTTTTTTTCTGACTGGAAGATCTTTTATTCTCACTAGGCTGGGTCTCCAGTCTGACTGGGCTATAGCTGGGAGAAGAAATAGTTAGCCTGAGTAACCTGTGACTAAGCCCACAGCAAAACACAGAGGGAGAAGATTAGCTGCCAGTGAGTAATTCAAGCTCCTAAACAAGACAGGAGATAAAGAAAAGAAGGTAACAGCTGGGTGATGAGTAAGCAGAGGCACTACCAGCCTCAAACAATGAACTAGGAAGATTATTACAGGGGATCTTTTGCTTGGAGCAAAGGAAAGCTGAACATATCCCCTCAGTGGAGCATCTTCAGTTTCCCAATAGGGCAGGTTGTGCTATCCGAGGCTGCCTGCTTTAATACTAAGGCAGGTATTAGAGTACAGCTGCTTGCTCTGATAGGTGGCCAAAGAATGTTTTTAGAGGAGACAAGAAGTTACTTTGCTTAGACTTAACACAGGGACCTGGCTTGACCTGAGTGAAACACTAGGTGTGAATAAAAGATGGTTCAGTGCAATTATACCTCATTGGTAAGTGCTGTTAGAAGTCCTTAGGACAGCAAAATTGTCCTTTGTTTTTGTTTTCTGAACATTCTGGGAAGAATTTTGTAGCATATAAACCACTGCCCAGGGACTGTAGCCACCAGAGCTGGGTTGATTTCTATTGCAGTGACAACAAACGGCTCTGGAAATGTCCCCCACTGATGGGCTGAGAATTGCTTGAATAATCATAGAATGATTCAAGATCATGAAGCCCAACCATCAGCCTGACCTACTGAGCCCCATCAACAAACCCTGTCCCTTAGTGCATGCCCACACATCCAAGGATAGGAAGTTCCACCACTTCCTTGGTATCCCATTCCAATGCTTAACAATCCTCTCCACGAAGAAATTCTTCTTAATATCCATCCTAAACCCCCAGGTGCAACTTGGGGCAGTTTCCTCGTGCTCTATATCCAGATGTGTCAGGAAGTCACCTCTGTCATGTACTAGCATCTCAAATAGTTTTCTAGTATGCATTCTGTGATGTGTTTTCCTTGTGAACTGAATTCTCCACAGCTCTCACATAATATTGAACAAAAACCAGATAGGATATAAAGTTAAATGAAAGATTTCTTTTTATTTAGTGTTGGAGGAAGGGCAGGGTAGGGTATATCCTTCTTGGTAATGGCAAACAGAAAGGAAAAAAGATTGGACAACTCTTGTAACTTTGGGTTTGTGGTTACTGTTCAGCTTTTAAGTAGAAAATCAAGTGTTGGTTCAAAATATTCTGCATACAGCAGCGTATCTTACCATGTAATGCCTGACAGGCTAATTGTTGATAATCACTATAAACTAGCAATGATGGATGGGGCAGAGAAAAGGGATGGAGCAGGTGACCTTGAAGCATTCAAAGGTAAAAAGACTCAAGGGCTCAATTATCCCTTTCCCTGCACTTCCTCGGGTACCTCAGTTCTCAACAGTGCCCATGTAAATTAAGGCAGAGCTTGGCTCTATTTCCCAAACTTTCTGCACACTTTATGTCCGTAGGGAATCACAGTAATCAGCCCAATGTGTCAGCAACCTGCAGTTTTGCAGAATGATCCCCTCATAACAAATCTGGAGAGCAAAGAACCGCACCAATGGACTTATGACACAAAATACATGAACGTTGTGTAAAATTGGAATATACAGTGGAGCAATCCAGATATTTCTATATTGTCAAACTAGGCAGCATCCTTTCTAGATGTGTGGAAGCTACATGCACTGTTACTGCTCCAGGTGTGCTACCTTGGGATATATTTTGAGATGACAGTGGGTACGATAGCACTATTTGTGCCTGGAAGAGTCCCAGGAACTCGCATAACCCAAAGTCTGTGAAGTATGTCACAGAGAGCAATTGGGGTGTTAATTTGCTTGGATGCTTTAATGGAGAAGGTCTGTTGAAAGGAATGGATAACACAAGAGTTAAGAATCACCATCTTGTCCTGCAAGTGATGTCTTTTAATTTCAAGAATTCAAGTTGACAAATGGATCTGTACCACAAGAGCTGTTGTGATTGCGTCTGAAATGCTTTCCCAGAGCATAGTGCACCTGCTATGAGAGCTTCCTGGAGTACAGTTTTATCTAATTGTGACGAGGATGATTATGAAATGCATCTATTACTTAGATTGTGTGAGTCCTGTCAAAACTGAGATCTGTTGTGCTGAGAAAGATGCACTCACCAAATACTTCTTTTTAGCAAATTCGTAAGGAAACAAGAATGGATGAAAGGTGGGGACTGGTAGGAGAAATATGTATTTTGAGGGAGTATAGGGCTCATGACAACTTTTGCTATTATGCTCATGTCTTTGCCATATGGTAAAACTTTAAAAGTGCTTTAATTAAGTTTAAATCCCCAGAACAGGAGTTGAGTAAGAAATGTATTTATTAACATTAGAATGACTCTTCATGTAACTGTGATTCTGGATTTTTTTCAAATGCTAAATATCATATTTCCTGGCAAAGACAACATGAGAATTTATGTATTTCTTGTAGAAGCATATGCTATTACAGCCTCTGTAATCGGATGATCTAAATAGAGAAAGGTAGCTTCCTAAGTGCAAAAAGATATTTGAAAGGCCACTGACAACAGGATTTTATTAATATGGATTCAAATCTTTCATTTTTTTCACGTGTGGAATTCGTATAATAGAGCATAGGTTAAAGCAGCAGCTGTCATATACAGTAAACCGTGATAATTATGAACTTGATGGATAAGAGAGCTCTGCATATAAGTCATGAAAAACCTCTGCTGGGATGAAGCAGTTCAACGTGGATATGCAAGAAAGAAGCAACAGCAAAGGGTAGGTTGAAGCTTCACTTGTGCTGTCGGCAATGACCTCAGATGGAGCACAGGAGAGCACCAGCCCCACCTTGCTGATTGTACTCTTCCTATCAGCTCAGTGTCAAGAAAGAGGCACGAAGATTTAAAGCCTTGGCGATAAGGGTCTCCAACTGGAAATGCATTTCTATTACGCATTTATAGCAATGTGATATTGCCTGTTAACCAAATGGAATTTAAACCACTTGAGCCATTGTGAGATGCAATTTTCATGCCCTAATACTAATTTCCATTGATCATTTTTATGACGCAATCATCGTCTTTGTAAGATTCCACTTTTGCTGCAAACTTGATGCCGCCATAATTTAGCAGTGTAATAACCTGTGAATTACTAACGAGGCAGCCTAAGGACCTCTGTGTGGCCATCATTTGAAGCCAGTCTGGGCAGCTCATCAGCCCTTCTGGGCTACCAGTAGTACTTGCTGCATCCAGAGTGCAGCTACAAAATATTTATGGAATCTAATATCGAGGTGAGCTGCAGTCACAGAACTGGGAGCAGGGCTTTCAAATGTGGATAGAGGCCGTGTAATCACAGCCATACCTGGAAGGGCATTATTTTGTCTCTCACTGGAAGAGATTTAATGCAAACAGTAAACAATGATTGTATATCAAATGGCACAGTGGAAGTGGAAGAGGTTTTAAATCCTGGAGGGCAGGTGATGGTTTTATTGGTAGAGACACAGGGGTCAGGCGGCTGTCCTGTATAAGCTGGCTGGAATCGAGGAATTAATAGAAGCACTGGTGGAAAGTCCAGCTTCATCAGTAGCCTTGAAGAGTTCTGATTCCACATATGTGGCTGGTAGCACTTGTGGTGCTATTTGTGTATACAGATATAAAATCTGGATGACAGATGCACTGATATAAAAGTTAAACCTCATTAAGGGGCATCACGTTTTCTTCTAAATATCTTAAGTTTTAAATGCAGTTGTTTACTTCTGGCTGGTGTGAAGAGGGCAGGAAAGGCAGACACTGAAGCTTCTCTGCTGTCACCCTTCCAGGCATAAATATGTGATGTGAACTTTCACCAGCTGGAATGGCTATTCCAACAGATCATTAAATTTCCTTTCTCTGAAGTTTAAAAAAAAAAAAAATACAATCCCTCTCTTATGGCCCCAGTGGATGAGTGACAACTTCTCCTGGATGCCAGTCAGAGAAAAGGCAAAAAGCTGTATCCTCCTCTGGTGTGTGCTGGCAAAGCTCCGTGGGTGATGCATCCATTTGCATCAGCAACGCCTGGCCCCGTGGCTGTGAAATGCTCAACATGAGCACTGGGTGAAAGCAGCCGAATAGTTTTCAGGAAGGTGCCAGGGAGAAAAACACACGCTAGATTCAAAGCAGTCTTTCCCTTAATTAGTGCTTAAAGTGATGCCAGACTGTATGATGTGTGTCCCATTCTTTGGGATTAATGAGCAGCTACCATTACATTTTAATCACTTATGGGTTGGCACATATACAGCAAAATGAAAATGCTAGGGATGAAATACAGCTTAAAACAAGTGCTATTTACTAAAGAGATAATTGCTTACATGCAGCCTCAGGTGGAGGTACTACGGTGGCTGTTTTTAATCAGTTGTTCATACATATGTTCTCCTCCTCATATACCCATGGGACCATCTTGCTGTGACCATGACTGATTACACACACCAATCATGCATTGCTTTTCATTAGAAACCAGTTACAGAGCAAAGAAATGCTGATAGAGTGAAGCCTGGAGTTCTGCAGGGATCTGAATCTGTCAGCTGAAGTTTCCCATTCATTTAGAGTACTGAACTTTAACTTCCTCTGTAGCACTTTCTTCAGTGTGGTGGGTGCCTCCATGGACCAGCCGAGTACTCATGTCTTTATTTTTCACCTTCTGTGCTCCCTCTGGGTTTGTTGTTTGTTTCCAGTGCTCAGGCTTTGGATCTGGAGCTGCTTAAGGCAGACGTCTGCATCTGTTAGAATATATGGGTGCATATGGCTTTTGCAAGATCAGTACCCAAAGCGCAAAATTTCAGTGAAGTGTGATAGTTTTGGGTTCACTTAATGTTTTTTTTTAACAGATTTGCTTTGTGAAAATAGTCCTAAGTTTGTGAGACGTGTTTTGTGTACATGCACAGCACCCTCTGTTGCAATACACGTAGCAAGTATGGAAAAGAGCTCAATTGTAGAATCCTAGAATGGCCTGGGTTGCAAAGGAGCACAGTGCTGATCCAGTTCCAACCCCCTGCTATGTGCTGGGTTGCCAACCAGCAGACCAGGCTGCCCAGAGCCACATCCAGCCTGGCCTTGAATGCCTGCAGGGATGGGGCATCCAGTGATGCTCATGTATAGCTGGTTTTTTTTTTTTTTTTTTTTTTTTAAAAAAAAAAAGTGGAATTCAGCAAGCTGAAGCTGAAGCTGAAGCCAAAAAAGAAATCCTTTCTTGCAGTGTTTCAGCAGCAAGAGCTGCTCACTGGATGCTGTAGACGCTTGTCCAAGACCCTCTGCCTGCACCCATGATGGAGATAACCACAACCACTGAGCAAAACCACCTGGTGAGCTTGTGCATTCTTGGGTTCTCCTGCTGATACTGAGTTAATAAGTGAAGAATCAGGTCATTTCTGCTGGGTGTCCAGCTGGGCAAATTGCTTTGGGTTGTCTGTAGGGACATGGTGCAAAACACAACACTTCGAGCAGAGGCCTGCGGGGAGGATGGAAACTAGCAGCACTTCCACCCGCACCTCCTGGCAGCTTAGTGCTCTGAACAGGTGGAAAAATAGACAACAGAAATTGTCATGAGCAGAATCGGGAGCTGTGTTTGGTTTTCTTCACCTGGAGGAAGCATGAAATCATTGGATTTCAGACTGGCAGTTTGGTCTCTACCTTCATGTTGGAAGGAACCAATCCTTTGTCCTCCCTCTCACGTTGCTCCTCTTGTACCTGGAGGTATACAGCAAATTTTGCTAAGGTTTTAGTAAATTCAAGTTCAATTTTTGAATAGTTTCAAATGACATCCTTCAGTGAACTTTCAGTTTTCAAAAAAGCTGTTTTCCTACTTTTAGTTAGCAAGTGAGCAAATAATAGTAATTTAATTTCAAAGGAGCCAGTAGGCATAGCAAAATCATGATCTGATTAATCTAAACTATTCAGTGCTGTGAGAACATTTTTCCCCACATTGAATGCAAATCCTTGGTAAGACAGAGTTGGAATGCTTGAATGGATCTAGAAATTGCAAAATAAGAGTATGTGCAAGCAAAACAATTACACGCCTATGGATTGAAACCCCCTCCTGGTGGGTAAACCACACAATTTAAAACAAAAGAGGGAAGGCACTACACGCTCCATGGCAGCTCTAGTGAGGTCTCTTTTCTCAAGAAAAATGTTGATCTGTGCCACCTGAGGCTACGGGGTGAGGAAGGAACGTGTATAACATTTTTATAAGCTTTCCGTAAATACCACAGTTAGTCTTCACTCCTCATTTTGGAAGCACAGAGGATTCAAATTTGAGTTTTGTGTTTGGGGATCTGTTGCTTAAGTTGGAATTTTATAGATGATTTTGTGTTTGTAATCTTAGGTGTTATATCCTGAAGCCAGTGAAGCTATTGGAATTCTGCAATCAGGGCAGCACAATCAGGATATCCTCATTTGGGTAACATATGAGGGTTTCCTTCTCCAGGGCACCTCTGAAAGAGACCTCTGGAGGAAGGATGCCAATTAACCACTTCTGAGAATAGATGACGAATGTAGCTCACTGTTTGCTCTTTTGTGTCACATCTGTTAAATAAATGTACCGAGAAGCCTCTTACTTTAGATAGGAGGGCAACACAGGGGCCAGTTTGAATAAATCTGCAACAGAGAAGCGTGAAGATAATGTTTAGGAGGAAATTTCTTCCAGGTGTTGTTAAATGGAGCCCATTGGGAGCAGTAGCCTGTGTAAACGGTTCAAGGCAAATCTGATATATGCCATAAAAAAATAACCATGGCATCAAGTACAGCTAGCTATGGAAGAGAAGCTGCCATCTCCACCTAAAGTTTAGCTGGATGCTAGCTTTTTTGTTCTTGAAGCATCCAAATGGCCTCAAGTTGTGCCAGTGGAAATTCAGGTTGGATGTTAGGAAAAACATCTTCTCTGAAAGAGTGGTCAGGAGCTGGAATGGGCTGCCCAGTGAGGTGATGGAATCACAGTCCCTGGAGGTGTTAAAAATGTGTAGATGTTGTACTGAGGGATGTGGTTTAGTGGGAAATATTGGTGACAGGTGGACAATTGGACTGGAGGATCCTGGAAGTCTTTTCCAAACTTGGTGGTTTCCATGATTCCAGCTGTGGCGCTGAGAATTTCTATCTGTTGTCATGTTTATTCTTTCCTGACGAATTTCTGGCTGTGTAGGTGAGAACTTCAAAGGCATGGAGATGACTCAGGGGAGGTTCAGGTGGGGGTTAGGGAAAGGCTTGGCCCCAGAGGGTGGTGGGCATGGAACTGGCCCACCGGGGCAGTGGGGAGTTCACTCACTCCTGTCCTTGCTCAGGGCTCAGCCCCAGCACAGCACTGCTGCTCAGGCAGCACTGGCAGGTGGTGCTAATTAGAGTGGTGTGTTTTATGATGGCACTATTAAGCACAGTTATTTATACCATTGTACTTCTTGTTTTATCACTCGGTGTCTTCAAAACAGTCTCCTTTTGGATAATGAAGCTCAATGTTTTCGTACCTCGTGATGTTCCATTAGTCTGCAGAGACACCGATGTTGGTAAGGCACACTGAGCTGACAGTTTTATTCATTGACTACTGTTAAATACTCATATTCTGTATGGAGCTATTATGTGTTGTACTTTAGCGAATGAGCTGTAAATAATAACAAAATCTAGTCACTGAATACCCTTATAGGTGACATTAAATTTCATGAAGATATACTTTAAAGCCACGCAGAAATAATTTCCACAAGACAGCTTTAATTTTCACCCTCAATTTCTAAATATTGCCTATTATGTTCTGTGGCCTCTGGAGATTTCATTTTCACTCAGTGCTGACAAATGAATTTTCTTTTTAAGAATGTCTGTTCAGCAAATAGACCTGCGTGGTGTTTCTGTGTGTCCTGGGGTCTGTGTGGGGCTCCCTCAGCCCTGCACAACACTGAGAGCAGAAGAGTGATGACCCAAGAACACTTCTATTTTTTTTTCTTCCCCCCTCACTAAATGCTAACAGACATTCATTATCTATTCTCAGCAGTGGTTATCAGTATAAAAGGTTTCATTTCTCCAAAGGTCTCTTTCAGAGCTGCCCCGGAGAAGGAAACTCTCATGTGTCACCCAGGTGAGGAAATCTTGACCATGCTGACCTGATTGCAGAGTTCCAATTGCTTCACTGCCTTCAAATACAACATCTGTAAAGTTTCTCATACATAGAAATAGATGTGCATATATACACGTACCTGTCTGTCTGTGCACACCTTTGCCCACTGTTTCCTCTCTAGCCTTGTCCATGAGGGACGTCCGATCCCCTCCACGTGAAGGTGTTGTGCCAAACAGTTTACTTGCCTTTCTGTAGTGAACGATCTGCTCTTACAGCACATCCCAGCACTTCCCTGGAAACGCCACAGAAAGGTGCACTGAGATCAGGCAGATGTTGCACTGTGAATCCTCTCTGCATTCCTCATTTGATTTCCGACTTGAAATACTCTTTCTTGCTTTCCCATGCTGATCACAGGAGAGTCCAGATCTGGTCTCTTTCTATCATATCTCCCGAAGTCCATCCTCTCTCTTTCTTATTTTTTATTTTCTTAATGGCACACTGCCATGCCTTGGCTGCTCTGTTGTGTTCTTCCCCTGCCTGATGTGTGCCTTTACCACCTCCCCATGACAATATTAATGAGTTCTTCTGTAGCATCCTTCTCTCACATTTCTGAACATCCCATCTTTACTGTCAAATTATTTCAAAGATTGTCTCCCCCTCCCTTCCTTGCCTTTATCTGGTGCATCACCCTCACCATTCTCTCTGCTGGTTTCCCACACATACTTGCCCTTCTCCCATGGGCCTCTTAGCTTCTTCTGTGATGTCATTTCTCAGCTAATCTAGAAGTCACTTGCTTCTCAGCTCCTCTCTTTTGTACCCATAAGAAGTCATCAGATAACAGAAGCACAGTGATGAAAAATAAATATCCAAGGAGTCTGTTTACAGTACAGCTTCTTGCAGTGGATTTGGATGCTGTGTTGGAAGTGAGCAGATTAGTGCTACCCGAGGAAGCAGGTCTTCAAGAGTCTTTAAATGGGGGAGAAAAAAAAAAAAGGAAAAAAAGGAAGCATTTTCTGATGTTTTGCTGTAGGCTCGAAGGACTGAGAGACTCTGGGAAGCAGCTGAATAACAACAGCTGTGAAATCTATGAGCTACCAACCTTTCCCCTTGGTAAAATGGGATCTCTCATGAGAACACTTCAACTTTCAGACCACCTACCACACTTCCAAGCTGACACCAGAAAATGTTTTGACATTTCTAGAGACAGAAACCTTTGAATGCTGGAGCTTACCCATGGGTTGGAAGAGAGGCAGCAGAAATATGAATTTTGAAACAGTTTTACACAGGAGAGCTCTAATATGCATTCACCTTAACAGCACACTTAGTGAAAGCAGTGAAGAAATGACCTGCAGGCAGGAATAAGACCTTCCAGTGTAGAACAACTTCTACAAGTTGCAGTAACATGTTGCTGAGTACGAAGAATTTTGCATTTATTACTGTGCACCAGCAGCAAACTGATCAAAAAAAGAGGTTTCAACTAAAAGAGGAACTCCCATTGAGACAAGTACAATTAAAAATACGTGAGAAGAACATTGCTCACCCCACCTGCCTTTAGTCCCTTAGGTTTTAGTGTAAACCAACCATCATTTTCCTCTAAAACCAGAGGACACAAAAGAACTTGTGGAGGGCAATTCTTATCTTAGCAGATATCTTAAGGAAATATTTTTCTCTCCCCATTGACAAAGGATTCTTGGTGTGTTGCTTAGAATGTAAACTTTTTTTTAATGGTAATACATACTCCATGTAGATTAAAAACAAAAATACACAACTGTGAGAGAAGGGTCAGACTTGCCCAAGATTAGTGGTTTACTCAGGAGTAGAATCCCAGGCATCTGTCTTGCAGTTCAGTTCTCTATCCAGTGGAGAATATTCTCCCTGGGGGCTGTGGTGTGTGCATGTGTGTTGTGGAAATAAGGGTGGAAAAAGAAACCACCATATATATATATTATATATATGTATATATATACATATTTTTCACTGAATGTAGTTAGGAGAGGAAATGGATCTGGTGGTGTTGGGTAGGAAATGATAGGACAATTCCAGTACAGAAGAAAGCTCCTCTAGAACGTGATCTCATACATACACATGAACAGCATGTGAAAGTGTTCTGTGATGCCACGGCCTCAGTCCTGGGCTGTCTGTGTGAAGGTCCCAGGGGCTGAGAGCAGGGCAGTCACAGAATCCTAAATGGCCTGTGTTGCAAAGGAGCACAGTGCTGATCCAGTTCCAACCCCCTGCTATGTGCAGGTCGCCAACCAGCAGCCCAGGCTGCCCAGAGCCACATCCAGCCTGGCCTTGAATGCCTGCAGGGATGGGGCATCCACAGCCTCCTTGGGCAACCTGTTCCAGTGCCTCACCACCCTCTGGCTGAAAAACTTCCTCCTCATATCCAACCTAAACCTCCCCTGTCTCAGTTTCAAACCATTCCCCCAGTCATTCCTAGTCACCATGCCTGCTGATTTTACCTCTTCTGGAGATCAGTATGAAGAGCAAATCACCTGTGGCTGGCTAACTTCAGTGCCCCCATATAAAATCCATGTACATAATGACGTCATATCCATTCCTAGAAGCTAATGCCTGAAATGTGGCTTATTAAAATCCAAGTGACACACAAGTAAAATGCACTTTACCAACACAGCAGATTTGTGCATTGAATAGTGGGATACTTTGATTTCCTAATCATTTATGAGCAACAAATAGTCAGAAGCTTTCCTAATTTTTGCAGATTCTGGAGAGAAAATCTCTTTTGTGTTGCACACAGGGACAGCACTTGCTAATGCTGAGGCCACTCTTGTGGGCAGGGTTTGGTGCAAATGGCATTAGATGTATACTGTTGGCCTGCAGCAGCCCTGGGATTTGATGCAACCCTCTTCCAGGCTAACTCCTTGTGAGCAGCTGGAATAAGCCATGTGCAGCATCTTGTTTGTGTCCTGAGAGTGCTTCCTGCTGCTCAGCTCGATGTGCAAAACCCCTGTGTGGAGAGGAGAGTGCCAGCAGGGAAGAGCAAGGAACAGATTTTCTGTTGTGAAGCCACCAAAGTGGCTTTGTTCTGTGCACTTTGTTTCAGCGTTTCCTCAGTAGGGATGATGATACTTGCAGTTTGAAGAGCTTTGCAGTTTGGAGTATAAGATGGTTTAGAATTGGGCCCAATTTATACAGAATGAGTTTATTTTCACTGTAATGGCTTCCTCTACGATGAGAGTGTTTATGGCCCTTCCCTTTGGAATCGTTGTCGCTCAGACTGGGCTGTCTAGACAGCTCTGTTTTCAGGCATATTCACTGCACTATGCCACTACAGTGGATAATAATATATATCAAAGCCATAATATTGCCAGCTAAGGCAGGCTCTGAAGAGAGAAGTGGCTCTCAATAGGGAGGAAGGTAAAAAGTCCAGTTCCTGTCACTGCTGTGCAGGAGGGGAAGGTCTCCAGCCTACTGCTCCTGCAGTGTGTAGATGGTGGGAGTGGGAGCCCTGAGGCAGCACCCGGGGGTTCTGGCTCTAATTTGTCTTTTTAAAGTACTGACTCTCTTTGCATAATGTGTGAGAGTATCTGGAGCAATTCAGGAAGAGCAATAAAGCTTTTAGTTTCCTACTTCAAAGAATACATTGTTTTGAATTCATTTCCTTCATGAGGAAATAGGTAGTGATCATGCTTTGGTAACGGCTGCACTCAAGGAAAGGGAATAACCTTTTCCTACCAACTTTGGATTCCAGGTCAGACAAAAGTTCTTATCGAGCTTCATCTTGTTTTCATACAATCATAGAATCACTCGGGTTGGAAAAGACCTCCAAGATCCCTAAGTCCCATCCCAGCCCACCCCACCCTGCCCACTGCCCACATCCCTCAGTGTCACATCTCTATGGCTCTGGAACACCTCCAGGTACGGTGACCCCAGCACTCCTGGGCAGCTGTGCCATTGCAGCACCACTCTTTATGAGAAGAAATTTTTCTTAATATCCAACCTTATGTACCATCTCCTTCAAGGACGCTCAAGAAGCATCGAATGATTTGCTATGCATGACGTGGCCAAACCACGGGTGATGTTTCCCCATGTCCTTGAGTTCTACAAGCCCATCTTTTTACTCCCGTTGACAGCTTGGTGAGAAATCAGAATATTGTAGAGGCGTAATTAATTTCAAGTAGATGCCCACTGTGCCCTTCTGCACAGCCTTTATGATGTTAGGGAGTGTTTAGATAACTTCTTTTAGTACATCTTAAAGACATTTGTAAGTGAAGAACAGATGACTCTATAAAAATAAATTTAGAAAGCTCTTCTTTTCTAAACCAACCAAAATGCATTGCACAGCCTTACTGACTTATTCACGAGTCCAAATTTTTAACACCTGTACGAGGATTTCTGCACTTCCTATGAAAATGACTAGCTGAATTTTGCATTAGCAGGCCTTTGACCTGCAGACCCCTGGAGGAGCACAGAAATGCCCCTGAAGCCTTTGGATAGTGGAAGTGGTCTCCAGGATGTTGAGACTGTGTAGCTTAGAGTGCAAATATGAGCTGGGCTCCCAGGGATCCTTTGACAAACATAGAGAAAAAGTGGGTGCCACTGATCTATATCTGCCTTCACACAGTGGGAGTATGGACAGTGATATCAAATGCTGTTTCTGGTTATATATACAGTGTGAGTATAATGTATTATGTCTATATACATATATATTGTGTGTGGGGCTGGTTGGAAGCCTTAGCACAGCTATTGGGCACGTGGCGGCTGTGAGCTTGGTGTTCGCCCATGGAGAGATACAAAAGGAAGTCATCCATGGGAATATCCATCTGTTCTGTATCACTGACTCCAATATCTCTGTCAAAGAAAACGCATTATATAATCCTTTTCAGACAAGTGTCATAGTCTGTAGTTTAAGTTTGCTGCCCTTCAGACAGGCTGTTGCAGAATCTCATTGCTTTGATGGTTCAAAACTTCTAATTTCCTACTTACCTGTATTCACAGGCAATTTCAGCTCATTTGTTCTTCTGCCTCAATGCTTTAATTACATATATACTCGTTCATATATTTCCTATTAGTGGTGTTTCAAGGTTGTTGAGACTCTGTTTTATAGTGAAAAAGAAAAGAAACACTTGGGGTGGTTTATAGCTAAAATGAGGTAGAAGGAAGACTTCACGGCATCTCAATAAATAATATCTCACTAGAAACCAAATCAGGTATTCATGTAAAATGTAGCACTTCCTTTAGTCTGGGACACAGGGACGTGAGATGCTGAGGTCCTCTCTGATGATCTCTCCTGGCTGGCTGTCCTGCATGCAAGGTGGAAGGAAAGGCAGTGTCCTGTTGCAGCTAAAATCTTGAAGTTCTTCACATTCAAGTACAAACAAAAAGATACAAAATGTGCTTGATCTGGGTTGCCAGCAGAGATGATGCTCAGCTATAAAGTGTCTGCCCATTTCAGGAGTACATTAGCGGGAGGATCTAAATAAACCCCTTTCAAATAGAATCAAAGCCACGATGATTACAAAAACCCTCTCATCCGCTGCCTCATATCCCGTGGGAGAACTAACATCTGGCGTTGGAGTCTGCTCTGAGTGGAGTAGCTCTTGCAGCTCAAAAACCATCATCCTGTTCTACTTCTCTGACTAATTCTGTGTCAAAGGATTGATCTGGCCTGTGCTTAATGTTCTCCTAGTGAAAGTAATTAAAAATTTCCAAACGTCAATCAAATGGAGTCAATTAAGATTTAATGTGATCAAGACTTGACTTTGAGATTTGCCATGTCTTCCATGGCTTGAAACACTGAATGAATGAATCCAGCAGCGGTGATGAGTGTGGACATGTTAGATGTGACATGACTTCGAGCATCAATCTCCTGCATGAGTAACAGGACGTACAAGTTCGAAGTTTCATCATTTCTTTTCAGCTTTTCGAGAGATAGAAAGTCTTGGAGAGACTGTGGCTGCAGTCCAGGATGGCTTTCAGATCTAATTCCTTTGAGGCAGGGCCTTCAAGGGAGGGTCAGGTAGGAGTGAGGGCAAGGCTGTGCCCCAGAGGGCGGTGGGTACGGCACAGCTCCCAGGGCAGTGTGCACAGCCCTGAGTGCTGGAGCTCAGCGAGTGCTGGGATGTTGCTCTCAGACATTGAGTTACATTTTTAGGTAGCCTTGTGTAGAGCCATGAGTTGGACTTAATGATTGTCCTTGTTTTGAATGCGATAGTGAGCGGTGAGCCATTGCACTGTGCACCACTCATTTTGTATCTTCTTCTTCTTCCCTTCCTTTTCTGTCATATTAAACTGTCTGTATCTTGAGTCTTACAATTTTTGCCCCACTGGGGCAAGCAGAGAGTAAACAAATGGCTGTGTGATGCTGAGCTGCCTGCTGGACTAAACCACAACGATGATCTTTGCAGGCCCCTTCCAACTTGGGATATTCTAAAATTCTGTGAAGTAAAAAATTCTAGCTATACTATTGCTTTGGTGGGCTTTATTGCACGTCCAGGTTTCAAGTGCTGTCAGCAGGAACAGGCCAGTCTGGTGACCTCATGCTCAGAGGTGTGGCTTCAGACCTGTTTATCTCTTATTCATAGTTTGAATCAAGGAGGAATTTTTTCCACATCACATTACTGGGTACCGTTTGTCCAAGAGTTAAAGATGGATGCAGTTTCAGGTAGGATGTCTATGTACCTTGATAGGATGTGGTTGTACCTTCCCTTGCTGCAGGATGTCTACAGCCAGGTGTAAATCACATCACCCTATTGCACCTCCTCTCTATAGCTGGATGGAAGTAGCCAACAAAACAGACTGGCAACTGATATGCATAATTTCTTCTGCTTTTCTTGTGCCTTTGTGGGTGAGAAGGGTAGAGAAGGTGTTTCAGAAGCTGCTCTCTTTAGAGTTTCGTGCTGTAGGTGGCTATATATCATTTCATAATCTAAGGATAGCTTTACAAAGAAAAGTCAGAGTACATTTTTTTATTAGAATAATGAGCCAGGAAGATCTCTTACAATGCAAGTGCCAGTTTTGGAAAAGCATCTTCTTCAGGCTCTCTGTAGGCAATGCTACAAGTTCTTTGCTGGCTGTGCAGCTTCTTACGTAGGGCAGTGATGTGCTATGGCTTTCAGTGCATTTTTTCTCCACAGCATCTAAGCACATTACTGTTTAAGTGGAACAGATTCTCAGAAATAGGTGACTTTCTGATTTTGAAGGGCAAACATATTTTTCAAGATTTCAAGGCTACAACTCATAATGTTCTGGACATGCTTCTGGAAGCCACCTGCCAGCTGATGCCCCTTCCAGGCTGGCAGTGACTGTGCCAAGGACCACACAGGCATGAAGCTTTGAGCACAGTCATTAGTGTCAGGGAGATGAAACATGCCCAAGACAATGATGTTGAATCTGTATGCAATGTAAAGTAGTTGTGTATAGTGTCAGTCCTACAAACACCTGATCAAAGCCCACTGAAGACACTCTGTGCAGCAGTCCTGGTGTTCAGTGTCCGTCCCTCCCACCCATCTGGTATCTCACTGAACTTCTGGGGCATATTACATTGGTGTTAGGCATCTTGCTCCTGTTTCTCATGTCTAAAATCAGCTCTGTGTTGGAGGAGGGCTGGATTTCAGATCCTAGATCTTCAAATACCCTCCGGACTTATGACTGTGAGACATTGACAGAAATTAGACCTGTCAATTGCAGAGGCTGAACATTGCCAGGAATCTAACTTGGATTAACGTTTATCTGGCAGAGATGCTTGGAGCTGTCTGGGAGCTTTGCCCTCCCCAATGGGTCTCTGGGCACCTTGCAGAGGTGAGGGACAGCTGGAACCTGAAGTGCAGAAGGGCCCACTCCTCCTCTATCAGTGCTGTTATCCTGAGGAATTCTTCATCTTGAATGAGGCACTGATGAAAGAAGTCATTTAAATTTGCAGTGTTAAATCCTTTGACATTTATTGATGTTTCTTAATGGACAGGCTGGAGAGCAGGGCAGTAAGAAACCGGATGAGGTTCAACAAAAGCAAGTGTAGGGTCTTACACCTAGGGAGGAATAATTGCATGCACCAATACAGGCTGGGGGATGAACTGCTGGAGAGGAGCTCTGCAGAGAGGGACCTGGGCATCCTGGTGGACGACAGGTTGGCCATGAGCCAGCAGTGTGCCCTCGTGGCCAAAAAGGCCAATGGCATTCTGGGGTGCATTAAGAAGAGCGTGTCCAGCAGGTCGAGGGAGGTGATCCTCCCCCTCTACTCTGCCCTGGTAAGGCCTCATCTGGAGTACTGTGTCCAGTTCTGGGCTCCCCAGTTCAAAAAAGACAGGGATCTCTTGGAAAGAATCCAGCGGAGGGCCACAAAGATGGTGAAGGGCCTGGAGCATCTCCACTATGAAGAAAGGCTACGTGAACTGGGTCTGTTTAGCCTTGAGAAAAGAAGACTGAGAGGGGACCTGATCCAGGTTTATAAATATCTGAGGTGTGGCGGCCATAGCGGTGAGGCCAGTCTCTTTTCAGTGGTACGTGGAGACAGGACGAGGGGAAACGGACATAAGCTGCAGCATAGGAAGTTTCGCACGAATGTGCGTAAGAACTTCTTCACGGTGAGGTGACAGAGCACTGGAATAGGCTGCCCAAGGGGGTTGTGGAGTCTCCATCTCTGGAGATATTCAAGTCTCGCCTGGACGCCTACCTGTGCGACCTGGTGTAGGGAGCCTGCTTTGGCAGGGGGTTGGTCTCGATGATCTCTAGAGGTCCCTTCCAACCCCTACAATTCTGTGATTCTGTGATTCTGTGAAATGGAGGGTCTCCTTCTGCTCGAACAGCTGCCCAAATTACTAGGTCAGACACTAGGTGTAAGGCTTCCAGATTAATGAGGTGATGCAGAATAGGCTCAGCAGCTCCAAAAGAATGGGAGAAAGTCCAGTTCCAGGAGTACATTGTCATATGATGTTCAAGTGGTGATGTGGAAGAGATAAATCCCACTTTTTCCAGGAAATGAACCTATTTTTCTGAGATTCCTGTGCTCTTATTCTGAACTTTGGGATAAACAAGGGCAGCGATAATCCCAAGAAAGAGGAACAAGATGCTGTAGCTTCCTTTTGCAGAAGATCTGTGCTCCGTCTTGGCTGAGTGGTGGCTGTTATAAGCATTATGAAGACTTTCATCTCAGACTTCTCACCTGGTATGCAAGCAGAAATCTTTCCTAGCTCTTATTTACTGGAGTGAAACTGCTATCTCCAGTCTGTTGCGTGTTCTTCATTCCCATTAAACTGCTCTATATTTCTATATTAGCTGCATTTTTAGGTACATGTCACCATCAGAACTTGCAGCGAACGTGCAGAGCAGGGAGCTTTGCCACACAAAATGTGAGCAAGTTGCTGAATACTCCAGAATGATCAATTTGCAGTGTAGCTGACAGCTGTTGGAGGACTGCAGTAGCCAGATGCACTGACAGAGCATAGTCACAGTGTCTGGTACAGTTACTAACTGATTATCTTAGCATGCCATAATTCCTTGCAATTCACCTTACAGGTATTCTGGTTCCCCGCAGTGAGAGATTAATATCTTGTCTCACACAGTCCACTATCAGTATTTGCTTTGGGCAGTTTCAGAGGGGTAGCAAGGTCTCAGACATCCAACAGAATTGTTCCAGGAGTCCAACATAGGAGCAGAGAGGAAAGGAGAAACTATCTTTGCTGGCAACTTGTTCACAGCTTTTACTGCCCAGCTGGTTCTTTATTCATCTGAACATCTGAAGGCTTTATGGCCATAGCTGCCAAATGTTTTGGAGCAGCGGACTGTTGTCAGTCCTATGATCTTCTGTGCACCTCTGCCACACAAATTTTAATTGGAAATAGTTGGAACCTTCAGCCAAAGCCTGAATGCAGAGCTATTATCTGGCTGACGCCATTTTGGAGCCCAGACAAAAATCCCAGATCAATCCTACTCCTGTATCCCTCCCCAGCTTCTGACGCATCCCAAAGGCAGAGCATTCCACATGTGAATGCATTAGCTGCTCTTGGATTCATGCTTTCTGCAGAGCCTGTGCTAGAGGTGTGACATTTTTCTTTTTCTTTTTTTAAGTGTAGATGCAAAATATGAACTTAGCCTAAATGGAGTTTGCATCTTTGGCTCTCTGTTTTCAGAGAGGCACGTTGTGATCATTCACAATTACCCGGGCCTTGTTGTTAATGTACTCCTACAGCATGGCTGGTGTTCACCAGGGTTACTGCATTAACAGATCTAAATTGGGAGGATCGATGACTGCAGTTGGTGAGCAGAGCAGAGGGAGGAGACAAAGCATCTCCTTGGTCAGGCTTGGTCAGCAAGCATTAGGGCATTCATTCTAGTAGTCTTCTGTGCAGCCTCAGGAGGGCCCCTTAATGCTGACTTTCAGCTGCATTCTGGCATTTAGTTTAAAACTGAACAGAGGTTTTTTAGCGGATCTGACACCCCTTGGCTTCTCATAGCTCAGAGGATGGGTGCTGTCCTGGTGGGAATGGGCCCCGGGAAGCTCCCAGCCCCCTCCCCACAGGCAGCCTGGCCCGGACTGGGCCCACCATCTGTATGCTATGCCCACTAACCACCCCCCTTCAGAAGGTGACAGCTGAGCCCCTTGGAAAGATGTGAGAATAATTTCTCTTGAGGGCAGGTCTGGGAAAAGCAGGGCCAGGATTTAGGACCTTAACCATTTACAGAAGGCAGAAGGACCTAAAGCACGAGCTGAGATCTGAGTTTTTGCTTTGCAGCGGAGAAACTTCCAGTGCAAGACAAGTTATTGCTCTGTAAAGATAAGAAAGTCTGAGGCAGATAGGGCACTGTGCTGCAATCTTCACGCATTTGAAGATATCTTAATTCTGGGAGGTATCCAGGTGTGCACAAGGCAGCAAGATTCACCTGAAAATTGCCTACCAGGTGCAGATCTCTGCGAGGCAGCTGGGCAAAGGTGGGAGGGCCAAGGAGCGGGGGCTATGCCAGACAGGTGGCACATGAGAGTCTCCTGAGCACTGAGTTGCCACCAGCAGGGAGGCTCATCACATCTCCACAGTGCAGACACAGTCTTGCAGTTCCCCAGGTGCATCTTGTTGCTTGATTTTTAATATAGACTGAGAAGATTGCTGGTAGGAGTTGTTCTTTTCCACTCGCTGAGGGTGTCCTCACTGGGGAAGAGTGATTTTTTTGGGAGTGCTCAGGGTGGATGGAAGGAGTGACCTAAATTAACTGGGATGCTCTGGTAGGAATCTGGGAGTTATTTTGAAAAGGTGGATGGTGTACTTGGAGGAAGTCAAGTTCAGAAGTACAGGAGAAAGCTGATATGAGAACTGGGAAGTCTGCTGTTGGCGAGGTCTTGCAATAATCTGTCTATTTATGAAAAACAGGCTCCTCTTTTAGTTTAACACTCAGCACAATGAACTTATCACAGAATCATAGAATCACAAGGTTGGAAATGACCTGCAAGATCATCTAATCCAACTGTCAAAAAACCTTGCTCGCTCCTAGTAAAACACTTCATAATGCTGCTCAGATCGTGGCATGCAGAGCTGTGGTTATATTTCCCTGCCCAAGCTCTAAGGAAGGTAGCATATAAACTGTTCCTTTCTACATATAGCCAGATCCAGCAGAGAAGCTGGATGCCAACTCTCATCCATGTGTTGGAAAGAGCAAGGAGAGGAGTGACCCCCACTGCTGTTGCTTTTCGCTGTATGGTAGGAAACAGTTCTTTGGGAACAGTCACAGCTTCACGTAGTGATTTTGGAGCAAGCCAGCAGGAGGAGATGTGGACATGATTGAAGGGGGCTGGAAGAACGACCGGTGTGATGAAGAGCAGCCGTTTTGTGCTAAGTTCCCAGAATGTGATTGGGTGATCCTAAAATGCTGCTTAGAGGAGAGGAAGGGTGGAGCTGGAGAAAACACGAGGCTGCCACAACCTGGTCAGAGGTAAGAAAGCAGATATTTGAAGGGAAAAGGATACAGAAAAGCAAACTAAAGTTGACATCATGAGGAGGAAAAAAAAAAAAGAAAACTGCTCTGTGATAGCAGTTCTGGAGGACTCTAAGCTTTTGCTGGTGCTTGCAGGTTTTGCTTTGCTGTCTCTGTGCAGCAAGGGATTTGCTGAAGCGACAGTCACACCGGCTGCAAAAAGCTCCGTGTGGCCCTAACAAGCTGTGACTGTCAGGACATGAGAACAGCCTATTTTCTGGCCTACTTTCTGGTGAATGGCCACGTTTGGGATATCCCTGCAGGCTGCTGCCTCTTGTGAGCTATCTTGTGGGTTTTTTAAGCTGGTGGTTACAATGCCCCCTCCCCCATGTGAATAGAATTTTGGTAGAAATAAGGGAATTGTTGACCCATGCCATGGCAACCACTGGAAGGGTGCTGGAGAAGATTGTGTTTTCCAAAGCAAAATAATCCAGAAAAGCAGTAAGGATGCAATCAGATATAAAATTGAACACTCTCAAAGCATGATGTGATCAAAACTCCTCAAGAAATGTTGAGGAGAGTGAGGACCAAAACAGAGATAGCAGAGACATTCAAGAACAGTATCATTTTTTTTATGTGTCTTGGGGCAGATGGTTGAAATAAGATTTGTGTTCTGTCTGTTACAGGACAGTTGTCTAATCCCTCCATTCCTGGGCTTGAGCTACTGGCAGTTTAGGTCAGTAATACTTTTCCACCCTTTCCACCTTTTCTTCAAAGAATTTTCCAGTCCCTGGCTGTGATGTAATGCACGTGTAAAGGTAGGGGGATAATTATTCAGCTGCCTTCTGATCTGTTTTGATCTCCCTGGTCTAATCTCCATTATCTTCAGAAACAGGCAATAGGTGCTTTTGATGAAGCCTGTGATCACAAGCCATGCACAGAAAGCAGGAAAGTAGGGCACCTGGCCATTTTCAAAGTGAAGCTACAGTCTGTTCCTTGACGGCGTTGTGATCAGAAGCAGGCTTTTTCCATCTACAAATGGGCTTTCATCTCTCTTTTTCCCTTATACCCGTCATAACAAACAGCTTTTTGGTGAAGTTGTCAAGGCTGTTCAAAAGACTTCTGCATTAGAAGTCCTGGAATGAAGAGACAGTATCTGGGGACTGCCTGCAAAAGCTGTTTGGTGTGGGCTGGAGAGGTTTTGCTCCTGCACTGCAGCTTTTAAAATGCTTGTGGGGTAAACCATTTTGATCAATTATTATGATAATGACCGAAAAGTGTGGAATTAAGAGCATAATTATAATTACCATTTTAATGCACAGTTAATTAATCATAAAACACTACATTATAGAATTTTTCTGTCTAATGAAATTCATTATGGAATCTCTAAATTTAATGTTAAACAAATTAAACCTGTGTCCAGGGCTAGGGCTATTAATACAGAGGTGGTCTTGTATTAGTTGCTCAAATGGGACTCAGTGAGTCATTAGCCAAATTGAGGGGAGTAGAGCCATCCTTCCTGATCACAGACACCTGCTCCAGAGAGAGGTGAATTGGTTTTTGGCTGCCCTGGTGTTATCTCTGTGTAGCACATGTGCTGGCTATTGAAAAGGCTGAGTTCACAAGCCTCTAGCCCAAGAGCTTGGAGGACAGCAGGAAAGTTGGTTTCCTCAAGAATCAGCGTTGAGCTTTCTGGAGGGAAACCTTCCTTCATCTTATTGGGGATAACTTCTTTTCTGGATTTCAGCTCTCCCATCAGAATGGAATGCAGTAGAGCATGCAGTCATGGCTAGCTTGCCTCGCAGCAACGCTTTTACAACTAGATGCTGTATGTCAGAGATTTGTGAGTAGCCATCCAGAGCATGCGAAGAGTGTGAAAAAGCCCAGTGTTTTGAGTGACTTGTTTTTGAAAGAGGAAAGGTTAAGTTTTAGGATGGGAGGGCCAGGTAGGAATAGCTGGCAAGCAGCAGCACTGTGGTTGCTCCACCGTCACTTTCCCTGCAAGGTGCTGTGTTAATCTAAGTCCCTGCACTGCAACAAATCAAACGGGCATCCTCTGCCTTTGTAACCTTGCTCTCTTTAGGTAGATGCTAGTAGGCAGGAGACTTCCCACAGTGTTCTCCAGCGTGGCTCTGAGTCTGAAAGGAAAGTTAATATTTCAGGATACTAATGCAGTATTGCAATTCTGCCTGTCTGCTGGAAGGGAATCAGTATTCAAGAGTCTTGGTTGCACATGTGCCCAGTGAGCTAAGCAGCAAAAGGGCCACAAGGCAGTGACTTTCTGATCAGGAAACTTAATTCCTGATAAGCCAGGAGGAAGAACAACCATCACCTTCCCTTGCCCTTAGGTGCAGGTGATACTGTACCTGAACCTGGGCTAGTTTCTAGCCTTTATCATTGTAGACCCAATTCACTTGGCACGTCCTCCACCTTCAACACAGGGCAGAGTTTCCATGAGCCCATTTCAGACTGTCATTAGAAAGATCTTGGAAGAAGGCATCAGCGTCTGTATGATTTTTTTGGCTTCCTGACTTCTATGCTTTTTGCAGGGATGCTGGTTGGCACCCATCTTTCAGGATTGATTTGGTTGGTCTAATCCTTCTGTACCACAAAAAGCTCTGCATTGAGTACATTTGGAGATGCTGTTTGGCTTTGTTTTTACTGACGTCTCTGTAATGGAAAGAGGTCTTGGAGGTACTAAATTATCAATTTTCTCACAGGTACCCAGGGCGCTGATTGTTACGGTTGTTTTTATTGATGTCTGATCTGGAAACAGATTGCAAGTTCTGTTGTTTTTAATATAATGTGACATGTTTCAGCATGCAGCCATAGTAACGTAATATAACAAGAAATTGGCCTGTTCTGAAAGTGCACACGTTGGTTATTGCCCTTTGGCTGGAAAAATGTTTCATTCTTTTCTCCTTTGCAGTTCTTAATCGAGGAGATAATTCAAACCTTCGGCAAACTCTTGTGTTTGTAACTGCATCGTTGTTAATGCAGCATGCAGTAGTACCATATTAGTTTGTGTGTCCTGATATTTTAAACCCAGCTTGTTCCTGCTTTGGCAATTTGATAGTATATGATACAGTATCTGATGGTATGCTCAGAATCAGCTCAAGGTTTTCCTCTCTGCATCAGGAAATTCAGTTTTGTCTACTTAAGTATTCTGAAGCAGGAAGACTTGTGGTGGTGGAACAGATTCTGAGCTGGAAGTGGGGATGACCTGTGACAGGTTTGGGAGCTGTGAAATGGTTACTGGAGTGGCTGCAAGGTGTTTGGAGGGTTGCAAGTGAGATAGCTGGGTTAGCAGTGAGAATTGCTAAAGCAAGAGAGTAGGCAATAGCCAGAGTCTAGAAAAGATGATGGTGAAGAGTCTGTGGGTGCTTTCGAGGACCAGTGGGATGAGAACAGATACTGAGCTTTGCCACTGACTGCCTCTGAGGATGAGGAAGAGTGCTGTGGTTACACCTTGATGCAGAGATCAGCTGTCTTGAAGTATAATTGCTTATCTCACACCGGATTTGTGAGCTGCAAAAGAATCTCAGTTGTTGGAATCTGTCCTTTCCCAGTTCTACTGAACCCTGTTTCCTTTTTTTTTTCTTTTTTTTCCCCTTCCCCCTCTAGAACACTTGCAGCACTACGCAGTGCATACAGAGACGTGTCCATGCAGGAAGATGGTGCTATTGGAGCAAATGCAGCAGCCATTGCTGCTGACCATATTTTGTGAAGTACTCTGCACTGCTCACAAGGAGCGGAGCATCCCTTGTAGGGTTGAATCACAGCCTGGTCCAGGATATCTTTGCCCTGCTGGGTAACAGGAGTGCTGGCTGTGAAGAAGATAACTCATGCAACAAGGTTTCTAGCGAGCCTGCTCCTATCTGATCAGAACATCTTTTGTTTCATGTTCTGGCTTTTAATTTTAGCTGCTCAACTGTGAAATCCGTCTCACTTAAATAGATCCCGCTCTCTGTTTCTACTGGGGCTTCTGGCGTCAACTCAGTAAACTTACTAGAAGTCTCTAGAGATAATTTCACAAAACTTTTAAAGATTAGCAACAGGTGGAACAAATGCATCTTAGGCTATATTCAAACCGTGCTGATTTGAGGCAAGTGTTTGCATAATAAACAAATTCAGGCGTATTCCCAGGTGAGCATATGTGCCCAAGATGAAGAGTGGGATCCTAACTAACAATTCTAACAACTAATTTTTTTTTTTTTTTTAATGGGGTCTCGGGGTGCCCTGCTCTGCCTAGCTGCATCCAGGTTCCTCTCTGGGAAGGAGCACAGAAAGCAAGGAAGTCTTTTCTCAATCCCTTGACCCAGTGGGAGGGCCATGGGTCAGACTCGTACCCCTAACTTGAGAGCAGGCCGAGAGATTTGTCACCGAGAGCCTCTGCTCAGCACAGTGCTGCAGTGCAGTGTGATAGAAACTGCAGATAGAAATGGTGTGTTAAAACCTCCTGCTGACCTCAGTTCAGCCTGAATACCTACAAGAGAAGGACAAACTTCTGAACTTGCAACTGTTCTTCAAAGGAGAGCTATAAAACCTCCCGAAGGCATCAATCTGGTAAGAATTTATACCTTTGAATATATAATATCCTAAATTCAAGCGATATACTGGTTTTGAGGTGCTTTTTTCCTCCCCGTTGTGTGTTTTTTAGTGTCAGTATGCTAACTTCATGCCTTACTCTGCATCACAAGAAGGGTGATCACCATTTCTGTGCTCTGTTACAGGTACATTTTCCCCTTAGATTGCCTAATTGGTTTATGTAATTAACTTAAACCTGGAGCAATTGTTCCTAATCTGTGCTTAGCTTGAGGTTTTCTGCTTGTGTCACACTTGAAAAGAAGCTTCTGGGCCTGTGAGCGCGCTCATTATATTTTCAGCTGCATCCAGTTGATTAAATACGAGGTAATGCTCCTTTCTGAAAACCTTGTCTCTCTGATAAATCTGTGGAGGCATAAAGCAGAGATTTTGCATGTCCTAATGTGTGTCACGTGAGGAGCAGGAATTTTGAGGCTGTAACACCGATTGGGTTAGAAACTGGTGATAGGTTTTGATGGACCTGTGCTGACAACGCTCAGAACCTAATGGAAACAAACAGCACTGGCAGTCAGCTTTTTTCTTAGTGGGGACTCTAATGATGATCTTCCTGATATTGCTCTACTGGCGTATGAAGCAAAGCTGTTTATTATCGCTCGTGTTGCAAATGCTGACAGAAACTTTAAAGACTGTGATCATCTCCTATTCAGAAGTGGATATATTTCTTGCTACAGGAAATACTGTTGGAAATCGGTTTCCGAGCTCTCTCAGGTTTTCTGCCAGAGATGGTGTGCCAATCGGAGGAAAAAGAACAGTTTTGATAAATTGAACATCTGAAGGTGTGGAACGCCTGGGAAAAAGGCTTGTTCCTAGGAAAGTGGGGAAAAATAGTACAGAGGGTGATGGGGTGGGGAAAAGCATGTGGAGCTATTTGTGAGGAGAAGGCTACAGCTCTTGTTTTAGGGTATGGACTGCTCCTGGCTTTGGGATGAAGAGTAAGCTCCTTTATCATCCCCCTTTGTCTACTTTCAGGTGCAGAGGAGGGTTTGTTTTAGGGAATAGGGTGAAGTGCGTCTCCTTGTTCGCTCCACGCGGGGGAGTTGGAATGGATGACCTCTAAAGATCCCTTCCATCTCAAACAATTCTGTGGTTCTATTCAAGAAAGCTTTGTGTCTTTCTTGCAGTGGTAGATGGCTGGTGAACCCAAGCTCGGGTTGGGCAGCCCACGTGGATTGGATCAACCCTGGGTCCACATGTAGGTGCTCAGGAGAGGACAATGTAGATGTGTGTTTAAATTGTTTTAAATGCGCCATAAGAAAATCTTTTTTTTTTTTTAACCTTAGCTCCCTGAGCAGAGAAATGCTTTGAACATCCTTGTTCTTCACCAAAACTGTAGGCACATGGCACATTTTTCAACCTTCCCAAAATCTATTTTGTCACTGAAGATAAATGCAAATAATTTCTGTGTATGACCCTTTCATTTTCTGGGGAAAACCTAGCTTCTGAGAAAGGAAGCCAACCCAGAAGCTGTTTCTTTGGATACACTGAGGGTAAAGCACTACTCATAGTGTTGGTAACTTGGCAACTTTTAAATCATGAAAGATTTACACAAGTGCTGCAGAGTTGGGAATGTTTTATGACATGTTCATTCACAGTAAATCAGGCTCTGCCTTTTTAGAGTTTTCTTTCCAGACAATTATGCAAATGTAAAAAGACAGGAATGGATTTAAAATGATTTTCAGCATTGGAAGATTAGCAGAAAGTGACAGACTGCCACGAAACGCTGCTGCTTCTGCTCCTGCAGACTTCCTGCCTGGTAGGGATAGATGAGCAGCAGTGGGAAGTGGAAGACAGATTAAAGGCTTTAGTTTTATTGTCGTTATTGGAGTCTTTAAGGGCTTGGATGAGATGATGAGTCTGTTTTGCAAGGTGGCTGTTAGGAAAATATATGAGTTACAGAGAAACCTAGTACACCCTAACTTATCCTGAGCTGTACCTGTCCTTAACTGAAAATGATCTAGGAAACTTTTCCTTGTGGTCATGTCCAAGGACTGGATCCTACAAAGCAACTAATGTGATAACTCTCTCATGCTTAAATGCACTTATCAGCTGCTCTGTACTTGTAGAGGACTTGAACTAGATTCTACAACATGATGGACACAGGGCAGAATTATCCTGTCCTGCTGCTCTCCTAACCCAATTCCCTCAAATTGGAAGTGTGATGTTGATTATTGCTCATCAAAATAAAAAGAAATGACACTTCTCAGAACCCTGAAGAGTTCAGTTTTGTCTGTGCTCTTTCGAAGACTGCATTTCCATTTTATTTTTGATGCGCTTTCAACTTGTGTGCATTGGCAGTTCTTAATGGATGATTAATTAGCTTAACGTTAAAGATAGATTCTTGGAAATAACCCCTTGTGTCAGAGATCTGTGCCCTGCTAAGGTAGGCTACTCATCACACAATCTCCTGGGATATCTGATACGATTTGCAAAGAATAATGCCTTAAAAGGATGGGGGTTGATAGGGTCTGGTCTCCTGTCACCAACCTAGCTGTCCCTGGCTTGGATGACATGCTGAGGACAGAGGCATTTGTACCCTGAAAACTTCACTTTGATTTATGAGTCCTTTGCTGTACCATCATACATTCTCTGGTGGCCAAAGGTACTGAAGAAATCCAGAGTATTCCCATAGATAATTAGATATTGAATTCAATTCTTTGTCAGATTTTCATTTGCTTACCACACCAGCTGCCTGAGTCATTGCTTTGCTTTGGAAACCACGATATAGTAAACGTCACCAAAAATAGATGTCAGAACCTTCCTATTTTGTTTGGAGTCCACTTAAACAGCTTTTACAGAGCTGTTTCAGTAATGATCAGTCACTCTGTCCACCCGTTATCCCAGCTCAGGGTAGAACCCTAAAAGCACAAGAGTTTTGTTTTGTGCTCTGTGGCTCCTGGAGATCCTGAGTGACAAGGCCTGGAGATTAACTTTCATCAAAAGATTTCCTCGCGTTCAGTACGCTTCCTTTCTCCCAGCCTACTTTCTATCTCATTTGCCTCTGAGGGCCTGCAGGATGTCTTCTTTCTCCTGTGTTTTCAGAGAGTTGTGTTGCCAGTATCCAATTATGAATTATCCAATCCACCGGCACAAATTCCATCTCTTAGTGCTGACGTGTGACACCAGCACTCCATCCACACCTCCAAGCCACCTTTGTCACCTCCCTCCTTTGTCCCTGGGCTGTTTCCCTGTGCTGCCCAAGCACATTGGGCCCAGCAAATACATTTAAGGGAAGAGAATTTTTCTGTTGCAGAGGGCAAAAGCCCTTCTAGTAACAAAGGAGGTGTCACACTGAGTGTGTTTTTATGGCTATTTTTACAGCTGTTATTATGCCTTAGGTCTAGAACAGATCCTTCTAATTGCCAGTCTTTGGCACTTCATAAATCCTCTCCCTGAAAATATGCAGCTGGGGAAGAATAACCTGCCCACCAAGTGACACTCCTGCATGGGGGAAAGTAATGGGAAACGTGGAGTGCAGGAGCAACAGGCTTTCTGGACAATTGTAAACAGCAATCATGCTTAAAAGCATCATTGTCTGATTGCAGAACATTCAGCTACAAAAAGCAAAATGCTGTGTTTAATGAATTAAATTGTTCATTGAAAATAATGGCCCATTTCTGACTTGTAGGCACTTACAGGCTTGTTGAGGCATTGTAGCCCTTCATCAGCTCAGGGTGTGGGCTCTTCTGTACCTGTTTTCTCCAAGGCTCACTGCTTGTACTTTGTGTCTGCTACACCTAATTCTGTTTGTCCCATACAGCTGTCTGTTAACTCCGTTGGAGAACAGCTGCTGTGTATATGCTAATATCAAAGCCCACTGTTGTGGGCTGACCCCAGTAGGCATATAGGTACCACGCAGCTGCTCTCTCCCTTCCTATACACAGAACCACTGAAAGCTGTTAAGAAGAAAACTAACTCCATCCCAGCCGGACCCAGGGCACCCATTTAGAGATGCTGATTGACAGCATGTTTCCATTCACTCAGTGACTCATGCTCAGAGCAACAGCAGGTTTGAGAACGTGACGATGAAAACATCTTGCTGTTGATAGTGAGGTTCTGGCTCTTCCCACTTGCTTTCCTGGAGAGGTGGAGGTGCTTCAAATGGCAACAAGTCTTCCTGCCCATGTCTCTAACATGCTGTTTTTCCTCATTTCCATGAATAGCTGCAGGCTGTGGGTGTGACTATTTGTAAACTTCTTTCTTTCAAACTCCTAGGTCTCAAAGATAATGTCTCTCTGCCTGTCTGTGTCTGTATATACATGCACACACAAAGATGGTGGATACAAAACAGACTCTACCACATCAAATCTCTTCTTCCAGGTCAGGCTAGCAGGAGTGGGAACAGAGCATTTCAAACCTTTCCAATGTTGCTGGAACCATTTAACAATTTCTGTGTACAAAAACATACACTTAAGGTGTTTAAAAAAGGGGTGAAGTTGTTTCCTTTGTACTGGTTCATCCTCAGCATGTGCCTTTTTGTCCATTGTCTTTGTGGGACTTTTCTGGATGAGGTGTAAGTGCCTGAAATTCCAAACCTAAGGGTTTCAGGGGTGTGAATGGAAGGCAGTGCCGTGAGTCTTTGCCCAGTACCCCATGTCTCAGGAGATTGGTCAGTAATGGCAGAATGTGGGTGGACATTTACCAGGTTGCTGATGATAGTGATGGATTTCTACCTGCTGAACAATTTTTTCCACCCCAAAAGGCTGGCTTTGGTGCTACAGAAAGCAGCACAACGGTTTGGACTGCACCTGTGTCGCTTGGGGGAGTCCCTTCTGCATCAGCAGTGATTAAAGCACCCTTCATGGGAGCTGGTGAGGTGGAAAATGCTGTGATTACCACGCTGATATCCCAGGATTGCTATTGACAATCAAATTGGGCGATTCTCCTCTGACTGATTAGACCAGATGTGCAGGACATTTTTAATAAACTGCAAAACAATTGAGATGATTTGATAGCAAACCTGAAGAGAATGGATTAATAATTTAAGCATCAAGGAAAAAAAAATATGGTCTTTGAAATTCATGTATTCCAGCAGGTAAGCTAACGCTCCTGCTTGGAGCTGTGCTGTCCTCCTGCTCCAAAAGAAACCTGGCAGGACATGTTAGCTCTGTGCCTTGCATTCCACTTAAAATATGTATTAAAAACAACAACAAAACAACTACAGGGCTCAGACACTGGGTGCCCCTCCTTGATTTGTCTGGTGAATGGAATATTTGTTCCAATGGGATGAGGGGTGCAGCAGGGCTGGGTGATGCAGGGAGTGGACAGGGCGTTATGGGAGATGTGATGGAGGTGCTCATCGCAGCCAGGTAGGTAGAAGAACTTGCTCAATTAATGCACTAATCAATGCCATCATGGTACCTACTGCCAACTCCATCTGTCAGGGTAGATAGAGTGAGCTGTGGGAATGGCCAGGAAAAGGCAGTTCTGTTGTAGTGAAGAAGGGCTTTGTTCTTTCACCTGAAACTGGACCTGTTCTGATTTGGCACTCTCACAGACCAGCTCCAAGCCATTTCCATCAATGATGCCTTTGTGTTTGATCATTGCTATTACTTTTCTTTTAAAAGAGAAACATTCAAACAGAGCAGGCATTCTAATAAATGCAGACACAAAGCCAAGTGTCGGACTGACCAAATCAGTCAGATCAGAGAAATGCATTAAAGAAATTAAATTTCATGAAGGCTCATTAGAAGGGACTATTAGTTGGAAGCAGAATCCTTATCAAATGGCAACTAAGCCTTCAAAATACAAGGGAGTACTGACACCGAGGTGATCAGACCAGAGGCTGCAGGTCAGGCACTGTGTAATTAATTTACTCCATAGCTTGCATTGAGAAATTAAGAGGCAGTGTATCAGAAATACCATAATTACAAAATTATAGCTTACGAGACCATTTGCAGGGAAAGGTCACTTTTATGAGATACTCTGCTTCTTGTCATGCTGAGTCTCTATCTGGTACAAGATCCTTCCCTAGGAAACTCCCCAAGGAAGGAATTCTGCTTGGATTTCTTCAGATCTCATTGGGATTGTGTGTTTAAAACCCCACAGTGCAGTTCAATTAGAAGCACTTTGCCTTTGATGGGCTTGGATAGAGGTATTTAACAGAAATAATTGAATAGCACCAGTGGACAGTCAGCCATTGGCTGTGAATCTAGAAGTCTGGAGAACAGCAGGACATTGCTGCTGAGTTCAAATAGCTTACTATTATCTGGACATCAGGGCTGTGTTTCATTTCCGTGCTCTTAAGAAGGGGCAAAAAAAGCACACAACTTGCTTCTGTTTCTGACTATAAGGATGAGAGGCATGCTGCAGGCTTCTGGTATGTTATGTGTTATTCATGCAAGAAGTTAGATATTCACACGGCCAGTTGAAACGGGGAGGTGAAATGGGTGATGTGCTTTTCCAGAGCAGTGTTTCCCAGGGTTTTTGTTCTGAATGTTTGTTTTGGACTGAACACCACTATCTCACCCTTCTAGGCAATGCTTTGCTAGCGGTAGCTTGCTTGAAGGCACCATGTGGGTGGCAGATGTATTGGCTGCCAATTCCTTTGTTTTGCCAGCAGACTGACTTAGGTAATATAACACAAAAGCAGTAGATTGACCACACTTGATTAAGGGAAAAAATATAAATCACGCTCCAAGGAATAAGAAGGAAAGACAAACAGGTGTAACAATGTTCTCAAAATGCTATCCTAGACTTCAGGAATTTGATTTTTGGATGTTTTATAACCCAAGATTTATGTTGTGCAATTTGTTGACAATCGTATTAGTTCCTCTGACCTCCCCCCATGTTTTCCCTTTGAAGTGGTGTGAACTTACATCATCCATTCGGCAAAGAATTTTACTATTTATTGATGTTTGCGAAGAAACGTCTTTTTGTTTTAAATCCATGGCCTGCTAGCTACATGCATTGCTGCTCTACATCCTGTGGGATTCTGGGTGCTCTTGTGTTCAGCAAGGAGTTGTAGCAGTGTGTGCTGGCTTCATGATGAGTAAGGAGTTGGGAATCCCTTCCTTTGGGATATTGCTGCCAACTTGTGTTGCATTGGAACCCAAAGGATGCATGAGCCCCACTGGCTTCGTGGCCTGACAGTAGCCAGGCAGCCTTGTTATCTTTTGGGCTGTTTTGAGGGCACGGGGTCTGCTGGCTGCCCAAGACCTCTGCAGGAAGGGAGGAAGTGCAGAATTGCTATCAGTTCACCTCTTAAGGGGACAGCCAGCACCAATGGGATTATGTGTAGTACCGTGCATGCAGTGCTGTGCATAAAAGTCCCTGTTCAAGGGAGGCTGCCCCTTCTGAAATCATCCCAAATCCTTGCCCCAGGAAGGTGAAGCATGGATCCATTTGTAACAGTCTGAGCATCCAAACTGGCTGTTTCAGCTGGCCTAACATGATGTTGTAGTGACACTGAAATGCATAACTAAGATAATAAAGGTCTGAAAGACATGAAGGTTTATGATCACTTAAAAAAATAGTCTTTCTGTGGGTGCAGCTGGAGAAAACTAGGCAGAAATACAAATTGCTCTTAACTTACAATTTCTTTTTTGAAGTTATCATTCCTCAGCTGCTCTTCTGGGAATCTCTACTTTAAAATACAAATTCATAGAATCATAGATTGGTTTGGGTTGAAAGGAACCTTTAATATCACTTAGCTCCAGCCTCCTGCTGTAGGCAGGGACGCCTCCCTCTAGCCCAGGTCACTCACAGCCCCATTCAGCCTGGCCTTGAGTGCTTCCAGGGGGGGACATCCACAGCCTCACTGGGCATCCCGTTCCAGCATCTCAAAAATACGAAGTTAAGAAGTTTTCCAGCTGCTTTTCAGGAGTGTTGCACATACTCTCACTATATTATGCAGGAAATCTTGAATTTCACATGGCAAGGTTCAGCTGAGATAATACAGTTCAGGAAGATACAGTATGAATTAGCTTGTTTAGAAGATGAGCTATCCCTAAATGCTGCAGGAACATTGCTTTGAGGAACATTCCTTGGCTTCCTTGTAGGGCCTGGGCAGTGCTTTCCTATATCCTTGGTGGGAAGCCTAGCAGAGGTTGGTCCTGGCACCCAGACACTGAGCAGATAGTATCTGAGATCCAAAAGAATGGACATGGAAGGTGTGAGCAGAACGTAATGCCAGTGTGTAAACGATACCTCGGGGAGTTACAAAGTTTTTTTTGACTTAATTTGAAGTTGGACTCAGTGATCCTTATGGGTCCCTTCCATCTTGGGATATTCTACGATTCTGCCCTACACAAACCTGTACAGTAGAGGAAAGTCATTTCAGGAGTGTGTTATAGTGGTTTTAAAGAACTGCCTCGGTTGCCTATCTTGCACATCACTGCCTGTTAAAGCCAGCTGCCTTAATTACCCCAAGTCCAACTCTGCAGGATTGAGAGGATATTAAAACTAATTGTAAAACATCTCTCTCTATCTTTCTCTGTGTATCTGTAGAGTTGGGCCTATGGGTGAGTCAGTTAACCTCTCTGCCTCATTTTCCTCATCCATAAAATGAGACTAATAATCACTTACATCATAAGAAGAGTCTGAGAATTAATGTGCTTTGAAGGTGAGAAATGGGCTATGAATAGTGATCATATTGAAACAGTAAAAGAAGAAAACCTGCCTCAAACTAGAATTTGTATATGATATCTCCTTTAATGGAAGTGCTGGCATGAGTTCCTGTTCACTAGGTTATGGAAATTTAGGACTGGAGAAAGTTTCTAAAGGAGTCACTTTGCTGGTTTGCATTTGCCTTGATTTACTGCCTGTGTTTTATGCTTTCAGCATCTCTGTGCATCCGTGCAAGGGATTGGTTCTTGTATTTTAAATACATTTGGAAGCAGAAACTATGAGATGGGGCCATGCACAGAAGAGGTTTCCAAGGTCGATTTCAGTGACCACTGAGCTGAGCGCTAATTGTGAAGTGATCAATGTAATTGTACCACTATGAAGCGGAGCAGAGCAGGTCCATGCAGTGCAGATCTTCTGTCCACCTACACCTCCCCATCCATGGTCCCCTGACCATGCAATTCCCTCACCCATCCCTTTGAAATTTTTGAGTTTTCAGGAGTTTTTATGACAGTAACAAATGAGCTTCGTTGGCCATTCCCATAGAGTCACCTGTATGGCAGGGTTGAGAATAAATGTCACATATCATCTATCTTAAGTATATTTTGAGTATTGAACAATTTAAGGTCAGTAGCTGCACAGGGAACTGATGGAAGTACACAGTGTGAGGCAGAGCTGCTGCTGTGCCCATAGCTTGATGCTCGTGCCTCTCCCTTTTGATCACAGGAGGAGTCACAGGCAGAGCTTCAGAGAACATCACTCCTGTCTGTCATTCAGAATGCTGTTTGTGGAAATACAGGCACAATTAGGTTAAGAGCACGAATGTCTCTGAAAGAAAGAGAAAGGATGACTCATGGTGTTTGTTCTCCTGCTGCATCAGTTTATATCCCTCTATCTGATAGCATCGTCAACAGTATGAATCATTTCTGCATTAGCTGAAGCTGAACTTGTGTGCTGCTGACAGCACGCTGAGTCGCATCAAAATGAATTGCCATCACCCAGTTGTGTCTGTCACCCCATAAAAATTTTACCCAGGAATTCCAGGCACTTCTCTGTATTTGACACGAATGTTCATTCACAATTAAAAAACACCCAGCTTTGTTTAAAAAAAAAAAAAAAAAAAAGTGGGGTTACCTTTGATGATTTCTGGTTGCTATTCTGTGGCAGGGTGTTGTGGCTGGTGCTTGCAAAGCTGAGGCAGAGGTTTGTGAGGAAGCTCCCAGGGAAGTTACAACATGCAAGCCTGACTGTTCTTAGCAGCACTTTGCACTTGTGTGCAACTTTTTCTTAAAGGCAGTCCTGGAGCTTTGCATGCCATGAGCAGGCTCCCCGCCTTCCTGCTGAGGCAGCACGATGCTGTGCTTGCTGGGTTAGCAGAGGCACAAAGCAAGGTTATGGTTCTCAGAAGTGCTGAGCCTCCACACATCTCTGGGTCTTTAGGTGAGCTCTCAGACGCTCACTACAAAAGGTTTGTTTAGGGCAAACCCTGAGCTTCTGTGAGAGCTAGAAATAGAAACCCAGAAGTCCTGATCTTGTTGTTAAAACAGTGGCTGTGTTCTTCTTGCTGAACATAGTAAAATGACCTTCAGCTGGAGAAAATAGTAGGGTCAACAAAGCTGGTTCCTGATGTGCACAGAAAGATGCAGAGCTTTTGGAGTGGGTCCAGAGGAGGCCATGGAAGTGCACAAAAGTCTGGAGCGCCTCTACTACAAAAAAAAGGCTGAGGTAGCTGGGGGTGATCAGCTTGGAGAAGAGAAGGCTCTGGAGAGCTGTCATTGTAGCCTTCCAGTGCCAAGGAGAGTTATAGACGGGAGGAGAGTGACTTTTTACATGTGCAGATAGTAATTGGACAAGGAGGAATGGCTTTAAAGTTAAAGAGTGGGAATTTAGATGTTAGGAAGAAATTCTTTACTTGGAGGGTGCTGGGGCCCTGACACTGCTGTTCAGAGAGCCCAGAGCTTTGGGTGCCCCATCCCTGGAGGTGCCCAGCACCATGGGCAGCCTGATCTGCTGGATCAAAACCCTGTCCAAAGGCAGGGGATTGGAACTAGATATTCTTTTAAGTCCCTTCCAACCTGAGGCATTCTGTGATTCTAACTGGGATGGTTTGCTGAAGGTGGCCATCACAGCTCTGATGCCCTAGGGTAGAAGGTGTGTGGTGAACACACAGGGAACGTGGTGAGTGCTGTCCCAAGGCTCCCTGAGGGATGTTCCTTCTCGTTGAGTGGGCGAATGGAAAAGATACCCCACCTCAAGCAGTGCATCGGTGTACTTGCTTGTGTTTCTGATACTGCTATGTGTGACATTGCTCCTTGTGAAGATGTCAGCCCATCCACACTGTAAATTGGCACATTATATGCTTCATTAGGATGCAATATCAGGACAGGGAACTGTACTGACAACAATATGGTTCGAGCATCTGTACTAAAACTAGAAAATGGCTGGTGGTGGGCACGCAACGCTTATGTCTGCAGCTAATTCTAGTTAAGCAGTGGAAATAATTCTGTACACTGAATTAATTTTATATTGGGAAAGGAATAACTGTCTGTGGTGTGTATTGCCCATGGAAATGTGATTTCTCTATGGGCTAGTGCTGTGTGGAGGTTCCAGGTGTCAGCAAGGAGATGTTGGATGTGGAAGGGAGAGGCTAGAGTGGAGCTGGATTGGTGTCAGTCTCATCTTCAAGCTTCAGGTTTCCTTATTCAGTGCTTGTGAAGCGTAAGCAAAGGTTTGCATGTTGGACAACAAAAAAGTCAATTCTACAATGCCTATAAAATCTGAAGCATTGCCTGTGTTTGTGACAGCTGGATCTGAAGCTCCTATAGATGCTTGTGAGCTAGCTCATGGCAGGTCCCTTGAGCAGGGAGGATGAGCTCGGTTTCTCCTAGGGGTTTTGGGCCAAGTTTGAAGATCTCTCAGGTCTTCACAAGTGACATATTGGCAGCAGCAGGGATATAATCATGATCTCACCGAGCAGCTTTTGCTCACATGGGATCCCTGTCTCAGTGCAAATCCATGAGGGTTTTGCAAGGTTCGCTGCGTGCTGGAAGAGAAAGCTGAATTTTCTATTTAAAGCTGAAACATCAGCTTGCTTTCTGTCTTCCAAATATTCCCTGGGAAGAAATAGGGGAAGGAAGAAAAGGCTGTATTGTCAGCTGGTGCAAAACTCCGCTAATGGCTTTGGCTGTCCATGCTGAGAGAATTGCTCGTGTGCTCGTTCCCTCATTTCAGGCCCTAGGCGTAAATGAAGTTGAGCTGTGCAGTCGCAGGATACTTGCAGATTTGCTTGGGGTTTTGGTAGTCCCACAGCTAATATCAAGGGGCCTGCAGCTTGGAGGACTTAGCGCTGTCAGCAAAGGGAGAAGATCAATTTTTGCACCTTCTCCAGGGGAAGGAGACTGGCAGTCTGTGATCTTTGGGCTGCAGGAAAGAGGAGTGAGCACTGGAGAGCTGCAGAGACCTTCATGCAAAGATCAAAATGCCCACAAATAATTGTCGCATGTAGAAATTAATATGGTTTTTGAATTGCAGAAAGCATTGCAAAGCCCTGGGATCCTCATATAGTTGATATTTTTTCTATTTGATATTTTCCTACCATTGTTACATGTCCAAAAATGAAAAAAATCAGAGGTACAATTATTGTGATAACAGGTAACGCTCAGCACCTGAAATTGATTTAGTGAAGCAAAAATAAATGAAAGGTGTAAATGAAATCTCCATAATGATGAGGGATTTGTATGACATCAAATGCTAAGATACACTATTAGCCAATAAATAACCCTTGTCCTGGTTACCTTTGGGAGCTGTATTTGCAGTTCATTATAATTATTTCTTGACTTGGGGCATTTACAAAGGAAAAAGCCCAGGAAGGTAACAGTAAATTTTTATAATTAACCTTCAAGATGAATCGAGACTTTGTAGACACAAATCTTTTCATTTGTGCCAAGCTGTAACATTTTGTTAGCACAATATCAACTAAGTCATGAAAATATTGCCAATTATGGATGTTTTCAGAAAAATGAAACAAACAAAGCTGACGATAATGGAGCAAGTAGCATATTTTGATACTCCAGGAATGTGACTGTGTTATTAACGAAGACAACTTCAGTTAGTTAAGAAAATGCCGGAACTATTTTTTAGGAGAGGAAATCTCATGTGAAATAGGTATGAAAGCTTAGATTATCATTATCCTACTCTTCTTGAAAAGCAGTGTTTGCTCTGGATCCTCTGTCTTCAGATGTTCTTAGAAGAGATCAGTTGATAGCAGAAGCCTTAATCCCAGTTCTGTTACTGACTTGCTGCATCATCTCCTACTGACCTATTTGTCTATTGATCTAACAGGTTGCCCAAGGAGGCTGTGGATGCCCCATCCCTGCAGGCATTCAAGGCCAGGCTGTATGTGGCTCTGGGCAGCCTGGTCTGCTGGTTGGCGACCCTGCACAAAGCTGGGGGTTGGAACTGGATGAGCATATGATTTATCCTGTCTCTAGATTAAGTTGTGCTAAAGGCACAGTGGCAAACAGGATGGAAGAATGTCAGGTCTCTACAGACAGCATCATGAGGCTGTCAGTGAGGAGGTGGGGAGAATATTTCATGCACTGTCCTCCTGCATCCAAATGAGGACACATTTGCCCACTGCGGGGGGTGAGGATGGATGCACTGACAGAGACCTGTGTTACCACGCTCCTCATAAGTACCATGGTCACCTTTATAAATTGTTTAGAAACTGTTTTGTAGCCTTCACGTCAGCACAAGTTCCTGATGTACTCGTTTCATAATCTATAATTGCTCCTAATAGATCACTGTTGGGAATATCATTGTCTTAATCAATGGACTAGAACAAACCAGGCAAAAGCTGTGGATTTCTTCCCTAAGAAGACAGGCTGAGGGAGCTGGGCTTGTTCAGCCTGGAGAAGAGAAGGCTGTGGGGTGACTTCATTGCAGCCTTCAGTACCTAAACGGAGCCTACAGACAGGAGGGGAGTCAGCTCTTGGAAAGGGTAGATAACAGCAGGACAAGGGGAAATGGTTTGAAGTTGAGGAAGGGCAGATTGCAGTTGGATGTGAGGGGGAAGTTGTTTGCTGTGAGAGTGGTGAGGTGCTGGAACAGCTGCCCAGAGAGGCTGTGGATGCCCCGTCCATCCCTGGAGGTGTTCAAGGCCAGGTTGGATGGGGCCCTGGGCAGCCTGGGCTGCTGTGAGATGTGGAGGTTGGTGGCCCTGCCTGTGGTGGGGGGTTGGAGCTTCGTGATTCTTGAGGTCCCTTCCAACCCGGGCCATTCTGTGACTCTGAGATCAAAAGGGAGGTTCAAACATTCATCAAAAAACATGTATTTTAATCACCTGAACACCTTGCCTAAACTGAATGTAGGACTTTTCCTAGTGTACAACCATGCTGTAAACGTTTGATTTGTTGATTCGGTTTTGATAACATTATGGAAATCTCCTGCAGCGTTGGTTGTGTAAGTGATGGATACAATGAGCTGTTCAAAATGAAGGGTTAAGGACTGAGATTTGTATTGATTAGGAAGAACAGAACAAAAAGATTAGAGTTAGAGTGTACTTTTTTTCCTTCACAAAAGGATTGCAGCAGAGTGTGATTATTTCAACATACCCAGGCAGCTGTTGTTGGTATTTTGCTGTTTTTCTCTTTTTGTTACAGTTCTCTGGCCAACGTGTTGGCATGGCAAAAGGAATCATCTTTTGAGCCTGGCACTGCAAAGGCGTGTGAGCAACCTGGTGCAGCTGGGTTTGGCACATCCCTGGTGCTTTGTGTGGACCAGGAATTTATCCCAGCACATAGGAAATGGCTGACATTGAGACTTCAGATGTTGGGATTTTTTAGCATTGCTTGCATATGGTCTTGTGGGGACATCCTGCTTAACAACGGACTGTGACATACAGTTTTGTAAAACGCAAAGCCTATTTCTAACCCAAAGTAAAGGCAATATCATGGAGCCAGCTCAGTCCAGGCTTACTGAAAATGACCTCCTGCTGTAGTTGTTGCCTCAAGTGTCAACTTGAAGAGTGTTGTTTTCCCAGACTTTTTATGTCATGCTGAGGAAAAAAAAGGTTAGAAGGGGGGAAATGCCTGCAGGAACTCACGGGTTGTTATTTAGATTTTGGGGATCAGTCTTTGTGTAATAATTTCACTGACTGGGAATAAGAGATTTCCCTACGTGATGCCTTACATCAAACCATCTTGGAGGATTGTGTGAGCCTCCATCACGCTCATCTAACAGAGGTGTGTGGAGGAGCAGTGACACTGTTCCCTTGTGCTGAGGAGGAGAAAGAAGCAAAGAGTGATTAAACCCAATATTCAGTGGTGGCTATGGAGCAGTTCACTTTTAGGGTGCTCAAATGCACCAGGTTTCTCTTTTGGGATTGCTCGTTTGGATCGAGTATGTGTTTTGTGCGGCCAAAACTAAGGGTTAGCATCCTCCAAAACAAATTTCAGAATATGCTTTCTGCTGGTCTGATGCGGAGGCAGATTGATGGCCTTTGTCTCAGGCTTTCTGCACAGATTTTAATATTAAAAAGAGAGGAGAAAAAAAAAGTGGCAAAAACTTTTCAGCTCTGCTGCATATTCCTTTTGTGGGCACTGTGCAGCGAGCGACAGTTTTATAACAGATTGCCAGAGAGCTTCTGTGTCTGAAGGTAGGGAAAGAAATTGGTTGGAGAACAGAAACGCGGCGACGACAGCTGGTTAGGGCTTTTGAAAGAGGATCTCAGAATATGCCCAGTGTCCTTTGTAGGAGGCGTGTGTCCATAAACACAAAGCGAGCGTCTGGCGTAGTCCCTGCAGGGATTCAGCTCAGCAAAACTCAGCCAAACAAGAGGGAAAAAAAACAAAAAACAAAAGGTATGGGAAGGAATTCAGAGAAAGTCCAGCAAAATCTGCAATGGAAAAAAGGTAGCACTGCAGCAAATCCTGTGGTGAACACAACAATTAAATGTCATTTATGGCGATGGAAAAAATAGCGTTTCATTTAGCAAAGAGCAGCTGTAGGCACCCTGTAAAACTATAGGCAGCTCCGCTGCTTGGGGTTGCTGTACAATCATCTTCCTTGCTCTTCTCTGAGCTTTTTAATTAACCTTTTGTGCCCTGATCCCACACCCACCCTTCATAACTCTGTGCTCGTGCAGAATTATGATACTAATTAGCAGCACAAGAGGGAAGGGAGAGATTTCCCTTTAGTTTTCGTCTCCTCAGAAGCGAGCACCTCTGCTCGTTGTCCATTGTTTGTCAAATTTTTTTTGGTCAGTTATTATTATTTTTTATTTAAAGAATGAAGATAAGAGCCAATCCCTGTGAGTTTGTAAAAGGTAATTTACAGAGAGCTTTATTAAAGTATATATGCAATCTAAGAAATAAAAATCTTTAATTTAAAAAGCAGGGTGGCAAGCTGGTACAGTGAGGCCTCCTTGCCACCATATATCTTCAATTACTTTCTATGAGATGTGACCTCCCCTCAGTTTGAAATGTCAGGGACTTTCTGGAGCATGCAGAGAAAGTGCAGAGCTCTGCCCAGGGAGGGAGGCTGGCCATTGGCCTGCAGTGTGCAGTGTTCTTATAGTGTACAAATGTAGGGTTTTTTTGTTGTGGTTTTTTTTTTTTTTTGGCTAATGTAGCTTGCTTCCTCTGGGTTTAAGGTAACATCAATGGGTGACTCTCAGTAGCAACAGGTGAGCAGATCTTCTGGTCTTTTAACAGCTGGTTTTTGAATGATTCACAGAATCACAGAATGGCCCGGGTTGGAAGGGACCTCAAGAATCACGAAGCTCCAACCCCACACTGCATGCAAAGCCACCAACCTCCACATTTCAGAGCAGCCCAGGCTGCCCAGGGCCCCATCCAACCTGGCCTTGAACACCTCCAGGGATGGACGGGGCATCCACAGCCTCTCTGGGCAGCTGTTCCAGCACCTCACCACTCTCTCAGTAAACAATTTCCTCCTCACATCCAACTCAAATCTGCCCTCCCTCAACTTCAAACCATTTCCCCTTGTCCTGCTGTTATCTGCCCTTTCCAAGAGTTGATTCCCCTTTGTAGGCCCATTCATCAGCTTGCCTTGTGGCTCAGGGCTTCTTTTTTTTTTTTCCCCTCATGTTTTCTCTTAATCAGATCCTTGATTCCTTAGAAATGTATCCCTTGGATGCTCATGTCTGCTGCATTACCTGCAAGGCAGCTCTTTGCTGTGTTATCCTTGCATGACTCTTGGTCAGTGACATTCCTGCACTCACCTTCTATAGCTGCATCTTCGTTAAAATTACCCAAGGAGAGCCTTGGATTTGTAGCCACCTACCTGATTTACTCTAAGCAATGTTCAATTTTGGTTTCAAATTGCTCTCCTAATCACCAGTCAATCGTGGCCTGGTTCCTGGTATTGTATATGTACAATATATGTAGGTAGCTCCAAAAGAAATACCTGCTATTTATTTCCATAAAAACTACAGCAGACACAAAGAGAACAACAGTACTACTTAATAGATCAAATTCTCAACTATGAACACCATTTTTCAACATAATCATCACTGTTAGCTGTACATGTTTGGCAGTGATGAACAAGAGCTTGCATGATGCTCTCGTAAAAATCTGCACCGGTGGAGGTGACCCAGTGTTTCACAGCTGCTCTGATGGCATTGTTGCTAAGAAAACATTGCCCACACAGTCCACAGATGGAAGTCAGAAGGTGCCAAATCTGGACTATACAGTAAGTGTGGTAGGACAGTCCGGCCAAGATTAGCAAGGTGATCCATGATCTTCAAGCTGGTGTCGAGCCTGGCGTTGTTGTGTGGCAAGAGAAAGGTTGTCTTCTTCTCTGGCCTGACTCTGGACTTGGAGCTTTCAGCTTAGTCAGTGTCACGTCGTAGCAGTAGGAGCTGATGGTTTATCCAGGTTGCTGAAAATCCACATCGCTCCTTTCCTATCCCAATAGACAATGCACAGGGCTTGACCTGCTGAGGGCTGAATCTTGGACTTTCGTTTGATGGGGAATTCACATGCTGCCACTCCAGGGACTCCAGCTCATAGTGGTGACACCACATCTCATCACTGGTAATGATGTGGTCTTTCACTTCACTCTCTTTTTTGTGAAATTAAATTGTAGAAGAGAGAAAAAAAGAGAGATCAAAGATCCTGTGGTCACTTACACACTTCTTATTTAAGCCTGCATGATTTTATAGGTGACTTTAGTTTTCAGCTTGAGAGACCATTCCTGATGCACAGAGCAGTGACCTACGTGAGGCTCAGAAACTGAAATTCTCCACTCTTGTGCAGTCTTATGGCATTCCAGATATGCCTGTCTCACTTTCCCATATGCCAAGCTGGGATGAGAGGACTGCATTTCACCTATAAGGAATTTTGAGCTCCACTCTTGTGGATGGGATGCATGAGGTAAGGATTTATAACTTTGAACACCCGGAATTGCAGCCAAGTTTTGCATTGCTTCTCTAAATACTTTCAGCACAAGGTGTTTGTTTCACTGTGCTAAAGCTTGTTCGTACTGCTTTGACACCTCTGCTATTAAGTGCAAGGTAAGCAGTTGATTACTTCTATTCAGACCTGCTCCTCACACAATTATGTCTTTGTTTGACTGCGTTTTGGTGCAGTGGATCAGAAAGCAGAATTTGCAGTTGCTTTCATTAATGGGAATGGTTTTTCAAGAGTGTCATGCCCAGGGGGAGTGGGGCTGAGGCAGCCCCAGAGGCAGTGCGTGGATCTGGTGCCAATGGGAGCTGGGCTGGGCAGGAGATTTGCTGGTGAAGGATTTTCTGATGCTGTTTTTAAATGCTTATTCTGTGAGAAGGCCGAAGGGCATCATCAGGATGTTATACTTCAACAGCTTTACTTTAACTCTTCAGGAATGCTGGGCATTGTGTGATGTAAAAGTCAAAATGATAAAGGCAAAGTGAAAAGGAGATTGAAATGAAGCTTTTAAAACTTTGACTTACAAGAAATGTTCTGAACTCTCCAGAGGAGGAGACGTAAGGATGGTACCAAACTGCTTTCTGAGTGTTTTATTTCTTTGCAAAGCAGAGATTCTGAGTTTATATTCCGATTTAAGTGGAAATGTAAAGTTGGAATTTTAGATTTTCTCATAGCAGGAGACTGAGTATCAGTAGCTCGGCATCTTTTTATGAACTGGACCTAAAGCCCAATTTGAGCAATCTATTCATATTGGTGTCCACCCCCTCACTTCACACCACTTCTACGAGCACAGAGACGTATTTAGAATAATCAGAGAAATAATGTCCCTGGGTGCTTTGATCACAGACAGGCACAGACCTTTGCTACCCAACTCCAGCAGCCAGTCTCTGATTTCGATGTTGTAAATGAAAGGATATTGAGGTTAATTACACTTGAGGATAAAAATACATTGATGATTGAGAGCATTTCTTGCCATAGATATCAAAGCCTTGCAAACATCCAGATGCAGAGGGGGAGGGGTGTAAGAAGAGTCTGTTGCTTATGGGCCACATTTGTGGGGGAGTTGAGATTGATTCTACCTGCTTCTCAGAAAAACACCGATTTTTGTCCTGCTGCATGTATGGCTGGTTTTCTTCCCTGTGTTCATGGGTTAGAAGCTGACTGCATACATTAATGAGTGAGTGGGACCAAGTGCTGAAGCAGAGCTTCACTGAAGCAAAGTAATCTTCTGACCCACCCTGGAGAAGATGATACGGAAAACAACGTCATTGTGATGAATGCTTCCCCTCTCCCCCATCCATGAGACACGTAGGGAAGGTATCCATAATCTTTGCACAGGGGATTTCACTTAACAGTGTCTGCCATGGAGGTCTGCAGGTAAATCACTCGTGCTCAGGGATGCTTGGCTCTGATCAGACTTGCCTGATGTCCAGAACAGATTCACTGCACGCCATGGGTTTGCAAAGACTGCTCTATCAGCAATGCCTGGGAGGTCTATGGTGGCAAGCAGCAGCTGAGGCTTGCACAGGACAATGGTGGAGGCTTCTGAGTTGTGAATCTTTTGATTACAACTGCTGGAGAAGCAATTTTGGGTCAAGGTGGGGAGCAGCCTGTCTTGGCTCTTCCATCTTGGAAGATCCCATACGTTCTTTTTCCCTCACTTCCCTCCAACCCTTGCCCAATGCCATCCTTCTCATGGGTATGATTTCTTTCAGTTTCCTCCTTCATTCATTCCTATTCCAGATTCTTTTCAGTGGAATTAGCATTCTATTTTTTTCTGCCCAGAAGCACTCCGACTTCATATCCAGAAAATGAAACCAAGAACATCTCCTTGTTAGGTACTTAAGAGAAGGAAGTTGTACATTCTGACGTTTCTAGTGTAAGAAGGAAAGCATCACAGTGTATTAATTTCTTCTCCTGAAGAGTGGTCAGGCACTGGGATGGAGTGCCCAGGGCGGTGGTGGAGTCACCATCCTTGGAGGTGTCCAAGAACTGTTTAGATGTGGTACTGAGGGACGTGGTTTAGTGGGGAAATACTGGTGGTAGGTGGATGGTTGGACTGGATGATCTTGGAGGTCTTTTTCAACCTTGGTGAATCTGTGATTGTGCACTGATTTTTTTTCTGGCACTTTTCTATTGAGCTTATGAAGAAAGTTTTGCCTGATTTGTGTAGGTTCTGTGCTTAATCTTTTGTTTGGAACTAGAGAAGACCAAGCCCACCAGCCCAAATATTAGATGGCCAAAATTATAAAAAACACACATTTTTGTGCATAGATTTCTCAGTACTACATGGACACATTCAAGCCAAGAGAATGCTGAGAATGAAATAACGGTTTTGGCTTGCATTTTTTCTTTTTCTTTTTTAGATGAGATATAGTCGGTTCAATTCTTTATGATTCACCATGAACTTATCCTCAAACATATGTACACATGCTGATATAGACATAGGAAGATTTTTGTGCACATGTGTCTCTACTTTCCTTTGTAACAAAGGGAATTAAGAGCCAATGAAGGAAAGTAACAAATAGTAGGAAAAGGAAACTACAGAATAGGAATCTGAAATATTCTCCTTCTGTACCTAGGTCACTGACTTAATTTTCTCCTCCAACTGAATAGATTTTAATTTCTAGGAAGTCTTGCAGACATCTTGAATCTTTGTCAAATTATCATTATGTTGATTTATTAGCTTCACAAAAAAGAAAAAAAAAAAAAAAAAAAGGTGTCTTGGTCCACCAGACAGAGGAACCAATCATTTCTAATGGAAACCTTTAAACAATTCTTTTTGTTCCAAAGGGGAACTGTAACATACAGCGCTGAGCCTAATTTTCATTAATTTACGCCTGAGCAAAGAGATCTCTTTTTTTTTTTTTTTTATGGAGTAGGAGAATCACTTTATAATCTGCACAAAGATGAAATTATTCGGAGAGATGAGGAGCCAGAGCCAATGTTCTCTCACTTCAGCAGAAGTGAAATAACCTTGAACTCTCTCTCTTTGTTCTCTCCCTACCGTTGCCTGCTCACACCACAGGGCAATGCGTATTATTTATCTGTCACCTTTCCTGGAATATATTTCTATTGTTGCTGAACATCTGTTCCAGCCTAATGGATGGCAGGCCTTGCTTGGAGAGTGGTGTACTGTAGTGACTTTATTTGATGTGGCGATATTGATATGAGTTGATATTGATGTATTGCCATACATTAATCATTAGGGAGCATGCCTGCAGTGTGTTAGGTAGTGACTCCAACATGGTTAGGCTGCAGAAAGGTCACTCTGCAGGCTTCTGTTTGGCAGGGCACGTGATATATATTTCCCAAACACCCAGATTTGTTTTATAATTATAAAATCTATCTGAAAACTTACAAAGTATATAAGATTAAGAATAAGCAATATGCATGTTTTCCTATCCTCCCTGCTTTCCTTTCGTCCTGGAAAGATTTAAAACCCAAAGCACCTCCTGGCTATTAGTTCCTGCTGTTTCAGGTTTGAATCTTCTGTGTAAATATTTCATGTTTTGTCTTTGCAATATGTATTTTTCCAAAAAACCCTTCATTAAAATTTAAATTGCAGTCCTGAGTACAATTTACTTTGCATATTTGGCATACGCTATACTCTATTTAGCATAGATGGGAGAGGCTATTTCTCTGCTTTTAGGATATTGGATGAGGATGTATATGGAAAGCAATTATTCCTCATTCACCAACTGCTGCATTTTTATAAATCCTTTCCAGGCATCTGGCTTTTGACACTGCCACAGACAAGAACCTTGGACATGACAGACAGAGGTTTTAATTCATTGTCAGTTTGTTCCTGTGAAGTTAGGAAACCTCGGTGCAGGGTTAGAGGTGTTGAATTGTATGCCTCATTTTATTATTATTTTAATACAGGAAGCATTCTTTCTTTTAACAATTAACACTTTAAGTTTAGAGTAACAATTGGTAGCAGATTTTCACTTATTCTCCCAGACAGAACATAAAAAAATAAAATCCTTTTCCAATTCTTTAACTAAAAATGCAGCTTGCTGCAAGTGACAGCTAAGGGCAAGTATTGCACAACTCCTGGTGTCATGAAGACCTTGATACTTAGAAAGGCAGGAGGAGAAAGCAAGACAGCACTTTTCAAACTGAAATAATCCTATTTTTGGAAAAATCCTTTTGTTTAATAGCCCATACACTTTCATTAAATGTAATTTCATCAGTCAGTTTCTGCTGTCAATGAGATTATCCTGTACAGCTTTTGGAGTTCAATTGCCGCAAAGTGGAGAGCAAAGCATAAATGTTCCACACTGGTATTTTTGCAGAGAGGTGAATACAGCTGCATTTCTCACTGGACAGCTTGGGTCACATTGGTCTTCCTGAGAAACAACAAATCTGCTCCTGATGCAGGGCCTGCAGTTGCCTGGACATCTTGCAGAAGTCCTGGATTTTACTAATTGCTCTCAGCCATTTATAAGGAAAAGAAAAAAATTCAGACACGTAAGTCGTAGGATGGCCTAGATTGGAAGGGACCTTAAAGCCCATCCAGTTCCAACCCCTGCTTATGGGCTGGTTGCCTCCTATCAGCTCATGCTGCCCAGGGCCCCATCCAGCCTGGCCTTGGGCACCTCCAGAAGTAGGGCATAAATGCTTAAGCTTCACACTGTAATCCCCACCAACCCTCCTGTGTGCTGCATCCCTTAGGATCTGACATAGAAACAAAGCTGGGAGGAAGGAGGTTGTCCTTGTGGCAGTGCATAGTCAGACTGGTCCATGGCTTGTTGATGTGGGATGTATGAGCCTCCTGTGTTGTTAAGAGGCAAGGATTCATCTTGGGCATCTAATGTAGATCAGCAAATGGCAGATGTGGATGAAGCTTCAATGAAGCAGATCTCAGAAGTGGCCATTTCCTCAGGATGAGGGGAGGTGGATCTGGAGGAGCACCACAGGTGGACCAAGGAGGTGAATCCTTAGTGGGACCTCCAGCTGTAGCTCTATGTTCTTGGGTACTTGCTGATCAGAGAAAGCATGAGGCCTGAGTGGTGCCTTCTCTTTGCCTTTTTTACTGTTTCATGTGCACTGTGGCCTCTCAGAGATCACAACTTGTGTGAGGAGGAACAGGTTGGTGTGACCAAACCGAGCATAGAGAGCAGAGGAATGAAGAGGGGGGTGATGTGAAATAATCTGACTGTGTTCTTGGTGGTGAAGGCTGACGCTGGATAATGAGCAGAATCTTCTGCAAGTTTATTTTTGAGTAAGTGAAGACAAAAAGACATAGGCAATATTATGGTCCTCAAAGATGTATTCTAGAGGATATTGATTGAATATTTTGAGAAGAGCTGGCCAGAAGCAGGAATACTCTGTACCTGCCCTATCTCATCCAGTCCTTCATAAATCTGTTTCATTACCCTGTTTTCAGGGCCAGAGCTTTGGGTTAGGTGACTCATGTCCTGGATCTGACCAAGACTGGTCTTGGCGTAGAGCATCCCACTGGTGTGGTGGTACAAACAGATGGGACTGTGTGAGCAGTGAGGTGTTTCAGAAAATGCTTATCATTTGTTGCAGTGGTGGCACTGAGGCATGTATGCCTGCAAGACGTTTTGGTTCAAAACCAGTTATTTTTTATTCTGGGTCCTAAAGCAGGAGGGGTTGGAGCTTGATGGTCCATGAGGTCCCTTCCAACTCAAGCCCATCCCATGATTCCATGGATTTTGGACTGAGAGGCAAAGAAGAAAGGAAAGAGAGGAAAAAACTTACTGCAAACTTTGGTGCGAGCATAGCTGCCTTCCTACAAAGGAAGTCAGTTGACATCAGGGTCTCTGACCCACTGTGTGTGCCACCCCACAGTGCCATTGTGATCTTTTGCAATGGTGGAGAATTGGGATCTCTGCAAGCCCTTGGGGCCATTGTTGTGTTTTGGGTTTAGATATGTGCATTACTGCTTAATAACAACTCCCGTGGACGCTGGACTTTTAAGTCTTATAGAATCATAGAATAGCCTGAGTTGAGAGGGACTCCTAGGTGTCATTGAGTCCAAACATTTATTGTTCTTCAGTATTGCTGCTTTGTGTGTTTTGGGTAGAGAGGAGGTGTGTGCAGTAGGAGAGTATGAATAAGGGTGTGCAATTGCCCTGTAATGAAAGGAAGCATAAAACGGGAGTGAAATCCTTTCTTGCTTATCCTGATGCAGAATATTTGGAGAAGAAACGAACTTCTTGGTTTATTTTATGCAGCGTCAAGCATATTCTCCTTCTGCCCCAGTTCTTTGGGGTGGAAAGCATTCCTGCAATGAAAATGAAAAGTGCTGATGTTCTAAGAAAGCAAAGGGATATTTTAAACCAAACTACCCTAGAAAGAGTAGATCTGAATTTCTCAGAGGCAGCAGCACCTGCTGTTCAGACTCCATGGAGCTCTGAGAGCTCCATCTGAATGTGGGATGGTGTGGAGGAGCTCAAGGTGGGCCAGAACACAGCTGAGTCTGCATTTCAGATACTGCCCTTGGAAAGGGGAATTTTTTCTTAACGAGGAAGGAGTGATGCAGGAGGCTAAGGAGGAGAAAGCAGTCACTGTATGTTGATGTTTCTTCGTAAATCCTTATTACTAGTGTGCAATCACATAGGGATGAATTGTGCTGTGAGTTTGGGAAGAAAACACCATTTTATTTATATTTTATTTTTTTTAGCTAGAGTTTCTTTGCAATTACTCACAAAAACAGATTCTGCTGTGTGGGTTCAGGTGGGAAGTATTGATTTTAGTGCAGAGCATGTAAATATGTTTTGTTCACAAATGAGCAGCAGTGCCAGAAATGACTGGTTGGTACCTGGAGGGCTAAGCTTGGGCTTGTGGCTCTGTGAGGTCCCAATATCTGGTTTTGGATCACCCAGCTTATTCCTGCTGCTTCCTTTTCTCCATAGTTGGTATCTTATGCTATATCTCTCATTGATATGTCACAACATTTTACGCTCTGCATGGCTGGGTAACTGGAAACAGATAGCAGTCATCTCACTGCTGGTTCTGAATAATTAAATGTTTTGCTCTGAGAATAACCCGGTTAAGCATTCAGATTTTTAAAGTCTGGATCACAATAATAAGATGTACAGAGCCTTTATTTCAGCTCTTTGGACTGTCCTTCACTGCCTGTAGTTCCTGGGAGGAAAACTCAGCCTTTTCTCTTAATGGCAGGGCAGAATATGAAATTATTTTGCTTTTGAATTTTGTTCAAGTTCATGTTTGTAAATCAACCCAGCACTATCAAAAACACTCCCTCATCATTCATCTGCCTGGAGACACTGCTTTCATTTGTGGGGCTGTGCAAACAAGTCTGCAGCAGTTCTGCAGTGGGTGTGAAAGCACAGCCCCAGCTCCTTGCTCTTCCCTGACTCCGTAGAAGGTGCTGGAGTTGCAGTGACTTGCCATTAACCTCCTCCCAGCTAATGGTTTATTAGAGATAGCACAGAAGAGAACACCATTTTCAAGCTTCACCAATGCTGATAGCCAAGTGCTTCTTGAGCTGATAGGAGGAAGAGAAGCAGGAGGATGCTTTGGGCCTTTACTTGGGGATACAGATAGGAGGCAGGTGGTAGAGGTGCACTTCAACACAGTTATTGCTTCCCCTGTGATAAGGAAAATGGCAGGTGAGGAATCAGCTGGAGGTGTGACATGTTGCATAAATCACAAGATTTGTAGTAGATGTGATGCTAACAGAGGAGGAATGGCTAGAAAATAGCTCCCTACAGCCTAGGGACTGGTCCTGCTGATGGATGTTTCCCCGTTTCCACTGATGTTGTGTATTGGCCAAAGCTTCCCACAGGTGGACAGATGGATGCAGGTGTGGGATGAAGCAATCCACTGCTATTGCTGAGCTGGCCGTGGGCATTTCTCAGCAAAGCCCAAACCTGAGCTCACCACTGGGGACATCACACAGCTCCCCTCCAGCCTCCTGCTCATCTCAGTGATGTGACCTTGCGAGCTCGGTGACTCCGTTACTGTCTTGCTCTGCTCTGGCAGGTTTCCCTCTCTCCAGCAGCTCCCATTTTAGCCCCCGCCTGTGTTTTCCTTTGAGTTCTTGTTAAGCAGCCAAAGCTTGCTGCACGCTATGCTGTTCTCCTGATCCTTCAGCCAAGAATTTGCCACTTAAACCTGCTATGTTTCTTCAGGCCTTGTGCTGCGTTGGGAACCTTTTCAACTTCAAATGTGCTTGCATATCCCATGCAAAAAAAGGTGCTTGATTTGCTGGGCCATTGGAAATTGTTGCAGTTATTGCTGAAAAACAACAGAATTTAAGCTACCGTATTGTTTTCTGCAGGCTCACTTTCACAAAGGAAATTTTCCATGCCAGGAGCAGAAAGAAGGGGTGACGCAAAGATGGAGTGTGACTTCTTGTGTTCCAGAGAGCGTGCTGGGTGCTGGGGTTGATGCTGGCTTTGTGTCACAGGGGTAGGCTCCATAAAGCACAACACAAACATTTGTGGAGGAAATGTCTCAGAGCGCGTTTCTGTCCTCTTGTATCTCTGTGAGCAGATATTTCATCTGCTCTCAAAAGGGAGGCAGAACCCCAATGGAGAACCTAACAGAACTCAGCATGAATAATCCTGAGCTGTGCCCTGAGTCCTTGCTTGGTGGAGCACAGACGTGAATTTGTGACTGCTCAGTTTATTTCACTTTGTGCTGCTGTCTCGTTCTGAGGTAGATCCAAAATGGCACCAATTAAATAGAAATGATCCAAATGATGGAATGTCTCGTGGCAGTGGCTTCTTCTGGAGGTCATTCGACAGCTCTGTCACAGCCATGGGAGGGCTGATGTGCAGCTGCCAGTTGCTCAGACATCACAGAATCACAGAATGGCCTGGGTTGGAAGGGACCTCAAGGATCACGAAGCTCCAACCCCCCACCACAGGCAGGGCCACCAACCTCCACATCTCACAGCAGCCCAGGCTGCCCAGGGCCCCATCCAACCTGGCCTTGAACACCTCCAGGGATGGACGGGGCATCCACAGCCTCTCTGGGCAGCTCTTCCAGCACCTCACCACTCTCACAGCAAACAACTTCCCCCTCACATCCAACTGAAATCTGCCCTCCCTACCATGGAGGACTTTAAAGGTATGCATGCGTATGGCTTCAATTCCTTTGATTTCAGCTCTGTGTCCTCAGGTCCCCACCTGAGATGCTGAAAACCGTATTGATATTGTCACCTGTATCTCAACATATGTAACTTTTCTGTGCTTACAGAGAAACAAATGGAGTTTTTTCTCTTTATCTCCATGGTTCCAGCAATCATCACAGAGTACCTGGCTCCCAGAAGCTCTCCTTGGTGTTTGGAGCAATTAAATTCACAGAATGACCATAGCTTTGTTGCAGAGAGGAATCATTATGGTACTCACAGCCTGGCTTGCATTAGTGATTTTGCTAGTACTGCAACCCATTCTTCGCAGCCTAAAACACAGGGCACAGGCAACCCAACAGGAAAGGTAGGGAAACGGTGGAAGAAAAGCATGTGCAGGAGCTTCCTGTGTTTGGGATGTGTCACACGTAGTGGAGCTGTGCTAATCAAGATCTGGAGAATCTGGTTCCCCATCTGAAGTGAGCGTCCCTTTTGTATTAGTCCCTGAAGTTATTTTAACTCGCATTGACACAAATTAAACAGGAATCTTGCTGTCCATTGATTTTGTCAGCAGTATTTTTTTTCCCCCTCCTGAAGTCATCATTAAAGACTTTACTTTTATTAAACTAAATGTGGCCAGTTAACTAAAGTCTTTGTTTTTATAGACTCAAGAGAACAAGATCTAACATAAATTAATCATGACTTAATTGACTGAACTAATTCAACTTCTCTCCAGTCCACTGCACAGCAATATTCCTGTCTTCCCAATGCTGTAACTGAAGGCTAAATGGTACATTGCTTTAACAGCATAAACTTTTTATATCTTTAACACAACATTTCCACTGTGGACAAAAGTTTTAATTTCCATGGAATTAAGCCCACAAAACATTTTCACAGTTAGGAATGTTGAAGTGTACACCCCTTTTGGAAACACATATTAGAGTTGACTTCAGTTTCTTCCCATTATCCTTTTTTTTTTTTTTCCCCCCCCCTGTGCATGGACTAAATTATTTATTTGGTATTACTATTTCAAAGGAAAACCAAGCATTAATTCAATTTACAACAGTATTCTCTCACCCTACAGAGCATAAAATGAAATGCAATGAATTGCTAATGCTGCTGATGTCAAGAAGGTGATGCATTTAGCGAAGCTGACTAAATCATTAATGCGAATAGCTCTTCCCAAAAAGGCACTGCTGTCAGGAAGCAGTGAACCCAACGCATGGGTTTTTGGCTTTGCAGTGAGTCTGGGGGCAAATCCATTAGTAGCTTCCCATGGGATGGAGGAAGGAATGAGTTTGGGGCTGCTTTGTGGGAGAGCTTGCAAAATTTGGGAACGAATTGGCGGTGATGGATGCTGCTGAGGTGGCCTTGCAAGGCCATGGGCTACCAGCTCCAAGGATGAGAGCTGAGAACTCCTCCTCTGCTTGCTGAGAAATTTGGGCAGACAGGACTTCCATTCAGGATGCTCACAGCCAACACGTGAAGCAGTGGATTTGGAAGAAATGTCCTTCGAATGCATTTGAATAATGAATTTGTGTGAGGAAGCTACAGGCTGCTCATGGGCTTTCACTGCAGAATTAATCAAACAGACTGTTCCCTACCTAGTTTCTTCAGCTCTGCATTTTTCTTTAGCTCTGCATTTCTCAATGCTGCTTCTTCTTCCTGCAGCAGAGCTTAAAATATCCCATACAATGGTGCTGTGATTACCTCCCTTAGGAACCTGTTCCTTAATCTAATAAATCTCTGCTAGGAAGTGGGCTTTTCCCCTATCAGCCTAATGTTCTCACAGCTGTTTTGCTTAGTTTTTCCCTTAGTATGATTCACAAGAACTTCCCTTGGGAAAGCTCAGAGAGTTATCTTGTTATCCCACCCCAGCACAACTCTCAGCTGGCCAAACTGAGCAGGTTTTTCTTGGCTATATTACTTCTTGAATTGAAAGCTGTATTTGATGCTGGTATCTGTATTTTTGCTCTCATTTCACGGCTCTTTGGTGGTTTCCCCACAGCCTGTAGCCAGCACATAATTAGTGTTTTGTAGTTTGGGAAAGCCCAGTGATAGAACCAGCTCTAGATCAGAAGTCTGAGGAATCTGATGCTCAACTTTACCTTTTCTTAGTGGTAATGCTTCTTAAAAAGCTGCTGTGTGAGGTTTCTGTCTCCGGTAGGGCAGACGAAGGAGTTGTGTGTTGGGTTTTCTGGTGGAAGAGAATGGAAACTAGAGCTCCAGCCCCAATGGGGACTGTCCTACTTGTGTCCTCCAATGGGCTGTTGGTCAGAAGAGCTTTCCTTTAAGCAGGTATGGGGACACTTTTCTGTCTAAAAAGTACCTCCTGGCTTACACCTGGAGCCTCAGGAGCCTATATCTGCTTATCCACCGTCTGAAGAAGCATTGTCTCTCAGTGACAGAGTTCTGTTTTGCCGTTAGTGTCTGCTCTTCCATTTGTTTTATAGTCCTGCTTCTCTCTCTGAGTTTCTATTCCATTAAGAAGTTTTAGTCTGAGTCAGCACTGAGGCAGGCTGTAATGTTCCCCCAGCACCAGAAGGGCTGTGGTCAACCTCACAGCTTTGAAGGTGGCTCCAGTCTTTGCTGCCCTTGCCCAATCACTGCCAGTACTTCATCTTTGCTCTTAAGCATCTACCAACATCTCTCCTTGCCAGGATTAATGCAAAATAATCACATTTTAGCATTATGTCACTCTTCAATTCCTTCTTTTACCCTTCAGCCGTGGTATGAAGTAACTGCGTGCTCCTGAAAGGTTGGAGGAGAGACTTCCACCTGTAACAAAATACAGAATTACAAATGGAAGGCTGTTTTTTTTTTCTCTCTTACTCTGTCTTCCAAAAAGTTCCTCTGGATCTTTTCACACCCAGTTGAACTCGAAAGATTTGGCTTCAGAGTTCAGCAGAGATAGATCCACTTAGTCCAGTGTAAAACTGACCCTTAGGAAGGGATTAATCTTCTGTACCTTCTTGGAGTAGAGTGTGGGATTAGGATAATGTAGAGGCTCTGTGAGGGAGAAACTCATCCCGCTCAACCCCACGCGTGGCCACATTTGGCTCCTGTGAGCTCCTTCATCACGTGCTTTGGTGTCAGCAGAAACGAGGTGGCACTTCCACTGGCCACTTCCAACATTGCCCTGCCTCAGGGATGAGATGACTTTGGAAGCTGCCTTTCTTTATCCACTGACCAAGCCCTGGCTGCAGTGTATCTCTGGCACTCTGCGGAGTTTTTTTGCGATGACAGATAAAAGGATGAATCCTACCTTGTGTCTTACATAGAAACGCGTGCAAACTCCACTGATTTCAGCCAAGAGACAGCTACGTGCCTGTGCTGGGAGTGTGAAACAACAGATTTTTACTTCTTGAAGCCCTTCTAGGCTCTGAGCTCCACAAGGCAGTGGGGTCAAAATGTACGCATCCCTTGGGCTCACAGACTCTGGAAATGTTGATGAACTTTGTTGATGTCACCCTCACAACCAGCAAAGCAGTCCCTCCTCACCAGAAACTCCCCTATGGGATGAGCTTCCTCTCCACCTTCCTCACCATGATGAAGATTCTGCAGTGCTTCTTCCAGCTGTTCTACAGACGCACACACAAAGCTTTAATGGTTTAAGACCTAAGGAAATCAATGTACCATACAGCCTCGTGTACTGTTTAAACTTAATGTGATGAAATGCCAACTACCAACAAACGTAAAAGGTCTGCAGTAAATACACGTAGTGTTCTCCATAATGAAAGTGTCATCACAGGGTGTAATTCATTACAGGCTCATCGCTTTGCTTTTGTATTTCAGGTCATTAATTGCCAATAGAGGTTACAGAGCAGAATGGATTAGGCAATAATATTACACTTCAAAGCCTGCCCTTTTAATTCCAAAATCTAAGGAATTTACATTTATGAAAGCAATATAGCATCCAAATATCTCAGGGCAGATGTAAACTATCAGCATTGTACTTCAATGCAGCTGCATGTAATGAAAACCTGAAATTGAATTTTAACTTAATAAAGTAGATTGTTTTTTAATTGAACATTTTTTTTTCTCCTTGACTGGGAACATTCCCACTCTTCAATTATGTTTCATTTAAGAGAAGAACAAATAAAATCAATTTATTTTCTGCCAATGCAATGGGAACGTGCAGTATTTCTCAGCACCCCACACCTTGAGCAAACCTATTAAAATAACGTGCTTAAAGCAAGCAGTCCCTTTTAATTAAAAGAGCTGCTCTGTGTAAACAGCTTATATATCAAGGCATCATCTATATTCTCACTCTGTGCTGCTTTTTTTGTTATTTTGGTGAGGAAAAGGTATACAGAGTGTGCTGAGGTAGAGGGAGAGAAAGCTTGTCTCTTTTGGGGATGGCTACATCTGTATTTAATGCTGGTGCATGGAGCAGCACCAGGCAGCTGCCTTGGGGACGTGCTGTGACTCCCTGGCCCCACTTCACATTCACAAAATGGGAAAAGAAAAAGGTATTTCTTCAGTTCACCCAGGCTGATACCTTGTTTGGCTGATAATAGAAATACATTTCTTGTGAACGCCTCGTGCTTCCCAGCACGACTGCAGGAGTGGTCCTCTCCTCCGCTTTGATGCCTCCGTTCTCAGGGTGGGAGCAGCTGGAGTTGTACTTAGCTGCCATTATCAGGGACCAAAATGGCTTTTAGAAGGAAAAAAAAAACTTATACTGAGAGAGAAATATTTATGAGCGCATACCTGTAATACCCAAATCCTCCAAAGTTCATCAGAATTTCCTCTTTGGAGTGTGCTGAGCAAGGCATTTGTAGTCAAGGCTTTCAATCTCAGAGCTAAAGTTTGGAACAGAAACATCAAAGACAAAATGTGAACTGTCTCACCTTGTACTGGTGTACACAGCATCGTTTCCACTTCTAAGAATGATGGCAACGACAGGTTCTGTTTTAGGACATCTCTCTCATTTTGTTTTCTTTTTCCCTCTTTCATTTATTCTGCTCAGTTTTTTTGCTTTAGGACAAAAGGAGGGGACTGAAAAATCTCCTGGCCTCAAAAAGGGAGAATATGAGGCAATGAGGATTGCAACACCTTTGCTTTTCCACCGTGTTTTATGATTTTTCCTTGCTCTTTCCCTACTGGAAAGCTGAAAAGAAAAAAAAAAAAGGAGGAAGAGACCCCTGCTTTGCTGTTTTCCTCTTGCTTATAGACTTCACTGAATACAATACATTCCCCTTCCCAAATCCATGCTATGTGGGCTGCGAGCTTGGGATGGAGGTACCTTCCAATGGGGAGCCCTAGCAGTGACTTCAGACTCTGGGTATTCCTGCAGCAGCTCAGTAGTGGAGATTGGCAGGGGAAAAGGATGAACAGGGCTTATTTTCCAATGGTACGTATCTGAAATCAGACTGAAAGCCCAAAGCTCTTTAACAGGAAAATTCTCTGATATATTAAAAAAAAGGGATACATGGAGATTTGGAGAGTTAGAGTGCTGTAGCCAGGACAGAGCAAGAAGCTACCTTCCTCCCCCACTACTGCTTTTCCTTATTTTACTCCACTAAAGCAAAAATACTGAATGAAGTTTTCCAAGAATAGAAGTAGATGAAGCAAAAACTCCTCTTCCTATTCTGTCTGTGCAATGCTCACCATGGGCAGGATGCACTCAGCCACCCAGCCTCTGCCTTAACGAGCATAGCCGTCGAAACTGAACTAAGAGCTGACGGGATGGGATTGTGTAGCTCCAGCCCAAAGGGGATTAAATGTTTCCTGATGAAGTGGTGGAGTTTGAAGTGCTGTCAGCACATTGCTTGCTGAGTGCTGCCTCCACAGAGCAGGTAGGATGTGGATCAGATCAAACTGGTGTGAGCAGGGGATGTGGATAGCAAACAGTTTGCCAGGTTATTTTCATAGAATCATAGAATCACAGAATGGCCTGGGTTGCAAAGGAGCACAATGCATCCAGTTCCAACCCCCTGCTATGTGCAGGTCGCCAACCAGCAGCCCAGGCTGCCCAGAGCCACATCCAGCCTGGCCTTGAATGCCTGCAGGGATGGGGCATCCACAGCCTCCTTGGGCAACCTGTTCCAGTGCCTCACCACCCTCTGGCTGAAAAACTTCCTCCTTAAGGATCTGAAGGAGCGTAATGAACTGGAAGGAGGATAATGTGCTGTTTTGAACTGGGGCCATGCACATCCCCTGCAAACTTGAGTCGTGTTTCCCCAGAGCTGTGTAGGCTGTATGCCTAAACAGAGCTGCTTTTAAAAAGCCTGTGGGCTCCCCCCGGCTGGGTTAAATGGAACACCTAATTTAGCAATGTGCTTCTTATGTTTGGTATTTTCCTAAGGAGCTAAAACAACAAGCAGCAATCAAAGGCAATTTGTTTAAAATAAATCTGAAGAATACCAAAGCTCACATTTGTTTGAAATGAACAACAAAACAAAACAAGTAAAACAAAAACCCAACCAAAACCAAATACCCCAAAGTTATTTCATTCAATAAATGAGAAACCAAATCATTTTCCTTTTTCCCAGATGATTGCTGTTTTTTCTTTTGCCCTTTCCTCCCAGGCAGAAGTTTCAGAGAAGATAGTATTATGTTTTCAAAGCATTTTGATGCATCTGAACCTGCAGTTTTAATCTGAAAAAAGTGACGGCTAAAAGAATTCTTGCTGTGTTTGCTCTGCACCACATCTTTCTCCCACAGGGCAGCTCCAGCTCCATCCCTGAGCTCCTTGTTCTTGTTCCTTGTCGTGCTATGGCACCTGGGGACAGTGCTGCTGCCCCACCAGATCACATCTGGCCTATTGCAAATGTTTGCAAAGAAACACCCATCCCTTGGTCCATCTCCTGCAGCCACCTCCCAGTCCCTGCTGTTGGTTGCATGCACTGGTTGGAAAGCTGACTGGGGTTGAAGATGGGGCTGGCACCCTGGAAACAGATTCCTGGGAGAGGGAGATTTAGTCAGATGTGAGGAGGAAATTCTTCACCATGAGGGCAATGAGGCCCTGGCACTGCCCAGAGCTGTGGTGTCCCATCCCTGGAGGTGCCTGAGGCTGTGGATGGGCCCTGGGCAGCCTGAGCTGGGGGGCACCCAGCCCACAGCAGGGATGGGGCTGTGGGCATTGGGGTCCCTCCCAACCTAAGCCATTCTATCATCTATATTAAGAACTCCTATGGAGACCAGGATGTTTTACACTGTGGAGCCTGAGAGAAGGAGAACTCAGCACTGGGATGTGGGGTGAACAATATCTCACTGCTAGAAATGGGTATGGTGATAGAAAGGGGCAGGAAGAGACTTCAGACTGCCTGTCCTGCCCCATACATCTAACACATCTCCAGCAATGCACACTGCATAGTCCTTCTTGGCAGGCTATTTTAGTGTTCTGTTAAGACTGCCATTTAAAAGTATTCTTACTAATGTATAATCTTAATTTCCCTTTCCATACTTCACTTAAAGCCCATTCACTTAACGAATCTCAGCTGAAATACATTTCACTTAAAAAAATATATTTAAATAAAATGCTTCAACATGAAAAATGTTTCCTTGGCTAATTTGCAGTCAGAGCTCTCTGATGAATTTGACCCGAGTTCAGAATAGCTTCAGTTTCATCAAAACGCGACTCCACAGTCAATTTACTATTCACAGAAGAGAAACCCCAGATTTAAATTCATTGACTCCCTTCAGTCACAGGAATCTGCTGGCTTAATTCAGAATAAATTCAGGAGGAGAAAATACCATCAATACGGTGGAGCCCAAAGTAAACATAGAAGGAAAATAAGGATTATCCTGCTTTTATATAATATAATCAAGTTCAAATTTACCTAGGTGTAGAGTAATATAATTGGGGATTTGGGTGAATCCCATAGCCAATGGCACCTTTCAGAGATAACCAGTCTTTTTAGAAATGAGATTAAGTGGGAAGAAAGCCTAGTTATGTTAATTAGAGCTGAAAAAACGAAGGCCAAGCAGTAATTGAATTTAAAAAATAGCCCTCTGCTTAGAGAACATGAACTTGAACAGCACTAAAATATGCCTGATCTTTGTCAGTGTGCACCCAACATCCCTGAGTGTGGCTGAGGCTTGCGCCCTGCCTTCATGGGGTGGGATGAAACCCATGGGGCTGGATGGGCAAAGGCAAAATGCTTGGCTTGCAATTGCAAGGAGCGGTTTCTCACCCTTATCTATCAGTAATGTCTCCCTGGAAGCCCTTGGGAAATCTTTTAGCAGTGCACAAACCCCAAAGGAATCGTGTTGTAAGGGTGATAGGTGTTGGAGGACTCTGGGCTGTGCTGAGTGTGCATTCTCAGCAGGCTGGTGGTCCTGCAGGGCTCTGTCCCTCCTCAGAACAATGCACGAGCTGCTGTTTGCTCAGCCAACCCAGCCCAGCTGTGTGGCAGCTCCAGTGCCATCTGAGACCTGGAGAGGCCAGCAATGGTTCTTCTGCGATTGAGGGATTTTCTTACGCTCACAACTTTGAAAAAATCTTCCTTTTTTTTCTCCCCTGCTGTTCTCTAGCTCATTTCTGCCTGGTGTGCCTCAAGCCCAGCAGCCCCCTACATCATTCATATTCATTCCTTGGCTTCTGTGGCTCTTCTTTTGGTTTCTCCACCTAGCTTGGATAGTGCCCTGTTTGTTTTCCCCACTTCATCTTTTTCATAGCCAGAATTCTGAGGATGACATCTGTTTTGCTAAGTCCTACGTGGTTCTGTTTCAGAGAGAGCTTTTGGCCAGAGGCTTTGTTGTTGGCTCCAGCGGGGCTCTGGGCAAGGAGTATCGTGGCTCGAGGCACAGCTTTACCCTTAGCCACAAGAAACAGGGACCTGACACCCAGATGGAGCAGCACAAAGGGAGCAGCCTGCAGGATCTTACAACAGTTTAACTCAATTGCACGAGCAGAAGAGAACTTTCTTGCTCTGTTTAAGTCTTGTTTTGCAGCTCAGCAGCTTGTAGGCAGAATTCAGTGCAGAGCACAGCCAACTTACTCTTTTTATAGCATATCTGCCCTGCTCTGAAGCTCCTCCTGGCCATGTTTGGCAGCAGAAAAGAACCTTGTGCTCAGTCTCACCGCCTGCCTGCATGATGCTGCCTCATTGTTCCCTTGCATTTCCTCACCCCACAGCCCCTTGCTCTGCAGTGCTTTCTGCATCCAAGTTGCTGCCCTTGGGTCACAAACCCTAGACTGCTTAGGGCTCATCTGGTGGTGCAGCACCATGCAAAGTGGAACCAGCACCCTCAACGCACATGAGGAGGTTTGGAACTTTTTGGGGACAGACACAAGCCTGTTCATAAACACATGTGCATATGAGGACTAACACTTTTATTACACTCACTTTTTTTAGCTGGTAACTGAAGCAACTCTACCCCTATGGCAATTATTTTATCTGGATTGGTGTCATTTGGGAGCAGGATGTGATCCTGTGCAAGTTGTGCATGCGTTGTAATAGAGTCATATCTCAGTTTTGGTTCTTGGAATGATGCTTGGAATTGCGCAGTGGTGAGCTTACATCTGCAGTTTTATAAAATCAGGTCTCCTGGAAGGTCAAGGATGAGCGGCTTTCTTTGTTTTGGGAACACAGGTATCTTTTTGGATGAAAAAACCCTTTGGATTGTTTGAGCAGAAGCACGAATTAAGTCCCAGAGAAAATGTTTGCTGAGGCAGTGAATGAGGCTGTTCTCCCACTGGCAGCCTCTTCAGCCAGAAGCACCCACAGTCCCCATGCATGCAGAGCAACCCTGGCAGTGGTAATGAGGTGCAGGATGAAGAGTGTTCCTATGGGCCTAAAACCTAAAGGCAAGCGTGTGCTTGTGCACTTGTGCTGTGAGTAACATTGTGGATGGAGTGGCTCTCTGTTCCAAGCAGCCCCTGTGCATGCTGTTTGGTTAAGCACATTATTTTCTGGCTGCTCACCAGGGATTTCCTGTCCCAAATTTGCCTGGAATGGTCTGCTTCATTTGGAGGTGGCACACTTGGTGTCTGTGAAATTTCTTCCCACTGTTGTATTATATCTCACAGAACAGGCAGGGTGTTGATGCTGTTGTAATTCCACAGGTTTGTTGTTCCATAGATCACGGAATTACAGAATCATTCAGGTTGGAAAAGACCTCTAAGGTCCCAAAGCCCAACCCCACTCCATCCCACCATGCCCACTGCCCACATCCCTCAGTGCCACATCTCCACAACTCTCAGATGGTGACCCCAGCACTCCTGGGCAGATGTGCCACTCATCACTGCTCTTTATGAGAAGAAACGTTTCTTAATATCCAACCTGACCCTTCCCTGGCACAACTTAAGGCCATCACCTTTCATCCTATCACTGTTACCCAGGAGCAGAGGCTGACTCCCCCCTTGCCCCACCTCCTGTCAGGGAGCTGTAGAGAGCAATGAGGGCTCCCCTGAGCCTCCTCTTCTCCAGACTGACCCACCCCAGCTCCCTCAGCCACCCTCTGTAAGATGTGTATTCCTTTTGCATTGCCCTTAGATGCTATTTCAGAGCCTCTAAAATAGAGGAGCAGACACTGTTCTCTTGGTTAACCCCAAGCCAGCCCTACCCAGCTCTGGCTGTTCATTCCTTAACTGGCTGTGGTGAGCTTGCACAGCCCTGGGTCTCCCTTTGCTCATGTCTCATCAGCTGGCCTTGGTATGTCCCCACTACATCAGTGTGTTAATGATAAATATCTCCTTCTGCTTGGAGTAGTTGCTTGTTACTGCTGCCTATACACAACTATGGTGGTACCATACAAAGATAAACAAAAGCAGAACAAATGAGTCACAGATAGCTGGTCAATTAGAAGAAGTGCTGCCTTAGCTAAACCAAGTAGGAGAAAGCTGCAGGCAGGTCAGAAGTTCAGGCTCAGCTGAGGCCCTGCAAAGCTTAGTGCCTGCAGCTGGCAGGAGCAGCCCTCTGTTGCAGGGCTGCAAACCCACTGCCAAAGAAGGCGATGCTGAGTGGGCGATGCAAATGCATATGATTAAGAAAAATGATATACAAAATAGAGAAATTGGGAGTGGGAGTAAAGAGTTGCCTTTTAGGGATAACTTCTGCAGGTTTTCTTGCTTTTCTTCTGGAGTAGATGCATATTTTGCTGACTCAGGTTGGAGGTGTGTGGCCAGGTAGGCAGTGTCCTTGTTAGCTTGCTGCAGACTGCAGTAGAGACTTCATGCCCATTTTCCTTGGTTTCCCTGAAACTAATGCGCAGATATCTTAGTGACAGGTTAAATAAATGTTGCAAAAGGATGAAAGGGTGGAGGAATGTGTTTTTGTGTGCATCTGAAGGTTCATAATAAGCAACAACCCTGAGCTGGTAATGAGTTGTGCCCAGGAAAAGCAGGATTCTTGTGGATGTAACTCTGTGCAACAATTACAGATTGAGGACTTGCTTCTCAACCTCTGCAATGGCCTCACCCCAAGGTAATTACAATTAAAAATATATGTATATTGCTTTTTTACATTAGTATTGGGTAAGGTGTGTGGATAGCTGATGAAAGCTCCCAAAAGTTAAGACCCAAGGAGCAGTGCCTTGGGGAAGCAAGTGATGGGTGATTCTTGGGGTGGCCGAGCTGAGGGCTTTGTGCTGTCCCTGCAGCTCAGAGCCCATTCTATCTGCAGGATCCAGCTGAGCCAAGTAGCCCCTCATTCCCCATCAGCCTGCTTGGCTCCTGGGAGTGCTGCTGGGTGTAAGGCTGGGGATGCCCAGGGTCCCTTGATGGAATTTCTATGAGCATTGTTTTTTGGAAGTTATCCTAATTTGCAGAGAATAAATTTCCCTAGGGGTAACACTGCACTCATCTCTAATCAAACACAGTAGGGCTGAACGAGGATGGAAGAAGGGTCCCTTTGGGCCTTCTTGGCTGAAGATGTTTTGCAAAAACAATGGGAAAAAAATTCTCCTTGTTCTGACCCATGTGTCTGGATGGAGTCCCATCAGGATTGGCTTTGTGCTCCTTCAGTCCCCGTTCCATCTGCAGTTCCCTACTGCACTCCTCCTTTATTTTCCCCTCTTGTTTGGACAGCAGACAGGAGCTGTGGCACACTGTTAGATTTCTGTTGTTTGATGCATGGGACAAAGCCAAGGAAGAGCCTGGTGACAAAGCTCAGTGGGCAAGGAAGATGGAAGAATGCCATTTAGGAAAAGTATGAAGTATGAACTAACCTCCTTTTAGGGTGAGGCACTCTTTGGTAGGTATAGGATGGGATTTGACCAATTAACAGATTCACATGATGGCCCGGGTTGGAAGGGACCTCAAGGATGATGAAGCTCCAACCCCCCAAACCACAGGCAGGGCCACCAACCTCCACATTTCACAGCAGCCCAGGCTGCCCAGGGCCCCATCCAACCTGGCCTTGAACACCTCCAGGGATGGACGGGGCATCCACAGCCTCTCTGGGCAGCTCTTCCAGCACCTCACCACTCTCACAGCAAACAACTTCCCCCTCACATCCAACTGAAATCTGCCCTCCCTCATCTTCCAACCATTTCCCCTCGTCCTGCTGTTATCTCCCCTTTCCAAGAGCTGACTCCCCTCCTGTCTGTAGGCTCCCTTTAGGTACTGAAGGCTGCACTGAGGTCACCCCACAGCCTTCTCTTCTCCAGGCTGAACAAGCCCAGCTCCCTCAGCCTGTCTTTGTAGGGGAGGTGCTGCAGCCCCCTGATCATCTAAAAGATTCCGAAAATAGTCCTCTTATATTTCCTTCTTAACACTGAGAAGGCCACTTAAGAAGTCAGTAAATCTTGAGAAAAGGTTTCTTGATATTTATTCAATACACTTAATGTTAAAAGAAACCAGCATGTCTCTGCAGTGCTTTGGAATTAGATGATCTATTTCATATACAATTTTCCAATGCTTTTAGAAGCAGCTTTCCTACTGGGCTCCTTTCCCAGCTCTATGAGTTCCTTTGCTTACCATCCCATACTGTGGGTTGGGTGTCCCACACCAGATCAGGGCCTTGAAAACAGACAGGAAGAGGCTGTGCTACAGCCCTACAGTTGACTTTTTTCCAGCTCTCCAATGGGTGAGGAGCCCATTTCTGCTCCCAGGAGGGGCTGCATTGGAGCAGAAACCTCAGTGCTGCACTTGGAGTTCACGAAGCTGCTTCTGAAAAAATGGGACATCTGGCATCAATGAGGCTGTTAGTGCTGTGTGTGAGCTGAGCACACTGCTGCTCCCAAGGGCGGCGATGCATTGTAATTCTTCGCTGTTCATTAAACAGAATATTTTCCCAGTTTAATATCATAATAGTCGTAATTGCTCTGCTCATAAGGACCAAGGTTTACTAAATTGAAATCGCAAAACCCACAGAAGAGTATTTTATCACTCACACTATAAAGGCTTCCCTATAGCATGTGTATTCTTATACGTTGCAAACAGCTTTAGAAGATTAACAGAAAGCATCATAAAAATACTCTTTAAATTAAAGATCGCATTGACTTCAGTGGCTCACCCTCCCCCCATACCACCCTTTCACAAATAAAAATATGATGATGTTTACATGGTTTCCAAACCATAAAACACTCATTTTTCATTATTTCTCCAATCTCGTAATGCAGACTTCGGTTTATCTATAACCCAGTATGTTTTAAAATGAAGCCTGACATTTAATGCTGATAGAAAATGCACGGAAAATGGTTTATATACACATTAATGAGATTACTGTGAGAATATTAATTGGAAATAGAAGTGGGATTCATCAGAGGGATGTACTGATGGGCAGATTGCAGCTGAGGTGCATTTTTTCCATGACTTTTTATAAGCATTACCTATGCAGAGCTCCACCTCCAAGATTACTCTATGTGACACCAATGTAAGAACCAGCCTTACCTTCTGCTAAAGTCACCCATTCCTCTGCCAAATGATGGTACTGGTGAAATTTGCTTCTACCTGGAACTGACACTGATTATTCAAGAGGGATTAGATGTTTTGTGTAATGCTGTTTTCCTATGGTTGCAAAGTGACTCTTGGAGATTTGCGCTCCATTGGGAAGGTGCTGGGATGGAGCCGGTGCCGATGGCTTGTCTGTGAATCCTTGTATTACAGTGGGGATGATTTTCACTGTGTTTTCCCTATTTATACCCAAAGCTTCCAGTTCTTGGTGTGCATCCCACTGGAGACTCTCTCTGTGCTGCCCAAGCTGATAAAGTCTCACACCCAAATGCTTTGGTCATGGTCAAGCAAGTGCAGCTTTGCAGTGCTCGAGTTTTGGCTCAGCCTCGTCCTGACGGACCTGTCACGCTGGCACAGAACAGAGGTACAAATAATTACAACACAGAATGATTACAGCTGTGGCACACTTGACTGAACCAGTGACTTCTCACATATTTCTCTCAGTGGACGACAGGAACAAGGTATAATGGATTATTTGTCACTACAGTGGAATTTTAATATACACACGGGAAATACTTTGCACGACACTGTTCTCCATAGGAAGTGCTTTGTTGTTTTCTAACGCAACTTTCTTCTGGTCTTCATTTGCCAGAATTAAAATTATTGATCTCCTTGGGAAGCACGAGCCCTGTAACAGTGATTGCTCCCAAATACAGCACCGATACAGAATCCATTAACGTAACTGCGTTATCACAGAGGTGACTGCGTATTGTTAGGTTGGAGGAGGGCAGGGAGTGGGATTAAGCACATCATCCAATCAACCCCGAAGGTGTAATTCAATATAAATCATTTTTTAATCAACGGGAGGATATGTTAAAGTCATTTGCTTGTGGTGTCTGTTTATATAGAGAAAATGCAGTGATATTAAAACAGAGTTTATGTCTCCGGATTTATGCTTAAATTGTTTTTTTTTTATTGGCCCATAGCACAATAGGCAAATGAGATATTCTCAAATAAATGTTTGTCATCCAGGATGGCTACGTGCCTGTTGTTGATTCACCACCTCAAGTGATAGATTAAAAAGATCCCTGTGCTCAAGTCTTCACGTTTCTGTATTGGCCACGTTTTGCCTTTGTGTGATGCTGAGATTTCAGTGGAGATGTGAGCAGGAAACTGCAGTGAGGGGCATGGGTTTAGCTGCATTGCATTGCTCTGCTGGTAAGAAATGCACCCTGGTTGGCATTGATGATGGTATTGTGGCAGCTTCCCATGCGCAGGAAAGGAAGAAGTTAATAACCTGGGATGTGACCCCACGTGAGCCAATTCCTCTGCTCATTTCCATGGACAGATTATATAGAAAAAAGGTAGCTGCAGCCTCTGATTAAATCTTAAATCCCCTCAATATTAATAGCAGAGCAGGTAGCCGTACTGGGGTCTGCAGCTGAGTGCCCTGCCTGTGCTGCTGCTTTATTTGCTGAATTTAATGCCATGCTTAGACCCCATTATTGTAATGGATGGCAAAGAAACAATTTAATCGTCTCCTGTGCTCTGAGGGTTAGTGGTTTTAATTGCATTTAAGCGGTTTCATGCATTAAAAGTTATGTTTTAATGTAAAGGAAGAAGTGGCAGGAAAAAGGGGAGCGTGGAATCACAGAGTCACAGAATCACAGAATGGCCCAGGTTGGAAGGGACCTCAAGGATCACGAAGCTCCAACCCCCCCCAAACCACAGGCAGGGCCACCAACCTCCACATTTCACAGCAGCCCAGGGCCCCATCCAACCTGGCCTTGAACACCTCCAGGGATGGACGGGGATCCACAGCCTCTCTGGGCAGCTGTTCCAGCACCCCTCCCCGCCTGCTGCCAGCCCTCTGTTGGTGCAGCCCAGGATGCTGTTGGCCTTCCAGCAGTGGTTTGTGGGAGACCTGTTGGACGTGCGTGCCCTGCCAGCCTTGACTTCCCCATCTCCTGGTGAAACCCCCACAAATGGCACTTGGTGTCAGCAATATTTCCCTTTCACTGAAGACAGTAAGGGAGCTGGGAATCCCCTGCCTCAGCACTGTGGCTGGTGGAGCATACAGAACTGCCTCGTCAGTTAATTAGCCCTGATAACCCTTTGGCCTTTCTTGCCATCCGTGTTCAAGGATCAAGAAGTGGCCTCACTCACTCTGCAGGTTTTGCACTCTCGAGTAATTTAAAGGATAAAAAGATGCCTTTGCTGTTAGAGCTGTTCCCAATCACTCATCCTGGAAGCTGCATCTCCCAGAGACAGCTCACCTAACAAATGAATGCGCTGCACTCATACTGGACTCTTTGGAAAATTAGTAAAGATTTTCAATTATACATGCTCCTTTCCCTACGTTTAAAATGATATGTGCATGCATTATGGACTTAAATTAATATTTGAACTATTAATTGGAGATTGCACTTGGCAGCAAGTTATCTTTTGTGGTGTAGTGCTCGTGTACCCAGAGCTAATACGATGACTGCACTTTTAGTGGCTCATAAATAAATAAAACCAAATGAAATTCTTTGGGATCTGCTCCTACCAAGCTATCAAAATGAATCAGGTTGATTATGGGGCTGCTTGTTGTCTGGGGTTGCCTTTTCCCGGTGCTTCTTTGTGCCATCCCTGGATGCAGGAGGGAAACCTGCAGTGCCTTCCAGGTGTCCAACACGTGAGCAGAACTGCTCCTCTTTGCAGCATGCCCTTGATTTTTGTGCTGTGAACACACGTTTGTGAGCTGTTCTGTGAACTTCATTCCTTTCTCATGTTTGTGGATGCATTCACTGGATGCATTCAAGGCCAGGCTGGATGTGGCTCCGGGCAGCCTGGGCTGCTGGTTGGCGACCTGCACACAGCAGGGGGTTGGAACTGGATGAGCACTGTGCTCCTTTGCAACCCAGGCCATTCTAGGATTCTGTGATTGTGCAGTATCCATTATCTCATGTCATTACGAGGGTCATTACGTGTATTTAATATAAATCAGGGCTCTACTCATTTGCAAAGCAATGTTCTGAAGGCTTATCACATCACCTGAGCTTTGTATGTGGGAAAAAAAAAACCTTCTTTCACCTGTGAATTACGTATGGACATTTTAAGGGGCGGATGGGGTTGTTGGATGTATGTACAAAGCTGCTGGGGAAGTTCTTGTTCAGTTACTTTCTAACTCCTAGTGTTTGCAAACATTGCTTCCCCATCGAAAGCAAATAAACATATTGTACAGAACACATAAGAAATGCACTTTTCATTGTAAGAATACTAGCTGGAAAATCTGGCTGACATTTTCAGTAAGTGCTGTAATTTATAATCCTCTTAAACGCTTTTTTTTATAAGCAAAATGTGGCAGCAAATTATTAACATTGATTATTTATTATTTATTGTTTAGCAATGTATCTCCAGCTTCCATATCAGTGTCCTCTTGTGACTGTGGTTTCTATGCCGTGACTCACATAGTGTCTGAACTGTTGATTCATAACATTACATACATGATAAGCACTTTAATGTGCATATTACTGTGTTAGGAAATGACCAAGAAACAGGCTGAATTAGTCAAAACCTCATCATTCCTCCCTGCTGACCCCATGGGGCTGTGAGCAACCTGCTCTAGAGGGAGGTGTTCCTGCCCATAGCAGGGGTTGGAACTGAATGATCTTAAGGGTCCCTTCCAACCCAAGCCATGCTGTGATTCCGTGGTTAAGAGGCTGAGTTCTACGTGCTCCGTCTGCCTTGTGTTCAGCTCTTGCCCTCCATGCCCACCAGCCCTGGCTGTAGGGCAGGTGTCTGCCCCTCTGAGGCCGTGTTAGTATGTGTGAGCTAACATAGGCACCTCCAGGGCTGTCAAACAATACAAATGCCTGATTTTCTCTTTGTTTTTGAATAAAATGTATTGGTACATGCAAGATATGAGTGCCCATTGCATGGCTCAGCGACTCTCTGTGTGCTGTGCTATGAACTGAGGGTTGTAGGAGTGGGACTTGCATGGTAGATCAGTATCTTACGGCTGCTTCTCTGCTTTCTCATACTGAAAATCCCAGCTGAGCTGTTGAGATTCCAAACAGCAGCAGACTGTTTGGGGCCAGGATTGCTGGACTGTGCTTGCATCCAGATATTTGTCCATCCCACGCAGCAGCTGTTAACATAATAGAATCATCAGGGATGGAAAAGGTCACCAAGATCACCAAGTCCAATGCCAACCCAACACCACCATACCCACTAACCACGTCCCTGAAGCACTGTCTTTGAACCTCCCTCTGAGTTCCCTTTGTTTCCTGCAATTTTGATGGGTTTTGAAGGCCTTTGTGCACATGAGTTTAGATTGGATATCAGGACAAACTTCTTTACAGAAAGGGTTGTTAAGCACTGGAATGGGCTCCCCAGGGAGGTGGTTGAGTCACCATCCCTGGATATGCTTAAAAACCATTTGGATGTGGTGCTCAGGGCCATGATTTAGTGGAGGGTTGTTAGAGTTAGGGTAGGATGGTTGGGTTGTTGTTAGACTTGATGATCTTTAAGGTCTTTTCCAACCTGAACAATTTATGATTCTATGAGGACTGTAGTACAGGGGTTGTGAGGCAGTGAGGCTGTGCCAGGCCTAACAAAAAGGAACAGCTTATAAATTGCTGTTTGTTATTTTTCACTTTGATCTCATATTTAAACGTTTTGAGATTTAGAGTCCACTCAGTAGATGAGGTGTTGCCTAGTTACCATTTTTGATATCGTGGAGAAAGAATAAATAAAATGACATTTTAATATTAAATGCTGTGGCTCTAGACGTGCTCCCTGTCCCGAAATCCTTTCTCGAAAAAGCTCTCGTTCTTACTGGGAGGCTTTGAACTTCATCCTCCTAATTTGATTTTTTAAAAAATAGATATATACATATTACAGCATTGCATGGCATTGTTGTGCAGTGGGGAATCCAAGACTGGGCATCTGTTAGCAGGCCATCAGTCCCAGGAAGAAATCCTTGTGCTGCTGGGGGCACAGAGGAGTCCAGCACTCTCTGCCATCCTTCAGCTGCTGCTCATCACTGCAGGGTCCTGCTCTGCTGTGTTTTAAGCTGCCATGGGCTTGTGCTCATTGCAATGCATGGCATAACTCCCCACCAAGCTGCCCCAGGAGAGCAGACAGCCATCCCTCAATCAGCCCATAATGAGCTACCCTGAAAATGCTGGAGAGGGCTAAGAGTGAGGCGTGGTGTTCCTCCTTCTACGTGTTGCACACTGCTTCCTCTGCTCAGTATGCTTTGATGGGGTGCCTGACCTCCAGTCTGCTTGGGCATTCAGTCCTGACCTTTCTCTTCCATTCCCTCCTCTATAAGGAATTCACCAGTGTTGTTTTTAATGAACGGCAAGTCATTAACGATAAACAAAAGGGGCATGGAAATGTGTGCTGTCAGTAATAATGAATATTCACACTTGGTTTGGTCTCATTCAGTGAGGGCGTTTGCTCGATGAATTTGTGCTGGGAATGATCTGCCTGCAGGCTTTCATGGGTACAGCCTCGTGTTTCTTGGATGTCCTTTCCTGGATCCTCCACATAAGAAAGCACAGCAAGGGACCCAGAAAAAGCGGATTAAATGATGGAGTTCAGTAAGCTCTTCATGATCAAGAAATACAAACCCAGGAAAACTTCAGCTGGCATTGATATTTCAGAGGAATCCCTGAATTAATGAGAAATACATAGCTCAGGAATCTTAAGTGCCTTTCAAATCATTAACACTGAGAGATGGAGACAACTGAAATCCTTTATTGCGTGGTTGTGTCATACTGTTACTGCATCACTTAAACACTGGCAGGAGCAAGCTCTGCGTTAGCTGCTCCAGATAACTCTAATTGATGCAATGGCTTTCAATTGATTTTAATTTCTGCAGCAACATAAAGTGATGGGAAAGTTCCTTTGCAGCCAGGAGATATCGGTGAATCTTTCCCTAAACATTAACAGCAATATATAAATATGTGTATGTATGGAGAGAGAAATAGCTATAGATGGATATTTTAAAAGCTGTTTCTTTTTTTTTTGGTTGTTTATTAATGAATCGTTATTTATTTATATGTATATATTTAATACAAGGACATTTCCAGGCTGAAGATGTGTATTCCTAATGTAAGGTAATTTTTGCTTTAAAACAGTGCAATAGCTTTCAAAGCAAGCTACACAGAGTATGAGCTCTTCACGGTACCAGTATTTATTTAGAGTTTGGAAGGACATTAAAACAAATGCTAATTTAACAAGGTGGAAGAAAGGAGTAGTTAAGGAGTCCCCACAAACCTTTCTTTCCTGCTTCGTGGTGGCATGGATCATATCTAGAGCCTGGAAGGTCTCATCCTGCTCACCCATAGCTGGCTGTCCACATCTGATTTCAGGCAGAGCAGGGAGGAGCGTTCTCTTGGTGGACAAGGTGCAACAAAGCCTAGTTGGAAGCCAAACAGTGCCTTAGTTGTCCCACCACATGGAACTGAGCACCTGATGGAGTGCCAGATGGTATTGAAGGGTCCCTTCCAACTGAAACTATTCTGTGATTCTGTGATGGTGAAGTTCAGCCTTTCTCCTCCCAAGAAGCCGTCCCCTTTGCATTCCTGTCTCAGCACTCCCTTCTTCTCTGCTTCTAGTTCAGAGATAAACATTCTTTTCTTCTACTCCAGTGTTGAATCCATTAGGACAAATGTGACCTCGTGATACTGGATTTCTCATAGAATTGGCACTGGTAACATGGGCACAAGAGCTCTGCATCTCTGCAGGACCTTAGAGCTTGATGCCATTAGTTGTGAGCAGATAAATCAAAGTAAAGTCTGATTTCAAAATGGAAAATACAATTTTAAGATGAAAATACAAGGTGATTTTGCAGAAGGAAATTGACAAGTTCTTTAAATGCACATATCTGATAAACACTGAAGGCAGGAGAATTAGTAAGTTACCCAAGAAGCTACCAAGTACAGATGTATTCTCAAACCATTTTTAACTTTTAGATTTTTAAGCTTTTCTAGCTTGTTGTGGAAGTACTAACCTCAAAATAGTTACATCTCATTAAAGGATGAACATTCACCATATTTCATTTCTTGAAACCTCATAGCATTTTTGAGCTGTTCATTAGGGAATTTTATTGTCTTGATTTGCTTTGTTGTTGCTCAAATTATGTAAAATGGAGTAAACTCATCTTTTTCAGTTTTAAGCAACCAAACCCCAGTCATCTCTCTGAAGATGAGACGTTCATTCTGTAGCTGTCCAAAGCACAATTTCCAGCAGCATTATAAGCTATTAAAAATAAGCTCCTACTCTGAATATTAAAACAAATTCCACTCAAGTCGCAAAAGCTGTCTTACCTACAATAAAAGCCTTTTCTGAAGATCTGGTTAATGGAAGCCACATCATTCAAGCTTAGCTGGCAAACAGTATCTGCCAGAGTATCCAGGAGTGTGGGAAATTGATCCATGAAGCTTAATTGGCTTTAGATATTTACATTCTAAATCTTCAAAGGGAAACTCTGGTTTACCCGATGGGTTGCCCACGCTTCTCTTTGATGAGCCCTGTCCTGAATAAAGATGGCTCCAGTTGAGTTCAGGATAGAACCTGCACAACACTGGGGATCTGCAGGTCTCCAAGTAAAGCAGTCATTTTGCAACCTTCACCTCAAAGTCTCATCTCCTAAGCTGGATTCTTCATAAATATTTTGTGTAAGGAGTTGACAGATGATTTTTTCCCCTCCCTTCCCTCCTCGTTCTCCCTCCATCCCTTAGCCAGAAGAGAAACCTGTTCTTGTTCTGCCTCTTCACACTCTGCTTCCAAAGCACATGGCCTCAGCTCAGAAAATCAACAGATAACCCGACTCGTTGGTTCCTGTCCAAATGCCTGTGTTGCCCAACTCTGAGAGGGATGATGTTTATCAGACAGACGGCACCTGCTGTGACACCAGCCATTCACATCTTATAAGAAGATGCTCAGTAGTTTATAAGCAGAATGTAGTGCCTGTTGCAAGCCAAGAAATCAATTTCTCAAGCCCCAGCAGACACCAAGCCACAAGTCATTCCTAGAATCTAGCTCAGATTGAATTATTGCTTCAATTCCACCTGGCAAAGGTGATGTTAATGCAGAAGATGAGCTAGGAGAAAATAAATAGCAACTGCAGTGAAAATTCATATGGATGAAAGAGAATGTGCTTAAATGAAATATTGTCTTCCAGATAGCATCGTGTAAAATCAGGAGGCAGCTTTTAACTCAATAGACAGAAAATTAGACGAGTGATTCCTATGTCAGAAAGTGCAGCTGCACACCTGATTCCCACCAAGTTCTGATGAAAGTAGCCCCGCGGCTGCTTCTGGAATTGGAGTTTTTTTTAGCATTTGTACTGCATTTTGGTCACGATGCTGAAGCAATGCACCACTCCTCTGTTAAATGAGCAGCAAACTCCTCCCTTTGCTCCTCCATTTCTCAGTGGTACCCTAGAAAAGAACTGTGCCAGTTCCCAACAGGTTGTGGGGAGAAGAAAAGAAGGTGTGGGCCCATCCATATTGCAGTACCGTATAGCTACAGCAAGACATGGTGCTATAGAAAAGATCACTGGACTATTACTAAAACCATCTTTCTTTTTTTTTAATCTTCTTTTAGGAAATAGAGCTGATAGTACAGTCGTCAGAGCAAAGTCATGGTTTGGAGAGGAGAGCTCACGTTTGTGTACTGCCAAACACTCCAAAGAGGTGGACATGTTCCAACAGGAACACTCTCCAGGAGAAGCCTCAACCCTGACTGCCACTCTGTACTTGATACAGGTGAAATCAATAAAGGCAATGAAGATCTACTGCTAAAATAGTTGGTGCCAAGCCAGTGCTGGTGGGCCGTTGCATGTAAGTCAGGGACAGAGCTTTGTGCTAGGAGGAGGAATTGGGACTGGTGCAAGGTTAGCACCCTGTGTTATAGATTGGGCTTTTTGTCTTGCTTGTTTGCTTTCTATATATTAGTTTCCCTCTCCTACTGAGTGTTCTCTCCTGTGCTGAGGAGTCCGGTGGGAAGTTGTTGAGCAGCTTTTGATTACTTTTCAGTAGCTGACTTCAGTAAATGTATTTTGAGGCAGAAGCCTTGAGCTGGCTACAGGCAGGATTCTAAAAAAACAATTGGTATCTTACTGAGACAGTTTTAGTGTTGAATCCCTAAAAGATGAAGGAACCAATCTACTTATGTTGCTGTAGTTCTATCTGAGATGCTTTTTGTTCCTGGGGCTGTTAGTTCATATGGTTATAAACACACATCCTACTACATTATAAGCTCCTGTTTTTATATGTCACTTGTCTGGTTATTTAAATTGCTAACTCTGAAGATTATCTTTAGAGCAAATATAATCTTGATACATTTCATTTGCTCAGCACTTGTTCTAACAACACTGGTTCCTTGTTAGAGTCATCAAACGTGACTTCAATAAAAACTTGTGATTTGCTACGTTCTCTCTTTCTTTCAATCCTGCCCTGTTTTGTGGCCCTGCATTGTGGCTTCTCAATGCTGTGGGACAGAAATCAGTAGTCTCCAGGGCAGCTACTGGTAGCTGACTTTATTCAGCTGTTGATTTTTATTTTTTGAGATGACTCAAACCTCCCAAGCAGTGTAAACAGCTGGTGTTGTGTTGCTGTAGACCCTCTGTGTGCAAGAGCTAGGTGAAATGATAGCTAAGTGGCATGCCTGGGTTTTTGCTTTAAATATGTATAATGAATGATGTAGCTTATAACTCACGTGTTTTGGTTTTCTTGGGCTAAGGCTGTGACTCACATCGTGAACCCAGACTAAGAGCATGGAGAGCTGATTGGGATGAAATATATTGAGGTTTTGTGTAGAATTGAGACTGTGGGCTGGTGGGCTCTACTGTCTGATCAGTCGTGTGCTTGATGTGCTAGGTAATGTTCAGGAGGCAAACGTTTTCACAGTATAAAGGAAGGCTTCCAAAAAAATGCACCTGGATCTGGAAACAAGAGCTCCTCTCATATCTCCTAGTCTTGCTTCTTAGAAATAGTTTCCCAGGGAAATTTGTACCCCTTGGCTATAGAATTAATGAAAAGGTAATGCATGTATTTACCACTCTACTCCCTTACCCTGAAGGAAAGCAAAAGGGAAAGACAATCAGAACTGCTTCCTCCTATTTTCTTTATAAAGCTTCTGTTGAATGTTGAAAGTTGAGTGATGAAAGGCTGTCATCGTGCTCAAGAAATTGATTTGTATTCAGTTTGGATTTATCAGATAGAACGAGTCAGTTTTGGTTAAAATGGGCTTACCAGCTGGTAATTGATCTGCTTGCATCCGTGAAGAGATGAACAGCAGTGACAGAAGCCTCTTTCCTCTTTCTCTCTTCTAGGTTGACATGCATAGATATACATTCACGGATGATTGGAAATGACAAATTCTCAACTAACTATTTTTATTTTTACTATTTTTTCAATGTGCAAGGGAGATAACTTGGAGATAAAACAGAACTTAGATGACTAGTTCCTCTGAAAAGCCCTTGCTTGAGCACGTGGGCCTGGAGGCAGTGGGGAGATTGCTACAGGCCCTGTGCTGTGTCCTTCATGAGGAACCCATGGCAGCCCTCATTTCTGTTTTACTGACACAGCTGCCCAGGGAGAAGGAGTCCAAAAGCCATGAAGATGTGGCACTGAGGAATGTGATCATTGGGAATGGTGGGGATGGATTGGGGTTGGGCTTGGTGATCTGGGAGGTCTTTTTGAACCAGAATGATTCTGTGATTCCTCTCATGCCAGACACTCAATTTTGTCCAAGCCCTCTTTTCTGCTCCTCTTCCTATTTCTTTTCAGCTCTTTACCCATGCAGATGACTTTGGGATGTAATTCCCTGCCCTGTATGCTGAATGTATAACTGGGGTGAAACGCTGGCCTGTGTTTATGGGACTCACTTGCTATGCAGTATCTGGGCTTGTGGTCATTATATTCCTGTTGGTGGCATGATTCTCTGTAGAACGTGCTGGTTGTGATCCTGATGTGGTCTTAGGGAGGAACTTGGAACTGAACTTTCACGTCTGTGCCTGTATTTTCTGCTGTCCCATCTCTGAGGTGTGTGAAAATGATTAAAATTCTGATTACTCATATGAACAATGTGGAAAAGAACTACTTTGGAATTAAAATTCAGAGAGAAATTGAATCCCATAACAGAGTCTGCATTTATATTCAAAATATGCTAATATGCTGTTCCATGAAGTTTTTGAATTCAATGAGGAAATCACCTAACAATAAAAGCCTAAATATATATACAGAAGGGAAAGCAAGTGACAAAGTCAGTTGATGGTATTGATAAAGTCTCAGCCCAGGTTTAGATAACTTGATTGATAGCTTATTTTTTTTTTAATCATTCTTTGCTCTTGCTTGGCATTGGCACAGTGAATAAACACTGTTTGTTTTTCTCTCCTCCCTTGGTATTATCTAGAAGTTCTAAAGAAACGAGCTGCACTTGGCTTCTAATTTAGTTTATTATGTAACTGAATGCAATTGCTAATAGAGAAATTATTACTGGCTGATTAGCCTAGTTAGTATGAGAGAAGACCAATTCCAGTATAACCATAGTTTTCATGTTTTGTTACATGGCTTGGCTCTTTGATGGGCATAGCAGGAGCTTGTTAGTTGTGTCTTACTGCACAGGCATGCGGTGTTTGGCATGGGGACAGCAGGATGCTTTTGGAGCACGTTAGGCAATAGGAGGTGCCTGACTGCACGGATGTCACTGGGACTTTGCTTCTCTTGCAGCAACTGACTGAGTCCAGATGTTTAGATATCTGTTGGCACGAAGTCACAGCGCCTGTTAAGAACTTGCATGCACTGAAGTGTCAGGGCTTTGTCATTAGTGAGGCCCCCGTTGGTGGATGAGAGTCCTTTGTGTAGTTTTGCTGACAGGCTTGCCCAAAGAAAGCAAGCATTAGCAGCGAAGAAAAGAAGTGTGTTGCCAGATACACAGGTTGTTAATTGGCTGGTCTTGTGGGAGATATCAGGGTTTTTGTGGAGGTAACAACTCTGGAAGCTTTTTCTAAAGCAAAGAATCTCAAGTAATTGCATCATGCAAAGCACCTGACTGCAAGCAGAGGCTGAGGCACCTCGGGGTGGGGGGCTGCAAGTCACTGTTTGGCAGCCAGAGATTCAGCTACAGACCTGCCAATCCTTCTTAATAAGGGGGTTGAATAGTTAAGTTATTTGAAGGGGTTGTTCAGCCTGGAGAAGAGAAGCTGTGGGGTGACCTTATTGCAGCCTTCAGTACCTAAAGGGAGCCTACAAACAGGAGGGGAATCAACTCTTTGAAAGCTTAGATAACAGCAGGACAAGGGGAAATGGTTTGAAGTTGAGGGAGGGCAGATTTCAGTTGGATGTGAGGGGGAAGTTGTTTGCTGTGAAAGTGGTGAGGTGCTGGAAGAGCTGCCCAGAGAGGCTGTGGATGCCCCGTCCATCCCTGGAGGTGTTCAAGGCCAGGTTGGATGGGGCCCTGGGCAGCCTGGGCTGCTGTGAGATGTGGAGGTTGGTGGCCCTGCATGTGGTGGGGGGTTGGAGCTTCGTGATCCTTGAGGTCCCTTCTAACCCAAGCCATTCTATGATGGATTGGAGCTCACACTGCAGTGTTGCAGGGAGATCCCAGCAAAGGGCACTGTGGCTTCTGCCAGGACCCTGGAGCTTTTGCATTTGTCTTTAAAGGTAACTGCTGCTTGCACTTGGGAAACCAAGAATTTTTGTGTGTGCTGAGCAGGTGCTTTTGTGCTGCTCGCTGGTACTCTGGTTGTGATGTAAATGGCTCCTGTGTTGCTCTGAGCAGAAGATGGTTCTGTAAGTACAGCTTGCAAACTCTGTTCTGCCGTATCTGTTAATTCTCATCTGTGTCTTTCAAACAGCTGTGTGAGATAGCCTGGCTCTTTCTCAGCTATTTTCCATATGATATAATGGCACACTTTTGCAGGTTATGTTCCTACAAATCTGGAGCTAGGTGTTCATTGCTTTGGCAAGGACAACCTATATAAGATGAGATCAGTTTCCAACGCTTACTCATAATTAAAACCCATCCAGGACTAGTCTCAATAACTAGGGTTCATTGCGTTTTTCTTCATACCAATAAATAATTTAATATCAAGGCTTGTCCAACACTGGGAGTCACTTTTCATGGGAGTCATTTTTCAGACACCAGGAGGCTTCCTTGTCTCCAGAAATGTGCACAAACCAATTCTGACTGGTTTTATGTTTTATGTCGGCTGTCCTGTGTGTGATGAAGATTAGGCAAAATTTGCTTCCTAATTTAGGGCTACAAACGGTAGCTACTTATATATATTGACTGCTGCCCCTGTGAAAGAGAGGGAAAGAAGATATGAAACATCCATCCTGATACTCCTAAAGCTTATACTCTGCATCCTATTTATAAATCATTCTGTGCTGAAGGATGATAATCTTGCAATATCCAAAAGTAAGCTGTACCTTGACCTCCCTGCTTGAACTGCAGGGAGCTCTTGGCTGGGTAAAGCTGTGTTTGCACTGGAGCGCAGCGTGTGTGTGCTCAAGAGCCCCAGAGGTTGCTTTCATGAATTAAATTACAAATAAAACACATCTAATGCCTGAGATCTTAAACACCATGGCTTGTGTCAGGCCTGAACGTGAACTGTGCCACCTATATGAGCTCTTGAACATCTTAAGCCTCAACTTGAAGTCCCAACATTTAAACTGTATGTAAGCAACCTACATTCTGCAAATCATCCTGGGTGACTTAGTTGAGGACACAGAACAATCCTACTAGCATGTTTCTTTCTTTCCTTTTTTTTTTTTTTTTTTTAATTAAATTTTGATACTCAGTTTCTGGCAAAGCATTTAACAGCTTCTGGATCGTCTGCAATAAATAACTCTGACCTGCCACTCTTAATTCTTTGAATATTTGCAAAGAGATTTGAGCATTTCCCCAGATCTGCATTAAAAATTACCTATGTTTTAAGCCAAGCGTAATTTCTGTATCCAGTTTTAACGATGATCTTTATTCATGTGCCAGACTGAGATGTCTTCGTATAAATATGAGGCAAGTGATGTATTTAGGGAGCCCTATTCTGCACAGTCTTTTTTCTTTGTTTCCTCAGAAAACAAAGCTCAAAGTTTGGTACCTTTATTTCTTCCTTCAGCGTGGTCTTAAATGCAGGACTTGAAATACTACCAAGTGGTGGAGTTGGATGTCAGTAACTGGAACAGCATGATCAGTTGCTCTTGTTCCATCTGAGTGTCACTATTCAGATCCAAATGTAATTGCATGCATGTATGAAGAATTAAGGCAAGTATTTTTTTCAGTTCCATCATGAGTTATTATCTGTTATGTCTAAATTTGGCTCTGCTATTGTTGAACTTGCTCAACAGTTGAGTATTTAAATCTCAGTCACTTTCAGTCTTGTCTTTAGATGTGTTGTGCTTCTTCCTGGCTCTAGGATGCTGAAAATTTATATTTAACAAGTTAATACATGTGTTATGTTTCTTTAACTCCTCCTACCTTTTCTTAAAGTTAGTGAAGCCTAATTGTTTGTTCTATGCTGACAAGATTTCATCATGCCCAGCTGCTTTTTGCTCAATTTGTGCCATGGCTCCTGCTTCTCCTATTGACCCAGATGTAGAATTGAATGTGTGCTTGCCTGGCATATCTGTGTTATGGTGGACATCCTCAGAGTTGATGAGTAGTGTTTAAGCCTGCTAGCTTGCATGGGAGCTGCAAAGCTCAAGGGTCTCTACCATACTTGAACGTGATTTCCATCTGGTTGTGTTGAGTGGGCATCCCGTGCTATTACAGATGCAGTTGAGGGAGTGTCATGGGTGGTGGCTTTGTGTGGTGTTTGATACTCATAAATGACTTTTGGGTTTATTTTCATTAAAAGGGCATGTGTGAAGGAGAGAGGCAGATTTGCTGCCTTGCTGGTATTGGAGGAGGCATCAGTGTCTGTTTGTGAAGAGTGGCTCATCCTGGGGCCTTGAGGCCGAGGCTCTCTGGGTCATTGAGGCCAAGAATCTGGAAGCAGCTTAGGGTTGCCTCTGGGTTTTCATCTGGTTTAGTCACCAAGGTTTTGTGAATGAACAACCAGAAGAGGACCAGAGACTGCTTTGGGTCATTCTCTGCAGTCATGTGGACTGGGCATAAAAAGGTGTATGAGTTGTGATGACATGATGTTGTGCTTTCATGTGTTGCTCCAGGCATGGTCCTTAGCTTCTTCTGCATCACTACCTTGAAGCTTTGTCTGGAAAATCCCCCCACAAGTGTTAGGTGAGATTTGTGAGTAGACTTCATTCAAGTCCAACTTTTTTAAGCCTTTTGCCAGTGTTTTCTGTCTAGGTGAGCTAGAGCCAGCATGTGGACAGGTATGTGAAAAACTGTAAGAAATACAGGCTTTCTGAATTGCATCTGTGACTCTCAAGACGTGAACGAGTATGGTTTGTTTCCCTGTTATCCTCCAGTGGCCTGGATATCCTTACAGCTTTCACAACATCCTGTTTCAAATCCATGGTTCATATTTTTGAACTGCATTCTTTTCCTTTCTGCATGAGTAAGCTGTTAGCAGTTGAAATGCTGTTTTTTTGGCTTATTTGTGAAGCAGAACAGCCATTTACTGAGGCTCTGAAGGACGGAGGATGAGCAATTCTGAGATGGGCTAAAGGCAATCACCAGGCATGAAGGTCATGACTCCAGGCAGTATTAAGTAAGTAATCAGCAGAGGGGAGAAATAGTAGAATAGTAGAAACAGTTCAGAATGTTTCTAGGGTTGGCTTTTGAGGACAGCTGTGGAAGAAAGCGGGAAGAGTTTGGCTAAAATTCTCTTAAACTGATCAATTAGGAAGGGGTTTTGAACTGAGGTGACACTATTAGCTCAAGCAACACTTGCTAAATTTTCTCTGCTTTTATGGCCTATCAAAACAAAATGTTTTATTTAACCTGGAGTAAGTTTCTCTCTGCTCCTCGGTGAGTGTCATTGGTTTGACTAACAAACCAAGGAAATCAATTATTCTCGCAGTGCTGAGCACAATGTGCTTCACTCTCTAACCAAAATCAGTCGGAGTGTTTAAACTGTGATGAAATAGCATGGGATTGTTTGTGCTAAAATGCAGCATATGGTAGACAAATCCACTGAATATTGGGCAAAAAGTATTATTGCTTATGTCTAACAGCTGTATTACCATTATATGGTTGGTTACTTTCTAAGGGATTCTAGGACTACTTCTGAAGGCAGAGCACTCCAAAACAAAGAGCTCTGCTCTTACAGCCTAAGAATAGGAAATTTAAATGTCTAGGCAACATTGGCAGCCTTGGCAAAGATAATCATTGTGTGGTGGTCTTGTTTCTTGGGCACTGTCAACGTACAACTGCTGGATGTTTTGGCTTTGAGAAGTGTTTGCAAACTAGGGTTACTGCTGGGAGAATATGTGACAGATTGAGCCCTAGGTAAAAGCACATTACCTTGAGCTTGAGGAACTGAGCCTTAGCAAGGGCAAAGCCTGCACTGAGCCAAAATACTGCCTTAGGCCTAAGCTGTCTCAAGTGCCAGAGCTTAAGTATGCTGAAACTTGGTGAAAATGTCTACCTCCAGGCTAACCATCTCTTGGCTGCTGAATGGGAGAAATAATATTTAGCCAATGGTCATAATGAATGGTCTTTCTTGGCTCAGAGGTCTCTGGCTCAGGGATCCCATGCTCATATGAGGCAGGAACATGGTGCCTGATGATAGTACTATCAAACCCTGAATAACAATTGGATTCATAAAACCAGTGGCCTTCCAGCTAAAGACCTAAAATGAGGGTCCTTCTCGTTAGAGTAAAAGTTTGTGGTTCAAATGGGTTAGAAGCTGGGCTGGAGGCAAAGTATGAACTGCTATACAGGATTCTGGAAATGCAGATTGCAATTGTAATAACTTCAGAAATGTTTTCATTGCATCCAGGACTGCGGTGGAGCCAGTTCAAGTGTCCTTGGAATGCTTTTGTTGTAATGACCATAATATTTTCAAATTTAATGCCTTGTAGTTATTACATGTACAAACAGGACCCTTTTTGAAAAAAAGAAATAGCTAAAAGGGCAAAATGTTGGCAGGTAGAATGGATAATTTTGAAAGATACCATGTTAAGACATCTACAGCAAATGCATATCGTGTACTTAAAAAAAAAAAAAAAAAAAAAAACTTTAGGAATCTGTCATCTTCCTAGGCTTTCTTTACAGTCAGTAAGAGAGAGATGCGAGGGGAAAAACTTCTGCTTCTGAAAGAAGAAATTGTCCACTGCAAGAAACACATGCATTTGCATTTCTCAAAAACCGCAAATTATTTTCAGAACCTGTAAATGTGCCTCAAGTTGAGCCAATGCTTATGATGCAAGATGAATTTGTGGGGGTAATGATAGAGTAGGAAATGGTTTAGTGGGTATGGTGGTGACATGTCAACAGCTGGAAATGATGCTCTTAGTGGTCTTTTCCAACCTTAATGTTTCTGTGATTTTTTTTTTTTTTTTTTTTTTTTTCCTGTATTGCTTTCATGTGAAGGATCTTTGAGAGTTTCTTGATTGGAGCCTTTTTCTTTGAGAGAACAAAATTTCAAAGTCAAGTGTCAATAAAACTAGTTAGAGGGGCACTGCGATAAACTGAATTGTCACTGTACAGGTCACTGTAATCTCCTCCACACAAAGAAAAACTGAAATAAGATTTAAATGACCTGGCCATTTAAGTAGTAGATAATTGTTCATTTAAGCTTGCATTAGGGGGATGAATGTAAGAAGGCCTGGAGGACTTGGACATTGCAGACCACTGAATTTCAATTCCATGACTAGTAAACCAGGTGAAAGTAGAACAGTATTGATAAGTGTGATACAAGAGGAATAATACTTGCTCAGCTTTGATTCAACTTGATTAAAGGCAATCCAAGCATTCCCTGCCAGAAGGGAGTCAGTCCCTAAACTGAGATTAATTTCTTTTGAACTTAGTTTTGTTGTAGGAACGAAATGGTTTCTCATTCATAGGAAATGTGGATGACAGCATGGTGTTCCAGAATTACTGAATGTGTTTTACCTGCAGTGAAGATGCACCAACTGTTCATTCTCTGCAACGCATGATGAGGTGCTAACTGCAATCAGGTGAGAACACCAGGGGATGGATGCTTAACAAACTGCCTAATCACAAGTCCATTATGCTCTCAGAAGTAACAAGATGCTGAGTGCTTCAATTAATATTGGGCTTTTTGTATAAATCTTGTTTTTATTAATTTTACAGCAATTCCTAGCAGGTGCCTGTCAGTGGGAGCTCCAGCTAAGTGTGGGGTGCTCAGATTTTGTTCAGAGATGGATTTAACCATATCTAGAGTCTGGATGTTAAATAAAACACCTATTATGCATTATTATCCCATGTCTGCAACAAGTTATCACTAAAAAAAAAAGTACATTCTTTTCTCATGTAAGACTGATCTCAAATGAGTACTTCTTGCACACAAAGGAAATAAATTAATTTGAGCACTGAGGTTTTTTATGCAGCAAGTACACATGTAAACACCCTCCACGTGCAGGACACGTGTGCTCAAATGCCTGTTCCCATAGCTAAATGGAGGTGTTACTGCTCAGGAAAACTGCAAATGTTTTATATTTGCATTCAACAGATGTATTCGTTTCCACTTCTAAAAAAGAAGCAATCTATCTCAGTGAGCGTAAACAAATCTGCTGCATGGATATATTTAAAGAAATAATTGAGACATTTTTGGGAAGTCTTATGTTACATTTTTATGCTGAAATTCTGAAACGCATCCATTTCAAAGATGTAATTTTGTTTTCTTGTTTTTGGTGTTCTTTTTTATTTTTAATTTTTGTTTTGCAGCTTTAACTTTCACGTTGCAATCTGGCATATGTGGATGTCTACACATGTCTGTTTTGAGCGTGTATTTTGATGAACAAAATATGATATCTGTCTGTGCTGGTCGCCAGCCTCGAGACCTGGCACTCAGCTTTACAGAGGGCTGTGGATGCATCAGATTTCCATTGCAGCAATTTGGCCTCTGTCCAAATGGATCTTCATGCAGTCTTCCAAGACTGGATGCTTTGCTCGGACAACGTGCAAACCAGGATTTCTCAGTAGGAGAAAAAGAAGCCTGAGAAAGTCTGCTGAAGCCAACTGCATGCAGTCTGAATTTGAAGAAACTCTGAAGCCTTTGATGAATGTGGTCTGAAGCTTATACGTTCAAGCCAGGAAGACTTGTTATTTGATTGACTGAGGAAAATTTCCCCCTTTTTCTCTAATCTGCTTTTACTGTAATCTTCTGTCTCTGTGAAAAGAAAGCCGAGCTGTCTGCATCTAATTTTGATGATTTATATGCCTAAATTCAGGGAATTTCTGCTCTGAATCTTTATTTGGTAGAGATGTGCAAATGCAGTCCAGCATTAGTCATATCAGACCAAGTGAGAAACAATTTCTTCCATTCTTTTCTCTTTTTCTTAGTTGACAGCAGCTCCTCCTTGCTGAAGGTGTGTTTGAGAGCTCTACATCTGGTGGTTGGGCACCCAGCCCTCCCCAGTAACGTGAAGTCTGAACATTTAATTTGGCTAGGAACCGCTTACTTTTATTTTCATTGTTTTTCCAGCCTTCAAGGTGAGGCTGGATCAAGCCCTGGGCAATGTGATGGAGCTGTGGAGTCCCTGGTTTTTTAGATAGCTGGACTAGATGGCATTCAGAGGTCCCCTCCAGCTCTAAGGATTCTAGGATTCTATGATAAATCATTGTTATAGGACTAACCTCTTTTCTTCCCCCCTAAATCCTTCCAAACTGCATACTTACCCTCTGTTCAGCACTGCAGAAGGAAGTATAAAGAGTGGCAAAGCCTTGGTTGCAAGCAGACTTGATGGATATATATATATAATGATATCAGGTTTTCAGATGATTTTAAAAAGATGTTGTCCCGTCTTAAATGTTGTCCTGGCAGTATTAGGCCCAGAAAAAAAGCACGTGTTGTCACTATTGATAGGATGATCCTTGGATATGAAAATAAATCCTAACAAAATACTGGCTGTAACCTTATCTAAAATCATAGTCCATGTGGTCAATCCAAAAATGGGGTTAATGTAACTTGATCTATGTAAGTGACTTCAAGGCAAGGATCTGTTGGCTCCTGAAGGTGTCTTAATAAAGTATAAAGGTAGGGAGAGAACCAATTACTGAATTGAAACAATAAAAATTCAAGAACTAATTTGCTGGGTTTTTTAATATACGTGTGAGCTTAACCACTGTTGTGAGTGATAGCTTTTACTGATGTGTTTCTAGAGCTAGAGAAAGCATCTCTGAAGTATACTTGATCCAAAACCTAGCTATTCTTCAGGCATGTATCATCTATTAAATAATAGTAGCTGGGTAAAAGACAGGAGCTTTCAGAGGACTCAGTGGTCAGATGTGATAGAAAAAGTATGCTCTGTGTTGAAGGAATTGCACTGGGTTAGACCTCAGATCTAAATTGCTTTCCATTGGACTGAGAGATGCACAAAAGGCAGTAGAAACAGGGAAATAGATTTCTACCAGAGTGCTGAAGGGGTGAATTTGAATGGGCCTATTGGAGCTGTGCTGGGTGGCAGAAGTAGGAATTCTAGCTGTAGTCTTATCTTCTGGGTGAGATACTGGAAAGAGGTTTGGTCCACAGTGTTGAAATACAGTATCTGGTAAGTTCTCCCTTTCTCTGCTGTGGTCTTAGGAAAAAGACCTGCTTTCAACGAAGGCTTGAAATTCTGCTGAATTTGCTTTCTAGGAGGCAAAGACATAATGCATATGAATGTTTTGCTTTTTGCCAGCATGTTGCAGCTTTTTGTCTTGTAGCTTTCAGGCCTTATAAAGGGACTGACTGCCTTTGCACTTCTGTATTTCATTGAATGCATTCCCAGCACACAGCAAAAACCTTGATGAGATTTTATTAAGAATCTGTGTTCTTTCTTATAACATTTTCCTAGAAAATGTTATTTTCCCAGAATCAAAGCTTTCTGAGAATGTTTCCAGCTCCAGCTGGGTGAAGGACACTCTCCTGTGGTGTGATGGTGAAGCTAGGGATGATGCCCAGCCAGTGGGAACATACTTGCTTTGCTACTGACAGAACCACTGCCAGCAATGGATTTGGTAAGTTGCAGTGAGTTTGGGGAAAGTAATTCTTATGATTATGTCTCATTATATTCACTCTGGGTTCTTAAAATACAGATTAGGGTCTAATAGCCTGAATTCTGTAGGCGACAAGTTTAATAACTTCTCTGTATCAACTGTAACAAAACCAATCCTATCCTGAGCACATCTCACATCGTTAAGCTTGCTCTTATTAATGAACTGTTGGCTTCTCTTTGCAAATCTTCCAAATTTTCACAAGGCATGTGGCAAACTCCTCAAGGTCCCCATGGAAGTCTTGCTGTTGCTTCTGAGCATCAACTCTGTGTCAGCTGCCTGCTGGCTGTGCCATGCTTCTCATTGCTTTGAGACCTTCTGAGAGCCAACATAAGCCTGTCCAGAGAGCTCCTGCATCATCGAGGTCTGTGTCCAGCAAAAGTCCCCCTGGAGCACTTAAGAAGGGATCTTAATTGTCTTTCTATCCTCTGAAGATGCATGCGTGGACACTGCTCTCCACCTGCAGCAAAGAAACTTGCAGAGCTTTGTGGAAAAAAAATGTGTACCAATGTGACTGCAGGAATACTGTAATTTTAGGGTTTGAGGTTAGAGCCTGGTCTGCTGGGGGATAAGTAATACTTGAAGGCTCATTACCCTGCCATTTTAGGAAGGAAATCTTGGATGTTTGATACAGTGAGGAATATCATCCCCAGACCCCTACTTTGTTCCCTTTATTCATATTATTTTCTCTCAAGTCCTGGTGTGCTGTTTCAGTGCTTTTGTGTCTCTTTAACTGAAATCTAGATGCCAGCTGTTTTGCCTGTATCACGCTTTGTTTTGCACTGCTAGAAAATACAAGGGAGATTTGTCTGTGTGTTTATCAGGTGCAAGCAAACAGTTATGTAAAGGATCTGGAACTTGTGTCCCTTGAGCTTCTCCATTAACCTGCTCACCAACAATGAGCATCTCCATGTCACGTAGTTAGTCAGATGGAAACTAATGTAGAAATTCAAGTGCCTTTGGGAGGGCAGCTCCATGGAGAGCAGTTCACTACAGCAGAAGGCATTAGAATGCTAGATTATGCCAGATGAAGATATGTGCTATTAACTATGGCCTCTGCTTAGCATAGGCACTGTTACATGATGATCTTTGTGTTTATTTTTAAGTGAGTGACATAGATTGCTTTTGGGGAATGACACCATGGAGACAAATACGTTAAAGCTGAGCATGACAAGATTTGGGGGGAAGAAATTTGTGACAGACAAGGGGGAAAATGAACATTTGCAGATTTCACTGAAATGAAACAATCTGTGCAACCCAATTTTTTTTCTCCTAGCTCTTTTCCAACCTGGCTTAACTCGCAGCTCTCATAAAACTGGAGATGGACCATTTGGTTTATTGGTGATTCAAATACTAGCAGCATAGGACTGTGTTTGCCAGTCCACAAACTTCAGACATTAGGCTGTTCCTGGCCATACCAGTCTGTTGTATTATTTCTAATGGAGAGTCGCTTTGTGAAAAAGCAGCAGCTGCTCACTGAAAATAAGTCTTCTCTCAATACTGTCAGCAAAATGCAACCTTTCAATCATTAAACATTCTGTTAACAAAGGAAAATGTGCTATATCATCACCATCTCTCTATTGCCTCCACCACTGAAGTCTTCCTTCTACCTTGTGTTGGTTTTGCAGACATGAATTCTTTGACTTCAGTAATGATATCTTTAAGGTAAAATGGAATTAGAGCCTATGTACTTTATCCTAGCAATACCTTCTTGTGGAGCATGTCCTCTTTTGCATTTCTATTGTTGACAAAAATGTCTTAGCCGTGAGATTAATTTACTGTTTAAGAATTTAAGAAGGACGTGTGAACTGTACATGTTCTCCTTAAAGGGGCTTATTAATGTAAATAAGAAAAACTTTGTGTTGAAACCTAAGGAAAATAAACTGCATACATCTGGCTGTCAGTACCTTACTAAAGGACTGTGAACCCTAGTAGGGGCCTTGCATGCAGCTGAGGATCTCCTGGAATGATGTAAAAATACAAAAGAATGTGCCTAGCACTGTTGGCTTGCATTAGGCTGTGGGATGTGGTAGCATTCTCCCTGAAATGGCTGTGGGCTGCACAATGTACCTGGGGTTGAGGATGAGGCTGAAGGCAAGTTTGGTTGTGTTGATGTCACTAAAAAGCCCGTAACGGAGAGTACAGCTACACCACATGGACTTTATCTCACTTCTTACTCCAGTGCTTTGGTCAGTTTGTGGAGATGTGCCCTACTTTCCTGCTGTGCATTTTTGAGTGAGATTCAGACCAAGGCAGCATGAGCACCAAGCTCCTATTTTACCCCCTTGTCTGCAGGTGCTACTCCTCAATGCTTGGGGTATAGTCGGTTTCCCCATATATCCAACATGAAGCCTTGTCCCATGCTTTTAAAACCCCACTGTAATGGCCCTGCATTCCAGCTGTTTCTTTAACAACAGGTGTTAAAATTAAAGAACTCCGAAACCCTCATCATTATTTGTGCCATGAGGGAGCTACAAGAAGACCAGGTAAGGGCGGTGTTGCAGAGATGGTCCTTTTGATGTACATCTTTACAACACTTAATGTAGTACCAGGGCTTGCTTTTGAGGGCAGGTGCCTTCAGTGATTTAGACACAGCAGTTATTAGATTGTCCTGGATTATAAACCTTTATTTTTAGTGCTACACATCTGTGCTGCATCATGTTAGGTTATATCATCTTCTCTGCAAAAGGCAATTATGAATGCAGCCTCTTGTTGCTTCTGAAAGAGCTAGGCTTTCTAATTTTTGGGGGCAAATAAAAGGAATGGCCTTCTCAAAAGAAAGTCTGAAGGAATGTGTGCATGGTTTGGCACTAACTGAATAGCCTAAAGCTTTTCATATTGATTTAGCAGTTAATATATTCACTCATTGTAACAGCTGTGTCAAACTTCCTGATCAAATGGATTTGTGAGGAAGGGATGATTTGTTAAGAATGGATCATTTTTGGAGGGGGAAAAATGTTAATGGAAAACATTTCCCTGCTGAGGGATAGAACACTGAGCAGACCTCAGTGAGGCAATTAGGTAAGGGGAGGTTCAAGCCTGGTATTGCTAGATCCTACAGCCAGAGTTTGTGTTGCTCTCTGCCATGAGCAAGCTGCTGAAAGTCCTGCTGTGCTCTCTGGCTAAATGCATACTCAGTTAGCTTCATTGCTTTATGTATTCATGGAAATCTAGTTTATTTGTTGGCTCTCGCTATGACTTCTGTTATTTTTCTTAGGGTTCACAATCACAGAATGGCTGAGGCTGGCAGAGACCTCTGGGTCTATCTGTTCCTGCTCCTGCCCCAGTAGAGATGCTCAGTAATGTGCCTAGGATGGGGTCCTGATGGGTTTGAATATCTCCAAGCAGGAGACTCCACAAACCCTCTGGTCCTTTTACCAGAGTTCTGTCACTCGTGCAGAACAAGAGTAGTGATTCCTGATGTTCAAAGGGAATCTCCTGTGCTTTGGTCATAGAATCATCATAGAATGGCCTGGATTTGTGCCTTTTGTCTCTTGTTCTGGCACTAGGCAGATGAGCCTGGCTCTGTCCTCTTTGTACCTTCCTTTTGGGTATTTGTATACGTTGATCAGGTCCCTTCTGAGCCTTCTCCAGGCTTGAGTGCTGTCAACTCTCTTTGCCATTACTCTTAGGAGAGATGCTCCACTACCTTCATATTGTTGGCTCTCTCCAGTATGGCCGTATCTGTTGTACCAGAGAACCCAGAACTGGATTTTGACAGCATTTTAGCCTGTGACTTGCTAGTCTCTCATATTGCTTCATGTAGATGTGGTGTGAGCACTCTTCCAGTCCTCTGGAGCTATAATGATGTATCAAGATATGCTAGAAATGCCCACTAATGTTTTGCAAATGGCTTGTAATTTTGCCAAGTGACCAAACCATCAAGAAGGTTTCACTGGGAGCAAGTGTGGGTTGCTTATGCTCCTTAGCATTGAGTAAAACATGATGCTAACAGCTTGGTTTACTACCTGTGGATCTTATCTTGCTCTAAGCCTTTGTCATGATTGTGCCTGCAATTGCAAATCCAGAGGGTATGAACGTGCTTTTAATTGAATACCTGGTCCAGGAAATCCCTTAAAATCTCTCCTGATCATAAGTTGGGATAGTGACTGATTCTTAATGGAAGCTACAGTTTCTTTGAGCTTATGTGCTCAGCTTTCCTGCTATAACCAAGAGATGTATGCAAGGTTTTTGTCTCTCTACTTTAAGATGTGATTATAGATGTTACCTAAGGTTTCAGAGAGAAAATGCCAACTGTTTTTTTTTTTTTTTTTTCCCCAAAGAGAGTGCAGTCAGCCACTCATGAACGTGTAGTGTGTGCTTGCTTCCAGATGGCTGTCTATTCAGTTCACAGATTTCACTTGAGCACTCTTGCACAGCAGTGGGTTGCCTGACAAGATCTGCCCTTGAGTAGGGACACCTCTTGAGGTTACACCTGTGCAGAGATTCCTTAAACTTTACTGAGACACTCCTTGCTAATGCAGATCTTTGGTAGGTGTCTGATAGTCTGTTAATTTTGTGAGACTTGCTAAGATGCAAGATGTAACATCTAACCCTTTAGATGGAAACCACTGACCAAGTCTGGGACTGGGAGTGGATTCAGCCTCATGTAGGCTTCTTCTCTCCACAGTTCAAGGAGTTTTGGAAGCAAGGGGTCCACTCAACCTCATGATGCAACAGGAGGATCTCCTGGATGAACGTGTCTAACCCTACCCTCTATGCAGTAAATATTCAAGCATACTTGCCCATTTCAAATCTTGTTACGTTGCTGGCTTTTTATGATAAAGCTTTTTTAAATTACTGTATTACATCAATAGGTATGTTGCTGCTTCTCTCATGAATGAAGTGTATAATTCCACCTGTGACAGACCAAGAACAGTGACCCAGGAGAGGCTGGTGCTGTATCAGCATCACTTGGTCAGTTCATGTTTTTAGAAAGTCTGTGAGAGGAAAATGTAAAGCAGTTCCAAAACACCTCTAAAACACTCTTCTTATTAATATGCTTACTAGTGTAGTGAATATTGGCTTCATTTTGATATGCCCTTCTGCTATGACGTTGGCCACTTCACCATCAAGGGAGAACAAACAATTGGTGAGGATGTAAGTAGGGTCTGCACAAGGGTTTGAATTCCAAGTTGTATTTAAATTGCAGCCAGAGAGCATGGAAACGGTCAGAGCTCTTCATTTGCTCACCCTTGGTCATCTAGCACTTAGCAGCATTGCTAAGGCATAGAAATGCAGGGATGTGGTACCCATGCTAACAGTTGGTGCTCTCAGATTGATAATCTAAGTGTGCCAAAATGACATGTCTTTATTTGAGGCTGGCTCTGCAGTTTCTCCCAGTGAAGTAATCACATCACTTCTAATGTAGTCATTTGATGCTGCAGTGTCATTTCTACGAGTGCAGGAAGACAATACTTCAAGAAAAAATACGAGTGTGGTTCCCTCATGTTCAGACTATGTGAAGGTGTATCCACTACTTAATTTATTGAGTACTCAAGGGCACCTGGCAGGATAGATGTTCCAATCCCAGCCCATCTGAAATAACAAGCCAAGAGAAGTCTCTGCTACTGATACCAAGTGTCAGGAATGAAAAAAAGCCTTTAGGAAAGAAAGCATTCCTGAATGTAGGCAATATGCCAGCTTTTAACCCTATGGAGAAACTTAATTTGGTTTTTAATCAACCGTTCTTGCAGAAAGTTAGGAAGGAGGATATCAGGCTGAACCCTGGTGCTTGTTATGAGCTGAAGGACGGGGCTGCAATAAAACAATCTGTGCAAATGCCTTGGGAGTGAAAGCACAGTATACTTGTAGCACCTTTCTCTTTAGCACAGAAAGGCCAAGAAATTAAAGGAGGAGGATATTTAGCACAGCTCTGGAGCTCAAAGCTCAGATGCAAAAAATAACCCATACAAGGAAAGAGTTTGGGCTGATGGCTTATTGGTGCTGGCAGAAAGCCAGGCAGGCATGACTTCTAAATTGGAGTGAGCTCTGAGATGAGCTCCTCAGCAGGAGCAGTGCAGAAAGGCAAATGGAACCATGGGGTCAACAGGCTGCAGCTCTAGCAGGAGCACATCTCCTTTGTAGGTGCTGAAAAACCAAGACACAGAGGAAGCTCTGACTGCATTGGAAGGTGAAATTATGGCTTGCAGATGGTGGGGAAAGAAGTGCAGTACCCAGAGTCTGACCTGCCTGCTGCACAGGAGATGAGCATTTATAAGCAGTGCACTAAAATAGGATGGAGAAAAAGGTAGCCAACTCCTTGAGAATGCTCTAAACCTGTTATCAGCTATATATTAAGGCCAAGGGGCAGTAGCAAATGGCAATAAGCTGCTTGCTCTGTGATGGATTATAGGGGCTGATTTCAAGACATTTTAGGAGGCAGAGCAGTGTTATGACTAATGAGACTACAGACCTGGAGTGCTCTGAGTAGCGAAACCAGCACAAACCAAAATAGAATCATAGAACCATTAAGGTTGGAAAAGACCTCTAATCTCATCTAATCCTGTAAGATCATAGCATCACAGAATGGCCTGGGTTGCAAAGGAGCATAGTGCTCATCCAATTCCAACCCCCTGCTATGTGCAGGGTCGCCAACCAGCAGACCAGGCTGCCCAGAGCCACATCCAGCCTGGTCTTTCTGGCTCCTTTCCACCTGGAAGATGATTCTGGGCTGGACAATTCATACATTTGCCCACCCTGGCGCATGAGGAACTGAGGCTTCTTCTAGTAGGCAGCAAATAGGTGGCTGCCCAACCTGATGGGACCAATTGAGAGATCATCTGTAAGGATGAAGCAATTTGACTTCCCAGTTGGAACTGCAAAGGGGCACCAAATGGAGGGCAAGAATGAGTCCCTGCTACAAGGCAGGGTATGCAGGCCTTGCTGTGGCCCCAAGCAGCAATAAGGCAGAAGTGGTTAACTAGTGACAAGCAGCACGGGGGATTTTTCCTTCCTTGCTTAAGAAGGGAAGTAGGGGATATGGATAGCAGGAGGAAAAGTGAATCAATCTGACTGCAGCAGAGCTGTGGAATAATTAAGGAATAATGTGCAGTGACCTGGTTAGTGGATTGTTTACTGCATGAATGCATGGATTTAGCTTAATTGGGAGCTCTAGGGGGAAAACCCTGAAGAACCAGGAAGAGAAAATAATGACTGAGAAAATTCTTGTCTTTTGTTAAAACTTGAAGCTTGTTGAGAGGAGGAGACAAAGTTTGAGGCACAGTTAATGTGGCAAGAGAGGAAGATGTTGCATAGAAAGAGGGGAAGTGGTAAGCCCTGCCATCCCTTGCACTGTGGGTCCTCCTGATGGGACCCACATCACTCTGCACAGGGAGGGACTCTGCAGGGTGTTTGCAGGATAACTTGCGCTAATCTACAAGCTTCTCACTGATTTTTTTTTTTGAGGCTTCCCAAGACTACTGCTCTGGTATGGCTGGAATTGCAAAATGGCAGGAATGGGCAAATCTGGATGCATGGAAGCATTAGGAGAAATTTCAGCTCAGAAGTGATAAAGACTTGGAGCCTGAAACCTCCTGGGAGGATGTTTGAGGAGATGGGAGGGGATTAGAGATGGAGTTGAGTCTACGAAGTTTTCCTTCACTTTTTCTCTTTTTGTATGAGAGAGGATGCATAAGAAAAATAAAGAATAAAAGAGTGATTTGATCATGAAAATTCAGTGCTTTTCCAAAAGATACTGTTGGGACTAGATTACGCAGGAGGAAGCTACGGGGAAATAATTATCTTGGATATTTAATTAATGAAGTGGGTGGGTCTGTGCAGCCTGCAGCTGTCTTGGTAGAGTAAAGAAATGCTTGGAGCTAGGAAGAGTGAAACTTTGCTCCTTGGAGGGAAGGGAGGATTTCTGTGCATCATATTGCTTGAGTATAGGTAGGGTCTGGGGATGTTTTAAGTTTTGGGTATGAATCTGCAGACGTGGGAAAGTGATTAAAGAAGATTTTTCTTCCTATAAATCCCATGTGTTACTATGAGAGGGTTGGTAGGCTCGAGGCAAGGCTGGTGGCTGGGTGTGCTGAGATGGGCATGAAAGGATGGGAGGAGGTGGTGCAATAAGCATTTCTGGCTCCTTGCTTTTCCTTCTGTTGCTTTTTTTTTCTTTTTTTTTGACTTGATACTTTAATAAGTTCTGCAACATGAAGATGTGCTGCAACATGGGCTATGCAAGCAAACCCGTACTTTTTTGGGCTGTCTAATAGAGAAGTGCTTTTCAGAGCAAAGCTGGAGTCTCCACTTGTATTAGATTATGTGTAATCATAAAGGCTTTTTCCTTAAGTACCTTTCTGGTGGTCCTTTGTGGTTGAAGTGAAAATCATTAACTGGGTCTTTGTGAGGCTTTTCTAAGGCTTCAGCATCTCTTACTGCTCTGGAGATGGAAAAAGAAAGCAAATGCTCCAGCTTCTCTTTCCTGCTGTGCTAACAAGCATCTGCAAACATGAATGCGTAGAACAGGCAGCATGCAGCTATTGCAGCCCTATGTATGAGCAGACAGACATGCTATTAAACTGCAGCTGAACAACTCGTCGTACATCTGCAAAGCCTCACTTGCTGCCTATGTGTAAATGTGCTCAGTTTGCAATGGGAATGGCAGTGCCACCCGTGCAAGCTACAAGAAGTGGGAATTGCATGGAGTGAAGTTCCCTGGCTTTGTGACCTGCAGCAATGCATGTGGGTGGCTTTAGAATCGTTGAGATTGGAAAAGACCTTCAACATCATCATCCCCAACTCCATGTCCCTGAGTGCCACGTCTGTGGTTCTTCTTCAGTGGCCCTGGTGGTGATGATGGGTGGCAGCTCACTGAGCTGCAGTGATCTGCTTGTGCCTCATCTTCAACCTCTGTGCAGGGGGAGCTTCGAGTCCACTGATTTCTGAGGCATGGGTAGGTTATCACGTATAAAAAGCAGTTTGAGCTTGCAGGGCTGTGAAACAAAATAGTGTGTTTTATTTTGTTGAATGCAATGTGACTTCAAGGCCATTGAGAACTTCCTGGTTATGGGACCTGGGCCCAGGCAGCAGTGCCATGCAGTGTGCTTGACTGCCTGCTGACTGTGGTTGGGATGAATCTGGGTCCTGCAAGCACCGTGCTGCTCCTTGTGCCTAAATTCAACTGCTTGGAAATGAAACGTGAAGGATTATGTATCCCCCCTATGGAAGGTGGTGGCATCTCTCTTGATGGTAAGATCCATATGGGCACCTTTCCCATGTGCTATTGTCCCCAGCCTGGCTGGCCCCTCTGCCTCTTCTCTCTCACAAGCAGAGAAATGATATGGTAATTCTCCCTGTGTTGGAAAGACTAAAGAGCAGATGTTGTTGTTGCTATGAAATCAGTTTGTTGATGGAAAAAGAAGTGTGTGGCTGCATGTTGTGACTGGGCCTGGTAATAGGGTGTGATTACTTCTTGCAGCATCAACAGAAGCGCTTAATGAAAGAGCCTGCAAAATGACTGCTAAAACATTTGCTGCTGCTGCCTCCTTGCACTGCTGAGAATGTAGCAATGTCAGAAGGGATTTGCTGGTGAGGCATAGATTGCATTGCAAAGAAGAGGGTTGCAATGGCAGTAAGGGTGTTGCCATCCTGGAAGTGAAGGGAGATCCACTTCTCCGAGGTTGTGCAACGGGAATGCTGCTACATTTCCATCTGTTTTGTCACCAGAACAGGAATTGGAAAGTAAAAACTTCAACCATGGATTTTCTTCTAGTTTTCTGTCATGAATGATTTGTGTCTATTTTAGATCGTGTTCACTGCTTAAACTTAATCAGTAGTGAAAAGGTTGTGAAGATTTTTTTAATTCGTCACCATGACAAGCTGGAGAAGAGGAGCAAGCTTGGCTGCAGCAGGGGAAGGTAAGAAGGGATAGGGAATTCCTTGCTGGTGTTGTGATTACTCAGTGCTTGGTTTAAAGCAGTCCTCAGCCAGCCCAGCATGGGAAGCTCCTCACTGGTGGCTGCAAATGAAGATGATGACTAATTGCTGGTGGAAAGATCTCTGCTTTTTCATGTGTCATTGGCTTTGCTGGGAGCACCATTAATGCTCTGCTGCTAGCCCCACTCCAATGGTTGCACCAACTGCAACAGCTCTTCTCTCATCACAACTCCATTTTCCACATATTCTAGGGTGATGACAACCTGGTTTCATGCTTGCAACTCTACCAAAAAGCCAGCATGAGGCTGTTGTGCAGCTCTGTGCACCAGCCCATGCTGTTGCGTCAATATCCACGAGCTATTCCTGGCCCTATGGATGTCATTCGTCCTGGCTGACATCAGCGATGGGTGGCAAGTGCTCGGTCTCCTAAGGCTCTCCCTGGAGGTACATCCAGTGACTCACGCTCTCCCAAAATAAGTCCTCGCCAGGTGCCTGCAGGCAGTGATTCATTTCACTTCCCCTCATCATCTGCCTTCAGGAGAGCTGACGCGACAGGCTCAGCCCAGGCGTCAAACTTCCCATGGCTGGAGAGAGAGGAGATGAATTTTGCTCTCCCTACTGTCAAGGATGCAGTGGTTGTCTGCTGTGTATTCACTAGTGAAGGCTTTTTTTTTTTTTTTTTTTTTTTTTTTTAATTAAAATTTTTAGGCGAAATGCTGGGTTTCTAGGGCCAGCTTGGTGAAGATATCTGAGCCATGCATTGCACTGAAAGGAGGTTGTCTCCATTAGAACTGTCTTGTTTATTCTCAAAGCACTTCTAGCTTTCCTATATGCTTCTGCACTGTCCCAAGTGCACTTGGCCTTGTTAGGATTGATCCAGCTTTTTTGTGCGGTGTAGAATGATGAGAGCCCATACACTTCTAGCCTAGAGAAGAGAAGGCTGCAGGATGACCTCAGTGCAACCTTTCAGTACCTAAAGGGAGCCTACAAACAGGAGGGAAGCCAACTCTTGGAAAGGGTAGATAACAGCAGGACAAGGGGAAATGGTTTGAAGTTGAGGGAGGGCAGATTTCAGTTGGATGGGAGGGGGAAGTTGTTTGCTGTGAGAGTGGTGAGGTGCTGGAACAGCTGCCCAGAGAGGCTGTGGATGCCCCGTCCATCCCTGGAGGTGTTCAAGGCCAGGTTGGATGGGGCCCTGGGCAGCCTGGGCTGCTGTGAAATGTGGAGGTTGGTGGCCCTGCCTGTGGTGGGGGGTTGGAGCTTCGTGATCCTTGAGGTCCCTTCCAACCCGGGCCATTCTGTGTATGACATTCTGGATGCTGTCCATCAAACCCAAGCCAAGCTGAACAGAATTTGCTCACACTGTGTTTTATCTGTAATCAGCACTGCCATGTTTTCAATGGACTAATCTTTAAGGGAAAAATCAATCACTTAATTTCACACAAAGACTATGGTTTTCCAGGTAAGTGATGACAGAAAGCATAAGAACTTGTTTGGTCTCTCAACTCCAACTCCTTAAAATCCGAACTGCTTTACCTTACTCATGCTGTATTACCGTAGTTGGGCAGCAAGTTGAACTGCTATTGAATTTCTTCCCATGACAGCACTGGGGAAGAGTTTTCCTTTGTTGATGTGTTGCCTTGTCTTTTTAGTTTTGCTCAGATAGGCAGTGAGAGTTGAGCCTTTCATTTGTTTTAGATAGGTTTGGGACTTTGGTATTGAGTTGACATTGCCTGGTGGTTACGGTGCATGTAAAACCAGGGGTCAATTCCTGTTGACTTTGACTAGCACCAGTTGAACAACTAAGCACATACAGGAAACATCTTTGTCTGCAGAAACATTTTAAGAGACCTGTGAAAAGCTGCAGAAAAGTAACCTCTTTGCTTAATAATGCAGTAGTTTTAAATAAGACATCAAGCTCTGTTTTTCTCCAAGTGGCAGATTTACACTCCTACATCCCTGTGTGCAAAAAAGCAATTGTGTGCCCAAACCAGATAATAAAATACTTAAATTGCCTGGCTGCCTTGCCAGTGCTTTTTTTTTTTTTTTTAAAGGCCATATTTAGATTAGTAGGAAATCTACCAGTGAATATATATATATTTCTCTTATGAAACCTGTATATAAATATAGTACTAGAGCCCTGCACTTTTAGCAGCCAGTGGGAGCCAACTCCATTTCGGTCACAAGTGGCTCCATGTAAAGTTACAGGTGCCTTCCTCTTCCCTTTCAAGCAGGCTTAATGTTTCCTGGCACTGGTGTGTGATGGATGCTCCACGTGTCAAGCTGTGTAGGAAACCCAGAGAAGCAGTGCATTTTATTCCTATCCATCTGCGTGCTTCTTCCCTTTCTGTTGCTGTTTGTTTCATTTTTTACATAGATCTGTGTCGTTTGGTGGTGTTTTTTTTTTCTTTCCCCTCATTATTGAAGGAATCATCCAACAAAGAGCAGAACATACTCAAATAGCCTCGAAGAACCAGCATTTGAATTTTAGTCACAGAGAAGACATTACTTGGCTGCTCTGTCTGTTTGTCATTATATGGAACACACCCTGACACATCTGTAAAGCTGTGGAAGTCCATCTGGTCGTAGTTGTTTTTTTTCCTATATCAGTCTCTGGTTGTAGGTCTTTATTATGTTCTTTTAAGACAATTGCAGTGCAAGTACCTGAGGCAGGAGAAGGTGAATCTATGGGTGCATCTTCCTTGTAAGCATCTTCCTTGTAATTTTCAGTAGGGAGCATTTAATTCATCAAGGAGGCAGAAAGATGATGATAAAAGAACTCCTCCCCATTGCACTTCCTAGGCAAAAGTTGAACCTCTCTGACCACAGAACCCCTTGAGATGGGATCTTAACCTGCATGCGTGCAATGTGAGGGAAAGGAAGAGCTGTGGGCCTGTAGAGATGGTTTGCATTTTGAGTTTGCATTTATCTGTGATAAATAAGCAGAGCTGTAAGGGCCAGCCCTATGGATGGGCAGTAGGTGAGAGCCTGTCCATTGACACTGAGAGGTTGTGCTTGCTGTGAGCAGTGAGAAGATGGTTGGTTTTACTGTAAATTCCATGTGTATTCCTTTGTATTCACACATTAGCTGTTGCACGTGGTGTTTTACAACTTAGAAGAGGGTTGTTGAATAAAGTAAGAGCCATATTGGCCATGTTAACAGCTATCAAGCAGAACTCATTATGAGTTTCTATGAAAAATTTATTGCTCCTTTTCATTTTTCAAAATGCTTTAGTCTTTCACCAGTAATCAAAGAACACTAAGGCTTTCATTGCACAGAATTTGGAAAAGCACTGTTGCATTTCTATTAAACAGGTGCATCTGCTGACAGTGTTGGGGGTGGAGTGGAAGCGTCCACATATGTCTGCATAAATGCACAGTAAATAGGAAGATTACAGTTATCTTAGATGTTGATTTGTGATATAATCCTTTGATAGGATGTGAAAAACTCTGTAAAAAGACTTGAAATAGCAGTGTAATGTGTCATTTAGCGCTCCAGCAACATTTGGTAATTTATCTCATACTCTTTCTCTCTAGGTTCACTATGGCTTGTGATAAAACAGGAATGAAACCCTTAAAGGTCCCATTTTCTTCATCATTGTTGAGTAAGCTGCTGGATATTACTTGCACTCTTTGCGTATTTCCATGAACAGTTTTCAGCTTGTAAGAACCCTTTGGCAGACGTTGGGTGCTGAAGGGCTGGCTGCAGCTTCCAACCTGTTGCCCAGGACCATCTCTGCTCTTGCAGTGAAATACACCTGTGGCAGTTCTTTGGCATTGATTCTGACTGTGTCAAGTTGGCTGTGTTACTGAGCCTCTCTAACAACCCCAAAACAGGTTGGATGGTGGCTTTTTGGAAATAGCCTTGGGGATTGTTGGAAATGCTGACACATGGTCTTGCGAGACTGTGAAAGTCACGATGGGATGATATTGCTTCTGCTCCTCTTGTGACTTCCCTCCTCAAAAGGGCTCTCAGGTGCTGTCCTTGCCCACATGCACGTGTGTCTCTTGGTGCAGGATCTGCATCATTCCCCTTCACATGTTTTTGTCATGTTTTCCCTTCCCTGAACAGAAGTGGAGCCATTCCTTGTGCCAAGTGTATGGAGAGAAAGCTGTCCCTTCTGCTCCTGGTAATGGGCTCAGGTGGTTCCCCAGTGCTGGGGAGAAAGGGCTGCTGTACTCTGCATGTCCACTGTGGTGCAGAAATTGCTTTTTAATGAACAAAGGAGAAGGAAAATGAGAATCTGTTCTTTTTTTGACATTTGAAGACAGTGAGTTAGGGATCCCAGAAAGAACCCAGTAGAGGTAGAGAAAATGGCATAATGTGGCTGGGATTGCTCATAAATACTGCTGGAGCTTGGCAGAGGGCTAGGACCAAGTGCTCAGCTTGATCTTTCAACCTCTTTCCTGCTCTTCAGTGAAAAAATAGTTAAATGTTAGGAAATTAAGGAGAATATTATGAGATATAACATCACATTGCTGCCTCATTCCAACTTCCTGGTTCGATTCTTACTTGGGATGATGGGAGACCAAGTCAGCTGTGACTGTGAGATGCTTGTATCATTATAACACAGTAATTAACCAGGTGGATGCCATAGAGCTGGGACCTGGATCACCTTTTTCTCCTCTTTCCTACTCCTGCTCACTTCCCAGGTTTCAGCTTTTCCGTGGGCCACCTGGCTTTGGATCTTAGGATGCAGACCTAAAAGAACACTGACTTCCAGCATTTTTGTGGGGTTGCTTTTTATAGCATCTCACTTACAGGTGAGGTTCATGCAGTTTGGCACGTCGCTCCTCAAAACTTGATTCCTCAAAAAAGTACATGGTAAAACTGGAAGGAAAACCCAATTCTCTGGAATCATTGACCCTTTCTTAATCCTTCCCAAACACATTTTAAAAATGAATAAATCACTACTTTTTAAGTCTGAGGCAGGGATTATTATTATTATTTTCTTACTAATTAATCTTCAGGAATATTTACCTCTATCCTTTGTCTTTCTACTCTCTCTCTCCTTGCTGCTACCTCTGGCATTCTTTGTTTAAACAGTGTAGGGACCTCCCAGCTCCCCCCAGAGCTTGCATTTCACTGAGCAGCACGTATGAGATGAACACTGGTGAATCCCCCTGGGAGCCAAATCTCACAGCATCCCCTGGCACTGAGGAGTGCTGACAGAGCAGCAAAGACACAGCAGTGACAGAAAGCCGTGTGTGTGGTGGTGCAGCCTGATGGATCGTTACCTCTGACACTCCATATAACACTTCTCAAACTTCATCCCTCTCAGACTTTCAGCAATTCTACTATGCTTGCTAGGGAAAACAAACAAATGAACAGCAAAAACAACGACAAATGTAAAAGAAACACAACAAAATATCTAGAGGATGCTAAAAATGATTTAGTTTTCATTTTAAATAGTATCAGCATTCCTTTATCCCAGTGATCAGTATATTGTATTTGTGTGGTCCACGGAACCTAAAGCGTTGTTGGGCAACAAGCTGAGCACTGTCAGAGTCCAGCAACACATCTGCCAGTGATTCAACACTGAGCTTGGTAGTGGCTGTTGTTTGTTTGTTTGGTCATATGAAGGGGTCTGCTCACATTTGTGTGTGTTTCACTGTGTTTCTGCCTTGGAGGAGATGGCTGGAGAGCTCTGCCTCACCTCTATGCCCTCTTTCTGATAGTGTTTTTTACTGGTGTCATGAACCCATCCTATGACCAGGTTGAGGAGCCAGAAGCAAAGCTCCATCCCCTCCAGAGCAGAAAACCTTTTCTCTGTTCTCTTTAGTGCTGGACCTATGCCTCCCTTGAAGGGCTCTGCTTGGATACAGCAGAATCTGGCCTAGGGGCTGCCTTGCTAGTTTTCTTTGTGAACAGATTCGAATACCCAAACAGTGGGCTGAGAGCCAGGAGCCTTCAAAGATATGGCAACAGCTGCCTGGACTTTGAATTAGACAGCAAAAGTATTTTTCAATATCTGTAGGTTAGGCTGAGGCACTCTTCTCCTACAACCTGAACTCAATATGTGGAACTGCTCTGCGTATTTCTTGCTCCAGATGCTCTGTAACCACATGGGCATCTGCTTGTGAAAGTAGTTCACGTGCCTACAAAATAGATATGGTTTCGGCAATTGAAGCTTAAGAAAAAAACATCCAGCAGAACTTATGAAAATATGTTTATGAGGAAGGTAAAATCCACAGCATCCCTTTAATGTTAACAAACAATATTGTAGCTCTGTGTACTTATTGGTGTGCAGGGTTACTGCGACCATAAAGCCATGTTTCCCTAAGTGTGACTGAAAATTATGACAGTGTCAGATTTGGAGAGAATGTTTTCCTTGTTGAAGGAACAGATTTTTTTTTGTTTGTTTTTAGAAGGAAAATTGGACATTGCTGGTTAGCTTTGCATTCGTCTGCTGTTATGGCTGTGTTATACACAGCCAGTTATACTCTGTCCAGGGGTGTCATGGTGGATCTGGTCTGTGCTTGCTGTTCCTCCTTCCTTTCCCACTCACCTGGCTTCTGTCAGCAGCCTTTTCATTGCTCCTATTGTAAACATCCCTAGTTAGGCTGTTGGAGAACAGATGAAATGCCCTTGTGGCATTTCAAGCAGAGATTAAAATCTTCCCTTGACGATCCCACTCAGTGCTGCCCTGCCAGCTACTGAAATGCCCTTTTCTGTGCTGCTTGCAGCACTCTGGATGTGATTTCACAGGGTCTATTCTCACTTTTTTCAGCATAATCCCTCAGATTGTGGGCAGGAAGATGAATGGTGCTTTCCAGGTCTGTTAAGGCTCAGCTGCTGTTTGCTCTTGCAATGTAAGAGCTAAAGGCTGTGCTTGGGGTGATGGGCAAAAGCAGATATAAGGTTCCCTTGGGCACTGTTGGACCAAAGGCAGTGATGGTCCAGACCAAGGTTAAAAGGCTGCTCTGTGCTCCTGCCCAGGTCTGCATGCTGTACCCGTGTGGATGGGCTCTGTCTGAGGTTGCTGTCCCTGGAACCTGCAGCATCTTGCACTGCTTTAGAGATGAGATACCTCAAAGAAAATTGCTAGAAGCCATGTTTTCTGTTGGGAGAACCCCTGCAGTGTGTCCAGGCTTTCTCCTCGTTTGTGCTGCTTTTAGTGTCTCACCTAGTTCAAAAACTTCCCATTCCCTAACCTTACTACAGAATAAAGGGAAACATTTTGTAAAGTCATTTCTGAATTTCCAAACCTTTTATCTTGCATTCAACTGAGCTGTTAAACTTTCAGATGAGAGGAAACTGAAAGCAGGCATTACGCATGCCAATAAAAAATAGGACACACTTCAAAGAGGAAGGGAATTTACCTTCAGATACTGGAGGAATTCCTCTGGAAATTGGAATATTGTTAGATGTTTGAAGTTTCCTTCACCTGGAGGTGTCTGCCCATGTGCAGACCAAACTGAATGATGTAGTATTGCATTTGGTGATCACATCTCAGAGAAGTCCTCCAAGGATGATTGGCTTCATCTTCAGACCCCTCTGCAGTGCTAAGGATGGTTGTCTTGGCAGCAGCACCCACATTTGCCTTGTCCTCAGTCTTGTTTTGGAGGTGCCAACAGATGAGAGCTGCTACCTTGGGCTGATTTGTCCATCAGCATCTGGTGGAAGTGGAATTCCTTCCTCATAAATCAGAAGGAGAGTGAGATCTGTCCCAAAATTCCTGCCTCTGTGCCCCCAGATTTCCAAATCAGCAGGCAGGACTGCACTAACCTCCCAGCAAAGGAAAACACTTAGAACAGACCTAAATTCATGAATTCCTGAGCCAACTACTGCATTTGACATCTTAAAGTTTGTGTGTTTTTTTTTAAAAAGATCCCTTTCCCTAACTTTGTATTTTGACTCCTCATATCAGGAGGACTCACATTTCACAGACTAAGTAAGCTGCTGAATCAGAGGGAGGAACTGCTGAGTTACCAGATCACTACCAGTCCATTTGGAAATGTCTGCAGAAAAAATATACTTGCAATCTTATTTAGTGACCTTTTGTTGTAGTGGCTGTCTGAGACCAAATGCAGGGCATGTGCATCATTCCTTGGGACTGTAACCATTACTCATAAAGTCACTGACAAGTATTTTTTTTTTTATAATAGAAATCATGTTAATGTGTGCTTTTGGCCACTGTAACTTCGTATCATTAATTTACAGAAAACACATTGAACTGCAAGGGAAGATTTGAGTTGTGGAGGAATGTATTGTATATGATCTTTGCCTGCTGAAAGCTTTTGTCATTAGGAAGTGAAAGAGAGCAATAGCCAGCTGCAAACAGCAACGATCTGGAGCTCGTTCAGAGCTGTGAGCTGCTGTTGCAGTCACTCATGTTGCTTGGGGATGAAAATTCCAACTCAGAGACTGTGAACTCTGTGTTCTCAGTAAGGAAAGGAAAGAGTGTTAGTAGCAATGTGTAGGAATTAAGCAGCGTTTGCTTCAGTCTGCAGCTCATTCTCTACGACTCTCTAAGTATAACTTTAAGAGAGATTATGCTTTTAAGTGAAGTTCTGTCTTTGGGGCATCTTTTTCCCTAAGTTCTCGGTGAATCCTGTCTTAGTGAAACATTGCTGAAGATAAAACCAATTTACAGAGGAGAAAAGATTTCCATTTAAGAGCTGGAGAATCCTGTTTGGAGGCAGGTAATCTTCTCTAAAGCTTCCTGAAACCAATGGGATCACTTGAGCCAGTTACTTACCAGAGAACACACAAGTTGTCTTGAAGCAGACAAATCGATGGCTATCAAGAATGCTAAAGCTGCAAGAAATCCCACTGTTTCCCTCTGTTTCCCAAAGCTGGCTCCCTTGCATTCTCCAGTAGGGCATTCTGTAGTGCTGAAACATTGTGATGTTATCTGGAAGCTCCACTGGAAGGTATTTGAGAGCTGTGGTTTACCCCAAGCTGCTGGCAGGCCTTGGGTGGCCAGAGTGCTTCCAGGAGCAGCTGTGGCTGCTCCTTGCCACGAAGAGCAGAGCCAGCGAGCATGTCGTTTCTAGTGCTTTCATAGAATCACAGAATAGATTAGTTGGAAGGGATTTCAAAGCCCCAGCCATGGGCTGGATGCTCCCCACCACCTCTGACTGCCCAGGGCCCATCCGTGGCCTCGGGAACCTCTGGGGATGGGACACCCACAGCTCCAGGTGAAAATACCAAGACCTCACTGCCCTCTAAGTAAAGAATTTCCCCCTAACATCTGAATTAAATCTCTCTTCTTTTAGTTTAAAACTGTTCCCTCTTGTCCTATCACTATCAGACCATGTAAAAAGTCAATTTCCATCTTGCAATGTTTGAGCTTCTTTTGAATCCTTTGATAATTTTCTAGGGGATCACGAAGTAGTTTCTGAAATAACTTGCCCAGGAAATCATCTCCAGCAGTTGGAAGTGTTGCCTGCTTGGACTTCAGCAGCCCATTAAGATGATCCTAGGGACAAACACAAGTCTATTTGGGTGAGATTTGACAGCTTCATCGTGCTGCAGCTATAAGGATGGAGGAACTTGAAGAGTTTTATCCCCTTGATGCTGTATTGCTGTTTGCTTGGTGCTGGCCTAATTGTTGCTTGCTTGTGTGTGGGATGTGAGTGAATTGTGATAAAAGCTGAAACTTGAAAACGGAGGGAAGTGTGTTTGCTCAGATCAGGTGCATTATGTCGTCTGTTCTCTCCCTCACTTCCTGAAAGGAAGAAAATCACCAGGCTGCCATGCTTGGATACGCTTGAAATTAGCTGCTGTCATCCTTTTCTCCTGCTCAACATCTCTGTGAATTTATTTTGCCAGCCTCTCAGCTCCCTGAGCAGAAAGTCCTTTTAATCCATACGCAGCACATTTCTAATTGCTCCTATTTCTTTATTTCTTTATTTATTTTTTGGCAGGGATTTCTTGGAATATCCTTAAAGTTAGCATTCAGGCTATTTATTTCATTTTCTGGGATGCTGAGTTAATTTCATCAGAATTTCTTAGGTGTCAAAATCCTGTTTTTAAATAAGTCCAAAGAACCCTCCCACTTTTATGTCTTGCAGCACTCTTTTGAAATGTAATTAAATCTTAAAGAGTTCGTAACTTAAGAGCCAATAAAGAAGTCATCGTCCTTTCTTTTTAATGACTGCTGGAGAAGTGTCTCTTGTCTTTCCAAGGCTGTGAGGAAGTAGCTGCAGTACTGCCAGATAACTGATTTCCCAGTTTAGTATTAATTTTTCACTTAAATCACTTAAATGACTTCTCACATTAATAATGAGTGCTGCCATCAAATGACCTTGCTGTGCTGTACTAAGCCATCTTTTCTGTTTGGATAATGTATCAGATAGCTGCTATGTGTGTCTCCTGTGGGTTGCCTCCAAAAGCTCAAGTTTACACTACTGTAAGAAAACAAGAGCTGGAAGGAGTAAGCCTTCCTTGGGGGATGTTTCCCTAACCTCACTATTCCAAAAATTGTGCAGATGTAGAATGTTCATGCAGAGGCTTTCTTGTTTGTTTTTCAAGATGCTCAGCTCCTTTAGAAAGTTTCAGATTTCCCATTTGGAATGGGATGGAGAAGGCTTGCTTCATGGTTCTCCCAGTGGCTGAAGTAACCCTTCCTTCTGTTTCTGCTGACCCCCTGCAGGGTCTGAAGTGTTGGGTTTTGATCGTGTTTAGTTTAAACTGTTGTCTTGTAGATTACACTGATATAAGAAGTATGCTGATCTTTGTGGGCTGATTCTTGACCAAATTGTCTTATTTTTCCAGATTACATTTACTATTTGGCATGGAAGAATTGTATTAAAATTATAACAAGCAGTTATTTGAAGATCTAGTCATAGTGTGTACACACTTTCTAATATATATAACATAAAAAGAACAATTAAAGAACACAGATTACAAAAGCTGCTTCAGAAACTATATAAATATATTTAGTTTTCTTTTATGGACAGCGATGTCATCTACTTTGGTACTTGAAGCATTACTTAAGGTAAGAGCAGAAAATTCCAGAAAGCTTTCAGTAGTTAGACTTCAGTGTTACAAAGAACTGTAAGTGAAGGGAAATGTCTCCTCCTAAATCCCATGCATGGGTGGAAGCGTTGTGGGTATAAAATTCTCTAAAATGCAGTTTTTTCTGCATGAGTTCACTTTTCTACCTTCTTTAACACTTCTGTCTACATAGACTGTATGCAAGTCTTTTTGTGCACAGTTACCTTTCATGTGGAAAACAGAACTTACTTGAAAGAAGATTTGTAGATGTCTTCTTGGGTCCTGTGCATTTTTAAGATGCTTAGCTGGGTGTCAGCAATGTGAAAACTGCTGGATGGATCTCTTATTCTCTGAATGAATATTCCACTGTATTTATAACAAGAAAGAAATGCATCTATACTGTTCATACCTGGTGGAATAGCACAAGGAATATTTTCTTCCTATCTGTCTTCTGTATTTTATTTGCAGTTTTCTTCCAGCTTCTAACTTGTAGTAGAAGGTAGACACAAGATCATGTGATCCTGTCAGTATACGAAACTAAAAGCTTGAATTAATCCCTACGTTTGATCTGAAGGTTGTGATGATTACAACTATTTTTTCTGTGGGCTTTTAACGAGGAAAAGGGGACCACTTAGGGCAAACTCCTACCCAGAATTCTTTTCCATACTCAGATGGCATGTTGTGTCTGTTCTTAATTAGAATTAAGTATACTTTCTTGGTAACTCTTACCAAGATGGACAGTGTGAGACTGGTGCTGAGCGTCACCGAAATCTACATCCAATGCAGTACAAGCCCTTGGGTGGTCCTTCTTACAGAAGCAGCTGAGTGCCAGCTTATCACAGGTAGAAAACTACACAGGTGGCAGTGCAGCAGCAACTGCCAAGCAACATCTGATGTTTGAAGTAATTCAGATAACCTTCTGATTGCTGGAGATATCTTCAGCCAAAGACAAATTAATAAATAGCAAAGTACTTTCTGCCTAGAGGAGCTGGTGCTGGATTCCACTGCCAGTTGGGTGGTATGCCTGTGTATGTCACATCACTGGTTTTGCAGCAAGCAAGCGGGCTGGGTGGAAGCTCATGGCTTATACTGCCTGCTGCCATCACCACAGTATGGCCAGGTGATAGGAGAAGGCATCAGTTAATGAATTGCTGTAATTGATGTATGTGGTCCATCTTTGTTGGGGCAGCCCTGCCAGTGGACTTGCTGATCCATGGCTGCACTTTGCTGTGGTTTCTGGTGCTGTATGTTTTGCTCACCTGGCAGTGCAGAGTCAATGAGATCAGCCGGCATCGATCTGTGCAGGGAGGAAAAACGTGGTAGAACCATAGAATCATTCAGGTTAGAAAAGTCCCTAAGCCCAAATCCATCTCACCCTCTCCATGCACATTGACCATGTCTCTCAGTGCCACATCTCCATGACTCTTGAGCACCTCGAGGGATGGGTTCCCCATGGTATGTAGTTTGGCTTTGGAACATCTCTACAGGAGGATCTGACTGATCTCCAGCTCAGTGATTTGCAACTGTGTATGGAAGACTGGTGAGATGCTCCCTCTCTCTGTCTCCCCCTCTTTTTTGATGATTCTGGGTTCAAAAGTGAAATGAGTAGTCTGTGTTTAACTGCTGTTTTGCTGAGAGATCCATATCCAAACAGGAGTCATCAAATATCAATGCAAATTCAGCTCTTATCTTTCACTCCTGAGAACAGGAGTGGGGACAGAGAGTAATGGCATCAGTCCTCTTCCAAAATTAATTATACAGAATGCGTTTTGTCTCCAGGAGACAAAGGCTCTAATTGTGCTGCATGGAGGTCTGACATTTCCTGTTTTCCAGGGCTTCTGCAAAAGTGGTTTTTGTATGAAGAAACCAGGCTTAGAACATGGAGTAGCAGGTAGGGACACAGCAGTGTCACACTGGTCCCCCCTATTGCTTTCATCCCTGCTTGGAGGGAAGCAGCAAGCAGCAGGGGGGATGGTGGCACAATGGCAATGCCAAAAGATAATGAGCACCAAAAACAGAAAGAGGGAATTGTTTCCATATTTGTCATGAAAACAGCCATCCTGGTCTGTATGTTTGTGATGTGACGATGCAATAGAATGACACAATGTGATATTGAATTGCTGCTTTAATTTTAAAGTGCAACACTTGAAAAAAGATGTCCCCCTGTCCTGGTACCTAACGAAAACTACAAGCTGTTCATTACTGTTAAAAAGACGTAATGATAGTGGTTCTTTGACGAAGCTATTTAAATTATTTCAAGGTCCTTTCTTCCTCTGAGTGGGGACTTGGAAAATACAAATGCAGATTCCCTGTGCAGAGGGAAAACTTGAGTCACTTTAAGAATCCTGCTAACGTCCCCTAACCTTGTAGATGTTATTTCAAAGGAAATGCCCCCAAAACATGTAACAAACAAGAATTAGACATAATCAGCTGTTTTAATGCCCCTAGGAGCTGAAACTAAAGTTCCATACAGCGATTAATTATGATTATTGCAATACCTGCATTTTTTAAACTCAATAACCTGCAATCAGTTATCCAATAACACTGCAGGCAGGCTGAATAATTCAGCCCCATCTTTCTTTTAATGTTGGAAGTCTTTTGAAATGGACTGATTCTTATCTTCTGCTACAGTCATTAAGGTGTCATTTAAAACCCACACAGTCTTCATGACAGCTTTATGCCTCCCGAAGGATTAAACTGTGAAAAGATAAATGCATTCCTTAAGTTTTTAGCAATGAATTCCATATCAAAGGGAAGCAGCAGATTGGAATCTTAGAGACTAAAGCCCTTCGTTCGTTCGTATTTGGGAGAAGCTCAGTTTGGGTCAGGGAACGCTCGGTTTTATTCACATCACAAGGATGTGTCTGCATGGCTGCTGGAGACTCAACCCTACTTCTTGGCTTTTTACTTTCTTATGTGGCTCATGCCGAAAGTTGCCAGACACGCAACATTAAAATGGGATCATGGAAACCTGCTGTCTCCCTCTGGTATTCTGTGCGAATTTCCAATTTTAGAGCTCTCTATTTTTATCTCTCCGTATGCTCCCTTATTGACTGGAGCTGAGCAGTCTCTTGGCTATGGGAAACATGGAAAGCATCTGTCAGGTTCAGAAGTCCATACAGCACCCATCCAGGAGCAGAGATTGCTCTTGGTGATAAAAGTTGGGTCCAGTGGCAAACATCTCCACACTGAGACTTCATTCGTTACCCTACACTGTTACAGGAAGGGTTATTGTGGGTATTATAATGGGCTTGAAGATGCTATCTTGTTCACTTTGCTGTTTGCTCTTGCAAAGAACCGATTCTGAGCATATCATAGAATGGCCTGGGTTGAAAAGGACCACAATGATCATTGAGTTTCAACCCCCCCTGCTATGTGCAGGGTTGCCAACCATCAGACCAGGCTGTTTGGTTCAGTTTTATGTGAACAATTCCACACCAGATTTCCTTCTGTGTTATGAGAACGAGAATAACACCCTGCAATTAGAATTGCCTGAAAAATGCCATTTGTTGCTTTGATTTTGTTCTTCTCTGGAAAACATTGAAAGCCTTTTTTTTTTTTTTTTTTTTTCCCCTCGTAAATTTTCCCAGGAGGAGGGTGAAGTTTTGTGATAGGAAACTCAAACAAAAGAATACAGTAAAAATCTCACCACTCATTGCCAGGTGGTGTTTAAGAAAAACAAGACCCCTCGTCTTCCCAGCTCCGTTCTCTGCAGGGTTACATTCTGCATGCATCACAATGGGAGATGAAAGCTCAAAGAATGATCATTGTTATTATTTTCTTTTAACTGAATGTAGAGTTCTTTACACGTAGAGAGATCTGAACCTGGTTTGTTTCTTGCCTTGCGAAAGAAAAAGAACCGAAGCCAATGAAACAAACCATGCAGATGAAGACCTGAGAAATTTGGAGTGCGTGTGTTTGGTGGGACTGCAGATGGGGCTTTTGGCTTGAGTCAAATATTCTGTAAATACAGAAATTTTCACAGAGGAGAGAAAGGGAGGAGTGTCCGAGTGAGTCACGCTCCTGAGACAACTCCAGTGGAAGCACAGAGCTCTGTTTTGGTAAGCTTAGCACTTATTCTCTCCTGATCATGCCCGAATTATAAATGAATAGGATAATGAGGGCTATTAAAATAATCTTTCATCAAGGATAATAAATGAAGAAGACAATTTAATGTTCACACATACATCTCCAGGATTAATTCCTCAGGGGGCTAAGCGAGCTGTCCTCTTCCCAAGGGTGGCTGTGAGGGTGCTCTGTGTCCATACATGCCCTTGAAAAAGCCAGCTGTAGCCAGGCTCAGTCTGATTCTTCACGAAAGCATCATGTTCCTGAAATATTTAAGTCACTCCAATAAGTGCAGGGGCACATTCCTGCTCTGTGTCCTACTTAATGTAGCATTAGTGGATTGGTCACCTCATGCTGCATGAATAATGGAAACAGAGATTCAGCAATGTTTACAGGAATAAAAGCATGGCATTAAGTTCTGCTGTTTCCCCCCTGTTATTTGTGAGTGCTTCCACAGCCACTGGGTGTTCTTGCTGAGGCTTTTGAGCCCTGCGTGACCTGCATGTTGAAAATGTATTTTGCAAATTGGAAATATTTGTTTACCTGTGCTATGAGGCCTGTAATTTTTTTTCTGCTTAGAAATATTTTAAGTTATACAGCAAAAGAGCGGGACTAATTTCCAGTACTTCGGCAGCTGGCTGTGCCTCAGAAGCAGTGAAAGAAGAGGTCTAGAAACAACACAGTCTGCAAGTAGTTGCCCAGAGTGTTTGGCAGACTTGTCAGTCTCTATTTGGAGTGCACGGGGAACAAACTGAATTACAGCAGCTGGAGAAGGGACAATGTGCCTGCTGGAGATCTCTCCGCGAGGCTCTCCAGTTCCCAGCATCTCTCTTTTTTGGAGCAAAGCAAAGTCCTGCCCAGGTAGAGTAGCACCATCTGTTGTATAGGACTTCAGAGAAAATTTGGATGTACTTTAGAGAAAAATCCCAACTATTCTTTGCAAATCACTTCCATGGGATTTTCTGCTTAGTTCTTGATCAGCTTAAAAGGGCTTTTGGCTAAGAAGCAGAAAACAAAAGCCAGTGTTGGCAGTAATTTAGAAGATGCAAACAAAACGTTGGGAACCAGAGGACTTTCAGGAAATAACGTGCATGTTTCTGACTGACGGGACATTCAGCGATGCAGGACTACTTGTTAGCAGCTCTGCAAATAACTGGGAGGCTTGACCTCCTCCACTGCAGCGTGTCCATGACCCATTCCCATGGTTTGTTCCAATGACTTCAGTGAACAGCTCTGCATGGTGCCCTGCAGTGCACACGTGTGGCTGGGTGTCAGATGGTCAGGAGAGAAATAGCAGCTTGATTTCCCAACTCCCATCCCCAAGCCTTTGGAGTCTTTGGAGTCTTTGCCTCCCTGAACAAGTTTTACTAGCCATTGGCTATATGTCTTGGCAGATGGCTTGGAGCTAAATGATCTGTAAGGTTTCTTCCAACCCAAACCATTCTCTGATTCTGTGTGTTGAACTTTCACTAATGCGTTGAGTGTTATTTTCCCACCAAATATGTGTTGTCTTGATCACATTTGCACATAGGCTCCTAAAGTCAGCCTATTCCTCCTGTAGTTTCCCAAGCCCCAGCTCATATCTAGCTTGAATCATGATCTGAGGTTTGTAATGAAGCAGTTCAGATAGTTGGTCCCCCTACCTGACCTGAAAACTGGCTGAACTGGATGCTCTTCCCAGGTGGATTTGCTTTCTCATGGAGAAATATTTTATTTGTTGCTTAAGACAGAAAAATATCCACAGGTGCTGTACTTGTGAATAGGCTGACAGCTGCCATCTGCCTGGAAGCAAAAAGCTGAATTGTACAGGAAACCGCTGCATTAAAGTCCTCTCCAAACCCTCTTTAATAACAAACAAGTAAATGGAAGTAGTTCCAGTCCCTGAGTTGTTGTAGATTTTCTTTTTCCCAACTTACAAATGTTCAGTTCCGTGTTCCTCTGACCCAGACAGCCACTTGTGAGAAGAAGCTCCACTTTGCCACCCTCGGCACACCTTGTGGTGGTTCTTGCGTTGTTAGAAATGGAGGAGAACATCAAGAAATGGGACTTGAGAAGAACTGTTGGTGCAGCTGGGTGGTGGAAGCTTCCTAGCTTCCAGAAACATCTTTACTTTTAACGTGAGGTGTTTGCTTACAACAGGGTCTGCTTTCATGATTGCATCTGGCACCACCAGAGAGAGAGAGATGGCAGTGAATGTATGGAAGCAGAGCAGCTCTTTGATTTCACTCCAGCTGTGCAAGTGGGGGCTTAAGTGAAGTGCTGCTGTTCAGTTCCCAGCTGAGAAGAAGGCTGCTGGAGGAAATAACTGCCCATTTCCAAATTGTTGTGCATTGGCTGAAAGTAGGATGAAAAGCAGAATGAGCTGCAGTGGATCACAGCGCTAACAAGTTCGTATTTCTGCACAGTTAAGTATGCAATAAACTAAAATGAAGTGGAGTCACAGAGAGAAGTTTGATGTCACTTTGTGGTTTCATGCATGACAACAGCTTAAGTTACTCAAACTATTAAAGAAAGAAAATCAGATATGTTGCTGTTGAATCTTTTCTTACCCCACTTCTAGCAGCTGTAATTTTTTTTTCAGCGCAAGATTTATTAGAAATAAAATACGTGAACTCACTGGGAAAGAAGAATGATGTTTCTTTATTCCATCTGTGAGAAGATCAGAGCACTGAGTGGCCTGGGCAATGAAGGCAGTGACTATGGAAGCCACCGCAGTTCCCAAGTTTGAGCTGGGACACGGGAGGATGCGGCTCATGGTAAGTGAAGACAGCACTGCTGATCCATAACAAAGCAGTGGTGATTTCTGTATTTTCCATGGGAATAATCAGTTCTGTATTGGATGCTGACATGATCCGTGTACCTTAAATGAGTGAACTTGGTCTGGCTGTGTTTTAGAGTAGGAATTTGATCCATTCTGCTCCTATCAGCGTGCAACCATGCAATGCCCACTACTCTGGTCTTGATGATAGCACGTGGTTACTTTGAGAATGTTTTCTATGATAATTCATTGTGCTTAGAAAAGATAATTACCCTTTTGAAGGTGTCTCCGCCATGCTTTGCTTCCTTCTCCCTACTTTTTTATTTTTTTAATTTTGTGCAGGATATTCCTGGCTTAATTTAACAAGCCACAATAACTTGTGCAGGTAAGACCTGCTCTACTTAGGTGATTTAGGGTTGTTGCAGTCAGCAACAAATTACCTTTCCTCCTCTGGCCGGTGTCTGCCTGCAGCACTTGTCTAGTTTTCTAAGAGCACAATGATTCTTATCTATCTCAGGTTAAAACCTGCAGCAGAAAACAGATACTACAGTGCTAGGCTAGAACCCCTTATCTTGCTCTGGCATACCTGTCCCATGTGCATGAGCTCCCCTTGCTGCAGGCTCAGAGCTGCTCAGAGGTACTGAGTGTGGAGACAGGCTGAGGGCCGGGGGTGTTCAGCTTGGGGAAGAGAAGGCCCCAGGGAGACCTCACGGCGGCCTTCCAGTTCTTAAAGGAGCTTACAAAGAGGAGAGTGACTTCTTATACACAGTGATGGTGATAGAACCAGTGGGTATGGCTTTAAACAAAAAGAGCAGAGATTCTTTCCTCAGAGGGTGGTGAGGCACTGCCTGGAGCTGCGGGTGCTCCATCCCCAATGCTGTGGATGGGCCCTGGGCAGCTGAGCTGGGGGGCACCCAGCCCATGGGAGGGGTTGGAACTGGATGATCTTTGAGGTCCCTTCCTACCCAAGCCTTTTTGTGATTCTGTGAGTTTTCTTTGTATCCGAGGGTCTGCCTTGCCGAACTCGCCTCCTTTTTGTGCCCATTGTGTTTCCTTTCTTAAAGCTGGAGACCCTACCAGGAGCGAACTGTGGGGTGTTATCACCTAATGGTGCTCCTGAAGAAGGGCTTTTTTTTTCTTTAAAAAAACTCCAATGTGCTGCTCTGTGATTACAGGAGAGCACGCAGTGTGCCTGTACCACAGCCTGCTGACAAAATGGCTCCTGGTTAGGTGTTTGAGAGGGTTTGTTGCTGAAATAATACACAACCCCAGCATATGGTAATTAGAGATAAGCAAACAGTTGAAATAAAATCTCTTAAATTATACCACTCAGTGCAGAATGAAATGTGAGGCACATAAACAAACAGGTTTTCTTCCCTAGCTGCAGACAGCATTAGCAGGTGATTCACTAGCAGAGCATCTCTCCCTTGTCTAGTTCATTAGATCATCATTAATTTACACCTGTGTTTTGTGAATTACAGCAAAACAGGCTCACAAAACACCCCGTGTTTTGCAGTGCTTACAAAGAGAAAATGTAGCCAAACAAAGTCAAATCCCTTGGAAGATTAGGAAAGCATTGTGTCTTTTCCCCCAGAGCAATTTGTTAAACCAAGTATTTCTGAAGTCTTATTTTTGAAGTGCATCAAGCAGGCTTAAAATCGGTTTTGAGACCCCTTGTCCTCCTCAGAATCTAATTTCTTTCAACCTGTGAGTTGCTTATAAATCTGGGAGTTATAAAATATGCTGTGAATACTGAGTGTTGTGTTAGCTTTGGGTTAGAATGTATGAAACTGTTTTTTGGAAACCAATCTTGGAAAGTTCAGATCTGGACCTAATTCATCTGGCTCAATGTTGCTAAACTAGTATTCCTCTTGCTTCAGTGTCTTCTGGGGAGTTCTGGCCATGGAGTACAACAGTGTGTCCCAGTGCTGTTGCCAAAGGCAGCAGTTCCCCTGTGACCAGCTTGGATAGGCTGGTGTCTGTGCAGGGCTTGGGGATCAGGTGGGTTTTGGCATCTGAAGCTGTGATGCAGCAGATCTGCAGGAAAAGTGGCCCCTTTAGGTATGGACTAATCTTCTGATGTGTTTGATTCACCTCGCTGCTAACAGTGCACATCACCTCTGTGATTTGAATTGCATTGTGCTCAGTTCCCCATTGCTAGATTTCAGGATGACTTTTAAAGCAAGACTAATTGTTTTTCTTTTATATATATTTATTGTTAATGGGGTGCTTGTATGCCATAACCAAGTCAGTGCATATGCAAACTGTTAATCTGCTTCAGTTTTCCTCCAGATAAAAATCTGTGGATCCATGAACTCTTTCACTGAAGCTAAACCCAATCCCACAGGCAGTATGTCTTTCTTGAAATACCTAAGAAGGAGTCCTAATGAACAAAATCCCTCAAAGTAGGGATGTTGATTAACTCAGCATCCTGAAGATGTGTCTTTAACAGCACAAGTACTCCCAGGCTGGAAGAGAAAACATGATAGCGATCCATCATGTCAACATTCAATTTGATATCCTCTATTCACTGGCCATCTGTCATTAGCAATGCTACCTGCATGGAGCCCAGTAACTTTTGATTAAAATAGACCTGCTATTTTTGAAAAGCAGTCTATCACCAAGAACTGAAAAGTTTGCTGCTCTGCTTTACAAGCTGCTTCTGTGGTTTGTAGTAACTGTCACATCAGAAGTGTCAATGCCCCCTACCTCAGCTGTTCTGTGATTTTCAAACCTCAGGTTTTTGTTGTTTTGCCTGCTAGAGACCTACTGGTCTAGTATTAAATGTGGAGGCTGGTGGCTCTGCCTGTGGTGGGGGGGTTGGAGCTTCAGGATCCTTGAGGTCCCTTCCAACCCAGGCCATTCTGTGATTCTGTGTGATGCATAATGTGCTTTGGTTGAACGAAGGAGGGCAAAAACGTTGAATATTTTATGACTGAAAGTTTTTTGCTGAAATATCTGGTTCTTTGCATGCAAGTCATTGAAGAATAGGCACAAAGGGAGTCATTCATGTCATTCATCTCAGCTCGTAGCAGATATCCAAAAACTGAGCATTAAGTCTAAGCTGGTTGTCTGCATCCTTCTCCAGGTAGTAGAGGAGAACATCCCTTTCTAAAGTGTGATTCCTTAGAATAGGTATCAAATACTGATAGAGAAAAGCAAGGCTCCTTGGAGGTCTTCTCTTTGCTCCCATAACTGTAAAGACAGTTGGATGTCAGGTTTTCCTCAGCCACTCAGCTTCTAGCAGCATAAGAAGTTGAGCAGGATTATTTTCTTCTGCCCTAGAACCATAAGCCCAGATTGGTTGGGAGGTCAGCTCAGTCCATGTGGTTACCTCATCTGCATCTCTATCTCTGAAGGACTGAGGCTGATAGTAGTAGCAGCTGAGATCTGTCATGTCTTCATGGCTGCCTTGGTTTACAGTGCAGTTCTCATCTGCTGCATGTAAAAAAGGCAACGTTGGCCATAAAATACTGGAAGTCTGACTCCAGCACAAAGTTCCCTGACAATTTAAAAAGAATTCCTCATGGTGCTTCACAAGCTCTTTCATAGTTCTGACACGATTCCTTGGGCAGGATGGATTACATGGCCCCCAGGCATTTTCCAGGAGGGAATTGCACTGGCCAATATGGATGAGTCAGTTAAGCCTCTCACTTCATCATCACAGACTGAGGCCTTGCATCCTGCAAACAGAGGCTAACCTTATGCTCCTCTGCCTATTCTTTTGCCATGAGACAAGATAGAAGAGGTTACTGTTGCCTCTTTGAGTGGCTGACATGTAATCCTTAATGGGACATTGGCTTTAATAAATCCATGGCTACACTGCTCATACAAGAAAGCTTTGTATCCTGCATGTACTCACACAGTCAACAGGGATGAACACTACCTTTAATGTACTTATTTTCCTGAAATCTGTAGTTTATCCCAAATAAATCTTAGCAGAAGGTTTCATTTTCTCTTTCGTTTGGTCGATACTCAGCTTGCAGGGAGCTGATACATCTGTTTATTTTATTCATCATCTTGCAGGATGCGCATAGATGCACCATAAAAAAGAACAGGCTGGAAAAGAGAGGCTGTTATTTCCTCTTATCTCAGCCCATGATTTTTGGGAAAAAAAAAAAGCTGACACAAGATTTAATAAATATTCAGTTAAAAGGGAAGAAAATGCTTTCTGCAAAATTTCAGCTTCTGTCAAGAGAAATAAAAAGAAAAAGAAGAGACTTTCTCGGTTGAAAATTTCAGATTTCTAGGTATCTTTGATAAAAGAAGAGGATGGATGACTGTACCCAGATTTAAAAACCAGACTGATACGCTTGATCACTACCTCGAGACAATCAGTGCAGTCACACATAGCAGCAAGTTCCCTATCGGAACTCTGTCCTAGTTCCTAGATGATGTTTGAAAGGGGGAATAAATATGTGAGTGGAAGATAAACAGATGCGTAATGCAGACAACAGGGATAGATAATATGTGTCAGGACAGACAAAACTCACATATAACAAAGGAATGAGCCCCTGTTGGGGCACTGACATGAGAAGTTTCTGGGTACTGCTGGAACATTTCTCCCCGCTCTCAGCAGCATGGCTGCCAGAATCACAGAATGGCCAGGTTTGGAAGGGACCTCAAGGATCACGAAGCTCCAACCCCCCACCACAGGCAGGGCCACCAACCTCCACATTTCACAGCAGCCCAGGCTGCCCAGGGCCCCATCCAACCTGGCCTTGAACACCTCCAGGGATGGACGGGGCATCCACAGCCTCTCTGGGCAGCTGTTCCAGCACCTCACCACTCTCACAGCAAACAACTTCCCCCTCACATCCAACTGAAATGAGCCCTCCCTCAACTTCAAACCATTTCCCCTTGTCCTGCTGTTATCTCCCTTTCCAAGAGCTGACTCCCCTCCTGTCTGTAGGCTCCCTTTAGGTACTGAAGGCTGCAATGAGGTCACCCCACAGCCTTCTCTTCTCCAGGCTGAACAAATCCAGCTCCCTCAGCCTGTCTTTGTAGGGGAGGTGCTGCAGCCCCCTGATCATCTTCGGCTCCCACATCAGTGCTGAAGTGTTGCTGAAGGTCCGCAGGAAAGTCTGTCACCTGTCTGCATGTTGAGTGTCAGGATGCGATGTGAAGAGCTGACACAGTGGTACTGCAGGAGGAACATGGCTGCAAACGCCACTGCACTGATAAGTGATTGTTTTTGGAGCTGAGGGGAGGATATGGCATTGTTACAGCAGAAAAGTTTCTCCTGAGCATTCAGATCTGCCCTGGGGGGATGGTGTCAGAACAGCAAAGATGTGGTTACAGATGCTCCTTCATCTTCTTAATTTTTGGGGGCTTTCACTGGAACAAACAAGCAAACAAGGAAAGCTCACAAATAGTGAGCTTATTGCCTCCGGGACAAAAGTGGCTGGCTGCTTAGCTACAAGCTAAACTTGGGATGAGAGTTTGCTTCAAGAGTGCTGTGATTCCTCCCTGGCTGTACTCAGTGGCTCCTGGCTGCAAGCAATGCCTGCTCACAGTTATTGGCACCTGCTGCAGGAGCAGATCGCTTTGTGCTGCCCGTCTAGATAAATCTGAAGTTCTGCTTGGAGAGTCATCTGCTTTCTGAGTCATCTGCTGCCTCCAATGAGGATATTACAGAGCCATGATATAAAATCAACCATTTGGAAACAGCCATCTTTAGTCATTAATGCCATTTTAATAATGACAAAGCTCCCGGTTAAAAATAACCCTTTGATCTTTGAAAGGCTTGAAAATGAGCAGAACAGAGATGAAGTTCAGTTCTGATTACCTGCAAATGTCTGCACATAGTGCTGTGCCCTTTGGGACTGAGGGACTGCATTTGTTCAAAAGAAAAAACTTAATTAAATTAAAATGAGTATCAACAGTGATTTGAAACAAACAAGGTTAAAAATTAGAAATGCTTTGACTTCTGGCTGAAAAGTGCTCTGAGAGAGGTCTCAGAGGAGAACACAATGAACAGCCAGAAATATTATTCATGAACATTCAGTTGGCTTTTAAATAGAGTTTGCTTTGACTGCTGCTTCACACACCTGAGTGGCAATGATCTGTCAAAAAATTGTGTTTCATCCCAGGTACAGGAGACTTTTCTCAGGAACTGCTTGCTGTCCTGTTAGGAGGTTACTGACTATTGTATTATACCTGAAAAATGGCAAGTGAAATTGCACTGTGAGTGCTGGAAAATGCAGGAACTGCAGAGATGCAAAGTAATTCAACTGGGACAAGAAGAAGGATGGTGATTACCCTGAAGAAATCACACTGAGGAGTGTGAACTTTGCTCCAGCCAGTGGCTGAGAAACCAAATGTTGGCCCCGGGGAAGCAAAGAGCATCCGGAGAGCTACACCAGGGAGCTGCAGCATCCCCAAGTCCACCTGGATGGAAGGGAACAGAGAAGAAGCAACACGACTGTGCTTTAGGGATTTGTCTGGCTCTGTGGAGGGCACTGAAGACATATGGGAGCAACTAGCAAAATAAGTGACAACATGGCCATTACATCTGGTAGAAGCACTGAGGGAGCATGCCTTTGGCCAACATGAGTGATTTTAACCCATAATTCAGGATTTATCTGTTTATCTGTTTATTTATTTGGGTATGTGTGTCTCTGGAAGTGATCAAGAAGCATGTAGATGTGGCACTGAGAGACGTGGCTTAGTGGGCATGGTGGGGTTGGGTTGAGGTTGGACCTGGGGATCTTAGCAGTCTTTTCCAACCTTTATGATTCTGTGATTCTTTCTAATGTGAATTATTATCACAGGAGATACCTGGACTGAAGGAATTTAGTTTGATTTCAGAGCACCACAAACTGTTAAAATGGAATCTCCAAGCTACTGCAGACCTGTGCTCTAATAGCAAACCAAAGTGTCTGTAATTGACTTGGTTCTTCTATGAAAACTGGACTACCTGGAGGAAAAGCTGTAAGTTATGTATGAAATGAGAAACTCATTGCCCATTGCACAAGGAGAAGCCACAGTAATTAGTAACCATGTTTGTGTTGTCTAGATCAGGCTTAGCTGGAAAAAAATCATCCATACTGTCTGTTAGATAAGAGGAGAGCAGAGAGATTGCAAATTTTCACATTGCTGTTGTTTCCTCTGTGTTAGGCCTCATTCTCTCATACCACTCCAGATATTTTGAGGATACGTTTCCAGCTCATCTGCAGCAAACAGACTTCATCCTGAAGAACTTCTCCAAAGAGCACATGTGGAGAGTTGTGGTGTCCCTTCCCTATTTGCTGTGAAACTGGAAAACACCAGTGGGCCCTGGAAACTCATGTAGATGAATCCCACTGCAGCCCTGCAGAAGTGCCCATGAGTGTGGGTACTGCTTATCTTGCAATAAATCCTGCCCCTGTATGAGACCTCTGGGAACAATGGCCTTCTGTGTGAGTATTCCTGCATTGCTCTGCAAGATGAGAGGAGTCTGCCCTTTGAAGGTGCTGCCCATCATGCTTACCTTTGGCTTCAGTAGATGTTGAGGTCTGACAGTGCTGTCTGTGCTGTGGGGCAGGCACTGGGCAATTATAGTTGTCCATTGCTTGTGACTTGGGTTGCCAAGGTGATGGATTTCAAAAGGCCAAATGTACGTTCAGTTTTCAAAGGCAAGGTTGTTTCTTTTGATCTGCAAACCAAGGGGAAAAACATATACAGGACTGCTGGCTTTTTTGTTCTGTTTTGTTTTGTTTCTGTACAACAACCTGAATGCTCTTGGCAACTGAATGAGAACTCAGGGTGAGTCTTGACACTGAGTCAAGTTGCATAAGCTGCTATCAAATCACTGAAGTATTTTTGAGAAAGACAGCATCTAAATACTGTGAATACCTGTGATAAGATCTAATTCATGGGCAGAGTGATACAGTGGGGTTGACATTCACATACTTTTGCCATGTGGTGGTGGTGTCCACGAGCATCTAGGACTCTGTTCTGCAAGAATGTCAGATAGAAACAATAGTTCTTGATTAGGAATTCTTCAGAGTAATTGTTTGCAGGGGGAGATTGGGATCAGCATGAGAACACACGTGCAGTGAGTACATCTGAAACCTGAGTAAGAATCTGCTGCAAGAAATTGCTTGTAGATCCATGCTATTTTAATCATGCTGACAGTGGATTAGGCTTAAAGCTAATACTTTTACCTTGGCCTTTTGTTGACTCCTTAAATTAATGCTCTTTATCCTCAGCTCAGGAGAAAGATATCCTGACTCAGCTGCTCAGACCCAAAGACAGGTGAAAAACCTTGCACAACGTGGTACAGTGAATTTAAGCTCATCTTCCCCAAATACAGCTTTTGGTTTGAGGGAATATAATACTTAAAGCACATGACACTCAGTTTTTGCAAATGTATGCATCAAATATTTTTAATCCACAGTGTGTGCCCAGTTAACTCTTTGTTGGCACATTGCTCTTTAGCTGACTCCCTGTGCTGGGCATTCTTGATCACTCCTGCTATGCTGTACTCTCTGGGTATGTTAGGTGACTGCTCTACCAGTTCTGAGTGCAAGACCAATACAGGCAATTTACATAAGGTTTCTATTTCTCTGCAGAAATTGAGTCTGCAAAGAGTTTAAATGGGGAGGTTGGTGAGCCTACCTGTGGCAGGGGGGTTGGAGATCCATGATTCTTGAGGTCCCTTCCAACCCGGGCCATTCTGTGATTCTGTGGGTATCTGGCTCATGTAAGAGCTTGGCTGTCCAAAATCAACACCCAAGGTGATTATTTTCAGCAGCCAGTACTGTTATGTACATATAACCCTTCCCATTTCCAGCATCTTTGGCCTGAGACATAGAATTAAGTTGTTGCAGCATAACAAAGCGTTACAACTCCCAGCTGCACACTAAAACTGCTGTAGACACCAGAATCTATCTTTCTCTTGCCTGCAATGTAGAACAGGTAAGTGCCTTCATCTTGAACAGTTGTGGGCTGAGCTCACAACCTGGGCAGTTTTTGCAGCAAGGATGATGGATGGCAGCTGAGACACTGCAGCCTGGTTTTGTGTCAAAGCCCTCAAGCGAATGATGCTCCTGATTTCCAGCCTGAGATGTGGGGAAGGTATTAGAGAATTGACAGCAACATCCTGAAGTCCATCTGCTTGGGTCAGAGGTTGCTAACATATAACCTGTTGGAAAGCATCTTTCCTGTTGTTTCGGCTGGCCTCTGCATGCTGCTGTGCCTGCACAAAATTGTTGGATGCGTGTTGGTGTGCTGTCAGTGCCAGCAACCAGTGCCATCCTTGTGCATTAGCTCACTGCTGTCTGTGTGTCAGAAGGTGTCAGTGTTGATGCTGACTGCTGGCTTTCTGGCACAGGTAGCACTGCTGCTTATGTGCTTCTTGTGCAGACATCTGCCACACAGTGCTGCTCTGCAGGCAGGATGGAAGCACTTGTTTTTACGCCTGTGCGATTCGGTGTGATCTGCCTGGTGCTGGTGGCTCAGTGGACTGCTGACCTTACGCTGTTTCCCAAATTGCTGGATCCTGGTGGCTGAATACACTTTTAACTGAGCTGTCAGTTATTATCCACAGTTCCTTCCCTTTAGTGCCTGCATTTCACTTCCCTTTGTGGCTTTGCTTACACTGAGACTTTCACAAGACATGGAAGTGTGAGTCTTATTTTTATCAAGGTCTTAACTTTAACTGCCATAGATAGTGCAACCATCCATATGCTAACTTGTTTTTTGATGTAACACTTTTTATGGTTTGACTCTTTAGTTCATACTCATGCATTTACTGTATTTCAGAAACAGCAAGACATCCCCTCTTCTACGTGAACAGTGTCTAGTTTTAATGTTTGTTGAAATGTTCTTGTTCTCAGAGCATGCTCTTTGTCTACGTGCATCACTTTGAAATTTCAGGAGCAAAGGGCAAGGGCCTTACATATGAAGCATAAGTATAAAAGGCAAAGTCCTACTTTAAGAAGATGTGAGCTGACTGTTCCATGTGTCCCTTTGCCTTGCAGAATATGTCCCAAAACTGGAACAAGTCCCACCCTTCTGGCAGCTCTTGGCACTTGTGGGTGCCTGTGTTAGAGAGACAGTGATGCATTATACCCCATATCAACTTGAGGGAGGTTAGGTCCCACCTGTGAGACAGCATTTCTCCATCCAGTGGTTCTGATCCATCCAGGGCATCTGCTTATAGCATCTGCTTGTCTCTGCTGCTGCCTCACATGAGCAACTCTGCTGTGAGGTGATCTCCTCGGTAATGACCACCCATGTGCAATGTGTGTGCCTCATCTGCAGACATCTTCTGTTACAGAGCCCACAAACAAGATGGTCGCAGGTGAGAGAGGGAAGCTGCATCAACAGCATCCAGTGGGTTTTGATGGACAAGGGACTGTTTGCGAGGTCCCAGCATTCTTCTTAAATGATGTGGTAACATTCATCCTGCAAAAATCCAGTCTGTGCTCACTTCTAACTGTATGCAAAGCAGGAGTCCTCCAAGGGCTGTGGAATGAGGTGGAGCACCTCAAGCAGAGTAAGGGCTGTAATGTACACATTAAAGGTAAAAAGCAAGGATGAGTTTATATACTTGCCAAAAAGCATGAACAGTCAGAATTTCCTCTGGTCTGGAAGTTTAAGCTTTGAGATGGATGTGGATCACCACATGATCAGAGAGATTTTTTTCTTCCACTACAGTTGGAAATGGGTTTCTGGGTTTGATTATGTGATCTTGCTGCAGCTGCCTGGGGAGGTTTGTAGAGCAGTGCCAGGTTTGTAGAGCAGTTGGGATGGATCTCCTCAACCACTGTGCTGGTGCTTCTGAGAAGCCATCCCATCAAAGGAGCTTGTACAGTGCAGAGCTGAGCAGCCAGACAAGAGCTCGTTCTGAGTGAGCTGGTTCTTTGGAATTTCCAGCATGTTGAGGTGGCATTTTGTTTGTGTCACGTAGCCTTGCTGAGAAACAGTGAGCACTTGTCTGAGAGGAATGCCATGGTAACCCAGCAGTGTTGTTTCCAGTATCTGAGTTAACTTAATATATAACAGCAAGTGTAGAGTCTTGCACCTGGGGAGGAATAACCACATGCATCAGCACAGGTTAGGGGATGACCTGCTGCAGGAGCTGTGCAGAGAAGAACGTGGGGGTCCTGAAGGACAACAGGCTGGCCATGAGCCAGCAGTGTGCCCTTGTGCCCAAGAAGGCCAATGGTATCTTGGGGTGCATTAAAATAATCCTGGCCAGCAGGTTGAGGGAGATGATCCTCCCCCTCTATTCTGCCCTGCTGAGGCCACACTGTGTCAGCTTTGGGCTTCTCAGTTGAAAAAAGACAGGGATCTCCTAGAAGGAGCCCAGCAGAGGGCCACAAAGATGATAAAGGTTCTGGAGCATCTCTCTTATGAGGAAAGGCTGAGAAACCTGGGACTGTCCAGCTTGGGGAAAAGAAGATTGAGGGGGAATCTGATTAATGTTTATAAATATCAAAAGGGAGGTGGGAGGCAAATGGATGAAGCCAGGCTTTAGTGGTGCACAGTGATACTACAAGGAATAATGGCCTAAAACTTGAGCGTAGGAAATTCTGTATTAATATGTGAAAGAACTTATTTGTGGTAAAGGTGATGGAGCACTGGAACAGGCTGGCCAGAGAGGTTGTGGAGTCTCCTTCTGTGGATGAGACTTGTCTGGATGTCACCTGTGTGACATGTTTTTTAGGGTACCTGCTTTAGCAGGGGGGTTGGACTCCATGATTTCTTGAGGTCCTTTCCAACTCCTGCAGTTCTGTGATTCTGTACTAGAGACAGCTTGAACATCTTCTCAGCTCTACCGAGTATCTCATAGGTGCATCCTTTGTGGTCTTGTACAGTAAGATAAGAGGCTGAGGCTCCAAAGTAAATCATCCCTCTGTCTTGCTAGAAATCATCCCTCCCTTGCCAGTCTTTGTACTTAAATTTTCTCTTCTTTATCTCCTTGTTCTCAGGGGGCTGTATTAATGTAAGGCCTGCAATTTGTACCAGACTCTGCAAGCAGTGATGTCATCTTCACTGCCTCTTCGTTTCATCCTCAGGTATGCAGACTACTGTCCTGGTATTTAGGATACTGTATAATCCTAGAAGCTTTCTGTGTTTGGTTTTCCAGAGCATAGCATGGAGAAGATGGGAAGCATAAGTGCTCTCTTCTACCGGGTTGGTAAGTCGTACTTTTCTGGAGCTGGCTACCTGATATCCTTATCATAAGTCACTTCCATCTCAACAAAAAAGAAAGTCTAGTTGGCCAGCTGTGAATGATGTTGGCCGTGCTGTAACCAAGACCTTTCTAGCCAGGAAAAAAGGGAATCTGCATATTCTGATGAGTACTGGAGCTGTGGATCAGGGCAGCTGAAGATCTGACCTGCATCTCTGCTTTGTAATTTGGAAAGCTGTGTTGGAAAATAGATTTCCTTGGTGGTGTATTGTGGTCACTCATCATTTCCTATGTGTCCTTTCAATCCCAGGGTGTTTCGAGTACTGTATTAAAACAGCCTCACCTGCTGGCTCATTCCCCTGTACTGACACATTTTCTAATAGGCCACGACATGACTGACAGTTGAACCCTTTGCTACCTTATTTGCTGCGAAAGGTTACTGACTTGAGTGAAATGTGTTTAGAAAGTAAGACATTTGGCCTGGGGTTCAACCTTCCGAGTGCTGGGAGCCAGCAAATTTGACTTCAGCTATCGAGTGTCCCCACAAAGCTGACAAGGAGAGAACTCTGCATGCGCCTCTCAACATGGGAGGACAGTGTTCCATGTTGTCAGAGGGGCCAAGGCTTTCCTACAAGAGCTCTGAGCCTCTTTGCAATTGCTGACAGAGGCAGTGCTGTGTTTTTGCTCGGGGCTTTTCACACCTTGTCTTTGCATATGGAGACTTGACTTTAACATCCTTTGAGCAGTTACCTCTGTCAGCAACTTGTGTTTCGTGGCTCAGACATGATTGAAGGTTTGCTTTTTGATATTTTCCTTTCTCTTGTTTTGCCAGTCCCAGTTTGAAAGATGCACGCTTTTACCAGCAGAATGAGGGATGTGTCAGCAGAGTAATTTACAGGCGGTCAAAGTCAGGTTTTTGGAACAAATGTGCCACTGAACTGAAACATTGCATAGCCAATGCATAAAGTGATTTTTTCCAGTGAGATCTGCAATGGGGGAACAGACTGGGAACTGCTGAGGACATCAGAAGTTCCCTTGTGGGCCAGCACACATAGCAGCTTGGCTGTGTGCTTTCATGTAGGGTGGGTTGGATGGCCCTGGGTAGGTGAGATGGCCCTTGTGTAGCCATGGGGCTGAATTTTGGTATCCCTATTTGTGTTGGACTGCTTTCAGTTTTTCCCCTATGCTGTGTATCTTGTTTACTTTCACTGCATTATTCAAGAGCAGTACAGATCTTATAATATCAAAATACATTTGCAATTTGTTTGCTATTTTTTAACTTTTATTTTCTTTCTAGGGTAATTTATACCGACCAAGAAGACCTTTCTTTCCATATGCAACACTCCGTATTTAAAACTATTCAAAATAGTCTTCTTTTGCACTTGTCTTTAAATACTTTCAGGCCAAGTAAACTTTGCTGCAAGAATATGCTGATTCCATGCAGGATTCTGACCCTACGTGTGAAAGTAAGCAAATTCAATTATGCTTGCTTCTCTTGCAGCATTTTGAGTGGAATGAGGAGAGTTTCCTGGTAACATCACCACAAAAATAGAGGAAACAAAATCCTTTGAAAAGAATCAGCTTGATCAGCTCATTCTTTCTTCCTCTGGTAATGAAAGAGAGAATCACAGAATCACAGAGTCACAGAATGGCCAGGGTTGGAAGGGACCTCAAGGATGATGAATCCCAAAGCTTATTTCAGGGTCTGGGGTGTTACACTGGGATGGCAAATGATCTTGGTTGAGTTTTCAGATTCAGTTCTTTGCAGTTTTCTCATTTTGGGCACTGCACTGCTCTTCAGAGATTGCAGACATCTTCAACCTTGCAGGAAAACCCTGGAGAGACAAGAGGGAGCTCTCTCAGTGGGAGTCTGTGGATATAACAGGAACCATTGTGTACACATTAAAACAGAGAATGATTCAAGTCAGACATGTGGAAGTTGCAGCTCCTGCCACATATTACACACTGAGACCAAGTTCTGATCCTGCAAGGTACCAAACATCTTCTACAGCTCCTCGAGTTGAAGCTGTTGATCAGGGTCCTGAGGTAGAAGAGGCAAAATCTTCATCAAACATCTGATGTGTGAAAACAGCATTGCTGTTCCATTTTGGAGCATGCTTGAGGTGGCTTGTGAATAAGCAACAGGACTGTCAGAAAAATTCTCAGGATAATTTTGGTTGATTCAATTTCTCATTAAATTTGCAGAGGCATCCCAGTGATCTGAAGCATGAGACGAGGTGAGAGTTATGTGTTTAGGCATGGGAGGGTGATAGATGGGGATGAGAATATCAGTGGCTACTGCAGCTATTTAAAAATAGTTAAATATGTGACATTAGCTTGGGTAGCAAAAAATCGTAGTTAATTACCCAGAAGTCCTGTGTACCTACTATGTACCTATGAAGTCTTAGGTTGTTTCATGCATTTACCTGTGTTGCTGCCTGGTGATTTATAGGAAAATGTTCATTCCATTCACACCCAGAAGTAAGAAGGCAGCAGTCATTTCTGGGAGGCTATAGTCATGGCTGTTCTTCCTGAACCATTTCTGGATTTCATACATTCTCATATCTTCCATTTTCTCACTCTCGAGTGGCTGTAATTTTGGCTATGGCATTCCTGCTTTGTACATTGATTGGAAAGAAAAGCTCCTTGAAATTTTCAGAAAGACTATATATATTTTTCTAGAGACAGAAGTGCAATTTAGGAAAGTATCTTGCATCCCTGGGCAGCAAGAGAAATGCAGATAGTCTTTGTTATGGTTTCTCTGAATAAGGAGGAACCTGTGCATGATTACACTGAAAATACTTCCCTCTTTTAATGTGGAGATAATCCAACTTGAAAAAGAAAAGGTTAAGTGTTCTGTGATCATCAAAACGTTGTGTCTATCTGTCTGTTGGCTCACTCACCAAACACATCTGTGTGTTAATTTTGTGCTCAGAATCATGCAGCCACGTGCTTTGACTGATTGGTCATGAATCTGAATTATGCTTGGATCCTTTCCATTTCCTCTACTAACCCAGGAAGATGCTAATCAAGAAGTGCAGCTCAGAAAGCCCTGTGAGGAGGGGGTTAATTCTGGGAGGGGGGATAATTCTGGGAGGCTCCTCCAGCAGTCACAGCTCTGCTTGTTCCACTCCTTGGGCTGGCACATCTTGGGCAAGAGGAGATGAGAAATCGTGACGGGCTTGCTTTGTTTTATTAACTAATTAGGGGCTTACCAGGAAAGATCAGAAATGCCTTATTTCCACTGCAAAGTCAGCGCTAGCACTGCAGAAATACCAAGGAAGGAAGGAGAAAACCTGCACTTGGGACTGCAGCATCATGGCAGTGGGGAAGGAAGCCAGGTGGGTGCGGAGGAAATGGATGCACTTCTTCCTCCCACCTCAGGGGTACAGCACATCTACTATGCCTTGGCTTCCTGAATTCCACCTGGTTTTCTGCCTCATCCAAACACGCTGGTACTTAAAGTTTCCTTTGCATTTCTGCCTTCGTGACATAGGAAAGCAATACTGCCTGCCACTCTTCGGAACATAGCAGGTTGTCCATTTCTAACTTGTTTTTTTTTTTTTTTCAGAAACCAGACAATATGTTGAACCAACACAAACACTGCAGAAATATTCCATATTTCAGAAATATTCCATATTTCAAGGCTTAGGCTATTTGAGATCATTTTGTCATTTCAGAATGTTTTCGGGAATCTCAGCTCCACAAAACCTGAAAATACTTCTCCCTGATTCTGCCTCCAGGACCATGACTGTATTAATTCTTGCTAGCTATGACCACAGGAGAACTGTGATGCAGATAAGAGACCGTGCACATCCTCAGAGCCTGATTCCCTGCAACATGCCATCATCAAGGCAGCTCACCAAGTGGTGACTCAGAAATGAGTGTCAGGCAAGGGATGCATTTCACATAAAGCTGGTGCACCCAGGTAACAAGAATTAGATGTTACTTCCTAGAAGAGTGCAAAGAAGTGTTATGCAGCAGAAAGGTGCTTCCAGAGCCTCTTTGGGGTTTAAACTCTGAATTTTCGAGCAATGGTAAGCAGGGAATAAATAACTGTGGGAGGAGATAATGGGTTTGGAGTTGGCCAAGGGAGGTATTCAGCACAAGTTGAAGTAGTGAATGGGTATGGAGGTAAAATACTGAAATAAGATCTCAGCAAATAGCTCACAAACTGAGATCTGCTTGTCCGAAGGGCAGGTTACATCAGTTTGAAAATATCACCAATTAACTTTTTCTAGGCAAACTTGCTTCATTTTAAGAATGACCAATGACGTTTTTAGTTAAACCTCTTCCCAATCAACAGAAGCTAAGTGCAACATTTGGGTTAAGCTAATAAAGGATTATCTGCATGGTGTCTTGCAGTGGCTTAGTGAAATTGGTTCTAAAAACATCCCTTAAATTAAAATACTGGCACTTAATAAATTGAGAAGCTCTAGGCATCATAATGCAGAGGGATTAGGCACTCTGCTTCATGTCATGGGCTTGTGGGAATTTGTAGAGAATGTGGTAGGGTTGGATGAAACTGTTCTGAAGGACATTTCCCTCCTGTCTAAATGTGTACCTAATAACCTGTGAGTATATACAGTGCATTTCAGCAGGTGATACTGATGCTCTGATTTCCGTCTCTTTAACTGTGAAGGATTCAAAATATGTAATACAGTCTGTGGCTTTGATTAATGGTGTTTTTGGATTTCTTTTTTCCTGTGTAGGATTGAAATTGTTTTTAAGAAACGATTTTATAAGATATAAGATAAAGCCAGTTTTTGGAGTTTATATTATATTCAACCTCAAGAAATGTTTCCACTTAATGGCTATATCCGATAAATTCTATGCAATGTTTCCAATTAATAATGATCTCCAAATTCCTATATTACCCTCTCACAGAGGATTTAGTAATATATGGGCAAATTACTTTAATTCTTCCTTGTTCCCATTAGCATACTAAACGACAATTATAATATTCTCATATTTCAAACATCCTGAAGTTTTTAGCACATAACGTTGTGATTCCTTTCCACGAAAGGAATTGCAGAAAAAAAAAGGGAACTCGTCTGCATAGCACTATATTGAAATTGAATAGAGCTGAATCTGCTATTAAGAAATGGGTATTTCACAGTTTGCATTAGGGAAAGACAGCTTTAACTGTCGAGCAGGATATGGTTCATTACAAATATATATATATATACATACCTTTGCCTCCAAAACTGGCTGATCTGACGTACGATTCTTTGTTAATAAGAAAAAAACATACATGTTGATGCTAATAGGCAGAAATAACTTGCCTCAAGACAGCATTGTTGCAAAAAAGAAGCCTTAGCATTGCTCCTCAAAAATTGCCAGTATAATGCTGGCTTGCTAAAAAATGTTATAAAACACAGTGAAATGTATCTGTCCCGAATTTACCACTTAAGGAAGCAGAACGCCATTTAACACAGAAACGGGTCCAGTGGCCAAGTTCAGAGATTCATTTGCCTCAATATTCCTGTCTCCAGCAGTGACCATAAATGAGTGCCTGGAGTGGGACGTGAAAAATAAACCCGAGTCTTTGGCTAAACTCGATGCTTTACCCTAATAGCTCTTCCTGTCTCCAGCGCTTCCGAGCTCATAGGATTTCTGTGCCAGATGTGTCTTCCTGATGGGCTGCTCCTAGTGAACTTAGTGCAGGTTCACAGTTGATTGCAAAAGTGGAAAAAATGCAGGGAAATAACAGTGGCTTTCTGGTAGTTCCTATTGCACGAGGGCTGACCTTTTCCCAGCTGTGGATGTAAAGAAAATGTAAGCTGTGGAAGCCACAAAGCACAGAGGAACCCTGTGCACTGCAGTTTGGTGCTTGGAAGAAAAAGGAACAGGAGCAGAGAGGGCTGAATGGGACCTTGGCTCTATGGTTATGTAGGTCTGCTGGCCTCTTCTTCTGGAGAAATGTCACAAGCAGAAGGCCAATGAAAGGACTGAGAACAACAAGTTCATGGCCATTGTGACCAACAGAAGCTGCTAAGTTCTGTACTAAGGGATTTGTGTTTTTATCAATTTCAATCAATTTTTAATCAATTTCAATTAGTAATCCTTCCAAAAACACTGAGAAATGTATCAATGAATGATAATAATGGGAAGGATAAGCTCGGGAGTATGTGAGCAGTGCTGCACTGGCACAGCTGCACAGGAATGGTGGGTTCAGCATCCCTGAGGTGTGCCAGAACTATGGAGATGTGGCACCAATGGACATGGACTGTGGGCATGGTGGGGTGGGCTGGGCTTCCTGAGGACCTTTCCAGCCTTAATGATTCAATAATTATATGAAATGTCCCTGGAAAGAAAGGTGGTTTGTTGTTGTTGTTGTTGTTTTTGTCTTTCTCCCCCTGCCCACAGATAGCCAGGTCAAGAAGAGACTGATGGGACATCAGAGAGATGCAAACACTGGGAGGTTGTGAGGCTGAAGCGTGAGCTGAGGCAAAACTTTAATAGTCTGTAGTATTTAAGGATGCCATAATGTTACTGTTTTAAGTTACAGAACCTAACTGTAAATCTACTGGAGAGAAAATCTCTGCTCGGTGCAATAAAAAAACCCGCAGCAAGACATTGGTGTAGAAAAGGGCTGTGAGAGAGACCTTCAAGGGCAATTTCACAAAACATTTAAAATCAATGGTATAGCTTTGATGGGAATCTTTCATAATATTTGTGAAAATGATAATGCAGAACTAGGGAGGGTTGAGAAGAGCAACAGAAATGGTAAAGGCTGAGGCACGCAAACCTCTTCTCTGAAGAGCCTCTGAAAACCTGTTTGTTCTCAGAGAATGGAAGGTGTGGGTTTGTCTGTAAAGGCTTTTCTAAGGGTCACCCTTCCCTCGTGCCTCTCCACAAAGGGAGAAATTCAATACAACCGAAAGGCTGAGAGAGAAAAATACATTCTTCTGTGTCATTTGTACTGAGCCTGTGGAGCTGCAAAATAGTGACTGGAGCCAGAACCAGCGTTACCAATTATATGCTTTGGTGGTTAATTAAAACATCTAGATTGCTTATAATTGAGGGAGGAGGGGGAATTGCCTCTCACTGCATTTATGCCAATCTCCATCTTCTAAGAATAGCATAAAATTTGTTGTCAGGAGCAGATTATCCCTCCTATCTATCAGTGGGGTTTCACGTAACTCCCTTTAAAAATCTGCTCTGCAAGTAACTGCTGGAAATGAGACATTTGGCTCAATTCCAGCCTGGGAATTTCTGTGCTCCCAACTGCAAATTATTTTTTTGGTCAGGATAATTGAACCAGATCCTCAGTGGATGTAAATTATCCTTGCTCTGTTGGAAGTGCTGTTCCATGGTTTGTGCAGATCCAGCATTTGTGGTCTTGTACGTGGCAGTGCTGAACGTACTGCGAGCGCGCCGAGAATCTGTTCCCCTGGATATTTCACAGGATTATTAAGTTAAACAGGTGAGCAGGAGGATTTGTAAAATGTTAATTTAGATGTACTTTAACTACTTCGATGAGTTGTGGCTAGCTTCAGCAGCAGGGCTTGTTCATCTGGCTGGTGCAGCAGGAATGAAGGCTGAGTGCAAGGTGTGTAGTCATCCACTTTGAAATCTCTTTCTTTCTTACTAAGTTCTGTAGATGCTCTTTGTTGGCAGGTTGTTTTTTTTTTTTTTTTTTCTTCTGTCCCCAGCTAGAGAAATAAAAAAAATAAAAACCCCAAACCCAGGATATTTACTGCTAACATAATGTACTTTTTAAAGAGGAAGGAATTTTATACACCATTTGATATATATTTTAGAACCATTTCTGGTAACCAAATTGGGGTTCACCACTTCTACCGTTTTTCTAAAATATTCCAAGTTGGTGTGATCAAGCATGAATTTGAATTCAAATCAAGCAGATTTGAATTCAAAAGAAGTCATTGTGAGTTACAGGCCTGGGAGAAATGGGGCTCGTACAAACAACAGCTGTAGAAAGATGAGGGGGATTTTCAGGTATTAGGCTGCACTCAAGGGACTGCAGTTGAACTCAGCCCTGTGCAAAGCTCAGATGTAAGCTGGTGTTCCTTTTCTGTATGTTTGTGTCAGTGTTTTAATTTGGACCAGGAATTAACTTTTTAAGCAAATCTTCAGTCTTCCTCACTTCATTGCATTTTTTTTTTTGTGCTGTGGAGCATTTCTGGCGTGTGAAAATTGATGTGAGATGTAGCTGAGTTGAAATGAGTGCACCCAACACATGTCCACTGCAGGCTCATGTTCAAGGCATTGTCCCAGACTGGAGTGGGCCACAATAAAACACGTGAAACATAAGGATGCTGGGTCTGCAGAGACAACTGCACTTTATAGGTACGCTCCTATTGTGGTCACAGGAACCCTGATAAAATGAATGTAGCTCCCTTGCCTCAGTTCTCTCTCTACCCAATGGACACTCCCATCTCCCATTTGTTTCTCTTGACTAAGATGGAAAACAAAGAGCAAGTTTCATATAATGGCATCACTGGAGTGAGATTGCATAGTAGTGAAGGATCTTTGGAAAGTTGGCATTCCTGAATACACCAAGCAAAAATGAACAATGCAATTACATAACTAACATTATATCCTGGTGGTTCTACCAACCTGTATTTCTATGTGGGATTTGGTCTTAACTGGGGTCATAAAGATAGTTAACTATTACAGATTTCCTGGAAAACTGCTTAACCTGGGGCTTGACCTTTAAACAGAAGTCTTTCCAGTTCAGATCTAACTTTCATGACAAATAGAAAGATATTTACCTCCATTCTAACTTTAGGGTTTTTTTCTGTTATTCTAAGTTTATCAGGACAAGTATATCAGTAAGGGAAAAGCTGATTTGTAGCTAATGGAAGACCTGCTAATACACAGTTTCAAAAGAACTAACTTTATTTTCTTAGTGAGAAAACGTTAGGTAGGAGAGTGAGACATCATTTGTTTGTTTATTTGTTGGCTTTAACAAGCACACAGGAAATGTTGAACTCAGTTACGAATGACTTACTTTAAAAAGAAACAAAATATAGCACAAAAAGTTTGGGTTTTATGATTAAACATGGTCATCATGAAAGAATGACTCATCACTCTTAAGCAGGTTAAGAAGTGAATATTTTTGAGGTTATCTTTTGCTGTCTGGAGCACATATCTGGTTGTCAGCCAGTGAACAGGAGGAAAATCAGAGGAGGAACAACCCACAGGACAAAACTCACCTCTTCTCCCAGGTCCTTCCCAGGCCAACCTCTCCATTGCTGAGCTGTGATCTCACAGCAGGAGGAGTACAGACAAAACTGGTGGCTGTGAAGGACTGTAAAGAGGCTAGGTCAGTAAAGATCCAAAATTACCCATCTTGCATGCCCTGTGTGCAGTTGTAACTATGGGTTGCTCTTTCTTTTCTTTCCAGTTGTTGCTGGAAGACTTGGTAGGCTGCAGACTGGTAGGACTGTACTTCTGGTGGGTATGTAGGACTGAAGAGGACACTCAGGGTCTCTGAATCAGCTGACCTTGAGGACAAGCTGGCAATGGGTATCTCATCCAGAAGGATCCGTAGAGCATCCCTTCCAAGCTGCCAAACCCCAAAGGCTGCAAAATGCTTTCCAGCACCCTGGAATGAATGTGACTTTCTAAAGTCCTTTTCCACTGTACTACCCCACAGACTCTGCAAAATACAGAGGAAGAGCCATGGCTATATTTTAACAGGCTTTTCTTAAAGGAAATATCTCTCCCCCATCAATCTGTGTTTTCTATATCAGTCTGTAACACAGGAAGATGAACTCCATTTGGCAGTCCAAAGCTAATATTTTGGCCAAGTAAATCAGAGTTACTGCAAGACCCATGTATATGAATCACATTTGGATTTTCTTTACATTTATATTTAAGCCCCCCCCCCCCCCTTTTTTTTTTCCTTGAAACTTCTCTAATCCTTGCTATTTAGAGAGCATCTGCATTTTTAATCTTAATCATATTTTTCATATTAAGAAGTACCCATCACTAGTATTAAAAATAAAGAGTTTAATTCCTAATTCATGCTTATAGAAGTATGAAAGGTGATGAACATAAACTAGCATGCTTCCTGATGGTACATATAATGTCTTCTCTAAATGTGTGAGTTCTGCCTGCTTCTCTGTGATAGGATTGTATTGGCTACATAGTCTACCTTCAAAAGTTCTCAACCTCTATCCATGATCTACTACCTCAGATATTACCAAAAAGACAACTGCCATGAGCTGGAGCCAAAAGCTTCCCTCTGAGGCCATTAGGAAGTCATTAGATACTATCAATAATCCTGTATATCTCTAGTCTTGTGCACTTGCCCAGTGTTTTTAAGCTGGACTGAAATACGAATGTCAAGCATTACATTAACTTCCAAAGATATGACTTAGAAGAAAATGAACAGAGCACTTGGGAAGTTGGAAAAAATATGATAGCTTATTAATACTCTTTTACATATAAAGGGTTTTCTGCATATATAAAATATTTGGGGAAACTCAGAAACTCCTGGTCTGTAAGGATGCAGGAGTATGAAATCAGATTTGCAATTGCATTTCAGGGATGTTTAAAAAAAATTGTTGGGGTTTCATGACTTCTAATCTGATAGTGTCTGTGCTTAGCAGGAACTGTGGTAAAGGTCTTCAGGTTCTTCATGTCTGTCTGTCCCACTGTCCTTCTGGATCCAGATCCAGATGGGATCTTGATATCAGTAGCCCTGAGGAGTATCACTCATCACTGTTCTCCACATGGATAGTGAGCTGTTGACTGCAGCCCTTTGAGTGTGATGATCCAGCCAGCTCCTTATCCACCAAGAGGCTCATCCATCAAATCCGTGTCTCTAAAAATTGGAGACAGGGATGTTGTGCAGGGCAGTGTCGAAAGCTTTGCACACACTTGGGTTGATGACATCAGTTGCTTTTCCCTTATCCACTAATGCTGTAAAGTCCATTGCAGAAGGCCACTAAATTTGTCGGGCATGGTTTGCTCTTAGTGAAGCCACGTTGGCTGTCACCAATCAGCCTTCTACTTTCTCTTAGGTATTCACATCAGTCTCTCTTTTTACCCTAATAGTGCCAAAGGGGTTTGTTCCCTTCTGCTACTCAGATGTGCTCCAAAAGCAGAGGTCTTTGTTTGCTTAATGCACCAGCCTCCTTCACCAAGGAGAGCGTGCATTTAATCTGTAACCCAACTAAACAGCAAGAAATGCAGCTGAGCCCATGAGGAAAGAGTTTTTTTTTCAGGAATTTTCCCTTTTCTTCACTGCCATAGCAAAGATGCATTGCTGTTGGGATGCTCATCCAAACAGAACTGTCACATTTGTAATCGTTCACTGCACAGTAGCAGTGGCACAGCAAGCAGATTAATTTCCACTGCTTGTTATTATTTGACTTTCTTGTATTAACAATAGCAATGCAAATTGTCTCTCCCTCCATAAAATCAAGCTAGATGCATCGTTTTGTTGATATGAAGTAGATTTACTTGCATTTAACTGATTTTCGATAGTATTAGGAGATAATTCTTGATTCATCAGCAGGATTTATTTATTTATTTATTTATTTATTTATTTATTTATTTTATTTATTTATTTATTTTCACAGAGGTTCAGCCTGTTGTAACAAATACTCCCCATTTCTGTTCTCAGGAACGTGGTTCCCAGGGTTATAATTTATTCTGCATCTCATAGATCACTGCAGGATGATCCGTGGCAATTCAGCCTTGTTCAATGTGTGTGCAGACAAATTGCATTATTTCTAATGTTTTGAATCTGATCATGTTACGTATCCAGTTAGTATGATCTCCGAATCAATTTCCAATGAGTTTTGAGATCTGTTGTTTTTATTAGCTGAATTCTGTGTCTGGAGAACCTGGAGCTGTGTGGACGTAATCGCCAGAGTCTTCGCTGTGAAAGGCATATTTTTTCTATAAGAGTCTTTTAACAAAACCAGATTGAGGATTTCCGTGTGGCTCTGTCACTTACCGAACAGAAAAGGTTTAGGATACTTGTTGGTATGAGGAGATCCTCCCATGTCAGGTGGGTCACTGAATCATTCAGGTTGGAAAAAAACCTCCAAGATCCCCAACCCCAGCCCATCCCCGCCATGTTCACTGCCCACGTCCCTCACTGCCACATCTCCACGCTTCTTGAACACCTCCAGGGGCAGAGACTCCATCACCTGTTGGTCTGTAGGAGGTTTCCTCACCATCACTTATTTCTTTTGATCAGCTCTTGGGGGCAATGAGACAAGAAAGCAAATTTGAGTGCTGTTTCCTAATTGGAGCAGAATGTTTTCATTCTTTTTCTTTCTTAGTAAATGTAGACAGCTCTTACAAGCTTGGGCAGAAATTACTTCCATAGCTATGGTAGAATCAAAAAGGTTTTAATTTTTTACATTTCATCAGTTTATAGCTAATCATTTCTTCTCTTGATGTCTATTGGTAACATGACTTGCCTGAAAATAAATAATTTCATGTATGACCGTGCCAATTAAATCTAGTCTTTTCTGCTGAACTGTCCAGAAACCTCAAAAATACGTATATGTACAAACAAAGATAATTTTAACTTGAAGCAGAAAGTCTCTCAAAATACAGACAGACATCACAGGCTCTTGGCAAGGAATGAGGGAAGAAGAGCAAACTGAGGAAATAACGAAAGCCTGCTTTTTATCTGCCTTCCATGGGAACCCCATCCATTCTTCTGTGAGATCAATGGGAATCATTTTCTTCTCTTCACTACAGTTTTGGGCAGCAACTACAACAGTGGCAGATTTAGGTGTAATATTGCAGCTCTCCTCTGCTCTACATTTTCTCTGAGTATTACAGTGCTAATACGAAAGCACTGGAAAAGAAACATTAATAGCGTTTCTGAGAATACTTTATCTTGTATTGCAAAGGAAGGAACAATGCCACCAGAAATAAGGAGAGCTTGAAAGAGCAAGAATCTGTTGTGGTTTTGGTTTTTTTTTCTCTGAAGTTCTCATTATCAGTATTTCAGCAGGGACACAGTCCTTTACAATGAGATAAAGTAAGCACAGAGAAATTATAGCTGTATTGTTACCAAAAAGAAACCAATCTTATTATGGAATAAGGTGGCTAAAACTCCTATGCACTTAAGCTAGATAAGGACAACTGATTGCACCTTTCCCTTGAATGCCTTTGCAGCTGCTGAGTGCAAAGATCTCCTCACCCCCAATTAAAATCACTATGGCCTCCAAGACCCAACACGGCAGCAGCTTAGTGGTCTGCCTAAACAAATATATTTTCCTTGGCCAGGCAAAGTACATACTAGCTATATATTAGTGTTAAGATGAGAAGCATTTAGACAAGCTGAAATAATGATTTGCATTTTTTTGGTACCTGATTGCTGTGCAGGGCTAATGATAATCTGCCCTTGCCATTCTTTTCATTGCCTCAACTGGGTGCGTTATTAATGGATAACCATTATGCTGCATCTGAGAAATACCTACCCAGAGAGAAGCCATCTGCTTTGTTGCCATCAGAAGCCTGGGTAGCACCTGTGTCTTTGCAGTCCTGAAAAAACACTTGGCTTTGCTTATTTGATGTCTTGGTTTAACATAGTGGGGCAGTGTTTTAGAAACAGTAGCAGTGCATTGGAAATCATAGAATCGTAGAATTGTTTGAAGGGACCTTTATCATAGAATCATGGAATCATTTGAGTTTGAAGGGATCTTTAAAGGCCATCTGGTCTTGTCTGGGGAGAAGACAGCGGCTGTGATGACTTCCCTCCAAGTGAACATTGGTTACACTTTGTGTGGAGGCTCTGGTGGTGGTGCCCCATCCCTGGAGACAGTCAAGGTCGTGGGACGTGGCTCTGAGCACCAGATGGAGCTGTGGGTGTCCCTGTTCATCGCGGGGATGTTGGACTAGACGGCCTTCAAAAGTTCCTTCCAACTCTAACAACTCTATGATTCTATGCTGATCCTACTTAGCTGTGCCATTTTGTGACAGGGAGCATCCCTATTGGCATTGGCACTACTGGATTAACCACAAAAGGATGGTGAGGCCCTGTGCAGACACCATGAGGACTGCATGTGCCAGAAGCACACTGGGTTGTTTCTGTTTCTGTCTCGTTTTTGGAGCGTTTGAATTACAGCAACCCCATCCCATCTTGTGGTAGTTTATTATCTGTGCCTGTAGCTCAAGTAATAAGTTAGAGTTAATCAATAAAAGTTGTATTTAGCATCAGTATTCCTGGTTCTCAGTTTCAGTGCTTTGAGGAGTGCTGAGAGTTCAGCCCACGCCGCTTTACAGGTGGGTTTGTGCTTTTCCATCTCAGCTATTACAGCCAAATGGGAAAGTGTGGTACCTGGTACCAATTAGAAAAGATTGGCAGTTGTAATAAGACCAAAAAGAGTGGTGTTTTTTTTTTATTCTCCACAAATCTGTTGAACATAGGAATTAAAACTTGTGACTCAAACCCTCAGGAACATCAATTTGGCTTAAAAAATATGAGAGAAGTGGTATTTTAAGGATACATATTAGTTCTTAATTCTTCTCTTGTTCTGCAGCTTCAGATTTTCCAGCTTCATCCCTTAACTAGCGGCTGTAAACTTTGATGTTTGAAGCAAAATTAAAATCAAATGCTAGGCTTTTGGAGCTGGGAGAAAGCAATATATATTGCAGTTCTGAAGGTACAGCTGTGAATGCTCTAACAGTGACTGAAGCATATAATTTGCTCCTGGTATTGTTTCAGCCACGCTCGGTGTGGAGGAATTTTTTCCTGATGCCACTGTCTCCGAGTGCAGCAAACGCAATTTGGTTCATTTAGACTAATCTTGTTTTGGCTCAATACCTTCTTTCAATAATAAAAGTAATAATAATAAAATAAGCTTTCTTATGTATAGCTTGGGGAAGGCTGTGCGAGAACTTTCAGAAGGGCCATTGCAGTGAAAACCATTGTGGAGATTTAATGCTTTTCAGATTCCCACCCAAGTGAACACAACTACAGCAAAGAAGGTGCTTTTTGAGTTCAGTAAAAGAGATGCTCTCTTTGTTTTCTTGATGTCTGATTTATCATCTGGGTTTTCAGCTGTCACTGTTAATAAAAAGTATTACGGGGCTTTAAAGGCAGACCAAACTGTTGCTCCTTTCCTGGGACCTGGGTTTATTCTTTTTCAAAATGCAGGAAGCAAAGAATTAAGTGAAAGGAGGATCAGTTTCAAAGCTTTCCACTGAAATTTGCAACTGCTGGCATCAAGTCTAATACATTGCAGCTGATCTCAAATCTAAAATCAACTCTCATGTCTGCAACATCTTAATTAATGATTCTGGAACTCTCCACCTGCTAAAAGGAATCCATTTACTCGCAGAAAGAAAATTACAGTCTTGACGTATTTTCCCCACAAACCCATTTGCATTCACTTCCTTTGCTGCTGTGGACTTGGATAAAACAATTGTACTTTTAAAACTCTGGCAGAAGACAACCTTCAGTGGAAATTTCTTTTGCAAACATTTTACTCTGACAGTTTTATTGGGCTATGAATAGGAACTTGAGGCAGAATTTAGCGCATTGATAAGTCTTAAGATACTGCATGAGCAGTGCCTGCTGAAAGCAGTTTTATAAGTCAGTCACAACATCCATTAGTTTGCAGATATACTGGAAGTAACTTTTGCCTCCACTTCACTTTAGATCAGCTCTTTCCCACCTGTGTAAAACGCTGTGCCACTTCAGAGTGAAGATCAAGCATTCAGACCTTAAAAGCCAGCAAGTGCAATGTTTCAGTGGGCAGCTGCAATCCCAAAGTTCAAAAGCACGTACCTTCTTCTCCATCTACCCTCACACTACGGCCTCTGTGTCCATCATCGTAAGTCCCTCACCAAGCAGTGGTACAGAAAATGTCAGCAGGCTGATTGGTGTCCTGCTCAGGTGCCCATCTTTGCAATGCCATGCCTTCCAGCAGCTGTTTTAAGTTAAAACCCCATTGTTTTGAGGCAAAGCCCCACAGACGAGGAACGCCACAGATGTTTCAGTTATTAAATGCCCAGAAAATCCTGACCTGTGGTTCAGTCATTCTTTCTCACAACTAATTTGGCCTTATGTTTGTGTTTCTTCCTGCTGGTGCTTCATTCCTGTGTTAGTGTGGATTTCTTTCCTCTCAGAAGCCCTCCTGGTGCTTCTTTATCCCCTTGATCCCTTTGTGTCTGTGGGACCACCCCAAAGGCTTTCTTTTCCTGACACTTCTATTATTTTAAAGCCTTTTACTTTTCGGTTGACTCCAATCATGGTTGTCAAAAGTAATCACTTTTTTTTTTTTTTTTTTGAAAGCTTTTTCAGTATTTCGTTGGCATTTATAACATTTGAAAGAAAAGAAGGAGGCAAAGGTGTAGAGAACGTCATCGTCTCTGGGTCTTCAGTGCACTTCACTGCTTTGTCTTTCCTACCTGGTACAGGAGGCTAATGGAAAGTGTCACCCTGTACTAATATCCCTTTCAATTCCATTTTCTGGAGCTCATTGGGAGAGACAGGGATATTTTTCAGTGAGAGAATGAGAAGGTTGTTTCCTGCTCAAGCCTAGGTGGAAGGAGAATGGAGCAGAGGAATGTGGGAGAGGAAATGAGGAGAAGGTTGGAATCCAGCAGCTCAGTGCTCAGGTTTTTAAGTCACATCCTCCTTTTGGCAAACACATACAATGCACCTTAGTTTTACTCCCCATTAAAAAAAAAAAAAAAAAAGCAATTAAAATGGCGAGAAAATGGCATTTTTAGTGAAATGCAAAGTTTGCTTTCTGGCCAGCCCAATGCTTTAGAAAAGGCTCTAAGTCATGCTTTTCATGATTAAAGGAATGATTGCAACCTGGGAGCTAAAATTGAGTAGCTGTTGATTCCTGTTTTCATGCCAAAAATTATACCTGTAGTGGTCAGCTATAGTATCATGGTTTGCCATGGCAACATAACACAGAAAAATTCACTCCCATACAAATTTTCATCAGCATTTTGTATTTGTTCCCACGTATGACTATTTCTTTTGATATACTAATAATTTTCATCCAGCTGACACTGTAAATATGACCTGTTTGGTGAGGTGTTCTGTTTTTTTCCATGCATATTTATTATAAATTAAGTGCTAAATTTCATTGCATTAGCTCAGAGATGGATTTAAACAGCAGAAAAATGCAAGTAAGCTTTTGTTTTATGGACTACAGTTTTTATAATATACTTTCTTCAAGGAAGAATGAACATGCTTTCCTCATTGACATAACTCTTTGAAAGCTAATATTTTTACTAGTGCTCACATAGTGCTGTAAATTAATTTTAAATACCTTTTAAGGATGTAATAACACAACGAATAAGAGAAGTAGAGAGGAAAAAGAGCTGTGAGAAATTCAGATGAAAATAATCAAAGCTGATCATGCCATTGAGTTTTCAAACTTTATATAATGATGAACTTGAAGGAGGCAGAAAGAATGAATAAAACCCAACTCATTTACTTCAGCCTAGAGACCTGATTCCTTTTTATCTTTAATTATCTTCGGTGGCTTTTGTTACATCCATCTGGCAGCTGGAAAGTGGAGGGAGAGCTCAACATGCATCCTAATAGTGATGTCTGCAGAAAAAATGAATATCAGGATAAATTTGATGGTGTCCAAGGACCAACAAGCCTTCCCATGGATGTTGTGGATATTCAGACAGCCTGCTGTCAGTCTCACCAGCACACAAGGTGATGTATGTACTTCTCTTCAGCTTATTTTCGCAGAGCAAGCCAGGTGTGGCAGGAGAACAGTATTGTCATAGTTGAGCAGGATTGCTTTGAAAATTGTACAATAACCATAAAACCAACCGGCAGAAATGTCCCAAGTATCCTAATTTCACATAAAATCAGTGAGAACAGCATTACATTGAATTTGTGTCTCTTGCCTGGACATCTGTAGTCCTGTGGTGGTTAACAAGATGAGCATGAGCTGGTAATGAAGACTACTTGAAAGTTCATGGGTCTGATGATAGGAATCGCTTGCATGACAGCACATGGGTGCCAAACTAAAACCAGCCTTCAGTTCTTTCAAGGAAAGCCTTTTTATTTTCCTGCAGACACTCAGTTCAGTTAAGGGAATAACTGCCTTTACGCACACCCCAGCTGAAACCAGGACCTCTGGGCACAGGTAACCACAGCAATTTATAATACTTTAGAAATTATCTCCTTCTCATCTTTCATGATTACTACTGCAGAAGTTGTAGCAGAACATCAGCCTGTCTCAGTTACAAAAATCTGTCTTTATAGCTTCCATGCAAATACCTTTATTCACCAAATTTATAAGCTCATAAAAGAATGAAATCAGATTTGTCTGACATGACTTATTTTGCATAAAACTCTGTTGACTGGAATTAATTATTTCCCTATCTTTTAATCCTTATTGATTTCCAAATCAGCTTCCTCATTATTTTGCCAGGACTGGGGGCAGATTAACTAGCCTGTACGTTACTTGCTACATAGCAATTGTTCTTTTGAATGCTAGCATCAAATTTTGACTTTTGCAGTCTTCTAGAACTTCTTATGTATTTTCTTACTTACTAAGGCTTAATAGCACTTGGGAAGAAACTTTTCTCAAGGAAAAGTATTTTTTTTTTTAAATCATTTTTGACTGAAATGTATCCAGGTTTGCATAACACAATGTATTTTCCCTGGGTGTCTTTGTTTTTTAAAAAATTAGGTTTATGAATAGCCCAGAAGGTGCTTCACCAACCCTCCCAGACACAAATACACCTTGCTGCAAGGGGCTCTGTACATTCTCACATCAGAAATAATATTTCTGTGGACCCTACGGGATGTAAGGCCCCAGCCTATTGCTACCCAAGGTGTGACTTCCCCCTCTATGCTGCTACCATGTGGCTGGGAAGGGTGAAAAAGGAGGGGTGACATGAGGAGCAATGGAAGTTGGTGGCCATCAGGGAGGTGCGATGCTCCGCGGCTCCCTCCATCACTTCTCCTCCTTCCTCTTTCAGATGATGTGGCTGTGCCATCCAATTAAGGGATTGTGAGTGGGAGAGGGAATCTTGCCCAGATTATTTAATAAATAGTGATTAATGATAATTGTGTGTTACTGGTCGTTAATTTTAGTCCTTTTTTTCTACCTGCATTTGTAGGCTTCCGACGCTGGCAACTTTCTGCTGTATGTAAGTAGGTCAATCTTTTCCTTTATCCTACCGTGCAATTATAAGAGGAACATTAATAAAGATATAAATTTAGCAAAGGTCACATTTTACTTTTATTCTTTGAAATTTCTGCTTTGATAAATGTGCAACTTGTAGTGTTTATGTGTCACTGAATACAATGGCAACGACCTACTATTGTAGTTGAAAGTTCATTAGTTCTGGTAGATTAGACTGTATTAATTAACTAAGATTAAACATTCTTTTAAACCATCATAAGCTGCCATCTCACTGTGGCAGCTTATTAAAGAACATTTTCTGGTTGTTTGTTAAACCATACTGAAGTGACAACGTAATTATATTTGTTCCATCAAACAGAAAGGTCAGTTGACAAGGCTGATGTTTCCTAGTTAATTACAAGTGGATGATTTCATTGATTAAAAATATGAGCTTGTTAAACCTGTGCATACAGCTAAGAGATATATAGGGACCCGGGGGAGGGAGGAGTAGGTATGGGGGAAAAATAATTTTAAATATTATCTCCATTACATGAATGTGTCTAAATGAAAGGCAGGACAGGGCCACGCGGAGTTGGCTGGGCATGGAACTACAGAGATGTAATGGAATGTGGGAGGGGGGCTGATTTGGGGATGTAAGACTCATTTAAAGCGACACCATCAAGACGTGTAATATGGCACGATGTGTCATGGTCCTTAAGAAAAGTCTACAGGATCTACTTGTATAACCTTTGTCTCTGGCATTCTGTGGAAGGCTGATGTGCTGTAACATTGGAATTCACCTCTGGTAGAACTGATGTTGGCTGAATTGATGTTGGCTGAATCTTTGTGAATGGAAAATTGAATTTAGGGTTAGACAGTCTTGATATTTTTGTTCTTCCTTGGAAAAGGTAGTCTTCTTCAATATTCATCACCTTATTTATTACTTTTTTTTGTGGTGATTTTAATTTTTGAAATTCAAAATTATACCCAGAAAAGTTCAGGGAAAATAATTATTCAGTGCTTTCTAATTTTTGTTTGTTTCTATTTGTTGCCAAGATCTTCTGAGGGAATATTCTGCTTTCATACCATATGGAATTCAAACATAACGCAGACCCATCAGAGGCACCACCTCCGGCTTTCTGGGACAGAGATGATGTCAATCCAAATGAATGACTGATTTGCTTGGACTGATCTAGCTAAAGGTTAAGGATGCCCTCAACAAAGGAAAAAAACAGGCCAGTTTAGGCAGCGTTTTTTTTTGAGACCCGTTTCTAAATAAATCCAATTATTAGGCAGTTTCTCACATGTCTGTGTTCTTCCAAAAATACGTTTAGAAAGCACAGTGTTCCAAAAATAAAGACAAGTGGCAGATAATAGTGTGTTCACAGTGAGAGAAAGCATTGGTGCTGGTGTGGTGAGTGTTGGTGAATATCAGGACTGATCTTTGGCTGCTTCAGTGGTGCTTAGGTTAATGCATTTTATTTCCATCCACCAACAGTACCTGCAGAGAAAATCCCCACGTTTGCAGCCAGATGAAGGAATATTGGTTGTTTGCACCTCCTGAGCCCATTTTGAGCCAGAACTTTGAGACCAGGGCTTCTGTATTGCTGTGCTGCCGTGGTCACTCCCTGCTGGGATCACAGATTGGGGATATCTGAAAAAGGCACAGAGAGCTTTGCTTTTCTCCCCTTCCCTACAAAGCTTGCTGAAAATTGACTTACAGAAGTAACCTCATAGATCCTTGTTTGACCCAAGGGAGGCCCTTGTGGTGTGCCCCTGGCTGTCCAGCCGTCCATCTGGGCACACCAGGTTGGAAAGGGCAGAGGGTTATTTTGGCAGATGGCATGAAGGACTTTTGTCCCATTTGTTCCTTCTCCTGCACACAGTCTTTTTACATCACTTTGCTCATTGAGAGGCAAAGCAGGCGGGATAAACAAACGTGAGCAATGAGAAGTGAGCAGAGGGTTTCCAGGCTTTTTCTTGGCTCTAAGAAAGGTGCTCCTTTTCCCTTCCTAGCACTCAGATACTCTCAGGTGAAGGATGCTGCTTGGAGCAAGCACAGTGGATGTTACAAATTCACTTTGAAAACTCAAAAAGCTCCACGAGGTGACAATCTCAAAATGAGCACACCTTGTTCAGGGCGAGCCAACTGCTAAAACATGAACCCTGTTCCAGATGGAGAAGGCATGGGGTCTCAGAAGCGATAGGAAGGGAGCCAAAGCGTCAGGATCAAAAGCTCCTGTTAGCAAACAGCTCAAACACTGCATGTGGAAGTGACATCATTGGCACCTGAACATCTTCCAGCCTTGGCAGCCAGCATCCCTGTCAGAAAAGCCATTCCTCCTCTGGGTTTGAGGCTGTCAGACATGGTGGTCAAAACTGGAAGTCTGTTCTGCCAAAGGCTGTTCTTCATTCTTCACTTGCTTGGGATGCTTGCTGAATTAGGTATTTCCTTGTAACAGTTTAATTATTAAAGCATGACAGTGGCTTCCAGCACTTTCTGGCTTTTCAAAGATAGGGTATGTAAAGAGCTATTTTTTAATAGAAAGATCCCATATTATGTCTGCTGTTAAGTAAACAAATCAGTGTTGGAGAGGTGTTGGGAGTCAACTCGTTAAGAGTTTCTGTCTTTGGTGTGACACTGCTAACTTCAGTCACATGTCAGTTTGCAGCCTGATGGCGAGGCTCCAGTCTTTCTCACTTGTTTCAATGTGCTTTATTTTCTTAGCTGCCACCTAAGATGAGCTTGAGGATATGAGAGTAACACAGGTGTAATTGCATGACTGGGTGGAGCAATCCACGCGCTTCATACTTCTTTATCTCCCTCTTTATGGAAGTAGTTTGCCTTTTATGAAGAGGTTTACTAATCTATTACTGAGCTCCCAGATAGGCAGCTCCCTTTATCTTCAGTGCATCCCCTCAAATTCATTTCCTTTGTAAACCACTGAGATGATGGTTGTGTTGCAATAATAGCCCCATAACAAACAGTAAAAGAAGCTACGGGGCTTACAATGGATGCTCATGTCAAACTCACACTGCCTGCAGGACACATTTTGCTGTCAGAGTAGGCATTTATAGAGCCATTAACTCAAAGGGGAGTCACACAATTAAGTACTCTCCAGATCTTTGGGAATTTGCTCTGCAGCAGCTTGTGGACTACCCCAGGCAGAAGAAACACAGCCCATTATGAGGACCAGTATGTAAGGATAAGCATATACGCACAGCACGTGCAGGGTAAAGGTTCCTGTTCTCTACAGCATGGCATGATACAGGTTAAACCCAACCCAAGTCCGGAGAAGCTGATATTTAATCCCCCTAAAGAGATGCTGGGTGACTAATATGGAATTGGCAGATGATCTCCATTCATTTATTTGTCTCGATTTTTCTCCCCCTTGACTCTGTCATCAAACCGCAGCAAAAGCAAAGAGGCAGAGGAGTGAGAGAGAAGAGGAAGGCATGCCCTATCCTGATAACACCTTGAGGAACTGATGCTCTTGCATCTCTGTATGGAGGACTTCAGTTTCTGGCCAATATTCTGTTTTTTGCCCCCAAACCCTCTCTTGAAACAGGTAACCAAAACAATAGAGGAGCTTGGTCATTTTCCTGGGAGACCTTAGACAAGCGCTTGGTAAAAATGCATGAGGCAAGGTCAGGAGAAAACACTTAGCAGAACGCAATGCTGTTTCTGTTTTCCACTTGTAAATCATATTTGCAATGGCATGAGATCCTTGGAGAGACGTTGCCAGAGGCTGTTACACAGCTTCGTGTGGCACTGTGCTTAATGTATGAGAACTGCCTGCAGCTTTTGTGCTGCTCCCACTTGCTGCTGCAGTGGGTCATCTCATACAACGTGAGAACACATTGAGAAATAGTTTGGCATGCAACAGTAGAAACTTAAAGTTTTTTATGAGAAATCCTTCTCGCCTCTGCTGAGGTCTCAGGCAGACTTTTCGGTTGTTGTGTCACTGCCATGAAAGTGCAAAGCAAAAAGTCTATTATACATTAAACAAGTATTACTGACCTGTGTTTTGAGGCACTAAAATGCATGAAAAAGAGAAGATTTACAGGGTTTGCTATGCTGGCCTCTCCTTATAGACACTCATTAAAGATCTTTCCCTCCCAGGGCTTGATTCTCCTGCTGCCTCTCCAATCTTCTCCCTTCTTCTTTCTGTTTCTTTCTTTTTTTTTTTTTTACTTCTAACCCCCTTCAAGTGCTAAAATCCTCCAGATTCAGGAGTTTTTATTCCTACAGATTTGTGGATTTTGATATCAAAAAGGTGCAGCCCCAACCAAAAAGGACCTGGTCCTGCAGCACTGGGCATTCCCTTCTGTCACCTGGGCAATGCCTTCTCCCAGGCTGAGGACTTCATCCTTTGCTGTGTTCGTGGCTCTGTCGCTGTTTTATTGCCCAACAGTTCAGCTCTGTATGAGACTCAGAGAGTTGGAGGCTGTTGTTAGCCTCAGGATCTGGAATGAAAATGGCATACCAGGAGGTCAGAAGGCAGGCTGCAATGTAAACGTGATACTCATCTTGCTGCTCCCCCCGCAGTTTTAGATGCAGTTGACCCAGCCTTAGGGCATGTAAATAGAAAGATGACCTCCCCAAATCATCCCATCCGGTCCTATGTTTCTATTATTCCTTTAACACATCCAGAACAAAATTCTTCATGCTGGTAGCGTTCACTTATTGGGGCCTGATTAGCATTTGTGCGTACCTAATACACGGACTTACTTCAATTCCTACAGACTCACAGGGGAGCTGTCTTGTCTTACTTGGTGTTTCCATGTACTCCAAGCTTGGATGACAGAATGTCTCATTTTTTTTTCATCTAAATGTTGAATAAAGGATTACATTTGATTAGACCATGACACCTTCTGTACAGCGTTTCCCCTCACTCCCTTTGTTCCTTCTGATGACTTCACTTTGATTTGCATAGCAAATGAAAAAGTAATAAATCCCAGCTGCTGTTAGCTTGAGAATTGGCATTTGAGCAGCAGGATAATTATATTACTGAAAATTTTGTTTCCCCCTCTTTGACATTTAAACTTAGGGGCATTCTTAAGGTATCTCTTATTTCTGTGTGGTCAGATCAAATTGTCAAAGATTTATAAAGATCAAGTTTCCCTTTTAGTCTTTGCTTTACTAATTAGTCTGGCATTATCCAAATATGCTCCCAGATGTTTGCAAAAACACAAAGATGGCATGGGTGACTGATGGGGTGATGTGACAAAGGCATATGCTGGATTTCACCTGCCAGAATGAGAGTGAACAGGATTGCAGCAGCTGAGGTGTCCTGGGAAAGAGGTATGGAGAGATAGGGAGTGAGCCCATGTTATTGCAGAAGCATAGGGTCTGCTTTTCTTCACGTCACAGGTCCTGGAATTGAGGGAGTATAGAAGAGAATAGGGGGAGTGGAGGGAATTTAAAGGAGTATAGAAGGATCTCAGCCTCTTTTTTTTTTTTTAGTAAGCTGATACAGGGTTTTGGGGGCTTGTTTGTAAGGGTAAAGACAGTATAATGTTACCTGGCCTTGATAAGAGTGAGTGCTTTCTGCTGCTTGATGGAGCTGAGTATGGGATTGTGCATTGCATGCGGCAGGGCAGAGATGTTGGCAGTGCATTGAAGAGTTTGGGGATTTTCTAAACACACATATGTAGAGACAGTAAAAATGAGCTTAAAATTTGAAAATTAGAGATGCAACAGGAAATAATGTAATATCCTCTGGGATACTTGGGGCTGAATTCACTTAATTAGGAAAAGGTAGCTGCTGCGCTATGAGAAGGGATGCTAGAACAGCCTGGAGTGAAAGCCTCATCAATATAGCTGCCATGCAGCTGCCCAAATGACCATGGTGAGATGTTCTGCTCATCGAATCATTCAGGTAAGAAAAGACCTCCAAGATCCCCTAGCCCACCATGCCCACTGCCCACATCCCTCAGTGCCACATCTCCATGGCACTGGAGCATCTCCAGGGACAGTGATCCCAACACTCCTTGGGCAGCTGTGCCAGTGCATCACCACTCTTTTAGAGAAGAATCTGTTCCTGATACTCAAGCTGAACCTTCCTTGGCACAACCTGAGGCCATTACCTGTTGTCCTGTAAATCACAGCAGCCATATCAAAACCAGGCAGCTCAGCAGAACTGGGCCCATGAAACTGGGATGTTTTGGGATGGACAGACCATGAGCATTCTCTCTGACACAGGGAGAGGGGGACAGAAACCCAGCAGTGACACACAGCAGGCAGGGCTGAGGATGGGCAAAGCCACCCAGACAGAAGAGCCAACTGAAGGGGCTGTCAATGAATGTGGTGCTGTAGTGGAAAAAAAAAAAAAAAAGAAACGCTTGGGGGTTTGTTTTGTTTTGTTTTGTTTTGTTTTGCCCTCTTCTTTTTCTTCATGTTTGGAACAGAGGTTGTCGACTTCCCAGTAATAGGAAGTGATTTGTATTCAGTCAGAAAGTTTGGCAGCTATATTAATTTGGAGTTTCTTGCAGAGATGATCCAGTATTTACTCTGGTATGACTGAAAAGGCTCCAAATGGAATGATAATCCATAAAATAGGTCTTGCATGACGCTATTATAAATTCAAATTATGCCCTGAAATGCCAGGTTATAAATGAAGACTTAAAGGGAGGTGAAACCTAAGGCTGCTGTTAGTATGCAGCGCAGTCAGTTTGTTTATGACAGAGTAATCGCCGGCGTTCTTGTGAAATAGCCAAAGAAAGCTGTTTCTAAAGGGAATCTATTTGCAATGGAGATACCCCGACCTCTGTAATAGCAGAGCAATGACCTGCTGCCCACGGAGAAACTGAGTCAGTCAGGCTAATGAATCTTGCCATCAAATGCCTTCCTGTCCGTCTGATTCGCGCCGTGCTGGCGTTTGTATCATACGTGGTAATGAGCTCCAGTGGCAGCTGGGTGTGAGGCTGATAGAGAGAGCAAAGCTGGGAGGTCTGCAGGACGGAGCAGGCAAACAGGCACCCCTGCTCCTGGATTCCCCACCTGGTGACAGCTGTGGGCAGATCTTGGGTTCTGATGAGCTGAGAGGACCAATGTCCTGAGAACTGTCCAGGAATGCAGTGGTAGTATTTATGTGACCTGGTGAGTGCTAAACATTGCCTAGATAATATAGGGTCTTCAAATGGAATTCAGGCAATGAAGGGAGTGCTCCCACAAAACCTCAGTATAACTTATACACCAGCCAAAATGTCATGAGCAGTTGGATATGAGGATGTTACAGACAAATGCTGTTGTGCTGCTGAATTTCCCCAGCCTGTTCTAACCCCAGTGCAGAATCAGAAGCTGCCTGTCTCATTTCCTGGCCCAGACACCCACAGCAGCTGCTCAGAACAAATGGAGTTGTGTCCTTGCTCAAATGAGCCACTGCATTTTGAAACAGCAAAGGGCACTGTACACCCCAAAGCTGTTTTCTCTGTTTCATGCAGAAATGGTTTAATGAAACACTTCTGAATGTAGCAGTGAGACCTCAGCATCCCCTTCACCTTTCAAAATACCTTCCTGGCACTATGAAGAAAGGTTGAGGGAACTGGGCTTGTTTACCTTGGAGAAGAGAAGGATCCGGGGAGACCTCGTTGTGGCCTTCAGTGCTTGAAGGGAGCGGATAAACAGGAGGGGGAACGGCTGTTTGTGAGGGTGGGTGGTGATAGGACAAGGGGAATGGTCTTAAAGTGAGACAGGGGAGGTTTGGGTTGGATACGAGGAGGAAGTTTTTCAGCCAGAGGGTGGTGAGGCAGTGGAACAGGTTGCCCAAGGAGGCTGTGGATGCCCCATCCCTGCAGGCATTCAAGGCCAGGCTGGATGTGGCTCTGGGCAGCCTGGGCTGCTGGTTGGCGACCTGCACACAGCAGGGGGTTGGAACTGGATGAGCATTGTGCTCCTCTGCAACCCAGGCCATTCTAGGATTCTATGATTTTATGAATGATACGCAGCCCACCTTCTCAAACTGTTCTTTCTCCCAGCCATGATTTCTAAAAGTGTAAAATATCCAATGAACTTAAAATATACGAATTTTATTCTTTTTATTCAGTTTTGGAGATAGAATAACTGTTTTGTCTTGCAGAAGGGACCCAGGGGAGGAAATCTATCTGTCCGTCAAACCTACAAGTGAGGTTTGGAGTTGGAAAATATCCAGCTTGCTGCCAGGAAGAACACGAATGGCTGCAATTGCAGTGAAAAATGGGAGGTGCAGGGTTGTTACCACCATCATGTATCCATGATGGGATCGAGCTGCTTATGGCCTCCCAGTTACCTTTCCAAACTAAGAGCTGAAGCTTAGTTTTGACTGCAGGTGCTTCTCTTGCTTTCTTAGTGAGGGAATACTACTTTCTCTTTTACTTATCTGTTTTAATGTTGAGATTAAGGTCTTCACAGGGTCACCTTTTCACCTTGGTGTTTCGACCATGGACTTGCTGGCAGGTTTTCTTTTGCAGCATCATGCCAAGGAATGAGCATTTGTGGTTTGCATGCTCTTCCATCTTTGCAAACCTGACAGTTGTTTGCCCAGTGAGAGCTCCTGCCATGTCTGCATAGCTCCTGGGCACTGCTGGCAGCAGGGCAGGGCTGGGGTGTTGCAATCATATTCCCTTGCTACATCCTGTGTTTAGGGCTCCTTCACTTCTTCCAGTGCCTTCTCCTCCATCCCAGCTGTTGTGAGCTCATCCTCATGTCCCACCATTTGACCACTGGTGCCAAAGTGTATGCTGGGGAAAGAAAACAGGACACAGGGATAAAGCAAGGTGAGGACTGGAGAAGGAGGGATGCGAGAGCTGAAGTAGCAGACTGGGAAAATATGCAGAAGACAGAAAGACCAAAGATAGGCTGGAGTCTTGTTCCAGAAAGCATCCAGCCCAGAAGCCCTCAGACTCAGAGCTCAGCGACCTCAGTAGCACATTTTGCATGACTGATGCATGACCTACCCATCGTGCTGGATCGTAGAATCACAGAATCATAGAATGGCCTGCGTTGCAAAGGAGCACAATGCTCATCCAGTTCCAACCCCCTGCTGTGTGCAGGGTCACCAACCAGGCTGCCCAGAGCCACATCCAGCCTGGCCTTGAATGCCTCCAGGGATGAGGGATCCACCTCATCTCACAAAGCACACCCAAGCAGCATCTGCTGGAGCAACGTGCTGCTGCCAGAGCAGGGGGGGCACATTCCTGGGGCTGCCATAGCTCTGAGCAGCACTGCAGTCACTGCTTGCAGAGAGTTCCTTCAGCATACATGCTGCTGTTCTCTCTGCTGTTCCACATGCATAACTAACAAGGCAGTCAAATTATATTTCAGCTGGGAAAGATACAACCTCTGGGTGCTCATTTGCTGGCACTTGCATTCCCCCTGTGTGCTGCTGGCTGGGACTGCGCTGCTGGCACCTCCTGGCTTTTGGTTTAATGGCTGTTGGTGGGGAGTGCACCTACAGGCAAGTGTGCTTGTGCAAATGTAGTACATTTTGTGTACTAAATGCATGCACAACTAGTCTGAGAAATGACAGTTAGAAGTTCCAGACTCCCACCCGCAGATCCAAAGTGCAGCAGGAGGTGAACTGAGTCCTGCACTCACAGTGCTGCAGTGAAATGTCCTGAAGATCATCCTCAACCAGGCCCTGGGAATTCACTGGGTTTAGCTTTGCTTACGAATTGCTTTATGGAAAGCTGGAATGTGATTTTAGCAAAATACAATTGGTGGATGAGAAGGTTTTTGTTAAAGAGAGACTTATTAGGGAAAGACACACAGCAGCTCACAGGTGTTGTGTTAGCTTGCAGAAATCTTTTTTAATCCTGCATTAAGCTGAGGGAGGCACCGAAGTAAAGCCACCATATAGATTTTTGCAGTGCTCGTTCAACTTCTGTGTTGCTGTGACTGAGACTGCAACCTCTGTTGTGCCTGGAGCTGTACGAATTCATGGCAACGAAACTCCTGTGATCAGAATGAGAAAAGATGGATTCCTGTTGCCTTGTGTTGTCACTCATCCCCTATTTCATGCTAGTGCTCCCTATTATTATTATGCTGAAACAGGTTGCCCAAGGAGGCTGTGGATGCCCCATCCCTGCAGGCATTCAAGGCCAGGCTGGATGTGGCTCTGGGCAGCCTGGGCTGCTGGTTGGCGACCTGCACACAGCAGGGGGTTGGGACTGGATGAGCACTGTGCTCCTTTGCAGCCCAGGACATTCTATGACTCTATGATTAACACCAACACGTTACTGAGATGTCAGGGAGGGAGGAGGGTCCCTTGGTAACTTGCTGGAGTAGGAAAAAGCAGAAATAATGTGCTGGGGATTTGGGCAGAAAGGTTAGGAAGGGAAAAGCCCATAAATTGAGGTAATAGTAGTGATAGAACAGGGGAGAACAGGGAGGAGAGGGAGCTGAGAAGAGGATGAGGAAGATGAGAGTTAAACCAGAGAGTGGCATCTTTGGCTGAAAGGGGGAATTCGCTGCACAGATGCTGGAATAGCAGAGGCTTCTTATTCTCCCTGTGCCATTGCAGAGTTTGGGAGATTTCTGTCCGTTTTTCTACATAGCCATTTGCTGTTAACCAGCTCTTAATCAATTCTGTGAGCTGCATGATACAATCTGGATCAAGCCAGATAATTTGTTCTCTGCATGTTCCTCGAATTCAATTGATGCAGTTAATAGAAAGGTGAGAATACACCAAAGAGCAGCTTTTCCTCCTAATTAAGCCAAATTAGAATACGTTTGTTACTGGAAAGCCACCTGCTATTTCCTATTTCCTTAATGATTTAATCAAATGCTAATTGCCTTCCCTTATTTTCCTGTGCCTGGGAGTCATTTGGTGCTGTGTGGGAAGCAAGAGGATGCTTGGAGCAGAGCCAGCAGCCCAACATGACCATCACTGAGCGTGTCACCCAGCCCTTGGTGGTACCTTGGGGCTCTCCACCTGCAAGCAGCCTCCTGTGTGCCTGCAGGTCACCATGCTGCGTAGCTGCCACCACTAAAGAGTAACCCATGTTCATTGTGAGACCACTTCTGAGTCTGGTGCACTTCCAATTCCCTGTGTGCCAGATGTAGCTCTGCAGCTGAGATATAAGACTTCAGCTATTTTAGTCTGCAAATCCTTGAGGACAAAGCTCTTACCAGATTAGTCCATCGGAGCTTTGCTCGAGCATCTTCTTTTATTAGTGATAATATAAACTAAAACAGCCGTAAACCTGCAGCCTTCATATATTTGCAGTGCCTTAACTTGATTTATTTTGCTTTTGATGACACCACAGCACTCTCTTCTTTGAGGAGTGGATCAATGACTTTTGGAGGTTGTAAAGAGAATTTCTCAGGCTGGTTTTGTTCACTAGAAGATCAATGTGTTTTTGGCAGAGGTGCAGCTCCAGGGGCTGTAATTTCAGCCAAACGCCCTGCTGGGGCCTGGTTTGCTCCAGGAGTTTAGCAAGAGCTGTTGTTTTGATGCAAGATGTAGAGAACGGCTCTCTCTTGCCACTGATCACAGAAATAAACAGCAGAAGATTTTGTCTCTTCCCTTCTTGCCTTTGTTTTCCATGAGGAGCTGAGGACCTCGATCCTGCTGAGCTGTGACTGCACGGCAAGGCTGGCACTGCCCTGCTTCTTCATGGACATCCTCACGTGATAATTCTCCCCTCATTTTTAACATCCAAGTCCCTAGATCCAAGTCCTCACAATTTTTTTTTTTTTAATCTCTGAAATCATTGAAGTGACATTAGCATAAAAGTAGCATAAGAATCGGAGCAAGATGACAGTTAATTCAGAACCAAGGCGGGATCGTTCTCTTCACTTACTGCATATTTGCAAGAGAAGTTTGATTCCTTTGCAATTAGTGTTATCTGTGGGAAGGCATAAGTACCCACAAGAAACATCCAAAACGAAAATATCTGTTACAATTACAATTTGGAAATGAAATTATGCTTCGTTCTGACTTTAATGTTGTACCTGTGGGAATTTGGGGAGCTGTATCATTTTTGCTTCCTATTTTCAGATTCCCTTATCTCCCCTTTAAAGCAACTCAAAATGAGACATCTCGCTTGGTTCTTCCTTTGAAGAAGAGAAAAAATAGATAAAGGAATCAGAAAGGGAGATGGGCTCGATGAAACATGAAATGCTGCGCTCAGGTTTATGCCAAAGGCCTTTTATTTTCTGTGTCACGTAGAAAAAAAGAGACACGGCTGGCAATATCTGTGATGTGGTCTTTGGATTCCTAAAGGTCAATCTGGACAGTGAGGAGCAGTTGTCCTCCTGGGCAGCTCTCTGAGTCACGGTGCTCAACAGCACCAGCTTGGGGATGCTCACAGCGGTGATGGGTTGATGGTTGATTTTACAGGTCTATTATGACCTTAATCACAGAATCACAGAATGGCCCGGGTTGGAAGGGACCTCAAGGATCACGAAGCTCCAACCCCCCACCACAGGCAGGGCCACCAACCTCCCCATTTCACAGCAGCCCAGGCTGCCCAGGGCCCCATCCAACCTGGCCTTGAACACCTCCAGGGATGGACGGGGCATCCACAGCCTCTCTGGGCAGCTCTTCCAGCACCTCACCACTCTCACAGCAAACAACTTCCCCCTCACATCCAACTGAAATCTGCCCTCCCTCAACTTCAAACCATTTCCCCTTGTCCTGCTGTTATCTCCCCTTTCCAAGAGCTGACTCCCCTCCTGTCTGTAGGCTCCGTTTAGGTACTGAAGGCTGCACTGAGGTCACCCCACAGCCTTCTCTTCTCCAGGCTGAACAAGCCCAGTTCCCTCATCCTGTCTTTGTAGGGGAGGTGCTGCAGCCCCCTGATCATCTTTGTGGCTCCTCTGGACCCTCTCCAACACCTGTCTTTCTTGTACTGGGGGCCCCAAATGATTCTGTGATTCTGTGATTCTAATCTGCCCCTGCTGGGTAAGGGGAACAGCTGACTGCACTGCTTTGTTTCAGATCTGTGCTGACTTCTTGCCCTGCCTGGAAGGGGATGCTCATGACAGAGCAAGGAGCTCAGTAAAGGTTCTTTGTTCCTAGCTGAAGATGGTTATTAAAAAGAGTGGTGAAAGCGTCAGTGATACATCCCACTGCTCAATTTGCAGGTATTTACAAGGCATAGCCACACTGCTACAGAGTCCTGAGTACCATTTTGCTGGACCAGCTTTTTGCAATGAGATCTTTCCTTCCCCAAGGCAGAAGGATGATGTAATCTCACACATGGCAGTGGGTTGCCACGGATAAGAGGGAAGAAAAGAGTTAATAAGAGTTTTCCCTTCTTGGTGTATGTTTATCCGTGTAAGGATTGGTAGGTAAGTTGTGCTTCAAAGAATACTAAACTGTGATGCTTTGTTAAATGAAAGTTTCAAGCAGTGAATTTTTATAAACCTTTCTATGCAACTTGATTCCCATTGTTGACTAATGAAAGAGAGAGCAGGCTGCAGTGTATTAAAGATTGTCATCTTCCTGATTGCTGTGTGCTGTATTGTGGTGCTGTCCTGCCACTCTTGGCACCTTCAGTCTAAGGAAGATGCATGGGCTTCTCTGCTGTCACTCTGCTGTGATGTTACTGCTGTGATGTGAAAGGCAAAGTGAGATCAAGGGCTGTCTCGCTGCGCTGGCTGCATCCCATCTCGTATTGCCTCAAGGTGACTCTGGGGCTGGATGTCCTGATGTTACACTTGACCTAAACGGGGATTGTTAGGGTTAAAACAAAGTGAAATTCAATTGTTTCTGTTACATTGCGCAGCCGCACGAGTGATGCAGGGCTGTTTTCTGAACTCAAACGCTGCAGTCTGTGTGTCTGCTTTTGCAGCCTGCCCGTGCCTCAGATCAGCCTGCATTTAAATCAGGGACAGTGGCCCCTTCTCTTTCATCAGTGACTTCCTTTTCCTTGATGCCTTGGCTTTATTTCCTTCAGCTATTTCTAAGATTGACCCTGAGCTTTAATTCTTTCATTGTAGCGAAGCACAGAGTGATATAAATCAGGATACGTTGTCCTTTCTCTTTCTCTCTGGATTCTGTTCACTTGGGGAGTCTGAGCAGATCAAACAGTGGCTTCACCAAAGGAAAAGGCAAGGTGGGAAGATTAAAAGAGTGAGAATGGCAGACGAAGCAGTGATGGCTTCATCAGATGAGAAGAGATGCCAGTGACACAATGGTTACTTGTGTGTTTCCTCTGCAATGATACCGGTGAAGTTTTGTTGTTCTCCCTTTGATTTTAGGTTGAAGTGGACAAAATAAAGCAAAATTTTTTTTCTTTTTTTTCTGGGCTTTCATTCTCAGTTCATGTTCTTTCCCATCTTTCTTTCCTTCCACTTCTATTGCCATCCAGATTGAATCAAGGATCACGAAGTTCCAACCCCCCGCCCCAGGCAGGGCCACCAACCTCCACATTTCACAGCAGCCCAGGCTGCCCAGGGCCCCATCCAACCTGGCCTTGAACACCTCCAGGGATGGACGGGGCATCCACAGCCTCTCTGGGCAGCTCTTCCAGCACCTCACCACTCTCACAGCAAACAACTTCCCCCTCACATCCAACTGAAATCTGCCCTCCCTCAACTTCAAACCATTTCCCCTTGTCCTGCTGTTATCTACCCTTTCCAAGAGCTGAACACTGAACTATTTCTAGTACAAGATGAACAGCATATAGCTGTTCTCTTTTACATGCAGCAAATTCCCCATTCAAGGGCATTTTACAACCATAAGAGGCCCCTTGGAGTCCTTCTTTGACATATCATGTTGTGTCCCTAATAAATCCTAACAAGCACAGCTCTCCAGAAGCATCTCACTCTTTGCTCAAGGCTTCAGTGCATCATATTTGAATGCATTTGCCTAAATTTGCTCAGCACTGAGGACATTGTTACATATTTTCATGACATTATATTAACAATTGATTTAGGAACATTTTGTGTTGGAGCACATCAGACACTTGATATGAGTACAACTCTACTACTGGAATGGCTTATGAGCTATGTTAATGTGAATGGGTCTTTAGAATAGCTCTGTCTCCCAGCTACCATCCTGTATGACTTCCAGTAGCTATAAAAATAAACAAACAATGCCCTTGGTAAAGCAGAATAAAAAATTACAGAGGTTCCAAAATCCCTATTTATGCAGCTGAATCAGAGTGGTAAATATTCCCCATTCCCCATTGGTGGGTACCTGTAAAAAAGAAAGAAAGGAGACAATGAAGTGATTCCATTAAGGTTACTGAGCTCCTTGGCTTTGCAGGGACAGGCAGCGTGATTTTGAAGCAGACATCTGACCTTGGTATTAACACAGATTGGAGGCTTGGAGAAGGGTGGCAGAAGGTCCCAGTTCACAATGAGCTTTTGTTTCTCTGTCCCTAAATGCAAAGAGATACCAAAAAAAGAAAACAGTTTTGAGATGCACAGTATAATGCCAAGGAGAAATCTGGAGGGACACAGAGCAGGGATGCAGGTTGAGCAGCCACGAGGAGCTTTTGGAAGGGGTGCATGGAGGTCTCCCAGGGGAATAGGATGGATGCCTGTTGTTGGTGGAGACATTACCAGAGGCTGGGCAAACCTCTAGTGAAGAATTCCAAATCTTCTCAAAGTTCCTGTGATCCTGTGCATGGAATGAGCTTTACAGTCACGTTTAAAGACAAATTGCACTTGCTACTGTTCCATATAACACAGCTGTGGGTAAATGTTGTACATAAAAGGATATGCTGGTGAGTAAAACATCATAATCTCAGCTTTGGTGCAGCATACCATATATTCCCCATCGGGCTGTGCACATTCAATGTGTCTGTAATGGTCTCAAAACTTTCCCAAATATTTATTTTTCTCACGTCTGGGAAGAGTTACATGGACCGTAGCATGTAAAAAAAATAATAAACCAAACAGAAGTCTGGTAAGACTTAAGAATTAAATAGACTTTTTGACATGCATTGGGCATGGCAACACGACAGCACCAGCACCAATGCTGACAACCTCTCTCCTGTCTATTCCCTAACAAAGAGCATCACTGAAGGTGAAAATAAGCTGCAGGTTGTCGTGGCTTGAGGCTGTTAAATCAGGCCATCAACTTCAGTTTTGTTAACACTTCAGTCAGGAGGAAAAAAACTTGCTGCTTGTGTTGAACTTTGATCACCTGCAGGCAACAGGCCCAGACTCATCTGACTCCTGTGCTTCTCCATGCAGATAAACAAGATTTGCAGTACTGTAATGGCAGCATTTACTGTTGTGAAAGATACAGACTGCAGAGCATCTGAGGAATTTGGTCCGTGTAGCTATAAATATTTCACGCTCAGAATGCTCAACACAGCATCATTTTAGAAACCAACCAAACCAAAAACCCTACATGCAAGTTTAATTAGGGGAACAAATGAATATTTTGGTGTATATCCAAGTCGGAATGTCTTCATTATCAGTGGGTTTTTTTGTGCCAGCATCCCTGAGGCCATTGCACTGTGTACAATTGATGGGCTTTTACTACTGCCTTAGCCTGAGAATATTAAATCTGTACAAGGTAACATTCTAGTTGCTTCTTTTTGCTGTTTCCTCATTAAAGCCTTTGGTTGACACTTACAAAACTTTTGCAGTACATGCAGAATGCATTTGTCTGCCACCAGACCGATCTGCTGACGTTTGCAGACATCACCTAAACCAACCCAGGTGGTGAAGATAGTGCTGCAAGATCTGTGTTCAGCAGCCCCAAGTATATAGAGAAAACCAGCAGCCATTTGACCCTTTGTATGTACCTGAGTGCTATGAGATTGGGTGGAGATAATGGGGAAAAACAGCATTAACAGCTTGGGAAATGGCTTCCTAGCATTCTTTTCTCTTTCCTTGAAAAGAACTTCAGGAGGCACTCCATAAGAAGTAATGGTAATGTGTTTTTCACAATAAAACAGGCTAATATCACCCTGGGATGTATAATACAGGAGAGCAATCTGTGCTGTGTAGGTGGTACATCTCTCGAGACAAACCAGCCATCTGAAATCTGTGCTACTGCTTTTATTAACCTGAGATGAGGAGTTCAGAGATGTCTGTGGCCCAATTCCCCTGGTGCTGAGCACCCACTCACTGCAGAGATGCTCACCTATTTTCACCATCAGGCCATATGTCTCCATTTGCTCTGCTGGATTGTTGCAGATCTCAGATTGCATTTCATGATTTGACATTTCTCTAATGGACAGAAAACGTACGAGAGAGTTGGATGCAGTGAAGGGGCAGGAAAGTGTAAATAGAAGTTGTTGTTGTTGTTGTTGCTGTTCCTAACTGAATTTTTCAGTAGATCTTCTATGCCATAATGGCTGAGTGATCTGCAGGGTCGTGGGCAATCACTTCAGCAGCAGCTGTGCTTTGTTGGGGTTGGACTGCACAAGTCAAGGGCTGTAAAAAGACCCTGACCTGAGGGCTTTGGCAGGGATGCACTGGAGATTCCTTAGGAAAGAAAAGCATCTCCAGAGCGGCTCATTTTTGCTCTTATTTCTGTTCTAGATGAATCATCTTCTGAAACCCATGTACAGGGTGAGGTCAGGTGTGCAGTTCTTATTAGAAGCTTGAATTTTAGAGTGTAAAAATCAAGAAGTAAAAGAGAGTAAAAGTCAGGTTGGGTATGAGGAAATATTTCTTCTCCACAGTCAGGCAGTAGCACAGCTGCCCAGGAGGCAGGTCCAGATCCATGGAGATGTGGCACTGAAGGATGTGGGCAGTGAGCAGGCTGGGGTGGACTGGGGTTGGGCTTGGGTGTCTCAGAGGTCTTCTCCAACCTGAACGATTCTATGAGTCTAAGGAAGGTTGATGCCGTTGAAAGAGTAATAGATAATGTAGCAGTCAAGATTCCAGCTTCTCCAGTGCTATCTGTTTTTTGCCTCAAAGCTATTTGTTCCTTCTGTATGCCAAATTTCATGGCCACGAAATGCAGGTGACACTATAGGTCCGCTCAAAGCTGAGAAATTCACACTCTACGGACCTTAAGATTTCTTCCATGAAATGATCATAGGGCAGATCTGGAATTAAACTCACAGGAACGGTGGGTTGCCTTCTACTCTACTCTTGGGCTGCAAATCAAGCCCTTGGGAAGAGATCATGGAATCCCAGCATGGGAAAATCCCCAAAGGATTTCAGCCTGAGGAGAGAGTTCTCCTTCTTGCAGTGCTGCCTCAATTCACATCCTATCTTTGACACAGCTTTATGTGCTGTACCTCTACAGTCCCTAGGGATGTGACTTAAATTGACAACCATTTCTCACTGTAAGAAGGCTGAATAGAATACCCTGAGTTGGAAAGGACCCACGAGGGTCGTAGAGTCTCACCCCTGGGATTATGGACATGCAGATAACCTCACAGAGTCTGCACAGTGTCAGAGTTTGCTTTCAGCACAGGGAGTTTTGCACAACAGCTTGACAGGCTGCTGTCATTCCTTGCTGTGATGGATGGAACACCAGGGCTGATTTATGAGCACCCATGTCACACAGACACTTGCCCTTGTCCCTGAGCTATGAAAGGCTGTAAGAATAAAGGAGATAAATGGCAAAGTACCGCAGCTGTAGAAATAATTGACTTCAAGAAATGTAAAAACAAACCATTTTTTCCCTATCCCTTTCAAATTTGCTTCATTAGCACTGGATAAGTGCAAGAAGACGTTGGCTTTTCAGGATGTTATTCACAGAAATGGCAGACCAAGTGGAGCAGATCGAAGGAAATCTGCTTCCAGTTAAGGAACACAGATGATCTTGGCTCGGGTCTTGACTTTGTACTTAGGTGACATTTTATTTACCAGTACAAATTTAGCCAAGAGTACAAAGTTATGATGGCCATCCTTCAAATTGTCTCTCTTCCACTATTCATGTGTCATTTCTTTTTTTTTCTTAAGGCCATCATGATGTATGTTTTAAGCAAGGAAGGATTTCCATGCCACCCTTATAAAGACATAACCCAGGCATATTGGTACATTCTCAGCTCTAAACCAGTCAACTTAAGGAATGGAGCAGTTACCAGCTCTTCTACACTGAGGCCATCATCTGAAGCAGAACCTCACATGAGCAGATGTTTCAAGTCTTGACTGTAGGAAGTGTTCTGGCTCCCAAATTCCACCGTGCTTTTTTAGATGGAAACTACCAGTTTTGGCTGGTATCTGGCAGTGATGACATTTGATTCTCACCATAGATGCTCCTATCAGGCTTGCAGCTGGTGGCAGTGGGGATGCAGGGAGCAGGTGGGTCTGGCCATGAACAGCTCAACCCCAAACCCTCTTTTATGAATCAAAGCCCGGCAGCAGTACATGTAGTTTTGGTGCCCAGGTGTACACCCCACGAAGCAGTGCCCATACATTTTTTCCTGACAGGAATGGAGGGGAATAAATGGGACTGAATGGAGGACCAGTGGTGAGAAGAAGGCATTTTAGGATGGGAAGTCCACATTAGAGTTCTCTTCCTTCTCCTCCTCTGTCTGAAACTCAGTGGAAAACTTGTTCACGTCCTTGAGGAAGCATCCTCAGGACAAAGTTCTGGATTCTTGACTCTGAGTTATGGAGGGATGGAGATGTCTCCTCAGCAGTCCTTTCTTGGGCTTCAGGAAAGCTGCAGAGATGTGTTTGTACCCCCCTGAATCATAGAATCACACAAGGCTTGATTTGGAAGGGATCTCAAAGCCCAAGCAGATACCAGCTTGGTGCTCCTTGATTTCCTGGAGCATGTCCCACTCTAAGGGTGGGCTTATAATAAAATGTCATATCAATAACAATTCTTTTTTCTTTTGTAAATAAGATCCACAGGCACTCGCTAAATCAGTTTGAAGACTACACTTAATGAATCTTTCGAAGTGGCTATTGCATTTGTGTCTTAAAAGTACTTGTAAGTTAAGCTCTTGGAGGCAATGTCTAATGAACATCATCAGCTGAATGATTTCAGTTAACAGGAAAAACAGGACCAGCCTTTTGCTGAAAGACATTTCCTCTCCAAGATCCTTTTCTCTTCTATGAAAGTGGATTTTATAAATGTGACAGAGACTCACATCCCTCGGAGATGATTAAGATAGCCAAAACATCAAGATGTTAGTGACATGGAAATACTTTTTTTCTTTCTAACCTACCAGTGCTTTCAGCTTTAACAGACATACATGTCTAAGGGTAAGCCCTGTCAAGCCCTACTGGAAAAATAATTTTTTGCTTGTCTTTGGCCAAAGGGAACAAGCCATGGTGCTGATCCCTTGGTAAGATGGGAGATGCTCACCACTACAGCAAAATGCTTGTCTGTAGGTTGAGAGGTTTAGTGCAAATCACCATAAGCAATAGATGAGCAGTGAAACAGGCTTGCACCTCCCTTTCACTTTTAGAAATGTCAAGGAGGGGAGTGCTGAGGGAATGTGTGCTACAGAAATGGATATAGGCTGCCTCGTAACAGTCCAGCTGGACAAGGGAAATCCCCTTGGAGCAGGAAGATCCTGGATGGCACAGAACTGCCCAAACCTTCTCCCATAAGAGAGTGTATTGGTATCCTCCCGCACAGGCCACTGCAGTCCTTGACCACCCTAGGAGTCCTTACCTACCTCTAATATCCCCTGTGATATTTTAATTTATGGTGTTTTGCACATTGGCCATCATCTCCCCTAGAACTGAAAGAAGGGAACTGTGTGGCGTGTTCTCTGCTTGGTGGTGTGCAATATAGGAGTGGTCAGCCTTTAAGCAGAGACTAAAATCAGATGGAGATTCAAACCTTTTGCCAGCCCTGCAAGGTAACTCAGCTATGCCTGCTGTTCCTAGGGGTAGATGGTAGAAAACCGTAAAAGAGGTGGAATACTCTGATGGCAGAAATCCCTTCCACAATGAGGTCATTGCATATCAGTGCGATTAGCTGTGCTTTGGGGAAAGGTCTGGGTTTGCGTATCTGTGCACCTGGTTATTTCCTACAGTCTCTCCTTATCTCAATATAACATTGCTAATAAGAGTTTCAATATAACTTTTTAATTTCTCTTTCTAAACAATACGATATTGGCCTCTGAGGCATTAAGAAGAAAATATTAATTAAACCAACTTCCATATGGTAATACAATCTCCCCATATAATTTTCATAGATTAAATCCATACTGAGAGCAAAAAAATGTTCTCACCAGCGGGAATGTGTCATCAGATTGCTACTGATACCAGCCACATAAAAGAAAAACAATAAGGGTGTGAAAATGAAACCCTTGGTTTGAATATGAAAAAATAGAGGAAACAGTTTTCTCTTTGGCTGTGCTGGAAATTACAATGCACTGTGGCTTTTGAAGGAGTTGGAAGAAAAATCTGGCACTAATGATTCTGGAGCAAGGTGAGGTGACTTATCTTTCCACCTCTGGCACTGTGTTGCTCTTGCCATTGTGCAGAGTGGTGACATTTCAGCCAGTCCTCTTAGAGGCTGCCAGCCAAGAAGCATCTCTGGAAGAGCTGGGACATAACCATCTTGAAGACCTGGAGCCACCTTCCTGGCTGCAAGCTGGAGCACAGAGCACACGTTACAGTTTCCACTAAGGAAAGCTGGGATGTCTCCAGAGAGGCTGTGGATGCCCCATCCCTGCAGGCATTCAAGGCCAGGCTGGATGTGGCTCTGGGCAGCCTGGGCTGCTGGTTGCTGACCCTGCACATAGCAGGGGGTTGGAACTGGATGAGCATTGTGCTCCTTTGCAACCCAGGCAATTCTAGGATTCTGTGATTCTATGATCTTGTGGTTGGCAACCCACGGCATGGGGGTTGGAATGAGGTGATCTTTAAGGTCCTTTCCAACCTAAGCCATTCTATGATTCTATGATCTACCCAGCACCCCAGGTCTGAAGATGTTCCCCAAGCACCTGTATGGGATGGCCTTTCCCATGGCACAGCTCTCCTTCCTCCTCTCCTATGCAGGCTGCTGATTGCTCAGGGTGCTGTGACAGCTGAAAGTTTTGCTCTTGGAGCAATGATGTGTTAAGAGTTAAAGGACAATCCCCTTCCATCCTGGCACATCCCAAAAATCTAGCTGCTGGATTATTAAGTTGTGATTTCAGCAGCACCAGAACACTGGTTTTCCAGCCCAAAGAACTTGAAAGCAAGTTGTGCCTTATGTTTGAATGTCAACAAAGATATGATCTGAAGGAACAGATGTTGCTGTCCTCAGTAAAATTTCATCTCTGCATACCAGTGTACAAAGACTTGAGTGACTCTGTGGGTATGGCCTCTGCCTAATACATGGGCCTTCATGGAGGTTCAGCCTGTGTATACCCAGGAGAAGCAACCTGTAACAGATGCTCAGAACCAACACACCGAGTCCTACCTGTGCATGGGGTGGGAAGTCATAGAATCATAGAATGGCCTGGGTTGCACAGGCCCACAATGCTCATCCAGTTCCCAGGTCGCCAACCAGCAGACCAGGCTGCCCAGAGCCACATCCAGCCTGGCCTTGAATGCCTGCAAGGATGGGGCTTATTTTTTACCCATGCTAAGTTCAGCAGCAGGGCAAAAACCAACCAATCAACCAAACACACCACCACCCCTAACAGTAAAACAAAGGAAAAAAAAACATCCGAAACCAAAGGAAATGCACCAGCTTCTTAGGAAATCAGCATTCATCCTTCCCCCTTTCAGGCTACTTGTGTAAGCTGGCAAATCACATAGACCCTGCAAGCTGATTTTCAGGCTGCTATCAGTTTTTGGCTGCTTTGTCTACTTGTGATGCCTACCAGAATGTTGGCATTGTTCTGTGACCACTTTAGATTTGAGCACAGCATGTAGAAAAACTTGCTTCCTGCTGCAGATGCCTTTTGACTCCAATAAGCCGGTGTTCAGAGAAAGTGAACTTCCTTGATGTGTCCATTTATTCTGAGATTATCCTATGTGTACTTTCTGCTTTTGATAAATTCTTGTCTGCTTCCAAGTGGACATTGAAAGATTGAATAACTTTAATGTAAGTATAATTGTGGCTAGTCCAGGCATTGGAAACTACTCACAGTAGTTGAGCTAATTATGGAAAATTTAGCTTGTAAAGGTATGTAAGTGTTAGCCATGCATTCTTTATAAATATGCATAGCCAGGCAGGTGTACAGTCATCTGGTTATTACATGGCTGAATGGTAGCTGCCATTTGATTGCAAAGCTGTAGACAGAAGTGAATCATCTAAACACTTTGTAATCAGCCCTCTGCCTCGGTTTTGTCTGATTAAAATTGCTGCACAAGTATCTGTTCTTTCATACTTTGTTCTCAGAGGAAGCTTTCAGGGTCCACTGCAAAGGGAGATATTTTTAAATGTCCAAGATTTATCAGGTTGGATAATATCAGGAAAAAAATACTCTTAGAGGAAGTGGTGCTGCAGTGGCACAGCTGCCCAGCAATGGTGGGTCACCATCCCTAGGGGTGTTCCAGAACCATGGAGATGTGACACTGAGGGATGTGGGCAGTGGGCATGGTGGGGTGGGCTGGGGTTGGGCTTGGGGATCTTGGTGATTTGAGCAATTTAGTCTAGAGGGAGGTGTCCCTGCCCATAGCAGGGGTTGGAACTAGATGATCTTAAAGGTCCCTTCCAACCAAAACCATCCTATGATTCTGTGATCTCAGAGGTCTTTTCCAGCCTTAATGATGGTGAGATTTGTTCTCTGAGGCCAGGAGCAGAAGCCATATTGCCCTTATGCTTAGATGCCTAAGTACCACTGAATTCATATTTGGATTGGAGAGGGGTGGGGTAAGAACGATATGAGGAGAACTGGTTAGAGCAAAGGCTCTAGATGCACTGCAAGGTCTTACGCTGCTCAGGGAATTTAGGCACGAAGCCCAGCCTTCCTCTGCAGTTCAGAGGCACTGTTGTGTTATTTGCCCACTGTGGATCTCCAGGGTCTGTTGAGAAGGAGCCCCTTGTAGGACCATTGCTGGCAATGTTGAACTCTGCGTAGGATCAGGCTTTGGAAAGCAGAGGTTTTGCCTCACATTTTTTTGTCCTTTATGAATACAGAGAAATTGTTCCCATATATTTCTAGATTCCTGACACATTTGCCTTTCTCTGAAGCAGCTGGAAGACCTTGCAGGTGCTCTGCTTTCTGCCTGATACTTGCCCACCAAGGTCATGTCATGTATGCCCTGAAGTGCACAAGGCCTTCACTGGCTGCCGTACACTGATGTGAATAAAAGACAACTGCAGACTTACATCCAGATCATAGCAGTTCTGGAGAGCCAGCTGCAGAAGAGACAATCTGTTCAAGGTTTGCAGCGAGTCTGGAAGTGCCTCAGTAATACCTGTAATGAATAGCACCAAAGCTGGCAACAGTATTCCCTCTTGTTTTAGCATCAAAGCTGTTGTTAGAAGCTTTCATATGAAGACAAAAAACGCAGCCTTAATTCCTCTGTTTTTCAGAAGTGCTCTTTCATTAACATCCATCTGTGTTTGTCAATGCAGCACTCCCTCCTTCTGCCACTTCTCCCAGACCCCACATTTGACATTTGGTTTAAAGCTTTGGTAAGAAATTGAACATCTGATTTTATATTTTTAAAACCAGCAGAAGTACATCAGTGCCCTCTGGTCCCACTCCCTACAGTGCAGAGGGACAGCCACAGCTCCATCAGTGCTCAAAGCCCATCCTCTAACCTTGTGTTTACAAGAATGGGGCATCACTACCTCTTTGGGCAGCCTGTTCCCTGAACACCCCTAGCAGAAATGCTAAGTCATGGCTTGAAGCAGTGATTGAGCACCTGTTGGGAAGGCAGGACCAACCCAGGGGACCTCAGCTGTATGCAGTGCACCTGAGTGACCAGAAGGGGTGGATCCTGGCTCCACTCCTTCCCAGACCTCATTTAAGGGTTGGCAATGGTGGTATTAGGATCTTGCTAATCTGATCTTACACAGGAGATCCCTGTGTAACTGAGCCTTCTAAAGGTAAGGAGGTTTTCTTTCTTTCTTTTTGTGCCCATGGCTATTGCATTTGAGTAAGTCCTCACTTGCTACTCTGCTGTTACTGCTGCACTTTCCATTGTATTGTAATATTTGCCTCTTTGATAAAAGATCATGTTGGGCATGGTGTTGTGTCACTTTTAGAGAAGTGGCAGTTCCAAGGATTTGGGTGATTCATAGGATTTCTCAACACTGACTTACATAGTATATATTTGTCAGTTAGTTTGGTATTTTTAACTAAGCCACGACACAAAGAACCTTATGGGTACTCATGCCATCTCCTACCTAAAGAAATATGCAAACAAATAGCCTGGAAAAATAGGGACTCTTGAGCTTTCCAGATGTTTTCCAAGATATCCATGGACTATGCTCCCTGTCTAATCTTCCTGCTGTAGATTGATTTAGAAACCCTGTGAAGCAGAGGCCATGACTCATGTAGGTGGTCTCAGGTTGGTTGCTGGTTCCATAAACCATGGGAGCCCACTTGCTATGCAGGCAGCTCCTCCCCATGTCCCAGCTCTTGGTGTTATTGCTGGGCTGAGTTTTCCCCACGGGTCAGACAATGCTGTTCTCCATCCAAGCCTACTCACTTCTCTAAATTGATTTTGAGGTTTCTGTTGCTTGTGTTCTTCTATCCCTGCTCTGGGTTTCTCTGTTTCAAGGTCAAGAGAATTCACTGTACTGCAGGATATTAATATATTCACTGCAAGGAGAGAGCAGAGGATTTAAATAAAGTTGGAAAAACTCCCCTCCTGGTGCAGCGCATTATTAGAACTGAATCTTCACTGAGCCTTTTCCCCCCTATTTAAATGAGTGCAAAAGCTAATAAAATGCAGATTTCCATTTTCAGATTGCTCCAAAGACAGGAATGAGAAGTAGAAAAACAGAGAAATTCAGGAGCTGTCACAGAAGTTGGGACAGGGATTAAAATATTATGAAATCTGACTTGGTTGTTCCATGTGGCTCTTGAAATCTGCTGCTTAAACCAAGAGACAGACAGGAATTTTGGTTTTGATTTAAAAAGTAAATAAATGTAAAGGAAATCTTTTTCACATAAGTACCTTGGCCTGGAGAAATAACTTCTGTTTCTGAGCTTAGAGGCAAATAAGAACTGAACTGACATGTTTTAATATAAGGGGAAAAAAGGTGGTGATGTTGTTTTGTGATTGTTTTTGAAGGTCTTGTTTTAATATTTGGAGACCTGATCTTGACAATGGTAAGAACACTGTAAACAGAAGCTATTTTTCACATAGCTCACCTGAACTAGAAGTAGCAGGAGTCTAATGGGGAGGATAATTAGCTCAAGGTATTTAGCTCCAAGCTCAAGTGTGACATGATAACCTGTGCTCACCTTCCTCCAGTGCTCATCCATGCCCAGGGTTTCCAAGCAAGTGCTATATGACTGGAGGAAATCTCCACCTCTTTACAGCCTCCAAACCCTTCTGACCTCAGTCCCTTCTCAGCGTGAGCTTTCAGACTTCCTCTTTCACATCTCTGTTCCTTTGCATTGTGGAGGTGTTACCTTTTGTGTCTGGACTTGTTGCGGGGATGTCCCCAGCACTCCCCCCAGAAATGCCTCTTGCACAACTCCCAGAATTGCACCTCAGCCCAATATTATTCTCCCAATTGGCAAGCCCACCCTCTAGCTGTATATAATGACAAAAGGCTAAAGGGAATTTTAATGGGCTCCTTTATACCTTTCATTGTTCTGAAGCAATCTTATTCAGACAGGCTCTTGGAAGAATTTCTGTGAACTCTAGAGGATCAATTACAAAGAAGAGATGATTAAAGAATAGATAAAGGTTTTTAATAAATTATAAACTTCCCGCAGAAGTGTTTTAACCAAATTAAGTTATGATAGTGGTGATGTGATACTGCCTTATGATCATTTCCCATTGTGAATGGGAGATAAAGATTAGTGAAACATGGGAGATGTAGGAAATGGGAAGTTAAGGTTCAAATGCATAAGAATACTACTATAACAATAGAAATTGTGTTAAAAAATATATTGTTTATTTGGTGCCTTGCCTTATCCAATAAAATTTCTGTAAGCTAGATATTGATCAGAACGATTGTGTGAACACTCTGAGCCTTCAGTGTTCAGAACCAAGTTGTGTTGCTGGACACAGACTCAAGATGACCCAGTATGCTGGATAAGAGTGAATTTTTAGATTGGGTTTCCAAGAGAATTAATATTTCTTGATGTAAGATTTGCTTCACAAATGTGTTGTCTCCAAGAAAACTCTAAGTAGTAGAGTCATAGAATCATAGAATCACAAGGTTGGAAAGGACCTACAAGATCATCTAGTCCAATCATCCTCCCATTAGGATTGCTACCACAATGGTTGATAAGAGGAGTACTCAAAGTGAGCTCAGTGGACAAACGAATGTGGAATGTACGTGCAAAGAAATTTCTCATCTGTGAGAAATAGCATCAATCACAAAGCTGTCTCTCAGTGGAGCGTAAAATATCAGACTGAACATTAAATTATAGTATGCTGAAATTAATTGCAACTATTAATAGACTAACAAACAGATGATGAAGTAAAGAAAAAAGTCAGTAAAAATGAACTATTTTAATTTAGATTACTTTGATCCTCTTTCCCCAGAGAAAAATCACTGAACTCAGTTCCTGTGAAGCATCCCTAGGCCAAGACAACTTGTGTTATCTGCTCAAAAAATACAATACCCATTTTTTCCCATTGGTAGCTCCTGTACCCAATAATTCTGGTAGTTCACCAGACTGCTGAAAAGCATCTGGACTCTGCTTAGTGATGCTGATTTTTAATGAGATTTTTGAATGAGTAAACTGCTGGAAATGAGCAGAAGCATCAAAATGTCACCCAGCGTCGCCTTGGTGCCGTCTGTTGTTCGGAGCTGAACGTGGCTGAGTCAGTGACCCGGTGGGAAGAAAGACATGATTTTCATTTACTCATCTGAAAAGGGCAGTGCAGGTCTCAACCGCCCTTCGTTTGTTTTCAGATTGCTTTCAGACTCTTCTCAACATAGGGTGAGTACCAGCAAGGCGTCTGCCTAAACTTGGTGCCATTTCCCTCCCTACTAATACTGTCAAATTCAATTACGTTTCACACTGATGGTAGTTGATTTCTCAGCTGTTCTATAAATATTTTTTTTACAGGAAACAGTGTCTCGGAATGTCGTGCACCAGTAAATCAGCAGGGCTCGATTAAGCCCAAGGAAAGATGCTGATTTACTTTACTTGTGCTTTTCTCCTTGCATATTTATTCTCGGTGATCTGGGGATATACTGAGATTGAAAATGGCAAATGACTAATGCAGCTTTGTGAATCTCCATCCATCTGTCCAATCTTCCTTGGCTTATAATAACATGTTAGTCACAGGGAAGAAAGAACAATTAATAACCTTGTTTCTCCCATTCATTTGCTGGCTGACTAATTTGTTCACACTGAAGTAGGGTAGCATCTCTCAAATGCAGACCATGATTGCTGCAAATAATGACTATTTGCTGTGGTACTTAGTGCATATAGGCCACCTTCATGTCCTTTGCAGCAAAGTCCTTTTACATATAACATGTTATTTACCCCCTCTTGATAGCGAGTGCTGTAGTTGCTGGATAGCAAAGGGAAAAGATGATGGCTTGTAGGTTTTACATAGAAAAAGAAGGTATTTGGATGAATGCTATACAATTCTTGTGTTGTTCTTTCTAAAGGAAAAATTCTCATCTTAATAACAGAGTTCCCTGGAGAAGTGAGTCATGCTTCTGAAACCAAACCTGGAGCTGCTTTTAGTACTCACTGCTTCTTGTTCATTTCTGGATGTTGGCAGAGGTGCCATATCTTGGTCTTCTAGGGAGGGTCAGTTGGTAGCAACTTCTAGAAATATTCACAGAATGATAGAATGGATGGATGGGTTGGAAGGTCATCCAGTTCCAACCTCCTGCTGTAGGCAGGGACACCTCCCATTACACCAGGTTGCTCACAGCCCCATTCAGCCTGGCCTTGAGTGCTCCCAAGGAGGGGCATCCACCACTTCAATGGGAAACCTGTTCCAGTGCCTCACCCACCCTCACAGTAAAGAATTTCTGCTAGTTTCTAAGTCTAAATCTACCCTTTTCCAGTTTAAAGCCATTTCCCCTTTTCCTGTCACTACATGTCCTTATAAAAAGCCCATCCCTAGCTTTCCTATAGGCCTATTCAGGTGTTGAAAGGCTACCATAAGATCCCTCCCAGAGCCTTCTTTTTTATTTTATATTTATTTACTCACATCTCCTCCTGCTTTTGCCTGCAAGTTATCCCTTCTAAGTAAACAAGACTTAGGACTGTTCAGCACTGAGTTGTGACTGTGATCTAGCAGACAGTATATTGCTGTTATTTCAGCATTTGGGATTGTAAAACAAATTCTTTAGCTGTAATGTGCTGCAGTGTGGTGCTGCACATGAACAGAAACATTAATCCATTTCTTGTTAAGAACTATCAAAAAAAGAAACTCTTAAGAATAACGTATGTCAGAAACCTGAGATATTGCTCAGCAGTGCTTTTCTTGAACGAGGCATGTAACTTGTTAAATTAGTTTATAACACCTCTGAGTGATTGATGCTGTTGGAATTTGCTTCTGTTGAAAGGAACTGTGGTGGTTATGCTGTTTTCTGATGTCAAGTTGTTATTGCAACGGGCTAAAATAACAATAAATGCAGGATACTTGAAAACTATACAGATAACTATTAAAGCACTGGGTAGCATCTCTTATTTTTTCGTTTGCAAAAGAAATAACACAACATGCCTGTACTTTTATCTGTTCACTGTTTTCCTGTTGAAAGGATACAGGTATCCAAAGCAAGGGCTGAAACAACCTGGGTGTTCAGGTCTGTAGCTGCTGCAGTGATGGGATCAGTACAGATACATGATGTATGACTGTCACAAGTACTGTGCTCAGGATGTATGAAATGTGCTCTGTCCCAGCCAGCTGTGATAACTGTTGTCAAATGCATCAGATCTTGAGAAAGGAGAAGCGTATTTAAGTCAATGCCTGAAGCCAATAATTAAGGTTTGAGTTTTAGGAGTATTAAATATAGACCAGAAAAAAAAAAAGACATCTATGCCTCCATGTCCTCAAGACAAACTGATAAAACAGAGGAAGGGAAAGAATAATTAGGAATGAACTTCACATAAATCTGCATGTCATCTGCATTACAAACTGATCTCTTATCCGTATCTTCAGATCATCTCAGTCAAAGGGAGCTGGTAGAGGCTGAATAAAGATGAGCCCAATGAGAAGCCCTCTGGGGCACTGGAGGCATCACGCTGAAATCAAAGCAGATCAGCTACCCAGTGCAATGGGATAATGTGAAGGAGCAGAGCCCAGCCAAAGGGGAGCTTTGCTGTCACTGAGGGGTGATTGGGAGGAGCAGAACTGCCCCTGTTCTGTGTTGGGAAGGATAGAAAGGCTGGAAGCTCCTTGCTTTGACTGAGTGTGCACGGAGGTACTGGTGGGGTGTCATGATGGCAATGGGTGGGCACGTTGTCTTGGAAAAACACACTGTGGGGACAAACCAGCAAGAAAAGTGACTGTTCTATCAACCAGAATGTGATGCCTTTTGTTATCTGTAATAGTTTTGGCAGCCAGCCCAAGTCCACTTATCTAGATACTATACAGCCCTTATTTCCCCAAGAAAACACAGGTTCTTGATAAAGCTTCTCTGAAGTGCCTATTTCTGATGTCTCAGTGAGGAGCACCTTCAGGTAGCGCTTGGCTCTGAGCTGCTCACCTCCCGTTTCAGAGTTTTGAACCCAACCACTTTCTCTGCAACTATCCAAGAAATGCTGCTTGACTTTTTTTTTTTCTGCTCCAGAAATGCAGGCATCCCTCAAAATCCTCACCAAAAAGAAGCACTTGTTTCACTGTAGCAGCAGTGGACCTTCTCATAGGCTCCTTATCATCACCTGCTGTTGGGCTACAGCTGGACTTAGCATCTGAATACAGCAGTGTGGGAAGAGATCCAAGCTGCTGCTGAGAGGAGGGCGAGAAGTGGAGTAAATAGGTGTAACAGTAGAGTAGCCCTGGCTATAAGTAGCTCCTTCCTACATCTGTTTCATTCCCTGATGATGAGCAGGTGTTCTTGCAGAAATCCACATGCTGGAAGTCTACAGGTTTGCTGCAGTAGTTGTCTAAGCAACTACTGCTTTAAAACCAGGATTAAGCAGAGCACTTCTCTGTGTACATGCATACAGAAAATCCGTGTTTGAATGCTTTGCTGATTCAGGGGGTAAACTGATTACCAGCAGTTTCATTAACAATGCTTTATACATCATTTTCACATTAAGTTCTAAATATTTTCTTGACGAATTCAAGCATTCACATCATGCATCAGTTCCATTCATTAAAACAGATGATTACCTACCTGTGTTTATTCATGGATCTAGCTCTGCTGTACTCCTGAACTATGGGCAGATTGCTCAGGTGGTGTAAATCGGCAATGCTCTGCTGTCATCAGTGGTAGGAAGTTAATTTAAACCTCTGAGGATTTGGCCCGGTGGGCTGAGACAGGCTTCTAGAAACCTGTGGTCCAGGTGGATCTCAGCTGGTCTGATTTAAGTACAAGCAAAGTTGGCTGTGTGGAATCCAGAATAAGCTGATTACACAGTAGTGGCCTGAAAACACATAAATCATGTGTTCCAAGTATTGTGCTGTGGTTTCTAACAAACTTATCTCCCAGCTTCAACAAGCCAGTCTCTTGGAGAAAAAGCTAATAAGTGCAAAATTAAACAGGAATCTCAGAAATCTGTTTTTATAGTTTATGAAGTACATTGGCATAGAGGAAAGCACTGTGCAAAGAGGGATTGTGAACCAAGTTGCACACCATATGCAACAAACAACATAGCAGATCTAACTAGCATAGCAATCTAGCTACCCTCTCTCATTAGTTTTGTTGGTTTTGTTTGTTTTTTTTGTTTGTTTTTTTTGGGTTTTTTTTGCAATGGTGTATTACAATTTCAGTCAGAAGTCTTATCAAACGGAGTGCTACAAGCACTCTGACTTCTTAAGTATGCTGATACTTCAGCTTACTTCCTGGGGAACTATCTTCTTACTTCCAGCCCAGAGCTGCTTCTGGTCTGTTTGGTCACCATTAGTTCTTGTTTCAGCATTTTTCTTTACTTCAAATAATTCAGTTTGCTTCTACTTTTCTGGTTTTGTCTGTTTTGCTTTTTTGTGCGTTGTCCTTTCATTTTGCCATATACTCAACATCCAATGACTTCAGGATAGATGGATGTTTATATGATTGTTCTGGTTCCAAGGAAGTCTTCCAAGCTTGCCATAGTGTGGACCAGGTGGTCTAACAATGTGGATGATTTCCAATCAATTTGCTTTGAATATAAGCCTGATTACTACAATGGAAGTATCCAGCTGGGTCCTATTATCCAACTGACTTTTCAACAAGTTGTTTCCCTGTGCAGTGGTAAAAAATTTTTAACAGGATTGACTGGTAATGTAGAGGTCAGCAGTAGCCAGAGCGATTTCTGGTCTCACCACAGGGATGAACAGGGTTCTCCCTACGCTTTCTGGAGTATCTTGCATGACACATCACTCATACAGAACCCAAATCTCAGCGAGAGGGAGAAGCTGAGATCTGTTTGTGGAGTTAAGTACAGTGAACAAGATGTTTGAAAGAGGAAATGGAGGTATTTTGGCTATCGGGCACTGAAAAGATTCAGGATAAAGTCATGTGCTCTTTAGACTGTGTCTTTGCTATAGCATCTACAGAACAATGTGACAGTGAGGCAAAGCTTTTAATGGACTTCAACTTATGATGCTGACAAAATTATCTTAATTTTCTTATATGCTTCACTTATAGGATGTTATTTCTCATGTTTTCATTCCTTTGTGGTTGGGGATATGTCTCTTTTGCACTACCCAGCACACATTTTGCACTATATGTTCTACTGTATCAAACAGAACATTCAACTAGTATATCCTAATGATGTCAGAAAGAGAGAAAAGCATCTTGTTGCAAAACCAGGCTCCTTAGAACAAGATGGGCAGATCTCTGCAGCCATCATATGGACAAGGCAAATGAAGGGAGAAAGTGCCAACTACTTTCTCCTTAGTGGTTAAAATTACATCTAGTTGACTGCAGAAATCAGAACTGTTATGAATACCCTTTTTTTTTTTTTCTTCCTTCCTTAACGCCCTTCTGAGGACTGTAAGTATGTGGTGACATTTTACTTTGTTGTTGTTGTATAAAATGATTTGAGAAAATGGGATAGGTGAGGAGGCATGAAGATGGAGAGGGACTTCAGCTTGGTGAGCTTCATCTCTTGCAAGTGTTTGCAGAGTGTGAATATTTCCTTTGGGATCTCCTGTTTCCTCTGCAAGTGCACCAGCATTTTATATGAAATGCAGACAGAAGCTGGTGTTCTGTACTCATTTTGATGCAGTTTCATACGCTAAATATGCTCACAGATAGCATTTCCCAGATGTCTAAGTTCTGAGGCACCTTGATGAACCTGCTGAGGGATGTGAGCAAATCAATCTCCTTCACAAGCACCTGATCTGTGTTTCTAGTGTTGGTAGTTGTTATAGAATAACAGAGTAATTTAGGCTGGAAGGGATCTCTGGGATTCTCAAAGATGACCTGATTTGATCAGAGTGCTAAAGGAGATTTATCCTGTCCAAAATATTTCTCCGTTTCTTGAGTCCCCTGTTGCAGTTTTCACCACCATCACAGTGAAAAGAAAGAATCCTTAAATCTAATTGTAACCTTCCAGGTTGTAATTTGTGCTTTTGCTCTCTTCCTGTTACTGTGTGCATCTGAGAAGAGTCTGGCTCTGTCTTGTCTGTGCCCTTCTGCCGGGTGGCTGCTGCCACTCATTGTACACAAAGGGCTGTGAGATGCCATCTGCCATGGAAAGCACCAGCATCATTGAGCTTTAAAAAAAAAAAAAAAAAAAAGGGTGGCCAGCAGGGACAGGGAGGTGATTGTCCCCCTCTACTCAGCTCTTGTGAGGCCCCAACTGCAGCACTGTGTCCAGGTCAGGGGCCACCAGTACAGGAACAACGTGGAGCTCTTGGAGCAGGTCCAGAGGACACTGAGATGGTCAGAGGGCTGGAGCACCTCTGCAAAGAGGAAAGGATGAGGGAACTGGAGAAGAGAAGGCTGTGGGGAGACCTCTTTGTGGCCTTCCAGTGCTTGAAGGGAGCGGATAAACAGGAGGGGGAACGGCTGTTTGTGAGGGTGGATGGTGATAGGACAAGGGGGAATGGTTTTAAACTGAGACAGGGGAGGTTTGGGTTGGATCTGAGGAGGAAGTTTTTCAGCCAGAGGGTGGTGAGGCACTGGAACAGGTTGCCCAAGGAGGCTGTGGATGCCACATCCCTGCAGGCATTCAAGGCCAGGCTGGATGTGGCTCTGGGCAGCCTGGGCTGCTGGTTGGCGACCTGCACATAGCAGGGGGTTGGAAATGGATGATCTCTGTGGTCCTTTGCAGCCCAGGCCATTCTAGGATTCTGTGATTCTATGATAATTGCCTAAAAAGCAGATGTAAAGGTGCACGTGCAGATACAAAGGGTCAGAACCTGAAATGGACCCTGTACGCACCATGCATGCAGGCTGCAATGAGAAATCAGCACTCATTCTGGATGTGTCCTGAGCACATGAATATTCTTCAAAATATTTTAGAATAGAACATCTGGGTCATTATTGGGAAGTGGAAGGAAGGGAGGAGTTTAATTGACTCGTTCTCCTTCTGAGCTGCCTTGGCATGCAAAGATATGTGAATGTTCCGTGCTGCCATTAACGGTGTCTCTGACTCAACCTCTTAAGTTCTGTGGGCTTAAATTTAAATAAAGGTTTCATAATGACATGCAGCAGCTCTATTTTTAAGAATGGGGAATCCAAACAGTATTTTAATATAGCACTTGTGTGTTAATTCAAATTCCTTTTCAGATATATTCATATTACCTCTAAAAGTGGGAGGGAGCCTGTTCCTTTAGATGACACGCACATCTGTATTTCCAGTTTGTATTTTCTGGAACAGATTTTGCCTAAGGAGAAGCAGTAACAGATGCACAGATCTGTTAGGAGAAGATGCTGACCAAAAAGGGACGCGTGGAGCTGTGAAGGAGAACAACCGTTGAACCATTCTGACCCAACTGAAAAGTAGTCAGGAAAAGTCACCTCCTCTCAGATCTTAGCATATTCACCTGGTGACAGCTATTAGGCATTTCTTGCTAGGGACAGACTCTTGGTCTTCTATAAAAGTCTCTTCTCAGGTCTCTTGTGCATTTTATTGTTTGCTTTGTTTAAATGTGGTTTGCTTGAGCGCCTGGGGAGGAGATGTTGGGAGTCACCTGCCTGAAATGGTTAACGAATGGTTAACCTGCCTTAATGGTTAAGAAGGCAGAGAAGAAGAAATGGAATGGCCATAAAAGGAATTCTACCTGTATTGCTCACCGTATGCTTCTCAACCTGCCTGTGAGTGGGACTCCCCACGAGTCACTCCTTTGTGAAGACTTGGCTTTGCAAACTAAGCAAGCAGGTTAAGTACTCAAGTTACAGAATTATTATCCGGGCTGTTCCCTGGAGCCTGGAGTGAAGTGGATAAGCCGTAATGGCTGCATCATAAACCAGCCCAGGAATGCTTAGCAGCTTTGCAGGCAGGCGTGCTGTCGTTGCCTTCTCTCCGTGGGGAGCACTAATTGTAGCACTTGCTGCAGTCCCCTTCAGCTTCCTGACGGAATGCCAATTTCAGGCAAGAACTAATTTATCAATGGCTGTAGTGGCTAAAGAGAATGTATCTCCTGTCATGTTCCAGGCTGCGGTGTTTCTCAAGTAGTTGTGTTGCTCTCACAAATAACGCGCGTTAGCGGAGTATTCCTGCAATAAGCAAGCGGGTCCTTTAGGCTTCTAGACTTATTAGATAACAGTTGTTCAACATTAATCTATTTTAATGAAGTTCCTGACCTTCTTCCTCGGTAGGCTGGTGAGTAATTTTCCAAATAAATCTTGCCTTGCATCTTAATCCTATTTTGCAAATAATCCCAATAACTCATGTATGAACGCTTATAACATTAAGATTGTGGGGGGGAAAAAAAAGGAGGAGATTAATACATGTGGAGACTAATATTCTGGGTAATTACATTGTGTGGTACTTGGGATAGCTATTGCCAGTTCTGATTCATGGGGAAAACAGTACACAAGAAAGATATGAAGTGGACTATTAAGTCTCATAAAAATTTATGCAAATGTCTTCAACAAACCTGTGCAATCGTAAAGTAACGAGGCAATGTGGAAAAAAGGTCTTATTTATGGAGCATTGCGTAAGTCAAGAGATTTAGTAGGACCTTATAACAAAGTGAGAGTAATTAAATGGCTTAGAATTGGGAATTAGACACTGTAAATGAAAAATGTCTGCAGAGGAACAGTTAATAGAGTATGTCAGTGTGTGTTTCTAGAGAAGTTAATGGACATGATTAAATCTATTTTATATCTCTATCCATAAAGCATACTGGTGCTCAGGTTCTGAGGGCTGTGTCTGCGCATGGAGGGAGCTGAGAATGAAGTAAGAAGTGATCAGCTGTGTCTGGGTGGGCAGCATGGGAGAGAACAGTGGAAGAGGGATGTTAGAAATGCTTTACGGTTTTTGCTTTAAATTGGGAATTCCCTTTAAAGGGGAAAAAAAGGGAATGTGCAGCAAAGGAGAAGGCAAATATAGCTGCAGCCTTCCGGCTTTCAGTAGTTTATGACTGTGGTGGATGTCTGGTGATGGGCACTGAGGCCATGGTAAAAGCACAGTGCTTTGTGGATACATTTTTTTCAGTGGCCTCTTTGGGTGTTTTTTTCCAATCAGTGCTCCTTTAACCTAAGCTTGGGCTGCTGCTGACAATGCTCTGTTTCTGTCTGAACACTTTCAGACTGGGTATTAGGAAACATTTCTTCTCCAAAAGAGCAGTCAGGCAGTGGCACAGCTGCCCAGGGAGTGGTGGAATCACCATCCCTGGTCAGGAACCATTGAGATGTGGCTCTGAGGGCCATTGGTGGTAGGTAGACAGTGGGACTGTTGATGATCTTAGAGGTCTTTTCCAACCTTTATGATTCTATGTGACTATTATCATTTTTTTATATTGTTTTTTTTTTTTTTCAGTTTTGTCTTTAAAACATATGGACTTTGATCTGATAGTTCATGAAACAAACAGTCCTGACTGCCCAGTGTAACACGGTATGTCTGAGCAGCTTCCTAACTCAGAGCACAGACTGAGTCCTTTTTTAGGAATGTGTACTTTGCACAGCTGCATGGGTTATTTTGAAAGTTGTTTTGGTTGGTTATTGCAGTGGATGTGATGGTGATTGATTATAAAATGGCTTGGGAGGGACCTCAAGGATCAACAAGCTCCAATGATGATGGACTTTGGTTGGACTTGGTGATCTTAGTGGTCTTTTCCAACCTTGATGTTCTATGAATCTATGGTTCTATAATTCTCAGAGTCCATGGTTCTATGATTCTATGAAAGAGAGTAAGGCCAGATACTGCATTGTGTTCTCATACAATGTGATTAATTAACCACCATGGGCTGTGGATGAAGGGTGAAGCAAAAAAAAGCACTACTTTTTTTTTTTTTTTTTTTTACAAAGTTTTGGTAACTGCTCATACACTTCTAGATAGATCACCATCAGAAACAAATGAATGGATTACTTTCTTGGAACAGTGAGAAACTTTTCCCAGAAGTGAGCTGTGGTTTTCTATAGAGATGTTTACACTTATGCAGACAACCTGCATTATTCTCAGAGATATTGAGTGGTCAAAAGAGAACTGGGAATTTGCATGTGGAAAGGAAAGGGCATGACTGCAATTCTGAGAGATGAGCATCCAGGGACAAACCAGCTCCTGTCTGCTCTGAGCTGCACCACACCTCTACTCTGTGTTGTAAGTCACAACCTATGGGAGATGTGGGGAGTTGGCATGGATGTATGATGATTTCTTAAGTTTTATTTAAGAGAAATTTAGATAGCACTTATGTCAGCATGTATGAGCTGGGCTTACTACAGAAGTCATTGTGCTCTGTTTTTTAAGAGATGTATCTTCTTTATAAGATACATTGCAGTATTTACTTCTCAATAATTACAGAAGCCTTCAGATACTAACAGGCATCTCCAAGGGATGATTATGGGTTTGATGGTAAAGTTAAAGACCACTTATGGTAAAGATTCAGGGAATCCTGAAAACAAAATATAGTAACAAGAAAAGTATTTCAATCTGTCAGACTTGCATAAAGTTTATTAAGAAATGTCTGTGCTGAGCCTATTGACTAGCCCTTGTGTTACATGCAGCAGGATATTCTGGTAATATTTGTGCTACTAAAGGGAGAGGGGAGGAAAGGGGAAGGGAAAGGAGCTTTACTACAAAAGGAATAGACACTGAAGATCACAGCACAGTAAAGCGCCAATGACATATTTTCACTCAGTACTTTCTGCAGTTAAATTAATCTGAGAAGATCATTAAGCCTAACAAACAGTGTGCATTTCAACCTTGAGTGAATTAGTTCAGTTATTGCTGTAGGTACAAACCTCTGCCTTGCAATCCCCCTGCAGAGGAACACACCGTGTGCTCCAGGTGCCTAGATGGTGCATGGGAAACCCATGACAGAGCTGTGAAATGACACTATGGAGCAGCAGTGCTACTGACAGCAAAGCAACTGCCTCCCCACGACCTCACAGGTGGGCTGTCATGGTCTGGCAGCTGGAAGAATGGCCTCTTGAGGAGATGCAAGAGGATATGGGGTCTAAACAATGCAACAGAGCATCCTTTGCAAAATTGGGTAGTTCAGGTGTGCCTTGTGGGGGGCTTAGGGGCATCTGAGGGAAGAAAGGCTGGTAGCAGAGGTGGTTGTTGCTTTCTGATTGGGCTCAAGCCATTGCAGTGCAGCTAATGTGACAAAACTGAACATGTAAGCAGCTGGAAGTGAGCTGTGCACTAGCATGCAAACTTGAATAATTCCATGCATCATCATGCAAAATAAGCAGTGATGTGAAAGCATGGTGGCAGGAGCAGGCCAGCCAGTTGGCCAGACATCCCTGGGGCTTTGGGAACATGGAGGAGGGCCCATCCTGATCTGTGGAGATCCAGGTGCTCAAACTGCAAAATATCAGCAAAAAAGAGCATTCCTGTGTTTCGCCATTCATGATCACATACAGGCCATCCTTTATGATCTTTCAGTTCTTTATCCAAGCTAACATCTTCACTTACCCCAGTAGCTCTTTATTTTCCTCATGGTTGTCAGATCTCTTTTATCTTTCCAACAAAAGTTGGGATCACACAATGGCAACGTTTCTTCTTTCTCTTTGCTTTTGCTGTTGCCATTGTGTTCAGTCCCAGGTACCTTCTGCTACCAGGTGACAGCTACAAGGTTCCTGGCGTACAGATGCTCACACTGAATGCATTCCTTCTCCCTCTTGTGACAGTTTGTGTCAGAGGCAGATCTGTGCTCTAATCAAGCTCCTGTATTTATTATCATAAGGCATTTTAAGCCAATCCTGCAGCAAAATTCACACTGCATTCTGGGGTACCTGAGATGGGAGTTCCTCCATCCTATGGGACAAAGCATCCCTGGAGGCATTCAAGGCCAGGCTGGATGTGGCTCTGGGCAGCCTGGTCTGCTGGTTGGTGCCCCTGCACATAGCAGGGGGTTGGAACTGGATAAGCGTTGTGCTCCTTTGCAACCCAGGTCAGTCTACGATTCTATGTAGTCATCAGTTCTCTGATCTATGCAGAGTAAAGATATATCTTTGACTCTTTATTGCGATATAAACTTCTATAGCTATTCCTTTTGTAGTAAAGCTTTTATTCTTTTATTTTACTTTAATTTATTCTGCTTTAGTAGCAGAAATCTATTACCAGAACATCCCGTCATATGTAACACAACACTACCTTTTAAAATCTAATTTATCGAAGTCTAACAGATTGAAATACTACTTTTATTTCAGTGTTTAGTTTTCTGGATTCCCAAAATAATTATTAAGGATGTCTTAATAACAAAAAGAAGTAGCAGCAGCACAGCAATGTACAGTTGAAAGTCACTTCTTTCTCCAATTTGTACATATTTTTATGTGCATTTCCAAACCTATGATAGCACTGATGAGAGACATCTGGAGTGCTGGGTCTGGGTCTGGGCTGCCCAGTGCATGGATAGTAGGGCTTTGATCACAAAGGTCCTTGAAGATCACAAGAATCATTGGGGTTGGAAGGGGCCTGGGAGAATTTCCTCTGCTATAGCAGTTCTCTACAGCAGGTTGCCCAGGAAAGTATCCAGATGGGTGGAGTTCTCTTTCCAGTACCTCATCCATGCAGTCTGGGGAAAGATGGCATTGCCTTGGCCTGCTGCCACGGTGGGAAAGGTGGGGAAAGGGCTGCAGTGACTTCCTACCAAGAAACAAATGTGTCTGAGAAGAGAGATCCACAGCAAACAGCTCTGTCCAGACACATCCACTTCTGTTATCTGTGGCCAGCTAAGAGTAGTTGGGACTTCCTTATAAACAAAGCTCTTCTCACACACACTGAGCTTCTCTTTAAGATGAATACGAAACGCAGAAAAGAGAAAAAACTGTTTGGAGAGCTTGAGCTGGTCACAGAAGGAATTCACATCGCTGGCTGTGATTGACTAATAGAGTCAGGCTTCAAAAAGGTTTTGCATGACCCCTGGTACCTCCTGGGTCACAGATGCTCACCCCCATAACCCGCATTGCTGCTGTGATTGCATCTGGGAAAGAAATCTAGGTCAGATTTAGAGGGGGATTCAAGGCCTCCTCGTATAAATAGATTAAATGGATGGCTTTAAACTGAAGGAAGGGAGATTTAGATTAGATGTTAGGAGGGCAGTGAGGCCGTGGCACTTCCCAGAGCTGTGGGTGCTTCATCCCTGGAGGTTCCCTGAGTTGGTGGGGGGTACCCAGCCCACATCAGGAGATGGAACTGGGTGATCTTTAAGGTCCCTTCCAACCCATTCAATGATCCTGAGCCTCTGAGGAAAGGGAGGACTGTCAGAAAAGTGCTGGGGAGGGGAAAGCAGAGTTTCTGAGGAGTAGTGACCATGATGGTCTCAGTCAGCATCACTCTTGGTTCTAGAAACAGCCTCAAAACAATTACAGCCTCAAGTACTCCAGAGGAATCGAACATCAGAGCAAAAAGCTGCAGGATCGCTGAGAGGCTGTTTTTGCAGCGAACTCCAGAGCTGAGAATGGGAGGAGCACTACCTGTTTTCTGTACACTCAGGGGAGAAAGCAAAAATGGATCTGAGCAAATGATGGCAAAAGCCTGTGTTCCTGCAGCCTGGCAAGCAGGCGTGCAGGTGGAGATGCACAGTGGTCAATGCTGCAGCCTGGCTGACAGCGATACATTAATTAAGCTGTGATAAATCCCTGTTTCACTTGTCAGTCCAGGCCTGAAGTATTCCTGGAGTGATAAAGTCCAAAAAGAGATTGTAAAGATTTCCACCCGCAGAAGCAAATTAAATTTCTGCCCCCATGCTACTGAGACTCTTAGCAGAGCAGATAATTTATGTCAAGAAGGTGATTTGCCTCTTGGCAGAGGTAAGGGAAGCAGAAGAGCTGAGCCGAGGGAGAAATTCAGGGAGGCAGAAGTTTGATCCCTCAATAGGAGAGAAATTGCGAAGAACCTCTGAGGGCAAAGAGATGAGTTCTCATAGGGAAACCTTGAAAAATCTCTTAGCGTGTTGGCAGGATGGGTTGGACAGAGATGCCATTTAAAAATTCATGTTCTAGGAGCATCGTGCTTTTCTCAATGCAATTTTAGATTCCGCATGCCAAGCCTGGCATTTTTTCTCTGAACTCCTTTTTATTCTCAGCGCTGAATTAATATTTCCATATCGTTCTTGCAGCAAGCAGCACTAGCCTCTTACAAACACAAAGTCATGCAAATAATGCTAACATCGCTGCTTCCAACGTGCTCCCATAGGTTGGTTTTCAGCCAACAGTTTTGAAGACATAGAGTGTCAGTGCCTGGATTTTGCCAGTTCTCAAGCTACAGTCAATGAATGCCTCTTTTAAAAAAAACAAAAAACAAAAAACCAACAAAACAAATACATATATTTGTATTCTTCTCTTTGAGCTCATCGTTTAGGGCTAAATCTGTTTATTGAGCTAAATGGGAATGACAGGAAACAAAATAATGTGAGGATGGCTTGTAGCAATGCAGTGAAAGCTGGCCTTATTTTCTTCTTTCTAGCCCAGCATCTGTTATCGTTCTCAGGCCAAGGTCTCCATAGGAAAACAGACTTACTGCCTACACGTGGTTAAAGATAATTTATTTGACAGAAATAAAAAGGGCAATCCACTGTACAAAATGCTGCTGGTAAGGGAGAGGAAAAGGAATAGCATGTGCTTCGATAACACTTTGCCAAAACTTGTACTACGAAAAATGATCCCCAGACAACTTCGGTAGGGGAAGCAGTGATCTGAAAATTGCTGTGGTAGATAATCAGATGGGCAGGGCATCTATACGCAGTACTGTGGTCCAGATGAGTGCTTAAAGACCTCTAGAGATCACCAATCCCAGCCCACCCCACCATGCCCACTGCTCACATCCCTCAGTGCCATATCTCCGTGGCTCTGGAACACCTCCAGGGACAGTGACCCCACCACTGCTGGGCAGCTGTGTCATTGCAGCACTGCTCTTTTAGAGATGAAATGTTTCCCAGTATCCAGCCTGAACTCCCCTGGTGCAACTTGAGGCCATTAGCTCTTCTCCTGGGTTATCTAAATAATAGGTTGAAGAAGATTCGTGCTGGAACCAAGCTGAAAATGATGAAAAATGTGTCCTAGTAGCAACAGACTCCAGCAGCACAATGTGGGTAACTTAGAAAGAGATAAGAGGATGACTTGATCATAATGTGTAAGTGCCTATGTGGGGAATAGAAATTACATAATGGGCACTTGGAGTCTTCCAGACTCACATGTAACAAGATCTAGTGGCTGGAAGTTGAAGCCAGTCTAACTTAGAGTGGATATAAAATATATGCCTGATGATGAGAGTAAATAACCAGTGGGACAACTGATGGGGTAATTGAAACTTAGAATACATACAGCACTGGAAATATGCAAACCAATTAGATATTTTTCAAGAAAACGTGCTGATTATTTTAGGAATGTGTGCTGACTAGTTTTCAGACAGGTAGGGAGCTCACAGGTTAAACGGTCCATGAGTTCCTGGCTGTGTGGAGGTAGAAGAAATGATGTGGTTGTCTCCCTGGTCCAGCTGGAGTCAGCCTTGTCTAATAAACCAGCAGAGGGCTGCAGGGATTTCCCCAAATCCTTACCCCAGGCCCATCTCTCATGGCCCCACATCTGAGCCAGGCAGACATGAGCTGGAGAGCTTTGCAGTACCACTCACCCTGCGTGCATTGAGGAAGAGGAATGCATGGAGTGAGATAAGAAAGCAGTTGTGCAGCCGTCAGTGCAACATGAGGCATTCTAGTCCTGAAGATTGGCAGAGGTTAATTAAAAGTGTGTATTTCAGACGATTCCATTAAACTGGTACAAATCTCATTTTGAATACTCATTTTTCATTCTAATTTAATTTAAGGAATGGTGCAGATGTGATCTAAGTTGGGAATTGTTCAAACCCAGAATGATTATATGCACGGGAAGGTGCACATAACTTCAGTGGTGAACAGCCTAGAGCAAAAGCGTCTTATACCTTGTGGAAAGGAGAGAGGTGTGCAATTAATTTTTCAACTAGTGGATTTTTTTGACCCTTCTCACTTGTCTGCCTTTGCCATGCAAATTAGATACGCTTCAAGCACATGTCAGAGCAAGATTTCCCTCTTCTCCATGAATGAGGACATCAAAAAATGTTAAAGTCTGAATACAGTTTTCCTTCAGAAAACACTTGGTCTCTCATGAGCTTGCATATTGTATGTACAGTTGAAGGTTGGAGCTATAAATGGCATTTCCTTGTCTTCAGTTTCACGTAGCTTTACATGCTCAACATCTACCCTGCAGTAATTATTTTTGGAGGGAAGTTGGAGACTCTTCCATTATTTGAAGTCCTTTCTCTCTTTTATTTTGGTCAAATGAAAACCTGACTTTAAGGACTTGATGTTGGGTCAAGTGTATACTGTGTTCTTGATGCTCAAGAAAGGGTTTCAAGGATTGTTTTCAATAGAGCTGGAGTAAGCTGCTAGGCACAATCCATGCTTAAAATGTCTTGTCTGAAGTTGTTTCAAATGCTGCATTTCCACACAGAAACTCACTGGCTACTTCGTTTAGAGGAAATCTTTCATGTGGATGCAAACACGATGTAAATGCTTCGTGACACCCTGCTTTTTTTCCAACCCAGCTTCAGGGATGGTGCAAGGAGGGTGCTGTGCCAGCTCTTACGGTTCACCAAAGGACACTATTTGGGGAAGCAGAAACTGGAAGATGTCTCAGTACTCTGAGATGCAAAAACTAAAATTTTCACTGGCTTGACAACAGGGGAACTTATTTCATCTCGCTTTAGGAGACTGAAAGGGATGATTTAGGTGTATTGCACTGTAGCAGATATTTAATACAACAGGGTTGTTCCAGAGCTACAGGCACTCACTGAACACTGTTTGTGCCTTTTGGACTGTGTCTGAGGAAATGAACTGTGTCATATTCTGTTGTGTATCTCAGGAATGCTGCTTAAAAATGAGTGTCAGAGAAGTTTGAATCTAATTCTCATTAACTGTAAGTAACCATAGGAAGCATTTGAAGACTCCAAGTGTCAGTTCTGAGAGATATGTTCTACACTGTTGGACTGAAAATACATAAGACTGACTTTTTTTCTTTTGCAAAAGCTTGTGCATCCATCCAAAACACTGACAAGGGAGCAAGACCCACAGTGCTTTGTGTTATTCAATGCAATCTCATGACAATCTTTAAGTTCATTTCCAGCACAAGCCATTCTGGCACTCCGGGATCTGATTCTGATTCTATGATAATAACACAGGAATTAAGGATGAAGTGAACTTGCTCTGCACACTGGGACTGGTCCAGCAGTATAAACAGAGGGATTTTTATTTTCGAGTTTAGTTTTCTTCTGGGCACGAAGATCTCTCAGTAGGCTGCTGGATAACTGCAAATCCTGACAAATGAAGTTTATTTCTTTCTCATTTGTTTTTTTTTTTCTTTTTTTTCTTTTCCAGAATTATTGTTCTGAGCAAGGAAAGAAATTTGGAAAGAGAGAAAGTACAGGAAAACCTAGGGGATGTGCAGCTCTCTTGAGGCTATTTAGCTACTTTAACAACAATTTTAAGGTTTGGAAAGAGATCTCTGGTCCACTTGGATTCTCTGGTGCCTGTTTGTATAGCCTGAGATCGACAGGTTCATTCAGCAGTTTAACTCACAGAGGTGTAGGAAGGAAGCTTTAGAGACCTGGTCCTTTGGAGCTCTGCACATCATAGAACCATAGAATGGCTTGGATTGGAAGGGACCTCAAGGATGATGAATCTCCAATCCCCCACCACAGGCAGGACCACCAACCTCCACATTTCAGAGCAGCTCAGGCTGCCCAGGGCCCCATCCAACCTGGCCTTGAACACCTCCAGGGACGTTTTGCTCTCTCTTCTCCAGATTTAAAGTAGATGATCACTATGAGATCTCCTCTGCTCCCAGCTTCATTAGCACTATATTCAAAGATGTTTCTCTAAAAGAGAGGAAACAAAATAATTTCATCTGTTCCCCCAGTGGGGGAAGAAAAAATTGATTGTTCTCACCTTTATGACTTTAAATATTAGAAGTTCCATTGTTACCTCACACCCTCCAGCCCCTCAATACCTATTCCCTGTGCCAAATTATACCTCTGCCCATTTGAGCAGTTTAATCTTGCTGGAAGACTGAACGCTTCTGCTTGCCATATTCATTTTTTCCCATATTTCCTACATCTTCATCACTTAAAATACAGTGCTCAGAAGATGAGGTAGGACCAAAGTATCTTGTGTCCTATCCCCCACTCTCTTGATAGTATCCAGAGTATCCCAGTGAGATATGCCTTTCAAAGAAGAGCAACACAACTCACTCACAGGGTAATAAGCTACTAATACCTGCAAGTCACAGCTACTAAAAGGTCCTTGAAGATAGGGAACAAAACCAGGCACGTGAGATGATGCTGACAGTGACCGCTACTAAGATGCAAAGGTGTAGCTGGACAAACCTCCATTTCAACTATATTTTACTATTTCAACTTGAATGAAATATTGGCCACAAGTATGGATCCAGCTAGACGCAGTTCACCTGCATTTTTATCATTATTAATACTGAAGGTCTTCAGAGCTTCTCAACCCACTCTCCTGTCGGGACAGTAAGTTATAACTGAGCATAAGTGCTATAAGCTGTTCCAGTATTAGGATTGTACACCTGATACACTGACAGATAAATCAGCATAACTGGCATTCAAACATGCCACATTTCATTTAGCTTAAGAAAATAAATAAGATATGATGGTTCTGTTCATGCAGAAAGAAAATTGTGCTGTCTCAGGAAGTGGGTGCGCACACGGTTGAATGTATGCAAAATATATAAATTGAATGAACTGATTTGACATTAATTACATGTTTAATTTTCCCCACAGTAAACTGCATAGAGAATAAAAACAATTCTGAAAGGAGGAAATGAAATCCCACTACTGCTGCCTCTCAGATGCATCCAAATTGAGTCTACATCTGTGATTGCTGAAGTCTGACTGTGTGCAGACAAACGTGGTTGATGGTGCTGCACTGACTGCCTTCATTTATTCTTCAGTGATGTCAGTTCCAAACCCACTCTCCCACACAGACAACCCATGGCGACGTGGTTAGTAGGCATGGTGGTGATGGCTCAATGGTTGGACCTGAGTCATAGTTTCAGTAAGGTTGGAAAAGACTTCTGAGATCATCCATTGAGAGGAAGGAGTAGTACAAAGCTTTCCAAGTTGCTGACGGAATTGAGGGAGAGATTTTTTTCTTCATCTGTGCTCTTCCTGCCCTGCCTGGGGACAGCTTGCAAGGCATTTGGACACTTAGAAGTAGGCAGCCATGGCTAGGTCCAGATAGAGGCAGGATACACAGCATGCAGTTCTTTTTGTTGTCCATCCCCTGTGTCCCAAGCACTTGTAGGGTGCAAAACATCCTCAAGATCTTGGGTCCTGATGGGACTTTTAAAGCTTCTTAGATGCTTAGATGAAGATACTGGATTATGTTTAGGTCTCCAAAAGTATCTTGTATCCTTAATTGATCACTTCTGCATCTAAATTCCTTTAAAAATTGTCTGGTATATAGTTCAGAAAATACAAAATGAATCATCAGGCTCAAAAGCGTTTCACATACTGAGAGGGCCTGATGAAATTTATCTGAGAGCATTCATTTGTCAATGGTATCCTGGGCTCCATCAGAAGAGATGTGGCCAGCAGGGGTAGGGAGGTGATTGTCCCCCTCTGCTCTGCCCTCATGAAACCCCATCTGCAGTACTGTGTCCAGGTCTGGGGCCCCCAGTACAAGAAATTGAATAAATCTAATGTCCTCTGTACCAGAGTAGGAGCTTTGAGAGAGAGTCCCTGATCTGTGCAGCACTGAGGTTGTGCTCTTGAAAGGGAGATTTTATCTGCTGCCATAGCACGTGGCTCTGCACTGGGGAAAGGTTAGAAGGCTGCAGGCACTTTGATTGTAAGTACAAACAGTCTGGAAAAACTGGAGAACTCATACAATTTAGAATAACTAATTGCTTATTTAGAAACTGAGACAGCTGGATGAAGGATCCACAAAGAAACCTCAGATTGCTGTAAAAGAATTGAAAAGTCACCCTGGAATATATATTCTGGAGTATGTGTAATAAACTCTTCCTTCTGTGCAATTATGGAGAAGTCTCAGCTGTCCAAATGTGGGCCTCAGGAAGCAAAAAGGGCACCAAATAATGGGAGGCAGTGCAGAGAAAAAAATCAATTAAAAATGACCAAGGATCCAGAAAATGTGCTGATCAAAAGGGCTGGGGTTGCTTGGTTCAGACAACAAAAGCAGCAGGGAGATATAAGGGAGCTTAAATGTTTAAAATATTGCTGCAGAGGGAAAATATCAATTTTTCATATTCAGTGCAAGAAGTTATGGGTGTGAAATGCAGTAAGGGATAGAAGGATCAGTCAAACAGGAGGTCCCAAAACCTCCAAAAGTGGTTTAGCACTGCAGGAGGAGAGTAGATTGCCTGGGGCATGGGAGAATCTCCTTCCATCCATGGGTCTGACCCAGAGAGGCCATGGTGCTCTGACAGAAGCTGAAATGTACCCTGTGAGAGGGGCAGGCTGGGTGACCTCTATCATGGCTGGGAAATTAGGCCCTTAGATTTGCTCTTTTGTATTTCTCTCTGTAAAATGAGGACGGTTCATAGTGGGCCACTTTATTACCTTAAATCTGTCGGAGATTATGAGGAGATTGGATGCTTCGGGAGCAAAGGAAAGGAGATGTGCATGCACCTGAAGTTGATGAGCAGCCTTTTAAATCTGTAATTTAAGTGGTTGTGATAAAACTGAGATGCTGCCATGCTGAGAATCCTGCTGGGAATAGGGTCTCATTTTCTTTCTTTTGATGCAGCATTATTGAATAAGATGTTAGAGACAACGTTTGAGAAAGCCACTCTGGACCAAGAGTTGTGATCTTTGTTTTCCTGGGACAGAGCTTGCAGTGAAGCCCAATGGCAGTATCCTTGTGGCTGTCTAGAGAGATGAAGGAGTGATGCCTCTCACTGTACACTGTCCTGCAAAAAACCTGCCCTTAGGGTCAGCACCATTCCCATTTTGTATTGGGCTCTACCAGCTCTGAGGGAGCGGATTGCTTGCTGGTAGAGGAGCTCAAACTGGTGTCCATCTCCTGAAAACACGTTGTTTGAAATGCAGAAATGCTGAAGAAGTGTCACAAGACCACTGTCCAAATTTGGTTTTCAAATGCTGAGTTTTCTTGAAAGGAATTTATTACTAAAAGTATTCAGGCCTCTCTTGAAGCAGCTTGGGGTCTGGCACCCAAAAGAGACAGAGGAAGAAGAAATACAAAAAAGGTTGTAACTTAGAAACAGAAACAGTATCTTCAGAATTCAGGCATGTGGATGGAGCAATGGAGTTGTCATGTTTTAATAAGCCACCAGTGATGAACTGAGCTGTGTTACATTGGTTGGCAGTGGTGATAATGGATGGTGATAGGACAAGGGGGAATGGTTTTAAAGTGAGACAGGGGAGGTTTGGGTTGGATACGAGGAGGAAGTTTTTCAGCCAGAGGGTGGTGAGGCACTGGAACAGGTTGCCCAAGGAGGCTGTGGATGCCCCATCCCTGCAGGCATTCAAGGCCAGGCTGGATGTGGCTCTGGGCAGCCTGGGCTGCTGGTTGGCCACCTGCACACAGCAGGGGGTTGGAACCAGATGAGCACTGTGCTCCTTTGCAACCCAGGCTGTTCTATGATATTATGATGGATTAGGATAGGGAATAGCTGAGACATCAGCAACTGAGACAAAAGACCAAAGACAAAGACAAAACCTTTCGCAGCTGGGAGAGGTTTTAATTGTCTCCAAAACATTCTCCTCCATCTCCGTGTTTTTTCAGAATGCTGTGATTTACAGCCAGTACCAATTCTGGCACACCAGATCCCTTGGAAACGATCTGACTGAGCTCAAACATCTTCTTTAGAAAAAGTCCTTCTTTGATTTAATGACTTCACATAGCTGGGAACTCATTACCTGAACAAGTAAATTACACCACTAGCTAATTGCTTTGTTGTTCAAGAAGTGCAGTCTGTGTTTTTGGCCAGATTTTTTCCTGCCTCGCCTTTCAGCCACAGATCCTCGCATGCCTTTGTCTGCAAAGATCCCATCTGAAAGATATCTATTCTTTTATGCAGTTACTGAAAAGTGAGATCGATTTATCCTGTGGTTAAACTATACGTGGTGAGTTTTTTATGCCTTTTGCTGTTGGGCAAGTTTTCCAGGCTGAAAACTGGGAGAGATGTCCTTTTCTACATAGCTATCTCTGCAAAGCTCCGTACTCCATGGGTAATCTGCATTTAGAGAATGTTTGTTGTAGGTCATATTGTGCTCCTGGAGGGTTAACTTGTTCAGCAAGAACATTTAAGTGGAGAATCTGAAATTTAATTGAGATGTTGGAGATGAGGAAGGCCTATTCTCAGCTCAGTGACACTGCATCTGATGGAAGGGCTAGGTATGAGTGAGTAATAAGGTATCTTTGTATTTAACCCAGTGCCTAACTGGGATTTGGAGATTAAAGAGCTTTAATCTTTACACCTCAGGGGTAATTTCCTGATTAAATGGTGGATTTGGAATAACACAGTAGGCTATAACACATATGGAAAATGGAGAGAACGTTATTCATTTGATATCTGTGCATAAGTGCAGATTTTCATGGAAGAAGCAGCAAAACAATAATTCATTCAGCATGATTTCTTATCAAGAAATTGCCTATTTATAGGTAAGAGTTATGTTCATTGTTGTGGGTTTGGAGCTGCTGATAATGATAAGCATCTAATCATTCATAAAAATTTATATCGTGTTTCCTTGCTGCATTGTTTCCTAACAGCCTTGTTGATTCAGCTCGAGATAGTCATAGAGTAAATGCCTCGCTAATGTAGAAAGGATACAGCATTCATACAGTCATGAATTATGGAATACTGATTCTTGATCTAGTTATCGAGGCATTTACTATGAGCCCGTTTGGACTAAACAAACAGAGGTGTTAGCAAAAAATGAAGAAAGAAGGATTCAAGATAACTTCAGCTATAATCCATAAGGAATTCTGCCTTTACATCCACCACGATGGGCTCTCTGCACTGTGACGGGATCAAGGGAACCTATAATGTCTGCTTCCATCCAATCCCCACAGCCATGTTTTCTCTTCCGTAAAACAATTTAACTCATCTCCCATCTCCCAGTGGGGACCAAATCCTCAGTGTCACTGTACTAACAGCTACAGATCTTCAGACAACCAGCTGAAACAGGTTCCACTTTGTGCCTCTATATTTTTGTTCCAGCATCTTCCTTTAGTGTAAATTGGTCTGCTTGCTTTGAGGTGCATTTCTGTCCCTCCCCAGAGACCCACAAAAGGCAGTGGAAATGCTTCCTTAGCATTTCTTCACTAAGCCTAACAAGCCCAAATTTTCCTGTGAGATCACCAGTCCCTATGGGCTCTTTATAATCTTTCCTAGCAATTACTTCAGTGGTTTTTTTTTTCACTCATCACATTGGTGCCTACATGGCCTATCTGCTCCTGTCAGCTGGCGAGTGTCACTAGGACAGATGTTCTTCCCAAAACATGGTGCTTGCACAGTGTTCTGATATCTCTACAAAGGAATTATGTTAACACAATGGCCATGTTAAATTATTTTTCTCTAGGCCTTAGCGCCATCCAGTTCTTCCTCTTGATATTCCTGCTTTCCTCAGAGCTGACAATGCTTTAAGAGGTTTAATGGGAACACTGCTAATTGACTGCCCAGTGCGACAATATAAAAATTAATATTCTCTGAGGAACTCCTCTGGTAGTCTTGTTATGAAGATATATTTCCTCTTTTAACAGTTTCTTTTTCCTAATCTCTTCCTTCTCCAGTTTAGTGTTAACCTAAGCCTCATCTTGTTATGTATAATTTTATACTTTATGAAATACACTTGTGACTAAGCTACCACATGAATTCAACCAGTAGTATTCTTTGTCTAAGACTCCTGTCTGCTATACTTGTAAAATTCTGTTTCATTTTATCTTGATTTCCATTATCATTGTGTCTTTAACTACTTTTCCCTGAAAGAGTTGAGCTAAATTCTGGCACATAACTAAGCTTGAATTAAATACATGCTTGTATCAAAATCAGTCTTACAAGCCCTCCTCTTTATCTGGATATCAATGCATTCCTGTATTGCTCTTAAACAGTACTATGCTTGCCTATGTTGTTTGATTATAATTTCTTGGCTACTTCAGCCACCAATGGTACATTTCCTAAATGTAGGATCTGATACTTATCAGATTTGTAGCCTCAATAACTGGAACATATTGTTCAGAGTCTTGTCAGTCCAAGTTTTTCTGTGACTAGTTTAATCCAAGAGGTTCTTAAGAGAAAAAACCCATCTAGTTTTCAAGAGGCAAAATAATTTTTCACAAATCTCTTTGCCTTTCTTTTATTCATGAAAAAGGACTCTTCCAGAGCTGTGAGTGCTGTTGACCAAACACTTTTGAAATGAATCCTTCCTTCTCCTTCTATCCTTGATCCTCAACTGTTTTTACATCCTGTCATCTCCATACCGCATCTGCAGGTGATAATTTATCACCTAAATAGGTTTATAGGCTTTCACTTGACTTCAGCAGCCTACTTTTGCATCTTGGTTTGCCTTGCCTTTTGCATCCTTCTACCTCCCCACCTGAAACTCAGCTTTATGAACTGCTGCAGAACAGGTGGAAAGGGATGGAATTTGGCCTATGGCTCTGAGAAAGAGGATGATCTGCAGTGAATCCAGGCCTAGAGCTGCCTTCCCTATTCAGGAGAAAATATGAGAAGCAGGAAAATGCTGGATGTAAAGTGCCTCTGAAAGCTATCGGGGCATCCACTGGGCTAAACTCTGCTCCTACACGAGGCTTATCCTGTCAGAGCTGCAGGAAAATGTCTGGATGAGGATCTGTGAGATTTGGTTTAGTAGTTTGTGGTAGTAATGGTGATGGGAGGATGGTTGGACTAGATGATATTGTAGGTCCTTTTCTATGTTATGATTCTATGCCTATATCCAGCGATGGTTCAGCTCATACCTCTGACCTTGATTTCTGCGCCTACTGTAAAAAGGAGTAGCAGGGCTTTCATTTCTCGGGTACAATGACACACTGACACACTCATTATACATGACTGTGTAGGCAGAGGACTCATCCAGTTCATGGATGAGTTCAAGCCCAGCTCTCATGCAGGGGATACAGAGCCCCTGACCATGGAAAGGGCCTCTGCCTATTCAGAGCGCTGTTGTTGGTTGACCACTGTAGGGACAGTATATCAAATCTAAAAAGGAGCAATGGAAATGGAATGATATGGAAAAGAATGATAGAAATCAGAGCTGGTAGGAGCAGAGGGCATCCAGTCTTTTCTTTGAGGCCTTGCAAAACAGCTTTGTGTGCTGTTGCAGATGAAAGACTTTTTGCAGAAAGCATTGGTGCATAAACCAAGCTCTGCCTGGCCAAGCAGCTCTTTCCATGTCTGCAGTCAGACCCCCTTCACTTGCTCTTTCAGTGCCCCAACATCAAATTGTGTCTTTGCTTGCAATGGGCCCAGACAAGAGATGAAAGGCAGCAGCAGGAGGAAAAGCCAGAGAGCCTGATACTTCCCAACGGGGAACCAAGAGTTGAGGGCTGCATCCCTCCAGGCCCTTCCAGCCCTCTCCTGCTGGGAGCTATCAGATGTATGTGCCTTTCTGTTCTGTTCTGTACATAACGAAATGGTGCTTATCTGTTCGCTTCCTGCTGGTGCTGTGCTTGTGTTTCTTTGGTACTGTGAGCTCTTTTCTGACCCGAAGGGAAAAATGCATATTTTGGCATGTCTTGCCACTAGCTACAGGTACAGAGCTTCTCCTGAAGCACAGAATGACCTCAAAAGACCTAAAGTAAGCAGGAATTAAATGGAAAAATGGTAGAAATTGAGCAACACTTGTTAAAACTACGACTTATTTTTTTAGTGGCTAGAAGTAGGTACAAGAATTTGCCCAACACCTTCTCATGCTTCCTGCAGCCAAGCTTTGTGATGCATTGCAGTTTTTGTTTGCTTAATAGAAAACAAATCAATTTGTGAACTTTCTTACTGAAAACATAATCTAATCATTCCTGTAACAGATTGCTGGGTGCGAGGAACAAGATTATTTCACAAGGGTTAAGAGTAATTATTGACTAACAAACATGCCCGAAATTTTGTACTAAGAAGCATGGCTGTTTTTTGCTTTTCAAGAGAATTAAATTTAAGCAATGCTGTTGTGATGCCAGTGCCAAAAACAAAGCGTGAGATTCTTGAGAACACTGAACTCCTGGTGACCTCTCCAATGACTGTATTAGCATTTGGCAGTACTAGTAGGAGAGAGGCACACTGAGAACAGATCACAGGTGTAACCTACTGCTAAAAGCAATCCTACCTAATACAGATTCCACTCACCTCTGAATTACTGCACTGGATTTCAAAGAAGTTGCATGACCGTAACGCCAGAGGAAAGCAATAGCAAATTTGTAGTCAAGTTGCCATTTCACTAACATTTAGGTGTGTTTACAAATGGAACGCATAAAGATCCTAAATTCCTTATGCTGAAGGTGGACTCAGAAGGTCAAATGCTTATTGAGGAAGTTTTTTGTGACAATTTTCTCAGCAACGTCTGGAGTTGGGACCACTGAGGCCCCAGTTCTCCTCTGTCAGTGGGGGTAATCTAGTGCTGAGAGCCTGGTGTTCAGGGACTCTTGGTGCCATCCCTGCAGTTTGCTTCATCGATAGCCTCAGGACTTGCCCTACTGGCATCTTCAGACTGGACCCTAAAGTCTGGCAGGGTGAGCTGATGAGCTACTAATTACAACCTGGGTGGTGCTCTGACAGAACAGAGATAGTGTCTGGACACTGCGCGAGACTGAGGAGCAGTCAGGATAACGTGCATTAGCCTTTATCTGATTTTTTGCAAAGTCTCTGGTTACAAAAAGGCCATCAGTTAATCAAACTCCTTCACCAAGCATGATCATGTGGTGCTTGGCAGCAGCCATGATGTGAATGTGGTCTCTTTCTGCTGTTTGTATATATAAGCATTGCAAATCTTTTCTACTGATGATACCAGCCAAGCAGTAGGACACAAAGCCAATAGTGGCTGGTACCATTGCTCTGGCCTTGCTGTTGACTGTGGTAGGCAAGAAGCTATCCTGGCTGAAGTCAGTGATCCCAGGGGTGGGAGCATTGGGGTGAAACATGGTCTCATCCCTGAGAAGATGAACAGCACCAAGGAGACACATGCAGGATGGTGAAACAAGCAGGCTCCATTTCAACCTTTCCCAAAAGGAACAATGAAAGGAAAAGCAGTGGCACAGTGCTTTTATCTCTTCCATGTCAACACATAAGCCTATTGAACTGTAAGAAAAAGTATCAGCAGTCAAAGATAAGGAGTGCATTTCTGCTCCGAGTAGTGAGCAAACAACCTCTTGGCTGTCAGCAGGGACATCCAGGTCAGCACAAATGAGACCCTGGCTACCTCAAGGCTGGATAATTCAGTACAGCACAGGATCGGTTCTGGATGAGCTTCTCATTAAAGTAGCAGTAGCAGGGGGTGTCATGGGGAGGTGATGCCCAACTTCATGGCACAGTCAGGGAGGGGAAATGCTCAGACATCTCTGGACAGCCTGGTCTGCTGACACATCCGTCCCTTTTATCAGGTGAGGGTGAGCAGCTCCTGACCATCTGAATCAAAACAAAACCTTCTGTCACTGCCATTTCATTTCCATGATAATGAGACATAGCTGACAAGCTGAAGGGCTCACTGTTTAGAGGCACAGGACCAAAACGACGGCCCTGATTACTGCAAACTTTCCAATCAAGATTCTGGACCAGATCTGAATTGACAGGATTGCAAGCAGGCTTTTGTGTTGTATTCTGCGCTAGTAAACTAGGGACTGAGGGTACCCAAAGCTCTTAATGATGGTCATCTCATGCGGTCTGACTACAAGGGCCCTTTTGCCTCTGTCCCCAGGATGGTGGCCCATTTGCAGCAGGCACAAAGAAACAAGAATCCAGACAAACGGTGAGGCAGAGCACAGCTGTAGCTAAAAACAGCAATGCTGGAAGTGGCTTAAGCTGGAAGTAAGAGTTAATGGCAATAGGAGGTGGAAAACATAACTCTGCATTTTCCAGCAGAGGTGAGAGGCGACTAATGGATTAGAAATCAGATGCAGCCCTACTGTGGATTTACTAAGTCTGAAAAAGAAGGAAAAAAAAACAACAACAAGAAAACTCCATTAGTGTAATACATCTTTCACACAGCTGTGTGCAAGCAGTGCGCTCCATGTGGGGAGGGAACAACAATTTCTCCTGCCTTAAGCATTAATATATAAATGTCATCTGGGATGAAGAGGGAGAAAATGAGAAATTGAATGCATAAGAAATCTTGTTTCTTTGAAGGGACAGCCATGGGACAGAGGTGAATCCTGCACTTCCAGATGCATGGGGATGCTCGATAATTGTGTTGATGTTGTTGTGATGTGTTGTCCTGGCCTTGTGTTGGTGCTCTTTGCTGCTGAGATCCTGGTTCAGCTCAGGATTGCTCTCCCTCTCCGGAGCTGCAGATGGATTAAGAAAGGACTTTTAAGAGGGCACGCAGGCAGGATTCAAGAAAGCTGAGGCTGCTTTACCTGAGGCTAACTCCTTGGCTTCAGCATGTTTGAGATAGCATGGATTTGGTTGCTGAAGTCTATCAAAATCACGGAGCCACTTGCCACCCCCAAACTATTTCAAGCACAGGTTGTCTAAATATCACTTCTCACAATTGCCATTGCTCTAGAGAGTAAATGCTGCTGGTTTTAGCAGGAACAAGCCACTAAAATACAGAAACACACAGGAAAAGGTTGACTTGCAACATAGGAGGAGGTCAGTACCGTGAAGCCAGGGGCAGTTGAACCTGCCCACCTCCAAGGCCTATCCTTGTGGTCCCTCCTGGCCACCAGGCTGCATACACTCATTATCTTTGAGAAACAGGTAAAGGCTCACTGATGTACTTGCTGTGCTGTGGGGACAGGAATATGGGTGAGAGGCTTTCTGCACATCATCCCCATTTTTTCGTTTGTTTCCTAGCCCTCTAAAAGCCTTTCACTTGCTCCAGTGTTCCTCAGGGAGAAAGCACTCGGCTCCAGCAGAGATGGCTGACCAGGCTGGGTAACCAGTATGCACACTGGAGCAAAAGGGTCAGTCCTGTGTACTTCTCTCCACTGCTCAGTATTTGATCCCTACCGTTAAGGTACAATGCTCTCTGGTTGAATGACATTCTTCATGCCATAGCTCAGTGCTGCTGACCCAGCCTGACATGAGAAGCCATATAAGGACACTGATGGGATGATTATTTTCAAAGCGTTTGCTGGGTGTGATTACAGAAACTTCAATTTTCAATAGCTGGGATCCTATCAAAGATGTTCTCAGTGTGTTCATACATATCTATAACTTCAAAGAAAGGTTGAGAGGGTTCACATCCCTTCCTGCTTGAATACTGGCCAAAATTGCCTAGTTAACTTAAATTACCTCCTGAGACTGATCGCAGCAGGACTTTTCTGCTTTTATCTAGCGAGACATTTTTAACGAATTCTTTAAAGAACTGGACTCAGGTTTCTCTGTGTGTGTCCTATGGATGGGTCATGTTTGCACTGAAGGACTCTGTGAGCTTCCTGCACTGCCTTCTTTTAGTGGTGGGCTGCACAAGTTGCTGTCCAAATTAACCCTCTCAGTAAAGCCCAAGAATGTGTTAGGAACTGGACATGGCTGAGAACTCTGGAGTTCTCTGGAGTACTGCGTCCAGGCCTGGAGCCCCCAGCACAAGAAAGACATGGAACTCTTGGAGTGGGTCCGAAGGAGGGCCACTAAGATGATCGAAGGGCTGGAGCACCTCTTCTGTGAGGAAAGGCTGAGGGAACTGGGCTTGTTTAGCTTGGAGAAGAGAAGGCTCTGGGGAGACCTCACTGTGGCCTTCCAGTGCTTGAAGGGAGCGGATAAACAGGAGGGGGAACGGCTGTTTGTGAGGGTGGGTGGTGATAGGACAAGGGGGAATGGTTTTAAAGTGAGACAGGGGAGGTTTAGGTTGGATATGAGGAGGAAGTTTTTGCCAGCAGCCTGGTCTGCTGGTTGGTGACCTGCACATAGCAGGGGGTTAGAACTGGATGAGCACTGTGGGCCTTTGCACCCCAGGCCATTCTATGATTCTATGATTCTATAAACTCCAGATTATCTGCTTGTTATAGCAAACAGCCCTTAGGAAGCATACGTGGAAAATATAGTCTGCATGATGAAGGTTCTGTTCAGCTTAAAAGAGTATATTCTCTCTTCTTCACACTTTCCCCATATTCTCAGTTTTTCATTTCATATTGTATCCCTTAAAAAATAAAATAATGATGGAGAGGAGTTAAGGAAGGGAAAAGATTGGAAAAGAGGAAATTGAAAAAAGTACTGGATTAGTCTACAGGGGATTTTTTTGTTTAAAAAAAAAAAACAAAACAACACAAAACAATGAGGAAAATCAATGAGTGCACTTTTTATCAATTTCTCACGAAAGAATGAGAATTCCCTTCCTCAGAATTGCTCTTATTTTCCCATTCTGAGGTAGAAAGTTTCAGCCAGCTTTTTGTCATGCCTTTGCTTTTGACTAACCTGAATGTGCATTAGTACCATGACAGGAGCAGGACTAATTCCTGGAAAACCTTACCAGTCTTTTATTTTCTTTTGCTTTCTTTTGTTCCCAGTTTCTCATGGCTGCCCACCTTCCCCTGCTTTCCTCAATCCCTTCCTCTCTTTCTTTTCATGGAAGTCCAGAGAACTCAAGTGGGAAATTGCACTGGACGTAGGACCCCTGAAACCTTGGCAGGCATGTCAATAACAATGCAGTTTCACAAAGCCTTTCATCCTCCCTGCCAAACTTGTAGCAGAAATCCCAATTTTATTTTAGTTGGGATTTTTAAAGATACACACAGAACCTTGACTTTTAGTGCATTTGTTTTCTGTGCCTGGTAGGTCTAGGATTGCCAGCAGCTATGATCAGGCTGTGCTGGAACAGAAGCACCCTGCTATGCAGTTCAATAGACAAGATGTGGCACTGAGTGACATGGTGAGTGGCCACGGTGGTGATAGGTTAGGATGATCAGACAAATGATCTCAGTGGTCTTTTCCTACCATAAAGATTCCATCATTGTATGATTCTGAGACGTTTTTCCTTGCTCTGAGGCTTTAAGCTCATGCAATATGCGTGGCCCTGCTTGATTCAGTAACTCTAATAAATTCCTGTTATGGCATTAAAAAAACCCAAACAAACCAGGATGAAGTTCAAATAGTTGTTTTTCCCGGGATGGTGGGAAAGCAATTATTTGAACAAAGAGCTGATGAATGGGGGGCATTTGTCAGCTCTTTGTAATAGCTCTATTGTGTTGAGTTGGCCAGTCTGATCAACTGCTGAAAGTACAAAATAAACTATTTTCAGGTTTACTAAAAGTAAAAACCTGCATTTCTGGATTATCCTAGAACTTCTGAAGACAAATAGTGCTCATGTATTGTCACTTTCTGTGGTTGCACCTCTAAGTAACACCAGCAAATGCTGGAATAATCCGTAAGTTACTGAATCAGAGCTACACAGCCTCACATTTCCAGGGCTGTAAGAGGAAAAGCTTCCACAGAACTGAAATTCAGTGGATAAGAGGACCCAGGTGGTTACTGTATTTCACATGGTTCGATCAGCAGGCTGGTGGAAGAGTCAGAGTAGACCTAAGGTGTGATGCATGTTGTCTGTCTATGTCCTCCTTGCTGCAAACAAAAAAAAATTAGAAGTGGCTAAGCTGATGGTATGCATCTGATTGCTGACAGATGAGCTTCGCCCTAGCCCACACCAGCATTGCTGACACTTATGTTACTGATTTATTCTACCCTTTTGTGAGAGCAGATAAAACATACAATAATTGCAGTCTGCAGGTCTGTAATTGGGAGGACTGAAGGGAGAAATTGGAGCAAATTAAATGAAAAGGCTCATTTTTCTCAGACACAAAAAGAAATAATACGTATGTGAGTGCCTGTTTTTCATAAAAAGTCATTTACAGCTCTTCTCAGAAAGGATGTGTGAGCAAGACACAGATGCATATAATAGAGACAAATTAAACTCCCTTGAGCCTGTGGTGGCTCTGCTCTGCATGGCAATACAGGAGAAATACCTGGAGACACATTCAATTATGCCCTGTATGCAGAAGCCATACCACTCAGGTCTCATAGGTTTGAGCATGTAATTCACCCCAACTCCTTCCAGAACGGTAGCCTTAATGAGGAAACAGGTTGCTGTCATGGCCCATTGGGCTGAAGGAGTCGTTCTTCAGATGTCCTTCAGCCAAGCCCAGCACAGACCTGCCCTGTGATGAGTGACACAAATTTGCACGTCACAGTCCCGAGCTGTCGTGCGTGATGCTGCATTAGCTGGTGACATCAACGCTGTGTTGGTTGCCAAGGTGATTACTTCTGCGCCTGTCTCTACCTTTATTAAAGGCCAGACCCTTCCATTACCTTGCTGACTTCTCAAAGTGAAAAGGTCTTTCTTCATTGCAATAGCAATTCCACGTATTTCAGCCCATGACTGCTGAAACCTGGCTGTCCAGGCCAAGTTTGTCTCCATGTAGGCAGCTTTGCTACAAAAGGTTGCGTGGGGGAGCAAAAATCCTTTCCCCAACTCTGCCTTTGTTTGGAGAAAATTCTCCAAATCGCAGATTCTCTTGCAAACTCCCTGCACAACATCTGTCTGGCTGGTGAGAGCCATCAGCATGGCTCACAGTCTGGCCCCACGCCCCCCTGGGGATTCAGGCTCAACAAGGGTAGGAGGAGCAGTGGATCATAGAATCCTAGAATGGCCTGGGTTGCAAAGGAGCACAATGCTCATCCAGTTCCAACCCCCTGCTGTGTGCAGAGTCGCCAGCCAGCAGACCAGGCTGCCCAGAGCCACATCCAGCCTGGCCTTGAATGCCTGCAGGGATGGGGCATCCACAGCCTCCTTGGACAACCTGTTCCTCACCACCCTCTGGGTGAATGCCTTGGAGCTTCAAGGAAAATGGTATAAAAATACCCTGCCCTGGATCTCTGCTTTGCTAATAACTCATTTTATTATTTTGATATCTTTTCTTGTCTTTTAATATACATACATCTTCTTGGAACCCTATTCTAAAATTCATGAAATCTGATATTTAGCTGTGATATGGTTGGAAAGAATTATATTGACAATGACAACGCAGTAACAAAGTTTTGGAAATGCCTGCAGGATAGAATCATAGAACTGTAGAATCATTAAGGTTGGAAAAGACCTGTAAGACCATCTAATCCAACCATCCACCTACCATCATTGATGCTGTGCTGCTGCTGCTGCTGCTAATTAAGTACATCTACTTGTTTCTGGTTGATCCTTTTCTAGGCTTTTAGCTGTGCAACCCCAAGAGAAACAGTAAATCACGAACACAAAAGAATCCATCTTTCTGGATCGTGATCTTGTTGAAAGGTGTGGACTGAGTCACATAAATCAACTCTCCTGACATGACCATAATATCATGGCATTGAAAAATCTGTTGCAGGGAGAGAAATCCACCATATCAATTTCAGATAAAAGCAGAGCTAGAAGAACATCCTATCATTGAGCAGATAGAATTAAAGGAGGGATGCAAGGAGGGAAAGAACAGACCATATGGCCAACACAAGAGTGCTCTGTGTATGGACTAGCATGAAATAAACCATAATGTTATTTAATTGACAAATCTTGCAGAAAGTGCAGATGAGGGAAACATCATTGGGAAGAGAGAGCATTCAAATTAAACAGAATGGTGCACTGACACCTGGAAAAATGTTGAGCCTATGTCCAGGAGGCACAAGAATCCCCATCAGCATTTGCTTTGCTTTCACTAGGCTGCACTCCATCATGTTGCCACGAGAGATTATCTGCAGCTCATTTTAACAGGGATGTTGGAGCTATTTTTGGCTTTGCAGTTTTAAAGATTCTTGTCACTTGGCTCCGAGCAGGCTTTAAAACCAAGTACCAAGGGATCTTAGGCAAACAAATAACAGGGCCTTTCCTGCTGGTAATGCTGCCTGCGTTACAGACCCATCACATTTAATGTATCAGTCAGGCATTTAGGATCTGCTTTTCACACACACTGCTTGCATAAACGTCAAGTTGAAGCCTGGATTGTAAGCTCTGTATTATACTTCTGAAACAGATTCACTGTTCCCTTTGCTAAATGCTTATCAGACATTCTACTTCTCCTAATGCAGAATGTGGATTTTTCTTTTGAAGCTTTGGGTTGTTAATGCAGAAGGAAATACCAGGCACACCATATTTGCGTGGCAGTGATGCAAGCATGATTTTCTGTCACTTGGAAGCATCAAGTGGTTCGAGATACAGGGAATCATCAACATCGCTGTGCTAAATGGTTATCATGAAAAAAAATAGATGCACAAACAAGTTCCCTTTTCTATTACTAAGCAAAACTGGAAGAATTCTTCTGTATCAGCCTAAAAAATCAGGTGTCCTATCAAAGCAGATATTAATCATAGAATCACAGAATTGCAGAATGTTTTGAGTTGGAAGGGACCCACGAAGGCCATCTGGTCCCACTCCCCTGCAATGAACAGGGACCTCCACAGCTCTACCAGGTGCTCACAGCTTTTCCTTCCACAAGGGATGGGGCACCACCACCTCTCTGAGTAGCCTGTGCCACTGCCTCACAACTTTTCTTACATCCAGTCTAACTCTCCCCTCTTTTAGTTTGAAACCATTTCTCCTTGTCCTATCACCACTGTCCCTGCTAAAGAGTCTGTCCTCTTCTTTCTTGCAGTCCCTGTAGATATTTTATCTCTTATATCTTTGATGAACTTGTCTTCACCAGTTCAGGGGTGATGAGATGCTTTTAGGTAATGCCCATCTCTTTTTACAGATTATAGGAGGAGTCTGGTGATTAGAATAGTTGCTCTCCTTTACTGGAGCAAAACCTAGCAGAGATGTTCTTGAACATTCTCCTGGGCCAACGGAGAATTGTTAGGATGAGAAAAGGAGTGCTGGTCACTAAGCCCAGTCTTCTGCACTGCAGGATGCCATGTCACATGGAGCTCAGTTTTGAGATAAATTAGCCACCAACTCTGCCCTTGCCCACACTTCAGTTCACTCATTTTGCTAATGAGCCCCATTTCACTTTTGATCTTTCAGTTCTTTGTTTGCAAATGTTCTTTGTATTCAAGATATTCTTAACCAAAAGGATATTATTCATTTTGGGAAGGTGGCAAAGTTTTTCTTAGCATGCTAAAATGAGGTTAGTTATAGCTGAGTTATTATCAAGGCTGCCAATGTTACAGAGGAGCCAAATGATCCTTGTACAGCAAACCTAATTGTGTGTTTGATTGGGAAAACCTGCATGGGGCCAGATGCTACCTGTTTGTTGAGATGCCAAAGGAGCCTGAACAGATGTAGAAAACAGAGTGCAGCTGAGAAAGCTGTGCAGACAAGGGCAGAGGAGAGGAGTCTGGTGGAAATAATTGTGGCTGGGGTTCAAATGCACTGCAAAGTGCAAGACTTGCCAAGGTGAGGATAAATTCAAGATAAATGGAAGAGTGGCAGAAGCTTGGTTTTAAAGAGTTTGAATGGACTCCTCTTCAAAGAAGACTTTGGTGTGGGAGGGCAGCTGGAACCAGATATAGAAATTTTTATTTTTTGCTTGTAGTTTTCTGCTTGTGCTCCGTCTTTCAGAGTAGAAGACAACAGTTCTGCACGATTTAAAAGGTGTTCTTAGAACCCAGGCTCTGTAACAGATCTCAGGTGAAGAAAGCAGCACAATTAAGTTTCCTTTCCCATACCACTGAATGCAGGACCTGCTCTAGCAAAGGTATTTAGAGGATGTAGATTACTGCTCCACTTGCATCCCCATGTGGATATCTGGGAGCAGAGGGAGAGCTTGCTCCCAAGAAGGGAGTTTTTGTGTTCATTAATTTGGAAGAGCTTGTAATGCGAACAGGTTAAGATTTTCTAAAAATTATAAATAGAATCAAATTAAGAATTAAAATAATTAAATTATTAGCTTTAATAAAATCCAGTAAGCAGGGGGAAATTCGGTGCCAGTAAGACAGTAAGTTAACAGGACTCTCTTACCTCTGTACTACCTTCATTAATTGCCTGAAAAGAGAATGGAGAACATTCAGCAGGATGAAGAAATCAGCACGTGGCTGTTCCTGTTTATAACAGGGATTTGTTTCATTCAGACTTCAAGGGGTGTTTGTGGTAATAGGTGTTGTTAGCATTCCTGGGTTTGCCAGAGGACACCTTCCTTGTACGTAGTAGTTAGTTGCATGGCGTCTCATTAATTGGTTGCTTGCTCTGATCCTCACGAGAGGCTCATTTCATCCATCTCTAAAGCTGATGCTTAGGCCCTCGGATAATTTTTGTGAGAAAAGGGAACTTTAAGATGATGGATGTCTTGGTGTTTCTCCATGAGCGTCATCTGGTGGCACCTCTCAAAAGCAGTGATTTGCAGGATGCTACTTTCTGATGATGGAGGACATCTGTTTGGGGAGCAGATCCAGTTAGGAGACACAGCTGGCCTCATCTCCACGGCCCCAACGATGCAGTGAAAGTGCCACAGTGAGGATATTTATAAACCACATCTGTTTAAAAAGGATAATGTGGTGAGGCTCCATTGTCAGGGAAACTCAGAGCACAGCTGTATTTTAGAAGTATTTCTCGAAGAATTATAGATGAGGTATTTACTTTGATTTAAAATCAGAAGCTTCATTTTAAAGAAAGGAAAATACAATTCCATTATTCCCCAGCTGTTCTCAGGTTTCCCCTCAGCCTTCCAGCCCCAGAGGCTTTGCTTGCATGGAAAAGTTTCTTCCACTTTGCTTCTTTTGCCGAGTCAACTTTGCTCTATTCCTACTTAGTTTAATGCTTTGGTGGCTCTGTTTGTGGCTCTATGTATTTATTCATGTGTTCTCGAAATTCCTTTTCTGAAGACCTCCAGACCAAAGAGCTGCGAGCTGATTGCCCACATTGCTCATACTGTTGCAGATAAGCACACTAGAAAATAGACAATACATTTTGAATTGCAATTTGTTTTTATTTTCTTTTTGGATTTCTACACTATGGGAAGCAGCTGGATGGGAATTTTGCTTCTTGGGCTTTCATTGCATGAAGCACAACTCTGCATCCATCCACACCAGAGAATAAAATTGTTTGTTTTGCCTCGGGTGGAAATCAAAAGCTTTATTTGTTGAATCTCAGAGATATTTATACGAACTAACTTCAAAGCTCTGGATATGCAGAGCAATTAAATAGAAAACTACCTCTGTGTTATATGATCACTGCTCTACAACAATATTAAATAAAAAAAACCTCATTCATGTTTGCAAAACAAAACCAAAAAGACTTCGGATAAGCATCTCTTTCATCTTCACTACAGAAAGATTCCAGGTAGCAAAGTGGGATGATTTTCACTGCAGTGCCTCATTAGTACTGAGTTTGCAAATGCAAGAAGGTTGATGAGAAGGAGTAGATAAAGCCCATTGCCTTTTCACTTTAAAGTTGCTGTGTGCCTCAGTGTGTGAATGAGTGCTGAGAGCCTGCTGACGGCCCAGCCCGAGAAAGGATCAGATTATGCCAATTTTAATAATCCTCATTCAATATCTTTAGCAATGCAAAAGGAGTTTCTGATTATCTCTTCAGCTGCCTAACGATCCTGCTTGTTCAGTCTCACTTAAGACCGCATTAGTTTCATTTTAATTCAATCAGCAAACAGAACTGTTGCGTGATAAGTAATGATAAATTACTCATAGCCCATAGAATTGATTTCTGATAGATGACCTTGTGCATAGTTCCAGTGTTTCCCTGGCCTTTGAGAAAGTTGCTGGGCTTTGATGGTGTGAGTGCAGAGCACAGTGGTGTGTTTTGCTAAGGCACAACAAAAAAGCAAATGGAAGTTCCCTTCTTTTTTGTAATGGCCGAAAAACAATAAGCTTGGACACCTTATGACCTCTGTGCTCTACTTGACTTTTATCAGTATTCTTCTATCTCTTACCAAACCCTATTAAACCGAGATTAGCAGAGGAGTCTGCGGAGGACTGTCCTGATGCTTGAAAAATGGAGTATATCTCACAAGAATTCTTTTTTCACCCACACTCCCCCTGCCCCAATTTGGTGTTTCTTAGCTCTCTTTATGGCGAAAACGGCTAAGCTATTGTGAGAACAAACTGTAGGAAGTGGTTGCTTTCAAAGCCTCTTAATTTCTCAAACTGACTTAGCCCTTTAAAAAATATAAAAGAGCAAATTTCTATTTTGGCTGATTGATCTTTAAATATTGTTTTCCTCCAATAGAAAAGAATCCCACCCTGCACCCAAATGGAAGTGACTAGTACTATTCCTTTGCATCAGAGCATCATTCTTCTTTCAAGGCACACCCAAAGCAAGAAAAAAAACGGAAATAATTGTACAATTGTACTCTTTAATTTTCTGGTGCTGTGGTTTTGGTGAGTTTAGAATTTCAGGTGAATGCCTCTTAAAGATGAGAAAAAGCCCCAATCCCTTCAAATAAGAGCAGGAGAGGCAGTTCCACTTTTCACACCCCGTTGCCAGGAATCCCGGTTGCACTTATGTCATACAAAACCCTCTCCAAACTAGAAACAGTAATTACAGACAAAGGTGTTTTGGTGGTTTTGTTCCCTGTAACACCTTGAAACATATGGTACATGAATCACATTCAGGTGCCTGTCTGTTGTTGGAAGCCGTTGCAATTTGTGCACACAGTATGCAGTTGGTAGTACAAATATTTATCTGGGAACATGAAATCAAAACAATGCATGTAAAATCACAGAAATATTAGAATTAATGTTGGAATATTTAACTAAGACTGCAGAATGATAGAACTGTGAAGACCTTGGATTTTTCTGTTTGTCTGGCTGCTTTGCTGTTCAGTATCTCAAGCATTGAGATCGATTGAAAAGGTTTTAAATTACTGAATTAAAATCCACCTCTAAAATCATTCCAAACTATACATTGAACTACTGGGTTTATCTGGATCCAGAATAATCACATAATCATAGAATGGCCTGGGTTGAAAAGGACATCAAAGATCATCTAGTTTCAGCCCTCCTGCCATGGGTTTCCTTTTGATCTAGAGAAAATGTTAATGTTTTCTTCCCAGATAAATGGAAAGGCAATTTCAAAACAAAACCACAAGGCAAAGCAGAGAGAACCAAACATTTCATTTAGTTTGTCAAAATAAAATCTTTCTTTCGTGGTGCAGATGCTACAAATCTGCAAAACAGCTTTACGTATGACTGGAAAATATGTCATTTAAAAATAATTCCAGCATTGATTTTCCTTTCCCAGTGAAATCATTTTTCATGAGCACAATCTCCAACAAATGCATCCCATTCCCAGCAGTGCTGGATGCACAACATGCCAGAATGGCATTAGTGCCCAAAGTGACTTCACATGGGCTCCACAATTCCCATTTACAACCAGGTGTGTGTCCAAAAAAAGAAGATGCTTCTGAGAGGGTATTCATCCCCTTGTGTGGGACGTGGCCATGACAGAAGGTCAGGGGGGACAGCCAGTGTGAATATCCTGGGGAAGTACTAACTTTGAGCTTGCTAAATTGGGTGAGGTGAACTGCATTGTAAGTGAGCAATTCCAAGTGTGAGTCTACGCGGTCTTGTGGGTGGAAATCTGTGCTCCTGTTTCCATTGAGGTGATTATGAATTTATCTGATTTTCTGTGTATAACTGGATGTGGTTTGTCCCTTTGAAACCAGGAAGGACGCTTGTCTTGATGTGCTGCTCAGCTTGGTTAAAGGTTTGGCTGGAGCAGTAATCTGATGCACGCAGGGGAGTTTGGCATCTGAAGCCATAGACAAGGGGCATTGCATTCAACTTGCACATTGATATTAGCCTGCTGGATTTTCAGTTCACACACAGAATCCAAATCCCTATTAAGAAAAGGAGAAGTGTGTGGGTGTTTTTCAATTTGACTCAGATATGGCTGAAACCTCACACTCTCAAAACAAGAAACAGCAGAAGACGAGCAGTACGAGCAGCTTCTGATGTCTGATAAAGCTCAACTTTAGCCTAAAGATAGCAGAGCTGGGGAGCTGTAATCAGCTCTGCACCGGCTCTCAGCTTCTGCAAAGGAGAGCCGCTTCTTGAAGAAACTCTTCCTTAAAATCTTTGCTTTCATGTTGAAAGAGGAGTCCTAGAAACCCCGTGCTTTTATGCTCTCACAGAGATTTTTCCCGGGGTGCTGGCTAAAGACATCTATTTTGTAACGAACGAAATCGTCACAGGGAATGCTGCGTTCCTTTTCCTTTCATACTCTCCCTCAGCGAGGAAGGACGTGGAAAGCAGAAAGGCTATTTCTTTTGAGTGGGCTGGAGCCATTGCTATGAGCTGGGCTTTGAGAGAGATGCAGTAACAGGCAGGGGTGGGCATCGCTCACAGGAGCATGGTTTTCATCCTTCACTGAGCAACAGCTGTAGATACATTTGTCTACAAAGAGGATTTTCACAGAAAATCAGCAACCTGTTTTGTGCCTCTGGGATGTACAAATATAAACGTAACAGCGTAGGCTTCACTTAATTTTCTCCGTGTGTGTATGTGCTTAAAGTGTGCTTGGTACAGAAACTGATTGCAGAAATAAAGGTCAATGTGACCCAATGACTTGGAAGAGCAAAGTCAACAGAAAAAGCAAAATATATTTCCTTGGTCAGGGCAGGGGAAATGACACGTGGAATGGGTGAATCACTGTGTATTTTTAAGTGAGCTGTGGGTGCTCTGAAGGGGAGGGCAAGCGTTGTCCTGAAGAGATGGAAAGTTTGTGCAAGCTCTGCACATCCAAGGCAGCAAACCTTTTGGAAAGCCATGAGCTGCCAAAGGACTTTAGCTCAGAAACCCTTTTCTCTAAGATTATCTCATTTGGTATCCAAGCCATCAAGGTGAAATCACCCAAGATACAGCCTAGCTGCTCTAACATTTGGCCAGCAATGGACTCCTTCCCATGATGAAGAGTAGGTCATAATTTGCATTAAAATTCCCGTTTAAGGTCAGCAAATACACAGAACAACTTAAAGGACCTAAATTCATATAACAGAGCCAGAATCCATGAAAGATTCATTATGTTGATGTGTCTTTGGATAGAGGCTAGCCCTCCTGTATTATCCCCAAATCAAAATCAGTGCACAACCTTTTAGAGTCCTTTATTTGTGCTGCAGTGATAAAATGCTCAGAGAGTCTTGTCCAAGGCCAGTATCGGGTTTACTGGAGTTGTTTTAATTAACAAGTGTTTAATAGAACAGAAAATTCCTCCAATTGCTGGGTTTCATTAGATAACACATTTCATAGATACATCTCAAATAATTTTTTTTGTTATTCTCTATTTTTGCTTTCCATTTTCTTCTTCTTCTATTACCCCTATAAAGTGTTAGTAGAATTGGCTTCTCTTGGCAGTGCTGCTTACACAGAAATGTGGAGGCAAAAATGACCTTACACTTTGTCTGAAAAGAATAAGATCTTGAGATTAATGCTGCTTTCCTGTTCCCAGTTTGTGGAAACAGCATCAGAGTCTCACTGTATTAAAGATTATAAAAAACTACATGTATTAGTGAAAAGCATTGTAAAGCATAATGAAACATAACATAGCATAATGAAAAACTTAAGATGTCTTATTTTTTTCAGATAGATGCTGGATTTCCTTTTGTTTTGAGAAGTACTCTACTTGCTATTCTCAGATAATTTAGTGAATGTTGGGCCAGAATTTGAAGAAGAAAATTTATCCCAGTGTGAGATAAGAAAAAGTAAGAATAAGATGCAGGCTTGAACATCCATTTAGTACAGCAGTACAAGTTGGCTTTGCTCTGGATTCATACCTGATTTATGCTGGTGTATGAATCGAGCTCCCACTTATTTCTGAGAGTAGATAAATGAATCTCGAGCTTCTATGGGCTGAATGCAGCTGATGATGCAGACTGAGTAAAACAGATTTAGTTGTATGGCCCTCTGAAGTGCACCTTGAGCTTGCCAAATGATGAAGGTCTTAATTCTTCACTTCTTTTTGTATGCATAGCAAGAGCCAGAGCAACTGGCTCGTCATTCCTAACAACTTGTCGTGCTTTAGATATTATAAAGATGAAAATGAGGTGCTCATGTGCAGGTAGACAGTCCATTTCCATTTTATAGGTGCACACATTGTAAAGAGGATGGACATAATAATTCTTAAAGATAGAACGGTCTCTATTAGAGATACTTCAGCTATATACCTGTAAGCCCCAGCTATTTCAGGCTTGGTCTGAAATACTAAGCTGTTATTGCAAAGAGGGTGATGGACAGCACAAGCACCTGGTGTGGAAGGTTGCATATCACTTGTATAGTTCATGGTCCAACTCAGAATGATATAGCCATCATGCTTTAGGTGCGCTGAGTGACAGATATGATGATGTGAAATGTGGAGACCACAGCATATCCAGCCATCAGTGGATTCCCAGCCACAGCAGGCAGGCATGGTGCAGACTAGAGGTGACTGGAGAAGCCCTCAGCACAGCCCAAGCCTACTGGCTTGAGCTGTAGTATTTCTTACTCCATATCGCAGACTCCTGGCAGGGCTTCTGTAGAAGGAGTCTCGAGTATCTGGATGTATCTGCTTTTGTTTTGACATCTGCACCACAATTATTTTGTCAGTTGATGCAGGTGGGAGATGCTGAAACCTACCTCAGAGTCAGGAAGGGTTCTATGGGGATAAAAAAGACTTCCACTACTGCATTCACATTGTAGCATGGGATTAGAGGGAGGGAAAGCGTTTTCTTGCCTTTATCTTGGGCAGCCTGTGTACTTTTTTGCTTCCCAGATCAATTTAGAGGAGCTGCTTCACCTTCTACCTTCACAGTTGCCCCACAAAAGTGGAGCAGAGTAGAATAAATGGGGGAAAAAAGCCCCCAAACCCAAAGGTAGATATAACATCAGTTTGAATTGGGTGTGCAAGTCTTCCAACAGATCGACCAGTCTTTCTGTAGCACTTGGGGCAGCTCCAGGCTTTCTGGAGGTACAGGTCAGGCCATGCCCTGGGGTGCCCACAGCCCAAGGCCACATGGTGATAAAGCACGGTTTAACAGTGCCACTCAGCTGTAGTGACCCACACAACATGTCCTTTCTCCTCAGTGGTGAGGGAAAATCTATGTGCAGATGTTATTCCTCTTTATGGTATTTCTGGGGAATTGTCAGCTGCCCTGTGAGGATGATTTTCCACCTGCCTTATTGATCTCAGGCAGAACAAACAGAGTATAATCAGGGCTCAGAGTTCAATAAAAACATAGGCTGATGCTCCATAAGATCCGCTGACTCAGCATTCTGCAATCTGAGCGTTGGAAAGTTAATGCAAGACTGTTTTAGATTGGAAGAGCAGGCTGAAGATAAAACAAAAAACCACTTGTACATGAAAGACCTGACAATATAAGGAGATATTCTCTCCACGCTCAGTTGCTGATATTGAAATTGAGTGCATACACAAATGCTGTTGACAACGTGACAGAGAAGCCTGAAAAAAATGCTTTCGCCTCTGTGATCTTGAAAGATGCTGAGCTCGAATTGCTGCAGAGCAGACGCCTCTGCCATGATCCTGGTATGGTCAATCGCCCACACTTCTGGAATTTTAATAATTTAACTTTTCCTTCTCTCACATAGAGAAACTGAAGCTATTCCTAGACTAAGTGACATAAATAGCACAGTGCACCAAACTATCCTCAGAATGTGATGCATTCTTTCACTAAGGGATTTAGTTACACAAAACTCTGTTACCGAGCTGCCTTATTTTTCCATCAGGAGGTACTATGCACAGCCTCATCTGCAGAAACTGCTCTGCTGTGAGCTCATGAAAGAGGACTAAGCTAGCTGATTTATCTTTCATTTGCTGCAGGCTAATGGAATGTGTGTAGAAAATGATCACAGCTCAGCTGTTGCATGGTGAGATTCTACCCACAAGTCACTCTGCAAAAGTCTTGGTTGGTCTAGGGGAAAAGAAAAGAAGTTAAAAAAGGCATAAGATTTCGTGCAGGTTTGTCAAGTAAGCTGTAGGCTGCGTAATTACAGAACAGCCTCAGAATGGTTGTCATCATTGACTGAGGTTTGCTGAACTGTGGTGACTGGTTAAACCCAAGGTCTTGGCTGGTCTCAGTGGCATTTCAGGACATGGTCCATGGTCTGCCTCCTGCAAGGCACAAGGAAGATGTCTGGTGTTCTGTGCCTGGTGTTGATAGTGTAAAGGTGGCTAATTCTGGCCACTCAGCATAAGGAGCTAAAATTCAAGACAGTTAAGTCTTTCTCCCCTGCGATATGTCACTGCTGTTGTGTATTTCTGGTTCTCCTGCTTTTTGTGTGGGGTTTGGAACTCTGTAACCACAGTGGTTTTTGCACTTCAGTTACACTTCCCTACATGAGGACTCCTTGTAGGCACACAGAACCACAGAATTGTAGGCGTTGGGACACGTAGCATCTTCTGGCATTTCAAAGCACCAGTATACAAAGCTGAAATTGTTAACTGTAGTGAATATAGGTAAAGGAAGATTTCTTTTTCAGGCAAGAAAGAATTATGATGATCTTGTCTGGCATCATGCATGACCTGGGCATGTTCTCCTACTGATCCTTATAACTTAATAAATTCAAGAAACAACAAGTAATTTAGAAGGACAGTCATCCTTATTTTAGAGTTAGGTAGTTAGTTACATAGTTGCACGTAATCTTGTTAATCTTGCAAATTAGACAGCCAATTTTAAGACATCTTCCATAATCGTGGAATAAGATGGGGCCCTCTTTTGGTGGGATGAGCTGAATCCTGGTAGATGTTCACTTCCACCTGTTGACTATAAAAGGAAGCTAAAAAAAAACTACCGAAAAGCTGATCTCATGGATTCAAAGGATCTGAATTTGTTTTATGTTTGGATATTTCTTTTCCATGTCCCTTGTTTTCTTTTCTAGGATGCTAGCACACTCATGCTAGGTTGGTTTCTTGCTTCACACATTTTCAGCTCCCAGCTGGGGTATTTTCAATTCAGCAAGTCTATTTAATTTTGCCCATCACATTGCTACTATTTCTTTGCACAGACACAGTCCTGTACAGATGTCAGGTGGATCCCATGTCCTGTACCAGAGCCCAAGAGAGCATTTTGAAAAACACATTCCTTTCTTCCCCTTTATTTAAAGCGGGCCATTTCTATTTATTTATAGCAACCTTTTTGTTCAGGTTTATATTACATGCTTTTGCATTAATTAATGAAATGGGAAATGGAGAGGCAGGTAAGGAGTAACGGTTTTAAGCCTCTAAAAAGATAGGTTTAGGTTCTTTGCTATGAGGGCAGCAAGGCCCTGGCATGTCTGCCCAGAGAGCTGTGGGTGCCTATCCCTGGAGCTGCCCAAGACGATGCAGCTTTGGATAGTGAGATCTAGTAGGATGTGTCCATGCCTGCAGTGAAGGGTTGGAACAGAATGGTCTTCCAACCCAAACCATTCTGAGATTCTGTGACACTAATTTTCTCTGGATTAAGAAAGAGTCTGCACCAGTCAAGTGAAAGCAGTGTACTTCAGAGAAGTCCTTGCTTACAGGCACTAGTAAGACTTGAACCCCTGATTAGCGGGTAAAAAGATGTCTTTTTTGCATTAATGAAAGAGGGAAAGAGGGAGACACTTTTTATTGAAAAATAGCTTGACTTGCAATGAGAATTATAGTTGAAAGAAATATAAATCCAAACTAAGTTTAATTATGGAAGAGAGAAATGTGTAGTTTGGAAACCAGCAAAAGAACAGTAATAAAGGTGAATATATTCCAAGTTAATAGGAAAACCACAAAACTCATTTTCTCAACATAAATTATGTATATCTACAAACATATATGTAGGAATGTGCGTGGGTTTTGTATCTCCTAAATGATGGAAATTAAACTGCACAGATGGGATTTCTGATAAAACCAGTAATTTTTTACATATTACACCAAAGCTGACGTTTTTATGAGTGGCTGAGCACTGTTTTTCACACTTTTCACTAGCAAACAGAGCTTTCCATGACAGAAAACCTCTCATTTGCACCATTTTCTTCTAAAAGTGCTTCCCTTTTCACTTCAAGATAGTGAAACCGTTTTGAAGTTCCCCCTTGCATTTTCATCAGGAATTGAAAGCCACTTTCATCAACGGCTTGGGATTTTTCTCCTGGCTTTCATTCCTCCTGTGCAAGCTTGATAAAACACTTGCTAAGGAAAACAAACTGCCAGTTTCTTTAGCAGAAATGAAAGTGTCTCAGCAATGTGAAGCTTCTGCTTCCACTCTTTAGTTTTGCTTGAAAAGAAAATGTAAAAGCTCACTGTACTCCGTGTTGTTAAAAAAAAAACAGTCTGTTTCATGTTTTCTGCAATTGTTTAGACTACAGAGAGAAAAAAATACTTGTTTGAAGTCTGAAATAGCTATATTAACATGTGGTCTTGTAGAAGCGTTACAGCCTCTGGTGGGTCTTTCACTTTGCCATTCTGCTGTAAGGCAAGTCTGATTTGATTCAGATAAAAGGAACATAACAGGGAGCATCTAGTAAGAACACTGGAGTATTTTTAGAAATTAGTTCCAAGAAACCAAGGAGCAATGGCCATTGTTATAGATTATGTGAAGCCTTACCTGCGAACTGTGAAGAAACATAGGGCGTGTGTTTAAGTATGGGAAACCATTGATTCCTGAATCTTCCCAGCTCAAAGCACAGGGGGTTCTACTGGAATTAGTATCCTTTCCTGAACAATACCACCTACTGTGAATGTGCTCACCTGTATGTTGTAACAAAGAAGAAACCTCCTTCCCACTCTCGAAGGATGGAGCGCAGTAAGGTCAGGAACTGATGAGTGATGGAGCTGCTGATTTGGGCTGGGAAATCCCACAACACACTAGGAGAGTTTATCACTCTGTTACTTATAAGATGGCACTGCCTGTTAACACAAAACACTGCTGGCTCTGGCAAAACACCCCATAATCTAGCAACTGAACTGCCTCCATTTTGGTTTCAACCTCTAGAAAGTGGGAGATGGGCTGTCCTAATGGTGGTGAGGAAGGAGAGAAGGAAAGATGCAAGCACAGGGTTAAGATCTTCACATTGAAGCATCTCGCTACATGCAAAGAGAACCACAAGTCTGGAAAATGTCCCACTGTTTTTCTAAATACATGGAAAACTGCCTGCCACACAGAGCCTCAGCTCTGTGACACCCCAGGATTGTGTTCTCCTTCAAGACAATGGGGGAAAAGTTTGTTTGGTTGCGTCTCTCATGGAAATCAGAAAACACCTTCCAAAAATATTCACTCATCTCTAAAATTTGCTCATTTTTGCCATCCTGCTCATTCCTTTAGCCCAGGTAAAAACTTGAGGGACTAACAAAGGGGAAAAGAAAGAAACAAGGATAAGAAGACTTCGATGTGCTGCTTTCTTAACCAGATAAGGAATTTCAGAGGGCTGAAACTGAAAAAAGAGACAACGTGAGCGCTTTGAACTGGTAATTTAAATGAACAATTCCTGATAATTTGAGGTGAAGATTTGGATGAAGACAATTGAAAGGTCACATAATGTTTAATTGGGAGGAATTTCTGTGATGGATTTAAGTTCCTAGGCAATTTTTAGCAAAGTCTGAGGTGTTAAGCTTCACTGTGGGGCTATCTATCAAAGCTAGTTTTTATTCCAGTTGCTTTTTGACACGGTTTGGATCAGGATAACAGCAACAGGGTATGAAGAGACGGAGAGCCCTCAGCACGACACTGTGTCATCCATCCCCTTTTTCCTCAGCTTGGTTCTTTTAACAGTTGGTTACGCAGGAATGGTCCTTACCATGAATCCTGCACAGAGCTTGAAGGTACAGGTAGAATTGTAGTAAATCTTTCATCTGTGCTGCAGCGGTCCATGACAGTAACTCAGATACTGGTACAGAATGTGAGCCTACCTGTGCCCTGCAGCAAAAGCCAGCAGATCTGAAGCACGTGAGGAAAACCAACAAAAGGGAACAGACCAAAGTCGAGCAAAATGGAAACAAACCATCGAAACTCAAGCAGACAACTAAACTAGGGTTGGTCAAGAACAGAAGTTGTGTCCAAACAGGACTGAGAAGAAAAACAAGACCTGGTATTCCTGCTGAAAGCAAAATCCTCCTATATTTAGGAAAAACTTTCTTTTTTTCCAGAAATCTCCATCATGAGGAGGAGGAAAAGTATACTTCGTGAAAAGGCTTCCAATGCATCAGTAGTTCTGTGCCTTGTAGGTAGCAAGAAGACAGTTGGGGCAATATTAAAACTGTTGAGAAGCGTCTCAACCTGCCCTACAAATAATGTCCTGCTGTCTCAGCTCTCCAAGATTTTGAAAATGTAATAATTTAAGTACAAATGCACTGTATGCTCTCTTTAAAACCACTTCAGATGAACACAAAAGGGAGAAAATATTATTTATCATCTTATAGTGATATAATGAAGTAAAGTGCTGATGTCATCTTTTTTTTTCTCTTTTAGCTATGAACAATGGGGCTCTCAGAAGCATAACTTCAGTCAAATAAAATTTAATATAGGCAACATGACACTATTTTAAGTTTATTTGATTCATTTCTTGCCAGATTCCATTTGCTGACGTTTGTTTTTTTTCTGCAGGAGAATCATATTAAAGAGGTAGCTATGGAAGCGGAATTTGAAGATAGTGATCTTTAAAATAATTGATGTAGAGAAGTTAACCTTGAATTTAGGAAGTCAACCACTTGCTTAATTTAACAATTACTTGCTAAAGCTGGCTCGGATCGGAACTTCTAGGTCAGGAAAACTTGTTTGGAAAGTCCATGGATTCTGAATGGAAAGGATGATAACAACATGAGGATAGAAGGGTTTCTTGGGTGATAAAGTTTCCTCAGACTTCAGTATCACAGACCCCTGGATTTTAAAGTCATTGAGCTGGATCACAGCCTAGCACAAAGGGCCTGATTCCTATCTTGTGCCATCAGAGGTGTGCCATCAAATTCCACCAGTGCTGTCTCTGGCCCTAAGTAATGACTGTGTGCAAATGTATTTCCAGAGCTTGTCTGGGAGCTGAATTTGTCATCAAACACATAGAAATTGTTGAGGCTTCCAGTTGTGGAAGAGGATGCTGTCTCTATATTTGACTTATTTTCCTCATGTAATTCGCAGCATTTCTTCAGGATGAGTTACCTCTTCCACTCTTCTCTCTATAAACCCAAAAGATGAGTGAGGGACTAATCCTAGAGCCTGCTGTATGAGCAGTCCAACACCTGGCAAAAGCCAGTGTGGAGCCCAGGCTGCATGTACAACAGTAACATCTCTGCTGCAGACTGGAGCACGATCTAACCCATGTAATTAGGACTCTTTTCCATAAGATAAAGAAGTCAGCTTTCATTTCTCTGTAACTTCTTCAGCTTAGTAATTAAAGTCAATGCACAGCTCAGATCACCCGAGTTCCCCGTTGCTTTGAGATCTCTGTTCTTCTGCAGCACTGAAAGAGCAGCAGAGAACCAAGAAGCACAGGCTTGAGTGATTTGCTGTGAATGCCAACCCCTCCAGCTGACTTGGTGATGTATATGTGGGTAGAGCTGCATGACGAGGTGTGCAGAACAGACTGTTCCAGAATATAGTAGAGCTGTTGATCATTACATGTATCAGATCCTACCCCAGATGCATTTGCAGTTCATCGGTACAGTCTGAAACATTCTGCTGCTGAATACATCTAGTGATAGAACAGCATAGCAAGACATGAAAATAGAACAGAAAGAAGAGGAAGGTTTTTTAAAGAGGGGGTGGAAACTAATTCTGACATCTCTCTAGGTATGGAAGAGAAAGGAAATCCCTATAACTGCAGAAAGGTCTATCCCAATTGTTGGGGTGGGTTTGATTAAGTCTTACCAGGCACCATCCTCAGGTAAAAAATAAGGAGAAAGGTTTAAAAGCCAGCAAAGATTAGATCACATAGGACCATGTATAGGGCAGAAGCAACAAGAAAAGAAGTCAGCAACCAGGGTAGGATTTAACTTGTACACATCATGGGAACAATCTTCACACTTATTGCTCAGAAGACCTCTAATTACAGAACAATAATTAAGACCAGCACAACAAGAAGACATCAAATCAGGCAGTAAACACCCTGCACATACCTTCACACACCAAACTTTGCTACAAATTGTATGCTCAATTGCTGGTGCTCGACCAGTTCACCTCAGGCATTGAACAGTTGGGTTGGAAGGGACCTTAAAGTGCATCCAGTTCCAAACACTGCAGTGGACAGGGTTGCCAACTACCAGATCAGATTGCCCAAGGCTCCATCCAACAAGATCACCCTTTTAGGATAAGTGAGCTTGGGGTCTGGTCAATGAGCTGCGTTTAGGTGTCTTGGGATGGATCAGAAATTAGAAGACAGGGGAAATTCCTGTGCTTGGGTCACTGGCAATTGCTCACCTGGAAGTGCTCACCTGGATCAGTAATGGACAAGCAGATGTGAAGGGTTAAGTGGGAGATTAAACACCTGCCAGGGCAGAAGCCGTTTAGCCTGAAATTGTCAAACTCAATGAACATTCTCATAGTTCCTCAATTATCATTCTCTGGAATGTCATCCTCCTCCTCACACTTTCTTTTTTAATCTTCTTGGCTGTCATTCCTTTGACAGATGTAGTCTGGATAACTGCCTGCCCAGGCAAAACCAAAGCAAATTGGAGTGTCCTGCTTGCTGGAGGTAATTGCTGTGTGTGTGTAGTCACTTAGTGAGATTAAAGGCAAGAAACAACAAAAGAAAAGGCACAGCTGTTTCAGAGAATGAGCCTTTGAAAATGTCATACCTGCAGAATATTTAAACCTCAGAACCTTTCCAGTCATCTCTTTGAGAGCTTGAAGCCACTCTGGAACCAGATTCAGCATCAGGCTTAGACTGGTGCAGTGAAAATAAAGTGAGGCGCGTCCTCAGCTCATGCTTGCCAATATGAGGTCAAGAGGAGATGATGGAAATCAAGATGATGAGAACCATTGAGGAATTCTCCTGGACTTGATGAGAACAATACACATGCTGGCAAGATCCCATTTCTCTTGTTACATCTGTCCTGGTAATATCACTGCCAGAAAGCACTTCCTAAAGGGTAAATCCAATACTACTTTTGTACCAGCTTTCCTGTGGTGCACCAAAAAGAAAAAGATTTGAGCAGTCCTTCTCCCACCTCTTTGAATTTAGCTGGGATTCAGCATTTGTTAAAGGCAATTTGATGATCATGTATCATGGTGTAGGCAAGTGCTACCTTGCTGATGTCACAATATCACTGGATTGAAGGGAGATTCCAAACTGCTGAACATGCTCTACCTTCATTTTATCAAGATCTGCTTCCGATCCCTATTTTTATGCCTTTATTGCTCACTGGAAGAATTCCTGCTGCTGTGGGAGAGAGACAAAGTGAGATTAGAGCACCTTCCTTCCTTGTTTCTGCCACATTGTTGGTGATGATGAACAAGATGCTTTACTTGGCACCAATAACTCTGAAAAACAAAAGGTAGGGGGACAAGCAGTGGAGGAAAATGTTGGGGAGGAAAATTGAGCACTCTGTGGTGTGTTATGCTGCAGTAACAGAGCTGCATGACACAAATGTCTTCAAGAAACATGTCTTGAGGGTCAGTGATCTGAATGCCCAGATCACTGTGTTGCTTCCCATTGGAATCCTAACTGTGCCCTGCTGACCTTTCATGGTAGGTACTTCTCCTTCTATTTCCCCTTTTCTCTTTTATCCTTTCCCTTTACATTTTTTTTTTTTCTGATCCAAAAGTGCTTAAGTCTTATACTTAGGGGCAGCTTGTTTAGAATGAGCTTTAAAAAGGACAGCTGAAAATCAACTTTTGTGTAAGTGCTTTGAATTTATTCGAGTGTTAGCCTATGACAGCAAGGCAGTCACATCCCTTTTACATTTCTTTTCTCTGTGCGGATCCTACCAGCTTCTCTCTGCATTCATGGCCTTTCTTGCTCTCTTTTGTGCAGCTCTGCAAAGGTCAGTCTTGACCTGTGGCATAACAGCAGCTCTGCTCTGATTCTTTCTGCATCCCATGTCTTGAGATGATTTTTAGTAGTCTTGAAGCCTTTTCACATGATTATGGATGATCTTTGTGGGTCTGATTCAGTATCCGCTGATGCTGCATCATTGATGTTTTTAAATGGTAACAGAGAAATGGTATCACATCACAGGACTTACAGGTGAAAGGCAATGGAATGATTGGCCTGGGCAAACACGTCTATGATTGAAACCCAAAACTTTCCAAAATCTTTGATTCCAAGTCAAGATAAGCAAAAGCTGAAACCGCTTTAGAAATAAAATTGTTTTTCCCAAAGTATTTCTGTATTTCAGTGCACTTAGAGATTGTGTACAAGACACTCAGCTGGTGATATTCTCATAACTTGTATTGAAATTCATGCATCGACTCCCACCTCTCGAGAATCAGACTTAAAAATGCACATGCAATGGAAATTTTCTGCAAAATAAAATATGGCAACAATAAAATCCTTTCAGAAAATAAACAGGCAACAAAGCTTGTTTGTTGTTTTTTTTTTCTCCCCAACTCTGGCGAAGCTAATTAAGTATATTTATCTGACTAGTTTGGTGTATTGCAATGAAATGATTGTGCGTCTCACTGGCTCTCATTGCTGGTTTATTTTTAGTCTTTCTTTGCCTTGTTTTCTTCTTTCTGTGTAAGAAGCAGAATATTTACAAGAATGTGCATCTGAATTTTTCTAGTTTGGGGGCATCCTGGCTTATATGCATCTTTTTTTGCCATATTGCACATTCATTCCCAGGATTTTTCTGCTTGCTTAGAATAAGAGATATTTATAAGCTTAACAGAGGAGCTTTGATCAGCGTGACGTCTTTGTCTTTTGACAGTCCGACAAATTGCTTGCCAGTTTGTAGGCAGTTTGCCTGAACAGCAGCCCAGCATTGCAGGAGCTGTTTGCTCATTATACTCAGGGGCTGTGTATAATAAGCAGTATGCTGAAGTTTTCTCATGTTGATTTTTCCCATTGCATATCCAAAGAAACAGAAATACCCCAGGGAGCTGCTGACAGATCTGATTTTAAAATAGAGCTGGTCAAACCGTTTGTAAGGGGGGGAAAAAAAAAAGCAACAAACCAAAGAACACCCCAAAGCACCCAACCAAACGGTTGGAAAAACAAGAAGAAACCCACAGTACTCCAAGGTACTGAATTTCAACAATTCCTCTATTTTTCTAGTAGGGATTTACTGGTGAGCACTCCATTTCATGTTTTTATTCAGTGGTTGGTCTCTGCTCATGGACTGCTTTTATAAAGCATTTTCTTTAGTGGCATTGTGAGCTGTCTTTGGTCTGGAAAGAATATACCCTTCAAATACAAAAGACCAAAAACCCAACTTCTGCTCTCCTCATAAATGCTAAAAGCTGCTGAGAAGTGGAGAGAGAGCACTAAAGATGTCTTTTGAACAATTTTTCTTTCTTTTCCCCAACATTTTCTTAATTAAAGCTGATAAACGCTGTTCTAAACAGGGATTTGCTTAGAAGCATGTCTCAGGTGGAGAGCAGGCAGTAGGAGCAGGACAAAAAATGGAGTTTTTCTAGCAAGGTTCTGGGGGATGGAGGCATTGAGACAACTTCCTTCTCTGCATCATGCAATTGGTGGCCAAACCCTGTCTTAGATGACAAAAATATATATGAGAATAGATATCTGAAAGCAATTGAAGAGCCACCTGAAGGGAGAGTACAAAGGAGATGGAGCTGTGCTCTTTACAGTGGTGCCCAGAGCCAGGATGAGAGGCACTGGGCACAAACTGGAACCCAAGAGGCTCTCCCTGGCTGTCAGAAGTGTTTCTTTGCTGTGCTGGAGCCCTGCACAGGGACCAGAGAGGCTGCTCAAGATTTCCCCTAAATTTACTGCCAGTTTCTGTCCACATGATGCTATGTTACAAGATGGTTTCTGTACCAATCAGACTCCCACCAGCTATTTGAAACTTTACCATTCAGACTAGATTAGAGATTTAGACTAGATGAGAGCACCTTCTGAATCGTTACAACTGTTTTGTTTCTTTCTCTTTTATGCACCAAATGTGGGTTGAGGTTGTTGCAATTCACAGCTCTGGTCATTTAACTCTATTTGTAAAGAACTGATGAGAACTCTTTAACCCTGACCTCTTTTGCAGAGTATTTATGAGGCTATGGGGTAGCATAAAGATCCTTAGCCATATTCTTTGGTATCTCCTTGTCTTTTGGAAGTATTTTTCATGGTGTAGACATTTCTCATCCTTCGTGTGAATCATCACCTTTGCAAATGCTTAAAAGTCACCAGAATAAGGTTGTGGTCAAATGAATTCAAATAAGCTCACTGAAAATATTTGTGCATTAGACATTACTTTTCACTCAGAAGGCAGATCTCTGGCTGATCCGGCCTACTGAGTCATTTGGAAACAGCACGTCTAATAACAAGCTCTCAGCAGACTTGTGGTTTCCCATGTGCTCAAAGATGTGTGTTGCAGTACAAACTGTCCCTCCCGAGTTGCTTTCAGAATCCCCAGACACATTTCCTTCAAAATTTACCATTTTTTACCTCTTTCAGCACTTGTCCATCCTCCATCGTCATCGTTTTAATTCTCTGTTCCAGCCTCCCTTAATAGCCAGGGGAACTTGCTGCAGTCCAGCCATCTGGATGTTATTTTTTGCATCGAAAAACTTGTTGCAAAATCACATTTCAATTCTTCCACTGTTTTCATAGTTTATTTGCAGATGCTAATAGATGCAGTAGTATCAAGCAGCTTTAGCTTTGAGAAGTAGCTTCTGTGAGAATCTGTTTTCTTGAATTGTATCTTAATCACTTGTAAGTTGTGCACAGTTGTAAGGGAACTGTTATGTCAATGGCTTGACCTGATGATTGAGCACCTGGTGAAGGGGGTGGCTGCTTGAGGAAGCACAGGTGCAAGCCATTCCCTTGTGCTACCCTGGGCTCATTTCAGGGTTAGCCTTTAAAGGGAAACATTTCCTGGACGAAGGCCACTTCTTCAGAAGGAGTGTTGTATATAGCTTGTATAAAGTTGTATAGGGACCCTGTCACCAGTGGAGTGAGACAGCTTTTTCCTGTATATGATTATAGATATTTTTAATGATGCTTTGTATTGCAAATAACTTATTAGAAGCAATTTCACTGCTTCTAAGTGCTGACAATAGTGGTTGTGCATTAAGGGCCTACAGGTAGAAAACCCAAAGACTTGGCAGGATTACATGGCAGAGAATCTTGTAGCCTTCAGTGACATACAGGCAACCAATGGCCCATCTGGCATCCAGAGATGCTAGATCCAAAGATCCAGTTTCTAGAAGTTCAGAGAACTCTAATTCAGCATGAGTTTAGCTCTTTTTTCTGTAGAATGAGTAAGGTTGGAAAAGCCCACAAGATCCTCAATTCCAACTGTCATCACAACATCATGAATTCTAGTGTTAAAGCTCCCTCTACAATATATTCAGCTGTTCAATGGATGCTTAACTTTTCCATCCTCCAGTGCTTCTAAAAATTTTTCTATCAGGACTTGGCCAGTATTTAATGTCTACTCTGTGCATAAGCCAGACCTTGTTTTGTTACTCATTTCCAAGACAGCAGTGGAAACAGAAAACAAACGTAAGAAACTTAACGAGACGTAATGAAAGGTGTACCACAAAAGACAGACATCGTGTTTATCTAGGAGTAATGCTGAGAGAGGTGGGGAGGGGAAGACTGCCCAATCACCCTCAGAGCTGGCAGTGATGATCAACTTCTTTCAGGGTTTGCTCTCAGGAGCATGTGCTGATCTCAGGTCTTTGAGGTTACTGAGGTAGCAGTTTGTTGGGTCTCTTATTGTTGTCTTTTGGAAAGTGGCTTTGATCCTTGAATGCTTTGTTCCAGATGTATGCTGTGTTTGAGCTCAATCTGTGTGTTTTAGATGACCTTTAATGAAGAGAAAGGGAAGGCCCATCATTCGGTCCAGCTAAGCAGAGGTCATTTGAGCCACAGCAGCAAACAGCAAACATCAGAAATGATCACAGAGGAAATCTGGAGACTTCACTCTGTGGGGCTTTTTATTTGTTTGGTAACTCTCCAGCACATGTAGGATAATCATAAAATCCTAGAAGGGCCTGGGTTGCAAAGGAGCACAATGCTGATCCAGTTCCAACCCCCTGCTGTGTGCAGGTCACCAACCAGCAGCCCAGGCTGCCCAGAGCCACATCCAGCCTGGCCTTGAATGCCTGCAGGGATGGGGCATCCACAACCTCCTTGGGCAACCTGTTCCAGTGCCTCACCACCCTCTAAAGGGATTCACCACCCTCTAAAGGGATAAGTTCCAAAGTTTTGAGGAACAAATGACTGCCTTGTGAAATGTCACAAAACATTCCCGTATCATTTACTATGGCTCCTGATTGCACACAAGAAGCACTAAAGACGAGTGACATTGAGAAAGAAGGACAGCAAAATGCAGACCACCAGAATCAGCAGAACACCAAGGATAAACTGGAAGGTGAATGATCCAAATGTCTGTTATATGCTGAGTGAGATTGCTGAAATCAGCATAATGAAAGAGTAACTGGACAAAAGGTCCTGCAGAGAGCATAAAAAGCACGTGAAGGCTGTTGCTCAGCTGAACGCAGATGAGCTCAGAAAAGCACCCAAAGCTCATTCAGGAAAATGATCTTCTCAGATTCCTTTGGAAAAGGAGATGTGATATCCACCGGTGGCTAAAGACAAAAGGACAAACAGATACTTCCTGGAACAGAGGGCATCACTGCAAAATAAGAAAGATCTTGAGCATAAGAAATGTCATCCACCAGTACCTCTTGGTCCTTTTCAGCAGAGCTCTGCTCGGTTCATTCACCCCCTACCTGGTATTGGTAGAGGTGACCCAGGTGCAGATCTTGTGCTTGTGTTTGTTGAACCTCATGAGGTTCTCCTGGGCCCACTGCTCAGCCTGTGTTAAATCTCTCTGGATGCATGTAGGATATGAAGTTCCAAAGCTTTGAGGAACGAATGGCCACTTTGTGAAATATCACGAAACATTCCCGGAATTTGTTGGCAATTTGTACTGGATTACTTGTAATCCATTCAGCACAGACCCACTCACGTGCAAGGCTTTGTAAATGTGGAAAGAAAGGATTAATACCTTAGAAATCCAAGCTGATTCTTTAGCAAGAGGCCAGAAAATACTGCAGATAAACATGGAGACATGATAATATATGAGAGATTTTATAGCACTCTGGGCATCTTACATATCAAGACAAAGGCTTTCTGTGTTGGGTATCCATTAACATCTTCACTGTTCCAAATCATTCATAATCACAGCATGTAGAAACACAGAGACTAAGAAGTAAACAGGTTTATCTGATGGCTTGCCTAGCACTTGTGTTTGTTACAGAAGCAAAGGTGACTTTCTAAGCGTTACTCTACAACATATTGCAGAAGAAAAACACAGCTGGCGTGTAGAGCCTCTGACATGGAACAACTCATTGTGTTCTCTAGAAAATGAAAAGTATTTTAAAAATAATCACAATTCTGTGCTGAGTTGGGTTCATCTGGGCTGGAAATACATTGCTGCTGGTGGGGTGGACAAAGTCTATCACTGACTTGAGAGCTTCGGAACTGAGGGTTGTGGTCTTGCTGCATTTGCTTTGTGCAAACTGAGCGTGGCACTGAGCATTATATGAGTGCTCAGTACAGCTGGAGGGTGGTTTCCCCAGAGCTTATAGCAGTAGCCAACCAAAGTTGCTGAGAAAAGAGACCTGAAACAGGAAATGTGAACAAAACCTGGGAATTGCTCAGCTGTGGTCAGGAAAAGAATAATGAAGGAAAGCTAGAAACTGTTACAGCTGAGAAAAGATGAAGTGGCAATAGAAAACACGGAGAAGGATTCTCTGAATAAAAAAAGAGTTGTAAATATCTTTAATATGAATTGTGTGTAAGTAATAAGAGAAGATGTGGGAATTAATGAAGTAGCAATCATACAGAGCATTAGATGAGAAGTACATTCCTTAGAAAATAGAGTTAGAACAGGAAGAAAGCCAATCAATTACAGGTTCACTGTGTCCAGACCACAGCCAAGCAGGAGGTGATGAAGCAGGAAAACCAGAGATGCAAAGCAAATAGTTCTATTTTATGTCGGATAGTATTTGGCTGGGGTCAGAAATGAACAGTGCACCCGTATATTGGGCTGACTTTGTCGACTGTCACCTATCTGCCCGGCAAAAAGAATAGCAGTCCAGAGAGAATGATCTTTCTTTCATGTTATGTCTCCTTACAATGGATCCTCTGATAGAGTGCAATCTCTCATTATGCTAATTATCTGTTCAGCGAAATGGCATCTCTGACATGGCAGAGTGAAGGTCCCGATGGACATCAGGCATTTCTCTTTAATAGGATATGAGATTCTTACTCCTTTAAACTCCTCTGGAAATCTCAACCAGAAATGCTATTATTTTGTGAAATAATTTGACTAAGCTGAAGAGATTGACTATGTGAGGGCTGTGCTGGAGGGGCACACAGGCAGGAGAGGTATTGGCTTTGAAGAGATCTGTCAGGGGATGGAGTTACTCTACCACAGAGGGCATAATTGCGTGCTATGCCATCTGACACGAGGGCATTCAAGGGTGAGAAAGATTTTTGCACACAACAAATGGACTACAAATGCTGCAAACAGAGGCTCTGCATTTATGTATTTTGTGGCTTGTAGGCAAAAGGCACGGACAGACTGGAGAGAAAACTCAAAAAGCTGCAGTTGTGCTGCATCTCCAAAATGGTCATTTTGCATTCACTGATTAAGTGTGTAATAATGTCAACTGTCAAACGTGAGGTTGTGACATGTAATTTATTACCTGCAGGGAATCTATTTGAAAACTTGTAACGTTTTCTATTATGTATTAATCGTGTGAAACACTGTGTTGCATGGTGCAGATTAACCAGAGTTTGGTTTCCATTCAGTCTTAGAGAGGAATCTTGTCGTGTGTGTGTGGGTTGTTTCAATTATACAGTGCTTTTCTTTATTTTTAGAGCTATAGAAATGTAATAATTTGGCTGGAGTAAGTCCAACTGCATTGTAACTTAATGAATTTCTTAGCAGACCTTTTTTTTTTTTTAAGATGCCGTGTTCAGGAAGAGCCACCGAGCACGAAATTAATTGGGCAGGCTTACAAAATATCCAACTCAGACATTATAGGAGTCAATGAGGGAGGTTGTGTGGAGAAAGGCTTATTGCTTTTATCTCCCCGCGTGTCACAGTCGTACAGCCAGCGATGATGATGCTTTGTATTGAAAATTAAAGGAGTGCTTCAAAGCCAATTTAGAATGAGAAAGGAAAAAACTGTTGTTGCGGGACTAAACTCGGTGGGAATTGTGACTTATCATTGCAGCACAGCCCCAGGGCTCGCTGCTGGCAGCCGTCTGCCGACCTGATCTGGAGCTTTTGCACAGGTCAGAGCATAAAGTGAGCACAGTGCACATGTGGTCTTGGATTTCCCCATGGAGATGGAGGTGATTTGCTCTGGGACTCACTCTGCAGCATCTCCGATGCTTCTGCCTGCATTTTACGCTAGGACTGGCTTACGTCTCTACCTTCTGCTTGTTTTGAGATGGTTTGTTCACCATCTTTGCATGCTGGAACAAAACTACCAGCGTGTCTGCTGGAGTCTTGGAGAAGAAAACTCCTTTTTATGTGAGGATCCTTTTCAATATGATCTAACATTAAGCTTTGAGTTAGTCTTAGTCCCCTGAGTTGTACATATCATCATAGCAAATTGAGGGACAAAAGACAGAAGATTCCTAAGTATCATGGTGCCCTGTCCCTGCAGACACCCAAGATCTGGTTGGATGGGGCTCTGAGCACCTGCTGGAGATGTGGGTGTTCCTGTGCATCAGAGGGGAGTTGGACCAGATGGCCTTTAAGGGTCCCTTCCAACTCAAATCATTCTGTGATTCAGTCATTCCAACCATCCTTGCTTCTTTCCCTGGTCCTCAGAGAAAGCCAGAAAGATATATTGCCTACTTTGGCATCTCAACGAGGAGCATGAAGAGTCTGAATGAATCCAAATCTTAGCACTCACATTGTGCTCTTCAGTGCACAAGTAACTTCACAAGCAAACCAAACCTGAGGAGAATTTCTGGGTGAGTCTGGCAATGCTTTTAAATTCTGATCTTTACTTTTCTTAGCTCTGGCCAAGAGCATTCCCTTGGTTGGGTTGGAAAGGGTTATTTCTTTGCCACGTCAACTGATCCCATAATATTTTACTGTACTCCAAAGGCATTGCTTCATTGTTTTATTAAATAGTGGCCTAAGGGTCCACGTTCATCATTCTGCAAATAGAAGAGCCTCCTGGCACAGCTGTGTTGGCCACAGGAAGATGGGTTAAGTGGGATGGTGTCTGGCTATTCTCCACAAGGAATTATCTCTTCTTTCCCAATAGGCTTCAATTTTCAGTGCATGTTGTTTCTCCTGATGGCATGGAAACAGCCCTTAATGTAACTGGAGCTTGGGCCAAGGCATTTACTAGACTTCATTTTTCAAAAAAAGAAAAAAAAAAAAAGTAGATTCTTTAGTATTTAATATTGTAGTTTTTCATAAAATTTGCATAAGTGTCATGTGTGTGCCTTAAGGCTCCTTACCAAGGATTCTATGCATTATCATCATACATATATTAACAGTGTGTTTGAACTCTGTAGCAAATTTTAATTTTTCTTTGTCAATATCAATGTTTCCATTGCCTACACAGGGTAGAATGAGCTCTGTGTTTTCATTATATTTTTCAATTAACTTTTCTCCCCCTCATCAATGTGGTTGTGGATTAATTCATTCTCTTCATTTTTCTTTGGGAAAAAAAAAAATCATTATCTGATAGGAAATATTTCATTTCTGTGGAAGAAAACTATGAAAATGAAAACTCAAAAGGTACAGCTGTGTTACCAGCCTTGACTATTTTAATAACCAGTCATGAGAGCAACAGATCAACTATCTCTTAGGAAGCTAGATGATTCAATGGCTCAAGTAAACTCCAGAAATAACGCAAACCTGGCCCTCAAGGGGCCACTCAGGAGGGCTGTCCAGAGCCTTCCTTTCCCTTGTAGGGCAACAAAGGCATTAATGGGGTTGCCAGATCATTTCAGTGGTAGGTTTGTGTCTCCTGGTACGTTGTCGTGAGTCCACCAGCACAAGGATAGAAGAACCACTTTGTTGGTTATGGGATGAGCACAAGTGAAGCTATTTTGTTGCTGTCAATGTTGGACAATTTTCCAGTTTCCTGCTCAAAGAAGAAAACTCCCTTGGGTGCCTTTCAAAGACAAAGCATTGCTGAGCCCTGTGAACAAGAAGAGTCTTAGGCTCACACATGCCTATGGAGGTTGGTGGCCCTGCATGCAGCAGGAGGGTTGGAGCTTGGTGATCCTTGAGGTCCCTTCCAACTCAAGCCATTATATGATTCTGTGATTCTATGATTCTGTGATTATATCCCTCTACTTTGGTGCTGTTACTGGGGCTCAGTGATCCTGTAGCTGACCTTTAGGGTGGGAGGAAGAGAGAGTCCAGCTCACACCAAAAGAGCCTCCAAGGCAAATCACTTCCTTTGCTCATCGTAGAGTAACCGTTGTAGAGATCACCCAAAAGCAAGCTGGTTTGGCTGCCTTTTGATGGCCCTAAATTCTGGCTGGAACTTATTTGTTCCACAGGATGACACCCTCTTCTTGACCACTGGTGTGATTACTTCTTGGAAAAGCTCCAGTTGTTTGTAGCCCATTGTGTGGATTTGGGACAGCAGGCCTGGGCACTGTACAAGGACACAGACAGAAAGCCATGAGCTGGTCAGAATTTATCATCACTAATGGCACAGCAAAGGGACACAGGTGCAAGGGATGGATACTCAGGAAGTTTCTGGGATGGGCAAATAGAGAGTGGGGACCTCAACTTTCTCTGTACCTCTTTTTTCCTTGGAAATCCTAGCTGGCAAATCCCCAGCCTATGCTTGTATTTATTACTAAAGGATGTTGTCTGGACTGGGCCTGGCAAGCATATCCTTCCATACATCTCATGTCTCTGTTTTTAAGCACTGGCAAAAAGGGAGTCAAGACTTGCTTATATGGTATTTTCTTGTCTTAATAGGCAACTGTTTATTTAAGGCCATCATTCCCAGGCTTGCCCCATAGGATGACAATGCTCAGGATGCCTAGAATGTGTCCACAAGGAACCAGACAGCCTATGGGGTTTAGGACTAAGTGCAATAGACATCTAACACGAGATCTGGAGCACAAAATCTTTGTACCCCATCGTGGATAATGTACAACCTCTTCTTCAGCATTTGTCCATGCATTTGTCCATTCTCCTGCAGTGCTCTGAGACTTGACTTGAAAACAAATTGCAGCAAATTGGTATCTGCCATGCTACATGAAACAACCACGTTAGTGATTTGTATGTGCTGGCACGGTGCAAAAAGGAGCAGTATTTGTCCTTTTTTTGTTTGGTTGGTTTTCTTCAGGTTGGGAGTGGATGAAGGTTTGTGTTTTTCATTTATGTATCTGTCTATTTGGCAGAGGACCATGTAGTTAAAGGAATTATTTTTTTTTGTAAACCAACAGTGGACTGTATGTGTAGATTTTTCAGGAAAAAAATCTGTAGATGAAATAAGCAGCCATTTAATTTATCCTTCACAGTTGTTTCATGTAAATGAAGAAATGGAAGTCTTTGTGAGCCATCAAAGCTGTGAAATAAATGCACGATTAGCTGCATGAAAGTGCTGAAACCCATTAGCACTCATTTTAGAATAATAATGTACTTCAAGTCTATTTGTTGAAATATAAATACAATTATGTGGAAAGAAATTAATGCGCAGTATGAAGTTTCTTTAAGATCTCATAAAATGTTCTGCAGTACAAGATTAAATTAATGAAACCATGTTTTTAGAAGGCAAACAATTAGGATGTTGTATGAAAGTATAGATAAAATTTTTAAGAGATCATAACATCTCCAACTCTGAGCATCAAAGCAGATCAGTATTTGTAGAAACTCCTCTGGATGAGGAAAGCAGAGGCTGCCTCTTCCCACCATCAGTGGGGCTGGCAGTGGGTAGGAGAGCTTGCGTTGATGGGAGTATGCTTGTGGCAAAGGGCAAGTTGAAGTTATCAGAAGTTTGTCAAAAACAGATGATGAATTCCTACTTTTCTCAGCCTACATTGAACGTAAATTGAGCTTACAGGCAGAGTGGGGAAGCGATTTCTGACTTTCAGCTAAAAGGCAGAGCAGTTTGGGTAGCTCAGAGACTGCTCTAAGCTGTGCCTTTCAGCAGTGCCTGAGCCTGGCCACCTCTCTTTCTCCTTTACTTAAAAAGGTAGGGGAGGCAAAGGCATTAGAGAGGCCAGCTTGCTGTCTCTGGGACCCACCTGACCTTTTGAATTGGTGCAATTGGAAGGGAACCTTGCAGCAAACCTTGCCTCATGTGACAGTAGTGCCATTGATAATCTCACTGAGAACGTCTTCAAAGCATTTTCCAGGGTGATAATTGCACCATCTCCTTATGAAATGGTGCATTCACCCTCCACCATCTGTAGCTCTTCTGTACAGGGGGATCAGAGCAGGAAAGAGCCTAGGAGAGCTGAGCAAGAAGTCAGACCTAGGTGCTGGTTGGATCCAATGAACAGAAAACATGCAAGCTTCACAGCTTGGACACACAAACTGCACTTAAAGGGAGGGCAATGGAGAGAATTTAGGAATGTAGGAATTTCACTGGTCAACATGATAAACCAGGGTGCAGCTCTGAAGTGGAGGAAAGAACCCAACCCTCTCCAAACTGCCTGCTAACCTCCTTCTTGCTTTTGCCTCATCCAGCTTGCTGGAATGAATTCCTGCCCATGTTTTTATTTTATTTTCACTGCAGAAGGTTTTGGCTTGCATGGCAGCATGCTCAAGTTCCTTATTTAGAAAGAATTTTCCAAAGCTGAGAAAAGCCAACTGGCACAAAGAGGTGCAGAGCGGTGCCCCATGCCATCAGCAGGTGCTCAGAAGTAAATTCTCAGCGTGAACAGACTGTGTTATAAAAACAGTTGGTCTCAAATGTTTCCTATCCTCTCAAAAACCTCCTGGTTGACCTCTCCTATTCTCCTTCTTCCCCATATCCGCCATCACAGCTTCTCAACACAGGTTTTTGGTAATGTCACCTATAGAGCTGGTGACCAGAAAACTTTCAACAGCAAAGGAAGCTGTCGTGGCTTTCTTTGTGGTTCAGGGAGAGGAGCGAGGATGGTTGGACTGACAGAATCATAGAATCACAGACTGGTTTGAGTTGGCATGGACCTCTAATGACCATCTGGTCCCACTCCCCTGCAGTGAACTGGGACACCCACAGCTCTATCAGAGCCCTGTCCAGCCTGACTTTGCTATTGACCATGTTCCTGAAAGTACTATTTACTTTTAAAAGTAATAATAGCAGGTTTGGGGGACCTGAGCATTTATTCAAATCACAGGGTGAGTGTAAACAGCCTGTAATCTGGTGACGTGGCTGCTTCTGCTTCAGCTCTACAAGTTGATAAGTTTGCAGACAGTAAGGTCAAAGTCTAAGAAAGTATTGTAGTGTTCATACTCTCTAAGCATACAATTAATGTTGTCAAAATCAGTGCTTTCGTACTTAAATATATGTATGTCCTTTTGCCCTCGGTGAATTGGCATTGCACTCATTCTGACAGTTTGCCAGCTTAGTTAGATATCCCAAGGAAAAGGGAAATAAGGGAAAGTTGAATAGCAAAATTACTGTGTCTCTTTGCTTTCTTTCTAGTGCCAGGAGAAATCACACATTTACAAACCACAGCTTTCTCAAATGCTCCATGAGTTAGTATTGATATTCAGACATAAAAAAAAAAAAATCAGCTAGCAGGACTAGTCTGCTAATGTTGTAATAATTTATACTCAATTGGCCAACATGAAATGTGAATATAAGAATCTGGTTGTGATAATACCATAAGTATGGCATTTCTCATCATTTATTATAATGAAATACGCTAGTAATTTTGATAGGAATGCAAAATGTCTTTTATGCAGCATAGGAAATTAATATTTTAGTTTTTTGCCTGCTTGCACCAGGTTTTATTCTGTCCTAGAACGTGGGTTAAATTATATCACATTGCCTGCACATAGCAGGGGGTTGGAACTGGATGAGCATTGTGGTTCTTCTCAACCCAGGCCATTCTATGATTCTATGATTTTATGCTCACGAATAGAATCACCTTTGCTATGCTACAGATGTCCCTGCTCATTGCAGGGGAGTTTGACTAGATGGCCTTTAAAGGTGCCTTCCACCTCCAACCATTCTTTGCACACCTCAATCCAAAACTTTGGAGAAGTTTGTCTTTGAACTTCTGGCATATCTTCAGCAACCTGATGGATATTCCAGCTTGCAGTCTCTCTGCTCTCTTGAGTCAGCCTAGACATTTTCTAGGACCTAAATTACATCATGCTAAAAATTAAAGCAAGCCAATGCCCGAGTGCCTGAATCATGATCCAGAAAAAATCCATCTTTGTGTTCAGAGAGCTCTTTTCCCAATTGATCGAGTGCTATAAGTGCACTGGAATGCAGGAGTACAATTTAGTAAGGAGTTTTTAAAGGTTGCTGAAGGTCAGATCATTTGAGAAACATGCTAGACAACGCTGTGCATCTCTGCTAGAAATTAAGATGTTCAGGGACTGGCTGAAATGTGTGTGACAAACTGCTGTCCCTGCATGCATGCCTTCTGTTCCCAGGGCCCAGCCACTGAGTTCAAATCATACATGGAACCTGAAAGCCTAGTTAGCATCTCCAGGGAACAAAGTCAGGCATTTAATTAAAGGATGCCAAGCCTTGTTTAGAAAGGCTCAGTCTGCTTGGAGCTGCAGCGCCCAGCAGGACTGCTGGAGGCTGCCCAAGAAGGCACAGCTGTGCACACGAGGAGCTCGGTACCTACAGCAGCTGGGCCACGCATGCAGTAATACTGAGCAAAGCATCTGTAACTGTGCATGAGAGCTCTGCAAAGAGCTAATATACCCTAGGGTTTGTTGGTGATTGCTTTTGGCAAATCCCTGCGTAGTGCTCATGTGTTGTGCAGGAGGAGCCTTGTGACTTCTTTCTTGGGTGGTGGTGAGGAGATGTTGAGCAGTTTTGTAGTGACACTTGGGCTGAGCTAGCCCACATATACATCAGGGAGAGAAAGGCCCCTTGGTGCAAACATGCATCCGGCCTGGCTGTCGTTAGCGTGCAGCAGCAGGACAATTTGAATCCTACATTCGTGGAATCATACAACACCCAGAGTTGGAAGGGACCCATAAAGGATTGCTGAGTCCAACTCCTGGCTCTATGCAGGACCCAAAAATCAGACCATATGTCTGGGATTATTGTCTCAGGGTTGTTCCCAGCAGAGGGTATCAAGCACAACAGTTTAGCTACTGCTGTGCAGCGATGCTGTAGTGGTTGTAAGATCATCATTATTGTTGAAAGCACAATTGTACAACTTCCAGAGACCCCACAAAAGAGCTGTACTGTTAGGGTTTATGCACATACCCACACTGCACAGACACACAGAGTAAGAGGCACTGCAGATCCAGCAATTTGGATGCTATTACCCTCACTGTGCAGAACCTGTGCAGGCACATAAAGTGACCTGAGGTTACACACAGCACCTGTGACAAAGATGGCAATTATAAAAGATTGACTGCAGAGGGAAGAACTTGACGGGCACCCTTGTTAAGGGAAATAAGATTTAAAAGAAAGGGCCGTGGGATGAAGTCAAAATTTAGGGGGCACACTGGAGGCCTCCTTGCTTTTGTGTTAAGGATATCTCTGACCCCTCCTTCAGTTTGAAACCCTTTTTTCTATCACAACAGATCTTGCTAACGAGCTCATCCCTTCTCTCTTACAGCCTTAGATATTCTTCAACAGAGATGCATTAATTTATTTGCTGAATTCAAGATTTCCTATCAGGTCTGTGCATGTCCAAGGAACAACAGAACCTGTTCCCACGTGGCCATCTCTAGACAGATTTTCAGCTGATGAGAATGCTTCTGGGAGCAGAGAGCCAATCCTCCCCCAGGACTGGGGACTGCAGGAGCAGCTGCAGCTGGTGCAGAGTCTGCAGGAAAGTGCAGCTCATCTCTGTGTTCTTCTGACATTTCCAGGGCACTGCACCGACTTTGCCCCCAAGGCAAAGTGGCTACTGACACGAATATTTGCTTAATCAGACTGCCACGCTAGGAACCAATTTTGTTTGAAATCCTTTTAATTCTGTTTTGTACATGCAGCCTTAAGTCCTCATGCTGGTTAATGGAGAGTGTTTGGATGCCCCGTGGCAGCTTGTTAACGCTCTGTTAATGCCAATTACAGCAGACCATGAGAGAGGAGAATCAGGGTGGTTGCTCTGCTGTGGAAAGGGCATGGTTGGAGACACGTTTCTGACAATGGTCACAAAATGCAACAAACTTCTCAGCTGGAGGGCAACATATAATGAAATAGAGGTTGGCTTTTAGATGTGTGATCTGCAGACACCGTGATGTGAGACGGGAAAGGTTCAGAACCACGTTTGGGCACACTGTACATGAGATGGGATGACGGGACTGCTTGAACTTTGCATCAAATGACTGGGCAACCTTTGCTATAATGAGTGATACCAATGGAGATGTAAGCTGTGTATCATTGCTCTTCTTAAAACAACCACACCTAGAGAAAGGTCCTGTAACAACAAAACCTAGAAAGTAGTCTGAGCTGGGATCACAAGAAAGACTGATCTCATCATGAGGACTTGCTTGGATCCATCCAACAACAGAAGTTTCCAAAGGACCAAAGCAGTCCCAGGGTTTGGACCCACCAAACCAGCAGGCTATCAAAAGGCTGTTTGAAGTTTTCAGTCATTTGGCTCTTTTAAGCAATTTTTATTTGGAAAAAGAAACCACAAAGTTATGTAAGATAGATGTAATTGCACATAAACAATTAGAGCCACAGACTTCATTTCTGGCTCTGTTTACAATGCCAGAACTGGCAGACTGATGGGATTTGTCCTAATGAGCTAATTGGGAAAATTTCCCTTGACTGTTCCATCAAAAGCTTGTTGTGCTCTAATCAGCCACTCCTCAACAGCTTATCAGGAACAACTGCAAGCTTTAACCTGCTGTATTCTTCATGGCTTTGAGATGAGCTGAGAGTGCCTATGAGAGCCAGGGATTTGGATTCGGGGCAGTGGTAAGAGTCCCCATGGCTGAAGAATTGGGTTTTCTTCCTGTGTGTTATTGCCTTCCCCTTGGTTTTTTTTTTTTTTTTTTTTTTTGTTTGTTTGTTTGTTTGTTTTTCCCCTGAGATTCTTTTCTTCTCCATATGGGTTGTGATGGGAAATAAGTCCTACCCAAGTTTATCTCGTTCTTCTCAAAACTGCATCTAGCTTTAATTACCATGGTTACCTGCATCTCTGCACTCTGTCAGGGAGCACTGCTGAATGCAAACCAAATGAGAGCAGGGAAAAGATTCATATTTCTACCAGCATAAAAAAAAAAAAATATCTCTCTCCTGATTTCTATATCCCAAGTCTGAATTTCCCATTGATTTTTTTCTGTTCATCCTGATGAACTCTTGAGCACTCCGCTGGCCAATACTGATAGCAAATGCTGCAGAAAGGGCCTGCACAAGAAGCCAAAGATCTTGACCAACAACAAACAACAGAGTTGTTTCAAAACACATTAATCATCCGAGTTCCTTTGTTCAGAGAACAGTGCAGGTAGCAGGAGGTTCCTATGTGCTCTCGATCAAGCAGTGCAGCTTGAATCCAAAGAATACAATAATTTGCTTCTCCCTTTAAATCTACATAATTCAATCCTTACTAATAATAAAACCTTGAGAGCTAATTTGGGCATTTGTAGTCCGCACATCAAAATCCACAATACTACAGGCGTCCCCTTAAATTTTCATAATTCCCTTAATGGATTTTGGACACCTTGCTTGGCTGTCTGTTACGTGGTTATTTATTTATTAGCTTTCAAGCACCTGAAAGTTAGGACTGCAGAAGTTTTCGAGCATGCCTTTGTATTATGGAAGAGCCACAAGCAACGTGAGCTGACCATTCCTGAATTCATTCAGGAATTCAGCCCTTGTTTATTTAATAATGGCTGCATTTATCACAGAATCATGGAATGGGTTGGAGTGGAAGGGTCCTCAAAGCTCATCTAATTCCAACCCCCACGATGGTGCTCCCCCTCAGCTCAGGCTGCCCATGGCCCCATCCATGGCCTTGGGCACCCCAAGAGATGGGGCACCCACAGCTCTGAGCAGACTGTGCTAGCACCATAAATGATAAAGAAGGCTAGCTGATGAGAAATAGCATCCTTGTTGATAAATGCTACTCAGTATAAGAATACAGACTGAACATTTTCACTCAGATTTTCTCACTATCACAGATAAGGTAAAGGAAGCATTTTCTGTGACTTGTTCTGGTGTTTGTTGCTATAAAGGACACAGTCAGCACTTCAAGGCTATGGGAGCCGACAGCACCATTCAGAGTGGTATGGATCTGATAACCTAAAGCCTTCATGAGGCTGAGCCAGGATTAAATCTAAGCAAACCAGATTTAGTGCTCAGATGACGTGTAAATCTATAGCTCAGGTGAGGAAGCAGGGCTTATTAGCAACAGCATGCAAAGATAGGTGGCCTGCTTCCAGATCCAAGGAGGCAATGCACAGCTGAACTGATGGGTAACACTGTCACACAACTACTACAGCCTTCCCTTAGAGCCAGTCTCGTGTGGGTGCTGTAAGCCCTGGTGCTGTAACCCCACTCTAGTCTGAGGCAACCATTTGACAGCAGTATGTCCAGAAAAAGCTGAAGAATCTGAGGGACAACACACGTCAGGCACCATTCCCTTATACAGGTGGAGGTTCACTGGATACCAGATAGATCCTGGGCTTTGTGAGCACTGGAGACCATACCAGCCCTATAAGCACAGCTTTTCAATACAAATACAAGTAAACTTTTTTTAGGAGACCTTTCAGAGAAAATAAAATCAAAACAAAACCTCTCTGAAACAGTGGGATTCATCCTTCCCTGGGAACCAGTTCTATATTGTTCAATAAAAAAGCTAGACCATAACCAAGAAAAATGGCTCCTGAGTGCATTTCTGGTTGCCAAGAATTTATTACTACAGATGCAAATGGCTCTGGCCATTCCTAAAAAAATAGATTGGACAAGTGCTGAGTGCTACAGGGGGCCAAGAGGGATTCTGTTGAATGCCATCCAGCAGAACCAATGCCATCCGCCACGTAAAATATCCTAATATCAAAATCCAGGACACATCCTTGTTTTGTCCAAAGAAGTGGACTGTGTACTCTTCGTGACGATGTGAATCATGACAGCTATCCCATGCTGGGCGCCATCCAGCCCTGGTGTTACATAGGTGATAGTGTGGGGCGGTGGGTAGGTGATGGCCTGAAATCATAGAATCATAGAGTGGCTTAGGCTGGAGGGAACCTTGAATCCATTTTCAAGCCCCTGCTGTGGGCTGGTTGCCCCCACCAGCTCAGGCTGCCCAGGTCCCCATCCAACCTGGCCTTTAATGCCTCCAGGGATGAGGCATCTCTGAATAATCTGCACCATGTGCAATATACCTGGTGCTTCCTTGCATGCATCGTGTAGATTGGGTTACCAGTCCCTGGGGTGGAGCTGGGATATTCTGGTTCTCTCTGCAGGAGAGCTCCTCAGCACTGCCAGACAGCAGGAGATGAATGAGAAAAACCACAAAGCTTTCTAGCAGGGGATGCAGGAACCAAGGTTTCTCTTGCAGTGGATGATCTTTGCCTCACTGTCTATTTAGCAAAAAGAAAAAAGAAAAAAAAAAAGAGAACAAGAGACGTCTGTGTTTGCTGAAGCAGTACAAAGAAACTCTAAAGCATCCAGAGCACAAAGCTTCAATGTATAAATCAAACATGTTTCAGCTCACACACCATTTACTGCAAATACAATGCTGGGAATTCAATATTTGCCTTCTGGAACAGGAGGTGTTTCACAGGGCCCTTCTGTGGTATGATATTATTCTTGTCCGCTGACCGAATGAGTCTCAGGCTGAAGTTTCCCCTGCAAATGCTGGTGATTACTGGAGCAATTTGAAATGATATTCATTTCATGCTCATTGTTAGAAAAGACATCTCTGCCTGTAAATGTGTTTGCTCGGTCAAGAGCTGAAAGCAAACAGACAAAAGAGGGACAAGCAGTCAAGGCAATCTCTGGGAAAAGAAATAGCTCTTCTTAGCAAAACATTCACTTACAGTATAGACATAAGCCTCAACAATGGCAAAGGCGCTGCGAGGGGTTTAACATTCAGAGGAGCAAGGGGATGAATAATTTGCAGTGCACCTGGTGCTCAGAGCTCAGTACCAACCGGAGCATCCACAGCTCGGAGATTGTACGGGGGACCAGAACTCACAACAGCACGAGGCATCTGCAATTTGCTACCATGCTTGATGCTGAGGAGAATTGAGATATTGGCCTCTCTTTCCCTCACTCCGATTCCTTTTATTTTTGGTTTCTTTTACAGGACAGATTATTTTTAAAAAGATTTCTGAAAGCATCACTTCTAGAAGTACCTCCCCTCGGAAGATGGACTGTGCAGCAGTGCTTGCTTAAATTGGAGAGGAAAATAAATTGTGCTTCATGGGTATGTGTGAAGACTGACCGTGGGAATTATACCTTTTTGCTTTATTTCTAAAGCTTGGAAGGAAGTGAATTACAGAATTAGAGTTCATTTTACAGTTTATTAAAAGTGGAGTGACACAAGAAGCGTTCTTGAAAGTTTTTAAGTTTCCCCTTCCTTTTTCTTTATCGTGGAATATACAGGGATTAAGGTTTGTGATTTTTGATAGGGAAGAATCCAGATAGAAACTGGTCATTTGCTTAAAATTTCCGTGAATTGCAGCACCCCAGGTGGATCCTGTGTGACATGGGCTATGCAGATCCCACCCAGCACCACCACTATGCTCACCAGTTCTCCCCTGCTGATGGGTCTGGTGCTGAAGAAGGGGAAAGCAGCCAGCATCCCTCATTTTGGTGGTCTCAGAGCCTGAGGATCGCTGCTTAGCACCACATGGGTTTAAAGAGGAGAGGTTCAAATGGGGTATTAGGAAACATTAATTCTCCAAAAGAGCAGTGATGCAGAGGCACAGCTGCCCATGGAGTGGTGGGGTCACCGTCCCTGGAGGTGTTCCAGAGCTGTGGGAATGTGGCACTGAGGGATGTGGGCATTGGGCATGGTGGGTTGGGGTTGGGATTGGGGATCTTGGAGGTCTTTTCCAATCTGAATGATTATATGGTTGTATGAAAACAGAAGGGAGTTCAGTTCAGCTCTTGTATGGACTTATATGCCAGGCTTAGCTTGGCTGTAAGCCTTGTGGTCAGAAGGATTGTTGTTTCTTGACAAAGCAAATGTTTTATGATGAATCAGCTGTTGTGTCTGTGATAACAACAGCAATTTGAATGGGGCTTTGTTAAGACTGGAGTGGAATAAGAGAGAATGCTGAGGGAAACTTCATCTTCAGAGGAAAATGTAGCTACGGTACGGTCATGGGGAGAAAGCAAGTCCATCAGGCAGGTGGTGATTTCAGAAGGAGGGACTCAATCTTATATTATCACGACAGCTGAAATATCTCCATATCAGCCCTGTTCTTAGCCAGAGGGTCAGAGTTGGACACTGCAGAAAAAGAGCCACGTTACAGCACAGAGCTCCTGCTGAAAAGGCAGAGATAAGACATGGAGGAAGGACTGCCAACTGCACTATGAATGAATTTCCTATGCAAATAGATTGTATAGCAGAAACATCCAGAATTAGAATGAGCCAAGTTTTTTTTCTAGAGCTATTAATCATCTTGCTTCGGGGCTTTCAACCAGTCTTACACTGCTGGAAATGAGGTGAAAATTTAACAATTTCTTTTTAAAGTTGCCTACTGAAGTACACTTAGTCCTATGGCAAACACATGGTGATGTGAACAACTGGAAGGTGTCTGAGGGTCAGGGCCTTTGCAGACACTGTGATATTGGGGTCTGTTGGTGCTTCTGTCACCCGTGGGCTGAATTCCCAGGAATATCTCCCAGACACACCTTGGAGATGTCACTGTCCCAGAAAAAGTCTTTCTCCCATCTGGAATACTTGGCAAACAGTCACGTCTCAGACACACGAGACCACAAAAAGAAAACGCTATTATATATGTCTGACCTTTTTCCTTTGTGGTATATAATACATTGAGCTGGTCCAAATTTATACTGGGTTTCCCTTGAGCAAAACTGCAGAGCATTAACTACCTTGAGCTGAGAGCAAAAAACATCCCTCACAACTCACAGCTTAGCACTGAGCTTCTTTGCCTCAGTTCTTTTCCTTTGCCCCAATTCTTTTTCTTATCCCAAGCAATTCATGTCTTTCTTTACATAATGCTTACTACAAGTTACATATTTGTTCATGTTCGCTCATGAATTATTTGAAACCATACTTAAGCTACTGCAGGTCCAGCATTCAATAGATGTTACCCCCTCCTCAATTACAGCACATAAATTGAGGTGTGGACTTTCTCTGTATGTCCACATTTTATTGTGAAAGTTGGAATACAGCAATATTTTCTAGAGAGCTAATCCTGGAAACAAAGTAAGGCAAATTAAAGCTGAATCTCTCCCTCTCACTATTAGTCACCAGATAGTTTATTTTAAGCTGGGAAGGTTCTGAGGAAATGTTACAATAGGAGGGAAATTGCATACAAATGTTTAATTAGAAGCTTTTTTTCCACGCTGAATGATAATCCTTGAAGAATTTGTGGGCCTAATTGGTGTTGCTCTACTCCTTCTTCTTTTGCAGCTCTAAAAAAAGACCAGGGATGAGCTGATATGAAAGAGAAATTACCATTCAGGTGGGAAGGCGGTGTGATGGTGAAGGCAAAAGTGGGCAGGGAACTGAGAAGAAGGATCTGTGGAGGTGGAGGAAAAGGCAGTCGTGAGAGGTAGTCTGAAAGTCTGACGGGCAAAAGTTGGGGCTGATACTGAAATGAGTTTTCAAACCCATCCCCCAAGCTGTAGGAATGGTCAGTCTGTCCAGAAGCTGCAGAAGGAACTGTTAGAAACCTTTTCTCTCACAAACTTTTAGTGATAATGTCTAACAACCAGAGTCCAGTGGGCATTTGTTATTGTGAGTTTAGAAACCAGCTTGAGGGAAAGGAAATCACCGTTCATGATGTCTTCCCCAAGGATTTCCCTGCATAGTAACAGCTGTAAGAACGGATGATAGAATATCAAAATAATAAGGCAGCAATATGAAGCTTTTCCTCAGCCCTTCCTCTACACTGTTCACAGAATGAAAATCTAGAGGTTAAGTACCCACATCATCAAGAAACCTTAAAATCAGAGGCTAACTTTAACCTCAGTATTAAATATTGAGGATCCAGCTGAATGTTCTTTGCAAACACACTTTTCATTCCAGCCCTCGCTTGCTGAATGTGCTCAATGCATTGAAAATGCTCTATCACAGAGAGAAGAATTACTTGACATGGAGTTCAGAATCAGGCTGTAATTCCCTGTGCCAAAGCAGAAGGGTCCACATTGTGGAGATGGAGCACTAACAGCCACATTATTGCCAAGTCAGCGTTTTCTTTATGTTATCCTTTGCTTTATTATATTCCTCTGTTTGAACCTTATGGAGCAGCCAACTTTTTTTCTTATGAAGTAGTTTTGATCCCTGAGCTTTCAGGGAGGTGTTCTTGCAGAGGACTTCATAGGGCACAAACCACGTGGTGGTGAACAAGCAGTATAACATTGGTTGGCTCCAGCTAAGGCTGGCAGTGCTGTCATCCAAAACGTTTGAAAGAAACACGAGCAAAACGTATTTTGCCCAGTGCATACATCTGAAATCCCCCTTTTTGCTCATCATGTGTATGCATATACATACATATAATATTCAGTTGAAGCACATATGGAGTAATATAGCTTACATGTGCTTTGTCACATAATTGCATGTAAACGACATAGATTAAAATACACCCCCCTCCACACAAACACAAAAAGGAGGACCTCACCTCATCTGTGAATACTGCCAGAAGCTATTTTGGGGCTAATTTTGCCATACTTAGGAAGATTTGTGGATTTTAATGGCTTGGGAGAACAATTCCAAAAAATCTCTGCTAATCCTTATTGAAGTGAGCTCAAAGCAAGCACTGCAGAATGCGCTTCTTCAGCTCCAGCTCCAAAAAGTCATTGTGCATTTTTTTATCAGAGGGGCATTCTCCTGTGATGCTGTGGAAGAGAAAAATAACCTTAATACAGCTTAATATTGGCTGAGGTGGGCTAAGAAATAGAAGCAGCAACTATCAGGGTACTAACTGGTGATAATTCAGATAGTAATTGAATTTCTTCTGTTTTATCTAGACTATTCAAATAAACCATTTTAGGGTTTTATTATTTATTATTTTAGGCTAGGTTATTTTTTTGTTTGTTGGTTTAGTTATTTTAGGGCTAGGGCTTATTTTCTTTTTAATGCCATCAGGATTCATTAGTTCACATGGTATTTTGACTGTGCATGGAAACATCTCTCACTGTGAGCCAGTGTTATAGAAACTAATACATGTTGCTGCCTCTTTCTGTCTGAGCAATGAGAAGAGCATCAGGAGTTGATGAACTACACTGCTTCTTTTGATGGTCTTGCAGATCTTTCCTTTTCCCTTTCCCTTTCCTTTTCCCTTTCTTTTTCCCTTTTCCTTTTCCCTTTCCTTTTCCCTTTCCTTTTCCCTTTCCTTTTCCTTTTCCCTTTCCCTTTCCTTTTCCCTTTCCTTTTCCCTTTCCTTTTCCTTTTCCCTTTCCCTTTTCCCTTTCCTTTTCCCTTTCCTTTTCCCTTTCCTTTTCCTTTTCCCTTTCCTTTTCCTTTCCCTTTTCCTTTTCCCTTTCCTTTTCCCTTTCCTTTTCCCTTTCCCTTTCCTTTTCCCTTTCCTTTTCCCTTTCCTTTTCCTTTTCCTTTTCCATTTCCTTTTCCCTTTCCTTTTCCTTTTCCTTTTCCCTTTCTCTTTCCCTTTCCTTTTCCCTTTCTCTTTTCCCCTTTCCTTTTCCCTTTTCTCTTTCCCTTTCCTTTTCCCTTTCCCTTTCCCCTTTCCTTTCTTTTCATCCTCACTCCCAGGATTGGGTGAAATGAGCCCTGATCTGTTCTATTTTCAAAAACACAGGTTCATTGGGAAATATGCAGGACTATGCCAGGGACAGCACAACCTTCATGAACACAGTTGGCTTTAGGGTCCATCTCTTGGTGATTACTTCTCTCCCATGCCCTGGGAAACGAGCGTTTCCTATCCTTGCAGTGGTTTGAATTCGTTCCCTCAGTGTTTTCCAGGATGGCCAGCTGCCTGCTCAAATACCTGGAGGATATTTGCATCTTTCACCCCATCAGCTTGCTCCTGCAGGACCTGAATTTATGTTGCTTGGGCTGCAACCCCCCCCCACAGCCTCCCAGATAATTTTTCCATGAAGCAGCACACATACAGTTCAAAACGATAGCTGTTTTACAACAAACCTTTATTACCTTTCAGAAGCACTTAAAGCACTCTTTACTGGTTGCTTTTCTTTTAGACACTCTTTTTTGACCCTTCATAAAGCATTTCAGAGGATTCTTTTTCCTGTCCTTTTCAGTTTCTCAGAAACATCCATAGTGAAAATCCTGACTTTCAGTTATCACAGAAAAAGGCCATAAATAACAGTTCCAGCAGTGCCTGGCACTGGTGAGAATCTGCAGTGTGAATCTCTCAAGCTTTTTATCATAGGCTTTCATTCTGTTGAAATCTATCAGTGAAAGACTTACTTACCCTCCTGAATCCATGAGATCTTATAATAATAATAAGAAGGGCGATGCTAACAAAATAGACTAGAATCCTTATTGCAGCAGCACACATTCAGTGCTGACATACTCTATGTTGTACTCTTTGCCCAGGGAATGGTGGGATCACCGTCCCTGGAGGTGTCCAAGAGCCACAGAGATGTGGCACTGAGGGATGTGCTTGGAGGGCATGGTGGGGTGGGATGGAGTTGGGCTTGGGGATCTTAGAGATCTTTTCCAACCTTAGTAATTCCACAGTTCTGTGTGAGTCTATGGTGAACGTGATTTATTTATTTTTTTCCTACAAAAGGAAGTCATTAAAAGGACTCCTGGAAATGCAAATCTCTCTATCATACTAATAATTCAAGACAGGGAGGGAATGCTCGTATCTCCTCCAGACATCTGAGAGAATAGTTTAGTCTGTTAACTAATATAAAACAATTATGCCCGTATTCCACTTCTTTATTTTGAAAAGATTATTAACTGAAGAATGTGCTGTGTTTAAAATGCACTAAATTGATGCAGTTTACTATAGATCCGCTCTTTAGAGACTGCAGATTGAAGAGGTAACCTGGTAAGTCCAAAATTCGACAGGTCCAGTAATTAAGAATGTGCGAGCAGACAAATATTTTGGAGTGGATTTTTAGTTGTGCCTAAGGCAGGGTCTACACAGCAGTGTAGTGATTAAAGAGCTAATTTCAAAGCAGCACATCCAGGCACTATTTGGTATTTGAGACAGGCTGTTTTACCTCAGAAAGGAAATGTTATTTCTGTGGGTAGGTACGTGGTACAACAGGAGGGCAGTTGGGTTTCCAAGCGTTGAAAATGCTTTAAGACTAATCAGTGATTCCAAAATATCCCTGCTCTTCATCAGTCTTGGAAACCTCTAAAAAAAAAAGTCTGATAAAGTCTAATAAAAAAATTATTTTCCCGACCAACAGGCCATCATTTGAAAAACCTCATTTTCTGAAATGTATGTATCTCAAAGCATCAGCCTTGCTATCTCAAGCCAGCACTTCAGACATCACTACTCCTTGTGTTTCTGCAGCCTGAATCTCTCCTGGGATTACTTCTGTTTCCATCATTTGAGATCATTCAGGCTTTGGTGTAGCAGCCCTCAAGTGTGAACAGGAAACTCCTTTTGGAACTAGAGCAGAAAAAGAAAATCTGTGATCCCTGGAAGGAAGGTCTGTCTTCATAGGGAGAATACAGAGCTGCAGTTTGCATCTGCAGGTAAGTAATGAGAAAAAACAAAGCCCTACTTGAGTTGACACTGGTCAGTGTGGTGTCAGACAATAAACAGGCTTTTACAATTATAATAACAGCAAGATAGGGTCTAAGGAAAACACTGGAGTGGTAGTTGGTCACCGAATGGAAAAGAAGGTGGCATTTAATGGTGTTTTTTTCCCCTATTTTTTTGTTAATAATGATAGATCTTTGGCTATTCCATTCTGCTCCACCCTACCCTGTTCTATTCTATTCCATTCTATCCTAATCTGCTCTACTCCATCCCATCCCATTCCCCTCTCTTGCCTGTGAGTTCTACACTGTTGCACCTGTCCTTCAAGCACTGAGTTGGGGTGATTGGATTTCACTCTAATGAATTAAAAATAATTTCCTCAATTAAAGCTTGCATTTTCTCTCATTCTACCAATCACATATATGTACACAGTGTTACATTCTATTGAACAAACACATTTACACTAAAAATTAAGGGAAGGTCAGGAATTTAGTCAATAATTTAGCAGTAATTTCTGCCCCTTCAGCGCAAGTAATTTTGTCTGCAAATAATCTTATCAGCTATTTTGCATAGTTGGTACAAATCATCTACAAAGACATCATTACAGAAGCCTCTGCTCATCCTTATTTCACCAAAGAGTGCAAAGTGATGCTACGTGTGGCATTTCAGCCAGTTGCAGCACACATCCTATTTCTGACAAAAATAGAATGCATTTTATGGCCTTCAAAGCCTTAAACATTTTTACATAATAACACATACCAAAAGCTAAAAGAATAAATATTACAGATTAATGAATTCATAGAGTTTTTTCCCCCAGGACAGAGAACCTTTTGGAAAGCACTAAAAGGAACAGACCTGAATATTGTGATATGAAATAGCCACCTTTTTATTTTTCTCATTTGACTCCTGTACTTTTATTACCACTGATTTGGATGAAAATGGACATTTTGCATCATTATTTCTGCTTGTTAAATAAGATTTTTGTTGGAAGTTTCAGCTTTAAATGAAAACTCAGTGCATAGATAGCTGATCTAAAAATGAGAGAGGACTTTATCCTAAAGGTAGCCAATTCCTTTCCTTTCTGAGACCAATAACGGCTCATCTTCTTATATTTTCAGAATTTTGAAACATGTAAAGCATGTTTCAAGTGTAAAACATTCATCTGCTTTTCTTAAAACCTCACACATAAAAGCAACACTTGAGGTATCCTACAGAAAGTCAAACAGCACTTAAAAAAATAAAAGCTACTCCTAACGATGCTTTTAGCAAACGAAATAACCAGCATTAAGCAAACCTCCAGTGCTTGCTGTTGAACAGTATAACCCTCCGCTCAGTTAAATGATCCTTTCAGTGGCACGATGAGGTGAGGTAAAAGCGTGACCTGCAATGGAAAGTGTCAGTAGTGCAACCATTTCAAGTCTTAGAGCAGCATTCAAATTACATTTGCAGGTAGGCATGATGACTTGGGGATGTGCAGCTTAAAGAACGATTCAAAAGTAAATACGTTCATAATCAGGAGGATTTTTTTCACCTCAGCCACGTGGAACTGCATAAAAGCAGTCGTAATGATTAAGGAGAAGGAGTATAAATGGCACTGATCAAGTTGAGGAGCTCACAGCATTTGTGAAGAGCGTAGAGATGGATAAGTGCTGGAGGAAAGTAACTCTTTTGCTGCAGTTTGGTAGATTACTTAACTGTAATTAAAATATTCTGCTGCCAGCCTTCCTAGCATGAACTTTCATTATAATACAAAATTGTGCTTGAAATTAATTACTGTATGTCTCAACTCATCAGGAACTGACTTTTCTGACACTTCGAATGTCAATTCTGATGACAACAATGCTGAAAGCAGGCATTAAACTTGCCCAGGTTTCCTCCCTTATCTCTCAGGAACTGCTGTAGTGCAGTGACCTGGACTGCTGAAGACACTGAGTGTTTTGTTTATTCAAAACTACCAGGAAATGCTCCCTGCCTCCCATGGCAGTGAAGACCCGTGATGGTAGATGGTACATCTACTGGCTTTGCAAACTCCAACTCCTGGTGACTCAACCGATGCTCTCCCCAGTGCATTGCATTTCCAAGTATGGTGAACGTTCCTCCTAAAGCTGAGCTTTTCCAAACCTATAGCTGCAGCACAGAAACATTCCTAAGGAATCTGCCGGCAGTCATGTCATTGCTAATAATGTGACCACATTCAGTTTTCATGATTTGACTTGAAGGTGAAAAATAAAAATCCTTAAGGAAAGAAAAAAAAAAAAAAATCACAAAGCTCCTTACAAAAATGGAACTTTAATATAGGTTTTTTTCCATCTCCCAGAGTGGAGGGTCAGGTTGGATATTAGAAAACATTTATTCTCTTTAAGAGCAGTAATGGACAGGCATGGCTGCCCAGGGGGTGTTGGGGTCATCATCCATGGAGGCGTGCAAGAAATGTGGAGATGTGGCACTGAGGGATGCAGTGGGGGTGGGTTGGCTTTAGATGTGAGCATTTTAGAGGCCTTTTCCAACCGGAATGATTCTGTGAATCTACGGTTCTATGAATAGTTAGTCACCCACATTCAATTATGTATTTTTCATTGCAGTGACTGTGGAAGACATTCAGTGCCAGAAAAAGCAGCAGCCAAAAGATCCCAGCCATTTGGCGTAAAATAACTGTTCAGTGGCTCCTGCTGTTGGGTGGACACATCAAACGTGGTACTTTCTAAAGGTGCTTCTGAACAGCACATTCATTTTTCTGCTGCAATCCTTCTTTGCATCGCCACAGCTCAGCTAGAAGCGTGTTGATCTTTAGCTAGAGTTTATTTAAGGAAAAGTGGGAGGAAAGAAATTAATTATTGGGTCACTGCAGAGCTGTTCTTTGGTTTTGGCTTTGCGCTGGCGTTTCTCTCGCAAATGAATTTTTGAATTATTTTATTAATGGAAATGTGGGCAGATGGACTTGAAAACATAACTCCTTACTGGCTTAAATGAGAATATGAAGTAATTAAATATTTTATACCTTCCTTAAAGCTTTATTCTGCTCTCTTTCAGCCATCATAAAGCAGTTCTTTATTTCAGTAGCCAACCTGCCTTTTTCTTCCACTTTGACACTGCCCAGTGCTGCTCTCTCACATCCTCACACATTCTTATACACATCCTACAGCTTAAATACTGTCTCAGAAATGTGTGCTCTGGTTTGCCCCGTCCACGCTCAGCTGCAATTGCCCTCATGCAATTTTGTGTCTTTCCCTAGAAGATGTGGATTGGTACACATAAACCTGATACTCTACCCCACCTCTGGCCAATGCAGAACACCAGCAAATTTTGAAATGACAAAGTGTGATAAAACAAAAATGTTGCCCAGCTTTCACTGATCTGTTAGAATCACACCTGGGGGCGTGGAGAAGGAAACTGCAAGCCACAAAACAAGCCACCACAGAGAGATGGCTGAGCAACATCCATGTTGAAGTATGGCTGTATGCAAAAAGTAGTAGATGATGTAATGGCAGATGGCACTGGGGAACACACAGTGGGGCTGATGCTCCCAACAGCACTATTTGAATGCGTGCCTGTAGCAATTGGACAGATCAGTACAGAGGTGTGATGACAGAAGGACAGGCACAATAGAAAGGTGCTATAAAGGAAGGGAAGAAGTTTGCTCACCTGTATCCAAAGATTCTGGGTTTACGGGGACATCATCAAGGAAAAATGTCCAGAAAAAGATCCTTCCCCAGTGCCAGTCAGCCCTTAAATGAGGTATAAGAGAGGTGCAGCCAAGCTCCACCCCTTCCAGTTGCACAGCTGAATTGCCTTCACCTGTGCTCCCAGGGCTGACTAGGTCCATTCCCCAGGTGCTCAATCAGTGGTTCAGGCTGTATCTCAACAGTTCTCATACAGTGCCTCAGTTCCATGCCCTGCACTGCACAGAGCAGGGCTCTGCTTCTGGCCTCCTGGCTTGGCAGGTATTCTGCCACTGGAGTAAGGGAGCCAACACAGCTCTATGGACTGCATGGGGAAACAACCTGGTTCTCTACTGCCATTCTAACTGCATGTTGCCTTCTCTCCCCTTGGCTGGGACAAAAGGTTCAGGTTCTTGCATTCCTTTCCTAAATTCTTCACAGCTGCTCTATGGTTTTTGATTCAAAGGCTGGATCATTTCACTCCAGGAAACAAAGACTGCTGTAGTCTTCATGCAGCACCCAGCGACCATAAGAGAATCATGGAATCATAGATCGGTCTGGGTTGAAAAGGACCACAATGCTCATCCAGTTTCAACCCCCCTGCTATGTGCAGGGTCACCAACCACCAGACCAGGCTGCCCAGAGCCACATCCAGCCTGGAGGAGGAGCATCCAGCACATAGGCAGTCTTCAGTGCCAGCCATGCTGTTGCTGAGGCATTGTCAGGCTATGCAAGTGATCACAGCTCCCGAGAGGATCCAACAAAAGCAGACTTGTGAACTCACAAAGATTTCCCATTGCTTTGTATTGAGATGCTAATTAGCTCCTTCTGAACAACTGCTTCTTAAGGCTTGCCATTTCTTGGAAGGTGAAGGTAGGCATTACTCCAGCAGCCTCACCAGCCAGGATTGCATTATCTGATACATGGTTAATAAGAAAGCGTGGCAGTAGAAAGTAAACAATTACATAATGTATGATGACAGGATGTCAAATGGGAAAAAATAACAGCATCCATGCACCACACAGCACAATTGAAAGCCAGTATTCTATTAATTTGTATCTTGTAGCTGACTGTGCTCTCCAATCATAGAATCCTAGAATCATTCAGGTCAGAAAAGACCTTTAAGATCCCCCAAACCAAACTCCAGCCCATCCCCGCCATGTTCACTGCCCACATCCCTCAGTGCCACATCTCCAAAGCCCTTGAACACCATCAGGGAAAGTCACCCCACCACTCTGTGGGCAGCTGTGCCAGTGCCTGACTGCTCTCTGGGAGAAGAAATGTTTCCCAGTATCCAACCTGAACCTCGCTTGGTGCAACATTGAGGCCATTACCTTTTGTCCTAAAATGATGAAACTTTTTCCAGTGGCTGGAAAAGTTCTTCCTGGCTTCTCTAGCACGTGAACAGACAGTGCAGCTGTTCTTTTCAGAAACACATAAAGACTGGAAGGTACTGTCTTACCACCCAGCACAGTGGAAAAGGCAACTGCATCCCATGCGTGGCCATGTCAAATCTTCCTGCAAAATGTGTGACCTGCGTAGAAAGTCAGCGCTGGGCTGATGGGACACAGAGCAGAGCACTCCATCCCCATGTCTCATCAGGGGGATAGCGATGTCAGCATGGCTTTTTTTCCAGAGTTGCCATAAATAGGTATTTTGGGCAGGTGAGTGAAAAGCTGATGGCTGTGGTAGAAAATAGGGCTGACTTCGTTCTTTAACTTTACTGGTCTAAGATTTAAAGTTCTTAAACTCAAAGCACACACATGAATACACAGTTCCTTTTGTTTTTATCTCTGGCACTCAAAGAAAGCCCATTTAATTCAGTCAGAATGATACACATCCCTGGGAAATGATGATCTATTAAGCAAGAGTGTCTGAGAGCAAACCAAAAGATGCATCAGAGAGGGTTCTACTCTCTGAGAATAAGTATTGTAAAACAAAAAAAAAAAATTAAAAAGAGCCATTCTTCCTATAGATGATACTGAAGTTGATGCAGTTTGCCAGAATATTTCTCAAACAGTGCAAAATGTGATTACTTTTGCGGATGAAACTATTCCAAGTCAAACACAGCCGAGGTGAAATGTATTGCAGAGAAATTATGAAGTTTCTTGGTTTTGTTTGCTTACGTAAAGAATCAAACCATCAGTTGACAGAGCTGGTGCTGGCTTAAGTGGAACCGTGCTGCTTTCGGCCTGCAGAAGTTGCTTTGTTACATGGTGTATGTATACAAATTCACTGTAGACAGATGGACAGCCTTGAGAGGTGGTGTGATAGATGTGGTCCATGGTGCCTCTGAAAGCCACTTGGTTCACAAAGGTATGTCATGGAAGACCTGTTTGCAATGTATTACACTGTTGGCTATAAAGACTTTCCTACAGAGATCCAGGCCTCTCACATTGATGCCTTAGAGCTATTGCTTTCTTTTCTGTAGCCTCAGCTCTACACTCTGCTCTTTTCTACTTGGCATGCAAAGCAACTGTCCTTGGCTTTGATCGCTCTTCCTGCCTGTCTTTCCCACTGAGTTCAACCCCATTATTTTTGTCCCCTCTGCTATGCCCTTTCCTGTCATCTCTGCCCCCTCTTCTTGCTCTCTCAGGCCTTTCATCATGATCTCGGCAGGTAATGCCTCTCCTATTGACTTCAATGGGCAGTAGATGTGCCCTACCTCCTGCAAAGGTTCTGGCTCACATTAGGCACACAATTACAGCTTTTGGGGACAGTGTCACTTATTCAAAGGACAAACTGGTGTTTCAGATGGCCCATTTTTATAAATAAATATTAAATCCAGAAAATAAAATTGATTCAAACCGTCTTGTTGCACTACGTATGGGAAAAATCTGATATGCTGAGCTATCTCTTAATGCTGCACAATTGCAATCCTATTCCATTAGAAGTCATTGATTAAATGTCTGATTAAGAGCTGCCCAAATATATATGGTGTTTATATATAGTGGAGGGCTGGGATTTTGATGAACTCATTAATACACCTCTTATTTATGAGAAGTTACAATGGCTTTGCTGATGAAAGCAAAGTCTATTCTTTTGCTTTACTCTGTACTTTCCTGCAGGGAAAAAAAGATCAAAATTATCCTATCTTTTCTATATTTTTTCATATTTGAAGTGTTCTGGATGGATACCTCATTTGCTTTCAGCATCGCATATTCTCTTCCGACATCAGAGGATACAGTTTCTGAGCTTTGCAGAAGTTTTAGCTGCTCAACTACCATTAAAGTCAATTGGATCATGTGGCTAAAGTAAGGTATAACAATTGGAGAATGCACTCTGGGGTTAAACTGCTGTACTTGAGCTATTAGATTGAAAGAATTATCCATCTTCCAAAACACAACCTGCATTGCCACAGCATGGTGCCCCCTATTCATCACCTCCAGACACTGACAGCTGCTTTCAGCCCTGGTGTAAATGAAGTTGCCACATCATTTGAATCACGCAGCTTAAGCCAGAGCTGGATCTGTCCCACACAGAGCTGCTGAGTTTTCAATGCAAAAGAGGCCCAGGGTAATTGGCACTGGTCTGTGAGCATCGCAGGAAAGAGAAAGAAAAGGAGTTATTGAAATAAAGCAAAGTGACTCTCCTTTGAAAACTGGAATGAAATGAAAACAGAAGGAAGAACAGAGTTTGTGGTCCTTCCCACACCTGGCTCTTCAGAGCATCCTCTTCCTGCTGGCATCAAGGGCTGCAGGGCTGAAGCAGGTGATGCAATGGTCATCTCTGCCAACTTTTAAAAACTTGGGAAGAACTGTTCACTTTCAGAGCAAGAATTTGCTGTTAAAAATGGTAATTATGGTAGCAGGACAGTCTTCTTTTCTTGGATTTTTGTGATTGAACAAATTATCTTTCTGCCCAAGACAATAAAGTATGTTTATAGACTGCTCCTAATTGCACAGCAACAGGAGAATAGGAAGAAGCCACAGGCCTCAAACAGATTGCATCTCGTTCTTCCAAAACGAGAGGCAGAACTAATCAGTCTGCTGAAGATCTCAGTAACCAATTAACTAACTCCTAGCAGTCAGTAAAATAACCCTAGTGAGAGAGGGAAGGTAATGAAGCTACCATGTCAGCTTTACAATGAGATCCCTTGATATCTAAAAATATAAAACATTTTTATACTCATTTTCTGTACATTTTCCAGCCCATTTCCTACCATAAAATGAAATAATGTGCCAATAAATGCAGTATTTAGAATTTTGTGCCTCACTGTGCTAACGTTCAGGCTGGATATGCCATGGGTAAGCCAAAGAGCACTGCCATACCTGGAAGAAACCAAAAGATTTTCCTACGCATAGTGATAGATGCTTAAGTGTATGAGCATTGTCCTTGTCTTGATCTAGAGTCATAGAGTCAAAAGGCTTGGAGAAGACCACTAAGATCCTCTAGTTCAACCATCCAGACCTGAGCTCTTCCACTCTATTGTTTTCACATGTGATGTTTTATCTTTGGTCTTGAGGCAAAGTCACCCCTTGGTAATTTCTGTAATACTGATCCTCCTGAAGACAGCGATACAGGTTTGTATAAAATGGGTGACAGAATGAAGCCAAGATACCAGATTTCACGATTCACAGCCCACTGCTCTTCTTATGGTGTCTAATTGCTGCCAGGAAACCCCTGGGTAGATCAAGATGCAATATCCCACCAGATCCTATACACATGAGTGGATCCATGGGACCCGTATCTGGTTTTTGCTGATTCACTTGAATTCGATCACATAAAAAAAGTGACTGCTTTTCAGCATAAAAATTCATCATGATCTTCCTACAACATCATCCAGTCCAACCATCCATCCATCACCAACAGTTCTCACTAAACCATATCCCTCAACACAACGTCCAAACGTTCCTTGAACACCTCCAGGGTCGGTGACTCCACCACCTCCCTGGGCAGCCCGTTGCAGTGCCTGACCACTCTTTCAAAGAAGTAGTAAATGGGTAGCAGGAGCTTTGGAAAGCCTCAAAACCTTCTCCTTTGGGTAACCACGAGCCTGGCACAGCACTGAGAAGAATGATGGTTCCCTGTTCCAAACACCAGATTAATTGCTTTGGTCATGTGGCCTAACCTTGTCCGCCATGAGTTCTACATCTGTCTTTTCTTACTATTAAGCAAGAAAATTGTGAAAAAACTTCTTGTTTCCTGTGTAATTATCTTTCCCAAACCAATAGCAATCAAAATTATTTGGGATTTCTCAACTGCAAGCTACAGATGATCATGGTCTAAGATGTAGTTCCGCATCATTACAACAACAGATCAATAGGTGATTAAAGTGCTAGTTTAATTTCAAAGTTATTGTCTCCATTTCCTTCGTGTCAGAAAGCTTCTCGCATGTGAAGGTAAACCTTAGCTGGAGGGTGTGCACAAACTGGTGTGTGGAATGACATGCTGATAATAAAGAGGATAATTAGAAGTGCATTTAATGAATCTCAAGAGCCATAGCTCAAACGTCTTCGATCACAGGTTTTATAATCCATGGCCTCATGATGAAGACTTTTTACCACATTTGCTATTTTGTTGATGGTTAAATCCAATTATACTCTAAAAGCATGCGGGAAAAATGTCAAAACTCCTTACCTGACTCCATTGGAATGAGCTCTGCTTTTGGACAGCTTTTTTTTCTTGTCCTTCTGTTCTGCTCTATTAAAAATTCACAACTCAGAGCACGTTGAGATCAACCCTCTTAAGGGCTTGGAGGCTTCATTTTATAATTTCTTACAAATGCAAACAATGAATATGCCACAGAAAGGAATTATGCTAAAATTGTTAATTTAAGTCTGTATCATTCTCTCAACAGCAAGTTGAATCAAATGATAGATGGTGTATAACACAAGCTACAAAATTTGGCATAGGAAAAGAGTATCTTATTTATAAAAAAACATAACCAAGTCCAGGTTTAATTTTATCTGCAGCTATTATTTTAAATGATAGGAAGGATTAGTGTGACCGCTTACATTCAGTCTAGAACCAACAGATTTCTATTAGTTTAGTGCATTTTTCCATTACATTAATGGGATGAGAGACAAATATTTGAGCTCTACTCCATATGAGACACTGCGTGGCATAGAGCTGTTCTGCTGGCTAAGCAGAGGTATGTGTACTTCTGAGCCTTTACTGCCCCAAATTTCTAACCACAATCATTTAATCTTGTACCTGCCTCAAAGTCTGGTTGGAGAAACGTATGTTACGCATTGTTCTGTCAGTACAGAAACACCACAACACCCAAGGATGGAGTCACTGCTACTGTAGGATCTGTAGCACCACTTAGCAGGATATACAGGGAATTTCATCATTAAATTCAGTTCCACTAGAGTTTTTGGCCCAAGCTTTCAGTGCATGAATGAACACTGACATAAACTCCAACCTCTATTGGAGACTGATAACTTTGAAACATCCAATAATAAATTCAGTGTATGGCTATTATCTTACAGCCTTAGGGAATCAGAGGGATGTATTTATCGACACTCTTTCACTGCAACAATATTTGAGCAGTTGAGCAATTATGAGCAATATTGTGTGGTCACTTGTAATAACATAGGGCTGGGCTCACTGACTCCCGAGGTCCTTTAGTCCTCCTTTCCTAGGAGGATTAAAGCAGTGCTTTTTTGTTGTTGTTTTTTGGCCATCTGTTTGACATTACACTCTTCAGGTGTGTAGCAGCGTTGCCCAAACCAATGGTCTGCACCCAGGAAGATGCTGCTGTCCTGGTAGGAGAGCCATGGAGATGTGACACTGAGGGACATGGCTTAGTGTTGAGTTTAATGCTGATATGTTGGGATTGGGGTTGGTGATTTTAGAGGCCTTTTCCAACCTTAATGCTTCTATGATTCTAATTTCACTCCCTGGCAGAATATTCTGCATGTTGCCCATCATGGGAAGGCGATGTCCAGCTTAATGTACAGCTGCTCCTTATCAAGTCTTCTGTGCTCCCAGGTGATGGTTTATGAGAAGACTGTGTAAGAGCAGATCATGATGAACTTTTACTATAAAAGTGAAAACTATTCTTGCAGCAGAGAAAACAGCTTTATAGGGCATACTACACATAGCCTCTGGGGACTGCCAACAGCCACTCCTGTGTGCCCAGCAGGGCTGCAGAAATGCAAGCCTGCACCTTCCTGCAGCATCTACTACAGCTGGCTTTAATGTTTGAAGCACAAAGATCCTACAGAGTATAAAAATGTGCAGCTGGGAGGTCTGAAAATGTGGGATGAGAGGATCTGTCGCTGAAGCTTTCATAGCAGAGAGATGTTTGCTCTCTGTACTGGAGACATGCATATGCTTTTCTGTTTTGCAATGGAGATTAAACTATTCACTCTTTTTAAAAGGAAAAAAAAATAAAAATTGATAAATTGCCCCATGATTTATAACTGAATCAAATCACTGGTGTATAATTTTCATCGCGCATAAGTACTGTCAGGAATTGAAAACTGGCTGTACCACTGCCATTGAAGTCTTATATAACGAATCAAACAAAGAATCAGGAAATGGTGTAATATACTTTATTTATTATCCACTCAGATGAATAGATTCCTTGGTGCAACTACAGGAACTTTGTGTGGGACTCCGTCACTGTGCAGCCTTATTCCTCTGGACATTGCTAGCTCTGTGATGCACAATTGGGCTGCAGTACAAGACAAGCAGCATGCCTCACCCCCACCTTCTGTCTCTATGTCATTTCAGGACAGATGCTGAGGCTCTACTTCAAAATTTGCCCTTACCTAAAGAGAAAGTCAGCCCGTGCTGTAGCTTTCCAGTAGCCAGAAGAAATATCCCTTACAGGGAAGCAGACCATTCCTAACCAACTTGGAAGGCTTAGCAGCAGGTGTCAGTTACTCATTGTGACAGCATCCATGTGCAAAGTACTGAAAAACAGAGTTGGAATGCATTGGAGGGTATGATAACATTTGCTTAGGAGAAGGAAGTGCACAGGTTGCCTGGAGGGAATGTGGTCTTTTGTTGCCAGAATCCCCACTGAAAGGAGACCACTGTGGTTTGTGAGGATGTTTCTCCCTCTGGGCAGCTGTCAAAGCCCATTTGTCTTTGCTGCTGGCATCTCAGGAATACACAACACAGGAATACACATCTTCATAAACAGCCTTCAAAGTCTTCAGTATTTTGCAAAGCTAGAAAACATTTTGAAGGGGTTAAATTCTCTATCTTTGACTTCAGAGAGGCATTCATTATAATAAAACTCGCAAATTATGTGAGGTTCAGGTTGGATATCAGGACAAGGCTGTGCCCCAGAGGGCGGTGGGCATGGCACAGCTCCCAAGGCAGAGGGCACAGCCCTGAGTGCTGGAGCTCAGGGAGTGCTGGGACATCACTCTGACATTGGGTTTGGGTTTGAGTAATGCTGTGTGGGGCCAGGGATTGGACTTTGTGGTCCTTGTGGGTCCCTTCCAATTGGGGATATTCTATGATTCTGTGAAATCATCAATCAAATCGTGTTCTATGTCTATCTAAATGTCAAAGATTTCATTTTGCTGGTGTGAGTATACTTCTACACGAGTTCACTGCTGAGTTAATTTGAACATTCACCAAACGTTGACACATATATTAAATTGAAAATGATTTATAAAACCAGGCAGCTTGTAGTTCATGTCCCAGAGCTCTGACTGAAGAAAGCTAAGTAGTTTTCCCCAGATTGTCTGACCTCCCTTAGTAACAAGGAGCAGAGCCATGGACATCCAGAGGAGCCATCCCACTCTTCAGGTGAGAGCATCTCCTCAACAGTGATCTTGGAGCAGAACAAATTGCTGTAGGGCAATACACAGAATCATAGAATTGCAGAACCACAGAATCACAGTGGCTGGAAAAGACCTTTGAGATCATTTAGTCCAACTGTAAAAACTCCTGTCTCTGCACTCCCTACAGAGCATAGATACAACACAGCTCACATACACATAACTGTCCCTACATTTCCAGAATGTTTTTTAAAGCTACAAAATAGAGCCCTTTCGATTAAGGCTGGGAAAAAAAGAAAAAAAAAAAAAGATTCTGTTTCAGGCTCCTTGAGGCAGCCATCATTTTTTCATCCTCATAAAATCACACAGCATTTCTCTCTCAGGACGGACTGCTCTCCGCAGGCTGAGCCGTTGTCCTGTGCTTTGTTTTTCCTTGTCTCTCAGTGTGTCAGCCAGGCTCGATTTGCTCCACACATTTCAAACCTTTCTCAGAGGACAGAATTATTAATTTCCTGTAGGCTTTCTCTCTAGTGCGTCTCGCTACAGTGGCTGAGCAGTTCACAAATTCAATCTGGCCTATTTTCTTGCCACCACAGTGAGATAACAGATCATTGCTAACTCTTGTTTTCTGGCAGGGACATGAAGCAGAAGGAGATTTCATTTACAGTTACACACTCATTTTGGATACCCAGTTATGAACCCAACACTTCAGGGTGAGTAGCTGGATTGAGCACTTCCTATTGAAAGTGCAGTTTCCTCCAACTTCATCTGTGAGCACTCAGCATATTTGCAAATCAGTCACCAGGGTCCCACCCAGGTACCTGGAAAGTGAGGAATGAACAGTGACCACCTGGAAGCGGTGTGGGAGCAGAGCTCGTCTGATGAAAGAGCATCACAGCACCTAATTTTGGGTACCTGTTGTGTGAAGAGAAAGCTGAACCAGAAAACCCAGCACTTACATCTTCTCCTAAGGGCCTGGATTGAAATAGGGTCTCAGCAGCCCATAGTCACAACACAGCCAAGAGAGTCATAGAATCCTAGAATCATTCAGTTTGGAAAAGACCTCCAGGATCCCAAAGCCAGCCCCATCTGCCTGCATCATGCCCACTGCCCATGTCCCTCACTGCCACATCTCCATGGTTCTGGAACACCTCTGGGAAGGGGATTCTCTCACTTCCTTGGATGGAGAAACATGGGACCGAGGCTGACCTGCTGAATCCCATCTTCCTTTGGGCTTACTTGTGTTTAGTACTTTGCATTTACCCACACCCCTAATTTACTCTTTTCTGCACATTCTGGGTATGGGAGGCAAAGGGCTGTTGGTGACAGAATCATAGAATCCTGAATAGCTAGGTTGCAAAGGCCAACAGTGCTCACCCAGTTCCAACCCCCTGCTATGTGCAGGTCACCAACCAGCAGACCAGGCTGCCCAGAGCCACATCCAGCCTGGCCTTGAATGCCTGCAGGGATGGGGCATCCACAGCCTCCTTGGGCAACCTGTTCCAGTGCCTCACCACCCTCTGGCTGAAAAACTTCCTCCTCATATCCAACCTAAACCTCGTGCATTGGAAGAGTCTTCCAAGACAACACCAGAGATGAGTCTGTGTCTCATGGCATCCTGATGGCATTTAGACACAGGCTCCCTGACTCCACATGGCTGTATCAACAGCAAGACCTATTACATACAGATTCTTTAACTGGCTTCATCCTTTCAACAGCCTCGTAGAATTATTAAGATTACAGAAAATGCCATATATTGGCAGAATATCCATTCAGCATCCTTTGTTAGGAATCAAGGATTACATTTTCTAACAAAAGCCAAATCTTGTGCTGTTCTTTTATTTACAGCTGATCTTTCTGGCTTTGAAACAAGATAAAGCACAAATGTCAGGGACAGCTTATCCAGAAGCATTACCTTGCTTCTGTTTAATCCATAAACTACATAATAAAGCACGTGTTGTTGAAGCAACAGTAATTGATTGGTGACTTCATGATAATGCTTACTGTATGACTTGTTCTATTGATTAATGTTGCAGTAACATTATGATATCACCAGAATCACAATGTTTGTAAAGATAATACTGAAAAGATCACAGTCCAGTGCTGTTAATGTCTTATAAATAGATACGATGCTAGAAAATCTCCATTACCTAATTTGCAAAAGTTCCAGACAAATGTAAAATAAAAGACAAAACTGGGGGCAGTTCAGAATAAACACTTTAAAATAAGTGCCAGACAACCAGTGCTGCCATTTCCATGCCCTCAGGTAGCAAGGTGTGTTGATGTTAACCAGGCTAACAGCTACCCAGGAATATTCTAGCAATGATCATTGAGTTATTCCTTTCACAGAGAAATGCCCCCACTCTTGGGTGTCAATGACATTGAGGCTGTGCATCAGTCAGCTATTTTTCTTCAGGTTTTTCTACAAATACAGTTATATTCAGTCAAAGCCTAAGTATTAAGAAGGAGAGGGAAAAACAAGAGTTGTGGGGAGGGAAAAACAAGAGTTGTGGGAAGGGAACTTTCCATTTATCTTAGGTCCTGTTGTGTTTTGAATTCTGTCATTCCCACACGCCTTGGAGAGAGAGACATGAAGAAACCTGGGCAGGAGTTGGCAAGGGGATTGCCTCCTTGCGAAAGCAGCACTCTGGGTAGTCCCTGGGTCAAAGAACAAGCTGAAGTAAAAAGTCTTTGGTCTTCTGTTGGGCATTCTTCTAGAAACTTTTCCATTAGCAACCTGGTTTTAGAAGTCTTTAAGAAAATATGAAACCAAGAAAAGTTTTTTGTCACTCTGTCACCAGAGTGCTTTGTCAGCCTTATGCAAGCACAGGTAATACACGATACTCTGCATTATGTTCCAATAAAAAGGAAAATGACTTCATGGATCTTTTTTTCAGGGTAGGTGGAGGGATGTACAAAGGTGGGCTGCAGAAACACTCATCTGCTCAAAACAGGTTTAAGCAATGAGACCCTACAGGGAACAGTCAAGGTGGACAGAAATTACTTTCTGACAAGCAGACTGTGAAAAAGATGCAGAAGAGAAATGGTGAGAAGATGCTCAAGATAAACGGGGAAAAAAAAATACCATATGACAGTGCTGGCTAGTCAATGTATCATGGAGAATATGTAGGGAATAATTACGCACTGGTATGGATATGAACTACAGGGCAATTTATTCTCTAGTTGTTTTTTTCTTGGCACTCAGAAGCTCTAAATCCCTCATTTGACTCCTTGAAATCAGCCAAGGTCTCATGGCACAGTTTCATCATCCAGTGATGCTGCAAGACAGAGATGAGGCCGTTGTACCCTGGTGCAAACTTTGTGGTCAGGTTACTGGGTTAGATTGGAATGGAGAATTAAGAGGTGGTAGCATCTTCTCCCTCTGTCCTATGTTGAATACTGGGCACGGCCATTTGCAGCTGCCTCTTGTTTGTACCCGCTTTGTACCTGCACGTGGACTGATGACATGATTTCCAACTCAGAATTTTTCGGATGCACCCAACCTTCCAGAAGTCTGAACACTTCTACACACATCTCATTTGTGTTAAAAAAAAAAATAATAGCATTCTGTAGTGCTGCGTTTAATATTGTCAACAAGAACAATACCCGTGCAGACAAAGCAATCAACAGCAGAGATAATCCATGCTGTATGGTCCATCTAGGTCTGTTGAATAGGATTTCCAGAACCTCATTCCCTTCAGTAAAAGAAGCCCCCAAGAACCAAAGCTTTGTGCTTTGGTACATCTCTCCCATGTGATGGGTGTGCATGCTTTCTAACAACTGGCTAACAAGTGGTAATCTTATTTGAAGGCAAGGGCATTTTTGCTTTTGCAGTCATATTTTAATTGAATATAGAGTGTTGTGCAAGGGGTAAACAAGAGTATTTATTTTTATCCCCAGACAATGTAAATTTGCCCTTATTGTATTCTGCCATTCCCATAGCCTTCTACTTTCCAGCACAGTAACTGACTGTAATGCATCATTTTTTTCCCCTAATTGCACTGAAATATGATGATGAAGTTGGGAACCATACTTTGGTTCCTGAATGAAGTGCATCTTAAAACTCAAATATTGCTTTCAGTTCAGCTTCTCTCTTATTTAAAGTCAAAAGTGCTTTTGCAAGCATGGACTGTGGTGAGATTTAGCAAGCACTGTTGCATGAAGGTTGATGCTTCATGGCTAAGACAGGTTTTGCAGGATGGATAGAGGTTTTGATTTGGAAAGTGTATTCCTACCTTGTAGTCAGCAGTGGTTGATGAGCTTTAAAGAAAGAAGTGAAGGTATCCTGCTTCAGCCTCCTTTCCTCACTCCTACCTGTGACAAACAACTATCTGAAGGGAAGTTGTGGTAAGGTGGGGGTCAGCCTCTTCTCCCGTGTAACCAGAAATAGAATGAGAAGGAATGGCCTCATGTTGCTCCAGGGGAGATTCAGGTTGGGCATTAGGAAAAAGTTCATCTCTGAAAGAGTGTTCATGTGCCTGAATGGGCTGCATAGGCAGTGGTGGAGTCACTGACCCTGGTGCGTTCAAGAAACATTTAGATGTGGTACTGAGGGACATGGCTTAGTGGGGAAGTATCGGTGATAGGTGGATAGTTGGACTGAATGATCTTGGAGATCTTTTCAACCTTCGTGATTCTGTGATTCTATGAAGAGAGCAACTGGGACATGTTGACTTGATTCACCATAGGGATGGTCAGATCAGATGCTGTCTTCCTCCAAATACCACCACAAATCACTGTTCTTTCAGCAACTGATATGCTTTACTTTAGGCACATAAATTATTCCAGCTCTATTCAGCAAAATCTCATAAGCAGGTGCTCAGATCCCAAAGAAGTTGAGTGTTTGCCTGAATCAAGCATGAATATGCATAATAGTTGAACAATTTGGCTCTCAGTATAGGATTATGCAAATTGCAGATTGCATGCGCAAATGAATTGCCACTCCTTGATTCACAATTAATCACTTCAACCATTTCTCCATCTGCTTTTGTTCCACTTTTATTGTTCCTTTCATTTCTCCAGTATATCATTCTGCAATTTTATGCAGAGAGATAGTCACATTAACTCAATCTTATAAACATGAAAACATCTCTTTTCCACTACAGATTCCAAACTTTTGGAAACATGAGATTCTGTTTCACCTAGGAAAAGCTTTTCCCCTGAAATTAGCAGAGAAATTCCCCTCCTCTTCCCAGGCCTCTGCAACAGAGGTTGTTGCAGTAGCTGAGGTGACCAAGCAAAAGGAGAGGCTCCATACCAAATGCAACATGCAATCAGCACACAGAGTGCCAGAAAAGCTATCTGCATCTCAAAAAAAATCATTGAAACCTCAGCACACAGCTGTCAGACCAAGAGCACCACTGAGGTGTGCGATCTGTACACCAGTCGATCCGTATTTCCAACGCACTGAAACTCCATCTCTCCCTGGCTCTTTTCTATTTCTCTTTTCTGTGTCTCCTGACTTATCTCTGGCTGCCTTCCCCACTGCGATATTTCGAAGCTGCCTCGAGTTCTTGCACTGAAGTTCCCTTGGCCCTTGCAGCTGAGGCTCTCACATCAGCCAGGAAGGATCAGTCTTCACTAGGATGAGTCACTAATAATAATGATGGCAGGAGGGAGAGCAGAGCAGGATCTTGGCTGGGAAACGAGGGTTTGGGGATAATAACTAAGTGCAGTTAAGGCTCAAGTGGTTCAGCAGCTGGCAAGAAGCTGCTACTATGCTGTAACTAGCACAGTAATTTATCAGTAGGTGCCTGGTATTCAGTGCACATCTTTTCATCCATATGGAAGAACTGCGCATTTGTTCAGGAGTTGCTTTCACATTTTAAAGTACGGGTTGCTTTGACTCATTAAAGTATGGGTTGCTTTCAGTTAGCAAAGTGTAGGTTGCTTTCAGTTGTTAAAGTATGGATCCTCCTGGCTGCCGTGGAAGGCAGGAACAATTTCTTTTGCTGTTGATCAAAGAAAGTGCAATGCTGGTAACATCAAAACCTCACAGGTAGCGTTCTGGGGCCTGCACTCACGCTGCTAAGGAGCTGTGTCTGCTGGGACTGACATGAGGTGCTCAGGGGATCGGCACACGCAGACCTCTGGCTCTGCTGACTTTGCACAGGCACAACTGCAGTGCAAGCTGCTATCAGAAATGAGAAGCATCCTAAGATCTCATGCTCAGAAAGGTCCTTTCCTGAGGTGCCGTGGAGCTGATTTCAGCCTTGTGACACCTGGGATGGTGCCTGTCCATGGGAACTGTTGGCATCTGCACTTTGCCTTGTGACACCCAAGGCAGTCCCATTGCAAAGCAGGGCTGGAAAATAACAAGTAAAAATTGTTGTTGATTTTTTTCTATTTTAGTGAAAAGTTAAATGGGTTCTCTGGTTCCAGATGCTAAATAAGTTTTCAGTAAAGCTTTCCATAACACTTTTACCTTGCTTCAAAGGAAAAAAAAAAGAAACCAGTACATCTTTCTGGCTACTGTCCATACTAATGGTGGAAAAAATTGTACTTACTGGTTTATCAGTTATTAGAATTAGCTAGTTAATGGCCTGACGTGCCCTGCTGTGCTCAGATTTGCTTGTCTTGGCACTGAGGACATGGTCAGTGGGTATGGTGGGGATGGGCTACAGTTGGGCTTAGAGATCTTTTCCAGCCTTACTGATTCTATGATTCTATGGCTCATTCCATTATTTTTTCTGGAACATGTGAGGTGACCTTTAGTAGAGAGGGAGGTTTGGGTTTTACTTGGACATCTCTGCTGGTTCTCTATGTGACTCTGAGGAACACAGGCTTCCTATGGCTTAACTAAACTTTCATTATCAAGTGGATAAATATGTTAGATTATTTCAGAGGAGAGAGATAAGCCCAACTCATTAAGAGTGCTGAATGAGGGAAAAGAAGCATTCTTGTTTTTTTTGCTGGAGCAAATGAGTCGGATATGGTTTTACCACCCTCCATGATAAAGAGTATTTCTATGTCAGGCATGCAGTTGTAAAAAGTCTTTGAAATATCTCTTGGTAAGAAGCTGTAGCCCCTCTCTCCTTATGCAGCCAGGAGGCGGTCAACCTGTTCCCATCTCCATGACAACCAGTATTTTAGAAATCACCTCAGTGCCTCTTTCAGATGAAACTTCAGCTTAGAACAGACAGAGGCAATGGCAGGCTATGTGCATATCCAAGCTCAGGAGGTCCATTGACTAAAGAGATGTAAGCAAGCTGTGTTGAAAATGACATTTCTTGTGAGTGCCTTCCAGTAAACTCAGACTGAAATTGTGATGACATACCATTGGATAGACATCCTTGGAGAGAATTAAGATTGCAGGTATAGGACTGAGTTGTATTTTTAATATGTTATAATTTCAAAGTTGAAATCCAAATTTAATAGAATCATAGAATGATAGAATGGCCTGGGTTGAAAAGGACCGCAATGATCATCCAGTTTCAATCCCCCTGCTATGTGCAGGGTTGCCAACCACCAGATCATTTTATCAATCATATCTTGAAAATCTGCTGTATCTTCCCCATCTCTCCATTCTATAGGCAACTCTCAAATTGAAAACTCCAATTTCTTGTAGGTAAATAATACTCTTTAGGTACCTACATGAAAAATATCACTTTTTCAAGATAATGCTACTCATTTTGCACTGAGCCCTACTGAGGTGGTGGCTGACCTCACATATTGCTTGCAGGAGATTATGAAAACCAATGGTAGGTCTAAGTAGTGTCCTAGAAATCAAAGCAGATGTTTAGAACTCCCAAACAGTGATATTGCTGAGAAGGCACAGCATGTTCTCAGGGTGTTAGATGACTGCAGAATCAGAGAAGGCTTGGAGAAGTTCCTCCAGAATTGGCTGAGCAATAGGAGGTTGGTTGTAACTCTCTGGTTAAAACGGATTATATGCCATGAGAAACAAAGAGAATACCAAAATATAAACGAGCTCAAAAGAAGTCACGAATTTGAAAGACAAATAGAACCGTATTTAAAAGGCAGGATACAAAATAGGGGTCTTTAGAATGCATTAAACCTAAAAAGATCCCGCCAATTCAGGGAAGAATCATCAACATGCTTTGTATCTCGTCGCCATCTACTGGATGCGAGCTGCAGCAGGAGAACGATGGAGAGTGGAGTGCAGAGGCTCTGGGGAAAGCAAGGCTGCACACAGCAGGTGACAGTCATAGAATCATAGAATCACCAAGGTTGGAAAAGATCTAAAAGATCATCCAGTCCAACCGTTCACCTATTATCAGTAGCTCCCACTAAACCACGTCCCTCAACACAACATCCAGTCTTTCCTTGAATACCCCCGGGGTCGGCGACTCCACCACCTCCCTGGGCAGTCCATTCCAGTGCCTGACCACCCTTTCTGAAAAGTAATACTTCCTAATGCCCAGCTTGAATCTCCCCTGCCGTAGCTTGAAAGGCCACCAAAGCCAATGCGACAATCAGGTTGTCTGAACACTGTGAGCTGCTGCCACATCCATTGCCATCCCAGGCACAAAACGAATGTCCATGGCTGAATTTCTCTAATGGTGTCATCAATGGGCACCCAAGGTGACACAAGGAGATCTGAGGAAGGATGAATTTTCGTGATAGAATTTGACATCACTGTGCTGGTGGCTCTCAAAGGACCATGGGCTTGGTGAGTGGGACATCACTGCTGTCTCCCCTGCACACACCTCTGGAGTTTCTATTTCTAGCAGTGAAATTGAGAAATGGGAATCAAAAAGTCCATTTAGACCAGAGTTTTCTACTTTTTTTTTTTTCCTAAGAAAATCTAAAAACGCTGTGCTTTCTTTGCCTCGAGACACGAGAAGTGCAGAGGCATGCTCAAAATAGGAGCATCAGCTTCACCTACAGCATAATAATGGAGATTCCACAGGCTCCTCTCCTATCTATTAGGAACTGAGCCCTTATCCTCCAGGAAAGCACGTGAGCTATCAGTCTGGTGTTTGTGAGCATGAATACTCTCATTCATTCAACACTAAATCCTTCTAATCCATTAGAATAGGCAAACTGGCAGAATAGCCCCTTCCTGGAGCAGTGGTTGAACCTACATCTTGGAGAGCAGCCGTGCTCACTTTGTGCTGATGGTCAGGTATTAAATATTTCATACAATCTGAAGCAATGTCAACAAAAGTGACTGCTGATCTTGAAAAGCCCCTCTAGCTAAGTAATTAGTTGCCTAATTAGAGTTAAGCTCATTTTCAAATCTAGTCTCTACTTACGAGGCAGAGATATGAACCAACATCTTTCAGGCTCTGGAATATCCTAAGAATGTTCTTTTCTCCCCTCTTCCATAAATATATTTCCAAATAAATTACTGTGTGGAATTTAGCCATATTTAAGAGCAGTGAAAAAGAAAATACTAATAATAGAAAAGAAAGAAAAAAGCAAGAGAGAGAAGAGGTATCTCATGCAATTTTAGCTATTTACAAGACAGATATAAGTTTAAATCATCATTTACTCTTTCTTTATATAGAATGGAAAGAAGCAAACACCTCCCAAAGGTGATAACATTCATGGCCCATTGGGGCATGTATAGATGCCTAATAAGTGATCCGTCCAAGTGGATGCTGATCTCCCTGTTAACTTCAGAAGGAGCTGCTGGTTAAACCAGGCCAGGACTTCTGGCATCCTGTTTGAAGAATTCCACAGGGATTTTATTTAATTATTTATTTATTGCCAGTAATTTTAGTATTCATTGAAGATATTTCATGGAGTGTAATTGGATCCTGATGAAAGGTTGATTATACATGCATGGGTTTCTAGATGAATGAATAAGTTGTTGATTGGTTAAGAATAACAGCATCCTGATGTGAGAAAAGATGACTGGAAGGGGACCTGAAATCAACCTTGTCTTTGAATTAGTAAAATAATTAGTAAAATACTGCTCGGATTCAATAAATCATATTACTTAAATGGCATTTTATCTTGATACCACCACTAAAATGCAGCAAATCAGCATGCCTAGCCTTTAGACAAAGTTCCAGCTTTAAGATGCTGTGTGCACTTGCACGACTCTGAATTCATCCTGACAAAGCGTTATCTAAATACACACCCATGTCTCAACAATTCACTTCACATCTCCCTTTTTCTCCCTAGGAATACATCTTTCCACCACTGATAGGTAAATGGCTGTCGTTATAGTAATTGTCTGTACGGTGCATCATCCATCTGCCACTTCTCTCCCAATGACTTGGGTCAAACATTCAGTTTATTTGTGAATAGGAGAAGGAATACACAGGCTCTTCATATTCAGGTCCACTCAGGGTTGACTCTTGTGTGGTCAAACCAGCTGATGGGGTAGGAGGAGGCCGTGCTGCTATGATAACCTGGCCTCCCTCTGTCTCCTGTGCATCACTTCAATCTGAGAACGATGCATGGAAATGCAGGCTATTCCAAGTGACAGAACTAGGGAAAATAATCTGAAAAAAATGACAGGTTCAGTCGACCTAAACATATAATTAAGTCCCCAAGGGATCTTCTGATTTTGATTGATTAAAGGCACCGTCACTTTTAAGGGTCTCCATCTCAGAGTAACTATGGCAACATTTGGGGAAAAAAAAAAAAAAAAAAGAAAAAGAAAAAGGTTCCTGGTGAAAAGGTGGGTTCTGTAGCATCATTTTCATCCTAATACACAGATTGTCTCCATTTCAGGAATCTGTCTTTTTTGAGGGATGGTTCAGTTTACCCAGTTACAAGGGCATAAACCCTGCATGGATTAAAAGAAGAGCTGGATGCCAGGTGGGAGCAACTCAAATTCTTTCACTGTCAGCACCAGCTCTGGGTGAAATGGCAGCAGTCTGTCCCTCTGTGCCCATGGGTGCTGCTCTGCTCTGCCTAAAAGGGATGACAAAAAAAACACAACTGCTGTGACTGTTGCCAGATACTTAGGTTTTGAGGCACAAACAAGGTACTGTGCATCTGCTGCTTGGCAGAATCCATGCAAAATTAACAGGAATGGTTGTGCAATAGTTTATCCCAAAATGAAGGCACTTGTGACAGATGGAAAGTGAGGGACTACACATACCATAGAAAGCCTTGAGTTAAAGTCACCACTGTAAATTTCTCGTTGATATTCCACCTGCAATGCTGACCTGCTCATTTGCCATCTCTTTACCTAGTTAAACATGTGCCAGCCTTTCCCTGCAAGGTCAGGGCCCTTGTCCATGTCCCTGCAATAACTGTGCTAAATGATGGGTGAGCAGATGGGAAAGGTACACACTAACATCTTCCTACTCTTGAAGATATTGCTTGAAAGATTCACTGAAACACTAACCCTGAAATTATAGCCATCCCCTGCTTTCAGAATAACCACTAAGGGAAAAGGCATACAACCCAATAGATGAGGTATTTCCATTATTTTACATCTGATGTTGTCTTTCTTCTGACCCCAGGACAGCCTAAGTATCAAGCACGTTTTTTGACCTGAAAGCAAAAAAGTTGACTAAAAAAAAAACAAAAAAACAATATTGGTAAAAGGCAAAAAGTCAAACCAGCATGTATCCATACAAAATTAAGGTTGTTGAGATGAGAATCTGCTTTGCCTTCGGTTTTAATTTCATCAGAAGAAGGTCCCATAGTGATTGTCCCATAATACTCTAAATGATACTTCATAATAGGGCACAGAGAGTGAAGGCAAGTAGAGCATCTACACTTACCCCAGGAAAGGTTATTGCTCTCACTGTTCTGCCTTTATGACTATTTTGATATTTGCAATTAGAAACTCGGCACTGAATATGTCCTATGTGCCAGCTAGTAAATGTCAAGGTCTGATCTGGGAATTGAATATGTGCTTAAGTACTTAATTTTTTAATTTTTTTTTTCTTCACTTGAGGCCTAAAATTTTTAGTTTTGTAAATAGCTCTCATCTAACTAAGCACTTCAGCTTTTGCCTTCATTTAAGCACAGAGAAAGTCTTCCTGGAGTCCTTCTGAATTAAGCACAGATTGATTCAAACACAGAGCACTTAATGGATGGCACATCACCCCAGATGTGAACATAGCAGCACAACAGCCTTTGTTTCTGCTTTCAGCCCCTTTGTAGGGCTGACTCCATTAGTGCTTTCACACTGATGAGCTGGTTGGTCTACCCAACGAGTCTGCCTCCCCAAAGTCAAGGCTGCTGCCAATGGATCTCATCAAACTAGAACAATTGCACTCAACCTGCATTTAGCTTTGAAAATTATGCTTCTAGTTTAGACACAAAGAAGGATTTAAATGCCTGTGAACTTCTATTTTCCTCTCCTCATCAAAAGCTTTATTAAACAACAACAACAAAAAACACTTTTCACTTTACTCTTCCCACAAGCCTTGACTTGTTACTAAACATTAGCAAGATGAATTCTAGTGGAGGTCAAAATGAACTGTTTAATTTTGTGAAATGTGGAATATGAAAGGAGATTTTAAAAGACCTTCATGAAATTCAGGTGAGCTCTTCAATACAATATGGAAAAATATAATAAGGTTGTATACAATGGGGGGAAAAGTGATGGAAATCCATTAAAGCATCACCTGACAGAGAGATCAGAATACAGTAAGAGAGATCAGAAAGTGGACGGAGGTGTAATTTACTACATAATAATCCCAATTGCTCAGGCAGAGAAGTCTGCCTCCAATCTGCCAAGGATTGTAATAACATCATTGGAAGCTGCTGGTCTCTTTTTATCCACCCAGGAGTTTATATTTTCACTGGCTGTGTAAAAACCACAGCTTTCCCAAAGAGAGGAGGCTCTTTATGAAATCCTTCTTAGGTGTTTTCTTGGTTACCTCCATCAATCTGATAATCAGATTTCACCTCCTATCCTTCCCCCTCCAAATTTTTAGCTCTGACATTAAAATGGATTTCATGTGGTCTGAGGTAAAGTTTTTCCAATCCCTGCATGGGGTGGAACTTCCTTTCTTGTCAGAAATCTTTTACAAGCCCTTACTGAGGTGGTCACATCAGAGCATCTATTTTGATTTGTGTACTTCCTATACGTAGGCATGGGAGTTTATTTAGAGACTCCTTTGCTCGTTTCCCTTCTCTCCTCCTCTCTGAATGCCCTCCCATATTATAGCTGTAGGAAACAGATGAAGCATTGCACGCACTCCTTCTCCTTTCTCATGTTAACCCAGAAGATCCCAGATCTTTTCCCATGGCTTGCTGTTTGACCATAGGGACAATGAGAACAGGAATAGGATAGGATGGCATGACTTGACACAACACAACGTGGCATGGCACAGATACTTGGGATGTGTGGGATGCTTTTGGAGGCTACCAACAGCAGAAGCACTGCATGTGCAGAGGAAGAAGAATAAGGGAGCACTGCCAACCCCCTATCTCTATCACAAGGAGAGGAAGGAGCTTGCAGGTATTTTCTCACTTGTTTGGACCTTCTCTTCCTCCACTGGGAATGGTGTGAGACACGCTGGCAGGATGTTCCATCCAAAAATCAAACAATTGTAGTGTTTGGAAGGAACCTCTCCAGCCCAACCCTATGTACATATGTGTCTTTTGAAGAATGAGCTGTTCTTTGGCTCATTATGTTTCTTCCCCCACACTCTGTCTTTCTCACTCTGCTAAACTGGAGTGTTTTAGAGTCCAACTCAATGCTCTGCACCATGCTGCAGCAAGAAGGTTATTAAATATTGAATAGTGATTCAGGTGTTTCTCCCTACTTGATGTCTCCTCTGGACAGGGAGATCCCCATTATAAAAAGGGGCACCAGGCTGCCTAGGAGGATGACATCAGATATTAGCTATTTATTAGCTCTCTGAAGAAACAAATTTTAAATAATGTAGAAACCCACCTTGCAGGTCTGATAACAGGCTCTCAAATAGGTACCAAATATATTTTGGACTCCCTCCAGTCCAGTAGTCCAGTGATGTAGTGGATTTGTCTACCCTCTCTGTCATTTCCATGTAATGCATGGCTGATCTAAAAGGCAGACAATTCACCCAAAATTTCAATAGGAACAGAGAATTAATGTTGGGTGTAAGTACCAGACTCACTGTAACCCCTGGCATTCCTCCTCTCAATTCTCTAAAAGAGAAAACACAATCTGCTGAAACCAGAGGAAAGTCACACTTTCTTCACTCAGCCCAGTATTTAATTCCAGGATGAAAAAAAAATGAGTTACAAAGAAAGAAAACTATAAAAAAAATATAATATCATAGTGTCAGCAGAAAATCTCTGGAAATACAAGCGTAGAAGCTTTCCTGGCTTTCTGCATCCTGCTCTGTGCTTTGCAAATCTACAGCGTTGATAAATGAGAAAGAGCCCTACAGGAGGCTTGAATACTCATCTCCAGCTGAAGCTCACTGAGTTAAAGCCGCTTCACTGAAAAACAGTCAAAGAACCAGGTTCTCTGCAAGTGGAACAAGAGGTACTAATGGGCAACTTAATCCAAGAATGGAAGGCGTGAGGCACTCCAGTGGATTCAGCTCAGAGCTAAAGACAATTTCAGGCCAGAAATAAGGTGAACATAGTTAATAATGAAGGTAATTAACTGCTGGAGCAGCCCCGCAGAGGATGTTGCGGTTCCTCTGTCATTGGAAATTTTAAATCAGGAATGGATAATGATTTTGTAAATGATGTACTGTAATTCAAAATGAAATTACTCAAGGGAAGTCCTGCAGCCTGTGGCACACAAAAGCACATCTGTACAGTCCTGATAGCCCCTTTGGTGTTTTGTGGGAACTGAACATAGAGGTTCTCACATTTTTCTGTCTGTCCCAGCACTATACCTTATGGCTTTATTCATCTGAGTCCCTTCTTCCCTCTACTCCTGCCAAAGAAAATTTTTATGCTAAATATTGTTTGATCAACTGCATAATTTCCCTATATTTCATCGTATTTGGGGTTTCTGTAAGACTATCACATTTATTCCAAAGGAAGAGAACTAGACATCTAGCAATAGATGATCTCTGAATAATGGGTTTTGTTCCCCGTGCACGACAAGAAGAAACCAGATACTGTTGCATCAGTCCTATCTGTAAGTGAATGAGAATAACATTGTCTTAAAAATATTGAGAGAATAATAAGAAATAGGAAGGCACCTCAAGAACTCATGGACGTTCCTCTAATCCCCTCATCCCTTAATGCTGGAGCAGGTCGTGGCAGGGAGAAGTATAACATTTAGCATCTATGGTACTGACCTCAAACAGAGGCCAGGAGGGCCATACAGGAGGTGCCACTGCTCAGCCGGTTATGCTTTGTGTGTTTTCTGTGTACAAGTTCAGCAACCACAAGAGCAAGTTTGACTCCATCAACCCCAGAGTTCTTCTGACAGACAGAGAAACACTGCAGGAAAAGCGTGCCTAGGCTTACTTCCCCGCAGCCAATTGCAAAGGAAAATTTCAGGCCAGAAATTTTCACTCAAGAAACAAGGCATTTTTCCTCATTACTGAAGAGACCTCACAACTGAAGTGATCCCTTCTTTAAGTCCAGATCTCCCGAGAGCCATTGCTGATTAGCCCTCTTGCAGTGCCATAACGTAATGGAAAATATAGCAATGACAGCAGAGTAGCAGACTTTCAGGCTGCAGCAAGTGAGTATATAGCCCAAATGCAGCAGTCACAAATGCTGAAACAAAGGAAAAAAAGCTGCTTACCTTTAGAAGACCTCAGGTAAGCAAGGATCCCTAGCAAGATGCACTTTCTTCCACTGCCAACACTTAAATGAGGTCTGGGAAGGGGTGGATCCTGGCTCCACCTCTTCTGGTCACTCAGGTGCATTGCTTGCACCTGAGCTCCCCTGGGTTGGCCCTGCCTTCTCACCAAGTGCTCAATCACTGCTTCAGGCCATGACTTAGCATTTTTACTATGCCCTCCTAATGAAATTTTGCAAGCTAAATGAAAAACATGGAAGCTGTTGATTTTAGACCAAAAACATATTTGGAAAATAATGGGTGTGGAGAACAGCAAATACAACCGTCTTACGTGCAGAGTATGGCCAGTTCAAACCCAACATCTGTTTCTGGGATGTGCACTTAAAGCATCTTTTTGTCCCTTGCTTCCCCTCTTGCTCTACAATAGAAGATAGAAGGCAATGTCAAAACTTAGCTACAGCTGTGCTTACACAGTAATAATGGTTGTTTTGAAGGAGATGCATCTCTGTCCTTGTATAGAGGTTCCTTCCAGTAGGATTCTCATGAATCATGACTGAGACTGCGGTTACTGTTTCCTAAACCATGATTTAAATGGATTTTAGTTTTTGAATTCAAGTATGTATGCCAAAAATGCTCTGTGCATCTTCCTTCATCTGAGGTTCCTGTGTACATTTGAAAAACTCTCCAGCTAAAGCAAATCTGACTTGGTGCATTGCCCAAATGGCTCCAGCCTGAGCAACTTGTCTCAAGGTTTCATGAAGAAGAAATGAAGGAGAATGGCCCAAATCTAAAGCACTGAAAAAGTGCCACAGTGTGAAAAGAAAGAAAAATTTATGGGTGAAAAAGGAGATGGAGAAGCAGTAGTAAGCACAATGCTGGAATTCTAGGTCTGGGAACAGAAACACCTAGATACTGAACCCTTCTTCCTTCAGCATTTCTGCAATGTCTACAGAGACAGCAATCAGTGGTCTTCCACTCAAGTTCATCTGAAACTCTGAGACTGTCTCCTGAGTGTGAGGAAAGGATTGAAAAACTGACTTCTCATGGCTCACAGAGATGTTATACCAGATCTTTTATTTCTTCAGTGAGAGTTTCAATAGTTAGGTTTCTTCCAGTAAGACAGCAAGGCCATCAGCCACTCTGTTTTCCAGTGAATGAACTAACAAGCCTGGCGTATGTTGGCATAAGACCTATTTGCTGGCTCCAGGGACTTACAGGTTTTTGTTTCTTTGGTAGAGAGGGCAAATAAGGGCTTAAACTAACATTTGGAAGAACCAGCCTCCCAGCAACTTCCTTGTAGAGAATCTTTAGTGATCTAAAACATGCAAATAACCTGGGCAAGCACAAAGCACTGAATATTCCTGAAGTGCATAGCTACCAGAAGCAATTCCAGCGCTGATCTACATTGACAGTGGCTGACTCTAGTGGCTTGAGGTTCCCATTCAGACTCTCTTCCTATCTTGCACACCTAAGTACTGCTTTAGGATACTAACAAATATTCTAATCGACATCTCCGTTACATTTTTCATTTGCCTGCAGATAGCTCTCGATAGCGATCTTCTTGCTTTACATTACTCTTCTAAGTGTATTTGTGAGATATGTAAGCCATTGGCAATTCCAATCAATACATATGTCCAAGCATTTCTTATTTGGAGATAAGCGTTTGCCTACAAACCACTTCTGCATTTCACCTATCCATTTTCTGCAGTTAGCTTGACATTCTGACCAGAATCCAACTCTAAATGGATTGCTTGTTGTATTCTTAATGGATTTCCTTTGGGCCATCAGTTATAGTGGATTGGGATTGCACTAGATGTAGATATGATTTGTATTGAATCTGAATTCTACACAAACAGTACGGTAAAATCGTATCACCAAAATAGATTTTAATTTAATTTACAGATGAAATTAGCTTCATTCAGTTTGTTGGGTTCTCCATCCTGCCTTGACCTTTTTGGACAAGTTGGAAGAAGAATGGGAAAAATGAAAGGTCAATATCACTTGAAAAGAGCTTACAAAATACAGGGGGCCTGGCAGAATTGTCAGCCTTTGCTACACATCTTTCTTCTTTCTAGGGGTTAGTGTTGGACTCTTTGTCTTGGGCATTGCAGTACAGAAGTTAATTTGTGTTTATGGATGAAGATGAATGCAAGAGCATGTTCAGAAAATTTTGTGCACGTAGTCCTTGGTGATTATATCTAACTGTGCCAAGTACGGTGGAGAAGGAGGACGTGGCTGTTGCAGTTGGAAACCAACCTCATGGGAAGTGACCCCCGTGTGGGACTGTCCTGCCAGAGGCAGTTGTCCACCACTGCCAGTCCTTACTGACCAGTAACCCATCATCTTGGGCATGATACAAAATAATAACAAAGCAAGTCTTTACCCTAAATAGCCCAAGAATGGCTACTATCTGCTAGTGTAAAAGCCTCTTCATTATTAAGACTCACAAATCCTTTCCTCCACACAAACTAACCATATTGGTGATAGCAAACTAGCCCCCTAATTTTGCATTTTGTAATGTATCTCAAAGGTTTTTAGCATGTTAACAGAGTCAAAATTGTGTTTCATGGCAGTTTTTGTTTTCCAAACAACACTTGGGAAAGATAAGATACTATGATGATTGTAGATTATGCGTTTAGGCATTCGCTGCTGTGTGTGAAATCTCCAATTCTCTATTATTCTCGTGTGAGATAAGGCCCAGATTTTGTACCTCTGTTAATTTCTTTTCTCTTACCATAACTGCGCAAGAAGAGATAACCTTTATTCTGTTATCTGGTATCAGCTGCTATATCACTTAATTACAATACTTTCAATTAACATATACTTCACTAAAAACAAAAGAAGGATCATACACATCTAGAAAAGTAAGTAGAATATTTCTGATAGCATGCAGCAAGGAGAAGAAGGATATAAATGGCAAGAATGCAATCCTTCTGTTAAGAAAAGGTCAACCTGACTATGATCTGTCAACCGATTTGTGGTTCACAACTACTGTCATAGAATCATTAAGGTTGGAAAAGATCATTAAGATCATCTAGTCCAACTGCCAACCCATCACTGTCACACCCACTAAACCACATCCTGTGTTTTAGAAAGAAAATAATTCCTGAAAACATTATTTTGATCAGACTTCTGTGACTGACTGCATGTAGCTAAAGGGAAGGGCCAGTAGAAGAGTCCGACACTGATTGTGGACATTATCTAAAGGAATGTTGTGAAGCTTTGCAAAGCCCAACTCTGGAAGATTCAGAAGATGAGGACTATCCATGTTTATTAAAAGAAAGTAATCACATATTCATCTTTGCAAAGAGAACATCTTATCAGATCTTCTACAGCACAAGGCTTAATGAGGCCTCATCCTGTGGGCAGGTGGAGTGAACCATGGCTGCTGGGATGGGACAGTAAGATGAATCATTTAAAGGGATTTGAAAACATGTGCTGGCCACAGCAAGAGTAAGCTGATTCCTCGGCAGTGAGCCTTGTCAGCAGGCTGGCCCAAGGCCAGTGTATGGGGAAGATGGCACCAGAAGGAAGCTGACACTACAGAAGGAAGCATTATTAGAACAGCAACGCTAAAACAGGACCCTAGTCCATTTTCTTGTAGGGAGAAATCAAGTACATAGAACGGGATTTTATATAAAGAGGACTGGGGACTCAATGATCCCTGCTGGTCCCTTCCAACTCAGGATACTCAATGAATAATCCCAGCAGAGACAGGCATTTGTATCATGAGAGTGATACATAACTTGTACCTGGGAACAGAAGAAAGGCTGAGATGAAGCATGGAGCTTATCTGTTAAACAAATACCCACGTCTGTGTATAAGAGCAAGACAAGAGTAAAAAGAACAATTACATCTAGGTGCTGTGTTCCAAGAAAAGCCACGGTACCCATGCTTTTCTGAAACACAGGGACATGGTTGGTGGGCACGATGGGGGATGGGTTGAAATTTGGACTAGACAACCCTAGCAGTTTTCTCCGACCTGCAAGATTGTATAGATTTTGTTAAAATATTCCATCATGCAGGATAAAATGCAGCTTTGGAGGCGTACAGTATTTGTGCCAAAAGCACATCTCCCATGTTGGATTACAGCACAAGAGAGAAAAATGCCTTCTTTACAGTCACAGTCAGCTGTAAAACAGTGTGGTCCAAGAAGCTGCAGGATGGAAACTGGATGCCCTGTGACTGTATAAATGCATGGGAGGAGTGATGTTGTGAATAATGGGGTTACTAACTCAGATTGGTGCATTGATGTCCACTGCAGAGATACCTTTGACTGCAATGGAAACCTGCACTGGGAAGCCTTCTGTGATGCAAACATTTGGTAAAGCCTTGTTTCCCAGAAGTGAATTTCAGCCTTTTTCCTACTTTGTCAATTTCTGGTGAAGGCACGTGTCCTTGCTCGCACAGATTGTGTGGAAACATTCACACTGCCTCCCCATATCCAAAGCTTTCTGAAGTAGATTCATGGACAGAAGGCAGAAAACCTCTGCTTGAGGTTCAGCAATATATTACCAACTACTGCCCCAGAAAGGTAAGAAAAGCTGGCGCAAAAGACACAACAACAGTTGCTCAATGACAAGATGGAGCAGCCCACACAGAGCATGGAGGGAGAAGCACAGATGGCAGAGGAAGGGCATGCAGGAGGCTGCAAGAATGCAGTTAGAAAGCAAATCTCATTGAAGTATCTCAGTAAATAATTTGCTAAATTAAAAAAAACAAAAAACAAAAAACAAAAACCAAAAAAACAAAAACAAGAAAACGGTTTAGTTATAGAATCCTGGAAGTCTTTTCCTGTTACTACCCTGAACACAAAACACAAAACTGGGAGAGATTTCAGCTGTGTCCTGCAGGGTAAGAATAAACAGGATTTAAAAATAAATCCTTATTATAATCTGAGAGATAGAGCCAACACTTCTGGAGGAAGAGCCAGGTAGAATAAAGAATTTCTACATAAATCACATAAATCAGGGTCATTCACTGTGAACGGAATAGACACTGCTTTGCTTCTGCCACAGGGTTTTACTGCTTGAGAGAAAGAAAGCAATGGATGGACAGACAGACTGGCCAAGGTGCTCATGGCTGCAAGAGCTGCATTCCCTGTGCTCTGTCTACTTAGGTTGTTCTGCCTTTTGGGACTCTGATTCAGCTTGCAGCGTGTTATAAATGAAAAGGAGATGAAGAACAAACTCAAGAAAATATAATCAGGCTGATGAACTTTTCAGAAAGTCCTTGGACAGGATAATGCAAGACCTTATGCAGCCATATCTGCTCACTGGAAGAGGAACAGCCATAGGATATCCCAAGTTGGAAGTGATCAGTAAGGATCATCAAGCCAACTCCTGAGCTGCCTAGAGGATCTCCAGAGAAATGTTTGGGAGTCAGAAAGCCTCTCTTCATCAAAATCCATTGCATGGAAACGTGTCACATATCTAGAAGAAAAATAAATGTGGTTTGAAACAGAAATTGGAGAGAAAAAAAGTGTTTCTAAGAGTTGAGAAAAAAATCAGCAAACTGTTTTTCCAAAGGGAGTTCTTTGAGGAGCCCTTCCAACACTGCCAGCAATTCTTCTACATTTGGAAGAAATTACAAAGGAAAACTGGAATGGAACAAGCAGTACAAGAGATGCCAATTGATGTGATGAGAACGTGATGTTTTGATATACAATAAATAAGAAAGATTTTTTTTTCCTCTGTTGATATTTGAATTATCTGGGAAATCTGAGCTCAACAGACATGCTTTCAACTAGTTTCTAGTTAAAAACAAGGAATCCAGTAATGGTACCAATTAAGCACCTATTGGTTTTAATGAGGTTAGACTTCTCTCTGTATTTTCACACACAATAATGGATGAGGTGGGTCTGTACAATTCAGATTTCTCCTCAGAAACATGTAAAAGAGTATAGAAAAGGATCAATATAAAACATTATTTTCTCATTAGCTGATTTATCCTAGAGTGCAGTAACAGCTATTGCAGAAACCTCTTGTTATGAGAGTTTTTTCTTCCCTAGAAAAACATTTAACTAATCGTAGAGCTTTTAAATTTATTATTTGTTGAAACAGAATGCAGTTTGTCCATTTGAACATATAGCTCACAGCTGATAAATGAAACTTAGGAGTAAAAGCATACTACTTAGAAGGAACGTTTGGAAAACTGAAATATTTGACAAAAATTATGTTTTCATAAAGGAAAAAATTTCAGCTTAAAAAAAAAAAATAATTTCCTCATTAGAAGTTTTATTCTGAAGACCCAGAAGTGCCTTCAGAATTGCTTTCCCTGATTTAGAAGCAGCTACCAAGCAGAAACGAAATATAATTTCATACAGTAAAAAAATAAAAAATAAAAAACAAAATCTCATTTCTCCTCCATTTCAAGCAAGCCATCTAGTTACAATGCTGAATTTTTTCTTTCCTCACCTTCTGCTCCATCTTTTAAAGAGGGCTGAAAAAATCTCACCTCCCTGATGCCCTACAGCCCCAGGACAAGGCACTCACCAAGGTCAGCATTGATCAGAGATGAAGCTGCTTGTTATGAACACCACAACTGCTGCACTGTGACCTTCAGAGAGAGGAGTTGAGATTTAGCAGCACACCCTCTGTTTCCATTTAAAGATAACAGTGGTCTAACATTAGTCTTGCTGGTGAAGCAAGTGATCAGTCCTGGTGAGGTTTTCAGGCAGTGAGTCTAACTTAGCCATGATGGGACATCTGGGTGACTCTTTCACCTGATTTATTCAGGTGGCAAAGTTGAAGTAATCAAATCCCATAGCCATCTGTCCATACATTGGTTTCCTCCCATAACTTCTGAAGTTTGTTAGACCATTTCAGCCAAATCCATCAGAGAGAGAAACAGTTGAATATGCAGCGTTCCAACTGGCTATAAATCGTAGGTAGCTGTGTAAAGCAAAGGAAAAGTATGCTACCTTGAAAGGCAGGCTGCTGTGAGAGCATGAAAACAGGAGGGATGATGAGATAAGATGAGATGAAGAGAGAAGGAGAGGAGAGGAGAGGAGAGGAGAGGAGAGGAGAGGAGAGGAGAGGAGAGGAGAGGAGAGGAGAGGAGAGGAGAGGAGAGGAGAGGAGAGGAGAGGAGAGGAGAGATCCACAATCATAAAATCCAAGTGCTTGACCACTTCAGGGCTAACCAAAATTTGAAGCACATCACTGATGGGAATTGTCCAAATGCCTCCTGAATTCTGACAGCCATGGGACACCAACCACCTCTATTGGAATCCTGTTCCAGTGTCTGAACACTCTTATGATAAAGAAATTTTTCCTAATGCCCATTCTGTACCTCATGTGGTGCAGATTTGTGCTCAATCCTAACAGGCTTCTTAGACATAAGCATTTCCAACTATGTTTCGGCAATGAGTGTTAAGTGCTGGCAAAAATTAAGGATAAAATCATCCATCTTGGAAAGACAATGAAACCTTCAATGGCCTTATTTGCAAGAGCCCTACAACCACACTGCTAGTTTGCACGCAAGGTCAGAACGAATCTGTAAACCAGCTTGCTTAATTTATTGAAGTGGCAATGAAATGCCTAAAATGTATAGTGTAGCAGACAAGGTGAGGACAAAGGCACTTATTAGGGGAACAAGATGAAAATTATCACAAAGGCCTCTCTCTATGTCGTGATAGCATTCTATGTCCATCTGCACTCCTCCAAACATTTTAAATGCTCATTAGGGGCTGGGACAGGGGCAGCAACAAAACTTCTTGCACACCCAGATCTGTCCATACTCAGAGAAGTGTCCTCACAGGACGAGAGCCCTCATGTGAGAACTTACTCTGCCAATAGGTTTGTCTATAAATATATGCCAGGTCAGCTGTATTACACGCTAGACGCTCATATATATCCACCACATGGTGTGACATATTGTAATGCCATTTCCTCCAGTAAGGCAGATAAAATCATAGAATCATAGATTCTTTAAGGTTGGAAAAGACCTCCAGAACGTCCAGCCCCAACCCCATCTGACCCCTGCCATGCTCACTGACCATACCCCTCAGTGTCACTATTCTGCAACACCATCACCGTCAGGACTCCATCACTTCCCTGGGCAGCCTTTGACAGTGCATTATCATTCGTTCAGAGAAGGAATTTTTCCTAATATTGAACCTGAAGAGGGGTTAAGGACTCACAGATCTGATGTAATGATTAGAGAAGAAGGTGATTCCCAACCTTGACGTAAGCAGTGACAGTAAGTGTCACATCTAGAGGCAGCCTACTATAATTTGGCACACTCTGCCCTGCTCACATCCAGAGAGCTGTGCCAATGCACAGTGGATAACATGACCTGAGGGTCTTGCTACTAATGGAACAGGCTGCCCAGAGAAGCTGTAGCCCATCCCTGGAGGTGTTCAAGGCCAGGTTGGATGGGGCCCTGTGCAGCCTGATCAGTTGGGAGGCAACCCTGCCCACGGCACGGGGGTAGGAGCTCGATGATCTTTAAAATCTCTTCCAATCTAAGCCATTCTACAATTGTATGGTTCTCATATGCTTTAGATAGATATTCTAGAGGCCATCCAACAATGGTGTTATCACCTTTTTTATACCTAGGATGGCAACTCCCTTAGGAGCTCTTAAAATCATGTTGGCTGCAGAGTCCTCCTGCTGGAAATCATAAACATAAGTCACTCTTGAAAGATTCACTGCTGAGTTTAAAAAATAAATTGCTTAGAAGAACTCAAGTGAAAACGTACCTCGAGTGTGTTAACAAGACCTATGCAAAGGACTCCAGCTACTGCTCTGAACTGTTTAATAACAACCCTGCACAAGCAAAGACCTCCTTCTTGTTTGATGACACAAACAGAGAATTTTCTTCACAGATTGAATGCTAAATATTTACCTTCCTAGGATAGTGAGTGCATAAATGAAAGGCACAGGACAAAGTGGTAGCACAGTGCTCAGCAGGGTTCGGTGTAAGCAGCTCGCTGTGATCAGCTGAGAAGGATAACAAACCATGCTTAACGTGCACATGGGAGTCCTGCTGAGCATAATGTGCAGATCCTGGTTGTCACATTTGAAATGGAGTGGAAGAGGAAATGCAATAGTTATTATGGATTACATTTCAGACTCTTATGGACAGAGACAGCTTTGTCTGTCACTCAGCTACTAACAGTAACTGCACCCGGATAGTGACTAGAAAACTAATTGATAAATCTGTGGGCTGAATTCATTCATTCTTGTGCTGGACTTCTATATTTTTGTTCTGAGATGATGAACAGCAAAATGCAGCAAATTTGACAGTCAGTGAGCATTCATGCTTATAACTCATTTAGAGCAGAGAGGAAAGGTGGGAAGGAACTTGCTTTTAACCCCCACACATGGTTTTGTCTATTTGCTGCATTTGACAGAGTGCCTTTTCCCACCTGCTCAGTTACTTAGGCTGCTTCTGCAATTAAAAAGAGGTGGAGTGTGGCAGGAACATCCCGCATCCTCCCATCCCATGGTTGTGCTGTTGGCTGCAGTCTACTCACCTCCCTGCAGAACACAGTTGTGGCAATGGGACTTGGGCCTTGTTACCCCTGCTCCTTTTTCATAGAATCACAGAATGGTTGGGCTGGAAGGGACCTGAAAGACTCCAGCCCCAACCCCTGCTGTGGGTTTGTTGCCCCCTTACCAGGTCAGGCTGTCCAGTGCAGCTTTGGAAATGACTGGTGACTGGGTTTTGGGGTTGGGAGGAACTTCTTCCTTCAGAATCTAAAGACTTTGCACTGTTCTTGCATCAGCAGGATGCACTGTGTACGTGGAAGAAGGAACGAGACCCATGAGGTTAACAAACAGGTGCCCTCATCCCTTGGCAGAGGGAGAGGTCGAGAGGTGGAGGTTGAGCACAGGCTGAGCAAACTCTTGCACATAGGCTGCAATCTGGATGGATGTTTAGGTGGTAAGAGCCCTTTTGCCACTGATTAATCATTTCAGCTAAGTGGCATCCTATCATCAGCTAGAAGTGGAATGAGAGCTTGGGAGTTGTGCCAAAGCATCTTGGATATGCTTCAATTTTATTTCGCTGCTGCTGCTTCTTTTTTTCTTTTCTTTTTTTTTTTTTCTGAAGGATGCTTCTGAATTAATAATCTAGCAGGTTTTTTTTTTCTTCCTTCATCAGATGTCTAGAAAGTAAGAAGACATACAGAATAGAAGGGAGTGCATGCATATAAAAGAACAGAAAGGAACAGGCTGATGGATTTTATTTGATAATTTCTCAAACAATTCTCTTTGCAAAGACCTTGTGCCATAATGCATATATTGATTAGGACTACCCCTGGCAAGGCCCAGGCTGGGGAGGATTATGAATAAATGAGGCATTGGGCTTGCCAAATTACTGTGTAAAATGTAAAATGAATTGCCACTGTTGTTTGCATGTGTGTGGTGATTGGATGGCACTGTGATTTTTGTATTAATCAATGGCATCTCTCTGCATTCCTGCATTTCACTGCACCACTTTGATGATGCAATTCCTTTTGTGGGGCAGCTATAGATGCAGACTCCCAAAGGGGAGATGTGTGCTAACATTTATCTCGGTGACCCAATTTCAGCAAGGGGGTTGTCCCAGTATTAAGCACTATTGGGACAACCAATAGCTTTCCCCCAATCACTCAAAGTCCCTGAAAATGTGTCCTGTAAAGGAACCAAAAAGAAACTGCATTTCACAAAGATCCCTCTTCAGGTAACCAACAAAAACATTTCACTAAAAACCACTTTGCTGCAAGTTGTTTCTTACGGAGAAGCAGTATCGACTCTCAGAAGGATTTTTCTCTTGCCAAGCTTTTACCTAAACATTCCCTTCCCATAAGAATTTCATCTCAGAATTCATCACCAGAAATATCCTTATATCATTTGTGAGATTAGAGTATTTGTTTAATTCTTGCACCATCCGGTTATTCTGCAGATGATAACCTACCAAATTATACAAAAACGTCTACATTTAGGATACATGTAAGACATATTTTCCTTGTCTTTATCTGTTTTGCTTTTAGAAGCCATGTTATTTGTAAGAGAGCAAATGAGCAGCCTCACTCAGGGAGTGACACAGGGCTTGGTGCTCAGGGTGACTTTGGGCAGGTGTTTCTGGCCAATGCCTCTCAGCCCAGATTTCTCTTCCAAAGCCAGTAATATGGGACAAGCTTTCCCCATTCCTATCCTTCCTGCTCAAGAGAGACAAATCCCACCTACAAATATGACAAGGCCACGAACATGGGTGAAGAACAGGCTGTCCGTGGCCTTGATATTGACCTTTATTGAAAGCACCTGACAGAAATCTCAAGAAGACTGCAATAAGCAAAAAGAGGCCCAGAAATAAGACTTAATACTAAAACATCACACTGGTCTGCACCAAATCTCTGATTTCTGTTGGTGAGGCAATGGAACAGATTGCCCAAGGAGGCTGTGGATGCCCCATCCCTGCAGGCATTCAAGGCCAGGCTGGATGTGGCTCTGGGCAGCCTGGGCTGCTGGTTGGCGACCTGCACATAGCAGGGGGTTGGAACTGGATGAGCATTGTGCTCCTTTGCAACCCAGGCCATTCTAGAATTCTATGATTTCAGGTCCAAATTGTACTTTTTAAGGACTAGGTAATGTTGTACACACAGGATGTGCACTGAATGTATGTCATAATTATCCTTTGCTGCAAAGAAATGTAGGAAGAGAACTAACCTCAAAAGCATCCTACTTTTTACTCCCAAAGTACCAGTTATGTGACTGCTGTTGGGTAAATGTTAGCACCAGGCAGAGCTGTGATTACACAGTACACTCTGCGCTTCCTCATTCCTGGCTTTTGTGCTCAGAGACACTTCAAGGTCACCACGTCTACTGATAACTCAATCCTAATTAACTTCGCTGTTGAGGTAGCAATCTCAGGAATTTGCCGAGTAAAGAATACCCAAGATCAATGGCTTTGTGACACACAGAGTTGTCTACAAAAGAGTCAACTGAAAATGTGTTCAACAAACTGGGGCTTGTGCGTTACTGAGGTTTGAACAAGAGCTTCTTAAACCTGGGCTGACCTTGTCTCCCAAACCACTGCCTCTCCAGTGTTTTTCCTGTACTTTCACCTCTGTATATTGCAGGAGTCAGCAAAATATGAAATACTTTCAGCTCCAAAAAGCAATAGCAGAATGGAAAGTTTGTGTCTTTTTATTACTTTATAATAATAACATTATTTGCAAGAAGGCCGAACTGGGGATAAAGGCATATCACAAATTAGGCTAGCACCATACAGATTCAGATTCCACAAGCCTTACCTATACAAAGAGAGACACAATCTCTAAATCCACTGTTTTATATTCTTCATTCACTGTGCTGGTAGTGGTATTTCAAAAACATTTTCAGTTGTCCTTGAAGCAAGTAGTTATACTATAGCCCAGGGATGTTCTGTCCTTTCCCATTCCATCCCAGGGGAATATTGTCTTACCTAATAAATATTGTACATTGTATGCATCAGATAAGAGATTAGGGTCATGGAAATAATACATAGAAAATGGTGTGAAAGTATTCCCAAACACACAACTAAATGAACTGTACTCAGCTTGATCCTTGAGGTCATGTTCCAGAGGGAACCTAGCAAGATTTTCCTGTTGAAAATCTATAGAAATGGCAAATAGAGAAGAAAGGCCCTTTTCAGAGAAGTTCAGTGTGATGTAAATAGGCTTTGCAGCCACTGAGTCTTTTCAATATTGCCTATTTCTGCACTGCCCATGCAAAATCTCCCAGTAGGAACTGCATTCAAAGCTCTACAGATATTTGGTCACACCACATGGCAGAGGTGACAAATCATAAATTCTCAACTCATCTTATGTATCGATTTTGAAAAGCAGTTATGTTAAAGGGTAGATAACAGCAGGACAAGGGGAAATGGTTTTGAGGGAGAGAAGATTGAGGTTGGATGTGAGGGGGAAGTTGTTTGCTGCGAGAGTGGTGAGGTGCTGGAAGAGCTGCCCAGAGAGGCTGTGGATGCCCCGTCCATCCCTGGAGGTGTTCAAGGCCAGGTTGGATGGGGCCCTGGGCAGCCTGGGCTGCTATAAAATGGGGAGGTTGGGGGCTTTGCATGCAGTGTGGGGTTGGAGTTTCGTGATCCTTGAGGTCCCTTTCCAACCCGGGTCATTCTATGATTCTATGGTGAATATCTTATAAAGTGGCAAATGGCAAGGACTAGTCACAAAAAGACCTGATGAAGGCTTTTGCAGTATCACTGAAGTGGAAAATGAAATAAAAGTACCTTGAAGGCTGACATTTTAGGGAAGATTTGGATGCACGGGCATGGTCAGAAAATTCTGTCTGCACTTTAGAGCAGAAGCTTTGGCTTCACTCATTCAGAGGTATCTTGAGAAAGAGCCATGGCTTGGACAAAGGAGACTCTTGGCTTTTTTTTCTTTTTTTAATTTCTGCTGGGTCTTGCTGGCTTTCGGGTGATCTGTGGTATTTCTCCACTACCTACAGAAGGAGCCTCGCAGACCTGTCAGATGGTGAAAATCTTAGGAGCTGAACTCCTCCCTAGGCTAACAGTGTAATTAATGAAAGAAGAAATTTTCAAGAGTGAGATAGATATCAGAGTAGATTTTAGCGACATGCTAAGTGAGAGGAAGCCTTTGATTAATAGCAATGAGAAGTGACACATCCCTTTTGGCACAATTCATTCGATCCAGAGAGTTTCAACATTTGAGACAGACATTAAAGTCCTTGTAGCTCTTCATTACAGCAGCAGCAACAAGGGCTGGGAACGATCTTGCTAAGATGTTTGCATTTTCAAAGGTTTAAAGGCCAGAGTTTGGTCTTTGTATTAGGGCTGCATCATGAGCGAAACACCAGTTTGTGATTTTTCACTAAGAGGAAACAGAATCAGACTTTCCATTCATCACTGGGCTTATATTGCTGAGCATGACTCTTATGGTATAGGAGCACAACAGCAAACATGCAGACAGATCAGCACCAGGTGCGACTTGTCCAGGACCCTGAAGGTACCTTCTTTGGAGGTGCTCAAGAACCATTTAGATGTGGTACTGAGCGACGTGGTTTAGTGGGGAAATACTGGTGGTAGGTGGATGGTTGGACTGGATGATCTTGGAGGTCTTTTCCAACCTTAATAATTCTATGATTCTACGACTCTATAATTCTACCTCTGTTTGCAGCACCTTCTCCTGGTTCCAGCCCCTTTGGCAATGCTGATTTTTCTCTTTGCCTCCCTGCTTGCTGCATGCTTGCAACTGATAACAGCCTTTGGCCAGAGCGTTTGCCCAGGCCGGGCCAGGACACGTGGAAGGACAGGAGATTTATCAGCCTGCATTAGGCAGGTGCATCTATCAGCAGATTTGCTGCTCTGCCTGTGAGCCCCGAGGAGCGACGCGATGTCCTGGTGCTGCTGACCGACGCCGTGGAGAAATTAATGGGAGCACTCAGAGTTGTGTGCCCTCTCCCTAGGTCCAAGGGAAAAATGTAATTGTGAAAGGAAAGGCAAGATGAAGGAGAGGTATTGTCACCTCTAAGCCCAAACTGCAGTTTCTCTTAGAGCTGCAGGAGTTTCAGAGTGGGCGTTTCCAGACCCTCTAATGAAAATGCCACTCATCTAGAGGAAGATACCCAAAAAACCTAGCAATATCCCTGTTGAGATATACTACAGGACTGGAGTGTCTGTGCTGCAGATATTTTTAATCTGTCTCCCATCTGAAATACTTTATTGCATTTTTAGAGGCTCTTTTAAAAGCTGGGAAGGTAGTGCTGCTAGAGAGGCCTTTTATGTCTCAGGTTGTCTTATGCTAAGCAGTAATATATGTTTAGGTTGTTATTTTACCATGCGTTTTTACTGGGGGTGATGACAATTTCTGTGTTCTGCTAAATTGTAAACCAGCCTCCCATAATGCTGAAGTGTTTGTAGTAAGAGGCTTAGCTAAACACTGCATAGCAGTGGAATTGCAAAGTATATTTTAGACGTTCTTGTGGAATGTTATTTCTTTTGTGCCAGACAGAGGTGCTTAGTTTGTCCTTGTACATTTTTTTCCCACTTTGCAAGCTGCCAAGTGGCAATATTCAAGCAGGGACCTTTACTGTTCTTTTCTATTTGCTTTAAAATAAGGAGACCAAAGGCAGCTGCAGAGCCATTGGTGTTAAAAAACGAAAAGTGGGGCAGAAGCACAACTCTGTGGGTAATGTTCACTTGCTCCGTTCTGCTTCCTTCAGCACCAGAAGAATTAGTAAATTCCTTTTGAGAGTCATCGTTGTGACCTTTGTGTCCTCATCAATTAAATAATTAATTGCTGCTGGATTGGTCTCTCAATGCCAAAACTCCAGTGCTCTCGAATACTCCAGAGTTGGTGACCCCACCACTTCCCTTGGCCGAAAGTGATCAAATACACCACTGGATTTCAAACACAATTCTGCTGCCATCACTACTCCTGAAGCACAGGACCCGGTTGCAGAATGCTGCTTCACAAATTGGTTTGTTTTGGGGCAGTGGGATTTAGACAAGCAATGTGTGGATGAGGAAGGATGCAAACCATATCGTATGGGAGAAGGTGTACGCTTATCCCTACAGGAATTTTTCACATACTTCATTTGGTTTCAAATGAAATCTGTAACAGGCGAGATTTTTCAGTGTCATGGGATATTAGAGAGCCTGGTTCCAGTTCTCAGAAAAAACCCTTTCCATCATCTTTGGTAGATATTAGATTATGTGTAATTGTCTCCAAGACAAAACTAAGAACAAGCGGATCAGAGAATCATAGAATTGCTCAGGTTGGAAAAGACCTTAAAAATCATCGAGTCCAACCACAACCCAACCATACTACCCTAACAACCCTCTGCTAAATCATGTCCCTGAGCACCACATCTAAACTGTTTTTAAGCACATCCAGAGATGCTGACTCAACCACCACCCTGGGGAGCCCATTCCAGTGCTTAACAATCCTTTCTATAAAGAAATGTTTCCTAATATCCAACCTAAACTTACCCTGGCACAACTTGAGGTCATTTCCCCTCATCCTATCACCTGTCAACAGTGAGAAGAGACCAGCCCTGCTTTTGCTGCAAGCATCTTTCAGGTATTGGAAGACAGCAATAAGGTCTCCCCTCAGCTTCCTTTTTCCCAGACTAAACAGCCCCAGTTCCTTCAATTGCTCTTCATAGGGCATATTCTCCAAGCCCTTCACAAGCCTTTGATCTGGCAGTGAGTACTGTTGAAACTGCACTGAGGGTGTCTGGAGCACATTGACCTCATACTGAATCCCTGTACAGAGTTCCCTGGACATCAGTGGGACACCCAGCTAAACATCAAGACCACAACAGGGAGTAGATATCTGGAAGTAAACCCTGGGAAAGCATCAAGTGTTCATTGATCCTTGAAGGCTGTTTGGAAGCCCTCCTGAAAGCAGCCTGGGTTCTGGACTCAGGGCTTACAGAAAGAATTACAGATCTTTGAAATAGAGTCTTTTCCAGTTTTGGATTAAACCTGTTGAGGTTTACTGAGTTATGTTCCTGTGCACTGGCTAGCAATCAAATAAAAAACTTCTAATCACCATACTCGTAAAAAGACCTAATCCAGAGAAAAAGCACATGCAAAGGATGTGGAGTTTCTCAGAATTTCACTCTGAAGAAATGGGTCTCTGCTGCACAGGATACTGAATTCTTTACCAGAAAGGGGAATGTTTGCTTAACAGCATTTGAAAAATCTCAGATTCTTTAGCGTTGTATTTGAGTTTGGAGATGGAAGATCCTAGAAATGAAATTGCATATTTAGAGGCTCATAGATAATGCAGTTTCCATTAGGATTTTGCCATGTAAGGAGCTGAGCGATTATCCAAAGGCTTTTGATAACCAAGTTCAGATCAGTCTTTAACATGTAAAGGAGATGCTTAAATTGCAGCAACAAGTGAAGCCCTGGCTCCATCTACCAAGGGCTTTTTCCTGGATCTCAGTTTTGCAACTTGGATCCATCAACTACAGCTGAAATTACAGACATAATTATTGCTATAATGCAATGTAATATAGCACTCTAATACAGTCAGTATCCAAGTTCTCTATTAGATGTGAATGAATAAGCAATGACAAATATGCTGTTGCATGATTATTAGGAGCACTGAATATGAAGACACACTATCAAGATTTTACTGTAATACTGTGGGAGAATGGATATGATTCTCAAAGGAATAATTGTAATGAGGGAAATAAAGGTTTTAGAACTGTATAGAACTGATTTGTTGTGGCTATTTTGTTCCTTTTACTAAACTCTGCTCTTTTTTTTGCAATTTCTTGTGGTTTTGTATACACAGACTGAAGTACGTTATTAACCGCTGGGCTGCCCAAGTAATTATGCTTATTTTTGGCACTATATTTCACTTTAATTAAGAACTGTTTGCATTTTCAGTGCATGCAGATGCCAAAAGTTTGCCTTTTTAATTAAAAGTAAAAAGCAAACTAAGCTGTTCTGTGAGGAATGTGAATGAAGCTCTAATGAACAGGGAAGGACGGAGAAGAAGTTCAAAACCTGTGAACTTTAATGCCAATGGTGCAAAATGAAACTAATTATACAACAATTGATTGTTTGCTGTGTACAAGCAGCTGCAATCCTATTTGCCAAAGAGAATGACAAGATAAACAAATCTCTCCTCTTGCTCATTGCAGCCAGTGAAATTCTGTGTTTCAGCAAGGCACACGGAAAGGCTGCACCTTGGATAGTAATAGGACAAGGGGGAATGGTTTTAAAGTGAGACGGGGAGGTTTAGGTTGGATATTAGGAGGGAATTTTTCCCCCAGAGGGTGGTGAAGCACTGAAACAGGTTGCCCAAGGAGGCTGTGGATGCCCCATCCCTGCAGGCATTCAAGGCCAGGCTGGATGTGGCTCTGGGCAGCCTGGGCTGCTGGTTGGCGACCTGCACATAGCAGAGGGTTGGAACTGGATGAGCACTGTGCTCCTTTGCAACCCAGGCCATTCTAGGATTCTCTAACCTTTGGGCTGTAAATCAGTGGTGGAGAATTCACATGATCTTTTTTCAGAAGGGACAAATGGAATTGCATGGGATATTCCCTAGGAGCAAACACTTCTAGTCATGGCAGTCTCTACTGGGACTCATCCATATCTAAGCGGAGCTCCGCGTTTCCACTTATATGTCTTGATGCATTGTTCGGTTAAATATCTCTAAATAATCAGAAGCTGTACAGGTTTTAGAGGTGTATGTAACATTATGGTACCTTCCAGAAACATTCTCCAAAATATCAGAATGGGGGGGAAAAAAAAAAAAGTCTTAATCTATCTTTATTCCATGCCACTTTGGGAAATGCTCTTGACATAAAGACAAACAAAAGAAGTGTAATCTTGAAGTATCCCAGGAATAACTTCAGCACAGGAACTGGACAATATGTCTTAAAGCACAGACTTGTGAGGACAGCTTGAAAATGTCCTCATGAGTTGATATTAGTTCATTGTAATCACAGGAAGAGCGGAAACTCATCCTTCCCAGTTCTTCCATATCTGCACTAGCTCTGGTGTAGGACAAGCGCTAAAGTCCTTAAGCTGTGCCAGGAGAGGTGCAGATTAGATATTAGGAAGTGTTTCTTCTCTGAAAGAGTAGACTGGCATTATGGTCCACTGAAGTAGTTTCCCCTCTGGTGACTAATTGTTATTAGTTATTACGGGTTCTTAATAAGCTTATGGAAAAAGACATTGTGGGTCAGAGCATTAGATCAAAGCAACACTTTACTGTACTTTCCTATTTAGAATAACATGCTTACAATGGAAGTAGGAATAACAGAAAATTCACCCTTCAGAGGCTGCACCCACAGAATCGTAGAAAACAGATTCAGAAGAGTGATGAGCTGATCATCCAGACCATCCTCCTACCCTAAAACAAGACCAGCCCATTGTAGACTGAGAGTTACTGCACTCAGTGACACTTCCAGCCTGTCTTAATTATGTACATTCTCCATCTCCTCCCGCCACAAATTGTGCTTCCACCTGCTCATGACTTTCATCTCAATTTATTATCTTTTAACACCCATTTCCTACTTTCATTTCCAGGTTGCACCTACTGTTAAGACGTCACCCCTATGCAGGCTGACCTCCATCACAAAATACCTTTTTATAATGTCTCTACTGCCTGTATTAAGCAACAGAAGCCATGTGCAAATATCAAAGCATTTGCAAGTATTTGAGTCCACAAACACTCTGACCAGGCACCTTCTGGGTCGCTGAGCATGATAGAATCATAGAATTGTTACAGTTAGAAAATACCTGTAAGATCATCTGGTCCAACCATCAACCCCTCACCACCATGCCCACTAAACCCTGCACCTCTACATGTTTCTTAAAAACCTCCAGGGATGACAACTCCACGTTCTGAATATTGCGGATGCTGGCAGAAAATACAGTGAAGATGAGTGATAGAAAATAATCTTTGAAACACAAGTCCTGGAAAGATATGTAGTTTAGACTACAAAGAACTCTCCAGATGAGGTTAGAGACAGTAGCTTGGTCCTCCAGCTCTGTGAGCAAACAAGGACAGACAGGAGTTGCTTTAATGTCTTAGGACCGGGAGGGATTTTATCTGAATTCAAGTTGTAGCTCAACATCTCTTCTCTAAAGGGAATCAGGACAAGTGGTTGGAGAGGAAAACACAAAAAGTGTGAAAATTAGCAATGTAGTCATGTCAGTCAGTGGGGATACCCATGTGCCTCACACAACAGCAAGAGGCTGCCGTCTGTCAAGGCATGAAGCTGAGACAGATGTGCCAAAGTGTGTAACCTTCCAAATGCTATTGGTTTTGGCCCCTTAGTGGCTTTTCTGAAAGGGGTGGGTGGTGGTAGGAGCCAGCTGTTCTGGTGGTCTAGCAAACGGAGAATTAATTTCTTTTTCAAAAAGATGTAGGAAGCATCATTAAAATGGTGATTTCTTACAATTCCTTGTTATACCTCATTCTTACTGTTTACTGTTTACTCTTAGTATTTATCCCAAAAATATTGCTCAGGACTTTGAGGGTAAAGGTATGGGTCCTTTCATTTTGCTGTTTTACCCACGCAGCACATGAGGATGTCTAAAATGAAGTACCCTGGGGAAGAGGAACAGGGTGGAAGGAGGGATTTTGAAGTTAAACCTCCCTTTCTCTTCCAGAGTCAGGAAAGCAAAAGAGGAGCTTTTCTGCATGGATCCCATAGTCTCCAGTAAGAAGAAAAGCCACCAGCGGAACTTGCATCTACTCTGGGCAGTGAATTCTTATGCATATATCACACCTAGTTATATTTTCCAGCATTTTTAGATGGTTCAGCAGATTTCCAGATTTATCATCTTCATAACATTCTTATACTACTTTCCAAAGCTGTAGAAACCAATAGCAACATTTGATGGCCGTGAAATCATATTTATGGGATCCATTAAAAACACCGCACTGGTAGTTAAATCTGGAACCTGACATAAGTGATGAAAGAATATTGGAGAAGTCCCTGTGGAGTAGCATATGTGGGCTATGCTCGTAGCATCGGGAAGCATCTGTCACAAATTTCAGCTCTCCCAAGCAGATCTAAGCTGACATTAGCATTGAGGATCCAAGACACATCCAAGAAAGTCTGTGCAAAGATGGGCTTTTAAATGATGGTTGTATTCCCACTGTACCAGCAGACTTTGACTTGAATACAATGTAGAAACCATACTATAGGTCAGACTATTCTTTCCAAGCCAAAAGAGAGGCTCCTTCCAATAGATGATGGTGTTCTTTGGATCAGATCAAGAAGGAAGCGCTGCAAGTATTGATCTGCAGTCAGCTGCACCAGTCATTTTAAATATGGACTAAGCACATTTTTTGCTCCTAAAGCTTCTGTTTTAGTGATTTCTCAGCGAACCAAAACACCAACAGCACTAACACGAAAGCTTACTACCTTATTCTCTGCTTCCTGGGAGCTAGAGGCCCCCACAGAATGAATTTAAGCTTAGTGATCAGAAGCTTGCCCTACAGAATGTTGTTTTGCTGCCTGTTGGAGGTCATTCCTAGACGACTGCACTCAGAACATCTTGGAAAGCCAGAGGGTAAACCAGCCTGTCAGAATCTCCGAGTCCACTTTCTGACCTGGGAATAATACAGAGATATCTTTTTGTAGGAGAATAAAAACAAAACTTTTAACAAAAGTGCAAAGGAAGGAAACCTTCTGATGTCTGTCACAGAGGCTCACAGCAGGTCCCCTCCTGATGGGCTCATATTCCCCTGATGGTACAAAGCAAGTGGCTCTGTGACCTGATTCCTTTCAGCACTTCAGTGAGGGGCCACAGCAGGGAGAAGTTTCTGTTTTATTGTAATCACTGCTGTTATCCCCTTACTTTCTAGCTGGGACATTGCTGGCTTTCTAAGCTATCCAACCCTAGGCAACAATTTCCCAAGTTATTAGCTTTTAGCAAACATTTTACTTGCTTGCCCAGGGTAAAGTCAGAAAAGGTTTTTAAAGCATGTGCCAAGTGTTTTTAGTGGCACCAGATGCTGAACTCATGTAAGGCCATTCTAGACACCACACGTTTTCACTCCTGGCTGCAGGATGCCAGCTTTGCCATGGTGTAAGCTGCAAGAGGATGCTGGACCTCAACCTCACAACTCTCTTGGCCTTACAGAAATGAGCACCAAAGGCTTTCATCCAGGCAGGAGAGCTCCAAATCTCACCCTTCCCAAATTACATACTGACCAAAGCCCACTCCCAGCAGTGCCAGAGGTGGGTTGGTGTGCTACATAGACCATGTGAAAGTGCACATCAGTGATAGAATGACTCAATCCTATGGTGTAGGTCCTTCACTTACTCTGGACTGGACACTTCCAGATCTTCATAGAATCATAGAATTGCTCAGGTTGGAAAAGACCTTCAAGATCACAAAGTCCAACCGCAACCATCAAGTCCAAGTGCATCCACTTCTTCACTCAGAGGGCGGTGAGGCCCTGGCACAGGCTGACCAGACAAGCTGTGGATTCCCATCACTGGAGGCGTTTAAGGCCAGGCTTGATGGGTTCCTGGGCAGTCTGATCTGGTGGGTGGCAACCCTGCCCATGGCAAGGGGTTGGATCTAGATGATCTTTGATTCCAACTCCATTTCAACTCCAAGCCATTCTCTGATTCCATGACACTCCATTAACTCGAGGGGTGAGCTAATGGCAACCACATCCTCTTCCTTCTAAATCTGTTTCTTACCAATGTTTTGTTTGAAGTGTACAAATTCTCTTTATATTTGTATAAATCTCCAGTACAAATCCTTCTAGAATGTATTCAAAGGCATTAGCAAGGGACTTAACACGAATATGTTTGCTTACCTCTTATCTGTGTGTTTCTGATTCCTTTACACTGCTAATGTGCTTTTAATTTATTTTGCTTGCTTTGTTTGGCTGCAGCTCATCCTTTTGTTCAGTGACAGTTATGTTGGTTCCAAACTCCAATGCCTGCCTCGGCCTCAGCCAGATACTGATGTTTTCCTCACCTCTTCAATTGTGAACCACTGTTACTATTGCACTGAATCAAGGTCTCAGACCTTTCCTGAGATGTTCTGACAACAAATGTCTGCTTAATTCTGGCCTAAAAATCAGCTGGGGTTGAGCCTCCCATCCACATGCTAAGGCTGGTGAGTCTGCAGCCTGGAATAAGCTTTATTATTGTACATCAGCCTCCAAGCTCCATCTGAGCACCAAAGCCCATACATTTTATGATACTGTATATTGTCACTACTAAAACCTCATTCTATCTTTGTAGTTACCTCATTTCACTATGGAATAATGTACAGTGCTAATGACATGGCAATGGTAATAAAATGGCCCTATGATGATTTAAAGCAAAAACAACCTCCCTCCACCCCAAAAGCCTTCTAACTGGCACTTACTTTTATGACGAATTGCTCATTCACTTATTAAACATTTATTGTTTCCTCAATAAAAGTAATCTTAGATGTATTCAATTATTAATATAAATAAGGCACAGAATTGGAAACAGAAGCAATCTCATTTTCTTTTCGGTATTAATCTTCTCTCTTATTCAACCATCACAAGAGCAGAGGGAAAAAAAATCATTCAGACTGACTGGAAAACAAACACGAGAAAAGCGAAATTCTTATCTGTATCTGTGTCAGGGAATAAAGAATTAAAACTCCTTGGAAACGTGTAATATTTCCAAATGTGTGGTGGGATATTGTCAGCTTGGTGTGGCTCTTGAAACCTGAGGCTCCCACAGCTGTTCAGCAAGGGCTGCATGGAGAGAATGCAGAACAGGACCGAGATTGCTTTGTGATGTAGGTGTGTAAGCACACATATGCACACACAGGAATGTATGCAGATGGCACCAAGCTGAGGGGTGAGGCTGATGTGACAGAAGGAATGGATGCCATCCAAAGGGACCTGGATAGCACTGAGAAGTGAACTCAGGTGAACCTAATGAGGTTCAATAAGGCCAAGTGCAAGGTGTTGCCCTTGGGTCAGGATAATCCCAGATGTCTACAGGCTGGAAAAAGAAATCTCTCAGAGCAGCCTCCCAGAGAAGGACTGGGGGTTCTGGTGGATGATAGCCCAGAAAGCCAACCATACCCTGGGCTGCATCCAAAGCAGCATAGCCAGCAGGGCGAGGGAGGTGATCCTGCCCCTCTGCTCTGTGCTGTGAGACTCACCTGGAGCACTGCGTCCAGATGGGGAGTCCTCAGTGCAGGAGAGACATGGAGCTGTTGGAGTGCTTCCAGAGGAAGGTCACAAAAATAGTCCCAGGGATGGAACACCTCTCCTACAAGGATAGACCGAGAGAGGTGGGGCAGCCTGGAGAAGAGAAGGCAGCAAGAATATAATTGTTTTACATTTAGGTAGAAAAAGCTATTTATTCATGATTTGCCCACTGTATTCATCCCTCTATTTTGCAAAAATCTCTTATAGAGGAAAATACTTGGAGGATTGGAAGGGAAGGAGATCTTCAAGCTCTAGGATTTCTGAAGTAGACAGAATGAGAGGAAACAATGCAATATGAGAAATGAATAGAAAGAGATCATGGGCTGTTTGTTCTAGTAACATCCATGCCAGAGGATGTGGTCATTGTACGCAACCACTGAATGAAATGAAAAATGTCCTGGCAAAGGAAGAAAGAGAAGGGATAAACATGGGAACCCAGGGATTTGTGCTGCTTTGGGATCTCATAGAAAATAATAATTGTGAATGGCTAAACTTGTGAAAAAGCCCACAGATGTATAGGGAACTGGAAGCTATTCATTTTGTTTTTATTTTATTTATAAGCCTATTTGGGATTTTACTGATATTCAGAGGATTGCTGAAAATTGCCAGGCTTTTCTTGCTATTTTTCAGCTGCTAACCATCAAATTCCTTTTCAGATTCTGATTTGAAGCCATATTCACATCCATACTCATTTAGCATGAGCAAAAAGAGCCAAAACTTGTGTTTTATTTCACTAGCATTACATTATTTATGGAGTAAGATCTCTCTTACTTCAAAGTCAGACACCAGTTCATTGGGATTTAACCATATATTTAACTTTATTTATCATGAATAAACTCCTAAGTGAATTGGATTACTGGACAGCCATGAAATACCAATACACAGTGCTGGTGAATGTGGTCTTCATCCACTGTTGTGGATTAGAATGCAGGAAAAATCAGCTCGTCAATAAATGTGTTCTGGCATCATTCTGAGATAAAACCTGCAGATTTTACTTCTTGCTGCTTAAAGATTTGCTCGATAAATATATCTATATTGAAATCTATGCATTTACATAGCAGAAGTAATGACACTCAAAGCACTAAGGGCACTAAAGACCGGAAGAATTTTTCCATCTATTACCAGCAGATGTACAAAAGGATAGGAGCTCTCTGGAGTATAGTGTGATACATTTTTTTTCCCCAAAGTAGCACAGCTCAGTGACACAAATCACAAAAGCAGCACCGTGTGCCGACCTGTCCATCACCACTTGCCTTTAGGATAATGCCACCAGCAGTCCCAGCCAGGGCTGCCAAGCCCTGGGGCAGGTTGGCAGTCTGCAGGATGTGCCTTCGTCCATGCCCACCACATAGGCTGAGCAGAAGCAGCAGCCCTTGAACCTCAGAGCACACCAGCATTCAATAAGGACAGTTCCAAAAGCAGCCAAATTGCTAAAGCTGTGTGTGCTCATGCTCATCACCCTAAAATCACAGAACGGCCCGGGTTGGAAGGGACCTCAAGGATCATGAAGCTCCAACCCCCCACCACACGCAGGGCCACCAACCTCCACATTTCACAGCAGCCCAGGCTGCCCAGGGCCCCATCCAACCTGGCCTTGAACACCTCCAGGGATGGACGGGGCATCCACAGCCTCTCTGGGCAGCTGTTCCAACACCTCACCACTCTCACAGCAAACAACTTCCCCTTCATATCCAACTGAAATCTGCCCTCCCTCAACTTCAAACCATTTTCCCTTGTCCTGTAGTTGTCAACCCTTTCCAAGAGTTGACTCCCCTCCTGTCTGCAGGCTCCTTTTAGGTACTGAAAGGCTGCAATGAGGTCACCCCACAGCTTCTCTTCTCCAGGCTGAACAAGCCCAGCTCCCTCAGCCTGTCTTCATAGGGGAGGTGCTGCAGCCCCCTGATCATCTTTGTGGCTCCTCTGGACCCTCTCCAACAGCTCCCTGTCTTTCCTGTACTGGGGGCTCCAGACCTGGACACAGATGGGGCCACCTCCCTGTCCCTGCTGGCCACCCCTCTTCTGATGGAGCCCAGAATGCTCATTTATGCTATTAACAATCAAAAGATAACCAGCACCCAGTTGTGGCAATTTGCTGCTAGCAATCCCCTCCCAACCTGCAGTGCTTTACTCATTCCACACACAACATCTCTGGCTAGCCATTATAATTCTTATTTTGCTGCTATTTTATCAGTGCCAGCATATCATTTTATCATATTTTTTGACAAGTCCACATGCAGGTGGAGATGCAAACAGGGAAAAAGAAAACCGCAAAAAAAAAAAAAAAAAAAAAAAAAAAAAAAAAAAAAGGAAAAGATAAAAATCTGTTGGAGTCAAATTGAGTTTTTATATTAGAACTGACTTCATCGGGTACATCATCTGCGAGCACTGGAGGAGGAAAAAATCTGGTGGAATAAAGAATACACCTGTAAATATGTATATGCATGGTCACTGTGTTCAGAATTTAGGAAAAGATCAGAAATTGAGAGCTGTTTTGAATGGGGAAAGTATACTGCACATCACAGCTGTGAATGGTGGGGGGATTTACCACTGCATTGTGTGCACAAAGGTTTCTCATTCCCTACAAATGGTTTTACTGTCACAAAGAATGTACTTAATTATCTTTGTAAGCTAAGGCGTATCTTGAATTTCAGAATAATGTGTTCAGATGCAGAGATGGGCAAAAATAAATAGGTCATTAAAAAAAATAATTAGTCATGAACAGCAATATTTGTAGCAGCTTAAAATTATTATGAACAGATGGATTGCTTTGACTTTAGAGATACTGGACTAAGCAGAGACAACCAGAAGAAGGATCACAATGCAGTACAGATTACATAAAAATCTGTTGTTGCTTCCCAGGTAACTAATTATCTAATTGCTTCCAAACAACAGAAGATTGTGCAGAGAAATGGGCTCCTCTCAAGAGAATTGAGCATCCGAGCAGGAGGAAGCGTTTTGCATTAAGCAGAAAAGAGCGTTGTTGTCCTTTTTGCGCGGGCTCCACAAAAGTTACGCATCGCCTGGTTTCAGTTCACAACAGATCATTTTATTATCTCCCATTATTATTCTTTGATTTTTTTTAATCATCGGTCATGGCCTTTGGGTTGAGTACATTTTCAAATGATGGTGGAATTCTTCATAAAGACAGAAAGCCTCTCTTTATGTAATTGCCAGGATCAATTGGATGACCCTCTTATCAAACGTGTCAGGACTCTTGTCAAGTCCGGACGCACAGCACATGCTGAGTGGCTTTGAATGGCATTTCCTCTGGGGAGCGTGTGCTCCATGGGGTGCAATATTTTCACTGTGAAAAGCATGTGATAAAGATTTTCCTTTTGCTTTCTGTGCTAAGACATGCTGGTTTCCTTTCTTTTGCATGAGTCGCGTATTTGTGGAGCTGTTTCTAACAGCTGATGGCTGGCTCACGCTGGGTTATGGAATGATTAAAGCAGCCCGGATTCTTTGGGCAATGATCAACTTCAGCAGAAAAGCACACAACTCATGGAGCTCGCCTTAAATTGCAGCTATAAAAATGATAAGACATTGGAATTGGTACTTTGAAGAATTCTTTGGAATGAAATACGAATCAATTCCAATGAAATAGCAGGGCTGTTTGAAGATGATGTGGACCTGTGTATTTTCGTTAACGCCGTCATCAACTCTTTCAAGTCATACGAGCAAGGCTTGAGAGACCAGTTCAGTATAATTGAATTTAAAGGAAGACTACACGCTGATTACAGGCAGAGTAAAGCTACGGAGTATTTGTCTAATGGGTTTTCAAGGAATTGCTGGTGAAGCTCTTCTTCAAGGATGGCAGAAGACTGAAGGGAAAACATATGTGCCTGGTATTGAGTGTTTGACTGATGGCTCAGTGTGAAGGATCAAAGCCCATTAAAACAGCTACAAAACTGCAGGAAATAAAAGAGGAGTGCGAGGTGTTTCTTTATTATAGCTGTAGAAAAGTGTACTTGTTTCTGAGTGTAATTAGTTCAACAGATTACATCTTAGCAGCAGAAGAATCAATACCTGGGTCTGGCCTTCGTTTAGGAAGAAAAACAGATAAGCTGCGTTCCACCTTCCCACATATCAATATGGCTTTATTTATTTTCTTGAGTATGACAGTCTGCAGAGGCAAACACCCTTTTTGAAGTTAAAAATGATTCTAAAAGAGCAATCCAGTTTTACAGTACTGGATAATGCTAAATTCCAAGTGAAGAATATTGTACCCAATTTTTTATTTTTATTTTTTTAGAGAAAACTACATGTTTTCAGAGCTCCTTTGTAATATTCTTCACTAAACCTCGCAGATTATCTTCTGAATTTTCCTCTCTGAGTATTTTTATCTGTAAATAAATAGAAAAAAATTCTCAGCCATCAAATAAAAGGGTGTGTTGCTATGGTATGCTGAATATACATTTCAACCATTAAACTGTGCTCCCGGTAACTTAAGCACCAGGCAAGCTTCCAGTGGTTTGTGTGGCTGCCTGGACAGGAAGGGATGGTCAGTGTGTTCATCCAGGGGGTGCATGGAGACTAACACCCTATTTAATTAAAACCCAAGCAAGTAATTTGGTCTGAGGTAACTGGGAGAAGTATACTTGGCTAGAGAGAGGCCCTGAGTGAACCCAGGGAGGAACTGAGCTTCCAGCTATTCCCTCCATGCAGAGGTCAGTAGGACGTGAGCACAGCCTGCAATGCATGCTTTGTAGCATGATTTTGGTCTTCCCCATCAGTAGGGTCCTCACTTGCTTAATTGCCTACTTTGCGCTAATAAGGAAAAAGTTTTTATAAAGAAAGCAGTGCAAAGACAGAGCCTGGGAAACCTCTGTGCTGCAGAGATGCAGAGAATGAACACAACCCCATGGCCAGGGAACTTATTTGGTTTTGAGTTGCCTTCTGAGGAGCGAGAAAAGGTTAAGCAAGCAAAGAAACAAACAACAGAATGCTTTTGCTGATATAAATTCTGATCCAGGGCTGCACAACATAATTGTTAAAATTTGCACAACGCAATCTGCTGTTTTGGATCATTTTAGTAGAAGGACTTGGGAAGATGGCAGACCAGACATCCATCTAGACTATGGTTAATACAGAACAATGCAAACTTCAGCTGATTTATGGCCGGTAAGACTATGTGCAGTGTAAAGGAAGATGCTCTGCTTGCTCATTATATAAAATGCTACACATTTATCGTACATGAAATAGCTTTTAAAGGTATTGCCTGAGAAAGGAGTAGCACACAGGACATTAGGCTAAACCTGTACTGTACTTTATTATTCATTTTGCAGGGAATCTCAACACAGCACACCAGGAAATGCATGTAGAAGGTAGATCAGAAGGTTGTCTGGCCCATCACTGTCCCTCTCACCTGCAGGAGAATTGACTCCACCTATATCCTTCCTGACATGCATGGTAGGTATTTTTCCTGGTAATCAGTGTTGGAAACTCTGCCACCTCCCCAGGCAACTTTTTAGGAATGATTTCCATCTAGCCACTAGACTGCTTTTCTAACGTCTAGAAATACCTGAAGAAGTGACAGATTATACCCCTTTCTCCAAGGGTGTAAACAGACAATATACAACCTTGGATGGGATTTCCTTCAACATGTTTGATTCTAAGAATAACAGCAGTTCTTACACGAATTTTAGCTCTAAATGAGCCATCCAGCTGATCTATCCAGAGCAGTCCTCATAGTCCCAGCACTGCCTTTGCTCCTTGAGGCTGCCAGTGGGAGAGGGAGGTCTTCATCCCTCAGGTGAAATCCCCTGGACAGTATTAGCTTGCCCCCAAGGCTTGGGGCTGTGAGACAACCTTGAGGATCTTTTCCTCCTTTTCCAGGGTAAAGCCTCTAGACCCACTGGGAATCCTCACCAGGTACTTCTCAAACATCTTGATTTTAAGTGTATCAGGCATCCTCGTTGCTGGGGATGCTGATGAAGGTTTGTAAGTTTAATCAGCTGAAGATCTGGCACAGATCCTGCAAGACTTGATGCCAACTCACATTTCTCCACCTGCCTTTGGGTTCACAGTACCTTGGTGGCTCTGTTGGTAACTGTCTCTCAATGATTGCAGGCACTCTCCTGCAACAGAACTGAATCTTATCAGTTTCTTCTTATCAGACTGAAGAATTTCAGCCATGCAATGTGACTTACTGCTTTAATTCTCCCAACAAAACGAAGATTTCCTGCTGCATTTGGGGGGAAAAAAAAAAAAAAAATCCAATTTTTTTCCAATGAGAAAGTGTAACAGAGGGGCTGTCGTTCTAGTTGAAAAGCTGTAGAAACTGCCAGTATGAGTCTGCACTGTCCAAAGCAAAAGTAAGACTGCAAATGTAAGAGGATTTGTACCTCCAAAACTTTGATTTCTCCATGTCATAGAATATATCCTAAGAAATACTTTCTAGCTGGCTGTATGACCACCACCACAGAAGAGAGACTTCCTTGTGACTCTATGGTTTTCATAGAATAGAACCATAGAGTGGTTTGAGTTGGAAAGGACACTTAAAGGCCACCTGATCCCATTCCCCACAGTGAACAGAGACACCCACAGCTCCATAAGCTGCTCAGAGCCCATCTCCTGCCTTGGGTGTCTCCAGTGACAGAAGACATTATAATTTCTTTATTATTATTATTGTGAGTAGTAATGTGGGATAAATACCCAGTATGCACAATCACTTGGTTGGGTGGGTAGCATTTCCTTGGTATAAAGCACTATCAAACTTCCCAAGAACTTCCCCAGTTCATTATCTGATCTCTTATTTTAACGATCCCAGCAGATGTCAAAATCAAACATAAAGGGGCTTCATACCACCTTTTTAAAACTGAAAAGCATTTTCATAGATTTGAGAGTCCTTCAAACCCAATTATCGAATCAAAATGCAGTTGCAGCCACTCTTTAATATCTCTTCAGAAGTATAAAAACACCCATGTATAACTAATCACTTATCAGCTTGCACAGTAAGCCCTTTCCCTCGCATGTGTTTCATAACAGCCTATAGGAATTAAAAGAGATACGCGGCGCTTCGCATTCACCTACATCCACAAAGAAGGCCATAATGTTCCTACAGCTGCACAAACAGCAGCCCCAGCCTGACGTGCCATGCAGGAAGCTCTCAGCAGATGAAGTCAAATGAGAGCTCATCTGCACTCCCACCACCGGCTACAGCCCCATCAGTTGATGTGGGTGTTAAGATATGAATGCATACGTCTATAAGTAGGTGTGTGTATATGTCTTTGTGTACGTGTATATAAATAGGTAGGTAGAATCATAGAATAAAAATCACAGCATCATTCAGGTTGGAAAAGAACTCCAAGACCCCAAAGCTCAACCCCAGCCCATCCCACCGTGCCCACTGCCTGCATCCCTCAGTGCCACATCTCCATGGCTCTGGAACACCGTCAGGGATGGTGACCCCACCACTCCTGGACAGCTGTGTCAGTGCATCACTGCTCTTTATGAGAAGGTTTTCCTAATATCCAACCTGTAGGTTGTGGGATAATGTGGTGAGCAGCCATGAGAGCACATACTAAGAAAGCTCACGTTTTTTTGATGCAATATTCCCATCTCGAAGAGGCCAGACAGGTCCCACCTCACAGACTTGGAAACGTAGTTTAAAAGAACTAGAACAAGCCGCAACTAATAACATTCCTGAATAGCCTAGCTTCCCTGCTGTCAGTACAGCTCCATGGATTTACACCGTTGGATGCTGCCATGCCCTAAATGCTTACTCTAGGGAAAAGCTATAGCATATTTCACGTGTTTATTACTGTCATATATTACCACAAGCTGATTCACAGCTGGTGTGAATTGTCATCATTCTGTGAAGTTAACATCCAGGTCTTTTCATAAATGCATAGACATGGCATTATACATCACCTCTGTCCTCATGTATGCATATTTATACATGGCATGAAGGAATAAAGATTCGAGCCCCAAATGCTCAGCTGATATTACTTGGTGTGATTCCCTCGATGAAACTTTATAATAAATTTCACCCTACCACTGCTTTCCTTATGTTTCTGTCCTAGTGTTGATGGAAGTAAAAATATTGTGGCACATAAAGGGCCAGATGCTTGAAAAACAAGATACCAGTGATTATAGAATCCTAGAATCACAGAATGGCCCGGGTTGGAAGGGACCTCTAGGATCACGAAGCACCAACCTCCCGCCACAGGCAGGGCCACCAACCTCCACATTTCATAGCAGCCCAGGCTGCCCAGGGCCCCATCCAACCTGGCCTTGAACACCTCCAGGGATGGACGGGGCATCCACAGCCTCTCTGGGATCCTAAAAGTATACTCTGGCATCATCCCCCAGGATTATAAGACACTTTAATTAATTTCTCAGCAAGCTCCTTTTTGGTTTATTCACTTATCTATGTTATTACATGTAAGTGTATCCTAACATATTAAAATCAAAACAAGAAAGTAATGTCTTCTCTTATTCTTGCTTCTAATTGCTTGTGCCAGCAAATAATAATTTAGGCTTTTATATACATTTTCAGGCAGCTTCCTTATGTGTTTCATTTTCTTCCTTCACTTTGCCTCACTCTGATGGATTTTGCCTTTTTGCATTTTTTTATGCTTTTATGTTCCTGGACTACAACCACAGCAAGAAAATGAAGTTCCTATTAAAAACTATGCAACTTACTTTTGCTTACTGATTTAACCTATGTGAAAAATCAATAAGGATTTAATTCTATACATAAAAATATTATTAGAGTTTTATAAGGTTTCTTTAAGGCCATGCTTAATTAATAATGCCAGAGAGGGTTTTTTTTCCTGTTTCTTTGGTGGGTGTTTTTGGTCACCCAATAAAAATAGGAGAAAAAAGGTTTAATATAGTAATTATTAGAAGAGCAAACTCTGTAAGAAGGGGTGGCTGTTTTGCCGTATAAGGTATTTCTTCCCATGGAAGGAAATAACATAAGGTTAATTGAGGAGGGAAAAGGAGCTGCTGGCAATGCACAGGCCTGGAAAGGTGAGGAAGAAAGAAACCAGAGTAAGAAGTGATTAAATTCAGTGCAAAGGACAGCATGCAAAATAGGCAGAAGCAAATGGTTACCAAAGACAACTTGTGTGTTCAGAAATTGTGCTGAGAGGAGCTTCAATGAGGACATGGTCGGAGTAAAAGCAGAAGAGATTTCTTTGGAAACGGGTAGGCTTTATTTGGGGAGTTGTATTTCCCTGGAAAGTATGGGTATTTTTCTAATAGCAATGTCCCTAATTTGTCTGGAAAGATATAACAGATCCTTGAATGGTTCCTGCTGGGAGGGCATTTGCTGTCATGACAGAGCTGAGGAGAGAGGAACCAAAGGGATGGCCAGGACTGAGGGCATCCAGATCTGGCATGGAGGGACTGGAATAGTTGGTCTCTTCCCTTTACAGACAGACTGACCTGCAGGAAAAGGAGGGACAAAAAGAAAAAAAGTTGTAACTTTCTCCATAAAACACAACTTTTAAGGGCTCTGAATCAATTATGTGCTTCAGAAGGACGTAGGATTTGGATTGCTCCCAGGCTTTGCAGGATTTCATTCTCATTAACACCTACTCTGCCCTGGTCTAAGTCCAGTGATTTCAGCAGAAATACTGCTGATCTTCATAAAAGTCTGGGCCTGTATGTACACATTTCACAGATTTCCTCCCAGAAAACAGTTCTTTAGTCAACTTGCTGCAAAGGCTAGAAATGGAAAATCAAATTACTTTCTGCTCCAGGTAGCACAGCAGCTGATCTTGGGCTTAAAGTTTCAAAATGCCTGAAAGATTACAACCATTACTCTGAGCACTTCTTCCAAGGAATGCTGGTTGAACTGAGACCAGACCTCATGGTAGGCTGTGATTACGTTGGATGAGCAGCTCTTCGTCAAGAGGAAAACAGAAGAAAGTAGTGTTTTTTGTTATTGTTGTTGTTGTTTTGTTGTGGTTTTGTTGTTTTTTTTTTGTTTTTGTTTTGTTTTGTTTTGTTTTGTTTTGTTTTGTGGTGATGTTACGTGGGATTTTTTTTTCCATGAAATAAATGGTGGTAGAGCCAACCTCCACCTGCCATTCCATTTCAATCTAGGTGGTGAGATCAAATATCTTTGATCAACATCACCAGTGGTAACCATCCCCAAGGGTCAGCTTCTCAACCCACAGTCCCTTCACCCAAGGGAATGCAGGGCACGGATGTGTTTGGACCTCACAGCCTTCTGTCATTGGTAAATAATTTTCTGATCTCCTAATATTTTGGCTACTTGGAGCCTGAGGACAACAGCATGACAAACGAGCTCTTGGCACTTCTGCAGACCATACCAGGCCTGAATACAACAGGATTATCTAATTTCAGTCTTTCTGACAGCTTATTTCAAAGCAGACTGAACATGATTGTAGCATGTTAGATATAGACTCATAGGCTCCACATCCTTTTGAGAAGGATGAGACAGAACAGATTGGTCTCGGCAAGGCTTTTCCTGAATGTGCTGTTCCTCCAGGATCCAAACAAGCTCAAGGAAAGCTGTTAGCTGTTTCAGCATCCACAGCACTGTATACCTGCACGTACACCAGGCAGGTTCTGGCACTTGTATGTGAGATTCCTGTAAATAGAGACCCATTACAATTTGACAACTTAATGAATGAGAAAGCCATTTTTCATTACACATCTCTGAATGAAAAATACTTCTCATTATCTGTGTAATGAAGGTAAATCAATGAGTGACTTTTGAATCCTCATGTTAATGGGAAACCCAATACCTTGCCTGAGCATTAGCTAAGATGAGTTCTTTGCTGCAGCAACCAGCAGCTGAAACCAAAGTGAAAATGAGTAGGTGAGTAGGAAAGAGTGCATTCCCATTTGCCTAGGAGGAATTTAAAATTGTGATTATCAGATTTTGAAACACAGTTGTATATACAGGCTAATCTTAAATGACAAATTGGTCAGTCATGATCTAAAAATTAATGTAACCAATGTATAAATCTTCTTCCAGATCTTTTTTTTTTTTTTTTTTTTTTTTTAATCATGCTGAAAGTAATGACTCCCAAAGTTTAGCTGGCAAAAACAGAAGTTCATCAGTCACTGTTCGAGCTTTTCCCATGCTACTAGCATTAGCCTTCTTAGCCTCAGGAAAGCTATCAATGATGCTGTACTTGGATCTATGCAAATACCAATTAAAGCCTGTATATGTCCTGAAGAAATGATAGTCCAAGCAGGCAAAGTGCTGAAGAAGAAAGTAAGCAGTGGAACAACAGGAGACATAAAAGTGGCTGCAAAACCAAGCAGAGAGAGAGGTGTGTTCTCACTTTGCTTTAAGACAGGAGAAAGGAAATGTTTGTATGGCTGAGGGAAGACCCAGGAGAGACACTGCAGATGACTAAGAGGGTATGGGAAAGTGATGAAGCAATGGGAAGGAAGAGAATAGGGAAAAACAGATGAGACAGGGAGAATTTGAATACCAGTGGCTGAATGGAAAAACAAAACAAAACAAGGTGAATGCTGATCTTCCTGTTGTCATTTTTCTCCAGGAGAAGCCAGCTAAATCCTGCTCTGAGAAAGAAGCAAAGAGAGGAAAGTCCTAGGACAAAGTCAACTGTACAAAAAGTGGTAATGAAAATGGGCACTGCAGCAACCTGAGGCAGCCTGGAGGCTCATAGAGGCAGACCCTGTGGGGTGGGGAAGAAATGCCTCAGAGAAGTCATCGTGGCCCCCACCAGCAGCAGTACTGCCTTAAGTTGAAACCTAAGACACAGGAAGATGCTGCAGATATGAGGTCTATCCGATAACTGTGTCTCAATGGCAATCACTTCCCCAAGCTCCTTGCTTGCAAATCTGTGCTGGAAAGTTGCTTTGTAAAACTTCCTTTTCTTCCTGGGCTATCAGATCTGGATCAGATCAGCAGGCATTAACACAGAATGGCCTGCAGCTTACTCACCTGCACATCATGGTTCATTGGCTTGTGTGCTTCAGGAAGAAATCCTTTTGGCACTTTGTTGCAGTGCATGATTTGTACAGCTGTCGGATGATTCAGCTCTCATTCAGCTGCAATTGATCTCAGAGCAGTTGCAGACTGACACTGAGCATTGCAGCCTGTTGGTTAGCTGCTCCCCACAAAACAGTTCTGCCAGCTCTGGGGGAGAACAACCTGCAGGTGTCAAGGAGGGGATTCTGAGTAAGGGCTCTTGTGCTGAGCAGAGCTGGAAGAGTTCCTGAAGATCTCAGTGTTTTGGGGAACCGGAATGGAAATCTCCCAGCATTCAGAGAAGGATGGAGGGGAAGGAGGAGAAGCACCCTGATTACAAAGTTACACTGCATGGAAGCAGTGAGATATTTCAGCAGCAAACAGCACTCACAGACAAGAAAGGATCCCTCTGTGAGAACATGCTGAGCAATAGCTATTCTGGGTTCTGCTGTGAAAAAAAAAAAAAAAAAAATCAGTGAAGAAATGAGGAAAGACATTTGAGAAGACAGTATGCATTCTCTAGGCATAGCGCTATGCACACAGGTGGTACAAATGCATGACAAACTGATGGGTAAAGCCATGGCACTAAGAGATGGAGACTGTTGATGCTGGGAGCAGGGGCTGGGAAGGAGAGAGAAAGGGAGTTATCCAGTCCTGTCCTCTCATCCCAAGCACTAGCAGCCCAGGAAGTGATTTGCTCTTTCTTTAAACTGAGTTTCTGATTTAGAGCTGACCTTTATATATATGAGGAGAGGATGCTGCAGTATAAACACTGTCACTAACAAGAGCTGTTTCTTTACTTTTCAGAATGGGCTGCTTCAGAAATCTCATCTGTGGAGTCTGATCACGAGGAGCAGCTCGGAGAGCCTCTGCAAACCCACTGATCTGGGGGAGGTTGGAGATGAGAACAGCCATCAGCCATCAGACGCTGCTGTGACAGCCAAGCTCTGGGCTTTATTTTCCCTCTCCAAGAAGCACAGTAACTTTGCATGTGCTTTCCCAAGGCATGTGGAAACCCATCTGCATGGTTAGATCCACCCTGAGGTCAGAGAGCACCCTGAGATTGAGGGCCATCCCACCAACTCTGGGCTATCAGGAGACATCCACGTGTCCCCGCTCCCTGCACAGCTCTCTTGTGCACCGCAGACATTCCATGCCTGGTGTTGCTATCAGCAATTACCAAAACAGATCCTGCAAAGTTGCCAGGGAGGTTGTTCATCTGCATGCATTAACTGAAGGGCAATCCAGTCTGCTTGGGAGTTAGACTTTCCCCAGCAAAGCTGTGTAAATATAACTCCAAAGCATTCATAGACGTGCTGGGAAGTTTCCTCTGAGCCAAACAATATTTTTAATTCGTTGATAGCATTTTAATTTTCTCATGATGAAGAACCTCTAAAGGCAACTGCATTGGAGAGGGAGAAAGGGTCAAGAGGCAATTAAGAAAGGAAGATCTTGCTTTTCACTGCTAAGAAAAACAGTTAATTAGATGAAACAAGCTAAAAAGAGAGAGAGAAGAGCTGAACTGCAATTTGGAAAATTTAAAAAGCTTTCTATCAAATAAATTGATTAGCACACTAATCATAATCAGGACTCTTGGATTAACAGTTAATTTGGGGAATCAATTAATAGCAGCATTTTTCAAATCATGGTTGCCTCTGGAGCGCAGGGAATTCATTGCGGTGTGTTTTTAGAGATAACAGATGGTGGATTAGGGCTGCGCAGTGATTCTCTGACAGTGTAACAACTCTGTTGTACCCCACTTCCAGGACTGTCTTTTGAGATATTTGTGTGTTGGCTGAGCTGTTGTAAATCCTTCCTCAAAGCCTCCGTGCTTTCTCAAATCATTTACATTGGAGCGCAAACTTTGCTCACAACTTTTTTGCTCCCTCTGCTCGGTTTGAGGGCTCGTGTAATAATCTCCCTCCAGCAGCTGCGAAATAACAGATGCCAGAGTATGACAGAGTTAAATCAGAAGGGGCCCACCACCCAAAATTCAAGCCATGTTTAGGGGGAGTGTTCCTGCCGTGACTCGGATTCGAACCGAGGTTGCTGCGGCCACAACGCAGAGTACTGACCACTATACGATCACGGCTGTGCTGTGCTTGGTGCCACTGCTGAGCACGGTTATGTGTGCAGGATTTGAAACTGCTGCTGTCCTGGCATTACCTTGTTGGAGTGCCCAGCTGCATGTCTTGTGTTCTGTTCCTCATGGGAGCTGAGATTCAGCAGCAGGCACAGATGGATCCAAGTTAAATCCCACTTTGCAACCTTTGCTTGAGTTCCCCAGCACAGCAGCTTTCAAAACTTTCCTTCCAGTATTTGAAGGGAGAGGATAAACAGGAGGGGGAACGGCTGTTTGTGAGGGTGGATGGTGACAGGACAAGGGGAATGGTTTGAAACTGAGACAGGGGAGGTTTAGGTTGGATCTGAGGAGGAAGTTTTTCACGCAGAGGGTGGTGAGGCACTGGAACAGGTTGCCCAAGGAGGCTGTGGATGCCCCATCCCTGCAGGCATTCAAGGCCAGGCTGGATGTGGCTCTGGGCAGCCTGGGCTGCTGGTTGGCGACCTGCACATAGCAGGGGGTTGGAACTGGATGAGCACTGTGCTCCTTTGCAACCCAGGCCATTCTAGGATTCTATAAGTCTTCAATCCCAAATGAGAAAAACTATTTCGAAGGCAGTTTCTCAAAATACTGTCTCACAGCTCTCATTTTAGAGTTGTCTAGTTCAAATCGCTCCCTCCATCCATGGTACAGAAGGAATTTTGCTGTGCAAGCTGTTCAGATTCACATGCCTTTCTTTCTAGTGATGAACCACCCCACTGGAGGGTCTCTTCCACACTTAGGACCAAAAATATTACAGAAACTCACTGCAAAGTATTTGTTAAAGTAAAGATGATGGCTTCTCTAGTGTCTGTGTAATTATACTTTAAAAATGCTCATTAAAATTGATTTTTCTGTTCAATTTTATAAACAATGAAAATATATGAAATATGTATCTCCTTTGAGTAGCCCATTCTCCCCCTTCTATCCCCCCATCACAGAATGTCCATACTAATATTATCTGTAATAAAATCAGCACAGTTAAATGAGAAATAGTAATAAACTATTGTTTACAATATTCAAAATAAGGGAATAGAAGGAATCATATACAGCATGTTTAGGAAAGGTAAGACATTTATACATATATCTACTTTGAAAATTGCAGCTTGTGAATGATGAAATTATTGGTAATGGGAGAGATATAATCTGAGTGCTATGGTATGTTTATGTCTCTAACTCCACTGACATGAGAGGAAGGGTGTGTGATAAGGAAGAGGCAGAGGCATTTAGAATGAAACCTTCCTGGAGCAAAGAAGGCTGTGGGGTGACCTCAGTGCAGCCTGCAGTACCTAAAGGGAGCCTGCAGACAGGAGGGGAATCAACTCTTGGAAAGGGGAGATAACAGCAGGACAAGGGGAAATGGTTTGAAGTTGAGGGAGGGCAGATTTCAGTTGGATGTGAGGGGGAAGTTGTTTGCTGTGAGAGTGGTGAGGTGCTGGAACAGCTGCCCAGAGAGGCTGTGGATGCCCCGTCCATCCCTGGAGGTGTTCAAGGCCAGGTTGGATGGGGCCCTGGGCAGCCTGGGCTGCTGTGAGATGTGGAGGTTGGTGGCCCTGCCTGTGGTTTGGGGGGGGGTTGGAGCTTCGTGATCCTTGAGGTCCCTTCCAACTCAGGCCATTCTGTGATTCTAGGATTGTATGAAAGTTTCATGTGAGTGTGCAGCTGAGTACAGATGGTAAGGCCACTCATAACCATTAGAAATCCAACTTTTGAGAAGGACTGTCTAAATGTAGTGGTCTATCTCAGGATGGACAGAAATATTCACAAGAGCTCCAAAAGTAATGCCTCCTGTCATAGTATGTTGGTCCAAACACTGGAGGTGGATGTTGGTGGGATGGCAGGAGAGGTTAAACCTTCTCACCAATATTCCATGACATGTTGACAGGTGGTAGCAGAGGAGCACTCTGACAGAATGAAGTCTGACATCAAAGGGCAGAAGAAGCAAAGGTGTGGAACTGGTTTACTTCATACAGGAAAAATTGTGCCCGTAGGCATTCACTGATGCTTGCTGAATGTTTATGGAGACCAAAAAGTAGATTTGAGCATGCTGAGGTGGTGGGTAGTGCACTTCAGCAGTGGCAACAGTGATGTGAAAGACAATAGCCTGACACTCAAGGTTAGGCTGGGGGGATCTCTGAGAACCTGATGGAGCTGTGGGTTTCTGGTTCATTGCAGGGGAGTTGGACTAGACTGGACCCTTAAAAGTCTCTTCCCACACAAGTGATTCTATGATTCTGTAACTACATCAACACAATCATTTAATTTATTCTTAGATTAATTGTGTTTCTGAGTCAAGGGCTTGCTGCATCAGGACTACAGGGGGATTCTGGATCCCATTCTGCTGAGAAAAAATGACACTTGAGTCACAGGGTCAATGATAGATTACTGTTTGCCTATGCCAACACGCCAGGTTGTTTACTTAATCTATGTACGATGGGAGATTCTTATCCCAATTATGTATCCACTGTTTGTCTTTAGATTTATCATAACAGCTTGCTTAAACAAAGACAAATAAAACACTGTTACACTGTGATGTATTGTTCTTGATAAACGATATAATGTTCCTAATTCAGAAGTTGGATGCCAATTTTAAGTATGTTTTGATTCTGCTCTCTTAAGCTTTCTTTAGGCAAAAATTCTTCACTCAGAGGCAGTGATGCCCTCGCACTGCCCAGAGCTGTGAGTGCCCCATCCATAGAGGTTCCTGAGGCCATGGATGTGGTCCTGGGCAGCCTGAGCTGGGGGGCACCCAGCCCACAGCAGGGGATGATCTTTGAAGCCTGGTTCTATGATTCATTGATTCTACGACTGTTGTGGCTGTGAACCTGCCATTGTCCCACAGCCTGGTTTTCTGCAGGAGACAATGAGCATCCCTCCAGATTTTCCATGAGCCCTAATAGCTTTGAGATTAAATCAGAGTCATTTGATACCAGAAATTCTATCTTGATTTTAATCTACCGACCACCTTATCCCATAATTTTTTCTAAAAGGCGACCATCCACTTAATCAAATTTAGGTTCTTTATGTGTCCTTAGAATATGTATAACATCCATTAAAGAAAAAAAAATCATCTTTCATTTTCTTTTCAGTTGAAAACCCCTCTGTAATATTAGATATGTTTTCTTAAAATGTTGTAAAAAGGATTAAAGTCTGACTCCTCTGATGAGAATCAAGATGAAATTCTCTCATACTGTCTGTGCTTAAAAAGGGGCATGAATTGATGGATACTTAGAAATAGAGGCAACAGGAAGGAAGATGCTTCATAGAATCATAGAATCATAGAATCACAGAATCATAGAATGGCCTGGGCTGAAAAGGACCACAATGTTCATCTAGTTTCAATCCCCTTGCTATGTGCAGGGTTGCCAACCAGCAGACCAGGCTGCCCAGAGCCACACAGAATAAGTGTGAATTCTGCAGTGTAAAAACCTGCCTGTGTTTCCAGGGATCTGTGTGCTCAGTGATGGAGTCTGATGGGGAACAGAGGGTGCTACATCCTCCCCACTGTGTCTCTCACTGTCCTTGGCTGGTCTCATGAACTGCTGTGGTTTAACAAAGCATCATCACTTCTCCAAGTTACCAGCAATGACACTAGAAGAAATTTGGTGTTGGCATTCAAGCTGGACCAAAGCTTTATATTATCCTGTCCTGCAGAATTTGGGGCCTTTCATCTCCAGGGCATCTTGTACTCGGAGATTTTTTTTTCTAATGCCATTGATGTAGCAAATGAGGCCACAAGCACCTGCTTATTATTAAGAGCAGGAACAGTGATGATGGCTATGGTTTAAAAAAAAAGTACACCTTTATCTTTCACAGCTGCCACTGTCCAGCTGGCTGAGTCTCAACACTGGTTTTGTAGTGGCAAATTACACAGTGATTTCCCCACTGCTTCTCCCAAACGTGTCTTTATGTGGGACTTAAACAAAAATCCACTATTAATTAATGTTCATATTCAACATTTATCCTTAGTTATATTGTTTGGGCTAGGTCTTTCCTTTTAAATTCCACTTTAGTATTGATTCAGTAAGGTATTTGGGACTGCTTCGTAGCAGTATGGATATGAATTGACTACACTCTTACATGTAAAATAAATGGTGGAGCAAAACTGGGCTTTTGTTTCAGATTTGTGCAGCAATGTGTAATGTATTCAGCTGCCCGCACTTAAATATTATTTCTGAATTTTGCCCCGAGCTGAATTAATTCCCAAATAGAATATTTTTCAAAGTTCCCCATGTCATGTCAGCAGCTCTTTAAATGCACATATTTTATATATGTGCATTAGTTTCTTGATTATGAAAAAGTGTTATTAAATATGTAATAAAATATTTACGCAGTATGACTTTAAAGCTAAGAATATTAGATCACAAGAGATTACTCTAATTGAAATAGTCTGCATGTGAAGCTGGAGTCTAATTTAAGCTGCCTAGCCTACTCAAAACTTAAACGAGTAATATATGGGTGACACCTGATCTGCATTGCTCTTCAAATACCAGCAGTTGCAATATTATTAATTCTTTATTAAATTGAAAATCAAATAAGCCATTTCCATTCAGTGAGCACTGCCGTCTGCGTGACTTGGTTATTTATAGAATTTATACAATGTGATTGGTAAATAAAGTGAGCACATACGCAAATGTGCATAAACACACACATACATTCATATGTTGCATATCTTTTCTAACTATCAAGGTCAAAATTTGGTTAGATCCTTTAACACCTGCTTAGAATAAGCCCTTGAATTCATGCCTAGCTTTAAGCAATAGGAGTAGAGGGAACGGCCTCATGTTGCACTGGGGGAGGATCAGATCGGATATTAGGAAAGATTTATTCTCCAAAAGAGTGGTCAGGCACTGGCACAGGCTGCCCAAGAAGGTGGTTAAATCACCATTCTTGGAGGTGTGCAAGAACCATTTAGATGTTGTGCTAAGGGATGTGGTTTAGTGGGGAAATATTGGTGGTAGGTGGACGGTTGGACTGGATGATCGTAGAGGTCTTTTCCAACCTTGGCAATTCTATGATTCTAAGTGCATTGACTGCACCCATTTATTTGGGTACATGCAGTTCAGAGTGAACATACCACATAGTGATTTCTGGTGATCCACCAGCCAATGCTTTCAAAGAGAGAAAAAACACAAAAACCGAAACAAAAATGCCCGTTCACCTGGGAAGCTCAATTTCTGAATCTTAATTAAAACAACAGCAGCAACAACAACAAAAACAACAACAAAAAAAGGGCTTGTAGTGCCTATTCTGGCCTCAGGAGAGCCTTCCTGCCCACCTGGAAGGGACTGGCACTGGTCTTTGGACAGAGCTGTGGATGGGGAGCACTGGTCAGCATCATGAGTTTGGCCAGGGGAACAAATGCTTTAAAGCTTCCAGAAGATTTGATGGATGAAGTTTTCTGTCCTTTTTTGTTACACATATGGGACCTTTTCATCCATTGACATCAATCAGATTAGACCCATCTCCAGAGAAGAGGCACTGATTTACAGTAGCCTAAAATGTCTTGGACACATCAACCAAAGCCAAGCCACCACCAGGATCAAAAGCAGATTGTTGACTCCATCCCCTTCCCCCCACTTCCTCATCACCAGCCACTTTATAGCCCTGCATGCATCAAAATGGTGCCATCTGCTATTATTTAACCTGTAGCTGTATTGTTAACATGGATATCTGGGATGGGACTCGCCTGTAAAAAAATGTGGATCCCTTCAAAAGCCGTGGGCATTTTTGGTGGTCTCTCATCATCCAAAGGTGTGGTGAATTGCCTCCCCAGGGCAATTCTGTCACTGCTCTGAGCACGAGGAGAGCTGAGTGCAACTCCCACGGAGATATGCAGTGGTGGGCAAAGAACCCTTCTCCAACTACCTGGGATGTCTCTGCTTTAATCCACATTGAACAGTCCTGTTTCAACTTCTGAATAATATATTCTGACAGTAAAGCATAGTTGTCAGATGTTTTGGAATGAATATCTGCTCCAGCTGGCATCAAAAACCGTAAAGCAATGTAGCCTTTGAGCCAAAAAGGAAGGATAATGTTTTCAGGAAAAAGAATACAAGGATGAAGGTTCCATAAAGATGAGTAACGGTCTCTGGTGACACCTGAAACGAACGAGCAGAGTGATAGCATTGTTAAAATGCAAGCACACAACACACAAAATCACTTGGATCTGAAACAGGGCTCTGCATTTCCATGGCAGAGCACAATGAACAGAGCCCACTGACAATGTTTCTATTAATACGAGAGGACTTCTAAGCAACAATCAGGGAGTTTTATCAGCTCGCTGTCAAAGAAAAAAGCAATTGGAATATGTGCTCCAAGGGCTCAAACCACATGGTTGATATTAGCTCATGCAAGGGCTCAGGTGGAATAGTTCTACGCACCGAGAGGCATTTTGGAAACGTTTTTTGTAAGGTTTCCAGGCTTCTCGGTTCATTTTGAATACAATATGTGGTGGCAGTTTTGGTGTAAGAATTATTAATAATGAAATCTTTCTCAGTTTTGATCAAAGGAAGAATATTCCACTTTTTGCTCAGTCACTTTCAGAAGTCTCTGAAATCCCAAATCATACCTAAAGAGTTGACATTTGAGGAAAATCTTCAGATGAATCACCAAGGGGGGACCCAGAATCCAGTGATCTTACAATGTTATCCTGCAGGTACTGAATATAAGCCATGTAATCTGTCTCTTTGGTTCAAGAAAGAACCATCCTTAGCCATCTTCTGACAGATATACAGTTGACTGGTGTTCCAAGATCTTCAGAGTATGTGAGAACACCCACCAGCCCACCCCATCCCTCCATTATCCTTTACACCAAGAAGTTTCTCTCAGCGCATAGCCCAAATCATCCTTGCAACATCAGGAAACCATTTATTCTTGCTAAAATCTTCCAGGGAATAGAGAAGTCATAGAATCATAGAACCATAGAATATCCTGAGTTGGAAGGGACCCACAAGGATTATTGAGTCCAATCCCTGGCCCCACACAGCACCACCCAAACCCAAACCCTATGTCAGAGCGATGTCCCAGACTCCCTGAGCTCCAGCACTCAGGGCTTTGCCCACTGCCCCCTGGGGCACAGCCTTGCCCTGATACCCAACCTGAGGCGACCACTCCTTTTTCTCTACAGTTGGTTTTTTAATCATGGAGATACACCAAATTTCAGTCAGATTGAGGCCAGGCTCAAGGAGCTTCAGCAACTCTGTGTGTTGGAGTAACATGTGCACAGGTATCACGGCTGTGCCTGGTACATCTGTAAGTTGCCCTGCACCCTGTGCTGGTGCTATCCCTACACCAGGACGTGGGGCAATGATTCATGGGATCAGAAGAAACTAAAATACCAAACCAAATGCACTGGAAAGATAAAATCAAATCTGAGTATACTGGCAGTGTTTCCTTTCTTTGGAACTCTTCATTCTATTCACCGCGTAGTAGAAGCAGCTCTATTTTCTAATAAATAACTCTTATTGACACCTTTGTACTTTCATTCTTTAGAAAATTTCTGAGATGAAATGTGTCATATCCAGCATGTGGTTTAGTTACCAGACCCTGTTATCAATTTACAGTGCAGAGAAGCAAAGTAGAAATGCTTAATATTGCTGACACACATCTGCTTTTTAAGCAATATGGGCTCATTTTCCAAAGTGGGAACTTGCTGTCTCTCAAAGATTTGAGGAACCAGTGATTTAGGTGGAAGCAATAAACATTCAGGAGTTTCCAAAGGTATTCTGTTCACTAAGTAAGTGTTTTGGAGGAAACATGAAAATTGCCCTTCTCAAAAGCCTTTTTTAGCACTTTTTTTTTTCCTTTAGAAGCTTTTTTTGCCAATATGCTTCATGAAATACACAACTTTCACACTGATTAGGGTGCTAAGTATATCTGCATTATGGGAAAGCCTTACAAGAAGCACCTGTATAAAGCAGAGCTGAGATTTTCCTGCTATGAACTCCAGCAGAAATATTGCAGATTTGCTCCTGACTGCTGATGTGATTGAAATGACCGAAGTCTGAGCAAAGCTGTGAGAGAGCACAAAGTCCTCCCTAGGCTGAGTTCCCTGCCTTTAGGGGGGAGCTGTGAGCTGCTGGCCCTGCCTGAGCAGTGCTGAGCCAACTGCTTCCTCTCTCCTCCTTGCAAATAGCCACAGCAGAAATACAGGTGCATTTGAGGGCAGATGCTGAGCTCGTGGCTCCATAACTTCGCTTTCAAAGAACGGACCAGATTTTGATTTATTACAGCTCTTTCTTTCAGCTGCAATGGCATTCCACCTCTCCTGGCTGCGTAGGGAAGATTATATTTAAAAAACGCACTGACGGCTCCTGCATGCTACCTAAAGTCAGCCAAGTGGTCTTGAGTCTTCCTTCCCACACTGAACTAACTTCTGTCCACAGGGAGAACACACTGCTCAATCGTGGGGCTGCCTATATCCCACCAATGCCTAAGCAGGATCTGCTCTACAGACTAAGGGATGGTTTCATTATGCACCCATTAAATCCAGCCAAAGCACCATTTCAGCAGTTACAAAAGATGTAGCTTCATCCATTGCCAGAACTTCTATCCCCAGGTCTTGTCTTAGACGTAGTCCCATTTGTGTAAAAGCCCAACCACCTGAGATAAGCAGGGTGCTGTTACAGATCGTTTCTTGAGTGCAGTGGCAGGAACTGGGGTTAAATGCAGAGCCATTCCCAACAGCACTGCATGTTGAACAAATAACTCAGCAGTGCAGTATTAGCAGACATCTCTGCAGAAGAGAGGTAGGAATTAATGTCACCTCCGTTTGCTAACAGGTAATGAAGGCAGACAGAAAATAAGAGACTTGCTAGAGGTCACATGGGTGGCAAACTTATTGCACTTGCTTGGTGCTTTGTTTTTCAGGTCAATGCCATACCAAAAGTTTGTTCTTTGACCGAGAACTTTGTTTTTCATCTTACCTGGTGTGAGGGCAGGATCAGTGCAGCATAAGAAATCTCCATTTTGTTCGTGCTCCATTAACAAAATTACAGTGACTTGGAAGATAGTGAGAAATAGGGTGGTGACAAGGGTATCAGATGAGTAAGTGCCACCAGTGATGACAGAGACCCTGTGGGGAAGATTCTCCCCCACCTCCCTCCAATTGCTCTCCAGGCACTTGAAAATGCTGAGAACAGATTTTGCACTTGTAAAGCTTTTGGAGATCACTGAGAAGAGAAATTTTGGTCTTTGCTCAAATATAAACATGAATTTCTAAATATAACCCCTACAGAGATTTTCATTCAGCATTTAGCAGTTAAATCAGGTTTTATGAAGCTCTCTTTTAAAACGGTAAATAAAAGAATTCATAACTATTTTTATAGGCTTAAAGAATATGGATCAGAGATGTGGGATGTGTGCATACCATATTAGCATGCTGTGGTATTCTTATCTTCTTGCTGTTTAAATATTTAGGCATTGTTTGCTTCTATACTTGCTGTAGGATATTGAATCATCTATTCCACATTAACTTTTATGTAGCAATATTCCTGAAGCACAGAAGGCTTTCATCTAAAAAAAAATATATATACATTGATAACTAAGCTTCTTTTCATAAGTTATATTAAATCAAAGGCATTTTGTGATAGCATTAATGATTGTGCCTAGCCCAGATTAGGTGAGAATTATAGAAAATCCTGCTATTCGTATTGTCAAATGTGAGAGTTTACTCACCCTTCTTTATATCTCCCTCTCAAAAACAACGAAGAAAAATAACAGTTCCCAGGACTGTAACTTTCACTTCCACATATCTGGAGGTGCCAGATATACAAAAGGCTGGATGGGGCCCTGGGCAGACTGAGCTGGTGGGAGTTGTCCCTGTCCACGGCAGGGGTCAAAATCAGATGGGCTTTAAGGTCCCTTCCAACCCCAACCATCCTCTGATTCTATGATATTGTTTTATAAGTAAGCCAAAAACTACTTTTTAGCAGGTTTGTTATGGACCAAAGGGTCACCTCTGAAGAGAGATGCTAGGGAGTCCCAGACCTTCTAACACATCAATCTAAGATGTGTATAGAGGAAGGTCTCTGGTTGTCAATCTTGGTTGTTTTCATATCAGGATATCTTAACTGCCCTTGTGCATTCTGATTGTTTTAGGGCTAGATTTCACGTATTTCATTCAAAACCAGTGCACTGTATTTTGTTTTCAAGGGGATTAGGGGTGTGGGGGAGGGTTGTTTATATATATTCAAATAAATAATAATAATAATAATAATAACAACAACAACAAAATTAGTAATTTTCAGTTAAAGCATGGTGTTTTATTATGTTTTCCTCATGGGATCTGTGACTGCATTAATGCACAGAGCTAATGGCCTCAGAGGGATCCTTCCATGAAGCATGGCCTCTCACCTCGGAGATTAAGGCTCTGCACTAGAATGCAATGTGTGGGCCACACACCCCAACGTTCACATATTTGAGTCAAATTGCTAGATTCAAATAAATGCTGCATGCAGATGAGGGAGTCCCTCACTCAGGGCAAGAGCTAGGTCTTTGCTGTCATCCCAGAACAAGTCCCATACGCCAAGGTGACGATCCCTCAGTCCCAAAGTTTGATCCAGCATTGTCTGCTCTTCATGGATGCCACGGGCCCATGGGGTTGAGGCTCCCTTGGGACAGCCCCTGAGGTGGCAGCAGATGGGGTGGTTTATCTTCCAGATCCTTCATTTGGGTCCCTGTCCCCTGTCTTGGTGCTCCTGTGCTGCTCTGGGCCTGTGGTGATGGACCCGGTAGGCTGGTGGGCCTGAAGGCAGCTGGGCATGGTAGCAGTTGGTTGGGGTATCCCCACTGTTTTTCTCTTCTTCTCAGGAGGTCCATAGATGAGCATTTTACCACACAAACCAATAAAAAATATGTTCCTTCCTGCTTTTTTTTTTTTTTTTTTTTTTTTTGGTGTGTGTGTGTGTGTGTGAGACTGGTTTCTTTCTTTCTTTTTTTTTTTTTTTTTCTGAATACTGCCAGTTTGTTTGGCACCTAACTTACTGAACTCAAAGTAGCACTGAATAAATCACTGGGAAAGATGTATTCTGCCCCGGAGTGTTTATAGTGTAGGAAATCAGTGTCTGCTTTCTCTTTGTTAGCAGGCAGTGATGATGAAGTATTAAATTTGATGCACCAATTTGACCGCGGAAGGGCGAACTGGCAGAAGGTTGCAAGTGTGAAGGGAGGGGGTGAAACCATTTTCTGGGAGATTTTTTTTCTCTGCTGCAGCATGCCTTGAGCAGCTCTGATCACAGAAGTAGTGCAGAATTGTCTCAGCTCAGCCCAGGGGGCTGCTACGTGCGCCAGTCAAGCTTGTCTAATTAGACCCGTATATTACATTTCCATCCTGCAAATACTCCCCCACTGCTCCAGTGCCGTCTGCAAGGCTGCTGCTCTTCCACTTGAGTGCTCACCAGCCCTGTGCAGGCCGTGCTGTGGGATTCCCTCTAGCAGGAGGACAAAGGCAGGCAAGCAAGGCTGCTCACCTCTCCACTGGCCATAGCAAGAAGAGGATGTCATTTCAATGGCAGTGGGTTATGCAGGAGTGGAACAGATATATTTTGTCCCGGGCACTTGAAGTCTTCATTTTCATCTGATTGAGGCAGAGTGAAAGGACTCCTTCGGGGACAACATTAGGTCCCTTGAAGCAGTGAGTCACCAAGATCACAAATAAGTCGTATTGTATGCTACGGATTTGCTTTCACTGATGATGTCACTGAGAAGCTGCTCCAAAACTGTGCTGCTCTAGGGGCTACATACCTCCTCAGAACTGCAGCTGGAGTTTATTCATAGTCTATTTAAGCCATCAGGATGTCGTATGTCTTGCTGTGATGCTGAACGTTGTTTGCTAACCAATGTCAACCTGAGACTCTTTAAAGGAAAACAGTGCTCTGTAAATGACTTCTCACCAGCTATCTCTGTTGGGGCATATCTCTGCAGATGCAGTAATTTCTACCTCTCCTTGTTCAGTCTTATTTGATTTTGGAAGCTTCTCTGTCTACCTGTGTGTCTTCCTCAACTACACTTACACATGGCAAAAACTCCCTGCCTCTTTCAGCTGCTCTGCCCTGAAAAACAAGCCCTGCCTACCAGGAAACAGTGGGTACTGTGGACCAGTGAGTTCTCAATGAGTTACCAGGAGAATTACATGGACACATCTACCAGAGCTCCCATGCCATGGTATTTTAAAAACTTTAAGTACAGTATGAAAAAAAAAAAAACAAACCATCAACATCAGAGGCTTTGATTACTCCCAGGTAGTCATAGTAGTGGTACTCAGGTAACTCTTCAGAGCTCCAAGGTTGAGATGGAGCAAGGAGCCCATGCTACCTGGTCATGACAAAGGATCCCAAAATATTACTAGTGTAGCATGGAGACCACAGTCCTTCCCCTGTCTTACCCCATTTCATTCATACTGCAGGAAAATTCCTAAGATTCCAAAGAATTGTGAAGAATGCACAAGTCATTAAACAGAAAAAAAGAACGTGATGCTTTCATAAAAGGAAAGAAAACACCAGCATGGTTTGTTGTGCTATTAAGAAGCTACCTGGAGTAGTTGCTTTCAAACACTTTTATTTTTAGTCTAATATCTTCAGTGTTTGGGAAACGGCTCCCTGATGGTCCCATCTTCTCCTTCAGCTCTATCTGCAATATTGCAGATGGTGTTGCAAAAAAGAATGTGGTTTGCTCTCCTCAGATTATTACGGCAGCTGAGACCAAGAAAGACACCATTAATCCTTCCAGCAGCAATTTTGGGTCTTCGTCTTGCTAACATTTCTGAATTTGCTGGAGTAGGGTTAGCCCCTGCAATACACTTTAGTATGCAGAGTTTTTTACAGGTACTAGGTCCTAAGTTCAATGCTGTCTCATTCTTTCTCTACTACTACCTTTCATTTAGCAATCCAGATATCACATACTTGGAAAGGCTCCTACATCATGTTTCATGGTAGGCAGTACTGAGTTTCATCTCTGGCAATGGAATGAGATGGGCATTCTCATGATCTTCACTACATTTCAATTTTCTTTATTTGAAACAGATATGGTATTTAAACCTCTCACTCACTTCTGACTTTGTTGCCTTTTATAGTTCTTCCAATGATCTTTCAGCACAAAGGTGCTTTCTGTGTCAGTTACAACTACTTTTCTTTCTTTTTCCCACCCATCCTCGAACCCCAGTGTTTGGAAATGGAGTTTTAAGACTTCCAACTGCCTAACCTGAGTATATATTTCAACTTAGTTAAGAAAGTTAATCAGAAAAGAGAGTTTCCCCATTGTAGAAAATTTCCTGATCAGAAATGATCTTTGAGGTCTTTTTCAACCCAAAGCCATTCTAAATCCAAATGAACGTCTATTTATTAATTCAGGCATGGAAATCTCCTCACTTTAAGTACAAACACAAAGATGTTTTTATTTTAATCTCACTTCTGCAAATTAACATAGCCATGTAGTTTTCAAAATTAAAAACTCAAAGGATTAAACCCAATAGGCAAACATGGCTTGGAAATCATTTTGTGTCCCAAATATTAAGATTACTAAATGCAGATGAAAGAGGCAATTCCAGAAGAAATTTCTGTTCCTTTACAACTAAAGAAGATAAGCTTTAACTATATGTGCATGCAAAAATGTAATATGATTTATTTTCCAACAGGCGAAACTACTGTATATTGCTCTAGGTCACAGAGCAATGTGACTGGAGTATAAATAAAACTCCAGGGGCTCACATGCAGATGATGGCTGTAATTATTGATTAATTCTGCTGTAGAAAGCCTGAAAACAAGTCCATCTTGGAATGGACCACATCATTATGCTTCTCTCATTGCGGGAAACTAAAATGTCTCTCTCGTTAGAAGTGCCTGAGGTTTTCAGACTTACCAAAGGATAAATGTCATATCTGGTAAGGGGGGAAAGGAAATTAATACCTTCAACTTTTTGGAAAGAATTTCAATAAAGATTAAACTAGGCTGTTGAAAAAAATAAAAATCACAAGTAGGTTTTCTAACCTGAACACAGATAGGAGTCTCTTGTGGTTTTTAGAGGAAAGCGGGCATATTTTCCATGCGGTCTTGTTGAAGTGATTACTAGTTCATCCTTGTATATTAATAACATCCAGAAGCAAGTACCCAGCTGAGTTTAGCACAATGGAGACATTCAGCCTCAGCTGGTCCCTGCCCCGTAGACTCTGCAATATACAATCAAGATGAGAGATGTGGCTTTATTAAAGTGCTTTTCACTCCAGATCTAACCATTTCACCATTGTGAAGACTGTCTTACAGGAGGTCACATCACCTCCTCTCACTCAGTGGATCAGGTTGCCCAAGGAGGTTGTGGATGCCCCATCCCTGGAGACATTCAAGGCCAGGCTCGATGTGGCTCTGGGCAGCCTGGTCTGCTGGTTGGCAACCCTGTGGTAGCCACTTGTTACTATAGGCAAAAGACAGAACTACTAAGGAAACACCACTGTGTGCCTGTATTACTGTCAGTAAAGTCTTTTGGTCAGTTTGAAAACACAAGTGGAGAAACTACAAAAGAAAGCCCAAACTGGTCAGATGGCAGAATATTCCCTTGTAAAGACACAAGTTGCCGTGCACAGTGGTCAAACCTGGTATCTGAATTGTATAGTAGGGCTTTCTTTATAAAATAGTTTAGAAAATGCCCATAACTTCACTAAACCCATGATGAAAAGAATAAAAAAAACAGTGATGACTCCAGTGCTCCAGGGTAGGACAGGTTTGAGTGGATAGTGACCTCAGTGTGGATTCATCCAACTTGATAATTTTTATTACTTCTGCAGTTACCTTGCAAGAAATATCTGAGCTAGCTGGTTCCATACAAGTGTTTGTATTGATGTACCCTTAGATTTCCATAAAACATTTGGTACCGTCTGACCTTCAGATCAATAGAACAGTACACAATCAGCATGACAGTTATTAGTGAACTGAAGCCTTTCTAGCAGTCAGGAAGTTATTATCTCACTAATATCCCTAAAATTACATCTTGACCATGTTAATATTTGAATCAATAACCCCAGATCCTTACTAATAAAAATAGCAGATGACATTAATTAGGAGAGGTGTAAATTACCAATAGACAGGAGGACTAATGGGTAGCTCTTGCAAAGGTGGTTAAAAAACGTAACTACACACATTAAGCAACTGAACACAGCCTAATAGATACTCAGACATCAAGGAACAAAAAATGTATGCCATCCTTTCAGATTGGATATTTGTTGAATTTCTGTGGAGGAGTTGTTTGCTTTATTCCAATAGCCAGACAATAAATAAGGCAGATTTAGATATGCAGCACGGCTTTTAAGCAGCAAGGTGATTAATCCTGGAACTATTTAATTTTGCATTCCCCTTCACTGTAAATTTCTAAAATAAGACTAAAGCCTTATGTGAGCAATACACTGCTTTTCAATAGGAAATAAAGCAAGACAAACCCACTGGCTTTATTCACAAAGCCGGAGAGTTGCAGCAATTCCTGTTATTCCTTCTAGGTATAGACTGGTGTTAATAACACAGAGACATACATCAGAGTGCTGTGAGATAAGAATCTATCTGCACTGGAAGGGTCCTCACACGGAAAAAACCATTTAAATGCCTAGATAGGCTCAATAATAGTGCTGTATGTGTGGTGTGTTTGCTTTCCTTGAACCTCCTCCCAGTGACTGCCAGCACAGAATTTGATATAAACTCCCCAGGGAACATGAGCTTTCCCTGTTGGCATTATCCAAAGTACGGTCAGCCTTGGAAAGGAAGTTTGTGAAAGCCAGAAAATCAGTGTGTGCTGTTAGGCACAATACGGAAGAAATAAGAACCTGTTAGGATGCGTGATACACTTAAATAAGTTCATCTTCTTGACCTTGTTTATTCTTTTATCTGCACACAGGTGACAGGACAAGGGGAAATGGCCCTAAGTTGTGCCAGGAGAGGTTTAGGTTGGATATCAGGACAAACTTCTTTACAGAAAGGGTTGTTAAGCACTGGAATGGGCTCCCCAGGGAAGTGGTTGAGCCTCCATCCCTGAATGTATTTAAAAAGCATTTGGATGTGGTGCTCAGGGACATGATTTTGTGGAGGGTTATTAGAGTTAGGGTAGGATGGTTAGGTTGTGGTAGGACTCGATGATTTTTAAGGTCTTTTCCAACTTGAGTAATTTCTAAGAATATACAAAATACAAAGAAAACTCCCTAGAGAAAATTCAAGAGAAAACTTCTTGTCTTTCAGCAATAACAATGCAAGCAGATCTTCAGATTTCTCCGTCCTTTCTGTAACGCTCATACTTTTCCACCCCCATACACACTTCTCACATTGGTCCTTTCCTGAATATGGATCACTCTGATTTCTGTATCTTCCATGTTAGTAGTAGTTATTCAGAGAGACTTTTCTCTCCAAACTTCATGTTTCCTCCATCCCCATTACTGACTGCTCCAGAGATGCTGCCTTGGTGAACTGTTGTAAGAGAGGTTTGCACAGTCACAGATTGCTGCTAGGCAAGTTACTAAAAAGATTTTTAAAAATAAATGCAGAAGAATACGTGTGCAAATATTTTCAAATGTTTACAGCAAGCTGCTTTAGGTACAAGACCTCCAGACACAGAAAGCATGAATAGAGCTTGGAAAGAGAGTGAGGAGCTAAAAGCACAACTCAAAGGAGCAGAGTGATCGTAGTCTATCACAGAATGTGGCAGGAATAATCATTTTCCCCTGGGAAGTGTTCTACAGGAGGAAGCTGTAATGTCTCTACCTCTTTCATGATTGATAAACTATGATCTTCAATGTGTCACTCATAAAAATAAATTTTTGAGAGCTAAAGAAAGCTGTAGCACAGATTTGTGCTCAGCCTTAACACGTGAGCAAAAATAATTGACCCACTCTGCCAGCAGCAGGAGCAATGTGCTTCTACTACTGAGCTGCTTCTTTTCCTGGTCTCCCAGAGACTGGCTCTGTGCTCCCACATTGCTGGCATGGCTGGCACACAAGACAAGGATGGAGCACCCCATCCAGCCATCTGTCAGTCTTTGTTTCTGCTTGGCCTCATCTTTGCAAGCAGATGCTGGGCTCATCTGGTCCCTGTGTGGCTGCAGTGCCCGCATGCTCCATACCTTGCATATGCTGTTGGCTGACATTTCCTCTCCAGCTCTTCACAGGACAGCAGTAGGATCATTATTTCTGTTCTTCTCCGAAGACACCCAGTGCAACAGATTGACTCATCAGCATGTAGCACAGCGATCTGAAGGGTGGCTTCTCAGGGTTTGGATAAAAACCCTGGGGACTGAGGAAATGTCATGCTTTTGCCTGTATTTTGGAACGATGTGTGAGCATTTACAGACTGTAAATCCCTGCTTTGCATGGCCCCAGTTGTTAATCTGATGGAAGGTATTAAGAACTATTCATTTCTTGAGACTGGGTGCATTACGATGAGGTTCAGCAGGCATGGTGGTGATGGGTTGACGGTTGGACTAGATGATCTTAGTGGTTTTTTCCAAACATAATGATTCTATGGTGCATCTGCTCAGTGGTTGCCTGCTTGCTGCTGGACGGTAACTGCTGGCAGGTCACTTGGCATTCACCAACAGCCTCCTCCCTTTCTGCTGAATGAAGATCAGCAGAGCTACTGTCCCACCAAACGTTGCTGGAGACGGCTCCAGAAATGTCTGTTTCTAAATGTCCTGTCACAGCTAGTACTTACTTTCACAAAAAGCAAATGACAAAGCAAGTCTTCAAGGTCAAGGCACAAGTGAATCCCTTCAGTGTGCTGCAGGTGGCACAACTGCTGCTTTCTGTATTCTCACAGCAGAGCCAGTTTCCAGGTGCTACTGTGGTGTGGTACCAGGCTCCAGCACACTGCTATTATGCTTATCCTTTTCACATCCACAGTTTTTCATCTCTTCTGTAGTTGAAGATCTTTTCTTGCATTATCAATGGCATATTCTAATAATACCTGATGAGGGGTGCACACAATGAACTGCTTTTCCTTTTTTTTGTAGACATTCTTTTTGGCTATTATTACCTATTATCATTCAGATACTTAGACATGTGCCTGAATCTGCCTAGGGATGTAAGGCTCTGAAGAAAATACCACTGAAGTCAAAAGGAAGCATTGTAGTACATCAGCATAAGCTTTGGAACACACATCTAGTCCCAACTTATTAATGTTGCTGATGACCTGTCTTTAACTTTTCCCAACTTTTCTTCTTTTTTTTTTTTCCACCGTATGTTAAGATTGTAACAAATACAGGACAAAAGTAGTATTTTTCTGCTCTTCTTAGAGGAATAAAAGCAAAACAGGACCGCGATCACTAATAACAATCATCATCATCTGTGATAGGAGTTTGCAAAGGTTGATTTCATATATGACTACCCCAGCCACACACAGTCATGGCCATCCATGGCCTTGTATCCCCTGTGACAGTCATAATGACCAGAACAAGCAGCATGATGACAAGTCTGAAGCAGGTCAGTGCTGATCAGGTTGCTCAGATCTCCTTCTCCAGCTGCTTGTTCCTAGATAAAATATGTGAGATAAATAGGAATTATAACAGAGATGTCTACAGACTACAGATGTCCAATGCAATGCACAATACATGAAACTGTGAAGGCTGCTCCGAAAGTAAAACCTCCTATTTTATTGTTTTTGCCCACAACATTAGAGGCAGATGTTGGTGGGATAGCAGTAGAAGTTGAACCTTCCCACCAGTAATCCACCAGTAATGACATGTTGGCACGTGACAGATGGCAGCAGAGGGGCACTCTGACAGAAGGCTGCCTGAGTTTGCCCACCAACACTCGCTGCGGCGATGCTGCTGACTCTGAGGAATCATAGAATCACCAGAGCTGGAAAAGACCTCCAAGACCATTTAGTCCAACCATCCACCTACCATGAATATTTCCCATGTCCCTTAGTACCTCATCTAAATGTTTCTTGAACATTTCCAGAGATGGTGACCCCAACACACCCTGAACAACCCATTCCAGCGCCTGACCACTCTTTCAGAGAAGAAATATCTCATAATACCCAACCTAAAATTCCCCTGATGCAACTTGAGGCCATTCCCTCTAATCCTGTCACTACCAAGGAGCCACAGAGTAGCCCTGTGCTCAAATCTGAAGCATGAACCTCACTCTTTATGTGGTTGGATGGTTTTTATTTCCTTATTTATCACTTAATCTCTCAAGAAGAATGCAATCACAGAGCGGCCACAGCTATTTGCAAATTCAAGCTGAATTCAGCAAACAGCTTCAGCCATGCAAAACATGAACATGAATCCTGGATGCAAGAATGTAGCTCAGTTTGTCACTGCTACGATTAAATATTTTCATTATTTTACAGTTTTTGTGCTATCATTTTGGCATAATTCATTACACAGCAGAAGAGTTCCTCCTTCATACCGAAGCAGCTAGTAATGTGAAAAAATCCATTCCTGCCAGATTTGAGTTTCTGTCTTCAAATTATTCCCACTTGTTTCTTGTAAGGGAGCATGGAAAGGGCTTCTCTTACCCTAAGCAAGATGCATGAGCTTCTCCTGGTGCATTTGGAGTCTCATACAAGCACAAACACAGAGACAGGGAAGCTGAAGCAAGGAGAGTATTGCCTATATTCACATATTTGAGTGACAAAGATCTGGTCTCATCCCACCCATCAAGTAATACTCTTCTCCAAGTATGAAACCAGTACACACTGTAGACAACATTACTTGCACTGAGGAGTGAGGTGGTTTCTGAAGACCATGTGTTTATCCTAGACTGCCCACAGTATTTACTGCAGAGGAGATTCACCACATCCCTGGTGCTTCCCTGGCTTCTGAGTGGCTTTTCTGCCTGGTTAACCCATCCTTCATTCACGCTGGGGGTATAATGCCTTTACACAAGTCACTTGTTTCACAGACAAGCCTTGTACGAACAGTAAAAGCCCCATAAGACCCAAGGCATACACCCAGGCTGCTGGTTTAATTTTCACCTGCCAAGCAGGAGAATAGACAGGTAAATATTTGCACACAGAAAATTCTCTTGCACTGAACTGTTTCAGGAATTCAAAGCTCGGGAGAGGACCACTGCCTGCAGAGTCAGTGTTCTTTAGCTCTTAACGGGGCATTAAATTGTAGCCAGCAATCGATGTAAGAGGAACAGAGGGGCACAGAGAGCAGGGGTTGCAGACAGCCTTCTGCTGCACTTACCTTCTGCTCGAGCACATTCATTCCTATTAAGGGTCCTCTACACATCTTTATGTCTTCAGGGTAGAAGGAAATCGCTTATAGATGTCTGATGGAAAGCATCTCCTTCCCTTTGAACCAGAAGGTCAGAACAGAAAACATTAATGTGATTCAGATTAATAATTAATCTAAACTTAACTTTAGAGGCAGTGGGTTTGGAGTGGAAAATATTCCCCACGTGAAGGGTTCAGGCGAGGGTCATTCATCAACTCTGTCTGGTATAAAGCCTTAAATGCATTGTGAATTTGTGCAAGATGAAGCTAGCAGTTCTCAGCCTGCCTTACCAATAATATCTAGTCTTTCCAATCTCCAAGACCGAGTACAGAAATCACTCCATATGTGCTCATGCAGCTGGGAAGCTCCTAGGATAGAGAGGGTTGGTTTTCTTCTTCAGAGCTCTAGAGTCAGGAGGCACATTACCACCTGAGCCTCTGCTTTTCACTGAATCATAGACACATTCAGATGCAAAAGACCTCCAAGATCCCCAAGTCCAACCCCAGCCCACCCACACCATACCTGCTGACCCTCACTGCCACATCTCCACAGTTCTTGAACACCTCCTGGGACAACAACTCCACCACCTTCTTGGTTCCGAAGCCTGACTGCTCTTTCAGAGAAAAAAACTTTTCCTAATATCCAAACTGATTCTCCCCATCGCTACTCAGGGACATTCCCTCTCTGTTATCTGGTTTCAGAGGCCAACTCCCCCCCCCCACTTTTGCCCCCATTTTTTTCAGGGAGCCATGAGGTCCCCCTGAGCCTCCTCCAGACCGACCCATCCCAGCTCCCTCAGCTGCTCTCCGTAAGACTGATTCCAGAAGGATTCAGGATCCTGAGTTTTAAAGCAAAATTTCCTATTTCCAAAGGTTTGAACCCTCAGTCAGCAGCAAGAGAGCCACAGGCATGCTGGACATGATGCAAGGTCACACTCCTAGTGCGACTGCATGAATGACACTTCTCAGCCTGCTCCACAAAGCAGGAGATCCTGCAGGTCAGAGCTTTTATCCATTCAAGTGAGTAGAAAGTTTTAAGTAAAACAAGAGACCAGCATCTCAGATAGCTTAAGAGAATCACTGTATATGACAAAGGGCTAAATATATTCCATCTGTGCTTTATATCACTATAAATATGCATGTGAGATAAAGGAAGTGCCATCATGGCTCCATGTACAAGGGCTGCAGGGCACACCAGCCCGTTTTTTCCCCTTAAATTCTCTCATTTTAGCAGCTATTTGAGCCCAGGAGTCTACATGGAACTGATGAAGAAAAAATTAAAACACTTGAAAATGCTATTTTGAGGTTTACAGAACTTGAATAAATGAGCAAATTAACTATTCAATTATCCATGGCATTTTGAGTATTTTATCATTCAGCTCACTCCTTCCTCTCTGCTATGACAGCATCCCCTGGAAGGAGCTGAGCCATCTATCAGAAGGATGCTGGAAGCTGTCCCCTCCAGCCTGTGTTACCCAGGCACTTCAAAGAGCAGCAGCTATATGAAGGTCACTCTTTGTTTGACTTGTCTTCACAGCTCTGTAGCTCAGGGTTGCTTTAATGTCTGTTTTACTACTTCCCAGTATCTACTCTATTTTCTTCATTGTGATCTATAGGCTGGAAGGAAATAAGAACTCATCTTTGTTTATATTAATGTTGAGTACAAGTGAGTTATGCCGAAGAGTTATTACGCTATGGTTATGGTGAGCTACACGTCTCCTCGTGTTCAATTTTCAGAGCTGCTTTTACCTCTAAAGATCTCCTGATCCTCTATTAAACTGTATTCCTATCAAGGACTATTTTCTGAAGGCTTATGTTACTGAAGTACTGCTATCAAACACATGATATGGGATTCATCTGATCAAAAGCAGATGCCTACATATACGCATATATGGTATCAAATACATATAAATATATACATATCACACCTTTTGATCTACATTTCCCTTAGAATTGGTAGGCTGAGGAATCCCATCAGAAAATGTTTTTCATTCAAATGCAGACGCTGGAAGTGAAAGAGCACCTTCAATGTGCTTTCTCTCCACTAAGGGGAGAATTGAGGCTGACTGGCTCAAATTGAAGACAAATTGTCTAAATGAAGTGACACAGATCCTACAGAAGGCAACAAAAGGTTCTGGCCTGGTGGCATTTCTGTCCAGAGCTACTGGCAGGCAGTGGGCACCATGGCAGATCACACAGACAAAACACCGTGGCTCCAAGAGGCACAGAGCACAACCTCTAAAAAGAGGCTGACCTCCAAAAACATTGATGTATGTGGTGAGACTTCCCCCAAATTGTTATCCAGTCGTGTTTATTACCTGCTGAGTTCAAACAAACCACAACTGAGGCTGCGAAATAGTTAATTGAATGAACCTTGGTTCTTAAATATTGCTGTTGCTCATAATACTATTTGAATACCATTGTGAAATCTACATGCCTTCCTATTAGCAGTATTTTGTCCTTAAGAAAAACTTATCCCCTATGATTTCTTTCACAGGTCTGTGCTATTGTTCCCATTTAATAGATGGGCAAACAAGGCTCAGGGAAGAGCACCACTTCCTAAGCAAATCCAAGGTGAAGACCCGGCTTCCACCCAAGTTTTCTGTCACATTATGGAGCCTCACCTGAGGCTCAGTACCAACAGCAGTTATTTGCAGAGCACATAACAGTGGATTGGTACTTACCCACTTAGACAGGGCATAAGTAGAAATTTTAAAGATGCTTCTTGATGTTAATGGGATATTCCTACGCTTTACGGTTTTAGTTCGCTCTGATGATGAGCTGCCTGCTGTGCTTCTGAAGAAAGGTTGAGGGAAGTGGGCTTGTTTAGCTTGGAGAAGAGAAGGCTCCAGGGAGACCTCACTGTGGCCTTCAGTGCATGAAGGGAGCGGATAAACAGGAGGGGGAACAGCTGTTTGTGAGGGTGGGTGGTGATAGGACAAGGGGAATGGTTTTAAAGTGAGGCAGGGGAGATTTAGGTTGGATATCAGGAGGAAGTTTTTCAGCCAGAGGGTGGTGAGGCACTGGAACAGGTTGCCCAAGGAGGCTGTGGATGCCCCATCCCTGCAGGCATTCAAGGCCAGGCTGGATGTGGCTCTGGGCAGCCTGGGCTGCTGGTTGGCGACCTGCACACAGCAGGGGGTTGGAACTGGGTGAGCATTGTGCTCTTTTGCAACCCAGGACATTCTATGATTCTATAATTCTCTCTAAATTCTATTTCATTGTACAAGGGCTGTTGGGTGAGGTACGATCTATGGAGCTTTCTGATGGTGGAAGCTACTTAGATTTCAGTTTCTCCCTGGGTCACTTCTAGGAGATTCCCCATCTCCTTGCAGTCCGTGGCAGCCCAGAAGTGGGTGTGCAGGGAGATCAGGCTGGCTCTGTGATGGGTGCAGTGCCAGCATAGGGGTGGGTGACCTGGCACAATCCTCCCATATGTATCATCTGCAAAAGAAACAGACCTGGGTACAATGTGTGCCAACCCACCAGCTGTCATGCTTCTTCTCCCTTAGCTCTGTTTAATTCCAGAAATGTAGAAAGCAAGCCCAAGTAGCCTGCTGTCCTTTTGAGTTCTAAATCTCTTCGGCTCCAGCTTGATCTTTGAGTTTTCCCAGTGCTGCTAGTGCTATCTTTAGCTTGAGCTGCAAGGCTGGTTGCAAAATGGCCTGTAATCATCATTGGGATCAAACCTCTCTTCCAGGCAGGCACACAGGGGATGCAAGGCAGCTCTCTGTCACTCTGAGTGAATCAGCTGCTGCAGGTGCCACCGATGTGCTCCTGATATGGAGAAAATACCCGAGGAATAGGCACTGCAGAAGCTCTATGGGAGCAGATAGCACTACCAGTCATGTTTAAACCTCTGAGCTTTAGTGAGCTGCATGAAGCTTTCCTGTGTTCAAAGTGAGCCCCAGTGTCTTGCTCCACTAACACTGACTCTAATTAGCTCATTCATTTTCCAAGTGTTTGCACAGGGGATGATTGAGGATTGAAGATAAATAATTTTATGAATATTGCCATGAATAGTAAATGCTGTTCCTATTAGAATGGGTAGTTAATAAAACATTTTTATTTCTTATTTTATGCTCCTTCTCTGTTTTCAAAAAAAAGCAATGAACAACAATTAGACAAACTAAAATTACTGTCAAAGTGGGATAACACTGTTCAATCTACCACCGAAAATGCTGTAATAAATTAGTTACTGTATTACTGTGTCCAATTGTTCAAGTGCAAATAGGATCAAAACTATAAAATAACATCCCAGTTCATTTTTTTTGGTAGCGTGATTTAACTACTGAAAACATGGGAAAGAGCTTTGAAATTTACCTAAAGAACTTTATTAGTTGAGCTGCTATACTTACAGCAAAAGATGAGGACAAAAATGGATCAGCAAGTAATTAAAATTGCAGCACTATCGTTCCCAATCAAAAGCAACTGTTGAGATTGTACAGAAGCCATGTGTATGGGAGGTAATCACCACTCTCAGATATCCTGAGATACACTCAATTCTCACTTCTTGTTTGTTTGCAAGTAATTTCACACCACGGACCTCAAAAAGACATTTAAGATTATCTTCATCTGTCAGGAATTCTGTATTTAAAAGCGAGGATTACATACGTTATGAGCTCTTGAGATTTAAAACATTATAATCTATAAAATGTGGCAAAAGGAGAGGACAAGAGAGGCAAACAGCAAGGCAGTTTTTGTATCTGAAAGCTGCAGACAAAAATAATGTATTTAAATTGGTATTTTATTTCCCGAGAGCCAGTTCCAAAGATCGTTAGTGTGAAAATAAAAGATAATTGAGGATATCACTGGACTACAGCGATGAACACTAAACACTGACCTTAGAGCAGACATCATAAGATGTTAGCTCAGAGGAGCTGGTAAAGGGAGAGAGTTTTATTTCTAATGTCTGGGTCTCTAACTGCAGTGCACATTATCAAAGCATTCAGCTGAAGTACTCATGGGTAGTGGATAACCTCAGAAAAACTTTTGGTTGCAGTCTAGTTGCTAGTGAACAAGGCTTTACCTTGACTTCAGAGGGACATGCTGATGGATGTTTAATGCTGAAGGGCACTCTGCCTTGGTGAGGAGGTGTTGGCAGGCATTAGCAGACAGAATATCTGGGCAAGAGGCACAAGCATGGGTGTAGTAGAGAACACTGAGCTGTTGGAACGAGACCAGAGGAGGGCTACTAAGATGATCAGAGAGCTGGAGCACCTCTCCTGTGAAGAAAGGTTGAGGGAAGTGGGCTTGTTTAGCTTGGAGAAAAGAAGGCTGCAGGGAGATCTCATTGTGTGCTTCCAGTGGAGGGAGCGTATAAACAGGAGGGGGAACGGCTGTTTGTGAGGGTGGATGGTGATAGGTTGCCCAAGGAGGCTGTGGATGCCCCATCCTTGCAGGCATTCAAGGCCAGGCTGGATGTGGCTCTGGGCAGCCTGGGCTGCTGGTTGGTGACCTGCACATAGCAGGGGGTTGGAACTGGATGAGCACTGTGCTCCTTTGCAACCCAGGCCATTCTAGGATTCACGTTGATTAACATCTTCGTTGTTGACATGGTGGGTGAGGCTTTCACCTTGGTTGTTGCAGTTAGATTTATACAGCTAATACCATAACAACTAAAGACCATGACAGCAACTGAATGCTGGGATGTTTTCTCCTGGATTAGCACACCTGTTCCTTTTCTGCCTCTGCAGAGCAGATCCCACAGATGATGCCCTGTGGGAGCATCTCTCTAAAACGCTCAACACCTAGAAAAGCTCTCAGCTTGCAGCAAACTCAGTGCTCAGATTCCAACAGTCTCCCTCCTACCTACTAATAAGCTCTGCTTTTTCAAAGGAAAAAAAGTCATTAGCTGGGAGCTAATGCTTACTTCCCTCAGAAAAGCTCTGGTGTGAGCATGTTATCACCCAGAGAGGAACAAGAGAATGAAAAGATTTGTTCCATAGTCAAAGCTGCAAAGAAGAGGACTTCATCTGACTTTGAGCTCTGAGTGAAGCAAGCACCAAAGAAATCCCAGGCACTCTTAAATGCTGAGGTTTGGGTTGCTCCTGCTAGTGCTGTTTCTGGAAATGTAAATGTAAATTATGTAGGAACCCTGCTGGCTGTCAAGAACTGCAAAGAAGAAGAAAAACACCCAGTAGTGATGTGTGTCAAACCTCAGCTTCGAGGGAAGGGTAAGCTATTATGTCTTCTAATGCTGTTAATTCTTCTCTATTCCTTAATCTTCTTCAAATGTACTTGGAGCCCAGCCAGTTCAGAGCACAAGTTGTAAATCACTGAAAATTATAGTATGTAACTCTAAGCATATTTCACCTGTCAGATTTAGAGTCTGTTTTTGGAAAGCTGGAGAAAAATTCTGAGGATTAACTTCTGCAGAAAGTCTCCTTTACCAAGTACACTGAGAAAATGCAAAGGGGCTCGTGTGAAGCATTTGATGTAGATGTACAGGCACGCAGCAAAGGTCCCTTCAGCTGTCTGAGTCTTGGAGCAGTTGTGTGGCACTGAGGAGCAGATCAAAATGCAGATGTGATGCACAAGAGGACCTCCTTCAGAAATCTAGATCTGCCTGGCTGGCACGGGTAAATTGCAGTTTTCGAAGAGGCTTCCAGAGCTTTTCTTTTCCTTCTTGCTATCCTTTATCTGAAACTCTTTTTTTCTGACTTGAAATCAGGAGTTGCTTCAGCAGAGCTGCACTTGCAAGCAGAGTTGAAAGGCTTGTGGTGCAGCCTGTTCTCACCTGCCCGAATTTCTGGAAAACTCTGGAAAATGGTGCAGGAAAATATGAGCAAGATGCCCATAGAATCACCAAGGCTGGAAAAGACCTCCAAAGATCATCCAGTCCAACTGTCCACCTACCACCAATTGCTCCCCACTAAGCCGTGTCTTGTGTACAATGTCTAAACATTTCTTACAGCATCTAATCATTTCTTATTCATCTCCTTTTTCACCTGCCCCTTAAATCTTTGTAAACTGCTGTTCTTAAAGCTGACTTTTTAATCTGAGTCCCCAGTTTTAGTTTTCTTTATTGACTCCAAATTGCTTTGGAAGATATTTTGATTATTGACTTCCCTTTGGATCTGAGAGTCCACCATAGGGCATCATTGCTTTCAGACTTCGAGCTGGAGCTCTACTGTTTGGTCTCCAACTCCCAAAGCACATCTCAGTGCATGGAGAAACACTTTCAGAACTCGTCTCCAGTTGATAAATGCATTGGCAGAACTTGAGCAGATTCTGGCACAGTCCTAGTGAAAATTTCAAGGAATAAACACATCATTAATACTAAACTGTGCAGGTTTTAATGGGGAGAGGCGAACGAGAAAAAGCAGTGTAGTCCTAATGCTAGAAGAATATCCAAGAGGAATACTAAAAACATTCTCCAGTCCTATCACCGTTCCAAATGATATTACCAACTGTGAAACCCAAAGGAAATTACAGCACACACTGGAGATTAAGCAAGCCATCTCCCAGCTGATGGTGCTGTCTGCTCCACCACGCTCAGCTATCACTCATTAAGATGTGGAGTAATATTTGTTGTATAGCAAAGGCAGCAGTATTCATAGAAGGCTCGCAGAGTGTGCAAACTGTCACTTTATGCATAGCCTCGTTGGTGAGAACGTCTCCTTGGATTACCTGCTTGGCTGCTCAGCCAGGCTACGTGAGCAGGAGGTGAGGTTTCCACCCAGAAATCTACAAGCCCTGGGTGGGGATGGACAAACAGCCTGCCTGACACCAGCAGCAAGCCCTAATTGCAGTGCTGCTCTCCAAAGAGCCAAAATGGGAACGCTCTATATAGAAAAAAAAATCTTATTTGTGGCAACTCTGTGAAAATTGATGGCCTCTTTGTTGCAGCAGAGGCCCCAGTGCCCACGCATTGGTGCTCACCTATTTGAGGGCATCTACAGGGACTGAAGCACAGACATAAGGCCATCAATCTTCCCAGTGAGATGTCATTTCTGTGCAATATGTGTTTTGAGCTGAAAGGCCGAATTCTGAGAGTTGTAGGCTGTGGGTTTGTGGGATGCTTGGCAGTGCAGACACGGCTCTTGGATTCCTCTTGGAATTCCACCAGACTGCGTCCAGTTCTGCAGGGCCTGTTAACACAAAGTAAGGAGCCACTTGAAAAAAGTGAGCAGCTATCCTAAACGACCAAAGATGAATGACACCAAAGAGTTTAATCCCCAGACGCAGAAAGCAATGGGTTGGAAATTAACTGTTATTTCAAACTCCAGCAGGTTTATTATGAAATAGACATCTTGGCTGGAGAAGTGAAGATCAACTTCCAGGAAAATGTGTGGGTCCTCATTATAATTTCAGATTCTGTTTAACTACAATACTAATTACCATTTAAAGCCAAAGGCTTCTGTTCACATTTGAGAATATTGCAAGCAGGATTTTAGAAGTCTTTTTGAATCACCTTTAAGTAGCTGGCAGTCATCATTGTCACATCAAAGTTTAATTTGCTCTGCTCCATTACAAAGTCCTCACTACTTGGTTGGCAAGGCTGCTGGGGTTAATTACTCTCTACCAGAAAAAGAACACATTAAATGTAAATAGCCAACAGGTCCAACTAACTAACGAAAGAATTGTCTCTTGCATCACACACTGAGTTTTGCTTTTCAGCTTAGTTTGTTTGAGAATAATGAAGTCATTCATTTTTTCTCTTCTTTAAATGCATTTACTATCTGCAGAACAATTAAGATTTTTTTTTTTTTCTTAACTAAGCCCAAATTTGTATTCCAAAGTAATCCAAAGTAATGATGACCCTGTGAAGCATCTGCTGTAGCTGTCAGTAAGGAGCAGCATCTGTCCTCTCTCCATTGAGGTGCCAAGGCCATGTGGGGTGGGTTCTCCTTGCTGGAGGATATGAGAAGCTGTGCTTACAGAGGAGGTGGGATGGTGACCAGTGGGTCAATTGGTGGGTTTATGTCTCTCTTGTTTGTCTTCTTCATTAAGCGAGTAGGCAGCTGAAGAATTAAACTTTATCAGCATCCCTGTAAACAAATGCTGTGCTCCAAAACATTGCTATCCCTGCCTTCCTATTTTTCCTTAGGAACACTCTTATCTGATTTTAATACGTCCTTCAGCCTGCTTCTGGCACTGAGCTTCACGTGAAAAGCTCTAAGGGCATACTGAGAGCTGCTTTATCCCTAGAGACATTCATACCCTCATTTATTTGCTTGAAAAGCAGCACTCTCCTCTCTTGATTTTAATTTCCAGTTTTCATTCTGGCCTTTTAAAATTCAACAAAGAGACATGTGAAAAAAAAATGTTAACATCTAGTATGGTCCTGCCTGAAATATTCTGACATAGAATCACAGAATCACCAAGGTTGGAAAAGACCATCCAAGATCATCCAGTCCAACCACCCACCTATCAGCAACAGTTCTCACTAAACCACGTCCCTCAACACAAAATCCAAACATTCCTTGAACATCTCCAGGGTCAGTGACTCCACCACCTCCCTGGGCAGCCCATTCATTCCAGTGCCTAATCACTCTTTTGGAAAAGCAGTATTTGCTAATGGACAAAACTTCTCAAAATATGCAGAAGAAAGACTTAACTATAGTTATTCTTCACAGCATTTTACTATGGTGTCAGAAGGACATCTCAAAGAGATTAATAACTTGAGAGGAAAAAGTATTGAGAGTATTTAATGTAGCTGTTATGGTTGAATATGGTCATTTATACCTGAACACCAGTCTTCACTTCTCCACAAGTCCTGTAACTTGTATGAGCTGAAAGAGCATGCCAAATGCCTACAAAATCTGTTCCTACAATATAGGCAACTCTTTTGGAGGATGACTACAATTTCTTAATTCAACACGATTTGTAGAAGAGTCAGGGAAATCATATTCCATTAATTTAGAAAGGATCTCTAAAAAATTTAAAATTGGCATTTCCATATAACTGGAGAAATTTAAAAAAAATAGAGTAATCTGCTCTGAGGTTCCCAAAACTCTGGTTGATGCCTGTCTGTGGTCCATGAAACAGATATGTAATAGTCAGGATGGTGGATCGGGCAGAATATTAAAGGCTTTTAGCGAGGGCATCTATAATGTCCCTGCCCAATCTCATTGCACAAGGAAAACACAAAAGCAGCAGGAATTCAAGGAAAGGGATTAATAATGTTTTTTGCTGGCTTGAAAAGAATAGATTTGGTGAGCGAGGAGATGAAGAGGGATTGCTCGGAAGAAGACATTGGCATGGGAATATCAGCATTTAGCAGATAACAAATGGCCTGGAGAAAGCAGCTTGGGAAATTCTTACTTCTCTGTCTCAACACTGGGGCATAAAAATATTCAGAGGAATTAGAAGGAAAAATGTTTTTATATGCAAAACAGTGATTTCCCTATAGAACTCACCACTTAAGTGAGTCAATGAAGTTAAGAAAATGGCAAAACTGAGAATTAGTGGCTAGCATGAATATTAGGAATATCCAGAGCGATTGCAATTAGTTGTAACAAAACTGCTGTGTAAAAGATCATAGAATCCTAGAATGGCCTAGAATGAGTTGCAAAGGAGCACAATGCTCATCCAGTTCCAACCCCCTGCTATGTGCAGGTCGCCAACCAGCAGCCCAGGCTGCCCAGAGCCACATCCAGCCTGGCCTTGAATGCCTGCAGGGATGGGGCATCCACAGCCTCCTTGGGCAACCTGTTCCAGTGCCTCACCACACTGGAAAAAGATGAAAATTCTTGTTCTGCCATTCAAAGCAATCCCTGGCTATAAAGCTAAAATTTCATTTGCAGAGCACGTTACTCCTCACCTGTTTATTTCAGACTCTAGCTTTTCCTTAGGACATCTTTTATAAATTCTTGCTGCTGAGCTGAGGGGGACAGTCCCCTCCCTGCCCTCTGTTGGTGCAGCCCAGGGTGCAGTTGGCATCCCGGGCTGCGAGCGCACACTGCTGGCTCACATCCAGCTTCTCATCCACCAGAACCCCCCAGTCCTTCTCAGCAGTGCAGCTCTCAGCATTCTTCTCTTGGTCTGTACACATAGCTGGGATTGCCCTGACCCAAATGCAACACCTCGCACTTGGCCTTGTTGAACATCATGAGGTTCACGTGGGTCAACCTCTCAAGCCTCTCGTGCTTTATATGAGCATTCTACAAGTCTGTTTTTTAAGCTTTGAAAATCCACCTGAGCGTGAAAAGTACCTGAAAAAGTAACTCAATGTATGAGTTATAGGGAACATTTACTTTTCCATTTCTTTTCATGACTGAAGTAAAACTGCACCTTATTTTTATATGTAATTTTTTGCTTATCCAAGCCTTATGAAACAAGAAGTCTGCAGTTCTGCAGTACATGCTAAAGCTACAGTCCACAAATTCAAACCATAGCTGTATTTGGAGCTTCGTGGCCAGGTCAAAAATCCAGTTTATTATAATTTCTGCATGTCCTCTTTAAGTTATACAAGAGGGTTCATTTCTATATCAGAAAGCAACCACAATAAGGTTAATCTCTCTCAGACGAGTCTGATTAGACTCATTTAGTGGCTTACCATTCCCATCAGCTGAGAACCAGAAACTTCAGTTCATCAATGTCTTGACATTTCTCACATTGAGTGAAAGGTGTTTCCCACAGGTTGAAAAACCATCATCACAACAGTTTTTAGTATTGTGAAAGATGCCAGCTCAGGCGAGACCAATTGGGCAGCTGTCCCAACCCCAGCAAAATCATGGCAGCCCTTGGGGTTTTCATAGGGCTGGTCAGCTTTCTGGCCTCCTCTCATTACAAACAGAACTTTTGCTATATAGTAATTCCCTCCTTAGTGTGGGCAGAAAGGCTGTGTGTGAGTGTATATAATTTCTTTATCTCTCCTAGGTGTGCAGTGCACAGCTTTATCATGTAATTTTCCCAGCACTGTTTTGAACGTTTCCAGATTTCTGCTATTAGTTTTCCTTCAGTTCTTGCTCCCAATTAACCTTTCATATTTCCTTTAATCCAGTAAGCTGCATTTTCCACCATTTACATTTTTTATCTTACTAATTGAGTTTTTTCATCTCCATCTTTTGATTTCAAATCTAATTATATTGTTATCGCTGGTGTAAAACCAGTAGGTTATTGATAACTTCTGTTCATTACTAAATTAAACTCTGCCTTATCACTGTTCATTGCTTAGCACTCTGATGTGGAAATCAACCTTCGCTCAGCTCTTCAATCCTTTCCACTGTTTCCCAGGGCTTGATTTACTAAATATCTTGTGTTATATCATTCTGGCCAGCCTTCTTCAATAACAAAATCCAGCTGTCGCTTTGTCCAGGCTTTATTAAAAATATATTGCAAGCAGCCAGAGATTTGCCTATCACTGAAAGGTTCAAGTGTTCCTAAGCAGAACCGCATATATATTATGAGTGAATAGACACATTTATCCGAGAGCCTTCAAATCTTAGAGTGAAAGTGAAATTCCTATAGTGCTTGTGGGACAAACATCCCTCAAATGCGTTCGTACAAATATTACCTTTTCTGTCAGATTAAGATATCCTTAGAATATTTTTTCCTGTGTTGCATGTTCTTGCCCCAGCTTGTGCTTTAGAAGAATTAACTGGATGCTAATTTGAGTCATGTTTGGCAGAGATGACTCTTGAAAACCAAATAACTGTGTCGTTTTTTTTTGCCATAAGCCAAGGCTGATCCCAAGTTTTTCATGTAATGGTAAAATAAATAGTTAAGCTAACATGAACTGGTAAATATTTCTGCATCAAAAAAGAAAAACACAGCCATCGGCAGATACTTGAGGTTAGACACATCTCACTTGAGACACACTCCAGTATTTGTACCCTATTTATGTGATGTGAAGATTATAAGAACAGGAAATCCCACCCACACATGGTGGCTGTCAGTAGATTATCCCATCCAGCTCAGTTGATGCATGGTGACTGCTATCTTCTTTTCTTTATACTCATGGTTCAGTAAGTGCCAACATGGGGTTTGTTTCCCTCGAGGTACACAGGCCAGGTAATTATTTCACCTCACTGTGCAGTAATGTTTTTTCTCAAAGGCTGAAGAGTTGCCTTTTTTTTGTGTTGCTGCTTGTCGCCTACCACGCTTTGGAGCCAACAAACCACTGTCCTCTGATGCCTGTAAATATCAGGCTTACCAGGCTCATAGACACCCTTATTCTCCAAGTAATAAACTGAAATAACTGAATTAAAAACTTTCCAGTTGGGGCAATTTCTAATCAGAACAATGTTGCAAAGGCTACATGAGATGACCCGACAAATCTTTCTTACAGTGATTGAATGCATCCCAGACTGCATGTATTTTTGCTGCAAGAGACAAAGCCTCTTGTTCAGAACAAGTGCAAATCATGTATGGAAAGCACTCCAGCAGAAAGTGAGGGTCATCTCACTTCTACAGTACAAAGGGGAAGAATATTACCAAATTTAGAGATATTCAATTACCGGTGGTAGAAGGCCATGGAAGTGCATAGAGAGCTCTGCGGGGCAGTATGATGTGGAATAAGAAATAAAGTTAGGTATCAGCTGCAAAGGAATGAAAATGAACTGGCCATTCGTGTTAGAGAAGAAGAAAATGGCTAATGTGATGATCAGACAAAGAGATTAAGAGCAAAGAGGTCAACTGCCAGGAAATTATTTCCTGTAATTACTGGAGAAGATGGAACTGGAGCGATCTCGTGACAGGAGGATAAAGCCAAGGTCTTGCTAATCTCTCTGAGAAGAATATTTAGAAGACAAGATTGGCCAATGTCAAATTTAGTGTAATTTTGCTGAAATCTCTTGAGAAATTCAGGAGACGAATATAGTCCTGCCAATCCAAAATTACACAGAGGCTGAAATCCTTTGCAGGGTGATAGTTGTCTGGAAGCAATGGAGCTTTACCAAACACCAAAGCCATTTACCCTGATCCATGATTAATGAGTTTTACAGATAATTTGTCTAGCATCTTGCCATAATGCTGTGACATCAGCAAATGCCATGCCTTCTGTAAGATCACAGAAAACCTTTATAACTCCTTCCCATGGACATCATTGCTTCTTTCCCAGTGCTCCAGAGAAGAAAGTGGCAAATTATCTTTACTGAAGGCTTAGCCGTGCCTAAACAATCCAATATCCTGCTTTGCTTGTTCTCAGGCAGAACACAGTTTTGGATCTCAGATGTTCCCTTTCTCCTTGGTCTTTGGTGACACTGCTCTGGGTCTAAGAATTATACAAAGCTTTTTTAAGGGAGGTGTTAGGTGGGAGAATGGGGATGTTGAGGAATGAATTATACCGCACAGTAAAAGCTGATGAGTATTATCCCATCTTTGATAAAATGTAGTTTGGATCCTCTGCTGGAATGAACTCAGAGACATCGCAGACTTCAGGGGAGCTTTATCCACTTTCTTCTGCTTAGCTTCTGTTGCTAACAAAGACTAAGTCTTTTGCTACAGCGAGGCTTATTTTGGAAACAGTCAAGGTGTGTTGCTGTTTAAAGGAGTGCCATCATGCATAACTTTCACCTTCTTTAAATTCCACGTTGCTGCATTATAACACAAATAAATGCCTGAGTACACTTGCGGAATATTCTGTTTTCTTAAGATAATTCAGAGTTCATGTACCTATAAATGTAATGCAGTTGTACACGATTTGTTATTCTTTGTATTACACAGACTGCAGGATATGCAAGAGAATAGAACAGTGAGATTCAGTTGAGAGGGAGCTACAAAGATCATCTTGTCAAAGAGCCTGATCTCTTCAGGGCTAATCAAAGGTTAAAATATTAATGAGAGCATTGTCCAAATGCCTCTTGAACGCTGCCAGGCATGGGGCATCAGTCACCATTTCAGATGCATCAGCACCTGTGACCCAGGGAAAGATCTGATCGTGGGTATATATCTGGGTGCTACAAGGATACTTGTCCCTCTGTATTATTTCCTGATAATATTTTCTGTTTCCTGTGCAAGTGTGCAAGTGTCCATGTACCTCATTCAGCTCTTCACGGTGTGAGTTACAGATCACTCCTCTGTATTTGGCATGCACACACATATGGAAATTAATAGTATTGGCTTATGGGTTTCATGAACCCTCCCCTGTCTGCACTTTCTTCCTGGACACAGTCTAAAACCTACGGATGCAAGCCATAGAATCACAGAAAGACTTGGACTGAAAGAGACTTCTAGTTTTCCAACCCCCCTGCTGCAACCTGTGGGGTGCCAACTACTAAATCAGGCACCAGATCATGCTGCCCAGCACTCCACCCAGCCTGACCTTGGGCACCTCCAGGGATGGAGCACCCACACATCCTGGGCAGCAGTGCTGGAATCTCACTTCTCTCTCAGTAAAAAATTTCCCCCCAAGTCAAATTGCAAGCCATGATAAAGGTCCTGCATGATGCATAACCTAGCGTGGGGACCTCCTCAGAGAAGATTTGGCTCCTAGGTGTCCTGGGGACTCAGTTTTCTTTTACATTAAACTGAGACATCTGAGAAAGGAGGATGCTGGGAAGTGCCATTGCTCTGCCATGGAGGCAGGACACAGCAGGACGCTGAGCTGGAAGTAATGCTAGGGCTTTCACTGCCATGGAGCTTTGGTTCTATGCTCCCACTGAGGTGGGGTTTTTCCAGATCCTTTTTTTTTTTTTGAGTTACCTACAGAAAAAGCTTACATGGTACTTTTGGCTCCAAGTGAGGGGAAAAAAAAAAAATCATTTGCTTTTCAGGCATGCCACATCGTGCAGAAAATTTACGATGCTATTGCAAATGAAAGTCAGACTTTGTGACAAATGAGTCATTATTAGCCTGTGAAAACAATCACTCAGTTTAGTTAGCTAAGGCATTATTAAGCTGAGAAGGACGTGATGGGACATTCACAGGAGCAGACAAACGGCTCGACATCGCACCCACCTGTATTGTTTATGACGTGCACTGTGCTCACTCTGGCAGGATGCCACACGGGCTGTGTTAATTTTAGCAGCAAGGACACTAAGGAATGCAGACATTGTTAATAATGTATGCTGTTGGGGTCCTCTATTGTCTCCGAGTTTCTTGTCGCAGTCCTCTGTGTGTTCACTGTGAGACAAGAGACGGAGGAAGCCTGTTGAGAAAGAAAGAAAATAACCCAAAATACACAGCACTTCTCCTAGAAAGGCACGAGGCCAAATCCCCCAGTTGTGTAAATGGAGATGGACCTGCAGAAATCGATGCACTTTTTAAAGACAAGGAGCTTCCCTAGCTCTGCCTTTTCCCATTGCCTGCAGGCATCCCAGTCTTATTTTAGAGATGCTGACTCGCACAGAGGTCAGGGAGGTGATGGACATTTCTGCCACGTGCCGTTAGAAACTGGAGCAAGGCTGAGCTCCCTGCTGCAGGTGTCTGCAGTGCCTGTCAGCCTCTGCATCTCCATGCTGCCTATTCACTGCTCCTGGTGAAAAGCAACCCCATGCTCATGCCTATCTGCTCCCCCAGGCAGCACCTCCAGGGCTCCTTCCGTGTTGATATGGAAGCAAGCACTGCCTTTTCCTGTGTGTTCTAAGTGTATCCCTTTTTTGTTGTGTGTTTTCCACTTTGCCCAAGTTCTGGGCACTCTGGGTTGCAAGCTCTGCTTGAAGAAGACTCATCCCTCTTTGTGTACCTGAATTTGTCTGCTATCACAAACAAGTCAAAATGGAGAAGGCATCAAGATGAATGTAGATCTTAATAGGAGAGATTTAGTTTTTAACGTACTTATTATGACTGATTAATTAAATGCCTCATAAATACAAGAAGACAGCTGCAATTTCAGTTTCTGAGCAAAATATGTCCACCTACTGTAATAAATCTTTTCTAAAAGCTTTACGGCTCCTCTAGCCTTTCAATTTGCATTGCCTTTTTGTGACTGTCTCCAGCAATGAATCAATTGCCATGCCGTTTTCCAGCAAATGTTATAACCCAGTCATTCACAAACTCCTTGCAAATCTACCTTCCTGCAAACTCCTATTTGTTAATGCAACAACCTTCAGAATCATCCATTTCAAGAATAGAAGAGTGGGATCAAATTTTTTGAGCATAATGACAATGTCAGTGTAGTTTATGAAACCATAACAATGTAAGGAATGACATCTGGTAAGCCCATCATGCATGTAATGTATGGTTAGCTTCAATGATTCTGCAGAGTTTTGCTCTCTCTGTAATGTATGGGTGGCAGTATGCCACTCAAAGGAAGGAGAATCACTCGGCTGCTGTGAATATAAAGTGCAGAATATACTATGCTTCAGCAGGCAGGCTTGTGGCACAGGAATGTTGATGCAGACGCCCTGTGGAAACGCTGCTGATAAATAGCATTAGGAGAAAAAAACCTTTCACGTCCCTAAATGAAGGACTGATCTGGGAGAATGGTTTTGTGCTTCTACCGAGAGATCTTGGTGGGTACCACAAGGCTGGGTGATACTGGGTGGTACATGTGGGCAAACAAGATCTCTAGGCTTCAGTGCCAATCTTTCCCATGTGATCTGTGACAACAGATTGTGGATGCCCCATCCCTGGAGGCATTCAAGGCCAGGCTGGATGTGGCTCTGGGCAGCCTGGTCTGCTGGTTGGCGACCTGCACATAGCAGGGGGGTTGTAGATGATGATTTCAACCCAGGCCATTCTATGATTCTATTCTATGATATCATCTCATCAATGGTCATTACAGGCTCTCATTAGTACCACATATTGACACCTTCCATCATATGCTCTTATCCTGACTCCCCTTTGAGAAAGGGCAGTGCAACTGGCAAAAAAAGGAAGTTGACCACGCTTCATTTCAGCAACCAAGGCTTTTTCAGCTATGACCAACTGTGCTTCTGTCCATACATAAAGTAGAAGGAAAATGCTCTTTCAGATGTCAGTTCACTCTTCCTGTCTTCTCTCTCCAACCTTTGAGACCTGGCCTACAAGTGTGCCTATCTATGCACATAAAAATGCACGACCCTGCAACAACAGCATCAAGTACCACTAAAAGCAACGTAGAAACTGAACCCCATCGTGCATTTCCATTACTGTCCCATCCAGCTCCTAGGTCACTCTTATTTGGAGTCATCGCAGAGAAACTCTTTGCTAGGTTAGAACAGAAATCATAGAATCAGGGAATGGTTTGAGTTGGAAGGGACCCTAAAAGGCCAAGTGGTCCCACTCCTCTGCAATGCACAGGGACACCCACAGCTCCATCAGGTGCTCAGAGCCCATTCCCTGACCTTGGGTGTGTGCAGGAATGGGGCAGCACCACCTCTCTGGGCAACCTGTGCCACTGCTTCATCACCCTTATTGTGAAAACGTTTTCTTTATATTCAGTCTTTTTCCTTATATTCAGACTCCTCTGTTTCCATACAACAGTTCATAAAGTTGATGCTGTTATTTGCACGACCCTTGGTTTGCTTGGTGTCATGCCCCTGCTCCAGGACTGAGGTGAAAGCTAAAGCATCAGCAGAAGGAAGACACGGAATTGCATGTAGACCCGGAGATGGCTTTTCCTGGCATGGAGAAAAAAGCTGTTAATTGTAGGGGGGCTAAAAAGTGGTGATTTCCAGACGTATTTTTGAGGGAATAGTATAAACCGGGAGTCAAATGTGACAGGAACTCTGCTGAGAGATTTCTATTAAGAAACTACAGTTAACATGAACGTGATTTAGGTCTCCAGGCAAGGAATAAAGATATATTTTTAATACTAAGCACAGCATACGTATATTCCCTCTTTCAACATAGCTCCTTTTCTTGAAACTAACCAAACACTATTGTTTGAGCCTCCCAGGATGACATGTTAAATTTACCATACCTGTGAGTACTTCCAACTGCAAAGCATGGCCTGTTAGCAATTGTGACCTTCACATTCACCAGGAGCACCTCCAAGTTCTCCAGAATTTTAATGAAATTATTACTACTATTGTTGTTTTGTTAATGTTACCATAACTAAGGAATACAAATAGCTCTCACACAAAAAAAAAAAAAGAATCCTTTCAGACATACCCATAGCTGATTTTAATTTATTTACTTAGTTTTAATATATGATGGTGGGTAGCAAAACACAGTCTAGCTCTCCAAGGTCTCACTGGTAGGGAGAACTCATTAATGTCATTCAAATAAATTGGTGTGAAATATGATCATCCCGAGCAGTACATCTATTTACACTTGGAAATAAAAAATAATACAGTTAAGATATATGAGGCAACAATTAGGGAATATGTCTGCAGGTATTCAAGGAAATATCATTCAGCTTCTGCTGAAAAAAAAAAAAAGGAATATTTTACTGCCAGTGTATCTGTCTAATTGAATAATGAGAATACTAACGCTCTTTTACAGGTACAGCAGCAGTGGAAATTTCAGCTAAATATAGAACTAATTCCCCTGAAGTAGACCTGGTTTTTAAGAGGTTTTGCATCTGCTCAATCCAGAAGCTTTCTTTTAGTTACTGCAAAGCTCCAGTGATGCCCAATGGGTTGTGCCAGTGGATCCCTGCCCCATCAGGCTGCAACCCGACATCACGTTACTTCCAAAATGTGGTGCTTGAAAAAAGTGAAGCAGGAGACAATGCTGGTCAAAGTGAAGAACAGGGCATAGCTCAAGGCATGGTAGATGACTCCATGCTCCCAGACAGATGTCTTCACCTTCCATCTCTGAAGCCATCACTGGTACCCATAGGGACCCCTCAGCCAACTGCATCCTTGAATGAGGGCCACGCAGAAGAAGAGAAGAGAGAGAGAGGCAGTTCTGTGCTGTTGGAAGAGGCTGAGCACTGCTCCTGTCCCACCTTCAGGCTCTGCTTTAAAGCAGTTCTTCAGCATGCACAAGGAACTTGAAGAGAGTAATTGGGAGGCTCCAGGTTTGCTGAGTCCTTCAGGCCCTACTAGAGGGCAATGGATCGACTTTTTATTTTCATTATTTCTGCTTCCTCACGAGCAATGAATCCCTTGAACTCCACAACCCTCCCTCTTCCTAGTAAAGTTGGCTAAGACAAAAATGTGCCTTTTTGGAAGGAAGTGCCTACCAGAAGCAGAGCTCAGGTGGTGGGAATGGAGCAGGAAAACCTTCTGGCTCTCTTCAGGGCTAAATGGCTTTGCTCTGCGTATGCCTACCAGTGGTCCAGCCTGCTGCTGGTGCAGGCTCTTATTCTGCTAATGCTATTGCTTAATTACACTGTAAAGCCCTATGGCAATCCTCTCAACACCAATACCCACTAGTGCAGTTTTACAGTACAGTGTATTGTGGGTCTATTGTGTTAAAATAAGAGCTTTTAGGTATTTTTATAATGCAATATAATAAAAAATATAATGCAATTTCCCTAGATTCTTGGAATCAGCTGAAGCACCATTGTCAGGGCTACATCTGGGGGATAAAAAGCAAGACTGCATTAGTAGGTTATGATTACTACACGTGTCGCTGTCATATCAGTCATTTAGCAGTCACATCCTAATAAACTGCTGTGAAATCTGTCATTTCAAAGTCAGATTAATTCAGATTCATATAATAAAGCCATCACATCACACAGCTAAGTAATTATGTTCGAGTTTTGTCACTGGAATGAATGTCTGTGCACCCAAGTACCGAGGGTGACTTTTCTTTGGTGACTGTTTTCTTATTGATGAATTATCCAAACAGGCTGCTTAATAACTTTCCTCTGCAAAGGTATTTTAATAAGAATCCACTAAGACAGAGAGAAGGGGGGGAAACATCGTATTTGAATAATATAATAGCAACTGGATTCTCCGTGCTGTTGTTTGGAACCCATGAATTCATGGCACTCATTACAGATCAAAGAACTTAATTCACCCGTATATCCTTGTTTGTGCACAGAAATACAGAATAAGTTGGAGAGTCAGCATATGTTAGAGTGAACAGCAATCTGTTATGGTGGTAATTTCACTGCTTGCTGTACCACCGAGGGCTGCATGATAACATGGCTCACTGTAATGGATGTTCTTGATTTTGTTCAACCAGTCATAGTAAAAAATATTTGGCTAATGTTTTCATTGCCTGCCATCTGTGTGGTCAGCAAGGTTGTCCAACAGCATCCAGAATGTCACCGCTTCACACAAGTGCTTAATTGAAATGTAATCAGACTGATCTTTTCTATTAATTAAATACCAGCTGATTAATGCTAGGCATCTTGCTAGGAAATAACGGTGGCCCAGACTCGGCCGTGATGTTCGTGGTGAGGGCTGCTCCCTTCCCAGGAGTGGCTGCTGTAGGCAGAGCTGCACGGACAGGTATCTGTCCCCAAATTCTGTCTGAATGCTGCCAAGTTGGTTATCAAGAAATGCCTTTACTGAGAGTGTGTGCACAGCCCAGGTCCTCCCTTTTGGTTTCTGCACTCAGATCATCACCCAGGCCCTGCTCTGCATTCACTGATAGGCATTGCCTTGAATCACAGAATCGCAGAATGGTTTGGGTTGGAAGGGACCCACAAAGACCATCTGGTTCCACTCCCTGCCGTGCACAGGGACACCCACAGCTCCATCAGTGCTCACAGCCCATCCCCTGACCTTGGCTGTCTGCAGGGATGGGGCATCACCACCTCTCTGGGCAGCCTGTGCAGTAAAAAGTGTAAAAAGCTTCTTCCTTGTATCCAGTCTAACTCACCCCTCTTTTAGTTTGAAACCATTTCCCCTTGTCCTGTCACAGCAGGCCCTATGCTAAAGAGTCTGTCCCCTGTCTTCCTACAGCCCCTCTTTAGATACTGAAAGATACTTGAGATACTTGACTTTGCTGCTGCTCACCCCATCCTCTCTCCAAACTTGTGGATCTCAGTGCTACATGCATGTTAAGGTTCTGCCCCTCTGCTCCAAGATGAGGGGACATCATGCTTTCCCTCTTCTATATTAACATATGCAGCACTCCAGGTGAGGTCATGCAGAACTATTAATTATGCCCATGGGTATTTTTTTATCCCAAATTAGATATAAGGAAGAAGTGTCTTATCAAAACAGCTCACTGTTGTTTAGATCTTTCTTCATGGTCTCTGGCTGTAGGGTTTCCTCTGTAGGCAGACACTGGTTCACTGTTTCTCAGCTCATTTTTCTCAGCATCCCAACAATTGAAAGCTTTGTCATGTGTTTCAAATTGGTCTCACAGAGTTGTGACGTCAGTCAAGTTAATGACCCAAATGTGAATTAATTTGACCAGTAGGTTTCTACTATATCTACTACAAAGCCCTTAATTAGTCCGTGACAGCACCACTCTGAGTTTTCCAATGTGTTTTTTCGGACCCCAAAGGATTGATCCATGGCTGCTGGAAGTCCTTTCCATACTGCCACTGAGAACATTGCTGTTCTATGTGAAGCAGGAGACAGCAGGGGAAAGGCAGGGTGGGTACCAAGAGTTCTCCTGCATTTCTGCATGGAGTTGAAATGGGCCATCCAGACAGGGGACCCCAGCAGTACGCCTGGCTTCTGCATTCTGGGTACAGACCAAAGTATTGCCCCAGAATCTGGCAGGACCATTTGAAAATGATCTAAAGTCCCACTGCAGACACATTTTATTTTATGAACACCACCAGGGGAAAAAAAAAAAAAAAAAAAAAAAAGTATTTATGAAATGGAAAGACAAAGAATTTTAATAAATAGCATCATTGGAGCAAAAGCAATCATGCTGCATGTTTTGTGATCACCTCCTGAAAAATGAGAGTCTGATGGAAAAGAGCCATGGTTCTGATTAGTGTCATTCCCAAAACATCTGAACATCAGGAAATGCACCAGTAACCAGCAGCAATATTCCCAGGGCTGCCCTAAGGTTGACACTGAAGAACAGGGTGCCAGGAAGGCGCCATCAATCTAAGCAGTAATTTACATTTATCATGAAAAATAAACCCAGGAAGTAAATGGCAGCTTGCTATAATAATTTACCCAACTGATATAAACCTGAGGAGTATATCTAGCAATTAAGTTTTTTTCCAAGCAAAATGCTATGATCTCTATGAAAAAGAAGGATTTAAAAGGAGCATCAGGCTGTAGCAGTTGTAGGCTCTCTTTGAAACCTTCTTTGCAAGGCTCAAACAGTATTTTTATCCAATATTTTCAATGCCAATAAAAATCAAGGAGTTACTTAAAAACACCAGTGTGAGCAATTCCATAACCTACCAGAATCCTGCAAAATCCAAATCCCAGTACTACTGACACACTGTGATATGGCTTATGTCAACTCTTTGAGAGAGTAGATAACAGCAGGACAAAGGGAAGTGGTTTGAAGTTGAGGTTGAAGATTTCAGTTGGATGTGAGGGGGAAGTTGTTTGCTGTGAGAGTGGTGAGATGCTGGAACAGCTGCCCAGAGAGGCTGTGGATGCCCCGTCCATCCCTGGAGGTGTTCAAGGCCAGGTTGGATGGGGCCCTGGGCAGCCTGGGCTGCTGTGAAATGTGGAGGTTGGTGGCCCTGCCTGTGGTGGGGGTTGGAGCTTCGTGATCCTTGAGGTCCCTTCCAACCCAAGCCTTTCTATGATTCTATGATACGTAAGGATATAAGGTATAATTGATAAATTGATTCATTTCTTTATGAATCATTTCTTAAGAGTTTATGAAACAGCCTCCAGTAGGAAATGAATTTCAGTACAGTTCTCCAGATCCTACCTTCAGCAAGAAGCAGGCAGTGCCCCTTAGAAATGCCTTCCTGTTTTCCCGTGGATTTAATTCAGGAAAATAATTTCAATCTGCACTTGGAGCCACTATAAATATTCCATAAAATAGATTTTTCCATTCTTTGATATTTTTTTTTCCCCCAAGAATATCGAAACCTTTGGGGCTACGTGAGGGTCCTCTTTTTGAAAAGCCCCTAGGGGAAACACAGACAAGAAGCAATGTTCCTCCTCTGAAAGTCATGGAAAGGCACTTCCAGAAGTAACCACAGTTTGCCGTACCAGCTTAAAGCAAACAGATTTAAGAAGCCTTATTCTGCAGGTGAGTCTTCATGCTCCAAAGTTGGGTTGGTCACCACCCAGTTGGCAGCCAGATACATCAGTGCTGTCTTGGTAGTAGGAATCCAATATTGCTTCAAGGGACTGAGGTCTGGGGAATCGCTGGCACTGTGAAACCTCTCCCCGGGTGCTAAGTAATGTGCGGAACCTTTAGTGAAACCTGGCCAGCTGTCTCCTTCCTGAGCAAGTATCTCTGAGCAAAACCCCACTAAACATGCACTGAACAGACATGGTCTTCCAGAAGTCTTCTAAGGAGGGTGGTGAGGCACTGGAACAGGTTGCCCAAGGAGGCTGTGGATGCCCCATCCCTGGAGGCATTCAAGGCCAGGCTGGATGTGGCTCTGGGCAGCCTGGGCTGCTGGTTGGCGACCTGCACATAGCAGGGGGTTGGAACTGGATGAGCACTGTGCTCCTTTGCAACCTGGGTCATTCTATGACTCTATGATTCTATGAGTCCTCTTTTAGGACATTTGTGCCTGGACAAAAGCCATGTCCACTCCAGTATCCTCTTCATGACATGGTCACTAGTGAGCTTGCAGGGTAAGGGCAGAGTACAGTGAGCTTTCCAGCTCCCCAGACCCAGCAGGGTCTCTGACTGCCTGTGGTGGAGGCCTTGTCCTGATCAGCACAAGGAAGGTGGGGATGGTGGGTTGGTGGTTGGACAAGATGATCCTAGAGGTCTCTCTGAACCTCAATAATTCTATGATTCCATGAAATACAACATCCACACATCTGCCAACACTTTTCCCACCCACTGATGCTTTCTTGCCTCCACCACATCCTTTGGCTGTTAAAACCTCAGTGTATTATATCCTTAAGGCCAGTGCTTGGAGCCCTGTGGTCAACACCTCCCATCAGGGACCTGCTGCTTTATGAAAGTTGTCTGAAGGAAGGCAGGGAAACGTCCTGCTGGGTGTGCAGGCACTGGGTGAGGACAGACATTGTGGATGACTGAGCATATCATTAGCTGTCTGTAAGGAACATGGCTTTATGTCTATACCCTGATCTCAGAGAGTTACAGCAGAGCCAGGAGCAGAAACACATCTCCTAAATCTCAGCATTGTCCCTTTTCAGAAAGAAATCTTTGCTTTTACAATATTTAATAAAACAGCTTCTTTTATCACAACATGTTTTGTAGGTCAGCTGTCTCTTCTGATCTTATTTCTCCATGTTTCTAATTAAGTTTCTGTGAATCCCACCAGATTTCAAAGGGAGCGATAAAGAACTGTTGTTTTTGTGATCTAGTTAATATCTGTAAATAACAGCCGTTGCCCAACTCCCACTATGAAGTAATAGGAAGAGGAAGATACCATAAAACACTTTTTACTTAAAGGCAAGGAGTTATAAATGATCACCATGTCCATTGAAACCTGAGCGGCTTTCCTTAAGGCTATAACTTCCTCCTTTTTCAAAGGGACTCAGCACATGTACCCATTTTATCAGTTCATAATCTTTTTCTTTTTTTCTTTTTATCTTTATGCTAGGTTTTGGGGTTGCCATTTTTTTTAATTTATTTGGCTTTTATGCTTGCTGTGCAGGTCTGCCTGCTGAGAAGGAGTTTATTGCAAGGTGGAAAAGCCCTGGAAATCTCTGCTGTGCCACTACCAGACAGAAGAGTCCAAAGGGACCCCGAGCACAGCGCAGCCCACGGCACAAAGGAGCCACGTCCTGCTCTGTGCAATGCCCTTGCTGGCCCTGCTCTGCCATACAGCATTCTCATGAGCAGCCTTAGTAAAAAATGGATTCCCTGTTACACAAGGAATGCTTTCACCAGGACCTAACTAAACCAAGTGCTTTAGAGACAGGAGGAGAAAGCACTGTTTTCTCAAGAACTAAAGAAATACCTGAAAACACATCCCACATAGTACTGGTTTTAGGAGTAATAAAATGTAACACAGTAGCAAAAATGTGCAGGGAGAAGTTAATTCCATTAATTCCAGCTTTAAATGGCCTATCGGTGTTGTGTAGCAGTCACAGAGCTCTTCCAAAAGCAGTCCAACTTTGTGAATAAATGACAAATTTGGCAAACTTATGCATAAAATGGACTTACAAAATGGAAATTTCCAAGGCACTATTTCTTCATTTTCCTATAGAATTTTCTGCTGCTTTTATAGCACAGGTCACAGTGCAGAATGGGACCTTAAAGATCTGTGTACTGATTCTTACATAGGAGCTCAGAGCCCTCTCCGCGTGGCAGCTGGGTAAGGTGAATTTCCCCAGTCTTTGTCACGTATCAAAGAAAAAGGGGCAAAATGCATGCTAAAGCACATTTCATAAATCCAGTTCAATAGAAAATGCTTTGAGCTCCTGATGAGATTAAATGTTTTTACGGACAGAAAATGAACAATAACAGAATAATATCAGCTATTCCTTCTTTTCTTGCCTGGACACACCGAGAACCATCTGTTGACTTGCCTGTTTGACAACAAATTAAAGCAAAATAACTAGCTATGGGAATTAGGCTTCTATGTTGGACAGTAAAAAGCTTAAGCATGTCCTTCTTTAGTCTTGTGCAGAAGGGAGAGCATCTGAATCAATTTCACATGGTACCTTATCTTCCATTTACACAAAACCTCTTATTTATCACTATTCATTAACTTGTGGAGGCTGTTAGTGATCCTGCGTGGCCAGCAAGGAGAACGCTGTTGCTATGGATGGAAAATTCAGTTTTGCTTTTCCTGGAGCTTCCTTAGAGTTGATCCTGGAGATGAGATGTGACACCCTGAGGCATGCAGACACAAATGGCTATAGATGTTAGTGTTGTCACTTTGGGCCACGAGAGCCATGTTAGGTCATTGCTGCAGAAAACATGCTGATTCTGAGAATCACTGAAAAAGAATAAGCAGCCCGTGAAAATTAAGAGCACCTGATGTCTTAATCACTGTAAGAGCAGTTTTATAAGGGAAGATAGATGTTTCTGGAGCTTGAACCAGAGCTATGTGCCAGCTATGTGGTGCCTGGGCAGATTGCCTGCTGTTGACAGTCCTGGCCTTCATATTGACCACTGCCATAGAGCAGGTAGCAGATTGGTTGGTATGACGTGGTGGTTCTTCTACACATTCTTCTTAAATGCAGGTATTCAACATGATATGGCATCAAAACCATTAGCATCCCCCCAGCATAATTGAAAGCAAGACATGAACCTCCATCCAGCTCTGATTTCATGGCTCGAAGTGTCTGGTTTCCACTTCTGCACAGTGTATTATCTGAGAGATTTCACATCTAAATCTGAGAGCAAAAGATAATAAAAATCAGGGGAAAAGCAGCAGAAATGAAGAATACACTGCTGGGTAAAAGATCAGTATAGCTTAGTTTGTACCATCTGTGTGAGTCTTTCACAGGGAGGGTTAACAGGCTGAGGTGTCACTCAAGTGTCACCATGAGGTGGTAGAACTAGGAGCAAGAATATGAAAGGAAGGAGGATTTAATGAAATACTGAGAAAGAAGTCGTAGTAGAAACAAAGGGTTAAGCATTGGTCACCAAATTTCTGTTACTGTAAATATTTGGAATGTTGTTTGGGTTTGGGTCCTCCAACCCAACTGAGTGTATTTTCATTTCAGTTCTGCTATAGGTGTGTTATTCCAGGACAGGAGAACTGTGCTGCCAGCAGGAGAATTTCACCTCCTAGACCTTTATCCAGAATCAAATCAAATTAGTATGTGAGCCACTGATGTGAGACAAGATTAGCCAAAAAGCCATTGTGTTTGCAAACTCCCATTGCCTTTACTGACAGCTCTTCAGCTCTGCAGTTTTTATTTATAATCTACATGAAGGAACAGGGAAAGCAAACAGCTTGACTGGAAATACGGATGGAAATGGAAGTCTGTGCCTTTGCTTAAGCTGTATTATCCTTTATTTTAACCGTTAACTTCCTTTGAATCCCTATTTCATTATATTATTTCAATATATATATTATATATATTCCCTAATTCATTATGAAATCTGCACGCTTAGTCATCACAAACAATTAAAACCCTTTGGGAAAAAAATGTTAACCTTCTAAATTTAATAGCGTGGGCAGACAGAAATTACTGGAAACCTGGGGTTTTGGGAAATCACCTACTAACCACATCAGGTCAGAGCTGTCCATTTTTGAGACACAAACAATCTTTCAATCTCCATTAGAATGACTCATGGAGAAGATGGCATTGCTGGGAAGATGCTTTCTCAGACAGCACTACAGGGGATGTGAGGGTTCTTGAAAATGAAGTTTTGGAAAGGATCAGACTCGGTTTAGCAGCTGGCTCTTCACTCAGTTTATAGCTGGATGTTTAAAGGGTAACTAAAAGTTCAAGAGATGCTACAACGGAGGTGAATGAGTCCACGCATGAAACTGATTTAAGCGGCAAAGTGTTAAAAGATGGTGGGGCTAGAAATGCCTGCTGGACTTCGGATGGAAATGGGAATTAGGCCTCAAAATGACAAATGCAGGAGATGAAGTTTAAACTGATCTATAAAACGGATTGTGCCTCTGTGTGTGCGTGTCTCTTCCTAAGTGCTTTTACAGTTCTAACTCCAGTTATTGTGAGCAGTGTATTAAAGCTATGATATAGTATTTGATAAACCAGTTATAGGCTCCCATTATCTCCTTGGGAGCTCTGAAGCTTCTGCAAGGTTAGCAATAATGATATGTTATTTCCAAGTAGTGAAAGGGCTGTTTACTCCACTTTTGTAAGTTATTAATGGCATTTAAACAAGCTAACAAGAAAATCTCTCTTATCAGTTCTATTCATAATTCTCATTCTGCCTTATCTTCTGTTCAGAAATCATGATTTCTTCAGGGTGATATTTCAAACACTTAAATAGGGTATTTCTGGAAAGACCTTCTGCCCTTCCCATCATCGCTCCCCCTTCCCTTAGCAGTGATGTTATCAGAAATGGCCAGTGATGTGTTGTTTTGCACAAGGAATTAGCGATGAGAGCTGATTAATGCTTACCCAGCAGATATTGAATCTGATTCAGATTTCAGAGCAATTTTACAGTGATGTTCCTCCAGTGAGATTGATGGACCCGTTTCTGATTTACCCTGAGGTCCATCCCTAAAATAGAAATGAACTGACTAACAGAAATATGGTCAGATTAAAAAACAGACAATGTGATTCATCAGCTACTTTCTCTCACAGGCAATGGTTTTGAAATTTCTCACTTTGTGTTCCATCTTGTCTCAAATTTCATTTGTGACCCTCTTCGTGCGTGGTCTCCATACTGACCTCACAATTTTGCTTCTTGGTGCATAAGTCAGACAGCATTTTCCCACTACCTACTTTTGTAGCCTTCCTTTCACCTGGACTTCACAGAAAAGGTCTCATTTGGCAAAAAGTGTACAGCAAAAAAAAAAAAAAAAGCAAGCATTAATAAGATGTTGTGACTTTCAGTCCTTATTCCTGATGTCCAATTTTGTTATACAAATGTTTTCATTAGGACCTAATGAATGACAAAGGGATAGTGAAAGAATCCCAAACAGATCAATATTTTGGGAAGCTTGCATGATACTGAGCATGTCACCTTCAGAATTAGATTAACAGCAGTGTATATATGAGCCTAATATATATATATATATATATATATGAGCTAAATTTCCATAGCGTTTTTCAGTGGGATAATGATGGAAAATGATGAAGTCTTGGCTTATTGCCAGGATGAGAGAGAATAGAAAAGTGTCATGATGCAGATCAAGCACCTAGCTTAAATGCAGGGAATTCATATTGAAATTATTATTGGAGACAGAAACAGGACTTCATCCTGAAATGAAAAATGGAGCTGATAAAATGAGCATTATTTTTGGGAGAAAAATATATATATAATCACGGCATGGTTGGGATGGAAGGGACCTTATAGCCCCCAGAGCACTATCCATGCTGTAGGCTGGGTGCCCCCCAGCTCAGCTGCCCAGGGTCCATCCATAGCCTTGGGTTCCTTCAGGGATGGGGCACCCACAGCTCCAGGCAGTGCCAGGGCCTCACTGCCTTCAGGGTGAAGAATTCCTTCCAAACGCCTAATCTGAATCTCCTCTCTTTTTGTATCAAACAATTAGCCCTTGTCCTGTTGCTGTCGTTGAAAAAGTGTTCCCAAAAGTTTGAAAGGGAAGATTCTCCCATTCTGTCTATTGCTGAGTAACACTGCTAAAAACCCAGAAGATCCACTCATAGTTTGGTGAAAATTGGTCAGACAGGCTGTCCTTTGTAATATTATGCAGCATCCTCTGTTGTGTTTAGGCTAAGTTATGCCTTTAAATATATTATCTAATTTTGTTAAATGAGAACATGAAAAATAAAGTATTCTTCTGCAGATGATGTGAAAATGCTGTAAGTATTTCTAGTTCTGTTCTGGCAAACATTTTTACACCTCATAGGTGCATTTCATTATGATCTGATTTTTTTATTCACCATTTTTTTTTCTCTTTGAGTTCAGTGCAAATGCACAAGTTAATACATTAAACCACAAACATGTCTTTGCACAGACTATGAGCCTTTGTCTCACAAAGAGACGTAAAGATTCTCCCTTAGAGGAGGATAAAGTGGAGAGAAAATTCCTAAAAGCAGAAGAGTTGTCCTTGAGAGCAGCCCTGCAGAAAAGGACCTGGGGGTCCTGATGGATGAAAAGCTTAACATGAGGCAGCAGTGTGCCCTTGCAGCTCGGAAAGCAAATGGGATCCTGGGCTCCATCAGCAGAAGGGTGGCCAGCAGGGACAGGGAGGTGATTGTCCCCCTCTGCTCTGCTTTGTGAGGCCCCATCTGCAGTGCTGTGTGCAGGTCTGGAGCCCCCAGTACAGGAAAGACAGGGAGCTGTTGGAGAGGGTCCAGAGGAGCCACAATGATGATCAGGGGGCTGCAGCACCTCCCCTACAAAGACAGGCTGAGGGAGCTGGGCTTGTTCGGTCTGGAGAAGAGAAGCTGTGGGGTGACCTCAGTGCAGCCTTCAGTACCTAAAGGGAGCCTACAGACAGGAGGGGAGTCAGCTCTTGGAAAGGGGAGATAACAGCAGGACAAGGGGAAATGGTTTGAAGTTGAGGGAGGGCAGATTTCAGTTGGATGTGAGGGGGAAGTTGTTTGCTGTGAGAGTGGTGAGGTGCTGGAACAGCTGCCCAGAGAGGCTGTGGATGCCCCGTCCATCCCTGGAGGTGTTCAAGGCCAGGTTGGATGGGGCCCTGGGCAGCCTGGGCTGCTGTGAAATGTGGAGGTTGGTGGCCCTGCCTGTGGTGGGGGGTTGGAGCTTCGTGATCCTTGAGGTCCCTTCCAACCCAAGCCTTTCTATGATTCTATGATACGTACGGATATAAGGTATAATTGACAAATTGATTCATTTCTTTATGAATCATTTCTTAAGAGTTTATGAAACAGTGCCAGTGCCAGTGACACCGTATTGTAAGAAACTTCTTCCTCATACCCAATCTTACTCTCCCCTCTTTTAGTTCGAAACTATTTCCCCTTGTCCTATCAAAATTCCCACTTTTCTTCCCCAGGAGAGGATTGTTTCAGCAGCTGGTTCAGATGCAGACATTTCTTCTATGGAGAGCTGCTGGTGGGTACAGTGAGCCTTATCCTGATTGTCAAATCCAAATAACCTTCCTGTGCACGGGTGGGCTCTGGTTTCCTTGGGGAGGATGCTGGCAATCCATAGACCATTACGTGCTAGGTGCCACATCATTCTGTGAAACAGAAAAAGTGCAAAGTTAATCTTATTCTCCACTGGCACTACCTGCAGATGCTCCTAGTTGTAGACTGCAGAGCAGTTATTTTAGAGAAGTTTGCATTCCTAACCCCTGAAATAATTTGCTCTTCAAAAAATTGGTCCTATATTTCGTTATGTGTGAATTTCTTTTTCAATAACGACAAGAGTCCCCAGCTGGTAGTTGAAAACTGCTCATTTGCAACCAGAAATATGTTTCAGGAAAAGACCTATCTAATTTTGAAGAGTACTTCCAACACCCCACGACACCCTTGTGAAAATACAAAAGGCTTTAAAGTTCAGGGACACTGTAGGACCCAGAGGAGTTAATGACCTGAGGGTAAGCGCAAGTAAAGCCCTCTGTGTTGTTAATGCTGTGGGTTTGGGGTTTCTTTTTACTTAAAAACTTTAAAAGACATCTTTAAAGCTGCCACCAGTAACCTGCTGGCCTCCCGCTCCCTCTAACAACACTCACAACATTAATCAAGCCATTTCAATTCTTGCTGTGTGTGAGGCAGCTCGGCTCGCACCGCTCTCGGTCTGCAGGCCCTTCAAAACCCAGGTGTGAAAAACATTTTCTAAAAATAAAGCAAAATCTGGCACCAATCAACACTCCAAAATGTATCTTGGAAAATTACATTAGGGAGAAGCAGGACACTTTTTCCCATGTCACAAAATCCCTACAACTGCAGAAACTGTTTTCCCAAGCCAGAATAGCCCTTGGGAATTGATCTTCAAGCCATTGCCTTCTTTGTTTTCTAGGGGTGGGGGTACATATGCTTTTGGGTGAAGTTGAGCCCAGTTCCAAGAGGATTATTAGAAACTGTCTCCAAGCACGGATGGGCCAACAGATGACCCCTACCCAATGCTGGTGGTAGCTGGCAGACCCTGCTTGTGGTGTCCTATGGCCATGCTTGGGTTTGATCTAGTGACACCATCCAAACTAGCTGCCAGTTTTATGTCTTTATCATAATTAAAAGTCAAACGCACACTCACATCTGACATTGAGGCTTTTGAACCGTATTGTCTAAAGAAGCTTCATGGGAATGAAGTTGCTTGTTTCCATGTCTCTCATGTCCTGGCCGGCAAGCTGGTTTATAAAATATTTATAGCATAAACGATGAGCCAGAAAATCAGCTCATGTTGATATTTTTCCACTCCAGCCTACAAATGCAAAGAGGATTCCCAGGATCATAAAGGAAGGACTGGGAATGACCAGCTCAGGTCAGCAGATGAATGGCCACAGTGACCACGATGGTATTCCACTGTGCCCAGGGCTGAGCACTGCACTGGGAGTTCTCCAGGGTTAGCTTGGAAGCTGGGAAGATTTGGCTGCATCCCTTCCTGCCTATTCCTAAAACCTCATGAAAAAAATATCACCAAAAAAACCAAACCAAAACAAAAAACAACCCAACCCAAACCCCAACTGGTACCTTTCCTACCAGAGCAGCTCTGTTGGCTTTTGTTTAGAGTTATTGAATTCAGGATGCTGAATTAAAGAGCTGCTCAGGAAGAGGAATGTTTTTGCCATTTCTTAGATCCTTTATACACTGTGCTCAAGTTATCTACTAACTTTCTTTTTTTTAAGCCTCTGAATGCATTTAGTGTCTGCCTGTAAAGAACCCTCTGATGGCAGCTCTGTACAGACATTTCAATTTATCAATCTCCTTTCAGAGACCAGATGCCAAAAGCAGACCCACTGTTACAGTAATGGCCTCAGTAATGCTAGGCACAGAGTGGGTATTGTTTCCTGCATTCCTATTCCCCTACGCATGCACATGAAGGCCATGCAGCCCCTTCTCCTTTCTCCCCCCTCACACAGCATTATTTGGTTTTATACGAGCATTGCTTGCCCGTGGCCATCGAAGTGACAGAGCCTGGAGTGAGGAAGGAGGAACGATCACCTGCAACCTTTCCCTTTAGCTATCTGCATTTCACTTCTTTATAATGCCATTTAATGACGGCAGGCTTTCCCAGGAAATCCAGATCACTTTCTTATAGCAGTCTTTTCTCATCACTGTGTCACACTGAGAGCTGTAGTTCTCTGGAGTGGGAAGGTTTCCACTACCCAATGGGAAAGCAAGAAGACAGTTATCTACACTGCTGAATCATAAAACATGTTCAATAGGATTTACAGGACTAATAGAAACGTATTTAAGTGGTCGCAACTCTTTTTAAAAAATAATTATTATTTCTGCATTTCTTACAGTTACCCACTGCTCAGTTTTCAGGGAGTTTATAGATTTGACTTCCACATCATTCAAATTATTCATTTTTGCCCTTTTCTGCATCGCCTCGTAAAAATAAATTATGGGAATTAAAATTGGGAAGGCGATGGTTTAATTTAGCAAAACTGAAATCATCACTCAGGCTGATGGAAATTGGGATGTCCAAAAGGAAATGGGGAACAAAAAGTGCAAATGTCAGATGGTTGGGGGGAGACCGTGGTGTTGGCTGGGTTGGCAGAGCCCCAGATTTCTTCCCTCGATCCATCACTGTCTATGGCTGTCACTTCCCATTGGGACATGCTGCTGAACCATGCACCCCAAGCAAAGGTGAAGAATCATAGAATCGTAGAATCATAGAATCATAGAATGGCCTGGGCTGAAAAGGACCACAATGATCATCTAGTTTCAACCCCCTGCTATGTGCAGGGTCACCAATCAGCAGACCAGGCTGCCCAGAGCCACATCCAGCCTGGCCTTGAATGCCTCACAGCCCAGGCAGATCCCACGGTGCCTCTTTGGGATGTCCAGCAGGAGCAGATCCTCTGTGGGTGCAAACCCAGGTGGTTGCAGTGGGCTCAGCCCAGCTCATTATGTTCGTGCCTGGCCAGTTGCAAAGGACATTCACTTCCTTATTTTATTTGGCCTGTTTCTGAATTGAATTGAGTTGATTATTTGTGAAACAGAAGCCGTCGGTAATGGATGAGATTTATGCACTGCACATTTTGCTGCACGATAATAATAATGGCTTAAAAAATTAAAATCGACTTAGCTTGTGAAGGGCGTTGCGTTGTAACTGGGATACCTTCCCTTGCAAAACTCCCACTTTGATGCTGAATGTGAAATCTCTTATTAGATGGAAATGTATGAGATGCTTCGGGCACCTCTTTGTCATCGCTGTCAGGAACGGGGGGCTGAACTCTGGATGCTCAGAGCTCAGGGCAGTTTGCAGTGTGAAGTTCCTTTATTCACCGAGTCTTTCAAAATCAAAACTATGTTTGACAAAAATATGCCAAGAAATATTACATTGAGGGAAGAAGGAAGAGAAAAAATCTGGTTGCTAGAATGTGAAATACTGCATCATTAAGAGAAAAGCACAGCGTATCTCCCCTGCCTTCTTTTAGGTCCCAATTCATCAGACAATTTCTCTTGAGTAAAGCGCATGCCAAACTTTATGCATGTGCTTACGTGCCTGGCTGACTACAGATGGACTTAATCATGTGTTTGTATGCTTTGCTCAGCAGGTTTCTTAATTAGAGAAGTTGCTTAAAAAAAAAGTCCTATGGAGACGGCTTTTCCATTCTTTCTTTAGGAAGCAATGTCTTCAAAACTAGTGATGTGCAATTGCATCTCAGCATGTTACAAAATATTAATTAAAGACACACTCATGCAAACAATCCCTCTTTACCAATGAGCCCAAGGGGAATGTAATCCGGGTACCAGCAAACCACTTGTTTATCTGAGCACAAGTTCTTTTGTGAAACATCTAAAAACCAATGGAGTGATCAGAGAACAAATGCCACAATCAATTAAATGGCCTATTGCCTTTTTCCTGTGGCACTTATTAATGCTAATTCTGTAAAGCATTCCTGATTTTTCTAGGTCAAATAGAAGGGAAAAGACTCTTCAACTAACTTCTCTTCATTTAATGGAGGAAAAAGATGATCAAATTGCTGTCCTGCATAAACTGGGTCTCATAAAATACTGAAAAACAGTCTGATCCTGAAACCTCTTTGCATCAGGTCTTTCTGCAGTTTCCAAAGCTTGAAGCATCTGCTCGGCTTTGGGCCTTCTGATGCTGCAGACTCAAAAACTGCCAACGTGGCAGCCACAAAATCAGCGTGCACATGGGTGTTGGTGTGCCCAGACCTTGTGGTCCTGGGTGATATGGGGGAATGGTTTTAAACTGAGACAAGGGAGGTTTAGGTTGGATATTAGGAGGAAGTTTTTCAGCCAGAGGTTGGTGAGGCACTGGAACAGGCTGCCCAAGGAGGCTGTGGATGCCCCATCCCTGCAGGCATTCAAGGCCAGGCTGGATGTGGCTCTGGGCAGCCTGGTCTGCTGGTTGGAGACCTGCACACATAGCAGGGGGTTGGAAGTGGATGAGCACTGTGCTCCTTTGCAACCCAGGCCATTCTAAGATTCTATGATTCTATGATTATTTCAGGTTTGCAGATGATTAAGGGCATGTCACCCAAGGGCCCAATCCCAAGCAAATACATGAATTCATTGTGCATAAGAATACAATATGCATATTATAGCTTTTTTTAACCAAGTGTATGTTCAAGTGCTTCACAACTTTTTATCTAACAGGGCTATGTGTGTATGTGTGCATGTACATGCACATATTTTGGAGGCATCCGAACTCCAGTTATGGATGTACTGGATGTAATGGCTTTATTGACTCAAGCCTATGCTTAAATTAAAGGAATTTCTTTCAAATTACTCTCTAGATTAAACCTAAAGACTGTCATCTTTCTTTGCTCTCGTTGCCACTGACAACCCTTCAGCTCCCTCTCTAAAGAGAAAAGCTTGGTATGGCTGAGGGAGCACTGGGGCTCAACATCAGACCACTTTGCCAGATAGATGGCAAGCAGCAGGACGTTTGCTACAGAAGTGTGAAAGAAAACAACTAAAATCTGAAAACACGGGCAAAAAAACCACAGGATTTTATTAAATATACATTTTTAGGACAGAAAGAGATTAGATTTGATTCAGTAAATGAAAAAGTCTTCTGGTTTAGCTGAGCCTGCACAGATACCCAGGCAGAGCCCTTGTAAGAGCAGGCAGGAGGTAAGGAAAGAAAGAGAGAATACTTTTTAATCCTCCACTGAGCTTTTGTCAGATGAAATTCCTGAGAAAAAACAACTGCTAGCCCATTCTGTGTTGGCCATATTGAGCTCTGGTCTGAAAAATATCTGTTTCTCGATAGGTTGGCATTCTTGGCTCCTGCTTACTGCATGATGTGAACTAGGGGATATTGAACAATCAGCAAAAGGGAATACAGAGTAAACTACCTTAGAAAACAGTACTTTTTACGGGGGGATTTTTTGTTTATATTTGCATTTCTTGAGTAATGCATGGAACTCACTGGAGTGAGGCTCAGCAAGTGAGCAGAGAACGTCAACGGTTGGTAAAACTTAATAGGTAAAAGGCATAGAAGAGTAACATCTGCATTTATACTCACTAGGAGAGTCAAAACATTTTCAGTTTTATCCAAAGGAATGTTTTGGAAATTATCAAAACATTTCACCATTATTGACATATTTGTGCTTTATCAAAATGAGGGAGATGAAATGATGATGCATTTCAGCTCCTTTTTTTAGAAAGGAGCTGAAATGTTGTCAGAATTGATACGTTCCCACAAAACATTTTGATCTCTGCTGAACAACATATTAGCTACAAAAGTTCTCAAGCTAAGAGTTTGGCCACTTCTCCCTTGAGGTGCAAATGCAGCAGCCTTGCCCTCTCCGCACTCATGCACTGGGCTGTTCCTGTCAAAGTGAAGGATCCAGAAGCAGAAGGACAATGAGTGGATGTCCCTTTAGTACTACAAAGCACAGTCCAGGAGCACTCTGTCTCCTTTTGTCTCCCAGACAATGCAGAGGCACAAAAGCAGTGGGTTGCCTGGGTTCATGTCATCTCATCCAGACTAACTGATGTGGTAGTCAGAATCATAGAATCATCAAGGTTGGAAAAGACCTTCAGCATCATCCAGTCCAATTGTCCACCCACCAGTATTTCCTCATTTAACCATGTTCCTTAGTACAACATCTATGCAGTTCTTCAACACCTCCAGGGACAATCACAGAATCACAGAATCACAGAATGGCCAGGGTTGGAAGGGACCTCAAGGATCACGAAGCTCCAACCCCTCACCACATGCAGGGCCACCAACCTCCACATCTCACAGCAGCCCAGGCTGCCCAGGGCCCCATCCAACCTGGCCTTGACCACCTCCAGGGATGGACGGGGCATCCACAGCCTCTCTGGGCAGCTGTTCCAGCACCTCACCACTCTCTCTGTAAAGGACAATGACTTCCACCATCATGGTGATGTTGCCCTTTTTACCCACCCCACCCACTGTGACACCAGAAAGAGATGCAAGAGTAGGGGTTGACATTGCCTCGAGCCCACAGCATACACAGCTCCATCCCACTGGGTTTCAGTGCTGGAAGTCAAAGTGGATAATCCCAAAGAATACTTGCTTTCCAGACAGGTATGACTCTCTTGATGTCTTCTGACAACCAATTTAATGATCCATTCACCGTATTTTGATCTAACCTCAGTGGTTTTTTGCATTAATAGATGGACTTGCAGTGTTATTTCTTCCCCAGAGGAGCCCCCAACAAAGCAGGGTGAGGTATGGCAAAGCGAGGGGCCCTGTGTTGCAGAAGTGCTGGGTCTACCCATGGGTATGTGAAAGTGTTGGCATTGCTCTGGGGGCTACAGCCACAACCCAGACAGCCTTGTGGAGCCCAAACTGCTGCTCTTCTTGCTTCAGAAACCCCCAGGTTCCTTCCCAAAGGAACCTCTTCAGCACATGAGCAATGCTTTGAGGAGCAAAGTGAATTTCCTCCTCAAGGGGGAACTATTAAGCTGTCTGAGACACAATCACCAAGCCAGGAACAGCTGTGTTCATCTCTGCCCAGGAGTCTCTTGGGGATGTTTCTCCACCAAAAAAAAAAGTGGTGTTAAGAGATGCAGTAAGCTTAAAAAAATAGACTGCAGCACGTCTTGCTCCAGAGATGTACACGTGAGGGATGCTCAATGCTTCTCTCTGGGCTCCCTCCAGCACTGCAGCTGTGAGGACACTCTCCTCCTGGATGTGTGCAGCACTCCACAACTCTTCTATACAGCAACACGAGTGAAAAACATGCACAAAAGAGGAGTGGAATCTTGAAGCCACATTTGTCACATTCCCATTCCTAGCCCTTATTTTTGCTGACTTCCTTGGTATCCCATGGCAGCAAGATGTAATTATCTCCATTTTACATGAATGAGACCAAAGGGAACAGGGGAAAGCATATGTAGCAGAAAATAATAAGGCTTCTCCTTTGTTCCCCAAAAACAAAAGTCTAACATGATCCAATTGAAAAGCCTGCCCAATTTCTCTGATGTCAGGCAGAGCAACCCATCATCTGATGAATTTCTGTGCATGCCTGACCTGAATTCCATGTAAAAGTGCTGGATGCGCTTTCTTTTGAAGCTGCTCCCTCTAAAACAAGGAAAGAAACAAACTCATTCATCAGTTTGCGTTATCTTTTATGGGTATGAATTAAAAAGATGCTTCCAGCCATTGAGAACGTCCTGCCTGCATAAGCAAGGAGCAACTGCACGTCCCTCAGGACTGGGGAAAAAAAGAAAATCCCTTTTTTTGTGTGTCACTCTCAAGCCATCTGCATTATCAGGCATATGCAGCTCTTTAAAAACTTCTGCAGAACTGGGACAGAAGTTAAGAATATTTTATTACTTTTTTTACTTTTTTTTTTTTTTTTGGCCAGCTCTTTTCCAGCCTTCATCTGACCCTGAGTTCTTAAGAAGATTATCTCTGAAGCCTCAGTGGGCTGAGGAAGAAGAACCCATTGATTTATGTGCAGTTTTGTAGCCTTGAAATGGGGTTGGTACCACAGCTATTTAGATGCTTTGTTTCAAAAAAAGGCCGTGTGTGCCCTGAAGGTGATGTATTCAGTGAGAGGTACAAAGAAATTGTTGCCACCATTCTTTTGGGGGGAAGGAATGGAGAGGAAATAGGGTTTAATGGAGGGAGTTCAGCGCAAAGCCTTCCCTGCTCTTCAGTGAAATAACCCATGGAAGCTTTAAAGCATCTTTACAGGGTAAGAAACCAGAGCAAGCAGCAGCTCGATCTCCCCATGACAAGAGCAAGAGCAGTCCAAGTTCTCAGCATGAACCAGGTGGAGCAGACACTTGAAAATGCATTTCCCCTATATTGGTGAATGTGTCAGCTGCCAGGCTAACGTCTGCTCTCGCCTCACACCTGGAACTTGTCAAAACTCATCTGTTCCTGGAAAAGCCTCTGGTTTTGGCAGATACTATCCACTGAAAAAGCTGCTTTTGAAAACTCCCATTGAGCCCTATTTAAAACCCAGACCTGCTTGTGTGAGGGTTGAGCTCCACCGATAATGCATGGATTCAAATGGAAAAACACCAGGTTAACATTTAGAGCTGTATTTCTTCCTGTCTCACAAAGCACTTCTCCAGCTCACTTTTTGCAGGTTCAAAGAGGACGAGAGCTCTATCATTTAGAAAAGGCCAGAAAAATCCAGGCCTCTTTTTTGCTTTGAGCGTTAATAACTATAAAATTTCTCCTCTAGCAATTACAACACTACCGACGTCAATTAGTGCATGTCCATTGACTAAGACCTGTCTCATTATTTGCTGTTTTCAATAAAATGAGGAAGGATGTGCCAAAACGCTCAGCAGAATCTCAGTCCCCACAGCAGCAGCAAGTTAGCTCCTCGGAACCCAGGAGACATGACTTATGTCATGAATTACAGGAGTTACATCTTCTTCCTTTAGAAGAGCGAGGACAGGACACAGCTAGCACATCATGCCTAGACTCTGGGCAGCCTAGTTGGTGATCCTGCCTGTGGCAAGGGGGGTTGAAACTAGATGATCTTTGAAGTCCTTTTCAACCCAGGCCATTCTATGATTCTATCATTCTATGATCGTTAACAGCATTAAGCACCCAGAATATTGCCTGGCTCCAGAAACTTAAAATGAGTGCTCTGGAGAGACCCAGGTCTACCCTGCACCCGAGGGGCTGCTTTGGCCAAGGAGTTGAGCAAGGTGGAAGGGAGCAGCAAGAAAAGTGGGTGACCCAGAGATGGTCCTTAACCAGTGGTGCTCCAGAGATGGTGGAGAGGGAAGAGAGCGTGGGAGAGGAGGAGGGAGATGATGGCTCTGTTTGTCCTTTGAGTCTGAATACTGTAATCTGAGCTCATTATTTCACCAATAAAACAGATGTCAAAGTAAGAACTTGACTCTGCCAAAGGTTTTGAGGCTAGAATCAAAAACTCGGGGACTCCATACTGCTTACAAGCAAAGCCAAATACAAATATTTTTTCACTACAGATTTTTAACAAAAAACATAATTTAAATGCTTGTACAGATGATATCCACGGCTTTTTGGGGAGTTTTTTTCCTGTGACTTCTGATTAACCCATGCACAGGCCAAAACCAATGACATTTGCAGGGACGCTCTGCCTGGCAGCTCACTAGTTGTTTCATTTCCCCTTTTTTTCCCTCAGAAAAATGCCCTGCAGAGATCAGCATGAAGTTTTATATTCAGTTATATAAGTAATCTATCAGGAAATCTGCAAGTTCAGAATTCAGAAGTTTTCTTTTTCCACAGAGCTGTGAAATGACACACTCAGTTGGTGTTTTGATAGAAAAGAAACCAATATCACCAGGCCAAAGTCACTCTTCCATAAAAAGTTCAGTAAAGTCCAAGAGGGACCTTCTGCTGATTCCTTCTGGAGTAATATCCAATGCCTTTCCCACAACATACCTAGTCTGATGTTTGAAATTAAGGACAACTCCTGGTGCTGGCTTCAGGGTAGTATGGTCAGAGCTTGATGTTTCTGCTTGGTTCCATGTAGAGTGATTTACTTATATGATTATTTGGGTCACTGGATGGGACTGAGGAGTAGGATTCCTCAGAGAGACCCACTTGGCCCATGAGCTGCTGAAGATCCAGGTCCCCTTCCTGCCAAATTCACAGTGTTGTGAAGAAAGGCCCTTGCAGCTCATGCTGTTGGAGTTAATGACTACACAAACATGGCAATGAAGGTATTTATGCAGCTGACACTTGGTCATTTTCCCCATCCCTGTCTTGGGTACATGGCCCAGATCTGGGGAGACCTGCTTCCTTTTGTATCATTTAATTAAACGTATATTTTAAAATCAGTGTTTAAAAGCACTTTTTGCAGAGCCCAAGATATCTTGCAAAGTCAGGTCCCATCCAGGGACACCAGTGCTGACACTGACACCTACCTGTCTGCAGCCCAAATCTACTCCAGTGCTTTGTGAGAGGGTCATCTTTCTTTTTTCAGTACTCAGTTTGCAGATTACCAAAGTCTTTCACCACTTGGAGCACAGGGATATGGATGTTTGCTGCTCTGTGGCAATCCCAAGCTCCTCTCGATGCTGTGGTGGTGGTGGGTTCCCTCCATGAGGAGCTGGGTGTCCCATCCCATCTCAGCAGTTGTCCCACAGAGATGGCACTGAGCCCGATAGCCCAGAAATTAGCACAAGTGGGAGGCAAAAACCCCTCATGAAGAGCACTCTTGATGTATTAAGCACTATCCACTCCCTGTTTTGAATAACAATTTGATTATTCTTAACTGCTTTGAGAAGAGAAGAATGCTTCTAATCCTGTTTAACCCTCTTTGGCTTTTGAATTAGTTTCCTAAGCTTTTAGGATAATGAAAAGGCATTAGTGTCATCTGGCACTGCTTCCTTCCCTCCTAACCGCCCTGCAGCCCCCAGGCCTGGAGACCTGCAGTGCTGCTGAGCATCCTCCACGATGCTGCCAATATCACACCCTGTGAGCTGCCACTTCCATCAGTGCTGTGACCCTTGGTGGCTCACAACTAGATCCCATGAAAACAAACGAAACAAATCAAACCATAGCAAGGCAAACAAATGAGCAACAACAACAACAACAATACATTGGGGTTTGGAAGATCTCCCGTTCAACAGCGATTTTCCTATGATCTGGTATTCACAATTCTTTAGACCTGATGAGCAGCCCTCATGTCCCTATTTTGCTCAAGTGGGATGAGAAAGTATATGCATGTGTAGATGTGTGTGCACATGTGTATCATAGACTTGCAGAACAGTTTGAGTTGGAAGGGGCCTTTAAAGGCCATCTGGTCCTGCTCCCTGCAATGCACAGGGACACCCACAGCTCCGTCAGTGCTCACAGCCCATCCCCTGACCTTGGCTGTCTGCAGGGATGGGGCAGCACCGCCTCTCTGAGCAGCCTGTGCAGTGCCTCACTGCCCTTACTGTAAAAACCTTCTTCCTTATATCCAGTCTAACTCTTCCCTCTTTCATTTTGAAACCATGTCCCTTTTTCCTATCACAGCAGCCCCTGCTAAAGAGTCTGTCCCCTTTCTTACAGCCCTTTTAGATTCCCAAAGGTCATACTCAGGTCTCCCCTGTTCTCCAAGCTACACAGCCCCAGCTCTCAGCCTGTCCTCACAGGGAGATGTTCCATCCTGGAGATCTTTTCTGTGGCTCTCCTCTTGAAGTGCTCCACATCTCCTGAACTGAGAACTTCTTCTGAACTGAGAACTCCACATCTGGAGCAGCACTGCAGGTGACGCACAGCACAGTGCAGAGGGGCAGGATCACCTCCCTTGATGGGTAACACTGTGCTTTCCATCTTCCCCAAGGAAAATTAAAAACCAGTTGAAATCGAACAGGATGTTTGAGTTTCCTTCTGGCTGCTGTGGCAGGGTAAATAATTTATTCTGTCAGCAGGAGACACCATTGTGCCCCCAATCAATAAGGCTGACATAGGCGAACATCCCTTCTTATTAAATGCTCCTCATCGGTTGAATTTGAGTCACAACTCTATTTTACAAACACACATCATATGCATGGATACATTAACAGTCAATACCATTCCCCTGTTGTTTGTTAGGTAGATTGGGAGACACCGGGGAGTTTTAAATTTTATTCCCAGGCAGGGAGGGATTTTAATGTCATTACTCACACTGAGAAGTTCTCTGCTCTACAAATAGGCCATTGATTTTAATGGGGCAACTTGTAGTGCGAGGCGTGATTTAGTGTGATTAAGAGTATTATAATTTGATGACTTCTGTTCGTTACCATAATGGGATGTGCAGATAGTGACAGGATAACTGGTCATTGGCTTCCTACTGAGACGAAGGAAGTGTGTGTGACATGGAAAGTGTAACCTGTTCTCCAGCTCTGGGAGGTGAAACTCAGAAGGGGAGATGGTGAAGATGGCATTTGCTTGTACTGTTGTGCACCTGCGAGTTAGCATTTGAAATTTCCAGATTTTTGGATATTTCTCAACTTTTTCCATATTGTTTTTTTTCTCTCCTGTAGGAAATTTCAAATAAAATGGGCCAAGCTCAGTGGAACCTTTTTCCTATGAAGAAAGATTGAGGGAAATGGGCTTGTTAAGCTTGGAGAAGAGAAGGCTCCAGGGAGACCTCATTGTGGCCTTCACTGCTTGAAGGGAGCGGATAAACAGGAGGGGGAACGGCTGTTTGTGAGGGTGGATGGTGATAGGACAAGGGGGAATGGTTTGAAACTGAGACAGGGGAGGTTCAAGTTGGATTTTAGGAAGAAGTTTTTCAGCCAGATCATGGTGAGGCACTGGAACAGGTTGCCCAAGGAGGCTGTGGATGCCCCATCCCTGCAGGCATTCAAGGCCAGGCTGGATGTGGCTCTGGGCAGCCTGGGCTGCTGGTTGGCAACCTGCACATAGCAGGGGGTTGGAAATGGATGAGCATTGTGCTCCTTTGCAACGCAGGACATTCTAGGATTCTGTGATCCCAACTCAGCCATAACTCCCAGACACAATTAATCCATCCCAACAAGCAAATTCCCTGAGAAACTCTTGTCAATATGACAAGATACAGCTTTAAGTTGTATCATGGGAGGTTCAGGTTCGATACCAGGAAACATTTCTTCTTTGAAAGAGCAGTGATGCATTGGCATAGGCTGCCCAAGGATGTGGTGAGGTCACTGCCTCTGGAGGAGTTCAGTGGATGTGGCACTGAGGGACGTGTGCAGTGGGCATGGTGGGGGTTTGGGCTTGGGCTTGGAGATCTGGGAAGTCTTTTTCAACCTCAATGATTCTATGTTTCTATCACCCACTATAGGGACCCTCTTCCTGCTCCTCTTGCCTTATTTCTTGCCTTTGTACTGATTTGAAGAAGAGCAACCACAGTTGCTCTTTTCAAGAGAGAGCTAAGAGGAGTCATTTACTCCACCTGTACAAATGATGGGGGAAAACATGGAACTTTTGGGGACTAATTAAATAGAGATTTTTGAATCAAAGGTTCTGAGTAGTATGTAATAACTCACGTAGCTGTGAATATGACAAAAAAATATAAAAATCTGCTAGATAAAGCATAAAATAGAAGGACTGGGAATATTTAGGATAGTTCAATGATGAATTAAGGAATTACCATCGTTCTTTCTGAGGATTTTAATTTGAAGCAAGGAACATTAAATGCCCCTGTTTCTTGCCTCATTTAATGCAGCTGGGGGTGGCCTCACTCGTTTTCTGGACGTGTTCCCTGCATACAACCTATCATGGTAATTGTATTCCCACACTTTTATTACATTTCCCCCTCCCCTCCAGGACAAAATAAATGGCTCCTTCTGAGAAATCGGGTGCTGTGCCTGCAAAGCTCCTGTTGCAGCATGGCTCTGAATGTATAATTATCTATATATGTATATGCATCAGCTTACGATGTATGTATACATCAGTTTTTGGCTCACAGTTAAAATAAGGCTGGACCAGCCTAGCATGTGAACCCCTCCTCTCTGGGCAGCAGGAGGATAGATTTGTAGCAGGATTGGCTGCTGCAGCAGCTTGGTTTTATGGTAGAATCTCAGTGGCATTGCACCAGTGGGACAGCTTTTTGGCACCTGCAGGACCTGCTCTTTGCATGCTGACATGCATCCTGGCCCAGCAGTGGATATCATGTAAAGGATAAGGAGAAAATAGAGCCATTGCTATGCAGTCACTAATCAGCAGCACGATCTGCTGGTGTCCTTCATGCCTCCCCAGGTCTGCTATCAGATTTGGAAGGTGTTACTAATTTTACTGCTGGCCTGTGTTCCCTCAAACACCTCTTGATGGGCTTGGCTTCAATCTCAAATCCATAATGAAGTCTGGAGCTGAGCTAATTAAACAAGAGCTGTGGTTTCATTTCAAATCTGGCCACAGGCTGTCCTTGGATGAACCTTGGTGAAGGCCCAGCTTCAAGACAGCACCCAAATACACACCCTGCAGATCCCACTGGGTGTGCACACATGGACCCACAGGGCTGCAGCCCCACAGGGAGCAGTACTGCAAGTGCCAGGGGTTTATACATCAGCATTTTTCATGGATTGATGTCATTTGCCCAGCCAAGGGATGCAGCCATTGGATGCAGGGGCACCTCCTGAGCATCTCCCCAAAACCACCATTTACACAATCAGAGCTGTTGCCAAGCTCTTGCAATGAACCCAACCTAAACAGGCATTCACATCACAGTGGAGTTATAAAGAAATGCAGTGCTTTCATGCTTAGAGAAAGTTCTTGTGGGCTTTAGCAGTGTAAAGTGAAAAGCACCATTCACTTAAGTGTGCCTGAGCACATTTTGAAAAACAAAGTCCTCTTTAAAGCATTGTTTTAAAAGATGTTTCAATCTTTCTTGTCTAGATTGAGTTGATATCACAGCTTGTTTGTCCCCAGTGTAGGCAAACAAACAAAAAATTCTTTTGTTGTTAAATATTAAAAGAGTACCAAGTACAAATCAGATGATTAATAACTTGCATGCTTCCATCTGGCAAACCAAATTACTGAGAATATTGGACAGCACAAACTTCATAATAAAATGATTATCCCATCCCTGATTGAATGTAGAGCTGAAGGACAGCAAAACCAGATGACTGGTGAACAGACACGTTGTGCTTGGGCTCAGACTTGGAACTTCTCCTGAGCGTTTTGTTGGCCTGCTTGTAAAGCTCCAAACCCTTCAGCAGTGCCAGACGTTGAAAGTGGGAAGAGGTGCCTAGGTGAGCCCCAAAGCAAAACTGGAGGAGCCATCTACCAGTTGTACAATCATGGAACCTTAGAATGGTTTGGGTTGGAAGGGACCTCAAGGAGCATCAGGTTCCAACCTCCCTGCCCTGAGCAGGGTTGCCAACCAGTAGATCCAGATGAGGCTGTCCAGGGCCCATCCAACCTGGCCTTGAACACCTCAAAGAATGGGGCATCCACAGCTTCTCTGGACAAAGCCAGTGATGAAATGCCCCCAGCTTTGTGCCATCTGTGAATGCACTGAAGGTGCAAAACACTCCGTCATCATCCAGATGGTTAATGAAGATGTTAAAAAGGACTGAAAGCAGTCCTCAGGTCCACTCCTCCTTAGAGGTAGAGGACAGCCATTTTACAAACATGTTTGCTGAAATGCTGGAGAAAAAGCAGAGTTCACATCCAAATTTGTTTTTTCTTTCATTTTGGAACAGAGCTGAAACCTTTCTGAAGAATTCAAAGCAAACTGTGCCAGCCTCTGAGCGTACAGACGTTCAGCTTTATGTATATTCAGTTTTGTCTGAGCTTTGACTGTTTTCTGAACGCTGAAAGCTGAGATGCCACCTACTGAGGGAATCCCAGGTTTCACCCCACACTTCTGATCTGCAAAACCTCCAGAAAGCTTTCTCATTCTTTTAGCATTGCAAACTAAAATGAGTCAAAGAGACATTTCAGAATGACTCTCTGTTAATCTGCTGCTCAGCATTCTGCCAATGCTTCTTTCTGGTTAAGAAAAAAAAGAAGCTTCTCATCGCTGCAGGGCTGGGGCAGGACAGAGGTCAGCCAGGAGCAGGCAGCTCTGGGCATGACACACATGCAAACCCAGGTGTGACAACGTGAAATCACCCATCCTGTGCTGCTCCAGGCTCCCAATGCTCTTAGTGCCTCTTATGATCACTGTACAACCAAGGATTTTCTTTGAGAAACACAGCACCTCGGGGCTGTTTGCTTCTTCTAAGAGGAGATGCACCTCTGAAGCAGTAACAGGTGCAGGGACATGGTGAATCCCAATTTACTGGTTCTCATTTTCTAAGCAATTGAGTCATTGATGTAATTTGGCAGCTGTTATCCCAGTTATGAGCAGGTTTAGCTGCCTGTAACCAACACACCCCTAGCAAGAGAGATCTAATGGCATTACAAGGCACTAACAGATGAATCTCTGAATGAGAAAAGGAGAAAAACAAATATTTTTGTTCTGCTTAACGAAAGATTATTCAGAAAGGGAAAAAAAATAAGATTTTAAGAAAATACTACTTCTCTTTTCCTCTCTGAAAATGAAATTTTTATTGCTTTTTGTGGTCAAGCCTAAGGCAGATTTTCCTATTTGAAAGCAAACTGCCGTCAGCCTCCAGCAAAGGCAAGCTGCAGTCTTTGGTTTCTTCTATCCAGCTATGATTTTTGCCTTCGTAAATATTTATTTCCCCAAACCAAGTAAGAAATCCGGTAGGATTCATTTGATTAACCATCCATTTTTGTTCTGCAGAAAATCAAAGGGAATTTGTAACCAGATACACGATGTTATAGGGGCTGAAATCATGCAGACTAGCGAGGCTGGTGGAGCTTCACCCCATGTCTCACCCTGAGTTGCCCTGTGTGGTGCCTTTTTTGATCCTTACAGGGGTGAATTTCCTGTCCCTCTGAGAATGTGAGTGACATTTCTGCTCCAAAGAGAAGAAAACTTCCTTGGGAGGGAGTTTTTCAGCCAGAGGGTGGTGAGGCAGTGGAACAGGTTGCCCAAGGAGGCTGTGGATGCCCCATCCCTGCAGGCATTCAAGGCCAGGCTGGATGTGGCTCTGGGCAGCCTGGGCTGCTGGTTGGTGACCTGCACATAGCAGGGGGTTGGAACTGGATGAGCATTGTGCTCCTTTGCAACCCAGGCCACTCTATGATGATTCTATGGTTCTATGAAAGAAATCAATGAACGTGTTATTTCATTGGGGTGGATGAGGCTGTAGGCTTGAACCTTCGTCACCAGGTGCAGGCTGCACACAGACAGAGCACAGAGAGACCCTGATGTGCACCAGCCTTGTATCAGGCCCAGCACAGGGCAACCGAGCAGCCACTCACTCCCAGCTGCACTCAGGTGAGTGCAGGATGGGCAAATGCTCCCAGAATGCCAACAGCAGTGAGAGCCACCTCTGATAGTTAGAGGCCAAGTGGTGCCAAGAACAGCTGTTTCCTGCCCTGTTCTTGGCAGATTTGGGATAGCTCCTGCTTGTTGCAGCAGGTTTCCAAGAAGAGCCGATGAGGAGAAGCATCATCTGCCACGTAGTGCTGCAGGCACAGCAGGTGACCTGCCTGCAGCTGGGACTGACAGCACTCAGCCCAAGCAGGCTCACAGCACTGGGTTTCCACAAAGTAGCTCCTGTCCACGTGGCAGGTGGATGGCACAGCACAGGGAGCTGGCTGCTGAAGCCCAGTGTCTTCTTTGTGCACCTTAGGGCCTTCTCTGTGACCTGCTGGAGGCGAAGCACAGCTAAATGGGGCTGCAGTGCTCCATTTTGCTCTATCAAAATCTTATCATAGAATCATAAAATGGCCTGGGTTGCAAAGGAGCACAGTGCTCATCCAGTTCCAACCCCCTGCTTTGTGCAGGGTCACCAACCAGCAGCCCAGGCTGCCCAGAGCCACATCCAGCCTGGCCTTGAATGCCTGCAGGGATGGGGCATCAAAATGGGCAAAACCTCTGACTGCATCTGCAGAGACTTTTTGTCATGAATGTAGTCAATAGGAGGATGGTAAAGTTGATCCTAAAATAAACCTGGTTTATCACATATGCTTGTTTTCTTTGATGAATGACCACCAAACTCTTGATAATCCCAGCACCACACTTAGACTCACACAGCACTGCAAACAAAATGGGAAGTTTGGCATTTATTTGATTTCCTCCTTTAAAGTCTTCTCCAGAACCCATTAACAAATCAATGCAATCTCTTCTGTCTTTTTTTCTTTTTTCCCTTCATGCACAGTTCATTGCATTTGCTAATCTAAGGCTGCTAACACTGAGTTAGTTTGAAACAGAGAGCAGCGTAATGACGCAGGTCAATCAGTCACCTGCAAACTCCTCTAAAGACCATCTCCAGGGACTCAGCTATGCTTGGCATGTGCTGATGAGAGCTGCAGGTCACTGAGCATCCCTGGTGCCATGGGGCCAGCAGAGACGCTTAGTTAGCAATTAGAGCAGAGCACGTGCTGGAGGCCAGGAGCAAGGCTCCACGTGGACCAAGCTGCCATCATGCAGAGTACCTGATCCCCTGCAGCTGCAAAACTCCAAGAGAAAAAACCCCACCAGGCTCATCTGTGGTGGCAGCCAGCTCACAAGGGTTAGGGGTTCCAATCGCTCTGTTCACCTTCTCTGCACACTGGGGTGGAGCCTTGCACAAACACTCTGCCCAAAATAGGAACACGGATGATTGCTGTGAGATTCTTTGAAGGGAAGAAGAGTTACAGTAATTACATATTTTTGTTCGCAGCCTTTCAGCAGTTTCACTGTCATCATGGGAATTGCTTTACTGCATACAGACACTCTTTATGGAGGCATTGCCACTCTCTGACACCCCTGGAAGCTGTTACAGCAGCACTTGGGGCAGCACAGCTCCAGATGTGGACCAAGCATGGCTCTGCAGCATGGGGACATGAGGGACCACAGTGCTGGGGCCAGGAAACAGAGACAAGGTCCGGCTGTGCTCACATCCATGCAAGGTACCCTTTGCAGACCCTGGGACAGTGCCATGCACTGTTGGAACAGGAAGATGGGCAGAAAGTCTGACCCCTGCATCATTGTCATCAAAAGGGCAGGAGCCAGAGGCCCCTTTGGTCATCCACCTGCTTGTAATGGCACCAGTGATGCCTGGGAAGGCTTTTATCAAGTATGGAACCATAGAATGGCTTGGGTTGGAAGGGACTTTAAAGGTTATCTAACTCCAACTCCTGCTGTAGGCTGGGTCCCCCCCAGGTGAACTTGCCCAGAGCCCATCCATGGCCTTGGGCTCCTCCAAGGATGGGGGACCCACAGACCTGGGCAGTGCCAGGGCCTCATAGCCCTGGACCATGCAGGGAAGCTGCTTCCATGGCACATAGTGTAGGAGCATGGTACAGGACAGCTGATTGCTCCATGGAGACAGAGGGCTGTCCTGCTGTCTGATGGCTCCTATGAGGGAGGAACTGTTCCCACCTTTCCATTTTGTGTCCTAAGCAGTTTTCTTTTTGGAAGCAAATATCTCAATCCATGCCTTTTTTTGTAATGGGATTGAATTTGCAGTTTGATGGCAGCTATAGATCAATAAAACTTTCCCTGAAAGCAGCAAGACGTTACTTGTGGAAGGTAACGAGATTAGTTAAGAACTTAGATACCATTACATTCGGAATTGTGGCAAATCATTTGTGCCGTGGTCTTTTGATTAGCCTTATTACTCAAATTGCCACAGATCCATTGCTGAGTTCCCTTTCCACCGTCTATAAACTGAGGGCTTCCTCCAATGATCCATCAGGACTGGCCTCCCTGCCACAATGAGCCGCAGTGAGCACTCCTCTTTGTGACAGCAGGAAAGCACAGAACCAGAGAATCACCACCTTGGTTGGGTTGGGTTGGAAAGGACCTTAAAGTCCATCCAGTCCTACTGTGGGTTGGGTGCATCCCATTAGAACGGAGGCTCAGGGGAGACTACTTTGTCTGTGCTACACTCTGAAAGGCGGTGGTAGTGAGGTGGGGATCAGCCTCTTCTTCTACGATGAGAACAGAGCCCTGGGCAGCCTGATTGGTGAGGGGCACTCAGCTCACACCATGGTTGGGGCTGAGGGGCATTGAGGGACCTTCTACCCAACCGTTCTTTGATTCAGTTTTATGATTCTGTGATTCTATATGCAAACTTTCCACGGTGCTTAGACATCAAGCTTAAAACATCTTGAATTATGGAAAATAATCTGTGGGGAAAAAAAAGAAAAAGCCAAACATTTACCAGTCAAATCCCCAGTCACTTTTTAATTCCAGTTTTTGGATGTCTATGTAATAACCTGCTTTTCCCACGCCCCATTGGTAACATTTCCTGCTGAGTTCAGAGGGGGCTGGAGCTGCACAGTGGCCTTAATATTCACCTCTTTAATGAGATGCCCAATTATGCTGAACCACAGCCATTCGTGCTGCCATTTATTGCAGAAATCCAAGGGAGTTAAGTGACTGACTCATTAGGATTTGAACATATAGATCCTTAGTGTTTGGTTCTTTTTTTTAATTGAAAACTCCAAATCTTTTCACTGTTCTGACGGAGCGGAGAGGATTAGATAGGGCTGAGCAGGAGGGCTGAGCACAGCATCTTGGGGAGGCAAGGCAGGGGCTGTGCCATGGGCAGACACATGAGAAGTGTGAAGGTTTGGCAGTTTGTGTGGTGGGGGGCACCCAGCCCACAGCAGGGGGTTGGAACTGGATGATCTTCAAAGTCCCTTCCATCCCATTCTGTCATTATATAACTCTATGAAACAAAGTACACATTGGCTGAGGGCTGATATCAGAGAATCACAGAATGGCCTGGGTTGCAAAGGAGCACAATGCGCATCCAGTTCCAACCCCCTGCTATGTGCAGGTCACCAACCAGCAGCCCAGGCTGCCCAGAGCCACATCCAGCCTGGCCTTGAATGCCTGCAGGGATGGGGCATTCACAGCCTCCTTGGGCAACCTGTTCCACTGCCTCACCACCCTCTGGCTGAAAAACTTCCTCCTCATATCCAACCTAAACCTCCCCTGGCTCACTTTAAAACCATTCCCCTTGTCCTATCACCACCCACCCTCACAAACAGCCGTTCCCCCTCCTGTTTATCTGCTCCCTTCAAGTACTGGAAGGCCACAATGAAGTCTCCTTGCAGCCTTCTCTTCTCCAAGCTAAACAAGCCCAGTTCCCTCAGCCTTTCCTCATAGGAGAATATAGATATGTTATATCTGTAATCGCTATAGCTACAGATCTATATCTGTATCTATGTACTGGTTGCTACCGCATGCTGAAATGTAGTTGGGGCTTTGCTCACTGGCATGGAGCATCTGCTCCTGCTGCATGTAGGACATTCAGGGCACAACACACAGTGGAGGTGGAGTTCTTGGATCTCATCTGTGTAACTTAAAGCTGTTCACTGGTGCTTGCTTGCACCAAAATAATTCCAAGCCCACCAGTGGGAGAACACAATGTCCTGCACCATGTTTGCTCAGAGCCATGATTTAGGGGAGGGTTGTTAGTTAAGGTAGTATGGTTAGGTTGCGGTTGGACTCGATGATCTTTAAGGTCTTTCCCAACCTGAGCAATTCTATGATTCTATGATTCTACGATCAGAGCAGTTTTGAGGAGGACCACCAGTGGGATTGTCTTGGTGTGTTGCTTTTGGGCACAAGGTACCAGATTTGCTTTGCAGTTTGGATCTCTGTGTGATTGCTTAGGTATTCAGGTTTTTACTTGACATTTTTCATTTTTTTATGTATATATTTTTCCATTCTGTTGCAAAGATTAAAACTTCTAGGGCTGGTTGGTGGTGGGTTTTTTTGGTTTTTTTTTTTTTTGCTTTTTAGGGGGTAAAGCAATGATGTTTTTTGGTAGGCTTAGCTACTTCCAACTTCCAGCTAACTACTTCCAACACTGCAGGAGCCAAGGACACTTCTGGAGAACAGCAGCCATGCCGATGCCAGGTTCACTGCCAAGTCTCTGAGAGCAAACGCCAACAGAGGCGTGTGGTACGAAGACCAACCAGAAACATGGATTTAACTTCAGACTTCCACCCAAAGCTAAAAACCTGCAAACTGAGTGCTAACTGCAGCATGTCATGTGGGTGTACGACACAGCATACGCACGGCTGTGCTTTCCTGGGCACTTTGTGAGCACCACCAATTTCATGTGCGGTTGGCTTTTGGAAATGTGTTGAACAGAATTTATTTTCAGAGCTCCTTTATTCATGACGAGGTTCAAGTCGCAAAATACCAATAATGTGTTTGAATTATAAAGCCTAAACCTCCCCATACATATGTTATTCCCAATAGAACAGACCCTGATGAGAGCATCTCGCTGAGTTTTTCCCTCCCAGATGCTGTTACCCTCCCTCCTTAACCAGTAAATCATCTTTTGTTATCTTAAAGCACTTCCTGGGCTAAGAGTTATAATCTTTTATTGACTGAAGCACTGCTCACGGTTTTTAGGACAGTGATAAATAAATGCCTTCTGGATTGGCTCTAATTTATTGCAGAAAGTTAAACCTCAAGACACCAACGAAATCTCAGTTCTGCGTGAAGATATATATGTGTTTCAATATTGGTACTCAAATGCATTAATGTGGGCATGCAAAGGTTGCAGGGATGGGAATGGCTTCTATTCAATCACAACTAAAACTCTAATCTTAAAATGTAAAATGTAATCAAATTCAGCTATTATTACTTGAATGTAGCTCAAAGTCCAGCAGTATTCATTCTTTGTCCAGAGAGGGGAACGGAGCTGGGAGGGCTCTGGAGCACATGTCTGATAGGGAGAGGCTAAGGGAGCTGGAGTGGGTCAGACTGGAGAAGAGGAGGCTGAGGAGAGCCCTCACTGCTCTCTGCAGCTCCCTACAGGAGGTGGGGGTGAGTAGGGGGTCAACCTCTGCTCCTGGGTAACAGCGACAGGATGAGAGGTGATGGCCTCAAGAAGTGCCAGAGGGAGGTCAGGTTGGATATTAGGAAAGATCTCAGAAAGGGTGTTGATGCACTGGGACAGGCTGCCCATGGTGTGGTGGAGACACCGCCCCTGGAAGTGTTCAGATGTAGTGCTTAGGGACATGGTTAGTAGGCAGTATTGGTGGTAGATGGATGGTTGGCCTCAATGACCTTGGAAGTCTTTTCCCAACCTGGTGATTGCATTCCATTCTATCCTCACCATCCATGGTTGGCTCCACCATGGTGAGTACCCAGACCCATACAGTCCTACATGCTTATTGATGGCATAGCTTGAATAATCTAAATGTTTAAATACATGAAATCTAAATTAAATCACTGATTTTAAAATAATCTAGAGAACTTACAACTATTCTATTTTTACCGATTAGACTCATTTAACAATCATTGAAAACCCTCCTCACTGCAGAAAATAAAAGAGGTCCATTCTGACGTGTATATGCAGTGTTTCCAGCTCTCTTAGTACCACAGAACAAAATCAAATTAAACAAAATCAATCGTAGGAAAATTTATCATTTGCAAAATGATTCCTACACGGGCAGTGTGGCTGCCAGAGAAGGTCTCTGCTGGTGGCAGTGAGTGACATGGCATTATTTTCCTGTCATCCTGTAAATATGATTTATCTCTGGGCAGGAGAGCAGATCTGAGTTCTGCCTTCCCAGGGTTTTCCAGAAGGCATCAGACAACATCAGATCTCAGGGCTATTTAAGCAAATACCAGAGAAATAATTACTAGCAATTCCCTGGCAGCTTGCAGCAAGCATCCCGTGAAATTTTGCAGCAAAACAGCATTTGAAGCACTGAAAATATGACAAAAACCACTATGTTTACAATGCCCCTTTTTATCTCTCTTATTTATATTTGAATGTAGTAAATAGCTGGATTTAAATAAGATTTCTAGTATCAAACACACACCTGTTTAAGCTTATTTACTTATCTGTTGGAGTGTGAACTTGCTGTACTGGTGGTTCTGCCTGCTGCTGTCCCAGAGATAGGGACAAAAACTGCTTCAGCCCTCCCCATACCGGCTCACCAAACTGCACTAACAGCACCTCTGCAACTGACATCGTGCTGTGTGGGTTTCCAAGGCCATTGACAGAGCACACTAATCCTCATGCATGCTGGAACAATTGAAATAACTGAGCAAATTCAGTTACTTGGGCAAAACTGGCTGTTTCCACGTGGGCAGCAGTGTATACTTGCAAATGCCACTACGGTCTGGTTAAGAGTTACTAGTAGTATGTCTCTGAAGCCCACACATCTGCATTCCCATCCATTCCTGGAGGACCCACAATGCATCCTAAAGATAAATTTCAGCCTGATACACTCCATCAGGTCAGGGTCAGGTGCTGGCCCAGGCTGCCCAAGGAGTGATGGAGTCACCATCCCTGGAGGTATTCCAGAACTGTGGAGATGTGGATTCAGGAGCTCAGACCAAGCACACCTTGCTCTCCTTGGCCAATTTCAGGCTTCAATGCAGCACATCCTAGTTTGCAAACCACAGTGCGTTCACATCTGGGACACAGGCAGCAGTAGGGAGTAAACACCAATGAGAGCCCTCTGTAGACAGCTCTTCTGCAAGGATCAGCTGCTGTGGAGTGATGGGACCTGGGCATCTCACAGCACACAGTGCAGGGAGCAGGGAGATGCTGTCGGAGCACCGTGATGTAACCCATGGCTCAAGCCAAATTCAGTTTGGGTTAACGGGGTATATGTGAAAGGAAGCCCTGATCATTGAGTTCTCCGTGGGAGAGCTAGCAGTTTTAAAACTCTTCTTTGTTCTGTTTGAAGTGTGAGACAACATTTTTGGCTGATCCCAAAATTCACCCAGGGTAGGAAAAGTACTATCAAACATTCCCTTTATTTCTTGTAGCTTGGCTCCAAAATCCCAGGATAGCAACTGATTTCTAAAGTGCAATGATGATCTGCTTCTTTCAAGCTGTAGTGGGGAGATTAAAGCATGAGAGCATCATTGCTGTCAGAGCAGCTTGACTCTATCAGCTGCCTAAGGAAAAACAAAGGGGCTGTCTCAGGGTTTAAGAAATACATATATTTCCTTTCATTATGAATTGTATCAGGGTTCACCAGGAGCATTTACAAAGCAAAAAGCCACCTTTGTATTTCTTTCACTCTGGAAAGCCAAGCTCCAGCTGGGGTGGGGGTGAATGCAGGATGCGTCACTGAACCACAGGATCACAGCACAGTTGGATGGGAAGGGACTGAGGGCTGGGTGCTCCCCAGCTCAGGCTGCCCAGGGCCTCATCCATGGCCTCAGGCACCTCCAGGAATTGGGCATCTACAGCTCTGGGCATTGCCAGGGCATCACTGCCCTCTGGGTGAAGAATTTCTTTGTTCCAGAAGAGCACGGAGTTCACTGCACTGTGGGAAGGGAGGTAAAGGGGCTGCCTTGGGATGCACAACAGAACTGCAATGCACAGCATCCTGACCTCTGTCAGCTGCAGTACAGCAGAAATGCATGTCATAATCTCCTTCTCAGAATAAAAATATCCCACATTATAATCTGCTTCATCCTTACTGTTCATCCTTAGGTCTAGGAAAGCAAAATGAAGCAAAGAAATTTTAAACATATAAAAAAAATGATTCAGGCACTGACCCGAGTTTAATCTGAAAAACGACTATTCTGGGCTGCAGACAGAATTAAAGGAAAGCACAAGGAACCGTTGGACAGGAGGGCTGCAAAAGGTCATCTCTCAGATCCAGCTGCCAGCAGAACTGAGGGAAGCGTCCCAGCAGTGTGCACAGCCACTGCATAATCACGTTCCGAGTACAGGTAAAGTCAAAAAGGAAGCAAATGTTGTAGAAGAAAATAGCAGCAACAAAACCAACAGGAAAGTGGGCACACAAGATAAGCTATCGGCTGGGATAGCCTTTTTGGGATAACCCTCCCAGCAGTGGAAGCTGCACCATCTGCAGACATCTGCTCTATGGCCACCTTGTTCCCAGCGAGGAGCAGGAGCTGCTCCTTCCAATATTAAAGATCTGCTTAGTGTTTGAAACGCTCCTGAAAACACACCTAATGAAACCGAGCCCCAACCTTTCTTTGTCTGTTTGTGATCGTTGCACTAAGGCTAAAAAAGAAAGATAAAAGCCAGGCGTGCACATTTGCATGTGCAATTATGCCCTCTAATTTGCCGCTGTAATTATGATGAGAGCACATTAAAATCATGTAATTGCATGCATAATGGATAATTAGGCATGTGTGTGGATACAATCTGATAGCTTGCACATTTAACTGTGTCAGTAGTGTAAATATTTTGCACAGAAGTTTTTCTGGGCTTAGTTGTTGGGTTAGTGCAAGAGTCCTACATGGCACCATTATGTAGGAGGCAGATGCTGTGTATATACTCCTCCATCAGCAAATGAAGGAACATATTTTGCTACATTTCCACCCTGCAAAGGTCTGCCTATGTGGAAAGAAGGCCAATAATATTGTCTCTTCTTAGAAATAGATTGAAGTCAGTTATGGTGGGCCTGTTAATTCAATAGCAGGCAGCACGGGGCAATCTCTGACTGTTGCCAATGAACTGAGATAAGTGCTGGCAAATACCACTGTTAAAAGTTTATTTACTGTCATAGAAAGTGAATTGTACAGCCTGTTTCTCCTGTTTCTTTTTTTCTAGAGGATTATTAAATCTGTATTATCTCTTGTTTGTCTATAATTTGGCCAAAGCAAAGTTTGCTTCATTCATGTTCTTCTTGCGCCCACTTTTCAAAGCATCACCTAAATCTTCTGTAATTATTGAGTACTTCACAGATCAAGTCAGTTTTGAAAACCATTAAAAATCCAATTAATGCAAAACTTGAAAATTCCTCTCTTGCTGAGGGACTGCCTCGAGCCCTAGCTTTGCTTGCATGTGAAGTGTTTTTGCCTTTGACTTCATGCACGGCAAGGATCACTTGTTTATCGAATGGCTTGTCAGCTCCTGCTGCATAGCTCTGATACTAATTGGTTGCTTGAATTTCATGAGATTTCTAAGCAAACACATGGGATGTTCCAGTTCAGCCGAGTTTGATAAACTTTTAGCTTAGGTCACATCTATCTGCTTCTATCTCTGGTAGTCCTGCTGTTGAACGTGGTCTCCAACAGCCACGTGTGCTTGCCTTGGTCACTCCCGTGCTCATAGAAAAGTGTGGTCCTGGTGCAATTCGTCTTCCCACTTCTGCTCCCTCATGGCCAGGTGGCATCTCTCAATCATAGAATTATAGAATCATAGAATCATTAAGGTTGGAAAAGATCATCTGGTCCCACCACCATGCCCACTAAACCACATCCCTCTGTGCCACATCTCCATAGTTCTGGAACACCTCCAGGGATGATGACTCCTCCACTCCCCAGGCAGCCCACACCAGTGGCTGACTGCTCTCTGGGAGAAGAAATTACTCCTAATATCCAACCTGGTGCAACTTGAGATGATGGCCTCAAAATAGAACACAGTACTCGAGGCACAAATCCAGAGCCTCTGTCTCACAGTGCTAAGCTGCCCAACACAGATGCCCAACACAGATGCCCAACATAGCTGCAATGTTCATGACCAAGCTTCCCCAGCTTTCCAATCTGCCCAGGAGCAGCAAGCTCACCTGCTCCTCTCTCAGCCCTCTGTCCAACCTTCACTCCCTTCTTGTCCATGACCTCAAAGCCCAAAAATTCATTATCGTTACCACTCTAGGAATTCTTGCCCTTGCTCTGGCCAAATCTGAGGCCCATAGCCAGTTCACTTCCACAGGGCCATAGGCAGCAGAGTTCAATGAACAAAATAGCAGATGGAGCTAGGAGGGGCTCTGTCACACCAGCCAGCACAGCTCCTGCTGCCCAGATGACAAGGAATTTCCAAGGCACATTTGTCTTGTCGCTGCAGTGCCTCTTCAGTCTGACCCTGCTCAAAGAAGAGTACACATGACTTTTCTCTTCTTGGAAGGTAACTCCACTCTGATGCACTTAGTGGACATCATGGGGAGCTTCTTCACAGACAGAAAGAGCAACCAAAGCAGACTGAAATGCCTTTAGTCATCAGGCAGTGCAGAGTAAGGCAGTGCGTGGCTTGGAAAAGTCTTAGACTCTTCTGCAGACAGGTTGAGAGAAAAGCCAGTTAGCCTTTAAAAAATGACTTCCATAACATGAGCCCACTCATTAGCTTTGTCATTATCATTAACAGATAATGAGGGTCACAGCACTTTTGCTAGGATGGGCTGAATAGAGGTGGCAGAGTCACTGTCCCTGGAGGTGTACAGAAGCGTGGAGATGTGGTACTGAGGGACACAGTCAGTGGGTACCAGTGGGATGAGCTGGGGTTAGAATCATAGAATCACAGAATCCTTACAGTTGGAATGGTCAAGTTGGAAGCTGTAAGCTGTAGGGTTGGGCGTGGGGATCTTGGAAGTCTTTTCCAACCTGAATGATTTTATGGTTCTATGATCCCTGCTCACTGCCCATGAGCTCCCAGGGACTGGAGCAATTGGCCATGGCACAATGAGGTATGGAACAACAGACTGTAGCAATTCTCTAGTCAAACTTTGCAGAATGCAAAGATTTCAAAGGAAATCAAAAATATGAACCCAAACGGAATACAGTGAAAAGACAGAATGATGAAGTTTGGGGAAAAAGCTGTTTAATTACTTGATATTACTATGGTTTTATAATGCAATCTACAGCAAGTAATTTTTTCATTACACTTCTCATCATTGCTTTAAATAATCTACTTTACAGAACAATGAGATTAATTAATCCCTTTAATTCATTAATTTCTGGAAGACCCTAATGAATTTTCATCTAGGTTTTATGTCTTCCTCATCCTGCGTGCCAGTGAAAGGACTGGGAATATGGGAACATTTCCTGACAGGCACATGATGTCCCCTCTTTCCTGACCATAGATGTCTCTTCCGCGATGAAAGACAACTCTGCTATTACTAATGGGCCAATCTGAGTGTGCTTCTTTGTGGCACTTGGATCCAAAGAGAATGACTCAGAGAGCTGCAGCAGAACCAGGAGCGCCAGCCCTTAGGGATGTAATGGGTTGATGGGGAAATGTGGCAGGAGAAGCTCTGAGCATCTGGCTGTTGCTTTGCAGCTTTCATGGAAGGTCTGCTGCTTTTTGGAGAGATGTGCCTCAGTTTCCCATAGAAGTCATCAGTTCCCTTTCAGATAATGCAACAGTTGGTGCCTAGGTCCTGGCACCTTGCAGTTTTCTTCTGATGCTTCCTCATGCTCCAGCCACACCGGAATGAGACACATTGCAGAGGTGGCACATCAGTGCACCATCTGAAGGGCAGCTGTTATTGCACAGAAATATTCCAAAGAAGTCTATATTTACACAGCAGAGGGAATGGAAAACAGAGCTTCCATGCAGAATTTGCTGGACTTAACATGCTTGTTTCACCAAAACATTCATTACTGGTGTTGAACTGAGGAATCTCTTCAGAAGTTTCAGCAAAAGGGTTTCCTTTCTCATGCACCATGACTGGCGTTGTGTTACATACAGGATTTGCATTTCCCTGCTCAGATTTGCACCTCTGATGCTGCAATTCTTTGCCTGCACTGTAGGAGCAGCAGTTGACTCCAGCTATGACATTTTGGACGTCTGCAGAGGCAACACTTCTCCTTGGCTGGCCACAATGGCACGAGACCTTACAGTCAGCCCTGCAACCAGCATCAGGTGGAGGAAAACAAATTAGAGGGAAGGGAGAAGTGAAAACCTTTCCAGGGAAATACCTAGGCCTCCTGAGTTGAATTACCACTTTACCTGGCATTAGACAATTTCAGTTTGTCAGGAACCGAGAAGTTAACAATGGTGAATTGATCTCTCGGAGGATTAGCTTAATCCCACTGTGATAATCAATATAATAAGCACTTATTAGCTTTCTATTCAAGCTGATGCTTCTCTTTAGAAGAGCACACAGACCTTAAGGAGCCTGCTGAGCCCCTTTGCTAGCAGCAGATGCTAAGAGAAGAGGAGGAGGAAAGCAGGGCAGGGTGAGGAGGAAGGCACACCAGGAGCAACCAGAAGGACTCTTTCTGCTCTGCAAACCAACTCTGCCACAGAAAAGGGCTTTATCAGGGGAACCCCCCAAAAGCAGGTCAGAAACAGCGCATTTCCAGAAGAAAAACTGTTCAAAGCTTGCTTCTTGTGTTAGCACAGATGATATTGTGCTGGATCAAGTCCATGTGCTTTATGTCATAGCGGAGTCACCAAGCTGGCAGGTGCTCAGAGGCCATCCACTCATTAAAATCTTTTACTCACATCCCATTTTCTCCTTCATAACTATCCCCAGGGCATGAATCCTGAAGTGGTGGATAAACTTGCCACTGATGGTCCTACCCAAAGAGGCTCTGGGAGGCTGTCAGGGAAGATTTCTTTCCCTATTCTTGGCTCTCAGCAGTATCAGCCCAAATTTGCTACTGGACCACACGTCATTGTTAGGTTGCAGAAGGTTTATAACTGGGTTTGGGCATAAGGGTTCAGAAAAAAGCATCTTCCTTCTCTCCCTATTACCTTCACCCAAACAGTCTAAAAACCTATGTAATTTCAAAGATGTCATTTCTTGGTGCAAAATGGTCAAGTTTTGGAATACGGAACTAGAAATGCCTTTACACCAAGAAAGCATAGAAATGAATGAATGCAAACTTAAACTGTTCCTAACCACTTAGCCTTAAAAGTCACATAATGTACTCTCAGGGCAGTCTCTCAATCACAAAAAGCTATCAAGTGGTTCAGACGTAGGTCCTATCATAGATGCAGCCTTCCATAGGAGTCCTCATTTTCAGGTCTTCCCTGTCCCATGCTTTATACCAGAAAGATGCACACAGGCCTTCAAAGCAAAGCTTGAGACCCAACACTCATTCCAGCGAACCAATTAATTTAATGAGCTCTCGTCTTCTTTTCACCTTACTTATTAATTTCAGTGAAACAAATTGCTTCTTTCAGAGATCTGTGAGAATGTAAATAAAGCATTGCTGTAGACTGTTTACGCCTGTCTTGCCTTTTGAAATACACCAGTCCAGTGATACGTTGATTTTCCTTGCTAGGCTTGTTCCTCATCTGGGGAGTTAATTGAATTGCCATTTTATCTGATTTCATCCTTCCCGGAAAGCGTGTCTTGCACCGCTACAATTTTCATGGCTTCATTACAACTTACATGTTTATGAGCATGGAAAGTATTAGCAACTCCTTTTTATGGCCCCCCTCTTCAGACTACGTCAAGGAGTGTAAGTTCTCTGCAGCAGAGCGATGCCATCAGTAACTGCCAGCACCTGAAGTGCTTCCCCTCCCTACTGGCCCAACTGTTTGATGTATAGTAACTTAAGCAAGCTGGGAAACTCAACAGACAGCTTATATCTTACATTATCTCCTTGTAGATCACCTAGCTGAGAATTGTCTCAGGGCACCAAGGTGAAGCAAATAGCAAACACTAACAACACCCAGCCCACTGCTGGATTGTGGCTCTGTTGAGGCAGGACTGTCCTTTCCCTGCACGCTGTTCAGTCATGCTCAGTACACCTGTGTCTGTGGCTAACCACGTGCTGCTCTTTGAAGGATCAACTCTTGCAGAAGAGTATCAAGAAGTGGGTTTTGTAGAACTACAGAGCTCTTCTGAGTCTGTGCCCCTGAGCACAGCACTGGGGAAAATGGTGTGAGGTGTAAATCCACGTGCCGCTGGGCTCTGGAAAGGACTGAGTGATGCTGACAAAGCAACCTGAAAATCTTGACTTTCTCATTTTCCTTAGATTAGACTAATTCTTACAGAGGATAAGTACAAACATGTCTGAAAAGGTGATTGTTTCAGCTGACTTCCAGCAAGAAGTGCTCAGCCATTGTGCTGTTTCCTAATGTACAGTCAATGAAATAGACTTGCCAAAAATCTTCACCTGGAAAAGGTACACAACTTGGCAACAGTCTTCAGTGTGAAGATCAAGGGTTTTTTCAGGCATCCTGGCAAGTTAAAAACAGTTTTAGAACAAAGTTTTGTGGGAGTCCTTAAGAAACACAGTTCTTGGGTGGTTCTGCATGGAGCCAAGAGCTGGACTTGATGATCCTTGTTGGTCCCTTTCAGCCTGAGATGTTTTGTGATTTCAAGGAAGTGAAAGGACTGGACAGAGAGACCTGAACCTAAGCAGGGCTTCTCACTGGGCATCAAATGGTCAGGCGGAACCCAACTGTGCTGCAGTCTGAGCCATGTGGGAAGGATGAAAGCTGAAAGGCAGACCACAGGGATTGGACCCTGAGCCTTACTTGGGGTAATTTTTCAGGATCTCCTTGAGTTGACTTCAGAGATGGCGTTGATCATGAACCTCCTGCATGTCCTTCTTAATGAAATCCACCTCTAGGTGCATAAATTATCCTCCCAGTGTGGCCAAAGAGGGGTTGAGCCAACAACCAACACACTTGTGTTCAACCTGTTTGTATTTCATTTAGTACACTCCTTTTTGAATTGTTTGCATTTCGCTTGTGTCTTTATTTCACTTAGAAATAGGTGTTTGTGGGAATAAGGTTCACTGCTACAATGAAATAAGGCGTTTGGTTCACTCCTGCTTTGTTGTCTCATATACCTAAAGAACCTTCTTGTCCTTTGATGCTCTCTTCCATATTTAATGGCCACAGGTATGAAAGGTCAAGATTTACCCAGTACTCAACAGAAGAGGGATGCACATGCCTCAAAGGAACGTGTAAGGTTTGCTAACACTACAGAACGGCTTGGATATTTTTTCTGCTAATGTAACAGCATTAGAGAGGCTCTTTAATAGGACCATGGGAGTGCTATCCATAAGCAGTTCTCAATTAACAGCCATGCCGAGCACACAGTCAACGGGTGGTGCTGAGATCTGCAACCACGGTGTTTTCTCCCAGGAAGACATCGATTTGATTGCTTAGCAGATGATGCAAAATTAGCATAAGCTTTTTGAATCCCTCCCCTAGACAACCCTTCAGGGCAGAGTGAGCCATTACAGCCTTGGCTCTTGGGCTGGTGTAACGCAGCCCCTACCTGGGTTTATGGTGAGGCCTCTGGTGGCTTTGCAAAACCCCACTGCAGAACCCCCTGCTGTCAAAGGGATCTATCGATTTTTAAGGTCACTAGAGGAGATTACGATCAGAGAGCCTCGCCTATTATCTACATCAACCACATCTTCTGCCATATGCTTGCAGCGCTCAAACCCCAACCTGTGGTTCAGCAGTAAGATGCCTTTAAGTGAGGGGCACCTGAACTCCAAGGGAAAATTGTAAAACTTCAGAATTTACCTTGATTCTAGGAAAACTCTTTCAAGAGCTGATCTCCTCTTAAAAAAAGAGAAGAAAAAGTAAAAAGAACATTATCTGTGCCCTGTTTCTAGTCTGAATTTCTCTGTCAGCCTTTGATTGGTGTTTTTACCTCTTCCTTTTTCTGTAGAATTTAAGACACAATAGCCTTCCCACTCAGGAATCTCTGGACTGTGTTCAAACCGAACCCTCACCTTCCTTTTGTTAAGCTGAGCAGATGGAGCTACAGAGGACTGGACTCTCCCTGCAAGGCTGCTTGCTACAAAGGTTTAGAACATGATTATTTTGATGCTTTCTGTAACAAAGTGGCTCATTTGGGACTAAGGGTGGGCAGGAGGCGTACAGAGGGTCTGAAGTGGCACCTTTCCAGCACAGCCCTGATTTCTGCAGCGAGAGACTAGGCATGCTGCCAGCATTGGGAGCATCGTCTGCTTAAGGAAAATAACATTAATGGAGGAGGTGTTCACTGCAGGAATGACATGCTTACTCAACTGCTGTTAATGAGGGCTGAGGAGCAAACAACAGCCATAGACTGGATGCAAACGTTGCTGCTTGCTGAAGCTGAGACAGAGAGCTCTGAGATCACATTCAAATGGCTCATGGAGAGCCTCCTCTGCAGCACGAAGACCTCAGAGACAGAAAGCTTTAGGATTCTGCCAAAAGACCACGGGCTTCAACCTCACCAGAAGCAAAGTGAAGACGATCAATATCTTTAGTTGTCTTCTGACACAAAGGACATACAGCATGCCAGTCTGGAGACTCAGCTGTGCTTGAGGTCTGCTTCTTCTGAAAGCAGCCACCAATGCTGATTTTCTAGGTGTTACCCAGAGTTCTCAGTGATGAAAGACTTAGACTAAAGCAGGTATATTGCCAGAAACATAAGAAGGCCCAAAGAGGCTGTGGATGCTCCATTCCTGGAAGTGTTCAAGACCAGGTTGGATGGGGCCCTGGGCAGCCTGGTCTGGTATTAAATGTGGAGGTTGACAGACCTGCCTGTGGAAGGGAGCTTAGAGCTTCATAATGCTTGAGGTCCCTTCCAACTCTCTTCCAAGCCACTCTATGATTTAATGATTCTATGAAAGAGGAATAATCCAACAATCTGTCTGTAATTCTGCAGTTCATCTAACAGAACACCTCAGTACGAAGTTTGATTTGGAAGAACAAAAATTGTAAGGAAATGCTTTCAATTAGCGTTATTTAATCTGAAATCAATACGTTTCTTACATGAAATAGAATTAAAGACTACTGTATAGTCGTCTGATTTCATTCCTGGGTAATAAAAATTGATCCACTCTTCTTGAAAATTAAGGAAAAAGAAACAACACAGTTGCCTGTGTTCAGTAACACTCGTGCAAATACTTTGCATTAAATAGCCCAAAGTAGCAATTAGTAGCAATTAATTCTATTAAAACATTTGGTGTTCTAAGAGATTGAATAAGATACTTTAATATACATTAACAGGCAGCTCTTGTCCTGAGGATTTTACTTTAATGAAGAAGATGGGGGAAAACCTGAAATGACTACAATCAACTTGTCAGATAGAGAAACTGAGGCATGGACTCTGTGCATGGCTACGTTCCTTCAGAGAGTAAAACACATACCCAAACCCACAGCACTTCCCAGCAAAGGGATGACTATCCCTTTGTGTTAGGCCAACACAAAGCCATGTTCCTGAAGCTAATAATATTTCGCAATGTAGTATGTGCCTCCCACTTGGATGAAACCGTGCTGCAATGTGCAAAGCCTTTTTTTTATTATTTTATTTTGGTTAAGGATGTTGAAAAAAATTCATTGCCTTTATTCCAGGTCTTTGATGTCAGTAAATATCCAACGCTGCTTTCCAGGTGAGTAAATGGGAAATGTAAATGAAGCACCATGAAGCTAACATGTGTTTGTTGCAGACACCCAGTGACCTAAGCTCACTGTTTGTTAGTTGTACCTCCTTTGAGGGTCTGCAGTCAAATACAGTTGTCCTGATTCAGCATCAGAGCATCCACATGGGGAGATAATGGTTTACTATTCATATTTTGGTTATTCTTCATGCACTGGGTTACTTTTCATGCTTTGGCCTACTTTTCATGCTTTTTTTCTATAAATCTGTGTGTTTTTTTTTGTGTACTCCTCCACAGCAAAGCTGGTACTGGACTTGGCTGCACATGCCTGGCAGTGTCTTGAGATAGGAATAGGCAAATTGCTGAGTGTCCCACTAGTGTTACTGTCCCTTGGCAATGCTCAGTTCCCCAGAGCCCACACTTGCTGATAAAACACTGAAAAAATCCACATACCAAACATAGATGGAGTAGAAGATGCAGCAATTAAGATTCTTGTTCTTTCACAGAATCATGGAATCCTTAGAGTTGGAAGGGACTTCTGAGGGCCATCTAGTCCAACTCCCCTGCAATGCACAGGGACACCACAGCTCCATCAGGTTACCCAAGGCCTGGTTCAGCCTTGCCTTGAAAATCTCCAGGGATGGGACATCCACCTCATCATTGGGCATCCTGTTCCAGTGCCTCACCACCCTCACTGTAAAAGACTTTTTCCTTATATCCAACCTAAATCTACCCTCCCTGAGCTTGAAGCCATTTCCCCTTGTTCTATCACCAGAGTTTGTCCCCTTCTTTCCTGTAACTCCCCTGTAGATATCAGGTCACCTCACAGACTTCTCCAGGCTGCACAGCCCCAGCTCTCAGCCTGTCCTTGTAGGAGAGGTGTTCCATTCCATGGATCATTTTTGTGGCCCTCCTCTGGACATACTCCAGCAGATCCATGCCTCCCTGGTACTGTGTTCTGTTCAGGCTATGCAAACATAGCATATGGGAAAAGCCTGTGGCAGGCTCAGCACATAAGTGAGCTAACTAATTAACAACCTCATGAGGAAGGGAGATAACCAGTGCAGAAACATCCAATAAATAGGAGGAAGAATGACTATGAGAGGTGTCCCTTGGTGCCACCAGAGGTCCAGGAGGGTAGCAGAGCCTAGAAGATGAAGCCAGCACCATCCACCCAGAGCCACCAGTTCTGGATGTGCTGTGCTGAGAGCAGAGCACGTAGCTCTGTTAGGACATGTCCCTTCAGTCCCTGCCATGGAGAACTTACAACCTCCAGCAGAAAGTAACATAAATATACCAGATCGATTTCCTTGAACTAACATAAATCTATGGAGTCAGCAAAGCCTCGCTGATTTACTTCCCATGAGGAAATGGCCAATAAAGATGATGTTTAATCACCGTCTCTCTCTCCTTCCCAACGACACAGGAATCATTCTCAGCCGCCCTCACACAGTGACCACCAGCCTGGATTTGCCCACAGCTCCTTTCTGGAGCCCAGATACAAGAAACGATGCCGCTGCCCACATCATGACAATCTGCCCCACAGGGCACCTTCCCTCAGGGTGAGACCCACTCAGCCCTGCAATTTGGCTCCAGCCTCCCACCTGTGCTCATGGTTCTTCCTTTTCTGAGCTGAGGTAAGCAAGATGCTGGGCCTCTGTGGTGCTCAGAGCCCCAAGTGCCTCCATCCTCTGACAGAACTCTGTTGGCACGAAGAGACTCTCAACAGAATCCTAGAATGACCTGGGTTGCAAAGGAGCACAATGCTCATCCAGTTCCAACCCCCTGCTATGTGCAGGTCACCAACCAGCAGCCCAGGCTGCCCAGAGTCACATCCAGCCTGGCCTTGAATGCCTGCAGGGATGGAGCATCCACAGCCTCCTTGGGCAACCTGTTCCAGTGCCTCACCACCCTCTGGCTGAAAAACTTCCTACTAATATCCAACCTAGATAGATGTATGGAAAAGACAAGGAAAAAGAGCACAGCATCCTGAGATATCACAGAACTTTTCTCCACATTTTATCTCCTTTTTTTCTTTTTTTTTGTATCAAATCCAAAAGCAATCTTCTCTTTCATACAAAAATCATCTGCTTTCTCGCCTTCCTAGGGGTTTGGTGTAACACTCTGACTCTGTAGTTTCCATGTGCACATTGTTGATTTCACCCTGTTGGGCACATGTTATTAAACTAAGTTAATTAACCCAAAATAAGACACTGCTGAAAAAAAAAAAAAGCTGTTCAGAGGATGCTGCCAAGTGCAGGAGCAGATTACAGTTGTTTGGAAAATGTGGACAAGTTTTGAATAATTTTCTTTTTACAGAAGGACAATGCAAAAGCACTCAGTTTAAAGGGGCTCTGCCAACTTAACCTTCCCTAAAGGAGAGATAAAATGAGTCCCTTTAACAGCTCTCCAGGGCCTGTACCTTCTTATGTCTCCAAACACAGTGAGGTTCAGCCATGAGCCAGCAATGTCAGCTCACTTTTTGTAACACTTCCATGAAGTAAGGCACTTCCAGTAGCGTGATGTACTGTGTTTTCAAATGAAGTCAACACCACATGCCAAGCCATCACATTGACCAGCCATGTGACTAAATACAGAGCTGCAACTCACCCATATTTCACTCTGCATAGCTATTGCTCCTTGGTACCTGAGAGAGAGGCAATGGCTCTTCTGGGCTGTGTGACAGTGCCTTTGGGAAGAGGTACAAGAGCTAAAAACTGCCTTGACTACACTGCAGTCTTACCTGGAGTAAAGTCAAGAGCGCGTTCATTATATTAATAGTAAAGACAAGTTCTTCATCATCTGCTTGTAGCATGTTACTCACAGCACCAATTGGAAATTGGCAAAACCAGTTCCCAGAACACAAGCCTTAACACAGTAAAGGGAAATAACAATAACACAAAAATAAATTGCTACAGTTACAGCTGTTTTATTTCTCTCATATTGGTAGAAATTTAATATCCCACTAGAGCTATTTAGTTGCTTGTTTTAAAGTTAACTTTGTCCTTTAGGAAAGAAACTGGGAGGAAACTGAGTATATCTATCCAATATCAGAGAAACATAAATCTTCCCTACTTAAGAAGATGGTCAACGGCCCCTGCTCTCCTGCAGGCAGCATGGAGACCTGTTCTGAAGAGCTTTACTCATCTCACACACTCCATTTAAATGAAGCAAAAAAATGACTCTTATGGGAAAATCATCCTACGTACAGTGCTGTTGTTCAGTTATAAACCAAGAACCAGACACAGGATGCCATTGTTCCTCCTGTAGGACAAAGGGCCCCGAGTTGTGGTGAAACAGAGCTGTCCTCCTGAGCATCTCAGGTCCCCATCTTCAAGATGCACATCCCCAGGGAAACAGGTCAGCTGCTGCTTTGGCTAGATCTCCAACCAATCCAGCATCCTGTCCCTAATGGTCATCAAATTGGATGTTCCAGAAGGCATAAAATACAAGGATATGTGTTATCTTTGCCTGAGTACTCCATTCTCCAGCCACTTGCAATGAGGAAATATCTAGAGACTTATTGAATTTCTGCTCCATAAACACATCCAGCCTCCCTGTGAAGCTGTGTAATCTCCTTCTGGAGCTGCAAACATGGCAGAAACAAACTGTGCCTTCTGCTTTAAAAAAAAAAAAAAAAAAAAAAAAAAGGTCCTGAGAGCTTAGATGGCCCAATGGGAAAGAACAGAACAAAGACTGGGGCTCCAATGTTGGCTGTGGGAAGCCTTTCTCTCCCTTCCTCACCTCTGCTCGTCTTGTGTATGGTGACAGTGAGCACTCAGGCATGGCAATCTCCTGCCGAGGATTTGCCTTTGGATCATCTCTGTCCTGTATTTGCGGGCTCGTCCACCTCAGGGCTCCTTCTTCCCACCTCCCCCACCCCAGCTTTGCCCATCCCCAAAAGCTGTGTGAAGGAAATAAGGCCATGCTGGGTCCTGCTCCTTAAGGAAGGGAGATATCCAGTGTGGAAACATCTGATAAGTGGGAGGAACAATGATCATGAGAGGTGTCCCTTGCTCCCACTGGTTGCCCAGGAGGGTAGCAGAGCAAAAGGAAAGACTATGTTCTGGAAGGATGTCACTGATGGCACGCAGCCCAGCAGGGATAGTGGCCACTGGGAGCCCAGGGAGATGGGCACTGATCAGCACTGGTGTCACACTGCGAAAGATTTACGAACCCATTACTGGCATTAGGTGCAATTTTGATGCCTACACTGAAAAACTCACTGGTGTTGTGAGTTGTGATGCTCTGGGAGTGCATCAGACCTGGAAAAGCTGTTTGTAATGAGGCTCAAAATGGGTGCATTTAGAAAAGGCCCAGAGGTGACTTGCTCATCATTTACAAGTATCTGTATGAGAGACGTTTTCTGATGAGAGAGAGTTCTGACATCCAACGGGAAAAGGAATAATGAAGGACAATGCGTAGCACCTGATCCTGGAAAAATTCAGACTTGAGATGAGGTGACATTTTTAGCAAGATGAGTATTAGCCACTCAAACAACATATCGAAGCCAATAGTGACTCTGACACCACTTAAAGGCCCTGGATTAAGGCTGAAAATGACTGTGGGAGCTCTGACACCACAGAAGTTATGGGCTCCATGTGGGCGTTTTGGGCAAGAGGCTCTTCCAGAGGAGGGAGGACAGAGGTTTGTTGTTTTCATAACCCACATCACAAGCCAGCACAGTTCAAGCAGTTACAAGCAGCGACTCCTGTGATCTCTCAAATGGCATATTTTCAGGGATTTTAAGCAGCAGGGAGGAGGTTTTACATAATGCAATAAATATTTTATTCGCTTTAACCTTATATTAATTGCTATAACCCGCAATGCGTCTAAGGGCCTTGAGTTCTGGAGGAAAAAAACCCTCAGTTGGGAGTTTCAGCTCTCTAACAGTATTCAAGATCAGGGCAATAGTTCTGCTGAGAAGTTCAGCTTCCCATTAGATGTCACTGCACTGACAGATTTCATAGGTGTAGTGTCCATCTGGCTGCATTCAAGGCTCGAGATGCTTTGTCCTTCAACCCGTGCTACCTTTGGATTATTATTACAATTCCCTAATAAAAATAACTAGCATTGATTTGCATCATGTAAAGACCTGGCTCCTATTTTCACTTCTCTACGCAGTACAAACTGCAGTGCTACTTAGAATCAACATTTTACACTCACTGATGTGTAGCAGGCACATACCATTAAAAGAGTTTTACCGGGAAGGATTATCCATCATTTTAAATAGGTCATGCATACACTTAGCATATGTTACATTAATTCTCTTACACACAGCCAATCACACTGGCTAATTGAAAATTTCTGTAGTCACCACCAAAGGAAGTCATTTCTCTGGTGATTAATAAGCAGGGAGTCTGAGAAAAGAGGAGCTTGAAAGAGGATCAGGCTTGGTGCAAAGTTCCAGAGCAGTTGCATCCTGCAATGGACCCACCCGTGGCTGGAATCATTTATATTTCATAGAATCACAGAATCCTAGAATGGCCTGGGTTGCAAAGGAGCACAGTGCTCATCCACTTCCAACCCCCTGCTATGTGCAGGTCGCCAACCAGCAGCCCAGGCTGCCCAGAGCCACATCCAGCCTGGCCTTGAATGCCTGCAGGGATGGGGCATCCACAGCCTCCTTGGGCAACCTGTTCCAGTGCCTCACCACCCTCTGGCTGAAAAAATTCCGCCTAATATCCAGCCTAAACCTCCCCTGTCTCAGCTTAAAACCATTCCCTCTTGTCCTATCACTATCTAAAAAAAAAAAGAAAGAAAAAAAAGGTGCCACCTGCACCCTCCATGTCACCACTCTGGGCTGTGCAGGTGACATCCAGTCTAGCACCAGTGGAACCACCGATTAAACTGCAGCTTCAGACCACGAGTTTCCCTTTAACAGCCACAAACCCGCATGAAATGAAGCTAATAAACAAGTTAGCAGAGCATCTCCCAGAAAGGGAAATCCCAGTTTGCATTTAAATCATGCTCATTCCAAGGAAATTCCCCCAAGACGCCCCTGGCAGTGAGGAAGTGCTCCCACCCTCAGGTCTCCAAGCATCCCCCAGCACACAGCACTTGTAGTAGTGGGACTGGTTTCCTCTGCAATGAGATGCTGCTTTGCATTTCCATTGCCAGCCGCTCTCTGTGAAGCATGCCTTGTTTCAGCAATAATGTCATTTGGATATTAATTCACCCAGAACCTATCAAGTGTCTCTCTTCATTAGCTGAGTACATTGTCCATGGCAAGGCTTTAATTACTGAACCCAGAATTGCCCCTTGCTGCGTTGTTTTCATTTCCTTGGGCCATGCAAGGTAGTGCCCAGCTTGCTTTGGGCTTGGGTGTCTCCTGTTAATTTCAAGGGGAGCTTTGCCTGTGTTGGTACAAAGGGATAGCAGAGAGGGGTGGAGGAGCTGAAAGAGGAGAATGGTGACATTTATGGCACCTCCTGCATGCCTCCTTTTGTGGGATTTGAACAGCTCAGCACTGCCCACTACAACAGACCAACACAACAGTTTTGGCATACTACCCAGGGAAATACCCCCCTCCATTGTTGGTAACCTTCTGTGTACTTCCCTGGCAGGCACACAGCTCCCACTGCCCCAAACCAATTGCAAACTTGGCTCTGAATGCAGAAAGACCCAAAGTGTCCCACCTACTGCTGTGCACACCCAGACAAAGGGCCTCACCTGGGCTTTGTGTCTGTCTGCACCACATTGATGGTTTTTGCATTCCCACATAAGTTCAGCATTATCTGCAGCAAAGCAAATACCTCAACATGTCATTTAAATTCAAATCCATGCCAGATCCTCCTTCATCATTGTGGCATCTCCTCCCACCGGCTCTGCCATAGCTCCAGCTCTTTGCTGGGATGCTGCTCTCCTTCACACTCCCAAAACTGGTGAAGTGATGTGATTGTGGATGCAACATGCCACATGCTAACACCCCTCAGCTTCCCTTGGGGAGCAGAGCAGCACCTGGGCACTCTGCTGGAGCCTTCCCTGGATGCCAATGCCATGGGATCCACATCCCAACCAACCTCCCTTTTCCAGCAGCTCTATGCCAGCTCTGCTTCATGCTCCATTCAAAGGCTTAGAGCTTGCTCATGTCCTGCTCATATTGCTCAGTGACTTCTGGATGCTGACTGGGACATCAGAGCAATGCTGAGACTGGCTGGGTGCACCTTCCCATTCACAGGGCACACAACCCATCTCCACTGCAGCGCCTGGCTGATAAAGAAGCACGGAGGCCAAGCTGAAGCTGGAGGAACCTGGCGATGGATGCTCTTGAAGGAACCCAAGGACTGGGCACTACTCCCAGAGAACGATGGAAAGCCTCCCACGTTGTGTCACACAGCTCCTTTTCCAGCGATTGCTCTATCCAAGCCGAGCCACTCTGTGCTGAGCAAAGCTGTTGCTTTCTGCTGCTTTCAAGCAGTGCAGATGTAAAGCTATAAAATAGTAACTGCAATATGGCAAGTCTGCAGTGGTAAGAATTAAAGCTCCTTAGCCTTTCCCCTCTAAGGGGATTGTTTAACAAAGACAGTCCCACTCACCACTTTACTCCGACTTTCGACTAAAGGGTACCAGTAGACCAGAAAATTATTTTGGATTTCAAAGGAGCTTCATTTCAGAAAGGTGCCTGAGTTTCCTCATCCATAACCACGGAGAGGGAAGGTTTCTGAATGGCAATAGCAATCTGTTGCTGCATTCGTTTCCAGAGAGATATAATACAGTGAAAGACATCCTCCTGACAAGCCTTGCTGAGGAATAGCACGCTGAAAGCATTCAAGGCAACCGGGGAAGAAATGTGAGCCAATACTTCAACCAGGTTCCTAAATCACGGCATTTTGGCAGCAGCATCAGCGACACAGAAATGAAGAGGAAAACACAGAGACCTGAAATTGGTGGCAGCTTTAAGTCACTGTCAATGATTTAAATAGCCCTTTCCATGGCTGCTCACGCACATTGGTATTGTGGGACTTCACAGATTGTAATGGGTTATTACGCATGGTTGCGTCGCTGCCCATTCCTCAGTGAGGGGAGGAAAAAGCAGAGGTTCCAAAGCAGGAGCCAAGCTCTCACTCTTCCAGCCATGAGTGTCTTGTCTTTGAGCTCCTGAAATGGTGCACGGCCAGCTAGGAAGCTCTCACCTTAGCTTGGCTTTGCAAGGGAGCTCCTCAGCATAGTCCTGGTTGGATTCAGCTGCTCACAGTTCAAGAATTTTGTGGCTTTGATGCCTATTTAATCTCATTATAATGAACATCACTTTTATTATTTAACCTCCTTGTATTCTGCAGTAGATTTAAGGTTGCAAAGTGCAATTCATCAGTCCTGCAGGAGTGTACTATGCCTGAATGCTGTTATAAATGGTGGTAGAAAGGCCATGTTTTGGCACAGCCCCTCTAATTTATTTAGGTACTTACACGGCCTTCATCTCCATAGTTACCTGAGTGCTATCATTAACGAATTCATTAACGTTAATGTGCTTTGTGCTTTTACCCTGGGAGGGGAAGAAATACTGTCCCAGGTTTGCTGAGAGGAAGGAGGCATTGGGCAATAGGACACATCCAGGGTCACAGGGGAGTCTCTTTGCAAGAAGCAAAGCAAGATCTGAGGAGCCCTGGTGTTACAGACAGCCTGCACAAATGTATTTCTTTTCCTCTTTCAAGGACTCGTGACAAACACATCTGATAGACACAACCAATGTCGTTCTCTGCCCTGGGATGACTATTGCAGTAAGAACTTCACCCCTGCACTGCAGCTTTTATGAATGAACTGTCAGCATGGCATTTCCAATGCGGTAAATAACATGTTTTCATGTTATCACCCTGGAGCATCTGTACCTTCACAGCTGACAATTTTAACTATTGGAATGTACACTTCTGCAGAAACCTCTCTCTGACCAGGCACTGAGCACGGCATCAGAGCACAGTCTGTCTAATCGTACAGTGGCAAAATGCGCAGGTCAACCCAGCAGGGCACTGCCCCAGCACATCCAGACACCATGAGCTTCTACAGTATTTCACATCACGTTCACCTGTGGACATTGATTAATAGAATCACAGCGTGTCTCGAGTTGGGAAGGATCTTAAAACCCATGTGGTTCCAACCTCTGCCATAGGCAAGGATACTTCCCATCAGCTCCAGCTGTCCAGGGCTCCATCCATGGCCTTGGGCACCTCCAGGGATGGGCACCCACAGCTCTGGGCAGTGCCAGGGCCTCACCACCCTCTCACAGAGGAATTTCTTTGTCCATCTCCCTAACTGGCCAGCACTGTATGTATTAATCACCAGCTGCTCAACCTTCAGTAATAATTTCCTGTGGGAAACAAAGTCAAATGCTTTACTTCAATCAGATAGCCTGGATCTGCGGCATCTTCCTTATCTCAGAAACTGTTTTCATATCAAAAAAGATAGAAAATGTCTCCACTGTAATCCACCAGTGATAAAACCATCATGAAATTTATCCTGCCTACCTTTAGCTTCCGCATCCTTAATTAGTCTTTCCTTTCCATTTGAAGATGGAGCAGAATATTGAATTCAAACCACCAAGGCTGAAGCTGCCCAGACCCCCACGTACATTTTTTTATAGCATATGTCTTCTGCCAATAATCCAAAGCACTGACACTCAAGCTCTCAGTTCCTTGGCTAGCACTGCTATTGATACTGATATACTGAGATTTAATTTTTATTTTCTGTTTGGTTTTTTTTTTTCTTTCTTTTTTGGCATTGCTGAAGGTCAAGAGCATAGTCCCTCCACTTGCTCACATAGAGCCACTGGAGGTTGCCTTGCCATTTGTATTTTGCAGTTTTCACTAGCATTTTTATTTCCAGTAAGTAGATGGAGGGCTCAGTCCCCTGGCCATCCTTCTCCCTGCTGAAAACAAGCAGATTCATCCGACGTATGGCCTCTTCTCAGTTATATATACTATTCACTCTACTTAGTCCTTTTAGCATGGACAATCAAATAACTTGCTGCAACTGGCAGTTGGCCATTCCGATTTTCCTTCTCTACTGTCTCACCTTCATTTGCCCTTCCACACATCCCTTTCTCTACTTCCTGGGCAATCTCCACTCAACCTCAGTACCTTCCCTGAAGTTCTGGCTTTCCCCACTCAATGTTGATGCCCTTGCTTTGCCACCTGGAGGGCACATGAAGCTTGCACTAGTTCTTGCCTCCTCCACATCCCCAAGAGTGAGCACTTCTCTTGCCACTCCACTCCCCCCCAAAAGCTTCTCTATTTAGCCATCATAGGGGCTAACACAGAGCTAACAGAATCTGCTTAACATGGCAGAAAGAGCAAGGAAAACACTGACTGTGCAGAGAAAATAAGGCAGGCAAAAAATTGCCAGCTACTGTGTGGGACTAATCTGCATGCAGTATTGATGATGTTATGTAAAGAAAGAATTAGAGAGTGCAGCAAAAAAAAAAAGTTACAAAGGAAGAATGAAGACATTGCAGACCTCCCCTGTTCACAATTAGGTTCGTTTTCCTTACACTGGAGACGAACAGCAAGGAGCATAATAAGTCTGTGCAAACTAATGAGCAGTCCACAGAAGGCAGCGCTGGGAGCCCTCCTCTCCCCGTCCTGGATGCAGGATGAGAAATGAACAGGTAGGAAAGGCTATAGCAATGCAAGAACTTAAGACAGAATTAAGCTGTCTAATTAATGGTTGATAAGTGTTACAGAAACTAGCAGAATTAACAGGATTTGAGAAAGGACTGGAAGCTGACATAAATATTATGACAGCTGAAAACAATTAAGTCATATTCATGAACGTCTGTAGGCGTTTCTGTGTATGTATGTGTACCTTGTGTAAATACATGTGTCTATATACATACACAGATACACTTTGTTGACCTAAATATACGAATAGATATATGCATATGAATACATACAGAAATGGTGCATCAAGGGGATAGATTTGAATATTTATGATTGACCTTGGGCTAGCACAGAACTGCTCTCTGGTTGGCATTTAGATTCTCTTCTTCACCAGATGCTCAAACTGAAGGAGAGACAAATGCAAGCTGTGAAATGAGCCTCAAACAGGGGCTGCTCATGCTTGTTGGCTGCTGTTACAACTCTGGACCCTCCTACTTGTTGGACTTAATGGATTTGGAGTTGATGATCCTTACGGTCTCTTCCAACTGGGGATATTCTATGATCCTACGACTTCAAAAGCACAAATGGCCTTAAAAAGCAATTGACTTTCTATCCAGAGCCCATCTGGGGTGTGAAAGCTTACCAGTTAGGCCTTGGACCGCCGTGCCCACAGGAAGGTTTGGTTTCTTTGTGCCAAGTAGGTAACCACAGCTACCTGCAAGGGAATGATGGCTGGAGACATCAAAGGAATGAAACATCTGGCTTTCACCAAATACCACAGTGCTGCAGACTTGCCATCATGGAGATGAAGGGTTATTTCCTTTCTCTCTTCCTCTTCCATAGGGAAAATATGACCTTTAGGAATCATAATGCCCAAATACTTGGTTTTTCATGCACAAATTCAGAGGTTCTGCCAGACTGCAGTTTCCCAGCTGTGAATGTGAGGGCTATCAGCACATCGGGTATTTGCCTCAAACACCAGCCCTGCAATAAATTTCTCTGCCTTACAAATGCTAGACAAGCTCACTACAGGGCCATATCATGAAGATAGGACAGCTTGAATCACAGAATCACTCAGGTTGGAAAAGACTTTAAGAACCCCAAGCCCAACCTTACCCCACCGTTCCCACTGTCCACATCCCTCTATGCCACATCTCCATGGCTCTTGTCACCTCCAGGCATGGTGATCCCACCACTCCTGGGCAGCTGTGCCACTGCACCACTCTTCCAGAAGAATTTTTTCCTAATGCTCAGCCTGAACCTCTTCTGGTGCAACTTGAGGCCATCACCTTTGGGCACAACGGTGAAACTCCTAGGAGCTCTGTTCCTACTGAAGAGGCTTATGGGGTACATATAGGACAGAAAAGGCCTACGAAAAATGATTAGACTTTAATTAGGACTTTAAAAAATGGTACTGAAAGGCAAGGGAAAGCAACAGCTGTTTCACGATCTGAAGGCCCAGGAGCACCGTGAAGCTTTCTCAGAACTCACCACCCTACTGGTGGGTGAGTTATGTGTTATAATCATTAGAATGGGGTTCATCCTAATGATTAAATATTAACTCTGGTTGAACCATATTCCCCAGAGATGATTTCATACCTCAAGATAAATATCACCTCGGTTTATGAGCATACTATCCATAGCAATTCAGAAAGCTGCTTGTTTTCGTAATTTGAAATTACATTCAGTAAAGTCTCCTCAAATGATGACATTTGGACCCCATTTCTGAGCCAACCTCTGGTTTCACACTGACATCTATGGTTGCGTGCTTCAGGTTGCTGAAGCAACTGGAAAGGCTGGGTTGGTTCTATTGAATTCATGGACTGTTTTCTAACACTTAACTGTATTTTAATCCTGGATGCAGTCATGTAGATTGCCTGAGGCCAATCAAAGGTGCACCCTTTTGTAAACTGTTTAATGTTCTGAGCTTTCTTCTCCCTGTTGGGAAAAAGGAGCACAAGAACCTCTTATCATATTTGTATAATTAAAGCAAAAATGAAAATCTCAGCCACAAGTGGGAATTCACGAGAGCAGAATGCAGTCAGATACAATTATTTATCAGCCCTAGCCTGAGAATAGCTTTTATGAACATCCTTTATTATCCTTTCAATCAAAAACAGACATGGCAAAACAATCCTATGGCTAAGTCATTCTGTCCTTCAATACCTCTCTCACTGCTTTATCCTCACATGTATTTTCACTAACATGTTGTGATCAGTTTCTGGGGCATCATTTTTTTGTTTGTTTGGTTTCCTTCCAAGAGTTTGGACTTTGGGTGTGAATGAGGGCACTCAGCCTTTGCTCCACTCACAAAGCTGAAACTGTCCGAGCTTCTTTTTATTCCTCTTGGATGCTGATGGTGAAATGGTGTTGACTAATCAGATGTGGACTGCATCTTCCAATTCTGAGTATTGCTGCGTACAGAAAACCATCCTCCCATTGCAGCCTTTCAGTACCTGAAGGGAGCCTACAAACAGGAGGGGAGTCAGCTCTTGGAAAGGGGAGATAACAGCAGGACAAGGGGAAATGGTTTGAAGTTGAGGGAGGGAAGATTGAGATTGGATGTCAGGGGGAAGTTGTTTGCTGTGAGAGTGGTGAGGTGCTGGAACAGCTGCCCAGAGAGGCTGTGGATGCCCCGTCCATCTCTGGAGGTGTTCAAGGCCAGGTTGGATGGGGCCCTGGGCAGCCTGGGCTGCTCTGAAATGTGGAGGTTGGTGGCCCTGCCTGTGGTTTGGAGGGTTGGAGCTTTGTGATCCTTGAGGTCCCTTCCAACCTGGGCCATTCTGTGATTGTATGATCCTCAATGCCTTTTTTCTTCATTAAGAAAAACTTCACAAACAGCAGAGTGCACCCATAGCCTATTACAAGCTCCTCCCTTTGTCTCTCTGCAATAGTCATTTGATATTTGGGTCTCAGTGGAAGATACTGTGGCACAACATTGCTGTACCACACACTGGAGACCTGCACTATATTCAGTAAGAGAGAAATGGAGAAATTTGAATTAATTGCTATGAGAGTCAAGCTAGACTCGTTTGAGGTGACTCTTGCTGGCATTAAATGTGGTACCTGAGCTAATCTGCTTTGCTGCTGATGACAAATTTCAAAAAATCTGCTAGTCTGAAGGAGTAAGGAAGCACTTGTTGGAGGAGGTAACGTTTCAAGCTTAAAAATGGGCTCATACTGAAGACTTGTGTGTGTTTTCTACCTGTACCAGTCAAGCCAATTAAAAATGCTACTTCTCTGTGCAGGCTGCCTCACTAATGTGTGCAAAGTCCGAGCGAGAGCTCAAGATATTCTGAAACGACAGTGAAGGTTGAATAATGAAATGAGGGTTGCAAGCTATGAGCTCTTTTCCTCTGAAAGTTGGCCAAAATCCTAAATTAATCCCTTTCATCCCAGCAACTGGTTTGAAACTCCTAGTTCAAACTGAAAATAGTCAAAACCACCTCCTGAGGAATGGAGAGTTGACCCAACTGAAATCTGATCTATCGTGCATATCGTTAAAAGTTCCAGTAATCCTCGTATAATTATTGTATGGTTGACTTTCTTCTTTCTACTCCCACGTGTGCACTTCAATAGAAAAACACTCTTTATTTTTCTGTTTTATGAATAATACAGAAAAATATAAATAATAGATGTGTTATTAAGAAAATGGCCAAATATGTATTCCCCTCAAAATGCACGAGTTTGAACAGAATGTCAAACAGATGACTGGATGAATATTTGATATGTTAATTTATTGGGGAATTTCTTACAAAGAATAGCTGAAGTCTCCATTAGACTTCATATTCCTTGTCCTGCAACACATCTGCCACCAATTTGTGCCACGTTCCTTTCACTTCTATGAAGCTGCCTCTCAAGAAAAACCAGTGGTTGCAAGAACTATCAAAATCTACTTTTAAACCACGCTGTGACTGTCTGCCATGAGCCATCCCCCAGCATACACCAGAACATTTGGGATGCTCCAGCTTGCCCCAGGACTTGATGTCTCTTCATGTTGGAGGGTAAAGACAGATACGTTTTGCACTGTGGTGTCAAAGATCTGACACCAAATCATAGAATCGTATCACAGAATCACAGAATGGCCTGGGTTGCAAAGGAGCACAGTGCTCACCCACTTCCAACCCCCTGCTATGTGCAGGTCACCAACCAGCAGCCCAGGCTGCCCAGAGCCACATCCAGCCTGGCCTTGAATGCCTGCAGGGATGGGGCATCCACAGCCTCCTTGGGCAACCTGTTCCAGTGCCTCACCACCCTCTGGCTGAAAAACTTCCTCCTAATAACTGGTCTTTGCCCTGCTTTTGGCTTGCCAAAACCAACCTGGAAACTTGGCTTTCCTCTTCTGAGCTGCTGTTATTGTCTCTTTTCTTCACTTCATAGTTTCTTCAAAGCCAAAGACAAGCTATCAGTGGTCCCATCCTGGGAGCTACAACAAGGGTCCAGCATAGCCCCAGATCACACAGCTTCAGTCTCATCTATAGAAAGCCAAGCTTTCATGCAGGCTGAAGCCTACCACTCCCAAGATATTGCCACTGCAGACAGCAGGGCCAGTTCTCAGCACTGGTAGGAGCCTGGCAGAGCCCTGGTCCCACTTCTTTCCCTGCTCAGCTGCAGCTAATGGGGCTCGTGGTCTACAGGACAGTGATGCAACCTGTGCTGCATGCTGCTGCATGAACAAAAAGCTCAGGTTAACTTCAAATTCCCCCTTTGGTCCTGCTCCTGCATACCCAAGGACCTGGCAGAAAGCAGTACAAGCCCTGGGAACACCACAACAATGATTAAAGACACAAGGGAAACATGCATGTGGGCAGAAATTAAATGGGCAAATACTCTTGGGCTGCCTGGAACGTTAGTTAATTTCTCCATCATATTAAGAATGGTGCTCATTTTTCTCTTAGCCATAACATTCTGACTTATCAACAAAATGAATTTGATTTGAACAGAAGACAAGCAGCAGCCACCAGGGTCTGTGGAAAGGATGTCTCCCTGTTCTCATTGCTGCCTTTCTGCTCTTCCCATTGGAGAAGCAGTAGAACAGGTCAGAGGAAAGGACAGAACCCCTCCAGATGGGAACAACTTCACATCCCTTCCACCTGAGATGAAGGGAAGTCGGTTTGGTGTTCAGCCCAGAGCCACTAATGTGGAATAGCATTTCCATTTTCCAGCCCACCTTCTAACCTGTTTGCAATAATGAAAACTATACAAAATAACAGAAAGGGATGAAAAGTCTGACTCAGCTAAAACAGAAAGGGGAAAGCATCTTTTCAAAGAATAGAAAGGAGTCATTTTTGTCTGGGATTCACCTGCAAAACTCATTGCCATAAGCTATTATTGAGGTGAACGGCTTTTTACTCCTAAAAATTATTAGACAGGTATGTGAAATACCTAATAAACTGCATGTAAATTAAAGGATATATTTTTCAGAAACTTATTGCACATTAGGCAATAATCACAAGCCTTTTAAAAGCGAGGAGCCTTTTCTATTAATTTCTCCTAGACTCAGCCCCTAAAAGCAACTGGTCACAAACGTCATTCTATTTGAAATTCCTCTCATTAGCCTGAATGAGGAAAAATAATTAGAGTTTTGAAGCATCTGACTTAAGTTGCTGGCTCACAAGAGCTGGATGGGAGCTGTGCATCACACAGACCCATGTGGTATCTCCTGTGCATATAGGAAAATTCCTCTAGGCACAGGTATGCTGTGCTTTCCTTAGCACACTGGCCACCAAAGCACAACAGCTGCCTTTGCTGTGTTTTAGGAGATGTAAAAAATGCCCAAAGCATTTAGGATGCCCAAAGCAGGTATTTCCAAGAAGCTCAGCCCCAGTCTTGGTCCAGCTGGGTACGTTGCACCCATTTCTCCAGGTTGGTGGCCATACTGACCGTTGCCATATTAACCTTTGCACAAACCCTACTACTGCAGACACCACACACTGAAACTCATCGTCCTCATTTGGCAAAGCGAGGGTCAGGCTCTCTGAAGAGAAGTCAGGACAGATGTATTGTAAACATCCAACCTGGTTTGGTATGCTTCCATCCTGGAGGTGTTCCAGGCCAGGCTGGATGGGGCTGTGAGCAACCTGCTCTAGAGGGAAGTGTCCTTGCCCATAGCTGGGGGTTGGAACTGGATGGTCTTAAGGGTCCCTTCCAACCCAAACCATTCCAAGATGAAGAGGTTGAACCCTGAACACATCACTTGATGGCCCATGAAAGTGTTTGTGGCAGTTAAGGGGAGATTGAGGCATGATATGCATGGTGAAGCCTTTCTCAGCTCATCAGAGAGTAACTTCCCAGAAAGGCATTATCTCCATTTATCATCATTTAAAGGACGTTAGTAGCTCTTCTTATTGAGTGGGGGATGCAAACAAGCTCATTTCAAGAAGCAGAGAATGAGAAGGCATCCTGGTTCTCGCATGATGTGCTTGAAGATGAGAAATCATCTTTTCCCCTGCATTTGTACAGCCCTGAGCACACAGGAGCACTAGTTCAGAAAGAGCTCCTGCTTAGGAGTGAACGCGACCGCTTGCTCTCCATCTCTCCCAGCCATCCTCAGCTGGCATACACATAAAGCTGGGAAATAAAGCTATTTAAAGTCAGTGCATCTCCTAGGCTTTTTTTTCTTCTCCTTTCAAGCTTGTCATGCTAATTTCTAGCCTTGCATGCCCACCCCTTGCCAGCCATGAATCTTTGCTTAAAATGAATGCATTTCCAAGCAGACTTGCTCAGGAGAGACTCTGACAGGCAAAGCCATGTTTGCTACAAAGAGGAGACTTCTGAGGCAAAAAAGCACATTGTGCAACTGCTGAAAGCCTGTTTTTCCAGGGCCCTTCAAACAAATCAAGGCAGGCTCTGGAGTTCAGTTTGAGTAAAACAAACAAAAACCAGAAGAAGACAGAGGTTCCAGAAGGGTAGGTAATCAGAGACACACAAAGCGAGGTCCACAGCAGGAATACTTTAAACAAATCAATATAACCCTTTAAGAGGAGGTCTTGGTTTGATTGCTGTTCATTTCAATGAATAGCAATTACTGGGCCGGAGATCTGTGAAGTATCTCCTGTTATTACCCAGCTGCCTGATGGGAGCTATCATTTAAAGAGGATGATAACCAAGTTGGGTATCCACACTTCTGAGAAATCTTTTTTCCCCTGTTTAAGAATGCTCCATTTGGTATGAGACATTTCAATGGGCTTGTTTAGGTCTGGCTGAGAGTGGAGGGCAGCCACAATGCTTTTGCTGCTTGAAGAGGTGGAGAAGCATCAGATCACAAAAAAAGACAATGTTTTTCTATGGTAGATCCCACAAGAGAAGGCTGGAGGCACCCAAGTCAGAGACCACACTAAACCTGCTATGCCTGGGACTGGGCAATATTGCAGTTTTGTACTGCTAGCTTACATAGTGGCTGTTCCAGAACTATGTTACATGGAGACTGCTGGGGTGGTTTGGCTGCCAGACTGCAACACAGCACCCATGCTTCCAGGCACTGCTCCAGGCTGGAGCTTCACGTCCAGAAACAAGTGCTGGGTATGGTACGTGGCCATTGGGGTACCTCCAGTACAGAGTCATAGAATAGCTCGTGTTTTTAGGGACCTTAAAGATCATCTAGTTCCAACTGCCCTGCCCATGATCCACCAACCACTTGAACAGCCTTCCCAGGGCCTTGTTGAAGGCATCTGGCCTTGTTGAAACTCATTAGGTTCACATGGGCCCACTTTTCGAGCCTGTCCTAACCCTCCTGGTCGGCATCCCTTCCTTCTGTCACACCAGCTGCATCAGCAAACGTGCTCAGGGTGCAGTTGGTCTCACTGTCTGTGTCACTGATAAAGATGCTGAGGATCACTGGTGTCAAGATGGACCCCTGGGAGGCACCGCTCCTCACTGGCCTCCACCCAGACACTGAGCTGTTGTCCTCTGGCTATGACCATCCAACTAACTATGGAGATAGTAAAAAACATAGAGCACCTGCCAATTCTGTAGCCCACCCTTCCACCACGAGCAACTTAACGTCCTTCTGAAGACTGTTTATGAATGTGGATGGTGATAGGAGAAGGGGGAATGGTTTTATAGTGAGACAGGGGAGGTTTAGGTTGGATATGAGGTGGAAGTTTTTCAGCCAGAGGGTGGTGAGGCACTGGAACAGGTTGCCCAAGGAGGCTGTGGATGCCCCATCCCTGCAGGCATTCAAGGCCAGGCTGGATGTGGCTCTGGGCAGCCTGGGCTGCTGGTTGGCGACCTGCAGATAGCAGGGGGTTGGAAGTGGATGAGCATTGTGCTCCTTTGCAACCCAGGCCATTCTGTGATTCTATGAAGAAAAAGCATGAAGAAGCAGATGCCACATGGCATTGCCCAGGTGGAACTGTACTCAACCACACACATCTAACCAGACTCTTGCCAGCAATACTAGACTGTGTGGGAGCTGCTTACAGGTGTAAGTGATAAAGCACTGATTTGGACCAGCTGGCCCCCTCAGTCAACAATCTTCCAAACTCTAATGCAGTCACAGGGTGCTCACCCTGCTGAAATTGTATTAATGCTTCCAGCAGATACCTCTGAGCTCCTTGGCCCTGGTCACAAATCACCAGTGATGCTCACAGTGCGATAGACCAGCGAAAAATTAATTTGCTCATCTCTTGGCTCCTGGAAAGTGTGAGACTCACAGAGCCAGATAGCACCTTCCTGGAAGGTTTCATCCTGGGAAGGGACAGAAGAAATCTGTGTGCATCTTGGGGCAGGGCCAGCATCCCACCACCACACCAAAGAGTCGCCAAATAAATTAGAAGTGCATTATTTTTGATCCTCAACCACAGCAGGTTAAGCTCTGCAAAGGGTTTCTGCACAGAGGGCAGTGCTTCCTCCCTCGGCCCATGGCCACCAGAGTGCACTCCAAGGCACCTGAGCTCATGCAAACCTCTCCCACTGCTGAAACCCATCCTGCATTTAATATGTAGTGGCTGTAGACAGGAGCTACTGAAACTTAATTGTTTCTCTTTGCATTATGAAGAAGAATAGTGACGCTCCAATGGGATTGTATTTTATTCGGGGAAATAAACTCGTCCTGATTGTGCTACTTTAAATAATTCCCAGGATTCATTTCCATAGTGCAACAGGGGCAGCTTCACCAGCAGGAGTGTTGTGCATTAATATTTCCCTTTAACTTAGCAAGAATTCACTTCTTTTTCCTGCTGATAATGCACAAGACACTCGTTATTTTGTGAATGTCAGCCTTATTGGAGTTATCTTTGTGCGCCGCTTGTTTGCAAAATAGCCAGCCTACAGGAAGGATTGCCTTTTCCCTATTTTTGTTTGCTATTGACAGGATGTCCAACTCCCTCCATCGCCTATAATTTGAAGCTTATGGTCACAATGCAGCCAATACAGTGAGCAGCCCCGTTTGTCGCCGGTTAATTAAATGTGACCCACTTCTTTCATCCTGCCCTTCCCTTCCACTCCGGGGAATTGCTGTTCACATGCCAGTCAGTGTTAGCGCAGCAGGGCAGAATATTATTTTGATTATTTGATACAATAGTGCTGCATTTTGCAGCCAAAACTGTGTGTGTGCTTAGGCACAAACAAGAACACGCTCGTCTTGCCATTGCAACAATACTGCCGTTGTAGGAAGACCAAAGCAGACAGAGTTGTATGTCTGAGCGCAGCGGGTTTACATACACCCAGCTGGCCCATCCTGTAAGACATGGGGCATCGAGGCAGTGGATAGGACAGCTGTGTTTATAGGGATCTAAGAGGACCTCCTCCTTTCCTCCTGAGCCAGGAGATGGGGACCTCGAGGTGGTCGTGGCTTGCATAGATTAACTAAAAGCAAGCAGCGGTACAGCAGCAGCAACTTGTGTGCATCCTACGTCTGTTCCTACCAAACATAAATGTTCCTTATGGCCACCCCAGCCGGGGGCACTTCCAGCCCTGTTTCTGGCAGAACTACTGCTGGTTCCATCCCTATGGCTGCTCCTCCCTGCTGGCGCATCAGATGAGAGAGGGCTGAGACACACAGCATCTCATAGGCCAGCTTCTGTCTCTCTGCCCTGCAGGAGTTGGAAAAAAAAAAAAACAAAACAACCAGCGGACACATGCAGGCTTTGTTTCAGCTGCTCACAATACTTCTTTCCACGGTGTGGCTGGTGCCCACTGCAGAGCATAGCCATGGCCTCTGCCAGCCCCAGCCCCAGTCCACTGCTGGGGTTCCAAATTTAAGGTAAGGGCTGCTTGCAGGGCTCCCTTCACTGAGCACAGGCAGTTGTGAGCACGGGAGCTTCCTACAGAGGGAAAAAAAAGACCTCAGGGTGGTGTGAAACACAGTGCGTGAGCAGAGACAACCCTGGTCACTAAGGCAGGTAAAATGGACCTTAACATAGATTTTACTGGGCAGTGGTCCATGCCCAGGTAAGGCTGAAGAAGGCTGCATGACACTGTCCATGAAGCCACCTCTCTGGATCCAGAGCAATAACCCAGAATGCAACTTTTAGCCATGGAGCATCACCCACGCCATGAAGTAGCATCATCCTGGGGTGCAAAGGCACCAAAAGCAATAGGGTTTGAACTGAGGGAAAGGGAAACCTACTGAGGAGAGCAAGCCCAAGGCACACAGTAACATTTAATTTGGCCTTGGACTGGCATATCTCCCACCACAGGCTCAGATCGTCTCACCCATGTAAATTCTTCAACGCCAGGAGGATTCTTCTCAATTCACACCAGTCCTGGAGAGCAGACTTAGCCTGAAATAAGGTAGTTTGCTGTAATTTATAACAGTTCTGAGACTTAAACTGCACCACTGAAGATAACAGGTGTGTCTAAAGGGTCCGTCACGCTTAGTTATTTATCTAATAATTCCATCCCCTTAGAGGTTTGGCCCTAAACATTGTTAAATGAGCCTGTTTCAATTTTCAAAACAAAACCCATCTTAGCAAGAGAATGTGAGCAGCCCCATGGCAGAAATCTGTGGAGGATATGGGGTTATGCTGTTGGAAGCATTACATTCCCAGATCTTTTGTTATTCAGGTAGCCTAATTCAGCTTAATTTATTTTGTTTTATTTTATTTACCACACTTCATCCTGCAGCCGAGGGACCTACAACACGCTGTGACCAAAATGCCTGCTCAGATCAGCAGAGCTCTGGGTGCCCACAGAAGGGCTGTGCATTGAGGGTGATGGGGTCAGCACCCAAAGAGAGCCTTGTATTGGGGTTAAAAGTGACAGGTGAGCCTTTCTGGTGATAAATGAAAGCTGTAAGGGATTTGAAAGCCAGATTTCTTCTCCAAAAGAACAGTGATGCAGTGGCACAGCTGCCCATGGAGTGGTGGGGTCACTGACCCTGGAAAAGTGTTCCAGAGCCATAGGGATGTGGCACTGAGAGATGTGGGCAGTGGGCACGGTGGGGTGGGTTGACTTGATGATCTTGGAAGCCTTTTCCAACCTTAGTGATTCTATGATCCTATGATTCTACCTCTCCCTGCAGACCTTTGCAAAAGCAGTAACGTTTAAACGTTCTGAAATCAATCAGGTACTTCTAAAAAAGCCACGCCAGACGTGGCACTGTTCAGGGAATATCATTTGGGCACTTAACCCACAGAAATTTAAGTGCCTGTTTAATTTCAACCCCTGAGTGATTTCCACGAATTTCAATCTCAGTGCTTTTGTGGGAAGGTTTAGTGGTGCCTCAGCCTCTGCAGCACTGCAGCCCCAACTTCCAAGAACAAGTGCCAACAGCATGCTAACACAACGCTGAGCTCCTTCTCATGGCTGTTCCACGGGGTACAGCAGCAACCACTTAATGGTTTCAGTCCTCTGGACCCAATAATGTGTGTCTGAGTTGCAACGATCTTGAAGTTAACAGTGTCAGGTCCAGAAACTCCTTTTGGAGTTACTGATTTTCAACCTGCAACGCAGACCAGAACGTAGATAAGGAGGTCTTTCCCTTATATCCACCTCCTGAGAAGCATCCCCAGCAGGACAGGGCCTGCTACAGATGGGCCTTATGGGTGAAGAAAATGCACAGCATCTCCACAGGGTCAAAAAGGCTTCTGGAGGAGGCCCATGTGTGACACTGTAGATCTGCTGGCTGTGGGATTAAGGAGACTGAGTGGGGGGGGGCAGAGCCTTGGGTGCATGGCTGACCTGGGTTGGGTTGACCAAAGCCCAGAAAATGTGGCAAAGCTGTCACATCAAGGTAGTTCTGAAGGTGCATGGCATCACAGAGAGGGCTGGAGGTTGGCTTCAGGCAGAGAAAAGACAAAAGGCAACAAACAACTGAATGCAATCCAATGAAGGCTGTGCTGCCATCTGCGGAGATCTACTGATGCGGATGCCCCCAAATTCTTACAAGTGAAAGATGGGCAAAGAGGGGCACTTTTCATCCTCCAGCAGTGCCTGTGCTTTGGGATAGCCAGATCTACCACCCCGGAGGGAGGTACCACCCTGCTTCCCCTCCTCCCAGATACCTCAGTGCTGCGTGAGCCACAACCTGGAAGTCCTTCAACTCTGGACACAGGGCTCCATCACACCCACAAGACTTTTTGCACATGAAGTGGGAGAAAATCTACACTGTGCTGTAACATCCTATGGTCAAGTAAGAAGCTTGTTGGTGAGGCTCTGCTGTTTTCTCCAGTACATGTCTATAGCAAGGAAACATGCTGGCCTGGTGCCCTGCACAGAGCAACCTTTGCTGATGCCCACCCAGGGATGCAAAGCAGGGCTGCACACACACCAACTGTCCCACGGTATGAGCACAGCTGGAGGCACCACCCTGCATTTGCCAGTCTTACTAACAAAGCAACAACCACATGGATTTTAGTGTGTGTCTACATACCAGGTTGGATCTCTGCAAGCCTTCCCAGCCTTCAGCCAGAATAGAAAACATCCGTGAATCCCCAGTAACTTGGTTTTCTATTGGAAGAAGAAATGGTTGGACACAGAATCAGTTCTCTAGATCCTGAGAGAGTGGTGAGGTGCTGGAAGAGCTGCCCAGAGAGGCTGTGGATGCCCTGTCCATCCCTGGAGGTGTTCAAGGCCAGGTTGGATGGGGTCCTGGGCAGCCTGGGCTGCTGTGAAATGTGGAGGTTGGTAGCCCTGCATGCAGCAGGGGTTTGGAACTTGATGATCCTCTGAGTCCCTTCCAACCCAACCCATTCTGTTGTTCCATTCTATGATTCTATGTCCAAGCTCTGTTAGCACTGTCCCACCTCACGCCAGAGGGGTCATAAGAAACCCTGCCAGTGCAACTGCTCTAGAGCACATCACTTGGTCCTGGCCTTGAGCGCTAATCCTTAACTGATGCAGGCAGGGGAGGAAACTGAATGCAACCGTACATGCCCAGACTGCCACACTTTAAGACTGCAGGCCAAGCCCTGCTCTGCCGCTCACTGCCGTGCTAATGTGATGGGGCAGATCCTAAGCCTCCTCGCCCGCATTAAGTTGAACTGCCTCAAGGCGCCCATGGTTTTAGTGCAATCACAGGAACCAAACCAGAAGGAACGCGGACACGGCCAGCCACTTCCCGACGAGCCCTCGGAGGCAAACGGGGGCAAGAGAGACCCTTCACCAGCGCACTTCCCGCACGTCCCCGGGAGAGCACAGCCCGGAGCTCTACCCGGTGCCGACGGGGGGTGCTGGGGAGCCGCGGCGTGCCGCCCCCAGCCCCGCAACCCGCCCCGCAGCGGAGCGCGCGGTCAGAGCGAGCGCAGCGCGCCCCGCACCGTCGGCCCCGCGCAGCACCGGAGCGCAGCGTGGTCCGCGGGGGCACCGCACCGCACCGCTCCGCTCCGCGCATCCTGAGGCTGAACGCACAGCTCCGTGCATCCCATCTCCGGGCGCGGCGCGGCGCTCCGGCTCGGCACCGCCCGCTTCCCTGCGCACCCGGCGGCGGTGGCGGAGCCGCGGGGACCCGGGAGGCGGCGGCGGAGGAGGAGGAGGAGGAGGAGGAGGCGGAGGAAGGCGCGCGGCAGCCAGCCACGCAGCTTTGACGTCGCCGGGCTGCGGCTCCCCGGCTCCGGCAGCCGGCACGTATAGCAGCACAACGTGACGGCACACGGCCGCCCGAGCTTCGCGCTCGCGCAACCACCGCGCGGCAGAAGGACCCCCGCCGCCCCCGCCATGGGCCCGGCCGCCGTTCCGCAGGCGCGCTGAGCGCCGAGGGCTGCCCGCTGCGCGCCCGGCCGGCCCCCAGCTCCGCGGCCCCACCTCCGCGGCCCCGCGCCCACCCCCGGACGCCCCCTCCTCCGCGCCGCGCGGGGGGCCCCGCGCATCATGCGGGGACCGCGGCGCTGCGATGGCATCTGATGGCCGCGGGGCGCGGGAGGCTGCGGCGGCCCCGGGAGGCTCTCGGCGGCCCCGGGAGGCGGCGGCGGCGGCGGCCGGAGCCCTGAGGGGGCTGTGAGCGGGGCTCGGCCCGCGCCGCTCCGCACCGCTCCGCGCCGCCCGCTGCGCAGGGAAGAGGAGGAGGAAGAAGAGAAGGCGGAGGAGGAGGAGGAGGAGGAGGAGGAAGAGCAGAGCGGTGCCCGCCGCCTGCCCCCAGCCGCCCTGCCTGCGCGGGCGTGCGCGGCTCGGCCGCAGCGGAGCGCGGGGCTCCGGAGGGCTTCGCGCTGCCTCGCTCCCCTCCCCGCGGCCCCCCCACCGCCGGGCTGGATATGTGGATGCTCACGTGAAGATGGATGTAGCGATCGGGCTGCTGGGGCTGCTGACGGTTCTGCTGGAGGGCAGCTCCGGGCAAGGGGTGTACGGTGAGTGCGGGGCGAGTAGTGACCTTGTCGCTTCAGTGGCCGGGGATGGACGCGGGGTTGGGGGGAGCCGGGGGGTGCGGTGATCCCCGTGCGGCCGCCGAGCGCCGCGGGAGCCGGCGGAGGCAGCGCCGTTGCCATGAGACGCTGACACCGCGCGGGCACGGTGGGATGCGGGCCGTGGGATGCGGGCTGGGATGGGGCGGGGGGGCACCGCCGCGTGCCTGGCCCCGACGCACTTGTTAACAGCACAGCTCCGGGCCGCCCGCGGTCGCGCAGCGAGGGGTGGGGGAGAAAAGCGCAAACTTCGCCGCGCTCCGCCGGGGGCGCGCGGTGCTCGCGGCCGAGCGGCGCGGAGGAGGGGAGCGCTCCTCTGGAACCGCCATCTCACCCCCAGCTCCGGGCAGTGACTTGCAAATCGCGGGGATGCGCGTCCCCTGCCCCGCTCCCATCACCGCGGGGTGCGGAGAGCTCCGCCGGTTCACCTCCCCGGAGCCGCGGGTTCGCTCGTTCCCTCGCGCTGTCCTTCTTCTACCCCGCCCCCCCCTCCAACCTTCCCTCGGGTCGGGCTGGCCCCGTTTTGGCGGATCGCCGGTGGAAGCCGGAGGCGGGGAGCACGGGGGAGAGGAAGGGGTCGGTCGCCGCCCGGTGCGCGGCCCCCGGCCCGGCGGCGGGGTTATGTAAGCGGCGGCCGCGCGGAGCTGTTGCGAGCTGAGCTCCGGCGATGGGTGTCGGGTGGACTCGGTGAATTCAGCCCGAGCTCCTGGTTCGCCACCCCCGGCTCGAAGATGTACTTTTTGTACTCGCTCCCCTTTCCGCTCCTATTTCTTGATTTTTTTATTTTTTATTTTTTTATTTTTTGACTGATATTCAGTATCACCGAAAATATCCGAGGCTTCGTGCCTGCGCCAACGTGCGGCTCTCGGCGGCGGAGCGCTGGGTTCTGCCCTCCCGGCGCACAGCGCGGAGCGGTGGATGCGATGGAACGGCACCGTTGCGGATGGGATAGAGCTTCGGGCACATCTCGGGCTGCGGGAAAGGCAGCTCCTGCCCCAGGCTGAGCGCATCCGTGTGTACTCAAAGTGACGGGCGGGTTTGTCACAGGACTTTGGTTTGGCCGCGATGCCTTTCTGTACAGCGTAACGCCGTATTGGGGTTGGGTGAGTGCTTGGGGAGCGTTGTGAGCTCAGCCGCGTGTGGCTGCGCTGCGTTGGAAACCCATTTTGTGTGAATTCGTGGCTCTCTGTCGGCTCTCCCGAGATCTGTCTGCAATGGGCAGAGCTTTGCCGAAAGCTGCCAGATCCAGGGCATGGCCAGTGCCTCTGAAATCCCACTGTGGTACACGCATTTTGGTATCGGGTATTTGGGAGTCGGTGCTCCGAGTTTGATTTGCAAGGCAAGCCCTGGTCCGGGAAGGGGAACCCGTGTGTGTATCCACAGCAGCACTGTGGGTGCAGTTTGGTATTTAACTGCAAACCAACGCTCTGCATTTCTATCCCCGGTTTGTACAAAAAATAGAACGTTTTCTGATGTCTGGCTGTGCGTCTGCCCCCGAACTTTCCTCTGTTGCTTCTGAATGGCGAAGCTGCGCTTAGGAAGTCGGCTGCTTTTACAGCAGGGAATGGAGCTGGGAACAGATTTCAGAGTGATGGGGCCAGGGGATGCGGGCAGAGCAGATCTGCTGCCCCTAGGCAGGATGGCCAGCTCCCCGCTCTGCTCTGCCCAGCTTGTATTCTGCAAAATAATCTTTAGAGGAACCCAAGTGCTGCGTGCAGTTCTCCTCCTGTGTAAATTATGCATGACTTGCACGGTTAATAAAGCAGAAAACGTAAGTATTCAGAACATGATGGTTATCCTCCCGACAAACTTAGAGTTACAAGAGAAAGAATGGCTCATTGAGAAGGCCGAGGTGTGCACAGAGCATTTGTAAGCAGATAAATGGCATCACATCAAAGCTGTGGGAGTTTGTGAGTCCGATCTCCAAGTGCCAACCTGCCCTGGATCTGGCACATGATGTCCCTGGGTCCCCATGCACCGCCACCACCCCTGAAATCATAGAATCATAGAATGGCCTGGGTTGAAAAAGATCATCTAGTTTCAACTCCCTGCTATGTGCAGGGTTGCCAACCAGCAGACCAGGCTGCCAGAGCCACATATGGGCGATACCCTTCCCTATAACAGCCCACAGGTGAGAGATGCTGCCCAGCCCATCCCACCTGCAGGTGTGGAAACCATGAGGGCAGCTGTCAGTGCTTCCGGATCCTAAGTGCCACGAGGAGCCACAGTGTGGGGCTGCTTGAAGATCTCCCCAGGGCTCTGTGCCAGCTCGGGGCGTGGGGTGAACGCACACGGCATCAGATGTGGCTGCAGGAGCGAGCTGGCTTCTCATTGCTGGTGCCTGCACGCATGGGTATTTATCACGTTAAATGTCAGAGAGATCGTCCTGCTTCCTTGTGCCGGCTTGGAAATGTTACTGAGGAGAGCTGGCTGTTGGAAAGGAGCAGCTTTGGGAAACGGGGAAACCGAAACCCAGCAGTGCACCTTGCAGCCTGGTGGATGCAGCTCTGCAGTGTTCCTGGGATGGCAGTGGGGTCCTGTGTGCCAGTTGGGATCTCCCGGCTGCTCTGTAATGCAACCACGTGGGACATCCCGCTCCCCATCCAGAGGGGATTTATAACTGCCAGCTTTGGGCTGGCAGAGCTGGCATGCCACTGCCCTTCCCTTTCCCTACCGCTTGCCTGGTCCAACAAGTGGATTAGAAGGATGAAAGAAGGGGAAAAAAAAGAAAAGGAAAAAAAAAAACCCCGACACTTAAACTAAGAGCGTTTTCCATGTTACAAAGGGAAGGGTCAGCAGCCCCAGATGCGTGGGGACGGAGGGCATTTCCATGGCAGTGAATGCGGGCGTTGTGTGGGCTGGGCCAGCCCTGCACAGTGCTGGGATTGTGCACGGGCAGCACTGCGGCCCCAGGAACAGGGCAGGAATTATGCGGTGCTGCAGGGACTGGTGCTGCCCTGCAGCTGTGTGCCTGCTCCAGGAGCTTCTGCAGGAGCCCACTGCTCCAGGACAGCTTTAACTCTTTAACCGAGCACCAGAGAGGTGTGTCCTCCTGCCTGTGTGCTGCAGGTGTTCATGCAGGGATTTGGATTTGCAGCAGGCTGAGCAGCACTGCAGCTCTGGCAGCCAAAGCTCAGGGCATGTGGAGGTATGGAGGTATGGAGGTATGGAGGTGGCCGTCGCTTCTGCTCACAGCTGAGGTGTCAGGAATGGTGCTATGCTTGCAGGTAAGGAGCTGGGCAGCATCCTGCAGCCTGGGGATGTGATTTGGGGCACTGGGAGGCAATAAATTGAGGCTAAGGGAAATAGAATCATAGAATCACAGGGTGGTACGAGTTGGAAGGGGCCTTTAAAGGCCATCTGGTCCCACTCCCTGCAATGCACGGGGACACCCACAGCTCCATCAGTGCTCAGAGCCCATCCCCTGACTGTGGGTGTGTGCAGAAACCAACACCTCTCTGGGCAACCTGTGCCAATCCTCTAAAAGATGGAAGACTGAAAACTCTCTGTAGTAGAAGTGTAATAAGCAATGGAGATTAAACAACACTAGGCTTGACTCCAGCCCTGCAGAGCTGATGGAGACCCTTCCATTGGGATGGCACATCTCTTCCATCAGGCATGTGGTGGTGGCTCCCAGCGATCCCCCAGCACGCAGTGAGCTCTCCATGCTGCTTCTCGCCCGCCAGGCAGCAGCTGATGCTCTTGGCAGAGGTGATGAAATCGCCGCCTTTGAGTCCCTGTGAGGGAGATTTGGAGGAAATCGGGTGGCAAGGAAACAGTCTTTGAACAAATAAAACAAAAGCTCTCCTGGCTCGGAAGAGCAAAATCCAGTTTAATTAGAATCAGTCAGATGAAGTGCTGGGGAGGAAGGAAGCAGATGAATGATTAAAGCTCGGTGCTGTGTTGCTCACTCTCTTCAGCATTTTGGGTACCTGCTTTGGAGAAGGAATGGTCTGCTCTGTGCATGCATTGCAGTGCCAGCCTCTATAGGCACGCAGACATATGCATGCTCCTGTAGGGCTCCATTTCTTCTGCAGCACATCTCTTCCCCTGGGGCAGCATCTATGCGTTCCCATCTTTTCTTAAACCTGGAAAAGACTCTTTTGGGGGAAAAACAGTGGTGAACATCTGAGGGTGGATGTTCAAGGCAGGGCAGCTCCCTTGGTCTCTGATGGGAATTCAGCAGTGCTGCTCCTCGCTTGAAGCCATGCTGTGTCCCCACGAGTTGAGAACCCCCCGTTTGCCTTTCTACCATCCTTCTTCTGTGTATGTCTGTGTTGTTGCAGGAGCTCAGCAGGAGATGTGCTGGATGTATGACATCTTTAACATACAAATGTTTCTTCTTCCATTAGCGTAGGTGGGATTGCTGGGGGCAGCGTGGCTGGTGGGAGGTCAGTATGAGACCCACTGTCTTGCCTGGCCTCAAGCTTTGGGAACCAGTTAATCTATTTTTAATATATCAAAGCAACGACTGGAGTAATATATGTTACTTAGGAAATGGTGTGGACTTTAATTATGTTATTACTACATTACATGATTAAAACACCGTGTACCCTTCAGAGTACAGTGTATGAAATATGCTGGTGGAGAGCTCAGTGTAGGAAGGAAGGGCTGGAAGGTCTGGGTATGGTGGTGACACCTCTGTATCCCAGTCCTGCTGGCAGCAAAGGGGCAGAGGTGTGTGGGGCGCCCTGTAGGGGGGCTGCAGAGGCATTGAGGATGAGGGCTGCCCTTCTCGGTCCTGCTGGAAAGCAGGAAGATTATTAAACACAAGTCAAGGCAGGATTGCTAGGCGAGGAAACATGAGCTGGGTTTCAACACACGCTTCTCTCTGTAGCTGTGAGCTGTACCCTTGCGTGCCTGCAGTGCTCTCCAAAGAGCCGTGATAAAGAACCTCCTTCTCACCATCCCAAGGCCCCTTGGCTCTGCTTGGCACCTGCACCCCAGCGTGTCCCTGGGATCACCCATCAGATATGAGCATATGCCCCATCCCTGGAGGCATTCAAGGCCAGGCTGGATGTGGCTCTGGGCAGCCTGGGCTGCTGGTTGGTGACCCTGCACATAGCAGGGGGTTGGAACTGGATGAGCATTGTGCTCCTTTGCAACCCAGGCCATTCTGTGGTTCTATGAGCATGAGACTCCTGGCCTCTGGGCTGCCTGTGTCTGGCCTGCTGTGAGGTCACATCCCATAGTGTGGGGGGTCACAGGTGCCATGAACACCCGAGCATCCCATGGACTCTGAGGGGTGTTTCTATAACCGGGTTCACTGGTGGCAGCCTTACTGCACTGTGTGGATTTCATCTTTGGATGGTTTTGTCACTTGGGCAGAGACTTTTGTCACTTGTTCAGGTTGGATATTAAGAAACATTTCTCCTCAGAAAGATTGGTGGAGCACTGGCACAGCTGTCCAGGGAATGGTGGAGTCCTTGAAGGTGTTCCAGAACCAGTGGAGTTGTGGCACTGAGGGACATGGTCAGTGGACATGGTGGGGTGGGTTGGTGTTGGGCTTGGGGATCTTGGAGGACATCTTGCAGGGGTGAAACTTTTAACATCTCAGCCATGTCCCACACAATGGGAGAGGTGGTCTGGGGCCAGCACTGCCAGCCCCAGGGCTGGATTGGTGAAGGCAGAAGCCATGGGTCCTTGATGCACCAGCCCCAGAGCCTTCAGACCTTGGGATGCAGCCAGAAAAACTCCATCACAGCTTTGAACGTAAACCCGCTGAGACTTACATTCATAGATCATAGAGCCATAAAATCATTAAAGTTAGAAAGGCCACTAAAATCATCGAGTCCAACTGTTAACCACCATGCCCACTAAGCCATGTCTCTAATTCCTTGCAATCACTTCACAGGCTGATGACAAGAACTCATCCCACCAATTTAGCACGTATGCTGCCATGCTTGGTTCAGACCTGGAAATGGATGGGAGCTGTGTCCACCCCATTCATGTGGGGACAATGTGTTCCCAATGGTTTCCTTGCATACACACAGCAGCTCTGGCTGTTAGCACCTGGATCAAAATTCCCATTTCCCATCTCATTTCTCAAGCTGGAGTTAAACCTTCTTGGTGTGGTTCTTGCTTTATGAATATTTAAGCCTAGGGAAGTGGAATGCTGAACTTGAAAGCATTTTTCCCCGCTGGAGAGATGACATGACATAAAAAGATGTTAGTGGAGCTATAATGGGTTGCAGCCTTTCACAAGCAGTCTGGGAGGAAGGTTTTAGAAATACTGCTGATTTTAGGTCTCTATTCTTTGTGCTATTTCTTAAGAAACTGCTTTTACTCTGTTTTGTTATGGGCAATGCCTGCACAGCTCTGTTCCATAGAGAAGCAGAAGACTGTGACCGTGCTGGGATGGGGACCGATGTGTGGTTGCCACCTTTATTACAAGGATTAAGATTATATGTTTGCTGAGCACAATTGTGATGATTTGGCAATTGAAGTAATTCATTTTAGTTGCTTAATCTGTTGCGCACTGGTTTGAAACTCCTTGAAAACACTGATCCTAGAATCACAGAATCATTCAGGTTGGAAAAGCCCTCTGAGATCCCCAGCCTTTACCCAGCCCACCCCACCATGCTCACTGCTCACATCCCTCAGTACCACATCTCCATGGTTCTGGAGCACCTCTAGGGGTGGTGACTCCTTTCTATTGTCAGTCTCAGCCACGCAACAACAGCTCTTTGCAGCTGGGAAAAGAGGGAGGAAGGGAAGAAGAGGTGAGGCTGGTGGTGGCAGTTCCCTCATGAGCCCCTACCGCATCTCCCTCCATCACACCACCACCTCCATCACATCCTGCTCATCATTACTGCTCAGGGACTGTGAATTAGCAACTAAGCAAGTACATCCAAATGGAAGGAGGAAAAGATACTGATGGTGCATCAGGCTGCCCACCTGATTAATGGCTGTTTTTCTGAAGGCGGACTTACTCTGCTCTCCTGGTTGTTGGATTGCTTTTTTTCCCCCCTTTTGTTCTGCATTGTACTGATGGAATATAAAGCAATAAGGCAGTTCTTGGCAGCATGGCAGCGCAAGGGTCAGACCAACAAGAGAGCTGCCTCAGTAGCTGATTTAGCAAAGGTTTTGTCCTCAAATGATGGGGCAGAGTCCTCCAGGTGCAGGCATGGGAGGACTCCACAATGTGGTGCAGCTGATACCATCCCCAGCACCCAGCTGCCATTTTCAGCTTGTTATTTCAGTTGCTAACCTGAGCTGTTCCCCACTCTCCAGTTTTTTTTCCTCTCTTCCCCATATCAGTGCCAAACAGCACAGTACCTACTGGCAAAACTTTGTAAATCAGCCACTTCCCTGCTGCTTCCTCCCCTGGAAGCAGCACCTCTCTTTCCACTCTGCACACAAACAAGGCTGCCAGTACAAAGTCAGTTGTGGAGCTGCTTCCAAGGGGCGTTGAATAGGCTACCCAGAGAGGCTGTGGATGCCCCGTCCATCCCTGGAGGTGTTCAAGGCCAGGTTGGATGGGGCCCTGGGCAGGTATGAAATGTGGAGGTTGGTGGCCCTGCCTGTGGTGGGGGGGGGGGTTGGAGCTTCGTGATCCTTGAGGTCCCTTCCAACCCTGGCCATTCTGTGATTCTAGAGGTGTAAAAGGGCATGTCTGCAGCCCCACAGCTGTAATTAATTGTGATCATTATTTAAAGCAGGGCCAGGCTAGCAGCTGGCTTTTGCTCTCATAGGGCTGTGAGCAGGCTTGGAGCAAGCTGGTGAAGCTGGAGCGTTCAGGTTGCTCTTCTAAACAGTGAGTTTTTCTTTCATTGAAATGCTTCCTTTGCCTGTAGAGGGAGGTGGTAGGGGTGCTGGGAAGCCAATACTTTCTTAGCTGTGATGCATAAACAGATTAAAGCATGGTTGTGGAGGTGGCTGTGCTGTGTTGTTCAGTTCCTCTGTTGTCTCATGGGATGGGCTTTGTGGTGGGTTGTAGGGATGCTCTGCTCCCAGCGCTGTGTCGGTGCCTCCAGGCCTGGTTTGACTGAATCCAGCAAGGAGAAATGAAGTGATACTTTCAGGAAAGGGCTCTCTGGGGTGTGCTTGGGCTCAGCAAGGAGATGTACATGTGTTCTGCAACTTCAGGAGCTGTGGGAGCCATCCCAGGCAGGCGCAGTGTTTTGACAAAGTGGAAAAGTGTTGGAGCTTGTTGTGGTTTGTGTTGTTTTTTTTTTTTTTTTTCTTTTAACCTCCATATATGCTTTCATATAAAGCAGAAAGGAGTTTTAAAACAGACATTTTGAACTAAATAAAAATTAAAGTGCCTCACTTAAAGGGTATCAAAACTCTGGAATGTTTTCTGGTTGTTCAGTAATGCTGTCACGAGATTGTGGGATGTGCTGGAATTGGCTCTTTTTAGTGGGGAGGGAAAAGATTTTGTGGAGAGGGGAGGAAAAAGTTTTCCACTTGAACTTATATAGTGGCAAACCATGCCTGGTGTGCTGTGTCTGTGTCTTAGGTCACAGAGTTATAGGGTTCGGAAGGGATCATCTGGTTTCCCCCTTGCTCAAGTAGGCTCCCTGCGTTGGGTCTCAGTGGTCAATGAGTTGATCTCCAACCATGCGAAAAATGTGTCTTTTCCAGTAATTTGTTGTTTCTTAACGTGTGGTACTTGTGCCACTGGTTCCTGCTGTGGTGATGTATGAGGGGATGATTCTAAATAAGTCTTTTTTCCTTAACTCTGAGGCTGCTTTTGCAGGTAGAGGTGAGGTCTGATGACACCAGCTGGGTTTTGTGTTGCCCACAGTGTCCTGTTGTGTTGCAACCCCAATTAATTGATGAGCTAATCTGCTGTAAGAGCTACTAGAGTTGGTGGATGAGCACATGTTGGCAGTCTCCCTTAGTGGATGGAAGCTGTGCCAGCAGAAAACAGGGCTGAAATATTAACATGTACAAATGATGACTTCCCACGTTCTTGGGGTGTGACTTGATTCCTGTTGGTGTATTGAGGCCTTCTGTAGGTGCTGTGCTCTTGGCCAAGCATGTGTTCCTATGCACGCCAGGTGGGCAGGCAGATCCAAGAGTCTCTCACTTGCAAGCCATGAATGCTCCCTTCCTGTGGTGGGCAGAAGCTCTCACATTTTAATTAGTTTAATTAATGCCTGTTTTGCCTTATAGGAAAGCTAAGCTTTACCTCAGGCACCTGAATAAAAAGAGACTTTTTTTCTACTGAGACTAAATATTCTCATAAAGAGAACGTTTTGCTGCCCACGGCTACTCCATGCTCAAACAAGTTGAGTCCTCAAACTTCAGGGGCTTTTCAAATGGAAAACCAATACCCTGCAACTAAGCTCTATTTTTACCAAAGGACCTTCCTTCCATCTGGTGCTTGATGGAAGCCCCACCAGAGCCCTCTCCTTGGTGAAGGAAATGAGTCAGAGAAAGGAGTGTGATTTCTGGGTATTTTTGCTTTAAGGGTTATAATATGCTGTAAAAGTGATGCACAGATAAGGCTGAGCGTTAGAAACAAACCTTTTCAACTAAGTAATAGAAGTATATGCTGGGCTGAGCCATGAGGTGAAGTGCAGACTTAGGCACCAACCTGGGTGTTGCACAGGTGGGGCAGACTCAGACCTCAGAATAGGTTTCCTTTAGGGAGATGCTTGCAATTACAACTTCTGCAGCTTTTGTGCTTGGTGCAAAAAAACCTCCCTCTGTGTGCAGCAAACTCCTTGTTGCTGGGATTGGGGAGGATGTGTGGTGTTTTCTCCCAGGGTTCAGAGCTGTGTGGCCATCTGCTACTCCTTGGGGTGCTGCAAAAGTCTGTCTGTTCTCACATCTGCATGGGGTTGAACCAGCCAGGCTGGGGGAATCTTAGTAAAATGCTTTGCTGTTTGTGTGGTTGGTTGTTATCAGCAAGCCCTGGTGGCTCACATCCCATGGGAGGCCTGGGTCATTCCCATCGTTGCTGAGCCCGGGTGAAGGCAGCTGGGTGAAGCAGATCTGGGCAGTGCAGACGTGCCATGAGCAGCTCCTTGCAGGGCTGATGGAAGCTTCTGGTAGCTGCTGGTTGGAAATGCTTCTTTGACCACAAAGTCTCTCCATGCCAAGGCAGTGGGTGAGGAGGACTGCCTTTTTTCATGATTTCACTGTGGCAGCCATTTTTCCATCCAGTGCATCCGCATCACGATGTGTCACTGCTCTGTGGTCTTCAACTGGTCCACATGCATTGAGCCCCTAATGGTGATTGTTCCTTGTTTGTGCCACTGCTTGGTTGCAGTGTACTTGGAGTAAGAGCTAACCTTTCTCCTCTGCCCCTGTTTCTGATATGGGGTGGAAGTACAGGTGGGCAGATGGGGGGTGAGGTAATGCAGTTTGCTTCTTCAGATGACGGCAAATATGGGTAATGTCATGTGGGGTCTCATGTGCAGTGGGTTGAGCTGATGGTGACCTTATTATGTGGGGCTTTGCCTTCATGTTCCCATGAAGCCTAAGCCGAGGCAATACTTTGCATTAAGGAATCCTGATTTGATGAAAACCCACCAGGTGTTCTGCTTGCACCTTAGCTTTCTTAGCTGAGATTGTCTTTATTTCATACACCTCTAATGCCTCAGCAGTTCTGCTCTTGCAGGAGTGAATCTGTGCTCCTTTCTTCCTTGCAAATGGCAAATGTATATGTTGGAAATACAGCACTTTCTTGCTTGTTCTGCAGATATCAGCTTATAAAGCATTACATAGAAGGAGCCAGTGCTTTATTTAATTTTCTTCTGAGCAGTGTTAGCTGATGACAGTCCTCTTGGGCATAGCATTTGTGTGGCTGTCTGACCTAAGAGTCCAGAAGGTAGAGCTGGACCTTCTGCCTTCTAGAAATGGGTGTTGGATGTTCCCTGTGCAAATTCTCCATGCAATTCTGTGAAAATCATGTTCCCATACGAATGTGTGCCTGGCTCGGTCATGCTGGAAGCATACAGTTGTGCTGGTGGAGCAAATGAGATGCAGTAGTTGTTGAGGGTGATCTTGTGGGGTTCTCACGGGCCTTAAGGTCTTAAACTTGCAGCCTTGGCTCCCTGGTTTTTGTTAGCTCTTCTGTCTGCCTCCTGTCTTGGCCATGTCTTTCTCAAAGCCCATTGATGATGAACTGTGTGGGGTCCCATCCTGTCAAACCAACCTCTGCAGCCTGGAGTTGGTCCTTTGCTGTACCACCAGCACGGCACACAGCTGGGATGCTGAGGGCTGTTGTTCTGCTTTTGGGGTTAGAGAAGTTTTGATTATGAGATCACTCATAGAAGAACGAAACCAATTGCAGAACTGAGATGGCTTCAGCATTGTTTTTTATCAATTAAAATTTCCAGTTTACAGCTGCTCGTAGCAGGAAGTGTATTTTACAGCTTAAATGTGCAGCAGTGTCATTAACTCCCTAATTGCAAGGCTGTGTTTATCACTCATTAAAATGTTAATAAAAATTACCTAAAGCACTGGATCTTAAAACAAAACTCTCGAAGCTGTGTATGGGGCAAATTGCATAGTCTCTTGCCTGTGCCTGGACCTTGGTGTGGGTCTTCTGGTGGGTGCTCCCAAAGGGTCTGTGCAGGAGGAGGTGAGAGAGGTGTTTCAGTGTCTGGAAAGAATCACAGAATCATTAAGGTTGAAAAAGACAGGGGATCATCTAGTCTGACCATCAGAAGGTGGTTTACCATTCTAAAAGCCATACGGAGGATGTGCTGCCAAGATCTTTGGGGCTATGTAGGATGAGAAGAGCAGGGGAGAGATGGATGTGGAGGTGTGAGCCAAGAAAGCAGTGAGCTTTAGCAGTGGGCAGAGAACAGAGCTGTGTTGGTCTTTAAGAGACAAATGTTCTTGGTCTGCAAAGCCCTGAGGGTGGGAGTGTGCTGTTCGTGCATCACCTGTCGCAGTGGGATTGCTGGATTGCTCCTGGCAGGGTTTCCAAGCTTTCATTGCGATGTAAATAATAATAATTAGCGTGTCCTTATGGAACAGTCATGGCTGTGTTTGGATTGGGGGGAGGGGAAGAAACAAAAGCAGCGTTCATTAGTGTAGGAAGCAGTAGAAAATGATTCAGCCTTCGTAATGCAGGTGAGCTGATACCAGCAGCCCTGTGGCTCATGGAGTCCAGTGTGGGGTGAGCTGTGACCCATTTGCAGCCTCCTCAGGGTGCTTTCCAGAAGGTCCAGAGGAGCATTTCCCACTGGTTATCAGCTAAAAAGAAAAACCAACGAAGGAGGTGGAAGGCTGAAAGATGCGTGGGGCTCTGAAAGGCTTATCAGCTTGTGGTTTTAAATAGGGAGGTGAAAATGAGGATTACAGAAGTGGGAATCAAAGGGAGGATGGCTTTCTGGATGGTCCTGGAGCATCTCCTGGAAGCATCAAAGAAATACAGAGCAAACCTGCAAACCTTCAGCAGGGTGAGGTGGGAAGTGAGCAAGCAGTCTGGATATCTGGCTCAGATGAGTGGTTAGTGCTAAGTGTGTGCTCTAATTAGCTTATCGATAAAGACTTTCTCATGCTATTCCAAGGAAAAATTGGTATTGACATGTGCCAATGCAGTAATTCAATGGAATCCATTGTCTTTTGCATTGCTGAAGTCCTTTCAGCTTCTTGTTCTGAGCACCTCTGTGGAAATGCTGTATGTGATCAGGGCAATCCTATGCCTTAGCAGTGCAATAATGTAATAAATCAGTACAGTATGGTCAGGGTATTATGTGGGATAAGGAGAGCAGCCCAGTAACAGCAGCACTAAGCTTGCAGATATTGAAAGAGTTATGAAATGATGAAACCCAAATAAACTGAAATGTAAAGCTGTCCTGTTGCACGCTTCCAGTTACCGCTTGTGTGCTTGTCAGGAGTGAATATGTATCTCTCTCCTTATCCTTGCAATAGCTGCAGTTAACACAGGTCCGGGGGATCAGTTCAGAAAATAACCACTTTCTGGGTTTGATGTGTTGAATTTCAGTTGAATTTTCAAGTTCATCTCCCTGCTTTAGGCTGAGCCTGGTTGCTGTGCATGCCAGCACTTCTGTGAGCACTCCAGTGCTGTTGCCTTGTGTTTGTTCCCACAGGGAATGGGGAGCCCAGCCTCGTGTGACACATCCAGGCTTCCACCTCTGTGGCCCCATAACATCACCAGGGACAATGACTCCCACTCCCAGGTGGCAGCAGGTGTGGGACCCCCAGAGCATCTCCTTGGGAGCATGCAGGGAGACACAGCCCAGTGCTGGTGTTGGGGTGAGGAGCAGCACTCTCTAGCACACCTGTAGCCAGGTGATTAGTGTGGTGAAAATGAGGATTACAGAAGTGGGAATCAAAGGGAGGATGGCTTTCTGGATGGTCCTGGAGCATCTCCTGGAAGCATCAAAGAAATACAGAGCAAACCTGCAAACCTTCAGCAGGGTGAGGTGGGAAGTAAGCAAGCAGTCTGGATATCTGGCAGATGTCCTATGACATCTGGATTCAGGAATGCTGTGCGCTCCTTAATGCTGCTCTCATAGAATCATAGGATGGCCTGGGTTGCAAAGGAGCACAATGCTCACCCAGTTCCAACCCCCTGCTGTGTGCAGGGTCAGCAACCAGCAGCCCAGGCTGCCCAGAGCCACATCCAGCCTGGCCTTGAATGCCTGCAGGGATGGGGCATCCACAGCCTCCTTGGGCAACCTGTTCCAGTGCCTCACCACCCTTTGAGTATCACCACCATCTGGTGGCTTCCTCCAAGGCCGTGACAGAATGTGCTCAGTGCCCTCCTGCCCGCGCCCTCTGTGCTGCACAGGCACAGAGTGCAGACATGGCTGGCTCAGTTATTGCTGCGATAGCTCTTAAACCAACCACTTACATCTGTCCATCACCATTTTGGGAGGCATGGGGCTGTGGGAGCAGCCTACTGAATGCCTCAAGCTGCAGCGGTTTTGCAACAGTTCCTGTTAGACCTGATTCCACAAAAAGCTGTGCTGTTTCTGCTGAAACTCAGTCTGCTCTTAAATTAACCCCACCTGGATAAAGGAATGACCAGCAGGCTCCTCTTGGCTCACAATATTTTTAGAAGCTAGATTATACTTCCAGCAAGAGATGTTACATTTTGTGTAAAAGCTCTTAAAATGTCAGAAGGGTTTTTAATGCAGGGGGAAAAAAAGGGTACTTATAAGATACTTCATTATAAAGAATGTTGCCAGCAATCCCCATGCTTTGATACTGCTGGTGAGAGCTTTTCTTAGCCTGACCATGTTTTCTGCCCTGTCAACTAAGTTGGATTCTCCTGGCTGTCTCTATCCTATTCTTCAGAGACCAGATTTGCAGTGTGTGCTCACAAAGAGTTCTGGCTGAGCTGAGGAGATCCAAATGATGGTAGCTGTGAAAATGCAGGTGGGAGCATCCCGAAATGGGTCCCCTACTTTAATCCTCCACACAGTGTTTTATGTAGCGGCACCCTGAGTTGTTTCCTTACCTGGGAAACAATGCAATGTGTGCAGTGCTCAACTTTTTCCATTGCTGCTCTGAGCTGTGGAGCCTGCAGCTTGGATGCACTGAGCACTGCTCAGCATCGAGGCAGGTTGCTCTTTGTGCTGAGCCCAGCATGGGGATGTATCAGATGCCCACCTGTAAATACCCAGTGCAGTGAAATAAAGCAGCAGCCAGCCCTGAAGGAAATTAGAGATGTTAATTCTGCCTTACAAGCACTGATTTGTAGCTTGTTTACAAAGAGAGTGGTGAGGTGCTGGAACAGCTGCCCAGAGAGGCTGTGGATGCCCCGTCCATCCCTGGAGGTGTTCAAGGCCAGGTTGGCTGGGGCTCTGGGCAGCCTGGGCTGCTGTGAGATGTGGAGGGGTTGGAGCTTCGTGATCCTTGAGATCCCTTCCAACCCTGGCCATTCTGTGATTCTACTGCTGGTGAAAGGAGGGAAAGGTTTTTGCATGATGGAGGAGTTTTAAGCATGGTTCTGATTGGAGCGATGTGGCCAAGTGCCCTTGTTTACAGAAACAAGGATATTCACCTCTTTTTGGAGAGCACGGTGAGCTCTGCATGGATGAGGATTATTACTAATTAGGACTGCTGCTGAGAAGAGCCTCAGGCTATGGAGGAGATGATCCTGGTGCTTTATGCCTGTGGTACAGAGGAGTTTGGATGGGGTGTGGGTGTCTGATCAGTGCAGAGCTTTCCTGTGGTGATGGCAGAGGTCTCCCAGGAGCAATATGTGAACAGCAGTGCTTCAGCTTTGCAGTCTGTGGCTCTAATGCCCAGTATGTCCTGTTCTTACTCTCATCTGGGTCACCCAGAAACTCACCTTGAGTGAGCCTTGCAGCAGTGCCTGGGCTGTGCTTAGAGCCCACACCTGCTCTGGAGGAATGCAGGGCTCCTGAGCAATGACCTTTGGAGGGCAGAGTTGGTTGCTGGCTTGTAAGTGCCTTGAGCAGCACAGCAGATGGCAAGTGGTCAAATGCACACAAGCCACTGTAGTTAGAACCATCCACAGTATCTGTGCTACCTGTGCTCCTGCTCCTGTGTGTCACGTAGGCTGTGTTTTCTGAATCAGCCCAGTGCATTTAAATGCTCAGACAGCCAACAACATAGAAACTTGTACAGCCAGCATGGGTGAGAATGTCTGTCTGTGTGGCTGCAGGGCTGGCACCTGACCCCGTTTGCCCACTGAGAGTTGAAGGTGCCTGGCTACCAGCTCTTGTCCCCTCACATCAAAGCCCCTTTGGGGTTCTACAAGGTGTTGCCCACTCCCACCTTGCTCGCTGACTGTGTTCCTCAGTGCCACATCTCCATGGTTGCTGAGCACCTCCAGGGACCTTGAAAACCTGCTGTGGACCTTCGCTTCCTTTAGAGCTATCTTCAGAGCCCAGGAACTCCTGTTCCTGTGTGTCCTGCGTGTGTTTATTTTTTCAAATGAATCCCAGCAGGTACAACTGATGGCAGTATGAGAGAGAGTGCTTCCAGAGGTGCAGCACAAGTCCTTGAAGACTCGGAGCAGGGAGAACTGCACAACGTGCTGCTGCGTGGGGCCCTTTGTATGTAGATCCTCTTATTTGCTAATGGGATTTAGATTCAGACTTCCATCTCGCCAACCTGAACACTTGCCTGAAGGTAAAGCAGCCTTTTATACCTTGCAGAAGCAGCGCATTAAATTAAGTGGCAAGCAGGTGGAGGCTTTACATGCTGCGCTGTCTGTACCGTCAGGGCAGAGCACTGTGTGTAGCCCTGCAGCAGCAGCAGCCTCTCCTGGAAAGGCTTCATTTAATCCAGTGACCCTGGAAAACATGTTTTGTTCATTTGCAGCCTTCAGATTTGGGCTTAGACAGCCTACTCCTGCTCCTTCAGGAGCTGAGGTGGGAGGAAAGCCATACGTCTGTTGCAGAGTAATGGTATTGCTGGGAGGGGTGCTGCTGTCCTGCATGGTTTGCTTTGCTAGGTCTGTGAATGGGAAACTTCTCGAGTCTAAAATGCTGGCTAATGAGTGACTGTTCATGGGATTACGATGCTTTGGAGAAGATGCAACTGAGACAGGGGAGGTTTAGGTTGGATATGAGGAGGAAGTTTTTCAGCCAGAGGGTGGTGAGGCACTGGAACAGGTTGCCCAAGGAGGCTGTGGATGCCCCATCCCTGCAGGCATTCAAGGCCAGGCTGGATGTGGCTCTGGGCAGCCTGGGCTGCTGGTTGGTGACCTGCACATAGCAGGGGCTGGAACTGGATGAGCACTCACGTGGGCCTTTGCAACCCAGGCCAATCTATAATTCATTCCATGATTCATCAGGAAGACTATCTGTGTCCCTGCTTTGTGCTGAAGGATGGGCTCCCCTGTAGAGGTAGCTGTGTGGAGCACAGCCCTCCCTGCTGCTCCAGCACTGCCAGCATTTTTATGCCTTGTCTCTTATGTCCAGCTTTGGGGTCTGAAGAACTTTGCTGTGCTCTTAGGGTGCCATCAGTCATTGCTTCATTACTGAATGTGCTGTGGAAGAAGTGAGACCTACATCACCGTGTTTTGTTCATAGAATCACAGAATGGCCAGGGTTGGAAGGGACCTCAAGGATCATGAAGCTCCAACCGTTCTGCTGCAGGCAGGGCCACCAACCTCCCCATTTAATACCAGACCAGGCTGCCCAGGGCCCCATCCAGCCTTGCCATGAACACCTCCAGGGACGGAGGCTTTTTTTCCCCCTGTTTCTTGCTGCAGTCAGTAGGTCTTGTTGAATTGGCTATGACACGCTCCTTTATCACAGGGAAATAGCTTTCATTCTGTGTGAATTGAATAAAAATGCACGGAATGATATCATGCTGCTTAAACAAATGGCAATGGGGAAAGTTGCACGAGTTCAGCATGTTGGTTTTTTTATAGCACGTGAATGGGATCGCTCACTAGAGCAGCTGTGAGCTGAAGGTTTCTTATCCGTACACATTTCAGGTAAATCAGTTCCGAGAAGTCCTTTCTCAAGTCTCCAGGGAGAGACAGCAAGGAGAGAAGTCAAATTGAAGATTATTTTAAGGCACATTGTTTCTCGGCATGAAGCACAGCACTGTGAAGCTCGGAAGGCTGAACATTAACATTCCCATCCTGTTACATAAGTGCTAAATAAAGAATATAATCGAGACTTTACAGGAAAATGGTTCAGATAACCAGTTGGTTGGAGCTCTGCAGACCCCTGGCCTTCCACATGCAGCCTTATGTGCACCTGATCCATGCTGGGAAGTTGGATCTGGTCCCCGAAAGCAGGACCAGATGCCCTCACCTATGGGTGATGTCTAAGTCTGTTAACATATGGTGCTACCATCTTGAGGTTGGGCTGGGAGGATGGCTGAGCATTAGTATGGCTGCTGTTTTAGCAACTCTCCCAGCACTGTACAGAGTGGTGCTGAGGTCACCAGGCTTCCAACTGCTTTCTATGCTTGTTGGTCCTATCACAAAGAGCAGCACTGCACTTGTGCTGGGGGTCCCGTCTGTGCAATGGGCACATTTTGTGACTTAACTGAAGGGTGTGACTGTGAGAGCCATGACTATTCAAGGCCAGGTTGGATGGGGCCCTGGGCAGCCTGGGTTGCTATGAAATGTGGAGGTTGGTGGCCCTGCCTGTGGTGGGGGTTGGAGCTTCATGATCCTTGAGGTCCCTTCCAACCCAAATCATTCTGTGGTTTCTGTATGTGTGAGAATGGCTTCTCTTGGTCAGACCTCATGTCCAGCATCAGCCCTTTGGGGTTAAAATACCTTTCAGGTGGCAGAGCACGAGAGCTGCCCTGGGAGCAGTGCTTTCCTCTCTGCCACCTCTGGAGGATATCCTGGAATTGATGTTGCAACCAGAGCAGTGCATTTTCAGTCTCTTCAATGAGCCTTTTCTCCTTCAATCCCTTGGACTGCTTTTGAAACTCATTCTATTTTGGATCTAAAATGTTCTCTGAGAGCAAGCAGTAGGGTTTCATTGCATGGCATGGAATAGCAGCCACATGACTTCATTGCTGCCTCCTAGTCCTTGTGTGTTCTGGAAAGCCCTGCAAGCTCTCTCAGCCAGTTGTAGGGCTTGGGTGTTTTTTTTTGTTTTTTGTTTTTTTCCCCCCACTCTTTGGGTTTTGAATGATCACAAAGATTCTTTTGCCTTTCCAATTAGTTGCTACAGTTTCTTCAAATGAAGAGATGGACAGAGGTTCCCACCTGCTCCCAGGCTTGGTGTCTGTGCATGTCCCACCTATCAAACACAAGTTCCAGTTATTTGCCAAGTGCTTTGAAGCCTAGGCAGAAAAAAAAAATAAAAATGAGAGTAGTTATAGCTGCTGATAACGTGTAGGGATTTATTGAAGGACGAGCAGTATTTCTCTGTTCTCCCCAAGACCCTGTCAGCTCCATTCGAGAGGCTCACCATAGTGGCACAGATAGCATCTGAGCTTTCAGTTGCTTTTAAAGGAAATTTATGGTTCTCCTGATAGCACAGAAGAGCTCAACAATGTGACTCTCGTGGGTCTGAGAAGCAATAGCTTTAAATTTCCTGTTAAAACTCTTGATGTATTGCTTCTTCCTGTGGGTTGAATGTTGTCCTGGAAGTGTGGTGAGTCGTGTGACCCCAAACCTGTCAGCTTGGGTTTGATGGAGGTGGTGAGAGCATGAGGTCAAAGGAAATAACTGGGGGTGGGAAATTGGAAATTGTAATGACTGCAGGAGTGAAGAGCCCAATCAGAAGAGTGCAGAAGCAGGCACAGCAGAGACCCTGCTCAGGCAGAAGGGTGCTGGAGCCTTCCTTGGAGGTAAATGGTGTTTGGAAAGGGTGGGTGGCAGGTATGAGGAACCACGAGGAAGTTTCTGAGGACGTGTGAAGAGTGGGGAGAGAAAACTTGGTGTGAAAGATCATGGAACCATAGAATGGTTTGGGTTGGAAGGAATCTTTAAGACCGTGCAATTCCAACCCTCTGCTTATAGGCAGGGACACCTCTGTAGAGCAGGTTGTTCACAGCTCCATCCTGCCTGGCTTTGAATGCTTCCTGGTAGGGGACATCCACTGCTTTCTCTGGGCAGCCTGTTCCAGAGTCAAGCTGGCTTGCACAAGTGCATTACCCCAGCTCAGGTGCTCGGAGCCTTCCTAACAGCATTTGGACCCCACAGCTGTTTCTGTTTTCCAGTCTTCATCCCCACCTAGATTAGGTGTGCCCAGCAGTGCTGCTGGCATGGAGCAGGGTGGATAACAACCCATCTGCACGGATGCAGACCAAGGGAGGGCCCCTGATGGTGCACCCATGCCAGCTGTTAGCTACGCAGTGCTGCAACAGAGGCCTTACCTGAAAACCCCACCTTAGCTGTGGCTGGGCCCTTGAGGCTCAATATGGTTTTGCTTTAGAGGCCTTAGCAAGAAAATGCAGTTTTAGGCTTCTGCATGTTTTTTGACATGGAAATGATTATGCAGTAAGAGCTATGAATGCTCTGGCAGCTTTGCATATCTTTTCTAATGCTAGTGCCAAAGAGCAATTAATACGAAAAGTAATGATGACATTAAATGACCAGTGACAAAACTTGTTTTCCCACCCTCAAGCTTCTGTAGTTTTCCAAAACTGCTCCTCAGAATATGACAGTGTAGTGGAGCTCTGATGCCATTTTCCAGCACACTGTCTTCACTTTTAAAATCCCTTCCATCTCTTTCAGAAAGGTGCTGGCTTGCCTCCTGGCATACACAGTAAGTGGAGACGTACTGATGATCATGTAGGGGATTATTTTCTTGAAATAGAAGTGTTGACATCTGCTTCAGAAAATAACAAATGTTTGACCACATAAACTCATTAAACCCCCCCCTTGAGTGCAATGGCAATGCTTTAATTGCACATCTTGCCTGATGTCCTGAGCTTGCACACGAGGATCGCTAATTATTCTGCAGTTGTCTTTGAGGATGGGTGCCACAATAATGAGCTGTTACCAACAGGTTCCCGTTGGTTGGTTTGAATTTTGCACAGCTGGAAATTGATACAAGTGCTCGGTGCATTGATGGGATGCTGGTGGTTGCAACAACAGTGAACTGGGATTGCCATGGTGCTGCTATATGGTGGTCATCTCAAAGGTACCAGCTGAGACTGGGACACCAGCTGGTCCACCAACTGGTGGCTAAGGGCAGCTCTCATTTTATGTATTTATGTCGCTTATATACTAAAAGACAGGATGAGGGGAAATGGTTTTAAATTGGAAGAGGGTAGAGTAGGTATTAGGAAGAAATTCTTTACTATGAAGGCAGTGAGACACTGGAACAGGTGGAACTGGATGATCTTAAAGGTCCCTTCCAACCCAAACTGTGCTGTGATTCTATGACATAGTTTATAAACCTAGAGGAATCTCTGGAGGTGTTCAAGGCCAGGTTGGATGGGGCCCTGGGCAGCCTGGGCTGCTGTGAAATGTGGAGGTTGGTGGCCCTGCCTGTGGTGGGGGGTTGGAGCTTTGTGATCCTTGAGGTCCCTTCCAACCCTGGCCATTCTGTCAATTGCAGGTGAAAGATAAGAATTCAAGAAATTCTGTGTTGGTTTGGAGCTGGGGGTCTGAGCAGAGTTGAGCTCTCGTTTTGTTTTATTCTACATGAATAACTTATTCACATAAAAATTGCTCTTGAATGTAGCTGCAGCTGAGGAACGGGAGAGGAATCCAGAGTAGTGCAAATGCTCCCTTTTGTTGATATCTTATTAAAAATGCTTTTGTTGCGTCTCAATATCTTTATTTGATTTTCTCATATTTAATGAAGGGATTAAAGCAGAGCACAACAGCATGAATATTTTTGGGTCTGAGTAGAATTATCTGAAATTCTGATGTTTCAACCAAACTGGGAATCAGTGGTAACAACAAATAGTGCTTCAGCTCAGCCCCAATCATTTTTATTATTTTTTTTTCCCCTCACCCGGGTTTGGCAAGTGAACCAGAAAAAAACCAATACTTGCCCACCTCTAGAACTAGATCAGAGAGACCCAGAGAGACCCACTTCCCTTATCATTGCTTGAGCATATATCCCTCCTCTTTGCAGTTTGGGGGTTTCAGTGCCTGGAAGAAATAAAAAATAAACCCAAATCAATGGTTACCCTTTTTGCTGGTGGCATGGTTATGATAATGGAGGTAAAGACCAAGGAGTGGCTGTGCCCTGCAGGATCTTAGTGCAGGTAGCACTTAATTACATGATCAATGAAGGCTGCAGCTGCTGGGGTGCCTTCATGTGATCAACCCACTGTTCTGTAGGAGCATCTCTGCAGCGTGGTGGTATGTGGGTGTGTGTATGTGCCCTTCTATCCCCTGCTGCCTCAGCCAGCTGTGCAGCATGAAGCTCAGGAGCTGGAAGTAGGGCTGTTCATGCAGCCCCGATGCAGTTCCTCTGGTTTGTAGCACTGTGGCCTTCACTTAAATAAGCAGAGATTTTCTCAAGATCCCGCTCTTTGCAATGGAGTGGGGATATTGCTGAGTATGCTGTCTTCATTCTATTTTCTCCCTTATTAATTTAAACTTAAGCAGGATGCTGGAGGTGCTTGTTCCAGGCTGTGTGCTCCATCGTGTCCTTAATAAATGTCCTAATAAATGGTGGCACAGGAGGGTTTTCCTGGGACAGAACCCACTGGGTGTTCCTTATTGCCCAGATGCTGCTCTGAACTAATCTCTGCAGCCCTCGCCACTGTAGGATCTGGCTGCTCATTCATAAAACAAGCAAAAAGCAGAAAGCCAGCAACCTCTGGCTGACTGCAGTGTGTTGGGACGGTGATTTGGTGCCCAAAAACAGTGCTTGAGGCTCCTGTAGCTGTTCCCTTCTCTCACGTTGGCTTGGCAGAGCCCTGTGATGGGGATGTTTGCTTAGTGTGCAATTAGCAGTTGGAGTCCTTGCACGTAGAGATACTGGGATTTCAAGGTTTCTGTTTTATTTTTGGCTGTGATAACAGTTGCTAAATATTATCCCTTCCTCTTCTACTTCTGTGAGACTGAGTTCTCAGTATACGTGGCAAACCATGCATGCAGCAAAAGGCTTTTTTGTCACTTGCACAGGGTGCAGACCTGCTATATAAGCCAACAGAAGTCTGTACACAAACGTGTGCTTTGGTGATTGCAGTCTGAGCAAGAATTGTTGGTCTGATGTCTGAGTGAGCGGATGCTCCCATGTCCCCTGAGGTTATCTGTCTGCACATCGGCAGCCACTCCCTGTAATCTCATCTAATCTCTGCGTGTACAGAATGCTTGGAATTGAAATGATTGCCCTGCCTGCCACCAAGTTGGGATTTCCTCTGGAGATGAAAATTAATTTGTATGGATTTTTATGGTTTGCAGTTGATGCTGGCTCCAGCCCATGACATCAGTGCCAGAAATGCATTTTAAAGCTCAGAAATGAGCTTTCCAGAATCTTTCTTCTAGGCAGGTTTTGGACATGAAATGCCATCAGAAATGGTTTCACTGCACAGTGTGGTCCAGCACAGTGACACTGATGGTTCCCTGAGAAGCTGGGAACCCGTCTTGCTTTTGCCAAAGCAGACCTGATTGTAGTTGTGTTGTCTCACCACTCCTGTTAATGCTGACCGTGTTGGATTAATAAGTGGGGCTCCATAATTCTAAATGCAGGGATAACATTGTTTTGCCCCTCTATCCACGTGCATGCACTGAACCTGTGGACTTGTTTGCTAGTACAGATGTTGCTTCTAGCTGGGATTATAGAAGCTCACAGGTGTAGAATAACTCAGAAACCCTCAAATGATGCCTAAGCTGTAACTCAGACACAAGCAGGAGGCTGCTTCCTCATCTTCCTTGGGCTAACTGCCACACAGCTGATGTGTTAGTGCACTGAGAGCTGGCAGGGACTGGGAGGCTGCAGGAGCCCATGACTGTACACAACCAATGCAATGTACAGCTTTCCAGGTGTGTCTGAGGGTTGGGGATAGCTCATCACTGCTGGGTGCAGCAGTAGTGCACTGGAAGCTTAAAAGGCTGGAGGAAGTTGGTAGGTTTGTCCTTAGCAAGACTGGAGTTTCATGTGTTGCTGTCATTTTGGAAAACAGCAGACCATGTTTCTTTTAGGAAAAGAAATGAAACTGGGGCAAGGAGCAGCTGATGGAAATGACTTGTTTGGATGCGTGTGGTTGGAATCATGTATTGAAGTGGTAATTGTGAAACAAAAGAAACAAAGAAACAAAACGGCAGAGAAACCAAAACCCTCTGTTCATTAAAAGCTGTTTTGCACATGTCCATACACCCATGCCTTTATACAGCTGTTACAGAGAAGCCGGGCAGTGAAACAGTGTGAAAATGGAGGTGCAAACAAAGCATGCATCGTACACACCTATCTTTGCAAACTTACCACATCACTTATTACATATTTGCATACACTTAAATATACTATCAAGGCTTCAAGATGCTCCGTGAGTCTCCATAACACTTGTTTACCTCCTGCCTATTTTAAATATGGATTTCTGCATAGCTGAGTGTTGCGATTTAAATTGCAAATGGCAGATGCAGAAGCAAAACCTGAGCTTGGTGAGTATACAGTGTACATCTCAACAGCACTAGCTGAGTCATGGTCCTGCCCTGTTGCATTGCACTCTCGTTGCCTGCAGCTCCTCAGCCTGCCACCCGTGATGGCCTTCTGCATGCTGTCCTTTGCCCGACTGCCTTCTGACCCTACGCTGTGCTCCTGGCCATTGCTCATGCACAGGGAGTGTGCTGAAAAGTGAAGGTTACCCTCCTGAGATTCCATCTCCTGAAATTTATGAAGTAGTGAAGCTGAATTAGACATGAGCCATAAAACTCTGGCACGGGATAGATGGATTAGCTCCAGTGTAAACTAAGGCTGGTTTAGTCAAATCAGCCATCTGCCCGTGCTGAATTTATGCATCGATGTGGCGTGCTGCTGTGCGGTGGCTCAGCTCTGTGGGTCTGACAAGTCTGTAGGGAGGGCATCTTTCTCCAAGTAAAGCCTTGTATGCGTTTTTGGGAACTTTTTCCATCACGACCATATTCATTCTCTCAGTGTGCTGAGCGTGGTGTGACCATGGGCTGTGCCTGGTGGCATCTCCTTGGTGGCATTGCTGCAGCCTGTGGCACGGCTGGCGTTGGTTCAGCCAGCAGTGCTGTGCATGGAGGGATGAGCTGGTTGTTGGGGTTATTGTGAGCCCTGTGGCTCCTCTACGTGGCTTGAGTGAGCCTGGCCATGTGCTGGAGGAGGGAGCATCATGGAAGGGAGTATTTCTGTGTTTGTGCAGGAGAGGAGGAGTAGAGGAAACTCACTGTGGCCTGAGTTACAGCAGCAGGGCTGCTCTGGTTGTCCACCCTCCTCCCATTCTGACCCGTTGGCTGCAAATTGCAATGAATGCTCGTTTGCACACTGGCAGAGGAAGGGCTGGAGAGAACCTGCGTGCCTTGAGCAAGAGGTGCAACTTTATGTAGAGTTGAGCCATCAGAAATGCCATGCTCCTGGTTATGGTCGTTATTTCAGGTAAGGTTTGTTCTGTCCTTTGGGAGGAGCATTGGGCTGCTTTTGGAGCCCATGGGTGGCTGAGCTTTTTGATCAAAAGCAAATATACTGATGGCAAGCTGAACCTGTCTCCCTCTGTATGCAGTAGCCCCAAAATGCAGTGGCTGATCTCTTCAGGCCTTTTACCAGCACTCTGACAACTACAGATATGAGATGCAGATGCCTTTGGTCGTTTCTAAATGTGGAATTGCAACTGGAAGCATCCATGGTAGGCGTTCATTCTCCTGGTTGGCAGCAGCAGGCAGCTGTTCCTTTGGGCAGAGGGTCATAAAGATTTGTGTTTCTTGTTTGGATCATATATATATATATAGGATATATATATAGGATATATATACATATATTCAGGATGTTAACCATTCCGTGCCTTTGCCATTTGCAGCTTACGTAATTGCTGTAAAAATGTTTTTCTATGCTGTAGGGTTTGCAAACCTTCGATTGCATCTCCTAATAACCCAGGCTTAAAGCTTTGCACTTCTCTCTGGTTTGAAATGATAATAACCATGCTTCTTCCCAAATATGCTTTGTGTAACGAAGTTAGTGAAGTAGATATTTTACATTTGAAAGTACTATTTTGTACTGGAGGCGAAGGAACAAGAATTAAACTGCTTCATCTTTTCTTTATCTGTCCTTGACTTGTCCTCTCCGGTGTTACAGAAAAACATTGTCAGTTCCACTGTGTGAAGATTGTTTTCAGGGAAATAAACGTTTCGGTGACAGCATTATGTTCCCATTTGATACACCTCTCAGTTTGTAAACTGCTGAAAGAAGAAATGGGTGCGCTTTGCTTGGCTGTGGAAATGAAACAAACAAAAAAAAAAAGGCTGCTCCTAATGGAATGGGTTGTTAGGAGGCTGAGGATGGCTCTCTGCTTCAGTCAGGCACTAAAACCACAATGATTTGTGGCTGCAGCATTGGTATGAGCAGAACAAGGCTTTGTTGAATGCTCAGCCCAGCACATTGGCACCTCCAAGTGTGAAATGCAGACCCAGAGGGTTTTTCACACCTGCTGTCTTGGTCAGCCTGTGACTTCACTGACACAGTTAGCTGACAATGCTTTACTATGACAGTTCTTTTCATTACTGACAATTCTTTACTGTGAGAGTGGTGAGGTGCTGGAACAGCTGCCCAGAGAGGCTGTGGATGCCCCGTCCATCCCTGGAGGTGTTCAAGGCCAGGTTGGATGGGGCCCTGGGCAGCCTGGGCTGCTCTGAAATGTGGAGGTTGGTGGCCCTGCATGTGGTGGGGGGTTGGAGCTTCATGATCCTTGAGGTCCCTTCCAACCCTGGCCGTTCTGTGATTCTGTAATAAAAAGATATCTACTATGGTGATGAGATCCTTGTGGGTCCCTTCGAGTTCAGAATGTTCAGTGACTTTGTTTCTGTCATCCAGATCAGCACCTTCCCCATGCTCAGGTGAGACCTGCTGCCCGTGAGGATTCCATCTGGGATTCTATCACAGTGAAGAGCTCTGTGGGCAGCTGAGAAAACAGAGATTCAATCCAACTGGCAGCCAACCTCCTCACCTCTAGCTGGAGATGCTGCCACTCCAACCCAGCTGGTGAAGGGATGCCTCTGAAGGTCACCTCTCCAATGGGGTATTCCACTGGAGACCCTATTTGGAGTCCCTTCTCCTTGTTTTTGATGTCTAGAGGAGGAATGTGGGTGTTTACACCTGGAGCAGTGCTTCATGAGCCACTGAGGATCGAAGTGGAAGTGAAATGCAGGCTGTGTCTCATCTGCTTTGCTGCAGCCTGGAAGATCAGCTCTGTCCTTTGGACTGATGGTGATTCACAAATCCATTGGGGTCACTTCTGGTAGTTGGGCTGTGTTTTGGTCTATTGAATCGTTCTATTCTTTCTCCTCCAAAACTTCCTGTTGCTTTGTTTGACTTGAGCTGGCAGACAAACTGTTCATCCTTGGCAGGTGAAAGGGATACCTCAGTATTTGAAGGAGCAGCGCCTGGGTTTTAATCTCTTCATGTTCCATTGAGCAAAGTCGCTAGAAGATTAATGGATGTCTGAGAAACCAACTGGGATTTGCTGCTTTTCAACAAGAGGATCAAACAAATGCCAGAAGGGCTGATGGAATGAACGTGTAGGCTTTGTGTCATTGTGGGGCTGCTTCTTCAGAACCCCCTGTTCTTTGCTAAAGCAGCAGGATGATGTAGCACAACTTGATTCTCTTGAACAGCGAGATTCATCAGTGAATGATCCAGGTTTTTATTTGGGTTTGGCTTTTAATTTGATGGCGCTCATCAATCATAATTCACAAGGGCATGTGTGTAGCAAAGATGTTGTCCTAAGTCTTGCGGATGCCCTAGTCCTGATCTGCTTGAGCAAATAATGCTGGGCTTGTTGATGAAGTCAGCTTTGGCTCCGAGTGGGTACACAGTGTGCTGTGAAACTGTTTGCTATTATTGCATTTTGCAATAAATTTAATCCAAAGAGTTATTTTTAATTATGTCCCGAGTATCCCTTTTAGCTAATGTGTGTTTGATTGCATCCAGGTAGCACTACTGAGGTGAGAGCTAATGCTGCTGTACGTACCTCCTGGCAGCTGACAGGGGACACAAAGTACTTGGAAGTGCTGTTCCCATTGACTGGTTGCTTCCTGAGCTTGTTAGTGGGACTAATGTGTTTTTTATGCCTGTGTATGAGGATGGAGGATAGGGTAAGAGCAAAAATTTGGGAGGAAGTTTTTTCACACAGAGGGTGGTGAGGCACTGGAACAGGTTGCCCAAGGAGGCTGTGGATGCCCCATCCCTGCAGGCATTCAAGGCCAGGCTGGATGTGGCTCTGGGCAGCCTGGGCTGCTGGTTGGCGACCTGCACACAGCAGGGGGTTGGAACTGGATGAGCATTGTGCTCCTTTGCAACCCAGGCCATTCTAGGATTCTATGAAAAACCGCTGTATGTGTAGAGCATATGTTGCTGTTTGGGTGCATCCCTTATGCCCAAAGCACCCTGTAATTGCTTATGGGCTTTATCCTCAGGATGCTGCCCTGAGCGTGGGGAATCCATTTTGTTGAAGTGCTGGGCAGCAGGAGGGGAAGGGGAGCTGCTCTGGGTCAGTTAGAGCCACAGAGATGCTGTGTGCAGTTTTCATTCCTCTTGGGAGGAATTCTATTCTCATCTGTGTTGCTGAACTGAATCTGCAAGAAGCAATTGGTATCTGATGTTTGGTATCATATTGTACCTGTGACAAGAAATGTTTTGCCTTTAGTAGAGCTTGTGCAACTGCACACTGCTGCACCATGGCAGTCATTCCTCCACAGCACGATGGGGAACTTTTTGGCTACTTTAATGTTTTAAATTTTTTTCATTAGCTTTATTTCTACCTTGTAATACTGTATTTTAAGCGCAAGAATCAGTTTTCTCTCCTCCTTTTCATTGTTTAAACCTCATGTGTGCTGCTGTGGGCATCTCGTAAGGATGTGTTCTGCAGGTAACCTTTGGTAGGTTTAATGGCACTGCAAGCAGATCAGCCTGTAATGAATTGGAGTCCTGAACAGAGGATGCTTTGGGATTATATTTAGGGCTTTAACAGTGGGGGCTGCCTCTTTGCAAGGGAGCTCAGTGCTTGACATGAGCAAAGCTGAACGTGCTGGTTTTAAAGGCCAGCCTGTATTTCTGGGTGCAGGAGCTGAGGCTCGGGTCTGTCTGACATCTGAAGTGCTGTCTTACACTGGGAAAGGTGAAGTATTTCAGGAATGGCACGCAGCCAGCGTGGTGATAAATATAGCAGTATTGTGGTGCTGCAGCACCTTCCGTTTGCACATCTTCAAATGTTTTAGAGAAGAAAATCAGTCACTTCTCCCAATTTGCTGGAGGAGAAATTGAGGTGGAGGTGTGCCCAGGGCTAACAGCAGGTCAGAGCTAGGATGAGGCTGGGACTGAGCTGGCTTTGCTCCTAGCCAAGGTCATCCCTCTGAAGGACATAAAAGTGGGTTAGACCTCAGTCTGGCGTAGACATCTTACCTGAATTAGGAGCTGCAGCTTCTTGGGAAGCTGGTCTATTTTTATTCTTAAAAATTTAAAAATTTTACTAATTTTTCCTTTATAAATCATTTTTTTCTTTATTTTGGGACATTTTCTTAGCCTGGTTGGGGTAGATATAATGAACTTCTTCACTGCTTTCCTGCAGAAAGAGCATGCTGATCTTGATGTTCGAGAGATAGGAGAGAGGGAACGGCCTCAAGTTGTGCGGGGGAGTTTCAGGTTGGTTATTAGGAAAAAATTATTCTCTGAAAGAGTGTTCAGGCACTGGAATGGGCTGCCCAGGGAGGTGGTGGAGTCACCATCCCTGGAGATGGTGCAAGAATCTTTTAGATGTGGTACTGAGGAACGTGGTTTAGTGGGGAAATATTGGTGGTAGGTGGATGGTTGGACTGGATGATCTTGGAGGTCTTTTCCAACCTTGGTGATTCTATGATGGCTTAACCAGGAAGGCCCATCTAACACATCTAAGTTTGGAGTCAAAGCATACGTTAGGATTTTTATGTTTAAAAAAATACAGTAGCGACATTATTTTGTGAAATAGGGCGACTGGAAGAACTGCCATGGAAAAAAATGCATTTTTAGAGTGCTTAACTAATGGTAAATTTTAATGCATAATCTTAGGTTGTCACAAATCCATTGCTAAAATCCATGCTAAAACCATGACAACCCCCTCTGCTGTGAGGAGTCCTTTGGCCAGGTCTAAACACATCTGTTTCCTCTTGCATGCCCTCACAGCAAGACCAGTGCTAAGATATTTCTTTTCGTATTCAACCTCATAACTCAGCTTGTGTTATGTTAATTTGATCATTTAGAGCTATTTAAACTCACTGTTTTCTGTCTTGTTTATGACCATGATTTGATCATCAATTTGGCCTGGCGAGTTAGCTTGGAACCGTGCTTGCTTAGTGTGTGTTGGCCTGTTCATCCTTTCTTAAGTCTATTAAAAGGAAACAGAACAGGCTGTTCTGTCCGAGTATGGGTTAAACCTCAAGGGCAGGGGCAGCTTCAGCTAAGGAACCAGCAAGTTGTTGAGCTGCTTCCCAACCGGTGTCTGTCACTTTGTGATGAGCTCAGGGTCCCTTTGGTGGCTGAGCAGACTGAACAGGGGCCAGCTCTGAGCTAGAAGCAGTGCAGTGGGGTGAGAGTAGATCCTGGCTGAAGAGGAGCCAGTTGTGTCCATGGGCTTTGCAGGTGATGCCCTGCTTGTGCTTTGGTAAACCATGGGTCTGGGAGATGTGCTGCATGAAGGGTCCTAAGAAATCTTGTGTTACTTTTTCCAATAAAGCATTGAATGCTTCAAGAAGAAAAAAAAGACCAGTAGTTAAACAGCAGCTGTATTGTCTGTACAGCATTCTGCAGCTGGCTCTGGACACAATGCACAGGGAGCACTTGCTGGAAGTATAGTTGGATCCAGTTGTGAGAAATTCCTGTAATGTTGACAAATTAAGACTTTCAATTTCTTGCAAGGACCATGCGTAGCAATGGATGTTGTGAGCTGTAAATGGATATGTTATCTACAGAGCAGGCTGTGTGCTCGGTACAGAAAGGTGGTTGGATGATTTTATGGCTGTCATCCTCTGTAATTTTCTACTTGGTTATTAGCATGAGCGAAACACATTTGTTCTGCTTGCTGATCTTTTTTATTACATCTCCACAAACATACCCTACAAAATTAGCAAGGAGTCCAGCCTGGTTATTTTTAGTTCTATTTCTGGCACAATTGGTCAAGGAAAATGAGGAGCATTTCTCAAGAAACTTATATGAAAGTGGTGAGCAGTTCCTGTAGGAACCTGAACAAGGGGAAGTGGTTTGAAGTTGAGGGAGGGCAGATTTCAGTTGGATGTGAGGGGGAAGTTGTTTGCTGTGAGAGTGGTGAGGTGCTGGAACAGCTGCCCAGAGAGGCTGTGGATGCCCCGTCCATCCCTGGAGGTGTTCAAGGCCAGGTTGGATGGGGCCCTGGGCAGCCTGGGCTGCTGTGAGATGTGGAGGTTGGTGGCCCTGCCTGTGGTTTGGGGGGGGTTGGAGCTTCATGAACCTTGAGGTCCCTCCCAACCTGGGCCATTCTGTGGTTGTGTGAAGGGTCGTGTTCCAGCAGTTGCTGGATGTTGAACATTTCAGAATCACCATCTGGGGGCAATAAGTACCCAACTCCCATTGAACTGAAAAAGTAGTTTTAGACCCTTCTGCTTTAAAACCATAAACCTGGTTTAATATAAGTGGTAGCTGGCACGTTGCTGATAGAATCAGAGGAGCAGATAGCCACCATCTCCAATAGTCAGAGGGTGTGTGGTTATTTTTGTGTCTGCTAAAACGTCCCCTTGCAACAGATGTTTTGTGGGAAAACTGTGTGGATGAAATATAGGAAAGTGGTTTAATTGCAGCAGTACCTCGTCTCATTTGTGGAGTTGATAGAATAAAGTCTGCCCCAAATAACTGTAGCTCTCCCCTGGGCTTCTCCATTACATTTCCTTTGCTGTCTTGAGGCGCTTTTTCTGCTTCTCTTGTGCTTTAGGATTATATACAGGGCTTAAAAAAGCCCCACAAAATGAATGCCTGCATCTTTACCTTCAAACAATTTCACCCATCACTATCCTCTGAGGGATGTTTCCATGTCATAATTTCCTTATGCATCTGCCAGGTGGTTTCTTTACTTGACTTCTCTCAGTTTTGATGACTGTTTGACTCCCACATCCCAGTCACATTCTGTTATCTGTAAAATGCAGCTGCAGGCATGCTTTCAGTGGCATGCTTTTTTATATATATATAGCTATTATTATATAAACATAGGCACACACATACAGCCACCCTTTCTAGACTGTTCTCACGATGTACTCTAAGTCCTGTTCCGAATGAATTGCAATGGAGCTTTGATGTTTCCCTGGTCTGACAAGTAGTCAGCAGACTTGCACTAGGGAAATATTTTGTTGTTTGAAGATTATCTGTTGATATCTGAGCAGTGCTGATAGATCATGAGTGCTTTGGTTGTGAATGTGCTCTGCTCTGGGTCCTTGTGATGATTTTTCCCTTATGGTGGATGACATCAGGATCCTTTTTCTGACCAAAGTGGAGAAGAGGATATAATATCAGCTATTTGGAACTTGAGAAACAACTTTTTGGAGCACCTAGAATTTTATTTCACCTGGACTATACTGGAATGGCAAGAGAGACATTGAGGTTTGTCTGTCATGGAGTTTGAATTGCGTCCTGTTTGGGTGTGGGCTCGCCTCCTATACAGTGGTATCACTGCAGAGGAGGTGTCACAACACAGATGCCAACAGTGCACCTTCTATGTGTCATACAGATACCAGACATGGAAATTTAATATCAATAATACAAGTTCTTAAATGTGAACTGGTAACCTCTGGGTGTAGATGTGCACCGTGTTGGATGCTCACAGAAATAGCATGCAGCAAATGAGGTGCTAAAACAGAATCCTTAAAGTTGGAGGGGACCTTGAAAAATTTATCTAGTCCAACTCCCTGCAGTGAGCAGGGATGTCCACAGCTCCATCAGGTGCTCAGAACCCCTGCCTGCATTGGCAGTGTGGTTTGCTCTGACCCAGGTGCATGACCTTGTGTTTGGGTTTGTTGAACCTAATGAGGTTCTCCTGGGCCCACTACTCAGCCTGCCTGGGTCCCTCGGGCTTGTCTGCTACACCACACAACTTGGTGACATCAGCAAACTTGCTGAGGCTCCATTCGACCCCACTGTCAATGTCATTGATGAGGATATTAAAGAATATTGGTCCCAGCACTGACCCTTGGTCGGTCCACTTGTCACTGATCTCCATCCAGACACTGAGCCATTGACCACCACTCTGTGGACTCGATCCTGCAGCCAGTTCTTTGTCCATTGAGCAGTCCACCCATCAAATCCACATCCAATTTGGAGAGAAGGGTGTTGTGGGGTGCTGTGTCAGATGCTGTAGTTACGCTGTCTGGTCAGAACTGTGGGTGAGGCTGCGGTGGTCCCACGGTCCTTCAGGATGGCTGAGAAGTGGGTGAGGAATGTGCAGCTCTGATATTTCCTCCAGATGCAATCCCTGAAGGAGTCTGTCCTCACTGTATGAGTGCACCAGTATCTGCAAGGTGGTAACCGTCAGCTGGTACTGAAGTTGTTCTGTACTGTGCTCTGAGTTGGTTATGGTGCACCTGCAGCAAGGCTGCTGGTGAGCAAGGGAGGCTTCGGCGATTCAAACGATGGAAAGCACTTCCACTTACAGCTCTTTTAGAGCTGTATTCTTCACTAAATGCCTTCTACTTAAGACAGCCTGGGACTCATTCATCCCTGATTATGTTCCCGAGTTACCCTTAAATAGCTCCACTTTAGTCATCCTAAATGTAAGTTAACTGTTAGCATTTTTCATTGGCATTGCTGGGAGAATGATTGCCCTTTCAAGTCTTGAGTTAAAAATCTGCATACGTGCTCAGCGTGGGCCGAGGGAAATCAGAGCATGTTTGAAAAGTGTGATGAAACTCATTTCACTTCTTGATTTCTTTGACCAGCTTGAAGATGGTGCATTCCTTTGCATTTGGTAAGATGGTGCATTGTGTGAATCTCCTGTATCAGTGACAGACATCAGTGGTTTGTTTCAACTGTCACTTTTTGAGGGACCCACTGAGCTGTAGACTTGAATAGGCATCCTCAGTTGAAACACTGTCAAAAAACAGGCCGCCATATGGGTGGAGACAGGTTTGCTGGGTCCACAAAGCAACGCGACTCTTCCAAAGCTGACTTGTCCATTTGGTTCTTGGAAGGTAGAAGATAATAAGTAAAGCTGTTGGTTGAACTGATATTTCTAGATCGTTTTTTATGTCAGTGTTGGCTGTACGTGGCCACATGTGATGTCCTTCACCTGCACCAGTTAGCAAGGTCTGTGCTTACTGGGATCCAGTCCCTGAACCCTGTTGTGTCATTGCCAAGGCTATTGCTGCCGGGGGGGACAGTCACCAAAACGGGGCATAGCAACACTCCCTGTCCTGCATGAAGAGCAATCTGAGCTTGTTTGAAGCCAAACAGTGAGCTGAGAGGCAGATGAGTGCAGGTCATCATGTGGGACATCAGGGATACGGTGCTTTGGGCTGGAAATAATGAGCAAGCCCTTAGCTGGGGCTGCAGTGGGGTGGCAGCAGGGGAGGATGGTGGAAGCTTTCAGAGGACAACAGTGGATGTCTTTTGCTGTGTCTGAATTCAGCTGTCTGTGGTGTGGTTACGTCTCTCTCTTGTGCCCCCCGTAATGGTGTAAGCTTTAACAAGGAAGATGGGATTTATGTTTTTATGAATGCTGCTTTGTTTTTGATCCTCTTCATATTCAAGTCACATCGTAGGGTGCTATTTTGATGTGTTTTTGATGCTCTCTCCTGGTGCTGTCCCATGGCTGGGACTCTTATCTTTCCTAGGCTGAGCTCCATGTCCCCCTTCACCTTGCAGGTGATGCTCTGTGAAATCAGATCAGAGTCTGGCTCCAGCTCAGCGTTTACACCTGTAATCCTAGGGATGTCAGGAGGCTGAAATAGAGTATTTCAATCAATGATATGCTTTGAATTATTTAAACGTTCATCCTGAACTCCTCGGCTGATTTTAAAAAAGAGCTCTGAAAAAAGAAACCTGTTTTTAATGGATTATTCCGTCCTGACATTTCCTAATGGAAACATTTTGACTTTGCCACTCTGGAATGAGATTTTACTTCAGAACCTGCCTCTGTTTAGATACTGAAAGTGAAGAAAACCCAGTGAGTTTACAAGTAAAGCCTCTTCTTTTGCAGCCCATTTTCCACCCCTTTAGAAATTCTATAGCTTTTTCACTTTGCATTGACGATTCTCCCTCCAAGCATTTCTTCGTGCTCCTCTTGCTGGCTGTGCTGTACGCACTGCTGTGATTTTAGAAGGCTGCACTTCACTCGGGGTCTTCGCAAGCCCGTGAGGTTGGTGTGGCTCTGAGATTTGTGGCTTCTCTGTATTGAAAGCATGAGGACGTGTCCCCACCTCCTCCTCACACCCAGTCTCGATTCGGCGGAGGAGCGGTGACAACAGCAATTGGGGTCAGGGTTGTCACTTTGACAAAAGTGCTACTGAGAGCTGGAGAGAAAACACTTGATATGCCTCGCTCCCCTCTCAGCTCTTCTGATGGATGCCCAAAGAAAAATCTGTTGGTTTTCTTTTTTTTTTTTTTTTTTTGAGGGGTGTGCTTTTTCTCATCAGGGAAGAAAGGCTTGTGGAGACAGAAGACACGAAATAAGGTCAGTTGTGGTTGAATGGGGATGCTTCAGATGTAAAATGTTAGAAAAGGCCTTTTTGGGAGGAGCTATGTTGAAAGTGAGAGGGGGCCTATAAACACCAGGGGGTAGGACTTTTTATGAGGGTGGATAGTGATAGGAGAAGGGGGAATGGTTTTAAACTGAGACAGGGGAGATTTAGGTTGGATATGAGGAGGAAGTTTTTCCGCCAGAGGGTGGTGAGGCACTGGAACAGGTTGCCCAAGGAGGCTGTGGATGCCCCATCCCTGCAGGCATTCAAGGCCAGGCTGGATGTGGCTCTGGGCAGCCTGGGCTGCTGGTTGGTGACCTGCACATAGCAGGGGGTTGGGACTGGATGAGCACTGTGCTCCTTTGCAACCCAGGCCGTTCTATCAAAGTACTGATGACATGGGCTTCACAGAGCTGTACCACAATGCAGCGGTATAATTAGAAAAAAAAAATGGGGAATATGGAGGGCTTTAGGCAATGCTTGGGCAGAGCCCTCCTCAGCTGGGAGTGCAGGGTGCATCACTTCTTGTTGGCTGCATCAAATGCCAAGGCAAAAAGAGCTGTGCAAGCCCTCAAGGACCGTGGACTACCAAAGTAGGCAAAATGCAGGAAATCCAGAAGTAACAGTGGTTTTCTGCTCAGCCTCTGCCTCCAGTTAGTGAGAGAGATGTGCTTGGATGCTGGGTGGCACGTGATGCTGAGCAGGAGACTGAAGGACAGAAGAGCATCTTTGAACCTGAGCTGCCTTGTTTTTGTCAGATGCAGTTAAAGCCTTAACAAGGATTTAACAGGTTTTTTATTTAATTTCCTTTTCTCACAGGAGACAGCTATCAGTCTGTGTGACAGCAGCCCTTCTGCTGGGGCCCGGCTGGATGCGAAGCAGCTGCAAATCACCAAAAATTGCAGATGTCAAAGGCATTTATTGTATGTTGCTTTGTACACGTAGCGTGAATAAGTCAATATTAATAAACAGTGGCACTCCCTGATAGCCAAGGAAACTGCTGCTCTTGTGCACCCCGCTCTGCAGCGTGTGTGTACTGATGCCCCAAAATAAAAGGCAGGGCTGCAGCTGATGGGAAGGCTGTGGTATCCCTTGTCTGGCTCACCAATTTTCTGTATTATTACTTTTGATTTTATTTTACTTTTTTTTTTTTTTTTTTCCCCCCCCACACTGGAGTGTAGGGAAGGGATGCTCAAAGTTCTTCCTTGAGCTAACATAGCTCTGAGCATCCATGGACTTCAAAAACTGACCTCACTGTGGGATGCCAGAGGAAAAATCAAGTACTTTCCAAAGACAGAATCTTTGCTCATGAAATGGCATAGAAATCTATTGTCTTGGCATTGGGTTCTCGTTCAGCCTAACACAGATTCCTAGCATTTCAATTTCCACACTCTGGCAGTGGAAGGGTCTACTCTGAACACTAAGTACCTGCTCATGTGTGGCCATGCTCACTCTGATGGCTGACCTTGGTGGCTAGGAAGTGATCTGGGAGAGATAGGCTGCCTGTAACTTGGGGACTGAATTGCTCTGGGGACCAACTCACGTAGGAGTGAAGAACTTAAAGCTTTAATTTGCAGATCAAGATTGCAACTTCTAAATACAGTGTCCAGTGTCTCAACATGTTGTGCTGAATCTGTGCAGGGAAGAGCAAGGAAACTGATGGAAAGACCAGAAAAGGAGACTTGGTGTGATTGAGGGAACTGAACTTCAGTCCTGAGGAAAGAAAGCTAAGGAGAGATATCATTGCTTGTTTACAGCTACCTGAAAGGATGGTGTGTTTCTTTTCCCAAGAGACTGAATGCAAAGGATTGGTCTCAGGTGGTGGTGGGGAGGTTTGGATTTCACATCAGGAAGAATTTTTTGGTGAAGAATGTGATGAAGCATTGGGGGATGGGCTGCCTAAGGAAGTGACTGAGTCCCCATCCATGGAGGTACTGGAAATGTATGGATGTGACACTAGGGGACATGGTTAGTGCTGGCACTCGGTAAGTCAGGCTGATGGCTGGACTTGCTCTCAAAGTTGTGTTTCAGCCTAATTGAGTCAAGGACTGTATGACGGGAACAGGAGGGTTCTGGCTGGCAGGACCAGCTATGTGGAATATGGACCAGCAGATGGATCCCAACCTTGTGCTGAACAAGGCAGTCTTCAACTGACTGAAATTCTACGCTCTTTGACCCTAGAAAATCAAACCAATTCATTCTAATATCTTTTCAAGACATAGGCAAATTCTCCCTTATACCCTTCTGATACAAATCCCGTACGCTTAATGATGAGTAATTTTTTTTAACTGAAAAATTTCCCACGAGGAACTTTCAGTATGAGGCTCAAAACAAATTACTCATAACTTCAGACTACTTTCAGCAAATAACACAAGGAAGTTAATAGCATAGCAATTAGAAGTGAAATTTTGTTTCTGTTTCAAAGGGGAACACATTAATTTTTCATGGCAGAATGAATTCTTATTTATAAAGAAGAGAGTTCCCAGGAACAACAATAAAACAGTTTCAGTGTGGGGCTGTCTTAACATCTCATTTTGCCTGGAACTGTTTTTACCACAGGTTTCTCTTTTGCTGAGAAAATCAGAGCAGCACATTACTGTGTCTCTGGTTTTTGCACATGACAGCAAATTGAAGCAAGCCCCAGCTGTCCTGGTAGCTCTTTGCAGCAGCAGGTGATGAAGCTTCCTAGCAAAGGTCATCTTCTCTCTTGCTGCTTTCTCCTTTGCTCTCACAGACTGTTTGTTTTCTCCTTTTAAATCTTCTTCCTGTTTTTCACACATGTGACAATCCCTCTCTTGCTTAGCAAGAGGAGGCCTTGCATGTTGCATTTACCACGTTAAATCTCTGCATTTGCTCCAGGGTCCCACAGTGCTTTGTTTGAACCCAGAAGATGCTTTTATATCCCAGAGATGGGTCCGAGACCCAGGTGGGAATACCTTGCTGCATTTTTTGGCTGTGTTTTTGTTGGTGGAGTCACAGCTGAGGCAGTTCTGTGTGGGGTTGTGGCCAGTTTGAGACTGAGCCAAGAAGGACATCCAAGAAGGAGGCTTGCTCCTGAATACTTGGGGATGTAAAGTTATCCAGCTACTTTGGTCTAGTGATTAGTAATTCAGTCTTGTACTGCCCTGATGCTGGGTCAGCCAGCACCGAACTGAGCAGTTCAATGCATGTTCTCCATTATTTATAATACTTGACAACTTGTTTTCTTGTAATCTCAGATGAAATTTTGCTTCATTGCATTGGACTTTTCATCATGCTAAATCACATCCATTTAATTTTAAAGACATCTATATTGGTTTATTGATAATGCCTTTCTTCTGGTCTTTGTGAAAAAGATGAGCCTTCAGAATGTGGCCTGCTAGAAACCGCTTCGGTTTGTCAACCGTTTTTGTGTTAATTATAAAATCCTTTAAATGCTTCCTTCGATATATAAAAACACAAGATGCAGTTATAGGAATGTGCTGTGAACCAAGATGGTAGCGCTGAGGATGGTGTGCAAGAGTGACAGGCAGAAGTTCTGCCTTTCTGCAGTGTTAGTGTTAGGCTTCAAGTATGGTAGTACTTGTTGCACCAAGAAGTCCTTGAACTGTTAACTATTCCACAGAGAGGATCATTCATCTACTCTGTCCTGTGACGTTTTTAAGTATGTTTTTTTGGAACATGAGGTCTGTTGTGTGCGTGCTTTCTTTTAAAGCTTTTCCCTGAGATCACAAGTGCCAGGATTAGCTCTGTACAAGCTGGCTGGAGCTCCCTTGTGTGGTTGTTGCAGTCTGTCTTGGTGAGAGGCTTTGGGCAGCAGGGCCTCAGGCATGGGCAGGCTCATGAAGAAGGGTCTCGGGGACTTGTTTGTGCTGAATTTATGACCCTTGAAGTGTATCACAGGGTGTCAAGGGCCTGCAGTGGTATCTGCACCTGCCCTACCTTTGTGTTGACCCCAGTGAATCATAGAATGGCCTGGGTTGAAAAGGACCACAATAATCATCCAGTTCCAACCCCCTGCTATGTGCAGGGTCACCGACCAGCAGACCAGGCTGCCCAGAGCCACATCCAGCCTGGCCTTGAATGCCTGCAGGGATGGGGCATCCACAACCATCTTAGTGAACTTAGAGGCCTTCACAGCGCCGTGCACTATTTAGCATAGAAAAATGGAAATGCCTGTTTGTTACCACTTGGCAATTTTGTTAGTAATACTTGACTATTTAAACCTGTGCATCCAAAACAGACTGCTTCAGTTCTGTGGTGGTGTCATACTGGGCTTGTACATTAAGTATATTCTTTAGTAAGATGCCAAAAGCTTATTTTCCTGTGCTTGATCCTTTTAGATTAAAATATTGCCGTTATTTCTTCACTCAAAGACCATTGATTTGCTAAATTACCTTAAAGTGATGACAAGTAGGTGACACCAGCCTGATTGCCTACATTAGTCATGAGTCTTTCACAAGCCTTTTGCCAACCTAACACTTAATTCTATCCAAACCGATGTTTTGTAAACAAACACAGCAGAAATGAATTTGAAATAGTGGAGTTTGGTTAAGATACCTAAAATAAGGTTGTTCCAAGGGAAGAAGACTCTGAAATAGTCTCCTGCGTATGCTAAAGGGTTGTTTTCAACCTAGATGTAAAATGTTGGACTTTACATCACTTTGGGATCCTATCCATGGCCTCAGGCATCTCCAGGGATGGGGCAGCTGCAGCTCTGGGGAGCAGTGCCAAGACGCTCTCTTGGTCATTGAGGCCTATGGCTGTGGAGATCCTGACCTAGTGTTGTTTTGGTAGAGAGCACGTTGCCTGTGTAAACCCTTACGTGTGAGGGAATATGGCCATGTATATCCTGTGAGGAGCTTGCTTACATGCCTTTTTACCCGTGTTTTTTTTCCAGAGCCATACAATGGCAGATGGGGCCTATATTAAGCCACAGTCTCGCTGTTGCCTGGCTCAGAGGCAGCGAGGCAGTTGGCCTGCTCTCCATGTGTCCATCTGTCGTCTTGCCATCCCACGCAAAAACCTTTTGAACCCAAAGACCAGTGTAACCAAGAGAAAAAATTATCTCAAGGTTAATAAAGACTTCTGGTACAATCCACTGTTGTATCAAGAGCAACCATGGCAGCAGCCAGATGATGGATGTGCTGCTGTCCCAGAGATGCAGTGGCATAGGTGGCCTCAAGTCTGGGAAGACTGGGATCACGTAGAGAGCACGGCTTTGGTAGTCTAGCTGCTTTCCAAACAACTTTTCATGGTTTCATTGACCTCGTGGTTTGGAGAAGTGTAACAGGTCGTGGTGGTCTGCTCCAGTTGTGCTTTTTGTGCTCTTTCTGGGAGAAGAAGGAAAACTTTAGTATTACAGCAACAAGTAAATGTTGGGGGTCAGCATCTGCAGTGTGCTGATGGCTTATCTTCCTGGCAAACATGGAGTCCTGGAGGCTGCTGGTCTTGTGGATGGGAGCAAAATAATACTGGAAAACTCTGTTAAACTTGAGAGTTTCTCTACTGATATCACACAGGGCAGATGATAGTCCCTTCTGATATGCTATGTATCTTAAAACAAACAAAATTGATTTTTTTCCAATGGATCTTGAGTCTTTGAGACTCTTTGAAGCTCCTTGAGATGCACTACTGCATTGTGTGAGCATGCAGTGCATCTGGAGCATCATAGCCTGCACAGGACAGGCAGCTGCTGGCCTGGTGGTGTAGAAGACTGTAGCACAGGATAGGTGAGCCTCCCACAGGCATTTTTATCCCACCTATGATGTGACCACTTAGCACATGTGATCAATTGCTATTGCAAACTGCAAAATGTCTCCCAGCTGTCTTAGTAGAAAAACAGAGTCTTGAAGACTCCTCATACATCTGTGGGAACAGTAACTTCTACTGACCACTTAATGTCTTATCTTTGTACACTTGGATCAACTTTTTCTAACAGACTGCCTGGATCCCCCTTCCCAGCCCCTCTCTCCTAAGGGGAGTGAGATCATGTAATGCACTAGTGACAGGCAGATTCAAATTGTCTTTCTTAGACTACAGGAAACCTTAATTAAATGGTTGGTTGTCATGAAATGCTCTGCAGGGGTGTGAATCAACTTTGGCCATGAGCAGGATGCTGTAGAGCTTAAATATTATCTGTTGAATCATAAGATCACCAAGGTTGGAAAAGACCTCCAAAATGATCCAGTCCAACCATCCACTTATCACCAGTACTTCCCTACTAAACCATGACCCTCAGTACCACATCTAAACATTTCTTGAACATCTCCAGAGATGGTGACACTACCAACTTTCTGCACAAAACCTGTGTCCAGATAGGCCCTACACCATAAGATGTGAGATTAGCAGATGTTAACAGCAGAAAATGAAGCACCAGATGCTCCATCATGTGGCCATCTACTGTTGGCATAGCTGTTAAAGGAGAAAGGCAGAAGTTCACATCCTAAGGCTTTGCCTTCCCCAGCTTCCAGGAGTCAGTAATTTGTTTAGACAATTGCTAGTTACCAGTGATGAATGTTGTACAATGGAGACTGATGTGCAAGAGGAATACTCTTGGAAAGGTTTTGCCATGTTCTCATTCAGGCTGTGATCAACCTCACGTCCCAGTTTAGGGGTCCTGGTGATGAGCAGTGCCCAGAGTCTGGCCAAAAGCGCTTCTGTGTGAACCATAATTTGCTGAATCACTGCAAGAGAAAAATGCAATAAGTATTAGAAGATCAAAGAACCTTCCTCTGTGTGGTAGCAGGCATTGCACCAAAATGAGGTAATTGCAGAAATGACTGTTTGAATTCCAATAGCTGAGGCACAGGGCAGTCCCCTCTGCCCTCTGAAAATGCAGCGTGTCACCAAGTGCTCCTGGTCCTGAGAAAGTGCCAGGACAATTCTAGCTGCTGGTACAGCTTGAATTACTCTGGGAGAGTGCATCTCAGGAGGCAACCAGGGTGGCCTTGAGTTGGTTTAATTAGCCTCTCAGTGAAGAGCTAAAGATTTTATCTGTTTCTTTTAATAATCTAAAAAAGACAGCAGGTAGTAAATTTTTGTACTGTTTTCCTGTGTGTTTCAGCAGGATTTAGAAAGATTCCAGCCCCTGCTGACTCTGGGGAAGGCCAGCCATTGCCTTTCCCCTTAACATTTCACTCTGCTCCCTGGAGGTGCCCAAGGCCATGTGTAGGGCAGCCTGAGCTGATAGGAGCACCCAGTTTATGGTAGGGGTGGGGTTGGGGAGCTGGGAAATCAGTTCTAACTTAACTAGGCTGTGATCCTGCAGTTTCAGCACTTCAGGTTTCTAAGTGGATGCGTGCTGTGGGTGCAGCATCCTTCAGCTAGATCTCCCTGGGAAGGGGGAAAGCACTGACAGAAGCCAAAGAGGTGAGATGTGGCATCATCTGGCTGAAGCAGCATGGCATTTCCTACAGGTTTGTATGCTGGACAAGCACCAGAGACAGCCCTTTATTTGTAAGTACCTGATTCAGCAGGGATTTCCAGCAGTCTGTCTGCTGTCCCACTGACTGCTCACCTCTTGGCAGCCAGACCTGTGTTCATGCCTGCAGAACCTAGTGTCATCTTGAAAGCCTATTTTAAACTCGTTATGCCTACTAGAGAGTTACTGCTTAGCAAAGGAATATCTTTGTGACATTTCAGTGCATTTCCTTGTTGGCCCTCCCTGTATGGTTGACTAGGGAAAGATCTGTACCATGGTTCCTTCCACAAATCTGTTCTGCTGCCATTCAGTAAAGCCACTATGCCAAGGATGTCTCTTGTGTAGGAAGATGATAACAAGTTGAAATGCAGCACAGGGTAAGCTGCAGGCATCTGCTTTGCATCTCCGACCTGTGGAAGGTGTGAGAGTGTAGAGCAGCTCTGGAAAAGACATGTAAGGGAATTGCTGGAGTGGGAATTTTGTACCCAGCACCTCCGCTTCGATGTCCAGGAAAAAGTTTGTAGGTTGAATTGATCAGTCCTCAGCAAATAAGCCCTTTCTTTCAACTCTGAAACAGAGCAAGTGTTTGGGGTGAGATGATTCTTGCAGAGCGCCCTTCAAGTGAAGCCTTTCAGTGCCGCCTGGTTGAAATTCAGTGGGGGAAGTCATGGGCTGCCTGCACTTTTGTCTCACTGCTGTCACCCCGCTGCCTTGTTTGCTGTGGATTTGGTGCAGGACTTGCAGTCTTCTCTTTGAAGCTATAACAGAAAACTGCTGCTGGGTTTCTGTCTCCTTTGAGTGTGGTTCATGGATTTCAAGGGGCATGAGAGAACATGCAGTTATACATGGCTGTTCCTGGTTAGGCTGCAAGAGTAGCACAGTGTGTCCTGGGTCGGTCCCTTGGGGATGCTGAGTGCTCTGCTGCGTGGAGGACCCAGCTGGAGCTGATCCCAGGTCATGGCCAGGGATGAGATCCCGCGTACTGCTCGCTTCTGGGAAGGCAGGAACTGAAATAAGAGCTAAGAAATAATGCTGTCTCAGTACACGTCTTTTTTATTTTTTTTGTATTGCTGTTATGATCAACATCTGTGTTGATAGAATCATAGAGTCATTAAGGTTGAAAAACTACCTAAGATCCCCAGCTCACTCTCACTGTGCCCACTGACCGAGTCCCTCAGTGCCACATCTCTGTGGTTCTTGAGCACCTCCAGGGGCAGATATCCCCCACTGCCTGGGCAGCTGTGTCAGTGCAGCGCTGTTGTTTTGGAGAAGAAATGTTTCCTGATATCCAACCTGACCCTTCCCTGGTGCAACTTGAGGCCATGACTTCTTGTCTTAGCAGCAAAGGTTTATGTCCTATGTGTCTGAAAGTGCTCTGGAAGCCCAACAGAGTACAATGGGGCTAGGGACATCTCTGCATGGCTGTTCCGATGGCAACCTCTTCTCCAGAGTCTCTTCTACGGAGACTGTTTCTGTACTTTCCCTCTTCAGGAGCATTGTAGGTGCCCTTAACCAGTGGTTTATCTCAGCACGGAAGCTGCAGACACAGGGGTGGATCTGCATCTTCTCTACGAGGGCTCCACCCCCAGTGGCTCGCTTTTGGTTGACGTAATGGTGGGATTGATTGTAAGAAAAAAAAAAAAAATAGTTGGAATGACTTAACAGGCTATAAATTGAGCGGAAGGCTGCAAATCATTCTGCAGCGTGCAGCCATCTCTTCAGCAAGCATCCTACCTGCAGCTTGAGCTTTTCGAAAGCTGCATGTGGAGCTGGCAGCCTGAAATGGGTGAATTCCTCATCCTTCGTGGCAGGTAGCTGTGTGCTGCTGCTGGCCCTGCTGTGTCATCACAGGTGGGATGCTTCAGTTTGGCCCATTGCAGTCCTTGGATCAAGTGCAAACCCAATCATATGTAAATGTTAGAATCCGAGGTTCAAACATCTCTTTTCTTGCATCCTGAAAAAGGATGTAATAATCTCGAATGTGCTCTCTCAGTAAATGTAGATTAGTTCATTATTTTTAGCCCCTCGAGACTTTCAAAGTTGATCTGTGGCTGACACAGTTTCTATTTTAACACAATTATTAAATTAAAGCAGCCGCTGCTAGTTGTGAGTTAAAGGAGCTGGATGTCAGGGTTAATAGTTAGTCCCAAAGTTTATTAACCAAACAGCCAGTTGTGACTGCATCAAAACAAATACTAATTATGCATGGAGATGCTGCTGCTTAACCTTTGTGATCTGCTTCTTGAAAATGATTGATTTTGGAGGTATATTATACATACAGCAATTTGCTCCATAAAGCTTGGAACCCTCTATTTCCACTGAAAATTGCTTCTTTCCTGGAGCAATCTTACAAAGCCTGGATTTATCATAGGGGTGTGAGATGTATTTGCAGAAAAAAAAATTAGTTACCTTAGCAACTGCAATGCCTCAGCAATTGGAGCCACAACACTTCTGCAGGGGGAGCTGGCACAACAGAGAGCACCCTCTGAAAGCTCAGTGCTATGTTTTGTCTTTGGGAGTGGTGAGGAGAGTGTGAGGGTGGCCTGAGGTGCAGCATGAAACCCAGCACTGGGCAGAGTGCTGGGATGCTGCTGCCAGCACAGCCAGAACACACTGAGCATCTTCCTGGTGCAGAGGGCTTCAGGAGAGCAGTAACAAGTAGGGAGACCAGAAAAGAAGAGATTAATAAAATCAGGAAGGTTTGAAAAGCTGCCTAAGGTATCCACCACGTGCATGGACCTCAGTGCCACATCTGCAGTTCTTGAAAGCATCCCATGCAAGGATGGTCGCTCCACCACCTCCCTGTTCCAATGCATTACTCCTCTTTCTGAGAAGGAACGTTTCCTAATGTACTGTGAAGAAGGGGTTGAAAAAGCTCCAGCTTTCACATCCCTGCTTTGTTCCAGCATAGCACCGGTTGGGGGGTCATGGGACAGGTCCTCCCATCAGGGATGCTTGGGGCTGAAGTCAGCTGTGCCAGCAAGGCACCAATCTGCAGCATGCACTGTATGCAGTGTCTGAGGTGCTGCTATTTTTAGAGCTCCCCAAACTATAAAAACCAGCTCTGCTCAAGCACAGGCGCTTCTGCAGTTGGTATTATTGGTGCGGGGCTATTATCCACCTCTGTAGCAATCGCCAGGAAAATACTGCCTGACAAAATTGCTGGCTTTGAAAGGCAACGATGCCATTTCGGCTGCGTGAGCAGGAGCGTGCTACAGCTTCTGTGCAGAGTTGAGGTCTCTATTTTGCATGTTGAGGCTGTCAGCTTGCTTTGCTGCTTACTGTGCTGGAACCTGCACTCGCTATTTGCAGGTGTTCCTGGGACCTGGAGGTTTTTGCAGGCTGCTTCCCTCAGGACAGAGCATACCCCCAAGGATTTACATTGCAGCAATTTCTCCTGGTTCTGTTCTGATTGCAAGGCTTACTTAAGCTCTTCTGTGTTATTTTTGGGTTCAAGTTCCCTCTCTTAAAGGAGCTTTCACATCTCTTATTGGTTTTTGTCTTTGACTGTCCAGACTGATATCTGACCTCTTTGCTCTCTGCTTTGCCATTCAGGATGTGGTTGTTAACTAAAGATACCGTCTGCTATCTGAGCAGGCAAATTGCTCTTCTCCCATGCAGTGGTGCTCCCAGCCCTGCCAGGTCCCTGCAGGACAGGGGCAGGAGCGATGCCTGCTGCAGAAGTGCCCTCTGTACCACCCTTTAGTTGCAGCTGCCCCTTGCCTGCAAAATGCGGTATTGGGAAAATCCACCCCCCAGTGAGCATTTAGAACTCCATGAGTAATCCCAATCTGTGTTCTCGTTCCCTCCAGCAGAACAGAACCCTGCTTTCCTGTGCTGTTTGCACTGCTGCTTGCTGCCCTGAAGCTGGGCTAGGGCGCATCCAGCAGCTGCACTTCTCTCCCCGTTACCAGCAGTGTTTTCCTACTGTTCTGCACAGTCTATTGAAGGGGAACACCCCAAATGAGATTATCACAGAACGATTAAAGTAGGAAAAGACCACTAAGATCACTAAGTGCAACATCAACCCATCGCCACCATGCCCACTGAGCTGTGTCCCACTGAGGAGTATCCTCCCCTCAGTCCTTATGTCCTTTGCTGAGTGTTCTCCCCTCTTGGATTAATGAGCTGTAAGTGGCATAAACCATGTTTTCTCCCTGCTTAGCTTAATGTCAGTTAAAGTAATGGTAGTATCTCTGTGGTTTTGCTATCTTGTAATGTATGTAAGGCATTGTGCTTGTGCTGGGCTTTTTGCTTCTAATAGATAGATGTGGACAACAGAAAACTTGCCTCTAGTAAATTAAGCAAGCATTTACAATTGAAACTTTAGATCAAATGCAAAAGGATGGGAGAGTCTGCTCATGAGATAAAAGAAATAAAGTACGTGGAGAAAGATGAAATGCAGGAACCCTAAGTAACATTGCAGAAACTATGGATTGCAAAACAAATTTTCTGCACAAAGAGCAATTCTTGTTTCATCACAATAAGATGTGTTTCACACATCTCATTACTGATGTTTGAGGGCATGAGACATGCCTCAGCTAGACATGAGCACATAGAAGAGTGCTCTGCCTTAGAAATGGACCAAATTCTTGTGGTCTGCTTAGGTTTTGAAGGAATTTGAGAAGCTTGACCAGAGAGGACAGTTCTGCTGTTTCCTTTGAGGATGCTGAGACAAGACCCATCAAGCTAGGAGGTTACTGCCAGCACAGCTAATAATGCCCTGGTTCTTAAGAACTTGGTTATCCCTGAGGACTGCAGTTGTCTTGGCATGCTGCTTCTTGGCATTATATCTCCAGATGCTCCAGGAGATAAGCCAGAAAACAGGAAATCTTCAGTGGAAGATAAATGAGATTGCACTGAAATTTAAGTAAAAAGAGTTTTGGCAATAGATGTCCGTGATTCCCTCAATATAACGCGCTGCACTCAGATTTAGAAGTCTGGAAACATGGGAGTATAAAATTTACATGCAAGCTTAAAATAAATAAATCATAAAGCATAAAGGGGCGGGGGGAAAGGGAAAATACATTTGTTAACAACTTCATTGCAGGTAATGCTAGGTACATAGGTAACAGATTTTAGTAAGCAATGCTAAGATCTTCAAGGAACAAACAGCTTGCACTGTGGGGCAACAAATTTTAACAGATCCAGGAAAACCCAGTGGTGTAAGGACGTAATATTGAACTCCACCCATGAGACCTTTTTCTATCCCTGAAAATCACATAGGGTATCTAGGTACAGATAAATAGATATGAAGTGTTCCTGAGCAGCCACCCACTGTTGTACCTCAGCACATTTATGTTATCTGATAGAGCTCTGCATTAAAGGAAGGAAGCAAGGAGCCCAGGGAGATGCAGGTGCAACTATAAGAAACAGCAGCAGAAAAAAAGTATATATATGTGTGTATATCTAGATGCAGACAAATTAGTTTCTTTTTCCCCGGAGAATAATTGGGCATGGCTCTGCAGAAGATAGAGGAAGTTACATCTTTAAAAGATGATGAAAAGCTAGGCTTGATGCTAACGCTGCTGTTTTGTACTTAGTTACCTGCTCTGTGATTGCAGCTTATTCAGGACTGTTGGAATCATGTAATTACAGAAGCAAATCAAGAAGGATCTCCCTGACCTGCAGAAGAGATTGCCTGCTCACTTGTTGCCTGTTCCCTTAGCAAACAGTTTATAAGGTCAGCAGGAAGATGTGAGCTGCTTCTCCGTAACAAGCAAGACTTGTAAAGGCATTCAGAACCAGAACATGGGATGTGAATTAAATTGAAAGAAGTTGGGATCTCGGTGCCCTATATTGGCCCCTTTGTGCCATATTTGTGGCATCAGAAATCACAGAGACACGCGACTGGGGAAACACCAGTTAGTCCAGAGAGACTGAACTGGGACCTCTGTGCCCTGTAGGCCATCAGTGCCACCTGGTCAAAGAGAAAGAGCTAAATGTTCTTCTGCTGAGCATATTGTATTTTTCCTGTATGTTGGTCCTATTTGGAATAGTTAGGTCCTTTCGTTCTCTTTAGCAGTGAGCCGATCTCCCTTGAGTCCAATCTTGTTTTTGGGTGAGATTTCCAGCACCTTCAGTTGTGTATTTGTCCAGATATGAAGGGTAAAGCCTTGACAATAAGATTAGATTACAGAGAACACATTGTGTAGTTTCACAGCACGGACATGGGGAGCTCAGCATTTATGTGGATACTTGAGAACTTGGGAAGTGCATGATCAGTTGGTGCTTCATTTATTGATTTGTTATTCTGTATTGTGTTAATTGGAGAAGAGTAAATAACAGCACTGCTAAGCAAATGTTCTGTCAAAGTCACTTGTCCTTCCAGACAGGGATCAACTGAAGCTGCGCTGGCAGTGGGTTTCACCCTTACTGTTGTGGAAGCAGAGTTAAGTGATCAGAAGTTTGCTCAAAAATGAGGGAAGAAGCATTTTGTCACGTGGGAGTGGTGAAAAGATAAGGGGAGGTTTTTGGTGAGAGTGGCAAAGGTATGGGATCTCCTCCTTTGGGATTTCCAAACCCACCTGGGCACAGCTCTGGGGGTCTTGGCTGGGAAGGAGGTGGGAGCAGAGGAACGCAGAGATCCCTGCCAACCCCACCATCTGTGGGTCAGTCAGAAGTCACAAGATCCATGTTACTTACAGAATCACATGATGGCCCGGGTTGGAAGGGACCTCAAGGATCACGAAGCTCCAACCCCCCACCACAGGCAGGGCCACCAACCTCCACATTTCACAGCAGCCCAGGCTGCCCAGGGCCCCATCCAACCTGGCCTTGAACACCTCCAGGGATGGACGGAGCCTCTCTGGGCAGCTGTTCCAGCACCTCACCACTCTCACAGCAAACAACTTCCCCCTCACATCCAACCTCAATCTGCCCTCCCTCAACTTCAAACCATTTCCCCTTGTCCTGCTGTTATCTCCCCTTTCCAAGAGTTGACTCCCCTCCTGTTTGTAGGCTCCCTTTAGGTACTGAAGGCTGCAATGAGGTCACCCTGTGGCCTTTGGGATCCAAGTTGCTGTGGTGTAACAGTCAAAGAGATCTTTGTCCACGGAAAGAAGAGGGTAGCAAATGGGAATGTGGGAGCTGGAACTGTTTAAGTTGTGTAGGTCAAAGTAAGCAGTTTTACCTCAAGTCCTGAAAGCTAAAAGATCACTTCTCAGTCTTGAGGTAAATTAGGAATAACTTAAACGTGATTATGCTTGAACCAAGTGAGAATTCACCTTTGTTTCACACAAGGCATAACAAATTAAGTCCCCTGTCTGTATCACGTCCTCTCGACGTACCAACAGCCTGTTCATCTGCTCTTTTCCCTTCTATTTATCGTGCACCTTCCTATTGCAGGATCAAGAAATTGAATTCCTTTCCCATCTCTGCTGCTCCCATCTGTTTGCTTGCTGTTAGAGCCACCTACAAGGAACCACCCTGACTCTGAACGCTTTTCCTCTCGCTTTCCTGACTCACCTCCTCCTCCCTTCGGTGTTATTTTGGTGAAGCATCAGGCTTGTATTTTAATGGAAACTGAAGAATACTCATAGTTTTGTAGTTTTGCAATGCCACTAAGTCATATGACAAAGGCAAAGGAATTCATAATAAAAACACCAAGGGAGAAAAATCTGTCAGCAGCATTTCTTAAACTGCCTTCCTTGGTGTCATGCTGTTATTTATTATTTATGTAGCTCCAGTGCTGTGCCTGGCACTTTCGAGCACAAATGAAAAGACAGGTTAGATCTTACACAAAATAGGCAGGGAGAATGTAGATAGGCAGCAAGATATACAGGGGAAAATACAGGGGAAAAACAAGGCTGTTTTTCCTGAAGCAAGAGAGGGGAAATGCAGGCACACTTTGAGACTTTTTGCTTTTAAGTAAGACTTGTCAGAAGATCGTTATTTAAGGCTTTGATTTGGTCTGTAGACCTTTAGGTTAGGATTTGTGTGGTGAGAGATGAGGAATTTCTGAATTAGCCTCTGACCATTAGGCATGGAAGGATGCATCTGATGTCTGGAAGTATATCACTGTCAATATACAAGAGCATATTGAAGAGCAATTCATGCAATGGAGCAGCATTGGTGTGTATGCAGACTGCCCATACAGGCCATGGGTAGGTTTGTGCCGAGACCTTCTGAGGTGCTGCCCAATGACCTCAGCCCTGAGCTCTGGGAAGATGCCCCAGTGGGTTTAATTGGGCCAGAAAGCTGCAGTACTGCCTAGTTGCTGTGTGGCTTAGCTTTGGCCATGTGTCATGGTTTTGAGTTTCGTTACTTTCTTCTTGAGCATACCACCAGGGAGCAAGGGATGAGATGGATGCCTGGGGAAATCACCACTGCAGATACGGTCGTGTTCATAGAATCAGAATGGCCTGGGTTGAGAGGGACCACAGTGATCATCTTGTTTCAACCCGCCTGCTATTTGCAGGGTTTGGTTGAAGTTCAAAACCTCTTCCTTTCTCAAAGATATGTCCCGGAGAATGTAACCTTCATTGAATCAGTGTTAGATCAATTAAAGAAACATTAAAAACCAAGGTAAAGGAACCACTGATGAAGCTGACGAAGTTCCTTCAATACAGAGAGCCCTGAAGATCAATGCAATGCTCATTTTGTGCAACCATTTTGTGCAGTCTCTTAGATGACCTGTCGCTTCTTAATGGCGTCCAGTGGAAAACAAATGCTCTTTGCTTAAGGTGCTATACATAATGGTGTGAGTTTGCAAGCAGATAGCACAACTACCTGGTGTTACAAAGCAGAGGTGTGGTAAATGCTAGTTCCTGTGTCCTTGGGAGCTAGGACCTCCTATTGTATGGCTCATAGCTCAAGGACTTGGGGTGGATGGGGAACAAGCAGCAGAGGTGGCTCATTCCCTTCTATCCTGCATCTGTGGCTGATGCCGAAGCCTGCAGCATCTTCTCATGCTTTTACTGATTTAATACTCCATCTTTCTAAAGTTACAAAAAAAAAAAAAAAAATCCAGTCTGCCCTTGTCTTTGAAATAACTTTTCTCCTCTCTTCATTAATCAGGAAAGCTGTTACAGCTCTTGACAGCACTCTGGAGCAAAACAAAAAGGCCTAATTCACTAATAGGACCTAATGCATAGCTAAATTCTGCAGTGAGTCAGTCTATTTATCAAGACAATTCAACGTGAAAATTAGTCATCTAGAAAGATTTGGTTGGCATATGTGGAGTGGGCATATTTTCCTGGAAAAGGGGCACGAGTACTGTGAGGGCTTTGATGAGAACTGAAACCTCACACTTCTTGATGTGAGGATCTTATCTGAAAGTCAGGTTATTCTTCAGCTCTAACAGTTGAAGAGCTTAAGGTGCCAAGTGTCCACTTGAGCTCTTGGAAGGCTGCAGTGAAGTCACCCTGCAGCCTTACGATGATTACATCCACCTCCTGTGGGAAGAATAAAGCATTTGCAGAGCCTGGGCAGTCGCTGGAGCTCTCTTTGCAGTGTAGCATCCCTTAACACATATTCTGGAAGGTTTCAGTATCATTGAACAACTCATGAACAAACATGGCTTTGCAAAAGGAATGACACAGGAAAGTAGAAGCTCTATCTTCCACTATAGGAGAATGTAATGCCTGTTATTCCCATGTGCCTATTGCACTACACATTCAGTGATCTTGTCTGGTGAGGCCCTGGCATTGCCCAGAGCTGTGGGTGCCCCATACCTGGATGTGCTTGAGGCTGTGGATGGGCCCTGGGCAGCCTGAGCTGGAGGGCACCCAGCCCACAGCAGCCACAGCAGGAGCTGTGAGGTCTCTTCCAAGCCAGCCATGCTGTGGTTCTATGATTTTCGATCCCTGACAGCACAGCTTAGCTAAGTACAAGTGGTTCTCCTGAAACAACGCTGGACCAATGCAGTGTGTACTCCAGACCAATTGCTTGACTGTTTTATAATGGCTCAGGTGGTTGAGTTTGCCTGATGATCCCATTACAACATCTGAGTTTTGATAGCATGTAACTTAGTGACATTTTCAACTCTTCAGGCTTCAATTTTCCCTTTAAAGAGTCCTCCAAGGACTCAAGTTTTGAGTAATGTTTCAGCTAATATGTTTCAGCCATTCAATAAAACGAGAGAGGAAAATGATGTCATTTTCTTTATCTTCAAAGATATTTTCCTGAGCTCTTCTACCCTCAGACTTCAGAGCGGTACCTTGGTGGTTAATGGAAGCACATGAGGAATATGCTTGTCTTGTACAAGATGCTCATATTCTACCACGGTACAAGTGTCTGAAAATCTCAGTGTGTGATCAGTGGGGACTTATGAGAGCTACTTCTCATTCAAAACTAGAGAGAACAAGTGTTGTAAGAGCCATGCTGAGCCCACTGGGGATAAAGAGTAGGGTGGGAGGACCTGAGAGGAAGCCGAGAGGGGGATGGAGGATGAGGACTGGTAGGTGAGGCACAACCCTCTCTAATTGCTGAGGGTGCTGGGTTTATAGCCCTATACAGAGGCCTTTGTGGTTTCCTGTGTGTTTTTCAGAATTGAGGACATTTGGAGCAAGGTTCCTGCTATATCTATTAATTGGGTACTGCAAAACATGGCTTTCTTCCTGGGCCCAAAGGAGATGCGCAGATGGGATTTTCAGAAGCACTTAGTTGTCTAATCTTTATTGATTTCAGTGGAAAATCGGTTACTTGAATACATCTAGATAAGCATCTGTGCCTTTATACGCCTTTAAAAGTTCAGCTTTAATCTATCACAATGAGACTATCTCAGAAAAACAGAGGCATTATAAATAGCCTCTGTGTAAAGTGTGGGCATGGAGTGGCAGCACCAGCTAGGGCACGAGTGCACGAAGGAAATATGGAGAAAGGTGCACATTCTCTGAATGAGGACATGCTTGTGGAAGAGCAATATGTGGGCATGTGATTGGGGATTCTTGTCATAGTCATCCTCAGCAACAGGGAGAGCCTAGTTCTTGCATAATGCTCAATGTGTAATGTTCATAACGTGCTCAATTTGGATTTTGCCTTAAAATAGGTAGTGTTATTTTTGCCCACTTCTGTGGGATGCGTCTGAGAAATGAATGACCAAAACCCAGGTATAAATTCAGGCTGAGAGTAAACAAACCTTGGGATAACATTATGAAAAGGAAGAAAAACAACACGTTAGTGTTAGTGAGCTCAGAAGAGAAGGCATGCCGTGATGGATCAGCTCAGAGGTGGCAGCTCCCCCTGAACAACACTGGGTTGTGTTCAGGCTTGGGGTGTCCCTGAGCTGCTTGGGCCGTGCTGACCCTGTTCAGATGATGTATCCATCAGGATGTTGGTCAACAGAATACCTGGATGTTGGTCAATACAGAATACAGGTGCAGACTGAGGAGCTGACACAGTGGGAACCGTAACACATCAGCTGCTCCTTGAGGTTGTTGGGATTACTGCCGTCGGTGTGTTGTCTGCTCCAGCACTTTTTCTTAGTAGTTTACGTTCTGCTGATGTCCCTCATGAAGAGCTAGGGCTGTTCAGTGCTAGGTGCTGGATGTAGAGGCGATGCTGGTGTCCTGGAGGCCTGATGGGATGTAGGAGAAATGAATAAAGCATGGGGCAACAGGACCACAGGCTGGAACAGCAGAGGGCTCTGTATGCAGTTTCCCTGTGTGGTGCCCACACTGCCTATATCAAATTTGCTTAATTACACATTCCAAATACTTTTCTACTTTTCTTTTAATTACTGTTTCTACCAAGACTTCAAGTACCTACACCTAAGACTAATTACATAGCAGCCCATTAACTAACACTCCTGCATTTTAAACACCGTGAAAACTGCAGTATAGCTGCTGCTTACCTGCAGGAACATTCGCTCGTTAATTAACGTATCTGGAAGACCTTTACAGATCTGTTTGTTCCTCCTCTCCCCTCTCTCTCATAGTTGTTTTTTCTCGTTTCTCATTTGCACGGTTTTCTCTCTTGCAATGGTAATTGATGATCTGAGCAGTGTTTTGATGACCTCGGGGCAGGATGAGCGTGGTGCTGCCTTGCTGCCTTAGGCTGGACGTTCCCCACAGCTAATAACAAGAAAGTAAGTCAGAACAAAAGAAAACCCGTTGAGCACCGTGCTTTTCTCTTGCAGAGCGAGCCTTTCAGCCTCATTCCCTGCCCATACCTGATGCCTTCTTATTGTTGCACACCTGACTATCACCTTCACAAGCTGCATGCAGTTGTGTACATTCCAGATGTGCTCAGCAGGTCAACCTGTGATTTAATTTGAAGAAGGCGTGAAGCTTGGATAAGTTTTGTTAATACAAAAGTGCAATCATATCTTTTAAGGAAACCTGCTCAGAAATCAATGTGATTGACATCCCTTTCAGATTTAATTAAGCCCAATCTTGACTCATGATAACACACCAACCCATTTCACTGCCTCTTGCAGACACAGACTTTTAGCCAAGAGCTTCCTATGGCTGCTGGGATATCTGATAAAGACTCATCCAGCATGAGGAGTTGAGTCAGGACTTTGGTTCCACAAGTTTGGTGTTTATTTTCCCATCTAAGGAAGTGCAGCTGCCCACAGAGAATATGCTGACAGTCTTTGTCTCTTTGGGCCATAGCTGGAAACTGGGGTTAAACTACTTTCTTCCTGCAAAGCAATCAGCTGAAGAGAACAAACTCTCCTGGAATAATTGGCAGTGCATGTGGAGTTGCAGGTGCATACACACAGGGATGCAGTTCCTCGTAGTGCTGAGGCTGAGTGCACACTTTCAGGGAAAATAGAGCAGAAGTAGCAATTACGTTATTAATCACGTGTTGTTGTGAACTTACACAAGATGCATTTCCAAGAATCTTGGACAATCTGACACCAAACACCAGAGGAGAGCTTGATGAGACATCAGTCTGCATTTACTTAAGGTGCAGTGAGGGCTGTGGGTGCCTGCCTGGTGTCCTGTTGTGCTCAGCATTGAAATGCTGTGTAGGACAGAAGTCTTCTGCTCAGAGGGAGAAGGAACTTTGTGCCGTAATATACGGCAGCATTGCAAGTTAATACAAATGCTTGGGATGTATGTGCTTACAGGAGTGAGATATGCTCAGCCTAGCAGTAGCTGGATTTGGATAGGTCTCAGGGAGAAATATATGCAACAGTTCTTATGGCTTCTCTGTATTTTATTGCAAAATGCATGTAGGCCATTTCATTAGAGGTTAGTTTTCAATTTAAGGCAAATGTATTTAACTACAGTAAATAGTTATAATATTTGTCATGCCGCAGATATAATTGTTTGCACTTAGCCCAGTAAGAAAACTGCTGTAATTGGAGAAGTCTGCCTGTTTTCTCTTACTTAGATTTATTTTAAATGGCGAAAAAGGGTTTTGGAAGAAAAAAAGCAGAATAATTGCTGAAGGGAAAAAATTCTATATGAAACAGCCACTAAAGTAGGTCAGTTTTTAAATGTAGCAACTTGTGGATATGTGTACTTAGAGGAACCATCTGGGTACCTGCTTGCCTTGGCGTTTTGGTGCAAGATGGTGCAGAGCTGGGGTTGTGAGCATGAGGCACTATGGGGATGAAGGGAAGGCTGGATGATGAACGAGTCCCTGTTAGGGAAGAAGACAGGTAAATTCTCAAAGCAGTGACAGATGCCATTATTTTAGGAGTGACAGCATGAAAGCGCAGCTGAGTGTGAATTCCTGCAAGACCTGAGGGATGGCTGGGGTGACACAGCATCTCTGTTGGAAGCTGTGTGTGATGTCAGTCTGCAGGCTGCTATCCCCATAGCAGTGCAGTCGCTGTCAGATGTTGTTGTCTGTCGCTCATTACCATGACATATCTTTGGGAAAGAAAAGAAATAATTAAAACATGATCTACACCACTCAGGTTGTATTAGCAGAGGTGTTGCACTCTGGGGGATCTAAAGAACAGGTAAGTTACTCTAGAAAGCAGGTTGCTAGGTGAGCTGCTGTGTATGCCTCCATCCCCTGAGTTCTTTGAACCAGAACTGTGAGAGACATGGACATGAAGGAAGGACTGGTGCTTCAGAGCTCTATGAAGGTAGCAGCCCAGACCTTTCTGGTTGAGTGCTTATGTTTTGCCAGCAGACTGAGTCAGCACAAAGGTCACAGACACCAAGGTAAAAAAGTGTGTTTGTCTTTACATACGTTTAAAACAATGAGATAATAAGTGAAATAATACAGCAAGAATAAAACAGAACAAGGCAGTGCACCTAATTCTTACTTCACACACTGGAACAGGTTGCCCAAGGAGGTTGTGGATGCCCCATCCCTGCAGGCATTCAAGGCCAGGCTGGATGTGGCTCTGGGCAGCCTGGGCTGCTGGTTGGTGACCTGCACATAGCAGGGGGTTGGGACTGGATGAGCACTGTGCTCCTTTGCAACCCAGGCCATTCTAAAATCCCATGATTCATGAGGTTAGCGGTATCGATTAAGATGCTTTACCATCATCCTGCAGTTGTTTGGAGCTCAGTTTGCAGTGAGGATTTTCCCTGGCAATTAGGAGGCTCTGCACAGTGTGTCCACTCCTAAGTAAGGTCTCCAACTTCACCAGGTGAGGATCCAGCTTTTATGTTGTTGAATAAACAAGTTTATGTGACAGTTAGGCAGAGGCATCTGGTTTGGATTCCACCTCAAGCCTGGCCAGGGCTCAAGGAGGAATCGAGGACGTTTGTGTACTCATGGGCCTTGGCATGATGCTTCTAAACAAAGACAGGTTAACACAATCTCATAACACTTTTTCTAAGCTGCATCTTTTGCTAATGAGACATTTTGCCCAGGATGCATATTTCACTAATGACTGGATACTGATGATATGTGACGTTCAGTTGTGAGATTCATCTAGAGGTCAACTTCGGTTCGAAGCCAACTGTACAGGCCTTAGTGCTTCAGCTTGGTGGCACGGGATGCACTGTCATAGAGTGTGGGCAAAGAGTGGTGGGAGGTGTGATCAGGGCCCCAAAAATGCAGCACTGAGAGGAGGGTATGGAGAGAAGCTCTCAGAGCTGACCTGCTGACACCAGTTAGGTTTGAGAGACACCTATAGGTGCTGGGCACGTGTGGATCCTTCAGTCTGTCAGCACTTGGCTGCATGGCTGCAAATGATGAAGGCAGGATCATGCCTTGATCTATGCAGTGCTATCAGTTTTTTTGGATGAAAGTTCATTCTGCAGCAAAATTGCCCAGGTGCCTGTGAAATCTCTGTATTTGCTGTTTGCTCAGTAAAAATAGCAGCATCTTTCTTTTGCTCCTATCTAAATTAGATACTACTTTGGAGAAAACAACACTTTAATGGTTAGTGTCAGTAATATTTAGTGTGAATCCTCCTTGCTGCTTCCTTACAGGAATGAGAGAGTATTGCTTTATTAGAGACTGAAATCTCAGGCTTGCATTGCTGTTTCTCCATAAAGTGCGCTTTTATCTTTTGAAGTCTAGCTGCTCAGTGACACAGAGAGGAAGGGCTGCAGCCCTGTGCTGGCTCTCGTGACACCTGGGGAGCGAGAGCTGCAGAGAGGTTTGGCATTCAGGGCTGAGGTCTGGAGGTGACACTATCATTTACATTCTCGTCCTCTGAGAAGTGAACACAGCTTTCGTCTTGCATGGCAAGCACTGGAGGGAGAAGTGAAACCATCTCTTTGTTATTCATAGCAGGGTTGGAGCTTTCTCTGCTTATTTAAGTCACTTGTCTTTCTGTGGAGCAAGCTAATGCATGCGCTAATGTAGAAATATGCTGAAGCTCCTAACAGCATAAAGAAGGACACACTCAATGAAAAGCTTATCAGTCATTATTAAAGTTCACTAATGCAGGAAATGGTGCAATTATTACAGATACCTCTGGTTGTCCTGCAATCCCCCACTGGCAGCCTTCCTGAAGGGAGGTTTGGATGGGAGCTATCTGCTGCAATGGATGGGATGCAGACAGCTGGCTAAGAGATGTATGTTTGCATGCAGGGCTGCTCCTGGTGCTGTCAGCATGCAGCTGGGGAGCCTTGGGGCTGCATGTCCTTCAGTTACACCTGTATGCTAAACTGGTAGAAGGTCGGGCCCAGTCTTCTCTGGGGCCTTCCAACAGCTTGGCCCCAATCTTCCCTGTAAACCAAACTGCTGGAAGGTTGGAACAGCCTTCCCAGTTATGTCCCTAAGTGCTATTATCTCTTTTGTTTTGGTGTCTGTGATCAAATGGCCCACATGTATTTGTATCTGATTTGAGTAAGTAGTAGGAAGCACAGTGAGTCCCAGCTTCTACCTGTAGGTTCATGGCGTTTGCTCGCTGCTTTTTGGACTCTGGTACCTACTGTACAGCCTGCAGAGGTGGAGGCTGCTGTTTGCTCCCTCAGCTCCGTGCTGCTGAGTGCAGGCACAGCACTGCTTGGGCTGAATGTACATCCCAGTTCCTTTGGGTCAGCTTATCTCATAGAGATAACCCTATCTCTTTATAGAAGATTTCTGTATGCGTACCTAGACTTTCATCTTTCTGTGCTCATGCATCACAACTGAAATACTACTAATTCCCTGTTCTTGCTTTTTTCCTGCATTAGTACTGACCAGTCATAATTCTGCGACTTAGGTAACTTGGTGAAGTCCTAGGTCTTGTGGATAACTTCCTACTATGACTTAAAATATTCCTAATGAAATCTTCCATCCTGAATGCACTGAGCCTGCTTGCACTGGGAAATCCTTAAGCTCTCCTGTTTCCCAGGGAAGGGATGCTCTGGTACTGTTTGTAGATGTAAAGGCAAACCTTATCCCTGTTACATGCCCTCAGCTCAAATTGGTTTAGAAAACCTCTCTGGGTTCCCACTACTCAGTGTGTGACTACGTTCTTTTATCCAATTCTTCCTGTGGAAAAGTATGAAGTTCTGCTGATAAGAAATGAAACCAGTGCAACAGTGCAGGAGGATGAGTATGCTATTTTTAATGAGAACTGGCTTATTCCTGGGAGGAAAGGGTTTACCTGACTGGAGGCAAACACAAGTCAGACTGCATTTCTAGAGCTTCCTGTGCAAATCGGGACATGAAAACCTGACCTCGGAGAGGTACATCTGTACCTCCCGGTTACCTGCTGCTAATGCACATCTCAGAGTCCATTACATTCGAAATAGCATCTCCTGGCATTAGCTTTAATCTCTGCTGTAGGGTAGATTTACTTTTGTTTGTACATCGTATACAGCCTCCTACCTGTTTCTCTACTCGAATGAGCCCCTCAATTAGTCTCATTCTCTTTTCCCTGAGAGTGGGATCTTAAAGTTAGGAGATGAGCTGAAGAGGCTGAGAAAAACATTGGATATTTTGCCTCCTGTGTCATTAGCTGGCCTTAGCAACAGGCTTGTAATCACCTGCTTTTTTCTGCACCAGAAAGTAGCTGTAACCCTGCTGCTTCCCAAAGTGGCATCTGTTGACATCTGTGACAAAGCCACTGAAGCAGTGTGTGTGCTGCCAAAAACATCACGAGTGTGCAGCAGGGTGGTGTGCTGGCTGCAGGGCTGCAGCCCACGGGTGCTAGCTCAGGGTTTGCTTAGCAAACCAGAAAGTAGTGCAGATATTTCTCCTAAAACACCAATTGCTCCCTACTGTGCCGTTCCTTTGCTCTCAGCAATTTCCAGGCTGCTGCTTCTCTTTGACATCACCATTCCAAACACTCTTGGGGCTCCTGCTTTATTTGCAGTAGAGGTCATTTTGGCTTAAGTTGCCTGGAGGTTTTAAGGGCATGCTAATAGAGCCTCATGGGGGGTGGTCTAATTTCACATACTACTTTGCTTATTGAAGCTCTGTTAAAAAGAATATAAGCTATCTCGTCTGCCTATGGAGATAAAAACAAATGGAAAGGTCCACTGCAGCCTTGGGGTTCCCACTTCTATTGTAGAGGTTTTTCTCATATAAAGTCTGTGGTCTGTCATTTATTGCTTTGAGAATGTGCTGGGAGGGCTAACTTAGGAACAGCACAGAGTTTACAAATGAGTTTACGTGCTTGCACACTTGTGAGTTTGCTGGCTGCAAAGGACTGAAGGCAGTTCCCATGCTGGAACATGTCTGGGCTGTTTGTGCATGGCTGTCAAAAAGGTGGTGCAAAGGTTTTGTATTTTTAGAGGTTTATATGTTGTCTTTAATTCTGAGTAAGGTGAGTTGGAATTCAGAGTTTCTTTGCTTAAGACTTTCAGAGGACCTGAAGGTTGCGGTGAGTGAATGTGGAATGGTATTTGCAGCATCTGTGAAGTGTCTGGAGCTAAGGCCTGGTCCTGAGTTCCCCAGTAAAGCTGAAAGTGGTTGTTTGTATAGTATGACTCTATCTTCCAGGCAGAATTTGCAATCCTTGCAAATCCCCCATCCCCCATGCTCCTTTTTTCCTCTGCAGTTGGATGAAAATGAGGACGCTCGTTTTCAGAGAAGCCCTGACTAAAGTCAGTGGGAGCTGGATGAGATGCGTGGGCTCTGCACCTCTCATCTGTCTCATTTGACTTCTCGCTCTGCCACTCTTATCCTTTTGCAGGTTTAGAACGCTTGATGAGGTTGGGATTGGTTGTAGGATTGCAAAGAACAACCTGGGCAGAGCACTGTAACTTTGTCCAAAGGCTCTTAAACCTGTACCCAGCAGCAGTTCTTGTAAAGGACCTATGCTGGAGCAGATATACCAGCTGCCTGCTCTCCAGAGCTGATACACATCACCTCTTCCAGAGTTCCCAGTCTGTTCTTGTGCCAAAGCCTGGGAATAGATCCACAGCCCTCTGAGAGCTATACTTTGCCATCCTCCACCTACATTATGTGGGACATGACCGAGATGGCATGGACCCCAGCTGGAAAAGGCAATTAGCAGCAGAAAAATGTCAGTCAGTCTAAGTGTGAAGGTGGAGAACAGATGGAGCAACTCCTGAGTGATGGATGAGTTCCTTGCCTTTCACCTTACCATAGCCCATAGCAAGACAGTCTCACTGCTGTTTACTTGCCCACTTTCTACGGCTGATTTATGTTTTTGAGGACATCACAATGAATGTAGTGACTACAGATTGTGCCTTTTGTTGGGAGCATTGTTATTGCCTGGTTTTGAGCTACTGTGCTAGTCACCTTAGGCCCTAGGGTAGGAAAGCAAGCACAGAACAAATGTCTCAGCCACATGTGGGTGGCATTTCAACATACGTGTAAATTGAGTCTGAACTGAACTGCATGAGACAGAATGCATTTTGAAGGCAGAAGTGGGATAAGTGAATCTTAAGAATAAAAATGAGAGGAAAAAAATCTCAGGCATATGGTACTTGAATGATGGCTTAAAGCTAAAGGAAGGTTTCCAGGAAAACAGAGATGGTTCTGTTCTGTCACTGAGAACTTTCTGAGAAAGTGTTTCTGCACTGGATAATATTGCTTGGTGAAGTTGGTTTCTTGTTTTACTGCAGGACTTCTCAGGTCTCTTAATGAAAGCAGGACTTTTACTGTGAGAGTGGTGAGGTGCTGGAACAGCTGCCCAGAGAGGCTGTGGATGCCCCGTCCATCCTTGGAGGTGTTCAGTGCCAGGTTGGATGGGACCCTGGGCAGCTATGAAATGTGGAGGTTGGTGGCCCTGCCTGTGGCAGGGGGTTGGAGCTTCATGATCCTTGAGGTCCCAGAAACTGTCAAAAACTGTCCAGACCCAGCCTGTAGCAAGGTTCTTCCTTTTGGAGCTGGGGGGTGGACAAGATGACCTTCAGAGATGCTTCCAGCCTCACCCATTTTGTGATTCAGTGGCTTATACGCACTGCAGCAGAAAGGAAAGGGAAGGACTAGAGCTGTGTAGTCTCCTTCGTTTCCATCTACCTTCTTGGCCACCTTCCATCCTAGTATATCACTGCCACCCAAGCTGGGAAGCACTTTCATTACAAGCTGGAAAGGGTCCCACTGAGAGACGCTATTGGAGTAATTGACACAAAGAAGATACCAGCATAAAGAAACAAAGCGTGTGCCCATGCCAAGTGGGTTGCCAAGGCTGCATGAACACAAGAAAAAAATTGAGTGGCTTTATCCAATTTTTCTTTTAGTGGTACAATATAAATTAGGAGACAAAAATAAGCAATTAAATGTAGATGAAAACACATACTGCATGCCAGCAAGCACAATACTATGTTAGGAAAAAACACTGTGTGAATTCAAGCCCCTTGGAAAGTGTGAAGCTGTTAGATTTTTGGGTAGCTGATCATTTGGTTTGCCTTGTAAGAAGAGAACAGGATGAGAAGCAGCCAAGCTACAGCTTTCACACTTTTACCAACATTTTAAAATCAACGGGATGAGTGGCTGTGGGTCCGTGGTGTTCCTGTGGAGCTCTGCACTCACATCGAGGTCTTTTCTGGAGCAGAGGACCAAAGCCTTTCAGCTTGGGGCACAGTGGTGTTAAAACTCTGATTGCTACAGCTCCCTGCTTCTGAGGGCAGATTGAAAGCATGCCCTGAAGTCCCAAATATTTTATGATCTTCCTGTGGCTCTCAGTGTAACTCCCACACAATTGCAGGTGTATCACTACCCTGCTTTGGAGTAGGGTGTAAACCAATTAAAGGCAGCTGGCAGTCTGTGCCAGATATAACAGCCCTTTAAGATCTAGCAGAAAACTCCAGCACTGTCTTGAATTTTTGTGTTAGTTCAATCTCCTTTCATCGTCATCTCCTCACCTTCCTTTGCTAAGCACAGCGAAAGTAAATCTCAGTTTGCAGAGTTCTGCTCAATGGTAATTTCTGATTTTTTGACTCCAGCTTTGAGCCCTAAAGCTTCTGTTTTCCTGCTTGGCAGAACTGACTCTTCTGAAGGCATTTACGTTTGGAAGCAATGCTAGCAGTTGGCTGCAGTGTGCCCAGCCAGAAAGAAATTATTTGGCATTGCGGAAGAAGCCAAGATGTAAGGAGGAAAGAGGAATGGAACACAATAAACAAACATGTTAACTTTGTGCTGCTTCGTGGTCGTGTACACTGATTCATACAGAAATGACTCAAAATAGATTGAGGTTTTTTGTTTTTTGTTTTTGTTTGTTTTTTGGTTTTTGGTTTTTTTTTTGTGTGTGTGAAAAAGCACTTGAAAGAAGTTTCTAAAGAGGAAGTTACTGCAGAAAACTCATTGCTGAAAACTTGTGGACAATCCTCTGATGGTGGAGCCAGACTGCCACATTTGCAAAGGCAGCTTTGGGTGGGGGGGGAGGGCAGTTGGAGCACCCTAGGCTTCACCCTGCAGCCATGTGCATCCATCTCACAGCAGCTGCTGAATGCAAAAACTGGGGAGGAAGTTTTTCACCCAGAGGATGGTGAGGCACTGGAACAGGTTGCATCACAGGTTGCAAGGAGGTTGTGGATGCCCCATCCCTGCAGGCATTCAAGGCCAGGCTGGATGTGGCTCTGGGCAGCCTGGGCTGCTGGTTGGCGACCTGCACACAGCAGGGGGTTGGAACTGGATGAGCATCGTGCTCCTTTGCAACCCAGGCCATTCTATGATTCAGAGGTCCCCTTCCTTACCCTATGATTCTCTTTGCTGTGTCCTGAGAACCCCCAGCAGGAGTGCAAGCTTTGCCCAGAGTTTGCACCAAATCTTCAGGTGCTGCACACAAGCAGGCTCCTCCAGGCCTTTCTGCAGCCTGCCTGGTGAATGCTCCAGGAGAAGGCAGCCCTGATGAGTGCAGGGTGGTGCAGGATGTTTTCTAGCAATGACTGTACCTCTCTGAGCCATTTGACCTTTCTGCAGCTCTAAGCACACGGGCAGAGAAAGCCTGAGACACAGAGCAGGAATAAACAGATCCCTGGCACTTGTGTTTGTGTTTGGAGATGTGAGGGGTGGCAGAGGGAGCAGTGACTTCTGCTAACTGGAGGGAGTTGCTTCTGCTCTGCTGGCAGGGCGCAGCTGCTTTCAAGCCTTTTTTCTTCATTTCGTTCCCCTTTCTTCTCCTTCCTTCCCCTTCGTTCTGTCTGTCCTTCCTAAAGATTGGAATGGTTTGACTTATTGAACGAGAATCCTGTAGAGCAGCACAAAGGTGGGTTTGTTCTCCGTAGTTGGATTCCTCTACAGTTCTTGTCTCCTCTCCCAAAGAGTGTGCTGTAAATTTTTGGGGGTTATATCAGAAATATCAACTGTCCACATGAGAAAATAAGCCCATCAATCATGAGTCTTTATGAGCTTCTAAAAGCAAATGACTTTATGACATCTCCAGGTGTGCTTGCTCATCTCAAATACTCAAATACTGCCCACCCCATGTCAGTTTTAATGAAAATTGGGGTGACTCTGTACCAGAACATGTTCTGGGGGAGCTCATAATGCTGTGCAAAACCCAGCGTTGGTGCCACTGCCACATGGAAGTGTGCCATAGCATGGAAAAGTTTTGGTCATTTTATGTGCAGCAAAATTAGAAGTCTTTAGAAAAGAACATCCATAAATAAAGGTTATGTAAGCTTCAGTGGCATTCTCTTCCTTGCTTACCTTTGGCTTTATTCAGCATCTGTGGTGCTGCTGGGTTTTTATATGTCCATGTGAATTTAAGTCAGGGCTGAACTTTACAAAACGTAATAATGGCCAAATGTTTAAAGTCACATGTGTGAAATGCACAATTACTCACGGCTCGAGTGAAATAATTAAAAATCTTTTCTGAAATGTGGGAGATCTCCACATGGTACAGTGACTTTCCAAACAGCTGTTAATCGAGTGTTCATTTTATTCCTTAATTATTTCTCTTCTCACTTCTTTTCTACCAATGTAGAAAAGCACATTTTTTTTTTCTTCCAGGAAAAAGAGGAAAAAGCACTTTTTTTCTTTCCTTTTCTTTTCTTTTCTTTTCTTTTCTTTCCTTTCCTTTCCTTCCTTTCCTTTCCTTTCTTTTCTTTTCTTTTCTTTTCTTTTCTTTTCTTTTCTTTTCTTTTCTTTTCTTTTCTTTTCTTTTCTTTTCTTTTCTTTTCTTTTCTTTTCTTTTCTTTTCTTTTCTTTTCTTTTCTTTTCTTTTCTTTTCTTTTCTTTTCTTTTCTTTTCTTTTCTTTTCTTTTCTTTTCTTTTCTTTCTCCTCCAGGGTTCCCTACTGTTTGTTAAAGCAGGTCTGGCCTTGAAGGTGCAGGGTGAGGGCTGCTAGTTACTTGGTGAATGAGAGAGCTGGGTAGAAACTTCTTCAAATAAGGTTGTGGATGCCTCATCCCTCGAGCATTGAAGGCCAGGCTGAATGTGGCTCTGGGCAGCCTGGTCTGGTGGTTGGAGACCCTGCACATAGCAGGGGATTGAAATTAGATGAGCATTGTGCTCCTTTTCTATGATTCTATGAAATGCTGTTAGATACAATGCTTAGTTATGTTTGAAATGAATTAGTCTTTACAGAGACCTGTGTTTCAGATGTCTGAAAGGGTGATTTGAGTGGCAAAATCTCTGCTGTTCTCCTGACCTCAGTTAGGCCTGTGCTATCCGTCCACTCAAACACCTCAAGAGGAAACCAGGACCTGTTTTTCATATGCGCTTCTCCTCACCCGAGACGTTTGAAGTGAAATATAAGTTGTGAGATGAGTGCCCTGCAGCCCCATTGGGTGTCACGGTGCATTAATCCTCCTGGAAACCATACCTGCAGAGCAGGGCTAAAAATAGGGGTGGGAGCATGCTGCCTTCCGTGACTCCTCCAGGAGATGAGCGTGGAAAATCGGTGCTGACTTCTCTTCGTTGTTGTGTGTTATTCACACAGGTCTGAGCCGTTTTAGTTCTGTTTATCCAAAATTGAAAAGACACAGGAAAAAAAAAAAAAAATCTGAGGGGGAAGTTTTGGTGTTTGGAGAACTGCACAGTGAAGGGGAGTGAGGACGTGGAAGGAAATTCAGGCACGCTGCTGAGGCGGTAGAGTTTGTACCTTATTCATGGTTAGGAGGAGGTACAGAAATAAAGGGCAAATCACAAGCAGATGTCTCTGCCCGATCTAGCAGAAAAAGTATCCCTCAAAATGTAAAATCAGATATTTGGCACTGGGTCAGTAGCTGATGGGAAGCTGAGCATTGCCTTGTGCGATAAGCTGACTGTTACATCATGATTCTGTCCCTGTGGTTTGTTCCATCTCTCTCCATCTAAGTCCCACATTTTCTGGAAATAAGCAATTTGTGCTTAGTGTTCAAGTGTGCTCAAAGAGCCCTCATCACTGAGTGGTAACAGTGGTCCTGGGCTGTGTCTCACACTCCCATTGAAGAGAAACCATGTTGCTGATGAGTTGATGCCAAAGGCTTCCAGTCACTGTTAGCTTAGCGAGTGGTATCCAGGAGGTAACTTCTTCACAGTGGTGCCAACACAGAGGTTTCCAGCTGCTGATCATGCACCCAGTCTGCGTTTCCCTTTTGGAGTTTTCCACTTGCTGAATTCTAGAATGGCCTGGGTTGCAAAGGAGCACAATGCTGATCCATTTCCAACCTCCTGCTATGTGCAGGTCACCAACCAGCAGCCCAGGCTGCCCAGAGCCACATCCAGCCTGGCCTTGAATGCCTGCAGGGATGGGGCATCCACAACCTCCTTGCAACCTGTGATGCAACCTGTTCCAGTGCCTCACCACCCTCTGGCTGAAAAACTTCCTCCTCATATCCAACCTAAACCTCCCCTGTCTCACTTTAAAACCATTCCCCCTTGTCCTATCACTATCCACCCTCATAAAAAGTCCTACCCCCTGGTGTTTATAGGCCCCTCTCACTTTCAACACTGCTCCTCCCAAAAAGGCCATTCCCCCTTGTCCTGTCATTCCCCCAGGCTGCAACTGAATGCCAGTGCTGGGGGCAGCAGGAGCTGTAGCCTTTTCTTCTTTGTGAGGAGCGGTGCAGGCAGTGCCTGTGCGGGAATTGTTACCCTGGGAGTGCTTCCATGTAAGAGGAGAGAGTTTCTCAATTTCACAGAAATGAGAAAGCAATCTTTTTTCTTTCTGTTTGTTTGTGTGAAGCCACTAAATTATCAAATGACAGCTAATGATGCTGTTGAGGACATGTGAGTACTGAGATAAACCTAACGGCGGTGGCTGTCATGGCAGCAAGCAGCCGAGATGCTGGGAAGCCCCTGGAGCTGCCCATGAGTGGCTGCACCAACCAGAGCAGGATGGAGCAGGGACACACTGGAGATTTGTCACCTTCTGAGGGCAGATGAGGAGCCAAACTGCAGTGCTGTGTGATCATTAAGGCAGGGGTAGCCTCCCCCAAAACTGGCTGTGGTGAGTGGGGTACCCGAGAATGCTTTGCTGCAGTGAGCAGATTGATTGCAGGAAACCTCTTGTGATTCACGTAAAACATTTAATTAGCACAGAATTGAGCCTTTTCCTGTATCAGTGTGTCCTCTGTCATGCACATCTGGCCGGTCTGCACAGCTCTGGTGTGGTTTTGTAGGATTTAAGGAATAGGGATATTCTAGGTATGCAGAGGAGAGGTTATGAAATGCAGCATGGCTGCTTGTTGTTCTCTCTTCTGGCAGTCTGTGCCCCTCTCCTGTGCAGGAGTGCTAACCTTGGTGCTTTTGAAGCTGAAAACAAACTGTGAAATAAATTATTTTTCCCTCTTGAAGCCCAAGTCTTGAAGATCACCTAAAATAGCAGGATAGTAATTTTCTGCAATTAATCTACCGAGGAAGAGCATTAACAGTTGAAATGTCTGAATTACTTGTTTACCCTTCAGTTTCTCATGGATGTTGAGTAGAAAAGATGGTCTTTTGGACGCTTGGGAGAAAATCATTTTCCAGTGCTGATAATTTAATCCAGAGATTAAATTTGACCCACTTCTCCCTATGTCATGATTTCACCCCCCAGGTATTTATCATCTAAAGTCCTTCCTCTATTGTACTGTGCTTTAAATCCTTGGAGGATTATTTGCAATTACATGACAGATGCATGGGATGGAAGAGCTGAAAATCTGTGTATACATCTATTTTTTTACCTGCTGAAGAATTTTGCCATTCTCAAATTAACAGATTTGGTGAGGAAAGCAAGTTCTTCCTTCTGTTGACACTCTGAACAGGCGAATGTTTATGGTAATGCAACTGATGTGACGTTCTGCACATGGCATACAGTGACACTGGCCGTTGGTTCGGTGTTAAAACTACTCTGTACACCTTCCTCTGCCTCTAGCCATCAGGATATTTTCAGGCACAGACAACTGCTAGACGTGAATTCATAGGCAGCATGCTCTTTATAAGATGTGTGCAGCCTCTAAGTACGTGTTGTGGAAAATGCATAGGAAATGTTCAATGGATCTTAGTGGGAGATCAAAAGAAAGGAGTCTGTCCTGAATCTTAGCTAGGAAGTACTTGGAAGTAATTGGAAGCAATGGGAAGAAAACTGTAAAAAATGTTTTCCTGGTATGTTTACTACTGCCCTAGTATCAGGAGTTTAATAAAGAAAATAGCTTACCTATAAGGCAGTGTTTAATATCTCATCCCTCAGGAAACGATGTCAGTAGTAACTTGCATAAAAGTTACTACTTTTGGAAAAGTCCACTCAGACCATCTAGTCCAACTGCCAATCCATCACCACCACGTATCATCCGTGCATGGTTTTTCCATAAGAGAAATAAGTTGTACTGCAATAAGTTATTTAAGAAAATGATTCAGCTTAAGGGAACAACAGTCCCCGGTATTTATGGTATCAATCCAACTCCTCCTCTCTGGAGAGAGTACGAGTGGGCAGCGCCTGAGGCTCTGCCATGAAGGTCCAAACGTCTGAGCATGGCCCACAGGTTTCATTGAAAATGCATGGTTTGAAAAACCATTTTCTGATGGTGCACAACTATTGAAAGCAGTGTGGGCTCATGGCTGTGAGCGTGTCTATAAATACTCGTGCATTATTTATACATAAAATAGAGCATGAACTCCTATCTGTGCACAAATACAAAAATATCTCTGGTTCTGAGCCACTGGTTACAGAACCACTGCTTTCTTAGCTCTTCCAAGTGGGCAGATATGATTCTGAAGAGGTTTTTAGTCTCAGTGGAATGCCTCTGAGCTCCAAAAAGCCATACCTGCAGCTCAGAGCGCCAGCAGAGCATGCTTAGGGGCAGCTTTCTCCCGACTGCATGCAACCAATGGTGTTGTGACCAGGAAGGGGCAATTTATTTTTTTTTTTTTAGTTGTTTATTTCTTTATTTTTCTTTCTTTCTGTGTCTAATATGGAATATATTGCTTAGATGCACGAGCTGTTTTGGCACTACCAAACCAACCAGAGCACTGGCTCTGGCTTCTTTGTCAGTCTCTTTGAATCCATATGAACACCCCACATCCCAGCTTACCCTCCAGCATCACAAAGTATGTCACCATCTTCCTCTGCTTTGTTCATCAGAAGAGCAGCCTACGAGCACAGCTCTCTCTGCATCAGCAAAGAGCTTGGCTAAGGCATTGCTGACAACAGGGGGTGGAACCAGGGCACGCGGTTTTAACCTAGAAATTAATAAACCAGGAAAAAATTACCTCAAGATGAGTTTTCTAATACTGACATATTTTCAGACAAAAAAAAACCAAACAAACAAGCTCTTCCTGCTGCAAGGCCATGAGTATGGACAGGGCTGTGCAGAGATGAATACCTTCGGATAATGTCACACAGAGCAAAAGTAGTTCATAAATCCATTGGTTTGCAACAGCATAATAATGACTCTATTTCCTCTAAAAAAAAACATTTTCTCAGTTTGCTTTCATTCTACAAATATTTCTCTAGGAGTAATTTATTCACAAAATCCTGTGTTTCTTGGAAAATACTGATTTTGGAAGATGAAATCGAAGTTTGTACACGTAGGTCCAATGTGAGCTTCCCTGTGCAGCTGTATGGGTTAGGAGCATTATCCATGGCACTTCCTTGGCCACAGAGAAGCAGTCCTGTCACGCAGACCTAATTTCCTTCTTATGCAGGGTTGTAAGTTTAACTGGCAAGCTAAATTCACTGAGACGCTGAACTCAGATTATTAAAAGTCATTTGACCTAGAACTAAATATCACTCTAATTAAAAGTGATCCCTGCAGCCTATCAAAATCTGACATACTAAAAGGCTTAAGGACTGGCAGCTCTCACAGGCATTACTGCTTTATGGGGAGTAGTTACTGATGGGAAATATGTTCATTACATCATGGTTGGGTTGGAAGGAGCCTTGCTGCCCCCATCCCCACCCCTGCCATGGGCTGGGTGCCCACCAGCTCAGGCTGCTCAGGGCCCACCCATGGCCTCAGGCACTTCCAGGGATGGGGGACACACAATTCTGGGCAGTGCCAGGGCCTCATCTCCCTCAAAGGAAAGAATTTCCCCATCGCACCTAATCTAAATCTACACTTGTTTTGTTTAAAATCATTCTCCCTTGTCCTGTCACTATCAGACTGTGTAAAAAGTCACTCTACCTCCTGTTTATAAGTTCTCCTCAAGTATTGGAAAGCAACAACGAGGTCTCCATGAAGCCTCCTCTTCTCTAGGATGAACAACCCCAACACAGTGACCAAGGCTGTATGTAAGTGACTAAGTTCACCATCACATCCCGTGTCCATACTTGCTCTGAACTTCCAAGGCAATGTTGCAGCAGTATGAAAGGAGTGAGATGATGATGGCCTGGTGCTTTGATGGTGAGACCTGCACCAGTCTGGCTGTTTCCACGTGGCTTTGGTTGTTTGTATATTAAATGGGTATTGATGAAGTCATGGAAGTCATTTGTTGAGCATAGCAAATGCTCTGTATATGCAAGATTTAGAGATTCAAAGTGTGTCAGTGGTTTGTCTCCTGAATACAGCCATGTAGGGTGGGCTAGGGGTGACCCAGTCACCCATGGAGACTGCTGGGGTAGGAACTGGCTCTTTGGCCGTGCTCAGTAAGTGCTATTACTGTTCAGCCTGTGCTCAGTGGTTAAAACTGGCCAAAGTGTAAAAGGTGCTGTGACAGGCAGATTAGAAAGTTCTAGTGGTGCGAATGGAAGTCTCCAGATTCATTGGTCTGGAAACAAATGTGCTGACTAGGCTTTGTTTTATGTAATTGTAGCGTGCCACAAACCTGACTTTGGAGTACAATGAAGTTCTTTTCTAAGACCTGAAGAAAATTAAATGAGAAGCTATATGTTTTCCCTAATATTTTCATTTTCAGTTGTCTGTAATTTCTTTTCACTTCGAATAACTTTGATATAACATAAGTTTATGTGCAGGGTTATTATGTACTCGGCCTGGATATGAGACTTCACAAATAGGCATCTCATTACATAAAGAGCAGTTGTTTCTTCACAGTTTTTGACAGCAGCACATAGTGACTTTTCTTCTAGCAAAAGGCAAATATATTAGTAAAGGAGTACTTGGTATTCATTCATGGTATGATATACAAGAGTTGTTCTACACGAGAGGAATTTCTTCAGAACCGGCAGAAGAGATGGAAGGAATGGGTATTGAAGGTGTCCCTTCCTGGAGGCTGCCCTTCCTTTGCTGGCTGTGGGGTCTCAGTGGAACCAGTGCAACCCTCGTGTCCATGAGGAACAGAAGCGTCCCCTGAGCCCGCTTTCACCTTGCTGTCATCAGTCCCTCGCTGTGGATTGCTGAAGTGGTGGTTGGGCTACTCAGAGGAACAGGGCCCTCCTTGTTAAGCTATTTCTTGTGGATGGTTGGAAACAGTCCTGCCTTTATTCCCTTGCTGGATTTTTCCCACTGCGTCACACGTTTTCATGGCTCCAGCCCAAGGCCTTTCTTAATGCGTGGAGATGGGTGAGCAGCTGCCTCTCCAGCCAACATCAATGAGCTCCTCAGGAGGTAGCGCAGATAATTTGCTCATTGTGGCCTCAGAAAAGTGAAGCCCTTCCTTCCTTCCTTCCTCTGCAGCAGCACCTGTTATTCCCTGCTGTGGGCAGGCCTCGGTAGAGCCTCAAAAGGTCCGGCACCAGGTGGGGAAGGGAACGTTAGGCCATGTTTCCCACCTCCCCTTGGTGCTGAGTGGGTGAACCCACGGTGCGACCGTGAGCTGTGCAGCTCAGCGTTGGATCCAAGGGCTGGGCCAGCAGCACTTCAGAGGCAGATCCAGACAGTGCAGAGAGCCAGCTTTGTGTCCAGACAGAACCAGGATGGCTGCTTAGGTGGGACAGGGGACCTCTTGGGCTCCCTTCCCTCCTAAGCCTCTCTGGTTTGGCTGTGCAGGCACCGAGCTGTGTTAGAACTACATCCATGCAATAAGATAAGGTATATAATTAATTTTTTTACTCGTGGCGAAACTGAGGTTTATTTCTATCACAAGTTTGTCTTGCCCAGTGGTTAGTCAATCATTGGAGTATTAAGGATTATCTTTCAAATTTTAATATATATATATATAAACACTTATTTTTCTGTATATTTATATAGAAAATCTTACACATTTACAATAAGCCTAATGTTCATTTCATATAACAGTTTTTTGCAGGACATTCTGACACAGACTGTGCCAATTTTAGGTGGTTTTATAACATGTCAGATAGTATTCCCATATTTGTCAGCAGTTACTGGAGTTCAGGGTATATCTTGGGCCAGTCTTTTTAATCTCCGTTTTCTCCTTTTTTATCTCCTCTGATGTAGTCTGCAGTGATGTCTGTAAAATAAATGGATTATCATTAACATTTATATAAGGAGGAGGGAGGATCTTAGGCTTTTTTTGGTACATCCAGAGCAGAAGGGGCAGAAAGTGTGATCCCTTGCAGCCACTGCTGTACTGGGATAGGGCAAAGGCACGGTCCTCTTCAGAGGCTGTTTAAGTTCATGAGAGGTGGAAAATGTTTGCTTCCACCAAGGTCTTCAATCTAGACCTCAGTGCATTAAAAGGCTTTGGGGGAAAAGTGTGGAGAGTGCATAAATGCTGCTCTGCAGGATTGGTTACCCACGGATGTACTGTGGTACATAGAGAAGCTGTTAGCATGGCTTGTCCTGCAGGAAGAGCTCCAGACTCTGGAATTGCTTTGAAAGATACAGTAATAACAGAAAAATCAGAGCCTTTGCTTAATTAAATCAGACATACTCCCGTTGACTTCAAGCCTCAAATGCTTAATGAACTTGTGTTTCCTCTCGATAATCTTCTATGGAAAAAGCAAAGCCAAACCATCTCTGATAAAGCTCAGATATTTTAGGTACCTGTGCAGATACTGGGGGGAGCTGTTTAAAAATAAGCAAAATACTCGGCTTTTCAGTCATGTTTAATTTAAACATGTTCAGCTTGAGAAATGTTCTTAGGCTAAGCTGATGCTGTGGAAGTTGCTCAGTTGTTAATAATTGCTTCTTGCTATTTGAAATGGGCTGAGATGGATAATCCCATTAGCGGTGGCACCTTTCTGGTGCAAGTGCCATTTAAATGGGAGCAGTGCCCCCTTCTGAGGCTGCTGGCAGAGCAACGTGGAATGTCCAGAGAGCAGCAAAGTGAGGTTTTCTTCTAAATCCATGCTGACAGTTGTCCCTCTCAGGCTGAGTAGTAAATGGAGGTTGGATCCCAGTGGGCTGGAAGTCAGCACTGCCGGGCTCTGCTGTGAGCAGAGCATTTCTGTGTGTACTGCTGGGTGGGAGCTGGCACACTGCTGTCCTGCTGGCTAATGCTATAGCTTGGCTGAGGCAGAATCATGATGTTCAGCATGGCATGATTACATTTTTGTATCCGTTGGATGTATTTGTTGTAAATAAGAAGTATTAGATTAAAAGTGGGTACTGCAATCTCAAATCTTAGATGGTGTACATCTCTAGTAAAGGTAAGATTGACTTATACATGTGTATACAAGATAGTATCATGATACTTGCAGGCTGCAAGCCAATGGAATTACTCTTGATTTACTCTGAGAGAACCCGGCTCAGTAATTCTTAAAGATAAATTAATTGTATGCATTGTGTTTAAGCATACAAGCAAACATCCTGGTGATTAATTTGAATTTATGCTTCAGTAATATATTCAGAGCGTTCTCATCTTTTCTCATGACAGATCACCAGGATAAATTATCTCTGAGGTTTATGTATGTGCGCAGATAAATTTTGTTTGGATTATGACAAGAAGTGGGATTAAACTCTGTTAAGTAATTGCACAGCGGGGTCCAAGTTTGGTATGGGAGTGAAAATTTCCTCTAGGATAAGTAAGTAAGAGCTGTGCTACACTTTGGAAATGAAAGTTTTATGTATGAGGGAGAAAAAAAAAAATCTGGAATGACAGCTTATAAAAGTCAAAACAGTGCTTCTCTTCTATGCTGCCAACTGAATGTAATCAGCCATCTTAGATGTTTGCTTTTTCTTTTTTTTTTTTCCCTTTTATTCCTTTACTTCTTTAAAGAGATGTAAATTTTGCTGCTGAAAAAGAATTACCTTTGGAAGGGTGACAAAATACATTTCAGCTTGCCGTGATGGATAATAAGACCATTAGAGCAACAACAGCAAATCTGATTTAGGGTAACCTGGAGGCAAGCTGGGAGAGACTCCAAAGGTGTGAGAGCCAAGCTGATGGAGTCAGTGCCATGCAGGGGAGTGAGCGTCGAGACAGGGCTGGCAGTGCTGGCAGGGCTCACTGTGCTGCTGGGAGCACAAGGAGCCTGGGAAGCTGCTCTGAACTCTGTGCTATGGTCAACAATTTATAACTAGGGGCGACAGTGTTTGTTCTGAGCTACCAAATCTACTGTCTTGGTATTCCAAGCAGTTAATTGAGTTCCTAAATGGGCTGAACTTCAAGCTTGTAGAAATTACTTATTGCTGTTACTCTCCTATCTGTTATGCCCGTTCCCATTATTTCCCTTGGGATGATGTTCCTGGGTCTTCTGTGATGGATAGAGAACTTCCCATTTTGCATCGTAAGCTGACTTCTAGCCAATTGATGTAGTTTACTCTTAGAAAATGGGATTCCTTTCATCATTCATCTCTTGTATTTATAGGCAGAAATCCCATCTGTGGTCAACTCTTGCTTTGCTGGCTCAGCAAGTTGAGGCTCTTTTCTTGATCGTCCTCGATGTGTACTTAGTACCTAAATTACAACCTTCAGTTTTGTCATTCTGACTTCTAAGGTGTTTATCTTGAAGGATAAAGGCAAGGTCAAGAACATGTTGACCTCTGGTGGTATTTTCTACAAACATTGCAGACTCCTACCTTGCTCAGTCATTACATTACTAAAGGAACGTGAAAAATTCACAGCAATTGGATTATTATCCCTCTCTCCATCACTGTATCACAACACCTGTGTTAGCTTAAGGATTGTTGAATCCAAGCACTGAAGTAATTGAACCAAAGTGAAACATGTTTCAGGGTTCTTGTGCAAACCAGCAGAATATAGTGTTACTGATTGGGCATGGTGGTCTGAGTTCTGTATGACTGTCTTCCTTTGTGAGGTAGAATGGTGGTGAATCAAATAACCATGCATGCGATGATATTTCAAAGTGCTTAGCACTTTAGTCTATGTCAAAGCAGGTTGACACAGAGAAAATACTGAGGTATGTCAGTAATTCTGCACGGTTTGATGGAATTTTCCCCACCCCATGTCAGTTTCTACAGTACCTGTATCAGCGCGGAGCTGTATAGGGAATTCATAGTATTATTCAACTAAGTTTAGTAAGATGAGCTTATGGTACTTCCGTTATTTCATGAAAAGAAGTTAATGATTTTTCCAGAAAAAGAAGCTTCAATTTTTCTAAGTCAATATATTTTTAGTTGCTTAAAGAGAAGTTTCTTTGTTCTAGGGGAATCATTATCTGTAGCTTTGGATTTCTTGCTTCCCTTTTAATTAATTAATTTATTTATTGTGGCATAATCTTTGTGTTGGGGGGAAGATGCTCATCATAAGGAATAAATTTTGCAGTCACTTTGTTGGTTGGCTTCCCTTACAAGGAGCTTAGCAAAGTATCATCCCTCCGTGTAGCAAATGGTGAACAGAAGGACTTCAGGGAACAGGGGTGGTTGGGACCTTGGTGCCTCCATTTTCTGTTTGTGGTTATCTTCTGAGAAAATAAATTAAGAAAGGTGAGTTAGATTTGTGTTCCTCAACCTCATTTTAGGTTTCTTGTCTAATAAGCTCCAGCTGAGCTCTCACAGATGTCACATTTTGTCACGGTGGCAGGTGATGGGACTATGGAGCACACTTCATTTGTGACAGCTTCAATAGAACAGACTGAAGGCTCCATTCATAAATCTTACACTCTTTCATACACAGCTGATTGCTTCTCCTCCTTGAGTCCCCCTGACTTTCTGGGTGAAAGTCACAGCAGATGCAACACAAGCCCTGGTTTGAGTGAAGAATCATAGAATCATAGAATGGCCTGGGTTGCAAAGGAGCACAATGCTCATCCCGTTCCAACCCCCTGCTGTGTGCAGGTCGCCAACCCCCAGCCCAGGCTGCCCAGAGCCACATCCAGCCTGGCCTTGAATGCCTGCAGGGATGGGGCATCCACAACCTGGAGCAACTGAAGCTGTCTGGTGGAACCTCTCTGGATGTAACAGTGAGGTTTGAGTGCTGCCTCCCCAGTGGAAGATGCTCATGGGGGACAGAGGTAGGGCTGTGGAGCTGCTGGAGGTGTTCTGAGTGCCCATTGTGTCTCCCATGCTTCTAATGATGCTAAGAGAGGGTTATCAGCATGTTGTCTCACAGCTGATAGAGCTGGGTGAATAACTCTTCCAGTTAACTTTGTAATAACCAGCTCATTCACGAGGCCTGGTCTAAAGCCTATTGAAGTTAATGAGAGCTGTTCTGCTTGCTCTTCTTTCTCTGATTGCTAATTGTATGTAAACAGCTTTCGGTCATCTCAAGTTTGTTTATTTGGAATTATCTGCAGATTAATTTTGGTAATTCAAGCATGCAAGGCGTTCAGCATTGAAAGCAGACAATTTAATTTGCTTAAATTTGCAGCTTGCACCTGTGTTCTGCTCCCATATCCGACTGACTGGAGCAGCTGTGAGCATCATTGTTCACCTGGTGTTCGTGGCCATGCTCCTGGGAAACCTTGACCCACACTGCTGAGTGTGATCAAAGCTCAGTCCTGTCCATGTATCTCTTGCTAATGGCTGGCTGTGGGTGCTTAAGCAGTGAGCAGGCAGAGCTATTGTAGGCTCTGTATTCAAAATAAGCTGCAGCATTACCAACCACTAACAATTATCCTTCAGTATCAGGCAATGAGTATTGTGGAACAGAGAGTGAGGCTCCTGGTCCCCGTAACGTGAGTGAGGAGCAGGCAATCTAGTTCAAGGCTTTTTTTCTTTTAACTTAGTAAAGAATTTAAATATTTATTGATATGCATGTCTACGTGATTGTAGCATTATTCTGATATCAAAAAACATGCTTTTGGCTTCCCGTTTTCAAGTTCAAAGTGATGCGGAGCAAGCAAGCAACGCTGAGGATTCTGTTTTATCCTATTCAAGTAAGTATTTTGTGGGCCATAGGCATTTGAAGACAGGGAGGCACTCAAATATTGATGCCGTGTTGCTGGGAGGTGTGACTGATCTGGGAGAGTGCGCTCTGCTGATGTACTGAGACAAGGGAAGCTCTGCCATTGACTTTGTAGTCAAGGCTGGTGGCCGTTGTAGGTAACAACCATTTGGCAGCTCTCGGTGGGCACAGAGAGTTGCACTCCTGTAAATTTGTTTAGCACACCTTCGGACAGTAATGGACTGAAGTTATGCAGGGGTTTTGTGCCATCTGGCTTCAGCTCGTACTGGAAAATTTGGGCAGAAGTCCTTCCAGATTGATCTTGCTGATGCAAAGGTGTGTATCCTTGTGCATCATCTTATAAAATATGTATTTGCTATTGACTCTTCTGTGATTTGGGGTTTTGGAGCTCTGTTTTTAAGAAGTTCAGTAGATTTCAACAAAGACTTTTTAAGCATCTAGGTATCTGAGCTGGTGGGGAAGACAGTTTCCAGATATGTTTCCTAAGTAAGTCTTGTAGATTGTCAGAAGAGAACCCTACAACACGTGATGTCCAGTTGCAGTTAAAGTGGCTGAAATCACAGAATCACAGAATGGCTTGGGTTGGAAAAGACCTCAAGGATGATGAAGCTCCAACCCCCCACCGCAGGCAGGGCCACCAACCTCCACATTTCAGAGCAGCCCAGGCTGCCCAGGGCCCCATCCAACCTGGCCTTGAACACCTCCAGGGATGGACGGGGCATCCACAGCCTCTCTGGGCAGCTGTTCCAGCACCTCACCACTCTCACAGAAAACAACTTAAATGCTGCTGAGACACAGCAGCATGTGCATGGATGACTGCAGCAGAATGAGAGTGGAAAATAGGGTCAACCAGAGAGCAAGCACTGCAGGCCAACATGGTAGGGTGAGAGGTGAAGAGATGAAACGTGGCTGTAATGTTGTGAGAAAGGGAACAGGCTCAAATGGTTACAATATTTTAACAAAAACAGAAAGTACAGATTTCTGCTGTCAATAAATCTAAGCAGAAACGCTGATCTGAGCATCATTCAGGGCTGGATGTGGCTCTGGGCAGCCTAGTCTGGTGGTTGGCGACCATGCCCGTGACAGGGGGCTTGAAAATAGATGGTCATTATGGTCTTTTCAACCCAGGCCATTCTATGATTCTATAATCTCAAGGATTCTCTGTATTAACACTTAATATTTATGAATCCCATACTGGAGGGATCTATATTTGTGTCTTACGTCATGTGTTATAAATTGTTCTTTGGCCTCAGTAAACCAAGAGAGCTAAAAGAAAAAAGGAAAGGCAGGAGTGGGAGCAGATCACAACCTAGGATCAGGTTGACACTGTGTTTGCATGTTTAGCAGGAGACCTGAATTGTGCCTTGAAGATCTGTGTCTTGCTTAAGTTGAAATCATGAGGCATGTTCCCAGCAGAGCAGGGTGCAGCTCTGCAAAATGCTGTAATGCTTGGAAGGATAGAAAAAATACAGATGAAAAATTCAAAATCTGAGAAACCCGTAGGGATGTGACTTCTCTCTGTTGTCAAGATCTGATCCTATGCTGTAAGGATGGAAAGCCTCTCTTATTGCTACTGAGCTTTTTCTAAAGTCCACTACTGTCTTGGCACATGGATAAGATGCTGATAGAGCCAGGACAAGATGCTGAATGTGCTTCTCGGTGGGTAGCTGTCTGTGCTACCAGCAAGACTGCCCTGTTATGGAAGGGCATCCCTGAACTGTGCTGGGACAACATGCCTGCCAGCCCCAGGTGCTGGTGCATTAATAGTTCAGTGGATGGTGATTGCTTTTTTGAGAGCTTTCTGAATGGCAAATGCCAGGCAGGATTTCTTTCTGGGAAGAAACAGAGGCAAACACATGCTGGGATCACACTCAATCACCATATTCAGTTGTTCAGTGTTGCTGGAAAATCTGTGCTGCCTTATAACATAGAGAGCTGTGGACAAGTTGCCCCAGGTGGAAGTCCATGGAAGGGCCATTCCTCCAGAGAGGTGGAGTGGGACCAGCACGGGTAGTAGAAGCTGTGGTTCTGAGTGGCTCTGTTGTCTGAGCTGCCTTGGTATTGCTTGTTTGAGCTGGGAAATCTCTCTTATATAACAGTATTATGCTATGCAGGAAGTTTCTGCCTCAGAAATGCATCTTTCTGGATTTGAGTTGCTTTTCTAAACAGCAGATGTCAGTCTGGACAACTTTTTTTTTTTTTTTTTTTCTCCAATTTAAGAATAACCTCATTTTGTTTACCTTAATTGATTGTGTGAACTTCAGATAAACTTGAAGCATAGTTCCGGCCCCGTAGTTGCTTGATACAGCTTAAAAGTTGCCACCTCTTTTCTTTCCTTCTCCTTCCTTTGACGTGAATACCAGCACAAAGCTTTCATTTGCATAATGTTAAGCCTAAATCAACTTGTGAGGTCCTAGGGAGGGAGCAGAAGGGGATAAGACTGAGTTTCCTATTCCTGTGAGCTGAGAACTTAGTGCAGCGTAGTTGTGTGGTGAATGGGAACTTTCTCCTTATGTCCATACTGTGCACGTCCGAGGCTGTATTTTCTTCCTGTTTATGTCAGTTTTACTTCACTGACGTTTATTTCTGTTGTAAATTATGAAAGAGCAAGTCCTCTATTACTGGGTAATATAAAATACAGGCAGTTGTATTGTCTGACCCTTACAGTAATTCTGAGCTGTTGCTCCTTCCCCTGCTGTGTATGTGTGTGTGTGTACAAATAAAATGATTAGGAGTCATTTTTCCTTTTTTTAAAAAAAAGAAAAAATCAGACAACACAAAACATAGGAATCTTGATATTTTGGCATTAATGTTGGTAGAAAATTTTGGTAAATGGGAAATCACCATAGCTGAGCCCAATTGGTGTGTGCACGTCAGGCAGTGCAGACAGGGCATGCTCGCTTTGTGCTTCCCTGCTGCTTCATTTCCATTCTGGGTTCAGTTAATGTAAAACCATCTGTTGAGGGCTGAGGTCTCAGAGCTGCACTGTCCTGAGGTTTGGTTCTGCCAAGTTCATAGACTCATGGGATCGTTCATGTTGGAAAACAGCTCTAAGATGAAGTTCAACCCCAAGCCAATTCTTTGCTGTGAGAGTGGTGAGGTGCTGGAACAGCTGCCCAGAGAGGCTGTGGATGCCCCGTCCATCCCTGGAGGTGTTCAAGGCCAGGTTGGATGGGGCCCTGGGCAGCCTGGGCTGCTGTGAAATGTGGAGGTTGGTGGCCCTGCCTGTGGTGGGGGGTTGGAGCTTCGTGATCCTTGAGGTCTTTTCCAACCCAGGCCATTTTGTGATTCTGTGAACCCCTCCCCACCTTGCCCACTGATCATGTCCCTCAAAGTTCTAGCAGACGAAAAGGGGAATGTATGTTGCTTTCAGTTTCTCTGTGTTTCCATGGATCTCAAGCCAAGGCATTCAGACAAGGAGGAGTCATTTCTTACTGACATATGTACAGTGAGTGGGAATGAGTATGTACTTGGTTTCCTAAGGTTCCCTTGGTTTTATGAGGAATAAAATAGTCACCAATTGTGACACATGAAGGAAAGCAATCGCGGAGAGGAGATATAGGAACAAGAATGCATCGTGCCCTCCGTGGATCTTGTTTGGGTGCATTTTCCTTTTCTCATTCTCTTACTCTGTGATTGGAGTGCATGTGTTGTGGAGGTGTCTAGCTGTGTCACAGCAGGATCTCCTGTCCTGCTTGAACCTTCCTGCCTCCTAAACAGGCCCTGCCGAAGGCTGTCACCTCTCTCCTGTTGCAGAAATTACTCCAGGGAAATGACCAAGGACTTTACCATAGGTGTTGTCTCTGGGCTTGTTATCAACGCAACCAAAGATATTTTAGTTCTTAAGGTCTCAGCTCCCAAAAGTGGGATATGGAAGCTCCCAGATTCATGCAGCAGGGTTCCTTACCCACAGCTCATCCCAGCCCTTACATCTTCAGAGCCCCATGGCACCACTTATAGAGGAAACAAAAGCCAAAAGCCCATGCAGGAAGCAACCTATCCTGGGATGCTGCAGCAGGGCCCCTGTGCTGATGGTGACCTGAGGACTGGGACATCCCCACAGGGCCATTTCCACATTAGGCAGTTGCAGCCTCGTTTGATGTATTATTTCTCACCCAGTTTAGTTTCACTTGATCAAAGTCTTCAACCTTTCTGTGCCTTTCCATCCATCTGTGGAGGTCTGGTGCTCATGTATGTGCCTGGAGGTGTTAAGCCTTTCGGATCATGTGTGCTTAGTATTAAGAATGCTTTTGAAATCAACTATAATTTAAGATATAAAACTGAAACACGTTCATGACTTATGAGAGACTAGGTAATGAGGAGGACATTAGGTTGCCGTGTGCATGTATATTTTAAGTTAGAAGAATGTATGCAGTCATTATCTTTATTACAAACATTTTAAAGCATATGTGGATACTTCCATTACTGAGTGCTGCTATCTTTAGCTCTTCCAATTAATTTCAGATTCTGGGAGTCCATATAATCTGACAGTTTGCTGTACTGAGAAACGTATTAAGGACAGCTTATGATACACTAATTAGGACTGCATCTAAAGAGCCAATAATCTAATAGTTTTGAAGAAATCCACTTATACTTTTTTTCCCATTTTCATCTCTTATTTCTTAAGCATTTTGTTTCCTGAGATCACAGCAACAGTCTAAGGCCAAGACTGTCAGCTGCTGTAAATCAAAGTACTCCAAGTGATGGTGCATCAGTGCTGCTGAATTCCTTCAGCTGAGGATACAGCGCCCAAAGCCCTCATCAGCTCATCCGCTGTGACTTCATCCTTCTCCCATGATGTTTTGCCACCTCCTGTTCATTGGAGTCACTTCTGCCACCAGAAGTTGGCTGCTTTGACTGGGGAAATGGGGAAAAAAGAAAGGAAACATTTTAACCAACCTCTTGTTCACGTTAAAAGACGCTTTGTGATAGATAGAAGGAAGGAAATAAGATTGAAAATACTTTGAGTATCGCCAGAATCTATTTCCTGTGGCAAGTTTCACATGGAAATAGCAATTCTTACTTTATTCTGGAAATTCTTTTATGATAAGATCCTCACTAGTATCAGACTGTAATGGATGCCTTCTGTATTTTGGTGGACACAGAAGGGGCCTGGCTAGAGGTCTGGAAAGGTCAACAGATTTTCCCTGCAACTGTTGCAGTGCTGCTGTCCTCAGCTGGATTCTCTCCTGGCTGTTCTCTCCAGCCTCTGTCTGCACAGGAGTCCCAGCAAGGAGGTGCTGCTCATACCCGTAACTCATTTGTTGCTAAAGTTTTCAATTCTGATTAAAAAGCAGAAAACATTTTGATGGAATTCCAGAAGGGAAGAAAACGCATCAGTCAGCTAACAAAATAGAAGGTTAATCAGTGCTTTGGATTTCAAAACGAATTCAGGAAATTTCTTTTGATGAAGAAAAATCTAAAAAGCTTTTTGCTTTTCTCTGCTAGTGCTGTTTGATGTGCTTTTCAGTAATGATTTGCTCAGAGGAGGAGGAATGGGGGTCTGCAGGCAGCCGGTCAGCCCAGCGGACCCATCTCCATCCTCAGCTCCATCCTCTTCATTGGGAACAGCTGAAATCCCGTCGTCAGAATCCCCAAATTCTGCATCTCAGCTTCTCTTCTTGCTTTCCGCTTCTAAAGCTGTCATCAGAGCAAATGCTGGGAAGATTTTTAAAGCAGAATAAACGCGGCTGCATGCTGACTGGCTGAGCATATGGAGCACATATCTTTTTCTCTTAAGAAACCTGCGCCCGGGAGGCATGGATAAGTTACTCAGCTTCACCCTTTATAGGATCTGTCATTCTGCTTGGGCTGCATCTATCGGACATCTGGCGCTGCGAGTAGACAACCTCATGAAAGGAATTAAAAAATGTCCTCTTTTTTTCATAGGAATTGCAGTGAGGGTGGGGAGCAGACTGCTCGCAGGATTTGCAGATTAACTCTGGGCTGATGGCTGATGCTGGCTCGCTGTGCTGGTAAAGAAGAATGGCTGTGCCTCATCCTGCTTAGCAGAGCTCAGCTAGAAGAGTTTTTAAACTTTTTGCTTTTCTTCTTTTAAAGGGCAGGAACGAGCGAAGCCATGGATTGGGATTTTGCTGCAGAGTAGGTGTTTGAGTTTGTTATTTACCAAAGCATTGTGACAATAAGAGTTGAAAAGTAAGTCTTGCTACTAATTCTAAGATTTCTTTATTCTTCAAATGCCTTTTGCAAATAATCCAAGCTGTTCTCGGGCCAGGCTGTTTAGGCGTAGTGTCTCCTGCAGCAGCACCAGGTTGGATTTCTGTCACCTATATAAACAATGCATATTTTAGCATCTAAAAGAGCTTTACTTTCAGTGCTAGGGGAAAATCTTGTTCTTCAGTCTTGTAATGCTGAATAGGTATCATGCTCTTTGACACAGCATTGGCAACTATTCAGTCAGACTGTCAAGGTGAAGGGCTTGTGGCTCTCAACTCTTATTGTCCTCCACATCATAAAATGTTCAAGCCAGAGCAGGAAAAATGAATACAACAAACAACCAAAAGCCTTTCCATTTTGCAATGGTTATTTTTGAGAATCTTAGAATCACAGGATCACAGCGTGGTTGGGTTGGAAAGGACAATCCTCCCAGTCCCCCCCTGCTGTGGGCTGGGTGCCCACCAGCTCAGGCTGCCCAGGGCCACATCCATGGCCTTGGGCATCTCTGGGGATGGGGCACCCACAGCTCTGACCATCTTAGTGGTCCTCCTCTGGATAGTTCCAAGAGCTCTCTGTCTTTCTTGTTCTGGAGGCTCCAGGCCTGGACGCAGTACTGCAGATGAGACCTCACAAAAGCTGGGCAGATGGGGTGCAAGGAAGTTGGTGTGACTGGCTGGCATATGCTCCGGGGAGGGAACCTCTGCAATAATGGGTTTGCAGTAGAATATAAGGTTGAAAAAACCTGAGAGATTACATTTGATTGTGTTAGATGCAGGAAAGCCATATATCCAGTGTAGGGGAGGGTATTATTGGAGGTTGTGGATGCCCTAGAGGCATTCAAGGCCAGGCTGGATGTGGCTCTGGGCAGCCTGGGCTGCTGGTTGGTGACCTGCACATAGCAGGGGGTTGAAACTGGATGAGCATTGTGCTCCTTTGCAACCCAGGCCATTCTATGATTCCATGATTCTATGATTATTGACAACATAGAGGCTGCAAGGAAATACTCCTCTTTTCCCTTATCTGCCTGCTTCTATTCTTACAGCCTCAGCCCTGATGCTGTCGTTATTGAACCAAGCATGCAGTGACTAAAAGAAGCCAAGTTCTCCTGCCTGGTGACATTTTGCTTGCGTGTGTGGCTGGGGGGCTCTCAGCTGATGGCAGCCCCCTGCAAACTGGCTATCGTGGGGATTGGTCATGGCTGTGCCAGTGCTGCTCTGAACTGCAGGGTTCTGTAGCACTCTGAGAAGCTTAGTGCTGGTGATTAATTTTGGCTGGGAGAAATGAGATACATTTCCCACTCTTAACTGCTTTAACAGGCTTACGCAAATTTTGCACGAAAGGAGCAGCTCCATAATGAAACTTAATGGCTAATTGCACTCAATAAAATTGGAGATGTCATCAGCTGCTGAAAAAGGACTGGTAAATCATATAAACAATAATACACAGCCTAATGTTGTGTGAGTACCAAGGTGGGAATCTAATAATTTTCTTCATTAATTTTTATTGATCTGTTGATCGTTCATTGACGTTTATTGAAATAAATCAAAATGTTGACACTGAAATACTGACTTAATTCTGAAGACAAATTGCATGTTCAGTGGCACATTAGTCAGGAGCTATTAGTTGGGTTTCACAAGGGAAGGAGATCCTGGGGGAGGTGATCTCTGGTTCTGCTGCTCTGCCTTTAAATCCACATCCCAGGCAGTGTTAGGGCAGCTTGCACCAGCACAGCCCATGGTTTACCAAAGGGAAAGAGAGCAAGATGCACTCGTGCTGCTGCTTATCTGGGCTGATGGCATCGTGCTTTGGCTGAAATTTGGAGATGTGTTAATTTATGCTGTGAAGAACCAGGATTTTCCCCGGGCTGCCTGGAAGGACTTCTGAGCAGTCACAGCTTCAGGCTCCAGAGTTTTTTTTCGAGGAAGGAAGGGCTGAGGGCTGACAGAGCCCCAGGTCTGCTTGCCGTGCCAGTGCTTATGGAAAACCACAGCATCCGTCGTGAAGCGATGGAAATGGCTGCTGCCAACTTTGAAATGGTGTACGTGGTTGTTACTGAATGGTGAATGGGAATACTGAATTCCCCATTTCTCCCTGGAGAAACTGCCTCCCTCTCCCAGTGAAGATGAAAGAGTAGGTCAGTCTAGAATGACGTTATGCTTTGTTCCCTCCAGGCTAACTCATTGCTGATGCTTACAGCCCCTTGGGGACAGCCTGCTCCTGGGCAGGCAGTCTGGCACCTGCTCCTGCTGCTCTGTGGATGTGAATGAGGTCACAGGGCCCAAAAAACCAAAGGCATACAGGCAGTCTATAAGGTGAACCAGGGGCTGGTAAGCTCTGTGTATGCAGCTTTCCTGAAAGTCATTATCCTTATAACGATGATTTTTGCTTATATGAAGTTACACTAAAGTTATCGTAAGAAAACTTCTTATATCTCATCCAAATCTTCTTTTAGTTTGAAACTATGGGAGGATGGGCTTAGTCAGGAGAACCCAACAACTCCCAGCACAAATAAACCAAAAGCTTAGCATTTAATTCAGACATTTCATTGAAACAAATCAGTTTTCAATCTGCAGCTCGGGGTGTGCAGGCTCCCTCCCATCCAGCGTGCCAAGGACTGGGGGAAAACTCCTGGAATACAGGATGTAATGGGAAAATGAGTCATTTTCTTGGCACTACTGCCATCTGTGTTTTCTATTCTTTAAGCTACATTATTCTTTTCCTACTGAAGCTAAAAGGAGTGACACAAGTTTTGATAGTGCCGAGAATGTATAAAATGTGGTGTAATGATTTTCATGCTTTATATAATGGAACATATTCCAGTCGTTCAGTGGTTATGGTTACTCCCACATCCAACATTTCAAAACAAAGATGTGAAAACTAGGTGTGAGACACTGAAGTATGGGAAACACAATTTTAATTCAAGAAATCATATTTTCCTCCTAAAAGGAGGTTTGTTTCCTTGGTACTTGCTGATCACTGGCACAGATTTGTGCTATCTCACAAGAAATGCAAATTGTTATTTAAAAAGCTGTTTATTCTTGCTTAACACCATAGAGCAGCTTTTTTTTTTTTTTTTCTCATTCATGTAAGGTTGCGTATTTTCAAATTCCTCTTTAATATTGAACTGTCTGCCTTCAGTCAGTGACAGCCTTGCTGAGCTGCATTGCAATTAGGGAAACCTTCATCCTGAGTGCAGAGCTGAGCTGAACCAGAACAGACTTTTTGAGACAGTGTGATCACTGCTCTTGGCAGTCATGTAGATTCGGCGGTACCTTCAGTGGGACATCTTCATAAGCTGTATTTTTATGCCTTTTGCCTAGTTTGATGGAACATCAAACACCGCACCTGGCTTTCAGATGTGAAGTCTATTCTCCCACACCTGGTGGTTCAGGGAGCCAGTAGCTCCTCTACAGCACAGTTCTGCTTTTAAGCTGTCCTGTGTCCATTTGAACACTTCCACCTGAATGCCATGACCCAGATGCTGGAGCACAGATCTTGTTTGTGCCCCGTCGTTCAGCCATTGTTCTTCCATGTGTTGGTGGCCAGGATGGGGCTGGCTCCAGAGAAGCCAGAACTTACAACTTTTCCACCAACATTCTGTCAACCTCATCCTGGGTGTCCAGATAGATCTATGGAGGAGCCAGTGAATTTTGGTTTACTAAGTCCTAGCATTAAGTGAAAGTACAAACCCAGGGAAAAGCACTTGAACGTTCTTATTGGATGCAAGCCCCAACTGTGTTCTGCATGGTTGCGCTCCATCAGTGAGTGCCCTATTACAGATGTGCCATGTTATGGACCTTGACATGGCTTTGAGCAGTACATTGTGTATGTGTGGCACTAAGATTAATAGGTCTGGGCATCTCTGTGCCCCAGAGTGCCTGGATCTCGCTTCACTTGCTGCTCTGCTTGGCTGCAGGGGGGATGGGAGGTGGAGGCTGGCTTGTGCCAGGAGCAGATGATGCTTTTCGAGCAGAATGGGAAGAGAGCATGGACCAGGGGAAAGAGGTCCAGAGTGGATCTGCTTGGAGTGTTTTCGGTCATGGGCAACGTCTAGAATGGGTGTCCAACCTTTTGGATTTCCTGGGCCTCATGGAGTAGGGAGGAATTGTCTTGAGTTACATATAAAACATATAATATACTTAATGTATATGAATAACAAAACTTTCATTTTTTAAAATATTTTTAATAACATTAAAAAAAAAAAACAACCACCCATGAGGTCAACCAAACCATAAAACTATGGATTGGATGCATGTAGGACTCTAGAGCCTGCCCAGGGCTCCAACCTCTGATCTCAGTCCCCTCAACTTGTAAGGAGATCTGTAATGGTCACAACCTCAGTTTAATGGAACTTGAGCTTTCCTAGACTGTCCCACGCCATTTTGGGACCTGTGGTTGGTTTCTGTAGCATTATATATGCGTGCAGTTTCTTTAGGATTGAATCTACCTTTGCAGTGCTCTTTGTCACCAACTGTGCTACCAGAATTTTCTTTGTTAAAAATACATTTCTGAAAGATGTTTTGTCAAAGTGTGCAAATAGAGGTAATGGCTAAGAATTCAGGATTCATTTTTAATGAGTGATTTTTAATACTTTTGATTTTTGTGTGTGTATGCCATTCAAGTTGGGGAAAGTCAACATATTGTCTTTTCTGAGCCTGTGGTAATAACTGAGATATGTTTACTGCTAGACTGTAATACTGCTGAAACAGGTCTGGCAATATCATCTGTTTTATGATTCCAGGAACAACAAAGTGTTGCTTCAGTTAAGCCTGTCAATTGTAGATCACTTCTTTTGGAAGCTTCATGGAAGCCACTGCTTGAAATCTGTTGCAGACTGCTCAAGGAGCGATTCAGGGAGGAAGATGCAGTGTAGAAGATTTCCCTATACACTTGTCTTCCCAATTACCCCAGCTCTGTGTGACCTTAGGAAGATGCCATAAGGACGTGTCCACCTGACGCGTTGAGACATTGTGACAGCATCCTTCTCTAAGCTGCTGGAATAAGGAATAAGGGACTGGGAAACCAATTGTGGGGAGCTGCAACGTGAACACAGAAGGAGTCAAATGTGACGCAGTAAGACATGACTGCTGGGATAAGTTTTAATTGCCCATTTAAAGATGTCAAGAAGAAGTAAGAATTAGGAAACAGCACATCAGAGGAATCAAGTCTTTGAAAGGGTAGATAGAAAGCAGGACAAGGGGAAATGGTTTGAAGTTGAGGGAGGGCAGATTTCAGTTGGATGTGAGGGGGAAGTTGTTTGCTGTGATAGTGGTGAGGTGCTGGAACAGCTGCCCAGAGAGGCTGTGGATGCCCCGTCCATCCCTGGAGGTGTTCAAGGCCAGGTTGGATGGGGCCCTGGGCAGCCTGGGCTGCTGTGAGATGTGGAGGTTGGTGGCCCTGCCTGTGGTGGGGGGTTGGAGCTTCGTGATCCTTGAGGTCCCTTCCAACCCGGGCCATTTTGTGAAGTCTTTGCCCTTGTAGAGATACATGCTTATGAGCACAGCAGTTGTGTGTGTAGCCTCATGCTCCCATGGAGTGGCAGCAGTGATGACATTGAAGTGCAGTTTCTCTGATGGTTCAGTGGAGGTAGAAAGAGACAGAGTTGCTGCTGGAAATGTGTGTACATCGTGAAAATGGTTTCCTTCTCTGATATTCTAGGACAGGGTACCAAAATCCTGAACATAAATGTTTTGAGTCCCATAAACACTGAGCAAGCAGTAGTTGTTGAATGCTTTGAGCTAGTCCATTGGTTGTTTTAAGAACTATGTCCTTCTGTCAGTTTCATAGAAAGCTCTTAATATGAGTTGTTTTGGTGGTTTTTTGGATTTTGTTTTTTTTTTTTTTTTTTTTTTTGCACAGAATGGTGCAAAAAATTGTAGTTTATACTGTGTATTGTATTTGTGCTCCTGTAGTAAACTGAAGGCCAAAGTGAGACTGGAAATCTGATGTGGGGCTGCTGCCAGGCAAGGAGGGACTCAGTGCTGCAGTTCTTTTCAAACGCAATTCTCTCTGGTTGCAGTTATTTGCTGGTGAGAATTTCACTCACACAGAGCTTTGGTTGCAGCCTTGTTGGAGAGCAATGCTCAACTCGGAGCAGTGTCAGAACTCAAATTCATTAATCAGTTGCTTTTAATTATTTACTTCAATCTGAGCCATGAGAAGATCTTCGTGATTTGTGGACCTTGCAGAATTACTTAAAACGTAATTAAAAATGATGTATGTGAAATAGGAAACCCATAATGATTCTGTTAGAAGTGTGTATTTATTATGAGTAATATGCTTTACCTCCTGCAGGAAAGCATTTATCCCAATCTCGCGGCAGGATCCGTGCAGACAGATCCTTGTGTGTCAGCCCTGGCTGTGCCCACGTGTAACTTTGTTATCCTTCCCTTCATTTCACAATGGTGCTTTTCATTGTGAGCTCCTCTGGGTAAAACCAATCAGCAAGAGTGAAGTCCCCAGTGAGTTTTGTGCAATTCTGCAGCATAATAAGGAGGAAATAATCTTTTCTCTCTCTCTTTCCTTTTTTTTTTTTTTAAGAATGTGAAGATCTGAAGTAATTGTGTATGTGTTTGCAGCTCTCAAAAATGAGTTTTCCCACTCTCCTATCAGCTCTTAATTCTGCTAATTGCATATGAAGTGACCGGGGATCTCAGTGGTATTACTGTGATGAATGCACTGCCCTGGGACAACAGCTCTCCTCAATACAGAGCTTAGAGTATTTTACTGTGGGTAACATGGGGTTTGACACCAGCTGGAGGCTAGCTGATGTTCAGCTGGCTGATAAATGTATTATTAGGCCAGTTTATTTCTGTTTTTAGAAAGCATAGTACTCTTGGTGGGGAGCGAGGATGGGAAATGTTACACAAGGACATTTCATTATATAAATATCGAGAGTCTCAATTAACATCTTCATTTTTGGGTCCCATGTGGAACAAAAGGCAGGCATCCAACGCAGGGAGCCTTTGCTTTTTCTGTTTCATAGCTTTATGGCTATACGTTACCTTCAGCAGCCTTAGCAGACAAGTGATAGCAGGGAGAGTTCTGTAGTTTAAAAAGATCTATCAGCATGAAATACTTCCTACCTGCTCTCACTCTGCATGCCCAGCAGCACAAATCATCCTCGTTCTGTTGTCCGTGGGTTCCTTGCCCCCCAGTCTCACAAGAGAAGGACGAAGAACACTTTTTTCCTTGCATTGATTGGACTGTTTTTGCCACGTTGCTTAATGCTTGCCTGTATCTCTGTGGCTTAAACTGCATTTCCAGAGCTCAGGAAGCCTTCTTGATCGATAGCACCAACATGAGGAGCCACCGTGCCAATTAAATCACACTGCTGCTTCCCAACGCTACTGTCACAGGCTGACCTAATTTTGGCACTACAAAGCTTATCAGTAGAGTATCTATTGAGTTATAGGAACTGTAATGCTGTTTCTAGGAACAGGCAGATTTCTTACCCCCTTACAACTCGTTATGCTGCTGTTTATTGTCCTTCCTGCTGGGCAAGTATTAAAAAGTTACGATCTATGACATATGGTCTCTGTCTGTTGGTATCTGTTTCTGAAACAGTAGGTATGTTCTGGATGAGAAAAAGGCCGTTGTAATTCTCCAGACATGAAGACCCCTGTTTCTTTTGAAGATTTCTTTCTTATTTGAAGTGTTTTGGAATAATAGTAGCAGAGTCAATCATAGCATCAGAGAATGGATTGGGTTGGAAGGGACCTTAAAGATCACCTCGTTCCAACCCTCTGCCGTGAGCAAGGTTGCCATGCACTGAACCAGACACCGGATCCAGTAATAATGTGTTGCATGCCATGAGCAGATATGGCCTGTTGTGCTGCTGGTGCAGCTTGAGGCCACCCAGTGTTTGCAGTGACCCAGCTTTGGGTTGAGGAAAGACAAAAGCAAAGCCTTGCAAAGGTTGCATGCTGATTGTTTAGAGTGGTGAGGTTCTGGAACAGCTGCCCAGAGAGGCTGTGGATGCCCTGTCCATCCCTGGAGGTGTTCAAGGCCAGGTTGGATGGGGCCCTGGGCAGCCTGGCTGCTCTGAAATGTGGAGGTTGGTGGCCCTGCATGTGGTGGGGGGGGTTGGAGGCTCAGGATCCTTGAGGTCCCTTCCAACCTGGACCATTCTGTGATTCTGAGACTCTGAGTTGTTTGTTTACTTTCTCGGGTGGCCAGCTTACTTAGAAAAACTCTTCTCTACTTTGGCACTTGTTCAGAAAACAAATGTTATTCTGCAGGTTTGATGGAAAGTGGCTGTGCTCACATTCATCATGGCATCTGCTCTGCCCTTTGTGTCTTTATTAAATGCGTCTGGATACCTGCATCCATATTCAACTTTGGACATTACTAATTTTGCCTTCACAGAAATTTTATGACACCTTTTTCACCCCTGGATCTATGGGATCTATGCCATCTGGGGAGCTTGTTGCAAGTTGAAGCCTATTTGCTTGTGTAGACGTGTGTGTGTACAGGAGAGGGGAAATAAATTGAAATTGCTGGAAAAGAGCAGCCAACAACGGGGACCGATCTTACATCAATATATAATGAGACAAGGAGAAAGGTCAGCTTGGCACCATTCTTCATAGGAAAGAACTCTTTTGGCTTATTTGCATCACGGGGAGGTTTGTAGTCAGTTTTGTTGTCACAGCTCTGTCTGACCTGACACTGAGCTTTGTGAGCACTGCGCCTGCGTAATGCTGGGTCGGCGGGTGATGGATTCCTGCATGCGGTATTTACTGGGTGTAATCACAAGACAAATACTTCTGAAGTGCCACAAACAAAATAAATGCCAAGGATATATTACTTCCATGCCTTGTCTGCCATTAAATCCTTGGAGGCATATTTCAGAAGTAGCTGTAATGAATATTCCTGGGGAAGAGAAGGAGGTGACATTTTGTAATTACACAATGTCTTCTGAACCACAGAACATTAAAATTAAAGAAGGAAGAATATTTTTAATTTTCCTGCATTCATTTTAATCTTTCTTAAAGCAGCATATACTAATATAGAAGGAGTTGTTTCTTCTTTTCTGTATTGCCATTTCAGACGTAACAGATGTGGAGCCGTGGCACAGGCACTAAATCAAAGGATGCTTCAAGCGTAATTTGAAATAATATGAATACAATATGAATTAAAATGTCATATTAATATAATATGAATGTAAAAGGCAGCAGGATGTCGGTGTAATGTTGCTGACTCTCCTAATTCTATCTGAAGTCTCCTCATCTGTGCTGAACTGCTTCTGCATGTCAGCATTTTATGCTTAGTGTTGTGGGAGATGGTACCCAGCCGTGGGGTGGAGCTCATCGTACCACGGCTGTGTGTGGCAGAACAAGGAATAGATGCCTGTGCCCTGGGGCATGGAGCACAGCTGGGCAGCCTGGGCTGCTATGAAATGGGGAGGTTGGTGGCCCTGCCTGTGGCAGGGAGCTTGGAGCTTCATGATCCTTGAGGTCCCTTCCAATCCGGGCCGTTCTGTGATTCTCTGACATTTCTGACATGGCAGAGGGACAATGAAGAGCAGCCCAGTGGTCTAGAGGTCTTATTTGTTTCCTCTAAGCAGCAAACAGCATCTCCATCCCTACAAGGAGCAGCTCTGCGGGGCTGCGGGGAGGGCACAAGGCAGTTCGGAGCAAGAGGAAGGCAAGGGGAAGCTTTTTGCAGTGCTGTTGGGTTTGAGAAGTGCCAGCAAGCTGTTCTGTGCTGCTCTCTGGTCCCTCCTGGAGCCGGTCGCCTCGTGCACACTGTGATGTGGGAAGCATCTATTGCTTGCAAAAGCTCTTCCGCCCACGCCGGTCTCTGCAGGGAGGACAGGTTTCTGAAATGCTTGCTGAAGGGATTAACCTAAGCCAAGCACATTGAGAAATGATCTAAATATAGTAGACTGAGATGGATGGGAGCAGTGCATGGCAGTGAGGAGTATCAGGCTTAGCCGTTGCAGCCTGACATAATTATTCTCCTCCTGCTCCTGTACCTGACCCACCACTGTCCTGCTCAGGTCCTTTCCTTGAGCCTCATTTTCTTCAGCCTTCAGAGAACAAGGGCCAGAATAGAAATTATGGGCAGTGTTTGTATGAGATCCAGGCGCTGTGCAGTAGGTGGTGCCTAAAGCTGCATGCAGAGCTGCACGAACTGCTGCACATTCTCTCTGTAGGTGGGCCGAGCAAAATGCAATGAGCAGTGGTGTAAAAGCATGCAGATTCAACTCCTTCTGGGCTCTATTTTTCTTCCACTTTCTGGCTTTCTCGATCATTTAAGGCTTCAGTTAGGACTAAAGCATTTGTCCACCATTGGAGCAGCACGCTGATGAGTAGGGAGAGCAAACTGTCGGGTGTTCAAACCCCACCAGAATTACCATTTATCTCTTCAGCCTTTGTTATTTCATTTGGCAGTGGGGTTGTAACTGGAGCTCCACTTTTTTCTCCTATTGATTCACTGTCTGAAAATTTTAATAGTTGTGAATTTCATGCTGCAGAAATAAAGATACAGCCAGGAACATCCACGGGAGAATTGCTAAAACAGTGCTGTAATTTGTACATTTGGTATCAGGAACAACGTTGCTGTTTTCCTACATGTACAGTGTGTAAAACATGGTCACGTCCTGCACTCGGACTGAATTTACAAGAAAATTAAAGTGAGGGTTTGTTCAGCTCCAAGCCCCGATCCCTTTGACAGCAACAGGATTTCAGTATTAACGTTGAGAAGGAGCAGCATCAGCCCCGCCGTTTCTCCTGCTTAATTTTAATGGTTTAATTAAGGCACCTCATTTGCATAATGCACGCGATAATAAGTTTAGAAAGTTATCTAATGACGAGAACAATAAGAGAGAGCTCATTCGGAAATGGAGCCCAAACTAACCAGAAAGCAGAGGAGCTCTTGAAGGCTGTACCCTGGCGACTGCGAGATGTGGCCGAGCACCGCGACCATCTCTTGGCACCTACCGTGTGGGTTTGCTGCTGGGGAGGGCAGGGATGACCAGGTGCTGTGCTCACTGCTCTCTGTTTGCACCTTGCAGCCCCCCCCACCGTGCGTATCGTGCACTCAGGCCTGGCGTGCAACATCGAGGAGGAGCGCTACTCGGAGAGGGTCTACACCATCCGTGAGGGTGAGACGCTGGAGCTGACCTGCCTGGTCACCGGCCATCCCCGACCACAGGTGAGCCCCCACCAACCTCTTTGGGACAGCTTCATCTGCTGCTCTGCTGCAGGGGGTTAGAGGTCGATGCAGCAGGAGGATTCCACTGGAGGATTCGTCAGGGCTTTTGTGGGTTCGGTGCTGGAGTGCTGTAGAAGGAGCATCAGCAGCACAAAAAATGATGGGTTTGGAGTGAATGGTTATCTGGGAATGTGTTGTGATGCGGGGATGCAGAGGTTGGCAGAAGGAAATACAAGTGTGAAGGCAGGGAGTGCTGAGAGGGGGTGGTGCACATCGCAGAGTAAATGGGCTGAGCTGGAGGGGTCTCGCTGAGCTCCCATGTCCTGGCCATGAGCATGGCATGAGCCACGGCATTGAGATCCTGCAGGAAACTGAGGTTAAACTGAAGGAAACTATCCTTTTCCAGGCATGGCTCTATTATTTTAGAGCATTTATTCAAAGATAATCTGGTCAGTTTGTGCTGGAGCTGCTGGGTATCCCCATCACCATCCCTTCTCCCTGTGCACCTTGTGAAGTTATTTTACATGGAATCACAGAATCATTCAGGTTGGAAAACATCTCCTTTTCATAAGATCCCAAACCCAACCCCACCCCATCATGCCCACTGCCCACATCCCTCAGTGCCACATCTCCACGGCTCTGGAACACCTCCAGGCACAGTGATCCCACTACTCCCTGGGCAGTCTGTGCAGTACCTGACTGCTCTTTTGCAGAAGAAATGTTTCCTAACATTCAACCTGAACCTCCCCTGGTGGAACCTGAGACCATCACCTCTACACTTACCCATGTATGCATTTGATTCACGTTCTTTTTTTTCCTTCTAAAGAGCTTTTGGTTCTCTTCTGTCTCCCTTCAGAACCACTCTATGACAGAGTTTCATGCAAATACTGAAATATCTGAACTACTACAGATGAAAATGGCTCTTTCCAGGAGCGAGGTGTAGAGCAATGGGCAGGGTAGGATCTGTCCCAGGCTCAGGGAGGGCTGTGGCCATCTCTCTGAAACTAATTCATGTTCCAGTGCCTGCTGCTTTTCTTGCATTCCTTCAACCCCTCCAACCTTTCCTTATCCAGGCTTATTTCACATCTTTTTTTAGATGCAAACCAACTGCTTTTTGATGGAAATAAATAGCACATTCATGTGCAAGCAGGAAAGAATAAAGATAGGTTGATACTTCAAGTGTGCTCCCTGGGAGAATGTTTCCCAACCCATCTCCTCCAACAGGGCTCACCTGTGCTTGGTGCAAAGCTGCAGGAATCAAAGAGCCCTCCCCCCCAGCAGGCAGCAGTGCAATGAGCACACTGTTACCTGCCTGCAAATGCTTTGGGCCAGCTATGAATGGTGCTGTCTTAAGCAGTCACAAAGCTTATGATGCTGCTGAATCAAAAAAAAATAAAATAAAAAGCCACTGTACAACCAAAACTTCTTATTAAGAAAGCGACCACATGGCTTCCTTTTTCCCTTCTCACAAAATCTTCTATTTTCTCATCTGAAATTCAGGATAGAAAATTGATTTCTCTTTGTTTTAACTGTTTATAGATTTTCTTTGTCATCCGGCACCTCTGTCTGCTCCCTTGCACTCACTTTCGTGCTACAGCTCTCAAAGATTTGCCTTTACTTTATTTTCACATTAATTGCCTGAGAGCTGGGGATAGTTGTAATAGCCTCAGATGGGTGATTTTGCAGCAGAACACAGGAGGCTTGGCAGGGCTACATTGGAACGTTTGCCTTTTTATCCCCTTCCTATTAAATTTCCAGTCAGTTTTACAGCCCTCTTTCCCACCCCCCAAAGATGAGGCTGAGACTTTTTGTTGTTGGTGGTGGTTTTTTTTGCACTGCTGTGTTTAAACTTCAGCATGCTTGTCTATGGGAGCTGCAGCCCCTTAGATTCCATTCCCTTGGACTCTGTGCCCATAAAATCTGCCTTCTCTTAAGCAAGGCTGTGATGAATCTCAGCAGTGTTCTTTTGTCAGTGGGACTATTGGGGAAAAGCAGGCATCGAGCTCAGACAGGAGATCGAGATGGATGTAAAGTCAGCAAGCTGTGGCTTGCTGTTAGCAATTGCCATAAAACTTCTCTTACCAGTCAAGAATTACTCTTGGGTGTTTTAAATACAAGCAGGGTGTTTTAAATACAGCACAAGGTGTTTTTTTCATACTGCTCGTTGGATGCATCCTGCCTGGTCCTATAGCGGAGCTCTGCCTTCCATCCACATTTTAAGGTAATTCACTACTTGAACATTTTAGTGATTATTGCACAGAAGGAGGCTGTGGATGCCCCATCCCTGCAGGCATTCAAGGCCAGGCTGGATGTGGCTCTGGGCAGCCTGGGCTGCTGGTTGGTGACCTGCACACAGCAGGGGGTTGGGACTGGATGAGCATTGTGCTCCTTTGCAACCCAGGCCATTTTAGAATTGTACAATTTTAGATGGTTCCTATAAGCAGCAGATGTAAGGCTGCTGCACAGGATCAGTGCAAGAGGAAACACAGCAAATCAGGTGCAGCTGATGGAGGTGCTGAGGTGGACAGTGTGCTGCTGGGAGGATGGTCAACATTTATCAGAGGTGGTGGCATAAGGACTGTGAGGACTTCTTGTCTGAAATCAGGTTCTGTTCCTGATATGCAAGATGAGTTTGTAATTGAGCATCTTAAAAACCAGGGGTTTGGAGCAACAGTTAATTACACCTGCAAAAGAAGAGACTTTAAAATCATGCACGCTGCTTAACAAAGACTTTTTTTTTTCTTGTTATTGGGGCCAATTAGCTGCACTCACCTGCTTTCCTGATTCTTAGCTCACAGTAGGTCTCCCCAACTGTGGAGAGGCAGATTAGAAGCCAAGTAGCTAATGGTAGAGGATAGAAAAAAGAAAGTAGTGGAGGAAAATGTGTGAAGTTTCTTGCTATGGGTCCCTCGAAGTCTCAGCCAGATGGCAGCCAGGCAGGCAGGTGTCAGAGCTGGTGACTGGCTGGAGAGGGTGCTGGCACTGCTGGCCGGATCACGTCAAGGCTCTGAGCTCGAGGGAGGTCAGCAGGAGCCAGCCTGGCTGCAGAGGCATCAGGTCATCTTCTCTGATGTTTGTCTGCTTGCTGCCTTCCTCTTGGGCTGAAAGGAGCATGATGATGATGTGTGAGCTTCAGACCACTGTTGTAAGCTGCTAGTAACCCTTGGGGAGTCTTCAGAGGCTTTGTGTTCTGCCGTCCCCAGTGCTGACCACCCTTCTCAACCTGCTCTGTCCCATGGATCATCCCCAAGGGCAGCAGACCTTGCTGATGCTGCGTTCCAGCCTCCTGCACTGTTGCATTACTGTTTCTGGCGCATCGTCTGCCTAGATTTCCTTTCCATCATATTGCACTTCCCTCTGGATACATCAAGAGAGAAAAAGGCAGTGAGAAAGTGCTGCTCATGGGTCACTCTTGAAAGGATGTACCAAAGCTGGGACCCTGGGAGAAGAAATAGTTTTGTTCTCCCTCATGTCAGTGCTTCTGTGCTGTGCTTTACCAAAGTGCACATTTATTCCTTTTTGTCTTTCCAGGCGTTGCATTTAACTTCTTGATCAACTGATGTATCTCTGTCACAGACCGACGACGTGCGTGTGCCTCAGTCTGTGATCTGCTCCGAGTCGTGTCACAGTGATGCTGCTTTGTAGGGGCCTCTTTGGAAAATACATCTTTGGCTTTACTCTATTTTCCCACCTGCAGAGCTCTCTGTACAGGTACTTAAAGGCAGGCGGAGAGATGGAAACATGTATTCGGTGCAGTGCCGGCACCTGCAAAGTGGAAGTGGTTTTGAAACTGTGTAAAAATTTTTGGTGGAATAATCAATATCAATAAGACCACTGGAGGAAATAAGAAAAGCTGCAGTCAGTGCTGCAAAGGGAGAGAATTGGAAATGCTTGTACACAGTGCTTCCCCAAAACATAGCTTGGCTCCTAATTGTGCAGAAAGCTCAGAGCACCTCAGCACAACAGCTGTGCAGTGACTGTGTAGCATTGGAGCTATTACTGCTATTCATGATTTGCAGAATTCTTACACACGGCACTCATCACTCGATCTATTAAATGCACCATTAGTTGCCATAGAAACTAATTTTTCTTGATGAAGTTTTTTAAAATGCCAACCTCCAGGCTCAGGTGAGGCTAACAGTGGGTGGGCAGATGCAGCCATTACTCATAAATTATCATTTTCCAGATGTTGCCCAATGGTGGGCTTTTTTTTTTTTTTTTTTTTTAATGAACAGAATTGATCACTTCCCTTCCTATCTGGGAACGAGGGCACGGCAGATAATACTGCTGTGTGTCTGTGGGCTTGCTGGGCTGTTGGTGTGCTCTGCAAGGCGCCCAGCTGCAGTTTCACCCTTGGGACTCATGGATTCCAAGTGTGGCCCTAGGAAGCGAGTGCTGTGTCCATGTGCTCTCCTAGTGGCATCTAAGGCAGCATGGAGGTGGCTGAGACCTGTGATATGGGTACCTTACTTGCTGCTTTATGCAGCTGGTAGGTGACAGAGCAGGGGCTGCCTGGCAGTCTGCCTGCATTGCTCACTGCCTGCTAAAGGCTGAGATAGAGGCAGTGTTGGCAGACCTTCGCCTACATTGGGGTTACTTTGGCACTCATTGTCAGTGATTCTTTTCCACATATTTTAGGTCTGTGTGCTGTCAAACCTCAGCTTACATCATCCTGTCACCTTCTGTGAAGCAAAATGTGCTGTGTGGAGCCCATCAGTGTGGCCTGGTGTCCTCCAGTGAGTGGCAGGCTCCCATGGCTGTTCCCTTGCCTTGCACCAGGTTTTCCTAGGTGGGTGGGAGGGAACCTGCAGATCCCTGCTCTGTGGGCTCTGTTATGTCTGCTCTGCTGGGGTTGAGTTTCTTAGGGAATGGTCCTACGTGAAGTGATCTCATGGCCACAAGTGCTTCTGCCTGTCCTGACCTTCCCTCTGCCTGCATCCACTGATGTAGTCCTGCCACAAAAGAAAAGGTAAGCTTGGAAATGAGCAGAAACCACTCATGGCTTTGGGATAAATTCAGCCTAGCACCTTATGTGCAACACATAGTATGGTCCTGTGAGACAGGTATGCATGCTGTGCCCCCAGAGAGTTCTGTGAGTCAGCCTGTTCTGGGTTGTAGCATGTGCTAGTATGTACTGAGGATTCCTTCTGCAGAATCCAATCAGAACCTCCCTCTCACATTCTTCTCCTGCCCTTTCTGGGCAGCATTCCCAGCCTATGCCTCTTAATTTCCATGAAATCACGGGGCTAAGCTATGTGTTGACTCCTGGTTGCTTGCAAAGAGGCTTCCCCTGCTCATGGTGTGCAGGGGTACGGCTCCTTTGAGGTGTGGGACAGCAGGTAGGTATGAGCCAGTGCTGCACTCTGGAGCCTAAAGTCTGTGCCCTGGGGTGCACCAGGCCAGCACTGCCAGTGGGAAGAGCAGGGATTGCTTGGGTTTGGGTGGTGCTGTGTGTGGCCAGGAACAGAAATGGTCCCTGGTAGGGGATGTGCTCATGTACCGCGTTTGAGGCCCCAGAGATCAAGCCGTGTCTGGACTGGCTGGACTTGCAGGACTGACCCGTTTTGCATCTGTATTGTTGCAGCCATTTTCCATGTGTGATGTGGCAGGGTTCTTACTGCAGAGCTGTACTGCAGGAGAAAAAGAAAAAAAACTCTTTAATTATCATCTGATGCTGAACAGCACAATGGGGCTTGAATAAGTAAGGCACTGAAAGAAGCAGTAGAGAAGGTGGGAAACCAGATATATTACAAGGGTGGCAGTGGGGGACACCTTGGGTACCTCATGTTGGCCTTCATTCATTTTCCTTTCCATAGGAAGTGTGCAGTGAAACTAATGGCATGGCCAAGGAGAGAGAGATGGGGCCCTGCTGCACACTGGTGCAGAGTGCTTTTGGAGTGCTTGTGACATGGTGCAGAGTAGCTTTGGAGATGTGGGAAGCAATGAAGTAGCACAGATCAACAATTAGAGAGAAGGATCAATGGCTGGATCAGAGGGGTGGGTAAAGGGCTAGCTCAGCTGCTCTTACAGATCAGAGATATAGTGCAGAAGGAGATGGGACTGCCATCCAGTGCCTTGCAGTCCAAGATGGGGCCCAGCCTGTGTGATTTAGCACTTAAAAGCAACGCTGCAGAAGTAAAAGTTCTAAAAGCCAAGGGGATATGAGGGCCTCACTTGCCTTTACGAGGAATAATTTCTCCCTCTTAATGAATGTTAGGAATAAGCCAAGTTTCTACAACTATCTCGTTTTTATTCCTTCCTCCAAAGGCTGAATATTTTCCTTGCAGATTACACATTGTTCCTTGCATATTTGATCCCAAAGCAAAAAAAAAAAAAAAAAAAAAAAAAGCTTTTCAGTTGGTCCCAGCATCTCTGCAGAGTGGGTCACTGCACTCCTTTACACAAAGCTGTGCTGTCAGCTGCGGTCGGAGCGTGTTGTGCACTCAGTTTAGTGATGTGCTCAGATGCATGAGCATCCCTGTCCCAGGAAGCCTGCTACAACTCCAAGGGTGTCCTTCTTGCTTGTCCTCCAGTGTAGCCCCTCTGGGGGGATGCTGTGATTTCTGTCCCCAGTGTTTATTTCTCCTGTCAGGGCAGGGAAATTGCTGTAGTGTGTAGTGAATGCGTGCGCAGTGCTTTGCAGAGGTGTGAATTCAGGTGCAATACTTGAGGAAGAAAATGTCAAATTAACTGCTCATAGCATCAGCAGCAAAAATGGCATGTAAATTTTAATCAGGTTTCTTTTAGTGCTGAAGAATGATAGAAATACTTGCCCTTCACCAATAAATGTGAGCTTTATTGAGTCAAACATTTACAAAGGGGTTCTCAGCATAAAAAGCAGGCTAATTTAGTCATGAGTCAGGCTGGATTTTGTCAGGTGTTCACTGAACATTTGTAAAATCTTTGCGTGAACTGAGGAGTGTCGCATGAAATCATCATCCATTTCCCTAACAAGAGCACAATTACTGTAATAACGATATGCAGAGGGCAATAGGAAAGCAGCTGTTCCACAGCAAATAGCCCCCTCCCCATAAATTACTTTATTTGGCTACATCAGCAGTTAATAAGAATGTCTTCCAATTAAAACAGAAGATGTAGCATCCAGTTTGCTTCAAAGGAGCCTTTTATGTTTCACTTGCAGCTGATCAAAGCCAACACCACGTGGGTTGTTTTTGTTTTTTTCTTTCTTTTGTTTGTTTGTTCTGAAACTCCGCTCTTTACGTTTTAATGGATGGAGTGCCAGAACATGTTAGTTCTTTCTTTGCACTCTAATCAGGTGAAGGTAGGGTTGCGTAGCAAGTGTTTAATATGGCACATGTTTTAAATAATGAAGGTGCTCTGTGATGCAGTGGTGTGCTGGCAGCTCGGTGGGAAGCTCTTTGCTGGAGCTGGAAGCACTGCGTGGTGCATCTGCTGCCTGTCAAAGTGCAGTGTTCTCCCCATCTACAAGGGGAAGTTCAAGAGTTTGCCTCTAAACCTTGTTTGCTGATATTTGGATGTTGCCTCGGTGGCAGATCCTAGAAGAGGAAAGTCTTGAAGATGAGAATGTTGAAGTAAGAGCAGGCAGTAAGTGAGAAAGGAAGGAGACTCAGAGCTGCTTACCTCGCCATTCCTTTAACTGTGGTGCAGGTTTAGCCTTCCTAATAAGCAACCTGAGAGAAAACTCAACCCGTTGCAAACAATAGTTCACCCCAAATACTTCTTCCTAGAATAGCTTATGTTGGAAGGGACCTTAAAGATCACAGAATCCTAGAATGGCCTGGGTTGCAAAGGAGCACAATGCTCATCCAGTTCCAACCCCCTGCTATGTGCAGGTCGCCAACCAGCAGCCCAGGCTGCCCAGAGCCACATCCAGCCTGGCCTTGAATGCCTGCAGGGATGGGGCATCCACAGCCTCCTTGGGCAACCTGTTCCAGTGCCTCACCACCCTCTGGCTGAAAAACTTCCTCCTCATATCCAACCTAAACCTCCCCTGTCTCACTTTAAAACCATTCCCCTTGTCCTATCACCATCCACCCTCACAAACAGCCGTTCCCCCTCCTGTTTATACACTCCCTTCAAGTACTGGAAAGCCACAATACTTGAAGGGAGCATTCCAACTCCCTACCATGTGCTGGCTGCCCAGGATCCCATCCAACCTGGCCTTGCACACTCCCAAGGGTGGAGCATCCGCAGCTTCTTTGTGCAGCCTGTTGTGCCTCACCACTGAAGCATTTTCTAGTATTTGTTGACTCCTTCTAGTGCCTTTATAAGGAATTGTACAGAAACAGGATTGGTTGGAGTTGTCTTAGTTGTGTGAGCTGTGCCTCCTCTGCACCACATCATGGAGTGTAAGATATTTTGGGGCAGTTGTAACAAGAAAGAGGTGCAGCATTCTTTATGCTCAGTGTGCTCCTTGTTTATTTTATTCTGAACAATATAACCATTTGTATCTTGCTGTTTCTCCTGGTTCTAGGAGATGTGCACTGCAGGGCAGTGCTGACTCAAGTGATGGCTGATAACTGTATGCATTGTGGTACGTGGATTAAACACAGTCCTGTGAACAGCAAAAAATATGCACTTTGCTTTCTATTCTGATACAGGATTTTGAGAACTAGCTTGAAGACTGTTGAAAAAAATCACCAATTTTTTGTGTGCTTGCAACTGTGTTTTCAATTAGTCTAAATGCATTAGCTGTGAATTTTCAAATGGAATGCATAGAGCTGCAATCAGATACTCAACTCAGAAGTTTGGTCCTGACTCTTTACCAGATTTTTCTAAGACCTCCCTTAACAGAGTAAGATATCCCTTGCTTCACAATCACACCTTATTCACATCATTACTTCTTGGCAGTATGTACATTTGTAAAGAGATATTGTCAAGGATGAAGCACAAGAGGTTTCATCAAAAATCGTTGATGGACACAATGAGAACTCAGTAAGAATTGCAGCCAGTGCCATCAAACCAGACTGATGCATCAGTTTCACAAAAACGAGGTCACATATCCCACTGGTTTTTATATTTTTGTTGCTCTCTTTTTATGTTTTAATGATATATATTTATATATATAAAATTGTTATGTACATACATTAGCTGCATTATATTATATATGCAGCCCAAGACAATTTTTCTTCACTCAGTGCAACCCAGGCAAGCCCAAAGGTTGGACACCCATGCTTTAAATCAAGATAAATGCATCAGGGCAAGTAAAAGATAAAATTCAGTCACACTCTCAGATGAGAGTATTGAGCTTGCAGCTGCTAAAGTGTCAGCAATCACTGAAATGAGACTGTCAGAGAATCATGCAGAGTTGGAAATGATATCCAGGTGAGTGATTTTTACCATACCAGCTTTACACTGATCCTTGTGGAAGCTTAAAAGCTGCCAAAAATCCTCTACAGCAAGTTTCTGAAGAACACAGAGCACAAATCTCCCACCATCAGAATAAGACTGAAATTCTTTAGCTTCCTGAAGTGTGGATGTTTTCTTCTGGATCTCCTCTTTCTTCTCCCTTTCCCTTGGATCTTCCCCCCTGACAGGATATGTGTTCATAGAACCACAGAATCACCAGGGTTGGAAGGGACCTCCAAGGTCATCCAGTCCATCCAGTCAACATACCACTTATTGTTAGTTTTTGTTTTCCTTGTTCTAAATGGTTCTTAAACCAAGGTGAAGTTGGCTGACAGGATGGACCACTGGCTGCAGAAGTGGCAGTTTTTCAATGCCATTGAGTGTAGTAGCTTCATTGTCAAAGGTGAGATGGGTGGTTTTGTAAGGAGATGTATTTTTGTGAGGTCTTGCTCATTGCAAAGCAGAGAATAAAGATGAATAAAGAGAGAATTTAGTAACCCAGGGAGTCCCGCAGAGCACACAGATGTGCTGTGGCTGAAGCAGAAGTACATTCTCTGGTTTGTGAGTGGGTAATTCCTAAGGAAATACTTGAACATGATTTTTTCTGGAGCAGAAGGGAGTAGTCATTCCCATTTCTTTGGGTGTAAGATGTGCTGTGAATCTGAGAATAAAACCAGTGAGCTCCTGGTATCTTCTCCCATAGCAGCAGGAAGCGTTTCTAGATGGAGACTGTTAGTTTTGCTGCTCATATCATTTCCAGTAACTGAATCTGTTAGATCCCAAAGTCCAGATGTGTAGTAATGCCTTTGGGAAGGAGTGGGATGACTCCAAGTTTGATGCTGGTGCCTTCTCTGCTTTAGTCCACCATTTGGCTCTAGAGATGATGCCCTCCCAGGAGGGACTTATTTAAGCCCCGTGTACTTCCATGATTTGCAGTTCCCTGACTGAGCATGGGAGGCATACCTTTTCCTCAGAGCCTTTTTCTTAAATCCCACCAAATTCAGGGGGAAGATGACTCAAAGTATAGGGAGCTGAGACCTTCTGCATATCATGTGGTGGTAATGGCTGATGGTCAGATTTGATGATCTTAGAGGTTTTTTCTAACCTCAGTGATTCTATGATAAGTTAGCAAGGACCAGAGATGCCATCCCATCATTTCCCAGCTCCTGCAGTTGCAAGTCTTTAGTTTTCTTTCCTGACACTTTTGACCACCCTCAGGTCACAGCACATTTAACTCACCAGCCAACTTCCTTGCTGCAGACCACAGCATCCCCTTGCATGTAGAATCCTCCTGCAGCTTTACAGAATCACACAATCACAGAAAGGCTTGGGTTGGAAGGGACCTCAAGGATCATGAAGCTCCAACCCCCCTGCCAAATGCAAGGCCACCAACCTCCACATTTCATACCAGCCCAGGCTGCCCAGGGCCCCATCCAGTCTGCTCGTGATCAGTATTTGGATTCCCACAAAGTGGTCTGATTGAGGTTATGTTGATACACAGCAACTGAAGTGGGTTTTTCTACTCCCCTGAATTATTGACTTGTGTGTGTGTGAACGGCTCGTGGATAGAACGGGAGCAAATTGGGTTGTTCCTGGTGTGAGCATTACATCACCACTCTGTGATCTCTCTGTGCTGCTTCATTCTCTGCGCACCTACCTGGCTGTTCTGGTAGATCATCTGGAGGGTGCTCTGTAACCGAGGCTTGCTCCCACTCTGTTATCAGAGTGTTTTTAGACTTGTTTTCCCTCCTGGAGGCTTTGTAGTCAGCTTAGGCACGTGCAGTCTTTGCTGTTTTGCTTTGTTTTGTTTTTTTTTTTTAATAGATTGCTCTGTATGTTAGCAAAGGAAAGAAATCTGAATCTGAAGAGGAGAAGCTGAACTGTAAATAAGTGGAACTGTTTAATCTACATGTAAATGTTTGCCTTTTCAGCCAAAAGCGATTGAAAAGAAGGCTCAGCTGTCTGTCCCAGTTCATTTGGTATGCGCTATTACTGTACTCCATAAAAAGTGGCAGCCAGTGGGAAAAAAAAAACAGCTCAAAATGTCATCGATCTGCTAAGCGTGACTGTAGGGGTTGCCTAAAGGATGACAGCTTGGAAATTCCTTTCTGGGATGCAGAAATGTCTCCCATCCAAGCACGCTGGAACAACTTCTGTGTGTTTTGTTCTGTGTTGTCGTCTTCTGTGTGGGCTGCAGTTGTTTTGCATAGCAATAAGTTCATAATTAGACATCAAAAAAAGTATGACTCCAATTATTCTTGATAGCAGTTTTATTAGAGAGGAACTCCGCTGCGCTGTGTGACTGCTCCTTCATTTTGAGTGGTCTGACTACCTCTGCTTAAAAGGTACAACCCTGGTGTAGTCCTGGTGGGTCTTGTGAGTAATTATTGCATCGTTACAGGCTGAGTCCTTTCCTGCACATTTTGGGATCCAGGAGACAAAAATAACAAGTGAGAATTTTTTTCTCCCTGTATGTCTATCAATCAAAATGATAAAGATATTTATGACTTGCACATTTTAATGGTGTAATTAGATATAATTACATGTTCAAATGATTACACATATGAACACTAATTACATAATTGAAGACAATTATGCTAACTAGGTAAATACATAATTAACTAAACATCTCTTGTAAAATCGAGGAAATTTGTATGCCATCCAAAGGAAGTAAAATCACGATAAACAATAAGTAGTAACCCTGTGGGTCTGACAATGGAAATGGAGAGAAATGCCCAGGGCCTCAATAGTATCCCCAGTGCAGAAGAACCTTTGGGTGCAGATCGTAGAATCCTAGAATGGCCTGGGTTGCAAAGGAGCACAATGCTCATCCAGTTCCAACCCCCTGCTGTGTGCAGGTCGCCAACCAGCAGCCCAGGCTGCCCAGAGCCACATCCAGCCTGGCCTTGAATGCCTGCAGGGATGGGGCATCCACAGCCTCCTTGGGCAACCTGTTCCAGTGCCTCACCACCCTCTGGCTGAAAAACTTCCTCCTCATATCCAACCTAAGCCTCCCCTGTCTCACTTTAAAACCATTCGCTCTTGTCCTATCACCATCCATCCATGTAGATCGTTACCGTGTGCTGGGCAGTGCCAAATAAATGACTACAGTGACTGTCAACTTCACAAGTTTTAAACATTTGCTGATTAGTTTACGTCTTTCCTTTGGAAATCTCTGCTCACTCTTGTTTGATAATGGGATGTTTACCGCAGCCTTTGCTCTACAAGTCTGCTCCCTTAGCCTTGTCCTTTATTTTTCATTGTGTGCTGAACCAGGTTCTTTTTCTTAATTAATTTCCGTTTGCAATTCTCTTGATATGTGGCAGCTGTTCCCTGCTCCCTTTCCTTGGCACTGGTGGGAGTCATATAAAGGTATGCCAAGAAAGCTCAACAAGACATGAATGATGCTATTGATGATTATTGAATTTCTGATACATTTTCTTTTTCTTGTGTTCTAATTTGAAAGTAAGCTCTAGTCCCGAAGATGGGAAGATTCAAACACGTGCTGCATTTGTTTTCCTTTAGCAAGTATCGTGCTTTGTACGACTTTTATGAGGGTGGGTAGTGATAGGACAAGGGGGAATGGTTTTAAAGTGAGACAGGGGAGCTTTAGGTTGGATATGAGGAGGAAGTTTTTCAGCCAGAGGGTGGTGAGGCACTGGAACAGGTTGCCCAAGGAGGCTGTGGATGCCCCATCCCTGCAGGCATTCAAGGCCAGGCTGGATGTGGCTCTGGGCAGCCTGGGCTGCTGGTTGGTGACCTGCACACAGCAGGGGATTGGGACTGGATGATCTTTGAGGTCCTTCTCAACCCAGGCCATTGTAGGATTCTGTGGTTCTTTTTGAATCAGTTTGCACCCTTGGCCTTCCTTTCATCATGGCAATAATTTGTTACTGTTAGCCATGCACAAGTTTATATTTTGGATGTGGAATTTTTTTTTTTTATTTAATTTTAATAAAAATAAAATCAGTGTTTGATAACTTCAGTTGTTCCCTCTGATTTCTATTGAGAAGTAGTGGGGTTGGTGCTTAGCAGCTGCTGATCTTTTCTGCTTTTAGCTCTGCTGATAGGATTTCATACTGAGTTGCAGCTCTCTTTCTTCAAGATTACTTCTGGATTCCCTTCTCTGTCTTCTACCCACCTCCCCAGTTCTTCCACCTTTCAAGCAAAAATTAATGTCATTGCCATCCATTGCCATCACAGCTAAACAGGGTAAACGTCAGGATCACACTCTCATTTTTAGCTCTATCAGTTTACAAGTTGCACCTCAGCACGCGTGGAAGGAGAATGCAGCTCAGTTAATGCTAATGGATTGCAGAGATTGTGCACTGATTCAGGTCTGGGAACAAGGTGGGTGTTTGCCCAATGCTTTGCAGGACGCCATGCAGGGAGGGCTCAGGAGTTGCTGGTAATGTCCAGTGAGGATGTGAAGGCAGCGGCCAGTGGTCACCAGAGCTCATTATTTGGAAGGGATTTTCCTCCGCGTGCAGCAGGGCTGCTTATCAGCACTGTTTGAAATAAAGCACGATTCTCCCGGATTACACCTTATGAAGTTTTTAAAATGGGAACTAGTTTAAATAAACAGACATATTTCATCGCAGGAAATCGATATGCCTGGTGCTATTTGCAGAAGACAATGCAGTGGAAAAAGAGCCATTGAAACCCGGCGCTTTCCGATGCTCGGTTAAGTGGATTTAATGTGCTCGAGCAGAGGTGTGCCAGCTCAGCGTGGTGATGCCCAGTGCGGGTGGTGGCACTTTGGCCCTGCAGCCCCAGCACTGTGCAGGTCTCCATCTCGTAGCATTCACCATCTGCACTGAAACAGCTTTCCCTTGTGATCCTATTTTAGCCACGCCATGCTGGCGTCAGCGGCTGCTGCTTTTGTTTTCTTATTTACAGACATATTTATTTGTGACGCTTGTCAGTCAGTTGGAAGGCTGCACATCTGCTCAGAAGCATCCTCATAGAATCATAGAATGGCCTGGGCTGAATAGGATCACAATGATCATCTAGTTTCACCCCCCCTGCTATGTGCAGGGTCGCCAACAACCAGACTGGGCTGCCCAGAGCCACATCCAGGCTAGCCTTGAAGCATCCAGCATGGCCTTCCTGGTTTCCAGTGCAGGCAGCAGCCAGGGTTTGTATTAGGAAAGATGAGAAGAGGAATGTTTCCTTCTGTTTTCCTCAGTTTAAGTGTCTGGGTGTGCTCTGGCCCTCTCGAATGCTTGGCTGCTCCCAGGGATCTTGCGGAGAAGAGAAATGGGCAGAGCTCAGCAGCAGCAGCTCTGCTGCCTTAAAGAATGCTAAAATAGGAAAAAAAATAAAAGCATCTGTTTTACACTGCCTACATTTCAGGATGCCTTTGTCACTTTGAAATGCAGTTCTATTATGAAAACTGACTTTAAAGTTAAAAAAAAAAATGCTGTTTAGCAGACAGCTTTTCCTTTCTCTGTTTAGACTCGAGTCTTCTGAGTTTAACAACAGAAGCATGTTTTTATGCCTCTCTGCTCTCGAGGGAAACAAGCAGCTCTGGGAACAGAGGAGCTGATGGCTTTTGGCTTCCCACCACTTCTTGTGCTCTGGTTGCACTGCTGCTCCCCAGAGTTCTGTCCTGGCACATCCCTGTCCCCAGGCTGGATGGAGATATGGCCTCTCGGCACCAGGAGTGTGGGATCTGGCCTTTGTCAGCCCTGGGGGAGGCCAGACACTGGGCTTCAAAAGTTTCTGCAGCCATGTAGCGTTTGGGTCTTCTTGCTTAAAAAATGGGGCTAAAATAGCTATTTAGGGTAAGGGGAGATCTTGATGTCTTGGAATCCTGTGAGGATGGTGTGTGGGTTCCAGCGGGCTACAGTTGTGTAGGGGAGCTGGGCGATGGAAACCCAGAGTAGGGAATGTGGCTGCTTTGGTGCCGTGAAGCTGGCTCCTGCACTGGAGGACACAGAGTTCGTATCCATGGGTCTGTGATGACCCCCAGTGCTCCTGGAGAGGTCCTTTGGCACTGCTGACTGTGATTTAAGGAAGCACTGTGGATAAAGGATCCTCTGTATAAGCATCTTGTGTTGGAGTGGCTGGGGGAAGCCGTGCCTAATCCATTCTGTCATTGCCTTTCTTTGGCCTCTTCTGTTGAAAAATGGTCTTCTATCAACTTCTAGTCCCTTGTTCTAAAGATATTACTGCTCTACCTCTTCAGTCAGTATTCCAAATTTGCTGAGCTAATATGCCACGTTTCTATGAATTTAATGAGCATGGTGGCTTTCTCCATACACCTACCATTCTGCAGTGGCTTGTATAACCATCAGAGAGGGACCATTGACTTAGGTATTATTCCATCTGATTAATTTCTGCTTTATACAACCAGAAAACCTCTCAGTGTTTTGATCCAGCAGCTCAGAGCAGCGATGGAGCTGGCAAGGAGCATGTGGCTAGCTGTGGTTCCAGCTTCATCCTCAGTCCTTACAGACACAGTTTCTAAGTCAGGATGGGGCCTTTCCAGCAGCTCATCTGTGCAGATCCTCACTGTGAGCACTTTCCAGTGGCCACCAGATGATCAGCTTTCTCATCATAGCATTGCTGTTGTAACTCGTGACTTTGGTTATACAAAAGTCTCCTTGCAATGGTGAAGATTTAAAGTGTCTTGTATTCAAACCGTTTAAGAACTATAGTGAATGCATTTCCATGCATTTTAAGTTATGAGGATGTATTTATGACTCCAGTGTTTTAACATAGTATAGCAGCATTGGAAGGCCAGCATAAAAAATAGTAACTGAGAATTCAAGTGGTGCTGTGTGCCTCCCTCGTTCTGCCCTTAGATCATGTTCTCTATCATGAAGGTGAAGTCATATTTCATTTTGAAGCAAGTTAATGCTTCTGAATGCAAATCCTCAGAGAATAATAAAAACCATATCGTTCACAGGTCTTCGGATCATTTCACAAAGCTCACTGAATAATTTATTTGATGGTCAGTGAATAATTTCCCATCAGGAATGGCTAACTGTGCAAGGCATTGTATGTCTTGCAACTGTTGACATTGTTGAGGTTATATTGACATGGGTGGAAATAGGGCTCCGTGAAATTAATGGAACTCAGTCCTTTTCAGTTGATGCTGAGAAGTTCAGCTGCTATACAAGATGGAAAAAGACTCCATCCTTCAATGAGATATTGATAGTAAAACGTATATTGATTAATCAGTAGGAAAGTGCAAATTTTTTGAAGCAGTGAAGCTTCTTAAAGTCATAAGGAAAATCATTATAGTCAAACGAGAATAAACTACTGCAATTAATTATTTAGCAGGTTACAAAAAGATGTTTTGAGAAGATATCTATGGATGTTTCTCCAGACACCACCTTTTGATAAAGAAAACCAGGCTGTTATAGGATCCTGCTTATCTTAAAACAAGATGTTGCTTTACTTATCTAACAGAATCTTTTTTGCAATTGAAAGCAAGTTGTTTTACCAGTTTAGAATCACAGAGTCATAGAATCACCAAGGTTGGAGAAGACCTCCGAGATCACCTGGTTCAACTGTTCAGCTACCAACAGTATTTCCCACTAAACCAAGTCCCTCTGTACTACATCTGAGTGTTTCTTGGACACCTCCAGGGACAGTGACCCACCACCTCCCTGGACAGCCCATTCCATTGCCTGACCACCCTTTGGGAGAATAAATTTTTTCTAATAACCAACCTGAGCCTCCCCTGGGGCAACTATTTACGCCATAGTTGTAATGATTTGCTCATTAATTTCTTCCTACGTTGTTCAGTTCACTTAAAATTTTTTCATTTGTGTGTAGTCCATCTTTAGATTTTCAACCTTCGAATGAAAGAAATCCTTCCTCCTTCTTCTGAAAGATGGAGGAAATTCTTCATATTGGTGTTCAGGCAGTTTAGCCATGTGTGATGCCTAACTTGTTCTTTGGCAGTGTGTGTTTGCCAGCTTAGACCCAAACTACTTAGAAATAACTAAGTCAGCTTTTCTGCCTTGCAAACTGCAGTTGTGTTAAACATGTAGTTCTCTTGGAGAAAAACTCTCTAGAGAAGGCACGTGCTACCCTCATCTTACTCCTCTGTGCAGGTGGGGATGCACATCCCCCTGCCATAACCCTTCTCCATCATTTCCTGGGTGCTGAGTTGTACTCTGGTGGAGCTCTGCAGAAATAAATCAATCTATTCTCTGAGGGAAAACATACAGCAAATGTAACAGGAGAATTGTCTGTAGTAAAACTTGTGTTTGCTGATGGCTTTGGGTTTTGTTGCCTGGCCATTCTATTTCTCCACATCTGGGTGTTTCCTGGTGATGTTAATAGGAATTTAAAAATGAATTTGGACTGCTTAAGAGGTGTATTATCCCATTGTTAGATATACCATGTCTCCAGTGTCACCTCAGGGTCAGTTGGTGCCCTGCTGTCACACACTGAGTTGCTTGGCTGAGGGGATGGGAAGAGGTGATGTCTCAAGGAGTGCTGTAAACATTTCTCAGTGCTACGAGGAGTTGGAGTTGCTGTGCTGTGGGGAGGAGCTGCATTTTGCTCAGCGTATCTGTGAGATTTGTGCGTGCAGAAGGTCAGTTCACACAGAAATCATGGCTGCTGGGGCTTGGCTAGCTCTTGGGTGGCTTGGCTTTAGGTTGAGAATGGAAACGTCTGTCTTGCAGTAGCACAGAAGTTTCAGAAATGAAGGGATAGGTAGCTCAGGTCTAAATTTTTTTGCTTTTTATCAGATGTTAATGTCTTCAGTTATTCTTCTTGCCCCTTGGTTTATTTTCCCTGCTTTTCCTTGTGTTACATCAGTCGAACTGGAAAGCAAATTTTGAGGTCTCTGCCACTGAATCAGAACCGATCATGTGCTGTGTGTTAACACTTGCTGTCTTTGATCAATTTTAGATAAGTAAAAAACCTGTGCTTTTCTACATCAACCCACTGGAGCATCAGTTTGTGTGTAAATGTGAGCACCTGAGTTGTCCCATGAAAGTCAGTGGCACTGGCCACGTGCCTGTTTTCCGTGGACAGTGCTCAGCCTTCCCTCTGTGTTGCTGTGAAGGTAGAGCAGGGCTTGCACAGTGTCCTCTGTGTTTATCATGAAGGTGAGTGCTTTTGTTTTTGGTAGCTGCTGCGCCAGTCATTGCTTTCATGAGAATAAAACTAATCTGGAAGAAAAACAAATACAAGGGATTTTTTTTTCCTCTTCTTTGGTCATTCTTTAAGATGGATTTGAAAATATTGAGTGGTGACCCCAATACTCCCTGGGCACCCTGTGCCAGTGCTGGACCTCTCTTTCAGAAAACCACAGAATCCTAGAATGGCCTGGGTTGAAAAGGAGCACAGTGATCACCTATTTTCAACCCCCTGCTGTGTGCAGGTCACCAACCAGCAGCCCAGGCTGCCCAGAGCCACATCCAGCCTGGCCTTGAGTGCCTGCAGGGATGGGGCATCCACAGCCTCCTTGGGCAACCTGTTCCAGTGCCTCACCACCCTCTGGCTGAAAAACTTCCTCCTAATATCCAACCTAAACCTCCCCTGTCTCACTTTAAAACCATTCGCCCTTGTCCTATCACCATCCACCCTTGTACTGTCCACCCTATCTGGTGGAATATTTAAAGAAAGATGTTTCCTTGGAGCTGATGCTCCCCTCTCAGCTCCTACTTCCAGCTGATGAAAGCACGACCCAAAGCAGATTGCAACCCAAGCACTAAATCAATGCATTTTTCAGGCAATCCATGGATGGCACAGCTTGTTTTTATTGTTGCTTTGGTTTGGTTTTTGAACAAAGAAAAACGTTTCAGAGTATATGATTTTAAAGATATTTTAAAGTTTGCTGATAAATATTTATTATTTTAATATATATAGACAGTAATATACTCTTTGACAGATGTTATTTAAAACTTAAAATGTTTTCTTATCTGCTGCTTTATCTGGGCAAGATTAGTTGGTAGAATCTGAGAAAAATCAGGCAAAGTATTCTTGGAGTTCTTCACACCTGCATTTTTAGTTATAAAAAAGGAAAGTCTGCAGTTGCAGGAATGCTGTCTGAGGATGCTGAAGCTATAGAGTGAAATATGGTTGTGCATACCAGGGCATCTACTTCAGCCAATCCAGTGCTGCCAAAGATGTTGATGGTTCAGGGAACATTCATGCACACACAGATCAGATGAAGATGTAGGATCACAGGATCACCAAGGTTGGAAAAGACCTCCAAGGTCATCCAGTCCAACCATCCACCTACCATCAATATTTCCCCACTAAACCACGTCCCTCGGTACCACATCTAAATGGTTCTTGAACACCTCCAGGAACAGTGACTCCACCACTCCCTGGGCAGCCCATCCCAGGGAATTACCATTCTTTTGGAGAATAAGTTTTTCCTAACATCAGCCCGAATCTCCCTTGGTGCAACATGAGGCCACCTCTTCTTGTCCTATTGCTAGTTGTGAGGGAGAAGAGGCTGACCATAAGTAGGTACAACCATGTAGGTCATGCTATGGCCAGATGGGTTAGAATGTAGTCAGTCATAAAGACTGAATTATTTTGAATGAATTGTTCATAAGTTGTCTTGACTTATACATGTTTTACAAGAAGAAAAGAAAAGGAAGGAGTGATTTGTTAACTAAAGACCGGAATTATGGCAGAGCAATGATGGTGTGTGGGTGAGATTTCCCAATATGCAGTGGTAACAGTGAGCACTTTGGAAACTGTATTCTCAGAAGCAAGTGAGCGCGTATCTGTGTGATGGATTAACATCTATTAGTTCAATTTGTGCATGCTATGGTGTGCAGGTGTAGCTCTTTAATTAAAAAAGTTTGTGTTAAACTAGAAATGGCTCTGACCTCTTGATGAAACAGAATTTATTTCCTTCCTGCATTATCCACACTGTGTGGATGGCACACAGGGCGTGCTGTGTTACTTCTGCTCTAGAAACAGGGGGTTCTAAGCAGGAAAGTAGGTTATGCACAGCCAGTGCTGACAGCGTACATCTGGTTGAAGGATTGCTTTGTGCCAACTAATGGGGAAAAATGCAGTATCTGAACTACATAGATACTCACTTAATCTACTTTAAAAATATTTCAAAATGGGTTATTTATCATAATATAATTATATATATATATTTATGTAATATTTATTTATTTAGAATCCCCTGCAGTAGAGAAGCAGAGATGCTTGCTTGGGTTTTGAGGCCAGTACCTGCCATGGTGTCCCATGAACCCATAGTCCCCATTTTGCCCTGAAAGCAGCATGATATCAGTTGTGTGCAGTGCCACGAAGGTCGTTGTGTTAAGCACTGAGGAGAGCTTGCAACCCCAAGGATGGATTAAGAGGTAACCCCAAAGCCTGCAGCCTGCAGTGGGTGAAGCTGTGGAGGACCTCGATGAAAAAAGCTGTTGAGGTGTTGAGGCTCAGACATCTGGCATTCTGGTGCACGGTTTCTTGATTAATGCATTCACATTGTGTCTCAGAATCACCATTCTTCTGAGTTCATTCAATAAATTACAGTGCAGTATTGATCAGAGTGTTTTCTTGTGTATGTTGAGTTAAAGCTAAGGTAAATAGTGACCTGAAGTGAAATCAGACCACTGACATTGCTGGGGAATATCTTTTAAGAGATAATTAACTACTCCTTTCATCCTTCAGGAGTCTCCACATACACTAGAAAATTATTTACTTAGTGGAAATCACACCTCTTGCCCCTGAAGCATATCTATATCTTTATATTTAAAGCTGTCTTTGTCTGTTTACAGCCAAACACATTCTTGTTGAAACACTTTATAACGAGGAGAAGATTGGAACATCCAGATTGAGACTCAGGGTTGGAAGGCGTTTGCAATTATAAAAGGCAAAACTGGCATCTTCCATATATAAATGCTACTGTAATTTTTAATATAAATTACATAGAATTATCTAGATGCTATTAATACTTTCAACACATTATTTAGATTATATGTTCTTTACCAGGACAGGCTGTATTCCATCACTTGGAACACTTGAGTGAGAGAAATAGGAGGAAGAACAAAATCTTGCCATCACCTTTTTTCCATCTAAAAATCAAACAGAACTGTTTTGATAGTTATGATTACACAGAGGGAAATAAAATGTACGAGAGTCTCAGTGAGTATCTTAAATACTATTTTGAGATCATTCTTAAGCATTTGAAATATATATACGATGAAATTGTATTCTGCAGCACGTGAACGCTGTGTGTTCCAAAATTATCCTGCAGCACGTTTATATGGATGATTTAAAAGCCCGAGAGCCAAGAGTTTATAATAGAAGTACAGACAGATTGAGGCTGGTAAATATAGCAGCACTAATAGTGTCTGAATGTTGTAGATGTGGAGTTTGGCATATTTGCTTTATTCCGAAGCAGTAAAACCATGCAAGAGTTATACAGGTCACCTGGCAAGAGGGCAAAGCCACTCAGCCTTATGATTTTAACAAGCCAGAAAGAGGTGAAAAATGTTAGGAAATATTTCTTACTGTGATTTCAGCCTCTGAAGCCCACACCTGCACTTGTTTCAAGAAGAGAATTTATGTAAGCTGCAACCATCATGAATTTAGAGACATGGTTAGTGGGTATGGTGGGGATGGGTTGATAGTTGGGCTTGATGATCTTAGAGATCTTTTCCAACCTTACTGATTCTGTGATTCAGTTGCTTTTCCCTATGACTGGGGACTCTGGCTTTTCTTCTGTTGTAGCTTCCTAAAAGAAAGTTCCTTCTGCAGCGGTAGGGTGATGGTTGTCTGAGCCTCAAAGGGCAGAGGAGGAGGGATAACTCAGTTCCAAGGACTTTCTCCTTGCTGGCTTGTTTGCTGGTTAACTTTACAAGTTACTGATGCCTAATTTTCATGGAGGGTTTGCATTCCCATTGGGTATTAAATGCAACAGCCTTTTGCAGTGACTGCTGGTCAGCCCACATTGCTGCTGGGAGCAATGGATTCCCACATCGGATGGTGGTGATGAATGCTGCCCACTGCCTGCAGTTTCTTCATGGCACATTGTGTCTCTTGCAACTTTCTGGAATGGCTGACATTTGCTTTATTCAATGGGCTACATCGGTTTTATTGAATCAGCACCATAGAAGCTTTGTTTCCTTGCTGGGCCCTGGTCTCCTGACTCTGGCAGCTGTTGGGTGGTATGGGCAGTCTGATGACTTTGAAATCGAAAAGTTCACTTCAGAAAGTCTGCACATTGGGAAAATAATTGCTAGAGTAAAAGAATTTGTAATTGCTGTAAAAGACATTTAAAAAAAGAAAGAAGGAATAGGTGTTCATCATTTGTGGTTTCAGGCAAATGCTTAAAATCGCATTTGGTGGTAGCTGTTCTGAAGGTACTTCCCAGCGTGCCCCCGTCTTTGATGAAAGTGATATCAGAAAGAATGGTTTGCATTCACAGCACGTGTTCCTGGCGAGACGTCTGTTAGCAGGGAGTTCTTCTGCAGCCATTTCAGCTCTGTGTCACCAACGGGGGTTTGAGTTATTCCCCACATCTCCGCTATGCTCCTGGCTCTCCAGCCGCCGGTGAGATCTCCAAACTGCAGCTTCAAGTAACGGTCTTTTTTTGATGCTTGCTCAGATCAGGTGGACCAAAACAGCGGGAAGTGCCTCTGACAGATTTCAAGACTCGAGTGTCTTCAATGAAACGCTGCGGATAGCCAACATCCAGCGCCACCAAGGAGGCCGCTACTACTGCAAGGCCGAGAACGGCCTGGGCTCCCCGGCCATCAAGTCCATACGAGTGGACGTGTACTGTAAGTAATGGTGGGGAGGTTCTTTCTGCGCTCTGTTAGAAAGAAGGGACTGATTTTCAGGGCTTCTTAACATACTCTCGTGTCAACCCCACAGGTTCTGTGGAGTCCCACCACGAAACCACAGGAGTTCAGGGCACATGCTACAGCTTTAGGAGTAGTTATGCTCAGAAGTCCTGTGGCTGCTCTGACTGAGGTCAGGTGGGGCTGCTATTCTATGGACATATCTTAAAAATGATAATAATAAAAAAAAAAAAGTTCACAATAAAAGTCCATCTCAGCCTGATTTGTCAGCAGCATGCATATGTAGGATGCAGCCCTTAATTCTGTGCATTTTGACTGTTGTTTCTGTCAGAACTGATTGAAGAGGAAATGCAGGTGCCTTTGTCTTATTTTGCTTTAATTGCTGCTCAGATCTGTGGGTTTTTGATTTCAGTGGCAATCTCTTCACGTTCCCATGAAACTGTTTTAAAAGCTACCCTTGAAATGCTGGGCAGGGAAAGTGGTGAAAGTATAGAGATTGTAGTGCAGTCGGTCACCTGGGCTGGCAGGAAAAGAGGAAACAAGTGAAAACTGCATAGCACAAAGGATGTATCCAATGTGCTTGCTCAAAAGGGGATAAAACTGGAAAAAAATCTCTATCTGACTTGTACATGCTGCTGGATTGGTGAGGCAGTGAAGCTTATTTGTAATCGGATAGTTTATCACTCTAGGTTTAATGACAAACTTTGCATTTAACTCTATAAATTATGTGATTGGGTTCAGCTATTGGAAAGAGATCTGAGTGCCTCACACAGCTGTGGTTTTGTGCACACTTCAGGTTAAGGAGAACAGTCAAAAATCTCTTTGAAGTACTTCAAGGATGGAAAATCCTCGCAATGCACATTTGGAGACTCTTCTAATGCAAGCAGTGTCATGTAAACAAGTGTGTTTACATGCACATAAATAGTTAAACTGAGCCCTTCAAAAAGAAGCCTGTCTTGTGACTTTATGAGCACTGAGCTTTTGTTTCCCCAAAAGTATCCCCTCTCTGTCAGTTGAACCTCAAGATGTTTGCTACTTCAGGGACCCAATGGCTGGGGATTTCTGTACTTCCCTTATGGGATGGTGGAATTCCTTCCTGGGGAATTTTCTTGCCTCGCAGAAGATTTCAGGATGTTCCCAATGAGTGCACTTACCTTCATAATTTGCTTAACTAGCCATAACTTATTATCAGTGCCAAAATTCTACCTCCTTTATAAACAATAATTGAATTAGTAAGTAATTGCTCATTAATTTGTTGAAGTCCAATGAGTAGACAACACTCAGTGCTTGCTGTGAGGTTGCCTTATTTAAGTGAGCTTTTCTGAGTGGCATTGAAGCACGTCTCTCTTGCCCCAGCACTCACTTGTTAGATTCTCCTTAATTCTTCATGTCAGGTATGGCTGTGAAACTGCTGCTGGCAGGATGTGTTGTCTGGAGGTTGTGATGCTGTGTGGTCTGAGCAGGGAGAGTTCTGAAAGGTTGCTTTGACATGCTGTTTCTTTTTCAACTTTGAGAGTGAGTTCCTTCTGGCAGACAGCCTTTTCCTCCCATCATGCTTTATTTAGCTATTTGCCTGTGCTCTTGAATTTGTTGCCTGGGATTCATTACGGTTTTATTTTATTTACTTATTTATTTAACATCACACGCTGCTTCTCAATACACCTCAAATACAGATGTATTTCTGGAACATGACAAACTTCAGGTTCCAGCTGTGATTAAATCCCAGGTGATTGCCCACCATATGCAGGCAGATATTTCACTGGGTATTGTCATCTGTTAGTGGTCAAAAACATGTGGGCAGACTGTGTGCAAAGCTCGATACCAATGCAGATTGGATCTAGCTGTGAAGAAGATAGGAGAGAAAAGACTGTACCCCACAGAAGTCAGGCAAGTTGAAGCTCACAGGACACAGAAGCACTGCAATAAAATATGTTTTTAATTTTGTGACGAAGCCCTCAAATCTGTTTAAGTAAACAACTAGAATATATATATTTCTGAAAAAATGTGTCACTGAAGTATTATCATGAATCAGAATCATAGAATGGCCTGGGTGAAAAGGACCACAATGATCATCCAGTTTCAACTCCCTGCTATGTGCAGGGTCACCAAACACCAGACCAGGCTGCCCAGAGCCACATCCAGCCTGGATATATTACTTCAGAAGCATCTTGGCTTGTAAAACTGAAGAGGGAAAACCGTATTAACATTGTGTTCCACATTGGATTTGGACCCAAGGACACTTTTGAAGAGCTGATTTAAGTCTTCAGCCTCAAGTGTAAAGTTTGAAATGGCACTGCGTTTGCATAGCTTGAAAATGAAACAAACAAACAAACAAAAAAATCCAACACAGAAAATCTTTGCCTCCTCATTCATCTCCATTACCATCTTGCTGGTTGGATGAGAGATGTTAACATCAACACTTGGAAGGAAAACAGCACTCTCTGATAATTTCGTGTTCTTCATTTTCCACTTAGCTGGGGTGTTTAGCAGCACTTGGAACTTTGATTGGTGGTGCTGCAGGAGCTGGTTGTGGAAGGGGTGGCAAAGCTTGGCCTCGGTCTGTGTGTATTGAGTGGAGGGTTGCTTGATTTTTTGGACTTCTTGCAAATGCTTTGCTGTTTGTGCCATCAGATTTCTGCCAGGTGCTGCACACAGATCTGTAAATGCCAGGTGGTTTATCCATTAGGAGAGCCTCGTATCTGATCCATTTCCCATGATCTCAGATGGCTCTGACCAAATCTGAGCACTGGGGCAGCTGTGCATGGATGGAACTGCAGGTGGAGAGTGTGGCTGTGGGAGACCTCATTGCCCTAAAGGGAGTGCACAAACATGGGGAGAGCAGCTTTCTACATGGGCAGGTGGTGAGAAACGGGGAGGGATGGCTTTAAACTAAAAAAAGGGGAGATTTAGGTTAGAATTTAGAAGGAAATCCTTTAGTTGGTTTCATTGGTTTTATTTTGCCATCATTCTGATTTACTACTTTTAAATAACTATCTAGCTATTGCTCTGAATTAAATGCTGCTTGAGGACACACTATTTTTTTTGCTAAGTAGTTAAAAACAAGAAACAAAACCCCCAGACATTTGCTAACTACATTCACAGATAAGGAGCACAGCTAAGGAGTTGAAATAAACATGTGCAATCATTCAGAAAGTAGCCAGGGGTAAAAGCTGGACCGAAGGGAAACAGCTGCTTTGTGGAGGATGAGGAGCTGATGCTGTTTATGGCCTGGCAGGTAACTGAGTGCCCCCATGGGCTGGTTTACTTGGTTCACATCTGACATGCTGGCTAGATTACTGAATCTTGGAGCTCCAGGAAAATCCCTCGGTTGCAGCATTGCCATCAAGGTGCACTTGGTTGTCACACTGCTTTTAATGATATAAGGAGGAGAGGAGGGAATTCTCCGGGCACTTCTGCAAGTGGTGATGCTGGAACTGTACCTACTTTATTTACAGCTACCAAAGATAATGCTAAACATGGCCACGACCCCTTCCTTTAACATATACAGATCTAAGTCAGACCTTCAGAAATATCTGTCCTGTTTGGTCTGGTGTCAGAATGTTTGGATATTTAACAGAGGATGAAATACAGTGGTGATCCAGTGCTGCCAAAGTTCTTGTTTCATCTGTGGCTGTCCTTGGAAAGGGAGAGGAGTCGGGACCTGTTCCTGGGCAGGCAGGGAGCATCCTTTGAACACTTTGGTAGGACAAGGGGGAATGGTTTGAAACTGAGACAGGGGAGGTTTAGGTTGGATATGAGGAGGAAGTTTTTCAGCCAGAGGGTGGTGAGGCACTGGAACAGGTTGCCCAAGGAGGCTGTGGATGCCCCATCCCTGCAGGCATTCAAGGCCAGGCTGGATGTGGCTCTGGGCAGCCTGGGCTGCTGGTTGGCGACCTGCACACAGCAGGGGGTTGGAACTGGATGAGCATTGTGCTCCTTTGCAACCCAGGCCATTCTGTGATTCTCAGCCCCTCACCTCCCTGGGTTTCTTTGCTAGCTTTTTCTATGAATATGGCTGTGCTGTCTTGGTTGAAGATCCTCTTCTCTCACCTCAGGATGAAACAAGGGCACTCGGTCCCCTCTGCATCCCACCCTTGGGGGGAGGTTGCCTTCTGCTCAGCCACCAGGAGGAGAACTGCCACATGCATCCGAGCTGTGCTCACCCTGCTGCTGAACTCTCTCTTCTTCCTCTGGAAGCATCCCTTTAAAGTACATCATATCTTTCCGCTTTGAAGAAAAAGCTTTTGTACTTGACTCCTAGGAAATATTTTGCTTGAGTTTTGGAGGGCACTTTCCCCTTTCATAAGGAAGGAAGCTGTATAAATTAAGTCTTTTGGTTTAAAGAAGCAGGGGGCTATAAGGGCTTGTTCCTGAAGGACAATTTACCAAACTTTCAACAAACAAAAAAAATGTGCTAATTGTTTCATTGAAAATAAGTTTTTAATCCCCTTTGTATCATGGATCCTTCCGGATGCCAGGCCAGGCTACACAGCTACAGAGTGAAACAAATCAGAGTGAATTTTTACTGGTTAAAAGATTTCTGAAATGAATTTGAAGTCAGGATGAAAAACGCTTTCCAGACAGATTTAGTGCACAGATATGTTAAGATTGCATTGTGTGGTATCTAAGAACTGTACATTGTGCAGCTTGTTGGGAAAGTTGTGTAATTCTAGGATTAAGAGGCTGAGCTGAGGCTTTAGGGGGAACAACCCTTTCTTTTGTTCAGAGATCCTCATAAATCTTGGCTTGCAGCTCTATTTCCAGAGCCCGCCCCTTTACACAAGATTAGTTAGATCCACCTTAGGGTATTCTGTTTACATGAAGCATTCAGTTAACTTCACCCATCATCATCTGATTCTGTGTGCATTGGGTTTTGGTGCAGCCTGGTGCGGTTTAACCACGGCACTTTCCCCTATAGTGGAAGCTGCCCTGCACTGATCCCAGCCCTCTGTGCAACATCAGTGTAGAGACAGAATGGAGCAGCTTGTGAAGCTCCGACCTGCTCCTCAGTATGTGTTTATGCCTATGTTTATACTCAGTGTGATTAATATATATGAGAGTATCATCTCTGGGGTTTGCCCAGCTCATCCTCTTCCACTTTTTAATCTCTCATGTCATTCTTTTATGGTTTGCTCAGATGCTGTGTGCTTCCCTGATGGTTCTCAGGGTGTTTTAGCTGTCCATTGTCTCCATTGATCTGAGGGAGTTTTTATGGTAAACAGCAGCCCTAGGGACCATAACCTGGAAATTGAAGGCTGTTGTCAGCAAGGCCTGAGGATGCTCAGGGTTATCTCCTATTCCTGTGATGGCAATGGGAAAGAGATGAAAGCAAGACCCTGTTTTGGACCCAACTCCAGACCCACATTGGATGCCCTTCTTAAAAGGGATTTTAGTCTGAAAAGTGCTCTTTGCAGAGGTGACCTCAGCAATAGTTGTCTCAGAGCAGTGATCTGCCTAGCAGAGCACCTCCAACAGCTGTATCTATCCTCATGGCTTCGTGCTCAGAAGTGGTAACTGTGTGCTCCGAGATGCAGGAGCGCCTGAAAACATGCTTGGTATTGACAGATTATTTCAACAAACAGAGAGCATCACAGCTTTCCTGACTTGGGGATGACACAGAATGCTGCTGATAAAATGTGTCAAATGGCAAAGATATCAAACTGCTAATCTTCAGCCTTCGAGTGTGGCTGCTATTGGCATGTGCAATCACGAGTCTGCCAGAGAAGTGTTGTTCAGAGGCAGCACTGGGTCTGCAATTCAGAGATCCTGCTGCTGATTTCCATCTCAGCCAGGGAGAAGGTGTGGAAGGGAAATACTGAGCATTGTGCAGGGAAGCATAGTTACAGTGCTCTTTGTATGAATGTTTATGAATGTTAATGGCAGTCATAGAATCTTAGAATGGCCTGGGTTGCAAAGGAGCATAGTGCTCATCCAGTCCCAACCCCCTGCTATGTGCAGGTCGCCAACCAGCAGCCCAGGCTGCCCAGAGCCACATCCAGCCTGGCCTTGAATGCCTGCAGGGATGGGGCATCCACAGCCTCCTTGGGCAACCTGTTCCAGTGCCTCACCACCCTCTGGCTGAAAAACTTCCTCCTAATATCCAACCTAAACCTCCCCTGTCTCAGTTTCAAACCATTCGCCCTTGTCCTATCACCATCCACTCTCACAAACAGCCATTTCCCCTCCTGTTTATCCGCTCCCTTCAAGTACTGGAAGGTCACAATGAGATCTCCCTGGAGCCTTCTCTTCTCCAAGTTAAAGAAGACCAGTTCCCTCAACCTTTCCTCATAGCAGAGCTGCTCCAGCCCTCTGCTCATCTCAGTGCCCTCCTCTGGACCCGTTCCAAGAGCTCCACGTCCTTCCTGTACTGGGGGCCCCAGACCTGGACACAGCACTGCAGATGGGGCCTCACAAGAGCCGAGTAGAGGGGGACGATCACCTCCCTGTCCCTGCTGGCCATTCACTTGGTCCCCATGTGCAGCCTTCCAAGCTCACCCCTATAGTTAGAATGCAGAATCAAATGTGATGTCAATCGTTATTTAGATCCCAACAGCTTTACTGTTGGGCCACTGTAAACACGCTGTGTGTCATGCTCCAGCAGGACGCTGCCATAGTGTTACAGATGTGCTGCCGGGAAGGCATTGCTTTGCTTTGTCTCTTCCTTAATGGCACGTAGACAGGCACACACGAGCCTCTATGATCTGCTTATTTATGTAGGGCAGAATAGACGTTGAAGTCCAATTTATTCTTGTGAGGCTGTCTGCAGTGTTGGGGGGTCAGAGGAGTGGGTGTGATGGAGGTAACCAAGATGATGGGTGTCACGAGGAGCTAAGGAAGACAGGGGGCTGGGAACAGGGAAGGTGCTGAGCTGGCACTGCTACTGCTCCTTGGTGTGCTCCATCCTCCTCTCCCTTCCCAGATCACCACCCTGAGAAGGCAGAGGAACTGTATTTAAATTAGATGAGACAAAGAGGAGGAGATGCTTTCTGCCAGTGAGCTCTCTGACAGTAATTCTGCTGAAGCTGAGAGTGCATCAGTTTGCAGGGAGGATTTGTAGCAAAGGACAGTCTGTTGTATACAACATCATCCGTGGTAAAAGTGAAGATAGTGCTTTCTGGTGAGTCTTGATGTCCTTAGATAATTGCCATGTTTGTCTTTCAGCATCACACGTTCTCCACTTTCCATTGCATGAATTTGTTTAAAAAGTTGCTTTCAAAACCTGGAGCCTCTCTGCTTTCTCCATCCTGGATAAACTCCAGATTTTAGATAACAGCCACCAGCAGCACCAGTTCTTTAGCTTCACGTGTCATTGTTGCTGCTAGAATGCTTTAAATTTCCACTCAGAGGGTGGTGAGGCACCGGAACAGGTTGCCCAAGGAGGTTGTGGATGCCCCATCCCTGGAGGCATTCAAGGCCAGTGATCACCCTACCAGACAAAGTCCTGTCCAGCTGCAGGGCTGTGCCTGTGCTCTGGGATCCATAGGCTCCCAACTCATTTTCATTAGGAACTCTGCTGGAGGAGCTGTTACTGGCCATGGATGTGGTTCAGCTGTGGAGATGTTCCCTGTGTGCTCGGTGCTGCCATGGGCAGATTGGTCTCATGCATGCTCTCAGGGCTCTGTGCTCCCCGTGCTGGGAGCTGGGTTAGTGCAAGCAGCTGGCTGCAACTGTGCATGCACACCTGGGGCTCCTGTCAGGGTTTGCAACCACAGAATCGGAACTGTGGGGAGGAACAGGAATTGGGAGGGACCTCTGGAGATGTGTTCCAATCTCCTGCTAAAGCAATTCCCTGAGCAGCTGCACACAACACATGCAGGCATATTTGGATCTCTCCAGGGATGAGATTCCCCCACTTCTCTGGGCTCAGTGCCAGGGCTCTGCCACCCTCACAGCACAGGAGTTCTTCCTTATGTCCATGCAGAACTCTCTGGGCTCCAGTTTATACCCCGGTGCCCCTTGTCCTGGTGCTGTGCACCAATGAACAGAACCCAACCCCATCCACTTGCCTCCACTCCTTTTGGATAGTTGTAAGCACTAAGCACTGCTCAGATCCCTCAGCCTTCTGTTCCCCAGGTGCACAGCCCTGGGGCTCTCAGCCTGTCCCCACTGGGAGCTGCTCCAGGCCACTGCCATCTCCACACCCTCCTCTGGGCTCTGTGCAGCAGTTCCCCATCAGCCTGGAGCTGGGGAGCCCTATGTTAGGCACAGCACTCCAGATGTGCCTCCCCAGGGCAGAGCAGAGGGGAGGAGCACCTCCCTGCAGTGCTGCCCGTGCTCTCTGCAATGCCCCTCAGGATTCCGTTGACCTTCTTGACCACCAGGGCACACTGCTGCTCATGATCACCCTACTGGCTACCAGAACACCCAGGTCCTTCTCTGCAGAGCTCTTTTCCAGCACCTCAGCCCCAACCTGTACTGATGCCTGAGGTTATTCCTCCCCAGGTGCAGGACTGTGCACTTGCCCTTGATGAACCCCATCAGGTTCCTCTCTGCTCAGCTCTCAGCCTGCTCAGGGGGAAGTTACCAGCTTGGGCTTGGGTGGTACCTTTACCCCTTGCAGTTGTGAAGCAGCTTTCCTGTATTTTTCTCTGCAAATGTTTATATCAGACTCCTTACCATGGCAATTTGAATAAAATGTGGGGAATGAAAATATACTTCAACTGCTTCATTAGTTTCTGTGTCACCTCTGGCTTGTGTTTGCTTTGTTCTGGCTGCGATGAATGATTCGTTCCTATTGCAACGACACTTTTAATGTCCATCTCTGTTATCTAGCAATATTCATTGATATCTTATTTGATCTTCCTTTCTGGCTTTTTGGTTATTAGAAGCCTAAGTCCTCACGTACATGACAGGATGAAAGACCAGAAATAACCAGTGCAAGTTTTAAAAGAAAATAAAAAGCAGAAAATTGATATAAAACAAAAGCACAAGAAGCAGCATATCAAGAAAGCAGATGTACTAATCTTTCATCACTTCTTTTTTTATGGTACAATAAAGAAGACACTTTGAGACGAGATATTGTACAGACCTCTGCTCTGGGGCTTACCTTGAAACAAATGGAGGTGGGGTAGAGTTCTTTTCACTGTCATCACTTTGGCCAGTGCATGTGCCTGTATTTTCTCCTGGGAGAACCCTCCTGTCCCTCTCAATTTGGCAGATGAGATCCTCCCAATAGATGGCTGCAGCATGGAGCAGAGCAATGGGGTCATCATCCCTGCAGGTGTCCAAGAACCATTTAGATGTGGTACTGAAGGACGTGGTTTAGTGGGGAAATACTGATGGGAGGCAGGCAGTTGGACTGAATGATCTTGGAGGTCTTTTCCAACCTTGGTGATTCTGTGATTCTGTGATTTAAAAAGGTGAAGCAAAACACAGCACAGTGTGCATGGGCAATATTGACCACAGTGGTCCACGGCAGCAGCACGGAAGGACATAACTGTATTGTGGAACAGGCGAGGCAGCTGTGCCATAAAATATTAATGCAAATGTGAGCACTTACAGTAACTTCAGTACCTTTTTGCACCCCCAGCTGTCACACTATTCAGACTGCATTACATAGCTTTGCAGAGGCTGTTCAATGTTATCAGTGCCTTACTAGCTTCTGTGCATTTTTATTTTCTTACTATGAAAAGCTTTGTGCAAGCAAAAGAAAAGAAAAAAGCTTGATGTTCACGCTGATGAAAGGTTGTATTTAATGCTTGTAAAATGCTGACAAAACACTGGCACGTTCAGAATTGAGCTAGAATGATAAAATGTTTTGCGCGCTTCACAGTTCTGCAGGATTCCTGGTTCATGGTACACTTTGATCAAACTTTTCCTGGTGAGCATCCCTAGATGATCATTATGGTCCTTTTCAACCCAGGCCATTCTATGTGGGTTAATTCGGCTCAGGAAGGTGCCCTGGGGAGCTGCTGGGGCTGGAGCAGCTTCAATTGCCATGTGGTAGAAGAGAAGTGGGCCTTGGATTCTCCTTTGCGAAGACAATGATGTTTCAAGCCTTGTTGTTTTGGAACTCCTCTTGCGGGCTGCAGGGAAGGGAAGTGCTGGTCGGCTTTTTCTTTGGCCGGCCCAACAGCTGGCTGCTGCCCTGGCACTGTGAATTTGGGGGTGTCTGAGTGGGGTCCCAGAGAGGAAATGAGGGAGATGTTTGTCCTGTGAATCCTAAAATGGCCTGGGTTGCAAAGGAGCACAATGCTGATCCAGTTCCAACCCCCTGCTATGTGCAGGGTCACCAACCAGCAGCCTAGGCTGCCCAGAGCCACATCCAGCCTGGCCTCGAATGCCTTTCACCCCTCCTGAGTTGGTGCTTGTTTTCTACAAGTGCTTTTCTTCGGGGCCTTGATAGAAAGCTGTAAGAAGACCTGGTTATCCAGAGGCATCAGTTAGGTTGGTCTGCATGTTGTATTTTGTAATGTTTGCATATTTTGTCTTTCCTGCTTCAAATAGGCAATTGAAAACAAAGGCCTCAAATGCTGTAGGTTGAAATGGAGATTTCTCATTGGATGCTAATGTGGATGCTGCCTGGATGCTTCTCAGGGCTGGAATTTGTTGTGGACACCTCACGCTGGCACAGCAGGCTTGTGCAGTTTGTACACGCTGCTTGCATTTGATGTTTCATTGCCCCCTTTTGCTCTTTCTGATCCCACCGAGGCCAGTGCCTGTGTGCTGCTCTGCAGGGAAGACAGAGCTTATTAGCAAGGTTGGAGAGCAAATGGGCACAGGAGGAGAGGAGCCTTCCCCCAGTTTCTGAGGTGGGACAGTCGATGAATAGTACAGCTCAAGAACAGAGGCATCCATCAGTCTCCTGCTTGCTGCCCTTGCCTGGTTTATAAGAGTGAGGGAATCAAAGGAGCAGGAGCTGGAAGTCAGAAGCAGCAGCAATGTGGCGGTCAGTGTCTGCATCCCATGTCAATAACAGAAGACAGTTTTTGTGGGTGTTGAAGCAATGCGGAGCAAGCAAGAGCAGTGCTCGCATCTGCTGCACTTGGCTGCACCTGGGGGATGAGCTGCATTTTTGCAGGCTGAGGGCTGAGTTTTGCACAGCCGAATTTCCCTCTTCCCTTGTTTGAAAAGCATCCTAAATGCTGCTGCTATTTTAAGGCTTGGCAACCTGCTGATGGCTGACCTGAAGTGATGTTGGTTTGCCTAATAGCTCGGGATTTTTATGCAGTAGGTGTTGGGACTGCAGAGTCCCTAATAGCATATTTTAGAGTTCTGATGGATTTTTAAATAGCCTTCCAGCATTAAGGCAGGCGTTCCTGTAATCTGCATTTTGCAGTCACGTAGGTGCCTGGTTACCTCCTGATCTGCAGGATATCTACTCGTGCCTCTTCCTTTTCACTCTCCCCTGTTTTCTGCCTTCATTACTCCACTGAGCTCCACTGCAGCCTGCACTGACAGTGGCCCCTGTCAAAGTAACTGGTTTTAGAAGAAGCATCTTTAATTAACCCTCTCCTATATAAAGTAGAGTGAGGCTAGGGAGCAGCTGTATGTAAGCATATGTCCCAGGTTTTAAGTACTTTGTGGCTTGCCTACAGGATGTAGAGGGGATGCTTTTTCTCCTCTATTTTCAGTTTCCACAGTCAAGTATTGGGTTGGTTACTGGAGTACAATGGGTTGAAAATTCTGTTCCATGTGAATTTCCAGAAAGAAAAAATGCATTTAGTTTCCTTTAGTTAGAAGTGTCCACATTGCATTTACCTGAGGTTGTGCCATACTCTGCTGCATGCCCTAATACTGTAGATGGGAAGTGGGAGCAACCCAGGACTTCTAATGGGAAGTAGGATCATGGGAAGTAAGAGCATTTGTCCGAATTTAATGTGCTCTGTTTTATCTCACTCCATTGTGCCGGAGGCACTTCTCATTAAACTGCTAGTAATTAGGAAAAAGCTGAAACTTTGCATAACAGCCAGTCTCAAATGGCCTCTCATTGCCTCTTGTGGTGGCCTGCATACTGCCTCCCACCCTTGCAGTGCTGCCTTTCTCTGAGTTTCCATGCTGTAAAGCCATCTTTTGCCTTTTTTTTTTTTTTTTGCTAGTCTGTAGGTGCATTTAATGGGCTGTGACTGTGCCACACTGTTCCACAAAGCAGCAGTGTTGCTGGAGGTGGGGTTACGTCCCTGCTGCGGGGAGAAGCAAGGAGAAACCTGTGGGAAAGGACAGAGGAGTGACGGGGGAGCAGGAAAGGTTTCTGATGCGGATGTGAAATAATTCATGAGGATTGCTCAGAGTGAAGGAGAGAAGAATGAGGAGCAGGGCGAGAGCATTTAGTGGGAGTCTTCAGATGGGCATCTAAAAAAGGGGAGTTTTTTTCCTAAAAGCTCCGCTGGGGATAGGACTGGCAGTGATGGGCTCAAATTGCAGAGAGATCTAGGCTAGACAGCAGGAAAAGCTGTGTGGTGGCAGAGATGGGCAGACACAGATACGGGGCAGCTGGCGGTGAGGAGCATCTCTTGCAGGTTGCTCCCTGGAGGAACATCTAGCAGCACTTGTGGTGCCCTGGCTGCAGGAGAGGGGGGCTGTGGAGCTGTTTTCTGGCCCTTTTGCCCCATGGTTCTGCTGCCAGCATCAGTCCTGACCAGAGCTATGATGTGGTTTCCTTAGGTGACCTTCACAGTGCGAGGTGACACATCTCTGCAGGCAGGAGAAGCTCAGCAAGTCCAGTGGAACATGCAGAGCTTCATTAAGGCATTGCCCACCATACTGCATTGTGTTGAGTATTGTGATTCTAAAGAATGTATCTCAAAAGAGTTGTGAATAGGCTGTAAGTGTTCTTCATGTCAGTGAAGTAGTTGCTTTTCAAAGCAGAAACCAGAGCGGGGTCAGTGTCTATATTTGTATAAATGCACCAACACTGAGAGGATTCTGTGCATGTTATTGAAGCTTGGACTTGAGTTCCTATCATACAGTGCTGATTGTGTTCTTGCCAGACTGGGGAGATCTACTCATAGAATCATCATAGAATCATACAATGGCCTGGGTTGCAAAGGAGCACGATGCTCATCCAGTTCCAACCCCCTGCTGTGTGCAGGTCGCCAACCAGCAGCCCAGGCTGCCCAGAGCCACATCCAGCCTGGCCTTGAATGCCTGCAGGGATGGGGCATCTACAGCCTCCTTGGGCAACCTGTTCCAGTGCCTCACCACCCTCTGGCTGAAAAACTTCCTCCTCATATCCAACCTAAACCTCCCCTGTCTCACTTTAAAACCATTCTCCCTTCTCCTATCACCATGCACCTTTGTAAACAGCTGTTCTCCCTCCTGCGTATCCGCTCCCTTCAAGCACTGGAAGGCCACAATGAGGTCTCCCTGGAGCCTTCTCTTCTCCTAGCTAAACAAGCTCAGTTCCCTCAACCTTTTTTCCTAGGTGTGAAATAAGTTACACCAGAATTGGGCCCTCTGTGTCTGAACCAACCCAACTCCAGTGCCGGCTGCAAGGCTCTGAGTGGCACTGGCTGATTTTAAATGGAACAGATGAAGATGAAATGTGCTATAAGATGCCGACAGAGGGCTGATTTGCCAGCTGTTTGATTGTTTTCCTCTGGCATTATCTGCGAAGCAATTACATGTGAATAAAAAAGCTTCTTGAGATGCTTTCAAGGAAATATTGACCACTAATATTTTAATTAAGGGACACTGAAGCAGAAACGTTTGAATCAACGGTATGGACAATAGCAAAGTAGGCTGAGTTTCAGAAAGGATAACACATCCAGGCTCCCCCTTTTGTCTTAAAACTAATAAAAATTTGAAGAACAGACAATTTTAAAATAAGCTTAGGCCGTCATTTATATCCGTAAACAAAATGTGTCTGTGCTTTTAGCTCCGTGTGTAGGAATACACGGAGTGGTTTGGGATGGCTGCTGAGCACTGCCCTCCTCTCCTCTGGTCCGGGGGCTGGTGGCTGCACTGAAGAGTTCAATGGAAAAATCCTTGAGCAGGAGGAGGGGTGGATGGTTTTACTGGCCAGGAGTTGTCCTGTGTCTGTTATCCCCCTGAATGCTGCTGCACACTGCCTGCAGCGGGCTGAGCCTCGGGGAGTTTGTTGTCACTCCTTTTTCTGCAACAGTAATTTGCCCCCCAAAAGAAATATGCAATTTCCAGAAAGCCTTTCCTTCCAAATGCGTTTTTCTAAACTATATTTGGATGCTGTGCTGATGGGGAAGATGAATACCCACATGCCTTCAATCCTGCATCCAAAAGAGCTAGCTGAGGCTTAAGGCCGTGCCCCCCATCTCTCCATGGACCAGTGGATATCTGGTATTTTCTGGCATGCACAGTCATGCAGATCTGGAGGAGGAGCATTGTAGGCTGCTGTTCTTGGTGTACAACTGTGCTCAGCACCAAATATTAGATAGCTGACGCGTTGCTTTTGGTGGTGTCCCCTGGCAGGGCTTACAGGAGGTGGCACTGGCAGTGCTGGTGCTGGGAGAGCCATCCCAGAAGGGCTGCCCAGGCTCTGTGTGCCCATGGTGAGCCCCTCCCTGAGTTGCCTGTTGGACTTCAGATGGGAAGCACCAGGACCAGGTGTCTGATTTGGGTTTAGGCTCTGCAAGCCAAGGAGAGTCCAAGGGAAATCTTGGATCAAATATTTGGGCCTTCTTAATTCAGTGAAACAGGATGCTCTTCTAAGGTGTGGTAGCATTTAACTTCTTGGGTCACAGAAGAACTTTTGGAATTTACCTATGATAACCATGCATATTTATAAAACAGGTCTTAAAGAGAGTTTGGGATGCTGCTGTTCACATGCTGTGTGTTTCATTTCCATTAATAGGGTCAGGAGGGCAAGCAGTTCTGTTGGGAGTGCAACTGCATGTGATCACTGGGTGGGATACACATCTCATGTGCACGTCCTGACTTCAGCCAGTTGTCCAAAATCCTTTTAGCATCAGATGGAAGGCTCAGGCTCTTTGCAAGTGCAAGGAATGCATCCTCATGCCAGAAGGGAGCGTGGTGTGGAGCATCACTCACCTGCCATAGCCAGCTGTTGTTCCCAGCCCATGCCCACCTGCAAGCACTGCCTCAGAAAACTCTGCATCGCCTCCTGAAGTGTAAAGGCAGGTGCAGAGGATGCCATTTCCTTGCTTTTTTAGTAAGTCTGTGCTAACTCTTAATACCTAACAATTAGACCCCTGGGTGTAAGAAGAGGAGTAATTCACAGCACTTATGCTTGTGCGGAGTATTTAGAAGCAAAACAGCTGTTTGTGAGCAATCTGCACAGTGCTGCTATGTGGCATGGCTTGTGTCCTCCAGTGGGTTTAGTCAAGCAGTGTCACTACAGCATCACTGCTGTGACATCAGAGAGATGTGCCCTCCCCTGACGCAGCTCCATGTGCTCCCTCAGGCCCTGTTGCTGTCACTGCACCGCTCCCTTACTGAAATCTTTGCTTAAGATAGGAGTTGGGAGACACTGAGTGCATATAGAGAGCAGCACTGACATGTCAACATGTCAAGGAAATCACTTCATAAAAGGGGGGAGTGAGGTATTTCTATTCCTTTTCTGAAAGAAGGACAGGTCTGGGGCTGTCAGAATACTGCCCCTTTTAAATATGGAAATCACAAAATACACTCTAATAATTCTGCATCTGAAATTCAGGCTACATCCCGCCGTGCCTCACTCCTGCAGTGTGTGCTGTTATCCACATTATCTACTTCCTTACTCCAGCACACCACTCATTGCAGGATGGCAAATGTGGCAGCGTTAATGACCTACTTGATGCTGCCCTTGGTGTGTTGATCAGTGAAGGGCTTGGAGGCCAATCAGGAGCGTTCAACCACACCTAATTCACATCTGCTAGTGATATGGGTGATTTGGTGATGACCTGATTTCTACAAGTACAGTCATTATTTTCTGGGCTTGTCCGTCATTGAATTTAGCTTTTTAAATGAGCCATTATGCATTAGGTACAGGCAGTGCAGATGATAACAGAAGCAGAAAGTGATGATGTGTTCAGGGTTAATCAGTTAACTGGGATCTGCTGGAACCGAGCAGCGACCTTCCTTACTGCTTTTCTATGGGGATGGGGAACACAGGCAAAACACAGAAAGCTTCTTAAAATAACTTCCCTTCTTTGGAAGACTGGTCTAGAATATGAAAGATGTTACGCTACGAGTATTGTACAGGAAACATTAGCTTTGTTTGCATGATCACTTGTTCTCTGTCTTTGCTTGAAAGATAAAAAAAAAAAAAGGAGCGTTATTTGCATTTTATCAACATTTCTGATTTTGTTAAATGGCATATATGAAAAATACTAGCCACATGCCTGTGCTGTAATTGTATTTATTTCCATAACTTAATTATGGAGGAACTCAGTGCAAGCAAAGTCACCTTGAGGAAAGTCGATACTAGTCAAAAGCACTCTGTTTTCATAGAGCTGCTTTTGTAACACTGGTTATAGAGATCTTGAAAGTAAACTCTGGAGCCGTTCAGCTGGCTGTGCATGTGAATTAACCCAGTATTAAAAGGCCTCCAGTGATAGCTCTGAGTGTTGCCTGTTGAGCAATTTTCCCTTTTAATAGATGAAAATTACAGACCACTTGATTAATTCCATCATTAGGTGATCCGTTATTCAAAAAGCGTGAGTGCATTTTTCTTGATTTTCAAGGCTCTCTTGCAGATGGTGCCCTAGGAGGCTGGGCACCCCAGGAAGCTGAGCCAGCTGTGGGCAGGGGGTTGAACAAGGTGACCACCAGAGCTGCCTTCAGCCTCAGCTGTTAGTGCTGCGCTGGTGCTAAGCCTGTACTGCCATCTCATACTATAAACAAGACTAAATTGTAGATGGAAAAGAATGTGAGTTATCTTCAGAGGTTTAAAATGATGCCTCATGATGCAAAGATCTTGCTGCTGCTTTTATGCTGGATCAAAAAGCTTTCCCAGGTCTTTATCTTCACCGTTTACTCTGATCTCTTCGATTTCCTTGAATGGGAGGAAAACGAAATGGCAGAGAAGAACAGTGAAATCCAACCCCAGCTCTCAACCTGTGAATTGTCAAAAAAAAAAAAGAAGTTAATCACAGTAGATCAAAGAGGTTATATATAACCTCCTATCTCACATGTCTTGCATTCAGTAATATCAGCTGATCATCTATTAAGCAGCTGATGGACTAGATTCCCTCATTTTTTGCACAGCATCAAAGGGAATCAGTCTTGCAACCTGGAGGGTTGGTGAAATCCTGATCTCTATTCAGAGAGAGAAGGTCTGTCTCTGAGTCATTCATGGAGGTGATAGGAACTGGCATTGCATCTTTCCATCTTCCCCAAAATGTAACAGTGCAATGTGTCTGTTGTCTGCATTGGCTCTTCGTCTTGTGAGTGGAATAGGTGGAAAAAAGAAGTGAAGTGCATGTGTCCCTCCCATCCTGGACAGGCAGATACTGGGCATTCAGATGAAAATTTTTCATTGATTGGAGAGTAAATGGAAGGAGGTCGATAAATTCTACTCCTGAACCTCTTCTGTTTACCATACTTCCCTGTCAGGCCCTCTGGGAGACACCACGTGAAGCAGAGGATCCTTCCTGTAAGCCTGGCTAATACACAGGCAAGGCAGAGAAGAGCTGAGGTTGCTGCAGTTGGCGTCGTATCCCTGCTAGGGAGATGGCACAGAGATAGATAAATGAGGGCAGCACGTTTGTCAAGGTAACAAAAGGCTGGTTGTGCAGATCTCAACATTAAAGTGAGCTCTTGCCACATGTAAAATGTTGGTGAGCGTGTTCAAAGACAGGAGTCAGATTCTGTTCATCAGACTCTTCAATTCAACCCTTTGGTTGTGTTGATTTGCCTGTTTCTGGCCCAGCCTGGCACTCAGGAGCTCCTGGTCCGTGCATGGTCTGACCATTCTGTCCAAGCCATTGCTGCAGATGGGGAAATTTATCCAGAAGGGTTCAGCAACACAACTGTCTTCACAGAACCATAGAATCACAGCATGGTTGGGTTGGAAGGGACCTTGCGGCCCCTCAGCCCCACCTCTAATATGGGCTGGGTGCCCAGGGCCCATCCTTGGCCTCGGGCACCTTGCAGGTCTCTTGATGCTCCCAGCTGCTTTGCTGGATGTTGATAAAGCTGTTTTGCTGACAGGTTCCCCCACTTTCAGATGCACAGCTGCAGCTATCTGGTGGTTCGGAAAGCTGTTAGGGGGCAGAGGTTGCTAAACTGAGAGTGGAGTGGGCAAGTTGTTCCTTGGGGCAGTTGTTGGGAAAGGAGGAAAGTGAAACTTGTGAAACTTGTGGAACTGGTAGAGCACTGATGGGGAAATGAGTTTTCAGTTCTGAGTACAGAGTCCGACATCAAATGGTGTTGTTAGTAATGATAATATCTGTAAGGAGAGCATTAAAAACAGATCTCTTTTTTCTTCTACTTTGGTGGAGTCATTTGTCAACTACAAGACCATTCCCTTTGGTTTCTCAATGCTCACGGGGAAAAACTCATTTTCCAAAGGATCTTTGATTAATATTGATTAACTGTGCTAACAGCCCAGTATAGCTGGAGCTAGTCGTGTCCTAGTGTGGACTTATCCCATTTTCCCCCTCTTTCATTGAGCTGTAAATGCATTTTGAAAGGATTATTGTTTCTGGGAGACTGTTCAGTAAATAGTTCTCGTTGTTGTGAACTAAGAAAGAATGGTTAAACTTAAAATTTATCAACTTAGGACCAGTCAAGCTGTCAGATATGTCAGAATAAGGGCCTGATGGGAATGTAAGTTTTTCCTCAGTTTAATTCTCCATGTTCTGATCTGCTTTGCTTTAAACGTGTCCATTATTTCTATGGGGCACTAACTGTTTCATGGCAGTTTCGTAATGAGGAACCACCTAATACTTTATTCTCCCTTTGAACTTGTAGAATAATCAGGATAAAGGGCCAGAAGGTATGCAGAGGGCAACTGAAGAGCTCTAAAGAGAGCTTCTCTTGGACCAGTATGAGCTGAGCTGAGAATGGTACCCCTGAAAAGCCCTTCCAAAAGCTCATGGATAATTCATAGGTTTTGGATTGATTTAGCTCAGTTGCTCCAATTGATACACATTGCACCACTGCAACCTTCCAACTTGTTTCCTTTTTCTCTCGCTCCAGGGAAATGAACCTCAGTGTAAGGGAGGGACCCTTCCATCACACATGAAATGTTTTCATTTGTAGTCATTCTGCTTCTCATCACGGGACTTGGCAATAAATACGGGTCTCTTTTTGCATCTGGGGTTTGCAGTCTTAAAACATCACCTGAGCACGGCATGCTTGTTATCCAGAATTGCAAGCTGTTCCTTTCGTGTCTGCTTGTTTCTTCCAATGTGAAGGGTATCAGAAGGCACAAAGCAGGAAGAACAGAAATTCAAAATGATCCAGTAATTTTATTAAAATTGCAGCAATTTCAGTGAAATCAAGTCTAGCATGAAGGAAATGCAGGACGGAGCCTTTGGCTCCACAGAGAGTCTCAAACTCTCATATTAATGTTTTTTATTAGTCTGATTATATCTCAGTGTGTCCCTGATACTTTTTTTTCTCTGCAGAAAATAGCAAATTTATCATGGGCTGTTTATTTATGTTTCTGTAAGCATGGGGCCAGTGAATGTTTGCTACAGAAATTCAGGTAAACCTCACCAAATAAAAAGGTTATGGTGGCTCACTGGCAGCTCAAAAGATTTATGTGGGCCTTTAGCAGGGACCCAAGCACTAGCATGGCTGTGCAGTCACCTCGAAGGGGAAGCAACAAAACATCAAACCATTCGGGTTTGGGGTGGCCAGCAGGGACAGGGAGGTGATTGTCCCCCTCTACTCTGCCCTTGTGAGGCCCATCTGCAATACTGCATCCAGGTCTGGAGCCCTCAGGACAAAAAAGACAGGGAGCTGTTGAAAAGAGTCCAGAGGAGCCACAAAGATGATCAGGGGGCTGCAGCACCTCCCCTACAAAGACAGGCTGAGGGAGCTGGGCTTGTTCAGCCTGGAGAAGAGAAGGCTGTGGGGTGACCTCAGTGCAGCCTTCAGTACCTAAAGGGAGCCTACAGACAGGAGGGGAATCAAAACTTTGAAAGGGTAGATAACAGCAGGACAAGGGGAAATGGTTTGAAGTTGAGGGAGGGCAGATTGAGGTTGGATGTGAGGGGGAAGTTGTTTGCTGTGATAGTGGTGAGGTGCTGGAACAGCTGCCCAGAGAGGCTGTGGATGCCCCGTCCATCCCTGGAGGTGTTCAAGGCCAGGTTGGATGGGGCCCTGGGCAGCCTGGGCTGCTGTGAAATGTGGAGGTTGGTGGCCCTGCCTGTGGTGGGGGGTTGGAGCTTCGTGATCCTTGAGGTCCCTTCCAACCCGGGCCATTCTGTGATTCTGTGATACATTGGGAATGGTCAGCGTTGGACCCTAGAAGGATCTGGGGGTTCTTGGGCCCTGCTTTTAATATTGGAGTTTCTCAGGAAGCATTAATGATTGATGCTTACAAGGGGTGTGGAAGGCAGTAGAGCTGGTTTGGGGTAAGAGCGTTGTTTATGGCATTAGTAAATGTGAGCTGGAGGTGGGAATGGGGCTTGAGAGACACTGCACCGACTGAACGATGCGAATCTCACACCATGGAGAGCCTCTCAACCAGGGATGGTGCTGGGTGACTATTTTTCAGTGAGGTTAAATGCATGCATGCATGCATACGGTTGTGCCAGTTACTGGCGAATGTTGTCATGGGAATAATAAATTTTCCTTCTGTTGCAGTACCGCAGCTATTCAGTTAGGGCACGTGTTAACACAGAGCACTGACAGCTCTCATTAAGGAAGGGATAATTGATAGGAGGCAAATGGAAAAGAGTGAATCCTGGGAGCGGTGCAGGTTAGGTGGGAACAGGAGTGGCTGCAGCACTGCTGGCTGCACTGCAATGCCTGTGTGCCTGCAGACCTCTTACAGTAAACACACCATTAAGGCTACTAATGCATACTGACAGCCTTGCTCGTGAAAATTAAGAAGTGGAGATTAAATAATCATGCATGCAGGAATGGAAATGCAAAATTTATATTAGGATCAGCCGAGGAAGATTTATATTTTCATGTTGAGCTCATTTTGGTGATGTTTAATTAGCCCTGAATGGCTGCTGAGGAAATACCTTGCAGAATTTGTTCAATATAATAATCCTGGCATCGGTATTTTTGAATCACAGGAAAAAAAGTCTTACAGTTAATTAGAGTATTAATTCTCTAGCATTACCTGGCTGCGTATGCAGATTTTGTTTTATTTTCATCCTTGGAAAGATCTAGTGAGCGCTGTAAGGTTATTTGAATGCCTTTTATGCTATTCCTTTTCTAAATTAAAACTGTCTCTAACACATGGTAATAGCTGTAGTTAGATCAGTCTGAGATAAGTACGTGTCAGATGAGGTTTGAGATAATTGATGCTGTAAATATCCCCAGAGTGGAAAGACAGACCATGTTAATGGCTTGAACGTTCAGTCTGTTTGCAGGAATCTGATCGGAGACTTAATAGAAATAGGCTGAGATTATACAAAGCGCTGACTTTATGGCTTACAACGTCTTTCACATTTACTGTTGCTATCTGGAAGCACTCCCCCTCTGCCAGCTCTATGTCTGGAAACTTCCCTGATGTGTGGGATCCTTTGTAAGCTCCTCTAGAAGGTGAGGTTTTGCTGCTGCTCTAGAGAAGCCCTGTATGGGTTGCTGCATTATGGGCTCCTTTGCTTTGTTTTCTTTATCTAAGCAGCAAAAGATGTGCAGGAAGGCTCACAACTGGGAGTCAGCTTGTGCAGGGTGAGTTGCAGAAGGAAAGTAGGCAGTAGGGAAATGGTTTGAAGTTGAGGGAGGGGAGATTGAGATTGGATGTGAGGGGGAAGTTGTTTGCTGTGAGAGTGGTGAGGTGCTGGAAGAGCTGCCCAGAGAGGCTGTGGATGCCCCGTCCATCCCTGGAGGTGTTCAAGGCCAGGTTGGATGGGGCCCTGGGCAGCCTGGGCTGCTGTGAAATGTGGAGGTTGGTGGCCCTGCCTGTGGTGGGGGGTTGGAGCTTCATGATCCTTGAGGTCCCTTCCAATCCTGGGCATTCTGTGATTCTGTGATTCATTGATTCTGTGATTCTGTGTGCATGGGGAGGTGCTTCTCAGCTGGCTCAAGCCTTGCTCCAGTGCTGGCTTCTCCCCACACAAATGCACTGGTATCATAAGACATGGCAGAGGTTCAATGTCTTTGGGATCTCAATCCCCCCTTGAAAATTTGCTGAGAGCCTCAAGAAAGCTCAGAAGGTATTTGGGAATGGAGGTGTGGCAGATGGGCAGTCAAGTGCAAATAATTAAGGAAACAAATCTTAGCCCCTATTTGGGATTCAGCTGCGTTTCCATGCTGTAATAATTTGTTGGTATTAATGTTTGCTGATGATGCAAAATTAACGGCATCATCAGGATGGAGAGAAGCAAGATGTGGACTAGGAGATCTCCCAAGTCTCTTGCAAGGTGAGTGGGATTTAAGCACACACTCCCATTACGAACTGGCCTTCAAGTCAGTAGAAAGACTCTGTTTGCCTGGGATGGGGTGGGATGGGAGATTCCTTTCCCTTGTCCCCTCTGCTATGCATTTGCTGATAATACCTTCCTGCATCTTCTTTTTCCTTCATTCGCTTCCCACTGTATTTATTCCAGTCTCAGTTTTCTTTTTTTATTTCTCTTGTAAAGCGTGTGCTTTGCATGCACTTGTATGCATTTTATGGATAAGAAATAGTGTCATCTTTAAGAGTAGAGATTGCAAGAATGTATGCAGAGCACTGGTAAGATTCTGTACTGACATTTTGGATGATAAAGAGTTTCACGGTGGAAAATAAAGAGAAATATACAGCAGGGAAAAGAATAGAGTGCTTTCTGCTATATAGCTATGACCCATCAGATATTTATATTTGTTGGCATAGCAAAATGTTTCCATGCTCTTGGACTTGGACTTCTTGTCTCTTGGACTGAAGTGTCCATCTCCCATATGTGTGCAGCTGCACCTCAGTTCAGAAAAGGAGGATAAATCTCTGGCAAGTGAGAACCCTGCGGCAGAATTGTACCTTAGGGCTGCTTTCATAACTGCTCTCCCGTTATCTGCCTGTCCTTGCAGAGTGGCTTTCACTCTTATTTCTTACACGCCTTGTATGTGGATATAGCCATCAGCATCCTTGGGCTTCCTTCTGTTTACAGCTATTGCTGCTTGCTGTATATCTTACCAGGAGCCAAAAGAGCTCTTTTGTCCCTGCTGTTTTCCCACCAAGAGATGCTTACATCCTATAATGAAATTACAGTTCACTCTTGGTTCTGATAAATGCATTTGTCTCTTTGTATCTTTTCCTGCAAGTAAAGTCATAAGTACTTTCTCCAGTACAGAGGTACTTTTCCATTGCTTTTCTGTTTGCCCTTTTATTTCTGAATGTTTCCATAGCAGTGGCTGACACCTCATTAGGATCCTGTACTCAGGTCACCAGTTCTACGTACAGAAGAAAATTGTGTTACTCCATCTTACTGCCAGCAGTGAGCCCGGCCTGTCTCAGCACAGTGCTGAGTGTGTGCCTTTAGTGGGTAGGATTCCTCTCTCAGACCATGGAAGAGGCATTTTTTGCACTGTTAGCCTCCATGATGGCACCATGATGTGATGCCCCATCCCTGCAGGCATTCAAGGCCAGGCTGGATGTGGCTCTGGGCAGCCTGGGCTGCTGGTTGGCAACCCTGCACATAGCAGGGGGTTGAAACTGGATGAGCACTGTGCTCCTTTGCAGCCCAGGCCATTCGATGACTTATAATTTGCAAAATCCACCAGTTTTTGTTTTGTGTCCACACATGCACATAGAAGTTCAGTACTGTAGTAAGGGTTGCCATTTTCTGCTGTTTGTGCTACGAATGCAAACTCCTCAGTGCTGATGTATATCTGCTGTCTCAGGGATCCAGTGCTAATTTTGTCTCATGCATAATGAACATGGACTGCATTTGTGGTCCTTGGATAAACAAAACTGCTGCTACCTTCCTTCAGGGCTGTACACCAGTGACATTAGCACACACTGCTGGGAGCAGTTCATCCAGCGGGTGCAGCTTGCACACGTTTCATCAAGGTACACTTATAATCTCATCAGGAGAATAAAACATTTCTATTCATCAGGAGAATAAAACTACATCACATATTTTTCTTTTCTCTGACTCTTTGCTGATGGATTCCAGCCCTCAGCAGAGCATAGCAAGCAGAAGGGTCTGTATGTCAGAAGGGACTGATGTCTGCTGAGGTCTGTTTGTGGGTGTTAGCACCCTTCCAGCCTTCTAGCACATGTCTGATCCTTGCAAAATGCTATTGGAGATCTCTATAAGCTCATCAGGGATCTGCCGAGGTCACAGTGCTGGTCTTGTTGGAGCTCACAAGGAGGCTTGGCCGCCTTAGGGGCTCTGCCCTTGTAAATGATGTGTACTTTCCGGGGTTCTGTCTGTGCTGCACATGTAGGACAGCACTGCATATGCATTACAAATCTCTTACAAGGTGCTGCGGAAGGAAAAAAAAGTTATCTCGTGTGGAGCTGCAAGAATCTTGGCTCCCCTGTTTCTGGCCTCCAGCCAGCCTGTTTGGAGCACTGCTACGTGCTAATGGATGGCAGACAGGATAGTTTGTTATCCTTTCTGCAGGTATGCAGAAATACACATTTGTTGGATTTTTATCCATTTCCTGAATCAAGTGCAACTGCTTTATATCATATCGTACCACGAACACCTAAAACCTGCCTACGTATTGATAGCTTATGTTAGGCCAAGGAGGCTAAAGTGAGGAGAACTGTAGGAAGAACCTTGTATTTTTCAATGTAGGAACGAAGTTAGGCAGGCTGAATGCATGCATCACTGCTGCCTCCTCTGTGGGTGTCTTGATGAGACAGTTTCAATCCGTCTACCAGATGCGTGGTTTATTTATTATTATCCTGACTTCCAAACATCGCTTGCTTTGAGCAGCTGAAGACAAAGGCAGCTAATTAACAAATGAAATCAGCAAGCTGTGCAGTCCCAGCAGCTGGAAAAACATGATATAGCAAATGCAGACCGTGGTCCCACTCTCACAGTGCCCACATGAAACTCCCTGGAGCTCAGCTGAGGGCTGCAGCACGCGGTTCCCTACCCACAGCCAGTGGGTTCCCCAGTGCTTTGCCATTCAGCATACAGAAGATATTCATGCTATCTGCCATTCTTCTGTACACCTCCTACACCGACATCCCCAACCACAGCGCTGCAATTCCCGACCTGTTCAGATTAGAACCATTTTCAATAGTTCATGCTGGGATTGCTTGAGAACGCTGGGGTGTTTGAAGGGAATTTTTCCAATGCAGTGTTGAACATGCCTGTGCCATCTGGGCTTCAGAAAGTATTTGGTTCAATTCAAAGATTAAAGACTGAAAAATTGAACCTAATGATGGCATAAACCTCTGTGGAAAACATACCTCTGTAATTATTTTTGTTTTAATTAGTAGACTTCAACTACATAGCAACACTCATGACTTCATTTTAATATGGAGACTGATTATTCTGTTAATTCTTCATAATTTGATCAACCTGGAAATGAAACTTTCAGAGTTTCTTTTTTTTTTTCCTCATCAGGCATCATGTCAGAAGCACATCTTGTCGAGCTCCACAGTGCTAAGCCTGTCTCAGTTGCAGTGAGATCTCCCTGTCTGTTCAATGACTGACTCTTTCCCAGGTTAATGGTGTGCAATACTTGAAGTCAATGGCTTTCTCCCAGGCTGAGAGACTGGGAGCCTTGGCCGTTCACATGCTTTTGTGGAAGAACAGTCACCCATGGATACTTAAACATATGCACCAAGCTTTAAATATCCTTTTTTTTTTTTTCTTTTTTTTTCTTTTTGGTCTATTTTAAAATTTAAATATTAGTGACGATTCAATTAAACATCAAAACTGGAGTTCAGGAGACGTCTGATAAGTGGGCATCAGTGCCACAGTGATCAGGTGGCTTTAAAATAGCCCAGAGGTTGTCAATTTGGAACTGGCCTGCCTCCACTGTAATAGCTCTGCAGAATACCTTGGCAGTATTATAAGAAATGGATTTTGTATTATGTCTGCAGCTCACACTGTCTGAGCAAAATACAGCCTTATATAACAAGGCAGTAAAACATTTGTCTAACCCTGCACAGCAGCAGGGCAGGCAGTTGTTTGGTGAAATCTGACAACAATTGCAAGCATTATTTTGTCTCCTATTAGTGCTTCTTCTTTTGCTGTGATGCAGCTGTTGAGATCTTCCCAACTGCTGATGGAAAAATCAGCCATGTTCTGCAGTGCCAATTTTGTATTAATTAACCATTATGAAATGCTTTGGCAGAAGGTTTGCTGCGTTTCTGTTCCCAACTTGGATTTCTTTGAGGTTTCTTCATACTCTTATCAGAATCCATCCCACATCATGCTACAGGGTACGTGGACAGAGGGCACGTGCTTCTCTCTGTTGCAGAGGAGGGCTGGTTGTTGTTGGGGGTTAGAGCACACCCAGCACAGACCCACTGCTAGAGGGCAGGCAGCATGAGCAAAGGATGGCATCACCTCCTAGTATCACAAAGGAAAGCTAATCCAAAGCTAATCCAACCCCGTGTTCTAATCACAGCCCGTCAAGCTTTGAACACCAACAAGGACAGGTATCTCACAGTCACTCTGGGACCCTGGCCAGGCACTAGTCTGATCTCATGAGGAATTTCTCATCTTCAGCCAGGAATAATTTCTCTGGGTGCTGCATATATCTGTTGGTTCATGATTTTTTTCCTCTGTAATTCTAGGAAGAGTTGATCTTTATCTTCTCTACGGAAGACTGTAGTGAGTCAAAGAAAGACATCGGGTCACTCTTCCACACTTTCTCCCCCAGACTGACCAAACGAGCCCCTCCAGTCCTCACGTGTATGTCCCCTGCTTCAGCCCTCTGGTTCTTGGTGCCCTCTGTGCTCCCTCCAGCACATCCATGCCTTCCTCATTGAGGAATGGAGACAGGTCAGTGCTGGCATGGAGCTCGGGATGTCTCAGAAGTGTGGATGGAGGGGAGATCCTGTATGTGCCCTGTATGTGCTACACTCTTTCTGCTGCAGCCTCGGATGTGACCAGCCTTCATGGATGTAGGGTTGAGCATTCAGCTTTTCCACCAAGACTTCCAGACCTCTCATGCAAGCAGTTCCATGTCCAGCCAGCCTCATCCTGCAATGGGTTGGGCATTACGCCCATAGGCTTCACATTTATTGTTGGTCTTTAAGGTCCCTTCCAACCTCTGCACTTCTATGATTCATCTCTAGCCCCGTGTTTAGGCTTTAAGCCATGCAGTGTGTGTAGACCTGAGCAACTTTCTCAAAATGACTTTTTAGTCAGGATCATGACATAGGGCTTGAATCTCTGCAGGTGTATGGGCTAGAAATTGAAGCAGATTTTCTTCCTTTTATTTCCTATTGCGTGAGTAGAAGATGGCATTTCACAATCCCATCCCTTTTCAAATGCTGCTGTGATTTAAAATAACCTTTGAAACAAAAATGAGATCTAATTAGAAAATGCCATCCTAATCTGGAACAACAGTTTCACAATTTGTTTCTGTGATATTCACTAAAATGTTTTGTAGAGTAGGGAGAAGATAACATTTACTTAAAATTCATACACCATTGCAAAGTATTATTGCTTGAATTATTCCAAATTTTGGAACATGTTTTGTTTGTAATTGATCGAGAGATCCAAGCTTTTTTCTTGTTACACAAATGCAAGTATAAGTTTCTACAGAATAAGTGCAGTCTGTTTTTCAGTATGGACTATGGAAATATGGTAATCTATTCAGATTGTTAATGATGGGCTTCACTTATTAATCTTTTGTTTCTCTAAATTTCTAAACTATCAAAAATGGAAATGTTTTAAGAACTGCTACGCTGAGATCCATCCATCTTGCAGAATCCTGTGTGGTGGCATCCAGCTGGCACCTGGGGGAGCAAAATGCAAGTGATGCTTCCACCCAAGCACCCAACCTTGTGCTGAAGGCTGGATGTGGCTCTGGGCAGCCTAGTCTGCTGGTTGGCGACCCTGCACACAGCAGGGGGGTTGAAACTAGACGAGCATTGAGGTCCTTTTCAACCCAGGCCATTCTATGATTCTGTGAAGAAGAACAGAGGTGTGGGTGCCTTTAGGCACAGCACCATTGCCTTTGGCACTGCTGGTTGGGATGAGGTTTGAGCTCGGTGTTCTGTGTGTTGCTGATTCATGGCCTGGGGTGTGACGCATTCTATTTGGATAGAACTCATGTGTAGTAAGTCTTTGCAATGATATGGTTTTTCTGGGTAAATAATTAAGCACTACCTGACGCGTTATTTATATTTTATTTTAAGAAACAAAAAAAGCGATGCTAACAACATTCTGCAGTTATTCCAGGCAAAGCTGAGAGGCACATGGAAACGTGCCGTATTTGTGTGCACACAAACAGGATCAGTGTGGGTCTAATGGGGCCAATTGCTCCAACACCCTGTGGTGTATGTGCTGTAACCACTGGGCAGCAACCCACGTTGGCTGCCAGCTTGTTGGGCAGCAAAGTTCTTCCCTAAAGCTCAGTGCAGAACTGCTGACCACGTTGCTTGGAGGTTGAATGTTTTTATCTAGGAATGAGTAACAGCAGCTGTTGCTGTCCTCGCTCATAATGAACTACAGCAAACCCCCACAGACAAGAGGTCTACTTGTTTCTGGTGGAATAAAGCCCACATGTAATTCATTAGGTGTATTTACATTCCAATGGCTATCTCTATTTCTTCTGAATTTAAAATGAACAAATTCTGTTCTGGGGAATTAATTTTCTCTGCGATGATGTGGTGGGAGTAATTATATGATATCTGTATTTTAATCAAGAGAAGTGTGTTGTAAAGCCTGAATGAATTTACCTGCTTGAAGTTTAATGCGTATGACCAAAATGAGGAAATATGCATTAAACTGCTGTATTAAATTGTTGCTTTAAAGGAAAATGGATGCATGAGCATGATCAGCGTTCTACCAGATCTTGCCATTAGGATGCAAATGAATCTGACTATTTATTACCAAAACTTGATAAACTATTTTGTCTAAGAAATACTTAAATTGAAACCATCCGTATGAAATAAGTAGTGAAAATGAAAACCAAGTGAAACCTAAATATTAGTGGAAACATACCAGAAATGATGGATGCTACCATTGTATCGTGTCTATTGTACAGGCTGCAGCCTGACTTGACCTCGGTTCTCTGTTCTGCCTTTCCAGATCTGGATGACCCAATAGTGACAGTCCACCAGAGCATCGGTGAAGCAAAAGAGCAGTTTTACTATGAGAGAACTGTGTTCCTCAGGTGTGTGGCCAACTCCAACCCACCCGTCCGGTACAGCTGGAGACGTGGCCAGGAGGTGCTGCTGCAGGGCTCTGATAAGGGAGTTGAGATCTACGAGCCCTTCTTCACACAGGTAGGAGCCTGCACAGAAGCTTTGCAGCTGGGGACGTGCAGCAGTTCTGTCCGCACATCGCTGCTGGGTGAGGGGTGGGCGCAGCCTGGCACCTTCACCCTGAGTTGTTTCACAGCTTGCTCATGGAAAAGATATTTTTTAATTGTTGATAAGGAAATGAGGAGGCAGGAGGCTGCAGGAAGACGCACGGTGAGTGTGATCTGTCCCTAAATCATTTTGCTTGGGCTTGCAAGCCCAGTCCTCTGACTTGACTGCTATTTCCTATTCATACAATTCTGTACTGAAGGTGCACCCTCAAAAGCATTTCCAGCAGGCTAAACTCTGGTAACACCCAGTTTTTGGATTTTTAAATTGTTTTATTATTATTATTCTACCTTTCTCTGCTTTGAATAAAAGTTATTTTGTTCCAGACTTGCACGCTTGAAGGATGATGTGGCAAAAATGGAAGGCAGTGCTTTTCGTACATCTTCCTACCATCGCTCAGAGCCACGAAAGCAGACAGGGCCAACAAAAGGGTCTGTCAAGTTAGATCAGCTTAATTTATTGTTAGCACACTTACACAGTCTCAAAATAAAAAGGTGGCACATCCCAGTGTCTGGGGAGAATTGTGTTCAGTCGTGCTTGCAAAAAAAAACAACGCCAAAAAACAATGTTATTTTGTAAAGTCTCAAGCAACAACGAGTAAAGACAAGTGAAAACTGCCCAGTAATTTGGTCTTCAGAACAGAAAGCATGCTGCAAATTTCATAAATAATTTTCAGCTAATGATTTGAAAGCACCTTCATTTTTTCTTCCTATTATGCTTGACAGCTTTATATTGCTACCATGGCTTGGTATTCTGAGAAACGCGTAGCCTGGAACCTTGCAGAGACGAGAATTAGATTACGCAGTCAAGTTATTGGTCTCCTAAAAGTGATGAAATTATTTTTAATTTAATGCGTACAGATTCAGTTTAGCAAATGTTTCTTGTTTCTTTGGACTCAAGAGTGTAAATGAGTGTATTTTTATGATTTAATTAGAAAGTGAGAGAGTCTTTTGAGGGGATCCTTTTTGACTTATCTCAATATGGAAATGCCAGTGAATACCTTTCCTATCATCTTGCAAGAACGGGTCAAATAAAATGTGTCACGTGAAGTTATGTTCAAAAAAGATAGTTAGGTTAATGGAGGCATTCGCCCTAGAACTTCTGTCTGGGATGAAGTAATGAATAAATCACATTGTTGTGTTGATAGTCCAAAGCTTATCCACAGTGTTTTTATATTTATTGGAGGTGTAGTTGAATTAGTGTACCTTGTCTGTATGCCTACAAGATTTGATATATGTTTATAAAGGGAAAGGATGTAATTAAAGGTTTAAGAGTCATAAATGTCCACTACACATCTCTGCATAATTGGTTCTGCATATGATGAGGTAACAACCAGTAAGGAGTGGTGAGGTGCTGGAACAGCTGCCCAGAGAGGCTGTGGATGCCCCGTCCATCCCTGGAGGTGTTCAAGGCCAGGTTGGATGGGGCCCTGGGCAGCCTGGGCTGCTGTGAGATGTGGAGGTTGGTGGCCCTGCCTGTGGTGGGGGGTTGGAGCTTCGTGATCCTTGAGGTCACTTCCAACCCTGGCCATTCTGTGATTCTGTGAGGTGAAGGGGATTTAACTGCAGAGTTCTGAAAGATGTGAACTGGAGGTGGCATTTGTTTGTTGATTGCTCTGAAGCTGGGTTATCAATCTGAAAATCCAAGGAGAGGTAAATGAAAACAAAGGGTAACAATTAAATTTTTGGAAATATTCTATCCCAAAAGGCCATTTTATTTCTATTAGATTCCTTGCAGTATGAACTCGTAAAGGACCCTTTGAAAACTGGGCAAATAAGAAGGAATTCTTGAACTTTAAGCACAGATTTTTTGATGAGTCAGGTAATGTCAACTACTTCTTTTAGATGCCATGGGAAAAAAAAACAACACAAATGCAAAAAAAGCAAACGTGTATATTCTCATCTGTGGCAATGCTGAAATACTGAACTTTTCAAAATGGAAATCTTGATGCAGATTTGTTTCCAAAGAGTTTGCATCCTCCTCGTTGCACATTGTAATTGCACAGCCTCAGAACAAGATTGAATTTGCTGTATTTACAATAATTACTCAATTAGACATAATTAGACTAATTATACAAACCAGTGGAGAAAATATATATATTTTTACCAATCTCTACAATCTAGGGACATGATCCAGAATACCACTGTGAGTTCAACCCACCAGTTCAACTTGGAGTCTGCAGCTAAAGACTGAGCTGCTGCTCTTTGGGTCCAATCCAGAATTTAATAACTTGGGTAATGTTGTTCCCACTGCCCTGGACCAGGCCCTTCTCTAGTCCAGATAAACCCCTTTTCAAAGCAGGATCTTTATCCTCAGGATCAGCCATTTCAGGCTTGGATCGTGCAAAGACTGAATCAGCGTGAGCCTGATTTTAATCGCATCGTTTCTGTGGGACTGATTGTACATACAAAACACTTCAGTTCCCATGCTCCAAACATTGACTGAGCTTGATTTAATGACAACCTCTTTTCTTTTCTTACTATCTATATCTTCTCTTGTACTATTTTTTTTTGTGATTTCTTTACTTTCATTTCACACACTACAGCTACACAAACTACATTCTCCCCTAGATATACCCAGGCAGTTGATGCACATGACATTACTGAAAACACTGAAGATGTTTCCCAAGGCATATGGAAATCAAAAGTTGTAGCAGTTTGAGCAAGACACAGGACAATGGACATTTTTCAGAGTTTGCTTTTTGGCTGTTCTGTGACCTGTGGGTCACTGTTGGCCTCCCTGGGTGCTCTGCCATTCCCAAGCATGATGCTTCTTGGGATAAACAGAGGCAAAGACTTAGAAGTGGGCAGCAGAAGGAGGAGATGGCAGTGGAAATCTTGTAGAAAACTGCAGTTTTCACTTGATTGTGTCAGAAGGAACTCCTTCATTCATATCCCACTCAGGCCCCTGGATTGTCGTTTCCATCGTTTTAACTGGCTAAAAATAAAATCCATCAGGAGCTCATTTTCAAAAGAAAGCCAGCAAGATTTCTGTAGCTTAAGATATTTTCATCAAGCAGATTGTACCTTGCGATACGATATCCAGAATAATTCTGTGACTTCAAAGGCTGCCAACACAATTTCCCCCTCTCTTTTTTCTCACTTTCAATATATATAAGGTGGGCTATGGTGTCAGGCTCTGCCAGCCATTGTTTTTTTCTGCTATTTAAAAAGATAAGTTCTAAGCAATTCTAAAGGAAGTTATAAAAAACAAAAACAAGGTCTAAAATAATTATTAAAATAATAAGTCCTCCTGGCTCCCTCTCCACAGGTTTTTCCTAACGCTCTTTCTTGCTCACACAGGGGGAAACGAAGATCCTGAAGCTGAAGAACCTTCGACCTCAGGACTACGCCAACTACAGCTGCATCGCCTCAGTGAGGAATGTCTGCAGCATCCCTGATAAGATGGTGTCCTTCCGACTCTCCAACAAAACAGGTGGGCCTCCAGCAGCTCATTTGATGTCCCGTTGAGGTCTGTTGGGCTGCACAGCGTTCTTCTCCCACTTAACATACAAAATGTTAGGATTGTTCAGGTTGGGAAAGACCACTAAGATCACCAAGCCCAACGCCAACCCATCCCACCATGGCCCTCAGTGCCACGAGGGTTGTTAGAGTTATGGTTGGACGTGATGATCTCTGAGGTCTTTCCCAACCTGAGCAATTCTGTGATTCTATGATTCTATGTGTGTGCAACCACACAGTGCTAGGAATTATTTCAGAGCACGTTGTACAGGCAATTGTTTTCTCTCTTCTCACCAAAGGTAGGATTTGAAGAAGAGTTGATCCTTGAGGTCCCTTCCAACCTAACCGAAGCCATTCTATCATTCTATTTTTTATTATTTCTATCAGTGTTTTTAAATTTCTAGGTTTTATAACATTATTCACATTTTACTGCCACGTCAGAGAGTTTTGTTCGTATGAATAGACTTGATTTTAAAGAAAGTATTGCAGTGAGGTAGAAGGAAAGCACAACTCAGCCAGGGCTGGGCACAGAGGAGAACGTTCCCTTCCAGTCCTCCAAACACTTTCAAATACTTCACTCAACACTTTGCTGGAAACTAGTTATTTTAAATCAACAAAGTATTTTAGGAAAAGAATCAGCCTTTTTGTATTCTTACATCAATTTAAACGATTGATTTATATATTGATGCACTTGAGATGTTCTCATGATGAATTACATGTCAATTTCTTACTTAGAAAAGAAAAAATAACCCTTTTTTTTCAGAGTTTCATTGCTTCAAAAGGAAATATGCAAAAAAAGTCAGGTCACAGTGCTCTGCAGCAGACATTTATCTATCTTTGACCAAGCTCTGTCCATGTTGTGGTGTTTCTTGTGCCTTTGCTCCTTTCTTTGGACTTGTCCCTGTGCAGATACCACTTGTGCATCTTCCCCTTTATTTTTACTGCTGTGCCTCCTGATCTCAGGGTGTGCAAGCATGCTGATGTGTGCTGGTTTTCAAGAGGATGGAAATCATAGGTTGTGATTCCCTTACATGTTCCATGTCCAGGATCAACAGCTGATGTGTCTTATGTGGCTTATGATTGAAGGGCAAAGTCCTTGGCATAGGGTTATAGAAGTGTTTTTCAGAGAAATGTTCTGCAGGAAATGCTACATTTGAAGGCTTCATGTTATGGGAGTTTTGCCTTAAAAGTGTATGCCTTGGAGCATGAAAAACAGGTAGCAAATAAACAAAATAGCTGAAGCATTAACATGTCAAGGCCAGGCTGGAATGGGCTGTGAGCGACCTGCTCTAGAGGGAGATGTCCCAGTCTGTAGCAGGCAGTTGGAACTAAATGGTCTTAAAGATCCCTTCCAACCCAAACCATTCTGTGATTCTATGCTGAGTGTGTCTAAGATGAAGTATGAATTTTATGTGAACCAGCACATTTCACATTATTTCTGCCCTCCTGGCTTTATATGATGGAGTTGCCTTCAGCTTCTTCATAATTTCTGATTGGTAGGCAGGGACTATGAAACTATGGGATGTCTCATTTCATCTCACAGCCCACTGCTGAGCAAACGGCCAGCATTGGAGCTGCTGCTGGTAGTAGGGGAGTTACAGGCAGCCCCAGAGGTATTCATCAAAATGTATTGGAAGCACTTGTTTTATTCTTTTACTGATTTTGCCAGGGGGAAAAAAGAATGAATCAAAATGTGACATTTGGCTTTCTTTTACACTAAAACAAAACCCAGAAGTTCGTTTATGTTGTGGTAATGAGAAAATTGAAATAGTGTGATTATTCTGATCTAAGCATAGCTGATCATGATCTAATTCTGCAACAAGAATGAATTATTTCCACCTTACTAATGTCATGTTTATTTTGGGAGAAAGCTGTCTTCTCCAGGAGGTTGTGTTGGTACATTAACAGGAATAGCTCTTCTAGAATAGCTGCTGAGGTAAACAAGCCTGGAAATGTATGAAGATTCACACTATCTCATGAAGAACCTGGTGATAGCTGTCATCAAGGGCAAGATTAAGTAGGTATAGTAATTACTACAATAATGTAAGGATAGCGACTGATGTGTTGATGACACTGGGACAAAACTTTTCTCATTTAATGTGACATCTGGTAAAGCTATTTGGTAGAACTTCACCTGGTGTAACTTCATAGAAATTACATAAATCATCAATGCAGATGAATCCAGGATAAATCCACCTTGATGGAAATCAGAACCTGAACTTGATGTGTTTTAAAAGAGCAATCCCAGCCTGCCCACCTGCCTTTAATTTAAGGCTGAATGCTCATTACTGCTGTGTCAGTCTATGGAAACAATAGAGACGAACAGAAATGTCTGTGAGGTTTGCAGACACTCATGGTGTTTCTGGTATGTGAAGTGCCTAGAAGTGAATTTATGTTTTTCTACTAATTATGTGTAAAACTGGTGGCAGTTTGGCTGCTCTCAGGTCTATAAGCAGAACTGGTGGGAGAGCTTTGGTTGAACTTTATTTCGCAGTTACTGCTGAGAGATGACCAAGGAGAACAGCCAAGCCCTACAGCAGCTGTGGGTTCCCCCCTTGATCCAGTTGTGATTTGTCTGCCTGGCTTCAGGCTTTTATTGCCTGAGACAGGACTGTGTGGTTTGCCAGGCTCCCTTTTGATGGACTGTCTTGAGGGTGACGTTGGGAATACTTTTCCTTGCCACAGATGTGCACTGTGTTTGGGCAGCTCAGGGCCATGAGCTGTCTCAGCAGCTATATGGGCTCTATGAGGGTTTGTGGACCGTCTGCATGGCATGCCATGCTTATGCTCAGCAGGATGCCAGGATGCTGCCAGGAGCATTTGTCACCCATGGTGAGCAGTGGCAGGAATTGGTGCTCAGCAGGTGCGAAACCAAACCAGTGCACCAATTGTTGTATCCCTTGGAACCAATAGTGCTCTGTGGCATCCTGCTGCTTCACTGCCCACAGTGCTTCACGGGCACTGAGGTCGCCACAATCACAGTTGGGTCATCTGTTAAACCTTCTGCTTGATCGTCTCCTGTTACTCTAAGAGAGTACAGTTTCAGAGATGCATCACCAGTTTTTCCCCGTTTCTTTCCTGGAAGCACTCATGTCTCCCACCTTCTCCTGTTACCATTTGAGGAATACAAAGGTCTTTCATACCTTTGTATTCCTGCGCACGCACCAGAGTGAAGAGACTAATTTGAGGAGCACCAGGCATGTCTCTAGGTGAGCAGATTGGGCTTCTGCTCAGCGTGGCCTGTCCCTGTCACCTTTCTGTTCTCGTGCTAATTATTTGATTGTGTGTCATGGCATCACCAGAACAATCAATTACAATGATAAAACCAATCGCAAGGAAACTTCCTGCCTAGTTTGTGAATAATTAGGGAAATAATTAAGCTGATGCCATGAGATGAACATGTATTTATCAGTATACTTTGGACAAGATGTAAGTTTAAAGTGTTACACATAGGTATAATTAGTTACACTCACACCACCTTTATTCAACCACAGTGTCTTCAGTACATTCGTTCTGCACGAGATGTGAAGCCTTAGACCTAGCATCATATATGTCTGTAGTTACTTTGGGAGCTGGAGTGCATTGGCATTGCTTTCCAGACATGTGTATTTCTTTGTTCCAGTGCAGACTAGTTTAAAATACAAAAATAAAAAAAGATTTTGTCATGAGAGAAACTGAGATCATCTCAGAAGCATGTGACTGTGCATATGCTGAAGCCCAATCTGACAATTAGCACTAATATTGTACAGCAGCATGTATAGAGGCACTTGTCAAGCGTAGACCCACTTTGTACCTCAAGACAGCTATTACTCTGCAAATGTAGTACTTAAATGAGAAATCTGAAGGGAAGCAGAAGCACTGTGAAATGTTTCACCTGCTGTCAGATTGCTCTTGAGTGGCAGGAGCAGAAATAGAAGTCAGGATGTGAAGAAGAACAGCAAAGGGACTAATTTTGCAACTCTCATTTGTTTTTAGTAGACTAAGTCCCTTTAAAATCAGCACACAGAAGTTAATTTGGGTAAGTTAATGCAAGCGGGAGTTGTAATACACCAAATGCAGCTGCTTTACAAGAAAATCAAGGGGTAATTCTGACAAGGAGGAGGAACCCTAACAATCTTCTCAGTATATGTGCTTGAATCCAGGCTGTTGGAAGAGGAGCAGCTGCAAGTGGGTGTCACACTGAGTCACGACCTCCATACTTTCTGTCTACGCTGCCAGATTTTGTTGTATCTCCATGTACACGCTGTACCCAGGAAGACAAGCTGGTTGCTCAGATTCTGGCTCCTACTCTACCCTTTGGGTTTTTCTTGAGGGTGCTACTGCCCCATCTCTTTTCTGAGGCCCTGGAGAATCATTGCATGGCATTCACATGTTCTCCCCATTCAATTTTTTCACCTTCTTAGAGCTCTTGATGTATTTGTGTTCCTCAACCTGCTGGCGTTTTCTCTCCAAACAGTCCTCACAGCTGGAAGCAGCTGAAGCACAAAAGATTGCACTAGCAGCAAATGCTTCTGGGGTGGGGGAAGCACACCATACAGGTTTTTTCTTCTCATAGGAATGGCTCCTATCTGCTCTTACTTACAAATGTCTTGGAAGCACTCCTTTGCCTTTTCTTCCTCTTGCGTTTTGTTTGGATAAAATCTGGCCACAATCTCCATACTGTCCTTACAGCCAGACTGGTGACGTGTGGCTGTCTGGAGGAAAACTGTCTTTGTGCTTGAAGGGGATGTCCAACAGGTGGCCATTTATTTGAGTCATCCCTCAGAGATCAAAATCGGAAAAAGTGCTGCTCAATATCTTTCCTAATGACAAAAACAATGGGAACGGGTGCATTTGGGGCCAAATTTGGGAAGGCAGGCAACAGCCTCATGAGGGAAATGTTGTGTCCTTCCCCTTGGGAGAAACAGGCCCAACGCATGAGTACGTTGGTTCCAACTGGGTAGAAAGCAGCTCTGCAGGAAGAGAGCTGGGAACCTGGCAAGCAAGTTGAACACGAGCCAGCAATGGGCTTTGCCAAAAAGGCCCACAGCAGGCAGGGCTGTGACTCAGGCCCACTGCCAGCAGGCCAGGAATGGGATCTGTCCCTTCTGTGCTGCTCTCCTGAGTCTGCGTCTGGACTGCCTTGTCCATTTTAGGGCTCCCTAACACAAGAAAGATATGGAACAAGTCCAGTGGACGCCACAAAAACAGTTTGGGGCTTGAGAATGTCACACACAGGAGGAAGCTGGAGGAGCTGGGTTTGTTTGGCTTTGGGAAGGTGCTAAAAATTTGCCCCTGTAAGGCCCACAAGCAATGGCCATTGCTTGAAGCAGACATTGGTCCAGAGGCCTCCAGAGATCCCTCCCAGTGGAAATGATCTATGATTCTCTGACTGGAACAAGCACGCTAAAAGGAAGAACAGTCCTGGGGAAGTTGTTCTTTGAATTCGGTATTATCTTCTCTCCCCAGGACGTGTCTGTGTATGTGGGAACTGATGAGATCCCGAGGACCTGCCTCATTAGCCTGGGCCCTGCAGGGTCAGGAGGAAATCTGAAGTTGCCCAGCAGGAGTGAGCACAACCTCCTGTAGAAATACAGGACTTATATTATTCCAAGCTGTAATTATGCTCTGTATCAAGCATGAATTATTGACACATGATATTAAAATCTGTCTCCAGCTTACATGTGACTCAGTGTTTAATATTTAGAGCAGGGAAAGGTGACTTCAAATACAACTTATGCTGAATCTCACATCTTGATGATCAAATGTATATAGTAAATATGAATGGATCCTTTAGAAGTGTTACTATTTCCAAGTGTCAGAGACAAAGCATGATGCTTACCCATCAAACCAAACATCTTCCATTTTGAAAGGTTTATTTCAAACGTCATTAGGATTCAAAAAGAGTTGAAATAAGTAGGCAGCTTGCAGTATTTAAATTCTGGGCTTCCTTTTATGTTTCTTCTAATATGATTGTGTAAAAGCAAATAAAGCAGTCTTCATCTGCAAAGCATTTTCAGTGGCATTGATTCATTTGAAAATGTGTATTAATTTGAATTAGCCAGTTAAGGCTGCGTAGTGCAGGTGATATCGTTATATCATAAAGATAACATATCAGGTGATATCATAATATTAAGGTTGATTTCTGGCAGCTGTTAACACAGAAATAATCCCACACAGTAACTTTTTACCAAGAAAGATGAGTATTTTGATGTGTGATTTTTCATCTTTGTGACAAAGTTTATTCATGTTGCACTCTGTCTGTGGGATGTCATGGGAATGGAACTGAGACAGGCTTGGTTCTAATCTCTCCTTTAGAAAGCAGTCTGTTTCTCTTCATTCAGACAACACATCTTTAGGAGAATTATCTGACTTCAAAAATTATTTCTCTCAGTGACCTCTGGCATTCTAAAGAACGTGGCAGCAATATATGGTCCTGCACTACCAAGGCCTGAAGTGCTCTGATAAGCGATATAGCCAGCTGTATACTCAGAGCTGAGTACTGAAGGTAGATGAGATTAGTGCTACAGTAAGAAGGAATAATACAAAATAAAGCTTGTAAGGACTCCAAGAAGTCACATAGACTCATTTTTCTTGGCAGAATGCACTGGATCCAAACCATGATCTAGCCCTATGCTTATCTGTCCCAACTTCTGACATTGTGATCTGATGGCCCACCCAAATCTTCCTTTCTGTAACTAGAGCCCTTCACTCTGGTCCTATCCACTGTGATGTGGAGATTATCCTTTTCCTCTTTGCAGCAATGTTCTGTATGTTGAAGGTGTTTATCTTGTCCTGTCACTTCTGTTGAATAGTGAGCCTAGATCCTTAATTTTTTCCCCCATGAATCACATCCTGTGTACCTCACACGGTTCCCTATGGTCTCTGTGCACCTCCTTGGAGGATTTGAGTGCTTCAGGGCGTGCTGAGTACTGTGCTGCATGTTAGCAAATGCATACTGCTGATTTTTGCTTGGGTTCAGACTGCTATCTACCATAACCCTGAGGGTCCTTTGTCTCCATCTCCTCGTTAGCCACTAATCCAGACGCAGACTCAGGAGAGCAGCACAGAAGGGACAGATCCCATTCCTGGCCTGCTGGCAGTGGGCCATTAGTGTAATCCACTAATTGTGTGGGTGATGGTCACTGTTGAAAGAGAGGATTTGTCTTGCCTAACTCGCTGAAAGCTTTGCTATCTGTAGTGCACTGTTGTTCAGGGAGTGCTGTTCTCAGTGGAGAGAGATATCTCCAAAGAGCAGTTTATGCCATCTATTTTCAGAGAGCAGGAGTTGGGCTTTGGGGATGCTTACATCTCATCAAGATCCGTGACCTCGGATTGCACGCCTGACTTTCCGGTGGTTGAAATTAGCAGAGATGAATTTAAGCCTACATTGCTTAAAGGTAGACTTGCATCTAAATATAGTGAAGAAGGGGACAGTTGCATGAGTGAGTTAAGCTGATTTAACACTGCTCTGCTTCTAACGGGAGAATCCTGCCTTCCCTTCATACCCTCCTGATAAAATGTCCACAGAATGAATAGTTCATACAGTGTGGGAGCTGTGAGCTATTGTAGTTGGCTCCCGAGCGTAACCACCGAGGAAGTGCTCTGAATAGCAAACGGATCCGCCTCCCTTCCTCCCAATCCAGCTATCAATGCCACATCTGTGCGTGAACAGCAGCACGAGCAGAGCTCGAGTCATCAAAGTGCTGCTGCTGCGGGATGAAAGGCAGCCAGGCACATGGCATAAAGAAGATGAGTCATCAAAGCAGCGTCCCCATTGGCTGAAAAACAGAGGATTTTCCAAAAAAAAAAGTTGGAGGAGGAAAAATAAAGCTATTTAGGATGGAGGGAGAGGGCAGGGTTACCTGCTGCCTGTCCAGGCCAATGCTCTGAGCTGGCTGCTTGCACAGGTCTGGGTGAGCCAGGTCCATTTTCCACACAAAGGCTGTGTGGAAAATGGACCTGGCTAAAGATAATCTCATTCTTTGCTCTGTTTCTCTCCCATAATTCTCCTTCCTGCTTCCCCTGAAACTTCGTCATTTTCTGTTCTTAATAGTATGTCTGCAATTGGACGTACCAAGGCAAAAAAATGGACGCATACCTGAAATAATTGGGATTTAGCCCCCCTTTGGCTTTATTTTCTCATCTTTTGCAAGTGCTAGAAATGTAAGGGGAATGATGAAATGGGAAAAATAGCAAATAACATCCTTCTGCAGAGAGCTCAGATTAAAGGATCTCTGCCTATTGATTTTTCCCCTTGGCTTTGCTGGAGATCACATTGCCAAACCAACAGGGAACCTGCCCAGGAAGCCTTGCCTCTTCCCAGCAGCCTGCAGCCAAGTTTGTACCTCCTGAGTGGGCACATGAGCTGCTGGCACACAGAAGTTGGTGCTTGCTTGACAGTTTTGCCAACTGGAGCATCTTATTTTGGCTGCTTCAATGTACACTGGCACTTGCTGCCCAGGAGATTTCTCTTTTTGGGGAGACCAGCTATCGGACTGTCAGACAGCAGCCAGAAGATTACAGCTCTGTCAGCAGCAGCAGGGAGGATAAAAGCAGAGAGGATGGGGGCATAAAAGTGGTTCGGGTTGTTTTTTCTGAGAGAGTATTGATGAAAGGAAAGAACCTCCTCTACTGCAGCAGGCTGTGACAAGTGTGGTCAATAGCAGGTTTCTTTTTACCCAATAATTTAAAATCTGGACCTCAGCTGGGAGTTGTAATCTGTTCTTTTTTTGAACTGTACTGGATAAGTAAGTGCTGAAATGATGCTCCTAGCCCAGCAGGGACCACAAGTGTTGTCTCTTTTTACTCTGACTTGAATGAGACTTTCATAATGTGCGTAGTTAGGAGTATATGCATTGTACTCCTGCAGGAAATCATCCCAGTAAATCAAATGGATGCGTGCTCACACACATCTATATATATATGTGAGAAAGTATAATCCAATTATGTTCTATTACTTCAGTTCTACATATGAAGTAATTCACAAAACTGGAGGAAATTGTCTTTTCACTTTTATTCATCATAGAAGAGTCAGTTGTCAAGGATATGACTTTTGCTCTGCTTTGATATGTCTATTAAAGCATTAGATTTCTCTTGCCTTTCCAGTAATCCCTAAAGCCAATTGTGACATTTTCTCAATTCTGCATACCCACTCTAAATGCATATATTTGTCCTGTAATTATAACACACTTCAGAATCAGATTTTTTTTCTGTATCCCATATCACTTTCAAATATCAGTCTCCTCCTGGTGCAGCACCAGCCTCAGATACCCATCCCCGACAGCAGAAAGACTGCTGCTTTCACATCCACTGAACATCAGCATTGGACCTTTGATCAGGAGATGTTCCCATTCTCTCTGCCAGTGACCCCAAGGCAGCTCTGCTTGAAAGGGAACCATTCTGTTGTAGAGCCAGGTTGTCACACTGGAGGCACTTGGTATGCTGGCATGTATTTTAGGGTGCTGATGATCACTTAATGACTTTGTGCTGGATCTGGCAAACTTATGCTCTAGTCATTAATCAGCTTGTTGAATGCTGCTATTACTTGGTGAGGACCGGTATGCGTTGTAGACGCATTTTAAAGTTAATCTCCGTCTGTATGCCAACAGTGCCTAACCCATCTTGTGTGCACATGTTAATACTGAAAACAGACTGATTCCATTCTGATTTCTCCGTGGTGCCTGGATGTGCCTGCATTCTGCCCCGCTGCACTCAGCATTGCACTGTCACAGCTCTGCTGGGACCTCGAAGCCAGGCTCTGCAGCCCTCTGAAACACACTGGTGCAGGAGCGATGCTTGCAAGCAAAAACCTCTGAACTGAGGTCCCTTTAAAAAGGATGCAGCTGCAGTCTGAATGGGAGCCCGGCCGGCTTCCCTCTCCATGAGTAGGGCCTTGTTTGGTTCAGGGCAGGGCTCGCAGTGGCTCTGCAGCTCCCTTTGTGCCCCAGCAACCCAACCAGGGCTCCGAAATGTGGGGCTGGCACACGGAAACCCCTGCTGCTAAAGGGCAGCAAAGATGCAGAGCTCTTTTGAAAATGGAGGCTGTTCTCATTACAGTGTCCAAATAGGATGTTTGGAAAGCTTGTTCCACGTGCTCACCCATGGAAATATTTACCAAAGCTTGCTATATTTTTCTAACAAAGTTTATTTTTCCCATCAGAAAGTTGAAGGTTTCCACTGGGCAGGTTGCCTGGCTGAGCCTGCGGGTGCTGGGGGGAAGGCTCCTGGGTGAGGATGCTTTGCTGGTCCAACCTGCATGGCCCTGTGCTGGTCTTGTTTAATAATGAAATCAAGATTGATTCCTTAGGAGGAAGTTTTTCACTCAGAGGGTGGTGAGGCACTGGAACAGGTTGCCCAAGGAGGCTGTGGATGCCCCATCCCTGCAGGCATTCAAGGCCAGGCTGGATGTGGCTCTGGGCAGCCTGGGCTGCTGGTTGGCGACCTGCACATAGCAGGGGGTTGGAACTGGATGAGCATTGTGCTCCTTTGCAACCCAGGACATTCTAGGATTCTATGATTCTATGACTGGGGCCATAAGTTGTTGGCTTAGTGTCACTGCAGTATGCTTCTTTTCAGGTGACCTCAGCTGGGACCATGTGAATGATGTTCGGTGAGGATGTGAGGGTCTTCATGAGCCTCAAAATGCTCAGCTTTCCTCTGCTTTGTCCATTAAAAAGTAAGAGGCACAATGTCAGGAGTGGTTCCTGCTTGTTTCAGAAAAGCAGGCTGGGCTGTAAAGCAGAAGGGAGCTTGGCTTACATAGTGCTTGCTGTCATGGGTGGTGTGGGTGCCACTGAGTAAAACCACTTGGAAGTCAGAGGCTGATCCAGCACACACAGCGCCTTGCAGACTTCTGCCAGGAATACATGGTGACAAATGCTGTATTTTATTGAAAAAGTGATGGCTTTTTCCATAGTGTCATTTTCATATGAGTCAGATCTTCAGGAGAAGTCTTTATCTCCTCTTCCTTCTGACTCAGTTACATGATTTCCTGCTCTTAACCAAATACTGCAGCTCAGGCTGGGGCTGCCCCATGGGTGTCCTGTTTGGGGTCCAATCCTGGTAGATGCTTTATGAATGCAAATGATGCATAAACTCCTGCATAGTCCTTTAGGCAAGAACCAGCAGGAGACCTTTCAAAAGGGTATATAAAAGCAGTACAGTGGACAGATACGTATTACTCTGTCCACCTGTTTGACAAAAAAATATATATTGTTTTATACCCTGAAGCAGGGGTTTTAATAGTCCTTCAATAATATTTTGATATAATCATCAACTACTATAATTGCTCTGGATCATCTTGTCATCTTTATAAATGTCTGCTCCATTTTTTCATTATGTTGGACCGAAAATATAGTGTGGCAATGAATTACACAGGTCTGTTTTGTGCTATATGTGTGCTTAGCCTTGGAAGCCAGTAAATAAGACAGATGAAAAATCCACTTTAGAGAGAGGATTAGGCCAAAATTTCAGTTTCCTGAAGTGAAAATGATCCGAGAGGTATTACAGAACTTTGAGATCAATGGGAGGTTGGCACAGGTATGTTGTTAAAAATGGCACTTTCTGCCCTTTTATGTCCGTGGGCTCCTGAAGGATTTGTAAATCCTTGTCCTAAAGGTGGATGAGGCTTGCACATCTCCTGCCACCTGAATGTTACTTGTGCAGATGGAACATATCTCTGGGCTCTGTCTGCAGTCAGCCGGGACAGACCAATTCCACATGGAGAGGGACTTGCCAGGGTATAGCTGAAGGTAGGTGGCAGACAAGATGAACTGCCTTCTGGCAATTTGAAACCAGAACAAGGAGAGATTTCATGTGCTAGTGAGCTACACATTCTCGTATCAAACCTGAGCTGGTGCTAAGCCTTCTAACAGCTATTGTTTTGGACCATTTAGAAGAGAGAGTCTAATTCAGTGTTTCCTGTCCATGCTGTTACCTGGAGGTTTTTTGCTGTGCTCTCATTACTCCTTTCCGTGCTAATCTTTGGGGTGCTGCATTGCTGCAGCATCACTGAGGAGCAGTTAGAGAATCATAGAATCATCATCGTAGAATCACAGAATGGCCTGGGTTGCAAAGGAGCACAGTGCTCATCCAGTTCCAACACCCTGCTATGTGCAGGTCACCAACCAGCAGCCCAGGCTGCCCAGAGCCACATCCAGCCTGGCCTTGAATGCCTGCAGGGATGGGGCATCCACAGCCTCCTTGGGCAACCTGTTCCAGTGCCTTACCACCCTCTGTGTGGAAAAACTTCCTCCTCATATCCAACCTAAACCTCCCCTGTCTCACTTTAAAACCATTCCCCTTGTCCTATCACCACCCACCCTCACAAACAGCTGTTCCTCCTCCTGTTTATCTGCTCCCTTCAAGTACTGGAAGGGCACAATGAGGTCTCCCTGGAGCCTTCTGTTCTCCAAGCTAAACAAGCCCAGTTTATGAAGTGCTCAGTGCACAGTGACAATGAGGAACTACATTTGGGCTTGTGAACTGCATTTTTTCTTTTCTTAACCTGCTGTATTTGGGGGCCCCAGGCCTGGATGCAGTACTACAGATGGGTCCACATAAGAGCTGAGTAGAGGGGGACAGTCACCTCCCTCTCCCTGCTGGCCTTCTGTTTTTAATGCAGAGGTGTTCCTGTGCTTAGCATTTCTGAATGGACTCAGCAAAGAATACTGCAGAAAGTCTACGTGTTGATAATTAGCCCAAGTTAATTACCTGTTCTCCCAGCATGTGACTAAAGTTATGTTTTAGCCCCGTTCTTTGCCATGTTCTGATGAGGCACACAAGCAGCTGCCAATTGAGCCCCACCTTTCCTGTCTTTGGCTGAAAAGGGGAAATCATCACTGAGTGCACTGAGAGCAGAGATGTGCCCTCACATGTGTATGCTTGCACATGTGTTGGGCTGGCAGCAACCAGCATGGAGGGATGGATTCCAGGGGGCTCATCTCCAGGCCAGGGTTCAGCAGCACACATGTGGCATTCAGTCAGACCAAATTCCATCACTGGTGGCACCACAAAGCTGAAAGGAAGAGGCTTTGTGTTATAGGAGCATTGCCATGTGGTGCTAATTGCCTATAGGGTTTCAAGCAAGGAAATACCAGAATACAGAATATCAGAGCTCCCATGGTTTTATATTGTGTTCACCATAGATATTTGACCCCTTGCTACATTGAGCTTCGTTTGCTGGAAACCTTCATCTCTCTTCTAAATGATTATTCTTTGGTTTGAATCAAGCTTTTAATGGGAGTCAGTGACTGTGCTGCTGGATTTTTGTTTGTGTTTGTGTTTTTGTGTGTGGGATAGGTTGTAGTTAAGTGAAATGCATGGTGTAAGCAAAGACAAATTGCTGTATGCAAACCATAATTTTCATGTACTTACTGTTTGGAGTGCTGATGAAAGGGATGTATCACAGCATTTTTATCACGTCAGCTGCTCTCTCTGTCTCACTACCTGAAGGGTGGCAAAGGACCCCTTTCATCTGGAGGATTATGAGGCCATTATGGTAAACAGCAGCACCTGCTTGGGTTGACATTGTTGGAGCTTTCATCTTTTCTTGGAAGTTTTGAAGCATTCTTTGTGGTTCTCTTGTTCCCTGCTTCGTGCCTTGATGTTTAGTGAGAGCAAGGAAGAGCAGCGTCTTGCTGGAATTATTCAGCAAAAGTCATTAATGCAGGTGGGAAGGGGCTGGCTGACTGCTTCCATAGCCCCAAGGTTGGGGATGTCCCTACAGGTCTGGAGCTCAGTTCTGGCTGCATGGAGGGTGCCTGGATCCCTGCTTCTGCTGCTTTCACCCAAACAGTTGCTCCTTAAGAATGAAATGCAACATGCCGCCTGGTTTCATACCTCTAATCCCCGAACAGGATTCCATCCACAAGTTGATGAAACTGACATCGGGGGACTTAGCAAAGAGACATTGACACAGTCAATAGGCAGTGCTGCCAGTTTCTGCCTGCACTTCTAGCCAAGCACCCAGCCTTGCCACCATCACACTGGCTTCCTGAGCTCAGTCATTTACTCTGGGGAGTGCCTACAGGGCTGGGGTGTGCAGGAATGGAGCAGGAGGCTGTATGTGAGGCTCTGTGATCTTAGGGGTTTCCCTAGCTGGGAGATTGCATATTCTCTGCTTCCCCTCTAAATGCAGACAGAGCCGGATCCTGGTGGGCGAGTGCCAAAGAAAACTCTTAGTTTGTAGCCAAGTCTCATACTTGCCTTTATGATATTCTTTTAATATTGTAATAAGATTCATATATAAAGCAGAGCACACAAGAATATATCTCTAGTAACGGTGACAGTGAAATGTCGTTTTTGGATGGAGAGTTTTTATTTCCTTTCATTTTTAGTCTCACCTTTTTAAATTTTCTATCCTCAGATTTTGCCCAGAATTTCCAACCGATGGAAATATATGCCCATGTTTATTTAGCACTGCTGCTTTTTCTGTCCTAGCAATATGGATTTAGACATTGGCTCATCCTTTATGCAGTTTAAAGAATGCCTTCAAGAAAAGTCCTAATCCAGCAAAGGTGGATTCCTCAATAAAAAAATACATCTTCGATTGCAATAATAAAGGAGAAAAGGGTCTTTGCTGTGTTCTGCCTCTTCCAAGCATGCAAGATTTTTCATAGGGTGGTGACTCCAGCACTTGGTCTTGTTGAACCTCATCCCATTGGTCTCAGCCCATCGATTGGCCTGTCCTGGTCCCTCTGTAGGGCCTGCCTACCCTCAAGCAGATCAACACTTCCTAACCACTTGCTGTCATCTGCAAAATTATTGAGGGTGCACTGGATAGATGCATAATGCAAGGGGCTTTGACTGGATTGCCTACAGAGGAACCTGCATCAGTGATTCTCTGAGCAGCAACAGCAATGCCCCACATGTGGAAGCTGACCAAATCGCAGAACGGGAACAGGATACAACTAGGTTGAGGAGCTGCTTCCTGGACATTTCCAACACTGCGTTTTGGTAAAGGCCTTTGCTAAGCACAATGACCTGAGATAAGCATAGAGTCAAGTTTAGCATGCCTGAGAGGTGGATCTGGAGAGGAGGAGGTCAGAAGTGCTCCAGGGTTATCATGATGACTGGCTTCCCAGTTGCCTCCCTTCTTGTTGCACTGCGTGGCACTGAAAGGCACCAGCCTGGAGCTGTGGCTGCAGGGCCCTGCCAAATGCAGGAAACCATCGGGCACCCAGAGACTGGTGGAATTCAGAAATCTGAATGCTAAGGAAGGGTCCAGGAAAGAATAAGTTCCGCTTCATGAGTCACACAGCTTCCGTCAGTTATTAATATTTATTAATATCCTTGTTACCGGAAACAGAGAAGGAGGGAGAGTATCTTCTCTGGACGTTATTCAAAACCCTCCTGGAGTACCTTTATTACGCATCCTACGCTAGGGAACCTGCTATAGCAGGGGGTTTGGTCTAGGGGATCTCCTGAGGTACAAACGACTTCCAGCCCTGACGATCCAGAATCTCCCCTGCCTTCGGGGAGGTGACTCTGGCCTTAACTTGCTGTAGTCTTTACACCCGTGGCCAGGAGCCTTGTGCTGCAGGCAGCAAGGTATGCAGATGAAGCACAGTTGCTCTGACAGCCGCTATCATGCTCCCATCCTACAGAGCCATCTCCTTACTTGCCAGAGCACTCTATGCCTACGGAGCTGCCTTGGTTCAGCGCTCACAGGCTCCCAGCCCGGCCTTTCTCTGTTAGCCTTCGAGAAATATTCCTGCCTCGTGCACATGTGATTCTGTAACAGGAGCAGACGCTGCTCAGTGGGCAGCGGCAGTTGCTCCTGCATATTTTCTCCACAGCAAAACCTCACCCAAAGCAGCCAGAGCCCGTGCAGCTGAAGAGGCCGCTGCACACATGGGCGTCCTAATATTCATTGTCAGAGCCCCTTCTAGCAGCCCGGCTCGAGCCAGCCAGCCTTTGGCTCAGAGCACCTTCAGACCAGCGGAGGCTGAGGGAGCAGTCAGCAAAGGGCTGCGCGATGTCAGGTGCTGAGATCTTGACACAACTGTCACCAACCTTCAGCTTTGCTCTCCCTGTGGCATATCAGCACTAAAATGAGTTTTGTGCATATGTTGAAAATTCTTACGTTTCCTGAGGAGTCAAAGGACGCCAAATGAATTTCAAGGGACTGTGTATCTGGAACGTAACCAGGCGTGCCACGTGAGGAGCACAGCATCCATGCAACTTGTCTCACCCCATTTTCTTTTTGAGAAAGGCCTGGGGGGGCTCCTGCCTGCTTTGTAAAGGCTATCCCCATAGCCATGGCTGTGGGCGCCCAGGGCAGCTGAGAGCGAAGGGCCGAAGGGTGGGGTCGGGCTGCCATTTGTGACATCAGTAGGAATGCATAGCATCACAATGCAGGGGATGGCTTTAAGGCCGTGTCAGGCAGCGCTGCTGCAGTTTGACCTGGGCCATTGGTGAGTACAGCAGCAGGGGAAGGTCGGGCTGGATGAGGGACGTGGTGCAAACGCCAGCCCCTGTGGGAGTGCCACGGGCAGAGCTTGGAACCGTCCCTGCCAGCGCTGGCCTCGCACCCTGCTGCCACCCAGCTCCCTCGTACCCACTGCTCCTCCCTGAGCACAGGGCCTCACACATGCGGCTCGTGGCCCTGCTCCCTCCCAGCCCCACTGAGCCCCTCTCTCCCATCTCTTGCAGATCATGGCTTTGGTGCTTGTTCTCGCCTTGTTGGTGAGGGTGCTACGTGTCAGTGTCACTGACGATGCGGTCATGCTCGAGGGCGTGCAGCAGCAGGAGGTCAATCTGCGAGAGCAGATGACACAACTGCAGCACGAGACAGAGCAAAGGAATGTGGAGCAGAGATGGGTGGACATGCCAGCTCTGCTCTTTACTCTGCTGAAGTATTGGAGAATCTGGTTCTGTATGGGACTGTTTTTCTTGCTCTTTTGGAACATGTGGCAGTCCCGAAAAAGGAGCCAGCACGATGATAGCAGTGAGGAGGACAGCTCCAGCAGCGAGAAGGAGGCAGCGGGGGCAGAGCAAGAAGAAAAGGAACAGGAAAAACAGGAAAAACAGAAGGGACAAGTGAGACAGGTGCAACGGGTGAAAGAGGTGAAACAGAAGAAACAAGTGGAATTGGAGGAACAGGTGGAACAGGACGATGAAAACTTCTACAGTTCAGCCTGGACCAGACATATTGTGGAGCGTGCTCTTCGAAAGGCGCAAGGAAGGCCCTCCAGGTGCCAGCTGGTGGAGGAGCTGATGAGCGACCTCCTGCTGGTCTTCAGATTTGTCTGGTCAAACAGTTTCTATCCAGTGCTGCGGTCTGCCATCGGGGTGGGCAGTGCATTTGAAGGCTGGAGTCCCCGGAAGGAGGACACTGTGTACCGCCTGCTCGTGCCCGTGGAGGCCCCCCGCGCGCACATCTTCCACCTGGAGATGGATGATGACGAGGACGATCTGGCAAGGAAATCCCGCATCCGCGTGGAACCGGTGTGCATGTGCATGAGGGAGCAGGAGCTGGGGGACGTGCTGTGCTTCCTCCACCACCCTGTGGAAGACCTGATCCAAAATCAGGACCCCAGCCTCCTACTGACGCTCTGCACTGGCTTCTACCTGGATGTGGAGAAAACTGTCACCTGGTTCAAGGTACAGCTGGCAACGATCTGGAAGGCCACCCTTCAGGCACACGCCTACAACCTAAAGGTGCTGCCCTCCAACCGCTCCTGTAAGCTCCAGCTGACAAACACCTCCAGCGGGGAAAAAATCCTCGTGGAGCTGCTGTTCGGGGTGCAACAAGGCAACTCGGACATCTTCCTGACCAGCCAGAACACAGAGGTCGGCTTTACGCCCAGCACAACATGGCTGCAGAGCTGTGCTGTGGCGGAAAAGAAGTACTTCCAGTACTTGACCAGGAATGCTGGGCAGAACAGCTCCCTCCTGAGCTGCATGAGGCTCTTAGCCTACACCATGGTGGGCATGGGCTTTTCCACCTCCGTCCTCAAGACTCTTGTCTTCCACCTCGTGAACATCATCCCTTTGGGGAACTGGCACAGGAGGCATTTCCTGAGTCGGCTGGAGAGTATCATGCGGTACCTGTACTTCTGCCTGAAGGACAAACGCCTGGTCCACTTCTTCCTTGGCAATCGGATGATGCCCGACGAGGTTATCCTGCCGCACGCCTTCCGAACAGCCAGCCCACTCAACCTCTTCCAGCACCTGGAGGACCCGGACGCCCAGTCCGTGGCACTGCGTGACTTCAAGGTGCTGAAAGATCGCCTCCTCAGACTGCTGCTGTTTGGACGCTGAGAGAGTCCTCTGTCTGAACTCCTCTTTTTTTGGCTCTAAGCTCACATTCTGTGAGCAATAAGACTCTAGCCTATCGAGGAGGCCAGAGGTGGGTGTTGCGGTGTGGCAGTTAGCATCAGTTTGTGGACAGTTTACATTTGAAAGGATTTCTCTGAAGAGAGTTGACTGGTGGAAGATCTGGCCTGTGGCCAAATGACTCCAGCTTGGTACAGGAGACTTGGGGATAGTACCACTGTATCTTGTGAAGGCAAGATGCAAGTGGGCACTTCCCTGCTCCCTCTTATCTGCTGGCAAGGCCCGGAAGATGGGAACAAAAGGAGTTCCTGCTATGGCCCACAAGAAAAAACAAGAAGCTGTCATTCCAAAGAGTGGCTGAGTCAACCACTTTGGACTTACACATTTATAAGCTTGTACTGTCATTGGAAAAATCGTCGCTGTGGTCGTCATCACCCGAACAACATCCTCCGACGGCCCATCTCTACTGAGGATCAACATCTGAATTGCGAGTTACGCTGGAAACCCAGTAGTGACTAATTCTCTCTTGCTTTCTACAAAGACTCCTTCCTTTTATTTCCAATCTCTTTTCTATCGCCCGACTTCCCTTCCCCATCTCCCTAGGCAACTAGGACTCATAATAAACTGGTCGGGCTAACCTTTGACCTGTTGTGTCTTAATCTCGCCGTCGGGTGTACATATATTAAAAGAACCTCCTAAATCTCCCTCCTATAAATTGGAGCAAGACAGCCTTCGTGCGCAGAGCTCTGCTTGCTGGGAGCACCGCACACGGCAGCCGTTCCCTGCTACCACACCGTGAGGAGCCGGACCTCGTGCAGCTGAAGAGGTCTCTGCACAGGGCTTCTAACAGAGACTCCTGTTACCAGCCGGGCAGGGAGTGACCGGCCTCTCGGAGAGCCGCGTCCCTTTTATTCTGGGAGCTTTGGCCTCTGCACAAATGCCAAGAAATGCCTTGCTCAACTCAGTGTTGTGTTTGAGTGTGACCTGTGCAAGGAGGGACTGCAGTGCCAGCTGCACAGTGCCGTGATGAGACGGCTTCAGAGTACTGCCATGACGGGAGAGTCCATCGTCCCCTTGGGCAGTGAGATCTGTGCTTGGTCACCCTCAATTGAAAAAGGGGAAAATCTACAGGAAGTGGAAACACGGTTGTGTAGCCTGGGAGGAATATAGGGACAGTGTCCACATGTTTGGAAATATGATTAGGAAAGCCATGGCACAGATAGAGCTGAACTTGGCTAGCGATGTGAAAAATAACAAGAAGATGTTCTTCAGGTACATAAGCAGGAGGAGACAGATCAAGGTGAGTGTTCCCCTTTTGATAAATGAAGATGGAGAACTGGCTTCCTCAGATAAGGAAAAAGAGCTTTGCCTGACTGGTGGTCAGGCTCCTCACCATGTCTGCCAGGATTCTGAAGCTCTATGTGTCAGTGAGAGGAGTGGATTCTGTCCCACTATAACAGTGAAGCAAGTCTGAGACCTCCTCACGAAACTGAATGTATATAAGACCACGGGGCTGGATGATACCCATCCCAAGGTTCAGAAGGAGATGGCTCATATGGTTGCCAAGCCATCCTCCATCGTATTTGAAAAACCATGGCTGTCCAGGGTAGTCCCCAGTGGCTGGATAAAGAGAAGTATCACTATCATTTTTAAGAAAGGGAGAAAGGATGACCTAGGTAATTACAGGCTGGTAGCCTCACCTCTGTGCCTGGGAATATCACGGAGCAGATCCTCCTAGAAGCTATGTTAAGGCAATCTGGTGGCCCTCTATGATGGAGTAGTGGCATTGGTGGACAGAGTAAGGGCGGTGGATGTATTCTATCTGGACATCTGCAAAGCCTTTGACATGGCCCATCACCACATTCTTCTCTCTAAATTGGAGAGGTGTGGATTAGAATGATGGACTGCTGATAGATTAGGAATTGGCTGTCTGGATGCAGCCAAAGGGTTATGATCAGTGGTTGTGTCAGGTCACAAGCAGTGTCCCTCAGGGTTCGGTCTTGGGACTGGTGCTCCTTAACATCTTCATCAATGACAGAGATGATAGCATCGTGTGCAACCTCAGCAAGTTTGCAGATGACACCAAGCTGAGCGGTACAGTCGATACATTGGAAGGAAGGGAAGCCATCCAGAAGGACCTGGACAGGCTGGCAAAGTGGGCCTGTGTGAACCTAATAAGGGTGACCAAGGCCAAGTTGAACGTGTTGCACTTGGGCCGGTTCAATCCAAGGTGCTTATACAGACTGAGCGAAGAACCCCTTGAGAGCAGCCCTGCGGAGAAGGACTTGGAGGTCTTGGTGGATGAGAAGCTGGACATCAGCCAGCCGCATGTGCTTGCAGCCCAGAAGGCCAACTGTGTTCTGGGCTGCATTAAAAAAAGGGTGTCCAGCAGGGAGAGGAAGGTGATTGTCCCCCTCTAATCAGCTCTTGTAAGGCCCCATCTACAGTGCTGCGTCCAGGCCAGGGGCCCCCAGCACAGGAAGGACGTAGAGCTCTTGGATCGGGTCCAGAGGAGGGCACTGAGATGGTCAGAGGGCTGGAGCAGCTCTGCTATGAGGAAGGTTGAGGGAACTGGTCTTCTTTAACTTGGAGAAGAGAAGGCTCTGGGGAGACCTCATTGTGGCCTTCTGTCACAGGGTTATCCTTAGATAACCAGCCCCGGGCTACGTGCACTCCAGGAGAGGGGGAAGGGCAGAGAGCTAGGCGGTAGTTTTAACAAAGAGAAAACACAACGGCAACGATCTGAGGAAGAAGGATAATTTACTGAATTTATCTAAATCAAACAAAACGAGAGAGACAAGAGTATCAAAAAATGAGAGTCAAAGCACGATTGTGTGAGGGAAACACGTGCTTTGCTTCGCGGCGAGCTAAGCCGGCTGAGCTGGGCCAGGCGGAGAGAGGCAGCCGCTCCGGCTCCTGTCCGTAGGTCCAGCCCACTGCCTCTGCCCGCCAGGTCCTCCGGGGATGCCGCCCCCTCCCCTCCCATCAGGATACTCGAAGAGTCCACAACGGTAAACGGAACCGGAACATTAACTCGTTAACTCCACATGATGTTCTGATGTGGAATACTGAGAACAAAAAATCACGAAACCGCAACACCTTGCGGTATTTCAATGGACAGGAGGGGGAACGGCTGTTTACGAGGGTGGATAGTGATAGGACAAGGGGGAACTGAGACGGGAGGTTTAGGTTGGATATGAGGAGGAAGTTTTTCAGCCAGAAGGTGGTGAGGCACTGGAACAGGTTGCCCAAGGAGGTTGTGGATGCCCCATCCCTGCAGGCATTCAAGGCCAGGCTGGATGTGGCTCTGGGCAGCCTGGGCTGCTGGTTGGCGACCTGCACATAGCAGGGGGTTGGAACTGGATGAGCATTGTGCTCCTTTGCAACCCTGGCCATTCTAGGATTCTTTGATTCTATGATGTTGTCCCAACAGAGGTGGCTGCTTTTGACTCAGCAGACACGGCTCAAACTTCCTCTGTTTTCAGCCAAGTCCCGGGGTGTTCGTCAGGGGGTGGGAGGATTAAGAGGGCTGGTTTTCAGCAGGGAGGGTCTGATTTGAAGAGAGCAACACGTTTTCTGTGCCAAAGGAAATTCTTCCTAATGCTTTTCTTCCAACGTTGAAAATCCTATGTGCTGGCACATGTCCCATACTACATTCATTCCTTCCCAAGCACAGCCACAGGGTTGTTCTTAACAAAAAGCCCCACCTGTGGTTTGACAGTCAGGGAAAGGGGATGCCTACACAGCAGGAAGCAGGGCAAGGTGAGGAGCGGAGGCGCGGAAGCAGGAAGATGGGGAACCGCTACACCTTCCTCTTCCCCTTGTGTCTTGCAGCATCCCCTTCTATTAAGCTCCTGGTGGATGACCCGATAGTGGTGAACCCTGGAGAGGCGGTCACCCTGGTCTGTGTGACGACAGGAGGGGAGCCAGCCCCCAGCCTGACGTGGGTGAGGTCTGCCAGTGGCCTGCCTGAGAAGACTGTCCTCAATGGCGGAACACTGACCATACCTGCCATCGCATCAGAGGATGCTGGCACCTACAGCTGCGTCGCCAATAACAACGTTGGAAATCCAGCAAAAAAATCCACCAACATCATCGTAAGAGGTAAGCTGAGCTGGGAAACTAGCAGCCTTTACTTTGGAGGATAAATTGAACCATAATCTGGCAAGACTATGTGCACAAAGAGGTGTCTTACCTTTCTAAACACATTTCTGGTCATTTCTAATGATGCATGAGATTAATTGGTGCTGACTTCAGATAGCCAGTGGCTCTTGTGGTAGGTCCGAAGTTGGACCAAGGGTGCAGCAGAGCCCCTTTGCACCACAAAGATGCAGCAGTTCTCCCACTCAAAGCAGAGATGAACGCTTGCCAAAGGTCACGATGGGCATTGTGTGTGGTGGGAAGACTTGGCCATCCTCTGCACATCCCCTTTCAACAGTGCCTTCCAGGCAAGAGCCACGGCAGAGTATCCCTCCTAGTGGCCCTGAATCCAGGAGGTGTCATTTCCTACTTCTCCCTTTTCTTCCTCCTCATCAGCTGAGTGTGATACAGAAATGAAGGCTGTTGTGCACGCTGTGAGTCTGCTGCCATCAGATGACTGCTCCCTGGGTAGAAGGTTTAGATTAGTATCTATGCTTTAATTATGCAAAATAGTAGGATAAATGTCTGTCTTAGATAAAAGGAAGAGAGGAGTGCTTGCAGAGCAATTACTGCCAGGTGGAAAGAAACTCTCCCCACTTGTTTACTGCTTTCTGGATAACTCCAGGGATGTGGCCAGTTGGTTTGAAGGAAGAGTTCACTTGGCTGGTGGGCATCACCTGAGTGGATTAATGTACCTGAAGTGAACAGTTCATCTGAAACTAATTTTCTATAATCTAATCTATGAATGCTACTGAAACACATTATGGGAACTTTAAATAATGCCATGTGATTAATCATACTTAGGAGAAACTGATATATAAGGAGCCAGTGGTGTGAGTATTTTATGAGAGCTATAACCCCTTTTCTCTTTGTGTTGCCCAACATATTACACTCTTCAGCAGGATGGTGAATTGGAAGCTATTTCTGTTCAGGGGGTCAGAGAGAGAGCGTCGCATCAGCCTAGGTCTGCAGGAGTTTATCAGGAGAAGTCTACAGATTTATTTGTAATACCGTATTTCCATTTGAATTTTTGGGCATTTGGCTTGGGGGATTTGTTGTCAAGAGGCAAAAGCAGTGTTGTTTCAAGAACACAGCATCAACATTAATTTTCTGTGATTTACAACAGTGATAAGTTTGTGAAGGGAAGATGGGAGTGAAGCACTCGCTTGGAATAAGCAAAGGGAGAGGAAAGGCTTTGTGTGAAAAGAAATCTGAGCATTTTAATTGACCCAGCAGACAGCATCGGGGAGCCCAGAGGAAGAACCAAGTCCCTAGCTCCCTGCAGATACAAATTTCATGAGTCATAGCATAATAATGATATGCCCTCACATTTTTATTTATAGAAGCCCATGCCTATGAGATGCCTAGGAGCTGCAAAATGTTGAACAAAATATCATTAAAACATTTGAGGAAGGTTTTTTTCTTCTCTGCTGCATGGCTGTTAAATCTGAGAAGGAAGCAGCACAAGGACCACTCCCCCATCCAATCCTGCAGTGCAGCATCCCAGAAAACTGCTGCTACAATTTTCCCCTTTGCTATTCTTTCTGATTAAGGAAAGGACTGTCTTTAAAAAAAACTCTTTTTTATTCTGGTCTTATATTTATATGTACTAAAAGGAACATTGAGAAAAGTAGCAAAATACGAGAAAAATTCGTACCGAGTCTGGATTTTGTTCCTTAGCACTTTGCCTGCAGCTCATTGCTGCTCTCTTTCATCTCTTTTGTTGTTGTTGTTGTTGTTGTTTATCAGAATTTTCACACCACAGCTGAGGAGAAAGGAGTATTAACTTGAAATGGCAACTGAGCCTCGCAGGAGAAGCATTTGATAATTGGAGTTTGCAGCTTCTCTCAGGTTGGACTACTGAGCCCAGGAATAGACAGTAATCCCCCAGTCTTACGTAGATAGAAATGTAAAGATGTAAAAAGTGCCATCAGGGCTTGGATTAAATTTGTTCCTGTTAAAATTCAGTAACTTTTGCCATGCTTTTATCTGAACATTTCTTTTTGTGTGTGTGCTTCATCCCATTGATGCTACCTTATCTTCAGGAAGCTTTTGGCATTTTCCTGTCTTTGTAGCTGACTGCCCAAATTCATAAATGCCCATCACACCTTCCTTTGAATCCATTGTGAATGATGCCAGATGACTACCACACATTTAATTAAAAATATATATATATCTAAAATCAGAGAGAATCTTTCAAAAAGAAAGAATAAATACCTAAATGTCCAGGGTGTAAGTAATTGGCTTCTGGGACTGCTGTCAGGTGCACAAGCAGCAAAGGAGTAGCAGATGCCACTAATGATTGTGGTGCACTACTTTCTGTTAGCTCCCAGGACGGACCTGCAGCCTTCCAATGTTCATACGCATTTAATGTGTTCTGGTTTTTTGCTAGTACTCATTTTCCTGCTGTCCCAATGAGCATGGCATGGAAGATTTTTCTAAAAGCAAACTGGATGGACCAAAGCTGGCATTGCAACAAAGAACACATTTAGTCATAACCATCTTTGGGTGTTGTTTTTTCTCTCTTTTGCCCTGTATGCTTTAAGCAGGAGATAAGTAAAAGACTCAGAGAACAATGCTTTTCCAGCTGGCACAGATCCCTCTATAACAAGACCACTTACCATTTAACTGGTGAAGTCACCATTTAGTGGGAAATGCAGTGAAATGCAGCTTTCGTGAAGAACGTCATTATTAGTTTAACTCTACCCAAAATTACTGCAAAATGCTTCATTGCACCAAAGAAATTGTCCTCTGTCAAGGTGTCTGGGATAAAACAGAGATAGAGGGAATGCTATCTCATTTCAGCAGAGCTGGCTGCTCACCAATTCTAATTATGAAAGTTTCTTTTTGAGTATTTTCTTTAGATTAGCGAGTTCTTTAAATGATTGCAAGGCTGCCAGCGTTTGAGTGTTGTTGGGTGTTCTCATCAGTGGCATCTCCACTTCCTGCTCTCAGGCTGATGAGCAGAGTAGCTTCCCTTAATGTATTTCTAGACAAAGCCATTCAAAAGCAGAGGAAGCTCTAAGGGAATCTTGATTCCTCTTGTTTGATTAAGACTTGAAGTTTTTCTCCTCTTTTAAAAAAAATAAAAAACCTCAGGTAGCAAATCACATGCCACCCCCTCTGGACAAACGGAGCTCCCATCGACCTTCCAGTCTGATGTACAGATTTGTTGCTCCTCCTGCTTAGGTGATGTTCTGTTCTTCTGACTTTTCCCATGTAATGGTATTTTTCTGATGTAGGAGAAGTCTTTCATCATGAAGGTCAGGGAGATGTAAGTCTGATGTACTTCTTTCAGAGCACTTTCCAACCCTAAATACCTGTGTTGGATCACTTTCATCATAAATTTGTCACTATGTACCTTTGTTGGTTGCAATTCAAAGTAAATTATGGTTAGTCTTCTTACACGTGTTTTTTAAGTCCAAATTAACAGCAAACATGCATTTGTGTTTCACCACCCTCGGACCAGTACACATGGTGACATGGCTACTTCGTGATGTCCCACACGTGCATGGTGCTGCAGAAAGGCTTCACATTATCGTCAGGAGCTCAGTATTTAGAGGCCTTGTTTGTGATATGGCCCCACGCTCAGTTCCTCCCCCTGCTCAGGCATGGTCTTGGACATCCAACTTCTCCTATGTCCCAGGAAGCTTTTCTGGCCTGGGAGTCTCTTAGACTTGGCTCCTGGAGGTATTTCACTCCTTAAGATCCTTCCACGTTTGTCTGGAGAAGGTACCACAGGGTATTAGAGTAGTGAAAAAGTAATACTGACCTTATGAACTTCAAGATACTGCATAGGAACATCATCATCACAATACCATTCTGTCTTTGGGTGACAACTGGGTGACAATTTGGGTGTCAAAAGAGGAAGGAATCAAGGTAGTTATATGCCCGTGCCTTCTAGAAAATTAAGACATCTTCATCATGACACAAACTGGTACTCAAATTATGAGAACATGGAAATAAAAATATTCCAAAAATGCCGTGAAGAAGAAAATGAAAAAAGAATCTCTCTGTAGATACCAGGATGTCACTGAAGAGCAAGGGATTTGCTAACAGGGAGTGTAGGGTGGCTCTTCCATCCCATAAGAGAGCAGAACTGCTGGGTCACATCTTAAAAAAACACCTGCATCACAATGGGAAGGTGGTAGAGCAATGTTTTATAGGTCTTCAAACATGCAGCACTGATATTGTTGAGAAGGATGTCAACATGCACGAGCTCAATTTTTTTGCCGCTTCAGCAAGTTCTCCCATTACCTTCTTTAAACAGATTCCATTGTCTCTTTCATTGCAACTGCAGCATTATTTTAGTGCCAATTGACTCTGAGACTGTGACTTTTCCTTTCTTTGAAGTGGAAACATAATGTCTAGAGTTAATTTTTCAAAGGGGTGGGATTCCCTGCCAGTTTAAATATAAAATAATAATTTTAAATAACCTGTGCTCTACATTAGCACAAAAGCTTTTGCTGAACAAAAAGCACTCTGGAGAAATGCAATTTAAGGCTGAGATTGCTGGAAGTACCTATCCCATTATGCCTTTAAAAACTATACATGAACTATGTAATAGTGATTGCTAAAAGGAAAGTGGGGGGAAAAAAAAAAAGACCAAAATTGCGAAATAAATTATATTTCTGTTATTTTTGTGTTAGATTAAAAATAAAAAAAACTATTGAAATCTGTGAGAAGAGAAGAGAGGAGAGGAGAGGAGAGGAGAGGAGAGGAGAGGAGAGGAGAGGAGAGGAGAGGAGAGGAGAGGAGAGAGAGAGGAGAGGAGAGGAGAGGAGAGGAGAGGAGAGGAGAGGAGAGGAGAGGAGTTGGAAGGGGTCTTCCAAGATCATTAGTCCAACTGCAGCTAGGTCATCTCTCATCCTCCTCCAGACCAGACAACCAAAGTGTCCCCACCTCTCCTCACAGCACATGCCTTCCTGTTAACAGCTTTATTGCCTCCTCTGGACATTTTCAAGGATCTTAACATCCTTTTTATGTTGTGGAGCCCAGAACTGCTGTATTCGAGATGGAGCCATGCCAACAGCAAGTATAGGAGGAGACCTAGGAGGTTAATGAAGAGCTTTCCTGGCTCCTTCAGTAGGTTGGAAATAGAGAAGCCTCTGTCCCGGCTTTCAGCATCCATTGATGTTTGTGCTTACTTGAGGGCTGAGTAAAAGCAAGAGTAATTTCTTGGTGCCAAGGTTTGAAATTCATATTCAAGAGTATGAGCCTTCCTGGATCATAGAATCCAGACATCTTTATCCCAAACATCCATCTTGCCTTATTTCATCTCTGCATCATTCTTTGTCGATAACATGACTAGCTCCAATTTCAGTAACTTTCTTCCAGTGCCCTCTCAGCTCACCCCAGGAGCCTTTTCCCACATCTCACTGCTCAGGCACTAAAATCCTCTCTCACTCTCAGCACAGGAGTGCCTGGGGTGTGTTTGTCATCCCTTGGAAGCTTTGCCGTGGATTGACAGCAGGGAGTGATGGGCTAGATGGATGAAAGGCTGTGCTTTAGCTCCACTGTGCCACCACAGGGCCTGGATGTCTTCACCCCACCAGGGCCTGGTACTGTGCCCCTGTGTGGTGGTTTTGTCGTTTTGTTTGGTCTTTTTTTCCCCCACCACCTTAAACAATTTGCTTAATGCTGTGTACTACCAGCCAGCAGTCACCAGCTTGCTTAGTTTCTCTTGTGCCTTGATGGACACGTTTAAACCACATCCTCCTTCTTGAGTTTTAAATGCACCTTGCAGAGCTGTTTGCAGGAGGGTTGAGGAGAGCCCCCTATGGTGGGTGAAGATATAAGGAATAGCCCTTAGGCTGGTGCTGCTCCACATATTCCTCCCAGCTTGCCAACAGGATCCAGCAATACAGGCATTTCACTGGGGCTTGGATTGAGACAAGATTCTGCCTAGAAAAGCTGATCTCATGGCACAATCAGCACATTGCTACAGTCATAAGTTCCCGGCGTGCTATCTTAAAGTTTACAGCTCTGAGAATGAATGTGTGAAAAAGTCGAGCTTCAGAGTTTAATAAGTCCATTTATTTTTATTATCTGCCGTAGTACTCTCAGGCATGTGTGCTCTCCCAGGCTGGGCAGAGCTGTGGATGAGTTCATAAAATGGTTCCATATAAAAATGGAGATGGTTTATTGATTCTTCTCCCATTTCATTAGGACTTCTCAGAGCTTTTGTGTACAAAAATCTCATTCTTAAATAAGTTTGCTCTGTCACGAGCCTGACATACTCCACATGTCTATGAAGGCCTTCAGGTGATACTCATTGGGTCTCTCTCCATCTGACCATTGCTGTGTGGTTACTTCACATATCAATGTTATTTTTACAATAGAGGGCAATGGAAAAAATTTATCTTCACTCTGGCATAGCTAGCAATATGAACTACTGATACATGGCCATTTTTTGGCACCAGAACGGTGCTATAGTTTAATACTGTATTATCATAGAATGGCCTGGGTTGAAAAGGACCACAGTGATCATCTGATTTCACTCCCTGATACGTGCAGGTCGCCAACCAGCAGCCCAGGCTGCCCAGAGCCACATCCAGCCTGGCCTTGAATGCCTGCAGGGATGGGGCATCCACAGCCTCCTTGGGCAACCTGTTCCAGTGCCTTACCATTCTCCTTGTCCTGCTATTATCAACTCTTTCCAAGAGCTGACTCCCCTCCTGTTTGTATGCTCCCTTTAAGTACTGAAGGCTGCAATGAGGTCACCCCGCAGCCTTCTCTTCTCCAGGCTGAACAAGCCCAGCTCCCTCAGCCTGTCTTTGTAGTGGAGGTGCTGTAGCCCCCTGATCATCTTTGTGGCTCCTCTGGACCCTCTCCAACAAGAGGATCCTTGGGCAATCTGGTGGTGGAAACTTTGGAAAGCACAATTTGCTATAGGCTGCACAGGAAAGGTCCTGTGTGCTGAGCTCCAAGTGTGCTGTGGGCAAAGAGAAGAGTGAAGATTCACAATGTTTTGCTTTCTGGCATTCGGGAAGGCTCAGCAAGGCTTTTTTTTTTTTTTTGACAGCTTTGGCACAAGAACTAAACTTTATAAAGGCATTGGCCCTGGAAAATACCCAGCTGTAATGTTTGGAGGGTTTATAATTTGTTTGGCAAGTTTGCAGCCCACTGGGGATTGTGTCAGCCTGTCTGAGCTGTTTAATTTATATCCCAGTTCTTGTCTGGCTTGCGAGGAGTCCTGTGGCATTCCCCATGTGCTGTGAGCTGGGAGGTCAGTGGTTGGGGATGGCCTTGGTTATGGGGCTGCTGCTCAACTAGCTGCAATGGTGGTGGCTTTCTCATGGGAGTGCTTTGGCTTTGTCTCCCTTGCTTCTGCTTGGGGTTTCAAAGCTGGTTGAATGCCAGTTTGTCAGCAGTGCTTGGAGATCTCCAAGCTCTGAGCTCGCCTCTGGCTGTGCTTTGAGCAGGAGCTGGGCGGGAGACCTCCGGAGCTGCCTCCTCACCTGTGGGCCTGTATGGCTTTTCTCCTCTGATGAGGCTCATTTTTCTTGAATATTTCCTTCTAAAAGCAGTTAAAAGAGAATCCATGCTGTGTTTCACATACTTTGATCTTGGCTTCCTCATTTAAAGGATCATACACTGATTAACATCAGGTCTTAATGGCCTCAAGATGTACCAGGGGAGGTTCAGCTTAGATGTCAGGAAAAATTCCTTCTCTGAAAGAGCAGTCAGGCTCTGGAAAGGGCTGCCTGGAGAGTGGCTGGACCACCGTCCCTGGAGATGTGCAAGAACCATTTGGATGTGGTACTGAGGGATGTGGTGTAGTGGGAAATATTGGTGGTAAGTGGACGGTTGGACTGGATGATCTCGGAGGTTTTTTCCAACCTTGGTGATTCGATGATTCCAGCTGGTAAGCGGAAATCTCCTTCATTACAGAGAGGTATGCATCTCCTCTCCCTTCAGGAAGGAAAGGCAGTAAAAGAAATAGAGCTAATCAGCATGACCACAGGTGAAAACAGACATGTGCGACGTTGCATCTCCAAAATAATCAGTCCTTTTCTTTTAAAAACTAAAAGCATTTATAAAAATAGAGACAAAACCTGAATTTTCTCCACAGTATTTGCATTTAAATTGGAAATGTGAATGCATCTGGTTTTGTAAGTGCCAAATAATTACTTGATATTAAAAAGTTTGGAGATGCTCTAGAAGATGCTTGACAACTTAATTGTTCTGATAACTACTGAAAGTTTACATTTTAAAAACTCTTTAAGCCAAGACCATATTGACAGAGACAAAATGAGCCTCTGTTGGTAAAATGCTGAGAATTTGTGCTGTGTTTTTTAATCAAGACTCCACTTCAGTTTTCCGTAGTATAGGAAGGTGAGTATAGAGAACATTTAGGCGGCATAATTTTGTCTGGAAGATCTTGCTGATCTTCCAAAATATCCTATATAAGAAATTTGAATTTTGAGAAGAGGGGTCAACACTGGTGCACGCTCTCTGTAAGAGCTCCTTTAGTGCTGTTTTTTAATGTTCTCCTTATGAGACAAGCAAGATGCACCCTGCCTGCACACTCAGCAGGAGTGATTTCACCTGGAGAGAGTCTCCTGTGTGAAACCATGGAACAGCATTCCTTGCTGCTAATGCAGGAGCCTGGCTCTGTGCAGTGCTAATGTCTGATTTGATTTGATATTAGGCTGACTTTTTAAAATTCTGAGCGAAATGCTCAGATCTCTGTTCAGAATAAGAAAGTTTCCGTGTCTCATCAATGAACTGGGCAGTAGCAGAGCTGTGCAGACGAACCATGAGAGTAAGACAGCTTTCCCTGCTAGAGGAAAAATAAGCCAGCAGCACGATGCTGACCTTGGCAGACCTGATGGTCCCCCATCAGCCAAGAATGAATATGAATAATGGAGTACAAAACACATACAACTGCTGTGGAGGCAAGCTGGCAAGGCTTTGAGCATGTTGTTGCTAAAAATGCTGCAGGCTTCTACTCCAGAGAAGATGCTGAGGGATCTGGCCCATCTCCTTTCTTTCCACCCAGTTCAGTTTATCTGTAAGAGAAAAAGGTGAAGCCCATAGATGGATGCATGGTGATGGATCTTCAAATGTCAAGATCCTGTGAAATGGCAAAAGATAAAGCCCATGTTCATAGATTTCTACTTTTTGGGGTGGTAGGAGGGGTAGGTGTTAGTATTTGGTTTGGTTTCAAGAATGACCAGGGAGGGTGATGGTTTTTCTGAAGGGGTCTTGCAGCTTTTGCAAGGCCAGGCTAGGTCTGCCATGGCTTATTGAACCCCTGGGAGAGAGGGGGGCTCTTCAGTTCTGCTGAAGGATGGTATGAGAGATGGTTCAGAGACGAGAAGCAAAGGGTAGGGGGAAGAGGTTGCTGTTGCCTTGAAATCATGCTTTAATTTTAAAATAAACAACACAAAAGACTGTGATTACAGTAACTGGTGGAGTAGCACAAGAAATCAGAGGTGAAAAGTGAAAAGAGGAAATAGAAATGGTGGAAATCTTGGCGTATCCAAAGGGCAGAGCTCTGATACGGCACCCAGTGCTGCTCCGTGAGCTCATAGAATCATAGAATCACAGAGTGGCCTGGTTGCAAAGGAGCACAATGCTCATCCAGTTCCAACCCCCTGCTGTGTGCAGGTCGCCAACCAGCAGCCTAGGCTGCCCAGAGCCACATCCAGCCTGGCCTTGAATGCCTGCAGGGATGGGGCATCCACAGCCTCCATGGGCAACCTGTTCCAGTGCCTCACCACCCTCTGGCTGAAAAACTTCCTCCTCATATCCAACCTAAACCTCCCCTGTCTCACTTTAAAACCATTCCCCTTGTCCTATCACCACCCACCCTCACAAACAGCCGTTCCCCCTCCTGTTTATCCGCTCCCTTCAAGTACTGGAAGGCCACAATGAGGTCTCCCTGGAGTCTTCTGTTCTCCAAGCTAAACAAGCCCAGTTCATGAAGTGCTCAGTGCACAGTGACAGTGAGGAACTACATTTGGGCCTGTGAACTTCATCTTTTCTTTTCTTAACCCGCTGTACAGCACATATCTGAGTATTTAACCACATATCTAGGGCCATCAATTGTTCATTACTGCCACCTTGTCCATTTGTTACAGCTCAAGTTTTTAAAATTATAGGTTGTGGGGTCTCCTTGCTTGGAGAACCCCAAAAGCAACCTGGATTTGGGGTTTTGTCCCATCTCTGGGTGTCCAGATGGACCCAGCAGTGCATCCGGACACAGCCATCCTGGGATCTTCTCTTTTTTTCACTGACCAAAGAAGCTAATTCCCATTTTTTGTTTTCAAAATAGTGTTTTTTTAACCACGTTATACAATTCTTTATTACATAACTCAAAAATTTGGACTTACATATTTGTCTGCTTCTATTACTGCCCCAAATCCATTAATCTTATTCTCTTTGCTTTTTGGAAAATTGACTTCTTAAAACACCAGCTGGACACCAAGATTTTGTCCAACAAGCTTACAGTTTCAATAACCGAAGCCTGCCAGTAAAGGTTCCAGTTCTTTTTTGTCCAAAACTCATATTCTGCTCCAAAAGCAGACACACCAACACTCTGAGGTCCATTTCAGCAGGCCAGATTTTTCATCCCCTGGCCCAGCTGCTTGCTCAAAGCCATCCTTGCAGCATGGCATGAAGCACGAGCTCAGGTTAAGAGTTAGGTTTGTTTGGACTTGGGGCTACACAGAGACAGTGCTTTGCTCCAGGTGTAGGTGTGGCTGTGATGATCACAGCAGAATAGTGTGGTCTTCAAGATGATTCAGTTTGCAAATGTCACCTCCTATTTGTTATTGAGATTTGTTGTACGGAGCTCCATCCCAGCACGGTGCTGATTATGATAGATGATGGTCATTCATCAGAAAGAAGTGGAAGTGATTATTCATGAGACACTTCAGAGTAGGCTCCTCCACATCCAGAACTGATGTGCAGGCTGTACTGATGCTGCAAACCAGATAAACTGCAAACCAGCTCTCATTATGGAGAGCTGATATCTGCAAACTTGGGCATATGGAATGTGCTTTTTTTTCTGGTATCTTAGCATTAAGCTGCAAGACCACAATTCCGAATGCTTTCCTTTCTACATTTTGAGGCAGACTTGAGATTACTTTAAAAAACGATGTTTGAACAGAAAAACAACACAACAAATTCATGTTTTTGGTGTTCCTTGTGCGCAAAATAATTTGAAAATACATGTTAATGTGACAGAAGGAAGTTCAGCAGATTACATTGTGATATTCACCAAAGAGAAGCAGCTTTTGGACTGTTGTTAAACTGTCTCTGCTCAGCTTAGCTATTTTAAAATACAGTTGAAGGCAACAGCATGCTGTAGAATGCTGAAGAACGTGCAGCCACGCTGCCCTCAGCCAGAATAGCAGAAGGACTTTGTGCTTTTTCAGAGATTATAGAAGCATCTGCCTTTTACTTCTGTTGATTTGATGGAGGTAGACTTGTTAATGAAGGAGGAAACATCAGAGAAGGATTTCCATTCCTCTGTGGGAATGACTTTCTATTTAGTAGAGGTCCATTTATGCTGGGCATTCCCCTTAGAAAAGGACCTACAGACTGCACTGTGGTTTCCAAGGGTAGACCTGGTCCAGTTTTAAATTAATATCAGTTAATTTACTGCAGTACATTGGTGCATGCCTTTAACATCAGTGAGTCGAGTTCTTCTGTTTTTCCTTATTTCCTGATGGTGGGATGCTTACACGTTCATGAAGATCATGTGTTTATTGTTAAATCCATTAATCCGGATACAGATCACAGAATGCTCAGGTTGGAAAAGACCTTAAAGATCATCGAGTCCAACCACAGCCTAACCATACTACCCTACCTAACAGCCCTCTGCTAAATCATCTCCCCGATGCTTACACCATATATATGAAATGCATTAGTTTTGAAAGCTGAACCATTGTATTTGGCCAACTACTGTATCATTGTCTGAAATTCTGTATGGAAGGGCCATTGCCACAGAGTCGGTGCAGGTGAGCTGTGTCTGACACTGCCACAGCTGCAATCAAAATCAAACTGAGTTTCAATTTGAGAGGAAGGGAGTTGAGTTTTTATTTTCCTCTACAAAATCTGGGAACCAGCAGGGACTAAAAATATAAGCACCAGCGTGCAATGAGAGAAGTTGGCTTCTCAGGATGTCTTGACAGATTTGGAGAAAGGTTTAAGTTTACCAATGCGCTTCGAAAGTCTTTTAGGGACTATCTAAAATCTTTGTCATGAGGTTGTGAATCTTTTGAATTGCGTGTGAAAGCAGGATTGCTTTTCCCATCTATAGGGCTCTAAGGAGACGAGGAGCCCAGTGTGATTGAAGCAAGAGCTGATGATAAGGGTTGGCTTTCTTTACCTGCTGTCTGCCTCACGTCTTTTTTTCAAGGACCAATGAATCATCCCAGTAATCATCCTTCGGTACAAAAATCGCAGCAGTAGCTTGGAGAGATACAGCTCAGCCTTTTAAAGCAAACAGCCAGTGTCTGGATTAAGAGACCGGAGTTTGGGGAGAATGAAGCTGGGCTGGCAGCTCACTTTCCAAACAAGTTGTTCCCATGGTGCTCTTTGTGTTTTCTTAACCTTTGCTGGGAAGAAGAAGTCAAGGCAAACGACTTAACCCAGTACACACAGGAGCCTTGGAAGTGAGCACCATTCCCAATAGTGAACTTTGGATCAGATAGCTAGCCTTAAAAATAAAGTCAAGAATATTTCCAAGAAGCACGAACACTTTTCTGTCACATGAGAGGGAATTGTAGGAGAATCAGTAACATCTGAGCATTAAGAAAGGGCGACTGCATTGCCTGACCCAGAGATGCAGGTGAAATGCAGAACCTGCATCAGCTGCAGAGCATCTTGGAAACAAACTGGATCTGGAGATGAAGGTATTGGCATTTAACAAAATGCAGCTTCTGGGTGCTCAGAAACAAGTGGCATACTGTGCTCAGTAAGCATCCAAAATGTACCCTTGGTGCTCCAGGACACACACAGGTCCTCACATCTACTTGGTACGTTATCAGGTGACATACCCTTCTTGTTCACTGGGAAGAATTCAAAACAAAACTGCTTGCCAGCCTAAAGAAAACACAAAGGGGAACAATGAAAATTAGTCAAAGCCATTTCTGGTCGGCGCATCGAGATTGAAGCTCATGTGGAACCCAACTGCTCAGTCAAGGTTAAAATCAGTAATTTTCACAGTTCTGCTCAGTATTTCTCCTGCCGCAGGCTGCACGCGGCCACAGACATCAGCAAACACAAAGCTGAGCGCTCCCCAACGCCCCATGCCAGCTTAGGAAGCAGTCAGTGGCCAATAACTATTATGTCAAAGCCTGCAAATAGTGCAGCAGCTAATGAATTCAATTACGGTGTTTGATGCTGTTCATATATCATGAAATGTGCGTTTCTGAGATACGAACATTTTGATGGATTAAAGGAGCATCTTGGGTTGATCCGAGTGGGGGTGGGAGGATATGACTTAACCTGATGAATGCAAATCAGCCTTCGTTTAGATACTGAAATGCGTTCTATTACTTTGAAATGTAATTAATGAGGGAGAGCAGACATTGAAGAGTTTGTGGATGGAAATTGTTTCATCTTTTTTTATTTGATCACATCATAGTTCTTTGGGGCCTCTTTGAGAAAGACTGGCACTTTCTTGGGCATGTTCTGAGTCTCAAAGTACAGTTACAGACTTATTTGCACATTGGCTATTATTTTCCAGCCCTGTGAGCTGATTATGTCCTGAAATCTCTGCTGGGACGCACCTGTGGTTAGCATGGCTGCAGCACCACCTCTCACATTTTGCCCAATAACCCTGTATCTCTTGTTCACTGTGTCTCACCCCATCTTTGTGATGGAAGACTTTCAGCAATGCTTCAAACATAACCAACAGCACAGTGAAAAAAACAGAATCAGAATCCACTGTTCTAACACACTTGACATCGATAGGCAAATGCCTGCCAGTTGTGGTCCAAGAACCTACAGATGAGGAAAGTCCAAACCACTGCTTTATGGGAATTGACTATGAGTTCAAACAGCTGTACAGAATCCATACCTGCTGGATTTGTACCAGCCTCAGCCCAGGTGATCCCAAGAAATCTGAATAGAATACAACACATGAGTGAGGTCTGAAGTCTTCTTGGGAAACATGTTCATCTTTTTTTCACCCAGTGAACTGGAACAGGTTGCCCAAGGAGGCTGTGGATGCCCCATCCCTGCAGGCATTCAAGGCCAGGCTGGATGTGGCTCTGGGCAGCCTGGGCTGCTGGTTGGCGACCTGCACATAGCAGGGGGTTGGAACTGGATCAGCACTGTGCTCCTTTGCAACCAGGACATTCTAGGACTCTATGATCTTGTGCAGATCTGAGACTCTACATGCTGCAGCTTTGTATTCTCAAGACTGCTGGAGGTGGTGACTCTGGAGAGACTGCTGACCCCATGTCCTTTGTCCAAAAGCAACCCTGTTTGCTCTGAGTCTGAGTCTAGATTGATGGGACTCTTCATTGCTATGACAACTTTTCATTCAAGGGCCTGAGCTGGGTCACCCCAGCCTCTTCTGTCTCTGCCAGCCAAGAGTACCCTACACTCTGACTCACACAGCCCTCTTCTCCATAAGTGTGATAGAGAGTGGTTCATCTATTCAGAAGGTTTTCTGACCCTTTAAGTCAGGAAGCTTCCCATGTTTGAAGTGATTTGAAGTCTCATCAGCCTGGAGCAGGATATCTAAGTTCAATTTCCCCTTCCTAAAAAAGAGCTATGGAGATGGAGGTGGAGGTGGAGATGGAGATAGAGAGGGTTGGAGAAGCATGTATGCCCCATGCTCCTCCTGCCCTCCAGCTCCATGTGAGTGTATCTGTCAGAGGCTGTGGGCACCTGCTGCTGGTTTCCCAAGGATGCCTTCAGATGGTGATTTTCACATACTTTGATGCCACATTAGAAGCTCCAAGGAACACAGGTTAATGGTGTTTATTCTGTCACTGTGTTTATTCTGGTGATGATGAAGAGCAGTGATTTCTGGATGTAGGTTGTTAATGATGCTGTTTAACTCTGTAAAGGTACTACATTGTAAAGTCAAATTTTCTGCTGATTTTGATGGCTAAAGACAGTGCTGATGGCTGTACAGGTTGTGAAGCCTTGGACAGTGGGATTAGTGAAACAGGACACTGACTTACAGCCAACAGCTGTTGGATGTTTTATGTGAAGAGTTCATAGCTGTTAGTGATGGATGTAGGGTGTCTGTTGACACTGCTTCTGAAATTGTTCCTTCACTTCAGAATTTATCAAAGTTCCCTTCACTTTACCTGTGCAGTACAATGAGACATGACAATCATAGCATCATAGCATCATAAAATGGCCTGGGTTGCAAAGGAGCACAATGCTCATCCGGTTCCAATCCCCTGCTATGTGCAGGGTCACCAACCAGCAGATCTGGCTGCCCAGAGCCACATCCAGCCTGGCCTTGGATGCCTCCAGGGATGGGGCATCCACAGCCTCCTTGGGCAACCCGTTCCAGTGCCTCATCACCCTCTGAATTCCTTGTATTTAGATGTACAGAAAAATATTCAGATTGGATGTACACTCCTTGGCACTTAGAGTTAATGAAGGATGGGCAAGCATTAATACAACTTTTCTATCAGACTTCGTTATTCCTTTATAGTAAGGAGAAACTGCTGTAATTAGTGCATGAGCACTCAAAGCTAACAAGAAAAAAAAAGTCAGAAATAAAAATAGTTGATTGAAGTTATTAGCAAATATTTTTGGTTGAAATGTGCTGCTCATCATGCCTATTATGAGTTTGTTGTTTTTTTTCCCCGTCTGCAAATTATGTGCATAATATATTTGCTGATTTTTTGTAGATGCAAGCGTTCTTTGTTCTTCTGTTTTCAAACAAAAAAGTTCACTTTGCTTTTCAAAGTTACTTACTCTGATAGTTCCTAACTGTCATACAATTTATGGTTCAGAGTCTGGAATCAAAGCGTGTGTTAATTCTCCTTACTAGGGAACTGGCTGCAGCTTTCAAAAGGGAATGATAAATGCTGAATGGATGCCATTTTCAAACTCCACGAATTCTTAAAAACATATCAACCACTTGGATTTTTTAATGTGTGGTTACATTTCAATGACAGCACCCTGCATGCCATAGCTGAGCAGCACAGCCAACACCAAGTCTTCACTTGCTGGTTAAGAGGACTGGCATCCTCAGCAGGAAGGATTTCTCATGCCATGTGTAAGGAGATGCCCACAGGTCGACAGATTTTATGCTTCTTTCCTGCATTGGATAAAAAAGAAAAAAAGAAAACCAACCAACAACTAATTAATTAAATGTTAATTATCCTCAGAGTCATGGAAGTGCAAGTTCAGCAAAGCATTTGTAAGCTCCAAAGAGTTGTTTTGTTCAAGAAGCTACTGAGCTAACAAAACTGAATGGGTCTGAATGGGCATTTTCACCACTTGCAGAGATGTGACAGTCCAACCCGCTGGGCTCTGTGCCCATCCTTGGTGCCTCACTTAAGTCTTTGTATTTGATGTTGTTATGCTTTCTGTATGCAGCAAGTGCAAACCATGGGATTCCCAAAGTATGGGATGCAGACACAGGAATTTCCAACTCACAGCCTTTGCCATTTGTCACAGCATTGCACTTCATGGGCTGTATGTGTGTAAAGACAGGAGGCTAGGCAGGAGAATGCTGCTAAACATCCTGTTCTCTCTCAGATGCTTCTCACCCGGGTGCTCTTCATGGAGTGGGAGGGCAGATAGAGCAGGAAACAACTCAAGGCAAGCTGGAAAACATTTCAGTTGACCAGGAAGTCAGCACAATGAAGAGAAATGTCAGATAGAAATGGCTGTCTTCCAGTGCTTGTCTTCAACCTCGCTGTTTGCTTGTAACTAGTATTTTCTAGCTAGTGTTTTCCTTGCAAGGCTTTCTAGATGGAGATAGGATATATAAATGCACCTATATGCATATGTACTTAGGCAGACATAACAGAGGAATAGGGATCTTGAGATTGTATAAGTGGTATTTTGTATTCGGTACATGAAAATATATTTGTATTTGAAGAACTTAATGGCTGATTCTGAAGCACTTGTCCAAAAATAACTATTGAACCAAGACTGTTTTATAGCAACCAATTTGCTGCCGTAAATGGTTGCAGTTCTGGATTGCTTCATGCTCATTAAAAGAGTGACAAGAAAATTCAAATTAGTGACTTGCAGTGTTATTTTGCTCTCGTACAGTAGGCTGATCAGAAAATGTGAGTTACAGATGCTTGTCTTTCCGGGACGATGGTGAGGAATGGTGATGCTCAGGTTGGCAGGAAGCCCTCCTGAGCGCTAAGCCTGCCCCTGGGGTGGCCACCAGAAACTTAGCTGCTCTACAGTTCCCATCTGAAATGCTCAGACTGCCTTGTGTCTGCCTTACTGGGGGCTAGAGAATTAATTAAATGTCCGCTGCTAGCTTGAATCATCTCGGATGTAAATAGAGATCCCTGGGATCCTTGCTGTGGAAATGCAACCATGGTGCTCACAATGGGCTTCTCACAGGGTTATATCTCAGAAGTGCAACTTTTTGCTTAATACTACCCACTGTTAGCTAGGGCCTGATAATGATGTCCTTTCAGCCCTGCTGCCTTCAGGAGGTGGCAGCAGGCAGCCTGCCTCTGGGCTGTGCAGGCTTGGGAGAACCTTCCAGGCTGCCTCAGGGAAGAGCAGAGCCATAAACCAGGGCAGGCTGTAGCCTTGGGCACGTCTCATCTCTTCCCATTGAACCAGCTGGCACAAAACTGTTTTGCATGGGCATGTTTGTTTCCAGGTAGATCACTGGTGACACTCCTGGTTCTATTAGTGATGTCAGATTGATATCTCTGTTTTCTCTTCTCTCAGTGCTCTGATAGCATGAGAGTGAGGAAGGGATTGTAAGGACTTCCAGAAACAGATAACAAAAATTTGTGAATTATTTTGGTTACTCTTCAGTTGTCAGCAGCTTTGCATAATTTAGGCACTATGAATCCCTATTTTTCATTTTGGAAGTAACAAATGTTTTATCGGTGAATGCTCTCTGATGGTATTTGAATAAGATCTCATCCTACAAAGTTGTGCCAAGTGTCTGCGTGGGAAGTTTCAGCGACTTCCCAACCATAGTATGACAGAAAGGGAAGAATGAACCAAAATTTTCATAAAGTCCGAAGATGCAAAATTGATGCTTTGTTAGACTAAACAGTTGTTTTTTGTTTTTTTCTTTTTCTTTTTTACATATGTCAGCCTTAAAAAAAGGACGTTTTTGGATCACCCCTGATCCATATCACAAAGACGACAACATCCAGATTGGGCGAGAGGTGAAAATCTCCTGCCAGGTGGAAGCTGTCCCTTCGGAGGAGCTCACGTTCAGCTGGTTTAAAAATGGGCGGCCCTTGCGAAGCTCTGAAAGGATGGTCATCACACAGACCGACCCCGACGTGTCGCCTGGCACCACCAACCTGGACATCATTGACTTGAAATTCACAGACTTTGGGACGTACACGTGTGTCGCGTCTCTGAAAGGAGGTGGCATATCAGATATCAGCATTGATGTCAACATCTCCAGCAGTACAGGTAAGGAGGCTTTCTCTGGTTTCAGTTTTGCATCTGTGAAGCCAGCTTATAGCTTTCCTCGACTCCTGGGAGAAAGAGGTGAATACGCAGAGTGCTTCTCAACATTGAGATATCCAAGCAGGATATAAATCGTGAGCTGAGTTGCTTTGATTAAAAGATTAAATGGCACGTGATGCTCTTTTCCAAGAGCACGCAAAGGTCTGATTTATTCAGATATGCCTGCTTCTATTGTCAGGAAAGTTATTGCTTCTGAAAAAGGATTTTGGCCTTTATTTTGGACTTAAATGCTATCTGGAGTCATCAAAAAATAGCTGGTAGGAAATTACACAGAAAAGTAGGCTGGTGTTATGTTAACCAGACTGAGCCCATCCAGCTGCTCTCATCCAACAGCGAGTGCCAACAACAGTGGAAGGAGCTCTCTTTTTTCTTAAGGATTATACACTGCTTATTGGTGGATCATGCGATTCCCAACAGGGAAAAAGTTTAAGATACCTATTATGCATATTTCCAGATCAGTGACTGAAATGTCTCTCTTTTGGATGAGCTAAAACCTTGGCTATTACCTTGACTGATAATAAATGCCTTCTTGTGGCTGTGGAGTAGGACTGTGTAACACAACATTAATTCTCAGCTTTTCTTTATCTCTTTGCTAATGGCTTCCTTATAACCAACACATTTCTCAGGCTTTTTCCCCCAGTAGTGGAGTTTAATAACTGAGGTAGCCCATGTTAATATCATAAACCAGAAAGCATTCTGAATGCAGGGCTTTTTCCTCCTGAAAAATCAGCTAAAGCCAAAAATAAGGGTTGGCAGTTGATTTCTACAGAAATAAAACAGCAAACAGAAACAAGCCAACAAACACTTCTGTTTTCAGAAGACTATTTAATGTTAAAACACGGAGACAAAGAGTGTCAGAATTACAACTGCTCTCCGTGTTGTCTTTTATGTGAAGCTCTGCAGTGCTTCCCTCAGACTGTGCATGTCATTGACTGGGGTAAGGCATGCAGTGCACGCTGAGACAACAAAGAACAAATTGAAAACTATTTTTCTAGCGTGGAAAGAAAATGTTTAACAGACATCTTCTGACCCTTTTTACCAAAAACATTCAAGAAATTGCTTTCTACTTTTTCAGAGAGATTAATTGCACTCTGTTGCATCAAATACGTCCATATTTCTATTATTTAACTCTTCTAATATTGTTTTTGTTTCACAAATACATATAATGTCTAAACAATCTCACAACTGTCATGATAAATTATTGCTTAGGCTGTAATCTTGGAACCTGCCGTCCATCCTTAGTAAGACAGTGGTGCCAACAGGAGAATTGTTTTGCTTGCTGGTGCTGCATTTCAGCAAAGAGTTGGAACTGGAGCACGCAGGGCTTCCTTGGGATCAGTGCAGTTCTGTGTTGGCAAACTGTCCTTGTTTGGTCTTCATTTCCTTGGTTCCTCCCAAGCTGACCTGTAGGTTACAAGTGTGTTGCACACGTGGTTTTATCAGTGACATGGCAGAGATGAGATATGAAGATGGAGATGTTTTGACTTGTAATGAACATAGGGAACAAATAAACAAAATGAACTCAGGTAAGTCCGTAGGTCTGGATAGGAGATTTTTAAGGGGAGCTGACCAGGGACACTTCACAGCTACTTTATCATCTCTGAAAGTTCACAGTGACTTAACAATGTCCAATGAAGACTGGAAACATGCAGACTTCAGCCTTTCTTCTAAAAAGACAAGGAGATGTAAGGAAGCCCAGGCTGCCCAGCCCCACCTCAGTCCCTGTGACAATCAGGGGGCAAATTGTGCCTGGCCCAACCTGGCTGCCTGCTGGGATGGAAACGTGGGTCTGTGGGCAAGGGAAGGGAGGGGAAGCTGTTCGCCTTGGCTTCAGCAAAATCTTGACAGCAGATTTTGTAGCTTTGTAGATAACTGAAGTCTAGTTTGGAGAGGTAGGATGAACTATAACTCATGTTGTAAAAATGAGATGCAAGGAATTGTGATCACTGATGCAAAGCCAAATTTTGCATGCGTGTAAGTGAACAGGCAGTCAGTGCTGATGCAGTTCACCTCTGCAGTATTTCCACACTGAAAAATAACACATATATATATATAAACCTTGCAAGACAAGAGGAAAAAACGCACATTCCATTTAGTTTTGTTTTTGTTTTGAACATCTTGCTTCTTTTTATGAAATTGTGCAACTATCATTTAGAAGTATTTATTATTCCTGCTTGATAAATCCTGAAATGATCTTTTTTGTGCACTTGTAATGAACTTCACAGTGACTGTGCTGGAGTAGTGCAGGGACACTACTAATGCACATCTTGCTAACAGGTTAAGAACTGAGTTGCAAAGAGAGGATTGTTATAGAGTAAGTGCCAAGTTTGCATGATGGGAGCTGGAGCTTGATGATGCTTTAAGTCCCTTCCAACCCAAGCCATTCTATGATTCTATGATGGATAGCAACGGTATGCAAACTTTGTTGCCTGCTTGCTAGGGCGAAGCAGACAGTGATGTCTGTGCAATCATGCGTTTCCACCTGGCAGAAAGTGCCCACTGTATTATCTGTACTCACTGGGGTTTCGTTGGATGGATTGGAAGCACCCGGTAGATGGCTGTACCTGTAACCCCGTCAGAGCTCCCACCAGTGGTGATGGATTATGTCAGCCCTTACAGACACTGCCCTGCAATACTCAGGAAGATCAGAGTGGGGAGAAAAGCCTTGCGCTTGGAATCGACCCCGTTCAGCATCTCTAAAAGAAATTCTGCCTATTTGTGTGACTTCATTACCTGATTAAGTGGAAGCTGAAATAGTTTCAGCGCACATTTGAAGGTCATTACTGATTCATCAAGAATCATTAGTGCCGTGGTAATTGTGAACATAAGGCCTGAGCTCAAACACGTTTTTTTCCAAATGCCAGAGCTGGCGTTGGAGGCACTAAGTGCTGTGCTGGATGCTGCTTCATGGGCTCTGGGATTGCTCCCTGTTCCTGACGTCCAGCAGGCTCCTCCTGGAGCCACAAAGTCGGGCAGGGACAGCTGCATCTTCCCATAGGAGCAGGGGATGGCTGGGTCTCCAGTAGCAGCAGGCTGGGCAGGGACACCCAGGCATGGTGTGGCAGCCTGCTGGCATGCTCAGTGTCATGCTCCAGCAGGAATGTTTTTTCCCTTGACGTTTTGTACTTTCAGCAGGAAAGGCGTGTGACTACCTTGTCTAAATGGACCTGAAGTAATCCCCTTGCAGCCTCCCCACTACATCTCTGTAAGTAGGTCACTGAATTGTGGAAATAGAGATGCAAAGCTTGCGTCTTTGTCCTCTAAAAGCCCTGCCAGCCATAAAACCAACCCCGGGCAAATGCTGGATGACAAGATGGGTTTTCTGCGTGTGTGTGTTGTGGGGGATCTGAAGGCAAGATAAGTTAATACAGAAAAAAAAAAAAAAATAGCAAAATGGGCTCAAGGTAACCCAAAAAGAGGTGGATCAGAGAAGTGTGTTTGTCTTTCTTCATGATCATTTTCTCTGCCTAAATATCATATTCAGAGAAGGAAAAATAAGGCTTTGGGTCACATATGGTCTGCTGTGCTCAGTGTGGGTTCTTACTCTGTCCCTATCCGCCTAAAATCAGCATCAGTACTGCAGGAGACGTAACATCTGTCACTTCTGGCTTTTTCTCGTCTCATCTTCCCCCTGGAGGCCGCATTGTGCACTGAAATGAGTGGCGCTTTCAAGGGGGTTATTTTAACTGTTGTCTCTGGAAGCACTGCCCTGAATTGCTGTCAGAAGGGCTGGGTGAAGTGGCTGGTGCTCCGGGCGTCAGGTAGCGGTGACCTTTCTTTAACTAAGAGAGCTCCTTCTACTGTTTCAGCCCAGAGTGGGTACAGTTAGATACTCTACATGGTAAGTACGTCATCTCAGTTCTGCATCCCTGCGTGAACCTGAAGCTGTGTTGAGTGTGCACCACCTAGGTAGTCATGCCAATAAATTGATTTGCATGAGTGTTTTCAGAGACAGGCAAAGTAATTCCTGAGAACTACTGTATATGATGAGAGATCATGGCCTCAAGCTGAGCCAGGAGAGGTTCAGGCTGGGTGTTAGGAAACGTTTTTTCTGTGAAAGAGTGATCAGGCACTGGCACAGCTGCCCAGGAGCAGTGGGATCACCATCCCTGGAGGTGTTCCAGAGCCATGGAGATGTGGCACTGAGGGACGTGGGCAGTGGGCATGGTGAGGTGAGGTGGGATTGGGGATCTTGGAGGTCTTTTCTGATCTGAATGCTTCTGTGAGGCCACGTGTCTACCCTGCAGTGCGATGGGAGGGCTTCCCTGTTAAAGTAATTAGCTATTAAATAGTGAATTAATTAAATGCCCGGACTGACGTATTATAACATGTGGCCTCAATCTGTTTGTGAAGTATGTGTCCTCTGGTCACCTTTCTCTGCCTTTGATGATACATAAAAGAGAACTTCATTGTACTTCTAAATGTTTATTATAATCACAGCACAGCCTTTTAGCATAATGAAAAAATGCTTTCTGTGAGATAATTAGTGATCTAATAAAAATGTTTGTAAACCTTAAGCACTGTCCAGAGTGATTGTTCATGGGCAGCCATGAGACACTTCAGGGATACTACCAGAAAACAGACAGACTTTTCATTATTGCAGCAAATTGATGATTTTTTTGTGGGCCATTATCTTCAAAGTTTATCTTTGAAGCGAATAGGTGAACAGGAGGGACAGATAAATGCCATATTTTGTTAAAAAGCTTTTCTTTTATAGCTCTATTTTAGAGCACTTAATGTGCAGAGATTTTTCTTTTTAATTTTATCGCTGGGAACCGCCGTCCCTTCCCATCGCACTGCTTGCAGCAGGGCTGGCCGTGAGCTCCTGCAGCCTGCCTGCCTCTGTTGGTATCCCCACGCCTTCAGCTCTCCCAGGACTGCATCCTCCGGGCTGTGCTCATCCCTTGAGGTCCAGCAGCCCAAGCACACGCTCCCTCCTCAGCAGCATGCAGGGCTGAATTTCTTTGCTCTTCTCTGGAGGGCTGCGGTGCTCGACTTGGCAACTTGCTTTGCATATGGCACGTGGAGCTCCTCAGCATAGCTCCTGTGAGGTTGCTGAAAGCTAATTTGGCTAATTTGCTGCTGGCTCTGTATGTCCTGGGCTTAAAATGTGCCTCTTCGGAGTCTGACTGCAGACTAAGGTGGCGTTTTAAGGCAGTAGGAATGTGTTGAGCTGAGTGTTGATTCTGGAATTACTTTGCTGTCTGAATAGATCTTCTGCACAAGCGCTGCCCTGAGATCAGTGGTTGCTGCTCATGTCTTCACTTTGGGCTGGTGCTCAAGGAAGTGTGGGCTGTGGGGGGACAGCACACAGTCAGAGAAAGTGATTTCACTCAAATCAAGGCGTGATTTCCTCACTCAATTTGCCTTCCAGAGGAGGAATTCGGTAGATCCTCTTTCCTGGTGATGAAAGGCCGTGGGAAAGTTGAAGGAAATTCCTGTCCTAGGCTGCTTGCCCTGCCCACCTCTGCAGAGCCTTTCAACAGTTCTTCCTGGTTTTCACACTTTTTAAAGAAATGCACTTTAAAGGCAGACTGAACAGTTTTATTCCCTGTCTACAGAGATGTCTTGAGGACCTGAATATCTGTCCCTTGCTGCCTTGCAAAGGCTAAATGATCTCATTCTAGTGCATCTTGTACTCAAGGTTGGCTTCCGATTCTAAAGTCCAGTCTGCCCTTCTTACCCATCTTGCAACCCCCACCTCAATCACATATTGGACGAATCAGGAACAGGGACTGAAGTGGATGTGTCTTGCTGAGGATTATGAGGATTAGAGAATCAGATCTTCACATTTATAAATATTAGAGAAGCGGGATAGGCAAATAATCTCACTTATGCCTCCTAGCCAGTACAGTGTACATTCTTCAGTCTTGGCTGTCCAGGCTGATTAAAATTCAAATTACTGGAAATTCAAATTGCTCAAAACAATGTGATAATCTCTTTTAAGTTTATTTCTGAGCCATCTCCATACTTTTTCCAGTATTTCTTGATATGCAGCTCAAACATGCTTTGCTTTCCTTTATCCTGCAATTACAAGCTATTACCATTAGATCAGTTCAATCAGTCTGGTCACCCTATCTCACAACTCCTATAACCACCACCTCCCTGTCACAGCTTAGGCTGGCAGTCGTGGCTTCAGGGTGTCCTTTGGAGGCACCGAGCCCAAAACTGACGATCACCTCCACATCCATTCTCTGTGCCCCCTGTAATCCCCAGTAAAACACTCAGTGAGGACCTGTCCTTCCCAAAGCTTGCCTTTGGGCCAACACTTCTAAGACCTTCTCCTGTTGCTTGTCTTCTGCCCAGTCAAATGATTTCTGTGTGAGCAGGTTCTTGCATCTGCCCTCCCTTCTTTGTGCAATCACAGAGCAGTTAATTAAACTATCTGAAGGTTTAAAGTAGGTACAATACGTTGACTCTCATCCCTGGAGGTGTTCAAGGCCAGGTTGGATGGGGCTCTGGGCAGCCTGCTCTAGTGTTAGATATGGAGATTGGTGGCCCTGTCTGTGGCAGGGGGGTTGGAGCATCATGATCCTTGAGGTCCCTTCCAACCCAAGCCATTCTATGATTATATGAATTCTATTATTCTAGGACTCATCAGGATTTCCAAGATCTAGACTAGACTACGACTAGTTTATGTTTACGCAGAACACTCAGTGCATAAACATAATAAAGCATGTATATGTTGACTTTGAGCAATCTATTTTGGTTCTGTATGCCTTCTCCTGTAGAGAAAAATACAGTGATACCTTCTGCCATCTGACCTTTGGTGAGTTGGTGGCTTTTGGAGGCAAAGGTTGTCTGAGACAGTTTTGTTTAAAAGCCAGGAGTGGGCATAAATCAGCAGTAGCTCTCAGATCTCCCAGTTCCAAAGGATAACAATATGTGTTTTTAAACTAGGTGCTACTTCAGTGTAACTAACACTTTTGTTTCTTGAGTGATAACACTCTGCTTTGGGAAGCGGGTTTAAGCACTAAGAGTATTCCCTTATTCCTCAAGCCAATTGCAGCATAAATAAGGTGATGCTTGTTGTTTCAGGTATAGCGTATAGCCAATTTATTATTCTTCACAAGCAGGAACAGAATTGACCTTTATTTGCAGCAGACTCTAGCTGGTGCTGCAAGAGACATGCAGATGCCTTAGCAGAGGGCTGAATCCCTTCCAGGCTCTGCTTGTGCCACAGCAGCACCTGCCGGGAGACAAAGGCTGGCACAGCTGGTGGCACCTGGCAAGCAGGTGGCACGCAACACAGCTGGCAGCTCCTGGCACAACTGGTTGCAGCTGCAGAGTTGGTGGCACCTGGCACAGCTGGTAACACCTGGCACAGCTGGGGGCACTCTGCTCAACCATGCTCACCCGGGAGCACCTCTACCTGCTCACAGGCCCTTGTTCAATGTCCTTTCTCCTGCACCTTTGCTCCCACACCTTGCTTGGGCATCCCTGCTGGCTCAGCTGCCTACCCCCTGCTCCTCAGTCCTATGTTGTCGATAGGGAACAAAATGTCAAATAATTATTTTCCCCTCAAGCCTGTAGCTCTCACAGTTTTTTTTGTTTGTTTGCTTTTGGTTTTTGTGTTGGTTTTTTTTTTTTTTTTTAATTCTTCCTTCCTTCTGTCTGTGGGTATTGCATTGATTTAAGTTTCTATTAAGGCTTTTCCTTAGCTATAATGCTAAATGTGGAAACAAATCCTGTGTCATCCTGCTGCCTGTGCATGTCAGTTGGCAGGCCAGAACCGTGCACCATTGCAGCTTTCGGACTGCTGATAATTCAAGTCAAATTCGACAGCAGAATAAAGATATGAGAGGTAATTAAGTAGCTGCAAGTTTGTGAAAATATATAGATGGATCTGGTAACGGAAAATATACCAAACCCCTTCATGAATGAAGATTCAAGAAGCACATCAACACGTCACACAGTAACTTGGAGATACAGCCCTGGGGGGAAGAGGGCACCCACAGAACTCATCCACAGGCACTGTCAGCCATAGTCACAAAGCAGAGCTGCAACCACACTCCGGGCAGCTCTACCCCTGCCCTCGACACTTCGGATGATTCTTCACTCATTATTCCTCCATTTTCTGTCCTACTAAACTGGCTTTTCTTGACTTACAAGTTTCACCTTTGTTCTGATTCTCTCCCAGTTCCACAGAAGGAACAGTGAGTAGAGAGCAGTGCGTTGTGGAGCTGCCTGCTGGGATAAAACCCTACGCCAAAATCATAGTGAAACAGAGCGGCAGTTTGTTGCCTTCCTATTCTTCCTAAAGAACTAAAATGGAGGGAACAAAGCATGGAAGGTTTCCTCTGAACTCACATGCCTTCCCCAGCTGATAGAGGTTCTGGTAAAATAAGATGGCGTTCAGCCTTCCTAAAAAGACACACGAGGCTGTTTGAACATCACAGAGCATCTTCTGAAATTGAGGATTATCGAGCACAGATCTCACTGCCCCAGGGGACGGTGGACTCTCCCGTCATGGCAGTACTCTGAAGCCGTCTCACCACGGCACTGTGCAGCTGGCACTGCAGTTAAGCAGGACATTTCTTGGCATTCATGCAGAGGCCAAAGCTCCCAGAATAAAAGGGATGCGGCTCTCTGAGAGGCCGGTCACTCCCTGCCCAGTTGGTAACAGGAGTCTCTGTTAGAAGCTCTGTGCAGAGACCTCTTCAGCTGCACGGGGTCCGGCTCCTCACGGTGTGGTAGCAGGGAACGGCTGCCGTGTGCGGTGCTCCCAGCAAGCAGAGCTCTGCACACAAAGGCCTCTCTCAGCGTCCAAACAGCAGCAGTCTGAGGAGGCGATCTTTCAGCACCTTGAAGTCACGCAGTGCCACGGACTGGGCGTACGGGTCCTCCAGGTGCTGGAAGAGGTTGAGTGGGCTGGCTGTTCGGAAGGCGTGCGGCAGGATAACCTCGTCGGGCATCATCTGATTGCCAAGGAAGAAGTGGACCAGGCGTTTGTCCTTCAGGCAGAAGTACAGGTACCGCATGATACTCTCCAGCCGACTCAGGAAATGCCTCCTGTGCCAGTTCCCCAAAGGGATGATGTTCACGAGGTGGAAGACAAGAGTCTTGAGGACGGAGGTGGAAAAGCCCATGCCCACCATGGTGTGGGCTAAGAGCCTCATGCAGCTCAGGAGGGAGCTGTTCTGCCCAGCATTCCTGGTCAAGTACTGGAAGTACTTCTTTTCCGCCACAGCACAGCTCTGCAGCCATGTTGTGCTGGGCGTAAAGCCGACCTCTGTGTTCTGGCTGGTCAGGAAGATGTCCGAGTTGCCTTGTTGCACCCCGAACAGCAGCTCAACGAGGATTTTTTCCCCGCTGGAGGTGTTTGTCAGCTGGAGCTTACAGGAGCGGTTGGAGGGCAGCACCTTTAGGTTGTAGGCGTGTGCCTGAAGGGTAGCCTTCCAGATCGTTGCCAGCTGTACCTCGAACCAGGTGACAGTTTTCTCCACATCCAGGTAGAAGCCAGTGCAGAGCATCAGTAGGAGGCTGGGGTCCTGATTTTGGATCAGGTCTTCCACAGGGTGGTGGAGGAAGCACAGCACGTCCCCCAGCTCCTGCTCCCTCATGCACATGCACTCCGGCTCCACGCGGATGCGGGAGTTCCCTGCCAGCTCGTCCTCTTCTTCATCCAGCTCCAGGTGGAAGACATGCCTGCATCAGGCTTTTCATATCTTCACACCCCATCCTAACACATTCAGAGCCAAAGGCAAGGTGTGTGATCTGGAATGACCTCAGAGATGGTGCTTTTATTTGCCTCGTGCTAAGAAAGAAGTAGGAAATTGGATATAAATCTGAAATAGGTATGATGAGATGGTGGTGATAATTGGACGTAGCAAAACTGCTTTCATCGGGCCTGCAGGGCTTGCAGCAGTTTGTAATTATCAAATGCAGCCACCACAGCAGAAGGGCTGCCTCCACCAGGAAGATGGCCATGGGTGCTCAGTGGCTGCATGGCACATGAACTCTGCTGGCTTTGCAAGTGGTGACACATGATTTTCCGATCTAAGACCCTGCAGTGTCTCTGCTGAGATAAGCATTGCTAGGAGTTGGATTCAATGATCCTTAAGGTTGTCTACCTACTCAGGTTGGTCTGTGATTGTAATGCAGTTGGTAGCAATTGGGGATTGGACTCAGTTATCTCTTGAGGTCCCTTCCATCCCCTTTGGTTGGGTGATTCTTCAGTTAGGTGGTCTTGCACTTGCAAGGCTACAGAGAGCAGGAGGGATAACCACAGCCATGCCAAGTATTCCTGCCCACAGGGTTACCTTCATTCTATTGGCTGCAGTTCTTCACCCATTCCTTCCATATTTGTTAAGGCAAAGATATCTAAGAAGTGCAGCTTGAATGAGCTTCCTGTGCTATGTACATGCCAACTGTGTTTTGTTTCCAGTTCTGAGCTGCTTTCTGATCCTTCCTCTGTGTGGCTGTCATGGTTTCATGATTTTTCATTATCGGTGTTCCACATCATAACATCATGCAATGTACTGGGGGTTTGACTGCTGATGCTCAAGTTCCGGGTGCCTGTCCAGCGGAGAAGAGCAGCTACGTTTCCCCAGGGGGCTTTGCGGTCAGCGAGGAGATATAACTCCCGGCAAGGTCACCTGATGCTCTCTTCTCTGCCTGCGCTGCTTCGCTTGCGCTTCTCTGCCTGCGCTGCTTCGCTTGCGCTTCTCTGCCTGCGCTTCTCGCCTGCGCTTCTCTGCCTGCGCTTCTCATCTCAGCGTTGTGGTAAGGCCGATCCACTATCAATTTCACATTCTCTCTCCTTATAAAATTCTGTTGATACCATATTTAGTAAATTACTTTGTTTTACCTCAGATTGTTGCCACTGTTTTCAATTATTTCGGGGTCCCTTATTTTCTTTTTTTTTCCGGGGGCGCGGATCCGCGGATCCCTCCGCCCTTCTAGTCACGGAACCGGGCCGAACCAGCCCGTAAACCGTTGACATTCTTGGTGGAGAATGCGGGCACAGTGCACTCTAATGCCCTCGAGTCACCAAGGGACAAAATCAATTTATATTCATGGGGTGACTGGAGGTTCCCAAGAGCTGACTATGTTGGAGGCCGAAATCAGCCTCACTGGTAAAGACTGGCAGAAGCACCCTATTGCGACTGGCCCAGGGGCTCCATGCATACTTGGTATTGATTACCTCAGAAGGGGATATTTTAAGGATCCCAAAGGGTATCGATGGGCCTTTGGAATAGCTGCTGTAGACACAGAAGGTGTTAAGCAGTTGTCTATTTTGCCTGGCCTGTCAGAAGATCCATCTGCCGTGGGGTTGCTACGAGTGAAAGAGCAACAAGTACCGATTGCTACAAAAACGGTGCACAGACGGCAGTACCGCACCAACAGGGATTCCTTGCTCCCCATTCAGAAGCTGATTCACCAACTAGAGAATCAGGGAGTGATTAGCAAGACTCACTCACCTTTTAACAGCCCCATATGGCCAGTGCGTAAAGCCAGTGGAGAATGGAGGCTGACGGTGGACTACCGTGGCCTGAATGAAGTCACACCCCCATTGAGTGCTGCTGTGCCAGATATGTTAGAACTCCAATATGAATTGGAGTCAAAGGCAGCCAAATGGTACGCCACCATTGATATTGCTAACGCCTTTTTCTCCATTCCTTTGACCAAAGAATCTAGGCCACAGTTTGCTTTCACCTGGAGGGGCATTCAGTATACCTGGAATCGTTTGCCCCAGGGGTGGAAACATAGCCCAACCATTTGCCATGGGTTGATCCAAGCTGCACTGGAACAGGGAGGTGCTCCTGAGCACTTACAGTATATTGATGACATCATCGTGTGGGGCAACACAGCAAAGGAAGTTTTTGAGAAAGGAGAGCAAATAATCCAGATCCTTCTGCGTGCTGGTTTCGCTATTAAGCGAAGCAAAGTGAAAGGGCCTGCCCAGGAAATTCAGTTCCTAGGTATAAAGTGGCAAGATGGCCGTCGTCACATCCCAACAGATGTGATCAACAAAATCAGTGCCATGTCTCCACCCACTAATAAGAAAGAGACACAATCGTTCCTGGGTGTAGTGGGTTTTTGGAGAATGCATGTTCCAAACTACAGCCTCATTGTAAGCCCCCTTTATCAGGTGACACGGAAGAAGAATGATTTTATGTGGGGTCCTGAGCAGCAGCAGGCTTTTGAGCAGATTAAACAAGAGATAGCCCGTGCCGTGGCCCTGGGGCCAGTACGGATGGAACAGGATGCGAAGAACATCCTCTACACTGCTGCTGGAGAGAAAGGTCCCACTTGGAGTTTGTGGCAAAGAGCTTCAGGAGAGACCCGAGGCCGACCCCTGGGATTCTGGAGTCGGGCGTACAGAGGGTCTGAAGAGTGCTACACTCCAACTGAGAAGGAGATCTTAGCCGCGTATGAGGGGGTTCGGGCTGCTTCCGAAGTAATCGGTACAGAAACACAGCTCCTTCTGGCACCTCGACTGCCAGTGCTGAACTGGATGTTCAAGGGAAAGGGTCCCTCCACCCATCATGCTACTGATGCCACTTGGAGTAAGTGGATTGCGCTGATTACGCAGCGAGCGCGGATGGGGAATCTCAACCGTCCAGGAATCCTAGAGGTGATCATGGACTGGCCTGAAGGCAAAAAGTTTGGAACACCGCCAGCAGAAGAGATATCACGTGCTAAAGAGGCCCCACCATATAATGAACTACCCGAAAATGAGAAGACATATGCCCTATTCACAGATGGATCGTGTTGTATTGTGGGGAAACACCGCAGATGGAAAGCCGCTGTGTGGAGCCCCACACGACAAGTTGCAGAGGCCACTGAAGGAAAAGGAGAATCGAGCCAATTTGCAGAGGTAAAGGCTGTCCAACTGGCCTTGGATGTTGCTGAACGGGAGAGGTGGCCAATGCTTTATGTTTACACTGACTCGTGGATGGTGGCAAATGCTCTATGGGGGTGGTTACAGCAGTGGGAGCAAAACAACTGGCAAAGAAAGGGTAAACCTATTTGGGCTGCTGACCTGTGGAAAGATATTGCTGCCCGAATAAAGAATATGGTTATAAAGGTGCGTCACGTAGATGCCCATGTGCCCAAGAATAGGGCTACTGAAGAGCAGCAAAATAACCATCAGGTAGACAGAGCTGCCAGAATTGAGGTGGCCCAAATAGATCTGGACTGGCAGAACAAGGGTGAATTATTTCTAGCCCGATGGGCCCATGAGACCTCAGGCCATCAAGGGAGAGATGCGACATATAAGTGGGCTAGAGACCGAGGGGTGGATTTAACTATGGATGCTATTGCGCAAATCATTCACGACTGTGACACGTGTGCCACAATTAAACAAGCCAAGAGAATGAAACCTCTCTGGGAGGAAGGGCGATGGCAAAAGTACAAATATGGGGAGGCATGGCAGGTTGATTATATCACCTTGCCACGATCTCGTAATGGTAAGCGTTATGTGCTCACCATGGTGGAGGCAACAACTGGGTGGCTTGAAACCTATGCAGTACCCCACGCTACCGCCCGAAATACCATACTAGGTCTTGAGACACAAGTCCTGTGGCGACATGGTACCCCAGAAAGAATTGAGTCAGATAATGGGACTCATTTTAAAAATTCTCTTGTAGGTACCTGGGCTAAAGGTCATGGTATTGAGTGGATTTACCATATTCCCTACCATGCACCGGCCTCAGGTAAGATTGAACGATACAATGGGTTGTTAAAAACTATGCTGAAAGCAATGGGAGGCGGTACATTTAAGCACTGGGAGAAGCATTTGGCAGAAGCCACCTGGTTAGTCAATACCAGAGGATCTATCAATCGTGGTGGTCCAACCCAGTCCAGCTCCCTACATACCGTAGAGGGAGATAAAGTCCCTGTTGTACATGTAAAGAATATGTTGGGAAAGGCAGTTTGGGTTATTCCAGCCTCTGAGAAGGACAAACCTCTTCGTGGAACTGTTTTTGCCCAGGGACCTGGGTCCACTTGGTGGGTGATGCAGGAAAACGGGGATGTTCAATGTGTACCGCAAGGGAACTTGATGTTGAGGGAGTGCAGTCAGTAATTCCTAGTGCGTGTGTTTATATTTTGTTTGTCTATATTAAGCATGATGTAGTGATGTGGAATAAGGGGTGGAATGTCATGGTTTCATGATTTTTCATTATCGGTGTTCCACATCATAACATCATGCAATGTACTGGGGGTTTGACTGCTGATGCTCAAGTTCCGGGTGCCTGTCCAGCGGAGAAGAGCAGCTACGTTTCCCCAGGGGGCTTTGCGGTCAGCGAGGAGATATAACTCCCGGCAAGGTCACCTGATGCTCTCTTCTCTGCCTGCGCTGCTTCGCTTGCGCTTCTCTGCCTGCGCTGCTTCGCTTGCGCTTCTCTGCCTGCGCTTCTCGCCTGCGCTTCTCTGCCTGCGCTTCTCATCTCAGCGTTGTGGTAAGGCCGATCCACTATCAATTTCACATTCTCTCTCCTTATAAAATTCTGTTGATACCATATTTAGTAAATTACTTTGTTTTACCTCAGATTGTTGCCACTGTTTTCAATTATTTCGGGGTCCCTTATTTTCTTTTTTTTTCCGGGGGCGCGGATCCGCGGATCCCTCCGCCCTTCTAGTCACGGAACCGGGCCGAACCAGCCCGTAAACCGTTGACAGTGGCCTTTGAGATGGATAAAATCAGCAGCTAGTCTGTTGGGAAAGAAGAAAAAAAAGGTTTTAGTTGCAAATACCCATACAAAGGAAAGCTGTGATTCATGGTGATAAAGGGCTAGATGCAACAGTTGGTCCCAGTGTGCTGACAGACATCAGTACAGCATTTTGGCACATTGGGTGTCTGTGGGGTGACGAGCAAGTTCCTTGTCTGGGGCTGTTAAATCTTATTTTAACCACCTCAAGCAGCTGAGCCTTTTGTCTTGTAAATAAATTATACAGACTCCTGATACATGCAATCAATATGTATTCCTGTATGTGTATACGTTATTTCTTGATATATAAATGGAACAGTATAAGCAAGAAAGCTACTTAATGTTTCTGTAATGCTAATTGTCAAACTCTTCTTCTCCTTTGAAGTCCCACCCAATCTGACTGTTCCTCAAGAAAAGTCCCCCCTGGTCACACGGGAAGGAGACACGATCGAGCTGCAGTGCCAGGTGACGGGGAAGCCCAAGCCCATCATCCTGTGGTCCCGCGCCGACAAGGAGGTGGCGATGCCAGATGGCACGATGCAGATGGAGAGCTACGATGGCATCCTGAGGATAGTGAACGTGTCCAGGGAGATGACAGGCACCTACAGGTGCCAGACCAGCCAGTACAACGGGTTCAATGTGAAGCCCAGAGAAGCTTTGGTGCAGCTCATCGTACAGTGTGAGTAGATCCTTAGTTTCTTTTCTTGGGGCTTTGCTGAGAAAAAGAAGTTGATTTATTTCTCCCTTAAATAAGCAGCAGTGAGAGTCTTAACAGTTGTTACATTTTGGATTCTGTGTTGTTTGGCTCTGCAGCTCCTTGAATTCATAGTTTCAACGTAAATATAGAAATAAAAATGGTATGGAAGTCCCATCTGTGCTTTAAAAAAATGTGCAGGGCCATGATTATTTTCCCAATGCTTAGCTCTACATTTCTTGACACAGAAACAAGCATATGAGGTAGGAGGATGTATTTCTATAAATACAGATCTGATACTGATCTCATTTGTTGAGAATGTAAAACAAGAAAGAAAAAATGAGAGCAAGATCTGCTCCTCCTCAGCTGATCTGCGTGCAGGTCTGTATGGCCTCTTCTGACACTGAAAGTGAACTGTCATGTGAGAATCAATAATTTCTCGTCAGGCAGAGATCTTTGTGAAGCAGCAAATATATTTATTATTGCAATAATGGCCAAACATTATTGCACTTATGGCAAGGGAGAAATGGCACAGCTTATCACTGATTTCCCCTCCACTGAATACCCTCTCTCCAATACGGGTGCTATCTCTCCTGTCGCTCATTGGTTAGGTGTATCAAGCTCACAGTCTTCCCAGTGTGTTTGCTAAAACATTTTTCCATATCAGTTTTTCCCCCACCTGTTGTTCTTTCATTTTTCAATGGAGAACAAGTGAACAGTGCATACTAGGCCTTCCGTGTTTTTCAGGGGGACAGGAGGACAATGCATGCTAGACTCTCCCTCCCTATTGCCTTGCCCTGGTCTAGGTACCCTGACAACCAAGCTAATTGGCAAACTTACTCTACCTTGTACTAAGCTATGCCCCAATGATCCTTTATGAACAACTCCTGCAGCCATTTTGTAAGAAAGTTTAGCAAAATTCTATTCTTTAGTGTTAGAACTGTTGTACTACAAAAACACATCTACTTCTCACAGTCAGCATCAGGAATGGGAGGGAAAACAGAAGGGGAAACCAGTAAATATGACAACACTTAGTGTTTATTACTGGAAAATGAAAAGTCTGGTTGGATGATGCTTATGGGGAACAAGGAGCTGTTCTTTATGGCTGCACGCCTGATAAAGATGTTTACTTCCATTTGTTGAATCGTTGTGTCTGTGTTCACCTGCTTATAAAGTGACTTGTGCAGCCTGCATTTGTTCCAGTTTCAGATACCCAAGTGTAAGGGCACATTCTCTTTTTAACAGCAATCTGTGCTCAGCCCAGCTGACCTCATTTGAGACCTTCGGTGATGAGACAGGCAATATACGTAGTGATTACTAAGAGTCAACTAATCTGATTTTTTCAAGGTCTGCGGTGTAGCAAATCATTCCTGCCCTTGATGACACGTTGTGGTATCTGCTGTGCTTCCATCAGTGCTGCTTCCTGGTGCGGTAGCACAGCTTTTTGTTGCTTTGTGCTTCTGCCCCTGAGCAGAGCCTACGGCACTTGGTGCACTTCCCCAGAGCCGTGGTGGGTTCATTTAGTTTTGTTCATCACCTCAGCTGCACTGATGTGTCTCCCTGCCTTGAGGTGGCAGGGAATGGCGTGGATCTTAAATACCCCATGATGAGCTCTGTCTTTCCCTTCTGAGTATAAAAGCACTGCAGGGAGGGTTGTGTCCTAACCATGGCACTCCTATAGCACGTGCCTTGTAGCAGGGAGGACTGGCTCCTGGACGCACAGGCTGGGCCAGCCTCCAGCCACCATACCTTAATCCAGAGCTGTGGTAGCACTAGGGAGCCCTTGGTGGCACAGTAATTTTTACTCTTATCATTATTACTGAGATGGTTTTTCTCGTGATTGCTTTTGCAGTTATTATCACCGGGGCTGCTGTTGATGACATGCAGTTTCTCTTCCTGATCTCCTGAAACAAGCGGTCATTATATCTGTTTGATTCTAGCCACATAAAAAAGCTGATTAACAGAAAGTAAACAGAATGAAAAGGTGGAACGAGTAAGACATATGAAGGCAGCAGAGGATAAGAAAACTGTACTGTTCCTGAAAGGATGGGCTGGGACAGCTCAGGAGGACAGCAGCAGGGTTGCTCATAGAACTGAGGCTGTGGTTCCTTAAAGAGCAACAGTGATGGGTGAGAAAGGTAATAATGCGCACGAGTTTCAAATAGCTTGGATAGCTTCCATCTTTGCCATTCAGATTATGTTCTCTTTTTGCCAGAGTGCGTCCTCTTTTCAGTTTATCTGTGCGGAGTGCAGCTCTGGAGGTGAAGCTGCTCTAGCATTCCCAGCTGGGACAAGCTGGCTGCACTGTCCCAATGCCACCCTTTGCCTCTCCCATGAGAACCAAGACTTTCTTCTCTCAGTCCCTAGGAGCACTATGAGCCCTGAGAAGCTCTGTTTCATGTGTTCTTAGCTAAAAAAAAAGTCATTTCCAGCTTTGCTTTTTTTTTCTTTTGTTTTCACTTGGAATCCTTAGAAGCTCAATTCAGTGGGGGAAATCGAAGAACAGGTATACAGAAGCACTCTTGACATGGCTCTGTATAACATGTGTGCATGTTTTGCTTTGGAAGACTTGATATCATGGAATCATAGACTATCCCAGGTTGGAAGGGACCTATAAGGATCTAGGAGTCCAACTCCTTGCTCCACACAGGATCACCCAAAAATCAAACCATAAAGACCATTTCAAGTCACGGAAATTCAAAGACACTCTTCTGTTTATCCAGTTATTTATCCTGGTCTCTGCTCCAATGCCTATAAGCAGGTGCTGTGATTTGCTGCAGCAGGGAGGCAGTCATGCATTTCACATGAGAGGAAGGGATGGGTGACTGTGGGTTGTGGGGAATGTTGCACTGAGCCAGTCCTTGGTGGGATCCAGTGGGAGGACTCCTGCTGCCTTCCAACAGCATCCATTACCTGGTGTGTGCAGTGCTTGCATTGCTGTTATTTTACTGTATTTTATGGAGGAAAAAGCTCTTTCTTATGTATTTTTGGCACCACATTAGATGCAGCAATTCATGTATTCTGATGGAGATGAGAGAGACAACTTGAAAACGGTTGTAATGAACAGGAATATAACAGGCATTTACAGAAGAATTTTCTTTAATCTGTCCTGATTTAGATTCCCACGTACTTTATTCAGATCCCAGTGAGTGACAATTTGGAGCTGAATGGACAAAGCAGATGCTCTGTAATGCTTTGATTATTTTTCTTGTGGGAGGAAAGTGTGTGTCCACACTGACTTCAATGTTGTTTCCGCATCCAGCATAGCATTTATTCAATTGTCATAAAAATTACTTCTTTTCACTCATTTTATAGTATTTATTTTATACCCTCCTATCAGTTACAAAAGGGAAAGATATTTATTGAAGCACTTGTTTATGTATTAGCTCATTGCTTTTGGTTTGTGTATGGTGCGTGGGTGTGTGATATGTTTGTGGAGCATTGCAGCTGCATACAGCCCCGTTCTCAAGAAGAGTTTCTGCTGTGGGAGGACTTTCTGTCTCACCAGAGCGCTGTGCTAATGTTCAGTTCCAGAGGGCAAATCTTTCAGTATTCCTCAATTCAAATTTCAGGACTGTTGCTAAGAATAAACGCAAAGGTAAAGACGTTTTCTTAATTTGACGGACTCTCAGTTTGCCCTTCCACTTTCGGAGAGCAGAGTTTTACTTTGCTCTCTCTCTTGCTCCTCTCTCCTTCCCTCCCTTCCCTTTATCCCCACACTCAGTAGCATTGGCTTCCCAGACTGTGATGTCTCTAGAAAGAATAGCTGCTTTCTCTGCTTTTCCACAGTTTGGCTTCAAGTCATGCTTAAAACATCAGCTGTTTCCCATTTTCCCTCAAATTTTAAAACTTGTATTGGAGAAAAGCAAAAACATCATGAGAAACAAGAAGTGAAGGAAGACTCAGCACCCTGGGCCCCGGTCTGTTGGACAAGGTGTTGATGTAGGCTGTGCTCAGTTTGCTTTGCAGCAAGCTTCAGTAGCCGTGTGTTCTTTGTCACAAAGTGATTGCTAGATGGTAAAATACAGACAAGAAGATACTCATTTTGGGGATTAATGGGATAGGCTTATGAGAGGAATATAATTGAGAATCGGAATGATCCAGCTGTAAGGTACCAGTGTGTCCTGCGTGGCTTTGGGGGGTGAAACACCTACAGGAGGCAGCAGTCTGTCCCAAGGAAAGAGTCTGGGATGGTTTTCCTTTGTCCCAGCTTCTCTACCTATGACATTTGCCTACCCCAGAGGTATTAGAGATGAGATTTTGAGGATGCTGCAATAAAGAAAGGTGAAGTGTCTGATTTGATCAATAAATCTTGTCTCCTTTGGTTACTGCTATATGTTACACTATTAGTTATTGGTGTTTTTGCCATCCTGTGCTGCTTTCTCTTGGGTATGTTGGCACTGACCTCAAGCTGTAAGGTTTACTGATTTTGATCTTCAGTGTTTGATAGATTTGGTGACTCCTGCTGGTGTTTCTCTGAGAGACTGGTTAGGAACTAGTGATGGAATGAGAGGTAATGGCCATAAGTTGTTCATGTTGAACATTAGGAAACATTTCTTTTCCAGAAGAGTGGTAATGTAGTGGCCCAGCTGCCCAGGAGGTGGTGGAATGCCAGTCCCTGAAGGTGTCCAAGAGCCACGGAGACGTGGCACTGTGGGACGTGGGCAGTAGACATGGTGGGATTGGGCTTGGGGACCTTAGAGATCTTTTCCAACCTGAATGATTCTGTGAATGAGGCTATAATGTAAAGTGCTTGTGCCAATTTCTTGCTGCTCTTCTGCATCTTCCTGCCATGTTTAGGCAAGTTTAAATGACATGAGTGTATCGTGGACTGGGCTACCCATGCCAAATGAGTCTTGCCAAGCAGCAGTGCCAGCACCTAGCTAAGGCATCTCCCAGGTATTGTTTGGTGCTGTGGGACTGGGAGTGCACAGCAGTGCCAGGAGCTGCTCCAGGTGGAAAACCCCTTGGAGCATCAAGGGCTGCATGGGAGGGCTGCTCTCAACACATTCTCTTGAAGGAAGCTGCTCCCAGGAGAAGAGAGCTGAGGAACTCGAGCAGAAAGTGCTGCCTACAGCACTGACCCTCGTCTGGTGTGCAAATTTTGGTAAATAAAATAAACAAACACCCACTGTTGGCAGACAGGCTGCTGTCCAGTCATAATTTAAATGCACCATTTCTACTGCTGGAAGAGAGGGCTCTGGAAATAAAAATGCCATTGAGTACAATATAATCAAATGTTTACATCGTGTACCTTATCAAGTGATGATAGCAGGAAGGACACAGTCATTTGTCACAGTGGACACTGCTGCATCTTGGGCTCGTGTTTCATATATTGTAGTTCTACTTTGGCACCGTATAAAATATTGTTTATAATATAAACTGTTTTCCAAATGCATTGGTCTCCAAGTACTTTTAAAGCCTCTTAAAACATCAAACATATTTCACGGTAACCTGGCTGGCAGGGCACTCAGCCACGCTGTGGTGCTCTGAAATTTCCTTTCAGTGTGGGTTCTGGTCTATGTATGTCAGTCCTACTCAGTAATAGATTGTAAACAACGAGTGAAATCATGCTGAAAGGGAACGTCCTTCAGAGATTAAATCTGAACTGGAACACAGCTAATTAGCAAGAAATATGAGGCTGAATTATGATCTCAGGTGCATCATTCCAAAGCTAGAGTGAATCAGTGGGGCATAAATTAGTTGTTCTGGTTTTACATCAGCAGGAGACAGCTCAGAATCGGGACCTCCTTGTTGTGACTGTAGATGTCATTTGCAGGTGAAGATGGGAAACGTAATAATCTTTTATGCTTTAGGAGCAATTTGGCAGCTCAAAATTTGCCGTATCTGTGACTGTCTAAATATGTGCCTGATGAACTATTTATATGTAAATATATCTTAATAGAGCAAAAAAAAAAATATATATATATATATGTATATATATAATAATGAAGTGTTCTCCATCCTAGACTGAGCTAGAAACAACAAACTGAAGTCTCATGGAGAGAAATGGAGAGTTAGGAAAGGAATGATGAGAAACCAAAGACTGCTGTCTGCAGGAGGCCTATGGCTCTGAGTCATGGTGTTTTTCAGCCTTTCAACTTCAGGTGAAACCCACTGGATTTTTAAATCAGCCTTAAAATTTTTTAGCTATGGTAATGTATTATAAAAGGGTTCGTCTGGGAAACTTGTAGGGAGAAGAGCAGCTGAGTGGGGAAAATGTCTTTATTTTTAGTTAACTATCGAGTCCTGTGTTTATGCATGTTGAAATGACAAAGGAAATCTGAATCTTATGTTTTAGATAGATGCTATTAACGTTCTTTTTTTTTTCCTTATGTAATAAGTGTTCATTTCAGTAGGAGAAACTGATTAATATTCAGAGCAACTTTTATGCGATCCAATACATCCCCAGACTGCTTGGTTTATTACTTTCAGAAGTACCTCCTTTGTAGGTCACTGGCTAGTCGCTGTTCTCCATAGGTAGGGTTTGGTTTTGATGGCCGTGCAAAAGGAGAGCTACAATTGGACTTTACTACTTACATATTTCTATGCTATTTTGAATTTTGTTTTCAAGTGTGGGAATTAATAACTGACCTAAACAACTTCAAAACTTCCAAATACATGTTGCTGCCATTTGCCTTTATTACATTAGCTTGCTCTCTGAAGAGTCTGTCTTCATCCTGGCACGCTGTACTGGAGGAGCTCAGTGCCTGGGTTGCAGGCTTTCACCAGGGCTGCTCTCACAGAATCACAGAATGGCCAGGGCTGGAAGAGACCTCAAGGATCATGAATCTCCAGCTCCCCTGCCACAGGCAGGGCCACCAACATCCACATTTCATAGCAGCCCAGGCTGCCCAGGGCCCCATCCAACCTGGCCTTGAACACCTCCAGGGATGGACGGGGCATCCACAGCCTCTCTGGGCAGCACAGTGCCTTTCTGAGCCTCAGGATTCCCTCCCCTGCAGTGACAAATGTCCAGGTACTGCTTGTCTGTCTTGTGGGTAGATTTTCATAGAATCATGGAATGGCTTGGGTTGAAAAGGACCACAGTGGTCATCTAGTTTCAACCCCCCTGCTATTTGCAGAATTGCCAACCACCAGACCAGGCTCTGGTCTCTTGCTTCTCTGTACAAGTTTAGATAGAGAGCCATTTCAGCATAGCATGTGAGCAATTAGGGCTTTGTACATAATTTATCTGAACGTAGCGAGGGAAGAAAAATGTATGGAAATAATGGATGGTTTGATCGGCGAAGTAAAATACCGGGAGCTTTTTGACATTTCACAAGGTCAAAGGCAATGCATGTCTAGTGACCTGAAGTGATAATGAATATGCAGAAACTGGCGACGTGAAAATTATAATTGCAGATGAGATCACTTGAATTTTTTCTTATTTAATATTAAAGCTGTAGTCGCTCAGAGAACTTCCTGAGATGTATCTTTTCTTCTTAGGAATCCCAAAGGGAAGTATGGCAGCAAAAACCCAGAACCTACTGCAGGTCTGGGATGCTCAGGTATCCGACAGCTGACTCATATGCAGAGCTTCTTTGGGGTGAGGTTGATGAGCTTTGGGTTCAAAGCAATGCTCCCTCCCACTGCACGGTGTTGCTGCAGTGCTGCCCTCACCACTCTGGTTTGTAGGGTGTTGCTTGCACAGTTCCTATGAGGACACACAAAATGGAAGCTCCCTTCCCAGCTGTGCAGCAGGGCAGGTGTGCCTAACCAGGCCGTGTGCTCAAGGAGGCAGGTGGTGGTTCTTCAGCTTGCAGGCAAGCAGCTGGTTCCTGCTGTAGGTGCTCACCATAGGGAGACCTGATCAGAGGTAACAGGAGAGGGAAAAGCTGGCCAGGTCTGGTTTGAAGAAGCTCTTTTGTAATATGATGAAAGAGAGACTGTCTCCACAATTAATATATCAAGTGTTTGATTACGTGATTGTCTCCTTTGCTGAGCAAATAACTCTATCTTAACTTTTGAGTGTTTTTGAATTTAACAATCTCATGAAGCAAAATCTTTTAAGGCAATCTATGCGTTCAGAGAATGATTGCTACTTTCTCTGTGTTCTCTTGTAGCAGAATTTTTTAATTATTATTATTCAGTCATTTTGTCCACTGCTGCTAAGTTGAACTTTTGCAAATCATTTTGCCTGTGGAGAAAAAAATGGTGTCAGCAGGCACATTCCTTTCTCTCAGCAGCAGGAACAAAATTAGACCTCAATTGTGCTGGTACATAATCAGGTTTTTTTTCTGATGGAATCAGTCCAAGGGATGCTGGACTCATTACAGCAGACACCAAGATGCTGTGAAAGCCAACAGGCTCTTTGTTGCTCTGGGACAGTGATGCTTTTTCAAAGAGCCTTCTTTCTTTAGATCATTCCCATCAGGCTTTGGAAAAACCTACGTTGACCATTTTGCATGAGACCTTCCCTCTTCTCCTCCCATCCAACACATATTATGAATCAGATCAGGAGGGGGTGGATGGTGATAGGACAAGGGGAATGGTTTTAAAGTGAGACAGGGGAGGTTTAGGTTGGATATGAGGAGGAGGTTTTTCAGCCAGAGGGTGGTGAGGCACTGGAACAGGTTGCCCAAGGAGGCTGTGGATGCCCCATCCCTGCAGGCATTCAAGGCCAGGCTGGATGTGGCTCTGGGCAGCCTGGGCTGCTGGTTGGCGACCTGCACATAGCAGGGGGTTGGAACTGGATGAGCACTGTGCTCCTTTGCAACCCAGGACATTCTAGGACTCTATGAATTCGCTGAGAATAGTGGGGGTCCTGCCAAACAGTCTGGGACCTCTAGGTTGGGCATCTTTGTCAACACTGTGGGCCTTACCCTCATGCTTCCCTGCTTCAGTCCCTTCCCAGGAAGCCCCACTCTGCTCAGTGCAGGCAGATTTCACCTGCACCAAAAGGCAGCCGTGCACACACTGCTCTGAGCTCAATTTCTCCTTGTGGGGCCCGCAGCCACCTGCTCTGGGGGCTGGCAGCATTAGTAAGCTGCTCAAGATGAGGAAAGTTTAGGGCAGAAAATTCCCAGTAACAGGATTTCTCATGCTCCCCTTCTCATATTCAGAAGCTTTCCACATAATGAAAGGGAAATTTCACACCTTTCATTTGTTATTGAGCTGGTAAAGTCTGGCGAATAAACAAAAAGGAGGCATATCCTCCCTATTTTTAGAGGAGGTATTATTTCTGGGTAGTCTAGGTCCTCAAGAAGATACTTAGACCATTCACAATTGATACATATTTCCCATATTTGGACACTTTTCCAGTGTCCTTTGTAATTTCTCAGTCCATTAATAGAGTTTCTTATCAATAAAGCCATTTTGATACTCCCCTGTTTTAATTGACTGTTTCCCTCAAGGTGAGGCAGCTTATTCAGATTTATTTCATCACTCACACACATTATTGGTACAGTTTCTTTACTCTGTGACAACGAATGCACTGTGCCTGTCCTCATTTCCCCGTGTGCAGCAGGATGGACACACAGAGCAGGGGCACAAGGAAAGCTGCCCGTAGCTGAAGTGATGGGCAGGACTGAAGCCTGCAGCAAGGGATGGGTGGTTGTTCCCTTGAAGGTCAGCACTGCAAAGGTCAACAGATGCAGTTTCTTCTCTGACCTGTATTGTAACAGATTCCTGTTCAGCTGTAATCTGGTGCAAAGCCAAGGTGTTATTTTGCAGACCACCTTCCCACCCCTCAATTCTCCGTGTTGTTTTTGTCCAGCTCTTTTTCCTTGTCTCAGCATCCGGCTTGGATAGAGCCAGATGCAAAACTCCTGCAACATGGCCTTCACGTCTGGTCATGAACCATTAATGAGGACTCAGTGAACGTGTGATGAGTTTTACAATCACCCTGAGCTCGTGTTTCCCCACTATGAGTGACATTTCTCTGGCTGGTGTGTGGCACTGTTATCTTAAACAGCATCAGATGCCAGGCTTTGGCCAAGATGCTGGACATCAGCAGCTTCTCCCCAGCAACCCATCTTTTACACTCTCAAAGAAAGTAATTAGATTATTTTTGACATGATTAGCTGTTGACAAATCCCTAATGACAGTTATTCATCTCGGTGTTATCTTCCAGGCACTCACAAATTAGCAGACTGCTTTTTGCAAAGCCTCTCTGGGAAATTAAGCTGTCTGGGCCGTACCTTTCCAGCTCCTCCTCCCATCCCCTGTTCTCAAGGCACAGATTGGATCTTCATTGCATAGCTTTCTTGTACCTGATTCCTCACCACTTTTCTCTGATGTTTCAGTGGCTCTTTCAGACTCAAGCTTATTCAGGCCCCTCCAGTATGAACATACGTATATTCTTCTCAGCTCAGTTATTCCTACTGGTGTGACTTACTTTTGACATCTGAGGGAGGGTCAGGTCTTTTGGTCAATTATGAATTATGGTGCACCAAAGGAATTAAAGAGTTTGCCTCCTATGCACAGAATATTATTCAATTGACAAATTGGTCAAGTTGTAAACCCCAAGCAAAATATATGATCTCTCTAATTAATTGAAAAGGAAGTGTTGGTATTATGTAGTACCACCAGGAAAGTGAGAATAACCAAAAAATCAAATTCAGGAGTGCTTTTGTTGCCCCAGTCTATACCTGTTTGTGAGGGTGGATGGTGATAGGACAAGGGGCAATGGTTTTAAAGTGAGACAGGAGAGGTTTGGGTTGGATATTAGGAGGAAGTTTTTCAGCCACAGGGTGGTGATGCACTGGAACAGGTTGCCCAAGGAGGTTGTGGATGCCCCATCATTCAAGGCCAGGCTGGATGTGGCTCTGGGCAGCCTGGTCTGCTGGTTGGTGACCTGCACATACCAGGGTGGTAACAAATAGTAAGAAATCAGTTTCAGCTTCTCTTTGCTCAACTTCTTACCATCAGGACATGGTGTTTAGAAGATGGAGAGTCTCTAGAAAGACTGCTGGCCTTCTCCTGTGCAGTGCTTCTCTTGTATACACTAGTAATTGGTGAATCTTATGGAGCTTTGAGTCTAAGACCTTTGCATTGCTCGTACTCACCTTTTCTCTTTGACACACTCCATCTAATCCAGAGGAATTTTATTCTGGATCAAAACAAGGGTGTGTAGACAACACGTAGACATCAAAACTGTGGAGCACCAACATTTGTGTCATATGATCCAGAGAAATGAATGAGAAACATCTACCCTGGTTATGGAGTTGATGCCAAGTGAGACAGTCACACAGAACACACCCGTCCGTATCCAGCCACATTTTGCTAATCTTCTATCCACGCTCCTTCCCAGAAGCTCAGACAGCTTTGTTTCTGAAAATTGGTAATTAGCAGCTTGTTCCTTTTCACCATATTATTGAGGATGATTGCCACAACCCATCTCAAAACTTCGTGGTCCTTGGGATATCACTTAGTGTGGGGCTGATGCTTCTTAATGCCTCCTTGAAAAGAAATTTTGATAGTTGCATTTTTTTTCCCTTTTGCTGAAGGAGGAAATTAGCAGTTTATGGCTACTCTAAGGACCTTCTTGATTTTCTTTTCAAATCAAGAAGGGTTTCACAGAAGAAAAAAAATATTATCTCTGTCTGATATGTAATCAGTTTCTGTCAGATTGGAATTCAACAGTGTATACTTGCTGATTACATCTAACTCAAAAATGTGCCCTGCTCCCAGTCATCTCAGAGGTCTTCGTACACCAGTGCATGTATGTTCTTGTAGCACATGAGGTTGTGGATGCCCCATCCCTGCAGGCATTCAAGGCCAGGCTGGATGTGGCTCTGGGCAGCCTGGGCTGCTGGTTGGCCACCTGCACATAGCAGGGGGTTGGAACTGGATGAGCACTGTGCTCCTTTGCAACCCAGGCCATTCTATGATCCTATTGTATGACTTCACTTATGAATGCCACATATGCAATCTAATTTCCTCTTTCTCATTACAAAAAATAAGTACACAAGCATATCACAGAATCGCTGCATTACAATTAGTTCTGCTTCTTCTACAGTGACTTGCTTCATTAGGGGGTTATTATTAGGCTGAAGTCAAATTCTCAAGGTGTGTGGAGCAGTTTGGCTTTTCCACTGTAAGCTAATGAACTGAGTCCATGCTAGTGGTGGTGAGCCTCTGTGATTCTGTGGTGTCCAGAAGCATGTCAGTAGTTGTAAATGGGATGGGTGAGGTCAGGAAGAACATGAAAGTAGATATTACCAGAATATAACTTGTGAAACTGTGCTTCAGGTGTTGAATTTTGCTTGGATGTGGATTCAAAATGTGTGTGTTTCTTTCATAACTGTTTCACGTTGTTTCAGGTCCTGCAGTAAAGTTTTCTTTCTCTTTGAGTCACAGGCAGGAATGAAGGAGGCAATTATAGTGCTAACAATTAGGTGAAATAAATACAGTCCAGGCAAGAACAAGAAGCCAAGTTTGTGCAAAAAGTACCAGGTCTCAAAGGACCAGGACTAGCTTAAGTGACAAAGAAATAGTAGGGCTAACTGCAGCTTGATGAATACCGGTGGTGTTAGAAGAGTTGGTAGAAAAAAATAAAGAAGTATGAATTTTGAGCTAAAGGGGATGTGCAGTATCCATTTTTTGCTCTACAAAACTGTGTTTTATGTCTCAGAAACAGCGTGTTTGGGTATGTCTAGCAAGCACCTGAAGTGACTGGCTCAGAAGCAGCAACAGTGTTTGAGAGAGAAGTGTCACTCTGAAGAGAGGAGATCCTCAAAAGGCAGAGCAGGGGGCAGCTGTGCTTAATGTCTCAGTGATGGGATGGCACAAAAGATGGGTGTGATTTGGTGGACACTGCTCACGCTGTTCACAATGATCTGTGTGCCACAGGGCACTTGCAGGGACTCGGTGAAGCTGCCCTATGGTTGCCAGGAACAATTCACCTGCAGTGCTCTTGCATTTTGTCCAGGCTTTTGCTTCTCATTTTCAAAAGTAAACTTAATCAAAGCCCACCAGCAGACAAATGCCAAATGTGCACCATTCTGCTTTAGCAGAAGTCAGCCTGGGAAGTATTGTTCGTGTAGAGGAAAACAGAGTTATCATACAGAAAAGACCTCAGTGATTTTAGAAATGGAAGAAAGTTTTTTTTTAAGTTAAAATGAAGCTACTGTGCTTGGAGAAGAAGGCAGATGTATTGCTTATAGTGGTTGGTTGTGTTTAGAATGGATATAGGGAGGGGTCTGTCAGGCTGCAATAGGTAATAGAGATACCACCAATGCATTGCTGGCATGGAAAGCTGGATGGAAAGATAATTATTTCTCTAGACCTTTTTCTAAGACAGCATGGAGATCTCATCTGTGCGTTTGAGTGTGTGTTCATGATGATTGGACTTGAAAAAGGACACAGGTAAAGTAGGACTTGATGGTACATGACAAGATGAAAACTTACGAGGCAATACCAAGAGATGCAGTTGCTTTTTGAATGTAGATACTGGGGCTGTCATAGAGGGGGAAAAAGCTCTGAAAAATAATGTCATGGAAGTATATGTAGATGTCTACATACTGATTGTAAATGCACGTAGATTTTTAATGATGATGGCAGCAAGATTTATCAGAAGGTTTATGCTTACTGGACTGGTAGCTGGTCAGCAGGTCTGTCATACAGTCTATTATTGTGTTCATGGGTGCAGTGCCTGAGAAGCATGTGAAATTCTCATAAATTAGACAAGTTGTTACAATCAGGAAGGGCTACTGGGGTTGTCAGTGTAGAAATGATCAGAAATGATCAGAAACAGCAAATGCCTGGTTCCTCTGACTTCTGCAGTTGCGCATCGCATTCATGTTGTATAAAATGCATGTAAAATAAATTACAGGATCTTAGAATATCTCATGTTGGAAGGGACCCAGGAGGATCATCAAATCCAACCCCTGGCCCCACACAGCACCACCCAAACCCAATGTCAGAGCTGTGTCCTGAGCTCCCTGAGCCCCAGCACTCGGCGCTGTGCCCACTGCCCTGGGAGCTGTGCCATGCCCACTGCCTGCTGGGGCACAGCCTTGTCCTCACCCCCACCTGCCGTCCCCTGACACAGCTCCACGTGTTCCCTCAGGCCCTGTTGCTGTCACCAGAGAACTGTCCCCTCAATGGTTAACTCTGTCACTAAAGGAAACTGCGTTAAATGGGGCTTTCCCTATGTGTTGTCTTCAAATGTTTTTCAATAATTCCCAGAACAATCCCCGTAATTTTGCCAACCACCAAAGCTGGCAGGCTTGTAATTACCAGCATCTTTTGGTTTGCACTCTTCATTGGAACAACCTTTGCCAGCTTCAGGTTGACTGTGACCTCTCCGGATTCCCAAGTCTATGGAAAAGTAATTGAGAGAGGTCTCATGGTGCTATCAGGCAGCTCCTTGAGCATCACAGAATTAATCCCATCAGATCCTATAGGTTTATGAGCATCTTGCTAGAGCAGCAAAAACTGCTGGTCCCTACCTAGGACCCTGTCACACTCATGGTCCCAGTCATAGAGAATCAAGCACTGGACTAACCTGGTAGGTCTCTGTAAATATTGTTCAAATCATTTAAATATAATGAAGATGTTTGATTAAAAGTCAGTTCTCATCTTACGATCAAGAAAAGGGGAAAACCACAAAGCATTCAGAAAGGACATTGCACTGGATACTTGCACATTTATCACGGTGATGAGGCAGAATAAACCCAGAACACTCCTAACTATGCTGAGCTCCAGACTACATCGAACACAAGCCGTGGTGCAGTTCAGAAAGGAAATGGAAATAGAGAAAAACATGTTTCTTCAATAACCTTGAAAATTCAATTTTGGAGATAAAAAAGAGCTTGATAAAATTGGGTGAAAGGCTAGATGAACTACAACAGTAGAAGAAACAGCTGGAAGAAAGGAAATAGAAATATATGGGTTTACTGAAAACAAAAAGGCAATTATGTGTAAAACATCAGCAAAAAAAATCTTGGAAGAAATAACATAAAATGTTATGGAACCTTAGGGGAGGAAGGAAACAATTAAGTGTTGGACTTTACTCCCTTCTGTATAAAACTGCTGGACACAAAAACAAATCTGGCTGTCCAAAACATAACCTCAGGAACACTTTTGCATTTGTTTGTTTATTTATGCATTTGTTTATCTATTCAGAGCGGAATCAGAATACAAATTCTGGCCCAAGCTTCACAAGTGGAGCCCATTTCATTCAGTAGGCTCTGTCTTATTAGCAGTCTTCCTGATGAGGATTAAATTACTTGCAGCAATCATCCCTGGTAAAATACAAATGAACTATTACAAATAGGTTCTCATGCTGTTGTGTTAGGGCAGATCTTTTGGAGAAGAGAAGGTACTGGGGAGATCTCATTGTGGCCTTCCAGTGCTTGAAGGGAGAGTATAAGCAGGAGGGGGAACGGCTGTTTGTGAGGGTGGATGGTGATAGGACAAGGGGAATGGTTTTAAAGTGAGGCAGGGGAGGTTTAGGTTGGATATGAGGAGGAAGTTTTTCCACACAGAGGGTGGTGAGGCACTGTTCACAGGTTGCCCAAGGAGGCTGTGGATGCCCCATCCCTGCAGGCATTCAAGGCCAGGCTGGATGTGGCTCTGGGCAGCCTGGGCTGCTGGTTGGTGACCTGCACACGGCAGGGGGTTGGAACTGGATGAGCATCGTGCTCCTTTGCAACCCAGGATGTTCCTATTATCTGCTTATGCTGGTTGCATTTCAGGGCACATGGTTGTTTTACTACTGGCTGTTTGAGCTCAGAGTCACTTGGCCTTGCTGAGATCACAGAATCACCAAGGTTGGAAAAGACCTACAAGATCATCCAGTCCAACCATCCACCTATCACCAGTAGTTCTCACTAAACCACGTCCCTCAACACGACGTCCAAACGTTCCTTGAACACCTCCAGGGTCAGTGACTCCACCACCTCCCTGGGCAGCCCGTTGCAGTGCCTGACCCCACTTTCAGGGAAGCAGTATTTCCTAACGTCCAGCCTGAATCTCCCCTGGTGCAGCTTGGATTCCCTCTAGTCCTGAGATGTGGGGTGCAGTGTGCTCACTGCTCTACAGGAGCTCTTGCACCTGTTGTCCATGTGGGATTTGTTTGGGGGCATCAGGCAGAGAGGGCTTAGCTCTTCTGCTGCATCTCCTGTTTAGTACAGGGGTTGGGGTATTCACGCTCTGCCCTTGCAGCACTGCAGCCACCAGGCATCCCTGCAGAAGAAGTGCAAGCTGGGGATGTGCTGGGCAGATACTGGAGGAGGAGGATGGGTGACTCATAAGCAAGCTGTGCTCTGCATTATTTGGGTTGGGATGTTGTTTTTTGTGTTGTTGTTTCTCCTGGGCATCTGATCTGTGCCTATCTCTTCACAGCTCAGCATCCCTGAGATCTGAAGGTGGGTGGAAGGAGGAATCTCTTTTCTTCTTGGGTCACGCTTGCTGGCTAGGCTGGAGACAACTCCTAAAACCTCAGCTCTGTGCAAGGGCATTTGTTATCAGAGACAGCAACAAAATAAATGAACCCAAAGGGACTCCCTTGCCTCATGCAGGAGGGAAGGCAGAGCCACTGTGAGGTTGATTGCTGCTAACAGCTCCGCATCGTGCAGGCTGCGGCAAAGGATTTTAGAAAACAAATGCGCAGAATTGTTGCAAGTCTGTGAATCAGCCTTTGGATCAGGGATACAGTGGGCACTGATACAGATCTTAGCCCAAAGAATTTATTCTGCTTGGTTTCTTTCAGATGCAGGACAGACCTGGCAGAACCCAACGTGCATATGAGGGGCTGCAGGTGATTGCACTGAGTCCATTGGGAGAGCAGGGGCTGCACACACCAGCTGTGGTGGCACTTTGCTGCCCAGCATCACCAGTAGCCCGTGGCTGGGGTTGCTCCCTCCTCTGCTGGGACTCTCAGGCAATGTTTCTTACTTGGAAATAGTTTGTTCCCCTTTGGATGCCTGGGGTGAATGATGGGAGGGAGCACTTTAGGAGTTCTGTTGCTGTATTGCTTCTTTCTCTGGTGTCTCTATGTTCCAAAATTTGTCCACAGGTCAAAAGCAATGACTCAAATCCAGCAAATGGCTCTTTGTTGGGTAGACCTGTTGTATACACCGCTCAGGGCTGACTTATTTTCCTCTTGGTGGTAGTGATCTTTAATGGATACTGCGATTTTTAGGACTATCCAGGGTATGTATTGTGACTGCATTTGCTTTGTTTTATTTTTAGAGAGCCTCACATTTCATTAGAGAGGGCAGCAGAAACATTTTCTGCGGTGCATGTTGTGTTTTGTTTCTCAATTGAATTATGGTATGTTCAAAATCACAAGCGGAGCTGTCATAGCCCCCAGCTCATTAGATGATCTAATGTGATGTTTTCAGCGGGCTATCTTATCAAAGCAGAGACTGTCTGTGAATTAAAGTGTCACGGAAGCTTTGGAAAGTGATTTCTGTGCTGGCTTTGTTTTACTTTATTATGTTATGTTGTTGTGGTTTGTTGTTTTTTTTTCCGAGAGTGTTCCAGAAAGACCCATGCCAAGCCATGGGCTAATGGCAAGAGTCCACATTTTGCTAGATTTAGAGAGCATTTGATCTTGTGCTGAAGTCCTTATTGCTGGGACACGTTTCCTGGGTGATGTTTATACACGTAGATGTGTGTGTGTTTATACAAGCAAGAGGAGCAGCTCCTAGGTTGGTATCTAAGCCCAGCAGCCTGCTGAGCCTGAGCTTCACTATCCCAGTGTATATAGCTGGGCAGTGCCTGAGCCTAAGTGGGAGTTTTGATAACTTCTTTCTAAACAAAGAGAGCTGTTCAAACTCCACTTACTGGAGATGGAAAGCAACTGACTGACATCTTCTAAACCCAATTTTCAGAAACAGATGCCTACTTTTCTCTCTGATTCAATGTATAGGTATTAAAACATCCTTAAAGCATATGGGGGGTTGGGCAAGGTTGTTGTTTTGTTTGTTTCTTTCCATTATAATCTTTAAAATATTAAAAGGCCACTGTTCTCTATCGTTTTTCATTCTGACATAGAGCAAAGACTGGCCTCAAAGCTCGGCATTTTCTTGGATGGGAGCTGTTGTCTTCTGGGCAGGCCTATTAATTAGGTGCTATCTCCAAGTTACAGCAGCCTTCACTGCAGCCTCTCAGAAAGCCAGCTAAGTGGCGTCACAAAGTTTTCTTTGTCCTTAAGAAAATGCAATTACATTAAGAAATTGCTTTGAGGAGTTAAACAGCAGTGAAATCTCGAGGTGATGATTTCTTCCCTTTCTGTAAATGCCACGGTGGTAAGAATTAATTAGCGGGGGACATTCCAGGAGTACGGAGATAATTGAACTATTCCATGCGAACCTAATCTAACCTTGGGGAGGGGAGCTGGGGCAGGACGTTGATGAGGCTGACTCTGCTTTGTGTCACCGTAGATGAATGGACTAAGGAGCTGCAATTGGGAAACAGAGGTTTGGGAGAGCAGCAGAGATAGAAGCTGGGCTGTGTGTAGAGCAGAAGCTGTAGCTCTGCTCTGTCTGGCAGAGCTTGGACTTGAATGTTTGTTTGCCTTTTGGGCTGGGAAATGCCTTCAGCCTCTCTTGTCCTTTGTGCTTTTTTTTTTTAATTTCAGCATATCAATATTCAGTACACAATTGCTTTGGTATTCAGCTGCCAGGACTGCGGAGCACTGGGGAGGAGACCAGCGCATGGACTGGTTCTGATGGAGTCACCCTGCAGTGTACAGGATAGGTTTTAGCACTGATGCATTAAATCACAATCAGAAACATCTGCTGGGCTGCTTTGGCCCTTGTTACATGAGATACCGTCGGTTGCTCCTGTCCAGAGCTCTCCATCATTCCCCAGTGCTCTGCCATCTCCATCAGTCTCTCCTATTTGCAGGACCCTTTATAATGGGGATGCTCCAGGACCTCCTGTATCCCTATCCTGTAGGTCCCCATTGCAGGCAATGTGCTGCTGGGGGCACTCTCAGACCTGAGTATTTTCAATCATTTTTCCAGCATGATGCCAGAGCACCATTGGCAGCAATCACCCAGGTGTTACTGAGTGAAGGGTTTGGATGGGGTAGGCAGAGATGTAGCTACACCTGGCAAAATAAAAATTGAAAGTATCAATATTTCCCTGAGGCTGGAAGTAGAAGCGAGTCCTGAATTTTCAGTGAAGGCACCAAACAACTTTGCCTCAGTTAAAAAAAAAAAAAAAGTAAAATTAAGAAACTGAAATTTGGACTAAGTCAGCATGCCCGTGGGAGGAAGTAATTTTTCTCTTTCATGTTATAAAACCATGTCAGAGGCCTTCATTTGCAATGCCATTTTCTCTCCTATCCAAGGTTTTTTGCCCATTGCATACCTCCAAGTACAATTAGTACAGCAGATGGCATCTGGGTACTTTGGCAAGTGTGAAGGAGGACTTGTCTTCTTCTGAAGTGTTTCACTATATAAATAAGCTCTGTGTAACTGCTGAGACCCAGGTATGGAACATCTTGGGCAGCATCCTGAATATCAGGCCCGAATTTGTCTGTAGCAGGGACTTACTGAATACAAAGTGAAATGGCATAAAGGGAAGAGGTTGAGAGCATCGGCACGCAGCACATGCCATGGTTAGCACAGCCTGGGTGCTCTGAGCATGGCAGGAGGTGAAGGGATCACCAAAGCATCCTGAAACAGGAGAGTCCAAACGTACTTGAGTATTTGCTAAGGTTATTTAGCCATGTAAATGACTTGTCTCTCTCCCTACTTCACATAATGGTTTTGGTCTGTTTTTGGTAACGCGTGGATGTGATGAAAGGCAAGTTGTTGGAGTTTTCATCCATTTTAAACATCCCAGGTAGAAATTATTATTTGAAGCTGTGAAAGTTGTAAATAGAAAGTTGAGGAGATAGGAATGGTATTGTTGCAAGTGAGATATCATAGAATGGCCTGGGTTGCAAAGGAGCACAGTGCTCATCCAGTCCCAACCCCCTGCTATGTGCAGGTCACCAACCAGCAGACCAGGCTGCCCAGAGCCACATCCAGCCTGGCCTTGAATGCCTGCAGGGATGGGGCATCCACAGCCTCCTTGGGCAACCTGTTCCAGTGCCTCACCACTCTCTGTGTGGAAAAACTTCCTCCTAATATCCAACCTAAACCTCCCCTGTCTCAGTTTAAAACCATTCCCCTTGTCCTATCACCACCCACCCTCACAAACAGTCGTTCCCCTCCTGTTTATACACTCCCTTCAAGTACTGGAAGGCCACAATGAGGTCTCCATGCAGCCTTCTCCAAGCTAAATAAACCCAGTTCCCTCAACCTTTCCTCATAGTGGAGGAAATCTTCCATCTTAGTGGACCTTCCCTGGACTTCTACCAGTATGAAGGGTCCAGGGTGTCACCTGGCCAATTCTCAAGGAGTTTTGTTAACCACAGTTGGGAAGTGATTCATTTGCTGTGTCCCTCAGATGTGCTGCTGCAGTTAAATATCTTCAGTGCTCAGCAGTGCAATTCCTGCTGAGAGCAGGCTGAAGCTTCTCTCCCATGAGCTATAGGCACCAAACCCATTATTTCTTCACCTCTTCCAATTTGTGTGCCACCATCTGAGATTTACAAAACATAGGCAAGTGATTCAGAGTAGATGCACCCAAGACTGGTTGCTGTGTTGCAGAGGGCATCTTCTGCTCCTGTGTTCTTCATCAGCCCTGAAGAATGTTCTGAGGGAGAGGCAGCTGTCTTGATTGAGAACAGGCTTTCTTTAGCAAACAAGCTCTGCTCTAGTAAATTCCCTTTTGGAGCCCATCCTGCAGGGCTGCCTATGAGCTGCCCTCTTCTGACACCAGTGTTTCACCTACTTATTTTCTTATGTGTTCTTTTTAGTTTGCTAGAATTTGTCTTTGCAACCTGCAAGGCACATGCCCTCCAATTCAGAGCCTGTTCCCTCTTGTTTTCCATGGCTGTAACGGTGTCCAAGGCTGAGCCAGCTCCACAACTTAAATCCCTGACCTCATTTAAAGTGGTGACCTTGGCTGTGTAAGGAATAGGGCCAGTTCAGTCAGCTTCAGCACGGCTGTGGTTTGTCTTATGTCTTATGTCTCAGCCCCTGCAGGAGATGAAGGCCCCAAGGTACCAATGTGCAGTGGCTGAGTGCTGGGACATTTGCCCATGGGTCGGCCCAAAGGCTCCCAGGGATGGAGTCAGCCATGATGTAGAAATAAATGAATTTGTATTCTTACTGGTAATTCTTTGCTACGGATCAACCACACAAAACCCCATTTGATTATATAGTGACCTTGTGCGCAAGAGAAATAAAATACATGGATGGAAAAACTGATACCTGTTTCGGGCCAAATAAAGGTTGTTGCAAACGTTGTCCAGAGCAGCAGTAAAAATTTTTCTCTAGGTTATTTTAAGCCCATACACTTGTTTTATGTTCACATTTCTATATTTTTCTGCTCTCCCCAGTACATCTATTTACCTCCTCCATCTGGGTGAAAAATACTTTTTATTGCAAAACATTGTGCAGAAATCTCCCCCAGGTGTTCCTGGATGTACTCTGCTCCTCACTTGCTGTGTCTGCTCTCTGCCTCTTCTCCTTATGTGTTTTTCAGGTTCATTCCCATTGTGCTTTGTATCTGAGGCAGCAGCAGCATCCTCCGTGCTTCTTGGGGAACCCCCCAGCCCTGAAGATGTGGGATGGCAGTGCTGGACAGGCAGCTGCATCACCAGGGAGCTCGTGTTCCCACGCCCCATGGGAATGGAGGTGACCCTGGGGGACCTGAGCTGTCTCAGTGTGGATGTGCCTGGTGGTGTGGCTGTAGCCATGGGACCACCACATCTGCAGCTGGCTGGCTTTGGTGGGCTCTGGCTCCCGTGCCTCAAGCTGGAAGAACTGCAGAGAGCTCCGGGAGCAGCTGGAGAGATGTAGCGCAGTGTTTAAAATGCACAGCTAAATCATTTAGTCAGGGTTCCTGTGCACTGCTGCCCTCAGTGTCACTGACTGTGTCAATGACTTATGTCAGTAATTCAGTCTGATGCTAAGGAAAAGTGAATCCATTGTTTCCTTTCTGTAGTAAGCATATATTTGTTTCTATTAGTCCTCCTGTTAAAGTCTGTCTTCCACCCACCTTGAATTTGCCCACATCCATATCTATCCTGTTTCTTTCCACTTCTCCTTCCTTCCCTGTGTATTTGAGCACCCTTACAGGATGTGGCACTTTGACACTGAGGACATGTTTATCAAGTGTTATCAAGTGCAATCCAGTCACTTCTTTATCTTTGCTTTGAGAAGCTGTCTTTCTCCTTCTGGTAGGCTGCTTCCTTGATCAGGTTGTTTTCTGACTTTCCACTTTTCCATCAGCCTTCTAAACACATAAGCAGCAGCAGTGTGTGCCAGCTCAGTTCTACGCTCACCTCCTTCCCACTCTGGGAGCTCACAGTGAGCTGCTGGTGTGTGACCATGTCTCCATTTCCTCAATGTGATCTGTGCTTTTCAGAGACAAATAGTGCTACTGTTGGCCCAGATGAGCCATGACCACTGGTGCCATCCCTTCTTGGTCCAGATGTGCCCACCAGCTGTGTGAGTTCTGACTGCAGTGGTTTGCAGGGTTAAGGTACACATCTAACAAGGAATCTCTGCTTTCTACCTGCCTTGCCATGGGAGACTTGAATTGCTCATCCTTTCTAATTTAGTCAAAAAAATAAAATGCATGAATTGGATGCACTGTGGGTGTAGCTTTTTGAGTTAATTTCCAAAAGCAGGTAGATGATCTTCTAATGAAATGGTTTTCTTTTAGTCACGTGGGCAACTGAATTATGGTTATGAATACAAGTGCGCTGCCAGAAATCTTTAAATTGAGCTGAGGTGTCTTCTGGAAAAGTCTGTGTCTTCCAACCCAGAACTGAGATACAGGCTTGACACCAAAAAATTGGAGTTCAATTCTGAAGTCATGAAGACGCATGGCAGCTTCTTCTAATTGCCACTTCTGTTGAGTGAGCCATGGGATTTAAGCATCTCCAGTTATTCTGTAGACTTAAGGAGTCTTAATGTTTTTTTTGCCTTTGAGACATGGGCAGGACCATGCCTTGTAGAAGGTCTCCCATTGAGCTCTCACACAGGTGGCTTGGATCCAGCTTTACGGATGGCGTATCACCTCTGCCCATGAGCCTCACCAGGAAGTTAACATGCACTCTGTTCTTGGGTGTAGGTGCCTCTGTATCATTCATTTCCTCTTTGTCAATATTAAGTGATGTGTTAGTGATTAACTTCAGCTCAAGCATTATTGCATTGTCATTAATCATGCCTACATCTGTCATAGAAGTCATTAGAAAGACCCCATCGCAGCTATTTTTATACCTCGTTTAATTTTCATGCAGGTATTGCATTTTAATTCTTGTATCTTCACGATGATAAAAGCTTGTGTATCATTCACTGAGGAGGATCTGTTAGCCAGAGCACAAATAAAAATCCTACAGCTGCCGTGGGGTTTCTGTGGGAACTGGATTGTAATGCCTCCATGGATGTCTGACATTAAAAGAGATCGCTTTGCAGGCAGAATTACTGCCCTGGACAATTCTAATTTGTTGGATGTTAAACAGAAAGGGTTGATTCTGGCTGCTATGTGACATAAGTTACCAGCAAATTGCTCTGTAAGTTTTCATTATAAAGTACATGCTGCTTGTTGTGAAGGATTTGCTGCTTTAGTCCCAAACTTTTGTTTGTATGCTGGTGCTTGAAGGACAATGCCAGAACTTAACCTTTGTGACTTCAAGGAAAAGTTATTTATTTGTCTTTCTTGACCTTTCAAATCTTTTGCTTTTATCCAAGAGCCAAGCGTGAGGCCCTTTCCAGAAGGCACTTGTTGAGATGCATTAAGATCTTGCATTAAAGCTGCATAGTGTTCCCAGTAAACACAAAGCAGAGGTATATTTGTGGAGCTTTTCCTCAGCTGTGTGAAGCACTGCAGCATTACTGGCTTTAACGGAGCAATATCAGTGCTTAAATGTAGCTCCTGTGAGGGTGAGTTCTGAAATGTGATGATAATTCCAACGGGAAGAGTTTATATTCATGGGTTGTTAAGGCTGGAAAAAAAAAAAAAAAAAAAACCTTCATCACCATCTGCATAAAAGTTCACTTGACAAATTTTGTTTTAAAAACTATTCCACTGTGCGCCATCAAATGAATCTGTGGCTGGTGAGTTGCACTGAAATGTGGAGGCTTTGCTCACTGTGCTAACCCCAGTGAGCTGCAGCCATCCTTCTGATAACTGAATGCAGAATCACTCAGGTACCTCTCAGAGGCAGCTTTGTATTTTGGGGGCTTATCCAATGTGCAGGAGTCATTTTTCCTGCTCCATGGCCTGTTCCAGAGCCAGCATTACTTCCCTGCTCCAAGCTCCAAGTTGGGGGTATTTAATCACAGAATCACCAGTGTTGGAAAGGACTTTCAGGATCATCCAGTCTGACCATAAATAGCACAGAAATAACCCAGTGCTACACTGTCCCTTGCCTGGATTTGTTTCCTTGCATAGCACCCATGTTCTGTATCAGCCCAAAGTCCAATTATCTCTCTGCAACAGAAGCTTCCCTAGGCTTCTCTCCACTACAGGTATCTTAGACAGAGTCATGCTGTTGGCATCAGCTGGAGTTGGCTGTTCTTTGCCCCATATTCAGTTCCTCGGGGTATGTAGGCAGCCAGGCCAAGGGTTGCTTAGCAGGACTGCTGCTTTGCCATACCAAGGGTTTTTGGAGAACATTTCTTGCTTTTCTCTACCTGTTTTTTCTTTCTCTACCAAAGGCAATCTGTTCTGCTAGTAGCATGGCTTTTTATTTTTTACTTTACTCTTCCTTATATCATGAAGCAGTGTTTTCTGCACCAAGAGGAACTCGTTCTGTGGCTGAGTGAAATAGCAAGAACTGAGTGCACAAGCAGAAACTCCAACAGATGTTGCATTTGAAAGCAGTTTTTTTGTCTTTAGTGCAGACTGACGATTCCACTGTGGGTGTTGCAGTGAGTTATCTTCTTTTTGGAAAGCATAAGCTTCTTGTAATGCTCTGCTAATGAGGAGAGCATGTCTTGGCACACTGTAGTCTTGCCCTATCAGTGCATCTTGTGGAGCTCTGCATCCTCCCCTTCCTGTCTCCTGTTGATCAGTCCATAGGATGCAGTGGTCTTTCACATGTGGCCTCTTCCCAGTGATAGTAACTGGCCACACATGTGGATGGATTGATATTAGGACTTAATGATTTTAGTGGTCCTTTCTAATGTTAATAATTCTGTGATTTCTGGTGACTAATTAATTTATTATGTGTAGCAGATAATCACATTTCCTTCCTCTCCCTCCATTTAGTAGTATGAAGATGAAGTGGTGACGTCCATGCATGACCCACCAGGTAGTGACTTTGTGGATGCCCCATCCCTGCAGGCATTCAAGGCCAGGCTGGATGTGGCTCTGGGCAGCCTGGGCTGCTGGTTGCTGACCCTGCGCATAGCAGGGGATTGGAACTGGATGAGCGTTGTGCTCCTTTGCAACCCAGGCCTTTCTCTGATTCTATGACTTTTTGTCTGTTATTGACATTCCTGGCAGAGAGCAGAGTGGGCACAAGTGTGCTCATGGGCAGGAGTTCTGTTACAACAAAGGGACCATGAACTGCTCTGCTGTAAGGCTGATGCAAGGGCAGGGAGGGAGTTGGACTGAAAATAAACACAAAATAAGCAAATAGCGCAGGAGATGAAGAGAGGCTCTGAGGCTGGTGCTGAAATAATAACGGTTCCAGTGTTTAATCAGGTAGTTATGTTTCCATTTTCTGTAAAGTCACATAGAATCTCAAGTTTCTCCCCAGCTGAGGAGTTTGTGTTCGCTGATTACATATCCAGGAGACCATGAAGAGATTTGAGCAGGGAAATAATATAGTTTTAGCAGCAGGGAAGGGGATTTTATCAACGACAGTTTAGGTAGGGTTGGTCTGGTAGAATGAGATGTGACAAGACCACACTGAAATGCCACGGAGCTGTTCTGATCGGGTTCCTTTCTGGTCTGGTCTTGGGTTGGTCTCCATCTCATCCCTTCCAGTACTTGAAGGGAGTGTACATCCAGGAGGGGGGTATGACTTTTACAGGGGTGGATGGTGATAGGAGAAGGAGAATGGTTTTAAAGTGAGACAGGGGAGGTTTGGATTGGATATTAGGAGGAAGTTTTTCAGCCACAAGGTGGTGATGCACTGGAACAGGTTGCCCAAGGAGGCTGTGGATGCCCCGTCCCTGCAGGCATTCAAGGCCAGGCTGGATGTGGCTCTGGGCAGCCTGGGCTGCTGGTTGGTGACCTGCACACAGCAGGGGGTTGGAACTGGATGAGCATCGTGCTCCTTTGCAACCCAGGCCATTCTGTGATTCTGTGACCTTCTGTAAGCTACCTTACGTGCACATAGAAGAGGCGAGTAGAGAAGCTGCCAAGGAAATTGTGGGGCCTGTGCCTTTTAGTGAGGGTGTGGGACTCTTGCTAGGTGCCTCCTTCGTGTAGCCTCATACAGTGAAAAAGGTTGCCGTAGTATTCTTCAAGATTTATTTTTTCAGACATATTACCATTTTTATTTCCTAAGATATAAGGAATAGCAGCATAGCCCATAAAAGATCATCGGCAGAGTCGATTCTGTTGAAAGGTTGTGTATTATAGCAGCTCCTGGGCTTTTTAAAGAAACTCATCATTATTCAACATTCCCGTTCTCGCTAAAGCTAGTCAATTAAAGCAAAAAAAAAATGATGTGCAGATATGTGGGCAGATTAATGTTGCAGCTTAACTCCTGAGTTATTTCTTGTTTGTTTACTCATTTGAATATTTTTCACTTGCAAAAGTTCCACGTGTTTTAGCACAAATATTGGATCTTGTAGAGCTGCCATGCAATACTTGCTGCTTGCTCTGAAAATGTATTGTGCTGTCAAGGAGCCAAACCAGGACAGAGGCATCAACCAGGACAATCCCAGCAGCTGTCTGCAAGCAGCAGATGCAATCTGAACTGCAAAACCAGATTTATCAGATTCCTGTGAGTGATGAGGGCTTCCAAAGATGTAAATCATGCAAGCCATTCACTAACATGCACTGCTGCATCTAGTGCAAAATAAATAAATAAATAAATAAATAAAGTCTACACCAAACTGTGCCAAATCCATCTATCTTTGTAGTCCCTTCACACCCAAAGCCATTCTGTGATACTATGAGAATGGTGCTGAATGGTAACATATGGCTTTGACTCCTACCTCTGTTACAAGCCAGTGGAAGACCTCAGCCCTCTGCTTGGTTTTCTACCCTGGCTGTTCCTATCCCCAGGCACAGAGTGGGGTTTCAGCCTCCTGGCTCTCTAGAGCACTGTAATAAGTGCTGTTCCCACATTTACCAAGCTTTGCTAGCCCTGTGGAGAAGTGCCATTAACACAATTCCTTTCCATCCAGCATCTCCTTGGCGTTTGCTTTAGGTTCCCTGATGCCTCGAGGGAGTCGTGGCTCACCAAAACCCAAAGCTCAGCTGTGCTCTGCATCCCCCACGAGACGCATCCTCCACACCTCTGGCTGAAAGACAAACCAAGCATGGGCAATCTGAGCAGTCCATTTCCTTGCTGATTTTACCCTGTTACATCCCATAGCATATCAGACAGGATTCTTGTGACACTGTGGTATCAGTGCACCTTCTCACCAGATTTAGTATGCTGAAAGGAGTACAGAACAGTGCCTACATGTGTTTTGTGCCTCCCATCACCTCTGCAGCAGTCACCGAATGCCAGCTTGGTGTGCATCATCTGCTGTCTGCTGTCAGGTGTCCTGGAGCAGAAAAATTGCAGATATTTTGCTGTGAGGATCTGTTGTTAGAGCTTCCACACAAATGTTCAAGCACTCAGTGCTTTTTTCTAAACAAAATTGGTGTTGTTTTTCAACCAAAATCAGCTAAAAACTGATTTAAAAACTGATGAGCTCTAGCTTTCTTTAAGGAAAGTCAATTTTCCATTCAGATGTGTGTTTTTGTTGACCACTGCCAAATGAAACTGCTGTGTAACAGCCATCTTACCACAGAAAAAGGAGGCTGGTGATACATGCACCAGCTCATTTCTTCAGAAGGAGGGCAGTTCAAGAGTTTCCCCAGCAGGTTTGATTGGTCTGACCATTGGGTTTGTCCATGGGTAGGGCTGATAAATGTAGCAGTATAACCTGAAATAAACAGGTGCAGCTTACTCATCCTGCCCCAGATTGTTGGCAGTGGGAGAGGAACCTGGGCATTGGCTCCGTGTGTGCAGCATTTCAGCTCCTTGTTTTGTTTCCTTATGTATTTGTTAACTTTTTTCCAAGTTTGAATGTTGATGGCTTTCTTATTTTAAAACGTACCTATTTTCTGTTATTACAGATAGAATCATAGAGTTTTTAGGGCTGGAAAAGACCTGTATGATCACCCAGGACAGCCTTCAGCCCACCCCCTCCATGCCCACTGACCGTGTCCTTATTCAGATGTTCTGGTAAAGTAAGCAGAGAATCATAGAATAGAATCTTTTGAGGGACTGTTAACGGTCATTGGTCCGAATCCTTGGTTCAGTGAGCATGGGAATAATAATGCTGAAGTCATTCTGCCACAGACAGTGGTTGTTCCTTTTTCTTGTCCGTTTTGCTTTCAAATAAATATTCATATTTTAGGATAGTCTGACAGCAAGGAAAGGATTTCTGAAAGCAACTTCAAACAGGTTTCTGAGGCAGAGACAGAAGTTCAGCAAGAGACCTGGGCAGATCCTTAGCTGGCATTCAGAAGCTGGAGGTGTTTCCTATGGAAGGAATGTCTTCTAGGGACCTATTTTAATACAGCAACTGCAATAGGTGTGGATTCTTAAATGCTAGTAGGTTAGGATTTGGGTTTGTTTTTTTTTTTTCAGATGCCAGTGGTAAATTGTAAAAAAATGATAAAAGATACAAGGGAGGTGGTTTTTTTTTTCTGGAGGTTTGCTGGTGTAGGAAAGGTGCTGCCTGTCCTAATTAGCGCTGATTATCAGAAATGTGATTCAGAAGGACACCTCATTAGCACTGTTCTGCATGACTGCAGCAGTCCCAAGGTAAAAATACCTCGTCTTGCTGGGGCAGAGGAGTCCTCTTTGTTTAGTCTGGAAGTTTGGGTTGTGGCAGCTGCTGATGGTGAGTGCAGTGCATTTCCAACTGGGCTTTGCTGAACACCATTCTCGGTGCCAGCACACACCAGGGGCTGTGCTGGGTGCAGTCCTGCACTCTGTTCCCAAAGCAGGGTTGCCTCTGCCCCTTGGCAGCAGTCTCAGAGCTTGTCCCATAGGCCACATGGCTTGGAAAACTTAGATGGTGCCACGTCTGGAAAGCAAATTTCTGTGCAAATGGTGCTTCCCTCAGCATGCCATGGGTCAGTGCCTGTGCACAGAGCTGGTTGGTGAATGCACAGCTCCAGGTTTTGCAGTTCTGCTTCCATTTACATGTAGAAGTGCAAATGATTATTTTTTGTTTACATTTCCAGACATAACAGGTTCATTTCACTGGAAGAAATCCATTACCTGAGATTGCAATATCCATCTCCTAGCTTTGGCTAGAAAACTACAATTGCCTTTTTCACTGGGATTGCAACCATTGTGTACCTGCGTGCCCTAAAGCTCTCTGACCATCCAGCCTGCCCTTCTCAGTGTCTGTGCCATCAGGTTTCACTCCATCACATCCACATCAAACTCCGTAGCTAAGTAAAACCACAGTGTTGACTGTAGGAAATATTCCAGAAATATATTAATTCTGATCAAATTCATCCCAGCGTTCTGCCTGATTAATGGGCAGACTGCGATCTGTCAGTCCCGCGCCGTAAGAAGTTTTCCATTGCATCAATGAAGTGTTTTCATTTTTCATCCATCTTGTCAGCATTTTTAGGATCTCATCTTTACAAAATACAGCCCACACTTCATTTCTTCATTTATCTGGGTATATGTGCACTTGCTTCCTGCAGGCCTGTGTGGAAACAAAGGGAATATTAGGGCAAATAATCTCAATTCTGCTCCGCACTGGTTTGCTTTAAACTGTAAGGCTATTTGTTGTTTATAGATATTATCTTTTTTTTTTTTTTCCAACTGGGTTCATATTTGATTTGTATCTACCCAGAAAAATACAGCGTTGGTTTAGCTTATAAAAGTTACACACTGGGTTCGAGATGTTCCATTATTCAGCTGCTTCTGGAAGTTGTTGGAGGCATTTTCATGGAAATGATGCCCTGCCTGTTTAAAGGGATAACAACAGCTGTAAATCACTTACAAGCTGTAAAGGCTGAATAATTTACCTGTCTAGTCTTGCAGAGTGCTTCCACCATTCTCACATCTGAGAGCATTTTTGCATGCTACCAAGGAAAGACCGAGATGTCTGAAGGCTGGAAAGGACAATGGCTTGTGTGGGCTTTGCAGGACCCGTGACAAAGATAGTGCTGCAAGGCTCCTAACAGAGCTGGTGGGCAGGTGGTGGTGCTGCTTCTTCCCCTGCTTCCTGTTAAACCAGAAAGTTTGGTAGCTTCTCCACTGGGGGCTTGGTGGCTTCTCCACTGGGGGCTTAGTGGCTTCTCCACTGGGGGATTTGGTGGTTTCTCCACTGGGGGGCTTAGTGACTTCTCCATTGGGGGATTTGGTGGTTTCTCCACTGGGGGGCTTAGTGGCTTCTCCACTGGGGGATTTGGTGGTTTCTCCACTGGGGGGCTTAGTGGCTTCTCCATTGGGGGTTTGGTGGTTTCTCCACTGGGGGGCTTAGTGGCTTCTCCACTGGGGGGCTTGGTGGCTTCTCCATTGGGAAAAGCCCTGCAGGAAGAGCTGCCTCCCAGCCATTCTTCTCGCATTCCTGCCATCAAGGAGTTCAGGGGACAGTTTTAGCAGAGCTGTCAAGAGCAGCTTTGTGGTCCCAGCTGAGTACATACACAAATCTCTTAGAAGGGAGCTCTGCTGGAGCAGGTTTGCTCTCCTGCCCTTGCCACCAAGACCGACTGCTTCTTTGTGGTTGTCATGAGACTGAGTTGAATTTATTTTTTGGTATTGTTTTGTTTTCCACCGTGTTAAATAAAACCAAGTTGGGACCTGGAAAGCTTAAAGCACCATTTCATTTTAGCTTTCAATTGCATATGAAAATAATCCTCGGAACAGCTAGAGGCTCCCATAAAGAACAGCTGGAGGATGGAGAGATGTGGGAATAACGACTGTGGGGGGGGTGGAAATTGTGTAAGGCTGTGCCAGCATCATAATGAGCCCTGCAGTGCAGATGAATAGAGCGATCTTTCCTCAGCATGTCTCTGCATCCAGCCGTGTGCTGGAGGCTGTGGCTCGGCCCTGCTGGCTCTGCTCCTATGCTGACTCCACTCGTGCCTCTGCCCAGTGCTGAGCATGGCAGCGGGTTGCCCAAAGGGCTGCAGGGCTCAGGTGCAGTGTTTGAAGGAATAGTTCTTGCTACTTGTCCTAAAGCTCCAGTGCTGTGCTGGGGCTCTTTCTTTCTGTTGGCTCCTAGCGTTGCCGTTCGTTTGGAGCATTAATGAACCCTGAGCTGTCTGCAGAGATATACCCACAATGCCTCCAGAATCTCCTTCTTGAGTCTCCGTTAGATTGAACTTCATTAAAAACTTCTTCCTGTGTGAACGATGGGTTTCCCATTACATGTTTGGTATTACCAATTTACTCCACGTGGCTCTGTTCTCCTGCGCAGGCTTTCTTTGGAAAGCATCCCTTTTTTGATTAGGTGTGATTCCAACTTACACACTTAACAAAACAGAGCATCAGATGAGTTCCCAGTGCCTTCCAGCCTGCAGAGCCTGCAGGAGCACAGCTCTGCCCTGGAGGTCTGCAGAGCTGTAAATCTGATGTGAGTGTGCAGACTTCCTCTGTGCTTAGCTTCAGAACAAATGCTATAGGAGAAAGGTAGAAGCCTTGCAAACATCTGGCTAGCCATTATCTGTGATGTACCAGCTCTCTTTGTCTATATAAGCAGGTTTCAGTTAGCAGACTTCCATGTGTCTTGTGCTGATATATTTACATGCATGTATTAGTGAATCTTTTTTTTTTTTATATAAAAGCAGTAAAGCCCCATTGCCAACAGCACAATGTGTAGCATCTACTTAATCCATAAAATACTTGCTGACATGGCCTGGAAGATGGAATACTGCCTCTGTTGGAAGTCAAAAAAATGCCACAGACTTTTCCTGAGAGTAATCTCCAGAGCCTGGGAATAATATGTCAAAAGACAAGCAGAGATAGAGACAAAATGGAAATAAATAAAAAGAAATTGACTGCTTAGTTCAGCTGTCCTTACTGGGCAGGATGCAAATGCTGTCAATAACTTAAGAGAAAAAGGAAGGAAAAGGGCTGCCTTTCTAGGCCACAGTGATTCTCATTTTGTGTCGCACATCCCTCAGGAAGTGAAGTAGATGACAATATGTTTCAATCAGAAATTGGAAATGGCACTTCCTTAAATTGTCTCAGCTCTGCAGGCATTTCAGTCTCTGCCCTGGCCGGGCTGCCTGGCAATGAAGGACATGGGCCAGGTGGAGTCTGAGCTGAACTCTTCATCTTCATCACCATGATGTCCCCGCTCATTGCAGGGGAGTTGGGCTAGATGGCCTTCAGAGGTCCCTTCCAGCTCTTGTGACTCTATGAGCACGTGCTGGGTGGTATTTATCTGGTACACGAGAAGCAGAATGGTGTGTTTTCTCCTGGACAAATCTTGCTGTATACACCGCAGTACGATCCACACTGTGAAGGGCAGCTGTCCAGTTAAAGGCAAACCAGCATCGTTGCTGCCACATCTCTTGATAGCTGGGGAGCCTTTCGATTTCCATTTTGTAATCCTTAAGACTTGAAAGTATTTAGGCTAAAAAATTCATTAAACTTTAATATAAAGCCCGTTTTAACTTCAGACTGTTTGCTTCCCAAAGATAATTGTTTGAGAGAATGAAGTGTGCTCCCCATGCAGCTTTTCTGTATATTTTTCACAAACTAATACTGGAATTATGAAAGATAGGGATAAGTACAGCAAAGCAAATTAAATCAAAATGCTGAAGCCTTGGGGAAGAGCTAATGCAAATGAATTGAACAACACACAAACTCCAAACAGTGACAGAATAAGTTTCCTTCTGAGCATCTTATTGTTGGGCGATGCCCAGGACACTCCCACCTTTGCTAGCTGCAAAGTCACCATCTTATAAAACCAGAAAAACCATAAATATAAACTGTTAGCACAGGTTACTGTCATATATTGTAGTTTTTACCATTCCTTTCCTTTTCCATTAAAGTTATTACCTGTAAAAATGTACCTTTGAAATGAATAAACAAAGTTAATTTTCTTTTTCTGTCACTGGGTGTCATCTGTTCTGGAATAGATGGAGAGTCTGGATTTTAAAGACTGTTTTGACCTTAAAGGCAGGGGAAACTTTATTTAAAAGCTTTTTATAAGGGTAAAGTATCTTATGAGTAAATAAACCAGGAGAAAGAGAGGGAGAGAGCTGAATGCCAATATGATGAAAGTCATTAGAGCAGAGCTGCCGCGGACAGGTGAACAGAATAATTGTTCATTGAATAAGGTGCATCCAGTGGCATAAGAAGCAAAAGGAGATGGCCTTATGAAGAGCTGTGGGCAAATCTCGAATGTTTAAACATGAAAGAAGTTCCCAAAGCAAAAGGAGAAAATGATAGCAAAATCATCCATTAAAATGTATTTCACACATCACACGCACACAGATCCTGCCTTCAAGTTTCCAGTGCCTTCTGTGAGCTTCTCCCTGGTCCCACCAGGCTCAGCTGGGGATGCTGAGGAAGGAGGAGGTCTTTGGTCAGACACTGTGACCAAGGAATGGAAAGAGAGGAATTTGGAGGAGAGAAGGCTCCGGGGAGACCTCATTGTGGCCTTCCAGTACTTGAAGGGAGCGGATAAACAGGAGGGGGAACAGCTCTTTGTGAGGGTGGATGGTGATAGGACAAGGGGAATGGTTTTAAAGTGAGACAAGGGAGGTTTGGGTTGGATATGAGGAGGAAGTTTTTCACCCAGAGGGTGGTGAGGCACTGGAACAGGTTGCCCAAGGAGGCTGTGGATGCCCCATCCCTGCAGGCATTCAAGGCCAGGCTGGATGTGGCTCTGGGCAGCCTGGGCTGCTGGTTGGTGACCTGCACATAGCAGGGGGTTGGGAGTGGATGAGCATTGTGCTCCTTTGCAACCCAGGCCATTCTAGGATTCTTCCACCACCTTTATGCTACATGTTTTTTTGTAGCCTAGTTTGTGTCTGGCTTGAAGTTGATGAAACTTGTACCTATTTTGATGAGAATATTATGGTGTTGGCTATGAGTATAAAGTTAATAGGTCTGAAGAGATGATGAATTTTGAAATCAGTATCATTAGCGCTAATTGGGAAGAAAACTTGGAGAGCAGAATTCTCCATGAGGATAAATGACTGGGCAATTGTAAGTATTAGCAAATTTGAATAGCAATCTCTCTGAGATCTGTAATGTATCAAGAGTTAGAAGATACCTGGAAAAATTGTAAGGCAGGTCAGTTAGAGGAAAGTACAAGTAAAGCTGTGAAAGGCAGATGAGGCTTGAGTAGCCGAATAGCTCTCCCTTACAAGGAAATTGAGGACTGTCACATCTTCTGCTTCTAAAATAGCTCTTATCTTTAAGCCAACAATTCCCTGCAAAGCTACTTCTGTGGGAAACTATTAGTGAAGCTGGATAAGGTGCAGGAATTGTATAGTGAGGACAGATGGAGATACTGTTGGGTCGTGCTGAAATGGCAGGTATCAGGCTGGAGAGAGGGAGTAATGGCATTTCTGACAAACGGATCTTCTTTCGTATTCTTCATTCTGTACCTGGACACAAAGAATAGTCACTCTCCGATGAAATTTTCTGATGACACAAAATTGGGGGATATTCTCAATGATAAGAGGGCTTGCAGTACTGAAGGTTTGCAGTTTGTGGTCTTCTGTATGCTGCTGTCTGTATCTGTAATGCAGCCCATGTACCAGGTAAGCTTCTGTCCTGAATATTACACAAAGCCACATGATATTTTATGTACAAAGAAGAAGAATCAGGTCAGGCTGGCGTTGATGAGATTGTGAGTTGGTGGTTTCTACATCACTATCTTCATTGGTCTGTGGAGTCTCAATCAGGGTTATTGCCATCAGAGAGGTTAATCTGCCCCTTCTTCACCACACGCCATCAGGCCCTGTCTGCTGGCTGATGTCACCACTTCTGCCTCTCTGTGCTCCCAAATCTTGGTAGTCCCCCCACATTCATTCCATATGCAGCTTTAGATGATGTCACAAGATCAGTGATGATTGCTGTGATGAGCTACAAACACGGTAGTGGGAGGCCACGACCTATAAGCAATTCTATCTGAAATGGCAGTCTCCAAAGTTCAGCTTAATTTCTGTATTTATCTGGATGTCTTCTGTAAGCAAGAGTCGATGAGCAGCAGTACACGTACGAATGTGGTTTCTCAATTACATGAGCTGAGAGAATCTGTTTACAGCTTCCATTATGCAGGGAATTAAATATCAAGAGGCTGAAGGTTATTGGTATCTCTGGTGGAGATACCAATCAACAAAAAACCTGAGGACATGATGCTCTTGGAGAGATAACCATAAGAGAGCTCTTTCTGGAGGGAGCACAGCATGGACTATGTGCAGACCATTCTCATGGGGAATTTTAGATGTTATGCCTCTCAGTCCTTTTAACATGGATGCAAAGATTCCATGTACTTTACTGGCATGGGAAGCTTTCAGGGTTTCTTGTTTCTAAAGAGCTGAAAGTGGGCTGTGTTTTTTAAAGAGATTGAATGTCTTGTCAGTGTTTGGCATCCAGTTGCAAACACGAGCACAATTCTTGTGTGTGTTACATTTCTAAATAGTTGTGCCAATGTCAGTCTATGCAGATTGCTCTTCTGCAGTGATTAAGTTATCAAAAGGTAAATGAGAGTGAAATTAGGCTTTTGCATACACTGCATGTTGTCCATATTTGTGTATTTTGCTGGAATCTGAAGTCTGAAAATATGAATTATTTAAAGTGTAGTTTAATTCAAGTCATGAGAAGTTGACCCATTCTATGCTTACTGCAATACCAAACCTACTGCCTGAGTAGATAGATAATATGATTATATGGCTCTGCTGGAGCCTATGGGCAGCTACTGGGGTACTGAGCTTCTCCATGGACCCAGTGGCAAGGTTGGGTATGTCACTGAGCACAGAACTGCTGCCTGGGACCCCACACCAACGTTGTTACCTTGTGTCTTTGTCTCCACCATGTGAAGGCTTTTCCCTTCTTTTCTGCATCTTCCTCTTGCAGAAGGTCCCATGACTTGGAGTTTGGGGCTCCTCTGTAAGGCAGAAGGCTGAGCCTCCTGGGCTGCATGTCTCTGTCCCAAAGGAAGCAACTGAGCCTGGAGGCTGGGTTTGGTTTCTCTTTAGGTATTCTATAGAAAACACCAATAAGCAGAATGCATTGACTTGGAGGAAGTTTTTCAGCCAGAGGGTGGTGAGGCAGTGGAACAGGTTGCCCAAGGAGGCTGTGGATGCCCCATCCCTGTAGGCATTCAAGGCCAGGCTGGATGTGGCTCTGGGCAGCCTGGGCTGCTGGTTGGCGACCTGCACACAGCAGGAGGTTGGAATTGGATGAGCCATTCTATGACACAGCCCCTGCTTTCTCCCCTGCAGACCCCCCTGCCGTGGAGCCGACCTTCCTGGAGATCCGGCAGGGCCAAGGCCGGAGCATCACCATGAGCTGCCGGGTGCTGCGGGCCTACCCGACGCGGGTGCTGACCTACGAGTGGCGGCTGGGCAGCAAGCTGCTGCGCACAGGCCAGTTTGACCTGCAGGACTCCACCGAGTACACCGTCAGCAGCCTCTCCCGTGACAGCTATGGTGTCTACAACTGCAACATCATCAATGAAGCAGGAGCCGGCCGCTGCAGCTTCCTCGTCACAGGTAGGCCTGGCGGCATCTCGGTGCACGGGGATGTGATGGATGCTGAAGTTTTTGGTGTCAATGGGTGATGCTACTGCTGCCTCATCTGGAGTGTTGGCCAAGATATGTCTTTCGAAGCAGGTTTATGGCTTAAAGCGTAAAGGTTTGGGTTGTGGGGAGGCTGGTGACAAAACAGGAGATTCAGCTTCTTTCAGTGGCTTAAGGATAAAGTTTTTTACATGCAAAATGCAGATGTCCTTCCCCACAGATAGCTGTCTGTATGCTTTTGAAAGAGTCATGGAGAAAGCCATTAGGTAGCAAATTTCTTCCTTTTGAAGTTTGCAATAAGGCTTGAATTTCCTTTTCTCTGTCGGTACACTCAGCAAGCTCAGAAACCAGGACAGGGAGACTGCTGTCTCGAGCAATTGCAAGCAGCTTATGTACAGAGTGTAGTGGAAATGTGTTCCTTTTCTCAAGAGGCAAAAGGTATTAAGGTCACCTAATAGACAAGATCACAGACTCAGGGCAGATGTGCAACCCCTGCCATGATTTTCCCATGCCCTGGATTTAGGCATACTTTATATGTCAGTTATCTTCAGCATCCCCTATTGGATCTAAATGTTTAATAGGGATTTTAGAGATACAAGTCTTGGTTCTTCTTCTGTATGATGTTATCTGCTATGAATTGCTAACTCAGCTGCCTGATCCTGCAAGCACCCCTGTGTGCTGCAGACACTGTGCCCAGGCTGAGGTCCTGTCACATCACCATTAGGTTCCCCATCCCTCTGTGCTTGTTTAGACTTTGCCTAACATCTCAGGAGGAAATGAAGCATCTCCGTGAAGTGACCCATCTCTTCCTAAAGTCTGAGTTGACTCCTTATTCATTGCCAGTGCCCTCTCTGGTGGTCAAAATGGACAACCCTGAACTCCCTAAGGGGGCCAGAGCAGTAGTCTCGTTGCAGCTTAAAATCCTTCCTGTTAGCTTCTTGGAAGGAGCAGTAGGAGAAGAAACCAGTAAACAGTGACTTCAGAACATGCAACGTAGAGCTCTCCTAGAAGAACTGATATCCATCTCAGTTAGGATTTTATTCATGTTTATTGACCTGGTTCCAGCTACAGCACAGCTCCTAGCCTTGTCCTTGTGTAGGAAGGTGGATGTTATTATCAGTTTTGCTGCTAGCAGCAGAGAGAGCGTGGGTTTAACCAATGTCCCACAGAGCTGTTCAGCTCCCTGGCCCTCCAAATGCTCTCTGGGACTTGCTCTGCTCATGTCCTAGAACCTCTGTATGCATCCATCATTTTTTGATTCAGCTCCCCAGTATTTTTTTTAAAACCATATTGGTTTTATTGGAATAAAATACTTACGAGCCTGATGGATGCTTTTTTCTCCCTTAGAGGTAGTTGGTTGGCATTGTGTTGGCAGGGATTTCACTGGGGCCAGCAGCACGCAGCACAACCATGGTGGGAATGCAGCGAGTTCCCAGTGACTGATGGCTCTACCATTTCCTAAATGTAATGAAGCTTTTGGCTGAATCATCATTCAGAGTCTGCACAGAGCTGCTTTCACAGCTGCTGACTTCACCAATTCTTTGGAGTTTTATCCAGAAGGTGACTCTGAAGAAAACCAGAGAAAAAGCCTTTTTGCTCAAATGCGTAAATGCAGATCAATTTACTCTTCATCACTCTTTGGACCCAAAACTGTAGAAACTTATTCTGAGGCACTTATTTTGCCAAAACTGGGGCAATCTGAGTGGCTTTCTGTGATTTATTACCATGCCAAAGCAAGGCACATAACTGAAAATTAGTACTAAAATGGTTTTATGATGCACTCTGTCTCGCATCCCTCTGTGTGCCTTGCTCATTTTTAGTCCATACCATTATGCGAATTTATGCTGTATGGCTGCATTAAAGCTACTGAGAGTAACCCTTCAGGTTATGACTTCCATGTTTTCCCGAGTCCTTTAAGGTTAAAACCCACATGCTCATATTTAGTAAATTTATTTGCTGACACGTGGAGTTGAAACTGCTCCTAGAAAACAGCAGCAAATGTATTCTGCTCCCAAGTCCCATGAGGACAGATGAAATTAAAGCACTGGGAAGTGTAGAAGCACTGGAGCGAGTGTAGGAGAAAAATGATGAAATGGTAAAAAGGAAACTGTGATTACAGGAAAAAAAAATAGCTCACTTCCTTGATTCACACACACACTGAAAAAAAATCAACAAATAAATAACCCATGGCAGGAGCCTGGCTTTGGGTTGCGACCATGGGAGTTGTCATAGCCCATTTTCAGTTGGTTTTATTTCCAGGGTTTCATGTCAGAGCAGAATGCTACAATGCTTATGTTGCAAGGGCTGCAGGGAGGCATTGGTATGCTAAGAGAAGGCTTTTCAGTACAGAACTGAAAACGCCTGCGTGAAAAGATTTATGCTGGCCCTAGAATTCGCAAAACCCGTTTTTATTGCACTTGGGTTCTGTGCCAAATTTGAGAAGGTGCGAGTGAAATAAATCACACATGGAAAAGAGGGTTGATTTATATCAGACGGGCCAACCTGAGGCAGATTTAACCTGCTACTGTCTTAAAAATAAATGAGAACGTACAAGCAAAATTGTGGGAAAGCAAGGATGAGTTCACACTGCTCCCAGCTTCACAATCTATGTATTTTATTCAGTGGTTGATGGTGCACATAATGCCCAAAGAGAGACAAAAAGAACATTTCAGACAGTGGTGATTAAAACCCTGCCAAGAGTGGAAGCAAACTGAAAAGAAAAGAAAAAAAAAAAGGCTCAGATGCAGAAAATGTCATGAATGGCAGTGTCTATTCATAGGGCTTCATGTGTGTGGAGGAGGGACTGGGTGCAGGGCAGAGGCAGTGCATGCTGAGTGCACACTGCGGGCGCAGGAGCCGTGTCTGTGGGGAGAGGAATGTGGGAAGAGGCACGTTTGGGGATTTATTCTATGATATGATTCCATGATTTAAAGGTTATGCACTCTTTCCACCCATTTGATCAGTTTCAGAGCAGATCTCTGAAGTCTTGGTCACGCTGCTGCCTGCCTCAGGCTGAACTGTGTACAAAAGCTGTTGTCCAAAGACTCACATCTAAGGGAACAATGTGTTGTTACGTCCGCGCTGAATTCTTGCAGCTGTTGAGCTGCAACTTGGTGTGTTTGAAAGGGCCAGAAAGGCATCATTGCATCAGGCGTGACACTGCGCTCAGGTCACAGCATGAGATCTGTCTGTTGTCCGTAGGTTGGGATTGCTGGTGCTGTGTATGGGTGGTGTGATGCTATTCAATCTAATAATCATAATGCTGGGCAGCAGTGACAGCACACTGCTGGTGATACTTTTATCAACTGATTTTTGACTGCACAGGGAAGCCCCACCAGACTCATGTTTAGGAGGAGAGTTTCAGATACTTGTTTTGCACCGTCGTTTTGGTGATAATTGTTTGTTTGTTTCTTTTCTCCTTAAAATGTCACATTAATTAATGAGCCAGTCATTAAATATTCACTTACACAGTCTTCTGACAGAGTCTCAGTGCTTCTGGATTGAGCCTGATGTCAATCCATAGTCACCACCATCGGGTTGACCATAGTTCAACCATAGGGAAGAACTGTTGGCTGCCAGCATGTGACCCCACTGCTCTGTGCAGCATCAAGCTGAGTTGATAGTAGCATTGCCTTCAACCTTTTGCAAACATTGTACCACAAACATCATCCATAGATGGCAGGCACTGGAAATTGCAGGATGTTGGGTTATTTTCCTTGGCCCCATTAGCTGCATTAAGCAGTGCTCTACTATGTAAGTTTTACGGCTTCATTCATCCTTACTTGTTCAGAAGAGCCTTTGCACTGAGCTAAGGGACAGCAGTGGCTGTTGTTTGTAGCTTCCCATATTTTCGTATAAATTCCAATGTTTTAGGAGACCAGCCTGTCTCACCTGCAATACCAGCTGCAGAAATATCAAAAAGTAAGCTTTTGCTCCACTTGAGGCATGTGCCATCCTTTTTATCCTCACTTGTAAACAAAAACGTGGACAGAACTGAAGCAAATGCATGGGGCCCATTGCTCCCCATCAGCACCACCATGCTGCCATTCCACCCCACCATGCGTCTGCCTTTGCCAAACCAACCCCTTCACCTCCAGAACATGCACATGGGGAGTGATAATTGGATGTGACACTCTCCTTCTTTCTCTGGAGAGCCCCCTGATGCTCACAGTGAGCCTTTCAAGGCTGAGTCCTGTGATGGGGCCGTGTTCCCCACAAATGACAAATGAAAACTGGAAGAACATTCTTCCATTTTCTTTTTCTAATCTAACACTGCCCAGTATTTTTTCATGTTAGCAACACTAACAGCTACTTGGATAAAAAGTGTGCTTTCCATTGGTGGTGTTCCTTTAATTTTAAAAAATGATGGTAGGATGATAAGTGATGCTCACAGGCATGTTAGTGGGATAGCTGATGGTCTCTAGGAAGCTTGGGAAAGGCACTGTGCTGGAAATAGAGACGTGTTCTTATGTTAGAACAACAAATATTCACCTTGGTAGGTACCCTTCCCATTCTCTTATAGTCATTTCCCTTAGTGAGAATTGAGGGATTACATTTGCTTTGTTCTTTGAAATATTTATCTTTTCTTTAACATGGGACACCGCTCCTCCAGCCCATTCAGCGCTGTTACTTTTGGCAGCATGTAACCCTGGTGTGACTGCAGTCTGAAGGAAACCAATCCAGTTTGGTGAATTCCGAATTTGTCATACAGACTCAGCAGCAGAGAGCCTGAGGGTTTGTTGTTTTTTTAAATCTGAATCTCCCCTGTTTATGCTCTCTGCTGCTCTAATCTGGCAGTATTTCCCTAATGCCTTCTTGCATCAGTCCTCTGCATCCCCTCTGCTTGAGGAAATCCCCACATGGGAACACAGGAGCCCTGCAGCAGTGTGTGAATGCCTGTTAGCAAGCTGCCATTAATTTTTAATCTAATGATCCTCCCATTCGTGTTGTTATTTGTGTTTGTTTATTTCCATCTTTTTGTTTGTTTCTTTGTTTCTAAGTTTGCTTTTTTGTCGTGCCCTCTCCCTGCTGCAGCACAGGCATCCTTGTGGAGACAGCGCAGTGCTCTCCAGCCAGCATCAGCAGCTGCACTTCAGCCTTTTCTCACCCTCAGAGCATTTGTTCTGCACTTCATAGCCTCTTCCAGCTTACACTGAGTGCAGCTCTTGAGAGACACAGAGTGGGAAGGACAGGAGGGAACTCAGCCTCAGCCCCCACCTCACTGCCCATCATGCAGCCCAGCCTGGCTCTAGAGCAGGGAAAACAAGTCATGTGGGCTCAGAGGTGTCCAGATGAATGCATCAGCAGCACACTCAGAAATCTCTTTTACAGTAGCCCACTTAGGCTGTCAGGTCTGGGGATGGTCCTATTCTTCCTGTACTCCCTTGCCGTTCTGTGCTCCATCTGCTCCCTACCTGGAAGTTTTGTCCTATTCGTCTGTTAGACGAATTACTTTACTAATTCATTATCACTTTGCAGATATTAATTTGAAGAAGACAATTTCGTAGAATCACAGCATTCTAGAATCCTAGAATGGCCTGGGTTGCAAAGGAGCACAATGCTGATCCAGTTCCAACCCCCTGCTATGTGCAGGTCGCACAACCTGGGATGTGCCCAGAGCCACATCCAGCCTGGCCTTGAATGCCTGCAGGGATGGGGCATCCACAGCCTCCTTGGGCAACCTGTTCCAGTGCCTCACCACCCTCTGGGTGAAAAACTTCCCCTAATATCTAACCTAAATTTCATATCATTAAAGTGCAAACCATCTTGGAGCTTGCACATGTTGCCTGGGGGCATCTCTGAAAACAAAGCTCTCCTTGGGCTCCTGTTCCCCAGCATGCTCAGGTTGGATTCCTCCTGGCTGAGGAACATGGGGCACCATCCTACTTAGTGCTTTTAGACACTTCATCTGCCTTGAGATTAGCTGTGACATTTCCCGAACCACACAGATACTTCTGGTAGTTTGGCCCTGGGTCTCTCAGCAATGTGTTCCCGTCTGTCAGGAGGCACTCAGATACTTTGCTTTAATGGGCAATTTTCTGATGGTTATCCTTTAGAAATCTGCCGGAGTGCAGGGCTGAGGCTGAGGTCTGATTCCCTTTGCTCTTTATCTTCTTCTCTTCGATGGTGTTATTGAAAGCCTTGGACTGAATTTTCATCTCCTCACTGCTGATTTACAGCCCGAACAAAGATGCTATCGTGGTGATGTCTGTTTCTGAAAATTGCTTTTAAGCCACGCAAAAGTAGAGAACATCGCTTTTTTTTCCTTTTTACTTTTTTTCCTTTTCGTAACATTTCAATGCCAGCAAGACAGCTGTCTCATTTTCCTGGTTGTCAGCAGAGCCCATTGACTTCAGTGGGAGCACCAGGAGCGTGCTGCTGGTACAGTGGGACACATAGGAGATAACGCTGGCTGGAGATACGCACAGGCTGTTCTGCGCTTGGCACATAGATGAGCACCTTGTGTAGGGGCCAGAAGGTCTTTGTAATGGAATGAGGAAGAAATGGGAGCCTTCAAAGATGAAGTCAAAAGAAGTTCAACCCGGTAACATGGAAGTAAATCTAATCAAACATCCAAGGGCTTCTTTAGTGCAGGAAAATACTGAGACTTTTTTTCCCCAACTGCAGGATCCGTGTCTGCACTCATCTAAATAGTTCATGTGTCTCCAGAAATTAGGTCCCTTTGTATCTTTTAACACATGATTATACTTTTTCCTTCAATCAGTTTTGAGAGCAGTAAGAATACACGTGTGCTCCGGGCACAGGAACGCATTTCCTGGAGTGGCTCAACCTGTTAATTCAGCCTGAATTGTGCCAAAGGGTAAAAAGCAGCTGAATAAAATAGAGACCAGATAGATTCAGGGCTGTCAGCAAGCTGACTGCTTCCCTGTAGGGGTGACGTGGCCATGGATGTGACTCCTGCTGCAGGAAGCAAACCAGTGATAGACAGAGGTTAAGCACTCCTATACAAAGGAGAAAATAAAACCACCCTCATCCTAGCTTTTGTTTAAGAGCAAAAGCTAGGGAATTATCAATTTTTGTTTGATGCCAATCAAAACTTGTTTTCCATTTTCCATTAAAGTTATAATCAGCAATGAGATATTCACTTAATCTTTATAATTATGTGCATCTCTCTTACATGAACCTATTTCCTTGTTGCATCTTTTCCTGTGCTTTGGCTCCTGTTGGTGTCCTTTCAGTGGTGTCCTGGTGAGTCCTGGACAGTCTCATTACAGAACTGGGCCAAAAAGGAAACAAAGCTGTTCAAAAGACCCAAGCTGAGCTTTCCTCCTTCTCATCACCAGAAAAAAGAAGTGATGGTAAAGATACAGGATAAGTTTCTTCCCCCAGTCTAAGAAAACTGCCATGTAAAGCACTCCATACCTCTGACAGATTGTGATCAACTGATGTAAGAGATTATCACCATAGAGCACAACTTTGTTGGCACTGAGAAAGTATTGATAAAACACCCACAAACCTGAGCTTCTCTCCATTCAGACAAGTTGCAAGGGCAAGCGTTGCTAATGGGGCTATTTTCTGTCCAAATAAAAGTCTTTTTATCTCTTCCTAAACTTCAGGCTATCTTTCACTATCAGAAATGAAGAATTATTTTAAAAATATGTATAAAATTATAAAATTATGTATGCATTTCTTACACAGCAGAGTTGGCTAAATGAGCAGTGCTGGTGCTCAAAACATTGCCAAAAATGATTAAACAGCTTCAAAGCCTAAGCAGTTTTACACTGTGGAAACAGGAAGGGCTCAGAGTGACACAGGTTGTCCAGAGAGGTGGTGATGCCCCATCCCTGCAGATAGCCAAGGTCAGGGAATGGGCTCTGAGCACTGGTGGAGTTGTGGGTGTCCCTGTGCATTGCAGGGAGTGGGATCAGAGGGTATTTAAGGGTCCCTTCTGACTCGAACCATTCCCACAGCATCATAGAAGGGTTGGAGCTCTGATCTCAGCAATGTACTCCAGCCCACCACCTGGGGTACAACACTGGAGCATAAACCACCTTCTTTTGGAGCCCTGATACTTGAGCACAGTGCATCTAGCATCAGGCACAGGCTTTCCTTTGTTCCCAGGCATGAGCCGTGGGTTTTGCTGAACAGAACCCGTATCTGAGCATCCATGCTGGAGGGTTGGCTGTTTCACCCAGAGAGTGGTGAGGCACTGCAACAAGTTGCCCAAGGAGGCTGTGGATGCCCCATCCCTGGAGGCATTCAAGGCCAGGCTGGATGTGGCTCTGGGCAGCCTGGGCTGCTGGTTGGTGACTTGCACATAGCAGGGGGTTGGAACTGGATGATCAGTGTGGTCCTTTTCAACCCAGGCCGTTCTATGATTCCATGATTCTCTCGATGTCTAACTTCATCTCCCTTCCTTTAGTTTTAAAACCATCTCTCCACGTTCTGTCGCTTTCATTTCCCACTTTGCACTTTTGTGGAGCAAAATCAAATGATTTTGTAATGTATTTCTGCTTTATGAGCACAATTTCCATTTGTGAGACTTCTTTCATGTGCACAGAAATTATCTTGTGCTAATTGGCTACTAAGATGGCTGTGCAATAATTCCAAACAATTTAATCAGTGCTGTGTCTGATTTCTGACTTCTGGAACTCGGAGTGGGACTGAAGCACCTGAGCTGCACTGCGTTGCGTCCATCACTCAGTGCTGCCAAATCTCAGCTAGCGATTTAGCCATGGCATTAAAACAGACTCATCTAGGTCTGAAGGGGCATTAACAGCATAATTACCTATTAAGGTGAGGGGCTGCCCTGGGTGCACATCCCCACAGCCACGTTTTTCTTTCAGCTGTGGCAAACATGGCTCCAGCTGCTCTTTTAGACTGGTCCTTTGTAGAAGGAATTCAGACATTAGTGTCCAAAACCACGTCTGGAGATAACTTAATCCACCTCACACAACTCTCCATTGCTTCCCAGTGTCAGATGGATCTGCCGTGGTTGTATCACTAGGATCAGCAGTAACAGGTAGCCAAGAGAGGAATGTTTAGTAGCTGATGCCAGATCACATATGCAAGCCATTGCACTATTTGTATTTTCCTCCTTTTTTTGCTTCCGCTGTGTGTGGACTTGTTCATGACTGCTGTTGTACAGAGGATTTTTCCTGCATGCAAATGGCCCATAATTTGCCAGGACTGCTTACAGGAAAGCTGCACATGCCTGGATACAGCAGAGATGTGCAGGGCAGCAGTGAGGAAGGTCAGAGGCACATATTCCAGCAGCAGAGAGGCAAGGAGCAGCTTCCATCCCCTTAGGCAAACATCAGTTTTCCCTTTTCTCAGCAGAGAGCCGTGTCACAGGCAGGATCCTTCCAGCTGGTTGGAAAGGCTCTGAGGTTCAGTGATCAAACATGAGGCTGAGGTCAGGGCTGGACTAGCTGAGCTCCATTAGCTGTTATGTGTCAGCAGAGTGAGTGGGTTGGCATACTGCTAAATGAATTTATTTCTTTGTGAAGACATCTGTACAAACTACCTCTAAATACTCACTGTCTGCAGCACTGTTTCTCTAAGGAAGATTTGATTACAAGCTGACTGTAAGTTATTAGCTTTCCAGTAAGTCTAAATGAATGTTACAGACTATAAACTCACTATATAAGTTATAATCTTTCATGTAAAGCCTAATGATGGTTGCAGTAACATTTATATCTTTCTCAAGGACGGGAGAGAATTTCTTCCTGTGCCACTGGCTGCAATAGTCTTGTATTCCGGTTCCATGTCTCACTCTAACAGTCAGAAACTTAATTTCTGTTCCCATCCAGTCTGCATTTTCCAGCAATGTCTGTTCTCCTGCTTAGGAACAGCCATGGGTGGCTGGGAGCTTCAGGAGACAGCTGAAGACCATATGTCACTGTATATTCTCATCTGTGTGGTCTTGAAATTCCTCCTGAAGCACCATTACCATTTAAGAAAATTATTTCTCGTTCGTCAGCTGGGCACAGCAGGTATTTGACTTTAATTAAAGACCATGGAGACCATGGAGAGGATAAGTGCTCCTGAGCCCAGAGTGCCTCCTGAAAGCATCCAACAGGAAAAGCAATCTCCAGAGCACACAGAAGGTTGGTGCTGTGCTTCCCACTGGTGTGGGACGTGCACCAGAAGGAGCTGAGCCAACAGCTGTCTGCCTGACAGCTTGGAGTATTTATTTCTGGCAGGGAATCAGTGTGGCCAGCATTGCCCAATGTGACCAAAGGTGTCCCAGGTGTGCATCTCAGCCATGCCTTTCCTGTCAACAAGAAAGAGGAGAAAGATGAAGTTAATTAATTACAGCTTAAGGCCAAAGCATCTCATTTGAAGAGTGCAGGAATGGGTTAGGAAAAAATTCCCCTCCAAAGAGCAGTGATGCAGTGGCACAGGCTGCCCAGGTAGTGGGGCAGCCACTGACCTCGGAGGTGTTCAAGGTGGTGGTGATGTGGCACTGAAGGACGTGGGCAGTGGGCATGGAGGGGTGGGGTGGGGTTGGGCTTGGGGATCTCGGAGGTCTTTTCCAACCTTAACAATTCTGTGATTCTGTCTGAGGTTTTCATGGTGATGCAGATTTATTTATTTTTGAGCCTTGGGAAGATAGTAGAAAACAGAGTGAGTCACCCAGGAAAGGCAAGGATGGGGAATGTGGCTGTGCCAGGCACCAGTGGGAAACCTCTGCTGGCACATGCTGCTTGAGTTTAGCTGTGTTCCTGGGGGCTGTGTCCTGAAGGCTGCAGAAGGAGCCAGCCAGGAGCCTGACCTGCTTTCATGCTGTGCTGTGCACTGGAGCTGATATGAGCAAAACAAAGAATCCCTGACCACAGGATGCTTTGTGCAGTAGGGATAATGCAGTTGGATAATGCAGCCCTGACTGCTCTGAGAAGCATGTTTGCTTGTGCGGTGTGAGGGCAGGGCATTGGCTCTGGGGTGATCAGAGCAGCCACAGGTGCTTGTATTTACCAGGAACTGGGGAGGTAAGAAAGAGATAAGGGAAATATGAATGTTTAACTCTGCATACCAAGAGGGAGAGCTTACAGCAGTCTGTAAAGCTACTGGAGAAGCCTGGCCCAGCGACAGAACTGGAGCAGGAGCCAGTGGGCTTGGCCAAGGGGCAGCCATGGGACCCAGCAGCAGGGGATGCCTGGGGATGCTTGGAGGATGTTTGTGGCACCAGCACCAACACAGAGTGGCTGTGGGGTGATGCCATGGCTACGGGATGGTGCCAGTCCAGCAGCAGCCTCATGCTCATGAATTGCTCTGCACAAAGCCACACAGAATCCTTTCCAGAAATGCTCCTCCCATAAATTAGTGTTGCTCTCTGATCCCAAGCTGTGGTTTTTATTGGGTGCTGTCAGCACTTCCCTACCCACCCTATTTGCTTTCTGTGCGTGCAGTGACATGTTGCTGCTTGCAGTTTCCCACCAGCATCCCGCTGTCCATGTCACCACGTCCCTTCTTCCTTTATTGGGTCTTTAGCACTTACTGGCAAGTGACACCGTTTCCTTTTCCATGCCAGCAATTTCCAGTGGATTTTTGCAGAGCTCACAACGGTGACAGAAAAATTGCAGCCTGAACCACAAACGGAGGCTTTGCTTTGCTTTGTGTGCCCTCTGGGGTACAGCCTTTGCCTGACCCCCTTGACCCACTGCTGACAAATTCCCATCTCAATATCCATCTGGGTCTGACAGCTGGGGCTGCAGGGACAGTCTGTGGCGCTGAGACTCTCAGGCTCTGTATCTGACTCCAAGCAATACCTATCCTAGAAGTTGCTCTTCAGGAGGGCCACGTCTGTGCTCTTTACCAGCTATCCTCTAGTTTTGTCCTGGCAGTATCTTAGATGTTGCACAGATAAAATCCACAGTGTAGTGCTGTACTTGGAAAGGCTTAAGGTTTTACAGATTGTCCCAGATGAAAAATATTGCCAACAGGAAAGTGGTGTGAGGGGTGATGATGATTGCAAGCAGGAATGAGGGCATCTGTAGTTGCATTGCTGGAGAAAGAAATAAGCCAAGCCTTTCATTTTTAGCTCCAGTTTCAGACTGTAGTTTCATGAGAGACAGATTGCCATGGATGAGAGCAGTGTGAGCAGCATGGCTTTGGTACAGAGCAGGTTGCACATGAGATCCAGAAGGCAGGAGATGGCTGCAGATGGAGCCTACATGTGGTGTAGCAGAGCAGAGCAGCACACAGGATGAGGCTGTGCAGCAGGGTGAGCCCTCGGGAGAGAGGACATTCGTCCTGTGAGAGCTATTCTGAAAGCTGGGGAGGAGCAGTGTGGATGTCAGGCTCTGGCACCTGAGCTGGAGGAGTTTCTGAAGGAACCAAGGCTGTTGGAAAATGAGTTTATGCTTCTAAGAGCAGCTTTGGCAAAAAAGTCTGAGAGATACTTTTTGAAATGATGAAATGCATTCCCTGTGCCATGTGTCCCAAACTGCTTGTGCGTCCGGCAGCAGTGGGATGGAAAAGGTGGTGGGAAGTCCAGAATGGGTTGAGGACACCATAGAGCCATAGAACCACAGAATGGTTTGAGTTGGAAGGGACCCTTAAAGGCCCTCTGGTCCAACTGCCCCACAGTGCACCCCCCACAGGGATGTTCACAGCTCCATCAGTGCTCAAAGCCCATCCCCTGGCCGTAGGTGTCTGCAGGGATGAGGCACCACCGCCCCTCCGGGCAGCCTGTGCAGTGCCTCACTAATGGATTTTCACTTCCAGACATGCAAATAGGGAACAAAGCATCTCTGCTTTCTTATTGAAAATCCTTCATAAAATATATATCCTGCAATAAAACAGAGCACAGTAATGGGCAGCATTTTTCATAAACTTTGTGTCTTCCAGTATTTTACACAGTTATATATATTGCTTTGTTTAGGATTTATCCTCTTCATGCATTTTAAAGATAGAAAGGTCTGGAGCTGGGTTTGCCAGAAGGGGTAGCGTTTGTAAATCTCTGATTTTATCTTTCCTTCAACATTTATAGCTGCTGTTACAGAGTGCGAGACGCCCCGATCATTGCTTACGCCGAACTCCTTGTCATGTTAAGTTAAAGTGCATATGTGCTACCAATATGGATCTGAGACAGCAAAGATGCTGCCTTTGCAAACATCCTGACACCGAGCGAATTAGCAGAAATAGATCTGAAGATAAGGGGAACATAAACAGACAACGCAGGGAAATGGATCCTTCAGTGCTGTGTCTGCATGTCTACCAAAGCTGTCACTTCCTGGTGCTTTGCCTGCACGGTTACTCCTGTTTGTTTCTGCGTGACAAGCAGCATCAACACTCACCCAGCACTCGCAGGCTCCATCTGCGTACGCAGTCAGCTGCTATAATTAGGCAGAGAATGGCGTTGTTCAGTTTATTGGCGTTGCTGGAAATCAGTGGGTTGTGTTTGCACTCATTAGCGTTCAGATTTGCAATGCATGTTCTCCATTTCTTATGTTCCGTTGGAACGTGTGCAATGGCAGCTGAAGGAAAACAATTATTTTGGAGATTATTTTATTTTTCTAAGGGATAAATGACTGAGTGAAGTGAAAAGAAACGTTCCTGGTCAAGGTGACAGCCCAGGAGCCATACTAGTGACTTCATCAGTTCCCTTCTGCTCAGGAGAGCACTTTGGCTTTTGCTGAGATCTCAGAGATGCAGAGAGGAGGCACAAATCAGCAGCAGGCTATCTAAGGGGCTTTCTTTTTTGCTTGTTTGTTCTGTATGAATCAGTTCCCTGCTGCCTTTCATGCTATTTTTGGCCATGTGCTAGCGAGGAGTTGGTAGCTAATATTTTAGATGTAGTGCCTGGAGGAGATGGGATGCTGTGTGCAACAAGCAGCACATTGGATGCAGGGGCTCCAAGTCAGGGCTGCTGCAGGGGAAAGGCTTTGCATTCGTTCTGCAGCACTGGGACTGGTGACACAAGTGATGCTTGCCCCTCTCCCTGGCCCACTCTTGGATTCATTATGAAATAAGCTGTGACTGAAACTATGTGTGTACCTTGATGAGTGTTATCCTTCAGAAAATAATGATGTTTCAACAATGTCTGCTACAATAGCTACTTTAATACTGGTGAGCTGCTGACATCTCATTCACACATCAGTATAACATTCATGTCTGCTGATGGTTTGGTCAGCATGTATTAGTGCAGCTGTTGCAAATTGATTGAACAGATGATGGTAATTTAGAAACATGGATAAATGCATCAGCGCAGCTATATCCCAGGTACAGCCAGCACAAAATGCAACTTGTCACCAGCAAAAAAACCCATAAACTTAAAACAAAATATTGTTTAATGGATATATTTTCCTTTGGGCTCTCACTACTTTCATATCTGCTGAACAGCTTCTTCCTCACTGGAGAAGCTATACAACAGCCTGCCCACTGCTAGCACATTGGTTGCCTGCTAAGAGCAGAGCAGTGCTGGCATATCCATGTCACTAGTTATTCCTGAGCCCATCCCAAACTACATAGCAATTTGAGAGCAATCACAGTGAGTTTTCACATGACAGTAAGCTGTTAGGAAGTGTGGCAGTACGAAACATCCCCAAAGGGATGATGTTCACGAGGTGGAAGACAAGAGTCTTGAGGACGGAGGTGGAAAAGCCCATGCCCACCATGGTGTAGGCTAAGAGCCTCATGCAGCTCAGGAGGGAGCTGTTCTGCCCAGCATTCCTGGTCAAGTACTGGAAGTACTTCTTTTCCGCCACAGCACAGCTCTGCAGCCATGTTGTGCTGGGCGTAAAGCCGACCTCTGTGTTCTGGCTGGTCAGGAAGATGTCCGAGTTGCCTTGTTGCATGCCGAACAGCAGCTCCACGAGGATTTTTTCCCCACTGGAGGTGTTTGTCAGCTGGAGCTTACAGGAGCGGTTGGAGGGCAGCACCTTTAGGTTGTAGGCGTGTGCCTGAAGGGTGGCCTTCCAGATCGTTGCCAGCTGTACCTTGAACCAGGTGACAGTTTTCTCCACATCCAGGTAGAAGCCAGTGCAGAGCATCAGTAGGAGGCTGGGGTCCTGATTTTGGATCAGGTCTTCCACAGGGTGGTGGAGGAAGCGCAGCACGTCCCCCAGCTCCTGCTCCCTCATGCACATGCACACCGGTTCCACGCGGATGCGGGATTTCCTTGCCAGATCATCCTCGTCATCATCCATCTCCAAGTGGAAGATGTGCGCGCGGGGGGCCTCCACGGGCACGAGCAGGCGGTACACAGTGTCCTCCTTCCGGGGACTCCAGCCTTCAAATGCACTGCCCACTCCGATGGCAGACCGCAGCACTGGATAGAAACTGTTTGACCAGACAAATCTGAAGACCAGCAGGAGGTCGCTCATCAGCTCCTCCACCAGCTGGCACCTGGAGACTCTTCCTTGCGCCTTTACAGGTGCACACCATGCAATATATCTGATCAGTAGTGAATCATAGAAGTATTCATTCTCCTGTTCCTCCTTTTCCACCTGTTCCTCCTGTTCCTCTTCCTCATGCTTGCCCCCCACCTCCTCCTCTTCGCTGCTAGAGCTGTCCTCCTCACTGCTGCTATCATCGTGCTGGTTCCTTTTTAGGGACTGCCACGTGTTCCAAAAGAGCAAGAAGCAGAAGTACAGAAGCAGATCTTCCAGTAATCCAGCAGAATAAAGGGTGGGGTCGTGCGCTTTGGTCGCACCAATCTCATGCGGTGCCGCAAGCTTGGGGCCGAGTGGCTGGGAGCTGAGTTGAGGAAAAAGCCCTGGGGGTGTTGGCAGCAGCCGCTGAACACGAACACGAGCCAACAGTGTGCTCAGGTGGCCAGGAAGGTCAACGGCATTCCTGGCTTGTGTCAGCAGCAGTGCGGTCAGCAGGAGAAGGAGGGGATCATCCCTCTGCACTCAGCACTGTGAGGCTGCACCTCGAGCGCTGTGTTCAGTGCTGGGCCCTTCAGTGCCAGATGGACACTGAGGCCCTGGAACGTGTGCAGAGAGGAGAACGGAGCTGGAAGATCCAGGTAATTATAGGCCTGTCAGCCTCACCTCTGTCCCTGGAAAGGTGATGGAACAGCTTGTACTGGATACCATCTCCAGACAACTGGGAGAAAAGGAGGTTATCAGGAGTAGTCAGCATGGGTTCACCAAGGGGAGATCGTGCTCGACCAACTTGGTGGCCTTCTATGATGCTGTCACATGCTGGGTGGATGGGGGAAGAGCGGTAGATGTAATCTACCTTGATTTTAGAAAGGCATTTGATACTGTCTCCCACGACATCCTTATAACAAAGCTGAGGAAGTGTGGGATAGATGAGTGGACAGTGAGGTGGGTTGAGAACTGGCTGACTGGCAGAGCGCAGAGGGTCGTCGTTGGTGGTGCAGAGTCTGGCTGGAGACCTGTAACCAGTGGTGTCCCCCAGGGGTCTGTGCTAGGTCCGGTCTTGTTCAACATCTTCATCAATGACCTTGATGAGGGGATAGTGGCCACCCTCACCCAGTTTGCTGATGATCTGAAGTTGGGAGGATTGGCTGACACGCCTGAAGGCTGTGCTGCCATTCAGCGAGACCTGGACAGGCTGGAGAGCTGGGCAGTAAGAAACCGGATGAGGTTCAACAAAAGCAAGTGTAGGGTCTTACACCTAGGGAGGAATAATTGCATGCACCAATACAGGCTGGGGGATGAGCTGCTGGAGAGGAGCTCTGCAGAGAGGGACCTGGGCATCCTGGTGGACGACAGGTTGGCCATGAACCAGCAGTGTGCCCTCGTGGCCAAAAAGGCCAATGGCATTCTGGGGTGCATTAAGAAGAGCGTGTCCAGCAGGCCGAGGGAGGTGATCCTCCCCCTCTACTCTGCCCTGGTAAGGCCTCATCTGGAGTACTGTGTCCAGTTCTGGGCTCCCCAGTTCAAAAAAGACAGGGATCTCTTGGAAAGAGTCCAGCGGAGGGCCACAAAGATGGTGAAGGGCCTGGAGCATCTCCCCTGTGAAGAAAGGCTAAGTGAACTGAGTCTGTTTAGCCTTGAGAAAAGAAGAGTGAGAGGGGACCTGATCCAGGTTTATAAATATCTGAGGTATGGCGGCCATAGCGGTGAGGCCAGTCTCTTTTCAGTGGTACGTGGAGACAGGACGAGGGGAAACGGACATAAGCTGCAGCACAGGAAGTTTCGCACGAATGTGTGTAAGAACTTCTTCACGGTGAGGGTGACGGAGCACTGGAACAGGCTGCCCAGGGAGGTTGTGGAGTCTCCATCTCTGGAGATATTCAAGTCTCGCCTGGACGGCTACCTGTGCGACCTGGTGTAGGGAACCTGCTTTGGCAGGGGGGTTGGTCTCGATAATCTCTGGAGGTCCCTTCCAGCCCCTACAATTCTGTGATTCTGTGATTCTGGGAGGGCTCTGGAGCACACGTCTGATGGGAGCGGCTGAGGGAGCTGGGGTGGGTCAGTGTGGAGAAGAGGAGGCTCAGGGGAGCCCTCACTGCTCTCTGCAGCTCCCTGACAGGAGCTGGGGGCGAGGGAGGGATCGGCGTCTGCTGCTGGGTAACTGCGATAGGATGGGAGGGAATGTCCCTGGGTTGGGCCAGGGGAAGTTCAGGTTCGATGTTAGGAAGGACCTCTTCTCAGAAAGAGCAATTTGCACAGGTACAGCTGCCCAGGAATGGTGGGGTCACCTCCCTGGAGGTGTTCCAGAGCCTTGGAGATGTGGCACTGAGGGGCGCGGGCAGTGGGCATGGTGGGGTGCAGTTGGGCTTGGGGATCTCAATTCTTTTTCCGGCCTGAGTGATTCTAGGCTCCTAAGCTTTCTGGCTACCCCACCTCCCTGCGCTGGCTGCTGGCCCTTTCCCTGACGGGCCACACTGTGGCCAAAACTGCCAAGTGAAAACGCAGGAGGGAGAGGAGGCCCCAGGTGCCCTGAGCGGGCAGTGCGGAGCCCCTGAGGAGAGGCGGTGCTGAGGCAGAGTGGGCAGGGCCGGGAAGGCGGGCGGCAATTGTAACAGTCATCGTAACTGCCAGGGCAGGGAAGGCATCAAGGAATTCGATTCCCAAGAGTGGGAAGGAGGGAGCCAAGCATGAAAGCTTTTTTTTTTCTGATTAATTCTCTGATTTTCCTCTGAACTTATATGCCTAGCCCAGCTGATAGAGGTTCTGACAAAATAGGATGGCATTCGGCCTTCCTAAAAGGACACACGAGGCTCTTTGAACATCACAGAGCATCTTCTGAAATTGAGGGTGACCAAGCACAGATCTCACTGCCCCAGGGGACGATGGACTCTCCCGTCATGGCAGTACTCTGAAGCCGTCTCGTCACGGCACTGTGCAGCTGGCACTGAAGTCCCTCCTTGCACAGGTCACACTCAAACACAACACTGAGTTGAGCAAGGCATTTCTTGGCATTCGTGCAGAGGCCAAAGCTCCCAGAATAAAAGGGACGCGGCTCTCCGAGAGGCCGGTCACTCCCTGCCCGGCTGGTAACAGGAGTCTCTGTTAGAAGCTCTGTGCAGAGACCTCTTCAGCTGCACGGGGTCCGGCTCCTCACGGTGTGGTAGCAGGGAACGGCTGCCGTGTGCGGTGCTCCCAGCAAGCAGAGCTCTGCGCACGAAGGCTGTCTTGCTCCAATTTATAGGAGGGAGATTTAGGAGGTTCTTTTAATATATGTACACCCGACGGCGAGATTAAGACACAACAGGTCAAAGGTTAGCCCGACCAGTTTATTATGAGTCCTAGTTGCCTAGGGAGATGGGGAAGGGAAGTCGGGCGATAGAAAAGAGATTGGAAATAAAAGGAAGGAGTCTTTGTAGAAAGCAAGAGATAATTAGTCACCACTGGGTTTCCAGCGTAACTCGTAGTTCAGATGTTGATCCTCAGTAGAGATGGGCCGTCGGAGGTTGTTGTTCGGGTGATGACGACCACAGCGACGATTTTTCCAATGACAATACAAACTTATAAATGTGTAAGTCCAAAGTGGTTGACTCAGCCACTCTTTGGAATGACAGCTTCTTGTTTTTTCTTGTGGGCCATAGCAGGAACTCCTTTTGTTCCCATCTTCCGGGCCTTGCCAGCAGATAAGAGGGAGCAGGGAAGTGCCCACTTGCATCTTGCCTTCACAAGATACAGTGGTACTATCCCCAAGTCTCCTGTACCAAGCTGGAGTCATTTGGCCACAGGCCAGATCTTCCACCAGTCAACTCTCTTCAGAGAAATCCTTTCAAATGTAAACTGTCCACAAACTGATGCTAACTGCCACACCGCAACACCCACCTCTGGCCTCCTCGATAGGCCAGAGTCTTATTGCTCACAGAATGTGAGCTTAGAGCCAAAAAAAGAGGAGTTCAGACAGAGGACTCTCTCAGCGTCCAAACAGCAGCAGTCTGAGGAGGCGATCTTTCAGCACCTTGAAGTCACGCAGTGCCACGGACTGGGCATCCGGGTCCTCCAGGTGCTGGAAGAGGTTGAGTGGGCTGGCTGTTCGGAAGGCGTGCGGCAGGATAACCTCGTCGGGCATCATCTGATTGCCAAGGAAGAAGTGGACCAGGCGTTTGTCCTTCAGGCAGAAGTACAGGTACCGCATGATACTCTCCAGCCGACTCAGGAAATGCCTCCTGTGCCAGTTCCCCAAAGGGATGATGTTCACGAGGTGGAAGACAAGAGTCTTGAGGACGGAGGTGGAAAAGCCCATGCCCACCATGGTGTAGGCTAAGAGCCTCATGCAGCTCAGGAGGGAGCTGTTCTGCCCAGCATTCCTGGTCAAGTACTGGAAGTACTTCTTTTCCGCCACAGCACAGCTCTGCAGCCATGTTGTGCTGGGCGTAAAGCCGACCTCTGTGTTCTGGCTGGTCAGGAAGATGTCCGAGTTGCCTTGTTGCACCCCGAACAGCAGCTCCACGAGGATTTTTTCCCCGCTGGAGGTGTTTGTCAGCTGGAGCTTACAGGAGCGGTTGGAGGGCAGCACCTTTAAGTTGTAGGCGTGTGCCTGAAGGGTGGCCTTCCAGATCGTTGCCAGCTGTACCTTGAACCAGGTGACAGTTTTCTCCACATCCAGGTAGAAGCCAGTGCAGAGCGTCAGTAGGAGGCTGGGGTCCTGATTTTGGATCAGGTCTTCCACAGGGTGGTGGAGGAAGCACAGCACGTCCCCCAGCTCCTGCTCCCTCATGCACATGCACACCGGTTCCACGCGGATGCGGGATTTCCTTGCCAGATCGTCCTCGTCATCATCCATCTCCAGGTGGAAGATGTGCGCGCGGGGGGCCTCCACGGGCACGAGCAGGCGGTACACAGTGTCCTCCTTCCGGGGACTCCAGCCTTCAAATGCACTGCCCACCCCGATGGCAGACCGCAGCACTGGATAGAAACTGTTTGACCAGACAAATCTGAAGACCAGCAGGAGGTCGCTCATCAGCTCCTCCACCAGCTGGCACCTGGAGGGCCTTCCTTGCGCCTTTCGAAGAGCACGCTCCACAATATGTCTGGTCCAGGCTGAACTGTAGAAGTTTTCATCGTCCTGTTCCACCTGTTCCTCCAATTCCACTTGTTTCTTCTGTTTCACCTCTTTCACCCGTTGCACCTGTCTCACTTGTCCCTTCTGTTTTTCCTGTTTTTCCTGTTCCTTTTCCTCTTGCTCTGCCCCCGCTGCCTCCTTCTCGCTGCTGGAGCTGTCCTCCTCACTGCTATCATCGTGCTGGCTCCTTTTTCGGGACTGCCACATGTTCCAAAAGAGCAAGAAAAACAGTCCCATACAGAACCAGATTCTCCAATACTTCAGCAGAGTAAAGAGCAGAGCTGGCATGTCCACCCATCTCTGCTCCACATTCCTTTGCTCTGTCTCGTGCTGCAGTTGTGTCATCTGCTCTCGCAGATTGACCTCCTGCTGCTGCACGCCCTCGAGCATGACCGCATCGTCAGTGACACTGACACTTAGCACCCTCACCAACAAGGCGAGAACAAGCACCAAAGCCATGATCTGCAAGAGATGGGAGAGAGGGGCTCAGTGGGGCTGGGAGGGAGCAGGGCCACGAGCCGCATGTGTGAGGCCCTGTGCTCAGGGAGGAGCAGTGGGTACGAGGGAGCTGGGTGGCAGCAGGGTGCGAGGCCAGCGCTGGCAGGGACGGTTCCAAGCTCTGCCCGTGGCACTCCCACAGGGGCTGGCGTTTGCACCACGTCCCTCATCCAGCCCGACCTTCCCCTGCTGCTGTACTCACCAATGGCCCAGGTCAAACTGCAGCAGCGCTGCCTGACACGGCCTTAAAGCCATCCCCTGCATTGTGATGCTATGCATTCCTACTGATGTCACAAATGGCAGCCCGACCCCACCCTTCGGCCCTTCGCTCTCAGCTGCCCTGGGCGCCCACAGCCATGGCTATGGGGATAGCCTTTACAAAGCAGGCAGGAGCCCCCCAGGCCTTTCTCAAAAAGAAAATGGGGTGAGACAAGTTGCATGGATGCTGTGCTCCTCACGTGGCACGCCTGGTTACGTTCCAGATACACAGTCCCTTGAAATTCATTTGGCGTCCTTTGACTCCTCAGGAAACGTAAGAATTTTCAACATATGCACAAAACTCATTTTAGTGCTGATATGCCACAGGGAGAGCAAAGCTGAAGGTTGGTGACAGTTGTGTCAAGATCTCAGCACCTGACATCGCGCAGCCCTTTGCTGACTGCTCCCTCAGCCTCCGCTGGTCTGAAGGTGCTCTGAGCCAAAGGCTGGCTGGCTCGAGCCGGGCTGCTAGAAGGGGCTCTGACAATGAATATTAGGACGCCCATGTGTGCAGCGGCCTCTTCAGCTGCACGGGCTCTGGCTGCTTTGGGTGAGGTTTTGCCGTGGAGAAAATATGCAGGAGCAACTGCCGCTGCCCACTGAGCAGCGTCTACTCCTGTTACAGAATCACATGTGCACGAGGCAGGAATATTTCTTGAAGGCTAACAGAGAAAGGCCGGGCTGGGAGCCTGTGAGCGCTGAACCAAGGCAGCCCCGTAGGCATAGAGTGCTCTGGCAAGTAAGGAGATGGCTCTGTAGGATGGGAGCATGATGGCGGCTGTCAGAGCAACTGTGCTTCATCTGCATACCTTGCTGCCTGCAGCACAAGGCTCCTGGCCACGGGTGTAAAGACTACAGCAAGTTAAGGCCAGAGTCACCTCCCCGAAGGCAGGGGAGATTCTGGATCGTCAGGGCTGGAAGTCGTTTGTACCTCAGGAGATCCCCTAGACCAAACCCCCTGCTATAGCAGGTTCCCTAGCGTAGGATGCGTAATAAAGGTACTCCAGGAGGGTTTTGAATAACGTCCAGAGAAGATACTCTCCCTCCTTCTCTGTTTCCGGTAACAAGGATATTAATAAATATTAATAACTGACGGAAGCTGTGTGACTCATGAAGCGGAACTTATTCTTTCCTGGACCCTTCCTTAGCATTCAGATTTCTGAATTCCACCAGTCTCTGGGTGCCCGATGGTTTCCTGCATTTGGCAGGGCCCTGCAGCCACAGCTCCAGGCTGGTGCCTTTCAGTGCCACGCAGTGCAACAAGAAGGGAGGCAACTGGGAAGCCAGTCATCATGATAACCCTGGAGCACTTCTGACCTCCTCCTCTCCAGATCCACCTCTCAGGCATGCTAAACTTGACTCTATGCTTATCTCAGGTCATTGTGCTTAGCAAAGGCCTTTATCAAAACGCAGTGTTGGAAATGTCCAGGAAGCAGCTCCTCAACCTAGTTGTATCCTGTTCCCGTTCTGCGATTTGGTCAGCTTCCACATGTGGGGCATTGCTGTTGCTGCTCAGAGAATCACTGATGCAGGTTCCTCTGTAGGCAATCCAGTCAAAGCCCCTTGCATTATGCATCTATCCAGTGCACCCTCAATAATTTTGCAGATGACAGCAAGTGGTTAGAAAGTGTTGATCTGCTTGAGGGTAGGCAGGCCCTACAGAGGGACCAGGACAGGCCACGTTGTGCTGGCGTAAAGCCGGCCTCTGTGTTCTGGCTGCTCAGGAGAAGGAGGGGATCATCCCTCTGCACTCAGCACTGTGAGGCTGCACCTCGAGCGCTGTGTTCAGTGCTGGGCCCTTCACTGCCAGATGGACACTGAGGCCCTGGAACGTGTGCAGAGAGGGGAACGGAGCTGGGAGGGCTCTGGAGCACACGTCTGATGGGAGCGGCTGAAGGAGCTGGGGTGGGTCAGTGTGGAGAAGAGGAGGCTCATGGGAGCCCTCACTGCTCTCTGCAGCTCCCTGACAGGAGCTGGGGGCGAGGGAGGGATCGGCGTCTGCTGCTGGGTAACTGCGATAGGATGGGAGGGAATGTCCCTGAGTAGGGCCAGGGGAAGTTCAGGTTCGATGTTAGGAAGGACCTCTTCTCAGAAAGAGCAATTTGCACAGGTACAGCTGCCCAGGAATGGTGGGGTCACCTCCCTGGAGGTGTTCCAGAGCCTTGGAGATGTGGCACTGAGGGGCGCGGGCAGTGGGCATGGTGGGGTGCAGTTGGGCTTGGGGATCTCAATTCTTTTTCCGGCCTGAGTGATTCTAGGCTCCTAAGCTTTCTGGCTACCCCACCTCCCTGCGCTGGCTGCTGGCCCTTTCCCTGACGGGCCACACTGTGGCCAAAACTGCCAAGTGAAAACGCAGGAGGGAGAGGAGGCCCCAGGTGCCCTGAGCGGGCAGTGCGGAGCCCCTGAGGAGAGGCGGTGCTGAGGCAGAGTGGGCAGGGCCGGGAAGGCGGGCGGCAATTGTAACGGTCATCGTAACTGCCAGGGCAGGGAAGGCATCAAGGAATTCGATTCCCAAGAGTGGGAAGGAGGGAGCCAAGCATGAAAGCTTTTTTTTTTCTGATTAATTCTCTGATTTTCCTCTGAACTTATATGCCTAGCCCAGCTGATAGAGGTTCTGACAAAATAGGATGGCATTCGGCCTTCCTAAAAGGACACACGAGGCTCTTTGAACATCACAGAGCATCTTCTGAAATTGAGGGTGACCAAGCACAGATCTCACTGCCCCAGGGGACGATGGACTCTCCCGTCATGGCAGTACTCTGAAGCCGTCTCGTCACAGCACTGTGCAGCTGGCACTGCAGTCCCTCCTTGCACAGGTCACACTCAAACACAACACTGAGTTGAGCAAGGCATTTCTTGGCATTTGTGCAGAGGCCAAAGCTCCCAGAATAAAAGGGACGCGGCTTTCCGAGAGGCCGGTCACTCCCTGCCCGGCTGGTAACAGGAGTCTCTGTTAGAAGCTCTGTGCAGAGACCTCTTCAGCTGCACGGGGTCCGGCTCCTCACGGTGTGGTAGCAGGGAACGGCTGCCGTGTGCGGTGCTCCCAGCAAGCAGAGCTCTGCGCACGAAGGCTGTCTTGCTCCAATTTATAGGAGGGAGATTTAGGAGGTTCTTTTAATATATGTACACCCGACGGCGAGATTAAGACACAATAGGTCAAAGGTTAGCCCGACCAGTTTATTATGAGTCCTAGTTGCCTAGGGAGATGGGGAAGGGAAGTCGGGCGATAGAAAAGAGATTGGAAATAAAAGGAAGGAGTCTTTGTAGAAAGCAAGAGAGAATTAGTCACCACTGGGTTTCCAGCGTAACTCGTAGTTCAGATGTTGATCCTCAGTAGAGATGGGCCGTCGGAGGTTGTTGTTCGGGTGATGACGACCACAGCGACGATTTTTCCAATGACAATACAAACTTATAAATGTGTAAGTCCAAAGTGGTTGACTCAGCCACTCTTTGGAATGACAGCTTCTTGTTTTTTCTTGTGGGCCATAGCAGGAACTCCTTTTGTTCCCATCTTCTGGGCCTTGCCAGCAGCAGATAAGAGGGAGCAGGGAAGTGCCCACTTGCATCTTGCCTTCACAAGATACAGTGGTACTATCCCCAAGTCTCCTGTACCAAGCTGGAGTCATTTGGCCACAGGCCAGATCTTCCACCAGTCAACTCTCTTCAGAGAAATCCTTTCAAATGTAAACTGTCCACAAACTGATGCTAACTGCCACACCGCAACACCCACCTCTGGCCTCCTCGATAGGCCAGAGTCTTATTGCTCACAGAATGTGAGCTTAGAGCCAAAAAAAGAGGAGTTCAGACAGAGGACTCTCTCAGCGTCCAAACAGCAGCAGTCTGAGGAGGCGATCTTTCAGCACCTTGAAGTCACACAGTGCCACGGACTGGGCGTCCGGGTCCTCCAGGTGCTGGAAGAGGTTGAGTGGGCTGGCTGTTCGGAAGGCGTGCGGCAGGATAACCTCGTCGGGCATCATCTGATTGCCAAGGAAGAAGTGGACCAGGCGTTTGTCCTTCAGGCAGAAGTACAGGTATCGCATGATACTCTCCAGCCGACTCAGGAAATGCCTCCTGTGCCAGTTCCCCAAAGGGATGATGTTCACGAGGTGGAATACAAGAGTCTTGAGGACGGAGGTGGAGTTGGTGGTGGAGCTGGAGTCGGTGGTGGCCGAGTGGCTGGGAGCTGAGTTGAGGAAAAAGCCCTGGGGGTGTTGGCAGCTGCCACAGTATGCTCAGGTGGCCAGAAAGGTCAACGGCATTCCTGGCTTGTGTCAGCAGCAGTGCGGTCAGCAGGAGAAGGAGGGGATCATCCCTCTGCACTCAGCACTGTGAGGCTGCACCTCGAGCGCTGTGTTCAGTGCTGGGCCCTTCAGTGCCAGATGGACACTGAGGCCCTGGAACGTGTGCAGAGAGGGGAATGGAGCTGGGAGGGCTCTGGAGCAGACGTCTGATGGGAGCGGCTGAGGGAGCTGTTGTGGGTCAGTGTGGAGAAGAGGAAGCTCAGGGTGCTGTGGGTGCCCATCCCTGGTGGTGCCTGAGGCCATGGATGGGCCCTGGGCAACCTGAGCTTGGTGGGCCCCCACAGCAGGAGTGGGGCTGGGGGAGCTTTATGGTCCCTTCCCACTCAACCATGCTGTGATTCAACAAATTCTGGTTGTTTATTTATCACAGATATGTGTGTTGTACCCTTCATCATCTACTTCCGTAATGAGAGAGTGTCCTCTCCTGAAAATGGAGCTGTGGGATGGTGGCAGGTGTTGGTGACATGCTAGCTCTTCCATAGCCTAGCTGACTGTCCGTGTGTCTCATAGCTCTTGCACCATCAAAGGCAATGTCCGAGTTCAGCCTACTCTAAAACTGCCCAGTTTTTGTGTACTTCTAAAGTGTGCAAGTTAAGGACGTAATGTTGTGTTGTTATCTTTTAGCATCTTCAGTCGCATCAGAAATCTCTTCTGTTAGGAGGGTTTTAGAATAATGCAACTCTTCATGAGCCCTTGTTATTTCTCAAAAGGTGACTGTGTTGTTCAAGTGCCTGTATTGTGACGAGCATCTAATTATGGATCCTTTTTGTAGACCCCCAGAGATGCCATTATATCCACCTGCAGTAAAAGGGAGAAGATTATCATTTGCATTCAGCATGAGCTTCTTTCCATTCTTTCCACTGCACATAAATAAGGAAAACAAATCTTATCGACCACTGATCCTCTTTCCATTCATCTTACATTTTATTTCTGAAAACAGTAGTTTTGCTTTGCTTCTTTTCCTCTGAGTATTGTTTGCTACTTCAGCACTAACCTGTTTTCTCTTACCTAATTCAATGTGTGGCAGCATTGGGCAGTCTGGCCAACCTAACTTGACTAAACAGGTTTCTCATCCTGTGGAAACAAAAGCAAGGCTGGGGTATGGCCAAAGCTAAAAGCTTACTCACTAACCGCAAGATATTCACCATCTTTTTCCTTTCTCTTTTTTCCTCTTTTTTTTTTTTTTCTTGTTTCCCCTTTCCTCAGATCTTTCTGATGACTGAAGTTCACATCTAGGGCTCCCGATCCATCTCTATAAATACCTTGTGCATTTTGGCACACACTGCTGATATCTGAATTAAAGGATGACAGTGGTGATTGCCTACCCCTCTGCTAGATCAACATCAGCAGGCACATCACAACTTCCCATGAGCCCACCATGGGTTTTTCATTGCATTTTGTAGTTACTTCTACTGGCAAAGGACAGAGGTATGAGCTTTGTGGAAGGATTTCACTCTACTTGTTTTCTCTAATGCTCCATCTCTTTTAGACCTTCATGAGAAGATAACATCAGCAAATGTTTTGGTTTCTCATGTTTGGTTTTTGCATAATTGAGGTGACAGTATGCAGCATTTCTCACAGCAGTACCTGATTTGTGTTTGCCACATTCTGTGCCCAGCAGTGTTATTCTCAAAGTACAGAAATTTCACAGAAAGCAGACAGATGGGTGCAGGACAAGGATGGACCTGTGCCATGACTGGTGGTCATTGTTGGCTTCTTGTTTTTTCCTATTGCATCTGTCCGAAACTTGTGGTTAGCAATGCTCTCTACAAATCCAGCTGTTAAAACATGTTTCAAGTCAATCCAGACCTTTATTTATTTATTTATTTATTTATTTATTTTTAACTGTGACAAACTGAAGGAACACTGTAGTGTTGGTATGGTGAGCTAACGAAAGATCAATGAGAAGTGACTTAAAAATTGAAAGCCAATATGTGTCTTTTTGGCACATTGCTCATTCAATTCTGAAACACGTAGTTCCTAAGGACAAATCCACCAAGATTTTGGAGGTATGCTGGAATTGTTTTCTAAGGCAGCACTATTCCTCCAAGGATACTGGGGCAGCTCTGATTGCAGGTGCCCTGTCTGTACCACATCTTCTGGTAGTCTTTCAGGAACTCAACTTCAGAGCCTGCACAGCAGGGCCGGGGTACACAGAATGCTCTAGGATGGTGCACAAAGATAATATGTATGTATTTTGTATATTTGAGAGCTCTGTCACATCTTCCCCTCTCTTTAGAGGCTCAGCTGCACTTCAGCTACCCCACTATATGCCTACGGATGAGCAACCATGTTGGGCACTTGGTGTCATTTTTGCCATTACACACAAATCACTCTTGATGGGACACTCCTGAGGCCACAACGGTAATTCATCTTTGTGTAATTTACCCTGTAACAAGTTTCATTGGTCTTCATGGGTTTAAATTAAAGGAAACTCAAATCTAATGATTTAAGTAATGTTTGAGATATCACACTTACATTTTTCATATTTATGAAAGAAAAAGGCTGTAACACCATTCTGGTGAATAGCTCATGGCCCAGGATGCACTGAAATGGCATTTCCCCTCTTTATCTCCTGTGCAAGATTGGTTGCTCAGCTAAATACCATACACAGTGCTGTAAATCTACACATCTGCAGTCCTACAAAAGATAGCTTCTGTGCATTTTCGCTTGGGAAATGGGAAGGGAGAAGATGCAGTGAAGACAGCAGTCACTGAAAATATCCATTGTGTGTACAGATGTCATTCCATATTATTTGTGCCAGGTACAGCAGCTGTCGCTGAGCCTCTCCCCGCTCAGTGCGGTGCGATTTGTTTTGATATCTCTATTCTAGTCAGCTGGGCCATTGTTGGAAACATCCAAATAATTCTGTCAGGACGGTATCTCTGATAAAAGCAGATTTTATTCGCGATTGCAATGGTGGGCATCCCGCAGGCAGGAGCGCACCTATGGACACAACACGGCAGTCTTTATACCCTGTTTTCTCCCCCTTGCCTCCCCCCTCTCCCCTGTTTCCCCACTGGCTGGGTACTCCAGGTTCACAATCTTATCAGAGGACTTACATTTGTTATTTACTTGTTAATTTGTTTGTTATCTGGTGTCAGTCAGTCGCCATCCTGTTGTTTCCAAGATGTCTCAGTGCTCTTCTTGTCTTACTGATATGGTGATTTGCTTCCCAGTCTTCGTTAAACAAGGAGCACCGGGGCGGGGGATGATGCCAGGCCTTCCGATGTCTCTTCAGGCGCTTCCTCGGGCATGCCATGACTTGTCCTCTGGTTTGATCTCGTGCAGGATATTCTTGCAGTGTGTATGACAAAATATACATATATACACCTATATACACCTATATACAGAGCATGAGTTCCTGGGAAGGGTCATCTAGAGGATAAGTGACGTAAACTATCAGAGATCTTCCCCAAGTTAAGCAAAAAGACTCTCAAAAAGAACTATGACAGCGGAGATCATGAAATAAAAAAAAATATATTATCCAATTCTAATACAGAAACAACATTTGATTCCCACACCATGAGGAATGAGCACTGAGATCCATTGCATTGCTCCAGCTTGGCCTTGTCAGGAGCTCAGGGAATTTTTCCCCTTCCCTGCCCACACCTGGGCCCAGGATGGCTTTGAGGAGTGAGTCAGTGACAAACTATTGCCTTGGATCCCTTGAAAAAAGATAGAGGCAATTAATCCTAAAACGTGCCTCTGGAAGAAGATGCAAAGAAGATGCACAACAAAAAGACAGTGAGCTGGGGGTGGTCGCAGGCTGGGTAGCAACACTTGGCTCCACAACCACCTCTCTGACCATCCTGCTTTCTTTGTTCTCCCTTTTTTGTTGCTGTCTCCTGCAGGCAAGGCCTACGCCCCGGAGTTCTACTATGACACTTATAACCCGCTGTGGCAGAACCGGCCCCGCGTGTACTCCTACAGCCTGCAGTGGACCCAGATGAACCCCAACGCCGTGGACCGCATCCTCGCCTACCGCCTGGGGATTAGGCAGGTGAGGAGAGAAGCTCCTTCATGCAGTAGGTGCCTGTTGGTTTGCTGAGCTCTGCCAGGGCTGCCCGGCCTTATGTTATTTGTTTTATTCTTTTTTATTTGTGTTATTTTACTTTATTTCATTCTGTGTTATTTTCCTCCCTCTTTCCTTGTTCTGTGAATTGGAGTGGTCTCTCCTCCTTCCAGAAGGTTTGCTGTAATCTTGCAGGTGTGGTTCTCTGCTGCGTGCAGATCCTGGTAGCTAATTTGCACATTTCCAGTGTGAAACACAGAGATTAAAAGAGCTGCTCCTCAGAGGGTTTGCAGAGGCTGCAGTTCAAAACACATTAGAAAGACTACATAAAAGAAGTTTTCAATGAAATTAAACTCTTTATGTATCTATATATCTTTTATATATGACGAGGCATTTGGCTACCTTAAGAGAGTCATAGTTACTCCTGCCATTTACCAGCGCTTCATTGAATTTCTTCACTTTGACATTCAGAGCACTGGGCAGAAATCACATCGCGTCAACACCCGCCGCGGGCCTTTGCTTTGCTGAAGCAAAATAATATATAATGAAATTAATGGCATTAGGTGTTTTTGCTGCTTCTTATTTTTCCCCCAATTCCATTTTAACGGACTTTTAATTATCAATTTTGTGTGCTTAAAATTAGTAGTGACTTTACTGTAATTACCTCAACAACCCTTCCATCGGGTTAATCAAAACAAGTTTTATTCCTCTGTCTGAAGTCACATTTAAAATGAGAGTGATTTAGAATTTAGCAAGCCATCTGGACATGCTCACCCATCACTGCAGTAATTCCCCTGAAACATGGGCAATAATTAACATCCTTCCTTCCCTTTGCACTCTCCACTACTTGTTGCTAGCACACTGCCCTCTGAAATTATGGTGTTGGATCTTTTACTTAGCAGTGCTTTTTTATAATGTGTTGCAAAACACTGCCAGTGGGTTGGGTTCTGGTGGCTGCTTGTGGTTAGAAATACAGTAAACTGGTTTTGCATTCAGACTGCTGAGACCTGAGCTCCAGTACCTGTTCCTCTTTACCCAGCCTGTATATTGTTGCTTAGCTGAACGAAGAATCAAAAGGCAGTAAGTTGGGAATACATGTGGGATTCTGTAGGGCCTGGGACTGGATGCACGTTACAGAGCTGTACAGCTACCTGGTCACTGGCCAGAGGTGTGTGAGGACTGTGTGAGGAAAGCCTATAAAAGTTCTTTCCTATGAGAGTGGTGAGGTGCTGGAACAGCTGCCCAGAGAGGCTGTGGATGCTCTGTCCATCCCTGGAGGTGTTCAAGGCCAGGTTGGATGGGGCCCTGGGCAGCCTGGGCTGCTATGAAATGTGGAGGTTGGTGGCCCTGCCTGTGGTGGGGGCTTGGAGCTTCATGATCCTTGAGATCCCTTCCAACCCTGGCCATTCTATAAAAGCACAGGAGCAGCACGTCTTAGATGCACTCACCAAGTACCTCTGCGGCCATTGGATTGGAGCCCCAGGAGTTGTTAGTGACCAGTTCCTTGCTGGCTTCAAGGAGGAGCAGCAGAAGTGTGCACACTGCTTGGTGGCTGTGCTTGGTCAGTGCCTTCAGCACCAAGGAACGCCAGCACCAAGGGGCCACTGTCCCTGCACTGTGTCACCTGGAAGTGAAGACAAGGGCTGTGCTTCTTAAGCAGTGATGCTAAGCACAGAATGAAGGCAAAAGGGTGCTGTTACGGGAAGAGGCAATCAGGGGAGAGAGACAGGTCATTTTTCTGCCTACAGAGTGAAAATAGGAACAGATGAGTGGAAAGAACATATTTACTAAAGCAACATACTTAGAATGAAAGCCACTTAGGAGGAATGTATGTATGTTAGCACACTCCAGGCTTCACCTGATGGGTAATCAATTTGCAGACATTCACTCTATCAAGATCATGGTGCTGTCATCACACAAGTCAACCTACTGCAAAGAGAAAGGCGTTTTGAAGCATGGTGTTCTCTTTTGTTTCGCTACAGAAAATTTACAGTAGCTGTACATCAGTAAAAATGTGATTCAGAGCTGTTCAAATATATGTACTCAAATCTGTGGCAATTAATTTTAGGGGAGGAAGTGGGAGAGCTGAAAAGGCAAATTGGAATGTATATTGGAATATTTCTAGTATTGTTTTCATGAAATATTTGAAACATTCTTCTCCAGAGGGAAATAAGCTGTCCTGAAGTTTTCTTCACAGCCCTCATTTCCTTTAGGAAGTCCAAGCAAGGCATTTTTATATTTTATATTTTAATATTATATTCGGTATATTTAATATATTTTAATATTATATTAATATATTATCTTTTGGCTTAATCTTAATGAAATGAAGCACAGGATACCGTCCTGCCCATCTGTCTGTCTGTTCTGCAGGCACTTCCAGTGGGGTTTGAGCACAGCTCTTCGTGTTGGGTCACATCTGTGGGGAATGGAGGTGTAGCAGAGGAGGTGCAATTATGGAAAATATTGAAAGGCATTACATCAATTAAAACAAAAACAAAACAAAAAAGCAACTTTGTATGAGGGGCAGATTGTATGACTTCTCTGACTTTGTAGGAAGCTCAGTGGATACTTTGTGTTCTTGGCCAACCTCTAATCTTTCTCTTCAGGATGACAAGCATATCCATACTGTCCCCCTTGTATATTACACACTGAAAAAGCCAGAGGTCTCCGGGGCCAACTCTCCTTCCTTTGCCACACAGTTCCTAAAGTACAAACCCTGCATGGGAAGGAGGAGGAGATCACCATGCTCCTGGGTTTGAAGTGGGGACAGTAACAGAGTCAGTGGCACACTGGCCAGTGCTTGGTTGTTGCACTCCATTCTCACTTGCTCTTTCTTAGCAGAATAATCTGCAATATGAATTGATTACTGCTGAGAATGCGGTGTATCAGTCCAACTTTAGGAAAGATGCAGAAGAGAATGGAGTGAATTGAAGAGCAATTTAGCAAGAGAAATGACTCAAGCTAGAGGAATTTATTTTTGTAGACAACTCAGTTGTTTTCAACTACACTTAAACACTTGTGGTAGGGCTGAGGCTCCCTTTGCTGCTGTGCTCCTGCACACAGCCCAGCACAGCTCTGAGTGGTGCAGACAGAACACATGGGGTTGAGTGGCGTGGAAGTTGTTGACTAAGGTGTGGGCCTTTCAAAGCCTCTGTCTGTAAATGGCACCAATGGTTTTCTTGTTAGTTTTGACTTCATATAATGAAAATATTGATATTGAAAATATCAAAGGATTTCAAACAGCCCCAAGGACATTGACCTCGCATTCCCTGGACAGTGTGTGCCAGTGCATCACCACTCCTTTGGAGAAGAAATGTTTCCTAATATCCAACTTGAACGTCCCCTGGCACAACTTGGGGCCGTTACCTCTTATCCTGGGAGCAGAGGCCGACCCCCACCTCACCACAACCTCCTGTCAGGGAGCTGTAGAGAGCAATGAGGTCTCCTCTGAGCCTCCTCATTCCAGACTGACCCACCCCTGCTCCCTCAGCTACTCATTAGATGTTCTAGTTTTTTCTCTCCCACATCCAAGACTATTTCCAAGGACAGAGAAGCTGCATTCTTCCTGTATCCGTAGGACACATCTCAGCAGTCCATTTTTCATCAAATAGACTTCATGCCATGAACTTGTTGGCAGAGCTTTTTTGTGAGATAAGTTTAGGAAACAAACACAGATAAGGGACAAGAATACACCCTGCTTGTAGAGCTTGCTCTGAGAAAGGTGTTTTCACCTCTGCATATTTAAGGCAGCATTGCGATTTACTCTTAAAGGTGCTTCCCCAGGTCTGCATCAACAGCCTGAGATCTGGGTGTCCCATGTCACCACCTGCAGATTCCCAGACCTCATGCTGGGCTTTCCTGCACCGTGTTCCCTATTCTGCCCTCCTGCTTCCACTTCACAGAGAAAAAAAGCACACTTACTGCTTTTTTTCCAGTTGGCCAAGTGCTGAATATTTAAATCATAGAATCATAAAACCACAGAATCCTAGAATGGCCTGGGTTGCAAAGGAGCACAATGCTCATCCAGTTCCAACCCCCTGCTATGTGCAGGTCGCCAACCAGCAGCCCAGGCTGCCCAGAGCCACATCCAGCCTGGCCTTGAATGCCTGCAGGGATGGGGCATCCACAGCCTCCTTGGGCAACCTGTTCCAGTGCCTCACCACCCTCTGGCTGAAAAACTTCCTCCTCATATCCAACCTAAACCTCCCCTGCCTCACTTTAAAACCATTCCCCTTGTCCTATCACCACCCACCCTCACAAACAGCCATTCCCCCTCCTGTTTATCCACTCCCTTCAAGTATTGGAAGGCCTCAATGAGGTCTCCCAGGAGCCTTTTCTTCTCCAAGCTAAACAAGCCCAGTTCCTTCAACCTCTGACCCTCTGACCATCTTAGTGGTCCTCCTCTGGACTCGTTCCAAGAGCTCTATGTCTTTCTTGCGCTGGGGGCCCCAGGCCTGGATGCAGATGAGGCCTCACAAGATTTCTGGTCTTTGCTAGCAAATGGAAGTGCTCTTGGATGGCCAAGAAAGCTGAGTGTCCTTTAACATTTCCTTCTGCACTGGAATGAGCAATTCTGGTGTTGTGAGAAGAACGTCTGTCTTCTGACAGGCTGACAGGCTTCAAACGTCAATCAGGTTGCATATATGACCACACATAAAGGCAGCATATGAACAGAAGCAGTTAAACCTGTTTGAGGTCTGCCTATGTTTTCCCCAGCACTGTTCACAGAATCACAGAATCACAGAATTGTAGGGGTTGGAAGGGACCTCTAGAGATCATCGAGACCAATCCCCCTGCCAAAGCAGGTTCCCTACACCAGGTCGCACAGAGAAGAGACTCTCCAGAGAAGGAGACTCCACAACCTCCCTGGGCAGCCTGTTCCAGTGCTCCGTCACCTCACCGTGAAGAAGTTCTTACACGCATTCGTGCGAAACTTCCTGTGCTGCAGCTTATGTCCGTTTCCCCTCGTCCTGTCTCCACGTACCACTGAAAAGAGACTGGCCTCACCGCTATGGCTGCCACACCTCAGATATTTGTAAACCTGGATCAGGTCCCCTCTCAGTCTTCTTTTCTCAAGGCTAAACAGACCCAGTTCACTTAGCCTTTCTTCACAGGGGAGATGCTCCAGGCCCTTCACCATCTTTGTGGCCCTCTGCTGGACTCTTTCCAAGAGATCCCTGTCTTTTTTGTACTGGGGAGCCCAGAACTGGACACAGTACTCCAGATGAGGCCTTACCAGGGCAGAGTAGAGGGGGAGGATCACCTCCCTCGGCCTGCTGGACACGCTCTTCTTAATGCACCCCAGAATGCCATTGGCCTTTTTGGCCACGAGGGCACACTGCTGGCTCATGGCCAACCTGTCGTCCACCAGGATGCCCAGGTCCCTCTCTGCAGAGCTCCTCTCCAGCAGCTCATCCCCCAGCCTGTATTGGTGCATGCAATTATTCCTCCCTAGGTGTAAGACCCTACACTTGCTTTTGTTGAACCTCATCCGGTTTCTTACTGCCCAGCTCTCCAGCCTGTCCAGGTCTCGCTGAATGGCAGCACAGCCTTCAGGCGTGTCAGCCAATCCTCCCAACTTCGGATCATCAGCAAACTTGCTGAGGGTGGCCACTATCCCCTCATCAAGGTCATTGATGAAGATGTTGAACAAGACCGGACCCAGCACAGACCCCTGGGGGACACCACTGGTTACAGGTCTCCAGCCAGACTCTGCACCACCAACGACGACCCTCTGCGCTCTGCCAGTCAGCCAGTTCTCAACCCACCTCACTGTCCACTCATCTATCCCACACTTCCTCAGCTTTGTTATAAGGATGTCGTGGGAGACAGTATCAAATGCCTTTCTAAAATCAAGGTAGATTACATCTACCGCTCTTCCCCCATCCACCCAGCATGTGATAGCATCATAGAAGGCCACCAAGTTGGTCGAGCACGACCTCCCCTTGGTGAACCCATGCTGACTACTCCTGATAACCTCCTTTTCTCCCAGTTGTCTGGAGATGGTATCCAGCACAAGCTGTTCCATCACCTTTCCAGGGACAGAGGTGAGGCTGTTAATGAGCACATTTACAAAATGAGCACCACAGAGCTCAAAATGAGATTAATTGCCAGTTTCCCAGTCATCAAAGCTGAGACTTCACCCCATCAGGTGCTGCTGGTACAGGAGTGGCCCCAGCACCGGACTCAAACCCATTGGCTGTGATGTATTGTTTCTGTTGGTACAACCGAGGCCAGAAAGGATTTCTTTATTTATAAAAGCCCTGTGCAAATTTCATTTCCAATTTGGAGAAAAGAGATGTTAAAAGACATTTCTGAAAAACGGTGATTAAATGGGCAATTCTTTAGACTGTGCTCGCCCTTAGATGAGTAGTGAAATCACTGCATATTAGCTGTGTTTATACCGAGTGCATGCTCTGCTCAAAGAATGTGCATTACAGAAATTACAAGCTGGGATGAGCGATCTGTCCCTGAAGACAACTGCTACATCCCTTCTTTTGCTGCTGGAGAATCTTTTTTTCCTCTGAAACATATATATGTTTAAATTGAATACAAGCTGTATTGCCATTCCATAAGCAAGTCAGCGCCCTACTGCAGTGCATTTGTGTTTTGGAGCTGATTTAAAACATCAAAGTTCCATTTTGTGAACTTCATTAAAAATCTAGAGACTATTTCCTTTCCTCTCATGCAGTGATTGTCTTAAGTATTTAAGAGATGCTTTGTTGTAACACTCACATCTGACAGTTGAGCTGTTATGTTTTGGCAAAAAAAAAAAAAATCTTGCTTAAAAACTCAAGCAATATCAGCACGTTCACTTTCCTCAGAAATGCACGTTGGCAGCATGCACTTATCTCCTTGCATTATTACTCCTTGATCTATTTGTGCAGAGACTCACGTAGGTTGCTTAAAATGCAGTCTTGGTTTTCCAGTTCATTTACAAAGCTCGTTCTCTGCGTTCGCTGTACAGCAAAGCTCCAGCACAGGTTGAGTTTATCATCCCAATTGCAGCTTCATTCATTGATTTGTTACTGTGTAGTTGTTCTCATTTTAAAAAAAAAAGTTCATAAATACCTTTTGGAAATCACAAGAAATGAAGCAGTCCAGTAGTGACGGGAGCTCCCTGCATGCTGTTCAAGGTCTGCTCATGGTAGGTTGTAGCATTGAGTGAGCTCAGCTCAGGCGTCTGCACTGAAATAGCACTTTTTCTTTTGGGATACTTTCCTGATCATGGGAGTGTCGTTGTTGTTATGAAGGTGTAAAGTGTTTAATTTAAACCTAGGTTGATGCCACTTTGATAACTTTACCTCTTGTTGCCCTGATGAAAACAATGGGTTGTATCCTGCAGATGAAGCTGCTGCTTGACATGCAGAGCCACGTCTGCGTTTAACAAACATGCTGACCCACGTCAGTGCTTTGCATGCAGATCCACATCAATGCCTTGCATGCAGATCCACATCAATGCTTTGCATGCAGATCCACATCAATGCCTTGCATGCAGATCCACATCAGTGTCTTACATGCAGATCCACATCAATGCCTTGCATGCAGATCCACATCAATGCTTTGCATGCAGATCCACATCAATGCCTTGCATGCAGATCCACATCAATGCTTTGCATGCAGATCCACATCAATGCCTTGCATGCAGATCCACATCAGTGCCTTACATGCAGATCCACATCAATGCCTTGCATGCAGATCCACATCAATGCTTTGCATGCAGATCCACATCAGTGCTCTGCATGCAGACCCATGGCAGTGCTGCTGGCAGTTGCACTCCTGGCAGTGCCCAGCTCACCATGCCCTAAACTTTGCTGAGTGGGCAGCAGCTTTCTAGCATATAAACCTCAGGTTTGCTCTGTCGTTGAAATGAGAAAACTTTCTCTTAAAACCATCCTTACCAAGGTTTAGTAATGAACCCACCTTTTGTGAATGCATAGCAAAATAGGGATTAAAAATTGAAAGTCTTGTTTAGGAGATGTCTGGCAGTAGCGAAGGAGCAGGGAAGCCTGTGCAACTGGGGCAAGGAACAGGGCAGCTCTTGTTTAATCCTGAAGAGTTGTGTGAATTCATCTGGAACTTAGCCAGTTCTGAAGTCTTAACATGGATTCTGCTGGTTTACGTCACATTTTAGTCTTTAAGAGAAAGATATATTTGAATGCAGTGCATCACATTCAGGGTTATGACTGATCTGAGCCCAAACAGTAGGGAAGTCCACGTTGTGACCTTTTGCTGAGAGCAAAATGATGCAGCCTGCTCCCAGTCTACAGGTGCTTCAGCTCTTTTCATTAAACTGTGAAATTCTGCCTTTACTCTAAGGGCATGGAAGATAGATCCTGTACATGAGAGAGACGCAGTGCATTTATTGGTGTCCCCAGGAGAGTCCTTAACGTGTGCAGTCATGTAACGCTGCCATTCTGAAACAGTAGGGAAAACAATAGCCTGGGCAAACAGTTGGTATTAATTTCTTTTCATAGAATAGGAATGGGATGGGGTGGGGTGGGGTGGGATGGGATGGGATGGGGTGGGGTGGGGTGGAATGGGGTGGGATGGAATGGGGTGGAATAGAATGGGGTGGAATAGAATGGAGTGGAGTGGAGTGGAAGTGGAAAAAGGAGAAGAGGAGGGAAGGGGAGGGAAGGGAAAGGAAGGGAAGGGAAGGGAAGGGAAGGGAAGGGAAGGGAAGGGAAGGGAAGGGAAGGGAAGGGAAGGGAAGGGAAGGGAAGGGAAGGGAAGGGAAGGGAAGGGAAGGGAAGGGAAGGGAAGGGAAGGGAAGGGAAAAGTTGCTTCTTGGCTTAATTTTCTCCACACTGAACAACCCAATGTTGGCATACCTTCTAGCCCTTTTACCAGCTTTGTTGCTTTATACACCATCAGAACACATGAGATTTACTGCACTGCTCAGCTGAGCTTTGATCCTCCCCATGGCTGGAGCAGAACCACTCATCTGCATGGAAGGAAGGGTGACACTGGAGTGCTGTAGTCTGAGAGTAAACCATTTCTAGTCCTGCATCATCAGTGGAGAATACAGCCAGTGTTGGGTGCAGCCCATGAGGCCCTTTTGTCACTGTGACTGGATGCATGAAGGAATTTCCATTTCTCAGTCACTGTTGCACACAGCCCATCATTTGTAACTGTCCCACTCAGCACTTGAACCAGAGCATGAGTGTAACCTTGGGTGTCTTTCACTATGGTGACTCAATGGTTTCGGTCACCCTCCAGTTGCTTCTGAAGGTGCTGAAGACTGCCAAGACATTGTCTGCATACAAGGAGCATTTTTGCATCTCATTAATAGCTCTCAGGAGAATAATGACATTCATGTGTTTCAGCTTTGGATTTGGCTTTGGAATTAGTGACCTTGATTTTGGTGTTTGTATCTCAAGGCACCCCATGCTGTCTCTGGTCAGTCTTCAGAGGCAGCCATTGCAGTGGTAGTTGCTTCCATTAAACACAGACTTCAATAACAGGGTAAATCTGAAGGTCATGGAATAAATCAGCAGTCATAGAGCCATGTTATTGTGTCACGTTAGGAGCAGAGAAAAAATCAGAGTTTTGTGCTAAAAGACCATGAAGCCCTACATGTTGAATTTCCTGTATGTTTTGTATGTTTTCGAACTGCATTCAAACTAACTGTGAATACTGCTCAGTTTCTACACACGAGAGAGTATTATCTGCCTGGAACAAGCATTATGTGCTTGGAAAGGTGGATTCTCTTGGAGGCTGCATTGACACTGGCTGCAAAACGGTGTGTATAATTTTGTGTCCATGCCCTAGCAAGTTCCTGTACCAATCCTTGTACTGGTACAGATTTGCTTTGTCATAAAGCAAGTGAATAGAGATAAATTTTATCACCTTTCTTATTAAAGAAGGCTGTACCAATTGCAAATAGAGAGTTTTCTCTTTGTCCCTGCATATAAGGTTATCAAAAGCAAAGAAATGCTGAGAAAGACCTTCCAGGGATGAATAGCCTACATTGCAGGTTGTGTAGCCAGTGGACTGAAGTGTCCTAATTCAGATTTTAAAAGATGTTTTCATTATCATTCATTTGTATGGGGAAAAAAAATATTAAAACAGAAGGCAGTGTAGTTAACACGTTTTGTAGCTATTTGTGCTGTGTTTTGCTTTTCCTCTGATGAAACAACATCTCCCATTTCCCAGGTTAACTTGTCTTTGAAACTTCAAATATGGTAGTAATTAAAGAGAACTTAATTGGTGTTTCATGTAGCTTCCAGATCTCTTGTGCCATCTCTCCTTAAATTGTTCCCATTTGTTTCCCCTGCAAATATCAGCCTATAGTTTTGGATCGTGGACAGCTGTTTCTGGCATCCTGACCACTCATCCATCAGTTTTGTTGCCCATAAAAGCGTTCTGCATCTTTGGACGCCGAGTTCCTATTTAATGGCAACTCAGAGACTGCTAGTTGCTTAAAAGAAGGAAAAGGAGGGTGATAATTTTCCATGTCCCACATAAAACCAATTACACAAAGCTGCTAACACCAAGTAAATGAAACGGATGGCAAGAGGTATATAGAGTGGGAATGGAAAGTCGTGTAAAGAAGGCTTCTTCTGATAGATTCTTGTGGGGTGGCAGTTAGATCCGTGGCACTGAGACTCAGTGGTGCTGCCCTTGCTTTGTCCTGTGTGCAGGGAGCAGGGAGCAGGCATAGGTTGAGTGCAAAAACAAATGCAGTGCCTTGATGCTTCCAGCGACTGCGTGTGAAACTGTGAAAGAAGAGATGTCATCAATAGCAATATTACATGATGCAGCGTGCAAAATAAACTGATGATGAGCGTGGCAGAGCATGCATTGCAGCTGGCCTTGTTATTTTTGCCTGAATTATAGGTATTTGTCACTGCGAGTCATTTCAGGGCCGTAACTAGCCTTTGAAATGAAGCTGACATTGTTGCCACCTACCTGATAAGGCTTGTGTTGAAAATGAGAGAGCTCTGATCACATCGCTGGGTAAACTTATTAGAGAGGAGCAACCACTGCAGTTGCGCAGCAGCAATGAGGCGGGCATTGCACAGACGTGCTCCCACTGCACTGTGCAGATAGGAGAAAGATTTGCCTATGGCCCAAGTATTTCCCCATGCTGTTTTATAGATGTAACTGCTAAAGAATACTCTTTTCTTAAGGAAAATCAATTGTTGTCGTGGTTATAAATTGCAAAGAAGTCACTTTAAAGACTGCCACAGGTTTTTTTTAGGAGTCTGCAGTAGATTAATATACGTGGCATTCTGTTGTCATTAATTAAAGAGATTCTTGTCTGACTTTTTGAGTCAATGAAGAAATTTATGGCTGAAATCAATAGGCCAAGTACAATGGACTACAAATGTGTTTATTTTTTATAAGCATAATTGTGCGTATGGGCAATCAATATTTAATCATCCCATTGGATTAATTTCTCAGGAAATCTATGTGTTCGGGTCTCGTTGCTCACATCATGTTGGCTGATTTTGCAACAGGAGATAGGGAATAAATGCGCTTTCACTGACAGCTCAGAGGAGATGGTTTCAGCCTGCTGTGATAAAATGCTGTAACACTTCTACTTTTTTCCCTTCCTCTGATGTCAGGGAAAGGCATTTTGCTTTTCTGTTAGTGTTAGGGAACAAGGATCTCCAGATATTCTAAGGTAATGGAGAGAAGTGAAGAGTCCCTGTGAAGCCCACTGTGCTCCGGATTGACTGAACGTGGGTATGCTCTGCTGAATTAATTACAGGTTGTTAATAAATGCTCTTTCCACCAAACCTTGGTTCTCCCTAAATTTAAAGCTCCAGACACACACATTGGCACAAGGGCTGAAGCTTTACAGTGACGTTTTCTTGTGCGTTCTCCCTTTGAAGCATGAATCTGGAACTTGGAGATGCTCGAGGCCAGGCTGGCTGGGACCCTGGGATAGAAAATCTGTGTTTCCCTAGCTGGTTGCATAGCTCTCCAGCTCCATATTGATAGGTCCTTAGTGTCTCAAATGAAAAGGAGTTCTGCTTCATTTTGGTACTAGCTGCTCACATTGGCAAGCTGATGAGCTCCACGCTCGTTTTCAACAGTGTTGGGTGTTAATATTTCATTACTGCCCAGCCCTGGGCACCACTGCTCTTTCACCTGGGACTTGGGGAGGGGCTGCAGCCCTCCTGGCAGCTCCCTCTGCCCAGGGAAGGGCAGGCTGTGAGCTGAGCACTGTGGTGTACCAGTACACTTCATTTGTTCAGCAGCTGAGCTGGAAAATCAGGCGTGGGGATGTTTCATGCCAAACCCAGAGACAGTTTTGAGATGTTTGTGGATTGTTTTTTCATGGTTTCCATGGTAAAAATAAGAATTAGAGCTGGTGTTGATTGCAAAGCTAAAAAATGTGTGTTGCTTCCTATGGAGAAACACCAATATCCAGGACAGCTTCAGGTGCATAATACCAAAATGAAACAGTATTTCTTTGATAATGAGTAAAATATTGTAGTTGCTTCATCTGCTTTTGTGGGTCATTGAAGAAAAGGGTGATAATCCAAAGCAGCAGCTGAATGTGATGGACGTTCATGACTACTTATAGTAATCAAAACTGGAAACATGCATGATTAATTATGAAAAGCATTTGCCGAAGTAAGTGTTCCAGTTTTCCAGTTGTTTGAAGGCTGGGTGTAATGGGAGCATGTTTTTAGTAGGCTTCTGTAAGGATCCAGAAATACCTTTGTGCAACAGCTGGCCAGCTTCAGGCAGCTGCAAGAAGGAAGCATGAGCTCATACAACCTGTAGCACAATATTCACAAATGCAATTGGCAGCCAACCTGCAGGCATGAAACATGCTGTGAGAAAACCACTGAGCGTATAAACAGGAGGGGGAACGGCTGTTTACAAAGGTGGATAGTGATAGGACAAGGGGGAATGGTTTTAAACTAAGATGGGCAGGTTTAGGTTAGATATTAGGAGGAGGTTTTTCAGCCAGAGGGTGGTGAGGCACTGGAACAGGTTGCCCAAGGAGGCTGTGGATGCCCCATCCCTGCAGGCATTCAAGGCCAGGCTGGATGTGGCTCTGGGCAGCCTGGGCTGCTGGTTGGCGACCTGCACACAGCAGGGGGTTGGAACTGGATGAGCATTGTGCTCCTTTGCAACCCAGGCCATTCTGTGATTCTGTGATTTAGTGCAGTATTACAGTGATTTCAGTGGACGACTTTTTTTTTTTTGCATCAACGAATTGAAGTTCTAGAATAAAACATTCTCTGCTTTCAATAGCCATGAAGCTCTGCATGGAATAACTGAGAATTTTGGTGCACTCATAACTCTGGTATGCTTAGTGGAACATCTCATTTTAGTAGTACTGCACCTGTACTGTTATCTTGGGAAGCATGGTAACTATTTAATGATTTTTCCTTTGTTTCCTGGAGGTAGAGTCTGAAATAAGCCCAGTACCTACAAGTAATATTGCAATGCCAAGTCACTGAGCTGCCTGAAATGTACATAATTTCTGCTTGTCTATAAACTATCAGACATTGTAGGGACAATGTGGCACTCTCTACTCATGATGTCTCCTTCTTAATTGGATTTTTTTTTTATTTTCTTGGTAAAGCAAATATATAACAGAAACTATAGATTTTGATGTTGAAAACACTGCAGTCTATAAAGCACAAAAATCTATGCTTTGTTGTTTTTTTTGTTGTTGGTTTTTTTTTTTCTCTTAATAAAACACCCTCTTGTTTGCTCCTATTGACTTTCATTGTTCTCTGAAATCCATCCATCTTGGAAACTACAAGAACTGCTGTTAATTGTGCACTAAGGCCATTAAGAGCCAGCCTATTTCTTTCTCACTCATCAACAAAAGTGCTTGGAAACCAAACTGCATCTCAGTTCTCCAGTATGCTCTCATTAGCTCCAAATGACACCCTAAATGACAGCTGTGAAACCTCATTGCCTGCAAGAGGGAGGGGTTGGGCACCTGTAGGGAGGAAAATAATGGAGGGAAGAAGGCTGCTGGATGTGGGGAGCCAATTTACCTGGGTTGTTAGTTATGAGGGGATAGCATGGGCTCTAAGACAGGTCAGCCTCCAGGAGGTGATGAAATAAACTGAAATCAAACATTTTTTTTAAGGGAACTCATGGCCCAACACAGGTTTGTATCTGCTCCCCTTCACTCCTGAGGTGAAGACAGTATCTGCCCTAAAAGCTCTGACATTTGCATTCTTCCTTTTCTTTTAGGCTGGACAGCAGCGTTGGTGGGAACAAGAAATTACAGTGAATGGAAATATTCAAAAGGGAGAATTAATTACCTACAATCTAACTGAGCTGATCAAGCCAGAGGCGTACGAAGTCCGTCTGACACCCATCACCAGATTTGGAGAAGGGGACTCCACTATTCGGGTCATCAAGTATAGTGGTAAGACCTTGGAGTCCAAAGAAATACATTGTGGCACCTTCTGCACAACTGGGTCTGTTGTATGGGCTACGGTTGTTTTATGCTGCATGATGTGAATTAACTATCAGTCCAGCAATGAGCTGCCCAAACCAGAGCAATTTCTGTGTTGTAAGGGTAAAAATACAACAAATTGATGTTATCTTCATGGCTTAATCTTCATAAATCAATGTTATCTTTGTTTCCAAGAGTTAATTCTTATCTTGAATTCTTGTTTTGTGAAGTTTTGTTCAAAACTCGCTGCCCTCCCAAGTAATATTATGGAGCTGTTAAAACAGTATTTTGTTGTCATCACTTTTTTTGTCAGAATCAGGATGCTTTGAGAAGTTTCTGTTTAATTATGAGTGATCAAAATAACCCTGACTATTCCTAATCATATGCAAGTGAGAAAGGATGATTCTATATATTCCTCCAAAAGTTTGCCATGACAAGGATTCGTCCACTTGACCAGAAAGAGAGTTTTTCTACATCCTTCCGTTCAGTCTTATTACCAAGCATTACCAAGAATTAACTCCTAGAGCTCTGAAAAGAACTCAAAATACCTTCCTGAGGTATTAATGTAAAGAATAACTGAGTTAACTTTTTTATTTCTTGCCTGTGAAAATTGCAGTGAGTGGACACGACACACCTTAGAGAGAAGGCAGCTCTGTTGAAGACATCATTGTGCAGTTTACCATGGGAAGCAGATGTGCTGAGTAGGAAGTTTTTTATAGTTGAGAAAGGGAAGTGTGTGCCGGAGGAAGATATTTTTAAGCATGGAACCATGGAAGTGTGAGTTTTCCATGAAACTTTGCTAATTCCATGGGATAGAAGCCCTGTGACACATGGGTCAAGTCACAGCCAGCTGGATCCAGCTGTCAGTAGTGCTGTACTGATACCTAAGAGAGCCCAGAGCTGGAAATCACACACAGCAGAAGAGCCAAAGGAAACATGCAGGCCACCAGTTGCTTTCCAAAATCATTATCAAATAATATGAAATAGCAAACAAAGATGGAAAAAAAGTAAATGTCTTCTACATTGTTTGTAGAATGCCTTACTCAACCTCATAAATTGTTTTTAGCACTCTATTAATAGCAAGGAGATAAATTACTTTAAACAACCTCAAGTACAAATTCTGAGTAACATACTTGCACGTTTCACTCCATGCCAGATCTGCTATCAGTGGTGATGAATGAAGTTTAAATTTTGCCTGTTAGAATAAAGTGTTTGTTAAATGTATGTTTCTCAGAGCCCATCTTGGCAAACACTCAATTAAAAGAAATTGTTTACTGAATCTGTGAATGCACAAATGAGGAGAAATTAGTCATTCTGCTGCAATTCCTGTTGGACCTTTGCTCCTCATTAGGTGTCTACTAAGGAAGTGTCTGTGTTCCCTAATACAAGAAAGACAGAGAACTTTTGGAGAGGGTCCAGAGGAGCCACAAAGGTGATCAGGGGGCTGCAGCACCTCCCCTATGAAGACAGGCTGAGGGAGCTGGGCTTGTTCAGCCTGGAGAAGAGAAGGCTGTGGGGTGACCTCATTGCAGCCTTCAGTACCTAAACGGAGCCTACAGACAGGAGGGGAGTCAGCTCTTGGAAAGGGTAGAGAACAGCAGGACAAGGGGAAATGGTTTGAAGTTGAGGGAGGGCACATTGAGGTTGGATGTCAGGGGAATTTGTTTGCTGTGAGAGTGGTGAGGTGCTGGAACAGCTGCCCAGAGAGGCTGTGGATGCCCCGTCCATCCCTGGAGGTGTTCAAGGCCAGGTTGGATGGGGCCCTGGGCAGCCTGGGCTGCTGTGAGATGTGAAGGTTGGTGGCCCTGCCTGTGGTGGGGGTTTGGAGCTTCATGATCCTTGAGGTCCCTCCCAACCCTGGCCATTCTGTGATTCTGTGAAGTGCTGCACTGTAGTGGTGTTTGTGCTCTGGCAGGTCTCAGGAACTGACTCAGTTCTCGGCTCACAACCACACCGAGTTTGAGCCGTTAATGAAACATCATATAATTTGCATTTCTAACCCCAAGCTGCCGAAGAAAACATTCCCATGCAACATAAAAAGACATATTTGGACTACAGCAAATTTCTTCTGCTAGAATCTGCCATTAGCACAGATGTGAATGACATCCCATTTCAAACATGCCGATTGGACATCAAGCATAATCCAGCTGCCCAGGAGAGATGGAGCCATCATGTTGTGCCCCAGGTGGAAGGATGCTCCTGCAGTGGTGCTCAGTGCCATCACTCAGGTGTCAACAAATACAGTGTAAGAAATGGTGAGCCAGGTGCTAATCGATAGGATAAACCCAGAATGACTTCTCTTTGAAGTGGGGTTCCAGAATCTCTCTGTGTGCTTCAAATACACATTTTATTTCAACATTTGTCCAAGCACCATAGTGTCAGCTAGCTATTACCAGGCTAATTTTAAGTGTGTTATAACTCCAGCTATAAAATAATGATACTGCATATATTATTATGGTGCGAATCCAATAGTTATAGTCTGAAATGCTAGAATCTTAGAAAAGCAGCTAATGGGCTAGCAGCATGCACAGCAGCAGACCAGAATTGAAGTAGAAGTAATAATAAACATTACCCAGAAAATAAGACATCATGCGAATGTTTCTTAAATGGAGAAGGTAATTTTTGACAGATTTCTCCCCATTACATTTGTTGAGACCTTAAGCACACACACACACACAAAAACAGCCCATCCACAGTTGGATCTTCATATTTTCAATATAGTTTCATCCTGTAGGTGTGTGCAATTTTGATTGATACCCTGCAGGCACACTGGACTTCAGCCACATCACTCCACACTTCTCACTCCACTGCTTCAGAAATACTTTTTTGGGGACTTACAACAGTTTAATACCTTGCAGTATCACTGGGTTGCTGAGGTTGGAGGTGCTGCTGGATATCATCTCATCCAAGCTACTCAGAGCAGGCTGCCCAGGGCCACATGCAGTTGGGTCCTAACTGTCTCCAAGAATGGAGATTCCACAACCTCTCTGGGCACCCTGTCCCAGTGTTTGCCACCTTTATTAGTGCAGACAAGCTTTTTTCTCTATAACTCTCTCTGTAACTACCTGAAGGGAGGTTGTAGTGAGCTGGGGGTCGGCCTCTTCTAGGGGCTGCTATGAAATGTGGAGGTTGGTGGCCCTGCCTGTGGTGGGGGGTTGGAGCTTCATGATCCTTGAGGCCCCTTCCAACCCAAGGATAGGACTAGAGGGAATGGCTTCAAGCTGCACCAGGGGAGAGTTAGGCTGGACGTCAGGAAATACTACTTTTTTGAAAGAGTGGTCAAGCACTGGAATGGGCCTAAGGAGGTGGGGGAGTTACCCACCCTGAAGGTGTTCAAGGAACGTTTGGATTTTGTGTTGAGGGACATGGCTTAGTGAGAACTATTGGTGATATGTGGATGGTTGGACTGGATGATCTTGTAGGTCTTTTCCAACCTTGGTGATTCTGTGATTCTGATGTTTAAAATGTATGCTTTTGTTTGTATCGCTGGTAAGGATTCCCACTGAAAACATGTTTTTCCATCTTGTAAGCAGATTAAAAAGATTTCACCCCATTTTAAAGAAATGCAGCCAGCATGAAAAGCAGATCAGATGCGTGATAATTAGAGTTGCTAAAAATGGTAGCAGTGTCTTTTGCCTTTAATGAGTGCATTCTCCTTTACACTTGAGCTTCAGCTTCATGCAAGTAGGGAACAGACAGACCATGGCCTATAGGAGTTATTTTGACAGCTTAAAGTTGTCATTTGTAGCATGACAACCTTGGGTTGGTGCTGCCCAAAAATGATTTTTCAAATTAGTGTGTGAGAATCAACTTGACATTCCTAGTGCGTGGATTGCGTTTGCTGCCTTACCAGAGAGGAGGTTTCTCCAGATTTCTCTCAGTGGATGGCTCACCCTTAAGACATGCCCATATCTCTCTGTGACTTTAGGGACACTCTTAGATGAGGTGTCTAATTTACCAATCATTCAAGTTAGGTCACGTTGCTCCTTCCTGTGCAGTCGTTTTTGTTGAGTTCTGCTGCAGAGCACATTGCATTTTTAATTAAAATCCACAACTGGAGTTTAATGGGGAAAATGCTCATATATAAATAACAGCTTCCAGTGGGCTAACCTGCTGGTAGCCATCCGAATGTCCAAAATGACAAGGCTACTACGGTAGTACCAAATTAGGAGAAGCCTTATTTATGAGCTCTTTACAGCACGCCCTGCCATCCCAAGCTGGAACCGTACATACAAGACAAAACCTCCTTGCTATCCAAGCCCACAAATCAAAACCTTACGCATGGTGGAAACATTTCATAGGGAAATTCCTTGCCTGCCATGAGTTATTTTCTCCTCCATGCAGAGGAGGAGTGGGAGAAAAGGACAATCATCACAGAAGGAGTGACATTGATAATTACAGCCAAGCATCACTTGACAAATTCTTTGGTAGGTGCATATGTTACTCTGCTAGTGATCACAGTCTGGCAAGTAAATACTAACAGGGCAGTTTAAATAGCACTAATGAGTGTTTTGAAGGCTGGTACAAAACAGATAAGCCTTTTAGTAACAGGTTCAATGTAATCTCCATCACTTTACATAAATCTGTGTCAGCCTCCGTGATGCAAACAAGCAATAACGTCCTCCAGCTATTCCAATTAACACTATTTCAGATATGCACTTATGGTTAAATATTTCTAACCAGTGGTAAACAAGCAAGTTAATTTCATTTCTGTGAATGAAGCCCAAATCCTAGCATTGTATTTATTGTATGTAGAATCAGCCCTCTGTGACATGGTAGGTAGATGATGGTTGCCAATCACTTAATGGCCCTGCCTGTGGATTCTTATACAGGTTAGGAACTTCCCAGATCCTGTATGGAAGAAGTGTATGTAATTGTTCCATTTATTATTATTACTATTATATTTCTGGGCCCCACAAGAAAAAAAAGGCATCACATAGAGCATAAATTATAGGATTTATAAGTATACACAGATTAAGTATGAGGCTGTTTTGTAAGTAGTTATGCAGAGGAAAAAGAAAACCTTGCATAGAGAATCAATATCTACAATGAAGACTGCTTTCCACTATGCAAACCAAGTGCTTTTAGAGGTTTGGACTCCTGATCCCTCATTAAAGCTTTTAGATTCTGGTTGTATGTAGACAGCAGTTTCCAGTAGTAGAAAACAGAGCAGCCGAATACCCAGCATACTTACCTCTAGTTTTATGTTTCTCACAGTCGATTTGCAGCTGTGTTTTTAAAGGAAGGGCACAATGTCTCAGTGCCTGTACAAGTTCCTGAACAAGTGTCTGTATCGAGGAGGATCTCTGGGAGACATCGCTGTATAAATGCAGTTACATGTAACACAAGGGCAGGCGCTGAGAACAAACATTTTTCTGCCATCACCTGCACATATACAGATCACTGAAAAGTGAAGTTGTCCGACAAGCTGAAATTCCAGTGGGCTTTATTCCCTGCACACTGGAGAAAAGGCAGAGAGATTAAGGGATGATCCGCCTCAGCTCTACCCGAGCTCACATCCTTCCTGATGCTTGGTTCTCCTCCTGAGATTCCCCAGCATTAAGCCAGGCCAGCAGAGCAGAGCAGCGTGAGCTCATAGGCACAAAGCCTTTCCAGATGTTCCCAGCTCAGCCTTAGGAATTGCTCCATCAGTCATCCATTGGTTTATCTTCATGGCTAATTGAATGAGCTGCCCTCACATTGCGCACACAGCAGCCTCACCTTTCAGCAGTGAGCCCTGGAGCTGTCACACTTCATCACATGGCAGCTTAGTGCACCACTAAGGACAGTGAGCTTTCTGGGTTGCTTTATTTTCAATTTCATTTTATTCTTCTAGTTTATTTCGTTAGATAAGTTCAGCCTAACTTCTTCAATTTGCTTTTCTGCTTTTGTCCATCAGTTTGAACTGCAGCTAGCTTGGCAAGAAGCCTTTTTTGCTTTGCTGTGTGAACAGTCTGAGTAGCATGACTCAAGGTTACGCACTGATGACAGTTTCCATAAAAGCCTGTGCGTTTAGTTACAAAGCAAGCATCACTAAACGTAGTTTCCAGCAATTTCAGCTAATTCCAAGTTCAATCACTCAAGAAGCTCGCAAAATGAATGTTTCTTGGAGAATGAAAGGTAATTTGTTGGTAAAAGCTATGAGGTTGTCTAATATAATGTAATGGCTAAGTTTCTTAAAATTGCACAGGGGCAAGTCGCTGTTCATTTGTTTCAGCGAAGAAAGATCAGATGGCAGAGTCACTAAATTAGACCTGTTTTAAAAGCTTCAGGTTGAAGTTAATGCTAAGTAGAAACCGTGGCTGGGGTCAGAAAGCAGGATTCATGTCTCTGAACACAGCTTGGGAATGGCAGTAAGGGCTTCTAGCAGAAGGGCTCTGTTTCCTAAGTCTCCCATCCTCAAATATACCCTTCCACAAATAGGCAGCACAGAAATGAAGACTTTCGTTTCTCCCTCAGACCAAATTTCCAATGTTTAGCATTGTTCAGGTCAGTCTTCCCTCATGGATAAGATAAAGCCATCCCATGGCTAAGATATCTGTAAGCATGACTAAGGTTTGACTTTCATCCTGTTCCATCCTCTGGCTGATAGGTGAACCTCAGTATTAAAGAATTAGGAATTTAGAGCTTTTTGTAATTTTGCTGAGGTACTGTTAAACAAGAGTACTTTTCATCACCTGTGCCAAGGATGCCCAGCACCAGTCATCATGCTCAGTCACAAAGGGCTTTGCGCAGAGCCAGAGAAGAGACAGAAATAATATTTTTCAGCAAAGTTATCTCAAAACCTCTTTGCAATGGTGGAAATTTGGTTTTGATGCCTCCCAAGAGGAGGAGTGGTCATCAACTGTCCCTGCCGTGGGGCAGGGAATGGGCAGAGGTGGATGCATAGGGGAGGGCAGAACTGCTTTGTCGCTTCTCCATCCGCAGGAACACAGCCCTGGAAAGCAGCATCCAATGGCATGGGTGCTGCAATGCTGGCAGCCCTGGGACGGCACGCCTCACCCTTCTTTGTCTTCTAGAATGTCTTTAAAACATTTCCCCCTAGAAGAGGATTTATGCAGCAGGCTTGCACGTTTTGTTGGCTTTTTTTTTCTTTTCTTCTTGCTTGGTTGTATCTCTTGGCCTAATGGGATCAAACCTCTTCTCTCCAACTTGCTGTGCTTTTGTTTCCTGCTGCTTAAAAATAAAATTGTGATTTCTGGGAAGAATGCAAGTGCTATCCATTCACAACCTGAAGAATAATACTGTTTATTTAGTAGAAGAATAGTTTGTTACCTTAAATACCCAAACATTGATAAGACCAACAATTGAGTAAGGCATAACGCAGAACCTCCGCTTCGGATGAATACATCCTTCCTGTGTCTTTTGTTGGATTCCTGCATGAAGGCATCACCTGAAGTTTTGCTGTGCAGCTGTCCTCTTCCGTACAGTGTCTGTGCCAATAATCTAGCTTTGATGCTTAATTATAGCATCTCATTCCCCAGGCTGCATGTGATAATGATGGAGCACGTGTAATGAGTGGAAGAGGCTTTTCTCATGGAAGTCATTGCCTTTGGCTTGTCAAGAAGCTGCAAAACAGTTTTGATGTCTGTGTTAATGTGGGACCTGTAATCGGGGTCCTCAGGAAGGGGAAGAATGATCAGTGGGCAATTTAGGGTCATCTCTGTGTTGGTTAATTAGGATTTTCCCTTTGTGCTAATTTTTTTTTTTTCCTCTCTCTTTCAGCTCCAGTAAATCCACACCTACGTAAGTATTTCTTTATCTTTTATTCACATGAAGAGCTGTCCTTGCACCTGTTGTCCTTTGTGCTTAAAAAGTGACTGACAATTATTCCACTCAGTTGCAGTGCCCCTTATTTTTGTGTGCAAGCTGAGCCTGATGCTGTCATTCCTCTTGTTCTGCAAAGTGCTAGAGCAACAGTTGATGGAGGAAGGACATATTGTAGCTCCAGCCCATCTTTCCTTCTTCCTAACCCAAGCAGTCTGTCTAAAGAAAAACCTGTTGCTCTAAAAATAAATTCAATTTCTGGATCATAGCAACTCAGTATGAAGGGGCAAAGCTATAGTTTAGTCACAGAGTCATGGAGTCACCAAGGTTGGGAAAGACCTCCAAGATCATCCAGTCCAACCATCCACCTACCACAGATATTTCCCCACTAAACCACATTCCTCAGTGCTACACCTCCATGGTTCCTGAACACCTCCAGGGACAGTGACTCAACCACCTCCCTGGACAGGTAATTCCAGCACTTAAACACTTTTGGAGAAGAAACGTTTCCTAATATTCAACCTGAGCCTCTTCTGGCACAACTTGTGGCCATTCTTTCTAGACCTATTGCTAGTTAAACGAGAGAAGAGGCCAACCCTCACCTTGCCACAGCCTTCACGTTTAAGGAACAGGCTCCTTAGGGAGGTGGTTGAGTCACCAACTCTGGACCTGTTTATAAACTGTTTGGATGTGGTGCTCAGGGCCATGATTTAGCAGAGGGTTGTTAGTTAGGGTAGTATGGTCAGGTTGCGGGTGGACTTGATGATCTTTAAGGTCTTTTCCAACCTGAGCAATTCTATGATTCTGTGACTGAGTAGGATCTGTGTCTGAGCCTTAGCAGACATTGTAAACATCTCAGAGGAAAAGTATACATGTATAACATTTTCCAAAGTAATTTCTCCTTGCATGAGAACTACATGTGCATCTCTTGAAGTACATCTACGTGAGCATGAATTGGGTCAGATGACTTCCAGAGGTCCCTTCTGACCTTACCCCTTCTGTGATTCTGTCATTTTGTGATTCCATGATTCTGAGTGAGTTACTGCAATCCTTCCAGCTGCAGTCAGCAGCTCATAGAATCATAGAATTGCTCTGACTGTGTCCTACCTGATGTGTGGTGTTCAGTAGCACATGAATGTCTCCTGGTACAACTGTTTCCCAAATCACCCACAGGCACCAAACCTATGCCAGTACAGCAGACAGGAGACTGGGCTGGAGCTAGGAAAAACAGCTTCATTCTACCACTAACATCCTACTTCATCCCCCATCTGTCTACTTCACGATTGATTTCCACTCAGTAGCAAGAGCATATTTTGTGTATTTTGTGGGACATACTCTGATGTTATTCTTGCTTTTAATCACATATGCAGAAATGCTCCTGTAAACGGAGTGGGACTCTTCCATTATTGCTGTCCTGGTGCAGCCATAGGCAGGCAGAGAAGCAGCAGCAGGCTGTGCAAGCAGCCTCTCTCTGTCTCTCAGATGATGGCCAAACTTTTCTGTAAATTTTAAACTTATTTGCTGAAGGTCTTGTGAGATGCATTAATAATTAATCAGGGCTCAGTTTAAAGCTCGTGGGAGCTGAAGGATCCAATCTCATTGACTTAAGTGAGCAGTAGATGAGGCCCTTGCTAATTAATGTATTAAACATATACTCTCTGATGTTAAGGAAAAAAAAGCATTGCACTCCCATGTGCTTCCCACTATAATCTTCTATGATTTTAAGATCTGAAATTGTCTCATTTTCAGAATGTCTCTATTGCACTAGAGATTATCTAGTTCAGAGCAGCAGCTCTGCCAGGCACGTGGCTCAGTGCAGGTGGCACCCGAATCACCCTTCAGGTCAAAACCCTGCTGGCTCCAGGGAGAGAGACTTCTGGCAGCCTGCCCACCATTTCCGTCCTCTGCTTCTGACTCTGTCTAGCTCTGCACCTCTGCTAATGGGAGAGTTTGCCCACTGGGAGCTATAGGGCACCCGGTGGCATTTCTTTCAGACAACCAAAGAGATGGTTAAATCTTGAAGGCTTGCTTTTTTCCCCAGTGACTTCTTGAGTGAAACCCTTTGACAGGAGAGAAATCTGCTGGGAAAAAGAAGTTCTGGCTCCCACAGCAAATTCAATCTCATCTTTATCCATGCTTTCTCCAATCTCATTTTGTGTCACTGAAAATGCAGGATGAATGGTGATGTTGTATGTTATATAACACCAACCAGCTTCTGATTCTTTCTAAACCTGTTGGGCTGAATTCTAACTTTATTTACACCATTGTGAATGAAGAGTAAGTGCCCTATTCAAGGGCAACTTTATGGGGAAAATATCTGGAAACTGAAGGCACACCTTCCTGCTCAAATTCTGGAATAATCACATGGAAAGAACATTCGTTCTCGTGAGATTTCTGCAGTAGATAAGGAAGTAGCATCAAATGGCTGAAAAACTGATATTTTGCCTTAGAGCTACTTTCGTGTGTGTGTGTGTGACATATAAATAAGGTGTTTAATGTAGACAGTTTACAGTAGACCAAACTACTGTATTCTGTAGACCAGTACCTAAAGGGAACCTACAAACAGGAGGGGAATCAACTCTTTGGAAGAGTAGATAACAGAAGGACAAGGGGAAATGGTTTGAAGTTGAGGGAGGGCAGATTTCAGTTGGATGTGAGGGGGAAGTTGTTTGCTGTGAGAGTGGTGAGGTGCTGGAACAGCTGCCCAGAGAGGCTGTGGATGCCCCGTCCATCCCTGGAGGTGTTCAAGGCCAGATTGGATGGGGCCCTGGGCAGCCTGGGCTGCTATGAAATGTGGAGGTTGGTGGCCCTGCCTGTGGTGGGGGGTTGGAGCTTCGTGATCCTTGAGGTCCCTTCCAACCCAAACCATTCTATGATTCTGTGATTTTGTGATTCTATGATTCTATGAACATTTAAGAATTTCATATCAATGAGTGCAATTAGATGTTACACTTGAATAATGGAAGACATAAGATGTGAAAAAGTCATTCAACTTGAATTTTACGGAAAAAGAGTTCATATTAGAATGAAGAGCCTTGCACTTCGAGAAGGGTTTCATATTTTGCCATGATTGGCAATAAATTTATTTAACGACTTGCATTAGTGTGGGTTTGGATCAACAATTCACCTCTGTCCTTAATGGCGTTTGGGACCATTTTTGGTATCCACAGTTCCATCAGTTCTCAGTCCCCATCCCCAGACCTTTGCTGTCTGCAGGGATGGGGCACCACGGCCCCTCTGGGCACTCTGTGCAGTCCCTCACTGCCCTTAGAGTAAAAAACTCCTGTCTTATTTCCAGTCTTACTCTCCCCTCTTTTAGTTTGAAGCCATTTCCCCTTGTCCTGACAGAAGAGACACTGCTGAGGAGTCTGTCTCCTCCTTTCTAACAGCCCCAGTTCTTGCACAGGGGAAGTGTAGAGCTAATCCCAGGGAACTACTTACCATTTGTATTCATCTGTTATTTTTCACAAGATGTTTAGTGCCAAGAATACTTAGCACTAACCTTTTCCAGTGCATTCCAAATGGCAGGGTTCTACGTGAAACCGGTATTTTCATATTAGATAAATGGCAAACTTTTACTTGCCTTTCTTCATCTAGCCTGAATGCATTAATTTGTTTCACTTGAAGAAAAGGCTGATGTGGATTTTGTTCTGCTGATGTGGTGGAATTTCTTAACGAAGCTCTGAGGGCACACTGTGACACAGAAATGCAGCTTTTAAGCAACTGGAGGGGCAGTGGTAGGAACCGCTGAATAGCTGGAAATGCTTTGTCTTAAATCACTTTGCTGCAGGACTGGATCTGATAGGCAGAATTTTACTCCTTTCGCCACTGTTTGGCCTTTTCGTTTTGTCTCATTGTGCAGAAGCAGCACCTTGCATGCTATAGGGAGGGTATGTAAAAGTGGAGGCCCAATGTAGTGTCAACCAAGCAACGCATGTTAGAGTGCTTCCTTGGTGTCACTGCTCATTCAAGACCTTTGTCAGGGTCTTTGTGTTCTCCTCCTGCTCTTGGAGACAACAATGAAGGTGTTGGTCTGCACTCATTCTCCCTGGAAGGACTTTGGATGGAGTCTGCAGCCCAGGTGTTCTTCTTTCATATGCTCATCTCTCGAGCAGAACAGCTGTCAGGCCACTGTTTGTATTTCTCCCCCGTGGTGCTTATGGAGATGCTCCTGTGCCGAATGGTTTTGTGTGTTCCCTCCTCATCATTCCAAATTCAGCATTCAAAAAGCACTACCTCCAGAGTCAAACTGAAGTCCTGAAGTGGGCTCTTCATCGCCTTGATGGCTTTCAGCCACATTTCTGAGTTAATTCTCCTGGAGGATCTAATAAAAGCAGTAAATTGATCAAGAAATCAAGCCTGGGGTGCTAATGGTCATGGAGGTTTCTGTGGACTGGGTTTTTGTGGCAACCTGGTGTTTGGAGCAGTGCTTCGTGCTGACTGCTATGCAACGGGAAGTTTGTGTTGTTCAGCATGAGCAGAGGCAGAATGAGGAGGGCTTGGAAAGCACTCCTAATGCACCTGGTGGATTGGGAGGAATTGTCAAGCCTGTTTTTTCAGTTTGCAGCATTATATGATTTTAAATAAGCTTCAGAGCAGCATCCTTGCTTAGCAGTACATATCCAAGCTAAGCTCCAGGTCCTTCTGTCTTTACTGATTTGCAGTGAAGCTCCAGTGGCTGAAGTGGATTTATAGTTTACTGAAGCCCCAAACCTGCAAACGTTTATACACCTCCTGAATTTAACACAGATGAATGGTGCCTGGTGTTAGAGTTTCTCCTAACAATGAATATAAATTGCACCCCTATAACGAATGCTGTAGCTTACACAGTATGCAGACAGCTGCATTCTCCCAGGAGAAGAGAGATTTGCTTGTTTTCTCAGATAAATCAATTGACTGCTGGAAGAGTAAACTCAGCAGGAACTGCTCGTGTGTATAAAATTAAGCTTTTGCACATTTTACTACACGAGGCCTCATTCTGTTCTGAGATGAAAACTGAACCTTGAAGTTCTGGTTTGTTTGGTTCCTAAATACCTGATTATAGGACTTCCCCAACCTGTCATAACCAGGAGGTGGGATCATTGGGATGGTGCCTGACAGACCTGCTTCACAAAAGAGAGGATCCCAATAATCCTGACTGGGGATCATCATGTCTACTTTAAATAACATTTCCTCTTGTTCTAGCCATTCTTTGTTTTCCCATCCCTATTGACAACTGAGAGTAATTTAAGAGATGCCACATTGCAGACCACGTTTTCCTTTTGAAGAGGTGCTGTACGCTTCTCTTAAATGATCTTATCCCTAAACCAAAATAACCGACCACTTCTTTTTTTCCCACACAGTTCATGTTTTATAGACATGCTATCCATTCTTCTCAGCTCTTCAGGAATCTTATCTGGGTCAATAGAGACAGTGTCTCTAAGGGCTGTTACTTATAGCTGAATATGTGAGGAGGATCTAGACAAGATTGAGTATAATTAATTTCAAGTAGCATTAACACAGGATGATGACGGTGCCTTATTTTCATCGCGGTCACTTAAAAGTGACAATCAACAGTAGAGAATGATGTAAAATAAATGTATATCTATTTCCAGTGCTGTTAATGAGCATCAACCTACATTGTGTTTGAAAACAGCTTGGATGTGGTGCTCAGGGACATGATTTAGCGGAGGGTTGTTGGTTAGGGTAGTATGGTTAGGTTGGACTCGATGATCTTTAAGGTCTTCTCCAACCTGAGCAATTCTGTGATTCTATGATTCTAATACATCTGTTCTCATGGAGAGGTAAGCAAGCATTGAGTGCTTTCAGGCACTAAATCTCCTCTCATTTGCTGTGTTGGCAGGAGAGTTCCACTGTGGATTTGAGGATGGTAACATTTGCCTTTTCACTCAAGACGATACGGACAACTTTGACTGGACAAAGCAAAGCACTGCCACGAGAGACACAAAATACACTCCCAACACAGGGCCAAACGCAGACCGGACTGGCTCCAAGGAAGGTAAGCTCCAGGGTGCACCCGTTCCTCCTGCACTGGGAGCTGCTCTGGGGTCGGGGATCTCCAGCCCAGCGGTGTCCTTCCTAATCACATCAAGATGAGCATACCTCAGGGACTGCAGAAAGAAACTGCCAGAGCTGAGGCATGCGGCCAGTCCCTATCAGAGCCCGCTAGCAGCGCCATTAACCATCTTGTATTATTTCTACTGCGCCATTTCCAAGCGATCACTTTCACGTTACAGCCTGGTGGGGAAATATCCTAGCACGTCTTGAACTATTCTTCTGTTTTATGTCATTTGAATTCTAACTTGGACTCTCAAACTATCACAGTGAGGTCTGGTTGCCCCGTTTTTACTTTGGGTGTTGCTAAAACATGTAATTTTCAATCTGCTACTCTTGTTAACAGAAGTGTGCCGTCTTGACTGCAGTATTTATTTTCATTTGAAAAGTCAGACATATTGTGCTGAATTTATCAAGTACTGCAGTAACTTGAGCTATTTTATTGTGTGCCCCATGCCCTCTATTACCAAGAAGGAAAAAATCATACTGCATCATATTTGCATGGTTGGATTAAGTAAATACGCCGTTGTTGGTGCACTCCAGAATAAATGAATATTTTCTTCTTGTGAGCCGTTGAATTGGGATTGACATGGGCAGTTTAAAATGTTCATTGGAAGCTTTCCATCAAGATATTTTTTTTTAACCTTATTTTAAAAATTCTCCCCTCTCATTGTTTATAGGAAAAAATTGCAACCTCGAGTCTGAAGTCTGAACCCCGTCATAAAGATTTTTTCTTTTCTTGAGCATATACGATGTTATATCAATATGAAGTTGTTTATGAGTACTGACCTGCAAGCCCTGATTTTACTCCTGGTAGAAAACATCTTTGAATCAGCTGTGGAAAACATATGGGCTTAGTGCACAACAAATATGACCCAGAAACCATGGTGTTCTCAGATGAACGTGAAAAATTAACCAAAATAGCCCGATATCTTCCTGTGTGTGTATTGTGTTGGTTTCTTAAGACCACAACATAACAATTTTCGTTTGTCCTTTCCTAGGTTTCTACATGTACATTGAGACGTCACGGCCCAGGCTGGAAGGGGAGAAGGCCCGACTCGTCAGTCCTGTTTTCAGCGTTGCTCCAAAAAATCCCTATGGAGCTACGAACACAGCCTACTGTTTTAGCTTCTACTATCACATGTATGGACAGCACATAGGTAGGAGAGAGCCGATGAGCTTGTCTTTTCACTTTGGGAGAGATAGCAGGAGAAATGTCCAGATATATGGAAGGGAAACACAGGATCACTTCCAAAACCAACTACAGCCAAGGCTGGCAAGAGAGGCACCTGAGAGCATTCTTTTGGTCATCAAACTTTTCCCCACAATCAGTATGCTAGCAGGAATACTCTAACAGTTGACAGGAGCATGTTGTGTACACATGGGGTTTTGAGCAGGGACTCTTGAAAGTGTGAAGATTTACAAAGGCTTTGCCTGGTTTTGAGTGTTTTTTGCCTGGTCACGGTTGTGTTGAATCTCTCCTTGCAAGTTTAGGGATGAAGCAATTAGCAGCACAGCCCTTGTGCTATGCAGCAGCACATGGGTCCTAAAGGAAAGCCTTGAACAATTCACTCAAAAGCTGTGGGAGCAGATCTTTCCAAGGTGAATCTTCAGGTCTATTTTTAGTCACAGCTCTTTCAAGATACACGTTTAATTACTTTGCACAGTGTTAAAGAAAAAAAAGAAAAAAGAAGTGTGGGAAAATGTAAAAGCATAAGCCTGAGCCAATTTTTCTAAATCCTGTAAATCCCTGTGGGTTCTTGGTGCTTACCAGTGCGTTGGGAGGCTTTCCAGTGCCACGCTGCCCTGACTCGGTGTATTTTTATAGATATTTTCAAGGGCAAGCACATCCTCGTAGTGCATTCTGGTGGTCGCTTTGGGAAACATTCAGCTGCCTGCAGGCAGAGCTCGGGTTATAAATAGAGCAGACAGCTCGCTCCGTTCTGCTAGCTGTCTGCACTGCTGAGCACTCAACGCAGCCCCCGGTGTAAATTCTGCTCACTCCGTGTTGCAGGAGGAACTGGAGCCATGCCATGCTGAGTGAAAGAAGTACAGAGTGCTCCACGAGCCTACTTCTGCTATAGGACAGTGAAGAGCAGAGTTACGACCATTAAGGGTCGAAGAGTTCTTGTGGAACTTCTTAAAGTTAGGATAAATATAAGAAAAAGCCACTGAGGTTGACATCTGCCCACGAAAAAGTGACTCCTAATTTTTGCAGTTTTGGTCTTTCTCCTGGGCTGCCCTTCTGTCCTTCTCTATTTTGGCTGAAATTGTTCTTTTCTGTGTCATTTCTTGAGCTGACACATAGAGTGCTGCCTGACAAAGGAGCTGACCCACAGATGAAGGTGGTGACAATGACAGTTAGTGATCAGCTGTATGACTGTACAGGTGTTTTTTTTTTTAATGTTGATGTGGACACTTGGATGTCAAAAAACAAAATCCCTCAATGTCACTTCTCTAATGTTAGAAAATACAGGTGACATCATTTTAGCTACTATGGTCCAGTGGTCTAGTTTTGAAACCAGAGAGGCTGTGGATGCCCCGTCCATCCCTGGAGGTGTTCAAGGCCAGGTTGGATGGGGCCCTGGGCAGCCTGGGCTGCTATGAAATGTGGAGGTTGGTGGCCCTGCCTGTGGTGGGGATTTGGAGCTTCGTGATCCTTGAGGTCCCTTCCAACCCAAGCCATTCTATGATTCTATGAACAGCTTTATACAAAATTTTTCTGTCTCCAAAGACAGAAAGATGATGAATTAATAGCGTCAGCCATGTGTTTGAATGCAGGCATCTTTACTAAATTCAACATTATCATATTCTGACAAAATGTTAGAAAGCACGTGAGAATGCAAAAAGCATCCAAGAAATGAATTATGAGATCAGCAAATGTATATAATCTGATCCCCCAGGTGTGAACTCCATCACCTGTATTGCTCACATGAGGATAGTAAAAAAGGGAAGAGAAAAACCTCAGGAGTAGTGATGTTCTAAGACTTCAGAGATTTATGCACATGGTTATGTTAGGAATGGTTGCATTGATGAAGTCATCACTTGAATGTTTTTTGGAAGGTTTGTGGTCTTAGAAATTGCTTCATTTTTAGGAAAGGAGTTACTATATTTAGGTTATTATTATATTTAGGTTATTATTATGTTTAGGGTTTATTATATTTAGTGGAGGGTTGTTAGAGTTGGGGTAGTTTGGTCAGGTTGCAGTTGGACTTGATAATCTTTAAGGTCTTTTCCAAACTGAGCAATTCTGTGATTCTGTTACAGCACAATGCTTTGCCCAGGTAAATCAGTCCTAATAAGCATTTTGGATGACATATACTCCATAACCTTCATTTAGAAGATATATTTTCCATTGCAGCACATTGTTTAGTTTCTCTTTTCATATTAATGCTGCTGGAAGTTGTGTAGCTAAAGTTATCTTCATTCTGACAGAAGTTTGGCCTATGGGTGAATCTAATCATATTTTGAACAGCTATTTTAAAGCTGAAATTTCATGCAAGCAGTTTAGTCTTCTGAGCTCACCTTCAGTCTTGTGCTCACCTTCTGACCGTGGAAATAATTTCTGCCCAAGGCAGAATGCCAATGGGCACATACAGAAATGCAAGGAATTCATCAGATTGGTAAGAATTTTCATTTGACAGTGAAGGTGTTCAAACATGGGCACAGATTGACCAGCAGTGTCTCTGTCCTTGGAGACAACCAAAACCCAATTGGCCACTGTCCTGGGCAACCTAATGCTCTGGAACAAATTCCAGAGGTGCCTCCTATCTCAAAATTCTGTGTTTCTCTGAATTATTTAATTTATAATTTTTTTTTTTTTTCAGAAGAATCCCACTTTATTAAGGATTAATACCATGTAGATATGTCTAAATCTTATTACTACACCAAATTGACTGTTTTACCATGAACCCTTGACCCTTCACTGCTGTTCTGGAATTTGCAGCCTGTATATACATAGAAGGTTCCTCTTATCCCTATGCAGGGATAAGGACTGCCCATCAGGGCTTCAGTATGCACTGACAGGATGGGAACTGCCAACTGAGACCTCACACATGATCTCTGCTCTCTTTTCAATGAGCTTCAGCTGCCAGTTTTTCACTGCTTCTCCCTGAAAACTGGAGTCTTGCAGGGGAATGGGACTTAAATAAGTTCTAGCCTGTTCCTCCCCTGTACCTATGGACCACCATTCAGAGAAGATACAAGGCTATTAACCCTTGATTTTTTTGTCCATGTTATCATAGCGTTGTTCAGCAGACTTCAGAGCTGTATGTCTGCATTTCTGTTGGGCTTTATTTTCCCTAATTATCCATAGATAAAGAGTATTAGGCTTATTACTCCGCTGTCCCATGGGGAGAGTTTTGTTTCCAAAACAGTCTCTGTGCACATCAAAAAACATGTCTGCATTTCCAGCAGAGACGCAAATGATCCCTAATTTAAAAAATGGAGGATCATCCTAGATGCTCCGGCACTGGTGCTGGGATGGAGGCATAGGGGAAAAGAGGCATCACCCACTGTTCTTACACGAATGACCCTGGTGACATCAATTTGAAAACACGGCTGTTGCACTATGCTGTAAAAAGCAGCCATCCAGTTCATCCTGCTCAGCATCCGTGCCTGCTGCTCAGGTCTTGGTGTCTCTGGAGAAGAGCCTGAAAATGTGGGTAGCGATAAGGAGTGGTGCTTGGGAGCCTTTGCAGATCTGAGATTAGCACTGAAACTGTGGCAAGCTCTGGCAAGATAAGCGGAGGCCTACATCCCATGCCAGGTGGTTTGATTCAGGAGGCAGAAGTGATCTGTGCCTGGAATAGATGGCTCTTGCTCACAAGTTGGAGTTTAATTCCCAGTGGATCTCACGGCTGGCTCTGAGGCTGCTGGCTGCCAAGGAAACTGCCCATGCTGTTTTCCACATACTTCAAAGGGAGAGGGTGTATTACCTTAAACAGAAAGGAAATAGAAGATCCCATTACTTGATTTGCAGCAAACAATGAGCCATTGTTGGGGAATAAGAGAATGAGGAGTCACTGTCCTTATTATAACTGTGTACTGAGAGAGAATGGGGTTGTAGCTCCATTATAGCTGTCACTGTTTTTTTAAGTCATCAGTGTTTCTGATTTTCCCATCCGCACCTCAGTGTGGAGCACTGCTAATTGACTTTGTGAGAACAGCCATTTTTCTTATCATTAGAGCCACTGGGAGCTGCCCAGGTCTTTGCTGCTGAGCTCTGAACACAGCAGCTCCCAGCCCTCTCAGTGGGATGATGCCAAGAAATGAATTTCCTTCATTCACACCTGCTGCTCCTGGACACAGTTTGGGTCTCTGACTCCCATCTGTCTGGAGCTCTGAACGACTGTATCTATGGGCAAACTCTTGCTGGGCACACCTCAGTGAGAACAACACAGCCAACTTGTCCTCCCCACAGCATTTGCAAAGGCAGAGCACTTTTCTAAAGCCTTCTTGGAAGAACATGTTGCATTTCAAAGCTAGGCACTTGTTGCACGTCACATTTTGGGCAGGTTTGTGGCCATGAGGGACAGGAGCAGAAGAGAAGGCATTGGGGAAAGCTGAGAGCGGCCATTCCGTATCTAATGGGGCTGTAAGAAGGAAAGGGACAGAGTCTTTAGCAGGGGCTTTTGTGACAGGATAATGGTTTCCAACTAAAAGAGGGGAGAGTTAGATTGGAGATAAGGAAGAAGTTTTTTGCAATAAGGGCAGTGAAGCACTGGCAGTTCTCCCAGAGAGGTGGTGCTACCCCATCCCTGCAGACAGCCAAGGTCAGGGGATGGGCTGTGAGCACTGATGGAGCTGTGGGTGTCCCTGTGTGCTGCAGGGAGTGGGACCTGATGGCTTTTAAGGGTCCCTTCCAACTCTAAATATTCTGTGACCCTATGATCTGGTACAGGAATGGTTATTTTATGTTTGAAGTAAGACTGCGATCACCTGCTATTAATTTCAAGAAATTCCATGACACTGAGAGGCTGGGAGTGATACAAACAACCTTAAATCTCTGTAACCTCAGCAGTGATGGATTTACATGCTTTTCTTACCTCAATTATTTAGTGATTCCACACAGCCCTGCAGCATGGCAGCCTGCACAAATGGGTGAAATAATTACCAGCTCTCCTTCTTTAATAATGGCATTGCTTTTTGTCTTCATGAGAAGTAACTTTATGAGTAGTGCTGTTACTACAAGTAGTGCTATCTGCCTCTTCTCCTGCCTTGGACCCAGCACAGTTGTTAAAAATAGAATGGTTTGAATTGGATGGGGCCCAAGAGGTTGTCTAGTCCTGCTCCTTCCAACGAACAGGGATACCCACAGCTCCACCAGGTGCTCAGGTTTTTTGAGGAGAGAATGGGAGAACCAAGCATTTCTCTTCTGCACATGGCAGGATGATGAGGTCTTTTTGGTGTACCCATAGCAGGCAGAGATGGACTGTCACTGCTACAATCCATTCCTCCTTTGTGAAGCTTGTTCACTTCCCATGCATTTGAACATAAATGCTGCAGGAGGGACCGGTGCTGCCCAGCTTCTCCAGCAGCACCACCTCCCTGCTCCGTCCCAGGAGATGGGCACCCTGCTGAAGCAGCCGTGATGAGAATACTCACCGCTCCATTCCTCTTTTAGCTCATGCTTTTCAAGGCACTGAGTTTTGCTATTGCTCGAAATAAGAAGTTTTTATTAGCAGGAGCTGAGTCACCCTGCAGCTGCCTCAGATCCGAGAGGTCTCCTCGCAAATGTGATTTGTGTCAGCATCCCAGATGCCACTCCTGACTCTCTGAGAAACGTGGTTTTGTGTGAACCTGGCTGTCTGAGCATTCTTGAAGGCAGAGGCAGTGATTCCCATAGCACTGAGACACTGCCCCACACACCTGCAGTCAGAACGGTGAGCGAGAGGAACAGTACCTGCAAACAGTGATTTGCTGAACTCTGCTCAGTGAAGACAGTGCTGCCTCTTGGTGCTCAGGGACAGCCTGGTTTTTGCTCACAGCCCATCAGAGAAGGGGGAGCACTGCGCAGAAGGGAGCTGAGTGCTGGGATCTGATACTTGCTGCAAAGAACATTTGTTCTGGAACCAGAACCTTCATGGCCAGTGGTGGGGAGACACCCAGAGTTGAGGTTTGAGGTGTTTTTTTTCCTGAGGATTTACTGAGGTTCAAATGAGGATTGTCTTGTCCTTGCAAAATGCTTCTCACTGGGATTAAAGGCATCATACCTACCTCAGATGCATTTGTATTAGTAAACCATGGCCAGGGTAAACAAGAAGTTGGACATTTGGGTAAGGTGGCTGGAGATGCCTACTTTGCACTAATGCACAAAAAACTCCTTACAGTCCCGCCAGAAAGCCATGTGTACTTCCAGAGCTGCTGGGAACAAGGGACATGGCTCCCTGCCTCAGGGCCCAGCTTGCTGCTGAGCCACCACCCACTGAGAGTTCGCTTCACCACGGCACAGTTATCCCAAGTGTAAAAATTTTTCAGTATGGGATAAGAAACCCTCATATTCACCTCCACTGTGTTGCAGAGATGTGTTCCAGATGTGCAGCACAGGAGTGCATTGTCCCAGCACCACCACTGGTCCAGCACCCAGCCCCAGCCTGGCCGGCTCAGGGCCTTACTCTCCCAGCTCGGTTCTCAGCTCACCAGCTCACCTCCTTACCCTCTCTTCCAGGAAGCTTGAATGTTTACCTGCGACTGAAAGGCCAGACCGCGATAGAGAACCCCTTGTGGTCTTCAAGTGGAAATAAGGGCCAGCACTGGAACCAAGCCCGTGTCAATATCAACCCCCCGACTTCATTCCAGGTAAGGGACGGCGCTGGGCTGCACGTGCTTTGCGGTGCCCGAGCAGCACCAGGTACTGCAGATGGAGGCATCAGGTCTGGGGCACGCATTCACTGACCCTTGTTTCTGACACAGGATTTCACAGCATCATTTCAGCCCTGAAAGCTGCTTTATGGACAGGTAATTGCTTTCCTTGCTGCAAATAGGTGAGCATCACAGAGCTTAATCATGCACACATCAGTGGCAGAACAGCAGCTATTTCCTCTGAGAGGAAATGCCTTTCAGTTCTTAGACAATGCTGTTAGCTGGTAGAATGTATGTCTATATCTATATAATTTTAGACTACCAACGGGAATATGAAATTATTTCCTATGAAAAAACATTTAGGGTCCATAGTGTAAAGTCTTTGTTAGATGTCTCAGGGAACACGTGAGTTTTCCATGAAAAAATAAAGGATCCATCTTTGCAGGGGTGCTGCCTGCTCAGAGCTATGGCAATCTGTTTGCTTCATTCACCACACATTGTGTTGGGCGTCAGACATTTCAGTTCTGGTTTGACAGTGAGATGCTGATAAATTCTTAGAAGCAGCTCTTGTTCATGCCATGAGCTGTTTCCAAATGGAACAGGTCTAAAAAAAACAGCTGCTGGTTCCTGGGATTCCTGGGGCCCCCGAAAGAGACCATGTCTTTGGGAACAGTAATTGAGCACGAACCAAAACGGCCATCCGGAATATGTGGATTGGGTTCACTTCATGGGTAGATGCCAATCCCAACCTTTTGTCTTATCCCCATGTGTGAGAGAGAGGCAGTGATGGAACAGAAGTGCTTTGGCATAGGCAGTCATGGAAGTGTTGCGTGGGAAAAAATGAAAGGAGAATTAGTGGAGAGGGATGTGCAAAGGGCAGCATGATGTGGTGCTTGAGATGAACAGAGAGGGACGGAACTGGGCAAAAAGACTGCAGGGAAGAAGAACAAGGGTGTTGAAAAGCACGATTGGGAAGCTGGTCAGGGCTTGAGAGACCCCTCAAAGACCATCTCGTTCCAACCCCTCTGCCACGGGCAGGGCTGCCAACCACTAAATCAAGCACCAGATAAGGTGGCCCAGTGTCCCATTTACACCCATCCAACCTGGTCCTTGGGTGATGCTCGTGCCCTCTGTGGTTTGCAAGGGCGTCTTCCACTGCTCTTGGTATTTACTCATTTAGTGAAGGTTATTCATTTCACATGAGAAGCTTTGAACTATAGTGATGAGCAAAGAAATGTGGGAAGCTGCTAGAATAGGCTTGGACTTGTGTGCTGCTGTTGAAATCAGTGGATAAAGAGAGAGTGCCCCAGACACCTCCCTAACATGCAAGCTCATTATGAGGTGTAATTTAAGCATTTTGCTCCAGATGGTGTTAATAATTTTTGTCAAATTGGCTCTACCTCCAAGAGTTAATTTCTCCATTAGTCCCACAGCACGCCCTTATAAGATTCATTGGATGTGATGCAAATATTGTCACAGATTAAAGGTTAGAAACTTTTCATCTAAGTGAGCCAAAAATATTTCAAAGATCTGAGTTGGGGGGAGCAATAAAGGAGAAGAGAGATAGCTGTGCAAATGGTGCTGCTTGGGAGATGTATCCCTTGCATAATTCCTTCATCTCATTAGAAGGGCTTTGAAGTTTGCTAGGGGATATATTTCTTGCTACACAGAATGAGTCCACTCCTCTGCAGAGCTAATTAGGCAGCAGTGAGGCAGGGCAGCACCGTGTTGCACTGGGAGAGGAAAACAGATAACTTGGTTTCTTCTGTACAACAGTACTGCCCAGTTGACAAGCAGCTTTATAGTAAATAATGGCTACAAGGTGCTCGTGCTGCATTCCACCCCATAGGAAATGCTTGCATGGTATTCCAAGCCCCTCAGGAAAGTTTACTGCTGTGTTCTTCCCATTTGCCATCCTATGAACTGCTGTTCCTTTTATTTTTTGCAGCTTATATTTGAAGGGATCCGGGGCCCAGGCATTGAAGGAGACATTGCTATTGATGATGTATCAATTGTGGAAGGAGAGTGTATGAAATCCGACCAGCCGGCCAACAGTAAGTGGCTCTTCTATGCACTGGGGAGAGCAAATTGCTTCTTGTGCTGTAAAATTGAGGCCTCTGCTGAAATGGGCGTTCTGTGAGAGAGCAGAGCATTGTGTGGTTAAGTCAGAGAGGCTGCAGGAGAAGAGTTTTGCTTTCTGCCCACACAGCAGATGCTGGCAGCAGTGGGTTCCCTCAGGGCAGCACCCTTTACACCCAACCCTCCCCAGTGATTCAGGAAGGACAGATGGATGAAGCAATGTGAAAAATTGTTTTGGGAGTCGAAACAGTGTTAAAATTTATAGTCCAATTGTCACAATTGCCCGTGGACCTCTTTTCACCCCACCGTCCCCATGTTGGCGTTATGACACAGAGCTTTAATTCTGCCTTTTTCCCCCTTTTTGTAGATTTACGATCAGGTGCTGTTGGGACATTAGCGCATATACGACTTATCCCAGTTACCATCCTCATGTTTGTCTTAAGTCATCAGAGGTGACCTTATCCTGGCAGAGGCTACAAAAGATTCACCAGGCACTGGCATGAAGAAAGAGTCTTTGTAAAATGGACATTTAAAAACAAACTACCAAAGATTCCTCCACTGACTGACTCAAAAGTTAAATAAATACATAAATAAATTAAAAAAACAAACAAACAAACAAAAAAACAATTAAAAAGCACTGGGGACATAAAAGGCATCATGGGAGTGTAACTCACTATGAACCACGCGTGAGAACGAGATCTGGCCTAAGTGAGGAAGAGACCTTCAGGTGCTTTTGTGGTCAATAACGAATACAGCATCATCTGGTTGAACTCTCGGAACAGAGCGATAGAAACCCTTGTCAAAGCACAAAGTCATGGCTGGTTTTGTTTCAAATGAATAGTTTGCTTGTTACCATGGAAACCTAATGGCCTGCCAAAAAAAAAGAAAAAGAAAAAGAAAAAGAAAAAAAGAGGAGAGGAGAGGAGAGAGAGGAAATAATAAAATTAAAACAGAGAGAGCAACACCTCACTGTAAACAGGGTATGTGAAGAGCTGGCATTCATTTTCCCTTCGAGGAGGTTTTTAGTGTAGAGTTAAAAACATGTAGGCCCTTTCGCCTATGGCTGTCACCTCCCCTAGAGAGTAACCCCGAATCAGAGCTGTTTTAAGACATTTCTGTTTCATTTCTCATGGCTATGCTCGATAACTGTATGCTGTCTCCTTTTGCATGCATTACGATCCAGGATGTGCCACCTGGGCTTACATATGACACAGGCTTATCGGAGCTTGCTTGCGGCCACTCGAACACCCCTCTCCCCTCCCCAACTGAGTCATCTGTTCTAACGAAGTGAAGAAACCAAACCACCATCTTTTATAAATTGCCATGGAAACCAAGTGCCTTCAATGAAACAAGCCTGATTTAAAAGTATATGTAGAATAATAATAATTTCAACACAGAAGCTTGCACTGCTAAAGTGTGGTTTGTGCAAACTATTTTCTAAACAAACTACGGAGCCCGGGTGTGCAGACTGCAGGCGAAGGAAGCAAAGTCGCTCCTGGAGGTGGATGGACCTGAGCTGCTGCGTAAGCCCTCTCGGACAAGATATCTGTTGTTTAACCTTCCAGACAGCCATGGCCTTTCAGCTTATTACCCATTAGAAAATAGCTTCCGTTGGTCCTGGAAATGGGAGCAGCGCTTTTTATTTGTTCCTTTCAGGTGATCAGGTGGGTCAACCAGAGGAAGAGGTGGTGGAGATGCACTTAGGGGTGCAGCGCTGCGCTCTGCAGGCACAGCTGGGCACGGGGCTGCTGCTGCTGCTGCCGCTGCTGCTGCAGGGAAGTCAAAGTTCCACTTGTGCAACAAAGCACACGTGGGTTTGGAGCTGCCCCGATAGCCAGCCGGTTTTCCACTGCATTGTAAATTTCCCTGACAGTTGGTTATGACAATTTGAAGACCTTTTTCCTTAAATTATCTCAGCTTTTAACTTCATTTAAAAAAAAAAAAAAAAGACTTTTGTCTAAAGAGGAGTATTATTATTATAATTATTATTATTATTACTTGTTCTCTCAACACCCTAGGATTAAAAAATACCTGATATGCAAGAAATTGGAGTACCAACAAATGAAAACAAACCAACAAACAGCATCATATTTGCAAACATGAGTATAAAAAGCACAACGAGATGCAGTACAACAATGACAAGGCTTGATTTTTTTTTTCTTTTTTTTTTTCTTTTTTTTTTTATTCTGTAGAGAAATGTTTGTGCAAATTCAGTAATTCAACTGAAGAGATAATTTTACAGCTATGTTCAATAAAGCCTCTTTCCAGGTAAGGTATGCCACGTGGTGCGTGTGTTTGTTGGGCGCTGTGCACGGGGTGCTGCTGGGCTGATGCACTGGTGCTGCTGTCTGCAGATGGAAGCACGGCCCATGGAGCTGGTCAAGGATGCTGCTGGTGCTGCTTTGGAGGTGCTTTGTGGTGTCCGATGCCCGGGCTGCAGCAAAAAAGCTGCTTGGAAGACAGCGGGAGCCCAGAGCTTGGATGGACTGTGGGGTTTGGCACCGTGAGTGTTTGTTAATAAAAGGAAATTTCCCACTGGAAGCATTGGATTTTAATTTTGGACCGGAGAGCCGAGTCGGGTGCGGCAAGATCCTGACCGGAGCTTTGCTTAGGAGGTCGGTGTGCCCCAGGATTTGGGGTCTGTGGAAATGGGACCTCCACAGGCATCTGCCTGAAAGCCAAAGGACCACAGTGCGTGCGAGGGACCCTCACAGGGCACAGCTGGGGCCACTGTGCTCACAGCCATGGCTCCAGAGCCTTGCCCAGAGGAACAGCAGGCTGCAGCGTGTTCCCTGCTGCGTTTCCTATTCTACCCTTGCCTGTCATTAGAGCAAGTCTATATCTTGCTCTATATCTTTATCTATTGTCTATATCCACTACATCTGCAGTGGGGAATATAGGAATAGTGGCCAGCTGTCTGCCTTTCTGACGTAACGTGGGAACCATTCCATTCCCTTGAAAATGCTGTCCCTCACATTGATTCTTTCAAAACTGGACTCAGCATCCATAGATTTGGACACCCGTTGGTCAGCTCAGGCCAGGATAAGTGACCCCAAAGCAGCCGCTGCTGCAGGTCACTGAATTGGAGGTCATGCATTTGTGGGGACCACAGGCTAAGACTGAAAGCTGAAATCCCCATTCCCTCCTCATATTTTTAGCCTTCTTTCTTTGGTGGAGGACAGAGATGAATATTCAATGAAAACTTTGGCCAAAGACCAAAGTTGTCTTTCTGGGGGCAGGATGAGCTGAGGGGCAGGTGGTTTTGTGGAAGGGAACTTGCTTGCCCTGCCTATTTCAGTTCTGTTCTGCTTACGTGGGCACAGAAGCAGTTGCTAAGGTATTTTTTCTCTTTCAGACATTGATTTAGTATAGTGTTGTCTTCCTTTACGTCCCTAACCTAAGGAACTGAAAAGGAAGTGGGATTTTATCTTGGGCTACGAGCAAATAGGTAAAAGATATGCATTTCCTAGTCTATATGTAGATATATATTTCATTTGGGTGTGAAAATGAATGAAGTATTTGTAAAAAATTGGGGTGACAACCAGACAGAGAGCTGCTGTTCATTTCTTGGGTACCCCATCTAGTAACATTCCTGGCTTGATTTTAAATGGTTCCTCAATACAGAATTGTGCAAAAGTGGACTCAGAGCAGGACAGAAGCTGGCTGCTGGCATCAGCCTGGCTTTTTAGGGAGCCAGCTGAGAACCAGCTGGGTGTTCCCATGGCAGAGGTAAATGACCCCACGATGAAGTTTGCAGTGAATTTTATTCTTCTCAGGACGGTCAGGGAGAGCAAGGAGCATTCCCCTTTCATAGCAAAGGAGTGCTAATTCTTTTCGTTCACAGGGCATGCAGTTTGAATGGGAAATCCCACGTGCAATTGCTAAGAACTCTGATCTCACTGTACAACCAGCCACTGCTTCCCCAGCCAGCTCCAGCCAGGCAATGGGACACAAGGGGATAAAAGAGCAGAGACTTGAAGGGGGCAAACACATCACAAAACACATTACAAATGCATCATTAAGACGAAGGCAAGGAGCAGCTCCTGGAGAGCCTGTCAAAGTGCTGATGCCTTGTATGATAAAAAAGCATTTGCTCGTGGATACTGCAGAGGATAGGTTCTTTACCCTGAGCTCACGTCGTATCAGCCAGTTTCTGGAAATGATGGTCTTGAGTGTATGCTGCTGTCAGGCCCACGTAAATCCTTGGAAATGTGAAATTTCTTGCCGAACTCAGAGGCTTTGGAAGAGTGCTGACCTCCAGGGATGCCAGCACAGTTCCCTCCCTGACACCGAGTGCTTGAATCTCCACTGCATTCACCAGTGTAAATGGCATTATTTAGTGTGAGCACCTCTCGAGGCAATCAGAGGCCCCAGACTTCAGTACAGAGCTGAGGAGTGATAGCATCAGCTCCTTGTTCAAATTTGGTTTCTTTTTCACTGCCTTCAGGGTCAGTGACATCCCTTTGCAGTGAGCCACGTAGTCAGAACGATGGGATTTTCTTCACTCCCACTGGAAGAGGTTCTACTGCTTCATTTTTGGAGGGTTTACTCACTGGTTATTTTTTCATGTATCTGAGGATGGTTTAAATGCTCTTCCTGCCCGAAAAGAGCTGCTGTCCATCGGAAGAATGGCTCTATATGGGAGTTTGATAACAAAGGTAGTCCCATATTATAAGCACCTTTGCCAGTATATGCCAGTAAAAAGGTTAGAGGCCATCAGGATTAATTCTTACATTTTCCTATAAAAACCTATGCAAGAAACTCATTATATTTCTGATTTTTTTAATTATTGTTATTATTTTGTAAGCAGCACCACAGGAGCATTCTCTGTCGTTTATGGCTGCACCACCATAATGGAAGCATCAGTCCCAGCAGAGAGGAGTTAAACTTGCAGGCACTGCCCATTGCATTCCTTTGTGACAAGAAGCTCACTGCCCCACAGCTCATGCACTCATTCAGTTGAGGGACATTTGGTCTTCAGAAGTCTGGGGCCATCTTTTGCCTGAGCTCTGCCCCCAGCACTTCCCTGTAGTTCCCATAGGAACACATCCCAGCACACATGGGCTAGGACAGGGCTTGGAGTGGGGAAGGACATGTGGGGCACAGCTCATAGGTCTTAAAACCAATTAAAAGGTGGCAGGGGAACGCTTCACGTGTGTTTTGCCTTCCGTAAGGCTGCTTGTAAGGCTGTTGCAAAGCCTCGCCAGCGAGGAGGTGTTCACAGCCACTTTGGTGTCACTTGTTCTGTGCCAGCAGCGTTACGTGTCTGGTGTTAAACTCCTCCTGCTTTGGGCTCCCAGACCACTTTCAGATCCCCTTTTGGCTGTTTTTGGACAAGCTACAGCACTAGTTTCAGTTTAGAAAAGATATGTAGTAGTAACCAGGAGCTATCATTGACGTGAATACAGGACACTTGGGATAGTACATCCTATGTGACGTGCTAAAATATGACAGATCACCGTTGTATCTGTCAGACTGTGGAGTCCGTATGCTGAGTTTTATATTATGGGAAGGATGCTGTATTTTTTTTTCCCTGAACACAACCTCTACAGCTCGTGTAGGTGGCACCCAACTTACATGGGTGTTTCTGGACTGAGGCTTGAGTGGTGACACAAAGGTTTTGCTTTCATGAAATAGCATCTTACTCACCCTTCTCAGAGGAATGGCTGTGATACAATGGGACTACTCAGGTGAGAGTAAACTGATCAAGTCATCAGAGACAGAAGGATGCATGCGTGGAGGGATACTTTGATCCTCTCAGCCACAAGCATACAAGTTCAGCAGTGAGCTCCTGACCCTGAGAGCAACCCAAGAGCATTAATTACAAAATTGGTGTTGGTCACCTGATAAGTGCTGGAACATCAACAGGAAGGTCATATTTGTGTTCCTCTATAGATGTGTGCATGCATCCTGGTAGCTACCCTAACGGAGTCTCTCCTACTGGCTCTCTGTGACATGGTCAGGTTTACCCCTGTTGAACACAGCCTTATCAGAGTCAACCGAGGACCTATGACAGGTGAATTGCAGCCTATTTCCTCCCATTTATATTCTCCATATGTTGTTGTCTTTGTTTTTGTTTTTGTTTTTCATTGAGAAAGAGACTTGAATATTGGCAGGTGCTTGGACAAATGAATATTAATGCAGCTTTGCTCACGGTTAAGGTCAGAGCCAACAAGTGGAGAAATGCTGCTGATGATGCTTTGGGACCCAGGATCTTTGCATGCCACAAGTCTTCACCTTCTGCAGGGTGGAGGTTTGCACTCCTCCACCCATGAGGAAGAAACAAGAACTCCACAACAACCATGACTGTAAAACATTGGGTGGTTTGTGACAGATATAACCACAAAAGGAATTGAGGAAACACACATTTCTGTGAGTAGGAATTAGCAGCCTCAGCACCTTCTCAGGAAAGATCAGATGCGCTTCTGCTTGCACATTACCAACTGCAAGGGGTTGAAATCTGTGTGTTTGTTTGTGTAAATAGTCTATAAATAACTGTAATTGTATGTATTTAATGTATATATAATGATTATTACATTTTAACTATCTGAAGTATTGTATATAGCCAAACTCGGTCTCTTATTTTACTAGAACGCCCACTGTAGATTTATTTTTTGTCATTGTTGTTAATGTATCTGGTTAAATTACAAACTGGTCTTACTTTTACCTCAAAGGATATATGTTCTTTATGTACATTTTATAAAGAAAAAGAAAGAAATCACTCCATACGTTTGGTTACCTCTTCAATTGCCAGCAGTATTTTCTGTCTTTGCCTTTCTGGCTGTGTGCTGCCTTTGCTCCTTCCCTCCATTCCCACCCCATGGAAGGATGGAGGGCAGATGGGAGGAACTGGGGTTGGGAGGCAGTGCTTTGTGCTCAATGTGTCCCTGCCTTCCCGAAGGATTGTCCCCAACCCATCCCCCCATCCCCTACTTTGCAGTTGAAAGGCTTTGAAGAGATCACAAAGAAGACAAACCATCCTCTTCACTATTGGGGCCTTTCTTGCTTGGTGCCAGCAGTCACAAGGTTTTGTCCAGATGCGTGGTTGAGGGTTGAGTTCATTTCTTTGACTTTCAGTGATATCCATATGCAATCTCTGGGAAACCAAATAAGAGAAACCTGCATGGAGAGATGTGTGGGTGCCGTGCCAGACCATGCTGCTCAGAACTGAACCACTATAGCAGCACTCCTCCCAAAGCTGACCATGTATAGATGTGGATATAGGTGTATGAACATGGATGGTGCATGTAAGGACTCCGTGACTAGAAGCTTTTGTGTAGTAGTGTGGCATGGCACAGCATCCCACCGCAGTGTGATGAACCCACACGTGTTGAGCTCACTGGCATTGCAGTACAATTTGGAGGATGCCAACGTGGACCTCTGCAATCACAGGGCTGATGTCCTACTTCCGTTCCTTGTTCATCTTTTACAGTGAGGCTGCAGATGAGCGCTAGGAGCTATCAAAAGCTTGCAAAGTGCAATTAGACACACTTTTAATCAAGAGTTTTCCAGTGAATTGTAAGGTGAAGAACCAGAAGAGCTATTGAGAAGAGCCTTCACCTACAGTTCCCTCTGCAGCTTTGTTGTGTTGTTTGTTTTACATCTCTTCAGCATTGAAAGCCTATTTTTATTGTAGGTGAAATGAGTAGGTGAAATTCCTGCAGAACCCACCAAAAGAAAAGCATTCTTTGTTTCTTGTTGCAGTATGAAAATGCTGGTATTTCTTTGGCCTTTCCAGTGCACTGCTTGCCTTCATCGTTTCTGTCACCTTTGTGACTGCACGTGTTCACATTAATCCAGAAGATAAAATGCAGAGTTACCAGACAAGTCTTGCTCTCCAGTGGCCTCCACCACATGTGGTAACAGCAGCAGTCAAAAGATCACAGAGTCAAAAGAGGCCACTCTGGTCTCTTGCTGTTCATCCTACAGTTATCACTCTCCGAAAGGACCTCATGGCCTGGAACTCTTCTACATGCCTTCATCCTGTCTCAGGATATTCTTGCTGTCCATATTCCACTAGGTTCCATTTGGATGTATTTGCAGGGGTTAACGTACTACTGCACTGATGTAGCCCTTTCACAATCCCCATTATTTGTTCCAGAACACAGTACTTCTCTCACATTCCTTAGCCATGAAGTGAAAATTATTCATAACTGACTGAGGCTTAAATAGCCCCCAACACCCCATAATTGCCATCATGGGCCCAGCTGCACACTCAGCATGGGACTTCCCAGGGCAAGCCCCATTCCCTGCTGGATGGAACACAAATGAACACTGATGTAGAGCTAATGCAGGAGAGATTGACCACTTGAAAGAAAAGAAAGCATTTGATTTGATTTTAAAAAAGTAAAAAATACAAATCAAGAGCTCTTTTTAATTAAAGAGACTTATTTAACAGGATAACTGTCTGAAAGTGCAGTCTGACGTTTTCTCTTTGATTCAGAGTTGGGAACATCTGGGATATCTTCCCTTCATCTAGTGGGCAGTGTGAGTCCCTGGGTATTTGCATGATATGGGTATAATGAGGCTGCCTGATAGGAGCTCTGGATGAGGAGCTGACATTACTGCTACCAGGAGCAGCACCGTTATAATAGTGATGCTCTATCGGGCACGGGAGCCATCAGGGGGCGAGGCAGCTGCTGTCTGTGTTAGGTTTGTCTCTGGACTACAAACCCTTAATCACGTGACAAAACAAAGAAAAATAGGAAGGAGCTGTGATTTTTACCTGCCACTGAGTCATAGAATCATACAGTCATTCAGGTTGGAAAAGACCTCCAAGATCCCCAAGCACAACCCCAGCCCATCCCACCATGCCCACTGCCCACATCCTTCAGTGCCACATCTCCACAGTTCTGGGATATCCCCAGGGACATCCATAGGCAGCTGTGCCACTGCCTGATCTAATGGCCAGCAATCCTGCCCACAGCAGTAGGATTGGAGATGGAGGATCTCTGAGATCCCTTCCAACCCAAGCCATTCAGTGAACATGTCAGGGTCTGAGTGTTAGTGCTCATGACGCTGATCCATCATGATGGAAACAATCCATCAGAAGGCTGCAGTCTTTCATGGTGGCTTTGGTACATCAGTAGGGAGAAGATTTGCTAATGCCTCCTGTCAATGGAGACCTGACCTGGAAAACATGGAAACCAATGGCTGGGTTCACGTGTGCACGAATAATGGGTCCGATCACACCAGTCTGAGGAAATTCAGACCAGATTGAGGGGAGTTGGACCTAGAAGACCTTTAGAGGTGCCTTCCAGCTCACAAACAATTCTATGGCTCTATGACTTTATGAGGTCAGCTTTACCCATACAAAACAAATAGAGAGTTTAGGATACATGGATTCAGTGTCCATGTTTCTGCTCAGGCTCACAGGGCTTAAGACAAGAAAGAAAAGGGGAGAACATGAAGAAATAGTTTATTAACTTGCGGTAGCTCTTTCCTATTTAAATTAAACTAATAAGAGTAATTGATCCTACAATCTTAGTATTCATCAGGAAATTAAGATGTTACTGGAGAAGAACAAAGACACTGTTGTCTGACTGAGCACACAGCCATAGCTGAGTGGTGTGCTGCTACACAACAGAGAAGCTTGTTGCTATATTTCACAGGACATCAGCAGCTCCCGAGCTCCTACAGGGTCAGCACTGCCTCTGGCTGCTGTGAAAATCAAATTTTTTCCGTGCTTTGTCCTGCAAAGTGGTGCTGTCAGTGTCTGAGAAGAGCCTGCCGACTTTTTGTGTTTGGTTTTCTGAGTGGAACTGCTGTTACTGTCACCTATTTGTATTCAGTTATTTTTTTTCTGCTGGGGACAAGGAGGGGAAAAAAAGGAAAAACAGAAAAGGGAATATATTCCAGAAGTTCTTATGTTTGTTTGTTTGTTTGTTTTTCCTATGTTACAAGAAGTGGATTAAATTTATTTTCAATGTAAGAGGAAAAGTGCATGACAGCAGCGGGACTGGCTTCCTTGCTTCCTTCACGAAAGCTCTTGGGAAGCAAACTAGAGATTGGCAGTCATTGGATGACCTCTGGCTACTGCTCTTTTACACTGTCCCAGAAATATGGATGCTGCTGGACCACCTTCAGCACCTTCCCACAGTGTGGGCCCACAGCAGCTGGATATGGCAGGGGCTGACATCTGCAACCATTGCCATCCACCCACACAGCCTTCATGGGGAAGAGGGGAAGGAGGAGATCCTGTCTTGCCCCAAGCATGCTCCCAACACACTAAGACTGTGATTGCAATCAATCCTTGTGCCTTGTGGCTTCAGGCAATTGCCTGCAGGTGCCAGGAAGGAATTCACCTCTAGGCAGAGCTGCTCACGCTCCTTCAAGTGATGTTTTCTTGCTTTCACTCAAGGCAATAGAGACTCATGACAACTGGAGGTAGGATTAGGAGGAAGTTTTTCACCCAGAGGGTGGTGAGACACTGGAACAGGTTGCCCAAGGAGGCTGTGGATGCCCCATCCCTGCAGGCATTCAAGGCCAGGCTGGATGTGGCTCTGGGCAGCCTGGGCTGCTGGTTGGCGACCTGCACATAGCAGGGGGTTGGAACTGGATGAGCATTGTGCTCCTCTGCAATCCAGGCCATTCTGTGATTCTGTGATAGAAAGGGTGGCTGTGCATCCTGCTGGAGGCTGGCGGTTCTTGTTTGCATGCACGGGAGAAGCTGGCACAGCTGCAGGTCATGGCAGAGTTTTTGACCGGGTGGAACTAATAGAGATTCTTTCGGTATCTCCTGCCTTCCTCCTTCATCCATCCCGTTCCCTGCCCAGGCGTCTATGGCCTGTCAGTCTCCTGTGGCACAGAATGACCTGTCCTCTGCTAAAGAATGAAAGATTTCCATTTATTCACTGCCAGGAGAGTGAATGTCGGGGCCTTTGATGCAGCTTAATGGTCTGTGACATTCAGGTTATGATCCAGGTGATCTAAGAATTTAATCAGCACTTAAAAGCATATGAGTATTTTCTTCATGGAGACACTAGCAGAGATACAGTTCTCCAAAGGAGCAATCAGGCAGGATTTTACATTTGCTATGTGGTTAAAGGCAAAAACCATATCAGGAAGCACGTGCTCCCTTGCTGACAGCAGCCTGTCTTCTGCAGACACGGGAAATGAGGACTTACTTATGACTTCCCTGTGTATCTAATGCAAATCTCACATATCCATCACTGTGCACTGGGAATGGGCAGATACAGGGGACAGCTGTTTGCAGAGCAGTTGGCAAGATACATCTTTGTAGATAACAGAACTGATGTCGTCTTGCATGGAAGATTTTGTGCTGCTGTCATCTACTGGTCTCATCACAGCGTGGTCTGAGCTGCACGTGTTGGCACTCTTCACAAACGTGGCAGTGGCTGTCAGCAGTATTGGCCCCAGCCCCATCACTGCTCTCTTCCCCTTCTTCCCACTCTCTCCCTGTAAGACCTCTGTTTCTCTCCCATTGCCCCCAGCACTGCTCCCACTGCCCCTCTCCCCGCTGGTCAGACTTATTAATTGAATCAAATTCTCCCTTTGCTGATGTGCAGACCGTATTTTCCAGCTTTGTCATTACTAATGAAAACCTCTTCACATCTGGGATGCATATGATATACCCAGCTGCCGTGTGAAATAGTTTTCTTCTGTTATATGGATTTTTTTTTAATTTAAGATGAAAAAATAATTGAACAGCGGATCTTCCTGCTTCTACAGCTGCTGTAAGTATTGAAATTCAATTTCATTAATAAAAAGTACATGTTCCATTTCATTTTTTAAATGTCATATTTATTTTTCTAATGAACTTTAATTTTAGTCCCCTAAGGAACATGATCGTACTGAGAGCCAGACCAAGTCCTGCATTTCCCTTTGAATTTCAGACATTAGTGAGAATGTAATAGATTTATTGGTTCTTTTGATTAACCTCAAAGGAGACAAGACCCCATAACTAACCGCCTCTGGAAACTGTATTGTTTTGGTGTATGAGATCCAGTTTTGTGGGCTCAGCTCCTCATATCGCCTGTATTGTTCAGGCTTCTCTTCATCTTGGTCCCTTTAATCATGTCAATGCTGACTATTCCAGATTTGAACCATTTCCTGCATCTTGCTCCACCCAGCTCCACTCTGAACCAGCTTTAAAAATACAACCATTCTTTATCCTGACCAACTTGTCCACGTGCTCAGTTTTGCTAAGTGAATAAATCCCTGGAACTGATACTGTTTGTAAAACTCGCGTCCCTCAACCTTTGGGACACGGGAGCTTAAGGTTATATCTGTCTGTCAGCCCCTGTCAGAGGTATATAACCACTGCCTTTTCCAGAGACATCACCAGACACACTCTAGGCCATCCACCATTTTCTTGGCTTTCCTTTTCCATACATTGAGGACTAGCAGTCACCTTCACTTTTTTTGTTGGCTTTTTTCCCTCTCTTTAAGCTCTGAGTTACTGTATGTTCCTTTCCATAAAGGCAAAAATTACTTAAAATTCTTCCTTGTTACTTAGAAATTCATTCAACTGGATTAGAATTGAGAGCTGAGAATTGAGAGCTGAGATTTTCATCTCCCACATAGGAAACAGTGAGATCAGCTCTCAATGACAATCACACTTGGCTCCAACCCCACAGTCAGTACAAATTGGAGCTCCTCATGGGAGTTGCAGCTTAACAGGGGAAATGGAAGCATTCCAAATGCTCCAGTGAGCAGAATTCCTGGAATGCCATTCTGGATTTAGGCTGTTCCTCAGCATCAAACTGAAAATTCATGTATTCCCTTCCCCTTTGGAACACCAATCAATCAAAGACCAAAAAAAAAAAAAAAAAAAAAAGCCCCAAACCAGTGGGTTTGATTAAGAGAAGTCAGTATACCCTCCACCACCCACCACGATGCCCTTTGCTGAGCTGGAGGCATAATAAAAGGTGCTGGGAACTGGGAGAGGAAGAGGTGCTTGTTCCACTTACAAGTAAAATATGATATTTCCAGCAAAGCAGAGCAGCGCAGCACAGAATGCATCGACTTCGTTAGTGCACAAACAGACCATGATTTATCTCCTACAACTGCTCTGGGATTGTTAGGAAATGCGGTGTCGACACAAGATGGATGAATAGGTGTGTGGTGCATAAGGCCAGAGATGTAATTACTGCGGGCTGCTGAGCACTGATTAACAGCAGTCTGGAAAACTGTGTCCAGTTTAGGACGTTACAATCTGGATATCTTATAGGACACTGCCAAGAATGAAAAGGATTTTGATCAAGTTGGCCTTTCTCCATAGGAAAGAAGTGAGAACTGGCTTTGTCTTGCCTGGAGGAGAGAATACAGAAGATGTGATAACATTTTGATAAGAAGGTATCCTCAGACATTGTTGTGAACCATGGATGAGAAAAGTGATCTCAGTAATTGTGATCCATTGTCCCCAGAGAACAGAGATTAGCTCGTCCTTCCCATGAGCCTGAATTTCTCTCTGAACTGATGGGTTAGCATCTGGCAGTGGGGCTAAGGCAAGCACTAGAGGGGAGGTTGCGTACCATGAAACCATTCCTAGATGATAAAATCCACAGGATACAGCCTCTATGGAGGAGCAGATGAGACCTAACATGGTCCAGATTCAGTTTGCCATGCACCAGTACAAGAGCTGCTTTGTGGGCTGTGCAACTTGAGCCACCCCAGGGGGATGTTAGCTGGTGTTGGCATGGTGAGGTGTGGGACAAAGGGTTTCAGAACCATGAGATGTAGTTAGGAGCTTTTCACAAGATGGGAAGTCACGAGAGCGTTGCTGGGAAACACTGGTAAATACCACAGTCATTCCTTGGGCTGTACCAGTGTCCATTGTTTATAATGAAGAAGTCTGTGTGGGTTTCCCAAACTGATCCTTTGCATGGATTTTGCTGTTTCCAGGGCTTAGAGCTCTTCAGGAGGTTTCGTTATAAAACTTCAAATATACAGATTTTTAATGAAGAGTTCAGTGGATGTATTCTAGAGGATAAATGGTCTGCGAATGGAAACTTTTCTTCCTCAGAGTACATAAATGTAGCGATTGCTTGTATGAAAAATTCTCTGAGATTCAAATAAAGAGCAGCAGGATGAGTTCGCAAGGCCAGCAAGCCACTCAGGGACACAACTGAGCATAGCAGCTCACAGAAGACATCCCAACATTTGTGCTGTTCTAAAGGCATTGGGAACCAGCCAGCAGCTGAACAGCAGCTATTTGCAGAACTTGAAGACCTGCTTTTTCTTTTGTTCCTCCATAATTTGTCCTCTTTCCTAGAAACCTGGCTCACACACCACCATACTCTGACAAACCACTGTTGGGCTACCATTTCCTTCAGCTGACATTGATTGCATTCAGCTGTTCTAAATCTGGTCTGGAATCACCTGGCTTTAATTTAAGTAGCAAACAAAGGCCACCCTCCTTGTAGGTGTGCTGCAGATTCATTGGGGTTGAGTTCCATGAAGAAGAAGTGCACTGAGTGCGATGCCTTAACAAAAGCAGCATACGTCCTATGAAGAAATAAGGTAAGCAGAAATTCAAAGCAATCTAATTGGGTTAACTGGTGTATCAGAAGTCTCATTACCTTTGGGGTTCACCTTTTAATTTGTGCTTAATTAAGATATGCCTTCCAGAAGGGCATTTAGTTTTAAAAGTTTTAAGAGATTAGTAACAAACACCTTCCTTGGCAGTTGATAATTGGAGTTAATGACTACGACCATTAAAGTATTCTGACTTATTATGGTTCTATTTTGTTATGTTCAGAAAGGAATATTTATCTTTCTGTTACATTAAAAAGCTCGTTACTGTTTTATACTCTCACTGTACCTGAGTCTCCTCCATATTGAGATGTATTTATTTATTGGACAAACTATGCAAACCACAATGCTGAAATCTACCACTCTAAGGCAGCTTTGGTATAATGAGGAATTCTTCTAGTCTCCAAGCAGGCAAACAATTTGGTGATGAAGTATTGAGGAATAAGTAAAGAAGGTCGTTATAGCTTTGTGTGCTGCTTCCCAGCAAGGCAGGTTGTTTAGCCACCTCTATCTACTTGCAGATGGAGCCAGTGCAGTTCTACTTGTCTATATTACGAATGAGAGGGATGTAAATTATTCACAATTTTGTATTTAGGAAAATAATCTGAGGTGGCTCCCATTGCTTTATTTCTGAGCTCTGTGAGTAGAAGCTATGGCATGTCTGTAATCAGGGACCAGCTATCTTAGCTGTATCCCAGCTTTGTGCTGTTGCTCGTTTAAGTTCCTGAGGCACCTGACCCCATGTAATTACTTCTCCTCAAATGAGAAGCTATACATATATATAAGTTTGTGAGTCTTGGATTGTTTTTGTTTTCCTTTCACATCGTGCTATGGATGTGGGCTCCATCTGTGGCACAAACAATCTTGACAGAGTAACTCACAGGACTGAAAGTATTTAAATGTGCCCCTTCTATCCCTTCGAATGACAGGGTCAGTTCTCCAAAAGACAGAGAGCTGCTTGTTCCCTTGCACAGTGCTGGAATTGTGGTAGAGGTGCTTTGAATTGTCTCTAGTCTGTGTCAAGTTCACGGCCATCGCTTGCAAATCTGCATTAGAGCTCAGTGTGTGCCAATATCTTTTGCTTTTCTTATGAACCATTGGGTGGTCCAATTAATTATTACGCAGATGTTTCCTCCTCAATAAATTACCTAGTTCTAGATTTCCTGGTGGATTGCTTAAGAATAGAAGATATCTGATTTTATTTATCCAAGGTGAAATTGACCTAAGATAGAATTGAGCTTGGTGAGTAGCCTAGTACTCTCCAAATTAGGAAAGGTGGTAACTTCTTTATCTCCTTCTGGCTAAATCGTAGGTGTAGACTGAGTTAACTTTGATTTATTTTTTAAAATCAAACTAACAGCTAGGTGAAGTTATAAAACCAGTGCCCATGAGAATAGTCTGCCCAATCTCAGGATGTCTCACTGTTCAAAATATATTTAAAAATAAAGTAATCCATATTTCTTGGAGAAGCCCAGTTGGAGAATTAAAGCATAGATGGTGTGAAGAGTAACATCAGTTGGTGCAATGTTCTGACTGGAAGAGGTCAAATCATCCTTCTTTGTAATTTCCAATTATGTGGCTGTATGAACTGTTTTCCTACTTGCTTTTCAGTATGGGTTGGATCAGGAAGGTGGATGTGTCATTTATAAGTGACTACTTTAAATTGCTCTGGATTGAAATCAAGTCGTTATGGTCAGTTTTCCTGGCAAGCTGGATTAATGCTTTTGAAGTATTTACATATTCTGTAATGTTTCCTAAGAACAGCTTACCAGGAAACCACAGCCCTCTTCCTGTTCTGCCTATTGAGTTGCCTCTCTGCTATTAAATGATGCACTGGATGTAGATGCAGTTCCTACTTATAGCTACGTTGAACGTAGATTAAAAACCCTCAAAAATTGTTCTTTATTGGCACCCTTTATAAAGGAGGGTGTGTGGTTACATCTGCTGGGCCCAACGGGGTTTTATGGAAGTGCAACAATCCCTCCTGCAAAGAAATTATGGAGCGTGATGTGTACTTGAGGAATCTTCTCCTCCATGTACATTTAAAACGAAGTGACTCAGTGTGGAAGATGTGAAATTAATGTACAATGAGTGAGAACTAAGTGAAATCCCAGAGTGACGTGCTTTGTGGTAGCGGTGTTCCTCAATATCCACTTGTAGTGCAACATGGTGCTTTCCTGTACCAAAATAACACCACCCTGGGATTGTTTGCCACATCCCTGGGACAGCAGATTCGGGCAGCACGGCTCAGAGGCAGAGCTTTATTCAAGGAAACCAATCAATTCTATTCATGAATTAAGTTCACTGAGTGTTAAAGTTTGTTTTTATGCTGAAGCTTTAAGATGCTGCTGTGTAAAAAGGTTTCAGGTTTAGCTCTGCACTGCTGCAGACCTGAAGTAATGCCAAGTAGGTGACTGAAGCTCCATTTCAATCCACTGCTTGGTGCAAGAGCAGAATCGCATCTGCATCTCCTCTTCTGCTTTTTGTGGCTTTGTTTTCCTTTTAAAGAGCCAGCTGGAGGACTCGTATTGTAGTAATGGGTATAAATTGCTTCCCTTGTAATGTATTTAATAATCTGCAGCTAAGGAGCAGGAAAAGGAGTGAGTTGAAGTGATGGCAAAAACTAAAGGTATTCAGGAGTCCATGGAAATTAACTAGTGAGATAAAGGCTGCTCGGAGATGTGGTGGTTCCTCTTTCCTGCCCACACCCAAGGCCGGGGATGGGCTGTGAGCACTGATGGAGCTGTGGGTGCCCCTGTGCATTGCAGGGAGATGGGACCAGAGGGCCTTTCAGAGCCCCTTCCAACTCAAACCATTCTATGAAACTTGTCTACCCCGTTATTGAAGAAGCCCATTCCAATACCATCTGCTGGGCAGAGGCCTTCTCGTATTATCATTGACAAAAGACCACAGGCCCTCACTTGTAGGATCATTTGGACTCTATGTATTGGTAAGGACTGGTGTCTTCCACCAGTGGGAAGAGGTGTCTAACCTATCTGACTTGCTGATACTGGAATGTTCATTGTGATATTGGAATGTTTCATGTGTTGTTCCCATTGCCCAGAACAGAGCTGAGTTCCTGTGATGGTAACGTGAGATACTGCCCTGTGCTCCAGTATAATGCCTCATTAAAATCAGTACACCATTAATATCAATGTGCCTTTGAGGGATGTGGATCTATGATTACCTGAGATGTTGTTAGAAGATACAGTGAGCTGAAAATAATGCAGGTCAAGAATTATATGACTAGATGATCTTGTAGGTCCTTTCCAACCTTGTTATTCTATGAGTAATTCTAGAAATAAATTAAGAACAAAATAATAATTCTAATCAAACTAAGAACTAGCTTCATGCATGTACCTTTATACTGGCTGTGAACTAAACAGGTTTTAATTTCTTGGTTGTCACAGCTGCTTTACCCTTCCCAGCAGCCAGAGACTTTCAGAGTTGAACTGAGGGTCAAGGAACTGCAGTGTTCTGTGAGGAGGAGTAGCATATGGGCAATAAATCTGTCCTGTGGGTTTTCACACCTAGCCTAAGGATGACCATCCTCTCTTACTGCTGGTGAGCCTTCAGAGATGTTACAGGAGCACTTTGGGGGTGCAGGAGAGAATCTTCGAGAAGAACTGGCATCCGTGGTGGCTGTGCTGGTTTGGCCAGTGTCACTTTCAATATACCCCCAGCTCATATGCAGGAGCAAGAGTGATGCTTTGACCTGCTTAGTGTTGTCTCTGCAGTCTTGTCCTCTTGGCAGGCAGTGGTAAAGCAACTGCTGTGCCCTGTGGGAGCAGCAGTGGGACACAGATATTCAGAGGCAGCAGTTCTGCTTTGACTGCAGAAGGGAGAAAGCTATGAGGGAGGGGAAAATACGAATTCTCATCACCTAATAGATTTTTGTGGAAAGAAAAAGCCTCCCTCAACAGCAGATCCTCAAACTCAAAACCACAAGAACTGCTTTACAAGACCACAATAAAGGTTTTTTTGGGCCTAACATCTTGTATCCAACAGTATCAGTTGGAAATAACAAAGAAAGAAATGAAAACAGGGATCACACGTACTCCTACTGCCTTACAGCAGTCCCTGGAGAGCTGCCACTGAGAAGCTTTGAGTCAGGTATCTGTCTGCACTGCAGCTCTCAATGCACTTTCATACGTTTATGCAATTGCCTTTTGAGCCCATGTCACTATTAGCATCTACAAGAAATGGATTTTGCAGTTTACAGACACGGTGTGCAAGGAAGAGTTCCTTGTGTCAGGCAGGAGAAACTCTGTTTTGACAGAAGTGGTGGCAGCAGTTATTCCCTGCAGAGTGTCTTCAGGGCATCCTTGATTATACAGGCTTTTGTCATGCCCTTTCTTCCAGATTGAGTTTAGGCTATTTAATTTATCCTCATATGAAAGACTGTTCATACCCCAAATCTTCTTTGTTACTTTCTTTATGCATTCTTTACACCCGTTTTGCCATGCAGGTTGATGATAGCAGGCCTGAAATGAAGGTATATATGTGAGCTTGTGTGGGTGCAGGTAAAGAAGGTGATGCCAAAATGGGCTCTATCTGAATCGAGACCACAGGAAGACCAGACCAATCTGTATGGTGACCCCAGGGGCTGGTAGAGGTGGTGGGTTAAACATCCCCAAGACATTATCCCTTTCATGACCTAACCAGAGGTGACTGCAGATCAGGGCACACTGCTGGCTCGTGGCCCACCTGTCATCAACCAAAATGAGAATCATTATCATCGAATCATAGAAAGGCCTGGGTTGGAAAGGACCACAATGATCATCTAGTTTCAGCCCCCCTGCTATGTGCAGGGTCACGATGGGTGCAAACCTGTTCACTTCTCACAGTTTTGGGGAAGACCTAATACAGACTCGTAACAAAACGTAATTAGAGAACACCAAATATCAGCTCTCTCCAACAGTTTATTTCTGTTAATAGTTTCTGTTCCACATCTGGATGCTCTTGCTCTCCATAAGAAGTTTCACACTTACGTGAGCGCACTGTACATCTCCTATTTCATAGGGTTGATGTCCATATAGTTAGTAATGCATATATTTATTATGAACCTGCAACATATTTCAATGTAATGTAATAAAACAATAAAGTCTCCAGTAACATGAGCCTGCATTTTTTGGAAGAGACTGTGGAACACAAAAATAGGAAGTATGGAGTACTTGGGCATCTTATGTCTGTTGATGTCAGTCTTCATTTTTGGTCCCCAACACCACACTTCCAAAGGCAGGTACTGTCTCAAGATGCATGAAGGATCTTCAATAGGTAGGAAAGGATCTTCCTTCACTACTGCTTACTGAGACTTGAAGACCCAACTTGATCAAGCCCTTGTGCCCAGTAAGGCCCAGATCTCCATGATATTCCTAACAGAACAATGTTTTCAGCTTCTGTAGATGCTGGCAGATCTGCCTATGCCTTTCCATGCCTGAGTTTCCTAGCGTATATGGATGTGAGGAACTTCATCCTTGTTCTTGTAGTTGTTAGTGATAAGAATACAGAGGAAGTGTGGGAGAAGCCTGTGCCCAACATGCTGTCATGGGGCTCACTTGCTCTGAGCCTGGATTGCTGAAGTGCGGTGGGACTCTTCATGCCAAAAGGGTAAAATCATGCTGAGCAGATGTCTCTTGGTGCTGCTGCCAAGCCTCCACCGACTGATGAGGAGACTGGGCTTGGAGCAACCTCATCTAGTGAGAAGGGCCCCTGCCCATAGCTGAGGAATGGGATTGGGACTGGGATGGCTTTAAGGTCCATGGCAACTCAGTCCATTCTATGACTCTGCCATTCTCCTGCACATCTCTACTAGTGGGTTTTGAAGTCTTCAGTGCTCCAGAGTTTGTTTCTTTCTCCTGTTTGGCCCTGGCTGGTCACGTACTTATTAAAAACCATATGTCCTTGCTGCAAATGGCACCTATGTAAGTATGTATTAATAACTAAAACACTTTATCTGTGTAGTTGCTTTTAAGAACTGCCCTCAGCCAGGACTTGCTCCTGAAGGGGAAGCAAACAAGAAACACCTTCATCTGAAAATGCAGCTCCATCAGCCCCCCAGTTCTGATGTCCTTGGTTCTTTTGCTGGCAGTGACAGCACTTGCTGAGCAGGAACATGCAAGGAGAAGTTTGGTATGCAGTTGAGCATTAACTTCGTTTCCTACGCTCACTGTGAATTTCAGTGTTCTTTCTATAGCTGGCATGATTTCACAAGCCTTGCAAACTTTTGTCGTGAAGATTCTGCTCAGATCTTATCTTTGTTATTGCAACCCAAGACCTTGTTCTTTCCAACCATATTCATGTGTATATACTTACTTTTTTTTCCCACAGAGTCCCTTCTTACAATGAATTTCTTAGAATACTTATGCATTGTGCAAGTAAAGATTTTCATTGTAGGACAACACGTTTTCCAGTCTGTACAAGTCTTGGTTAAGTAATTGTGAACAAAGGTGCCACACTGAAAACTGAAGTTTTGCCTCCTCACCCAAACTGGTGGTCGTCTACACTGTGCTGTTGTAAGGGATGAGACAGCTCCATCACAGAGTCTGAGTTATGTTTCAATATTTGGATTTCTATTCTTGCTTGCTGAGTTGTTTCCCAAGCAAAGGAGCCGTTCCAAACAAAAACATTCATAATTTATTGCACAGTTAGCATGCAAATGGTATCTTTTCTTTAAATTCATTCAAGATATCTATTTTATTTTGAATTGATTCATAAGATATTTTTTTTTAGCAGACTTATATATAATTCACAACCAATTTCTATTTTTTACATTCCTTAAGCTGGTTTGATTACTTCTTTCTTATCGTTGATTCTTTCCTCACTTTTTCTGGCAAAAGTGCCGCTAGTTGCTATGGTAACATCTGCTTTCTACTTTGTTTTGGGTTGTTTTTGTTTTGTTTTTCTTTTAACCCGTTCTTCCTCCTTCCTCCTGGAAGAAATAATCAGTCCATTTGCAGACCTCTCCCTTGCTCACACCCACTCCAGCTGCCTCTTTGCAAGCAGGGGTTGTAAGAGGTGTCCAAAGACAAACTACACAGAGCGTTTCCTAGGCTTTCTCTAAGTTTTGCAAGACCAGTGGATGCCTTCCACCATGTGTAGGTACCAGTGGCTTCTTACAACAGCTGCCTGATGTGCACCTTGTGCCACAGGGCCGGATGGGAGATGGGATGGACCATTCCCAATTCCCATCCCCCTCCATCCCTATTTCCTTCTTCATCTTCATTCCAGTACCCATCCTCATCTCTGTGCCTTTGCCCAGCTCTCAGATTCACTTTCCATCATCCCATCTTCCAAAAGAGAAGAGGGGAAAAAGATTGACTAATGCCCCTATTGTTAGACATAGCAGCTTTCTACATGGCATAAGACAACATTTGGCTCTGATCCCAATCTCCCAGGAACCCCCAAATGCTCTCTGCATGTGCTGCACCGATGACTTTCTGCTCGGGCTGTGATGGACGTGCACGGCACTGGCCACATCATAAGGTCACATCAGAAGGAGAAGCAGTAGGGCAGAACTGAAGGTGCTGTTTATGTAACTTTTGCTGAAACATGCATTTAAACGGAAATAAATGACAACAGCAAAGTGACTGGAAGGAGCACGGTCAGGTTTATAATTTTATAAATATTTTTTTTTATGTATAACTCTGTGATAGTCTCATAACATAATGCTCCTCATATTAGTTTGGATTCACTATTGTTTATCATCAGCTTTTTAATCTTTTTAATCCTTGGTTTGATAAACAGACTGTCCCAAAAGTGTCTGGGACACAGAGCAGCACCCCAGGGTGAAGGCAGGGCTGTTCCCTGCTGGTGTCCAGGGACAAAGCATCCCCCTTGGGACCTTCTCCAGCCCTCCTGGTGGTCCCATCTATGCTGGCATCTGTAGGAAGTTCAACTGTTTTCCTGGCTCTCCTCATGCAGTAGGAAAAATGGCCAGCCTGGGAGTCCCCCTCACAGCTACAGTTGGGAAGTTGTGATCCCTGCTGTTCCCCAGCAGATTTCAGATTGGGCATTAAGGAAACTGTCTTCTCAGAAAGAGCAGTGATGCAGTGGCACAGCTGCCTGGGAGGTGGTGGGTCACTGTCCCTGGAGGTGTTCCAGAGCTGTGGAGAATTGGTACTGAGGGATGAGGCATGGTGGGGTGGGATGGGGTTGGGCTTGGTGTCTTGGGTAGCTTTTCCAACCTGAATGATTCTATGGTTCTTTGGCTTCATAGGCCAACACATGCAGATGTCAGCAGGAAGCCCAGCTTCACCTCGGTACCCATTTCTGTGCTCACTTGAAATGACTGGTTCCCTGCAGGGGAATTACTGCCACTGCCCATCTGCTGCAGGGGAAAATCTTTATGGCTCGCCTAGCTTAAACCAAATCAGGGCTCAAGTGGTTTACTGACTTATTAACAACACTTAATTAACTGGCAATCGGTGAACTGCACATTCAAGATCAATATCAGCGATGCTACAGGTAAGCCAGAGTGCATGGAGCTCACAAAATGGTGATAAACTACAAATTTCTCAACACATACAATCTGAGCAAGTTTTAATTGCACACACAATGTGTGTATGAGTGCACCCCAAGCATGGCATCCAAAGGGAAGGCTGCTCTGTCTGAGCTTGGAGAGGTTGTGGTTGTATCAGAGCTGCCTCTGGTTCCATCAAAGCAGCTTTTCACCATTTCCACTACCAGATCTCTTCACAATGTTGTAAATGTTCACTCTTCTTTTTGAGCTTCTTGGAAAGTCTTTTTGTGATCATCCATCTGCTGTTTAATCCAGGTGATGGTTTCCCCCATTGCCCAACTTTGAGACTGTTTGTCCCACAGCCATGTGATTGATACTCACATTCCTGTCTTTTCTGTTGCTGTTATCAGGTCATCTGCTTTCTTCACATTGCCATGCTGTCTTCAAAGGGCACGTGGGCATCCAGCCATCTTGAAACCTGCTCTGCAAGGCATTCATACCCACAAGGAAAGATGAAGGAGAAGAGCTGTGTCCTGGTGGCTATTGCTTCTGTAACAACCACTCAGATGAGGTAAGCACAGACATCCACGCTTACAGTGTCTCGCATCTTAGATGTTGTGTTGAGGGGCATGGTTTAGTGAAACAATTGGTGGATGGTTGGACTGGATGTGTCCAAAGATTGGTGTCTGCTGTGGTGGATGACCATGAAGTCACAGCAGTGGACATCCATTGGGGTCTCTACCAATCTACTACTTGGTGTTTTATACATGGTACCTGCTTCAGATGAGATGTGTCTGGTGAATGCAGCTCTGTGGAGTATAGCCAGGGTAACTTGTTTTCTATTTACTGCTGCTGCAAAACTCTTACTAGACTTGACAGAGAAATCCTGGCCTCAATTAAAAAACAAAGCAAAACTCAATGAATACTAATGGGAGGACCGCAAACCATGACATTTCCAAGAGTCTGTGGTCGCAGCCCATAGGAGAGAATGGCAAATTAAGTGCATTTTCTCCCACACTGCGGATTCTTGACACAAAGTGCTACACCAAATAATCACACACCACCTTTCTGTGTGCGTTTCCATCTGCATTAGCAGCTCACAGAATTAATATATGCAGCCGTTCACTAGGAAGCAGATAATCTGCAGCATGACCTTGCCATTCCCTGCTTTAGGGGAGCAGGTGGAGGGCCATGTTCTTCTGTACTGTGTGCTGTACTCTAACACACATAAATAATGCATCTTCAAAAGAAAAAGCTATTAACAGTCAGTGCATAACATTTTCCCCTCTCGTTTTCCTTCCAAACTGAAAAAGACAGGGAAGGCAGAATGAATTTGCTCAGGTGTTAATTACCTGAAGCATTCTGTATCATAGGTTTTGCAAATATTTGTGCAATACTAACTCCATAGATTTAATTTATACTGAACTCCATAGTATCTAACAATCTCAGACCAGTTGAACGAGCAAAGACTCTGCTTTCTCTCCTTTCTGACTTCATTGTCTAGGCTTGTTTTCCTTGCTAAAGCAACACCTGTTGGGTATGAGAACATCAGCCTTATTGTAGTTACTTCTTTTGTTGTTATTCTTATCGCTGGTTGCACTTCAGCAGCCCTGCCTCCAGCCACTAAGAGTGGACAACTCGTTCCAGTGGGTTGTTGGCTCCCCATCCTAATGCACAGCCATGGCTGCTTCTCCCTCCTGTCCTACATTGCCATGTGCCACTTTGGTGGCTATAAGGTACGCTCAGCTTCTGAAGATCACTTCCTCAATAAACAGGGCTGTTCACTTGTTTTTCTACCAGGTGGCCATAGCACCCAGATAACCATCATATAGGACTTGTAGGTGTAAAATGCTACAGACCTGTTCTAAATATCTGAGTGTCTTGAAATGTAACCATGTAATATTTAGTGTTTAAAAAGGCACTGAATCTGAAAGTATTCTTGAGAAAGCAGACTTTTGGAACAGAAGTCTGGTGGCTGTTGTGCAGTTTTGCTTTTTCTGATGTAATTAATGTATTTTAATGCGAGTTCCTAAAGAAGCAATTCAACTCAGGCAGCAGCCCCTGAACTCTTGTGTCTCCTTATCATACTGTCAAATTTCTATCCAGCTTCAAACCAACATGACAGTGGGGTATGGGCATCAGGTGTGTTTCTATTCCAACATCCCCCAGCTGGTATTGGCAGTGTGGGTTGCTGTGACTCAGGTACAAGCCCTTGCATTGGATTTATTGAGCTGCATGAGGTTCTCCTGAGCCCACTGCTCAGCCTGTCCAGGGCCTTCATGCAAGGCCCCAATTGCCTGTTAGGGCTCATGAGTAATTCCTGAGAGCTGTGGTGTTGGCTGGGCCAAGCTGTGCTCTTAGGGAAGTGATTTGGTGATGTGGTGCAGGAGTGGGATATAGGAGAGGTAGCTCCCTGCTCCTGCCTGGGCACCATGGGTGTACATCGCCCCTGAGCACCAATGTGTGGTTTCTTGTAGTCAGGTTAGTTGCTTGTGCTTAACAGTAGTTATGGGAGTTTTAATTTCTATTCCAGGGAGCGCGGAGAGAAACAGTTGCTCCTTTTTGCAGCAATTTCCTTTCTTCTGCACTTCATTTTGCTTTGGAGGCTTTGAGACAAACTCTGCAGGAGTAGAGGTAAAAATGTTTCCCCATAAACTCCTTCAGATTGGCAGTTATTTCTCTTTCCTTCATTTAATTTCATTCCTTCCACCTCTTGTACTTACAAGTTAGCATTTATACATGCCCACGTAATTTAAAGTCTTTCTGTATTCTGGTTGTGGATCAGCAGGTAGGTAGATGTGCCTCATTTCTTTCCAACTAATGGGAAACAAATGAATAGCTGCATATTAGGAATAACCTACAGTGCACTCATCCCACAACATACCTGTCACAATAAGAACTGGACTTCAGAGAAAGCTGGCACTGGCAAAATCATCCCACAACATCACATAATGCAGCAAGCAAAAGGCTGAGCTGCTGGATGCTGCTGCAAAGCAAGGTGTAACAGAGCACTGCAAAGGATGGGGAGAAATGTGTGATTAACAGATCTCAAAAACCTGGAACTGACTTTATGATCAAATAGCACAGACCATTTCCATGGGCTTGGGCAGCTTACTTTAAAGTCAATAGGAGATGATTTTACAGGGGAGGGAGGGAAATAAGCAATCCATCACATGGAAAAAATATAAACCTGCTGAAAATTGCTCTGAGAGAGATTGTGGTTATGTTGGAATTTACTATGAGTTATATACATCCTGGGAGGGATGAGCTGGAACCTCCAACCCACACCTTAAAGTCCCTCTAGAATAGCCCTGCTGGGACCATGGGCTGGGTTGGAACAGACCTCCTGTAAACAGCAACAGGACTGATGTTGGAGGTAAAGGATGTGTGGCTGGGTAGAGGGTAGAGCTGCTTAAACTTTCAGGGGAAATAGTGAAGCATACAGATGATTATAATATTAATAGATATGCATTTAGGTTGTTTTCTTGTTAAAATTAGGCAGAGCATAGTGTTACAAAAGGCTGTTCCCAAATGCTCTAATTACAACTTAATGTAGGACCCAAAGGGGAGAGCTGGAGTCAACCAACTCAGTCTGCCCTACAAAAGAAGGGCAGAGGGCAGGTACAGCAGCCTACAGGTCAGTGATGGAAGGATTCTGACACCCATCAGTGGTGAAGTAAGTCCTCATTATAGTCTTCCCCCAAGCAGTGATTGAGAGGGTGGGGAGTGCTGCCTGGAAGTGAGAGGTTGTGTCCCAGTTTGTAACGGGAGGGCTGTACAGCTTCTTGTTGCCTTAGGGTGCTAGCTGCTGTGCCCTGGCACAGGAGAGATGTGACAACTGCCAGCCTCAAAGCCCCTTATTCTGTTCCCCTTATTCTGATGGACGTAATCTCTTTCCTTGACTGACAAGTTCCCAAATCTTAAGCATGCCCTTAACTTCACACAAACACTCATAGATGGCTCTTTTGCCCCAGAACCATCATCTGGCTCTCCAGGTTTCATCTTCCTTTTTGAGGAATGCAGTCTGATGCTCGGGCTCTATGCAGCCAGGGAACACAGTGGTGCTGGGCTCGCTGTTGTGTCTGTATGGTGGAAAGCATGCAAATGTGCAGACTTAATACACAGAGGAAAGCATCCAGTGCTTTAGATAAGGATATTTGCTCAGGAGGGATGGGTCTCCCCAGCCTCTGCTGCAGCTCCTTTCATATCCTCTCCTGCAAGGCATGTGCCTCAGCACCCTTGTACCTTGGAGCTGTGTGCTCCAATTTTGTCTCCAAAGAATGAGCTTTTCAGAAGGGACAGTTTGAAACTGGGCACACAGGCATCCCCTCATACACTGCCACACCAGTCACAGCTGGAGCTTGGAGAGGGAAGTAGCACAAAGCCAGAAGAAGGTGGGTTTGTTTCTGTAACAAGTAGTTGCTCAAGCGAAACGACTTTCTTTGAGGCCCTGTGTCTATTTGCATGGCTCTTCACACTTCACTGCCAATATTTTGGATGGAACCAAGGGTTAATGTCTTAAAACTGGGCAGCTTCCAGAGAAGATGAGTTCTCCCTGCTACCATGGAAAGAATCCTAGGGAAGAAGACCTATGGAGAAGGGAGTTGAGAAGTGAGCTGTTTCTGATGAGTGCCATGCACCATCACTGATGCTTTAGAAGGAAGCATGGCCTCCTCCGAGCCAACAAGAAAATCAAATATATTATTTTTAAAGGTAAGCTACAGAATCTGATGTTTTTTTTGTGCGTTTAGTGCAAAATGGGGCATTTGAAATGAAATGAAGATTTTGTGTAATTTTTGTAAGTGATGTAACATAGAACGTTTTCATTCAGGAACGTCTTACAAGAAATCCCTTGGCTAAAGTTGTAATGCTAGCTTAAAATATGTGGTCTACGCTGTAATTACACTCAAAATATCTGCTAATCTTACAGCACAACAACTGTGCTATTCTTCTCTGCACGTTACAAGGAAATAATGCTGACATTTTGCCACGTGCCCTGACAGCATTCAGCTCCTGTGGGACTGGGCTGAACAGAAAGGCTCAGTGCTTGTCTTGCATCATTCAATTTTTATTATGCTCTTCAGCATTTCTGATTGGCATTAACAGCTTGACACTGTTAGGAGAAAGAGGAGCTTTCCATTGTCTGTAATTATCAGACAGTAGATTTGATGCTGGATGAATCAATATTTCCATTTTGAGCAAACACTCACGTTTGTAGTCTTTAATTCCAAGAAATATGATGTATATTCGGAGAAGGCATCATTAAATAAAAGTAGTGGTAATTGCCTGCCTCTCTTTTAAAAAGAAAAAAAAGAAAAAAAAAAATTGACCCTGCACATAAATTTTCCCTCAAGGAATCCATTAGTCTTTTTTATGTTAGTTAGCACAGTTGGTAGTAACGATTCAGAGAATAAATGAACTAATAGCTTTCTGCACGATCTGCAGCGGCAGACCTGAGATGGGAAGAGTTCATATAAAAACCTGTATGCTCCATTTGCTGTCAAATGCAACTTTGACTTTTACATGGCCTTCCTTCATGGGCCCATAGATCTTTGGGTTCCCGAGGTGAGGGGGGCTGTGCCTTCATTGCCATAAGGATGCTGTATGCAGTGTTCCATGGAGGAGATGCAAGCACCCACCTCCTCTGCTTTCTCCCTTTGGCAGCGGCTCTGCCCATGATGGACAGACAGTCCATGCAAGCTCAGCCACACCTCTGTTAACCAGACAGAATTCTTCTGTGTGAGCACTCAAGCAGATATCATGGAGAGCCGTGGTGCAATCATTACATCTGCATCTTTATCAGGCAGCTCCTTCAAGATGAAGATCTTGTCATCAGCTGAAAGAAGTCATCAAAATAGTGGCCTTGAGGAGATAAACTACTGCAGGAGCCACCAGTTCATCAGCGCAGCTCTTCTTGTTGCCTGACAGTCCCAGTGCAGCTGTCACTGCTTTGCCCGTTCTGCTCCCTGTTCTTTGTAGCCTTCTTCAGGAGTGGAGATTACAGACCGCCCCTTGGTAAAGGCCTTTACCACGTGCTCAACCCAAGCACAGAGATCTGTTATAATAGTTAGATAAGATATTTAAGTCTCCTGACTCCATCAGTCCAAGATGGTGTTTGGGTATGGTATGAAATGCATTACGTGGCTGGCTGAATTCAGAAATGAATGGTTTGCTAAGAAAGAATAGCATTATCGATCTTCTTGAATTCAAAGAGGGAGAGAATCTGGAATCTAAAAGATTTTTATGTCATAAATACCTACAAAGATAGGGAAGCAAACGAGGGCCAGCTCTGAGGCTATCTGCATAAAAACTGGAATTTTGGAACTAGATGTAGCACCATCTTTAAATAGGCATCTCCATGTCTCCTGTGGGACTCAGAGACACAGTCAGAAACTTGTAAGCATTGAGACATCGATGCCTGTCTCTCTCTTGTTTCCTGGGCCCGCTTAGCTTAATGATTCACTGGAACAGGTTGCCCAAGGAAGTTGTGGATGCCCCATCCCTGCAGGCATTCAAGGCCAGGCTGGATGTGGCTCTGGGCAGCCTGGGCTGCTGGTTGGCAACCTGCACATAGCAGGGGGTTGGAACTGGATGAGCATTGTGTTCCTTTGCAACCCTGGCCATTCTATGATTTTTATGATATAATTCTATGATTTTGCAGTGGGCATCAAAGACAACAGATTTTTTTTTTTAGCTTTGGAAAGGTGAGAAGCAACAGCCACAAAAGCAGCAAAAAAGAACAGAAAAAGATGAGAAAAGGGAAACAAGGACCCAGCGAGTTTTCTCTTCCCACACATACAAGCCAGTGAAATTAAATCAGAGATTATAAGGTCTTGAGCATTACTTGTTCAACCTAGGTGTTCAAAGGGGAGATCTGGAGTGAAAGACCTGGAGAGAGCAAATTAGGTATTCATCTGCAGTGAACCTGCTGTGAACGTTAGGCAATGGGGGTAGCTGAATACTTTGTATGTCACTGGACTCAAGTGGTGCAGTCACCTGGAGGTGTTCCAGGGCCATGGAGACGTGGCACTGAGGGACAGGGGCAGTGAGCATGGTGGGGAGGGGTTGGGCTTGGGGATCTTGGAGGTAATTTCCAACCTAAGTGATTCTATGAATGGTAGATGTAGTGTGAGCATCAGGGGAAGAAGCACGATGTCCATTAGACCATGGAAGGTCTCAGAGGAGCTGCTGTGTAAAAGTCAGATGGATTTGCAATATTGACTTTCTTTCTCAACAAGAAAATGAGTCACTGAATATTACTACGGAAGAGGAAATGACACCAAATAGAAAGTTGTAATAAATCGCTATCTGATTGGATTTACTGAAGCCAAAAATGTAACCAAGGTAAAAACAAACAAACAAAAGCCCTTGTTTGGAGCCATCGCATTCTCCAATGCACAGACTTTTAATATTTCCTTTCTTTCAGCTGTCCTTGGTCATTACTCATTTCAGAGGTGTTCGTACTGCCCATTTGTAAAAATCTTGCCAGGCTCTTTGATGCTATCTGCTGTGCTGAAAGCATTTGCTGCCTCCTCAGCCTCCAGCTAAAGAGAAAGTTAGGAAAGAGAAAATGCTAGTGCCAGCTGGGGAGCCTTTAATCCAGGAGTTACTGGGCAGAGGATGGGGGGGTAATGCTGTGAGCTTGCCCTGATCAAAACTTACTGAGATAAAGATCTTAAAGACAAACAATGCCTGTTCTGGTAGATAATTTCTTAGCAATCTTTGTATATTTCTGTGAAGAGACTTCTTTGTCAGGTGTGCCTTTACTTGCTCTCCTGGGTATGACCAAAGTCATAGAATCACAGAACAGTCTGGGTTGCAAAGGAGCACAATGCTCATCCAGTTCCAACCCCCTGCTATGTGCAGGTCGCCAATCAGCAGCCCAGGCTGCCCAGAGCCACATCCAGCCTGGCCTTGAATGCCTGCAGGGATGGGGCATCCACAGCCTCCTTGGGCAACCTGTTCCAGTGCCTCACCACCCTCTGGCTGAAAAACTTCCTCCTAGTATCCAACCTAAACCTTCCCTTGAGCTGATGGCTCAACAGCTGCCAAGAAGATCTTAGATGATTACTGACTTATTTGGGATGGAGAAACAAGGGACATCTGAATAGTTCTTGGAAGTTGTTAAACTTAAGCACAATGACGTCATGTTCAAGCTTAAGGTGGAGAGGAGCCCTGCAGTCCTGCTGTACCTGTGCAGAAAAGTGGGAGTGTGAATGAGGACCATGGGGAAAGGCCACTGAGAGCAGAGACCAGTGAAGATGCAACAGGAAAAAGGTTTGTACTGGATTCGTATTTACTGGGATGGGTGAAAAACAATCAGAGAAAAGAAACAAGACCTGCAGCATTCAGATCTGATACACAAATTTGAGTATCTAAGAGCAGGCTTTCTTCTCTAACCATTGCACTCCTGTACCACAGGTTAGGTCTGGACTCTTAGCTAATGTCTCACAACCTACTGAGCACATCTTTTCTGCCACTGTTTCTAAAAAACACTGTGAGGTTGTGTGATGGGCTGCAGCACTGTGCATCCTTGGTTGGCTCTCAGCTCGCAGGGAATCTCTCTGTTAAGGATCTCAGTGATTTTCCAAGCTAACACTCCTCTCATATGTCCTTTATCCCCCCAACAGGTCCATGTGCTGGTGGGGACCACACAAAGCAACTCCTTTTCAATCCTAATAGCGCTCTCCTCCCATCTGGCAGATACAGTTCTTAAACGATTTAGTAAGTGCGAGCTCTAATGATTTGTAATATACTGTAACACTGCCAAGTTAATACTTTGGCATCTTTTTATGAATTCAATCCCCACTCCCTTTCCTACCTGCAGAGCCATGGCCGCCAGAAGTCAGTGGGCTCGCAGATGTGTTCTGAAGGACTTTCTGCAGTACATATCTTTTGTTTGCATTGTGTTGTGCGTGAGCTTAAATCACGGTCAGTGTCAGTTGCTCAAGGCATGAGAGATTGCTAGTTTTACACATTTTGATGCTGTTTCACAGTAACTCTTCTAAAACCACGCAGTGTCTGTACGCAGCGCGGCACACGTGGGAACTGTCCTAATTCCCAGCAGGCAGCAAAATAGTCTTTTCACCTGCAAAGGATGAGCACAGAAACTGCAGTCACGTTTTCTTCTTTGATAGCAATCCCGCGTTTTTGCAGCCCTACCACTTTTTACTGTATTCTGCCTTGCTGCATCTGATGTTGGGATCTCTGTCCCCAGTCCTGCAGGCGACAACCCACCGGGGTGCTGTGAGGATGGGATATCCCAAAGCACCCACAGCCTCAGCACCATCTCTGAGTGTCCTGAGGATGCTCTTAAGGAGAGGTTGCTCAGAGTAAGGTGAGGGAAGGCGACAGAGAATACTCCGTGCTCCTACAGTGCATTGCTCTCGAGGAATGAGTAAGTGCACTTCTCACAGACCAGCATGTCTAATTGCTGCCTGGAAGACTGGGATGTCGCAGCCTAGCTCACCTGCAAAGTGTGCTGGTTTACAAAACCAATGTAAATACCCCAAAGGCAGCACCAGGAACACTGCTGCCGTGCAGTGAATTAGCATTATTCCTGCGTGCAGCACTCTGACCTCCAGAATGTACTTTTCCTTTGGATTCACAGTGATATTTTTCTATTTTCTTTCTTTATGCAGCAGGTTCAGCCTCCACCAACGTTCATGCCGAGCGCTGCCTCTCCCCTCCTTAACCATCTCTTTTCTTCCCAGAAGCTCACTGATCACTGCTCTCTTTGCTCTCCACATGGGCTCCAGCTGCTGTGCCCTGAAGGCTGCTTGGGCTGGGATCCCTTCTCAAATCCATAGGACAGCAGCAGCCTTCTGCAGAAGTGCCTGTTTCCATAATCCCTCTGATCTCTTGCTACTTTCTGTTCTTCTCTCCATCACAGCACTGACAAATGCCTTGTTTGTACCCGTTTCTTTTCATTCTCCTGATGTTTGTATAGCAATATGTATACTTCCTCACCGCAGTCCCCAGCATGGATTGCTGATAGGAAAAAAAAAAATGGTGTTTTTCTTGTCTCTGCTGCAAACCGTGCCCTTGAGCTGAAGAGATAAAACCAGCAGCGGAGTGTTCTGTGCTGTGTGAACTACCAGCAGCGGGGCAAAGACAACTTTCTTGCTTTTGTTTGGATGTGAGCAGGAAATTCTCTACACAGAGGCAGAGAGGACCTGGCACTGCTCAGAGCTGTGGGTGCCCCATCACTGGAGGTAACTGAGGCCATAGATGGGCCCAGGGCACCATGAGCACCCTGACCCATGGCAGAGGTGGGGCTGCGGTGTGAGGTCCCTTCTCACCTATCCATGCTGTGGTCCTGTGATGCTGTGGTTTCTCCCTACAGCAGGAGCCACTCCTGTGATTTCAGAGAGCAGGAGGTCTCACAGCCCCAGTGACCAGAGCCATCTTCTGTGCATGGCACACCACGGTAGCTTTGCATATTGCTGTGCCATCTGCATGTCGCTGCTGCTCTGACATGAAGCGGAGCAAACTGCTTTGGCTTTGTGCACCTGGTGGCCTTCCTGCCAACGCAGTGCTTGTGCCTCACCATAAATGCAAATGGGTTCCTCTGAGTGGAGCTAAGCGACTGCTGGGGCATGCTGACCCCACAACCGGTTGGTTCTGCTGGAGGAAAGAGCACAGCTAAATGCTGGGGGAAAGTGCTCATATTTAAAGCTATTCACATCAGAAATTCTCCCGTTCAAGATGAAACAGACATAAATTGGCCTAGTGATTTCATAGTAGCAAATCGTAACAATAAAAAAATCATTAAAATCTTATTGGATATGTCTAGGGCCACCAGTGGGCGATTGCCTGTCTTATTAACCACATTAATATCCTTTATGAAACAAATTTCAATTTCAGCCATGGTAATTCCTGCGCAGCATACAAAAAAGATGATTAAACACGAAAAACAAAGTGTGGCTTTTCAGCAGCCACTCTGCTGCGTTTCCTCCTGGGACTGCAATGGAACCAATGCTGGACTGGATGATCCCAACACTCCTGAAGCAGCACAGCCTCAGCTACTAGCAGGTTCAATAGAACTGCCCTGTTCCCAGGCCTCATCCAAAACACAGCCCCTGCTTGTACTTCAAAATAGATCTTTGTAACTGTGACATAATGCTGCACTGGGGAGACGTTTCCTAGTAGCAGAAATGCAGCGGGGAAAAAATATAAATATATTTATAGCTAGTTATTTTTTTTTTTCCTAAAGTGTAGAGCATGGAGTTCAAATAATTTTCAATCACAGCCTCTTAATTTCTCCTTCCTTGACCTTCTTGTTCCATTTGTTATCTAGTTTTATTGTTTCTTCCCTCTGCTTGCTGGGTTGCTGCAGAAGTCTGGTTCATCCTGCACAGTGTATTCATCATGTTGGTTTGGGTCATTAATCTCTGCTTTTCCTTCAAAAGATAATACGTGTTTAATGGCTCTGTAATGTAATAGGCAGTAAGGCAGAGTATTTGACACAAGTCTGAAGGGCGCTAGAATAATGCGCTTCCCAATTTATTTAGATATCTGTATTTCCTCTGAAAGATTTTCAACAGTCCTTCAATGATCTAATGGGCTTGTATAGTCTATGGTTGTTTTGAGAATAGAATTAAATCCACCCTCCTTAGGTAAAAAGTCAATAGTTGATGGAGAGGAATGAGAAAATATACTTTTTTTTTTTATTATTATATTCCCTACTTATTTACTGCAGGACTTCCCATGATTTCCTCGGTGCCCTCATGCTGCAGCTCTTCTCCAGGCTGGGATGGTCGGAGTTCCCTCTGCAGCCATCTGACATAGTGGCATCTCAAAGGCTGTGGGCAGGTGAGATGGGCATTGGGAGCATGGGGAGCACAGAGGAAGCTGGGACACAATTCACAATCTGTTCCTCCATGCTTGAATATGTATACGTGCACTGTAATGCTGTATTGCAAGAGCTCTGCTCTGAGCATGGATTGAAACCCAGCAGCTTGGGTTATCCTAAGAAGGATGGCAAGGACCAGCTTTAAGGCAGGGAAAAAGATACAAACGAGGATGCTCAGACTGCCAGCTGGTGGGTTAGAAGGGGGAAGCTGTGGTCCCTCCTGCTGTCTGCTGGCAGATTTCGGATTGGATATTAGAGGACGTTTCTTCTCTGAAAGAGCAGTGATGCAGTGGCACAGCTGCCTAGGGAGTGGGAGGGTCAACATCCCTGGAAGTGTTCAAGAACCATGGAAATGTGGCACTGAAGGACATGGGCAGTGGGCATGGTGGGATGGGTTGGGGGTCTTGGAGGTCTTTTCCAACCTCAATGATTGTATGATTCTATGATTGCCATGCTCAGAGCACACCACTGGTCCCCCAACACGATCGCCTGTGCACGGTCAGTGGGGGCATCTGCTATTACTGCTACCTCAGGGAGGTGCTGGAGGGCACACCATCACCACCAAGACTCAGACTGCTCTGGAGAAATGTAGGAAGCTGTGCCAAAGCCTGCTTAAATTTCCCCAAGAGATTGGTTGCGTCAGTAAATGATTCAGGCAACGCCCGGGGCTAATAGCCAATATACAGTTATTATTAAACTTTCATGTTATTTTAAAGGTAAACAGCATTTTGTTTTGTTGTGGTTTTAATTTAAATTAAGGTCCATAATTGGATAGTGCAGAACAGCCTTCTGTTTCGGGAACATGATAGCAGTGAATCTGTCTCCTCTCATAGAGCAGAGGCTTGCTCTTATCTGCACTGAAAAAAAAAGAAAGCAAAGAAATGATAGTTATTGTGAAATAGATCATGTGGTAGAAAAATGTTTTCTGCTTCCTCAGGTGTCCCTTGCTCCCAGGAGGGTGGTTTTGGGGGACAGCAGTGTCCATGTCAAATGTACAGAACTGAGGGCCAAAGGGTAATTAAAAACATCATGAAAGTAATTTGGTCGCTGAACCTGCTGTAAGTCCTGAGCATCTTAAGGAGCAAATACCACCATGGTTTTTTTCCCCTCAGGAATACAACACTAACGGGACAACAGCTCATCTATGCAAAGCCCTGACTGCTCTCAATTTGAAAAAAGCCTGTAGCAAAATCTGCTGCAGTTTTATAACACGACCGCTATTAATGTGACTGTCCAAACAGTTTGTAGCTTAGGGAAAAGAGGAAACTGCAGTACCAGTTCATTTGTAGGAAGAGCAGCACCATGGCCATGTCTACATGCCTTGGAGGGACCTGCTGTGCCGTACAACCATCCCGTTTCCTCTACTGATAGATAGAGTTTATATGCATCGCTGTCACAAAGATCATAAAAGGATTGGGGCATCTAATGCCCCAGTGGCACAGCTGGGCAGGAATGGTGGGGACACTGTTCCCAGAGGTGTTTCAGAACTATGGAGATGTGGCAATGAGGGATGTGGGCAGTGAGCATGGTAGGCTGGGCTGGGGTTGGGCTCGGGGATCTTGGAGAGCTTTTCCAATCTGAGTGATTCTGTGATCTCTCACAGAAGGACAGGCTGAGAGAGGTGGCACTGCTCAGCCTGGAGAAGGCTGGGGGGGATCCCATCCACATGTATAAATACTTGATGGGGGCATTAAGATGGAGCCAGGCTCTTCTCAGTGTTGCCCCAAGGGGCAGGAGGCAATGGACAAAGATGAAAATATGACAAAAGAGACACAAAAAAATCCAATAACAAACAAACCAGCAAAATCAATCAGGAAATTCCATTTAAACATAAGAAAACCCATGTTTGAACATGGGAGCAGTTGCACATTGAGGCGGTGGATTCTCTGTCCCTAGAGATGGCCAACGCTGGAAGCACTGGACAACCTGCACCAGCCAGCCCTGCTCTGTTTGGATCATTCTCCAGAGCTGCCTCCAGACTCAGTGCATTTATGTTTCTGTAATGATTCTATAAACTTTGTTTTTCCAAAAACGATAGTGGGTTTATCCTGCACAACTTTTAAATCTGGTAGCTTGTTACATTTTGTAGCTTCATTTTGGTCCATGGGAAGCATATTCCTGTGGATGAAAGAGATGCAGGGTTTATTAATCTGTCCATTTTACATTAGCTATCTGGGCAAAATGATAGGCATTTCTTATTTGAAACTTGTTATAGAGAAACATATGGTCACGTACATGAAGTGAGAATAATTTCAAGTTTGAATTTCCATCTAGACGCCGACATGAATACCCAATAGCAACAAAGGAAATTTGAAAGCAGTTTAGACTAAGCCTGGGGTATAATAATCTGCAAATGAAATGCAAATTCCTCTCAGCAGGAGTGCAATATGCTGTTGTCTCAACAGGGGTACTATTTACTGTTGCTTTGGAAACGTGCAGGAGGGAAGCATGGGCCATTGCTTTGACAGAGGGTAAAGGCAGCTAGTACCTTTCTTCTACTTGACTTCCAAACCTGGCTTTTGGAAGTGGGCTGTTCACCCTAATAATAGGATGAGTTGTGCAATAATTAATTGTAATTGCATTCCCTGTGGAAACCTCTGCCCACTTCTGGCCCTTCATCTCACACATCAGAACTGCCTTCTCGATTCCCAAGTTAAAGCAATCTTAGAGACATCCTCATTGAGGAGCGATGCTTAAACACTCCTACATTCATCAGAGCTGAACTATCAGTGTAGTTTGACATCCCTCTATTGCTGCTGGATTGCTGGTAAGCGGCCTGATGGCTCTTTCATCCACAAACATTTCTCCCTTCAGCTGCTGGTACACGGCACTGGAAACCTTTCACACTTCCATCTTTATGACCACCTAGAAGGATCGTGTAACTAGAACTGCAGTCTGCAGCCAATAGCAATAGAAAAGGAAATTAGTATCCTGCATTTAATTAATATTTGCACCGAGAGAATCGTTAAAATCTAGCCAGCTGTTACCATCCCCTTTCATTACTTCAAATGTTGATAACATTTGTTCTCGTGTACCAGAAATACTTCAGCAACCAAAGTGCTCATGAAGACCGATGGTGGAAAGTGAGAGGGATTGCATTTATCACAGCATCAAAGCTGCAAGTGCGGTAAGTGTGGATGGGTGTGAGTTCTCCTGCACCGTAGAACAGAATCAATACCCGTGCTCAGTGCTTCGATATTCTCAGAAAGAAACTATCTCCCACATTCAGAGAAGCCAAGCTCATTTCTTAAGTGACACTAATTGTCATTTCTTAACTGATCAGGCAGAAAAGTCGACAGAATAGTAACAACAAAAGACTGTAGGGAGATATGCTGTTTTAAGAATGTGGAGGATCTTCTAAAATTAATTTCAATTTAATTTAATTTCTTTAATGAATGTGGCTGCTAGAATGGAAATAGAGCTCAGTTTTCTGCATTTTCTTTCTGAATCTCTTAGGTACTGTAAAAACATGACATTTTTCATTGTGCAGTGCTTTGCACGGCAGAGATTTTAGAATAAATAAGTGTGTTATGCCATCCAGTGTCATTAAGTGTCATAAATCATCAGGATTGCTGTTTGAGAACTGGAAGAAGTAGGTAATATTCCATAAAGTTAATTTATAAAAAAGGCTATGAACTCTATTATTGCCTGTTAAATTACTCCATTGACACCAAATACTTTGTGTATAAGATTAAAAAAAAAAAAAAAAAAGAAAAGAAAAGAAAGAAAAATAGATGATAAAACAAACCCAAAGTTGTTACAGCGTGGCAAAGTTCATCATCGTGTGTTTGAATATCGTACTTCAGAATTTATTTCCTTTGATGCTAAATAGCAACTGTTTGCATGTGTAATGTTCATGGTTTTTATTGCAGCTTGGCAGGTACCTTAGCTGAGGCAACCACCCCCTCCATTCTGTGCTTCTAGAGGCCCAGGCTCACAATGCAGCGCAGCAGAGAGAGTTGGTGTTCTGATAGGTATGTGTTCCCACCCATTGATCATCCCAAAAGCTCATCCATGGGCAGCGGGATGCTGTGCTTTCCCTCCGTTATGACCATTTCTTCATATCCACAGTGCCTGCTCTACTACAGCCAGACAGCAGCAGCACGTACTGTCACAGCTCAAAATGAAGGAAGAAACTCTTTCCGTTTCACTAACAAGTGGCGTGAGAAAGCAGGTAGCTTAAGTTAATATTCATAACAGAGAGACTTTAGGCAACGTGGATGTTTCCTTCTTAGAACCACTCAATTTTAACAGTTCCGTACTGCTGCGATTCGCACTCCCTTGCATTTAATAGGCAGTAATTTCTGTTTTGTGGTACAGTACTTATCACATCTATCAGGGTAATCACACAGACTGCTGGCTCTGTATTTATAATCCTGCTCCCACCTTAGAGCAATACGGCTATTGAAACGTATCTGTCTCCTTAATATCATCATTTCTATCAATACAAACAACAATTTTCCCAAAAGCAGCTATCAACTTAATGACATTTTTTCCAACTGCTTCAATTATCATCATACAAGAACGCTATGGCCATTGAAAACAAATCTTCAAAGGACCTCAGGAGGGAGGTCAGTTTTTCCATCTCCCTGCTCTGAGACACAACTAAAAGCTTCTAAGGATGTTGTCATCAAACATAAGGTTGCATGATTAGGTCATGGTTGGACTCGATGATCCTTAAGGTCTTTTCCAACCTGAGTGATTCTACGATAAAGAAATTCTTTAGTACCACCACTAAAAGTGATTTCACAGCCACACATTAGAACATCTCAGATAGTTTCACTGTCCACACAATAAGAAAAATATTTAAGAATACTAAATCCAGGACAGTCCTTCACAAGGCACATTTCCTATTCCCACTGATAACCAGTCTCCAGTGTGTGAGTTGAAGACCTATCAACAGTCATTCATTCAAGGGAATATCAGGTGTGAGTATGTAAAAAGAGCTGCTAGAGCCAAAGCAGCAATTCCTTCTCTCCAATTACTCTTTTGATAACATAAAATGTGTTGGCTTGACACTATGAGAAAAACACACTGATGTTGTATCATCTCACCTTCACCTAGCACTTATAAATAGATTGCTAAACAATGCTTCAGTGTCCTTCTCTGCAGAGGTTATGCTGGTAAGTCTACAGCTCTGTCTCCTTATCCGTTGTCTTTTCAAAGAGAGGTTGTGTATTTGTTCCTTTTTGTACTTTGGGGACCTTCCCTGTCTAAGTTTTCCACAGTAGACATTAATGGCTCAGATATTGGTATGTTCAATTCCTTAAGCACTCAGATGGATTTCACCAAGTCTTGATGGGTTGAATAAATACAACCGAGATAAATATTGGTGCACCAATCCTGAACAGTGTAGTTGATTGCTACATTAATATTTATTCTCAGGAGCAACTTATTAGTATTCGTATTTTTTTCTATGAAGACTGAGAAAAAAAGCTCTTTTAAACATTCAAGGCTTCATATTTTTTCTTCCTGCTTGCGAAATAACAAAACTACTTTTTTCTGTCTTTATTCTTAGTGTTTTACTGATACTTTCTCCTGCGTTCTTTCCAGCTATAATTAGTTTTGATCCTTATTCCTCCCATTTCTTCACCTTTGTTTTTCTTCCACTGCTTTCTCCTTGCCCTGGGGATGAGAGGTGGTGGATGACTGCTTGCACAACTACACGTTTTCCAGACCTCCTACAGTGGCAGAGAAGTCGGAGCCAGGAATGTGGCCATGGTCCCATCTGTCTTTAGGAGTACAGAAGTTGTAAGTACAGCCGTGACTCTTAAGGGAGGTGGTGGGATCACCATCCCTGGAGGTGTTCAAGGTGGTGGTGATGTGGCACTGAGGGACGTGGGCAGTGGGCATGGTGGGGTGGGCTGGGGTTGGACTTGGGGATCTTAGATAGTTTTTCCAAGATGAATAGTTGCATGGTTCCACGTTTCAGTCAGCATTGGGCATCCATTTCCACCTTCCCATAGAGGATAGCTAGGACAGGATTGGCCTTCACATGGGAGCAGGCTCCTTCAGAGCAGGGATTTGGGTATAGTAATTATGTTTTTCCTGGGCAGCGAAATCAAATTCCTTGCTGATACCCTCTTTGCCCAATTTGACAAGAAACTGTCATTTGACTGGCTAAATAGACTTTTGTTTCATTTTCTCCATCTCCTCAGGACATTTTACTTAGTAAGATTGTGTAAATCCTCTAAATGAAAAGGATTTTGTACAACGTTCTTAGCATTTGTTTTTCCCTCTTTCTCTCTTTTCTATCCTGGATTAATTAATTAAAATAAAAAACTTCATTATACCAATCAAATAGAAAACATATCCTTAGGATATCATTGCTCCATTCCATATATTCATTGAATTTGGCCTCAGAACCTCACTTGGCTCATCCTGACTGAATTCCAGAGGCAAATGCTTTTCAACTAGCGTGTATCTGGCTACCAGCACTGTTCAACACACATTTTTATTTGAATGTGAAAAAACTCTCCAGCCAAGCGTACTCGAAATTCATACGAAGGCCTCACAGTCACCAAAGTTCCATTAAATAAGTTAACTTAAGTAATACTCTTTCCATTGCCAGATTTTAAAATTCACACCTCCTAAGACTTAGGAGGGAGTTGTCATGTCTCTTGTGTTAAGACTGCATGACATTAATATATAATTTAACCAAGAATTTGACTGCTCCTTACTAGTTCCAGTAATACCAGCAGTGACATTTTTTGCATAAATCTTCTCTACATTTTAACGTTCAGGAGAAGTTGGAGGAGTTATTATGTATAACACACCTTGTTTTGTATGTTTGAACAGTCAAAGGATGAATCTGATTCATACCCTGGAGGCATTCATCTATTAAAATGCCAGCGTAATGGATCTGAAAGCTTTGGCAGTGAGAAAAATAGGAAATTTTTCCTTTTTTTGAGCGAGTAAGATTGTCCTTTCCTGAATATGATGGATCGTCCAGAACAGAAAATGGGAATTGATACCTAAGATTTGGCTTTGTTACGGTTAAGTGAAATTTATCATGCTCTGCAGCAGGAAAAATTATTGTATTTTTTCTTGCAGTGCATTTAAGGCAGCTGGTAATTTAAGATAGAAAATATGAATTCTCCTGGAACACGGAGACAAAAAACTTCCCCTGTAGGTGACCAATTACTGTGGTTTTCTCCAAGTTAAAAGAAAGCTTAAATATTGACTGTAGTGAATTTATGGACCTTTGTAGGGGAAAAAAATATACTCCTATAATCTTTAGACAGCTTTTCATATAGTTTACATTTAATTTTTGTCTGTAACAAATTCATTTTTTCTCTGTTTTATGTTACCTTGGAGCATCAGCCTGGTTGATAAGTGAAGATGGCATTGATCTATCACATTTCTGTAAGGGCAAGTGGACCATTCTTCCAACAGACAGAGATGCCTTCCAGTTCAGAGCAAAAAAAAAAAAAAAAAAAAAAAAAAAGCTATGAATAACAACTTTACTCAGAGATGTAACTGGATAAATATAGGAAGTTTTCAAATCCTCATTCCTTGAGAATGAATGAAAACTGCACAGCATTTTCTGCATAACTCTCTTCTTTTTCACTCTTCTTCCACTGCATGTCCTTAATTTTTCACTTCTGCTGTTACATGGGTTGTCTGTGGACCACAGCCCTTTTGGGCGCACACCTGCTCCGCCATGGAGAACTTCTCTTGCTCTGACCCTTATTGTCCCACTATTGTCCCCCATTTCAGTTTCCCTGCTCCAGATACCAGTTATGTCCAAGGAACAGACTTCATAAGGCTCCTGGCAACCGGTGTCAGTGCTCAGTCATCCACATTTTCACCAGCCAGCAACGACGTTTCTATCCCAAAGATGGGCATGGCTATTTAGAATTCAGAAAGAACGCTAAAAGCTATCAGCAAAATAAATCATGGAGGTGTTGATAGAATTTAGAGTCTACAGTTGACAATCTACGTCCTAGCACAGATCTTGATCTGGAAATATCCTCAGGAAAAGAATATAATAGTCTAATAAAGCCCCTCCCTTGTAACATTTAATTCTCCAAGTTCTTCAGACCTCAAACACCCTGACCCAAAGTTGAAGCTGAGGCCATTCTTTCTGAAACAGATAGGGATGGGGGTAATAAATCTAATGGAAAAGTGAAATTTCATTTAATGTGTAGTATCAACAGAAGAGATTGATGGCCAGGGAGAAGCAGTGGGTACATGGTGATAGCTCCAACGTTGGCACTGGCTCAGCCAACATATCTGAGTACTTCCCAGACAGACTTTGGTTACATGGCGAGGTGACCCAAGCAGTTGCTCTTCTTCAACAGGAACCAATGAGAACATTTGGTAAAAATGTCCATATAATAAGAACTGTGAGGCCACAAATCCACAAAAAGTAATTGCTAAGAGATGTCAATCTATGAAAACTGACAATTCCCATAACTGATCATTCCCCTCCTCATTTATCCTCAGTCCTGTAATTTTTTGCTCTGAAGTGCCTGCAATTATCTGTTCTGCCCCACTGATATACAAGACTGTCACTAAAATAGCAGATATTCATTCAGAGCATGCGAGATGTCACTGCTTTCATGTTTCAAAAGTACTGTGTAATTCAAGGAGTTGAGAGAATGTAATTTTACAAAGGACTACTTAAGAAAACTCATGATTATTTAAAACTCAACTTTAATGTATTGTTCTATTTTCTTTTTACCCTTCAGATAACTTCAGTCTTTATACTGTAATATAACTTGGTGCTGGGGAATGGAATGAGTAAAGATATAAGTTATTTAGTCATTCAGATCTGCTAAATGAAAAATAATGGCCTCAAACAAGGAAGGGACATTATTAACTGCTCATAACATATGCTCTTACAGATTATTATCATTCCAGCAACCTTTCCATTAATTCCTTTTCCTGACTATCTGGACCGAAAGCGATGTCTGATTTTTACCAAATTCATCAAAGTGCTCCTGGAGTCATCATTTCTCATTTACAGTGTGAGTGCTCTATTCAGCCAGCACATCTGTCTTGGCTGACACCAGGCAATGAAATCTTACAGCTCTCCATAAGGCACCTAAAAGCAAGGAGAACGGTGCACCGTGCGAAGCTCGAGGAGCTACAAGTCTATAAAAGTGCATTAACTCTTGTGCTGTCACTCTCACAGAGGCAGTGCAGACCTCAGCAGAGTTTTATTGCCTGTGGGCTCAGGTGTTTGCAGTGATACCTGGGATGCGTGTGACAGAACGGACATCAGGATCATCAAAACTTCTCTCCCAGAGCTTGGAGAGGTCTCGGGCATGATGAGCCCTGCTGATCTAACACGAGGAATATTTAGGCAATGTAGGAGATGATCAAGGACACACACACAGCATAAAATCCTGGAGATGCACTAAAAGTGATGCAGGGCAATCTGACCTTACAGTAGTAAGGGAATGAGAGCGGATAACCAATAAGGGAAACCAAATGGAGCAAGGAGGAAGCGATGTCCAGTGGGCGAAGTTAGCATTTCTTAAAAATCAAACAAGGCTTTTGCTGGAGGTAGACCACGTGGCAAATGCAGACATATCCTGCAGGTATCTCTTTGCTGTTGTAGGTGGAATTAGAGTTTTATCTTTGGCAGCAAGACAGATGTGATAGTATCTGCTAGAATCAAACACCTCAGATGAAAGGCTGTGAGTATCCCCAAGGAAAGTGTCAAGGCTTGCGAATCACTGCTGTGCTTTGTTGGCAAGCTGGGTTAATACACAACAGTTAACTGTTTTCTACTGTTGTCCTTAGCCATAAAAAGCAGGAGAGATGAGCCAAAGGAAAAGAGTGCAGACAGTATGGTTAATAACGTGAAAGTTGCTTTCTGAGACTCGCACTAACAAAGAATTTAGGCATATTTAGACAAAGCAGCCTAGTTTCACAAGAGGCAGCTTTGATTGCATTTCCTCTGGGTATGTTAGTGAAAACCATTACACAAACACAGCAGTAGTGGGTGTTTCAAAAGAGACCATACCCTGCTTTGGTGCCTGTAGTGTCAGTACTTCATGAACCATTTATGGACATGGAACCACTAATACCCTTCCTTTTCTTCACAAAAAAGAAAAAGAAAAAAGAAAAATCACCAGTACTTAGAAAGCTCCCCCAGAATGTAGGGGTCACGTTCAACAAATGCTGTACCAAATAGGTGTCTGAGGAAGTGCTTAGGAGAGCTGAAGAGGAGCTTTTAGTGATGGGATGGCACTGAGATTTTCTTCAGGGAGGAATTGAGCCGTGAGCACAAAGAAACCAAGGGCACATTTCCACCCAGCTCCTCAGCTTCTGTATATTAAATCCATGGAGCAATGCTCAGTGAACAGATCGGTCAGCAGAGGGTTAATGCTTTCAAAGGCCTTATTGCAAGCTAAGACTCACGTACTTCAGACATTCCAGCATCTTTCCTTGTCTACTTCTAATTTCCTAATAAAACTGCTGACATTAAAAACTGATTTTGGAACAACTTTCAGTGGGGCTCAGCAAAACTGTTTTAATGACTAGCTTCTGCTTGCATGTGTGCTGAAGAGTGCATGAGGCTGGAGACATGCAAGCACATGGATCAGTAGGATTTGCACAGCACATCACTAAAACAAGAATTAGTGGGATTTAAATATATATATATAGTATATACCTTTTAAAATTTATTTTTTTGATCAAAAGGACAAAAAATATTCCGATAATCCAGTAAGAAGGTGGCTTCAATAGAGGTGCTTAAAAGGAATTCGAGATCCCCATCCACAAGAAATGTGCTATTTCATTTATACACTGTGAGTTTCCTCATTCTTTTCTTAGCCCTCCTAAGGCTAAGCTCCAAAGCTGTTGTCATTCCTTGTCACTTCTCCTTACCTATATTAGAATTTGAACAAACAGCTGGCATATAGAAAATAGATGGAAAATTCTTGCTGTTTCACATTGCTGCCCGAAGGCACCCAAATTTCTCCATCCAGCATATCAATGACCAGAGCACCCCATAAATAAAGGGCAAAGCAGAAATAAGAGGAGAAGTTAAGAAGCATTGATAAAAGGCAGAATACAAGTCCCTTTTAGTATCTCAATTCAACACACGTCAACAGGAAGTAGAAGAGGGCAGGAGGAGAATCCTGTCATAGAATCACTGAGACACAGAATGGTTTGGGTTGGAAGGGACCTCAAGGATCATCAAGTTCCAACCCCCTGCCACAGGCAAGGCTGCCAACCATCAGATCAAGTGATAGATCAGCTTGCCCAAGGCCACCCCCAGCTTGGCCTTAAACACCTCCAGGGATGAGCGTATGCTAACATTATTAAGAGAGCAAAAGAGACAAAGCTCCTATCCTGCCGTGGGCCACAGCTCACATTTCTCCTAGTTTCTGGGGCTTGTTGTTTCAGGAACACTGCAGCAGCCCTAGTCATGCACCAGCACATGGCAAGATGAGGTTGGCAGTGAGGTCAGCCACGCTGTCAAGGCTGCTCAGCCTCTGTGCAGATGTCCAGATGGAGCAGGAGCAACAGGTTTGTGCTCAATCTCACTATACTTCACTGCAGCAAGACCCCTCCAGCACCTGATTTCATCTGCTTGATCAGCACCACAGCATCTGCTCCTACTAACAGACTGAGGTGTGGCTGTATGGGTACAACTGCCCGTAACTTCTTGTGTTTGACCCCCAAGTTTTATTTCCATTAGGTTGCACTTGCTCTCCACATTGTGCCATCTTTGCCCGGTAAAACTAAAGTGCAATTTACTGCTCTTTAAAGAACTATTGAATAGACTTAAAAACAAACAAGCGAACAAAAAAACCCAACTGCACAATTTCATTAAGGAGATGGAAGTGATGCAACGTACTGAAGCCTATACAAAAAGCAAAAAAAGTAAGTTGTAGAAATCTTTGTGTCAATCAAACATTGACAGCTTATGTATTTCCATGAAAATACAAGCATAATTCAGCCAGAAAAAGTAAACGGTCGCAATATTCTCACTTTGTGTTTTAAATACCTCATGCAATCAGGAATCAACCTCGCAGATTGATTGAGCTAGCTGATTACTTATATAAAATATGCTTAAAAAAAACTCTAATTCTACTGTGTCTTTCACCTCTGATTCCAACAGCTGTTTATTTTCCTTCAAAAGAAAGAACATTTTACAAACAACTGAGAGGACCAAATTATCATTTTAAGTAGCAGAACAACAACAAAACCGTAATGTTTCTCTCTTTCAGGATGGAAAGCATCATGCACTCAAACTTCACACTCTTTTTACACCACACTACAAGATGGGGAGAGAGGTCACAGAAATTGCAAGTTGTCTCACCTCAGTGCAAGGGAGTGAAAAACAATAATCACACAATGGACAATATCAAAAGGCATGAGGAATAAGAGGAGATCCTACGGGTAGACAACCATCAAAGCCAAGAATAACTCCTTACGTACTCAACATAGTGTTTTAAGTAACAGCAAACTGGTCCTTCAGCCACTGAAGTGTGAAAATGCACATTTAATAATGCAGGACATATTGAGATGTACAATGCTTTTTTCCTAGTTCAACTTAATAAAAATTCCCATAAAACTACTGGCACATATCCTGAAACAAGGCACTGATCGAGAATTCGGAGATGGCAAGGATGTCGTCAGGAGACAGGGTGGAATTATCAAGTCATGCCATGCTGGGACAACCTGTCTCTGTGACATTTTAGTGTGCTCTGTGGATGGGTGAGAGGCACCGACGCCTTGTATTTTGATGGAGCAAGGCTCCAAACCATGACTTTTATGATGTGCTTTAAAGCAAGATAAAGGAAGATGGCACGGGGAGAATATTGTACAAGTGGAAAAAAAAATACCTGGCAAAACATACATTGGTTATCAGAGGGTGACACGTAAAATGTGACAAAATAGATTCCACTGTGATTTTATCAGGGGGCAGAGAAGAAAACAAATATCAACAGCAGTTTATCTGTGGAGCATTCACTTCTATTGTAAAAATGGTTCCTACCAGCGGCCCATTTCACATTCCAGGAGGTCAGGCCAGGTGTCACATTTGACAGATCACATGCTTTTTTAATGTTAACTGAAGTTTTCCCCACCATGGCTCTACTCGGGCACAATGAACACCCAGCAGTGTGTCTTTGGAGTCTTGTTGGAAGTAGTTAAGAAAAAAAAAAAATAGGTGAGAAGGAGTTAGATAAAAATAAGCTTGTAGATATTCTCCTGGAGAGAATGCAGTGCCTACAGTCCTGAAGCAGGTACACTTCATAAAGTACCAACATGCTTGGTTTTTTTCAGTGTTTCATTATTGTCATTACAATAGAATCACAGAATGGCCTGGGTTGCAAAGGAGCACAACGCTCATCCAGTTCCAAACCCCTGCTATGTGCAGGTCCCCAACCAGCAGCCCAGGCTGCCCAGAGCCACATCCAGCCTGGCCTTGAATGCCTGCAGGGATGGGGCATCCACAGCCTCCTTGGGCAACCTGTTCCAGTGCCTCACCACCCTCTGGCTGAAAAACTTCCTCCTGAAATAAGTGGGGATGGAATTGTCCCTGATCACTTTTCTTATAACAAGAAAAAAGGTAAAAGTGTTATTATTCCAGAATACATTGGTCTTGCCACCCCTTCCAGATCCTGCTAATATAGATACATAATAGATGTGATCGATTCCAGCTTTGACCAAAAGGAAAGTAGCTGTAAATACTAGCCAAAGGATTAGCTTTGGTTTTATTTCAGGAAGCTGAATTCTTCCAGACACCAGCAGAAAATGTTAAACTACTTGTCTCATCAACATCACCAGGAAACGAAACAACAGTGAATTATGACTATCAGCTAAGGTATTCACAAATAACAGAAAACAAACAAAACAACCTTGTGTCTTGCAATGCCACTGCACTACATATGCATCAGAAATGTGTCCGACTAAAGCAGGAATAACTAAAGTGCCACCAATTTAAGAATGGAGAAAAAAAAAATCTTCCTGAATGATCTTTTTCAATTTTCTGATTATTTTTAGGGCATGTCACGGGACAATGAAAATACGAGAATATTTGGTCCAAATGCTTACTTTTCAAATTTGAGGGGAGAGGAAGAGAGAGGAGAAAATTAAAACAGAAAAAGTATTTCTGGGAGTGATCAAAGTTGGCTTGATTTTGTAGAATTGAAATAGACCAATTCATTCATTTTATATTTCTATAAACAGGAACAAACCCTCAATCTATATGTTTAGGAAAACCATTACAGTAGTCAGCGTGAAATATTTACAGAATTGGTTTCTGAAAAACTGATAATGCTACCAACCATTCTAGTAGCACTTTAAGTAAAACGCGCATTCAAATAATGGAAAAAAAAGAGATCAAAAGGTGATCATTTCCTTGCTATATTACAAAAGGCAGCATTTTATTCTCTTTATTGCAGAAGCACTTGCAAATTACTGAGCATGAAACAGTTGTATGAGGCTTTTTACAAGCACACACTGCAACATAATACGATATCACATGAATTTAATGGATGTTTATTAAAAACAGCACCAGCATTTAGTCCTTCTTATCTTAAGCTGAATGGTTTTTTCTCATAGATAATGCCATCTCTTAGAAAAGCTACAAAAAAATGCACGGTGACAGTTCTTTGACGGCACCTGCATGTTTGTTCACAAAAAGCCTTAAATGTGCAACTTGATAGAAAAACGATTTCATATTCCTAAAGTTTTCTATCTAAATAACGGGATTGCTTCCCTTTATAACAGTATTTGGAGGAAAAAAAAAAAAAAAAGACTATTATTGTCAGATTACCCTGTGCTCCTGAGCACTGTGCATCAGTGATAAGAAGCTGCTTCAGTTTTACCAACAACAGCAGTTTGCTACCTTGGACAATCACTGGAACAACTTTATTCACATCCTAGTTAAGCCCTAGTTTTGAAAGGAATTAGTGATATCCTCAATTGTAAACAAGCACCAAGAATTTTTTAAACAGTCACTACCACTAGCTATGCACTGTTGCTAGCAACGAACAAGAGCCTGTATGTTGTCCTTGTCAAAATCTGCCCAAGTAGAGAATTATGGTGAAATTTTACTCTTCCTGTGCTTCCCTTTGAAATAATTCTTCACAAGTGTACATACTGCCAAAGAGTGGTGAAACGAGGGATAAGTCTCTCTGGTAAGAGAGGGCTTATGAAAGCCTAGTCGAGAGGCATGATCAGACTTCATAGAGTCATTAAGATTGGAAAAGATCTCTAAGATCATCTAATTTAATGGTTCACCTGCCACCACTATCACCCACTGACCGTGTACCTCAGTGCCACATTTCCGTGGTTCTTGGGCACATCAGAGGATGGTGACTACACCACTCCCTGGGCAGCCTATGCCAAAACTTCACCACTGTTTCAGAAAATAAATTTTTCCTAATATCCTTCAGAGTTGAATGTCTGATTGCAGCTCTATACATTCAATTTGGAAATCTACAGCTAGTGTATTTAGGTTGACTGAGTGCATTGCTGTTTGGTTGGTGCTGAGGGCTGGGCCTGGCTGCTGTGATGGCGGTGGGGCAGGGCATAGCCATAGGATGAGCTTGGCTGGGCCACGTGCAGCCTGCAGGTTGGACATGCCTGCCTCACCTCGCAAGGGCCCTATAAAGAACATGGTCAAAACCTTGTGCTTACTTCAAGAAATATCAATGCAAATCAAAATAAAACCTGTTGTCCGATCATTGCTGGAAGAAGATAACATGCAAGAGCACAACAAGAGCACCAAGCATCAAATGGCTTGGGTTGAAAGACACCTTAAAGATTATCCAGTTCCAAACCTATGCTGTGGGCTGGGAGCCCCCCACCAGCTCTGGCTGCCCTGGCCTTGGGTACCTCCAGCAGTGGGGCACCCAAAGCTCTGGGCAGCGTGTTCCAAGAGGCGAGGCATGTTCATATTTAAGTCTACTCAGACTTAAGTCCACAGACCCTTATTTTTGTGACATTGCCAAATGGTTTCTTCAGCCTACATCAATTTTATAGCATCCACAGCGTCCTCAGAACTGTGTAACGTGTGAATAAATTCTGCTTTTCCTTTGTCTTGAACAGAGCATCTGATGGTTTCACAGAACTACAGATTTCACAGTGAGCTTGGTCCAAGCTAGTAGAAACAGCAAAGTAAAGCAGCAGTCCAAAGCACACATTCCTGATGCAGCATTGCCCAGGAAGATACTGTGCCAATACATCCATGCCTCCTGCCTGTGCTGTCTTCAGGTTCCTTCTAAACACAGGTTTCCCCTTCATCTTTTGGTAGGAGCCATTCCAGCTGACGTTTCCCTGCTTCACCTCCACCCCTCTGCATGATTCCCCAGCAGAACAATGTTTGCAGCTTTTCCTGTCATTGCTGGCTTTGTCTGCTGTCACCCTGGTGGGCAGGGAAGTGACTGAACCTGCAAGCCCCCGGCCTCCCTGACATGCCTGGGCACAAAGAAAACAGGAGCTTTAAGCAAATCAAATCCAGCCCCCTGCTGCCATCAGACAAGGGGACACAGGGTTCATCCATTCTCATTGCTGCATTCGTGACACACAGGTAGGTCTCCTCTATTTTCTTTCAATCCCTTAGAAATAGAATACAAAGCAAAACACAGGCTCTCCACTGCGCGTACTATTCTGTTATAAATCAGACGGAGAAAAGTCTTCCCCTCCAGCTATGCAAGCTGCAAGGATGCCTAGAATGGAGAGAGAATGATTTTTAACACTTCTATTTTCTGCATCAGGTAGCTACAGTGCATACCTATGGCCTCACTCCTCCATGGGAACCAGAGCTTGGCCTGCCTGAAATGGACAGTCTCCTCACTGAGTGCTTGTCCAGCTTATGTGAACCCTCTCTACTTAAAGGAAGATAATTTTTCCTCTTGGAAGTATTTAATGGCTCGACATGTATTCCAAATGACAACAAAAAAAAAAACACAAAAAGAACATTGTGTGTGTGCATGTTTTGATCACTGCAGATTTTTCATTTACAGCAGATCAAACCAACATCTCCAAATGCAGCTGCGGGCTATTTATTGGCTGAAGACAGTTGTTTCATAACACATTTTCAGTTTCAGAAATTTGGAATTTTCTGGTTGAAAGCACCAGGCTGAATAACAATGGGTTTTCTGCAATCTCAACAGGCATTACCAGGATTTGGGATCTCCAGATCACATTGGTAGCTATCCAGGCCTATAATCTATTCCTGCTGCTGCTAAAACTGAAAAAAACAGAGCTTTCAGCAAACTGTGTTCCCTTTCTCTAAGAAACTGGGAAGGAATCTTCAGTGTGGATGAAAAAAAAAAAAGTCTCCAACAAACCCAAAAAAATCACAAGATATACCACTGAGAGTTCCTGAGCTGTTTTCTTTTCTTCTACATACAGTTGAATGAGTAAACCTGGCTTTGGAACTTAAATGAATCTTTAGACGTTTCTTTTCAAAGTTTGCACTTCTCCAAATTCAGTTTTAAATGATTCAGTCTTAAAATAACCGTGAAATCTAAGACTATCAACATTTAAGTGGTTCTCCTTGGAATAGCCAGGAGCTCTCCTCTGCAATGTTGCTATAAAAAGCTGCTACAATTGTAAGAGCAACATAAAGCCAAGGTTCCTGGATGTTAAGTTTTGCAATATTTTCTCTAATAAAATATTGAAGGAAAAGATCTAAGTTGTTGAAAAGAGAGTTTCTAGCAGATTTTAATGGAAATAGGTACTTGAGTTTAACATCATCACATAGGAACAGGCACTGTAAAGAACTGATAGGAAAACACACATAATTGCTGCACCTGGCTGGGTCAATGCTAGATACGTGGTCAGACTGGGAGGACTCCCTGAGAGCAGCCCTGTGGAAGGACTGGGGGTCCTGGTGGACAAGAGGTGCTCTGCTCTCATGAGAGCCCGCCTGCAGTGCCATGTCCAGGCCTGGGCCCCAGCACACAAAGAATCACAAATGGCCAGGATTGGAAGGGACCTCAAGGATCATGAACCCCCCTGCCATATGCAGAGGGACATGAGGCTGTTGGAGTGATTCCAGAGGTGGGCATGGGGATGCTCAGAGGTTGGAGCGCCTCTCCTATGGACACAGGCTGAGAGCTGGGGGTGTTCAGCCTGGAGAGGAGAGAAGTTCCAGGGAGACTTTACTGTGGTGTTCAGTACTTAAGGGGAGATGATAGACGGGAGGAGAGTGACTTTTCACACAGGCAGATAGTGATAGGACAAGGGGGAATGGCTTTAAACTAAAAGAAACAAGATTTAGGTTAGATGTGATGAAGAAATTATTTCCTAATGAGGCCCCGGCACTGCTGTCCAAGTGCCCCACCCCTGGCAGTACTCAAGGCATTTGTAACAGGCAAAGCCTAAAAGTCTCGCCCTACAACAAATGTGTGACCAGAAGAATTATTTTCAGCTTTTCACCAAAATAACATAATTCCACCTGGCTCTCCTTCTTCTATCTACACATCTTTGAAATTGATCATCATCACTATGGGCAGGTTGTTGCATTACAGGTAACAGGAGCACAGAGAAACTAGAAACAGAGCACAAAGGCTTGCTTATCACCCATCAGGCACCAACCAACTGTGCTACAGACCATCATACTTCCCTACGAGAGGTTCTACTCTATTTATGAACTATGCATTTATTGCCGATTGAAAAAAATATCTTTCTCCATTGGTTATCTAACACCGTGGATAACAGCACCATCACAAAAATTCAGGACAGCAGATGATGGACTCCACGCTATTGAGAAGACAGTGCCATCCTTGTGCCTCCCTGAGTTATGTATACACTTACCAGGTCATATATATTTACGTGGATATGCTCAGATGTGGAAGTCTGCACATAAATTCAGCTGCTACAGTCATCATCTGCACAGTGGTGGTAATTATTCAAAAGGCACGTAGGCCTGGATCACTCAGGTATGCTTTGTGCTGCACTTCCTTTGCATGTAAAAGACACTCTTGCTTTTCAGTCTGGTGGCACCATATAAATCACCAACAGACAAATGATACGTGCTGGAGAGGGGGCAATGCATCATCAGGAACTTTCAGGTGTCTGCAGTCCCCACAATTTATGGTGGATGACTTTGGAAAACACAGCTCTGCTGCTGGTAGTGTATTTTACGCTGTTGTGTCACCCCAGCAGCATGTGTTGATGATTCCACGTTCTGGGCTTGGGTTTGAAATGGACAGAAGCAGCCCTGATCCCAAGCACTCCCCTAGGTGCACATTATGTGCTTTGCTCTGCACTTGCTAAAGCTGCAGCTGCCCAGCAAGCTGTGTGATCCACTGAGCACCCAGTGTTGGCAGGATCTGTCCCTCCACTCCCACTGGTTCTCACACACTTGAGCTCACTGCCAACCTCTACCAGCCCAAACCCCAGAGCTCTACTCACGTTGATCCCCAGAGCCTAGTCTCTTGCTCACTTCTGTCCGTGGCTGCTAAGGACTTTACAAGACTTTACTGAACAACTTGACAAGACACAAGTGAGTTCTCCATTCCACTGGTTTCCCATTCCTCTTTCACTCCATCCACGTTCATTCAGGTGAGCACAGACTCAGGTGAGCCCCAGCAGCCTGTGCTAGGTGGAAGAACAAACTGTCAGACCCAACAGGTCCCTTCTAGCTTTGTACATTGGAACCCAGGCCAGGGGGCCTTAGAAACTCTTCTGTTTTTACCCATCACAGCTTCTTTTTTGCTTATTCCTGCTGGTACCACGCTCTCAAGCATTTGTCAACAAGATGCTAATCTGTAACTCAATTAAACCACTTTGATTTTCTTTCTCAATGGACAGGGCGGTAAAAGTCCGTGAGGTATCTGAGACTGGACTAAAATGTAAATTAGCTTAATCAAATCTTTTCTTTTAATTAGAATAATTGTTTTTCCTGCACTTGCTGAATTTATAAGGATTTTCAGCCTATGGGGGAGTAAATTAAATTTAGAGGTATGTAATTCGCATTGTGTTTTTATTGGACTCTGAGTCATAACTTATTTGTAATCTTAATTAGAAATGCAGCTCCTGTAAACAAGCAAGATGTGGCATAACAGTTTAACACACTGCAGGGCTGGCTGCAAACTGTGGTGCTCAGCAAGCAGAGCTGCGATTCATGGCAACCCAAATAGAAGCCATCATCTCCATCATGTAATCCTAATGCACTGAGACCCCTCTGAAACAATCAGCCCTCAAAGTACCAAAGAATGAAAGGAAAAGGGCTGGAGTGAACACTCTAAGCACTAGATCTTATAGGAGAGAGGATTTAGCAACCTAGCCTACAGGGAAGTATCTGTGTCTATAGCAGGGGTTCCTTCCAACCCAAACCATTCTATGATTCTATGATTTAGCAACGTATTGGGTGTTCTACAAAATTAACAACATACCAAAAAAGTTTTTTTTTTTGTTTGTTTTGGGCTCCCACTCTTTATAGGAAGGCACAAAAACCTCAAATTTCCTTTTCAACACAATAAAGAAAACCAGTTTGGAAATTTTAATTTCCTCTGGTAACTCATGATGGGTGGTTTGTTTTCTTCCCAGCTCTTACCATACCCCAGAGAACATAACAGGGTGTAGCAGGGGTCAAGAATATTGAATCTTCCACCTGTTGAATTCAGTGCAGCTTTTGGACAATTGCAACAATCACAGAATGGCCCAGATTAGAAGGAACCCCAAGGATCATGAAACTCCAATAAAACCAAAGCTACTCCTTTGGCCAGCATTTACAGCTACTTTCCTTTTGGTCAAAGCTGGAATCGCTCACATCTATTATGTATCTATATTAGCAGGATCTGGAAAGGGTGGCAAGACCAACCTATTCTGGAATAATAATATTTTTACCTTTTTTCTTGTTATAAGAAAAGTGATCAGGGACAATTCCATCCCCACCTATTTTAGGAGGAAGTTTTTCAGCCAGAGGGTGGTGATGCACTGGAACAGGTTGCCCAAGGAGGCTGTGGATGCCCCATCCCTGCAGGCATTCAAGGCCAGGCTGGATGTGGCTCTGGGCAGCCTGGGCTGCTGGTTGGTGACCTGCACATAGCAGGGGGTTGGAACTGGATGAGCATTGTGCTCCTTTGCAACCCAGGCCATTCTGTGATTCTATGATTCTCAAATAACAGACAACACAGGTCAGAGGGAGGAACTCATAGTGATGCACAATGAAGAACATAACACCACCAGCTCTGTTATGTGAGCAGTGCTGCTTTGAGCACCCGAGGGAAAAACCTTTGGGCTCAGGTGAGGGAGGAGGAAGCTGAATCCAGGCCATCAATAGCACTGTGCCACTGGGACTGCTGGATGCTGCCAACATGAAATCTCTCACTGCCCGTGACCTTACAGCGATGGGGAAAAAATTAAATAAGAATGTGTAGTGATGTTTCAAGCCGAACACAAAGCGAGGCAGAGAAGTCTATTTTAGGATACAAATAAGATAAAGAATTTAAGGAAAAGGATCAGAAGAAGAAAATAGCTGTCAAAATAACATGTGCCACGTTTCTGTAGTACAGAAGTACAATGGCTGAAGATCACAGTGAATACATCCACAAAGGGCTGTTGCAGAAGTGTTGCTAAGCAGCATCACAGTCTGTATCCCTCAAGTGGCATTTGGAATCAGGATCATCTCTACAAACTGCAGGAGAGCTTCCTCCCTTCCCACCTTGCCAGCTCATTTTCATTCAGGGTGCTAGAGGCTGCAAACTTTACAGCCTCCTCCTAAGCTGAGCCTTTGAGTAAAGCGTTCCCCAGACTTGTCGGTGTGCTAAAGCACATCTGAAGTATCAGCAGATGTTACACATCATCCAGCACAATGCTCACATCTAACTGATGACCTATTCATGGACAGCACATCCTCTGGTCTGATTATCCCAGCAGGTATTCATTAAAGAGAGAACATGGGAAACAGCAAGTAGGAAAAAAAAAAAAAAGACATAGTTGTGCTACTGTATTCCATACAAGTTATTTTAATTTGGAACTGAATTTGCATGAGAAGAGTGTGAATACCTGAGAGATTGTAATGGTGCTTATGGGAGTTTAGCAGAGGAGCTTTCAGGCAGAGCTGGAAATTAATGCTTTAATAGACTTAGAAGGCAACACACCAAATAAGCACATCTGACCTGTGGTACCTGTGCACAGACACAAATAGACAGAAGAGCATTTTTTCATCTGGCAGAAAAATCTTTGAACGTTCTGCTGCAGTGAAACAGTGACAAAGGAAAGGAACGATAGCATTCCAAACTGCAAGAAAATCAGACTGAGAAGATTGACCAGGAGTCTGCAGCTAATGGAGCTTTAGTTACCCTACAGACCCAAAGAAGAGCAGCCCTGGAAGAGCATTCCCACAGCTCTAACCACTGCTTTAGGCCCACGCAGAGCCACCCCAGCATCAGAGCACACTGAAGTCATTATCACAGAATGGTTTGAGTTGGAAGGGACCCCTAAAGGTCATTAGGTCCAAACCCCCACATATTGAGACACCCACAGCTCCCATCCCCTGACTTTGGGTGTCTGTAGGGATGGGGCAGCACCACCTCTCTGTGCAGACTGCAGTGTCTCATTGCCCTTAATGTAAAAAAAAAAAAAAAAAATCCTTATTTCCAGCCTAAACCTCCCTTCTTTAAGTTTGAAATCGTTTCCCCTTGTCCTGCCACAACAGCCCCAGCTGAAGAGTCTTTCTTATAGCACTTCTTTAGATACCACACAATAACATATTTATAGACATTATAACTTGGATTCTTTGGTCTTCACAGGATTGTGCAGAAATGGTTTATAACAATTTGATTCAATTCATTAAGTACTACGGCTTCACTACTGCAGGTTCTCTCACATCTGCAATGGGGCATCACTGGGCTCAGCGAGGGAAAGCACAGCATAACAGAGTAATATTTTGGGTGTTTTATCTCTTTATGGGCATGAGGTCCATCTGCTCTAGCTGCTCCGAGGATAACTTGGAGACAAGAAAATTCACCTTCAAACATAACCAGTATGCAGCAGTTAGACTGCAGCTGATTCACTGCCAGCACACCACAAAAGCAAGTATTTCAAGTCCCTTTTCCTTTCTAAGAGATATATGCTATATTACTACATTACGGGACCAAGGATGATTTCATAGTGAGTGCAGGAATTACAGAGAAATCATCCAGATAGTGGATTCCCCTCCCTGCTTCTTTCATGGAAACACACCGAGACAGATAGTGACGGACAAGAAAACCAGATCAACCCTGCATAGGCTGAATGAATGCTGCAAGCCCACAGCCTCATTAAAGAGGCCATCCCTAGGGCAGCTGCCTGTACCCTGATCACAGCACAGAGATCAGCAGATGCTCAAGAAGATGGGCTATGAGTGATCCCTCCCACCCCAGACATTCTTCCTGCTGTCAGCAAGAAGCAGTTGAAGTTCCTTCCAAAGCAGCATTTTTAACACGATCCCAAGAACCTCCCCTCCGTGAGCTTGCCTAATCTGCTCTGAAAACATCCCTATTCTGGGCCACTCGCTTTGACCATAAAGTTGCAATTTCATTATTTACTGCACATTTTCCCATTCTCAGGAGCCACGTTTAGCTGAACTCAGCACGATGACAGAGCTGGGTGTCAGCAGAGAACTTCAGCCTGGGAGCATCACTGCTTCCCCCCATCCTCAGGGGGTTTTGCTCTGTTTGCCATTTAGCACATCAGAGCTTTTTGTGCTTATGGGTGAGAGTCTGGGACACGGCTACAAGGTAGAAGTATTTTTGCTCCTAAGTGCTCTCTCCTCATTCTTGCTATAAAAAGGATTACAACGATGTTATCTGGAATAGGATGTATGTAATGCACGTGGCATATGGATGACAGGGAGATGGAGAAGGGCTTCAGGCAGTCCCCAGTGCATTGGCATAAGGCACCAGCCTGCCCTCACTCACTGCCTGGGGTGCCAGAATTAAGGCAGCGATTGCCCAAAGGTCCTCGTGGGCAGCAAGCTGGAATAAGGCGATTATCACTGCCTGCTGCCGAGGCTCTGGGGTCAGCTGGAGAGGGAGGGAGCCTGGAAGGAGCACAGCCCCAAGCTGCGGGTTACGGCTGCCAAAAGGCACTCTGCAATGGCACGGCCTCCAGTGAGACCTCGGCACCCAGCCACGTGCAGCCAGGAGAGCCCTCTTCCAGCAGCAGGAATGAATTTCAGCCTGAAATTCACGCAAGCCTGAAATGTGAGTGCCTGTCCGTCAGTCTGCTGCTGGGGATTAAACCTCTATCTTTTAAATGAGCGATGTTTAAGGCACAGAGATGAAATGGCACTAACAGCACAACATTTCCTGGCACCGTCTGCTGCTTTTCATGACAAAAAAATCTAGGTCAAGCTTATTTCAAAAGTAGCTTTCCAAACGAGAAGTATCAGACGTAGAACATTTGCCTGAAAATAGCTAATATAAAATAGGCACAAAAGTGTTGGATAAGCACGGGGTGCAAAAACATTGTTCCTTCTTAGTAATGTCACAGCAGCTTCCCAGAACATAAAAACTAGCTGTAATCACACATTTTCCTTTACTTCTCTCTATCACACTGATGGCCAATTTATCCACAGCAGCGTATTTACCGGCCTGTTTACCAAATTGCAATTCTTCTCTAGAGCTGCTGCTACATTGCCTCAGAGCGCAATAGGATTTAATTGAAGCAGCGTGAGAGAGCTGATGGATGGGAGGCTTGCATCAGGGGGACCAGGGCTGGGGCAGAATTACAATGGAGGAATTAAAAACCACACTACCTCTTCTATGCAGGTAGCAGAGATGATTCAGGATCATCTCCCAAACATGCAGATCAAGGCTATTTACTACAAAGTACCAACAGTTTCCAATCATGGGCTAAAGTCAGCAGAATTTAATTTGGTTTGGGGTGGGTTGTGTGTCCACCCATGATGCACACAGCGTGTATAAAAGACATAGGAAGTAGGCAATACCAAGACCTCATGTAAATTATGGAAGATGGGCAACGTAAGGCCTTTTTTGTTTTGCATTGCAATTCTTCCCCTCAACTCCAAGGATATCCATGCCACAGCTCTATCTGGAGATCAAGCTTTTTACTCCACAAGCAACATGCTCCCCAGCATCTCGCTAACAAAGGGACACAACCACTTTTCAAGACCAAAAAACCAAGCACCGCTTTCGACATCTTTATTTTTCATCATTACAAAGAAATTCTCTTTGGTTTAAGGGAGGTGGGCAGTATTTCTGGTGGCCGCCTATGCTCATCTTTGGCACACGGCCCATTCAGAGCCCCTTTGTGGAGATGTACAGAAAAAAAAAAGGGACTATTCAGATGCTGCCTATCAGAGACTCTCCTTCAGGCCTTGCTGTTTCATCAGGGACCAGGTTTCAGAGCAAACCAGACGAGCCTGAAGGCATCCCCACTCAGTGGGGCTCTTGGGAAGACTACAGGTGAGCTGTGACTTAGACGAGACTATTGGGTCCTCTGCCATGGAAATGGACAGCACATAATCACATTCTTTTAGTTAATCTCTTCTTGAATTCCCCCTGCGATCTACAAATTGCCTAGTAACCTACCACTACAGCAAATATTACAATGAAATCCCAACAAATGCGTACTCAGCTTCTGTTGCCTATAAAATTACGTACTACAGGAGAAGGCACTGGATTTTGCTGACATGAGGTGTGCTTAGCAGGCACCAGTCACACTCACCTCTCTTTGCACCTGCCTTCCTGTCTCTGACAACACCTTCCTGCTCACCCTAAAGCCACACAGAGTCATTAGTGTGGTTTATTGGAACAAGCACTTCACATGTGATTCAAATGGAAATTCCAACCATTTTTTCTTCTTAGTGAAGCTCTATATAGGAATCTATACGTTAATCCTATAGGAATATATACAGCATACAGAGCATGAGTTAATTCTTCATCACCATCCAGGTAACAGTGAAAGAGGTTAGCTCTGCTAATCTAAGGACCCAGGCAGGTACATATCAGTCTCATTGAAGCACTCCCTTCTTACAGACCTTCTTCTCACTGAAGAAATAGTTATGATCAATAAAAGAATTTTCTTATTCATCCCCAGTCTGAAAGCGTATACTTAAAAACCACTTGGGGTGTAGATCCAAAGCCAGCTAAAGCTAGAGGTAGGTTGAAACGTGGAAACTAATGGTTAAGAAATCTGAATGCCTTCTCACTGTCTGCACAGTAATAACTTATTACTATTGAGGCATTTTGCTGTTTCTGTGAACAAAACTTTCTTTAAAGGATGCACATCATTCTATCACCCACATCTGAGAAGCCTGTTTGAGATGCATTTATTCTCATCAGATGAGCAGCAATCCTACATTACGCAACCATTCCAACTTACTGCATTTATCACTCCTCATCGTGGATTTCTCTGTCTAAAGCACTAACATGGACATGTAGCACAATTATTTATCCTGGAGCATGTAGCAGAGAAAAAGCTCATCTATTTATCTGTATGTTATTACATACAATAGTGTATATATATGTATTTTCACAACTGAAGCTTGGTTTTGTACAGGAATACTGGCTATTTTATTTAATTTCTTTTCTCAGCAGTTACCAAAAAATTTAAAATGACAAAACAATTTATAGCACAGTAGACCCATTATTATGCTTCTGTAATAACTCCTAGCAGCAGGTAGATCATGGAAAGCTGTGCTTTGGAGGAGTTGGTTTTTGTTTTTAATAATGGCGTCAGAACATCAGAAATTATTTTATATTTTGCCCACTGTGCTGCCTCAAAATACACTGGAAGTATCTGTGGATTGAATCAGAAGTCTCCCAGGCGAGCCAGAAAATGCTAATTAAAATTCAATAGTTTTTTCATTACCTTCACAAATGCAAATAATGTACTATAAACACTTGCAAATAAGCATTATTGATCCTTCTGAATCAAAGCAGTTTCGGTGCAAATGGGACTCTTTGGTTCCCTCCCTACAGCTTACAGACTGATTGCCCTCAGCCCTGGCAGCCTGGAGGTGCCCAAGTCAGGTGGCTGTCCATGCCTCAGAAACCTCACCAGCCTGAGCACATGCAAAAGCACAGAATTTCAGCTTTCTTCCATTTTACTATTTGGATTTCAGAAGGGATGCACTCCAGCATGCAGCACATGACAATAAGAGAGCTGAGCAGCGTGGGCAAGTGCTGAATTGCTCAGAAAGTTCATAGAATGGCCTGGGTTGAAAAGGCTCACAATGCTCATCCAGTTCCAACCCCCTGCTGTGTGTGCAGGGTCACCAACCAGCAGACCAGGCTGCCCAGAGCCACATCCAGCCTTCAAAACGGCCTGGTTTCAAACAGACTACAGGCACAGATACTGAAGGTATTCCAATAAACGGAAAGACATTTTTTCTCTTTCTTCCTGTTTCATGCAATGACAAGTTGAGGCAGTCAGTTGAAACAAGGTACAAAGAGCACTTATTCCTGTTTGCTAGCTCAAGTGTCTCCCAGTGGAAAAAGAATAATAAAAGTCAACATATCTCCATGAATTACTTCAATTTCTATTATCCCACAGGGAGAAAACAACATACCTTACTTAAAGTAAACACATTTAGTCACTTTTGCCCTACCCATAGCTGAGGTTGCAGATGTTTTGTATTCACTCTTAAGCCACTCAACCTGGGGAGCTTTGGAGCAAAGCTTGCTCCAGAGCATGGCTGTGAGTGCAGTACTACTGCAGCACTTCCACCTAGCATTAAGTATTGCACTCTTTTAGGCTCAAAGGATGACTTAAGAACTATAGAAGCTGATGTGTGGTGACAAGGACTGGGGGAGAAAAGGTGTGGGCTGTAAGACAAGTGCAGGCTCACAGATAGCAGCTGTATAACTAGAAAGTTCCTTGTATTCCAAAACAATTCACTCCTACCTGGTTCCTGATGTCCTTCCAGGTGGAGAAGCACAGGCAGGTACCCAAACTCACGATGGCATTGAAGCAGGGCTGCATCCCAAGCAGCACCACCTACTTTATGGATCAGGCTGAGCTGCAGGGACAGGCAGACATAACTGTAGGTACACCTGAGACGCACCCAGGGCTGACCACCTGTTTGAAGCAGCAAATCTGATAGTAAGCAACAGCAAGATTGGTTGGGCAAGCAAAAGGGGGAGTTATATAGGGTCATGTGCAGCCTGCAGCCACCTGGAAGAGATTGCCAACACCTGGAAAGGAGGGGATAACAAACAAGGCTTGGGAGAGATTGACCTTTCCACAGTCTTCCATAGGATTAACTTCATTTAGGTGTACTTGTCAGAGTTTGGTAAAAGACAGAAGTGACTATGGAGAACCACTGCTCATTGAAGTGGAGCTGTGAATGGGGCTGGGAGAGTCGTGTTTGCCTTGCTGCAGCTGGAGAGGAGCTGCTGAGTCAGCAGAGGCACTTGTTTGTTCCAGAGGTGATTTTTTAAACACGTGATAGAGAGGCATGGATAGAAACAAAAAAGTGGGGGAATTCCAAACGATCTTCTTCTAGGAGCAGGAGAATTCTCAGCAAGACTTCAGGGGAGAAAAAAGTAACAAAAGGAAAGAAAATAGTTCTGTGAAATATCTGACAATTTAGATACAATGCATAAAGAGCTTTAAATCATGAAAACGTTTATAGAAAACACCTGACATATACTGCTGCCTTGAGTTAATTTTCTTTAATTGCTTGGAGAATTCCTAGTAGACACAAGGAGGATTTAACAGCACTGTGGCCATGCAGGAGATCATAGAATGGCCTGGGTTGCAAAGGCCACAATACTCCTCTAGTTCCAACCCCCTGCTATGTGCAGGTCTCCAACCAGCACACCAGGCTGCCCAGAGCCACATCCAGCCTGGCCTTGAATGCCTCCAGGGATGGGGCATCCACAACCTCCTTGGGCAACCTGTTCCAGTGTGTCACAGATGTCACTGAATCTAAAATATGTTTCTGCTCTGATTTGTTTTTTGGATGAAGTTCTAGGCTTCCAGAAATGCTTTTGTTTTTGAAATGAAAAAGAGTTCTGTCACACTAAATCGCTTTTCTTATGTGTTTTCAACTTGAAAACAGCAAGTGGATGTGAACAAGTCCAAACCTATTTCTATTTCGTAGCAATTCCCACATGTACAAGTTTTGCAAGGGACCATTCAGAAAACATGCTGGTATGAAGGAGACCTGCGGGAAAAACCAGACAGCTCCGGGTGAGCACAGAGCCTTTATTTGAGATTAAAACAGATTTGGGACAAAGAGATCCAGCCATGAGGTGACGTGACTGTGGGTGTCCTTATTTTTAATGACTATTAGGGTATGCAAAGAAGGATCCAAAATCCAAAGCTCTTTTCCACCAAACTCGTAGTGGGTTGACAGCATAATGGCAACTCCTCCTGCTTTGTAAACAAAAAGCAGGTTGATGGATTGTAGAAATATTCACAGCTCAGTAACAGCTGAAACATTTTCAGAATCACAGATTTGGACAGGAAGGGCTCAGTTTCCCCTGGAAGCTCCTTGCAAGCCCATGGTTGGTTTGCAGTACTGTGGGGAGCTCTGCCATTTGTAAAGGACTGCACTGCCTGGGCTGAATGCAGAAAGCTGTAGGATCCTAGGCTAACATCATGGCAAGTGTCTTAACAAAATGAATGTCTGCTCCAGCCATCCTCAAAGGCAAGGAATAAACAGAAGTACAAAGACAGCACTCAAGTAAAGCAAGAAGTTATAATTCTTGACTGACCATCTGAAAAAAAAGGAAGAAAGGAAGAAAAAAAAAATTGCTGCCTTCCAAAGATACTGCGCTCAAAGCATACAGAGAGAAAATGAGACTTCTGCGAAGACATAATAGGAGATTTTCAGCTTGGTGCTGAACAAGAGGTCAGGGCCCAAAGTTCTGCTCTGCCCTGCAGCGCAGCTGTGTGCCGAGGCACTCAGGGATGCTCAGAGCCCAGCTGGGGAGCTGGACTAGAAGTGAAGTCAATAACAAAGAGAAGCAATTCAAATGAGCTAGGCTTTGGGCTGTACGTGAAGGAAGCAGAACAAAGTGGCTCCAGGAGTGATGGATTGCTCAGAAAAGCGACTTCGAGGCTCTGTGTTCTCTTGTAATAAACTAGCACAGCAAGAAACAATAAACATAACGAACAAAATCAAACAGGACTGAAATTAGGACTGCTTCATTCCTCCCAACAACCTGCAAAATGCCACAAGCTGGAACTGAGGGTGCTCCATGCAGAGCTCCTGACCAGGGGCTGAGCTGCCTTCCCAGTGTGCCTGAGCTGTGACACATGGGAGCAGAGGCCTTGAGTTGCTGCCCCTCAGTACCGAGCCCCAAAAGCACCACTTGTGGCTTTGCAGGCTTCTCATTTGCTGCTGGTCGCCTTTATTCTTAGAAGAAAAGCTTTCTGCCTGAATTGCTTACTCTACAATCAAAGCACGTGCCGAGTGTATTCCTCTCCCTTTCCTCCACAGATTTATTGGACTGCATTTCTTCTTTATTTGAAAGTTCATTTTTCATGGCAGGTGCAGCACATGCAAGCCAGCCCTGTCAGTTTGCAGCCAGAGGCTCGGGGGGCTGATGATGGGCTTTACAGCCAGCCCCATTGGATGCTTGGCCTGCACAGGGGGCATGAGAGCACCACAGGGTTTCACCCCTGTAACTACAGGATCCTGGGCAAGGCTTTGCAAAGCCATCAGGTGAGTTAAGCATAGGTTGTGGTTAGTAAGAGTTTGCCCTTCTGGCCCGCCAGTGTCCATCATCAAATTTCCATGAGTTCCTTGCATGAAGTTACTCCACTGGTTCCAGAAGTAGCCAGAGCATGGGGGCAGGAAATGGAGTTGTACTGTAAATGCAGAGGGTGATTGAAAACCAGCGTGTCCAGCGTGTAATTTAGAGAAAATGAGACTGGATTTGCAGCTTATAGAAAGAAAAACGAAATGTGTGAGTTTGCTTGTATTGGTCCACAGAAACAACTCCATGCATATAAACCTGCATTGCTGAATAAACTTCAGCTATATGGGACATCCTGGTGCCCTGCTTTTGTCCCAGGGCAGTGCACAAGGAAGCTCAGCCAAGGAGCTCACCCCTTGTGTGGCTCCCTGGGTGCAGAGTGACAACCAGGAGCTCTTTGCTGCAGCTGCCAAGGTTAGAAATGGATTTTGTTTGCACACAAACCCTCCAGCTCTCCTGCAGACATTCAAGCCTGTCACTTGCTGGGAGATGTACTGCTGTGCTGGGTCAGAATCCGGAGGAGTTCCTGCTGCTCAATTTGCTGGAAATAAGGAATAAGTAGATTTTTTTTATTTGGAAATATTATGGGAATGTACTGAAATTAACAGGAATGTATTTGTTTCCATCTTTTCCCTTCCCTTCCAAGAAAGTGCACTGTGACATAAAGACATACAAAATATTAGGAGTATAGGATAGAGCACACTGCTTCAGAGCAGGAGCTCATGTAGTGCCTTCCCCAATTTCAGACAGAGGTCAAAAGGGAAACCGAAGGAAGAGATCAACTGCTGCCATTCTCCAGGTCACCCACCCCACTTCTAACAGCTGCCTGGTGGGCAGGGACTTCCTCCTTTCTGTGCATTTGTCCAGTTTCCCTTTCCAAACCAACAGTGAATTCGAGTTGCTGCAAATAAAGCATGATGCACGAATCCTTGTGTGGTGCTGTGTTTCCAAGGGATAAGGCCAAAGGTCGGGGATGTGTACCCTTGGGATTACCCTGTGCTGCTCCAGTGATGTCCTGCATTGCACAGAATTATGTCAGATGAGAGTGAGGAGCGGCAGTGAGCAGCTCTGCAGATGGAACCTGAGGTTCTACTGCTGAGTGTAAAATAGAGTGAATTTGTACTTACAAAGCAGAACAAAAAAACAGTGGTCCATTTGTGGATCATTTTTCTTACTTATTGGATGAAACACTGATTCCAGAAACCAGAGGTAAAACTGCAGAGAGCAGGTTGGTCAGAATTTGATCTGTAACCGCTTATTAGATTATTTTTAACCTCTGTTTTCCATTCATTTAATAAACTCTTCTCAAATGGACAGTTCAAATTGATTACTTACGTTAGCCATAATACACACTAACTTCAGTGAGCAATTGGATTTGGGCTTCTCTGCCACATTTTTTTCCCCTGTGTCACAGTGACTCGTATTAAGATAGGAAATAGTGTGGGCAAGCTGACAGAAACACATTTAATTTCCTACACTACGCATAGTGTAAAGCAAAGCAAACTTACACAGTGTTGGCATTTTCAAGCTGAATGTCCCAGCTGCAAGGCTGCTGGGGTGCACAGGCGTAGTGTCATGAGCACAGGGTCATGAGCAGAGCATCTAAAAGGAGTTAATCTTGATGGGTGTTCATTTAGTGCATCAAGTGTACAGCTTGGCCTCTCTAGCACTTAACAGTCTTGTTTTGGAGCTCCCTATACATCTTTTTCAAAGTATTTTTTCAAAGGATGAAGGATGCAGTGATGGAAATGGTGCTGTGTGTGTTCACACAACCAACATTAAAATCCTGCATTTTGCTCTTTTACCCCAACATTGGATTGTTTTTCCATGCAGCCTCCCAGGTTGTAATGAGGGTCAGGAAGAACAGCACAAGCCCCTTCTCTGTGCTCTTCAAAGATGCAAAAGTGCGAAAGTTGTTTGGGTTTTGTTGGGCCCCCTATGTTGGCATGGAAAAGTCTCTCTTTTTCCCCGCAGGAAATCTGTTAACTAGCATAAAAAGAAGTCATTATAATGAGCTTTTCTTTAGACCTTGTTCTGATTGTTTAAGACTGAGGAATTTTCCCTTGCACATTATTTGCCTTTACTCCCATGCAGCTAATACTCTACTTAACAAAGCTGATACATAAACTCCTTTGAATGGCTTTTCAGCTGTTAACACTGAGAACAACTTAATTAAGCATGGTGAATTCAAACGACCTTGTGGATCTTGTAATGCCTTCTGGAAGGCTATTGCCATCCTGCAGCAGCCACGTGTTCTCAATGCTCCTTTTTTTTCACCTTTAATAGCCATGAATATAATTTAATATAGAGTAGCTATGTAATAATCTAAGTGTAGACTGTGACTTGTTCAGTGCAGTGAGGTGATTATGCCTTGGACTGTAAGACTTTTTTAATGTAAATTTATGATTTAATTAAGAGATGTGGAAGGAGGAGAGAAAAACAAAAAAAAAACCAGCAAAATGGCACAACAAGATATGCATATCCACCCCTCCAAGCAAAGATTATCTGTGTGCATGTCCTGGCACAGACATGCCTTAGCAGTCTGTGGTCCAGCATCCAAAACTAGCACTGAAGATCTGAAAAACCACATTCTGGAGAAGAAAAAAAGAGGCTGAGGGCTGTGTGGTCTCAGATGGAGAAAGCTCCTAGAGTACCTGGGACGCTCACACCACAGTGATATGCCTTAGGACCAAGGTTTTCCACCTGGGTCATCCCTGGCCATTGGGTGGCTAGAGGAAGAAAGATTTCCTGATATTATCTCAGAGAAGTATGAAGAAAGTAATTGAAAGTAAAGAAAGAACAAATGAAGAAGTAATTTCTGATTTTGTTAGATTTCTATGCAGTGAGTTTAACCACGGGGAGAAAAGAAGAAGTAATTGTATAGAGGCAGTCTATATTAATGAGTGGTCTTTGATCTCCAGATCAACTTTGCTTTTGGGAAAGGGAGAGATCTTCCTGATCTCTTGGGATCCTTTCCCAAGTCCCTGCATCTTAAGTATTGAATAGAACTGAACCCAGGACTAACAGCTGGGAGAGTTCCATTGAAACGTCCTTTGAGTTTGATAGCAAGACGCTGATAAATCATAGAATCATAGAATGGCCTGGGTTGCAAAGGCCCACAGTGCTCATCCAGTTCCAATTCCCTGCTATGTGCAGGGTCACCAACCAGCAGACCAGGCTGCCCAGAGCCACATCCAGCCTGGCCTTGAATGCCTCCAGGGATGGGGCATCCACAGCCTCCTAAATACTAAGCTCTGTGCTTACCATACAGCAGTATCCTATAACCCTCCTTCTTTAGTTTCTGAAAACACCATGTAAAGGCAGCATCAGACACCTCACAAAACACTTCTCAGTCCCAGAGCAAAACCATAACATGGACGTCTGCAAAGGACCATCCTGTCCTTTGACATCCATGTAGAAGGCACATAGGGGTTCTCACCCAGAGCCTGCCCCAGGACCCTGCAATGCTGACTGCAGGTCGTGGGCACCAGAGCACAGGGGATGTTGGAGTGTCACTGATGTTTTCTCAGTTACATCTGTCTGGAAGAAAGATGAACACACAGCCTTACATTGCTGCTTAGAGCACTTTCCTCTCCACGTATCCAACGTGCTGATTCCTGCTCCAGAAGCTACTACTACGACTTGTTTGAATTCACTTTTTTTCTGCAGTGTATTTCCTACCTGTGGTATGTGTGCAGAAATGATGACTAAGCTAGGGATTCAACAGATATCATTGCAGTTAAAAAAATCAAGGAAAAGAAAAAAAAAGTCATTTGAAATCCTAGGCTGATGTGGATTTGGACAGGACCAAATCTCAAACGCTGTGTTTTAGTGTGTAAAATAGCTCCAGAATATAAATCATGACAAAGCAATTAGTTGTGTTTCCAGTATGAAATGCAGTTTGCAGCATACTGAAATTCCGACAAGCTCCATCTGCTTAAGCTATGCTTACTTACAATCTAATTACACAAGGTATCCATGCCTGAGTCATTAACAGCGTTATGAATAATGTGATTCATTAGCAGTGGCCTACATGTGCTGTTTGTTTCTTTTTGTCCCTGAGATATATATCAGTTACTTACAAAGATTTATATTTTGACAGCCTCCATCTGGGTTATTCTAATACAATTTTCCAGGACATATTTGTTCTATTTCAGTGAGTAAGGCATGCTGCAATCTTTGTCTGAGGTATGGGAACAGCTTTATAAGTGCTTAGACAGATGTGCAGTTCCACAGTGTAAGTAGAGTTGCATTTTTTCCAAATAAAACGGCCTTGTTACAACCCCAAGCAATGTTCTGCTGTGTTCTTGTTGGTAGAGTTTCAGTCAATATTTTGACTTTTTTTTTTCCTCAGTTCGGATGGTAGCTTTGCAGATAGGCAACAATAGAACTGAGTAAATAAACTGGGTTTTTTTGTTTGTTTGTTTTTCTTTTTTTTTTTTTAATAGGCAGTATTGGAAAATAGGAAAAAAAAATCCATAAAAAGAATTTAAAGCAAAACATTTGGATAAAACCAATAAACAAATTCAACGTTTTCAAGAAAAAATGTACATAGTTCAAAGCATTTCCTCTCCTGGTAGCATTCTGGTTCTATGGTAGTCGTTTCTTTTTGGAGTTACCTCTTCAAATAATGTAAAAGCAATCACATTAAGGGCTTTTACAGGAGTAGGGCAGTACTTAACAGAATACGGGGGTGGGACAACTGCTAATTAAAATCCAGTTATGATGCTGAGGTCTGTTCTCACAGATGTAGCTTACAACACTCAGAATTTTGTATATGCCAGACTTCATCCAAGAAAATGGTTTTATTCATTGGTAATAAGGAAAACAGATGTTTCCCAGCAAGCATTGCTATGTATTTGCACCACATTCTGCTCTTACCAAACCATTTAGGTTGGCTGTAGTCAAGGGCGGGATGCTGTAGCTGGTGAAGCAGTGGTCTGAACTGATTCACACAAGGAGAGTTTTACATGCATAACCAGATTCTCCTCCCTACTGCTATTTAGCATCCGGGTAATGAACAAACAATGCATTTTCCAGCGTTCTGACTGAATCGTTGTACGCAGAGTGCAACCCACACCAGGCAGAAATGGGCACTCGTGTTCCCTTCCACCTCTCTTTATGATACTGTGAATGCAGAATATATATTTTATCCAGATATATGGTACATGTTGAACAAGCTGTTGCAGTCTACAATTCTCTTATCTTGAAAGCCAATGCTGTTCAATGCAGAAGAGCCCCCATGACATCAACTAGCTGATGGCACAGAAAGGAACGAGTTGCACAAAGATTGGGTTTTTGGTCTAGCCCTCTCTTCAGGGCGGAAAGAAGACCAAAAGTATTACTTGACAGAGAAGGTGCCGGAGTTGAAGATGGAGAGTTCTATCTTGCATGTAGAACCCCTTTCTGTTCCTGCAGCTGGTGAAGAGGGAGACTCTTAGGGCACCTTAAATTCAACTTTCACCTGATCAGACGTAGCATATTTTACTCATCATAAGAACAGTTTTTCAAGAATGGTGGTCCAAAGAGATAAAACAGCTGGTAGCTGATACACTTACAGTCTCTGCTACTAACATGCTCCATACTCTTCACTCAAGCCACTTTATGTAGGCACAGAACACAGGAATAGCCCCATAAATTGTCCCTGAAGTTCCCTGTTTAGAGAAGAGCTATTAGAACTGCAAAAACAGAGCAGATCTCTCAGATCCTCATCAGTCTACACTCTCATGCAATTTCATGCCTATTAATCTCTGGATGTACTTATTAATTTCCAAGGGGATGTTCCAGGCTGTAGCAGAGTCCATCTGGGATCACTGCAAGAGGTGATGCTGCTGCTCAATGGCTTCAGATGGAATTTTTTCCTTTTCTACAAAATCCTACACATTAGAATTGTTGTGGAGTTAAGGAGTAACAAATTAGGTCTGAATTGTCACAAATCATCTATTTAATATGTAAATGCAACACTGTTTCTCAGCAACATTTAGGCAGTTTTATGGCTAGTGCTTGAAATAGGAGGGCCCTATGGGGGAAAAAGAGCAAGTACCTGAGCTTCCTGGGAGCTCAGATGGATAGCAGTGATGTGAACCCACACCTCTCAATTATTCTAAGTTATTCAAGTGTGTTGGCCGATCAGATGGCTTTGGTACATTCACCTACTGAACACAACATCTGCACAGATATTCTTCCAAGAACATTTCATGAGTACGTGCTTTGAGAAGCAATGGAGAGAATGCAATAAATATGGTAACTAGCAGGTGATGAGGAATCCGTTGAAAATAAATTCAGTACAACTATGAAGACTAAATGAATGTCTTAGTACATATATAAATCTTCTGCTCTTTATTAAGTCCTGCAAAGATTTATTAAATTTTGTATAGCTTAAGAAATACAAAAGAATTGTAATAAAAAAAAGAGAAGGGGGATTGCATATAATTCACATTTTAATAATGGTCAAATGGGTTGATTATATCTTTTCTGATAAGATGGATATTACAGAATATTATACAAACTAATATTTGTGGAAAATTTATGCAACTCATGGTTGTTCAGGTTGTTCAACCTTAGGTTATAAAAGTAAATCATTTCAGAGTTTTAAATGTCTTTGGCATCAAGGTTTCTACTTAAGAGCATATGATTTCAGCATTATTTTTATCAGAATCTCTTGCTTTATGTGGAACATAAATTTAATTTATATGAATGAATTGCTATGAGCAGAATAAAGTTTTTATTTCTTCCCATACAGTGTAAGCATAACTCTGCCATTTTTACACCCAGAGTGTTATCGCAAGGTTGAGACCAGCTGTGAGCAATCAGCATCTGATAAGAGATACGTGCAATGAGGGCTTCTGCCTAAGCAAGAGAAGGTTGACTGCATGGCCCCCTAAGAGAGGCTGAGACAGTACACAGAACCTCTTCCAAGTCACTAGAGTCACAAAAAATAAGCCTGAATGGCAAACAAACAAACAAACAAACAAAAAACAGAACGGGAAGGAAAAATGGCTACCTAACAATAGCTTATCAGATTGGATGAGAGCATTTCTCAATCTGATGGTTGTGTTTCCTAATTGTTTTATCAGGAAATTTTCTAATAACCAGAAAGTTTACAGGATGACTGTGGGACCTCTAGACAAGCAAGGGGAAATCAACTGATCAGTTGAAAGAAGGACGATGAAGTAGCTGGAAAATGAAGTTACAGTGTTTGGAATAGAGTTTCCATTGAAAATACAACACAAAATTTCTTTATCCAAGGACTCTTGACAAGGGAGCTTAGACTGAATACTCTGAGGAATCTATGACAAAGACTTAAATTCAAGAGCAGCAAAGCCACAACAGAAAGAATGATGAGGATTCTGAAAGAAACAAATTATAACATAAAGGGGATAATTGGAAATGAAGACGCATCCCTTTGCATTGGTGAAGTATGATACACAAGAGGACTACAGTGCAAAGTTCTTTAAAGAAATAACATGGAATATGTTACGGATATTAGCATATTACACAAATATCACTGAATTAATATTGCAGAATTATCCCTGTCCAGCACTGATAACTACATACGGTGGTTGTTTCAACATCTGAGAAAATTCATAGAGTTATAGAATCTATTGAGTTGGAGGTGTTGCCACGACCCAAGTGCAACGCCTTGAACTTGGATTTGTTGAACCTTATGAGGTCCTCCTGGGGCCTCTAATTGTGCCTCTCTAGATCTCTCTGGACAGCATCTTGTTTTTTTCCTGCAAGATCTGAACGTCGTTTATGTTCCTTTCCTTCTCAGAAAAATGTGAAAAACACAAAATCTCAAAGTAGGTCACCACTTCTCTGCAATATTGATGGATTTTTTTCAAATAAGATTTCTAGATCTGAGTATATTTTAGTATGTTTGGCAACTTGTGTAACTAAACAATAAAATGCATCATGTAATATCTGTGTAAATGCTTAACAGCACATGTAATATACATCACATATGAAGAAACTGAAAAGTTGATTTCATAACTTCTTGAAAAATTTCTTCTTTTTTTGTCATAAAAAGAGATTTTGAAGATGAGTGTCCAGAAAACACGTCACACACAAAAGTAGAATAATAATAACAATATAATGAGGACAGCTTCTCCAGACGGATGCAAGATTTGGTACCACTTGAGAGAAAACAAACTGAGTTAATGGAATCAACATGTGAAGCAATGGAAGACCTGGACTTATTTTCCCTGAATTTACCAGGAAAGATGATAGCTGCAAAAGATTGCACACTCACAAACGGAGATGGGGATGAAGCCCCATTGGCTACTTGGCTGGGTGGAATAATTCCGGAAGGAAAGAACAAACCTTGTATGAATACCTACTAAAGCTTGTGGGAGTAGCCAAGAAAAACGCTTGTGAGAAAGTGATTTGGCTTACTGCAAAATCTTCTGGAGCATTTATGGAATAATGAAGATGGCAGTGATGTCAGGAGCTTAATGGACAGTTTTCACTGGTACTGACAAGAAGCCTGGAGCTGGGTGGTCTGCAGCCTCCTTGGCTCCAGCAGAGGCAGTGGGCAGGCATAGGTCCTGCATCCACCCTGGCCACCCATCCAGGACACATGCTGGTGCTGCTTTGGATTTCCTCCTGTGATAGAATGAACTGTGCTTACTTGTTAGTAAAGTCACAAACCACTTATAAGCAGCAGAACTAATAGTGATAGAAGAGTTTGTGTGACACCTGTGCTCTTATTATTAATGCCAACTGCTAATGAAATGCAGAGAAGACATAACACCATTGTACTGTTAGTACTTATGATCCCATATGAGCCTCAGAAGCCTCTTTTGCTCCATTGTTCTTCCACGCTTCGGCATAATTTACTTTTACAGTTGTCAATATTAATGTTTTTCTGGCCTCTACCCTCCTCCACAGACATTATCTGAGGTCTGCCATGACAGCCAAATGTATTAGCTACATGGATTATCCTGCCTTCTTGATTAAAATCTGATGATTGAAAGTCTTTACCCTGATAGATCTGGACAGCGTAGCTATTCTCTCCCTTCCCTATGGAAGGAAGGAAGCTTGCTAAATGCACAACAGCTTTCCATGCCTTGTCTGATAGCTGAATATCAGCCAACTCCTGGGGCTCAGCCACTGCTAAGCTTTGGCTGCTGCTGCCGAAATGCTTCCTGACCGTCCCAGCATTGCACTGTGCTGACATGCACTACTGCCAGCGGTTGGCTACCCAGCAGGACCAGGACAGCTGGTTTTAACAATTCGTTCAGCAAAACAAAACAAAATAAATCAACCATCATTTTCCACTGGAGGGACGGAAAACCAGAAATAGCATCATAGGACACCAAACCCACCATTCCTCTGGTGGAAGAGGAAGACATGTCTAGAAATCATAGAATCATTCAGGTTGAAAAAGACCTCTAAGATCCCCAAACTAAATTCCAGCCCACTCCACCGTGCCCACTGCCCACATCCCTCAGTGCCTCATCTCCATGGTTCTTGGACACCTCCAAGGATGGTGACCCTCCCTACTCCATGGCAGTCTGTGCCAGTACATTACCACTCTTTCTGAGAAGAAATGTTTCCTAATATTCAACCTGCACCTCCCGTGGTAAACCAAGCTTCATTCCAGCTGTCCTGTCCTGGATGCTGAAAACAGGAATAACATCTAAGAAGCAGGTCTGCTCCACTCCAGGAGCAATGCTTGCCACTGCCCATGAACATGTGGCAGCTTCACTACGTGGTCAGCCACTGATGGAGGTTCATTATATCCTGTAAAGACAGAATAGAAATCTGGTCATAATGAAACTCTTTTACTAAGATGAGAAGCTATTTTAGCCTCAGGCTTCTACTTGGCTGCTTTTTAGTTCATAAAAAAAATATAATAAAACTCATCAGTATTAAGTATTTAAAAATCAAATGTGGAAAGAAAAATATTTTTGCTCATCATCATTTTCAGGTTTATATTTTTCTTCACAAGCTTTTGGAAACTGATGCTGTTTAAATGTTATTCTCGGAATGAAAATTCATCCTTTAAAATGAAGCTCTGATGAGCAGCTATTTTTCTCCAAGGCAAGCAGCAGCCTCATGAAGATTCGTCCTGGCCTGGTGCATGGAAACACTGCAGGGCCCAGGTGGAGTTTTCCAACTGTAATGCTGACAATTTTCTCATTTCTTATCTGTCAAACTTTTTTTTTTTTTCCTATTGTTATTCCTGCTGATTGCAAAGAAGGCATTAAAAATCGTTGCAGTCAGCGCTCTTTTCTCCTTATTAATTCATGAATACCACAACCTGTATTTGTGATCTCAAAATTGCTCCCATGGTGACAAATAGGTAACGTCACAAAAAGTGGATTGTAGCATTGCTGCACGGGCAGGGCAGGAACGCAGGCAGAACACAAATGGAATAGCTTCTGTTTGCCCACAGGTAGCCTAATAAATAGTAATGAAGGCAAAAGAAACGTAGGCAGCTCAAGAGGTGTCTTGCATAATGTATTGTTTTTACTCTTCCAAATGTGGCAATGCTTTCTTTTCATGTGGGGAAAAAGGTGCTATGCAACGCGAGCCTTAATTCTGAAGCAAAAATATTATCATAGAATCACAGAATGGCCTGGGTTGAAAAGGACCTCAAAGATCATCTAGTTTCAACCCCCCTGCTATGTGCAGGGTCGCCAATATTACTGAGAGGCAGCAAAATGCAAGGGTTTCCAACTGTACCATGTATCCTGTGTGTCTTATCTGTGGGTACACAACTCACAGCCATTATTTTCTGGGGTGGTGAACCTCAGGAATTCACTACGTAGCCGACAACACAGAGTGGACCCATACAGACAGAAGCTCTGCTTTGTACTCTGTATCCTATTGCTTGAAGTACAGTTGTGTTCCTCCTACACTGCCCCTCTGGAGCCCCCTAAACACAAATGGGTCACACACAGTCCTCTCAAGCAGTTCCAACATCTGCTGTGGGGGACCTCCCTGCATTGCAGATTAAAGTTCTTCTGCACCACCAAAATGGAAACCACAAGGTGAGATGAAGCCAATTAAGAAACATTGATTTGCTCTAAAAATCCGGGGGATGAAAATTGTAAAATTTTAAATGAAAATTGATTTTATGGTTTGGGTTTTTTTTTTTCCTTTTTTTCATTGTCGAGAGAAAGCAGTTAAAGAAGAGGATTTTTTTAATAGCTTTATGAGCACATAGGCTAAAGAACTTATTTAGGAAAAAAAGATCTTTCTGTTCAGGACTGAAAAAGAAAAAAAAAGATGAACTGTAGCACATGCAGTTTTTTAGAACGAGCTCTTTTTCAGCACTGTATTTCCCCCAATTCCCATCATTCAAAACTCACTTCTCTCAAATCTGCAGCATATCAGAGTGGCCATTATACACATACCTGTGTGCCACTTAAATAATAATCTGAAATCAGCATATTTCTGTATGGTAAGGCTTGAATATTACAAACTACTTTTGCAATAACTTTCCCAGCTGCCAGGAGGATTTGCTCCCAACCACATGGTCTGAACAGGAACATCTCCTTCCTAAATAAAGATGGGGGACTGAATCCTTTGCTGTTAATGTGAGACTTGTTCAAGGATTCAGCTCAGTTCCCTCGATCTCCAAAAGGGCTGTTAGAAAAACAGCTCAATGGCCAAAGGGTGGTACTCTGCAGAGGTTTTGTACAAAGAAGTGTGACTAAGTGGGCACAGGAAAATGAGCTTCTGAGGGCTGAGGCAACTAATGCAGATGGCACTTCTTAAATAGGAGCCAGCAAAGAAAAGCCACACATATTTGCTTGAAGAACTGGATGATGTAAATTCATTGGTACTGAGGAAAGATGGTGATGAGTTACTCTTGGCAGAAAAAAAGTAACCTACAGTGTTCTGCATGGAGAAATCACTTGTGGGTTGTTTTCATTGCTGTTTCTTTCAACTGTCCTCACATCTTTATTTTCCTCCCTATGTATTAATATTGTATTCCAGCAATTAATTTTGCAGCATTCACTTTGTAGCCTTGAGAAATCAGCAGCTATTGATCTGCAAACTGCTGACTGCTGATATCCTACCTTGCAGTTTTTGCTTTCCCCCCAGCTGTTTGTAACCAGATGGTGTCCATGTGTTGGCAGTGGGTCTTCTGATGCTGCTCCACCAAAGCTGGCAAAGGCACAGGCTGGAGAGACGTGTGAAATTTCAAGGTGGATATAATGCCAAAATGACAGTAATGGAATAGCTTAGCATTTGGACATAGTTATATCCCTAGGCTTCAGCATCAAACCCTTGCAACATATTATGTGCTTGATTATCTTGTATATATTCCTGTATCATTGATTCGAATCATAGAATCCTAGAATCACAGAATGGCCTGGGTTGCAAAGGAGCACAACGCTCATCCAGTTCCAACCCCCTGCTATGTGCAGGTCACCAACCAGCAGCCCAGGCTGCCCAGAGCCACATCCAGCCTGGCCTTGAATGCCTGCAGGGATGGGGCATCCACAGCCTCCTTGGGCAACCTGTTCCAGTGCCTCACCACCCTCTGGGTGAAAAACTTCCTCCTAATATCCAACCTAAACCTCCCCGTCTCAGTTTAAAACCATTCCCCCTTGTCCTAAGGGGATATTATACTCATGAAGACCATGTAAAAACTGCAGTATGATGGTTCTTTACTATCAGTCTCTTCGCAAACCCTGATGCCCACAACACACACATCTGTAACACACACTGGCGGTCTGTGATTCATGTATAATAACTTCATCCCTTCTCCACTGTTGTCAATCAGCTGGTGTAAAATTTCATGGTAGCCAATTTGTGACCTTATAGGGAGTGATTTTTCCTCCGAAGTCATGTTGTCCTCCTGAGCTGTGCCTCAGGCCATTGGGACTGGCTTCATGTTCCCTCCCTCTGCCTCAGCCTTAGGATAAATACTGATCTTTCTTACCCCATGATATCATCATGCACTAATATAATACATTTGTGCTTTAGATCAGAAGAGGAAGAGGCTTTGTCCCACTGTAGATCTCTCATTCATTCAGCATGCTCTGTCTAAAATAACAGAGGTATATTTTAAGAATAAGACTCCCAATTCATCCAGGATATTGACAAAAACCTTTTTCTCTCCTTAAAAAATCCCATCACATGTGGTCTCCTCTGTAGTTCAATGCGTAGCTTAGCTTGACTTTTCCACTCATCCTGTGCCCGTTCCCAAGGACAAGTCAGGCATTCCATCTCCAGGACCTCCCACACTTGAGGACCAACTCTGCCCTCCCTCCATGCTGCAGTAATTGCTGCCTCCCCTGAAGGAGGGGTCTCACATTAATTTCTCTGAGGAAAATGCCAGTAATTTTTTTAGTCAGTTTTATTTCCTCAGTAATTTTAAGTTCATCAGCTCACTGTTGTGCCTTGACCTAGCAGAAAGCCCTCATTAGTCTGCCTCGCTCCTCTTCTCTCCCTCATCTTGGGACAAGATGGCTGGTATTGTCTTTGTAAAAGACGGGCTTGGAATGCTAATTTCCAAAGAAGGAGACTCTTAAATATTCATTTTGCAGTCTCAATAACTGTGTCTTTCTAAAAGATCTACATGTTGAAACAAAGATTTTTTGGTATGTGTAATTGTTTGACACCTGAAGAACAGCTTGGGACTAACCTCTCAATCAAGGTAGTACCTTGCCAGCACCACTCTTCAGTTTTGGATGGGAACATATATCCAAGTTTATGATGAGGCAGTTCTGTACCTTTTAAACTGGTAGTTGTTACAGCATTTTTGCTGTAGGGATAGCCTCAGCTGCTGGCCAACTGTCAATAAAGACAGCTCTCTGAATTACTCTTCCTTTAATGAATATATCATGCTTCAATCTGTCACCCAATAACTATGTTGCAACATTTTTATGGTGTACTAAGTCTAGAAATATCTACTTTTTCCATGGTAAAAAATAAAAATAAAAAATAAAAATAAAGGAGAAATCAGAAATAAACACAGTTGTTAAATTCTGGCATGGACATAAAAGAAACCTCTTCTTCTCAATACCATTTGTTCTATAAGCAAGGCATTCCATAAAACCAATCAGAATTACACAAGGCACAGAGCTGGAGAGCAAACTTGTGGGTTAAAGAGAACCTTGTGACTTTGGGCAGCTCACCAGCTGGTGCTGGTTTTTAATATATGCAAATTAACCGAATCCTTCATTGTCCAGGTTTTGTTTGTTATATGGTTCCTGAATGCCTTAACAGTGCCTCTGACTGTAGAAAAGAAATGATCAGCTGTTCTTCCATCAGATGCAACAAATTAGGTTACAGCAAAAACAACCAAACTATTTAGGAATATAAAAAAAGGCCGTTAGCACAGAGAACTCATTAAACTTCTCACTTTCTATTATGACATGCATCCCTGTCTTTATATCAGATTATTCAGAGCGTTTATGATAACAGCATTATTGACTCTAGATGATCACCGTGTACTCACAGAGATGATAAAACAAAATGCTTTAGAAAAAGGCAAAAAGAAATGCAAGATTCATCCGTAATGTTGTAACCATATCAGCATTTTGTCTTCAACATTATGTGGAGGATGAATCTGAGAACTGAGTCCACGAAAGAAAGCTCCATCTAATGGCTAAATTGTGACCACTGTCAGAGAGGTGTTTGGTAACCAATACGACTTTGTTTTGTTCATCCATTTCCTTCATTTTGGTTGTTTCTGAAATATCAGCTCTTGTAGAAGAAATAGAAACAGGCAAAATCAAAACTTGGAAATGCTTATTAATACTTCTGCATGAAACATCTTTAAGACTCGGCACAGCTTTGGCTTGCATTTTGGGAATCTGGGGGAAGTGCTGCTTGTCTCTGACACCCCTTGAAAAGGGTGGCACTGAGCAGTGCAGCTCCTTGAAGCTGTGAACAGAAGTCCCTGCCTCTGTTACAGCTTCAGTGCCTTTCTTCGAGCATCCCCACAGAGCCAGCCTGAAGCTGCTGCCTGCAAGCAGCATGGGGAAGAGGCTAAGTGAGCCACCTTGGCACTTTGTTTTATTCTTATAAATCAGGAGAGAATTAGACTGCAAAGAAAAACAAACACAGCTCTGCCTAATCTCGATGCTTTTGTAAATCTATGGGCTTTTGCCAAGCCCCCTAGGATTCCCATTTGCTGTGGCAGCTAGAAGCCTAACGTCTTTGAGGAACAGGGTTTAAATTTCCTGTTCATTGGCAATGATTGTGTTTACCTCCACCACTTTCCGCCAAAATTTTTTGCTGCCTAAGCTGCCAAGTCTTCAGAATGAGAGTCCCACTCAGTGGATGTGGTCTGCACTGATCGTAAGTCTCTATGAAACAACTGAGAAGTGGCTGTGATACGTCTCATCCTAAGGAATACATCTAAGACAGATGGAAAGACCGTTTTTCTGCAGAAGCATCTTTCTTGTTCTGGTGAGTGCAGCAGGAAACAACCTGCAAACTACATTTCTTAAAGTCTAGCAAGGTGTATCCCACTATTCGCTCTCAAAAAAAATTAACATGGATTAATAACACCACCTTGGCCTCCCTGGAACTGCAGAGAGTTCAACCTCAATCTCCTTTTGAGGAAATAGGATGTGGGTGCAGTGGGCTCTAGTTATAACTGGGACACCTTGTGCAGATGCACAGTCCCACCAGCACTACACAAACCCTTCTAGGTAAGGAAGTAAACGTGTTGTCCCTTCTGATTACAGATGATGGTAACTAAGATGTGGTTTTGGGTACCCAAAGAAGCTACTGCACAGTACTGAAAGTCACCATGGGGAGCACACCGTGGAAAGCAGAGCCATAGATGTGTGACAAGAACCTATGGATTCATTTGCAGATCTCAGACAGAGATCTGAATCAATCCCTGTGGTGTCCTGGGGGCCCTTTGTCAGGAGGCCTTGGTGAGCACTGCAGTTCTACAGGCCGCGTGATTCGGCCCCAGTACCCCCAGTGCCCCTTCCAGAGCCAGTGATGACACTGAGACAGCAGCTGTAGATGGCATTTTGTACTGGCTTTACGCAAGTGGTAGTACAAAACCACACACCTATCAATTATGTATCACGTGAGACATACAGCACAGTATTTCAGCACACACCACCTGCCCAGTACAGGTGTATTTATAGCAAAAAGGTTGTTCTGGCACTGAAGTGCTTTCAAGCTCAGTAGTTATGACAGAAGCTGAGAGAAAAGAAGAGTTATTACACCCATTATTCCCTTTTAGAATTGAAGACTAAATAGACCAAATAACATGCCAGGCACTCAGCAATAAGGCTCAAATCCTTCTGTCATTTACAGGCCCCAAATGGGGGGCTGCCAGATCCTCCTTTGAAACCAGCCCATTTGCAGACCGAGATTTGCTGTTTATTCCAAGCACACTTTTTGCCCAATATTTCTTTCTCTGCGATGTTGGAAAGCAGACCTCAGAAAGTGCCCCGTCAGCACATGGGTAATGAAGGGCATGTCTTTTGCTGACTCCTGTTAGCAGGGTCCCTGGGTGCCATTTCGGTTGCTGGCAGTTCAGTGAGCAGGCATGCTTTGCTTTTTTCCTTTTGATTTGGTTTCTTTTTTTTTTTTTACCCTTTTTGCAATGTTTCATAGTCCAAAGCACCTGATTAATTCAGCACTGTCTGCATAGCTCTCAGGCAGCTGTATGATTAGCCTCTCAATGCATTTTAAGCTGTAACGTGCTGAACTGCTGTGGTCTTCCATAAATTTTTTTATTACCATGAGAGGCAAGTACCCATTTAATAAGGATGGTCTCCATTAATCCTATGATCTCACAATGCTCCAACATTTCCTTCAATAAAAAAAAAAGAACAACAACATACACACCTTTACACCTTGGAGTAATCAAATTGCTTTTGCCTTCCCCAACCTTTATGCAGAGGCATGATTTGGTTTATCTCACACATCACAACCCCACTCCTCTTATTGTGTATCAGCTAGAGATACTTTAGTCAGTCAAGAGGAGCAGGAGGTTGAGCTACTAAACAGGGTAAAAGACAAGTAGTGACCCATCAGAACATGTTTACGAATGGAGATATTCCTTCATGTCAGTGGCCCACTAAATCAGGCAGAAGAAGGAACCAAGGAAGAAGAGAGCAAGAGCACAGCCATGCCAATGCACTCCGTAAAGACCCAGTTTAACGAGAGGAGACAGAGGGGAGGCAGTTAATACCAGTACACTTTTTTACCTCCAAAACATTGCTGTGGGAGCACTGAAGTCTGCAAGCTGGACTTCTCTGGATGGCTTTGAACAATGCCTTAGCACTGGGATTAGTTACGGGTCAGATCTCAGACAAAATACTGGCCACATCTGCAGCTCAGTGCAATGCAGTGATGTGAATCCCTCATGTTTTCAGGCAAAATGAAAAGCATGTGACAAAGAACACATGAATTCTCAGAAGTCCTGAAAAGCAATACACTCCAAATCCCATACAGGCTGCAAGAAATCCTTGACAGAGCTGACAACTTCCCTGAAAACTAGTTTTGGGCTGCAGCATCTCCTGCAAGAAAGGTGTTTGCTGAGAGGCTGTTAGGAAAGATGGGGAAAAAAACACAACTTACTACAAAGCTTTCAAATGAGGATGAATGTGTTTATCAGTGGTCAGCGATGAACCTTTGATGTTCTTTGGAGGAGCAGAGATCTCATGAATAAAACATAATCACCGTGCAGGGCCCTGATCTGGAATCTTCATTAATATGATGCATTTTGCATTTGCATCAAGGCATGACAAACCTGCTTATTCCAAAACAGAAAATTAATTTTGCATCTAGTTTCCAAGACTACTCTGTTCACAGCCTCCCTCATACCAAAACCATTTGATTAGAGTAAGTAAAGTGATTAAAGAAAGATATAAAGTATTCATTAAGTGCATGTAGAAAAACAAGGAGTAAAGATATGAAGATATGACAGATTTCATATCTGGGAGATGTACAGTTTTAGATTTTATAAAGGCTTATATATTATTTGTAACATGTTAGTGTTGCTAGACACAAGTCACATCTGTATTGTGCTGGGCTCTGCACACACACAAGTGAAGGTGGAGATGACCTGAGTAGCTTATATTATAAACAGGTAAATAGTGCAAATACAAAAGAAATGCAAATCCACGTAAGGTTCTAAAATCAAGCTGCAAATATCATCCAGATGTAGTCTTTCATCAGTCTGCTGGTTCCTCGGTTTGAGCCTGTTTTTCTTGATCTTTTCTGGAGACCTGGATATCATGCTGGTTACACACTGATCTGAAGCAGCACAGCTTTTCAACACAGATTATGTCTAATCATCACTACTACATTTTTATTTTTTATTTTAGACATCTTAGTGAAAACAGCTTCTAAATTCCAGAGTTGTATTTACAAACTGGCCAGGCAGAGAGCCATGTTTTGAATAAGCTCTCATTCAATTTTGCTTTGCTGTCATCCAGCTTTCAGTCTCTTCTTGCAGTTTTTTGTCTCTGTAGAATGCTTAAGCAGCCCTCTGGCTGCAACCCAGAAACAGAAGAGCTGAGCACTTCAGTGACTCCTCTTTGGCCATTGACTTGAATCTTCATGGGACGCAATACTCCCAAGTGCTAGACCTGTGAGTCGTCTTTAGGAAGTTCAAAGTGCACATCTTCAGTACACAGCTTCAGTATCCCTGAAGGGTAAACTGTGCACACACCCCATGTGTGCAGAGGCTTTCCAGCTCCTTTCCAGAAACAATCTGAATTTGTCCTTTAGATTTTTTTCATGCAGCTACAGCTAACTTGGCCATGGTCTCACGTCATGTGGGTTATGGCTGTGCTTGAATGTCTCAGCCTGGCCTGGTGGTTGGCAACCCTGCACACAGCAGGGGGGCTGAAACTAGATGATCACTGTAGTCCTTTTCAACCCAGGCCATTCTGTGATTCTATGATTCTATATTAATGCTCCTGTAATTTAGGAAAGCTGAGGCAAGAGACTGAATGAAAAGAATTTGCCTAAGGTCTCCTTGAATATTGTATTCTATCTGTAATAATCTTCTCAAGCTTGCATGTGTGAAAACTGTGGGGTTCTTTTATTCTTTTTTTTATTTTTTTTAATTGGGAAATGTCTTTCATAAGTATGAGCAGTGGGAAAGATTTATTGATTTCTGCAGATTTGAAAGGGAAGAAAAGTGACAGAAATGTGGTAAGGTGGAATTAAAGCAGATGTAGGAGGAAGACTGAGGACATGTTGCTCTGTTATTCATCCGCTTTTTACAAGTGTTTTATCTGTTCTTTCCATGCATGATAAGTGAAGAGCTCTTAGAAGGAGAATCACAGAAAAGCATGCTGAGTGCAAGACACAAGCACATTCATCAAGGAATTAAAATTATCTGAAAAGAAAAATCCTAGAATCACAGAATGGCCTGGGTTGCAAAGGAGCACAGTGCTCATCCAGTTCCAACCCCCTGCTATGTGCAGGTCACCAACCAGCAGCCCAGGCTGCCCAGAGACACATCCAGCCTGGCCTTGAATGCCTGCAGGGATGGGGCATCCACAGCCTCCTTGGGCAACCTGTTCCACTGCCTCACCACCCTCTGAGTGAAAAACACATGATGTCTTTATGTCTTTTTAATTTTAAATCTCTTACAAAGTATTTGAGTCCAGTTCAAGTCAACAAATAATCCTAAATTTCCCTGTTTCTTAGAGGGCTACTAAGACATATATTTTAGCCCTTCAGAATAGGACTGTGCTCTTTCTGATAAAATGATATTTTTAAATAGTTGACACTTCTGTTTACCTTGAGAAATTCCCCTGAAACTTCTGTTTGAGCAGTTTGAAATGTTCCACCAGAATCTCATATTTCCCCAAACAATATTTACAATACCTTGATTTCTTTGCGCTTAGAAGAATTACTCTTGATTGATTCATAATGTTAGAAATTGGTCTTTATTATTGGTAATTCCCCTGACAGTGTAGAGTTGACTCTTATTGCTGCTAACAGCCCAATGTGTAACATGTTAATGGTCCATGGCTTTGCCTTAGGAAGGCTGACTAACGAACCGGCTGTTTATGGCTGGTAATGATTGATTTGCTAGTGATTATATTGCTTAATTCAACAGCATAATGAATCAAAGATGACACTTCTTCCTTTTTAGGCTGTCACTTAGGCTTTAGTGCTCTTCACATTAATGGGTGTTGAAGGGTGTTTATTGTGATGGCCTTTCTCCACATTCCCTTCCTAAAACACTGCCATAAACTATTTTTTAGTGTATGTGGCTATGGAAAATACACAGCTAATGGCTGAATTGCTTAGAGAAGGAGAAAGCCCCACATACTAACCTCACCATGATAGCCAGCTTGGATGTGGTGTTACTCATTCTTGGAGTTCAGCCATAGAGTCAGGTCTAACATGATGCCACATGTCAGCTGAGTCAGAATAGCTGCCCATATGTGCGTGCATTTAGCCTGCAACAAAAGCGTTAATTCAAGTAAGCTCAAACAAGTCAAGTGACTCCATGGTGAAAGGCACATCCTTGAGTAGCTCCCAAAGCTCAGCCACTGTTCATTGATACACCCAGCCTCGGTAATTCAATCAGGATCCTTAGAAGCCACTTATGTCAAAAGTGCTTTACAAAAACAAATTTGGCAACAATTTTGGGTCCACTGAAGAGGTATAAATTGTAGGCTTAAACAGTTTCCACTGTCTTTACGATCATTACATGTTCACATAGTTGTAAATAGATCCCAGTGTTGCATCAGATCCCAGAGCCAAGATAAGTGCTATAGTAGCTTACTCTTGGAAAGGGCGGATTATAGCAGGACAAAGGGAAATGGTTTAAAGTTGAAGGAGGGAAGATTTAGGTTGAATATCAGGAGGAAGTTCTTTGCTATGAGAGTGGTGAGGTGCTGGAACAGCTGCCCAGAGAGGCTGTGGATGCCTCATCCATCCCTGGAAGTGTTCAAGGCCAGGTTGGATGGGGCCCTGGGCAGCCTGGGCTGCTATGAAATGTGGAGGTTGGTGGCCTTGCATGCAGTGGGGGAACTGGAGCTTCATGAACTTCAAGTCCCTTCCAACCCTGGCCATTCTGTGATTCTATGAGCCTGTGTATTAACCAGTGAAAGCCACTTGTCCAAAATGCCCATTTCAAAACTGTATGTTCACCATGCACACACATTTTCCCAGCAGCAAAGGGTGACCCAGTTGCCCAGATCAGGTGAGGACACTGGTACAGCCCCCTCCTAACGCTTCTCTGCAGATAGAGGAAAGGAGAGGTAGTGGGGATAGCCCTACCCAAGAGGTGCAGCTGTGGCACTTCTCCTACAGCTCTTAGTGACGTATGGAAACAGCAGTGCAGGACATCCTCACCACCTGTCTGGTAGTGCAGACAGCCAGGAGCCTTCTGGAGGGCAATGCACAAGGGTGAAAGAAGAGGGCAGGCATGGCATTGGAAAACTTCACTTTGCTGCTTTCCAAGGGCTTTGCCTTCTGGATAACGTTACCCAAATCTCAGAACATCAATGTCATCAATTTTTCTCCACATGACTGTAGGCAAAGTGAAACAGCTTATTCACATCTCTCACACACAGAAAAAAATCCCCTTTCTTTCCAATGCAGGTATATAAAAGATACTGCCATCTATATCTCATCAAAATTTGAATTTGAAAATTTCTTTGCAAAGATCTACAAAAACTTTTTTTTCCAGTATTGCACAAGCTCAGATATACAGCTGGAATTTCTGTTCACCAAAATAGAGACCATAACATTACCATTTCAGTAAGACAGATTCAGTGATTTCTTTTCTCTGCCGTCTCCAGACATATAATTGCATGATGATTAATAGTACAGTAAAAAAGACACATTCTTCATTCCTAGGGTAGCATAACCACTAGTACTTCAAATGCACAAAAATGACAGAAAAACGACAGAAAATAAAAATGCATCAGCTGTTATTACTTAACAGACCAATTTAACTGAAATGTTCGCGAATTAGTCTGGATAGAGCTGCTCTGGAGACGGCCTGTCTGTGAAATAAACTGATTTCTAATATTTTTTTGCCAAAAATTCTGTTGTGCCTGCTTCACAAACTTCCTGATTTGGTGCCACATTATATAATACTTGCAAGAAAAAGTGAGTTTAGAACACAGTCTTTTAGCAGTGATGTCAGGTTGACCATGGGTTTGATAAAACAAACATGTTTTTGATGACATTTGATGACACAACCCTGGAAATCTACTTTCTGTATAAATACTCATGTGGAGGCGAACTATTACATTTCCCTGCCTTTACTTTGTTCCTCTTTCAGCAACACATGCCTTAGAAAACAAAGATGCACATTTAGAAACCTCAGAGGCATCTGATGAATTCACACTTCTTTCCAACCCGTCTTCCAAGTAAATATAACTGTAAAGAACCCAAAAGCTCACTACTTCTTACACCTGAAGACGTGTCAGTCATTCTGGTGAACATAGCCCTTTGTCTTAAAGAAGGAGACAGCTTATCGTTCTGTATATATATATATACTTATAGAAAATACATTACTCTTCAAAATACACAATAATAGCAGAAATGCTGGGGATGAATTGATATGAACTAATGAAATGGTGTGGTCAAGCCACAGATCAGAGAATTTTTTTTCCTGTCTGCTATTAAGATTGCCGAAATTCAGAGAATTTCTGTAAGAAGACTATTTCAAGCTGCTTTATAAAACTCATTAGAATTGTGGATGGAAACAAGTACCTTATTTACAGCTATGCATTTGGGATTGATACATAGGAGGATTTGGATAGGGAGAGTGTTCAGGTACTTCTTTAATGAGCTGTAAGCAAGCACGCACAATGCCCAGGCTGAGTATGCCAGGAGAAAAATGATAGCAGACGTGTGCAGTGGCAAAGTCCCATCTTGTTTTCTGCTCCACTATCAACTACATTTACTTTACAGTGACATTGCCTGGAGCAACTTTTAAAATTCTCTTCTGCTCTCCCCTCACCCAAACTTAAACTTCTGCAGTGCTGCAGCTCAGCTCAGTTTGGCACTGAAGTGAATAACCCAGCCTGGGAGCCACAGCAATACCTAAAGAAAAAGGGCTGTTTTGAGGCCAGCTCCCCTTTCATCAAAGTTAGTTTCCTTACCTGGATTACTTTGAATTACTTAGGGGGGCATTTGTGCCAACTTCAGTCTGAGATAGCAGGAAGATCCTGTGTCCCATTTAAGCCATTTTAGCTTCAGAGAAGCCCACCCAACCTGCCCAATGTAAGTCCTACCTTTCTCTTGAAGCTTGAGAGGCAGAGGAGGAAGGCAGGAATGTGCTGAAAGTCAACAGAGGGAGGCTGTGCGTGAGCACAGGAGTCAAAGGAGTGAGAAAACAAAACGCAGTGTGCTGGAGACATGAACCAGAGGGACCAGCAAAGGGAGATTGAAAGCTGGGGAGGCAGAGAGAGGAGAGCGAGGCAGAAAATCAGCAGGAAGGTAAGCTAGGGAGAGCGTAACCAGGAGCAGAGCAAATCTGTTCTGGCAGCGAGAGCAAATTGTGGCATGAAAATAGACCAGGCAAAAATATATGGCAAACCCAAAGAAAAGGAATGAGGAAAGCCTAAAGGATTTGCCCTGCTCTTATTTCAAAGGATGATAAGCCAAAAGGATGAAGTCCAGATCATGTGGCCGTGGTACACTGGATCCATGATACGTTTTTGTTCTACTCAGGGTCCTGTGGGCACTAATATGCCTTAACCTGCCTCAGCTTTAGCCTCTACCACCCATGGTCCAGGGTTTCAGCCCTGCCTGAGATGTGCTGGAGGAGGTCCAGGTTCTCCAGTTCAACCAGAGCCATTGCTGTTCCCATGCTTTTAGACAACACTGCTCCAGAGCCTGGCCTGCACATTCACTTGATGTTGGTCCTGTCCCATGACCACAAAGCTGTCTGATAGTCTGAACTCTTGATTAAATTTCCCTTGCTAACTTGTCTTTTCCCAAAGGTCATTGGACTCCCAGGAGGAGCTGTCACCATTCCACTCAGGTGCTGTGGGAAAGGACTCTGCACCCTGCTGGTTGTACCATGCCCGGTTCCTCATCCTTTAGTGAGCAGCCAGCTTACACTGCTTCCTTACACTGGTGTAGGAAGGGAGCCACTCACCTCACCCCATTTGGATTTGGGGTTTGAAACAAGCAAATCTGTTTCACTCCGCTTTTCCTTTCTCTCTTATAGCTAATAACATAGCTAATCAGCTATAAGCCTGGACTCAAAAAAACAGTAGAAAATGGAATATAAAACCACATCTCCTTGAGTTAAGCACCATAAACAGCCCTTAAAAATATCCTGTAGTGGACACATACTCCTGTCACAACAATGACATGGCCCTACCACCCATCTTGGATCTACAAACCATTGAGAGTCTTAAAGCTTTTGGCCACAAGTCTCTTCAATCTTCCAGCTACATTTCCTCTAATTTGCAGTTCAAAATTCTCTAAAAGATGTCTCCTAGCTAAATTAATCAATGTGCATGCATGGTCTGTGCTCAGAAATCTCATTCCAAGCTATGGCTTTGTGTCAGAGCAGCTCTGTAGAGCTGGTTTCTGTTAAGTTGAAGTAGCCTGGATGGAAACTCTCCTCTGCACCTCAATAAGCAACAACACAAAATGGTGACACTAAAATAAAGTTTGAAGCTAATATTTTCAGCTTCTTCTCTAGCAGAACCTGCACAAAGTCTGCAACATAGAAACCCTAAATTTGAGAAGTCCAAGGAAGTTGGGCAAGCTCTGTTCAAGCCCCTACAGAGTCTGAATGAGGAACCAAACTAATCTGGGAAGTGATTAATCATTGCCCATAGGTACAAAATGTGCATTTACGAACTAAATGAGCTCTCTCTCTGAAAACATAGCTTCTCCATTGCTGAGATTGACACCATGACTTTTGAACATCAATTCACACACTTAAAATTCATTGGCTTCTGCTGTGAAATGAGAGAGATAAAACATAGCCTTTGATTTTCAGGCTGTTTTCCTATTTTCTCTGATCCCTGGAGCCCTCTGCCTTTTTCTAAAGTTTTTGCTGTTGTTGTTGTTTTTCTTTAATTACCATTTTTCAAAAACTCATACTTTACTTATAGAAGACAAAAACAAAAAGAAGAAAAAAAAAGAAACAATATGGCATGAAGGGGTCACAGAGCGAAATGTGCTCCATCCTCCTCAGTAGGGGTACCACTCTTTTCTTTCTTCTACTTTATAAAAACAGGGCTTTCATCTCTTTGACCACAGCCATCGAACTGACACTTGTGAAATGTCAGAGGAAGTGGTATGGGTTTTGGCCAAACCCTATCGTGTTTGATCTCCAGAAATAACTTATTTGTGTTACTGGAGATATCATCAACCAGGAAATGCAAGAGCAAAGGCACAGGTGAAGAGAAATGATCAGCTCAGTGCTTCCAGCCTGGAGGCAGGAGCTTGTACAGCCCTGCCACCTTTTTCCAGCTTAAAGTAACCTGCGGTGCCAGTAACACCTGGACAGCAGGACAGGAGCCAGCACCATTTCAGGTTGCACTTTAGTTACCAAAAGGTGGTGGGAAGACAAGCTGGACTCTTCCTGTCCCCAAACCAATCTTTCTTCTTAACTGTGCACAGCCCAGTAAAGGACACACACCTGTTAGTATCCTTTGGTTCTGTCCAAGCACCAGAGGTACTTAAAAAGTAGCACAGCATCAATTTGTGAAAACTCAACAATCATTTATACAAAAGTTCAGAACTAGCTTGCATCCATTTACACAGTTCCTCACTTATCCTTATATTAATTTTAATATCCAATATTACTTTTCCAGCCACTGGTAAAACACATTGTGAGTTTGCATTCAGAGCCAGTGGCATCCAAAGCAATCTAGTGACCATCATCTCCAGCTGGAGGAGATCGGAGATCGGAGATCACGAAACTGGGATGTGCCAGGCTCCAGGTTCATCAGCACCGTGTCAGCCCATATGCTCACACAAGTAACATTTGCTGTTAGTCTGAAGGCTTCATCTTCACCAGGAGCATGCCTGGGGGAGTTTAGGTCCTGGATAGTGAGTTGAAAATCCATAGAAATGCCTGCAAATTCTGTGGATCTTTACTCATCGCCAATGTAGAGAGGTGTAAAATCTGAGAGTAGGCTTAGAGAGCTTGCACAAAATACAGTATTTAGCTATTAAAATACAAACTAGTTAAATCCCAAGTAAAAAGAGATAAGACCAGGAGCATTAGAACTAGATCTAATCAGCAATATCTAATTAAAACTTATATGTAATGCTCCAATGAGCATTAGTAAAGATTTAAATACAGTCTGGCATTCCTGAGCTTTCATCAATGCAACCTTTTGCATACGCAGAGCTGCATATGCATATATAAATTTACTGGATGTGCTCCATGCACTCAGTAAAGAGGAAGAACACAGGGACATTAAATAATTCTGACCAACTGTATTAGGTCTGACAAACAGAGCCTTTAGTTTTGCATTTTTCTATGTAAATAAGATCAGCACAGAGGGAAAAATAGATTGGATGCATGGTTAATGTGATACTCAGGGAGGAATTCTGGGGTGACAAGCTGTGGAACTGGGACACTTGGAGGATGGCTGTATGGTGGGGGCAGTAATAAACAGAACTCGTGATGATACTTGGAGCTTCTGCATGCTGGAGGTACCACAGGTGTCTCCAAATCTTGGCTTCCCATCTTGCTATTAGTTTTATATTGCTTTGTGTTTTCAGAACTATGCGTCATGTTCGTAACAAAAATCCCATTGTGTTTTATCACTTAAATTCATTAACTCAACCAGAGGGCTGTTATGTCACTTAGCTGCTGTGAGGCAGCTGGAAATGGCACTCAGCACACAGTCAGGGCAGGGGACCAGCAAGAACTGTGCTCAGAACATGGGAGCTAAATTCTCTGAAACCAGGGCCATGCCATCCCAACGACAGCACCCAAAGTCAGGGGATGCTTCTCATTTGATCTCTTTGATCCTCCATTTTTATGTCTGTAAAGCAGAGAGGAAATATCTGCTTTCTAGCCTTGGCACATCTACAAAGCACTTTATCTTGTAGCAAGACACTGAACTCTTCCACTCCCAAGAAATTCTGACCCACTGTGGCACCCTCAAGAGCTGCAACACATCAAGAGCCAGGTATGAATTCTGCACAGCAGATGATCATTGAAGCCATGGGCAGTGTAAGCAGCACAGAGCAGAGGAGGGATGCTGAGTAACCATTGCTACCTCTGTATCCTTCACACGGTCCACTGTTGGGGAAAAGATACAGTGTTCTTAAATGCCACCTAACAGTTTTTATGAGCACAAGCCTCTGGGCTGCAGCAGAGAGAGTTACAGCCGTTAGCTCATATCTTTACAGAATCCTGACACAGAACGCACAGGAGGACCAAGTCCTATTGATTTTACCAAGCGACTTGAAACAACAATTAACCTTTCTAACTATGCGTCTTCCTTTAAAATGCATCTCTGTTGCTTTTCAAAGTTTGCTTTTAAAAATTAATGAATCGATGCAATTTTACAGTTATTGACCAATTTAAAATGTCAAGGTTGTAGCAGGAGGGAAGGCTAAAGAGATGCAAATCCTGTTATGCAAGCTCATGGGCACTGTTTGGTTGGACACTGAGAACTCTGTTCTCAGCTTTGGTTCTTGTCTTTTATCTCCTTTAATTTTCTTCAGTGAAGTTAGTAGATGTCATATGCATTTATAACACCTTGGAAAACATCCTGGCCTTATTTAGAAATGTGTGTGCATATGTGCATTTCCAGTCATGGAAATGAAAACTGTCACACACAGCATTTATTATTTAAGTAAGGGCTCAGCACTTAGCTTTCATCCAGGGATATGAGCACAGCTATTTAAGGCTGAACTCTACAAGCCCTCAGAAAACTCGCAGTCCTACCAGGATTCAGCCTGTACCCAGATCTCCATCTTGGGCCAACTTTTTATTCCCCAGTCACATGCTAACAGTGTACCAGAATTTTCCTGCCCTTTTCCTTTTAGCTTCTAGAATATAACAGGCACTTTACAGAGAAAGATAAAGCACTAAAGATATCTCAATGAAAGAGAAAAGGCTGTTGTTTTGGTTTTTTTTCCCCTTTCCTTAATATACTGGATACTGTATGCTGGAGACCCCTTTGCTGAGGCTGCCAAACAGCTGATGCAATTATCTGCTGATTAACACGGGACAAGAAGTCAGCTTGGGTTTTAACCATTTAGACAGAATGGCACATCCAAAATACCTAGATTACTTAAGGTTAGAAGCATCTATCCATGTAGATTTGATGCCAGCAAATAGCCTTGTTTAAGATTTCAGATTAGCTAAATTAGCTAAATTGCTATTCACATCAGTGGTCATTTGCTTAATTGAAAGTACAAAGGACGGACTGAAATTCTCAATGTAAGTCCAGAGCTTTCAGCTTAGTGAGGCACTGTGAGGCTGCACCTCGAGTGCTGCGTTCAGTGCTGGCCTCTCACTGCCAGTCGGACACTGAGGACCTGGAGTGTGTTCAGGGAGGGGAACGGAGCTGGGAGGGTTCTGGAGCACACGTCTGATGGGAGCTGCTGAGGGAGCTGGGGTGGGTCAGTGTGGAGAAGAGGAGGCTCAGGGGAGCTTTCACTGCTCTCTGCAGCTCCCTGACAGGAGCTGGGGGCAAGGAGGGGTCAGCGTCTGCTTCCATGTAACTAATGATAGGATAAGAGGTGATGCTCTCAAGTAGTGCCAGAGGAGAGTCAAGTTGGATACTGAGAAACATTTCTTCTCAGAATGAGCGGTCAGGCATTGGAATAGGCTGCCCAGAGGGGTGATAGAGTCTCTGGAGATGATTGAGAAATATGTAGATGTGGCACTGAGGGATGTGGTCAGAGGGCATGGTGGGGATGAGCTGGTCCTTGGACCTCATGATCATGGAGGTCTTTTCCAATCTTTGTTTGTGTTAGCTACTGGGTTTAGCTGGCAAGGAAAAGCGTTTGGGGAGAAGCACCCAAACTCTTCTTCCTGTTGTAAACAGCAGTATCATAGAATCTTAGAATCATAGAATCATAGAATCACAGAATCACAGAATCATAGAATCATAGAATCATAGAATCATAGAATGGCCAGGGTTGGAAGGGACCTCAAGGATCATGAAGCTCCAACCTCCCCACCACAGGCAGGGCCACCAACCTCCACATTTCACAGCAGCCCAGGCTGCCCAGGGCCCCATCCAACCTGGCCTTGAACACCTCCAGGGATGGACGGGGCATCCACAGCCTCTCTGGGCAGCTGTTCCAGCACCTCACCACTCTCACAGCAAACAACTTCCCCCTCACATCCAACCTCAATCTCCCCTCCCTCAACTTCAAACCATTTCCCCTTAATATCCACATTCAGGAATCACCACTACAAATGCCTCTATTTTTTTAATTGAAGTTAAGAAAATAATCAGCATCCAGTCAAATTACTAAGCTGAGAGGGCATCCCCAGTGCTCAAACATCTTTCAGAGACAGAGCAAGCCCCACACACAAGATGTGGAGTGAACTTTTTAAATTCCAAAGACATAACCCATGGGCCACATGTAGGGCGCTTTTCCAGGAGACCAAGAAGAAAAATCCCTATGAGATGACCAGGCAAAATTAACTCCCATCTTGAAGGCATGAGATAGTTAGCTTACTTCAAATTAACTTTCCCCACAAGCACTACTGTTATTTTAATCAAAACTTAAAAATGTATTTTTCTATGGGCCCATTGGCATGCCCCAGATGTGAGGAGAGCTGCCTGAGGCAGCAGCAGGCGTTGGCTGGAGGCACTGGGCTTCTGCCTGGCAGCTCCCCAAGTTTCTGCAGAACACAAAGGACACGGCCTCCACACACTGCCCTGGGGCTCCTAAGGAAGCAGCTGGCTGCCTTATAGTGTAAGCAAATGGAAATCTTCAGTATAGAAAAAAAATGTCAGCATGCATCTTAACAGGCGAACGTAGCTTATAATTAGCTCACACTAAGCAGTGATGAAGGAAGAATCTTCAAGAAAAAGGAAGACTGAATTTTAAATGACTTAAGGTGATAGCAGTTATCTGCATTTACTTGTCCTATAGATTAGTTTGCTGACTACTTTTTTTTTTTTTCCTGGAGGGCCTTTTAATTATGCATAGAAATCTCATCAAATACAGATGAAGAAGGTCAGAACAATTAGTATAAAACAAACACTTCAGCATAATGCACCATAATGATTATTTTTGCAACAATCAGTTAGCAAGCTCCAAGAACGTTTGATGCATTTTAAGGTAAGTCATTAACAGATTTTCTAAAACTTACAATCACAGCAGCACTTCAGCAGATCAGCCAGCCATGCTCCCCGTACAAGGCAGGATTTCTGCAGCTGCTCCTGGGACACCGAACCTGAATCACACACTGAAAGATCTGCAGCCTAGTAGAAGTCAGATTCAAAGATACATTCAGAGATATACATGGATAAAACAGGTTGGTATTAATATACACATTGAGTGTACTGCTGCTGTTATTCTGCAATCTTTAGGAGCCATCTCAAGTCCAGAAACTTCACATTTCCATTTATTGTTGAAATACAGCTGGTCACGTAAATGTTGCTTTGCAAGGAGCATTTCCCATCCTGGAGGCAGGTATGTCCATCTGCGTGGCAATGCAGCACATACCAAAGTATCAATAGGGCAGTTAAATAGTTAACAGTAAGAAGCAGTAGCAGGAAGCAGGACTGACAAAGAGATAAAACCTTACGTTTCAAGCTTTACCTAAGTCCTAACTCCACCAGCTTTCTGCTCAGCACTTCTGGGACAGGAACTCTCAGTTTGTGCTAATGAGAAGTCATGTTCCTGTAAGGTTTGGCAGGCTGTAAGCTGTCAGGTTCTAGTACACTTTGAAGGAACAGCTTATTTTACTACTACCTGACTGTCTACTGTGCTCACTAGCATAGTGAATGCAGCAGCAGCTCCCTGTGCCTTTCCACAGATGCACCATCATTCTCTGTATGTGTTTCATGAGGCTTTGCATTTGATCACTCCCTACAACTCTCTGAAAGCAGGTTGCAGCAAGGTGGGAGGCCTGCTCCAAGGTAACGGTGATAGGGCAATAGGGAATGGCCTCAAGTTGCATGAGGGGAGGGTCAGATTAGATATTAGGAAATATTTATTCTCCAAAGGAGTGGTCAGGCACTGGCACAACTGCCCAGGGAGTAGTGGGGTCACTGGAGGTGTTCCTGAACAGTGGGGTTGTGGCACTAAGGGATGTGGGCAGTGGGCATGGTGGGGTGGGGTTGGGCTTTAGGATCTTGGAGCTCTTTTCCAACCTGAATGTTTCTATGGTTCTATGATGCCTCTGTGCTACAGAGGAAGCTCCTTGTCTTTGGGGAGCTCTCAGCAGTTCAGTGGTGACCACAGTGTGTCAGCGCCTGGATGTTTGAAGTCTTCTGCATGGCTCACACAAATGGTGTATGTTGGGGATGTGCTACCAGTGCTGTGAGCTCAGAGTGCACAAAGAGCCACCGAACATCTGAGGAAATAAGGAAAATGATCAGGAAGATGACAGCCCCTTTGTATGATGCCTTTCATTCCCCACCCACCCACCGGAAGCACAGGACATATTTGAGAGAGTTTTGGTATCTGAGAATAACAATGGGAGATGTCTCTGTGATTAAAAGTAAATGGGTATGTGGTGATGCTAACACAATGTATGTTATTAGTGCTACAAGAATGACCTTTTCTTACAGCAATGCTGAGAGAGATTGTGCCTGCAGGGTCTACTCTAAAGCATATTGGAGTTAATGGGACTTTTTCTGTTAGCTGTAAGGGATTGCATTAGGCCTACACAAACAGGGCCATGCTTTGAAAAGGGAGGAGGACCACAGAGGGAGTGAAAGAGGAGGGAGGATGAGTGTGGGTACTTGCTGGACACAGCAGTGTACCTGCGTGCACTGGGATGTGCATAGTCACACCATAGCAGGCACCAGGGGATCTGCACCTTTTTGTCTGCTCTGGGAAACAGCTAAGGCAATGGCTAGAATAGCCCTTGGAAAGCTGCAGTTAGCGTTGGCCATGTGTTTGTACCAGTTGCCTATTTATTAATTGATTCTTATGACTTTTTTTAATTCATAATATCTTGGAACAGCTGGGAGTTAATTTCTTATTGATTTAAGCTACATTAATAGCAAGTCACCACAGGAAATGTAAATAATTTTTCAGATGGATGCTGTAAATCCCCTTAAGTCCATTGTTTAATTTTGGAAATGAACTTACGTTCCTGCTTATTACTGCCTCATTAGCCTTTACCTTGATTTTCATTATCTGCAGACAAACCAAGACAGTGCAGTGACAGTTCTCTTAAATGAAAAGAACAAAGCAGCTTTCTGTGCCTCTGCAAAACACTCCAGAGGCAACCAGCCATGAATCCCTCCTGCTGCCTGTGCTCTCTCCTGGGGCTCTGGTTCCCAGTTGCTTTCACCATTGTTTCTTCTCTTCCTTGGGAACTCCCCTGGCTGCTTTTCCCTTCTTCACCACTCATCTCGTCTTATTATGTTTTCACTTCAACCTCCAGAGCTGCCAGTGTGTTCCCCTATTCATTTCTAAGTGGGCACTCTTAGCCTTGTCCTCCCAGTCACATACTTCACCCTGGTGCTGTTGTCTTCCTGAAAGACTGGATTGTCTCCTCTTTCTTTCCTTCTGTGTTCCCAAATTTCCTCCTGAACTCCACCTCTGTCAGGCTGCTGCCTCTCACCTCCACATCTCCTTGCCGATGAGCTGTAGCAATTCACATGTAAAAGCTTCTATTGCTACCCACTCAAAGAAAATGTGCAGCCTTCCACATGGAAGACCTCTGTCTTTTTCACAACGCATTGCAGCATAGTGAGAACCTAGGGATCTAAAGCTGAATCTTCATTTCCACAACCATGCAAGGCATCAAAGGCAGGCAAATATATCCAGGTGTCCCTAAGGATTGTGCAGATATGCCAGACCCCAAAAGAAGCCTTAGGAAGTACCTCTCTCCTCATGAGCACAGCATACTCCTACTCTCAGAAATGCAATGTAACACTCATGATTTCTGATTTGCATTTCTTGCAGTACAGAGTCAGCAATAAATAATTTAGGACCTCCTTTTATACTTCTTACAGTCAAGAAAGCTCCTATGAAACAGTGGGAACCAGCCTGGAGGGTGACACCGTAGTTCACAAACTAGATCACCTGTATAGAGACCAAGTTGTTCCCTATGTGTGTATAAGCTGTATGCTACATAAATGGTCTTTCCCGTGGCTCTGATTTGTTTCTGACCCAGAACTGACCTCTAAACTTCAGCAGGTGGAAATTCAGACCACTACATCACCTGCATGGATGACTTGACATGATGAGCCATGTAACGAGCAGATTTTTATTAATACAAATAGCACTTAGAGCACAATCTGTCAGCTATGCAGATTGATAATGATTCTGACTTTGCAGAGAACTCTTTTTTTTTTTTTTTTCCCCTAAAACATTTCCTGGCAGTAAATCTCACACAGCCAGTATCTGGCAGCTAGGAAAAATAAGTTTTTCAAGGGGTTTACTAGAGTTTCTCTGTCTTCATTACGTTTATCTGAAACAGTCATAGCCTCCTGACTTTATAAATACACGTCCATGGAAATGGCAAGAGATTCAAGATGCTGATGGTACAAGAGAGGAAAGAACAATACTTTTTCCCTGGAGAATCAGTCTCAGATTTTACATCTTAAGAATTGAAACTTCTGTCCCTTCCTATTCTCCCTTCTGCCTTCTCCCTCTCTCCCCCTTGCTGAGTAAAAAATAACTTCTTGCATGAGGATAAGCTGAAATGCAACCATGAAAAAGAATAAAACAAAATACACCAACCCTCTGCCCCCTGATTTGGCTTATAATATGACAAATCCTATGTGAAAATCAGACTTGTCTATCTGAGAACAGAGAGTGTCATACTCCTTCCCTTACTGGTGCTATATAGCTGTCAGCTATACCAAGATGAGGTATGGAGGTCCCCAGGCCCCTCCAGCTGCTCATTCACACCAGGTGTGGCACCCAAGCATCTCTTCTTTGACAAAAATACCTGTAAATTTCTAGAATCCTCAACTCCTTGCAGTCCTCTTCAGTCTATTTGTTAAGTGGCTTCCTAAAAAGGAATTGTGTGTTCATACAGTATCTTACGTAGGTTCTACTCAAAAAATTTAGTTCATGTGGCCTAGTTATTATATTAGAAATACAGCAAGGCTAACAAATACAGCATACTCTTTCTGTGAATACGTTGTTTTACAAATCACCCACTGAAATGGATGCTATTTTCCCTACCAAGAACTGTCACACAAGTTCTCCACTGCCTGTTCTGCCAGCCACATGCTCATATGTCCTTTAAGAGTACATGCATCATTTACTTGCACCTCACCTCTGCTTTTTTCCCTAACATATATGCACACACACACAGACACACACATATATATATACAATTTTTTTTTGCTTGGATCATGTGGATAACCTAGATAAGGAGGGACTTCAGTGTACCCAGTTTCTCAAATAAAATGTGAGCCTTCTTTATCAAATCTGTATGTTTTTTTTTAATATATCTTGTTAACTACAGATGAACATCCCTCCAAATCTCCAAATCTGAGTATCAGTATTGCCCATCAAGCTTACAGTCTGAACAATATGCCTGTTCCTCCACAAAAACAAAGATTATGTGCTCACATAAAATTAAATCAAGAAAGAAACTCAGTGCTAATATACCTTTTCTATGGAGAGCCATTGCCAATGACTGTACTGTATATGCAAACATTGTGTTTGTCCAGAACATGGGTTTTATAGACAAGCTTGCTGGAATAAAGCTTATATCATGTTCTTTCCTTATATACTTGGCATGGGTTCTGTCCCCAAATTTCTTTTCAGCCATCTCACTGCATTGCTGATTATTTTTGAAACACATTAACAAGAACGTTGAAAGGAAAGGTGAGCAAAGGACACTGTCAGCTACTGAACTGTGCAATAAGAAAGTGATCAATCCAGATTTGGTCCATTTAATTTTCAGTCAACATAATGAGTGCATTTGTTTTGCTGTTCTTTTAAGCTTTGTTGTCAAGGATACAGCGATATTCTCTACATCAGAAGATGAATTTGGTATGAAGAACTACTTTTCATTGGCATTTACTCAATCAAACTTGACATGAAGGCAGCATCTGTCCAATAATTTTTTACTTAAAGTAAAGTCATTAGTTATGATATCCAGCTCAACAACAGAAAACATAAATCTTTCTGAAAGCCAGCTGAAGTGGCATTGAATTCTTATTTTTTGTGTGAGATATGTCAGAAGGATGGGCTCCATAGCGGTCATGCACTGACATATTCTCTTATGACAGAGGTGAATGGTTCAAACATGGTTTAGACAACAAGGGAGAGAATTGATGTGACGATCTCTGTGGATAGGACCACCATAACTGTGGCTACAGAGGGATACAGCAAACAGGTGGGAAGGTTGCATCCAGCTCACATGCAGCATCTCTGTCATGCAGGCTGGGTATTTAAATCCAAACGCTCCTGTTCCATCACAGCACCCTATAATGAGATACATTACATGCTGCATCTTCCCAAATTGATGCACGTTATTGCGAGCTGCTTCTGCTTAGAAAACAAACAATCCCATCTATGAGCCCAATACACTAAACATACATATATTAGCTAAGCACACAGCAGAACTATAATCTTTCCATCATTCACTGATGGCTTGTTTGAAAATGAAAACATTAGCTGTTTACTCCTTGCTCTCTTTCAAAACTCAGATGGTGATCTAAGATGATGTCTGACTGCAAACAGGCAGCTTGGGCAGCATTTTACCCTCCTGCTGCAATGGGAGATGGCACAGAGAAGTGATACAGACCCAAGATCTTTTTTTTCTTGCCACAGCATGGTTTGAGAGGCAGTCTCTTTCCACACCAGGAATGACTGAGATCTTTTCATTCTCAAGTGGTTCAGTAAAGCACTGACAGTAAAATCAAAAATCTATCTTGGTAGCCAAACCTGATTGTTTTTTTCAATAGACTTTCAAAGCAGATTCAAGGAATCTGTATTATATCTGGAGTGAAGTGGCAGATACGGTCTCAGAGAAATTCTAACTTGAAAACTAATTAAGTAGACTTAGATAGAAGCTCTTTCATGTGGGCTGGAAATTAATTGAAAGGCAGCATGCAAAAGGTAATGATGAATATTAATGTGTTGAATTGGTGGCCATATCTAGTAGGGTGAGATCTTTATCTATCATAGTGGGCAGGGAAATATTACAGAAAGAAGCTAAAACCCCACATGATTTCAATTAAGAAAAAAATCAGGTTAATGCACACATGGCTTGGAAGGAAACATGCTGAACAGAAATGTGAACTTTTTGAGTGAAAAGAGCTATATTTACCATGAGCAGCCAGTGCACAGCAGTAGATGTTCAGTCAGTATGCCAGCTGCCACTCAGGGTCTCTCCTTCACGTGTCAATATGGAGCCCTCACAGATGAAGACAGAGCTCCTGAGAAGGGCTTAAGCAAGCTCCAGTGCAGCCCATGGGTGCAGTGTCCACTCTGCAACCACACAAATGCCTGACAAACCTTCAGTCAGCAGATGGGGATGCAACACACTGCTGGGGATCGGAGATGTCACTGCTTTTCCTCATTTGACTTTTCAGTGTGATGCACCTGGTTTCAAAAGGAAAAACGATTAATGCACATGCAAATATATGTTCTTTGTGACAGTGAATATATAGCTTAAGGTTTTTTTCTCTGTTATTTAGGTCCTTATTGTCACGTACACTACGTAAGTTTCCTTTGAATGAATGACAGGTCATTCATAAATTATGGTAAGAAGTGAAGTTCCATTTTACTATTCTGCATTAGTAACCCTCAGGTCAGTGCACACGAGTGCAGAAACATTCATCCCTCAGAGACAACTGTGTAAAACACTTGAAATCAAAGCCTGGAGGATCTGGAGATTACACAAATTTTCAATTTTCTATAAAGTAGAAGATGATAAACTTTCATAGCTTTCACTGTAAATGTATTTGGCTTTTTTATGAGTAATCTCAGGTCTGCATTCAGCAGCCCAAAACCTTAGTATCTGTCATGGTATGGACCATACCATGGTGTTCAGGAAGTGCTGACCACAGAAGGAGGACCCAAGGAGCATTAAATACAATCCCATCCAGAAATCTTCTCAGATCAGCCAAGGAAGAAGTGCTAGGCTTAGTCATACAGATTAGGTCAGACAATTGATGGAAGATTTTAATATTCTAGCTCTGCCTGAAAGCAAGAATGCTATTTCTCAGAAAAAATAGGGAAGGGAAGGGAAGGGAAGGGAAGGGAAGGGAAGGGAAGGGAAGGGAAGGGAAGGGAAGGGAAGGGAAGGGAAGGGAAGGGAAGGGAAGGGAAGGGAAGGGAAGGGAAGGGAAGGGAAGGGAAGGGAAGGGAAGGGAAGGGAAGGGAAGGGAAGGGAAGGGAAGGGAAGGGAAGGGAAGGGAAGGGAAGGATTGCCATTTCTCTTTCTCTGAGCTCAAAGAGTACTTAGGTCTTCTGGAACTCCTTATCCAGCATGGACAAGGTCCTCAGCCATGAAGTGGAAACCCAGCTGCACATTCTCTGAATCTGCAGAAAACCAATCCTGAAAGTAGTGAGGGAGGAGTGTGAGCCTTTTGCCCAGCTCAATAACCACAGCCCATGCAGCCTCATTGCTGAGAGTTTTTTGGTGGATTGTGCACTTGAAAACCTGGCATTTTACACAGTTCCATTTGCTAAGTACCCACATAATGGTATTCCAGCCTGCTTTGGCACACCTCTGGCATTTAATGTCTTCAAATATTGACAGATGGATTGTTGTCTCCTGTTACTCAGTGAAAGCTGGGAGCATAATGCTAAGCTGATTAAAAGAAACAGGATCACCAGCCAACTCCATTTCTTCTTCACTTGTTAATGTGGAAGCACCTTCTCATTGCTTAACGAATATATTTTTGTAAAAGATCTGGCTCGTGAACTAGCAGTACAAATGCTGTCTGGAAAAGGAGTATTTCACTCTCCTCATCCTGCTGTGTAAAAAGAGAAGATTTTTGTCTCACCTTGCAAAAGAAAGAGTCAATTTTGTTCTTACATTGGGAAAAAAAAAAAAAATGAATAATAGACAAACCTGCTGCTTAAAAGCAAAACATTTTAGTGCCTTAGGGTACAAACTTACAGCAAACCATGTTGTCCAAACCAGTCCCTCTGCCCTGGCTGCCTATTGATCTGAACAAACCAAAGGGAAGCGTTGGCACAGAGAACCAAAGCGGTTCTTTGAATGTTGCCCAGTGGGAGACAGCAGCCTTGGTGACACTGTGCTTTGCTCACTGGGCCTGATCGAGAGCCCAGGAGGACACTTCTGGGTTTTCAGAAACCTTTGTTTTTATGCCTCAGGAAATGCTGGTTGGTGGTGGGACTGTGAGCCCAGAAGTGCCAGTGAAGTGCCACAGTGAACAAACACACTTCTGGCCTCCTGGTGGCCTAGAGTTCCAGCATGGTGGCCCTACAATAACCTCACGGTGGCCTACAGCTCCTCACAGGGAGCGGAGACGCAGCACTGAGCTCTGCTCTCGGTGACAGCAACAGGGCCTGAGGGAACACGTGGAGCTGTGTCAGGGGACGGCAGGTGGGGGTGAGGACAAGGCTGTGCCCCAGCAGGCAGTGGGCATGGCACAGCTCCCAGGGCAGTGGGCACAGCGCCGAGTGCTGGGGCTCAGGGGGCACTGGGCACAGCTCTGACATTGGGTTTGGGTGGTGCTGTGTGGGGCCAGGGGTTGGACTCGACGATCCTTGTGAGTCTCTTCCCAACTTGGGATATTCCCTGATTCCATTTTCAATGCAAATGCATCTTAAACTAGAACTTTACATCTGTTGAGCCCTGTGATGCTTATTAGGCCCATTATTAGGAATTGAGGTTGGCAAGTGCTGGTGTCCAACTTCACCTTAACCCTGCAAGCGGCTGCAGACCAATGAACACAACCTTCACGTGGGCACAGACATCAGAACGTCCCTAACTGCTCACAAGGTCATTCAGCTGCTAATTGACCTAATAAAAATGATCAAATTGACATTTCCACTTTTAAAAAAAAAACTGGAAGCTTACAGAGTGCAGGTAAATGAAGACAGAAAACAAGTCAAGGGAAACCAAAATTAACATCAGTCTTCTAAGAAGATACTGGCATGAATATGTATGATACATTACATGTTTGACTGATGAATGACCCGTAACTCATCAGAAGTAACAGCTCACACTGAGTAATGGAGGTTCCTCTTTCAAGATGAAGCATTAGTCACTTAAATGCCTCCCACATCGCACTGCAAAAAAATAAAAATAAAAAAAAAAGCTGTGATTACTGACTTAGCTACTGTTTTCTTTATTAGAATTTATAAAAAATCATTCCCAATTTAAGTATAGTGTCCCGTTAGTTAAAATAAATACTACAAAGCCAATTTCCTTGCATCTTTGCCTTTGCTGACATCACTCTGTCAACATTAGGCAGTTATCTGTCCAAAGGGTCTCATTCCTCACTGACAAGGATAGAGATCAAAACAAAGAAAGTTCCCAGATGTGAGGAGAGCTAAAGAATGGGATTTAGCCAATGGAACTCAAGTGCCCTCACCCTGAGCTTCTGTGACACTGCTACAACCTACCTAAAGCTCCAAGTGATACAGCTTTGGTGACTCAGACGGTCTGGATGCTCATGGACATGAAGATGAACGAAGAATGGAAATTCATGCTCTTCATTAGGCCAAATCCACACTTGTTTTTTCAGATCAAGTAGTACATAGGAATTTTGTCCACATAAAAACTTCATGAAATGTGCCACATTTTTGGTGTTTGCTCTGGAAAGTGATGATTCCATTCCATACAGTATTCCTAAACAGTTCAAGTTTGGGCAATTTGTTTATTTCTCTCTTTGCCCATTAACTTCAAACAAAGAAATCTATGTCATCGTGTACATCTACCATCCACCATTACCAATGGTCAGAGAAGGTTTCACACTGCTCGTGGGCTGTCAGAGCAGGAGGAAAACAGGCAGGGACGTCTCCTGCCTTCGCCACACTCAGTGCTTCTGGGCTCCCAGCTGGAGAACCGTGGGTTTAGGGATGATTTTATGGACATAGCAGCTGGCAGTGCCAGCGCATAGAGTGGGATGGGGAGAAAGAAAGGCTTGGAGCAGGAAGGTTTGGAGCCATCTGAGCTACCCTGGACATATGCCAGCAGCTCCAGGGTCTCCTCCGCATGCAGACACAACACAGAGGCAGAACTGTAATGATTTTACACCCAGCCTTCTCATATACTCCCAAATTCTTCCCCTCTGAATGATTAGGCTAAAAGATAAAAAAGGCACTGTGTCGCAGCTACCACACGTTAAGTAAAATTGACTTTGTAAAGGTAATTTTGCTAAGCAATTCACCAAAAATTGAGGAAAATGTCATTTGAGTGCAGCTAGTCTACTCAGGTTTGCAAAGCAGCACTGGAAAACCAAGCTCATAATGGTTTATGCTGCATTGTACTGCATTTGCTATTTGATGGTCTGGTAACACTTTAATAGTCTTGAATGAGCATTTAATTTAGATTTAATAGGGCAGCTTCTCTGTTGTAATTAAATATCAATTGATTGTTAAAAGAGCACTTACCAGATTTAATATATAAGAGATAAACCTGGTTTGCTGTATAATTAACTCAGAACACAAAAATAAAAGTGCAATTAAATTTCTAGAACACAGAACTTGTAAAAAAAGTTTAGCAAGCTGGTGGACATGAGAGGAATTAAACAAAAATGATGTTAAATATTATGTTTAATAAGGATACTAAGATCTATTAATTACCATGGTTAACTATTGATGGGTTTGACCTTTGATGTAGAGATTCCTTTGAGATGGAAATCGAACAATGAAAGTGACTGTTCCCACTAGGCATGCATGGTACCAACAGACAATTTTCTTCAAACAGGTATAGAAAAAATGTCATGCATCTGATGTAACAGTGCCACAGCCCTGTGCCCCTAGAGCAGGGCGAGCTGCAGCACCAGCCCCTTCCTCCTGATAAGGGGCCATTCCTTACAATGGAGCAGCTGGATTGGCCATTTGAAATGGCAGTGAGAGCGGACTGATGAAAGACTTATTTCTCAGAACGTATGCAGGTATGGAAGCACTCTGCCTTCAAAGTGGAGAGGATGTGTTCTAGTTTCATTTATTTGTTTCTTTATTTATTTATTTTTTTCATAGAACCATACAATGGCCTGGGTTGCAAAGGCCCACAGTGCTCATCCAGTTCCAACCCCCTGCTATGTGCAGGTCGCCAACCAGCAGCCCAGGCTGCCCAGAGCCACATCCAGCCTGGCCTTGAATGCCTGCAGGGATGGGGCACCCACAGCCTCCTTGGGCAACCTGTTTCAGTGCCTCACCACCCTCTGGCTGAAAAACTTCCTCCTAATATCCAACCTGAACCTCCCCTGTCTCACTTTAAAACCATTCCCCTTGTCCTATCACCACCCACCCTCACAAACAGCTGTTTCCCCTCCTGTTTATCTGCTCCCTTCAAATAGTGGAAGGGCACAATGAGGTCTCCCTGTAGTCTTCTCTTCTCCAAGCTAAACAAGCCCACTTCCCTCAGCCTTCCCTCATAAATATATAACACATCCTTGCTGAAGCATTACCTCAAACTGGTGCCATTTTCCCTCCCTAAATAAAGTTCTGAAGCACGCACGCACAGCACATCAGTGCCAGGCAAAGCAGCTGGGATGCTCCTGCTGCTGTGCCTTTCCTCCCTCATCTCCACTCCATGCAAAGCCCCCAGAAAGCTGTGCAGGTGGGGACCATGCGTGCCCTGCCAGGGACTCTGCTAACAAGCGCCTTCATTAGCATTCACTTTTCATCAGCAGAAACCAAGCTCCCTTTATTTCTTTCTCTTGCAGGAAGAACAAACAAAAGCTTTATTATTCTCTGCATTGTCTGCAGAAGTCAGACAACTCTTTGGCTTCGATGAAGATCAAATATTAATGCCGTACTCCAAGTAGGATTTTTGAAGCTATCAGCAGCTCACGTTGTTGAAAACAGTGGCAAGAAAAAAGTCTTCTCAGAAAAATCCTTTAAAGTGTGCGACGCTCACAGATGAAAAACAGTGGGTTGTTGAATGCAATTTTTGAAGAAATTGAGTGAAGCTCCGGTAGGTCAGGCAGAATTCCATGCCCAATAACAGGCATGGAAGGCAGTGAAGCAGGGATTCATTTTCAGATAGGGAACTTCAGAAATGAGCAGGGAGGGGAGGTGGAAGAGTGCCTGCCCATGGGGCATGCTGGTTGCATGGCTCAGCTCACGGCCACAGCATCACAGTGAATAACTCAGCCTGGGCCAGAGCAGAGCTGCCTGCTGGCACTGCCCACGCTGACTGATGCTGTAGCAATTGCCCCCAATGGAAGATTATCACTTATTTCAGAGAGCAGGAGGAGGTGGAGATGTCTGTTTACATGAATTAATAATAATAATAGTAATAATAATAAAAATTCTAGCTGGGTTTTTTTTACTGATGTGAAGATTTGGGGACATCAGGAGCATCCTGGGCAGCCTGGTCTGGTGGTGGGCAACCCTGCACATAGCAGGGGGGTTGAAACCCAGGCCATTCTATGATTCTGGGATCTGCGGAGTGGGAGGTGTGACAAACACATAGCCTGCTCAAAAGACATGAGTTTCCTTGCAGAATTGGGAATAATAAAGACTTTATATGAAAACTCTTTGGAAAACAGTGTTAAAAGTTAGAAAAATGTATCCTCAAATCTTTCAAGAAGGGATCATAAACAAATCATGCATTCCCTCTGAAAGCTAGACCTCTAGATGTATTCAGTTCCCAAAGAGGACCACTTTCATTAGGTTGGCTGCTAATTAAGGATTTTTTTCACTTTGCTGATCTATAAACGGATTTCTTACTCCCACTGCCTTCACTGTACATCACAAAGAAACCAGAATATATTCTTTCAAAGTCCTTCAGAATCCCTTACAGTTCTGCAACACCCGAGATCACAGAGAAATAAAGCAAGAACAGAGTTAGAGTGAATGTAAATCTGAGCTAGAGACCGTGCTTCATCTTCCTCCTCAGCGAGGCTTTGGAGAGCAGAGCCATGGACATACTGCTCTCAGTCGTCAGATCCCTGCAACTGCACACACCTGCACGGCAATTACCTGCATGCTGCACTGCATCACCGCACTCACGCTGATGAGGGAGGCAGATTGGACTCATTCTAGTTGTTCTCCTGTTGTCTCCAAAAAGTAGCCATAAAAACACGATGAAATGTATGTTGGTAAGGAGAAGCTTAGACGGTGTTAACGCTTTATTAGCCACACTTGCACAAAACTCTGCTGTACAGGTAATCTGCACTTTATACTCCACTGATTTATTCTTTTCCAACGATAGTGGAACTACAGCTATGGCAAACTGAGGAGCAAATCAAATGCCTGCTTTTCATTTTAAAGCAATGCTGTTGCCTTTGGGATGACTCAGATGCTCTTCTTCACCATCAGCTCTCTGTATTTGGGCTTAGCCTTTTCCAGCCCATGTGGTATTACACAAGCTTTGAAATGCTCAATGTGCTTTTGCAGCATGGGATCTTTCATTGTGCCATGGCTCTTGGCATGGAGCACCCAGTCATCCCCAGGCTGATGGAAATGTTAAGGGGAGTCAGACTGAACAAGCACAGAATCCTAGAATGGCCTGGGTTGTAAAGGACCTCAGTGCTCATCCAGTTTCAACCTCTTGCTATGTGCAGGTCGCCAACCAGCAGCCCAGGCTGCCCAGAGCCACATCCAGCCTGGCCTTGAATGCCTGCAGGGATGGGGCACCCAGGACAGGACAGGAGCTGTCTCAGCCTCTGAGCGCTGACAACGCAGGCAGATTCTCAGTAAGAGAAACTTAGAGAAATAGTGAAAATAAGGGTCCCAGTCAGAAAAGAATACGATTTGTGGAGAACATAGGTATTTATATTTCACAAAGTGATTCTTAAAACCCTGCTTTATCGCAGTGAGATGTCACTAACATAACACAGGCACAAAGATATTCTGTTCCCTGCACCTGATGCGCTGCCACTGACATCCTTGTCTGGCAGCTGTCCTTCAAAATAACAAACAAGTCTGTTTCCAGATGGACACACACAATGCACAGCCCTCATCCCAGCTCAGAGAGCTGACCAGTCACAGCCCTGCCTACAGCATCTCCAGAATTGCCCATTTCTGATACAAGCCCCATGCTGAGAGCACCTTCCTGGAGGCTTCCCTACACTCACCATAGAAAGACCCCAGGTGACGTATGCCTGTCAAGGCTGTTCCAGAGGATGAGCTCCCAAAGATGAGACATGCAAATGGCAATCTGGATGCCCTGAGTAAGCTGTGACACTGGGATGGGAGCTGCAGGGGTTTTGTCTGAACCTTCCTGCTATGGAAAAGCTGGATCTACACAGCTCTGTTTCCAAATGAGCATTCATGCGCAGATGAGTAAAAGGAATGATGACCAACCCACACTTCCTCCCATTATCCTTGTGCTTTTTAACATCAGGCTTCCATCCTCCTGAAACAATCTGAATCCAGAGTCACCCTGAGCACAACAAGCCCCCCAAAATAATCTGTGTTTGACACAGTGATGGAGTGATAAAGGCAAAGCAGGAGCAAGCAGAGAGACACAAGGGGAGCAGCCACTATTTGAGGCACATTCCCTCCGGGTCTGCAGGCTTTAAAGCAACTCTCCATCCCTCTGCTAGTGCAACAACTCATCCCCTCCCAGAAAAACAGAACCAAATATATAGATATAAAGGGAGAGGGAAGCAGAAGGAACGGGAGAAAGACCAACCACAGATGCAGCCCAACAGCCGTATCAAACACATTCCTGTCTGCCGACTCCTCCATCATCCTGGCGCTACCATTAAGACAAAAATCTGGCCCTTAGCAGCATGGATGAGTGCTCCAATGACCTTTAGATGACATCAATTTGTTGTGGCTTCTTAAAGTAGATTTCAATTATTGCAGATTTTTAATACCATTGGGGAAAACACAAAAGCCTGTCAGCATTGGCTGATCTGAAATGTGATGTAATTATCATCCAGCCTTAGTAAAGGATTTTAAATTAAAGACAACTTGGTCTGTAAATACTTTGTGTCTAGATTATTGTTCTCTTTTTCTAATGGCTTTTGGCACAGGCCTTGTCAGTGGTTTATTGTACAACCCTTTGGCTGTGACAGTGTCTTCTATGAATAAATCATACACTTCACTAAGCACCAGGCAATGGCAAAATGCAACAGCAGATGAAATAAGCAATAAAGAACCATTACAGCTGCCTGTTCTCCTCTACAGGTTTACATCACCATCTGATTTAATTTCCTATTTGTAAAAGCACAACTCGCTACAATGCCACTATGAAATAAAATCGTAAAATATTCACACGGGCACAAATGAAAAGTGAGGCACCTGCTCAGTTATGAGGTATTTACTCCCTCAGCAATGTTGCTTAGCATCTTATTGGTGTGCTTGGGCCAGAAAGACACTGGAGGATTTAAGGAGAATGAAATCCCTTGGGCACATTACTGCTACAACTGCAACGCGCCAGACCTGCATGCATCCTGCAGCTAAGATCTTCTACAACCTGCAGCTGGCAATGGGAGGGCATGAAGCAGGAGACATTTCCTTTCTGTTCTGGCTGCAAGGTGCCACTGAGTGTCATTAGCTCTGGGGTTGGACACACCATGGTGACTCCATCCAGCTGGAGCTCTGAGCTTAGGGCACTGAGGATCACTGAATCATAGAATGGCTTGGGTTGGAAGGGACCTCAAATTTCCAACCCCATTGCTGTGGGTAGCTGCCAGCCACTAAATCAAGCACCTAATCAGGCTGCCCAGGGCCTCACCCAGCCTGGCCTTGAACACTTCCAGGGATGAGTCATCCACAACCTCTCTACTGATGGATGAGAAGAGCAACGTCAGGATAATTCATCCCCATTGATTCATCCACTGCCTCTACCACCCTTCCAGACTAATCCTTTCCTGACATGTCAGCCCATGCAAGAGGTCATGCAGGTAACACTGAAGGCAAAGCCCCAAGAGATGTTACTGTGCAGTAGAAAAAAAAAACCCTCTGCCAGTGGTCATAGCTGTTCTGCAGTCTTATTTTGGAAACATGGTGCTTTGCAGAATTGATTTGGCTCTCCAGCCATTTCTCTATTTCTCTTCCTAACCATCCTTCATCAACACGAGTGGCCATAACTGTCTGGGCATTTTTGCTGACTGCATTTGTTTCAGAATGGCTCTGAGCAGATGTGTGCTTATGGTGTGCCTCAGTCTGACATCACCCTAAGTGCATGATATTTTACCAAGCAAAGATACAACTGAAAACTTCATCCATCTACTGAGATAGAACTCTACATGCCTCTCCAGTGTGAAAATACCAGCCATGACATTTAGTTGTGTTCTTAAGGAAAAACACTCGGGACTACTATGAGAAAATGGCTCCCAAACCCAAGTTGGGATCACTGCTCCCATGCTCCTTTTCCTCCCCACAATGAAGAAAAGATCCCCAAGAGAGCCGTGGATGCTACACCTGGCTTTGCTACGAAGATTGTGGATCTCATCAGGTTACTCAATGAAAACAAGCCTTTGCTCTGTGCGTCAGCCTCATGCAGCCCAGTGCGCTCCTGGGGGGCATTCCCATGCCCATGCTGTCAGCTGTGGGATTTGCAGGGAAGGCATCACCCGGGTGCTGGTGACAGCTGCCAGGAGTGCCTTCCAGCAAAGCTCTGGGACGGTATCTTTTCTCCACGCACACAACATATCATGGCCTGGACAGGAGACGTGTGTTTCTGCTGCCACTTAGTGCCCAGCACTGCAGGGGATGGCTGGCTGCTAACACTCCCTTGCCTTCACTGGAACCCTCTTGGTGGGATGACTACATACAATTTCCAAAGAGATTCTGGACATAATTTCCATGTAAACTCTATGTAATGGCAAACTACATCTCTAACATTTGTCCAGGTGGGTATTTTCAGTGTACAGTTAACATACAAGCATTGACCTTTTGAAATGATTTTTATCTAGCAGAGCTGAGGGACAAGCAAATGGAAAGCTTGTCTCTACGTATTGATTTACATTTACCACCAGCTTCTGTTAAGCTCCTGGAAATCCCAAGACCTTCAGCTGCTGTAAATGGGGCATTTGTACCAATGTCCCCTTCGGTGCAGCCCTGCCAGCCCTGCTCCATGCTCACTGAGACATTTACCTTATGCAAATGCATTATATAAAGTCTTTTGCCTCTTTTATACTGAACACTTAGGTCATAGAATCACAGAATCACAGAATCATAAGGTTGAAAAAGATGCATCGGATCACCTCATCCAAGCCCAGCCCATCACTAATATCCAATCTGAACCTCCTCTGATTTAAGACAAGCAGCATCCACACAAGAGTGTCCTGGCCCCTCCTGCAGCTAATGCAGCTGTACCCAAGTGCCCTTTCACTTGACCCACGCTTTGTGCTTTTGTCCTTCTGCTTTTTCCTCTATGTCTGTAATGTCCTCCTATGCCCTTTTTTTCAGAGCTCTAATTTACTTTTTACTTTCCGCACCATTCCTTTTTGCTCAGAGTCAATAAAAGAGCTCTTGGTTTAGCCACTCTGGGCTCTCACTGTCCTTCTTATTGCTCCTCTGCATTGGGATGGATTGCACAAGTGCCCTTAATAGCATTTCTTAAACAACTGCCAACTTTTGTGAACTCTTTCTTCATTTGGTCTTGTTCCCCAAAGGATCTTACCAGCCAGTTCGTGTGATTGGACTTTGTCCTATTGAAGGTCATTGCTTTTGTTGTTGGTTTTAAAAGGTTTTAGGGGGATTTTTTTTTTTTTTTTTTTTTCCATTTTCTGCACTTTTTCTTCATCCGTGGCCTTCCAAAGGATCATGACCTCCATATTTCCTGGCCATGCTCACAGGTTACCTTCCACTGTCATGCCCTCAGTCAGCTCATCCTGCTGCTCAGCATCTGAACTGGAAGCTCCCATTTCCTTATCCATCTAAGGTAACTGAACATCAGCTCTAAACACCTATCCCAGATGGCTCACAGCCAGTTCACTACCAGCCAGGGCAAAACAGATAGCACAGGAGTATCAGCCCATGGCCAACCTGCTGGGTGCTTGGAACCACAACCCAGGGCAGCTTTCAGAATCGTTCAGCACCTCCTCTTCCATGGTCACTTTTGAAAAGTTGAGAAGTGTTTTAAGATTTAATTTCTTTCCAGAGCTACAAACAAAACTCCATTCTCCAAAAAGCATTCTCCAACTGCTTTAGCTCAGGTCACACTGCAAACAGGCAGCTGTAACTGGGCTAATTGCTCACTTCTTGCAGACAGCCTTTAAATTATTTCAAACTTAGGACAAAATGCAATGGCTCTTATCTGTTGTAAAACAACCACAAATGAAAGAATAAAAACTTACAACAAACCTCAGTGCATTTCTACTCCTGGCACTAGAACACAAAAGCAAGTTAGTGGCTCTCTGTTTGTAGAAGATTGTGTCTTTTGTAGCATGCTAATAAATTTTTAAGAGCATCTCATGTAACTACGAAACACCAAACATGGAAAGTGCATTTGGCAGAAGCCTACGAATGTCAGCGAGATGCTAAGGATGATAAAATCAGGCACCTTTTTAGTGCCTGCCGTTAACTCCAAGAGCTTTATGTTCCATAAGAGGTCAGGTATATTGGAAGAAATGTTTGGTTTCCATCTCAATAACAATTATAACATTAAATCCCCTTTTAGATGCTGGAATCTAAGGAGCGAAGGGAGTCTTTGCTTGCAGAATAGCATCTCTTGCTTTAAGTGGCAAAAACCAGAAACCCATGTCTGCTTTAAAGAATTTATTGTTCCATCAAATTTATTGTCCCATAATTACTGATAAAGAAACACTTGTATGGGAAGTCCTCAGAGCCACAGCTTTACAGCTCTATAATGAGCAAATACAGGGATCTCAGCCAGGATGAGAACTTTCTTCCTTCATTTTTATGTGCAGTTTAATTTGAAGCTTCAGCTGTATCTGCAGACTCCTCTTTGCTTTGTGCTGCTTCCAAATCTGCCTTTCTCCTGCCTTCCTCTCCATCCCTGCTCCATTCCCTGCCCCCTAAGCATGCCTGTCCCCAAGCCCAGCTCTGTCCCCATCCCACTTCACAGTGGGGTGGTTGCCTCTAGAGCATGGAGTCACACTCCCATTCAGAAGCCATCCTGGCTCTCAGCATATGCTTACACATGGTCCTGCCCTTGTAAATGGGGACCTTTGCCTCCACAGCTGCCTCCCATCTCCCTAACCCCACTATGAGAGCCCTCATTCATATTCCAAACACTCTTACTTCTCTGCTCCCCTTTCCACCAACACACTGAGCTGTGCCAGCTGCAGTGCTTCCCAGAAGAGTCAGTGGGAGCAGACTAGCTGCATCTTTAGGGCACCTAACAACCTGCAAAATCTGGCCCACAGTTGCTTTATGCTTGTAGTTCCCAGGGGAAGCCCTTCCTATTGTGGTTTTTCACCTTTGAGTTTTTTAACCAACTGGAGGCTCTACAACATCCAACATCCACAGGAGCCCAGGACACATAGTGCACCCAGACACTCAACATGCACCTCTGCACCTCGTGCAGCTCCTGCCTCCCTGTCACCCAACAGCCCCAACCTGCTCCCACCAAGGCCAAATATTTCCCAGGGAGTTTAAGAAGCCAATAAGCTAGCTTTATCACCACCATTTAGTGGCTATGTGCTCTCTCTCTGGACACGTTTTTTGCCATCAGTAAGATGGAAGTGACCAGCTTGGAAGCACACACTGATTCATAAATCCTGCACAGCAGTGCTGGAGCCACTGAATGCACAAAGACTGATGTGGAAACTGCTTTTCTTATCATGGGGAGAAAAGAGGTCTGCAAAATTTCTTGGGCTTCACCCATTGAGATGGTGGGGGCAATACAGGGCCATCACTTCCTGTCTGTATTATCCAGCAACCTCTGCAGTTACAACTGTCCCAAAGCTGCAGGAAGGGATGAACTTCACCTACGGTATCTGTCAGCTCTTTGTCACTCTGCCTGAATATACCTCTGCTGCAAGAAGCCTTCCCTGTAATCCAGACCAATAGTCCAAAACCATCTTTTGAAATGGGTTCTGTATCATTTGGTCGTGCACTTTACTCTGGATTTTCACAAATTCCCATTAGCAAACACTCAAGACATTAAGTTTGCTTGACTAAATAGATGTTTGGCACTGCAAACCCACTGGTGCACATTGCACAGCTATTTTACCTCCCCCTACTTCCTGTCAGTTAATGCACTGGACCAAGACGTTCCCAGGGAATGTCTGCTAGCTGGAAACTCTCAGAAAGCACAGAGGTTGGAAAAGCTGTTCCCATCTCCCATTCAAGAAGTAGCTGCAAGGTTGGTTATTCAAAACTCCCCAAGCACACAAGGTGTGTGCAAAATTAACAGAAACGTCACGCGCTCCAATTAATTCAAACTTACATGAGCAATAAATGCATCATTTGCATTATTACTAACATACAATTTTAAGAGGCATGTTTGGATATGAATCTAACATGATAGCTTTAGTATATTAATTAGATAATTGCTAAACATACTAATTGATTTTTAATTAGAGAGAGCGAAGCTTGCAGCGAAGCCAAGACTGGCAGACTTCTCTGTCATTAGAGAACAAAAGGAACTTCATCAGCGCTTCTGCATCCCCAGACTCAGACGTGCTCTGTTTTCTGTACCTTCTTCTCCAATCTCTTACAAATACACCACCATTTCCCCATCCAAAGACCCTCAGTTAAAAGAGAAGAAGTTTAAAAAGCCATCCCAGGAGAAAGATGCTTCAGTAGTTTAAGTCTTCTGCCTGTAAACATTAAGTTCAGGACCCAAAAGAGCCACCTTAGGGATTTGCAGCCAGCAAATAAGATTTCAGTTTCCTTTTTGACTTAGGCTTAGGCAGCACAAAGGTCCTGTGCATGAGCACAACAGCTGGCCACCAAAGAGCCCAAGGTGGCACTCGTCAGAGGAGCTCACAGCAAATCCCTGTCGTTTGGGCAGTGGCAATAAGTATGCAGCTGTGAAGCCAAATGTGGGCTGAATAACCTTCTCCCCATCTTGCAAAACAGTTTTCAGCACGGACAGCTTTATAGGACTTAGAGTGCACAAGACCAAGGCCCTGATGCATGAAGTTCTCTCCTGGCTGTGCTGATATCTACACAAGAAACATGCTGATTTAAAAGCACCTCGAGGCTCTGCCTTTTGCATTGCTCTGTGTGCATTCTACCATCAGATGTCACGTCATTTTCACCTGCACTTGCTCTCCAGATCCCTGAAATCAGGGCATGAGGACAGTTTTAGAAACAAACGCAGCTTTTGACCTGCCAGTTTTTAGCAAGGATGGTGAACCAGAAGGAGATGAAGTACATCTGTTCCACTCCCTTCCTCTGTAACCCATGCCTGTCCAAAGCTGCGCTATACTATAGCAAATGGAAAATTGCTCTCATTTCTTTCTTATAAACAAAGGAGCCTGCCCAGAGGATACTATATCTTCAATGCAAAGTCCCTGGACTGGCCAGCAGGCAGGAGAGCCCACAGCACTGTTGGGATCATGGCTCTAAGGGCTCTTGAGCTCAGTTCCATCCCTGGTGGGATGAGTCTGGCTCTGCTTCACCCACAGGAGCCATCAGAGAAAAGAGCTGGTTGCATCTTCCTCTGTTTCTGGCTAACCAAAGCCACCTGCTGTCAGTCCCCATCCGCACTGGATGTCCCGGCTGCTCTGCTTGCCTGCCTGAGGGTCATCTCCATGATGTTTGTGACAATGACAGGAGACACGTGCACAGGGATGCATAAGGAGCAGAGGAAGAGAGAGCGTGGACAGAGGAAAGGGGAGAGAATTTCTTTTGGATTGTGGAAATTCAGGGAAAAAAAACGACATAAGAATCTCATACTAAATACTGAGACAGCTGCAAAGTTCTCCATCATGTCCAAGTCCACACAATGATACAGCATCTTCACACTAAAATGTTCTCTTCAAGATAAATCTGCAGCAGGAGCATCCTTGGACCAGGAGAGAGCTTCCCACAGAGGGTAGAAGCCACCAGATCAGCACCCACCACCCCAAATGGAGCCTTGCTCAGTTTCCTTACAACTCCAGGCTGGACCCTGCCTCCACCCTGCCTAATCTGTGGATGAGATCTGGGATCTGCCCTTGGTCAGGGGGATGACTGCTGCACACACTGGAGACCAGAAATGCATTTTAATGAAACTCTCACATTCAAGAATCCAGTACTGAGGTGTATTTTTCTTGTTCTTTCATAAAATAACTTATTTCCAACAAAATGACTCTCACACAACCTTGGAGGGGCATCCAGGGGATACGCCAGGGATCAGTTCACATTATTCCCAGCCCTCACTTTGGCTCCCAGACCCCTCCAAACCTCTCCCTAGGCCAGTCAGCTCCTTTCAGCCACATGGATGAGCTGGTGTCCACATTCACCATCAGGTGCTTCCAGTCAGCCACCAAAATGAGCCTCAGACAAAGTGATTCACCCAACACAGCCTCAGAAAGGAAAAGAAGGTGAGTGCATCTTGGGCTCCATTCTGCCCACGTTTTGCCACAGGGGCTGCAGGCTCCCTCCCCTTGGAAAGACAGCTTTTGTCGTGGCCTGGAGTAATGACTAACACCCCAGACATCAACGGCCAGGGAATTAACACAATTCCAATGTTCCTCTGCAGGTGAAACAGTGACTGAACACCTAATCCCCAGATTTATGGCTGACCTCCCAGGCTCTGCTGAGATTCCTGTTATTCCTTGCTGCATTCTCACTCCAACACCTATCTGCACCTGTATTTTTTTGACCATCGATGCTCCATCATGCCACTGTCCAGTCACTTGTCTCACCCTCCTGGGTCATAATGGAGCATTTGTATTTGTGAAACTACAAAGCTCTTATGAAAACAAAACCTTAGCAGTGAACGAAGCAAACTAAATCTGCAGAGACTGAAACCCTGCACTTCGTCTCAAGCTATGGGATGGAGCAACAGAGAGCAGGACAGAAAATGATGCTCCAGCCTGCTCTTCTGAGCAGCTTGTACCCTGGAGACTCATTACACAGCTGTTCAGCAAAAAACACCCCATATTTCAGCCTCTCCTCTCCACCTCCCTTGTAAACACCATTTACTAAAAGCTTGTGCTTTGCTCCATTCCTCCAAACACTGCATGTGTCATAACTCAGCCTCTTCCTCATCTTTTTGGCTACGCATCCATCCTAAGCCTCTCCATTCACCCCAGTACAGCTCAGCACCTTGAGACCCAGTCAGAGAATCACAAAATCACCAAGGTTGAAAAAGACCTCCAAGACCATCCAACCACCCACCTACCACCAATATTTCTCACCAACCCATGTCCCTCAGTACCACATCTAAACGGTGCTGGGATACCTCCAGGGACAATCCCAGGTGTTGGCAGAGCTTCCGAATGTAGATGCAAAGGGGAATGAGCTGCTTCAGAGGGCCTCCACAAAAGTACTGTCATTTCCATCTGGAGGGAAATCCTTCTCCCTTCTCTTATGGCAAACACCCACCACCCAGCTTTGTATATAGAAATGGAGTCTTAACACATTGTTGTCTTTCTTTGAGTTTCATTCTCAAAGAATCTCATTGTTTGTCTTTTTCCAGCTTTTTTTTTTTCCTTTCCTTTAAGACTGTTGTTCTTATTTTTGGTGACAAGACCTGACAGAGTGAGGGCCAGCACACACCTTGGAGGGGAGCAGCACCCCAGCTGCCAGGACAGCCACCAAAAAAAATGGGGAAAAGCACTTTCAAGTATTTTATGTGAAATTCTGTCCCAGTAAATCCAATGGGAGCTTTGTGCACTGGCTTCAACAAGCACAGGATTTTGCTTTCAGGCTCTAGAAGCCAACATGTGGATGACTAACCCCTGTGCACCACACATGAGGTTTTATAAATGCAGCAACACTGCTTCATTGATGAATGAACTGCAGATGAATTTACCACGACAAGGTCTGAAGCTGCTGGTGCTCAGAAGTGCCACCACTCGTCACACTGCTGCCAGTGCCAAGAGGGCGAATTGGGCTGTGAATCTGCACTGACAGCACTGTTTGGAAATGAGACAATTCAGCACCCTGGGACACACTGAGGGGAGAACTGCAAAAGTACATTTATGTATTTTCAGCAACTCAAAGGAAACCATCCATACCTATCACAGTGACTGATCGCAGCAGCATAGAGGCACCCCCGTCCATCCCTGGAGGTGTTCAAGGCCAGGTTGGATGGGGCCTGGGCAGCCTGGGCTGCTCTGAAATGTGGAGGTTGGTGGCCCTGCCTGCGGTGGGGGGGTTGGAGCTTTGTGATCCTTGAGGTCCCTTCCAACCCTGGCCATTCTGTGACTCTGTGATTCTGTGACACAGGATGCAGCACAGAGTGGCAAGGAGTGGGGCTGCTCATCACAGATTTCATCTCCATATTAGTTTGCTAATTTAAAAGAGGCTGGAACCTGAGCCTACCTCACCTTGCTTGCATCCCCTTCTACAGCTGCTGGTGCTCTAGGAACTCAGTGCATTGCTCCCACAGCAGGGCTGGGGTTCTGCAGCAAGTCTGTAAGGGATAGGTGCTGGGACAAGCACTGCCTGGGTCTGGGTCTGAGCTTAGCAGCTTCTGCCTCTGCTCCAGCTCTCTGCAGGCAGGCTGTCTGCAAATCCATACCTGCATCTTAAAAACATGCAAGGTGATAACAGCTCACTGCCTGCGACAGACCACTGTTGACACCTCAGGAGGACACTCAAAGAAATAAGTAAGGCTACTGTAAATTCAGCAAACTGCAGTTCTGCAGTCTTTCCAGTGGCTTTGCCAACTGTTTTTTTTTAAATCCAACAACCTTACACTTATCGTGCCAAGTTAGAGTGTGTTTTCATTAGCAAGGAAAAAGGTGATATCAGACGGAATCCTAGAATGGCCTGGGTTGCAAAGGAGCACAATGCTCATCCAGTTCCAACCCCCTGCTATGTGCAGGTCGCCAACCAGCAGCCCAGGCTGCCCAGAGCCACATCCAGCCTGGCCTTGAATGCCTGCAGGGATGGGGCATCCACAGCCTCCTTGGGCAACCTGTTCCAGTGCCTCACCACCCCCTGTGTGAAAATCAAATCAAAATGCTTCAGAGGAGATCCACCAGCTGCTTGCTCTCAGCACACACCAGGCACCAGCAGTGCTGTGCACCTCCTCACAGCTCCAGGACACACCACATGTGTCTCCCACCTGTGCTTCTCAACTAATTGGCTTCTTGGCCAGTGCCACTTCGCTAACCCCAGGCTGCCAAGATCCTGCAGAAATCAGTATGCAACAGCAGAGCCCAGGTTCAGCTGGGCACGTGGGGTATCTGCATGCAGGGCGCTTTGTCTCGAGGAGACCACGTGCTGAGGATCTCTGAGGAGTAACAGACACAGATATGCCAAGCAACACAGCCTCAGCAGGTGTGACAACATGTGGTGGGGTCAGATGGCAGTCCGTGTCAGATGGCACACCGTGGCAGATGTCACACCATGGCAGATGTCACACTACGGCTGCCCCTGGGCTCTCAGCGCAGGAGAAACTGCAGAAATAAGCAATCCGAAGCAGAAGCTGCACCTTTACAGCCATAGGTCTGAGCTCTGAGTGACAGAGCACTGGTGTGTGGATGTAATGGCACACTGCCACGCAGCCTGGCTCTGACACAAGCCTGCAGTGCCTGCATAGAACACATGAAGGATGTCTCAGACTGTCTCCTGAGGCAGAGGGATTTCCATCTGCTTTTTAGAAAACAGAACCAGAAGAAACTTCAGAATTGTAATTTTCTTTCAGCGACAGCATGTGGATTCCATTATGCAGCTTCTAGAGGGACTGCTGACAGTTCTGGGTGGATGCTGGCAGATGGATGTATTGTTTCTTCATTGTTTTCCAAGCAGACAACTTTCAACCACTAGTATTATGGCACGCTAGGTGCAGAGGAGATGGGAAATAAGATTAATGATACAACACCATGCAAATGGCTGAAGAGGGGCAGCCAGAAGGCCCACCTTGCCCCACATTGCTTCAGGCAGAGAACAGCAGCAGGTGGGCAGCAGGGAAAGCAGGGATGCCATGCCTGCATCTTTGCTTTTAATTAACAGCCAATAAAACCTGACAAGTGAGATATGCCACTGACCAGTGGCAGAAGACAGACAAAAGCACATATCATACATAAAACAGTGACCAGAGACAGAGCCCAGCATTCCACTTAAAGAAGTGAGGGAAGAAATCATTTTCTCTCAATATTCCTGGCAGTGGTGAAGCTGAGAATTCAATACTGACTATTGGGCTCATCCTCTCATTTCTAAAAGGGAGCTGAAAAATAGGAGTGGAGAAGAACTAAAGAAATTACTCAAAGACTGGGAAAAATGCCATGTGCTGAGAGCTCGATTGGAGAGGAAATGTGATTACACGGGATAAGCACCTCTGTGGGGAGAAAAATGACTGCTACAGCAAGGCTCCCCGCCATCCAGAGGGAGGCAGAACAGGCAAATTAAAATGGGAAACCAGCCTGACGATTTAGTAGAGCACAATCTTAGCTGGGGCAATGGGCTCATGCTTCCTTGCAGGGTTCTGTGCAGGGCTGGTGCTGCAGGCAGCAGGGGCTGTGCAGTGAAAAGGGCTGTGCAGTGAGAGCTGAGCTTTGCCTGCACTGATTTATCCCAGCGAGAAGAAATGGTGCTGCTGGGAGCTGAACTCAGCCACCTCCACATGGAATTACACCCTGATCTTCATCTCCTGTCCCACACGGCCCGTGATTTCAGAGCTGCAAGAGTTAGATAGGAGGAGACTGGCAGTTATGCCATGAAAGTTGTGCCATTTCTTAGACCCCCTCTGCTTACAGCACTGACCCAGCAGCCCACCCATTGAAGGGAAAGTGTCAGTAATTAACACCATGGCCACAGGAGAGAGCTGGGGGCCCAGCCCAGCAGTGACACAGCTCCCTGCACTTGGAGCTGCTCGGGGGCTGTAAAACACTCACTGATGGTCACAAGTCATCCACGTTTTTCTTTCTGCAGCACTGGCATTAATGCTAAAACCCTATGGAATGTGTTCAGACTCATTTCAGCTGCAGCCCCTGGACTCGGATGGGTGATGTGTCCCACAGTCACAGCAGGCAGGGGACAGGAGAAGCCCACAGTGAGCAGCAGCACCCATCCGACTACCCACCCAACAATTCTGCCCCTTCTCTGCTTCTATCATAAACGTAGGGGCTATGTGCACAAATGTGTGCCATATATTGTGGAAACAGCAGCATTAACCCTGCGGAGCATCACTGCTGTCCCAGTTAGCAGTCCAAATTTTCTTAAGCAAACCAAGCTTCTGGGCTATCACAGGCTCATTTTACACTCACCCATTCAATTCTGACCACTTAGGAATAAATTCTTCTGTGCCAATCAACTGCGGTAAGCACCTTTCCTACTTATTTTTATTACTCTTTTTCCTCACACACCTGCATTTCTGCTCCTAAAAGCCTCAAGGCGAGAACTCAGGACAAGCATCCCTGCCTGAAGCTCACTGGCTCCCCTGGCTCATCCCAGAACAGCTCCTCCTGCCCCAGCACCAAAGTGCCATCCCCAAGGTGACTCCTGCATTGAACTTTCAGTGGCACTCAGCAGTTGACTCCACGCAGGTGGGTAAAGGCCCTGAACAAATGTGAGCTGACTGCTAATTCTGCACGCACACACCTACACAGCTTGGCACAGACAGTTTTCAATAGACAAATAGCTCCGTTAGGCTTTTTTCCCCCCTCTTTCCTCCTCTCTTTTTCATTAGCATTTCTTTGGCAGCACCCTCCCCCCAAATGCACTAAATTATTCATCCATGAGAAAAGACTATGAAATATGAAAATCCAGCTACCAGCACACGATGTAGAAATAGCAGGTAAGGTTACTTGCAGGAGGGATACTGAATTCTTTCTTTGCTGTTTTCAGGAGGCAAAACAGAGCTGAAAGCAGCAGGATGGTGCTGTAGTGGGAACTGGGAACACTGACAGACCCAAGGAGGCTGTCCTGGTGCACAGTGCTAAATGCACAAACTTACTTTAGTTAGGTGAAACGGCATTAAGACATTAGTGCTTATAATAAAATAAAATAAAAATGACAGCATTACAGCGATCTGGAAAGTGCCTTACAAAGTATGCTCCCAGGCTCTGCTTGCTGTTTAGTTGTGCTACTTGAACTCCATCGCTGGCTGCAGGGGTAAGGTTGTGGATGCCCCATCCCTGGAGGTGTTCAAGGCCAGGCTGGATGGGCTCTGGGCAATCTGATCTAGTAACTGAATTAGCAGCTGGCAGCTCTGCCTGAGGCAGGAGGGCTGGAACTTGGCGATCCTCAGGTCCCTTCCAACTCAATCCATTTTATGATTCTGTCATACTATGATTCTATAAGGGCCATGCTGGCTTGGCAGTGCCACCAATGTCACCTCATCTTGTCCCCGCTGAGCACCCAGGGAGCTCTACTGCAGGACACACAGCTGTTCAGTGAGTGATGGGCTGCTGCGAGTGGTACTTTCATACCAGGGATCAACAGCTCGAACGTACACAATTCATCGTGGAAGGATTTCATTAGCACTGTAAAATAAGTTGCATTGTAAATGCTACAGATCTGTGAAGTTTCACACGCTCTTCACACTACGGGGCGAAAACAAGGGACTGAGTGAGGCTGGCAGTGAGGGCTGACCTACCCCAGCACTGCAGGAGCATCACTTCATCCCAAGGTTATGGCCATGGACAGTCATCAGCACAAAGATTTTCCATGCAGATTGCTGTAAGAGCTTACACACACCACTCAAACTCCTAAAATTTCAGGCCCTATGACCAAAAGCCCTCAGAACTTGAGTTCTGCTACACAAGTGCAAGGTCCCGATGCCTTTACCTTCTGCCAGAAGAAGCCAGTGCTGAGCAGAAGGCTCACCTTCACCTTCTCTTCCTTCCCTTTACTCCTGCTCAAATGGTAAATGTTGGGTTGTATTGATCTTGGAAGACTCCTACCCAACTGCCTCTCCAGCCATCTCCCACAACTACCCTGATGTCACATTATAACTCAGATGCTTTTCAGCATTCTGGCCCATCTCTCGCTACTGTCTGGAAAATCCTGCTATGGAGATGACTCTTATACTCCTCTTTAGTAAATTGATTCATTAGAAATATTTTTGTGGTTTGACAATTGAGTTCTCATGTCTCAGCCTTAGGGTTCACTGCTAATTGGTGCAATTTTTCCATCTGCGCACAGTAGTTTCTTAAATGTTTGTAAAACCTATTAATTTGTCAAGGGAAAAATAATTCTCTAATTTGCCTTTCTCATTTAGTTCCCATCATGAGAGTTGTGGTTCTCTGGAATGTACAAAACTTTTAATAGAGAAATTGCATATCATGTCTTCCTGCATCTCCTACTTAACAGAAACGTCTAAAGGATTTGAATTCCCACAGTGCAGTTCTGTATAATTTTGTGGTTTCTACAAGAGATCTTTGGGTAAAGCTTTCAAACAGAGGATCTTACTGAAAACATGTCTGTGTAAGCAACTTGATAAGGTAAAAATCAGGGCTTCTGAAAATGGATCTCGACCTCAATAAATATCTTACCACTCAGAGGCAGTTTCTTTCTAATCCTGATATTTAGCAACTGGTTCAATGGTACCAGGGGTTCTTAAGCCTTCAGAAACTGGGTTCAAACATCACCATTTTTTCTTTTAGTCTCGTTAAGTTGCTCACCTCCTGCAGCAGCTACTGCACAACATGTACACACCGCCTTCCCCTTGCTTCGTAACTGGGCACAAAACATTTAACTGCAAGTTTTTGGATATTTTCTACACTAATCTTCCAAAGTTCCAAGACCATTACCACTAAATCCAGACTCTACTGCTTTATGCAGATGGAGTTCCTTCAGATGGCACCTGGACTGATGCTGGCACTGAGTTAAATGCTTCATGAAAACCACATCACCAGAGCTGGTTCTGCACAACCAGCACTTTCCCATCCTGGGGCCACATCTTTCATCTGGTACCAAATGTCCTACAGCCAGACATGATCTCACTTCCATCTCTCCTTCTACATAATACCAAGCTTTGGTCCTGAATTACTATCTCATGCCACATGGATTTGTATACACATGCCTATGCTTTTGGATATTATTTGGTCTTTTTGTCACAGGGTGCATAAACACTAGTTTGAGATACAAGCTGGGGAGGACACATAAATATTAGCTCAGTCCGCACATATTTTTTAAGTTTATTTCACAGCACTGAAGTACTACAACAAAAAAGCGTGGTACCTGGTGAGCCCCTCTGTGCCACACTCCTGTCCCTGCAATGATCACTTGTGTAAGGTGAACCCCTGCAGCTCAGCAGCAGCAGCCCAGTGTTGTCACTTTTCCACTGCTTTCCCCATGAGCTGCATCCAAGTGCCAACAGCCTGGTGAGACCCACAGACCTGGAAACTTGCCCCATGCCATCGAGTCTTGTCCCACTCACAGGCTACTATTTGGTGCTGTGGGCCTGCTGAATCATTTTGCTTTTCCACTTCTGGACAACTGCTTAGCCACGGCAGCACCCAACAACCCAGTACAGCTGTGAGCCCCTTTGTTCCTCCAGCACTCTGCCATTGCCTGGCATCCCACAAGACCAGAGAATGGGTGACACATGGAAATGCCCATTCAATATCAGAATATTGAGGTTGGAAAACAACTGGCCCAATCCCTGTCCCAGCAGGAACACCCAGAGCTGTGCCCCCATGCCAAGGGTTTTGGAGACCCCAAGAGGGAGACCCCACAGCCTCTCTGGTCCCTGTGCCAGTGCTCCATAATCTTCACAGTCAAAATGCATTTCTTGATGTTCTGTTTGATTTGTTCTTTTTAAAGAACCAAAAGCACGTTCAAGATGCATAAAATCATGTTTCAAGTAGGATTATTTTCCTACAGAGTCATAAGGTCCTTCTGAAATCTTTGCGCAATAGTTTTGATCACTGCTTCTCCATCTGTTCCAGATCTCACCTTCTATGCAAAGAGTTCCTCTGTGACATTACTGCTGCTGTCCTTTCCCTCTCACTCTTGGTGCTCTACATCCATTAAATGATGTCTCTGCAGACCTCTCACTTCAGCTCACAGCTCTGCACACTGCAGAGGAGGCTCAAAGCTAATGGTGAGAATCCTATTGCCAGTGCAATGTAGAGATTTTTTTTTTCTTTTAATTCATTTATTATTATAATAGTGGTAATGCTGATATATGCAAGGCAAATCCACAACAATTGCTTTAGGTGGCAGGAGGCTGGTTGAAGTCCTGTGCAAACCAAGAGTCAAAATAAAAAGACAGAAAAGGGATGCAAAATTAGCTGGGGAAAGGCAAGCAGGCCAGCCAGATGTTTGCTGAACGCACAGAAGAGCAAGGTGAGTCATGTTATGGATCACAGGGGCCATCACTGAAGCTGATGGCCCAGTGAAGTGATTGCATGCTTTTATAAAAATGTACTGGTGAACCCATCCCAAACAAAGGTGTGCATTCAGCCAGCAACGAAACTGCACACTGTGAGCATGGGAATTTTCCTGCCCTGCAATCGATGGCGACGCACTCAGGGACAGCAATAGGGATGCAGGTGCTGTCAGCACAGGCAGCATGAGACCTCAGAGAAGCAGGGAAAGGGCAGGGAATGAAGGGAGAAAACGTGAGTAAAAGCACCTGCAAATACCCATTGGCTTCTTGCTGTTTTCGAGACAGCAGGACTCCTATTTTCCCCATAAGCAACACCTCTGTGTCGACAACAAATAAACATCATGCTCTCACCTCACTGCCCAGCCTGAGCAAGAGGAGTTTCCCTAGAGGTCAACACCTACACAGCATGCTGTGTTTAGGAGTCAGGCACCAGTCCTGTCCTGAGACAAATGCCTTGTAAGCGCACACACACAGGCTGCCCTAATGCTGTCTTTCCCAATCAAGGTGATTTGGCTCATGTGTTAGATCGGTTGAGCATTTGGATCAAGCTATGCTCTTCCTTTCTAGCATACAGTTTCCCTGCAGCAGGTGTCTATGCAAGGCAAAGAACAGTTCACAGTCAGCTAGAGCATGAGAAGCAGTGTGCTCCAGGCCAGGTCATCTCCAACCCAGGAGGTAAGAAAAAGGCAGCAAAGAGGCAAAATGTGTGTGAATGGTCAGTGTAGGTCTCATAACCTGGTGCACCCCAATAGATCTGCTCCCGCCTGCAGAAGGAGGCAGGAATGAGAAGCACATCACTGCTGGCAATTGACAGCACCAGCACAGGTTGGGCTGATTATTATTCATCTGCAACACGCCGCTCTGCCCGTCCATCAGGCACTGCTGTGCTCAACCTTTCTGCATGCAGCAGGGCATGCCATGCTCCATGACCCATGGCGTTAGTAAGTATCTCTGTAACATTTATCTTCAATTGATTGCTAGCCATGGAAAAGATGAGGATCGATGGGCAGTGGAGAGGACAGAGAGCTGGAAAAGGCAACAAAAAGGAGAAAAAAGGAGGGTTAGACAAACAACACAGGGGCTCTGAAAAATCCATGAGCACATCCCTGGACTGGAGGAATCAATGTGAGAAGAGCACTGGTGTCCAGGAGCCATGAGTGTGCTTTGGGATGCTTGGCAGGAGACTTCAGGAACTTTGAGCTAATAATTAACTTGTGGTTCTTGACATGTTATAGTAAAGACAAACGTGTCCTTTTCATCCAGACTGCGGATATTCGATCTTTATCCATTATTAATCGATTGGTTAACAATAAAATGTGTAGAGATGTAATACGCCATCAATTTTGCAACACCATATCTTTCCACTTAAGAAGCTGTATTCTTTATCTGAATGCAGTGATCTACTGCACCACCAGTACTTTCTCACCTAAGCTCCCTAGACTATAAAAATACAGAGAGAAGTACCAGCCTTACATTGCATAACACCAGGAGACAGGAGAGAAAATGACTAAAATGACTATATTTATATTTATATAAACTTATATTTATATTTAACAAGCAAAGTTGAGAAAATTTCTGATATGTGTGTAAGTTTTCCAGCCCTACAAACTTGGGATTTTTAAGGAACGTTTGGATTTTGTGTTGAGGGATATAGTTTAGTGAGTACTATTGGTGATAGGTGGATAGTTGGACTGGATGATCTTGAAGGTCTTTTCCAACCTTGGTGATTCTGTGATTTTCACTTTCAAGAGCCTGACTACAGACCTGTGTTAATACAGACACTTAATATTATTCTCTATATCTTTCTGGATTGAGAAATCCAGAAAATTACTCATCCTGGAGAATAATGATGGTATGCCATAGGCGTGTAGCACTTCAGAAGTTCAAAGCACTGTGCTCAGCAGCGTCAGCTCAGGAGGGAGATATGATGCCCGGGTCTATTGAGCTCTGTGTGACTCCTCCAGATGCCTGAGCTCCACCCCTGCCGCACATCTCCAGCTGTGTATCAGCCTGGCCCACACCTTCTGCAGCAGAGAGGGTTTGCTGGGCCAGTCAGCACAGGGAGCACCGTTCCATCTGGAAGATGAATTCATGCCAAAGGCAAAGTTGCAATACCTAAAATGGTCCTTTGAGACTCCCAACCCTGACAGCAGCCTCCTGCAGGGCACTTAAAGGAGAGGCTGTGAAGCTGTGTGTGCAGCAACAGGCTGGAGACCACCTGTGCTTCCAGCAGCCCTTAGCTCCAGCAGCGAGCAGTCCTTCACAGCAATGGCTCAGCAGAATCAAAGCTCCTCTCGAGCGTGAACTGAAGAGCTGAGTGTCACCTTTCACATCCACACGACAGGCGCAGATTCACAGGCAGGAGGAGGAAACCATTAATGCTACTGAGACAGGTAAAAATGAAGCTTTCAAAAAACACCGCCTACTGAAGAGTTGCTGTGCTGCTAACACCTTGCACGGAACCCATCTGAGCAGAACATCTCTTCTGAACACCAACGCATCCTTTACTCTACACAATCCACAAAGCACACATTGCAACATGGCGATATTTACACCGCTCTCTTTTATTCTTGATCTCTGATGCTAAATTGATCTCATCTCCATTGAAAATCCGCAAAGTTGCCAAAGCACCAACTCTGAGGAACTCCTGACTTGCAAGAAATGTCTGATCGTTATCTCTGGCCTTAAGGCACCCATCCCTCTCCTGTACTTTGAACAGGAAATTCAGGGGGGCTGAACTTCTTCCCATTGATAGATTGATCTCTTTCTCTCAGTTGCCACTCCTCCCCAGCTCCATCTGGCAGCGCTTACAGGGCTCAGAAGAAAACCTGGCACGCTCTTTGAATCACAAGGGTTCTTCGAAAGCTTCCTCTAGGCATTTTCCTATTAATCCTTTTAACCTCCATTCAAATGCTATACACTGCAGGTGTCACGCAGCTTAACCTTTACAGCTAGCCTTTATTGAGCAAAATACAGCATTAACTCAAAATTCCATCCTTTCATAGAGGAGCCCACCTGGTTAACTGGGAAGAGGTAGTGGAGTCTCCTGCTTGGAAGCTCCAATAGCCCCCTGGCATGGTTGGGGATGCTCAACTCTCAATGGCCCTGCTGGGACAGGATGACTTTCAGGAATCCCTTCCAGCTTCAGCCCTCCTATGATAGATCTGCCAATAACCAACTTCCATCCTACTCCACCAGAGAGAATAAGGTGAAAAGCATTTCTTCCTAAGGAACCATAGAATTGTGTTTGATCATACAGGAAAATCAATTCCCCTGTACCAACCTGTTTCCAGCAGCATGGAAGAACTAGATTCTAACTTTGGATCAGTTCCTGTCCCAGAAGATAATTTACTTAGTGTACTCATATTTATAAGACCTCAGCACTTTACAGAAAGGACCACATCTTTTCTAAGAGCCACAGTGCATTTGTTACCATGGCATCAGATTCCAAAGGAAATCTGCTGGTTGCAGCTTGCATGTTACCACGAGCAAATAAATGGCAGGAATAGAGATGGCCCTCTTCTATGCCATCTGGCCTACTTTTTTGAAACTTATTCAAACTAGAGGCAAACTTTCAGCTTTGGGAGAACTTCTGCTTTGTTTGCTTCCTTCTGTCGCTCCCGGTGGTTGCAGTCATGGTAAGAGTTGGTTCTGTCCCCAGGGGCCTTAACTGAAGCACAGCCACAGCCCAAGAACATGGGCTCCAAGAACAGAAGCAGACACGTGAGACCTCACAGAGCCCATAACACAGACAAGTACCTCTAACTATGAGACTCTCTCAATAAACCCACTGATACTTATGCTCTGTCTCCAGCATTACCGAGTATGGCAGCAAAGGTTAGATGTTGGGAGGTATCGGCCACCAAGGGAGAATCTGGGGGTTGTTTGCCCCCATCCCAGGTTACCTGTGGGAGAGTGCTAATAGGGATAAAGCACAGACACCTTTAGAACTCCCAAAACCACTGCTATAACCATGCTTTTGTGTCCCTGGGGGAATTGCTACAGAACACCAAACATTGAAGGGAATTCCTTTTACATTAAATACTCAAGGATGGCATATTAAACAGGGCTAGCTCAGAATATTAAGCTGAGACAGTTTACAAGTATCATGAAACTACTGCATGTGACAGTGAGCAAGAAAGGCAGGTAAATAATTACTGAGAGCCATTCCTGCATGCACACAGGTCATAAACCCATCTTGTCTAAATCTGCCCATTTCCTGTGTGCTAGTTTCATAGGAGTTCTTGATATCTGAGCTCTATGAATATTACAGTCAGCTCTGCACAGAGCTGTAGAAGCTTTGCGCAGCATTTTGCTGCACTCTGCATGCCCTTAGTGGAAGGAGTTGCACCGCACTGCAGTTTGTGATCTTGGCTGGGTGTGAATCAATGAATGCACGCTCAACTGTTCCCTTGTGCTTAATGAAGGTCATAGAAGCCAGTAAGAACTGTAATACATTCTTATTTGCATACCCACATTGAGAAGTGCTGCTCGCTCTGGTGTCCTACCAGCCTGTCGTACGGCTCATCAGCAGTGCTAAAAAAGACAGCTATTCTATTTGTCCAAAACTTGCAAAATGAGAGCTAAAATGACCCCTCAAGGCTTTTCCATCCAATAATTAATCTTTCCAAAAGACTGCGCTGATAAATAAGTAAATAAGTTTCACAGAGCTAGTGTTCAAGGTCTCCTCTGCCACTCATCTGCTATCCAAGTCCTACTTCTTCCTGAAGGTGAATGCTCAGCAATATGCAACTGCACCTGCTATCTTTGTTTATCAGTTGCAGTGCTGTTCAGGACATTCCCTTCCTCCCTTTTCTTTTCAGAGTCGAATCTCCAAGAGCAGACATGAAGAAAAGAACTGGCGTATCAGCATCATAAAAACATTAATGTCCTCTGTGCCACATCTGAAGTGTGTGGATGGAATGCAAACAGAAATACAATATACAGAAAGTAGCAGGAGGCTGTATTTGCATAGGTTGTTTCCTTGTTTATTGTCTTTTGATATCTCCCAGCACGAGCTCACAGCACAGCCTCAGCTGTAATCAGCAAAGCAGTTGCCACCTCCGTTACACAGAGAGAAAAATACGGGGCAGTCACTGCCCAGAGCAGCAAGGTCAGCCACACAAAGGCCAGAAGGCACCCAAAGTATTTGTGGTGATCTCTTATCACTGCAAATAATCTCGGATAGGACTTCTGGGGAGGAGCATGCACATTCTGTGCTGTTAGCAACAAAGCACGCTGTAGACTTTTTGTTGCAAGGAAGGGAGCAGGGCACCAAAGTCTAAAAGAACCAAAGATGGGCTCTGGGCACCAAAACCCCTGAAACAGACACTGCTGTCAGACCTACTGCGTGGGCCAGGAGCAAAAGCCAGTGGTCCAACCAGAAACAAGATTTTATGATTGCTGAATGTTTTGCAGATAACTTCCCACAGTAAAATCAGCAGATCAGAGACAGGCTGGCTTAAAAGTCTTCCTATAATGCACTGATATTTACTAATAGTAACCTGTAACTCCATCCTTGCCTCAGTCATATTAGCATGCTTCCACTAGCAGACCATTGCTTGAGCTCAGTAGAAGATCTCAACCACTGTGGCCAATGCAGGAGCAGCACCAGCTCACAACAAACCAGGCACAGCAAACAAAATGAAGCTGATCCAGTGGGAGGGCAACTGGCTGGGGCTGCGTTTGCACCAGGCCAAGCGAGGCTCCAGCTGCAGAGTGGAACCAATGCACCCAGCATTGCCTTCCCATTCCTGATGTGACTGATGGTGAAAGAATAGCACTGGAGAGCAACCAGCAAATGTCATGATGATTTAAGTGGGTCTGAACTACAGAATGCTAAATAAATACATGCATCACTGAATCCTAGTTTTAAACAGCAGTGATGCAACAAGGCATTATGTGTCACAGTGAGTAGCATCAGTGCCCAGAACAGCAGCACGTCCAAAAAACATGTGGCTGTACCAACAGAGGAGGATTAAATGGAAATCTTCAATTTCTAAACCCTGCATTGGTTAAATTTATGCTGATGTATGGGTTGGTGGGTGTGGGCTTTTTTAAATGGGGAAGAAACTGGAGAAGGTGCAGAAAAGAGCCACCAAAATAAGGTTAAAGAAAGGTTAAAGGTTACCTTTCTTTAGTAGAGGTTAAAGAAAACACCTTCTGTGTTTTCTCTAAAGAATTCAGTGTTTCTATTCACAAAAAGGAAAATCAAGAGGGTATGCTGTGTGTAGGTAAATGTGTGGGGAGAGGTAAGCCCAGAAAACCTCTAGAATCTCCTGAAGGAAGGCAATGGTTGGAAGCTGAAGACAAAAAAAATTATAACTGGAAAAGGGAGGAGCGCACTCGAGAGATGCATGAGAGCAGGAAGGGATGCTCCTTACGAGGGGAAGTGCCACAATCACTTGGGATATCAAATATATGCTGTAGGGAAACAGCTCAAGAAGTGGATTTGCTAATACAGTTGCTTTGTGGTATCCCTCTACAAATTTCTAGCGTGCTTCCAGCTGCAAGGATATGGAAATGGCTACAGAAGGATGCGTAGACCCAAACATAAAACAATAAAAACAATAGTATAGAAGAGAGGCAGAGAAAGTCTCTTCCCAGGTTGAGATCTCGGCAGCAAATTGCCGCTGTACTGTGGTGCTGTGGATGAGTCCCAACACCATGGGATGGAACTTGTGGAATTTTGGTGTTTAATGACACCAAAATTGGCACACGTACTCTGCACAAAACAGACAGCAGGCACGGAGGGTCAAAGGCATCCACTAGATCTTCTGCTGATCTCAAATCAGCAAATTCTGTGATGCCAACCATACTGTAATGTCACAAGAAGAATTAGCAAAGAGTAACACTGGAGAGGTGAATGTAAGAGTGAGGAGAGAAATTTAATTAGGCTTGAAAATGTTAATGAGAAGTTGTGTATAATACATGAAAAAAAGCAGCAAAGATTTCCATAAGAGACATTTCATCAAAGATTTAGTTGCTGACTAATTATAAAAGTAATTAACGTGGTGTTTGTATGAAGCCCCTATGGGGAGAACAATAGGATATGGAGAGGGATAAATTGGTAATGGTTTAAAGCAGAGGCACTAATCAGAAAGTGAGAGTGAGGGATCTCCCTTGTTCCAATGAATTTTAGTTAATTGCTGCACCATTTCAAACTGGGAAGAAATGTTTAACTCATTGCTTGCATTTTAGAGATTAATTTCTCATGATTTACTCTCTGAAATAGCTGCAGCTATAGAAAAAAAAAAAAAAGAAAAATAGATTGCATTAAACAGCTCAAGTATATCCAGTCTGCCAGAAAAAAATGAAAATTTGAAGAAGAAAAATGATAGATGTGCAGAGTTAAAGGACTACGTAGGAAAACGTAGAGGTAGTCACAGGACATGCCTGATCATTCCCTACTGCAAGGGGCAAGAATTCAACGCATGAAATGCAGCAGCACTTCTGTTGTGGCATGGAGAAAAAAGGCACGAAAGTCTTCTCTGGATATTAGGAAGAATTTCTTATCCAAAACAGTGATCAGGCACTGGAATGGGCTGCCCTGGGGGTGGTGGGGTCACCATCCCTGCAGGAATTCCAGAGCTGTGCAGATGTGGCACTGAGGGATGTGGGCAGGGGGGAATACTGATGGTAGATGGACGGTTGGACTGGATGATATTGGAGGTCTTTTCCAACCTTGGTGATTTCATGACTCGATGATTCCACCTCTAATGTCTCCAGGAGACATAAATGCCTCTGCTGAAAAAGCATTTATCAGATCATTGTTCTGTGGCTCCCAAAAACGGGGCGAGAACACAGGGCTGGGCCCTGCTGGTTTCCCCAGGAAGGGAGAGGGATCAGAAAACTCAGTCACCCGCAGCATTTGCAGACAGAACACATCTACTTCCCTTGCTCTGATAAGCTCCTTAAAGGTTTTCAAGAGATAAAAACATATTTAAGCAAACATAATGCATGTGTAGAAAATTGTCTCTACAGGAAACCAAATACTCAACGTGTCATGAAAATGCATGTCTTTTGAAACTCAAGGTTATTAATCTGGCCAAAGGTACTAAACTCAGAGCCTTAAACCTGAAAAGAAGGTGGCCGTGAGAATGACTTCTAATAAATGACCATAGAAAGCTGGTAGTGGCAGAAGTGGTGTGGTGTCCTGGGAAGTGAACATTCCTCATGCAAGGCTGCAAGCTCCCAAACCTGCCATGAGAGTGACAGGATGCACTGGCAATCACTGGAGTGTGGCAGGACAGAGCATGCTGGGTGGTGACACAAGGAAGATGGGCCTTGAGGGATCAAACTGGGCGATGGGCTGTTTCTGTCATCTGAACAGAACAAGATTTGACACAGTTGCCCAGAGGGTGGTGGGGTCAGCATCCCTGGAGGTGTTCCAGAACCGTGGAGATGTGGCACTGAGGGACGTGGGCAGTGGGCATGGTGGGTTGGGGGGCTCAGAGGTCTTTTCCAACTGCAATGATTCTGCAGCTGTAAAATGTGTGTTCAGTCAACCTACTACCAAGGCAGGGGAAAAAACATTACAGGGCCACGTTAGGCTGGAGCCACATGAAGGTCAACGGAGCAGCTGCAGGTCCAACCTCTGCATTTCATTTGGAAGGGCCCTCCTGCATCTCCTGCCATGCAGCACTGGCAACGTGCTGCTGTATCATTCGTAGCAGAGCAGAGAATGGGGAAGCTATACCCCAGCAAAAATATATGCTGCAGACAAAGCTGCTGATAGGCATGCTCTCCGTGATGCCAGATATCTCGGCTTTACTGACCTCCTTCTATGCTACAAAAAAAACATATTTTTGAATCTTAACTTTTTTTTGCTGTCAAACTTCTGAATTCTTGAGTGAAAACGTAGTTCTGGCTTTTATTCGTTAGCACTAGAGAATTCTGTAACACACTGCAGTCGTACATAAAGCCATGAAAAAGGAAACAACTTCCCAGTGCAACTAAAATGCCTTGATGCAGCACATATTCTAAACACAGAAAACACTGCCAGGCAGCACTTTTTATCTTCTAAATGTCCCTGCCATCTTACAGGGATTTATTTATTAATGTCTATTATGAGCACAAGGATAATACACAAGCACAGCATTCTTCCATATTTTATAGAATAAGGAAAAATAGTCACCGTAGAAGAAGCCACTGTGAATTCAGCTGAAACATGAAACCAAAAGTCAGACAGCTTTGTAGGAAAGGAATTGATAGCCAGTACAACAGCAGAGGTGCAGAGCGCCTGCTGCCAAATTGTAGTCCTCTTTTTCAGAGCAGGCATACATTTTTCCTGATAGTAAGGAAATAAGAGACACTTGGCTCCCAATTTTACTCAATGCTTATCTGCTGTTTTCTAAAGCTTTACCCCGAGCCTGGATATAGCACTGCATTTTAAAATACCAGTAGAGGGTAAAATCAAAAGACTTCCAAGGACAAGAACAGTGGGCAGTGTTTGGTGAATGAAGGATGAAGAAAATGTCCAGGAAACATCTATGCTATGACAGGGGCTGCCTGTGAGCACCAGAAGCAGGAAAAGCCAATGGGCAGAGAGGGGAGGAGAGGAGGTGGTTGGAGCATGGGAGCAGGAAATGGGGAGGAAAAATGCCCAGGTGCACGGAAGTAAAGAAGCTGAGAAGTAAAAGAAAGCCATAGAAATAGAAAGCAGCTGGAAATGAGTTTTTCAGCCAGAGGGTGGTGAGGCACTGGAACAGGTTGCCCAAGGAGGCTGTGGATGCCCCATCCCTGCAGGCATTCAAGGCCAGGCTGGATGTGGCTCTGGGCAGCCTGGGCTGCTGGTTGGTGACCTGCACACAGCAGGGGGTTGGAACTGGATGAGCGTTGTGCTCCTTTGCAACCCAGGCCATTCTGTGATTCTATGATACGAATGCAGGATCAAAGGCACTCCCTGGATATATGCATGGCCGTAGTGGCAAGGTGAGGAAAGTAATGGGGAGAGCAGTGGGGATAGAGAGAGGAATGGTGGCAGGCATGATGCTAGGGACCATCAAAAAAAAAGGGGAACCATGGTGAGAAAATGTGAAACAAATGTGTGGAGGGAGGAAAGAAGCAAATTTTGCACAAAGAAAAGAATGCTGTTGAGTTGGCAGTTTCACCTTAATACAAAGTACGTCAATAATCCTACAAACACACTCTGGCTTTAGGAAGCACTTGTGGATCAGGCAGCCAAGGTCTGCTGCTGCCTGAGTTCAAGGCTGTCATTAAGGGAGAGCTCCCTGCTTTGGCTGCCTACAGCAAGGAGACAACCTGGGGCTCTGTAAGCCTTCCTCTGGCCCTTCTCCCAACCCTATTCCTCCATTTCCTTTGAGCATTTCTCAGCTGTGTGGTTGGTCATCACACCTCCACCAGCACCCTCTGAACTCTGCAGGACGAGGCTGCTTCTGTGCTCCTGGAGTCATTTCCAATCCCTCCACAATCATAAACATCTTCCAACTAAATACGAAAAAAGACAAAATGAGATGAGAAAATTATGCTAAACCTGACTTGGAAAGACCTCTGTTTCATTTAAAAAAAAAAAAAAAAAAAAAAAAAAAACAGAATTAAAGTTCTCCTACCATTTGTTTTTAGTAGATAGGCATTAGAACTGGGCAGGACGCCAGAATTACTGAGATGTTTTGAAACACTGCAACCTTTTCCATTTCACGTGAATCTCATTTTTAACGTACAAATTCTACGTCTTAGAAATCACTGGCAGATATTAAATCATTTTAGACACCACAATTATAAACAGATTAATACTCACTCGAGAGGAGTCTCCTATCAATAAGCACCAAAGTGAGTTAACACTGTAAGGACCAGAATAAAAATGCAGCTTTGGATTACGCAGTGAAGGATTTCAATAAATCTTCCAAGACCTGCTCTGCCTACGGGCAGCCCTATAGCTTCTTGGGCAGATGGAACCTATGTAGGCAGAGTGAAAAGCAGGAGATGGGCCTGAGCTCCCCCCAGCTCAGCAGAAAGCTTGACAGGAGGAAGAAGGGCACTTTGGGAAGAAGATCTGACAGTTTAACTCCTGTGCTGTGCCAGTCCAGCAGATCATTGCTTCCATCAAATACTGTGCATCACTTCTGTGATGTTAGGAATAGCCATACACCATACACCACAGGTGCCACACTTTCCTCTCATGCTGGCTTTGCCTGCTTACTAATATACACAAACAATTTTGTTTCCAAAGCACAAGGATCAAGGAACTGGGAAGCTGAATTTCATTGTCTTTGTTGCAGAAATCCTGAGGCCACCAGTGATCCATGTACCCACTGTGCATCTTTATGCCACACAGTTTGTAAGTGAGAAATCTGGTCTGTTCTGTGGCATGCATGCATGCATTAGTAAGAGGTGTTCAAGGCCAGGTTGGATGGGGCCCTGGGCAGCCTGGGCTGCTATGAAATGTGGAGGTTGGTGGCCCTGCCTGTGGTGGGGGGTTGGAGCTTCGTGATCCTTGAGGTCCCTTCCAACCCTGGCCATTCTGTGATTCTGTGATCAGGAATTCCTGGTTGAGTACCACTATGTATATATGTAATTTTTACTGTTTACAAACATCAAAAAACTTGTCCCAAACAACCAAGCTGCATTCCTCTAAAACATGCATACTTTCCATAGCTTAGTTCTAGGTGCACCTGCATTTGTACCATGCAATGGGGCCTTTGTCATTCTTGCAAATGACACCAGGGTTACTGCAGCATACAAATCATTTCTAACTTTCCAGTGAGAATAACAACAGCAAGAGGAGCACATTAGAAAGTCTGACATTAATCTGATCATTCATGCCTCCTGTCGGTTTACCAGTCTTAGAAATGCTAGCAAGCTATTCCAACTATCACTAAGAAAAGTCCTTCTGTTTGTCCTGTTCCATCCGTGGGCTAAAACTAATTAGTGCAACACAGCAAAAAAACACAGGATCATAGAATCAATGTAAGAAGAGCTGAGCAGTGTGCAGGTGGTGGATGTCACAGAATCATAGAATGGCCCGGGTTGGAAGGGACCTCAAGGATCACGAAGCTCCAACCCCCCATCACAGGCAGGGCCACCAACCTCCACATTTCAGAGCAGCCCAGGCTGCCCAGGGCCCCATCCAACCTGGCCTTGAACACCTCCAGGGATGGACGGGGCATCCACAGCCTCTCTGGGCAGCTGTTCCAGCACCTCACCACTCTCACAGCAAACAACTTCCCCCTCACATCCAACCTCAATCTGCCCTCCCTCAACTTCAAACCATTTCCCCTTGTCCTTCTGTTATCTACCCTTTCCAAGAGTTGATTCCCCTCCTGTTTGTAGGCTCCCTTCAGGTACTGAAAGGCTGCAATGAGGTCACGATGCAAGCCTTCTTTTCTCCAGGCTGAACAAGCCCAGCTCCCTCAGCCTGTCTTCCATGTCAGCATGGAAGGCTGTGCTCCAATCCAGGCAGAGATGGAAAATCTTTCTTGGCTTTGTGAAAGGAATATTGACTTTTTTTAGACAACCCCTCCGGATCATTCTCTTCTCTTAACTGAGAGTGCCAACTCTGACTCCCCATATGGAAGGATGCTCATTGACCGCACTATAAACAGGAGAGGGAACGGCTGTTTGTGAGGGTGGATGGTGATAGGACAAGGGGGAATGATTTTAAACTTAGACAGGGGAGGTTTAGGTTGGATATGAGGAGGAAGTTTTTCAGCCAGAGGGTGGTGAGGCAGTGGAACGGGTTGCCCAAGGAGGCTGTGGATGCCCCATCCCTGCAGGCATTCAAGGCCAGGCTGGATGTGGCTCTGGGCAGCCTGGGCTGCTGGTTGGCGACCTGCACATAGCAGGGGGTTGGAACTGGATGAGCATTGTGCTCCTTTGCAACCCAGGCCATTCTATGATTCTATGATGATTCTACGAAATACTGATACCAAATTCAGAATTCATACAGAGCAAGTTGCCTGATTGAAACCCAGGGAGGAGCTTGGTGCACAATTACTTAAAAATAAATGTAGGAATGGTTCTATTTGACCCAATATCCAGCATGAGCCTCTCCTCTGATTAATAATGAAGTTAAAATCAATCCCTTCTCTAGGCAATGAGAAAGTTTGAGCAATCTATCCTTCATCTGGAAAAGGTAAAATAGCATCTGCAATAGCGAAAGTAGTAAATCCCATTAGTCCATTTTTCTAATTAAATTTATTATTGGTTTATACTGAGTAAAAGTGGTTTACTTAGTCAAAAAGAAGTCTGAACTTTTAGAACCCAAAGAAACTAGGATTAGATGGTGGATCGTTGGAGGGGAAAAAAAAAAGAAGAAAGAAGAGTAATAAAAGAAATCAGATGGGCATGGGAAGCTGCCATCTTTCTAAGTGTTTTCCTCCTCATGCTTCTTTATGGGCATTTCCCTGCAGCAGAATCCCACATCTGTGTTCTTTCATGCTGATCTGCAGCACTTCTAGCACATCCAGCACCATCTCATCCTATTGCTTCCAACAACCAACGCCTTCCCCCTCCTCCCTCCATTACCTGAAGCCACAACCACAGGTATATCCCCAAAACTTCTATTTGCCTTCTGCCATTCTCTTCCAAATAAACTGCACCAGATTCCTCTCCTTCCAACCATCCAACTGCATTGCAGACAAGAAGCCATGCCTTCAAGGCAGTCAAAGCCAGGCTGGATGTGGCTCTGGGCAGCCTGGTTTGGTGATTGGCGACCCTGCACATAGCAGGGGGTTGGAAGTAGATGAGCATTGTGCTCCTTTGCAACCCAGGCCATTCTACAGTTCTAGGACTCTGTGATGATTCCCTCTGGCGGACTCAATGCGTGGAAGCTACAACAGCATCTCTTAATTTCTTTTCAAAGCAAACAGATCTCGGTCAAATCAACACAGACTTCTTACTTAAAGGAACAAAAGGGAACGTTTCACCTTTCGTTAGGCAGCATATTATATAATCGATTTAATAGTAATGAACTTTTATTTCATGCAGAGTTTCTCTGGGTTTTCTCTCTGGTAAATGCATTAGGGTCATGGAACCTCCTAGGAAAATAAAACATTGAAATTAAGCAAAAGCTTAACAGAGTTTACAACTTGAGCTTAATTAGCGGAGGGTTTTTAAGAATTGCCAATTAAGTTAATACTTCATTGTCGGTATTTTATAAAAATAAATTATAAACGCTTCAGAAATCGTTAAAATTCATGCAAATACAATCCTTAAGGCAGCATTAAAAGAAAACAGAGCAGAAAACATAGCTGTGGTCATATTCTGTTCTGTCCCCAAGCCGCAGATACTGACTTTCTTCCAGTTTTATCTCCAGTTTGAAAGGCAACAGTTGCTCATCACCGTGTAAACACAGATTAGACCCCATAACAATCAGAAGCCTAACCCAGTACGCCTTTGAGTGCCAGAACAACCAGAACATCAGCACAATCAGTTCTGCACTACTTAGAGCTAAGTTGATAGGTCTTGTGTAAAAGATGCAGAAAGAACAGCTCTCATGGATCTGCTGCACTGTGCAATCACCTCCAGTCCATGTCACAGCAGATGCCCATGGCCAGTTCCTTCATCCTTCAAACCCAAGCACTACTGGGCTGGATAAGGATGTCCTCCCTCACACCCACACCTCCTCCAGCTGCTGTGCCACCCTCACAGTGTGCAAAGCTCCTTTTATGTTTTAGCATTCAAGAGACAGTTAGGTAACCACAGACCACGCTGCCCAGACACATGGTTGATGTCCCATCCCTGGAGACTATCAAGGCTGGATCAGGCCTTGGGAAACCTCATCTAGCTGTGGTGTCCCTGTGCACTGCGGGGGAGTTGGACTAGATGGCCCTCAGAGGTCCCTTCCAACTCTAAGGATTCTGTGATATCAGGGGAGGAAATGAAAAGGAGTTTTCTTGGCATCCATCAACCATCTCCATTTGTCTACAGCAAGCCTTGCTGTAAAAAGACTCCACATACAGTAAACTGTATGCCTATAGGTCTATCTAAACATGCTTAGGCAGAAAATCCAAGGGATGCTAATTCCACTCAGGAGAAGAGCACATGAAATGAAGCTTTGGAAAAAAATAACTGGAGAACAGGCCCATGAATCCACATCTCTCACTGTACTGAAATGGTAAAGATATCCTCTTGTAACCATGGGATTGCACGTCTTCATAAAGGCCTCTTCATTTTCACGTAGGTTCCATAAATCACGACACCTAATAAGTATTTTATTTTTTCTCTAGGATTCTGGAGCTACTTTTTGTTTTCACATTGCTTGTTGTTAATCACAGTGAGAGACAAACCTGCACGTGCACACACACACACACACACAAATCCCATGGATGTATGTAGGAAACTGTGATACTGCCCTGCTCTTCTCAGCACAGAATGCAGCGATGAATTCCCTGCACACTTGAGCCAATCTTTCAAAAGCACAATCTTGCAGAAAGCACAAAAGCAAATTGAAACAAGTAGAAGTACAAAGACGTGTTACTTGTAGTCAAATAACAGCAGGCCAAATACCCCCACTGGATGAGTAATGTTGAAAAGTAGCCTTGGAATTCATCCTATCCTCAAAGTCCCTGCTTAATTAGGCAACTGACCTGATGAGATGGCCTTCCTGCCTGCGTAACCACTGAGTTTTCAGGGAGTTTGCTTTTGCTGTTGTTTCTAAACAACGATCAGTCAGGCTGTTAAAAATGCAATGCATACATAAACACTTCTATAATTAAACATCTACCCCAAAAAATTTGCAGCATGGCTGCCAGCAGCAGGGCAGGACACAGGACCCCAAAGCACATGCAAGTGCACTGCAGTCTGACATTCAGCAACAACGCGTTTTGCTATAAGGAGATACTGAACCATCTTACAGTGAACGGGAACTCTCACATACACCATAGGCACTTCCACCCTTTAGGCTTTTCTATACAAGCACAGAACCATGAAATTTGGGTCAGAAGGACCTGGAGACATCTCAGGTTCAGCCCCAACTCGATGCAGGGCCCACTTTGAAGTCGGATCTAATCTGAGAATTAGGTCAGGTTGTGCAGGGCTGGCCCAGCTGACCTTTGGTCTCTAAAGATGGAGATCAAAACATCACCTCCCAGCCCGTTTAAATCCATTCACTGCCATTGAGGATTTTATTCTCCCAATAAATAGCACTTCTTAAAACCTGTTCCCACTGCATCTCACCCTACACCTGTGCACCTCCGAGGATTTGTCCACCCAGACCCCCCAGTCCCTCTCTGTTCCCATCTCCTCAGCCACCGGCCCATGCTGGTGCCTGGGTTATCACAGCCAAGGACAGGATATTGCCTTCCCCTTTGCTGAACCCCATTTCTGTAGCGTGCCCAGGACCCTGAGACATCTCTACTCCTCCGTTGGAGGGAATCTTGAGTTACAATTCCCCCTGCAAGACTGGAATGGAATAGGTGGAATGGAAGAGGCGTGCGTTTCTCTTTTCCCATCGTTTGCTTCTTGCCTTGGCTGGTTCTTTCTGTGTTTGGCTGAACAGATCACAGTAAAGCATCACTCAGCTCTCCCTGCAACTACTGCTGACAACCAGCAAACCTGCCAGGGGGTGAAACGTTTTGTGATGTCCCTAATGAGCCCAAAATTATGTGATTCCCCAAGGTGTGAAAAAGCAGCAGTTGCAGCTGTGTTCATTAGCACTCCTTTACCACGTTTTAGTTACTTTCTCCAGAGGTGGGTGGTGAGCAGACAGAGAGCAGCGAGCAGGCTGGGAGGAAGAAATCCATGGAATAATTTATATGGCAGCGGTCAGCTGCATGAAATTTGCATTCAATAAGCAATTACAGACAGATGATAACACTGCAGAGAGCACAACCGGGCAAAGAGCTTGGAGCAGAATATAATTTTACAGAAGCAGAGGTTGCAGACAGTGGCACGCATCCTGCTGCAGTTTGGGCTTTCTGGCAACAAACACCTACACAGTCCAATTATGTGGGACCTCTGCTTGCCAAAACCATGGGTGACGCAGCAGATGTCACTTCAGCCTCTCAGTAAGAGAGCTGAAATGACAGGAGGAACGGAGAAACGTGCGGAAGAAGTTTCTTCCAGCCCTTTTGTACCAGGAAGAGCCCCCAAATTGCAGTCTGCTCCTGACAGCTTGGGTGGAAAGTCTTTCAGACTAATTCCTCCTTGCTCGGGGAAGAGGTCTGTGGATGGTTCTCACGATGCCAGACTGAGTGACTCAAACCAGCCCTCGGTCTGCAACTTGGAAAAACATCCCTCACTGCTTATCAGCTTCTTGCTTTAAGTAGAATACAACATGAAGTGGTTTCTGTTTAAAAGTTTCCAAACAGCAGGCACTTTTCCTAAAGGCACATCATTAGATCAGACTTCTTCAGCCAGAGGCATTGTACCCTTTGAACTAAACTCTTCTTGAGAGTATGTTCATTACAGCTTTGCTCAGTGCCTATCCTCAGCACATCCTGGGCTCGCTTTGGAAATCTGCAGGCTACAGTAAAACAAACGGAAGAGACAAAAGAATAGCAAATTAGTTACAATAATGACTCTGCCTGCAGTCAATGGCTTCCCAGAATTACTCTTGGAGGCAAAATTCATTAAATTCTGACAACCTGAGAGCCTGACTCCATTGCTCCCATGAAGATGCTCCATGCTGTCTGAGGCACCCTGGTCTACCAGAAGTCTCAGCCCAGAACTAACAGGAGACTTCCGTCCTCCTGACACAGCCACCAGAGCCTGGGACCCATCCTGCAATATCAAGGCCAGCAGGGACACATCAACACAGATCTCGTGCTAAACCCCATCCTTTCCCTCACTGCTAAATTTTATCGCTGCAGTGCTTTGCTTATACTGCACTGAGAACTGTATTCTAAAATGGAATCCCACTTATATGCCTACAAGTACTCTTTCTGTGCTAAAAGAAATACTTTTCCTATTGTCATCCAGGTACGTGTTTCAGAGATGCTCAAAGCATGTTTTCCAACACCTTATGAATCAGTGCGTCCCATGTTTGCTTGCTGCTGGCTATCTCCAAAACCTCAGTGCAGCACAGGGAGGAGAGGAGCAATATGTCTGTTGCTGGAAAGCAGTGGAGCAAATCACCAAAGAGTCAACAGGAATACCTGGTGGTTTAACAGAGGTGATAAGCCACGGGCAGCATAGACTTGCCAACCTCGAGTCAGGCTAACTGAGCCTATTTCCTTTGCTAATGTCTGCTAACACAGCAATGAGTCTTCTGGTCAGAGAAGGAGCACACAGTATTTTCTTATTTTAAGGAGACTTTTGGTAGCATCTCCCATGACAGCAACTACATCCTCCTCCCCCAGGGAAGACTGAGACATGACTGAGCACTGTTAAACTGGCAGAGGAAGGGAAGCAGAGACAGAATTTTCCTGATTTTTGTGATTCTGTTCACTGTTTTCCTACATGAGTGAAAGGGTAAAAAGGACTTCTACAAAACCTGCAAAAGACAAGAAAGGAGGACATGGAGGCTTATGTAGGACAGGAGCAAAATCTCGGTGATGTTGGCAATTTATAGAGAGCACACACAAAAAAAAAGGGAGGGGAGAGGAGGGAAGGGGAGGTCTTGATGTGGGGGATTATTCCACTGACAAACTGTAAGAACTCTACATGTAGGCAAAATGCAAATGCACAAGAGAAAGATGCTTGAGAACTGGCCTCACTGCTGGAAATGATTGTGTGGAGATGGGTTAAACAGATCCCAGGGAACAAGGAAAGATGTGGAATGTTATTTGGGTAATTGGAGTGCTGGGTAGCAAATTCTGGAGGCAAATCCACACCTCTGCAGAGAGCTGATGATGTCTGGGGAATGCAGCCCTTGCTTTAGCACTGCTCTTTTTAAAAAGTAAACCAACTGCAAAGTGTCTGGTTGTGTAGAAGGGCTAGATTTGGTGACATAGCTTCTGAGGGAAGATGGGAGAGGGAGGAACACATGAAAAGGAGATGGGCTCCCTGCATGTAGCTCAGCCCACTGAGAAGGAGGGCCGCAGCACACTCCGTGCAGACAAAAGGTAACTTTAAAAAAAAAAAAATTAATACAAGATTTAGAGATAATAACAGCAAGAACTTTCTAACTGAAAGGCAGTAAAACACAGCAACAGCCACCTCGGGACAGTGCAATTCCTCTTCATTTGCAGGTTTTACTGCCTCTTAGAATGGCTCTGTGTCCCAGCAGCAGCTGCCTATGAGGAAAGCCACTGCAAACTGCTGCGTGCCAAAAAGGTGCAGAGCTGGGAATAAAGGCAGAGCTCCTCTGTGTCCTCACCCTGCACCAGCACCATTCCAACCCTGTGCTCCATTGCTAGGCTGCACCTGAAATCCCCCTGATATCCTAGTGTACAAATTCTGCAGAAAACTTTTGATAAATGAAGTTCTGAACAAAGCCTACAGTAAGGGCATGGATTGTATTTGTTTGGCCAGTTTGAGTTGGATGTACATGAGAAACATTCTTAGTGAATTCAGGTATATGGAAAACATATGACACAATAGCTTTTCCTGTGCATGCCTGTTACTGAAAAAGTAACAGTGACACATCAAATATTTATGAGGTTGAGTTTTCTCTACTCTTCTGACAGTAATAAATTAAAATAGGTAAAAATACCTTCTTACCACTGATTTCACTTTTACCTATAAAATTAATTCTACATAAGTCAGCACAGTCTAAACTATTTGTAGGTTTGTTAAACAGAATCTGTCACTTTTTCCCAATATATTAAAAAAGAAAAAAGCCAAATGTAAGGATCCGGTGATATTGGAATTCATAGAATCATAGAATGGCCTGGGTTGAAAAGGACCACAGTGCTCATCTAGTTTCAACCCCTGCTATGTGCAGGGTCACCAACCTCCAGACCAGGCTGCCCAGAGCCACATCCAGCCTAGTAGAAACCATTATATTATTACAACCACTGCTTAAAACAAAAGAGCCACGAATAATATCAGTTAGGATTCCTCTGATATCAGAACTACTGCTTTATTACAGCAGGGACAATGGTTTTACTCCTGCATCTACAGAAATGGCGTAGAATTGTCCTTATGATGAGGCTTCGTTCAGAAAGATGGAAGAGAGCTGCTCAAGCTCCCATGTGTAGATACACATTTTACTGCCATAAAGACTTCGCTGGGCTCCTGCTCAGACCCCGCATGCACAGCAAGTTTTGCTATCTGAAAGGAGCTCATCTTTAAAATTGATCTTTTTCAAATCAATCCACCATCTGCAATGGCTGAATCAATTCACAACTGGGTGGTTCACGTCGGTGCAGCAGGCAAATTGAGGCAGTATGGATGAGCCAGCACTGCATCCCTTCAGGAGCGGCCATGCGAGGGCTGCAGCCACGCAACTAAACCTGCTCACCACCTTTCAAAGTCGAGCAGATTCAAGTAGGGTGAGCAATAAGCAGTTTTGCAAACGCTCCCTCCTTTTCCCCATTAAATTCATGCCACTGCCACTCAATTTCCCTGGTCCTGTGGCAAACACATGGGCTGACACAAAGCTGCAGTGGCTCTACAGAGACCAAAGGAACTGAGCTGCTTTGTAACATCAGAACATTGGCTCCACAGAAACCCTGAAACCCTTTCACATTAACATTAGCAGGGCTCCACGTACCAGGACTAATGCACCATTTAAATCTAGGAAAACTGCTCCATGTTTCTGGTCTAATGCTCTAAAATTGATGCATAGTATCATCTTTGGGAAAAGGGACATGGTGACCTTTCAAAAAGTAGGAAAAAAAAGTCTAATCTAAATAAGAAAGAAAGGTTGTACCTACAATCTTTTAAGTATGATAGAGACAAGCATATAAATCCAGTTGACTGGGGAGAGGCAATTAGAGTGATGGATTACAGCCAATTCAATAGAGATGTGAAATATTGAGACAACTCTCAAATACAAATTATTACACAAAATTACCCTTAGCCCACTCAAACTTTTCAGAAAATTAGTCATTCATATCACCAGCGCATTTGGACCATATGCCAAAATGTTTTTTTCCATCCTAACACGAGCTGAGCTCCGCAGTATGATTATACAGTCAGCATCTCAGTCAGGGAAGAGTAGGGATTCTCCATGTTCTCCAGGAGATGACGACTCTGTCCTCCAGCTGAAGCCTACCTGCTGAGCAGGAAGGAATTAATTGCACTGGCTTATTTTATAACTGAGGACTTTGAGAAAAGGGGAGATAAAGAGTACTTGTTTCTGTGGGTTTTCCAGAAGCTATCCATCATGGTAAAAGACACAGCCTGGTTAAGCCTTGGGGAACATAACCAGCACAGGCAAGGTCTTACAGTCAGACCTTGGGAAGGTCTTCTCTTCTGCATGCCTCAGTTTCCTAGGGGGAGCCTTGGGTATGCTCTTCATAATATGGCAAGGTTTTAGCTTTATCCAGAGATTTCCATCTGAATATCCCACCAATAAAAGAGTCAATCATATGCCAATCTTTGCAGAGAGCCCAGAAGCACAGAAATGTCCTGCATGGAGCCAGAGTGCTTTCTATCTCCCAAGGAATTTCCCATGACTCTGTGCCAGGGAGCTCATACAAAGCATGCCCGATGCTCACAGAAATCAGTCCTACAGTACACACATAGCAGCTGTGGCTGCACAGTTGGAGGATGGCTATTTGCAACCTGGAACAAGACATAGGCCAGCCTGGCAGGAAAGTTCAGGAGTGCCTGGTGAGCGTTTCAATCCCCAAAACTCTTTACAACACTGGTTTTCCATGCTTTATGGAGGTAACACTTAGTAATAAGAGAGGTGTTAATTCAAAAGCAGTAATGCAGATGGATGATAGCTGTAGTGGGAGACTCAAATGCCACCAAAACTGCTTCCAGCTGCTGCCTTTCAGTGGATGATAAGAAAGACTTTGTTATTATTTTTTTTTATTAATAATATGGTGAGGGGCCAATGGTATCTAACTAAACAGCAGCAGGCACTGAGGCATGAGGTCTCTGTGCCCACTTGTCCAGCCCAGCCAGGAGCTCTTCCCTCTCTGCAGATCCAACACAACCAACAAGAGCAGCACAAAGTTCCAATGGAAGATCCAGCACTAACCCAACACCAAACCAATTCAGGTGTGTGTCTTCAGCAGCACGGGACTGGGGACAGCCCTCCTGTTCCAAAAGCATGGCCACTAAAATACACATTTATATTGCTTTTACAAGCCCCAAGAAGAGATAGCAGTGCACAGTGTACACCCACCTCCTTCCTCAGGATGCCCTGCAGGACAGCACACCCTTCCTCAAGAGGGTGGATATAAGAACCACAGTTGGGCTCTTCATAGCAGAGTCTTCCTCATCCCTTCCTCTTTTCTTTCCTGATTTTTTATAATTTTGTTTAGTTTTTTACCAATGGAGGAAAACATGTTTGCACACCACAGCCATGTGAATTTAACCCACACACCTCTGCTGGTTTAATTTCAGTAAAGCAGGACATTTTGCTAACACCATAATGAAAGGGATTTGAAAACAGATCCTGGTAATAACTCCAATTTTCTGACACCAGATCAGGCTCTCAATTTAAAGCATTCCCACGTGACGTTTGTTACGGAACACGGTGTGCTGTTTTCTCAACACCAGTAGACAGTAAGTTTTTCCTTTTTAATACACTTCCACTTATACTGTCTCCAGAAGGATGGCATGCTGCAGCCATACAGTCTTTACAAACCTGGTCCTAAATGAACCGAGGGAAGCAAATTCCCAGAAATTTCACTGGGCTGCAGGTGAAGTGTTGCATCCCACTGTGTTTCAGTGAGCCATTCAGCTCTTTCTCTTCATAACCTGCCACAGTCTCAGTATATGGTCCTTGTGACTATAATCTTGTTTACATTTTTCTCATACTGAAATGTGAATAGATTTATGTAATTCAAATAATTGAGCCAAATCTGAATTAAGCGTGTTGATTTTACGTTGAAGCATCTCGTTTCTCCAAATTCTTGCTCATTTGATTAGTTTAAACCAAACAAAAGGGTGCTATGGACCAGTTCCCTAGATCAACATAGTTCTACGAGTCAGATTTATGATGCTGAGATCTGAAAGTTCAAACTCCCAGGGGCTTCTGACCAAGCTTCTTTTCAGCTCATCCTGGGAGGCAAGTGTCAGATGGTTCACAGACCTGAGGACCCTCAAGCACATGTAGATGATTTAAGCACAGAAGTATGTCCTCCAAACACTTCCAGACCCTCTGGAGGTCTCCAGACCACTTTTGCTCAAAGCTGGGCCATGTTGCTCCAGAATTTGCTCTGTCATTTTTAAAAACTTCAAGGATGGTATTTGCACAGCCTCCTGCACAACCCCTCGAGGGGCATTTTTTCCTCACATCCACGTGGGATTTCCTTCAGTGCATCTTTTCTTTTAGCATTCACCTTTGGGAAGAGCCTGGCTACATCCTCTCCATCACTCAGCTTAAAGCAAGGCAATCAAGATCTCCTCAACGCTCCTTTCTCATGGCTGAACAGTTTGATGTCACCCACAGAGTAGAGGAAGGTGCTCCTCATTACCCAAGTCAGTGATGGAGAAGGATGTATCGGTGTTCCTACCAGCATTCCTATCACCTTTGAGAAAGGCAACTGATAACTGGTTTCTGCTTAGGGACTGATCATTGGCCACTGAGTCCAAACAACACCTCAAAAATTCAGTGGGGATGTACTTAGCAATCCATAATCATTCGTGGCATTACACAGTCTTTGCAACAGGCTTCTGTACTGTTTCCTTGGACTTTGGTGTATATAATCTGACAAAGTAGCATTTTAGTAGGCTAAATAAGTTCTCTAGTCCCCGTGGATCAGGCCTTTAACCTGCTGACACAAACTTGTTTATCACTCCATAAATAATTTTAACAAAGCAACAAGAGTTTTACACCAAGGAGTTCATAAATCCGTATGAGTCAATACACTTTGCAAGAACATTCTTGATGACAAACTCAAGCAAATTGAGCAGTTATAGAGAAAAAAAATTCTGCAATGAAAAATATCTTACAGGATCATAATTTAATTGATTTCTGTAAGTGCTGTAAGTAGTCTATGCAATAACATAAGAAATACAATTCTCCTGAATTTGTCAGATTTCATTTGTTGACAACTTCTGTATAGGATAACAAAAACTTCTATGTGCCCTTGTTATTGTCAACTGTAGAGAATAATTGAGCTGCTTATTTAAGCCAGTATCTCTGCATTGCTTGGTGTGCTATTACATAAGGTATTTAGAGACACTAATACGTTTTGTTGAAAAAAGGAGGATGAGCACATTTGATTAAGTGGGATGGCATCTCCAGAGGAAGAAGAAATGTTAGGTTCTAAAGGGTTCTACAATCCAAGAGAGAAAGTTGAACACAAGAGAGGTGGATAGGAGCACAAAACCAATGAAATTCGTGCTACAGAAGCCTTACATTATTTCTTAAGAGTCCAACAGAAAACAGCACAGCCTTCATGCTGGAATGAATGGAGGCAAGTAGACTGCTGGAACGTGCCAACTAGTAGCGACTTTGGTACAACTGAGCACATCTCTCTGTTTGCTCTATCTCAGCCAAACACAAGCTGTTGGTTGTGATTTGGGGCTTAATACATGAAATGTCACAACATGGATCTTTCAGGAGTCACAGAGGGTGATTTGAGGTCCTTCTGACTTCGCAACTAATTTCTTCCACATCCTCTTATGCATGTAAGGGGACAGTAGCTTAGGAAAAAATCATGGAACTCAGAAGAGCAAATGAGGGATATCAAAAAAATAAAACCCAATCAAAACACAGGAAAAAAAAATTAGAAGTATCCATATAAAACTCAGAGCCTGTCAATAGACAGAGCTAGATATCAGAAACCAAATTTTCTTATGAAAGTTTTTACGGTCGATAAGAATATCCATTAGTTTTAACAGACACCCAAGTGTAGAGACAAGGAACTGTTCAGAATTGCACTGCAGGACTTTCTCATGCATAAATTGGTCTAGCTTTGCAAAAGAACACAACCTCATTTTTGGTTAATCCAAGACAACGATATTTAAAGTAAAGCACTCTACTGTTAGGTAGACACCACACAAACACACAGAAAATTCAACACAGCCCTAGATCTGTCCACATTTTGTAGAATCATTGTACAAGCACAGAATGGCCTGGGTTGCAAAGGACCTCAAAGATCATCCAGTTCCAACCCCCTGCTATGTGCAGGATCACCAACCAGCAGCCCAGGCTGCCCAGAGCCACATCCAGCCTGGCCTTGAATGCCTCCAGGGATGGGGCATCCACAGCCTCCTTGGGCAACCTGTTCCACTGCCTCACCACCCTCTGGCTGAAAAACTTCCTCCTAATATCCAACCTGAACCTCCCCTGTCTCAGCTTAAGACCATTCCCCCTTGTCCTATCACCATCCACCCTCATATCACCTCTTCCCCCTCCCAGCTAAATACATCTATAAGAAAAAGGCCTATAATTCAGGATATCGATGTCTGTTTTAATAGAGGTACTATGGAACATGCATTTTGCATCTTTACACAAAGCTGGCTTTACTCCATCACATTCATCACGGGAAAACTCACTGGGAGTTTATAAGGGGGTTAAGGTAAATAAAAGCCTTCAAAGCAACAAATGCCAATGGTCCCTGGCAGCTGAGGAATGAAATCAATCCATGTGAGGAAGAACGTACAGGAAAATTTCATGCAGAAAAAATGAGCTCATTATAATTCAGCAAGGAAAATCCAAGGCCAAGAGGCAGAGTTCTATACTGACCGATCAGTAAATCTCTAACAGTTCAGTTAAAATGCAGGTTTAGTACAATGAAGACAAAAATCAGTAGTATCATTATTAATAATTTCAGATGAAATGAAACAATTCATTTTACTTCAGCTCAAAGTACCTTCAAAAAGAAAAGAAGCAAATTTTGTAATGATGCATAGCATGTAATTCTAAAATAATGGAACATTTGTTTTGAAAGATCTGAAATAGTACTTTTTGTGTCTTAGGGGAAAGCATTTTCTTTCCGCTCAGACTAGATTAAACTGATTCAGACTTAGACTTGATTGCATCTATCTAAAAATCGAAAAAAAAATTGTGGTAGACAGAAGAAAACAATTTGGAATGCAGGAGTTGAGCTGTCTCCAAACGTTAGAGATCACTCACCATCAAGATTTCATTCAAGAGATTATAATGAACGTGTAGTTAACTGGTACATTTAAAAACAAAAGTGGAGGACTGCCAGAGTGCATGCGGTCATGGCAGAAGCCATCTGCAGACTGGCTGGTTAGGGGAGAATATTTCACAGTGCATCTCCAGAATTTCCCTCTCTCTGAGGGAGAGTAATTTTCTGGTAATCGTTGCAGACACCGAGCAGTAGGTGGCCCAGGAAAACCAGCTGATATTTTAATCCTATACTTGCTGCAAATGACATAATAACCTAAATAAAAACTTGATCCGCAAGGAGCAATTTTGAAGACTGCTCTGGCAGTACTAATAGCAAGGAGAGATGCAGTCTGCCAAGGTTGTAATCTAAATGTTGTCATAACAGCCCACAACAGACTGGGAGGAGCAGCAATAAAGCAGTGCGCTGTCTTCTGCTTCCAGATTAAAGAGTCCCTAAAATACGTCCTGTTCTTCAATTGCTTTCCACGTCCTTTTTCAACGCCTGCTTTTAATCCAACAAAATAAACACTTCACTTGCAAAACACTTGTTCTTCATGCTTCCAGGAGGAGCAGCAGATCCAGCTGTCTAAACGGAGCGTTCCTGTGCTCAGCCAACACCCCAGGGCAGGAATCACCACTTTGCAAGGAATCCCTCCCTCACGGCTGTTCTAATTTGCTTTTGCCACAATTTGCTCTAAATGTCCTTTCTAAAATTCCCCCCTTTTTCAGAGGATCACAGAATCACTCAGGTTGGAAACAACCTCCAAGATCCCCAAGCCCAACCCACTCCGCCCCACCATGCCTGCTGCCCACGTCCCTCAGTGCCACATCTCCATGGCTCTTGGACACCTCCAGGGATGGTGACCCTGCCCTGGTCTTGGGTGGTATTTAAGTGCAAACAGAGTCATTCCTGCCATTTCAGCTAGGATTTTCTGTAGGTCACAGCATGCTTTCGGAGATGCAAGTTGTTGTCTTCCATATCAGCTTTCCTTCATGAAAGGCAGGTCTCCCAGCTATACACCAACAAAGAACTTCTTGAAAAAATGGAAACCTAAGCATTTCCTCAGCCACCTGCAAAATGCTGCCTGAAATGGCTTGTTACTGAAAAGGCTGCCTTTGCTGTTATCTTGGTGAGAAGTAACTGGCAAGGGAGTTAATTCAGAAGCAATGCGTAACGACCTTTGGAGCTGCCTTTGAATCACTTGAAGGATGGGTGAGCAGGGAGAAATCAGTGATCTTCCAGCACGCTGTCAGCCTGTTTACATCTCAGAAATACCTTCTGGCACACTCAGAAAAATAAACCAGGTTTCTGGCAGTGCCGCACTGTCTGCTGCATACTCAGACACAATAAAGCACTGTTAGAAGTGCCCAATACAACTTGAAAAGCTTTACATCCTGATTTGAATGCAATCTTCCAACAACCAGTCGCTAATCTCTTTTCAATACTTTGAGAATGTTTCAGGGTATAGTTGAGCCACAAACGACGCATCCTTAAGGGTGATAAAGTGCTTGTTGTGCATTACAGCTTAATATCAACAATACAATATTGGAGATTTATTTTGATCTGAGGACTAGTGGATGCACTCCTTTATCAAGCTCAATGCTATACTAGCTGCTCACCTTCTAGCAGTTCACTAAACAACAGGATTGATTATTTTCATATTCCTTCCCCAAAGACAGAGCAGTAGAAGTGTCGTGTTTTATTTCAGAAGAATATTTCAATGATCCGGGCCACTGCGCCTTAGCAAATGAGAAGCAAGTCAGTAAAGCAGACTTCCCATTCTGCAGAAAGTGGGAAGTGCAGTCATAAGGCAGGCTCCAGGCACTGGGAGCTCAGCCAGCAAGCACGGCTGGACATCCCTCTTCCTAAATTAACATAGACTAAAAGCTCTGCCTCCAGAAACACGGAGCACGAGAAACTTGTAAGGAGACCAGCATGAAATTCAAAGCAAGCAAGAACTGTCTAAGACTTCACTGATTTGGGGCATGCAGCTTCCAACAGGAGTATCAAATAGACTGAATACTTCCTGTTGGAGGATTTCTTTATCTGTGAGCTCAAGCATCCCCTGTAGGATGGGGATGTACTATAAAACAGACAGGTCACACCAGCCCTATGATGCTGACACTCAAGCCAATTCACTTCAAGGCTACACCAATGAAGAACTACACCAGATAGGGAGAACTGTAGCAAAACAGAGGCAAAATGATCCAGAGTGGCAATACAGCTTCTCACTAAATATGATTAGGTACCTCCTTTTGGAGATACCTGACTTTCCTGAGAGTATTTTCCTTGACCATGGTTCTTTAAGCCACGAAACAATATAGCCGGGCTATATTGTTCTGGGGAATCAAGAATTAATTTTGGCCCTCCTTGCGATCACAAAACATAAATAGTCAGCAGTTTCCCTCATCAAAAGTTACGGTGTCAACCAGACGAAACTGCAATAGAGTTATCAAGCATCATCTTGATGTACGGTTGGACAGTGTAAGCACAAAGATCTTTGGAGAGCTCCCTTTGAAAGACAGCGTGAATGGCAGCTGTCTCAAACACAATATATTGAAGCAGCTTCTATACCAGTAAGAAAGCTGGACTGGAGGACAATGAATCTATTTAGTCATGAAAGTATTTTGGTAGTTCTTGTTACCAAGGGGAAACACGTGCATGGATTTCACAAATGTTGCCTCAACTCTCCAAATGTCAGAACTAACTGAGCAAATGTGCACACTATGGGGACACAGAGCACAGCCACACTAAGATCTAACCTGTGCATTCTCTACTGCAGTAAAATAATTGCTTGTTGTGCTATGTGAGGGTTTTAATGTTTTGGGCTTTTTTTCCCTCCAAGCCCCATCACTGAGGATCAATGAAGTGCTTAGAAGCTGGGGAGCTCCTCAGCTTCAGTAGCTGCTGAACAGAAAAGTGCCTAAATCTATGATACTAAACATGAACCTAAAGGAATTTCTGTACAACAATACATGCCTGCATCAACCTGGTTTTCTTTATTGTTATTCATGTTTCCATCTCTTTGATTTAATCACGTGTAGACAGCAATACCACTGCCGTAGCTGTAGGAACACAAGAAGAGGCCTGTAAATCAGTGACTGCAGTTCTCAGCTATTACCATACTACAGAACCAGTCTTATGCATTTACCACAGCCCTTCTTAAACCTAGGCAGTTTTTGGTCCCACAAACATTATCTGGGTATGCATTTCCTGGTTCTGCCTCAGAGTTAAATCTGGCCTTCTATACACAGCCTCAAAGATAAGCAGCTGAGCAGCACTGTTCTGGTGTGCAGAGAGCATCAGCTGCCTCTGGGTCAAACCCACCTACGGGCCCTTTTCCCTGGGCTAGACTTGTCTGGAAGTGATTTCACTTGGCTCACATCTCACGTGATGGAGAACTGATTAAAATTGGTGGCAGGCTCATCCAAAAATTAAAAGTGTTGGTGCCTATGGAACTCGTTCTGTACATTTTTCCATGACTCCCTAACTTTGCTTAACTCAACTTTACATGGTGATGAGGAAGAGAAAAGTACAAGGTTAACAAACCAAGATATCATTTCATTGTGAAGCTGTCACTCAGAGGGGAGAAAGTTAGTAGAAGGTGGAAACCCTTTCCACATTCCTGTCACAAGGCCTTAATGGAGCTCAAAGACGAAGAGGCAGAAATTTTAACTTGCATCAGTATGAACATCTTATCATCACACAAGCAACCAAATGACAACAACCTGATCCCCTTTTAGTTAGTCTGGCTTTGAATAGAGCATTGAATTAGAGACATCTAGAGGTACCTTATAATCAAAATGTTTCTATGGATCTGCAGAAAATGAAAGAATATGTGCACATATAAATATATAAGCTACTAAAATGCTAGTTATGTAAAACGCACACATCAATGAAATTAGAAAAAAAGGGGGGGAAAACACATATGAAATACATGGCTTTGCATAACAGCACAATTCACTCTATATGTCTGCTATGAACTTCTAAAAGATGTTTTTCAGTTCAATACTTGGAGAAAACTTGTTATGAAGAAGTTACTTGTCTGTAAAAGTCAGGTGAATTTTATATCTGTAGGTTATCACACGGAATCACCATAGAATGGCTTGGGTTGGAAGGGACCTCAAGGATCATGAAGCTCCAACCACCCCCCACCCCCCCACCCCCCTTATACAGGGCTGCCAATCTCCACATTTCATACCAACCCAGGCTGCCCAGGGCCCTATCCAACCTTGAACACCTTCAGGGATGGACGGGGCATCCACAGCCTCTCAGGTTATGTTGTACTCCAACAGACTGCTCAGGAGAGGAGGTTCTCTTTGGTCTACACATACACCAACACATACTCTCAGCTTTCATTTCCTTTTACCCAATAGTTATCATATGACTTTATGAATACAGAATCACAGAATGGCCGGGGTTGGAAGGGACCTCAGGGATCACGAAGCTCCAACCCCCCACCACAGGCAGGGCCACCAACCTCCACATTTCAGAGCAGCCCAGGCTGCCCAGGGCCCCATCCAACCTGGCCTTGAACACCTCCAGGGATGGACGGGGATCCACAGCCTCTCTGGGCAGCTGTTCCAGCACCTCACCACTCTCATAACAAAGAACTTCCCCCTGACATCCAACCTAAATCTCTCCTCCCTCAGCTTAAAACCATTACATCTCTACACTGCAATTCCTCCTGCAATCATGAAATCAGACTGTATGTTTCGAGCAGTATTTATTTCCCTATTTGTATGTTTTACCACCAAGACTCACTTCTACACAACGCAACTAAGGGCACCAGACTTGACCTGCAGAAACAGTGCACTGCGTCGCTACTTTTAAGGCAGACAAAACAGATATTTAAGGTACCCAACAGGCTTTGATTACAGACACTTTCCTGGCCAGATTGATAACACTTCACAAGAATGATTTTATCGTGTGATGACCCCTTTCCCTCCATCTAATAACAAAGATTTCATTGCCTTTCGAATTCAGAGCTAAGCGAGAGGGAAATTGCCAATATCTCCATTCCATCTGCAAGGAGATGCTGAATCCTCTCCTCTCTTCTCAAGTCTATCTTCCCTGGCAAGGCAATCAAGCAGGCAATGTTTTGGTGGCCATTTCGTTTTCCTGGAGACCTGTGGCTCCTTCTTTTTGTATTTTCAATTGCAAGCATTTCAAACAGATGGGGATATGGATTTCTTTGATGTCCCCAAGGTTCAATTGCAGTTTTCAGCACAGCATTTCCAGCCTCAAAGCACAATATACCTCCTGCATTGATGAGCAATTCACAGAAGAAAGCAACAGTGCTGAGCCTCTGAAAAGAGAGCTGTCAACAGTCAGATTATGCAGTTTTTTAAATAAATAATGCTGACAGTGCAAATGGCGACAAGCTTCAAGAAATTCTTTTTTATTTTATAGATGTCCCTAGTATTCTACTATATGTTCTCACCAGCTTCAGCAAATTACCTATTTGGGCTTCATTTTAGCATTTTTTTCTCCATCATTACCAGTATTAATAATTTCATCCTTCTTCTCCGCCATCCAATTATCATAAATCTCTGAGTTACTCCAAGTAATTACATTATGTATTTAGACCTCTTCAGCCTAAGACAGCTTTTGGTTTTCTAATATGACCCATATGCTCAAAATGTAGTGATTCTTTTTACTTCACACAGCTTCTGTGTTTGCGGTGGGTTTTTTTTTTTTGTTTTGTTTTTTAATTTGTTTCTTCCCACTAAGGACTTTATTTTGTACATTCCCAACAAAGACAGCATATAACTGTAAAGGGGAAAAAAAAAAATACAGGAAGACATGCAGTTTGTACCTTATACAAACAAAGTACAGAGCTTGTACTTCCATTTTAATTTCCAGCAAGTGGAGTATGGCATATTGGCACAAACCAACCCATTACGTGAGATACTGCAAATGCTGTCAGACATCATCAGACAAGATTTGGAAGAGGGGGCAGACAGTGAACTTATAAGGTTGCAGGGAATTTATTCAAGACAATAAAATTATTCTTGTTTGTGAAATTCAGAATTTGTCAATACAAAAAAAGCGTATGAGAAGAGAAAGTCAAACTTTTGCACACAACAGTAGGTATTAAATTAGCCATTTCTGCAGGAAAGAAACTACAGAAGCACTTTAGAAAGCTGTTCAAAAAGATCAGCTCAAAACCCAGCAGCATGCACAAATCAACTAAATATCAATCCCATCATCTGTGCCACTGACAAAGATGAGAGAGTACCAGACCCAACCCGTATGCCTGGGGGACACCACTCATCACCAGCCTCCACCTGGACATGGAGCCACTGACTGCAACTTTCTGGCTGTGACCTTCCAACAAATTCCTTATCCACATTATAGTCCACCCTTCAAATCTATCTCTCTCCTATTTAGAGTTAAGGATGTACTGTGGGCCCACGTCTAAGTCCTTGCAGAAGTCCAGGCAGATGACATCAGTCACCTTCCCTTTGTTCACACTCCAACACAGAAGGCCACCAGGTGTGTCAGGACCTTCCCTTGGTGAAACCATGCTGGCTGTCTTGGACCATGAACTCATCCTTCATGTGCCTTAACATGTCTTCTAGAAGGATCTATTCCATGACCTTCCCAGGCAGAGAGGTGATGCTCACTGGCCTGTAGTTCCTTTGGCCCTCCTTCCTCTCTTTCCTATAAATGGGAGAGTGGGAGAGACACTTCCCTTTTTATAAATGCGAGAGATGTTTCCCTTTTCCCAGTCACCAAGTTCTGCACTGTTCTTGTTTCCTCCAATTCTGTGATTACATTTGTTCTGAATCTGTTTAGGAACGAGTTTCACAGCTATAGCAATAATTCAGATTTGCTCTGTCCTACCTAAATACCATAACTGTAAAATATTCTGTGGGGAAAAAAAAAAAAAGAAAAAAGAGAAAGTAAGCCTTGAGCATCTACAGGCTGTAAACTTTATTTCTTAACTTTCACATCCATTGAGACATTAATTGATTTACCATTTCCAAAAATCAGCAAGCCACAGCTTGGATACCCTCTTCTTTCTCTCTCCATCCATTCTTGCTTTCATCCTCTGCAGCATTTTTTCATCTCTCCACTGCATTGCATGACAAAAGATGACAAAAGCAGCTATGTCACTGACTGGTACCCAGACACTAATTTTAAGTGCCATGGCAGGACACAGACATTAAGCAATTAGTAGAGTTTATTTTAACCCGTTGTAAATAATTCTAAACTAAAATATTGGAATATGCCACAGGAAACCACTGCTGATAATTAATTGGGGCCCAAGCATGGCATGCAGCAGGAATAGCCACACATCAAAGAAGCAAAAGCAAGAATTTTACATTCATAATAGAATTTTTTCCAGCACTGTAATACTTAATATAGATTTTTAATTTATTGTAAATAAATGACACGTGAAATACTTTTTATGCCTGAAGCATGAGATATAAAATTGCACGGGTAAAAAATAATCTAATTTTGCTTTTACAGATTCTAAATATTTTAAATCCTCCGTGCATCATTAAGCAACATCAATGATACCTCTCACATTCTCCAATTAATGGCTCTTAGAGGAGAATTTCTTCTCCCACGCAGCGCCGTGCAGCGTCCCATTATCTAATATAGACACAGCCAGGCTCTGCTGCTGTATGTAGCCTCATGTAGAAACTGGATTTTAAATAATCTGACAGACTTCTCACAGCAGGTCCCTCCTAATGACATTGCACAACAAACCTAAAGGCATCTACCACCCCTCCTCCTCAAAGTTTTAGTTAAAAGACACCTGGCTCGGCTGCAGAATCCCCAAGGGCCATTGCAAAGACCAAAGCGTGGCCATAGTCCAGGACTGAGGGACATTTGTTGTCATTGTTCAAATTTCAGCATAATTAACAATAAGTAGCAGGCTTGCACACCCCTTACCAGGCACTGGTACTGACTGCACCTTAGCTTTGGGAATCTCATCCAGAGAGACCACAAGACACTACGAACACAGAATGCTCTGGCATTTACTTACAAGCGCAGAGACTTCATTCTTAATGCAAGTCAAACAGCAAGGTTGGCAGATTTGCCCTTTGTGACCAGCTGAGGCATCTAGAGTCACTGGAAAGCTTTCAAATTGGTTTTTAAAACCAGAGTTTCTTCTCCATTAACTTTTAAAACATAGGCAGATTGTGGGATAATTGCCGCATGCTGTAAATCGTGACTAACATGAGTAATTCACCTCGGCAGCAGACAGACTACAGACAAGGCAGAGGGCTCAGGCTGGGGGTTTCTCTAGGAGGAAACCATGAGACAGCACCATGACACGGCCTGGCCCAGCTCAGCTCATCCTCCTTTCCTCCAGGAAGATAAAAACTCTTCACGAGGCCAAGAACCACAAAAAGTCAAAGCCAGAGTCCATCCAGCTGAGCCCAGTCTCCAACAACGGCCATAAGAGATAACATCAGACATTTCTTGCTCTCAATTTCTGGAACATAAATTAATTTAAGCCCTTTCAGACTTGTGCTTAGGAACGACAAGACCCACAGACCTCCATACGTTCCTGTCCACACCAATTCCCATGCTGACTCCTCAATATTACCAACAGTTTCCCTATCCCTCCAAGGGATGCTCTTCAAATCTTTTTCTCAGCCACCCAAATTCCCTTTTACATTTGACCTCAAAGACTTTTCAGTTCTCTGAAATTTTGACAGGAGACAATTCATAGACTTTCAAGATCAAAACTCATTTCTCTCCCATTTCCCAAATTTTAGCAGTGGCATAAATCTGCCAGGAAAACAGAAATGGTATCAACAAAAGAAAAGCCTAAGTGCAAGACATATGCTTTCCTCTCAGTATCAGTATTCACCATTCTCATTTATAAAAAAAACTTGCCCATCTTTTTGTCGGCAGCCAACAGACCACGTCAGAGTTTATTACTAAGACATCAGTTCTATTTCCACGGGCTTGGTATGGTGGGTGTAATTCCTTCCACATGAGCCCACATTTAGGTTCTACACTAACTCACTGTGGAGATGTTACTCCTGATTTGAGAAAGCTGTGCTCAGCATTTCCAACAAGAAATCACCTTAAAACACATAGGGTCCATCATTTCGTTCTAATGGTTACAGGAAATGCTGCCCATTATTACACTTGCAATACAGGCTTACTACTTTAAGGCATTTGTAACTTGACTGAAGCAAACCTATCTACCTGGCTTCAAAAAAAAGTTCTGGGTAGTGTCCATGAAAGAGAAGGAGCTTATATAAGGAAGAATCAATGCCACTTTGAAAGTGTTAGAATGAAGTATTGATATTTTAAGTCTACATTAACACTAATGGCAAAACTATAAATCATGGACAGGCTTAATAAAAAGAATCCTGTCTTGTGACTGCTCAGAAGAGGTCTTGGATTGATTTTTGGCATCAGTCAGGTAATTCTGAGATCAATAGGACACAAAATCCACCTATTTGCTTGTTAGTAGTAGAATTAGATTTTGTCACACAGAAAGACTCACTGCTTACAGAGCCTCTTTCACGTGAAAAGAATGTACATCTTTTAGCTATGAAATTGAATTTAAAACAATTTAATATAGAATTATGTTTAAATAACAGCCCCCTTAAACTTCTATATGCTTAAACTACAACTCAACCCAATGAATAATCAGTAAAAGAATGCAAACAAAATGGCAAGGGTTTTAAAATGAATGCATAACTATGGCATAGCTCCTAAACACAGTGGCAGACTTGCACAAAACAAGCAGTCCCTGCTAGGTAAGGCTGCTCTGATACTGGATGCTGACTTCTACAAAAAAAAAAAAAAAAAAAAAAAAAAAGCCATGCTTCTTTGTAAATCAACTTAACTGTGGAGTAATAAGCACAAAACCCAACCACTGTGATTTCTGGTGAGCAGTGGTCTTCTCCAACCTCAGGAGAGGAGGACCACCAAGATGATCAGAGGGCCTCTTTTATGAAGGAAAGTTGAGGGAACTGGGCTTGTTTAGCTTGGAGAAGAGAAGGCTCCAGGGAAACCTCATTGTGGCCTTCCAAAATTTGAAGGGAGCGGATAAACAGGAGGGGGAACGGTTGTTTGTGAGGGTGGATGGTGATAGGACAAGGGGAATGGTTTGAAACTGACAAGTGAGGTTTAGGAGGAAGTTTTTCAGCCAGAGGGTGGTGAGGCACTGGAACAGGTTGCCCAAGGAGGCTGTGGATGCCCCATCCCTGCAGGCATTCAAGGCCAGGCTGGATGTGGCTCTGGGCAGCCTGGTCTGCTGGTTGGTGACCTGCACATAGCAGGGGGTTGGAACTGGATGAGCACTGTGCTCCTTTGCAACCCAGGCCATTCTGTGATTCTATGAACTTGAGATTTTGGCACAGGTTACTACTGTGGGCTTCAGTTGAGTAAAATGGAGACATTGGTTATTGCACGCATGCCTCAACTGAGTGGCCCAACCTGGCCCTTGGCACACACCCATCATTCCCACCAACTGCACAGTGCTGTGCAGTGAGCATTCAAGTTTTAACCTGTCTCTTTGCCAGACTTCTCTCAGCCTTTTCTTTCCAGACTAAGATATCCCTCGCTTCACAATCACACCTTATTCACATCATCACCTTCTGGCATTAAGTTTTAATGGATGAAGCACAGGAAGAATAAAATCTCATCAAAAATCTCTGACAATCACCATGAGAACTCAGTAAGAATTGCAGCCGCTGCCATCAAGCCAGCCTGATGTGTTAGTTTTATAAAAACATAGTCATATATCCCACTGATTTTATCCTACTTTTTTTTTTTCTTCTTGAGGGCATTGTTTTTGATGCAGTTGATGTATATGCAGCCCAAGCCAAGTCCTCTTCACTCAGTGCAACCCAGGCAAACCAACAAGTTGGGCACCCATGGGTTACTGCAAGCACATTTCTGCCAAAGGAGCACAAGATGGCACCTACCAATCACACATCAAATCTGTTCTCACTCCTCTCTCTGACAGAGCCCACAGAGATGAGATTTCTGCCTAACACTCGGTATTCAGAGCCTGCACCTTCTCAGTGAAGTTAGGAGGTGCTTTTGCCTACAGACTGATTAATAACTTTTGCTTACATACAGAGACAAAACAAAGCAAAATTTAACATACCTAAACACACTAAGAAAGCGTTATAATAGCATTAAGTTATCAAAATTTCCATCACTGTCTGTATCAATATGACCTGGCTATGGCTGAGACATGGAAAGTGTTCATAACATTGCTGGGAACAGAGAAATTCTGAAAACAAGGAGTTTTATGGTGCTGAAGCACAACCACTTGGTGGTGGGAGTTTCATAGTTAACTCCATACACTGGCACATGCTGTTCAGGTGAGCTCTGTCTGATGATTCCAGCCACTACTTTTACTCTGAAAGGATAGGAAAATGGACAATTCCCAAAGTACAATAAATTCTTTGTCACACAGACACTGGTTTTATTTTTTCTTGCATGCCACACACACACACGAATCCCTCATGCCCTCATTTTTGCCAGATTTATGCAACCCATCTGTTCTGCTAAACTGTTTCTAGCTTTTAAAGCCAAAGTAATTGCTTTTTTCTTTTTTCCCCTCCATGCGCTTTATGCATATTTATGATAATTTTCCCCTTTCTAGCCAAATACCCTCTTTTCTACAGAACCAATCATTACTAATCAGAACAGCCAAATTGCATGAAGTAGCCAGAAGACCTCCAATGGGTGGAACATTTCTCCTTTCAAGCAAGCTGCCATTGGATGTCCCTTATGGAATAGGTAGAGTTGGGCATGAGCAGAGGTGGTGAAGAACTCAGCACAAATGTTCACAGCCTAACTACTCTCATTCCCAATGCAGAGGAAGAACTGGAGAAGCTGGAAAGGACATAGCAGTAGGACATACTGCAAGTGAGACACAGTGGTGTCTCCAGGGTAACTACAGATGAAAATGAAGGTGTTGCTCATATCTGTAGAAATCTAAGGAGACCCATTGAAGTACTAAGGAAGGAGACTTCTTTTTTTTTTCCCTGGGAAATCCAGCCTCCAGTTCTGTGTTTGCAATGATGCCCCTTGGATTTGAGGTGGGCAATGAATTCTGCTCCTCTCCAGCAGTGCCAAAGTGCAGCCTTTAAAATGCCAGTGAGGAGAATCTGTTTTTGTTTCCTCTCTTGGCAACATAAACCAACCTCTAGAAGGAGATGAATTTTATATTAGTGACCTTTCATGGGAAGACATAGATTATAGCACGTACTTCAAACTCATTTCAAGATAATTGTGACTGGTGAACCGAGAGCACACAGAAGAAATCTATAAATCATGGCTCTGAGGTAGTGATCAAGAAACCTATGATAAGACTTTTTCCAGGAGAAACTGTGGCTACATTGCCACCAAATAACACGATGCCTGAAGCTTTCTCTTACAACAGTATTTTAGCAAGCATCTATCTTTTCCTTGGCCTTCAAGATATTCCCATCCTGTGTGGAAAAAAGGCTCTGTTAAATCCATGAGAAAGCCACAGAGAGCATTTTGGGAGAGTCAAGGAATCTATTAACCGTATCCAAAGTTTACTGACATTTCCAACTGCAGAAGTATTTCAGCAAATATCAAGACACAACTTTGGGGATTCTGCTGCAGCACCGTGGCAATAAAGAGAGGCATTTTGTGTCAAGATTCTCACCCTCAAAGGAAGAAGCTATTTAATAAGTGTTCAGACAAGCTCCCAGAAGTTTCCTAGCATTATGATGTTTCAATAATTGCCTCCCATTAGCACCATTCCTGAACGATCAGCATCTAGACAAGGTACTGCCTGGAGGCAGGCTGCTCTCAGAATAAGCAATCCAAACCCAGTTGGAGAACATACATCATGAAACAGCAGCTGAATCCTAGGCTTTCCTAGAGACTCAGATTATTACAGTAGGAAAGCATTTGTGCTGCTCTGACTGCTACGCTAGATGCAGTAGGAAAATACAGCTAATTAAAGTATCAGCTACTGCAAATCACTTGCAAGTTAAGAGAAGTGCTTGCCCTACTGCTTGCTGCCCTTTCACTGGGCAAAGCCAAAGAAGGCTCATTACCCACTGCTGTCCTCTTGCCCTTGATGGATATCATGTTCTAGAGCAGCTCAGTCTGTCACACAGATGTGAAAAAAAGCTGGTGACTGTGTATGATGATAATAGCGGCGTGGCTAATCCAATAAAATGGATTATAAAACGTGTTCAATGCACTACCTATGAATGTATGCATAGCAGTGGCTGAAAGCATGCTCCTATTCCTTTCCATGTTGAGCTTCTTTAAAAATCCTCGGCTCCAGAAAAAGCGATAAACACGTTCTGAAATGTTGGTTTCTGAAATGTTACAGGACACCACTTACAGCAAGCAGAAGAATAGGTGAAAACTACAGGAAATGGAGTATTGCTGGAAATGTGTTCCTAGATTTTAAACATTACAGCTCAAATTGGAGAGTTCCTCAGAAAGCATCATCTGGTACGTGAGTTACAGAAAGAGTGACTTAGGGCTGTCATTAAATTAAAAACCTGTCCTCCACAGTCACTATGATTTATAGTTGCACAGCCCTGCCACAAACTGGGAAAGAAAAATAGCATGGGTTTCCTGCTTCATTTATAAGGAATATATATAAGGGACATACTTCCAAGAGCATAAGGGCATGCAGTGGCCATCTAAATACTAGGAGGAGCTTCCAGCCTATGGAAATTGAAGTCAATCAGCTTAGGAACAAGGAAAACATATATATTTGAAATTTAAATAGTTCATTAGTGAATGCAGAAGCAGCCCTTCCAGCAAGAGGCTGCTCAGATCCCCCAGCCCCATGCAGATCTAGGGGCTAGGAAGAGCCCACCTGAGAAGTGCCAGCTTTGGGCTCAGCTTTAAGACCCTGTGGGAGAAAACTAGAGCAATACGCCTGATTAAGTCATATGATGTGGGCAAAGAAAACTCCATTATCATCAGAAAGAGAAGCTTGGCGCTTTGTTGGTTCTTAATTTTTTAAGTTTTTCTATTGTTCCTTCTTCGTGTTGACCTGTTGCACCTTTCCAACAACTTTGGAAAAGTCAAGCGCTGCACTTCAATTTTCAAGTTAGCCTAGAAAAGCATCTCCAAGGTGAAGCTACAGGAATACCATGCTGTCCAGGCTTGTTCCCTGCATGGGAACTCACAGACTGCAAATGTGTTTCCTCCTAAAATCTCTGCTGTAGTAAATTGACCACCAACACCATAACTAAAATATTGTCAGAAGAAAGAAGGCCAAAGGATCACGGATCTGAATTTCAAAATATCTTGAAATTAAATCAAGGAAAGGAATCATTCAGACTACCACGTGATGTGGAACTAATGATGTGATTGCATTAAGTCTTAATCAAGCTATTAGGAAAATATGCTAATTGAAGAGAATGAGAAGTGGAGAGAACGACAGAAGCAGCATCATTTGTTAGTGGCAAGAGGTGCACCAACATTAATATTTCAATACAGATGGCTTCAGGATGAAAAGAATCCAAGCTGATTAAGAACCCCACAGCTGGGGAATGAAAACTTCCTCACCCATCCCTGAGAGGTCTGGAGGTGGACATTCACCTGCTAGAAGTGTACATCAGCAGACTGTGCTTATTATCAATGCAGATAGAAGAGACATGCTCTCAGAGTCGTCAGTGGGACATCTTCAGTGACATCCCACAACTTAATTGCTGCACAGTTAAACATGCAATAACTTGACTCCTCCACTGCAGATGAAAGACTTCAAAAGCATTGGACACATGCAAACCTACAGAATTAATGTAAATTTTTTTCCAAAAAACATCTCGTAATAGGTTAGTAACTTTCTTTTTTCCCAAACTAGGCTCATCTCAACAAATTAGTAATCCACAAAGTGTAGTTAACTAAACTGATACCAATTAATGGCAAGTACCCAAACTCCAATGCAGTAAGAAAAGTAAAATACACTATTCCTCTCTACTGAGGAGTGCCTCACTGAGAGGCAGCAAGTCCTGGGTATCTGACAGCTGAGATCACCAGGGGACTCTCAGCGATCATGAGTGTCATCAGAACTCGTTGGCAGGCATTAAATGGAGCATTCTGGCTTTCCTTCCTAAGCAAAGACAAAGAACAATGTCCTCTGGGAGTCCTCTAGCTGTGAAACAAAACAAAACAAACAAAAAAATCAGCTTTATTCTTTCTCTTTGATTTTTAGCTTGTCTCAGTGCGTGGAGCACCAGAGACCTCTGCGCAAATGCCAGCAAGAGGACTTGCTCTGGTTTAGCTATGCCAGATGTTGTTTGGTAAACTAATCAATGTTTCTCCTCCTCCTGAGCTCCTGTCTGCTATAAGATATCTAGGCAATGGGTTGACAACATAGTTCAGTGATCCTTGTGATAGCCTTACATTAAGTATCTGGAATACCAACAGAATATGAAACAAGTCATGCTCGTTTTAGAAAATATTCAAGTAGGTTTTTAAAATCTCTTTTGAGTGTTGTAAAGTGCATATCTACAAAGTTTGGCTGAGTTCATTCAGCTCATCAAGTCCAGTGTACCTGGGACCAGCCTGCTTTGGGACAACACTGCTCCACGCATGTGCAGAACATGAACCCTTCTCTACCCTTCAGCAATCAAAATCAATACATTAGCAATTTCTACCTTATGTCTCTCACACTTCACTAAAAAAAATCCTTTAATTAGTTTCATCTAGCAGTAAATGGGTCATTAAATCCAATCCAGTCTTGCGAAGAATCCTATGCCATCAAACTCCATTTACAGGCTCCCTGTATTCCACCTTACAGCCACTACAGGCTTCACCTTCTCCCCAGTGCTCTTACTGAAAAGCTGTTCCTGGACTCCTCTCCCATGACTGATCCTAGAATGGCCTGGGTTGCAAAGGAGCACAATGCTCATCCAGTTCCAATCCCCTGCTATGTGCAGGTCACCAACCAGCAGCCCAGGCTGCCCAGAGCCACATCCAGCCTGGCCTTGAATGCCTGCAGGGATGGGGCATCCACAACCTCCTTGGGCAACCTGTTCCAGTGTGTGTGATCAACAATATTAAATTGTTCATGTCTGGATCTCGGTTAGAGAAAAACCTAGTCTTCCAAGGCTTTCAGTAAAAGAGTTATTCTAATAGCATCTCCAATCAAAGTTAGAGTGAATTTCACAGAGATAGTCCATAAAAATTTGGGGTCTAAAACACACCTCAAATCTTCATGATGTCCCCTCAGTTACCAACAAGGCCATTTTTCAGTTTTACCACTGGAAACATATTATAAAGGTCATAAAAGATCTCCAAATATGGCACCCACAACCAAACCAGAGGCTCTTGCCAATGCCTGCTTGGGTCTTTGGCATCCTTAGGCATGTGGTCAGCTGGCCATAGCACCCAGGAGCAGTGGGCAGTCCTGGCCAGCCTAGAGCCAAAGCACTGCTGCAAAGGGCTTAAAAACTCAAACCAAGCACATAGAGGACGCTCACAGCCCAGAAAGCAAATAAAACCAAAATGCAAAGTTACTAACAACTTTTAAAACTTCACAATGGAAAGCAATTTCATGGGTTTTTGGATCTGACTCAGGGTTTTTTTTAATACCTGCAGCCAGCTATACTGTAGCTGTGGAGGAATCAATATTTAAAAAGCCCTGGTCCTCCAAATTCCTCTGAGCATCAATAGATGCTGACTTTGCGTTGTAATTTATCCACACTAACAGGCTGGTTTCTGGTAATTACACATTTGCTGTGTTAACAGCTGTGCTACCATTCAGCCTTACCTTCGCACAGCTGTTTTACCTGCACCCAGACTGACAAACTCCACTGTGGAGGCACCTGGGCTGCACATACATAGACTCTGCAAGCAGTTCCTTGCACGCTGCTCTGTGAACACCTCCAGCATCACATACAAATGTTTCTCAAAGCACACTCACCAGGACAGGGATTTCTCTGCTCTCCTGAGTAATCTTATGAGGTTTCTTCATTTAATGAAACACCCTTTATACCCCATTTGCTACAAACAGCTCAGCAAGTTACAGATTTATATATAATTAGCATCTGAAGTCATGCAACTATATTGGGGATGAAGCGACAGTTCATTCCTCATGCCTGTTGCATAAGGGATGCGATTCTTTCTGCACTGGGAAACATTAATTAACTTTAATGGGCTCTGCACTAGGGCCATAAAATCAGGAACTGAGACTTGGGAGAGAAGGGTTGGGCAGCAGCATCCTCCAAGCATTGAGACACGAACACTAGAAGCTAAGGAACAGGAGGGTGGACACTCAAGCTCAGACTGGGTGGATTCTGAGCACCTGATGGAGCTGTGGGTGTCCGTGTTCATTGTGAAGGAGTAGGACCAGACACAAGAGCTGGAGGCAGATACTGGTGAGATGACAGCAGACGTTGAACTTTCCCACCAATATTCCATGACATGTTGTTGTTGCTGCGTGACAGAATGACATCTGACATGGCAGAGTGGATGGAGCAAAGCTGCACCACTGAATTCCACCACACAGAAAAGATGGCACCCACTGACATTCATTACCACTTGCTGAATATTTATGGAGACCAAACAGCGGGTGTGAGAACAGTGAGGGGTGAGTGATGCATTTCAGCAGTGGTGGGCAGTGGGTCACCTCCCCTGGAGCAGATTTTGATGAGCACAGCATGCAGCCCTTATACATCGCTGGTGAAAGTGCACAGCTAACGGCGGTCTCAGTGTTGACAAATAGCAAATTCTCAGCTACAAAACACTATCAAATACTGTTATTGTCCTCTGTGCTGTATTTCCAATGGGGATAAATAGGAGGGATTACTTTTGGAGCAATTTACATGTACATGTGCGTGTATATATAATTTAAGTATATATATACTTTAAGTAGCTATTCATTGTGATTTTATGTTGCTGCTCAGCCCTTTAATTCACCAGGAAAGCCGATCTGTTATTCCTCCAGCACCAGGGGATAGCCAAGATACTATAGAAACAGCTCTTGGCTGAAGTTTTTACAAATCTCTTCCACTGAAGACTGCCTTTGCTGTAAAGGTGAGGCTTATCTGCCCCCTCTGCCTTTCTTCTTTGGGTAGGAAGAGAAAAAAGCAGACAGGACACATCCAGCAGTACTTTTCAACACCAGATGCCTCCATACTTCCCCCCCACCCCTTCCCCCCCTTAACTGTTCTTGTGATATTTCACCAGAATGGCTTCTACCCTCACCCCATCCCCTCACCTCCCTTGATGCCCCCCAGCCTTCGTGCACTCCCAGCCATCTCCTCCATCCGCGATAAGGGTGCACTGAGCAGATGTGGTGCTGGGCTTATCAGTGCAGCTGCTGAAATGTCAGGGAGTTAAAAGCACACACAGTAGGCACACGTGCTTCCAGAGCTCCTCTTTCTGCAGCAATTCAGAGATTTGTTCTATTTTTCCAACTAGATTTTAAAAAGCAATGAGAAAAAAAAAAAAAAACACCTCTATACAGTCTCTGCTTCGATTCCTCTAAGGATGGACCCAACAGCAGGTAAGGGTGTTCACAAGGTGCTACAGGAGGCCACTTTCTGCCTTGTGCAAGGTGTGGCTCCACCTGTGGGCCCCATCCTCATGGGAGAGGGGCTCCCCAGACTTCAGCAGACCCCCGACTACATCCAATAAATGGATAACCTGCTTACTTTCCTCTTACACACATGCAATTCTGACACTGTAATACCACAGGTTGCAGAATCCCTATGGTTTGCATCACCCAATTCAAACCTCCACCTGCAGCAAGCACAATTTGCCAAGGAAAGCACCAATAACTGGACAGTCACTCTTGGCTTTTCCTCCCCCACAAAAGCACTTATCAGCACCTTCCCGTGTTCTGCAGCACCCACCATCCTGGAATGCTCAGCCAGCTGGCACTGCACAGGGTGCACATGGGCTGCACTGCATGAGATGACTGTGCCATCTAGCTGCAGATACCGTGCCACTCCTGCATGCTGCACACAGGACATCTAGAACTGCTCTGCTCTCCAGATGAAAATCTTACTTGTTTTGTCCATGCTGGATATTAATGCATGTAAAGGAGGTTAGCTTAGCAAAGATGTACATTATTAATCAGAACCAATCAAGCATAGAGCTGATAGCAATATTTATTCTCCCTTTACTTATACTTTTCTCCTATTACAAGCTTAGATAGCATTAAGATTGCCATCTTGCATTGCCTGTTCCCACTCTGTTTTCATAGAATGACCAGGGTTGAAAAGGACCACAATGATCATGTAGTTTCAACCCCCTGCTATGTGCAGGGTCACCAAGCACCAGCCCAGGCTGCCCAGATACACATCCAGCCTGTTTTAATCTCCCACTCTCACCAAAATATATTACTCTCCCTGTCCCCCCCCCCCACTTGTCAGAGGGTTCTGCTCCTCCTAGCATTGCATCCCCACCCTCTACACCCCAGCAGCAGCCACAGACCCCTGAATGCACAGCAGTTGCTTTTGCTGGACATGGGAAGCGTGATGGGGCACAGCTCAGAACTCCAGCAGCAAACACAGCCTTCAGAATGAAAAGGTGCAGGCATGGGGTTTGATTCATCTGCAGCAAGGATTATTTTAATGACGCAGAAACAAACTAAATATATTCTTAATTTCATATTTTAATTTGTCAAGAGGATCTCAGTGGCTTTTAAATGAGATTTAAAGTGCATTTTATTCCGCTAGGACTAAATGCAGCGACTGGCTAAAATTAGATTAGTGGCTCCAGTGCCTAATTAGCCATCGGATGGGAGGCCACATTTTGGAACATTCTGGACCACATCTCGTCGACCCTTCTGTTATATGATTTGTGTAAAAAGGGGGCAGGGAATAAGCCAGGATTACAGAGGAAACAGAGGCAGGCAGCCCAGCAAAGGGTTGGGTCCACAGAGAAGCTTGGCAGCAAGGCTCTGGCCTTGCCCTGCTCCAGCTGGGGCTGCTGCCTGCCCACATCTCTCTGGTTGGGAGGGCCCTCACAGCCCACATCCCTTCCATGAGCCGGGTGCCCCCCAGCTCAGCTGCCCAGGGACCCATCCATGGCCTCAGGCACCTCCAGGGATGGGACACCCACAGATCTGAGCACGCAAGGACTTGAAGGAGCACACGGGATTTTGAGAGCAGAGGATGCAGAAGAAGCTGAAGGATTCCAGTGACTGGCTTAGAGTCCTCAAAGGGCAAAATAAGGAGCAAGGATAGATTCTCTGGAGGGTAAACGAGAAATTGTTCCTGTCAAAAATACACAAGCAAACTTAAGCTCCTGCCCTTAAGTCATAGTTGGGATTCAAAACTTTTCTTATGTCCAACTGTGTAGGATTTCCTCAAAAACTCTGAGGAAGGACAACAACAGCATTTGCCATAACCTTCTTCTGAGGCCACCTCTACAGTCACAGCTCCAAACTCATCAGACACCATCACCCTAGGAACACAGACCCACTCTCTCCAGGCCTACAACAGCCACCCAACTAGAAGAACTGGCATGAAGAAGTGGGATGTCTCACTGGAAGCACAACACCAGAAGAATTCCATTGTTCCTATTGGAAGTCTGCTTGAGGCAACCCTATTCCAACCAAACAGCACCAGCATCCAGAGGAAAGGACTGAAAGCCTTCAGCCCATGTCCTCCATCATCACTAGCAGCTGATTAGCAGTGCAGTCAGCACATCCTACCCCCAAGCACGGTAGTTCAGCATCTACGACACATTCCCAATTAATGCTTCCAAAGAACAGTTTCCTGCCTCCGGCAAAACAGTTGTCAGGAATGCCCAGGAATATGAAAAATTGACAACAGTTGCTGGATGCTAAATACTGTTCATGCTTGATTGCTGTAATAGCACATCATAGGCTTTGAAAGACTGTTATGCATTTGTTGCCATCATTAATACGGAGTTAGTTTATCATCCAACCTCTGAGCTCCCTTTTTCATTTTCCCTTATGTTCCCTTACTGTACAGCTATTTATTTCTCATTTACATATTTTTAAACAGTACAATGATTTCCAAAATTAAATTCATTCAAACTTTTTACTGTCCTCATTTCCACGTATCTTTTATTGCTTTTATTACCATGACTGGACTGGCTTCGACTTCTTTTTCATCACAAAGCTTTCTACAGAATCTCAGGAGCACTCTTGTTTTTTCATTTTCTTTCTGATTAATAGATACATAATTACCACACCACAGTGTGCCAAGCTCTGTTTCTTGTTGTTGTTGTTGATTTTTATTTTGCTTTTAATTAGCCAATAATAAAGAATCTATGTTTTTTTGGCAAAAGATACCTAATGTTTTGTCTCCTGATGGCTGGGTGAACTTGGCAAGAAAAGCATAGGACCATCTGTCTTGTGGTTCCTTATCCTCTCCAGTTTATCAAACAACATTTGAGCTCAACATTTCACCCAGTTGTAAATAAGTTTTTCCTCATACGTTATTTTACAAAGAAGCTGCTGATTCTAGTATAGAAGGTGGGTTTTTTTGTAGTAGTTAAGGAAGGCTAGAAAAATAAAAATACAATTATTTAAAGTAATTTAGTATTGTATGCTGTATCTCAGTATCCTATCAAGGATAGCAGTCAAACTGAGTTAACGTGTTTGTTTTTGTGTATAAACATGAAACTGAAAATGGAAAAGAAAAAAAGGGGGAGGATGGGGGCAAGGGAAACACTATCTCATAAGAACAAACACTTCAGGTCAAATCAAATCCCATGAATGCAGAAGCATTTTGGATGCAGTTCAAAGGAGCAGACCAGCAAACCCAGGGAGAGATGTGCTGAAACACTTTCAAGAACATTATAGTAACCAAAAAGTTACAACTGATGCTTTTAAAAATGCTTTAACTACCCATAAGGAGTTGAAAACACACACAAAGGTGACATCCCATCTCATAGAAGGAAAACTTAGAAGTAATTATTGAAGACTATCCAAGCTGCTAACTTCTGTTGGAAGACTGGACATGTACTTTGGGAGCCCAAGAACTGAATCATTTGAAGATGAGTTGGCATCCCAAAAGAAGTGCAACATTTGTCCTGTTTTCTGTGTTCTCAGTGGCTTAATTTGCACAGGAGCGTGAAACTAATTCAAAAGTAGTTAGACACCTTTTCAGCACCAGCATACAATTAAGTGATGCTCCCAAGGTTGGACATCACTCAGCTAACAGATGGCATTGTATGGGGTTTAACGCATTAGTGTTCACCCACGCCCAGCCTTCTCCATAGAATCACAGAATGGCCTGGGTTGAAAAAGACCACAATGATCATCCAGTTCCAACCCCCTGCTGTGTGCAGGTCGCCAACCAGCAGCCCAGGCTGCCCAGAGCCACATCCAGCCTGGCCTTGAATGCCTGCAGGGATGGGGCATCCACAGCCTCCTTGGGCAACCTGTTCCAGTGCCTCACCACCCTCTCTGTGTGACTTTTCCACTCCTCCCAGGCCAGCCTCTGAAGGCATACATGATCAGCTCTCCATTCAACCTCAAAGATACTGTGAACATTCTGCTCTTTTGGTTTTATTGCAATAGGACAGAGCACAGCAGGGAACGCACAAATCTGCTCTAGCCTCAGGCAGATGCATGGCAGTGAGGTGGGCATCCACCCTGACTATGCCAAGAAAAAAAATAAAATACATGAGCACAAAGTGAGGAACCCTCTCTACAGTCGTGGTGAAATGAATTTTTGTTGCTGTAACCGTGAAAACTGATAGAAAAGACTAAGTTTATATGTCTAAGTAAAAATGATACTTTTCTTTTTAAACCAACACGATCAGTTGCAAAACACAAGCAGAATTTCAGGAACAAATTCCCTTTGACAGCTACTAACCTGCTTTTCAGCTAAACAACAAATTCATTTTGCATGAGCTTAGAAGAGGGAGAAACTAGATAGTCCAACTACTATAGCTGGAGAAGGTGGACAAGTTTTCAGATACACCAACACTCAGCAAAAAGTGACAGCCCTGCCACACAAAGCTTGGGATCAGTTCTTCCAGGTGTCACTTCAAGTTGTTCAAACAGAATTTGAAGGAGATGGACAGCAATGGGCAACAATGTTTTCCTCCATTATCTTGTCCATATGTCAACAGAATGGCTCTCCGATTGAGGCCACAAAACATACTAAGGCTGGTAAATATTTTTCTAGACTATTGACAGAAACTGAATCCATCTCAGGTGTGAGTATACGGTGACAAATGTGCATATGCAGTCCGAGCACAAAAATAGAGGGGTTTTGCAAAGCTCGTGCTTCTGTGGTAGCTGTAAAAAAGGAGGAAAGGCAACACCTGATTCTGCATACTGCTCAGGGGCACAAAGTCAAAGCTTTCCAAGACATTCAGAGTGGCTGTGAATTTACATGGGGCCACTGCTTTCCTCCACACAGCTGAGGTCCTCTGCATCACACAGTGCAGATACTGAAGTCTGGTTTATTCCACCATTAAACCACGGCCACAAAACAATGATTCCCAGCCCCAGGTCAACCATTACTGCATTTACAACATTTGTTTGTTTATGATGAACAAATGTGCCAAAATCTTTTCCATTCTTTCCTGTCTGGTCTTCATGCAGACCCAGCTCTCTTGACACCATCATCTACTGAAGGACAACTCTCTCTCATGCAGGTATCCAACACCACTGAAACTCTTGGATTACAAATGGGATCACTGCAGGCTTAGCCCAGATTCTAGCCACTAAATTAATGACTGCAAAGCTCCCCACTCAGAAAGCTTTTAAGCCATGCAGAACCCAAGTGCCTTTAAATATACCTGATAATTCCCCTTGGAAAGCTAAAACAAGAGCCATTTCCTAATGGCTTTCTGTCATTATAGCAATTTTCTTCCACAGCATTTTCCATAAACCAACTGTAACAGCACTACAAGCAATTAGTTGAAAGAAAAATAAAACAAACAAAAAAATAAAACAACTTTGCAAAACACAGCTTTGCTCTTCACCATCATCACAATGCAGAAAGGTTGACTGCTGGCTGGGGTGAAATCAGCAGTTGATAAATGATGCTGTGCTGTACTGTGAACAGTTGGTTTATGCTTCAAATCAATCTGTATGTCTAAGGAGGGACACTGCAATGCTGGAACTCAGAATAACAGCAGCTATAACATCAGGAGAAAAAAAAACACCTCAGGTTAATGTATATTAACACATTCCCTAAGCTCCCTTTGCTCAGCCTGCTCCCATACTCTCATCATGTCAGATTCCCAGTACACAAAAATTGACTGCATTGCACCCTGTATTCCCACTGAAGGCATTCAAGTGCAGTAGATGTCAGCTTGGCCCAAGGTGTAACCCCTAGCAGTATATATTATGTATATACTACCCAACTTGGTAGTAATCAACTTCAGAATTAAGAAAAAAAACACACCATAAATTGAAGCCATTTATTATAAACCTTGATGTCATAGATCAGAACTGGAAGGAATCCTACTCCTAACTCTGTTCAGTAGCACTGCTTTGTAATGCACTTGCAGAGCATCTCCCAGGCCCTGCTGCTCCATGCATCCCAGCTGAACAGAACAACATGCTCCATGACAGCAGAGGACCTCTTCATCTTTTCTACCCCTTTGAGGACCCATTGGGGCAGGAAGAGTACTGATGTCATTTGTACCTTTGAGTTACACCACCTCTGGATAGGAGCTGCGTGCAGAGCACCGCTGCAAGATATTTTGGGAAGTGCACAGATGGGACCTCTATAGCTCCAATTAGGTGAGAGGTCCTATGTGTTCTACTCAAGTCCTTTCCTTGAGCTGTAGGCTGAGCCCTCTGAAGAGTCACTGCCCCAGAGGACGTGTTTTGGAAGGTTTCCCATTACTTTGTACTAACAGACCTCCTTTTCAGCCACAAAGGGAGGCTTAGGGCAGGCATTAGACAAGCCTAAGTCACATATTAGCCTATTAGCCGCTGGCAGCCTAGGGCTGATAAGGGAATCCCAGAAAGATCACTTTGAGAACAGCTGTATGAAAGGCTGTGCCTGAAATCACAGTCCTTCACCAGACAGGCAGTGCTCACTGCAGAAAGAACAGCATCTTTGCTGGCTTGCCCACCCAGCAGGGAAAGCAGAATATTCCACACCTGTGCCAGAAAGAGCCACATCCTCAGCTGTTTCATATTTACAGCAACAGAATCAACTTCTCATAGCCCTACCTCCAGCATGCAGGAACCAAGTTTGCAAGGATATTAAGCTATACTTCTAATGACAGCTTTGTACGCAGCACAGCTTAAACAGCCTTTGGATGTTTTTGTCTCTCAGGCTCTTCCCCAGCTCCCTCACATCAGGACTAAAAATATATTGCATGTTTGAATAGTGCTGTGCCGCTCAGCTGCAGCAGAAGCCCATGCTCACATTAGCAGTGTACACATTAGCAGCGTAATATACTATTTCTTTGTTCACCTTAACTTTCCTTAGAGCTGCTGGACACAGCAAATGAAGATGCAGTGTTGGAGCAGAGGACCCATGAAGAAAAAGCACAGAAGCACATGAGCAAACACACACACACAGCTGACCTCAGTTGGACATGTGAGAATGAAGAAGCCACCAGCATGGATACTGCATTCCTCTTGGCAAAGAACCCCCAACATGAGAAGGCTCCAGGGAAACCTTACTGTGGCCTTCCAATACTTAAAGGGTGCATATAAACAGGAGGGGAAACGGCTGTTTGTGAGGGTGGATGGTGATAGGACAAGTGGAACCCAGGCCATTCAATGAACATGGACACCCCAGGGCCAGCCCCAGTGTGAGATGGAGCAAAGGGTAGACATAACGCTTGTATAGCTGTTTAAATACATATCATAGAAACCTTTTCTGCACAGATGTATTTCCCTTTCCATAACAAATATCTGATGATACCTATCGACTCAAATTATACCCTTAAGACTTCAATTATACTAACAAAGTTTTGGCTTCCCTCAAAATTGAGGAGGACAAGTACACAAAAGCCATTGAGAAGGGCCTTAAAAACACACGGCACTGTTCCAGTAAGCTGCCTGAAGCACATAAAAGCAAAGGGTTGTGTTTTCTGTTTTTTTGTTTGTTTGTTTGTTTGTTTTCAGTAATTGGTACATCCCATTTAGCAGCTTTAAAGACTAACACACAATGAGGGACTGGATTACCAGAGTCTGGAGGGCTGAACTTTAATGATCAGGGCAACCCAGAGCCACCCTTTGCTTTCAATTTCCTAATAAAGAGTTACAAAAATGAAAGCATTTCACAGCGCTGCTGTACTGCTGGAGAAATTGAGGATTTGGGAGCTCAGGAATTAATTTCTGGAGGTCAGAAGTGTCCTAATTGACTTGCATGATCTCAGTAGGAGAGGAAAACCCAGCAACAGCTTGGGGACCTGGCATATCAGCTGCCAAGGGCATCCTCCTGTCTGCATCCTTCTCTTCCTCCCACACCCCAATGAGATTTGGTCTGGTAGTTGAAAGACTCCTGACACATATAACCAAGAGAGAGTAGAAGACAGTGTAACCAAAGGCCTGTGGCAATACTTCTATAACTCTAAAATGCAGTCCTCCATTCACAGAGTACACCTAAGGTGTCCACAAAAATTGAGAATAGCAAAAGTTCAGCTTGTTTCAGACAACCATCCAGACAACTAACACATCTAAAGGAATATATGGTTATAAGTCCATCATTATGGGGAATCCAACAGTGGAAGATGTTTGTAAGTTCAAAACCAAAAGTACTTCCAAACAAAAAATAAGAAATAAGCGAGCCTTCAAAGTCTGTATATGCATTTACAGTAAGTAAATTAGAGGGACTGTACCCAACTTTGCAAGTCTTATCTTAAAGAGTCAGAGTGGTGAGCTTGCATAAGAAAGGTAGGGCTTGAGCACCAGCAAAGCCTCCATTAGCAGCACCACACTGAGAAAACTTCACTACTGGCATTTTGTTCTAAGAAGCATCAGTTCATTCTCAAATAGAAATACGTATTTAAAAACATATATACATATATATGCTAATCCACATCCACTTCTACTCACCAAAAGTCTTGTAGTCTGTTTTGTTACTTTTCTCTCACCCTGTGAAGGAAATCACTGCCCCAAACAGCTTTCAAGATGAAAGAAATGTCATTACAGAACATAATGCATAGTTAACTAAAAGGGATTTAGAAGTGCAATCTCTTTAAGGGGGAAAAAGTTTAAGTAGATTTTTTAAGAGAAAGAAAGAGCCAGACTGAAGCCTCCAAGTTGTTTTCTTTGTTTATAGAACTGTTAAATTTATTTTTCATTCAATTAATAGGTAAGAATCTGACTTAATGCAGCAGACCAAAAAATAAGTTGTACTAAAGATAGTATAAAAGTGTATAAAGAGATGCAATCTGAAAATCTTCTGTCTTCCATCCAGACAGGATTTGACAACCTGCTGGATCCTATCTGCTGATAAACAACATCTCTTACTGATCTATTCTTTAACTTGCTGTAAATGTACAGGAGAAAAAAAAATCATATTAATAACTTCTTAAGAGATTAATATTCATGCAGGTACTGCAGGGTGAAGATGTTACCTCTACCTCTGCAGGCTAAAGTTTAATATTTTGAAAACAATTTTTAAAATAGGATAGAAATGATCAGTTACATTCCAAACTTGTATTCCCTGCCAGGAAGTATTTACTTGCAATATACCTCGTGCAAAACCCCAACAGCACCCTAACAGGGGAGAGAAAGAACAGCTGAGCCCCAGGAGGCAGCCACGACACAAATTAACACATTTTGGATGCATGCAAATCTGAAGCATTGACTGTGGGACGTTGTTCTGTAGTACACCTATCTCTGGGTAGGACCACTCAGAATGGAGACGAGGGCAATGAACAACATCCCAAAGAGAGCAATTAACACTGGTAGGAGTGATCACCACTGTGAAATTAATGTTTTCCCATTAACATTGGGCTGAGAGCTCGATAGGCATCTCTCTCCTGGGAAGATGCACACGTTGGGCTGGCAGTCTGCACATCACAGACTCAATGAGCTGAACCAACACTGCTTTGAAGAGTCACAGAAAAGAGAGGGGAAAAACCACACTAGGCCTTGCTTTCCTTCAGAGGACTTCTAACTGTTGATGAACCAGTTTGTGTTTGAGGATTGCTAAGTTAAGGAAGGGCTGCTGATAGAGAACACGTGCCAGGATCTTGATGACCAGGATGACTGTCAGCAGAGCATCCCCACAAGGTGAAGAAACAGTGACCTTAGTGCCGTATCTGCTGTACCAGGGAGGAGCTGGTGGATGAAGGGCTGAAACCAAGTGGTTTTGGTGGCAGCTACGTCCCTTCACTGTGCTACCCACTGGACACAGGGTTCCCCACTGCTCCAGAGTGGCTGTTATCCTCCTGTTGTCCGAGGGCTGCAGAATCTGAACTCGGCACGTGTTCAAACAGAGCACTGCTGGGACGTGTTGCCACATGGCTATCGTAAATCAAACCTGCAAAAGTGACAGAAGTGAATTTAATCATAGGTGCTGCTCCTATATCTCTGCTGAGAATGCAAAGCATGAGGAGTCCAAAAAGGCAATAGTTACATTTTTCATCAATTATGCACATTTTATCTAAAAATAATCAAGTGCGAAGACAGAGCACCCATTAGGTTTACATGATAGCTCTCCTGTTCTGTGCTGGGAGTGACCTAACAACATCTAGCTGATCAGATAGCAATCTACTGAGTAGACTTCTTTCTTTGCAGAGCAGCTTTTCTTTTAGAAATGCAGCTCTCATGAACACTATTGATTATTAATTACCTATGCAACCTATATAGATAGATATAAATCTGAGGAGGGGAAACTTGAAGATTAACTCCGAGTCCTCTTCCACATATAAATGAATTTGAAGGTGAGAATAAAGCTTGGATTTTAAAAGGTCAAGCCTGGAGAGACTGTTGATTTTTGGACAGCCACCACAACTTTCTGCTCAGCCAGGCTACAGAGGAAGGCTGCTTTGGCACCTCCTGAAGAAGTTGAATAAAGTTCACTACCTTTTCTAAAGAGCAAGAGGATGCAGCAGTTTGCTGAAGCTTGCTGCTCTTTATACTTTATTATTGACTTCCTGACATAAAATGGTACGCTCTTAGCTAATGTCAATACTCATTTTCTTGCACTGAACTGTCCTCTCCCTTTTTATTTTGCCAAATTACAGCTGACTTCTTTTATCCCCCACCCCAAATGTTTGCAGCAGGGCCCTGCTGTAGGTTCCCACTGCAGCATTCCGATCTGTTTCCAGAAGAACAGGTTATTTTAGATAGAAAAGTAAGATAGATTTGCATGCAGCCAAATCCCCAGACTTGTTCCCCAAGCAGCAGCAGAGGAGAAATGCACCAACTCAAAACCCCAAACCAGGCTTTATGTCCTGAATGCGTCAATAGTTTCAGTGAGGGCAAGAGAAAGATGTCATCCATTCCTCGCTCTTTTAAGTTCACTGAACCACCAAGCTGCAGTGTTATTTGCCCTCTCCAGGGAATACAAATGGGAAACAGTTTCAAGATGTTTAAACCTTAAGACACAGATTTCAAGAGTTTTACAGAGCATTGATCACATAATTTCTGCTCTATTTAGTAAGAATTAAACAACCAACCCTCTTCTGACTCAGGTAGACCAGTGGAGGCAATTGCTGTCCTCCAAAAACTCTTCTTGGGTTTGAAGAAACCTGCATTTTTCCAAGTGCATTTTGTACAACTCTTAGTATTCTGTTGTTTGTATCTCATGAGCTTTCTGCCCCAGCACTCCAGCAAACAGGACCAGCTTCCACAAGCTCACATCAGTTCTCCCCACTGATGGTTGAATCTAGAATGAGGAAAGACCTTCCCAAAAATCAAAGTGGAAGCAGGAAGCAGCCAAGACATACAGAGAGGCTCCTCCATGTGCCTGTCAATGGCTCAATGCTCCATTTTCCTTAATCCATGAAGGACTTAATTACAAAATACTATTGGTTACAGAAGCCACTGCAAGATCCTGTTCTACAGAACAGCAGCTGGAATCCCATGCAATGATTGACCAGACAAGGAGGTGCACTGAAGTGTTATATCTTTGATTGAAGTAGCTCTACACCAGAGCTACTTAGGGCAGGAGTAGCTTCCTCAGTGTGACAGAGCTCTAACTTGAATATTGTTTGTTCATCTCTTCAAAGAAAGAAAAAGAAAACACACTTGAAGCCTTCAGTCACACCCCTCAGCCTGCAGCAGGAGCAATGGGACCATACCAAAGCCATGACAGCATCAAGTATTTATGGGCATGGTTTAGTCCGAAGTCCCTGCTGTGTGGCAGCCTGGTACCACAGGCCTAAGGCAGGCAACGCTACACCACAGAGTCAGCATGGGAGGGGTTTTCCAGGCCTAGGGATGTAAAACTGCCTCCAGCCCAAAGGATATGACTTGGGTGGAGAAATCAAATGCAATCCTTGAAGCAATTTCCATGCATGGAGACTCTGGGTTTTTACCAGAGACAGTCATCCCTCGTCACCTTCAGCTTTCCTTTGCTGTCCTCCATTTCCCCATGCTTTGGAACACTTTGTGTTCCACTGTACAACTTCCCCCAAGATTACTTTCAATTATTTATTCAAATAACCACAGGCAATATCAGACAGGAATAAACAGGTGATCTTTAGCAGAACCCATCACAGCTTCCCAGTGCTGTTACACAGATGGTGGCACAAGGGAAGCAGCAGTCCCTCAGCAGGTAAGGAAGCCTTTGGGCCACTCTACAACCTTTACACCCTTCTCTTGACACCTGATAAATCAGCCACAAGACTCAAGTGTTCACCCTTAAACCCTTAAGGTAATACAAACAAAAAATTTCTCCAGCACAAAAAGGGATGGTAAAGCTGCTTCCTTCATACTTCCTTTTTTTTTTTTTTTTTTTTTTTGTCTTCTCTCCCCAGTCCAACCCCACAGCTACTTTTAGAAATTGCTTTCCTTCCTGAGCCTGCATTGCCTCTATCCAGAACCCAGGGCTTTTGAAGAGGCAGGACAGCTTCCCAACACTCTCTGTTGTTAACAGAGCAGGGAAATAGATTTCGTGCAACTGAGATATTTGAATGACTCGCTCCTCCTGGCAATTAAGGCATTAGCCAGCAATGATCTTCTTAATAGACTGCTACTTCTAAACAGCAATGAACAGCATATGGATCCAGCAGTTAACTACACTCAATAATGCAGCCTTCAAGAAACAGAAGAGGAGAGAAAGTCAAAGCCAGGGAACCTGGTTCCAATACTTGTTGAGACACAGGAAGATCATTTTGAGTGCTAAAGTCCCACCAGAAATCAACAGACAATTCAGAGTCACGTACATTTATGTATACAGCCATACACATGCAAGCATGCCAATGCCATCACAATCTGGTTTGAAAGCAGATTATGAAATCCAGCAGTACTTACGGCTGTTTGAACAAAGCCCTGGATACTGTGGTTTCTCCCAATAACATCAGTCAACAACACTTGAGGAAAGGTGTAAACAACATGTGAATCTTACAGCAGGTGCAAAATGGTAACCTAAGGTTGGGAACAGTTGGGAAACCCAATCAAAACTGGAAAGAGCACCAAAATACTCTGCCCAGCTGACAGCACACAGTCACACCAGCCATCACATAAGCAACAGCCACCCAACAAACGGTGCTGGGATGGCTCTCATGTCTGAGCAGTACCTATTTACAGTGAGAAAACAGAAGGATTTTCGGGACACAGATCAAGTTCATGGAACTTATTCATTAACAATGTTTTCTTTTGTCATTAGTTATTATCTGATTGAATTCCTGAATATTACAGTATTGTTAACATATTAAAAAAAGTACAACGTTGAAGGCTTCTTCCCATCAGGCAAGAATGTAATTATCCCTTATCTTTCAACACAGCCAAACGCAGTAAATACAATTACAAAAATTTATGTTCACTGAAGTGTAAAAAAAAAAAGCCACAAAATTAATATTGTATTTATCCTCTCCCTTTTAGCAGTTATTAAAATGCACCAGTGATTTCTCAACTATTCTTTTCCATGGCAAAATTTGGATTGAATTAATCTTCACTTTCATTTCCTGCTTGTTTACCAAGTTTTTCACTTTCAGAACCACACAGATAGGTGTAGCTATAGCAGACTTCCTATTTTCCTTGATAATACAAGAAGCTGGAATCAGCTGTTTAAAAGTTTTCTGCTGCCAAAGAAAGTGGGAAAAGCTATAATTTTCCTTTATTTTTTTTTTAGATCAGACTCATTCCACACCCCTGCAATCCCTCCCACGTCAACAACCAGTGGTTGCTCCTCTGCCTCTTGCCACATCCCTGCCCTACAGGTTTCTCTTGTACCTTTCTGTTGTCTTTCTTCAGGCTGAAAACTCTCCTCTTGCCAGCAGCTGACAGCTGTGCCACCCGTTTGGCTCAAGAGCACAAATTAAGAGTCTTCAGTCATTCAAATCTCTGAAGTTTATAAGCAGTGAAGAACCCAAGGGAGAGAAACTACTCTTGATTTCTCCCCTATGGTGACTTTCCTGTTTGAAACCATTCCTTCACCATTCTGGGGTTTGAGCATCATCTTTCAACCAAGGCAGAGGTCTTGGAAAAAAAACAGTTTGAAAAGTAGAAAGCAAGAGGGGCAGAAACACAGACAGTTTGGATAATATTGCATTGAAGGTTTTTTGCTATCTGCTTAATCCGTCACCTAACAAAGCATCAGCATTGCCACAAGGAAGCAGTCTTCATTGCATCTCTCTCCTCTGGATTCCTGATGGTGGTTCTTACAAAAGGAAAAAATCAGTTTGTTACGTGCAAAGTAATACAACTTCTGTTGGAGTACCTTGAGCTCTTCCACATAAAAACACTTTAGATTGAGAAAGTGTGATCAGAAGGCAGAAAAACACTACAAGACCAGCAGCCCCACGCAACAGGGTACACAAATCGAGTCACCAACCTCTCCGAACTTGTTTTAGTACCTATACCAATGAAGGGAGGGAGAAGTAAAACTTCTGGCACCAAAGTAAACATCATCAGCCCAAGGAGCGCAGCAGGAGCCGGAGTCCTTGACCCTGTCAGAGCATCACGATCTGTGTCAGACTCAGCTAAATGCAGGCCCAGCAGATAAGAAATGACAAACGTTGATTGTTTTCTCCCTGACAGACTCATCAGTTCCCAGCAAGTCGGAGGCATGGCGAGGAACAGCCTTTCCAGCTGAAGCGTGCTGTGAGTGATGGGGCTGGCATGTGCCGGCTGGTGGGGTTGCATCTGAGCTGTGCACTAAAAGCACAGAGGCACTGAAAGGAGATAAAGCTCTCCTCAGCTGCCTTCCTCACAAGTCCCCCAAATCCTCTCCGTTCCCTTCTCTCCTTCTGAGAGGTGTCACTTGCTTTCCTGATTTACCAGCCACACCAACACAACACATCACTTCTGCACCACTGATGGAAGCCCACCCTGCCCGAAGGAAGCCTTGCAGCCATTCTCCTATTTTTTTTTTTTTCCCCAGAAAATATTACAAAGAAAACATCAATGCCAACTGGAACAACAAGGTGTGAATAGCTGAGGTGCCACCCATCAGTTATTTCCATGACAGTCACAGAAATATAACCTCTCCATTTATTTCCCTGAAAATCTGACAGTTTTCCTCCTGCTCCCTCCAGTCCAAGTGTATGCTTCTCTCATATCATCACTTACACTTCCCCAGCTACCATGATAAACAGGTGTCTCTGTTCTTTATTCTGCTGTTAAATCTCTACTCTGCATAATTATGTTATTAGTCTTATTTTCAGTTAAATTCGTGAGCAAGACATTCCTCATAGGGAAAGATATTGATGGTCCCTCCTTTAGACAGGCTTTTATTGTCAGCATAGATGGAAAGCAGTTATTCAAGAGCAATTGATGTACACTCTTAATTAAAAATCAGCCAAAAAGAGAACTGTACCACTGGCAGAAACATGAACAGCATGCAAGAAAAGCATCCAAGACAGAACATGCATGTGGGCTCTGCAGGTGTTGGTTCCCCTACCTACTGGAGAGAACTGGCAAGCACTGGCTGTGCCTCCGTGGGCAGCAGCACACAGCCCTTCCATTCGTGTCACTGACCTGTTGGCAGCATCCTGCCTAATGCAGCCCCAAGTGCAAGGAGAAGCATCTACATGGAATGTCCACAGCTGAGCAGGGCAGCCAGCATGGGATGGGAGAGTGACCCAGTCTGGCACTGATAAGTTCAAAATATCTTCCCTCCTGTAGGGAGGTAATGATACCTCCCTACAAGAGCAGTGTAACACCTTGCTTGCTTAAAAACACTGACCTGATACCTTGTCTTGCCCCTTCTTCAGTGAAGAGATGCCATCTTCACAGCTCTAATGCAATACTTCTTTAAAAACATTGAAACAAAATATGAAATAATAATCTTCAAAAAAAAAAAAAAGAATAAACAAGGTACTCCAGAAAATCGGAGGTGATTGGGCTCTCCAGAACACACACACCAAGCACCTTGATCTTTTACTCTCACATCATTATCCCTAAAGGCCCAGAGATTCTCCTCTCAGTTTATCACCCGCCAAGGAAATCTTATTAATCCTATCTGATTCACCAGAAACATCCTGCACATTGCCTCAGTGATAAACCAGAAGTTATCTTAACCAATAAAGTTAAATGCACAACTTACCCAAAGTACTTCAAAGAAGTCATTTTTAAGCTGGACACAACCCAGCAATGTTCTAAATAAAACCAAACGCCTCATGTAGCTCATTCTTCTGAAGCTTTGAGTTGCATGAGGTTTTAACAGAAGCTGAAGTTGCTCAAACACTCCTATCTGCTGCATAAAAAGCTTTTTGCTCTGAAACAGTTTGGGTTTTTTTCTTAAATTATTCTGAAAGAGAGCCTTTAAACTTCAGCAAACCTCAAAGAGGAAGTAGTCTCTTCATTTTAGTCATCCTTAGAGAGGCTGTTCTCATCTCTGAGATTCACAGAACTTGTTTTAGCATTATTAGATAAGCAATTAATTTCCCAATTAATATAAATATTTTATATGCAACTGGTTTCTTATTTGGATAAGCAATTACATTGATGTTCTTTGATTCCAAATTAGTACAAAACCCATCCTGGCACAGGGAAATCAGTCCAGCAGTGTATTGGATGTAAGCTATCTGCATATGCATAAGAGGAGAACGCATTCATGCTACAGAACCTGTAGGAGCAATTAGTATGCTTCAAGAATGCCCCGTAAAGGTTTTCAGTGGGTCTTCTGAAGCCTTCAAGGGAAGGGAGAAGGAACTGCCCAACTTTGTGAGACTGTGCAGATGAAGGGCCCAACACCTTTTGTCATACGAGTGCATCCCCAGCACTCAACCCATCCTAGGAAACCTTCCTTGGCCTCTTTATGACCCCACTGTATTTATCTCACAGCAGCTGACTACTCATGCCAGCACACCTCTGCAGCTGCCACATCTGGGCCACCTCAGCTGGGTGGAATGCAGGACACAGCCTCAGGCTTTCAATCCCTTTCATAAAGGGCCAATGCATCCCCGCCAGCTGCACCCCCTCTCCAGCAGTACTGCCCCTCTAACCCTTGGAATTGCACATGGCTCTGCATTTAATTTAAAGCTACTTCCCATCCAATAGGGGGGGGGGAAAGAAGAACAAGAAGCCATGACTGCTGCTATCAGATCTCTCTATTCAAGAGGGTGCAGGCTGAGCTACAGCCAGGCACATGCACACCAACAGGCACCTGAGTTTGGGGCACAACCTTGTGTATTTAAGCACGAAGTTACTCATCACTATCACTTTTCTCATGCCCAAATTGTCCAACCAGGTCTCTTGAAGTAACACATGTAGAAGAAGGAAAGAGCAGCTCTGCTAAAGGGACAGAAGGTATCCAGCCACTGAGCTTCCCACTCCCACCTCGCAACCCAAAGTAGAAGCGGGATGAGTTCAAGTTGTTACAACACATCCCATTTGATTCATGTCAGGATCACCCCTCTTCTCAGTTGTTTAACATGAGTGAGCTCACTTAGACAACCAGACACCCAAAACAAGGTACCAGACCTCTTGTTAGATGTCAGGTCAGGAAAATGAGAGAGAACAGACCAAACATGCACTGTTGGCCTGCTGTAACTGCTCAGCAAATAGATTGGTTCGTTGGTATCAGAAAGCAAGATTATGAGCTGCCAAGAATGAAAAACTATTACTGTTTTCAACCTTTAAAGCACAGAAGGGCCATGGAGATGTAACCGCAACCAGAAAGGATTACATTTCAAGAGACTTTTTTTTTTTCTGTACTGGAAATAATCAGCAAAACTGTTGGTCACGGTAAGAATTAAAGAGTACAATTACTTTTCACTCAAACTGACATCCAATTTTGTTTATATCCACACACAAACCTACAGTCCAGATGTGACAAACACGACCTTTTGTGGGTCTCATTCAGTTGTGCAGGAGCTGCAGAGATCAGCCCATTTCGTTGTGCTACAGAAAGCAACAGTGCACCCCAGGCACGTCCCCTCACCAGCACTGCTGAAGCAATCAGGACTGAGCTCCACTTTGCTACATGCTCTGGTGGCGATTGTGCACATAACATAAAGCTGATGTACAGGAAAACATAATGCAAGGATTTCAAACTTAGAAACAGCTGGTATCCAGTGGTGAAGCCCAATTTGTTTATTAGCTTTTGTATAAGTGGAAAGCACCAAAGGAATTCTTGGCTCCATCAAAAAGCCAAAGCCACCTACAAGTATATCATGCTGCAAGTTGGTGGCTGATGCCAGCAGGACACAGACCTTTACCCAGGGTATCACATGCTGCTGGGTTGGAAAGATGCCTTGATTCATATGGGACACGAGAGGCTCTGTCTCTTGAATGGTTGATCACCTTCGCAGCTGGAAATCATAGAATGGCCTGAGTTGAAAAGAACCACAGTGCTCATCAAGTTCCAACCCCCTGCTATGTGCAGGTCGCCAACCAGCAGCCCAGGCTGCCCAGAGCCACATCCAGCCTGGCCTTGAATGCCTCCAGAGATGGGGCATCCACAGCCTCCTTAGGCAAACTCTTCCAGAGCGTGAAGTTACCAGCTATGTAACATTTAACTATCAGCCCTTCTTTAAGCTTAAGGACAAGTGAAAATAAGGAGAGAAACTCTGAACATTTCTCAGTACCATATGGCACCCACATTGAGGGACTACAATGGTGTGCTGGGCACATGGACACCTTTAGGGACCTGGGGACAACCAGCATTTATCTGGCTCAGCAGCAGCCAGAAGTAGATACCAATGACAGAACAAGCACTGACAGCACTTCTCCCTGTCAATTTTCTACCATCTGATCCTATGGAGGATAAGGAACCACTCTGCTGTGCTGATGGCATCACAAAGGCTTTTCATGGATCCATTATGGGAAATTACTCCCCAGAAGAGAGGCAAGCAACTGCTACCTTCATTTAACTAAAAAACACACCTCACCTACTGCAACTTGGTTTGCAAGAAGAAAAGTATTCTCTTAAATTATACTTGTAAGTACAAAATTACCATCTCAGCCAAGCTCAAGTGCACAAGCAGTTGGCCAGCTCACTGCCTTCTGCAAACCCCAGCAACCAGCAAACCCCCAGCTGCAAGCTCAAGGCAATTAGCCACACAGCGAGATGACTGCTGCTCCTTCCAAACACTCAATGCCATTTCCTTCTAGTAGACTGGAAAGGAAAAAAAAAAAGAAAAAAAAAAAGGCTTCCCTCCCCCCATCTTAACACCACACTTTCCTCTTGAATTATTAAATGATAATACATTTTCACTTTGCTGAAGTTATTATTAGAAGAAGACTTATCTCATGAAGTGAGCAGCCAGTCCCAGGGCTGCTGTATGCTACAGGCTCATCTGATTAACATTTTGAAATCCTACATTAAAAAAAGAAAGCACTGAATGCAATGTTTCTGGATGCCTCTCTTTAATTCCAGAGAAAGAGAACTGTAATACCCAAATGGCATTTAATCTGGCACTAAAAACTTCAATATGTAATACCCACAACAGTAAGAAGTAGATTCTGAGGAAGCTCAGCCTCCTCTCTTTAAATCCAGCTATTGCTTTACCCAAGCACATAAACACACAGGGAAAGCCAAAAATACCAGGCAAAAAGTAGTAAAAATTAAACCAGAAACCAAAAAAGATAAAGAACAAGCAACACAGCACTTACCAGCTCCCACAGCCTCAAGGTAGGAACAGACAGACACGCACCTTGATCCCACCCCCATGACTATAAGCACTCCTTGATGACAACTGAGAACACCTGTGGTCAATGTGCAGCTCCCCATTGCTTTGGAGCACTGCAGCTGTGGGGTGCTGCCCCATCTCCTCCAAGACACCGAGCACAGCTGCTATGCTGCTAAAGAGCTCCAAATACCTGAATGGTTTTGTATACATTCACTGTTGGGGGGCTCTTGGTACCATTGTTCCCTTACTCAGAGGCAAGTCTTAATTCACATTCAAAGAGAAGATTGCCAATAAAAGCAGGGCACAGCAATTTAGTGGCTGGGAAAATAAAGCTACCAAGAAGTTAATCCTCTCTCGTAGCGCTTTGTGTTTGACAGGATGGGTGGAACAAAACACCAAGTGCCTCTGAGATCCATGCAATCATTCTGGTTGGAAAAGACCTCCACGGTCCCCAACCTCAGCTCACCTCACCACGCCCACTGCTCACATCCCTCAGTGCCACATCTCCACCAAACCAGAACACCTCCAGAGATGGCAAACCCCCAACTCCTGGGCAGCTGCCATTGCAGCACTGCTCTTGGAGAAGAAGCTTTCCTAACATCCAACCTGACCCTCCCCTGGAGCAACTTGAGGCCATCCATCCCCTCCTGTCCTGCAGGAAGGTGCTGACCCCACTGGGGAAGGCAGAAAACACCAGGAGGCTGTACCTGCACACAGGTGTAGGGATGTAACCCCACTCACATACTTACTTTTAGAAACAAGAGGGCTCCCTAGCCAAAGCAAAGACTCTGCTTCCGTTTCTTAAATATCTCAATTTGCATAAAACTGTCTGCAAACAATTAAAGCTAATTAAGATAATTTATCACTTGAAAGCAAAGCATCTTATCAGCAGGTATCAGCCTGTAAAGAAAACACAGAATTCACTGTAGGAAAACAGTGGGGTCCTTGTTACCATCTTAGACAGAAGTGACAAAAATTATTTCTTTATGATACTTTGGACTGCGTGCTATGCTTTCAAAGTCATTAATGGCAATTAGCTAATTATCCCCTATAGTAACTTCATTTGTGACTGCGTGCTGTAGCATTGACGCATTTACACTTTGGCAGGCCTCTCACATATAAAAAGTGATCAAAACTTCTGGTAGCTGCTCAAAGTTCTCTGTGAGCAGAAATGGATGGGGAAGGAGTTTGGAATGTGTGCACAGAGGTATGGGCTCTGCCCCCAGAAGACGGAAAGGAAAAAGCCATATTTTAACCCATAGCATGGCCAGGCTGCATCCTGCCGTCCTCGGGATGGGAACTTAATGCGATTATCATGAGTTTTCCACTTCTGAGATGAGTTACACATCAGCACTCACAAAGACATTAACTCGTCAGCATAAACCAACTTAATGCTGCACAAGAACTGCTAACAGGCAACCAGGAGAAGTAGCTTTAAAAATTAATTAAACGCAATTCCTGGAAGCGCCGTGAGAAAGGGGAAGTCATTAAGTGGCCTCACTGACATCTGCAGCAGCTGCCATGGCACTGCACACCATGTGCCTGCACTGAGAGCAGCCCATCAGTTCTTGGAGGGTGCTCCTGGGCCAGAGGTTGCAGTGAGCCGCGTGTTTTTGCCCGGCTGAATGCAAATGAAATCTGCAAAATGGTATTAAACGGAAGGCGGTGGCAAAGTTAGAAATGACCCATCCGTTGGGCCAAGCACGTGAAGAAGGAGTGTTTAATTAAACAGAGCCCCAGTGGGTGCATTCCCATTGCAATGTGACTGGGTGCTCCCCTCCAGCAGGCCCTGCAAAGCCAGCAATGCGTCCACGAGATGTGCACAGGAGGGATGGGGCTTTCCAGGCAGCACAGCGAGATCCTGACTTCAACACACGGGTACAGACAAAAAGACTTTAACATGCCACTTTCAGGCACTCAGAGATACTGTTTCTGCCTCCTGACTTAGCTGGGTTGCTAATGCAGCTGAGCCCCACATCTTCTGCTGTGCCTTACGGTTTCCCACTCAGCTGTTTTGAATTGTAATTGTGGAACGCACACACCACCCCCATTTCCAATTTAATTTGAAAGCAGACAACATTAAAGCTGCAGGTCTTATTTTTAAAGGCAGCTTGCAGTTCAATCTATTGAGAAACGCTGTTGTTTTGTTTACTTCTTAACCGGGGTCATCACCTCCTCTGCCATTGTTTCAAGGTTGACAGTGATTTAAGCTGGGTGTATTTTTACAACCCGCACCCGACCCAGGGTATAAATCATCCTGAAAGACATTTATTTCTGCCTGTCATTTCACAGGAGATGCTATTAAAGCTGAGCTCAGTACAATGTGCAATTCAAAAATGTGTTGCTGATGACTTCAACACGCATTACATTTTCATTAGCTACAGAGAAAGGCAGCGGTGGGGGAACACCAGCCAATTCATCCGCATAAACGATAATTGCTTTCCCATCATTTAAGAGCATGTCACTGCTTTTTCTTCATTAATAAAAGGACATCTGCATTTTAACAGCACCCCCATGCTTTTAATAGAGACCCAGTCACCTGGGCTCGCTGGGTGCTCTCTGCATGTAGAGATCCTGGCTGGATGTGCCTCTAGGCAGCCTGGTCTGGTTGTTGGCAACCCTGCCCATGGCAGGGGGGTTGAAACTAGATGATCATTGTGGTCATTTTCAATCAGGCCATTCTATGATCCTGCTCCACTTCCCATGACTGCCTTCATTCACTCCCACGGTTTCAGAGATCAGGTGAGCGCAGGTTCCAAAGCAATGACTGAGTGAAGTGCCTGCACCTAAAGGCATGCATGGCACACAGTGCTGCTTGCTGATGCCAGGCCCCAGCTCACCCCAGAACAGAACATCCCAAGGACCAACTCAACTGTTTTCAACTGTTCCTCCAGCTGCTTGGAGAACCCTGCTTTAAGCACAGCCCTGGCCCACAGCTGCTGTTGTGAGGGTCTGTGGGCATAATGGCCCAGGGAGCTGTTGGAAAGGGTCCAGAGGAGATCCACAAAGATGATCAGGGAGCTGGAGCACCTCCCCTATGAAGACAGGCTGAGGGAGCTGGGCTTGTTCAGCCTGGAGAAAAGAAGGCTGTGGGGTGACCTCATTGCAGCCTTCAGTACCTAAAGGGAGCCTACAGACAGGAGGGGAATCAAAACTTTGAAAGGGTAGATAATAGCAGGACAAGGGGAAATGGTTTGAAGTTGAGGGAGGGAAGATTGAGGTTGTATGTCAGGGGGAAGTTGTTTGCTGTGAGAGTGGTGAGGTGCTGGAACAGCTGCCCAGAGAGGCTGTGGATGCCCCTTCTATCCCTGGAGGTGTTCAAGGCCAGGTTGGATGGGGCCCTGGGCAGCCTGGGCTGCTATGAAATGTGGAGGGTTGGTGGCCCTGCCTGTGGTGGGGGGTTGGAGCTTCGTGATCCTTGAGGTCCCTTCCAACCCAAGCTATCCTATGATTCTATGAACCAACACCACCCAAACCACACTTGCTTTTAGGGGGTGCACAAAGAAAGCACTGCTGCCTGTGAGGAACAGAAACCTGCAGCTGCAATGTTTTCCTGGCTGGTTCATTAAATAGCCTGTAATTACACTTAACAAAAACATGGCACAGTCTGGGCAAGTGGTGCAGGGGTGAGACCCCTTGGTGCCCAATCTCTGACAGAGATGGGGAGGGAATGGATGCAGTGGGAATCTTTGCATCCTTGAGACACCATAAAAAGAGCAGGAAGGCCATGGCAGATATGGGAGAGCATCACCATCTGGGCATCACCATCACACAGCGATGAGGAATGCAGCTCACTGATTCGGTTATCACTTGTTACATCTTTGTGAGCTCGGCAGTGGAGATATTCTCCAGGGGATAATGATGATAATAGTAACAGAGTTAAAGCAAGCAAAAGGCAATCATTTTAGTTAATTAGCAGGCTGCTGTTCAATTTGCCAAGTGCAGCGCAGCCCTCACTCTGCAGACTCATCATGCACAGGGCAAGCCTTAATGCGACGCCCGACAGCTACGTCTTGACAAGGCTGAATCAGTGAAATGAAATGCCAATGGCAGGATCTTATATTATTTCTGAAAGCACGAAGCAAGAGCTCCTTCTACAAATCCCATTAATAACTGCTTTGAAACTGTAGCCTGCAAAGCCCATTAAATCCAGAAAGATATATTTAAAAGAAAAAAAAAAATAAAAAGTATTTGAACTTTGCAATGTCTGGGAGGCCACTTTAATTGAATGGCAAACAGAGCATTTCTAATCCATCCCAGACGAGAGAAGAGAGAGCAGAAAGGACACGTGCTGAAAAGAGAAGGAAAGCAAATAGCAGGAAGGCGCTCGGTGCCGCAGACCTTGCAGCTGCTTCAGAATGGGCATCTAGACAAGGTCTGTATGGGCAACAACATGGTCCTTGTGCCATGGCCAGCAGGCAGGGAGCAGAGGTAGGCCGTGCACACCCCACAGCATCCCCACACGCTGCCTAGGAGCCAGCCTGGCTGCCGGGGGCTCCAATTATCTCTGACATGTGGCAGCAGGAGGTGGCTGACACCACAGCCATCCCCAAATCGTGGGCTGAACATCCTGTTCCCACAAGAGCCTCCCTGTGGTTGCTGTGGGGCTCTGGCAGCCTCCTGGCCACTTCAGTTGATGGACAGGGCATGATAGCTGCTCCATCTGAAGAGGAAAAGTGGACACAATTAGGGAAGGCTGCAGAGCACAGATGAGAAACAATACTTCAACCTGTCTCTGTTACACACTGGCTCAGAATGGTAGTGTTCTATAAGCAGAATGCATAAGCTCCTCAGTACTAATGCTGTAATGAATACATCCATGCTGATAACGTACGTATGAATCCCAAGGCTGCCTCTTCAGATAGGTGGTGTCATCAGAGCAGCACTTCACAGCCAACTCCCAATATCCTCCTTGGTTGTATCATGCTATCAACTCAAGGAGGCAAGAAAAGAGCTGGTACCTGCACCCTCAGGCATGTGGGAAGGGAAAATGCAGAGACAGTCCTCACCCTTCACTGGGATAAGCTCCCCAGGAAGAAAAGGCCATGTCCTTAAGGGGAAAAGCAAATGCAACAATAGTTGTTCCCTGGACAGCAGCGTTCTTCAGAGATCCAGGACTTCCCTGCAGGCAGTATTGTGAATAATGCCTTCTTTTTCCAGTATAGAATTTTTTGCTAGAGTAGTAAAATAAAATCAAATAAAGAGAGAAAGCAATATCTAAACACTAATTAAGGAATATTCTCATGCTATTGCTCCAGTGAGACTACAACAAGAGGACCTCAGGGTCTCCCTTCATTTGGGTGATGCTGCTGAGCTGTATTTATTGATGCTATTTTTTTATATTTTCCAGATGAGGAAATGAGGTCTCCAGGGAGACCTCACTGTGGCCTTCCAGTACTTGAAGGGAGCATATAAACAGGAGGGGGAATGGCTGTTTGTGAGGGTGGATGGTGATATGACAAGGGGAAATGGTTTTAAACTGAGACAGGAGAGGTTTAGGTTGGATATGAGGAGGAATTTTTTCAGCCAGAGGGTGGTGAGGCAGTGGAACAGGTTGCCCAAGGAGGCTGTGGATGCCCCATCCCTGCAGGCATTCAAGGCCAGGCTGGATGTGGCTCTGGGCAGCCTGGGCTGCTGGTTGGCGACCTGCACACAGCAGGGGGTTGGAACTGGATGAGCACTGTAGGCCCTTTCAAACCAGGCTATTCTATGATTCTGTGAGGGGCAAAAAAATTGAAAAACTATTCTCAAATCCTCCACTGGTGCTTGTAATGGCAGCACCGTAAGATTTCCTATGGAACCCATGTTACACTTTGCACACAATACAGTCCATCAGTTGGCAGCCTGCACAGCCTATGAATTTCTGTTCTCATTGGAAAAGCGTAGCTGCAAAATGCAAAACCAGCCCACTCCAGGTCTGCCTTGGCAGTACCAGTGGCACTTCAGAGCATAAAACATGCCATCATTGTTCATGCTGAAAAAAAACCAACTTCCCCATTCAGCAGCTCCGCTGTGCTCATCTGTTTGGTGCTTTGCCATCCCCCAGCATCACTGATGAGTTCTTTATGCATTCCATTTACAAAACATAATTATTTCAAGAGCTGATAGTGAAGCTATCCATCAAACCATTAATGCTGCTCTGCTTCCTAATGAATCCTTGAAATCCACATGCTTCGCTCCTTATGTAATCTGAAGTCAGAGCTATACTGAACTTTCACATTATTAAATGCAGTATATAGAAACAGGTCTGGAAAGAGATACTCTGGATAGCCCTGGAAATAGTTGCTAGATATTCCCTAATGTAAACTTTTCCTGCAGCTCTCAAAACTTTGGGGAAAATCATTTAAAAATGCATTTGATTCACAGTTTCCAAAGTGGATGTCTTTCCAGTTCCCCATACCAGCAAAATCCTCTAGAGTCTACTGAATGATGACAGATGGCATGCTCTATCCAGTAGTGATAATTAATTGCAAATGTCAGTTCGTAAGAGAAAATAAAAGTGGACAAAGGAGATGAGAATTTCTTGGTGTGTGACACTACTGAGTTTCTACAACCGAGTGCTTAGAGATGTGGGGGTAGAGAAAGATATTCCACTGACATCCTGGAAAGTCATTTTGATGCATGGTAGAAATAAACCTGCAGAGCTTCAATTAGTTGTGAAATAATAAGCATATGCTCTTGTATGTATATGAAAGAGAAAAGTGGGAGCAATTATTATAACAATTTACCTCAATTATACTAATTACTTTGTTGTTATTAAATGAACATCAGAAATGCTACACAGCAACAGTCTTGTCTAGGAGAGGTGCTAACTAACTTCAGTGGGATTTTCATAGAAGCATAGAATTTGAGTTGGAAGGGACCCTTCAAGGCCATCAGGTCCCACTCCCCGCAATGCACAGGGACACCCACAGCTCCATCAGTGCTCACAGCCCATCCCCTGCTCTTGGCTGTCTGCAGGGTTGGGGCATCACCACCTCTCTGGGCAACCTGTGCGGTACCTCACTGCCCTTAGTGTGAAAAACTTCTTCCTTATCTCCAATCTAAAACTCACTTCTCTTGATTTGAAACCATTAGGTTGAAACCATTTCCCTTTGGATGCACTCCAAAACAGATCCGGGTCTCACTGTTCTGAGGACTCCATGGTTGAACTGGATGATCTTTTCCAACCTCAATGATTCTAAGACCTTATTTGAACACAGTGCTCCAGGTGAGGTCTCACAGCACAGAGCAGAGGGGCAGATCCCCTCCCACACCCTGCTGGCCACGTTGCTTTGGATGCAGCCCAGGGTACGGTTTGCTTTGGGCTGGAGGGCGCAGTGCTGGCTCATGACCAGCTGTCACCCACCAGTGCTCCCAAGGGCTGTGCTCCATCCTTACACCTCCCAGCTCACACTCACTGCATGGATTGCTGCAATTCATATTTTTATTTAGATTTTGATTTCAAGTGGAGAACAAGGAGTGTGATACAAAGGCTCTGTAAACAAATACTGTTAGAGCTAAGATAGGGGCTCTAAAAGATGCACAAACAAGCAGACAATCAGTTGGCGTAGACCTACTAATGAAGGAATATCTCAGTTTGCTTTTGTACAACTGACCAACACAACTGAAAAACGTCAGATGGGGTTGTGACTGAGGAAGAGCTGTAGCTGCTATTGCCTGCAGCCCCAGAACAGCTCAGAGCTGTGCTGTAGGTCAGCACAGAAGAGATGAACACTTACTAACTGAACCCTTTATATTTAGCCATTCAAACCAACAACAACAACAAAAAAAAGATCCTGGGAGTGAGCAGGATGTCAAATGAAAACTCCAGCTGCAAAGAAGCAGAGATGGAGAGAGAAGGGAGATGAAAGCTCCTATTCAACCACGTTCTCTCCATGAGGAATTCACTGCAATTTATTGAAGCAGCCATGGGTAATTTCAGGGCAGCCCATTTAAAACCAAACCACCTCAAAGCTTGTACATGAAATGCCATAAGGGAGAGAAAGGACAACAAAATAGACAAGAGGTTTCTTTGTGAGAGAAATTGGTGATACACTGTCAAGCATCATTGCATACTACTTACTAAGAAAAAAGGGGCACTCAGAGACCAGGCAGCAGTACAGTCCAGAAGCGATGCATTATTTGTTTTCTTCTCATTCCTCCCTTTTACACCTCCTCTCCTGTGGCTCTAAGAGATGCAGAGAGTTTGTCTGACACAGCATCAGATGGCATTAGTTTTTTTCAAAACTCTTTTCTAGAAAGACTCTGTTGATGTCCCTCACTGCTTCAGTCAACTTCAGTTTGATAAATCAGTGCTGTGGATTTAAAACCTTGTAAAGGAAAATCAGTAAAGTGGATTAAAATCTTGTCCCTGGACACAAGGGCCCACCACAAGGAACTCTTCATAGAATCATAGAATCCTAGAATGGCCTGGGTTGCAAAGGAGCACAGTGCTCATCCACTTCCAACCCCCTGCTATGTGCAGGTCACCAACCAGCAGCCCAGGCTGCCCAGAGCCACATCCAGCCTGGCCTTGATTGCCTGCAGGGATGGGGCATCCACAGCCTCCTTGGGCAACCTGTTCCAGTGCCTCACCACCCTCTGGGTGAAATCCCTCTTCAATTCAGAGGCTTTGTTTTAAGAGCAAATTATTGAACACAGTCATGGGCTGCATCTGCTGTGTGATCCTGAATGGCACTGGGCAAAGCTATGGCTGCTGCCAGTCTGTCTCAGGTCCCACAGAGAACTCACTGTCCTTGATGGAGGAAGAAAATGGAAAGCTGGGCACCCTCCCGTATTCTGTCACCTGCAGAGGAAAAAAGGCACTTTGTCCACTGTCTTTTTCCAGGCAGGATCCTTTGACTTTTATCCTTTGAGTTTTGCCTTTGTTTCACAGATTCAATGCTGAGCCAGGGGAAGCACTGCCGAGCTGAGTGGGGCTCACACCCAAACAGGCTTATTGGTGGGAAGGCTGGGGTTGGCACAGCTTCAAGTAGTCTCCACAGCAAATGATGGGCAACACAAATGGCCTCAGAGTGTCAAAGATAGCCTGGTAGCACAGCGGTGTGCAGTTGCAGATGATTTTTTGCAACTTCAGCTTCAGAATGGTGAGATATTCCTGATATTCCTGCGCTGCACATCTAACAGGATAACACAGTGAGGACACCAACAGCAAGAAGGGAAATTAATGGTCCTATTGAACCAAACTGTAAATATCAGGAGAGATTAGCAAGGAGATTAATAGCCATCTAGGTGAGAAATTGTAAGAAAAATGATTTGATGTTCTAGCAGGAAAAAAAAAAAAAAAAAAAAACAACTGTTCTTTTTTCTAACCTCTTTTCACCACATTTCATCTAAATCCATAATTTTAATGTTAAAAGTTTGATTATTTTTAACCCAGGTGAGAGAAAGGTAAACTGTGATTTCTCACCAGGAACCATCCAGGAGTCCAGAACAGACATTTAATGAGGCAGAGAAGTGGGCTGAGGAAACTCCTCAGTTGCAGATGCCTGGTAAGTAAGACTAGCAGAAATATCGCCTACATTGGTTTGCATTTCTTCTCCAGATCACCATGAGAGATGGCAACGGGAGCTGAAGCAAACACAAGTGGTCCCAGCCACACCAAACGTTGCAATAGGTAGGCCACTGAATCACTGCTGAGTGACTGCTCTGTATTTCTTCATTTCCAAATAGGCCTTAGAAGTCCGGTGTAATTTGCTCTGCAGCAATATCCAAACAGTACATTTGACTCCAGAAGAGAACTCCCCTGTGACTCGAGAGCGCAGCACTGCAGGCAGCCCAAAGCAATTATCGGCTTCCTGAAATAGAAGCCAGAAAGCACAGTGCCAGCTGAGATAGCAGAAACTCTGAACTGAATCCTACCAGATCCAAATTACTCCTGTAGCAGGTTGCAAACGCTTTGAAGCCAAATGGCAGAATCCCTCTGGCTTATAAAAATTCACTGAAATGTACCCCTTGTTAATTTGTTGGCAAAATATTGCAAACTTGACAAATACCATGGGGCAAAAGTCAAATATTGCACGCCATGTGATTTTTTAAAGATATTAAATTTTCAAGAGAACAGCCTTTCCCATAACCATAGAGATTAAAAAGATGGTGAATATTTTGCTGTAATTGGTCTTATTCCTATCTGCCCTGCATTTATGAATAATATTAATTCACACAAAACTTAAGTCATATGGTGGTAAGAAAATTTAGAAGTTACAAAAAGAAAATTAGCTGTTTGAAATGCTTTGTGTGTCTAGGAAATTTCCTTCTTAGGATGAACAAGTTGCCTTCTTAGGATGAATTTAGGATTATGAGGAGCGGCTGAAGGAGCTGGGATTGTTCAGTCTGGAGTAGAGGAGGCTCAGGGGAGACCTTGTTCCTCTCTATAACTACCTGAAGGGAAGTTGTACTGAGCTGGGGGTCTGCCTTTTCTCTCATGTAACTGGTGATAGAACTAGAGGGAATGGCTTCAAGCTGCACCAGGGAGGATTTAGGCTGGATGTTAGGAAATATTACTTTTCTGAAAGGGCGGTCAGGCACTGCAATGGGCTGCCCAGGGAGGTGGTGGAGTCACTGACCCTGGAGGTGTTCAAGAAACGTTTGTATTTTGTGTTGAGGGACATGGCTTTTAGTGAGAACTATTGGTGATATGTGGATGGTTGGACTGGATGATCTTGTAGGTCTTTTCCAACCTTGGTGATTCTGTGATTCGGTGATTCTGTGAAAGCATTAAAGAAGGCCCTGGAGATGCCCTATCCAATGCCTAGGTCCAGCAGGGTCACCTAGGGCTGGGAGCTCAGTACCTGCTCCAGGCCTTGGAAGGATCCAGCCAAGGTTATGATAGAATCATCACAGAATCATAGAATGGCTTGGGTTGGAAGGGACCTCAAGGATCACGAAGCTCCAACCTTACTGCTGCAGGCAGGGCCACCAACCTCAACATTTCATAGCAGCCCAGGCTGCCCAGGGCCCCATCCAGCCTGGCCTTGAACACCTCTAGGAATAGGGCATCCTCTCTGCTTACTCCAACAAACTGCTCAGAAGAGGAGGCGTCCCTTTTGGTCTACATGAACATCAACACAAATCTCATCTGGGTTTGCTTGCTCCATGCACCTACTTAAGGGCAATTACCTTTTGCTGTTGTCATCTACTGTGTAACATTAACTGCACTCAAAAGGGCATTTTAGAAAGCAGACTTGACCAAGTTTAGAGAACTCAATTCTCTTTGTGTTCCTTTAAGGTGAATTAAATGAGACTAATGTGGTTTAAAAGTTCTTAAGCCACACAATTAAAGCCATTACAACCCGGTAGTTCTGCAATATTGACTTCACAACTGAAGTACAATTGGTTTTCTCGGGACTAATGGAAGTTCCTGCATTTCTAAAGGGACACATTTAGCAAAGACATATGTTTTGTAGATGTTCTCTCTCATTTGTAAATACTCTAGGTACTTATTCTATGGGTGTAAGGCAGCTTTCACCACAGCACAGCTGGTTTTCCTGGTCCTTGTCCAGCAGTGCATCTCATGGACCCAGTTGTGCCTTTGCTGAGCTTTCTCACTGCCTGCTGCTTAAAAGCTCCAGGAGGTTTAATAATAGATAACAACTCATGTAGCATCAGCACGATTAAACACTCAGGCAAAGATTACCCAAGTTAAAATGGCCAGCTGTCCAAATTCAGAGGAGACAATTCTACTCTGACTCCCCACATTCCTGTATTGTCAGAGTCCCATTTATCACTTTCTCACCTCAAACAGTGGGTGTACCCTCACAGTGCAATGCAGTGGGGTGCAAGGGTAATGGCAATAAATAACAATAACGCATCGCTCTTGTCGGGAGATGCGCACTGCTGATGGAACACGGTGTGCCCCGACAAACTGCTGTGTCCTGCTGTCGTGTGTCAGGCAGGACATGGTCTTTAGGACCATAATTCTTGAATGTATCTATCTCAGGTCAGATACTGGGAAATGTTCCTCAGGCAGTGGCAGCTGCCCAGGGAGCGGTGGTCACCATCTCTGGAGGGGTCCAAGAGTGGTAAAGATGTGGCAGTGGGGGATGTGGTCAGTAGGCATGGCGTGGGTTGGTTGGGGTTGGGCTTGGGGATCTCCAACCTTAATGATTCTATATGTAATGCCTTGCACATAATGAATAAACCGTGGCATTTGTCACACCTGGTGTACACAGGCAAGCACATCTATCCACTCCCAGCTTGCTGCCTGTGGCCCCTGTTAGGTGCAGGATTCAGGCAACCTATATGAGTTCACTGCAGGAGGTCTGCTCTGTGCCCCATCCCTGGAGACACCCAAGGTCAGGGGCTGACATTGGCTCTGAGCACCCGATGGAGCTGTGGGTGTCCCTGTTCTTTGCAAGGAGTTGGATCAGATGGACTTTGAAGGTCTATTCCAACTCAAACAATTCTATGATTCTATGCTGCAGCAAGGATGAGGAAAAGCAGGAAAAGAGCTGATTTCGGAGCCTCAGGATCAAGATAATTAGTGACCTCATTACCCAACTTCTGAATGCTGAGTTGTCTCCTTTTAGTCCTATACCTAGGTACAAACCAGAGGATCTTTTGGTAACATGAAATATCTGCACATTCTGGATATGTAACAGGAGAAGGTCTATCACACTACATGGAATTGCTACCACACAGGCCATTACAGTGGAGCTGCTGTTTTGTTTTGTTTTTAAGGGATAGGTAATTTCCAGCCTACTCACATCGCTTCCTTTTTTTCCAGCCATCAGCCCCATGTCAGGGCAGGACTGATCACCAGCTGCAGTGAGAAAGACTTCCCCCATGCCACATAATTGTGGTCCTGGTGGCTGCAGGGAGGTCTCTGGCACAACTCATGGCTCTTGATAGAGGAGGCATTGCACAGAACAATAGAAAGGCAAAATCACAACACTAAATCACAGGAAATGAGCATGGTCACAAAGCAAATGTCAGACTGTATCCGCTCAGTGCTTTGTTAATATAAATAAATCTTTCAAGGCAACGTGAGCTAATCAGATAGTATTCCTAACAGGTGACTGCAGAGCAGCTCAATATGTGTGACCCAGAGTGTTGCATAAAAGACACAAGGAAAACCTGCTGCTTTGCATGCTGTCAGGACGAACAAAGGCAGTGCTCAGAAGCTGAAGCTGGATTTTGCTTTGCATTTTTCGATTCATTAGAAGGATCAGCTGCAAACCATTGCTGTGATGAACTCACCACCACCCACACAGGCCCAGACCAGAACCATTATCACCATGAGACAGATCCATGGGTGCAGCCCATGACAAGGTGACAGTCCAGTGAAGGGAGCAGAACTCCAGCAGCTGGAGATGGAAACACCGAGGCTCCAGGTCAATGCAACTGCAATTTCTTACCAGGCACAAGGGAGCTATTTGTGAACCAACCAGACCAGGCACACCCATTGCATCTCACTGTGCACCTGACGATTTAATGCTGGGTCACCACAAGGTGACTACTTTCATATCATAGAATAATAGAATCCTAGAATGGCCTGGGTTGCAAAGGAGCACAATGCTCATCCAGTTCCAATCCCCTGCTATGTGCAGGTCACCAACCAGCAGCCCAGGCTGCCCAGAGCCACATCCAGCCTGGCCTTGAATGCCTGCAGGGATGGGGCATCCACAACCTCCATGGGCAACCTGTTCCAGTGCCTCACCACCCTCTCAATGCCTTTTTAAGTGTTCTTCCTTTCCTTCACAAGCTACAGAGCTGCTGAGTTCTTTTCGACCTAAACATGAGGATTAGACTTCAAAATGGACCCGTGCTTATATGGCTGCAATGAGAGATTTGGACTCTTTGCTACATCTCCTGTAAAGTCAGGAGACCCAGCAAAGCTTTTCCATTTCAGGCCTTGCAGCCAGATAACACAAGGGTGCTTGTCCCGTAGCACTCCATGGGAGGCTGAAGAGATGTGTGCTCAGTACTTGGAGACGAGAGCTTTTAGATATTGGAGTTTTCCATCAGTTTAATATCTCAACAGGCTTTATCAAGTATTCAACTGAAAGTCACATATTGGGAAAGAGGGAAATTACCATACCAAACTTAAGCATGCAATGCCACGCTACCAGCTTGAAACATTACTGATTACTTAATTTTTTGCTCAGTAAAACTACATCCAGCAGCACAACAGTAAGTCAGATGATTCAAATTAGATGTTAAAAAATGCTGTTCTCTTAGGCAATTGAAGGCACTGGAGTGTAAAACAAGATGGTATTTGTTTGAACTGGGGAAGAGGGAATTCTGTGCTTTTCCATTACGGTCCATCTCTTCAGATGGAGTGCTGCCTGCCCCAGCCACGCACACACTTTGTCTTCCCAGTGCTCTGCTGCTGACAGCTTACAATAACTCTACCAGATCCATTTCTTAGATTTTCATGCATGAACTAACAGAGCTCTAAAGCATTTATTTCTCACCTGCCTGTTAGGCTACATTGCATACAGCCACAATTATAAATTGAGATTGAGATAGGTCCCCTTTACACAGACATTAACATTCGTCCTTCCCATTACATGGGTAAGCACTTGGGCTCTGCTATGCCTGTGCCCATGTGGCCGATTGCCGACATTCCTTAGCATTCTGACAAATTAAATGACCTTGATGCTTCCTCCTATTGACCATGAATGCCATAAATCTTCTATCACACACTTGAAAATAAAAGACCAATACCACGATGCCTTTCTTTCATATTCTGGACATCACCTGTGGTAAGAGGATTGAAAATTGAGTTATGGATCGTAGTTATTTGAAGAAAGCCCCTTTGAAGCTATTTGTGAACACACAGGCAGTTTTTTATGTGAACTTTTCCTAACTCTTGCTGGTCAAGTGCAGCAAGGTTTCCTCCCGAACATCAATCATTTCCCATTTTTCTGTATGCTATCACTCATGCAAAAACTTCAGGCCCTCGGGTCTCCGGGGGCCCAACATTACTAAGTTCAATGAATAGCAGAAAAATGAGAAAGCTCAATTCACTGGAAAATGCTGCAGCCTCACTCCCTCCTGTCTGCATGTCCTTGCAGCTGAGTGCCCAACTGGGCCGGGGTAATGGGTGCATGAAGTGACAGAATGGGACAGAAACCCCCCTCCCACTTCACACCCAAGAGATCTTGCAAGCCTTCACTTCATATAATGCCTGGGCACCATTTTTCAAACACAGACTAAGCTAATCATGAGTGCAGTGTGTAATTATTCCTTTCACTAAGTCTGTGGCTCGTACTCTTTGAGGAATGTAATTAATGAACAGCTTCTGGGGCTTCTGTAGCTACATAAGGACATTTGTTAATGCTCAGTAACTACAAAAGTAGTCAATCAATTAAGAGTTAAAAAACCCTCATCCATGTTGGCCGTAACCAATAAGCTGTATGTAAATTCAAGATCAGTAGAGGAAATATTAAAGCAGTGCTTCACCCACTTGTTCTCAAGTCCAAGACAGTCAAGGGGGAAGGAAAGTGCTATCTGTGGTGAGGACCAAGATTTCAAAAGGGCATCACGATCTCAATGCTCCACATATGGACCCAAAGCAGCCACTGACACCCAGCAAACCAAACTACTTTCCCCTATTTGGAATGTCCTCCTCTTCTGGAGGTCTCCAACCCTTCCTCCCGACCTCCTTCACCCCAGCTGATGCCGCTCAGCCCTGCTGCCTCTATGGCAGATGGGCTCCGTGCTTCCTGATGTCCCACCCATGCATGCCCCAACCCTGGGGCTGGGATCATCCTGCACACCAAGGCTGCTCTCAGAGCTTGCCTCACAGCCTGCTTTGGTTTGCACTTATTTCTTTTTTTTTTTTTTCTCCCCTTTTCTAAGGGACATATGTTGAGCATTGCACGAGGAACTGGTTTACAGTTCAACCCTTTTCCTAATGCAAAATGACAAGACGAACTCTCTGGTGAAAGATGACACTCGACATTGCCAGAAGCTAAGCTGAAATAAATGCACAACCACTGTGCACACTGTGCTAACTTCAGGGACCTCTTGGATAAATGTGTAGGTCAAGTGGCTGCTAGAAGTGAGTCCTCATTCTGTGCTGGTTCCTTCCTCTCTACAAACAGCAATTCTCTCTTCCATTCTCCATGACCACTGCACTCTGCCTGTGTATAAATATTTCAATGTGGAAGCCACTTTGGTGTGCCCTGTGCTGTGTGGTGAGGCAGCTGAGCAGCAGACAGAGTGAGGGAAGCACTTTAGCAGAGGATAGCATCTCTCAGTGGGTTTGAAAAGATCGCATTCACTTGGTGAAATAAGGAAAGCAAATTAACTGCCGGGATATGGAGGACTACTCAATGGGCTTAACCCAGATACAACTGGAGCAGCTCGAGGGGCTGTACTGAAGCTCCTCCAGGCGCAGCTTTACGGCACTGGCCCTGTGGGATGCTCTGTGAGCACAGCCCGCACACTGCCTGCATGAAAGGCATCAAAGCTGGAACTTTATGGAAACTGTCTGCTTTAGGAATGTGTGAATCATAGGGTCATTCAGGTTGGAAAAGACCTCTGAGATCCCCAAGCCCTACCTCACCCCACCCCACCCCACTGTCCTTCTCTGGGAAAGTATAGAAGGAAACACAAACCACAGACCAAATGGCACAACGTGGCTTCGGATGAATCTCCATCCTCTGTGGCCAGCTGTAGCTTTGTTGCCCATCACGACCTCCCCTTAACGCTGCAGGAATGCATGCACACGTGCTGTGATAAAGGAGGGGAGCTTTATCTCTAAATGCAGACAACTAAAAGCACTCCGATAAGACGAAAGAATTTGTTTACTTCTAATGGATTTCTGCCACGGGAAAGAGAAATAAATGTCCTGTCAATTTAAAAAATATATATACCTCTGCTATCTACGGCATTAATCTAAGGAGGAGAAAGCTGTCTAATAAGAAGCTATAGCATTTATTTAAACTTCACAACATAGTCAATGACAAAGAAGTACATGCATATTCACATACTGTATAGCAAGTTTAAGGGTTTTTTAATCACTCCCAATCTTCCATTATCCTGAAACATTATTTGACACTTGTTATCTCTTTGGATAAAAACAAAAGTAGAGCCTCAATGTAAATACGGTGGCTGGGTCAAAACCAACAGGGTACAGACTTCAGGGAGTTTTAACCTTGGTTAAGGGGATTCTGGGGCTCCTCTCCAAGCAGTGCCCAATAGGACGAGCAGTTCTTATCTGAGAACTCAATTCAAAAAGCATTCAAATCAGCACCAAGACACCTTTAAAGATACCATTTTGCTCATTATCTGAAATACAGGTTACCTGCAGAAGGACTTGACAGGTGCTAATCTGCTACATGAAGACCTAAAGGAATATTTAACATGAAAATCTATCATCTACAGAGTTACTTGGGAAGAAACAGTTGCATCGGTACAGGGATGGAAGTGTGATTAAGAGCTGGGAAAGAACGCCTGGTAATGGGTTAGAGAATGGGAGGAGAGAAGGATTGGCTGCTGTGCTGGGAAATCCACGGAGAGGCCTGAAATGTCTGTTCTGTGCAGCAAAGTGAATGGCCTTTCATCCAGGTCAGAGAGATTTGTAAGTCAAGGTAGGCGAGGGACCAAAATTCTGCAGAACTTTTATCATTGGCCATGGCTTACAGCCTAAATAAAGGTTACAGCTTCCCATTACCCCAACCCCTGTGCTTGGTGCACGCTGCACATTGATGGCACATGCAGTGCATCCATTACGATGGCCACTGAGTACCTGCAATGATTTCCATGGGAATCAATAAAATAAAAGCCCTCAGTAGGACGGAATGGAGACCTCAATCATGGAGGGAAACATCCAGAGCTAGCTATAAGAGGGGAAAATAGAACATGTTAAAGGCCAAAAGCATCAGGAGGAGATGAGCACGGCAATGAGGCTGAGAGTGAGAATGAGCACTCAGCCAAGAACGACTGCAGCATGATGGATTGAACCCAAACACATCTGGATCTCAGAAACGAGCAGGGCTGGATAACTGGTTATAAGAACTGGATAAAGGGCACTGCATTAAGCTCTGATGGAGCAAACTCACAGTGGAGCCAGCAGAGATGGACTATTTACTAGGGCAGTAGGGGACAGACCAGGAAATTACAAAGCCATGGTAACAGCTTCTATCCCAAATGAGGATGGCAGACCATCAGCAAGATGGGGAGAGGGAAGAGATAACCCTCAGCCTGCGCCGAGGAGTGGGGGGAATTGAGCATGGAACCCATCCACGTGCTGAGAAAAGCTTCTCTCTCTCTGCGTGTGCTCTTTTGCTGGCTGCAGGCTTGTAAGGAGATGAGGCTAATGTGATGCACAGTCTGCCTCTCTGCCCATCTGTCATCGCCCACTTTTGAATAATTTGGACAAAACATAAAGGGGCAATAGGAAAATCAAAGGTACAAAGTCCGCGTATGTTTGGTGAAAAGAACTGACTGAAGAAGAAAGAGCTCAAAAGCAGCACCCAGATGGAGGGAAGACAGAAAAAGCTCTCTCATTACATCAGCAGCTGCCAGAAGGCCAGTCAGCAGGACACAGGCCACTCTTCAGCACCGAGGGCTCTGTGAGGCAGCTGGGCCTGCCCAGAACCACTGAGGAGATGTGGGGGTACCTGGGGGACCTGGGGCTGCAGCAAGGAGCGTGCAGGGGGCAGGCACTGTGCTCTGCAGGACCTGTCACAACACTGAAACCTTTCATGTGCAGGGGGTGTGCATCAGGAAGCATTTGATTTTTACATGTCACTGCCTAGCTGCGTGTTGGAAAGGATGCACAAGACCAGCACCTCTGGAATGTTCTCTTGCTTCAAATATTATGGCTTCAAGTGGCACCAGGGGATGTTCACGTTGGGTATTAGGAAAGATTTCTTCTCCCAGAGAGCAGTCAGCACAGGCACAGCTGCCCAGAAGATGTGGGGTCACCATCCTGGAGGCGTTCCAGAACCGTAGGGATGTGGCACTGAGGGATGTGGGCAGTGGGCATGGTGAGGTGGGCTGGGGTTGGCTTGACGTATGGCTGAGCACTGCCCTTCAATCAGATCCTTTTGAGTAAGGGGTTAGTTGGAATTTGCCAAAAGAATAACAGCTCATGTGAACTTCAGAAGGTTTTCAAATCAGACCTGTGGTTTCTGGACAGCTCTTGGCTGCAGCAGTTCCCTCAGGTGGCACGCAGTCCTGCTTCATCTCCCAAAGCCTTTCCCTGACATTTCCGAGCTCCCACACCTCCCTGCGACACTGTTCAATGGCAACTGTCACATAAAGGGATGCTGCTTAAAATTCAGCTTTAGTAATGGAGTCTTGTTGAGAAAACCTCAGGGTGCCAGTAAGATTTAAATTTGGGAAAAACCGTCAGTGTCAGCCCATCAAAGTGTTTACAACAAAACCAGCCTACCTCAAATGGCAAATGAATTGTTTTACCTCCTTTGTCAGGGGCTCGCTAGATATAATTTAACATGGCAAAGCACAGCCCTGGACGTGGAGAATAATAAAAGCAGATGGAGCGCTTTCTCATTTATGTGACCTTTTTGTTCCTTGACTTGAATCGGGCTGTAAATTAACAGCACTAAGTAACTAGTGCTCCCCATACACACCTGCTTGCTTTCCCAAGCATAGGCAACCTTTCCTGCTCGGCTGTTTGGTTTAATGGCATTTCTCTGACATCAGACAGATGCGACTTGATGCTCACGGTGCTACGTAAACTGTGCTAATGGAACCTCAAGGCAACCTTGAACAACAAATAGCAACCTTGAACATCAAGCAGACAAATAAAAACGAGGCGATGGCTGCTAGAGTTGCAAAGGATGCCCTGAAAATGCAAGCAGAGTTACCCTGGGCAAGCCCCTTGTTTGTCTGAACTCCCATTGACAAAAGAGTTGATGCAGGAAGAGAATGGATACGAGCAGAGTCGGTGGCGTGGAAGTCAACATGATGATCGGCAGCACAGAGGATGGAGATTTGCCATTTGTCACAACCTTCAGACACCCAGACCTTTGCAATGCCTTCAGGACCAAAGGGGTTGACATTCGTTTGAGACAGAAGAAAACATTTCATTTTGACAATCCTGGAACACTAATAGCGTCACTCAGGATGAAAAATCCCTTCAAAGTCAAAACATTTGGGTACTTTCAGAGTGCACTGGGATGTTTCATTGGTTTTAGAGAACTCTCAAAACTGTTTTCGTTTACAGGTAATGCATTTTCCAACATAATACTCTTCCAAACCTTTTTCCAAAGAGCTGTAGCTTTTAGTGTTATCCATTTACATAGTCAACACAAAAGCTCTACATTACTTTTATACTTCTATCCAACTGTGCAGCTCTCATTTGAAGTTTTTAAATGGATGCACTTAGGAAACTAAACTTTTTATATCTCCTTACTCATTAGCAGAGGAAGACTGCTCTTTTGTCTTGGTGCAGTCTGGGTCCTTTGTGTGCGATCTGCATGAGCTGTAGGCTGGCTGGCCATGGCACCAGCTACCTCATCCAATTCCCACAATCCAATTACCACATTATGTTCCTCTTCTCCTTACCATGGACCTCATGTTCTTCATACAGATGAAAGGCACCCCTTAAGGCTTAGCAGAAATTAGATCACATATTAATATATTGCCTAGGTCTGCCTAGATCCCTCTGCCCTGTTACTGCCTTTGTACCTTTATACTAAGGCTTCTGATGAGGGCAGAAGTAAAGCACAATGGCGGTAAGCATGTGAATGAAATCTGAGCTATTGCCCCATTCCACCTGATGTACGGAGCACAGCCTGAGTGCTATGGATAATGAACATTCAGCACTGGGAAAAAAAAAGGTTTCGAAGTGGGCTGAAAGGAAGAGCACTGGGGCCACCCGGCTCCAGCAGCAAGATGCCCAGATTAATAAATGAATTCCAGAGTAAACACAGCCTTATGCCCATCAGAAATCAACCTGCTGTCGCAAACCAACAACCACAGCAGCAGGAGCCCTCTTCCAGATATGCATATAAAGAAGCATGATGAAGGACTACTTGTTATAGGAATAACACTGGAAGATGAGAGTCCTCCCCTCCGCTCCACGTCCAAAGCCACTCTGTGATGGATCACCTAGAGGAGTTTTCTTGGATGTACCCACAAAATGACATGAAGGGAACCATAAGACCCTCTAGAACTGATAAGAACCCTGCAGCTGGTGTCTCCTTTATGCCATCCCACCCTGTCCCTGTCTTGTGTCAAAAGCACTGAGGCTGAAGCTGTGCAGTACAAAGGATCTGTGAGTACCTCCATGAGTGCTTCAAGCCAGGAGCTGGGTGCTGCTCAGTACCTGGCACTGCACAGGTGATGTCTCTTACCATGCCATGGCATCATGGTGTGAGGAGAGCAATGTGAACTCTGTTTTATTCTGTTTTTATTTCGTGATGAGTTGGTCACTGGAGAAAAGCTTGTGATGCCACAGACCTTTCTTGGGGCGCTGGCAAAGACTTAAAAGTTTATTGCAACGAGTTTTGTAAAGATACCATAAGACACAGAATTCATTGCGGGCCTGTAAAACTAAGAGCTGCCTGATTTACATTGTTGATTAAAACATAATGTGATTACAGCTCCTGTATAGCACTGGAACAGCTCTGTGGAACAGTGGGAAGCCATCATTGAGCACCTGCTGATCAGGAGCAAGGTGAAAGTGATGCTGGCCCTGATCCCATGCCTACAGGAACCCAGGGGGATGCTGCTGCTGCTCCTGTGGGTTTGGGACAAGGCTCCTACTACCTCACAGCACTGGCATTTAATCACATCCATTTCACACTGTTCTTTTTAACTGGTGCTGTGCGTTTACAGCTCTGATACTAACAGCGTGAACAACGTTCATTAATAAAAAAGCAAATGAGTTGCAGGTACTGTAGGGATTTCAATGAATTTTAAATTTTCAAAACAATATCTCTCAGTCTGTACAAATTACAGTAGAAAATCGATTTGTCTGGATTCTGGGTATCCATTTGTTTGTTTGTTTTTTTTCTAATAACGTGAACACCAAGAAGTTATTATTCTAGAGTTTAGTTACACCACCTTTCACATCTCAGGGATCATCAAGCTCCAACCCCTCCACCACAGGCAGGGCTGCCAACCACTAGCTCAAGTACCAGATTCAATTGCCCAGGGCCCCATCCTACCTGGCCCTGAACACCTCCAGGGGCACCCATAGCTTCTCTGAGCAAGGAATGGTCTCCACGAGCCAGCAGGGTCACATCCCAACCAAGAGAGCTCTGCTCAGTGCAGGAGGCCCTCACCCACACATGGGGGTCACTGCTGCCTGTCTTATTCCTTAGTCCCCTTTTTCTTTTCATTGAGCTCTGCTATGAGTAGAAGCAAAAAATTGCAACTGTGCAACTTTGTGGCAGACTTAGCCGTCACACAACCTTAGTTGGGCTCTGCTGAAATCCGTAAAATAAGAAAATAAGTAAAATTTGCCTTTTTCTAGTTACAGTGTTGTGGTTTTATGCACAACGGGCGTCTTCCTAAATATTTCATTTTATACTCAGGGTTTAATCTGGATGTGAAAACCTTTTCTGCAAAGAAAAAATACAGAGAAAAAAAAAAAAGGAACAAAAATAAAAGGATAATAAACAATCCAAATGCATTAGAAATCTCTGTTCTGGAGAGAAAAGAGATGTCCCATTTCCTTGGAGAGCTGGGCCAAAACCAACAGCAAATGAAGCAGTCATGGGCAGGGAGCCTTAGCCTCTGCTTCGTGCTCTGTTTTCTGCTAACAATGATTACGTGCAAGAAAATCCCTAAATGTCACTGCTGTTTTCTAAAACGTGGTTGTACAACGCAGCTCTGCAGCAACAACAGCATGCAGCTGGACTGCATTATTTTCTTTTAATTGGAAATTAGATAAACAAGAATTCCTTGCACGTGCCATCAGCTCTTAAGGAATGCTGCCTGGGGGTGAGGCTGGCTTCAGTGCTGTGCCACAGCCCTGGGACAGAGACATGGGAGGCTTAGGATGGAAGATCCAAAGACAGCACGAGGTGCTGCATGCCCTGAACCTTCTTCGTTAGAGCTGAGCCCTTTGCAAACCAGCCTCCAGCAACCAAGATCCCAGCTTCCAAATACCCCTCTAGAAAAGAGCAAGGAAATGTAATTGATGGAACAGTTTTTCTGCCCAGCTGTGTGCGTGTGCAACGTAGAACTTAACAAAGGTGAGCACTGGCTCTGCACAGGGTCTCGTTCTCCACTGCAGCCAACAGGAGATAGTGCTTTGGGCTGGGTTAGTGCAGTTCTAGCCAACAATCTCTGAGCTCACACATTGCACACCAGCAGGGAGCAGAGGCACTGCATTGGAACTGCTTCTCAGTACTCAGAAGCCTTTGCAAACCCAGCTGGAATCCAAGAGCAGCCAGTAGGAAATGTGTGATGCTTATGAACACTGGGCATGGGCTACCCTAACTGAGCACCAGCCAAATTCTTTCATAAGAAAAATTAATTTCAAAATAACAGTTTTGCTCCACATTTGCACACAGATGCCTTGAAGTATTTGATCAGCGAAATGAATATTCAATGAAAATTTCACTTCAAAACCAGGAATCACCTGAAAGCAATAATCTAGGCATTTCTTCAAAGCTCTTGACTTCTGAATCTGAGAAATACTGTGAATCAATTCAGAGTCCTGAAAGGACATTTCTGCATGACATATGAGCCTGGATACCACAACCCAGAGCTGTTCAGCCTTGATCACGCCCATTAATTAGAGACGTACTGTTTATCTGTAATCTCAGGTGGTCAAGATATTGTTGGAGTCCTGGTGACCTGTGCACAAATCACACCTGCTCTTGGGACCTTCACAAGGCTTTGCAGTTCTATTTGCTGAGGATCAAGCAGGATGTAACATGAATCAACTCCATGTTTAAGCTCTTTCCCTGCACTTTTCTTTGCCGGTGACAATAACAATATATGTAATTAATAGCACCAAGTCTCCAGTTGATGTTACCCAAGGAATTTGTGGATGCCCCATCCCTGGAGGCATTCAAGGCCAGGCTGGATGTGGCTCTGGGCAGCCTGGGCTGCTGGTTGGCGACCTGCACATAGCAGGGGGTTGGAACTGGATGAGCATTGGGGTCCTTTACAGCCCAGGCCATTCTAGGATTCTATGACATTGAACACACACTGACTTAAGGAACCCCAAACCCTGTTTTGCATAAGGCAGTATCTGGCAGCAGATACTACCTGGGAGGACAACGAAAACCTCGAATCTTCTGACCTCAGAAGTGGCAAAGGAACCCAATGCTTTGCAGACAACAAAAGACAGACCACAGCACACCATCTCTTGGTATACATTTTTTGTTGTACTCTCTCTTGAGGACATTTTATGCTTGCTATTTCAGGCAATTCTGCCCTTAATCTATAATAAATACAGCTCTAGCTGAATGCATCTGTTTGCTCTTTGTGTAACAAAAAGTCATGAGGAGACTTAAGCCATTCTTACAATGATCCATGAAAAGCTGACTGCTAATTAAGGGCCTGAAAATACAAAGAATATGATGTAATGAATTACAGTAGCATTTCCAGGATCATTGGTTTCAAAGTTCTTTGAGAAATGGGGAAAAAATTCAAAGACAAATAACCTATGAGGAAAATAATCCATTTTTTCTCTGTGGCAAGTCCCCCCAGGTACACCACTTCCCCCACTGCCCCGTGATGCTCACTGCCTTCCAGCTAGCTACAATCATTCCAAAAAAGGGAAAGAAACTCTCTGAGAAAGTTTTGATAGAACAAAATAAGCATTCTAATAAACTGTTAATTTCAGATCTTCAAGTCCATCTAGTCCAACTCCCCTGCTATGAACAGAGACATCCACAGCTCCATCAGCTCCTCCCTGTACTGCCATGCAGGACCAGCACAGGGCAGATCCAGGCTGTCCTCACTGCCTGTTTGTCTGTCCATGACTATATAGCCTCTAGTATTGGTGATTTCCACATCTTGCAACACAAGATGCAAAAATAACACTTTCCCCCCATATTTGTTAATTCTGGCTCATCACTCCAAATCCTGTCTGCAAGAGCCATGGCAAGCAGTGCACTCCTTCCTTGGTGGAGGCATTCTGCATGTAGCAGAGGCACAACAGCAGCTGCCCTGCACCCCAAAGCTGCCAGCCGGCTGTATGACAGGTCTGTGTGAGAGCCTTGGGCAGCCTGAGCTGATGGGGTGCACCCAGCACACAGGGCTTTAAATTGTCCTCCACCCCGACCGTGCTGTGATTCTGTGATCAGTGGGCAGCTGACTTCTGGCTTTCCTATGATGTCTCTCCCATCCCAGCAGCTCCAGCTCTGCTGGACGAGTTGGACAGGACTGTGGATGCCCATGGGCAGCTCCAGGATACAAAGCCCAGTAGAGGAAGTTTTTAAGATGTAACCAATTCCCATTTGGGTATCAATGGCATGCAAAGTGATTAGGACACACATAAAGTGATGTAGGGCTCCACAGCAGTGATTCCCATGTCCATCCCAATCTTAGGGCACTCTGACAGCAGGAATGTGCTGATGAACCCGAATGCAGCAGTTCTGTTGTGCATTCAGCATGGGTTGCCTGCCTTGTCCCTAGGAACCCTGCCTAACCCTTCAGGCAACCCAGTGGTGTCCCAGCAGCTCTGCCTCCCTCCTGCTGCTCCCAGCCCAGCAGAGGGAAACCAACAGGGGAACAGCACAGGAGCAATCCCTGTTTGCTCAAAGCCACTTGAAGCCCCTGATCCTTCCCAGGTGCCTTCTGCCCCAAAGCATTGCCCATATAGGAAGGAGCTGCTGCAGCACGGGACTCAGAGCCAGGCCGCAGGATGCGAGCCGTGTTATTCTTGGATCAGTAAAACAATTATTAATACTTGAAAACAAGCTGTAATCTATTCACATGTAATTTCTAGTTTCAGTGTCAGTGAGCTAATTTAAATTTTAAAAAAGTTTGCAGCTCCCTAATTAAATTTGCTGAAAGCATTTCTCTTATCAGAAGTGTAACGACCGCCGTAACTCAGCTCTGGCAGTTGCCTGTGTGTAACAACCTCCCTTATGCTAAGCCAGGAGTTATGGCTCCATAACAGCAGCATCCAATGTGTATCTCAGGGCTTTGCTAACCCACAGCTGACCCAACACGCTCCTCTTCGCACACCTATGCACAGCCCTTCCCACTTCTTGTGGAAGTTTTTGGCTCTGTAGTAACACTGTCAACCACTAAATGAAGCCTCTGTTGTCACATAACCTCACCAAATGTTCAGTTTTTTCACTATGTTGGAGTGATGCTGGGTTATAGAAGGTCTGCCCACATCAGTGTTAGCAGAGACAACACAAAGCAGACAATTGCTCCAGGAACCTTAGAAAGGCCACATTGCCTGCAGGGCTGTACTTATGGCACAGGAGATCATATTCTCACACAGGCATAGCAGAAAGCCAGCAGCCTGCAGCTGCCCCGTTCCTGCCCAACACAGGGCCAGCAGCCCAGCAGCTGTGAGGATTTGCAAATTACACCTTAGAAATTTGCCAGCAAGAGAGGAGCAAATATTTTATAAGCCCAGCCTTCATTAAGTCCAATATGCATATCACAAATCAGTTTGCAAGCAGTCCTGTAAATCTGTGTCCCTCTGTGCACAGGCTGCATTTGCATGCATCCACACAGACAGAAGCATGCCTTGCTTGCTCCTGAATTGCTGCACTCAAATCCCTGCTGGCTGTTGCTTAGGTGCTAAATGAAGCCCACATGGGAGGGAGGACGACATCAGTAGTGCGTTCATGGCCTGGTGCACCACAGGTCTATAGTACTACAGTACAAACAATCAAGTTGGCAGATACATTTTTATATAGAAATACAGTTGTCTACTTGCTTTAAACAAAATAGCAGCTTGGGTTAGTGGTGCTCTGTAACATGGAATTTCAGATGGGAACTGCAGGCACACAGCCCATGCAGGGTTGGGGATCACTAGGGCCAGCCCTGCCATAGTCACAGCAGAGGCTTTGGCTCTGCACAGCCATTCCCATAACGGGAACATTCCAAAGTAGCTGCCTGTTTCTGACACCATACCCACAAGCAGGGCCACCAGCACCACCTTGACCACTGCTTGGGATCTCAGCCAGGTTGGATGGCTCCATGCCAGGAGACCCCATTTGCCCTGCCCTCTGTGTAGTGAAGCAGAAATCTCGTCAGTGTCATTAACAAAATTCAACAGCCTAGCCATTATGAAGGACCATGGAAATGATTCCTGGCTCTCCTGCAAGTCCCTTGGTGGGAAAGACAAACAAGAGGTTCCCAGAATGCAATCAGAGTGCAAACTGCAACACACTTCTCCCTCCCATATCCTTCCTTTATCCCATTGCTTCTGAGCAACAGATACACACATTCATGGCTTTGTATGGCAACATATGGGGAATAACAGGCTGTTTGACTGCAATAGCACAGCTGAAACATAAGCTCTGAATCTTCACAAAGTATCATAGGGTTGGAAGGAACCCCAAAGCCCGCTCAACTCCACCCCTAGGTGCCCCATCCATGGCCTCAGGCATCACCAGGGATGGGTCACCCTGTTTGCAGTGGCAAACACAATACAGACCCTGAATATAAACTGTACCTGCTGAGGTTTCCGCAGCCACACATAATTAAACAATTCAGATTTCTCAGGGCTTTTCCAACCCATGGCAAACCTGGAGCCCTGAAGTACGAGGTGCTGCTTTCTGCTGATGGCAATCAGTTCCAGCTTTCTTTTATCTATCTCAGCTTCCAAACTAAAGGGCTTCCACCTCCTGCCTACTGGTTGCAGCTTCCAAACACAGAGCCCTCAGCTTCTCTGCCCCAAATTTGGCCACCCATTCCGGTGTCCATGACTTTTAATTTCTGAAAGTTCATTACAGGTATTACATGGAATAGGATGCACTACTTTAGACTGAACAGTGTCATTTCTCATGCAGGTTTCTATTGAACTCTATTAAAATCTATTAAAATTTGCCTCTGCTTTGACATGCTCACCAAACTTTCCTCCAAAACGTTTCCCTGCTTGCAGCCATGTCAGCACTTTTCCTGCTCTGCTCACAGCACACTGCTGCCAGGTGACTCGGGATCTCCACCCATCATCTTCTATGACCCAATCAATCACAGAATCACAGAATGGCCTAGGTTGAAAAGGACCACAATGCTGATCCAGTTTCAACCTCCTGCTGTGTGCAGGGTCGCCAACCAGCAGACCAGGCTGCCCAGAGGCAGCAATGACAAACAGTTCACCTTTTCTCAGCATTATGCCAACTTCGTGCTTTTCCTGCCTTTATTTCCATCAGCCAAAGGGGCAGTGAGGAGCTGCAGCCCCTTCTCCAAGTATGTTTCCCATGTTTTCCTCCAGCTGTGTCCCTGGTATGGGGTTGGTTCCCTCCTTGCTCCCTGTCCTAAGGGAACTTCTCCATTGCTATGCCACACAGTGCTGGCCCCCACCACTCTAACAGCTGTATTTTCTCTTTATTTTGGCACCACAGCCCTCCTGACATTATCATCCAGGGTTTATTCTGCTTCCTTGCACTACTTCACATTGCCATCTCCACAAATTCCACAAATGCAGTAAAATAAAGGGGACACCATTCTGAGAAATTCTGATGCAACTCACTAAAGTAATCCTGTTACATAAAAATCATGAGATACGTGCACAGATGGCAAGGTTAATTGCATTTTACAATAGGCCTCCTCTGCAGGCACATCACTAGAAATGTGCATGGCTGGTTATGAACAAAACAAATATTTTTCTCAAGTTCCAATTCAAAATACAGTTGGCTTATTAAATGTTTTGTAAATTCATTGATGCAGCAAGAACCTGACATCACGCAGTGTGCTACAAGGGTTGTATTTCCTAACAAGATTATACATCGTATGGTAACTCCAGAGAGCTGTAAATCTGCAAACAAAACGTGGGCATACACTTGGGGAAGATGTAGAAGTGGCTGTACATCAGTGAAGGCAATGGGACCTGCTTACCATCTCACATACAAAGCTGTGGCTGCAGGCTGGTCCAACGCCGTGCTGCAGAGCTGCATTAGAGGTGGTGATAGAACTGCTCTGCCACACCTTGCCCAGCACTTTGTTAGCTCAGTCTTTATGCAAATGTATCCCTTTCTGATGGAAGCCTTTCACCTGCACTGTGGGGAAGGTGCTGTTAAGTTGCCCTGCCCCCTTAAAACCCTGTAGGAATGAATCAGACAAACCTGGAAAGGCAGAGATGTGCAGGTGGATGCTGAGCCATGGGGATTCACCTACAGAGAAACTGGGATTCTCACTGAGCATTTCAGGTGAACCATGCAGAAAACACCAAGTGTCCCATGTAGGGCACAGCCTGGGATTTGTCTTTCCAAGCAGATTTGATATGGAAGAGGCTTTGCTGCACAGCCAGGCACTTCACTGCCAGCAGATCCTCAGCAAGGGTTGCCCAGAGCTGTGGTGGATCCCCATTCCTTGGAGACGTTCAAGGCCAGGCTGGAAGGGTCACTGAGCACCTGAAGGAGATGTTGGTGTCGCAGGAGAGCGCGACCAGATGGCTTTTAAAGGTCCCTTCCAACTGTGAAGATACTAGGAAGAAAATCCCACTGCCTGGCAACCACCAGGTCTACAGCCAATGTTGACTTTTTGCTCCATTTCTTGTAGCTAGGGAAACACATGCTTTCTGAACAATTACCCTCAGCTGTCACAATGCACAGGCCACATTTGACCCTCTGTGATTTTCAATGCAATGACAGGCTCCCAGCAACCAGCCCCAATGCCCTTTGTGGGGACCATGTCCAGTGATGCTCTCTGGAAATGAGGAGACAGAAATCAGGTGAAGTCAGAATTTATCAGCTGTGCTGATTGCAGAAGTGTACCTTCCCTAGCAGACCTATCCGTACAGATTTTTTTTCTGAAACACTTGATCATAAGGACAACTGAGAAATGGAAATTTGAGAAAAATTGTGGAAGCCAGTACAAAACAAAAATCTTATTCATAATTCATTTGTAGAAGTCTCATCTGAAGTTTTCCAACACTATTCAAGCTGGTTGAATAATTCAAAGAGATACGAATTTATTCAAAATAACAGCAAAATTTGGGGAATCTGATCTTCCTCTGCACCCCCAGTTCTGCATTATCATGAGTGACAGCAGATTTGTGCTGGTGTCAATGAAAATGAATCAAAGCAAATAGACATGGGAAACAAAACCATCCCCGTAAACTACATTGAAATACAAATACACAAATCCAAAAATATGGAAAACAAAAGCATTGCGCCATAAACCTTCAAAACAAGCTGGCTTTGCCTGAAGAGGTAGAAGTGCAGCAACTTTGTTTGCAAAGTCCGTGGTTCCTCTTGGCAGACTCAGCCTCCTTGCTATTCTTTACCACTATTTTGCTCATTGTCATTGTAAATGTGCAGAAGCCATATTAGCAATTCACTGCCTTAATTAAAAGAAGGACAGTGTTTAGTAAAGGAGGTCACTGAAACTTCCACGATGCTATCAGTAATGCTGCAAAGCAAATGCAGACATCGCCGAAGGAATGCAGGCGACAACTGTAAGGCCAAAAAAACCTGCAATTCAGTTCCCTGATCTCTATCTAGCAAACATATTCCCTTTAACAGCAGGTGTGAAAGCTGTGTGCAGAACGAGGTGCCTGCTTAGATGGAAAAGTGATCGATGCTGGCAGGGAGACGCGATGGGCTCATGCTTGGGGACAGGCAGGGAAATGGAGAAACACGCAGGTTGGCTGCTGAGAGAGGTGTGGATCAGCACTGCCAAAAAACATGTGCTACCAGAGCTATCACGGCAAACAGGCAGTTAGAGCTATCAAGGCACACGTGTGCAAGCAATATGAGCACTGTCAGAGCGCTGAATCCAGGAGCACAAGACTCAAAGTCCCCACATCTCCTACTGCTTAGGAAAAAAGGGAAAAAGAGGGAGGAAAACTTTCCTTCTGACTTCAGACTTCCTGTCTGAGCTGGGGCTGAGGTGGCCAGGAACAGAACAAAGCAAATGGAACCCACACAGAGGTCAGGTTTTGGTGCATGCCACAAGTGCTGGGGAAACTGCAGGCTGCCGGCAGTGCCACATCCCTGCAGAGAACAGCACACCCTGCCTGGGAATAGATGGAGCCCTTTGCTCTACTAGCTGGAAACAAGGCAAGCAGTCACAGGAGCACAGAATGGCTTGGGTTCCCTTTAGAAAATGCATAGCAGAATTTTCCAGCATACAATTAAAATCAAAGTTTTAGCAGTTGACGATGACAACTGATCCTTTGGCTCAACATTATACTTGTAGCATCTAGTTGTCAAAGATAAGTATTAACTGCAACTTCTGTGCACAAAGGCAGCTTCACATCCAGAAGGTGTGCAATGCCCATGTGCTACAAAAAGGCAGAACAAGGAGGGTCAGTACTCAGGCCTGGCTGGAAGATGCCACGAAATGAGAGGAGCAGTGCAGTCTGGGTGCCCTGCTGTCCCCATCTCACAAAGTTGGTGTACCCAACAGCAATCACTCCGTTGCTTATCACAGTGTGGATTTTGAACAATGAAGGCATCCTGCAAATTAAGCTCACTTCCTCAAACATCCCTTTCTAGTTGTTTTTTTTGTTGTTGTTGTTGTTGTTTTTTACGTTCTTTTTAATTTAAAGAAAAACCATCAACACAAAACCAATCCTTCTGCCTTTACCTCTGACTTTTCCTCAAACAACTTAATATACCAATTAGATACAAAGAGTCGTGCTGGGACCATCTCCACCCAAAGCTCTTAGAGGTTGTAAAGAAAGTTGGGTTTTCATTTCTAAAACCGTCACCGAGCTCTCCTCTCCTCCACAATGGTAGACTTCTCTTCCATCACACTCCACTTGGTACACAACACAAGTTGGTGGAAACCTTTGCTGTTATGCACAGAATCACAATTTGATAAAACTGCATTATATTTCATGGCTGGTCACTGTAAGCATCACGCTGAGAAAATCCAATTACACCAACCCACAATTAACTCACACCACAGGTAAAGCCAAAACTCTGCTGGTGCAGCTTGGCCTCAGCACTCCCACAAGAGCTAGACAGTCCCCAGAATGACTTAGTGAATCATAGAATCACAGAATGGCCTGGATTGCAAAGGAGCACAGTGCTCATCCAGTTCCAGCCCCCTGCTGTGTGCAGGTCACTAACCAGCAGACCAGGCTGCCCAGAGCCACATCCAGCCTGGCCTTGAATGCCTGCAGGGATGGGGCATCCACAGCCTCCTTGGGCAACCTGTTCCAGTGCCTCACCACCCTCTGGCTGAAAAACTTCCTCCTAATATCCAATCTAAACCTCCCCTGTCTCAGTTTCAGACCATTCCCCCTTGTCCTATCACTATTCACCCTCATAAACAGTCATAACGAAGGTGACAGTAAAGTTTGCATTGAGCATATGCTGCTGAATTATAAGATCTCTCTTCCCTTGCACTGACATCCTAACATGTTGGCTGTGCTTGTCAAGCCTTCCTTTACATTCATGCATTGATGCTAAACAAAAAAAAAGAAAAAAGATAACTCTGAAATATCTGATTTCCATAAAACCCAGACTATGCTGGTGTTGCACTTAGGGAGATCAGTCCACAGGTCTACATCTGGGGGATCATCTGCACAAGTACCAGCTTCGGGATTCCTTGAGAAATTCAGAACTAGAGAGTGAAAAAGAGAGAAAAAGAGCTTTACAGATGTACTTGCAGCGTCCTTCCCAACATCCGAAGGGCTTTTGATTAGTTATTAGATTAATTTCCTCATTCCACTCTAACTACAATGTATGGAGATTCATTTATTAAAGGTTTCTTATTAGACAAAGAATCCTAAACTATTGATGAAAGAAAGACTTTGAGGCCAACTCCTAATGAGAATGTGTCGTCTTTAAACTTCTACTGAACTTCCAGATGTCCTTTGAAGAAGGAAAGTATTTTAAAAAGTTTCCTACAGCAACATAAAACTTTTAGCTTTATACATTTTACAATAAACTCCTAAACCCATGGAGAGATCTGAAAGTATGAAGCAACAAGTCTGCCTATTAAAGCCCCTGTCTTTTGTTGGGTATTTCACTTGCATTAACTGGGAAATTGCCCAGCCCCACTGTCGATAAGATAAACGTGTTCTCCTTGGAAAATGTGACCAGATTTTAATACAGGATTCTTCCTGGTAATTTCTTGTTTCTTTCTAGATATGCTGTAATGGTATCTGCTTTGAAGTTCTTTATCTTGCTTTATCTCTTCTTCTTTAAGGAGCAATTTCTTGCTATCTCTTATGCTGGAACTAGTCTTTACATAGAAGTCTGGAAGTACAAAGAATCAAAGCCGGCCTTGCAGAACTGTGAGATGTGTCTAACAGAATTGTCTGCAGTTGTTCAAAAACAGCAAAACCTTATGCCTGCTTTTCAAGTCTCCTAGACTGTCGATGCACTGAGAAGCCCAGCCTTGGAATGACACCTTGGTTTTGTGTTCAGTTTCTCTGAGCCCAGTCCAAGAATGGCTGAGCATTCTTGATGTGAAGCATCTATAGCTGAAAATGCCATCCATATGGCTGCTGATCACACAGTCAAGCAGCTGCTGGAGAGTAAAACCTGGACCCAAGTGCACCCATAAGGGAAATTCCAGAAGTTCTTGTTTTTGGAGTAGAAATCCAAAATGTTCGCTCAAGCCACTATGCTCCCATTTTTTTAGTGGGAAAACATTGCAAAAGGTGGGTGTCAGTACCTCCCACAAGGCATCAGCAGTGGCATGGCTAGGTGCATCATCAGCCCACACACAGAGCCAGGCTGAAGGGACTATGGCAAGAGACGGGGATCCAGCCCTTCAGATTCCCCAAACTTTCCCCAGGCTTGCAAAACAGGGAAGAGACACACTGAGGCAAGAAGAACTGCATTAAAAGGACATCTCAAGGCCTGCATTTTTGGGAAGGTCACCAATGAGGCTGAGTTAGAAACCTAATGCTCTCAGCACCCCAGTTTAACAAATGGAAAGATGCTGTGCCAGCAGCACCATCCCGCTGGTGAGCACAGCATCCTCCAGTGTGACCTCCTGCTCCCCACCGGCAAGGAGGGAATCAGCCAAGAGGTCTTTTGCCTATCATCAAATTTCAGCATCCCTTCCAAAAGCGTGGTTTTACTACTTCTTCACACACTGGTTTCACACAAACCTCACTCAGGATACCTGACCTCGGCGGGTGCTCCCATGGCAACCAACAGCAGCCTTTGCCTGGGAGCTCCATCACAAGGTAACCCAGGACACAACAACTTGAGGTCTCACACTCTGCTCTTCAGAGTCACCCAACAGCTGGGTAAAAAGGACAGCCCCTGTTGGGTTAAGATGGAGGAAGGAAGAATGCAGGGACAAAGTTGGGTTATTTAAGACCTGTTTTCAGGTGAACAAGGGCTATTGCCTTGCAGCAGTACACTCAGCAGGCTGCTGCCACATCCCACAGTCCCAAAGGCTGCTTGAGCTCTTCCAGCTGTTGACACCCATTTGAAGAGGGAAATGGAAGGTGGGTTATGCAGCCATCATATCAGTATTAGCTACTAATCTAAGTATTAAGAAAACATGACTTTTTGCCATAAAATATTCAGGACAGAACATATACATATGTATTAGTTTTAATCAAACTGAATGTGAAAGTTGTTCTGACTTCAGCTTTTGGAAACTAAAACAAATTTGGCCTGACAGCTGCTACCTGCTTTCTTAGCAGAAAGAAAACAAGAAGCATGGGGAAGAATAAACATTCCACAGGACATCCTTTGGGAACCAGTACCAGATACAGGCTCAGGATGCCAACAGGAATAAAGTCAGCACTGCCAGGTGTGGCTGCTCAGAGCCCTGTGCAACTGACCAGGGAATGGGACTGGAGCATCACAAAGGGTCCCCTTCAACATCAATTACTCTGTAGGAAAGGAATCAGAAAATAGCTGTATACTCTACTAGCTAATAATAGTGTGCTTTTTGTTGGTAAACGTTGTATATGTGTACGTCTATCAGTATAATACTGAGTGGACTCTGACATATCTATATAAGATCATACAACAGAGTCAATCATCTTTATCCCTCTATTTGTGCTATCCAGATGCCAAACTCAGACAACACATCTGGGAGTGGAACTCCTTTTGTATTCCCATCCCAAAATAAAACCTGCCTGTGGCACCTCAGTGTCCTGCTGACACAAACTGGGGCAGATAGGCAGTGCCTCCAGGAAAAAGCCAGGTGAGAGCTGTGGCCCTGAGGGTGCCTGTGAAGCACAATCCCTACAAAGTAAGACCTGTGTGATTCAGGTCATGCCCTACTTACTCAGGGCTGTGCTATGTATCATAATCTGGTTCAACACAGCCAAGAATTTCTCACTTTTCACAGAATCACTAGAATCACTGTGGTTGGAGACCAGTGAGATCACCACGTCCAACCACTGACCCATCACCACCATGTCCATTTTAGGGTCTTACAAACATTCCAATACAGTCTTTGAGCCTTGAATCCTCAACCAGTCACCAACACGTGATCCCAATGTTCTGCAAAGCAAGGCTCAGGCTCATTACAGGGTTATTAACTCCCACGGCTAATGGAACCTCCATCAATGGCTGTATCAGAGCTGTGGGAGCTGCTCAGCCTGGCTCCTGCACCAGGGCCCCATGCTCTGGCCCCCATGTTGGGCTTGGCTATTCTCTTCAATTCATCTTTTGTTTGGGTTTTCCATTAGGATCACACACTCCCCTCATTCTCCTTTTAACCCACACGGTGTATTTTTTGGAACTGTAGCATAAAACAAAGATAACAGTGATCTCCACAGAGAGCAGCAGAGTTTGTACGTCCTGCTGACCCTCCTGAAGGGCAAGCAGAAATGCACCCACGTTATATGGTTGTGCAATTGTATTCCCCACAGTAAACCAAAGTACTCATTCTTACAACTACAAAAGGTAATCCCTCCTCTCATTTCAAACTGAGTGAAAGGATGGAAACTGGATCCTCGTTCCATAGACATTAATCAACTTCAGACTAAATTTAATGATGATAACAGTCAGCTTTGGCTTTCATAATCACTCAAAGGGCTTCTGCTGCACTTACTTGATCCTGAGCTTTTTGTTCACAATTCAGCAGTATTTTATAGTCCATAAAGACTGAAAAGCTTCATGTTCTGATCAGGGAAGGAACCACACGATTAATATTACAATTCATTGCTTTTTTTCAACTCAGTCAAACTTAAATTATGTGCACAAAACTTCAGGATGACATCAGGCACATGAATGCCCATATTTAGTATTTTGATCAGTCACAGAAGAAAGCAAATCACGAGCTTGTCTGTATAAGCTGCCTGGCTGCTGACAACATCTGTCAGAAATAACGCTGAGAAATAACGAGGTCTGGCTCATGAATGAAGAGTGTGTCAAGGTAAGAGAGCATCCCCTCAGCATTATAAACAGCACTTTGATGTAACTTTCATAAACAGTTTAATTTTTCTCTTTTATCTTGTCTCACACACTCCTCTCCTTCAGTAGCACTCGCAGAGCTGGTGGCTGTGAAGGTGCTCCCTGAAGGCAGCAGGGGGTCCTGCCCACCTGGAGGACAGGAGGGAGGAGAGGGGGACACCCAAGATCCCCACCTCACCATGCCCACTGACCACATCCCTCAGTGCCACATCTCCACAGCAGCCTTGTCCAGCCTCACAGTGTATAAAGGAGCAGCCAGGAGATGCTTCTGCTGTTGCCCTGTGTACACCACGATACATTCCAACATACAGTCACTGCCCTCTGCTGTTACTCACAACAAATTGTCCAGCACAAAATTACCTCCTTCTTCCCCATAAAAATCGCAGAATCACAGAATCACCAAGGTTGGAAAAGTGCTGCAATATCATCCAGTCCAACCATCCACCTACCACCAGTACTTCCCCACTAAACCATGTCCCTCAGTGCCACATCTCCACGGTTTCTGAACACCTCCAGGTGACTCCACCACCACCCTGAGCAGCCCGTTCCAGCCCATCACCACTCTTAAACTAACGTACTAATCCCTACTTCTAAACAAACCAACCTGTATCATCACCACAGTTATTATTTTCACATCGTGAGTGGTATTGATACCAAAAGGCTTCAACAATTTAGTTAGCACTTAAAGAACAGACCCCTTGATGCTCCAGACAGACAACTTGTTCTAGTACCAGATCTGGCGGTTGGTGGCCTTGCCTGTGGCAGGGGGTTGAAATGATTCATGGGGTCCCTTCAAACTCGAGCCATTCTATAATTCTATGATTCTTTCAGAAGTTTTTCCTAACATCCAACCTGTAATTCCTTCCTCTCCAACCACATCTTGGACAGGGAGGGCAGCACATACCAAACCACACGCGGGTGCCTGGCTCTTGCACTCAAGCACCTCGTGGATGTACAGTGCTGCGGGGAAAGTATTTCTTACTTACAGCTCCCAGAGAACTCTATTCTGCTATTAATTACAAATATAAATAAGTAATGCGCCGCTGTGCTTCTCCGTATTTTTTATTTTTTAATTTGGATTCGAAACGTTGAAAAATTAAAAAAGTTTTACATGCAAACCTACCAGGATATTTAATCCTCTTTGCAGGTTGGTGTACAGGTTTCACACCTTGAGGCGCTGGCACGTAATTAACATGCTCTTCTGCCATCCCAGTTCTCTGTTAGAAAGGATTCTGGAACTTATCAGAAAACACCTTCTCTAATTTTGGTATGCAAAATTCTGATTACAGTATGAATTTTTTATTTCTTAATTCTTTACTTCTTTTTTTTCTTTTTCACCCCCCGGGTATTGAAACATAATTAATTCTGCTTTACTTTTTCTAATAGATTTATGTGTATTACCATATATATTAAATTTTCACTTCTGTAACTTTTTTTTTTCTTTTTCAGTTTTGCTGCTTCCCACACTGACGGTGTTCACTTCATTAAAACCATGTAATCCCTGAGCTGCGATCAAGACATAATTGCACATTTCTGTATTCTAATAACACACACGTTCCTCATATTTTATTAGTGCAATTCCTGGCTATGCCTATACAACCTGGAGGAACCTTCCCACCTGAAATGCTTACTAGAACAGGGCAATTTTGTTCGATGGAAATGAAAGAAAGTAGTAGAGTCCAGGAGTTTATCCCCCTTACAGCCTTTTGATGTTCTGTTTTGGGGGATGATATACCACAGAAACTGTTGTTAGCAATTACCTTCTACTTGTAATTAGCTGTCAGAAATAGCAGGGAAAAGCTGGAGTAGTCACTTCAAATCCTCTGGCAAGATGTCAGCTCTCACTGAAAACCTGAAATGAAATCAGAGATGTGTCTGGTGAGAGAAACAACGAAACTTGGAGCCCACACAGGTTGGTGACCCCTGCCTTTGGGAAGTGAGCGGGTTTGCAGCTAAGGGATGCTGCATGCAGCTGGCTCTCCTCCTGTGCCATCCCAATAATGCACTGATGTAATGAATTCAGCCTCCTGGCCTGCACCCACCACAGTATCCACTCCACATGGGATGTGTGAGACTGGAGCACATCCTCTTGGATGTAGGGACATCTCTTGGTGTCTTAGAGCCATAGTATGTTTGGGTGGGAAGGGCCCTCACAGCCCACAGTCCCACTCTTGCTGTAGGCTGGATGCCCCCCAGTCCAGGCTGCCCAGAGCCCCACTCACAGCCTCGGGCACCTCCAGGGATGGGGCACCCACAGCTCTGGGCAGTGCCAGGGCCTCAATACCTCTGGGTAAAGAATTTTCTCCTCACATCCAACCTAAACCTCCCCTCTTTTAGTTCAAAATCATTCCCCCTTGTCCTATTGCTATTGATTGGACCAGAGGAAACGGCATCAAGTTGTACCAGGGGAGGTTCAGGTTGGGCATTAGGAAAAATTTCTTCTCCAAGAGAGTATTTAGGTGCAGGAATGACCTGCCCAGGGTGGTTGAGTCACCATCCCTGGAGGTGTTCAAGAACCAAGGAGATGTAGTGCTAAGGGACATGGTTTAGTGGGAAATACTGGTGGTAGGTGAATGGTTGGACTGGATGATCTTGGAGGTCTTTTTCAACCTTGGTGATTCTATGATTCTACCTCCCTCCTGCTTATAAGCTCCCTTTATACAAAGGAGCGTTGATATGTATTTAAAAAAAAAAAAAAAAGAATTTTTGTATTCCAGTAGTGCACTGACAGGCTGTTTTGCACTCACATTCAGTGGGAAGCCTGACCACCCACTAGAATATTGTCCATGGAGTGGATATCTATCCTAATGGACAACATGCCCTACGCTTTCTGAACACTGTTCCCTTCATGTGCAAAACAGTCTGCCTCTTAATCAACATTCAGAAAAAATGACACATGTATACTTATTTATGCAACTCAAGTTGTTATGTGATGTGCTGTACAGGCAGACAGCTCAGCACATCACTACAGCCAAGACAACCCACTCTACAAAGGGCTGATAGCAGCAGTGCATCCTGAGCCCACAGCACAAACACGCCTGCCAGTGGGGTTTCATTTAAAGTCAGTAATTCCAATCTGTGTTCCTGCAAAAGCGTAGATAAACACCAACGCTCTGTTAGAGCAATATTGATGGTTTGCTTGTTTGCTTAGGAAATCCCTGAAATCACAAAGTCGATTGTATAAACCCACAACCAGCAAACCAGATACTGTGTAGCACAGAGAAAAGAAAAGGGGCTTTGAGCTGAAACTGGAGGAGCTCCCTGGGCTCCCAGAACTCCACTGTGTTTCATGATGTGCAAGAGAACAAATCATGGGCGCAGGGATACCTCCACACACACAGTTAGCTAGCACAGACATCTTGGGCTGCATCCAGTACATTTATTTCCATCTGCTAAAGCCAACACTCCTTATCTCTGGGCTGGATTCCTACGGTGTCCCAGCTGCCACCTGGGTTCTGCAGCCCCATGGATATGGGGATGGCCCCAGCTGCAGCAGTGGCACTGTGCCTAACAGGTATGGAGCCTCGCCCTGCTGCTGTCAGGTCTTAAATCACAGGTAAGGGACAAAGCACCTCGTGGTGGGCTCCAGCTGCTGGGTGATGGCTCACCAATCCCAGCCCCTTTTTGCTCCGATGTAAGCTGTCACCTGTGATGCAGTCAGAGCAACAAACCCAAGCCCTGCACAAGGTCTAGTGTGCTCCCAGCAGAAAGGCAAGGAACCATGGCTCCCTGTACCAGGATAAGTGAGGATGAGACTCAGCACTGTTTCAGCAGAAAGAGCTCTTTACATCTGAGGATTTAACGTTATTATTAAATAGAGCACCGTGTAACTAACAGGTCCACTGAATACATACCAACCAAGCTGTTCCCAGTGACATCACAAAACACCCCTATCACAGAGTCAGTCATTGTCAAGACAGCCAAACTCCTCCTTCTTTGTCCTTGGACATGAGTTAGCCAGTACAATGCCACCCCATCTCTATGTGGGTCAGCCTCAATTCCACACATATAAGGCAGAAGCCATAGAGGAACATTTGAGCAGCAGATGAAAGTTCCACACTGGTTTTACTACGGGTTGGCTTTGTTCAGCCACAAAGCATCAATGCTGCACCCCATGGGAAGCCAAAAGTTGCAGCAGGGAAGGCTCAGACCTGTGGAAAGGTGGAAATGTAGGCATGCTTATAAAGTACCTTGTGGGCTGATGAGCCAACCTTACTTTCTTCATGTTCAGTCTTTGCTCAGAAACCAGGTAACAGTTCAAGCAAACTTTAAATAAGACACAGTATTAATGTGGCACATACTGGAAGATCCCACCCAAAAGTCATCCTGCTCATTATGACACATAGGAAAGGTGAATAGTGCCCAAGCACGGGGGCGAAGGAACAAAGAATCCAACACCAAACCCCTGCTAGCCCTTCTTTCTGCCCCATTCCCACCTGCAGCCATCTCTGAGACAGAGCCCACACACAAATGGCTAATTATCATCATTGGTCACAGTGAACGAGGACATGTTTCAGCCTGATACCTTCAAAGCAAATCCCAGCACAAGTAAAGAGAGGAGGTGGTACCTAAGTAAGACTAACACCACAAACCCTATTTTTCAACAGGATTGTTTCATGCACTTTTATCTTTAGTTCATTGCTTTGTTGACAACAAGCAACGGACAGCTAAGTGCCATTTCTGCAGTAATAAAACACTGGAAGATAAAAGGCAGTGTGAACACAGGTTAAATTAAATTTACAAATGAGATTCACATGGGAAAACCACAGCAGCTCAACAGGGCATACAGACCCATGCCACGTCCCACACAGGCAGGAGGAAGAGAGCATCTCCCCTGGCTCCATCCATAGGTGGGCTCCAAGGACACTTGAAATGCCTCTATTCCTTATGACTGTGATTAACCCTATGGTCACCTATAGTGACAAGGTCAGAAATTCTATCATGGGCACTAATAAGCACTGCACAAGGGGCTGAAGCCACAGGCTCCTCCAGATTGTTTTTGCCCAGAAAGGCTAATTAAAAGCTAACAATAGTTCTGTAATTAACTGCTTCACATTTGAAATATAATTTGAGGGTTAAGTGGTTTTATTACGTTAGATCAAGATATTACCAAAAGAGCCTCAAAAGCAGCGTGCAGATTTACACAGCCCTCAATCCCAAAGAGAATCAGAGTAGGATTATAACACAGGTTTCACTGGCATGCTTCCCCTCTGGGTCCACCTTCAACCTCTCGTGCTGAATATAGTGCTTTAAGTGAGGGATGTGGTCAGCAGGCATGGTGGGGATGGGTTGGGGCAGGGGTCACGGAGCTCTTCTTCAGCCACCTCTGATCAATGTTGGTATCATGATTTTACTTCACTGTAGCAGCACTCGTGAGGCCATCCTCCACACCTGTCAGCTTTGCTAAACAGCATCTGTACAGAGTGAGCTTCTCCTCTCTCAGCTTTTAGTTATGCGTTCATTCTACCCAATTGCTATTAGCAGTTTTTGAGTTGTTCTATATTAAACAATAATAATATTGCTAGACAAGCCCATCCATCCGCCCCAATGCACTTCTGGGCAGGTCTACTACAATGCCCTAAGTCCAATTGAAAATACTCCAACCATTCAGATTCTTCCAATTCTGCTATCAGCAGCCCCATCTAATGAACTTATGAAAAATCTAATGAACTAGTGTTAAACACAGAGCAGGTAACTGCTTAATGAAAGCAGTGTGTATTTCACGGCGCATGGCAGGATGTTGGCTGCAAGAAACATGATGCTGAGCTCCAGGAATTAATGGAGTTTGGAGGGAGCAATCCATAACAGCTGACTGACAGACCAAGGTACACCTTATTTATTAGCAGGATCTATACAGGAAGGGAGGCACCTGATGGAGAGCTTCATTAAAACGTGGTGTCAGTCTTACATTATCTAAATTACGCCTAGATCCATACTTAATTGCATTGGATTAGCCCAAACAGGAGTCCCCTCTCAGAAAATAATGAGCTTCATACCTGACACTGAAAGAGACGAGGATGAATTTGAGTGCTTTGACTCTCAATCAGGCAATTATATTTTCTTCTTGCTCCAGAATTAATTAAAGGAAGAAAACAGCTACAACACTAAGATACTTCTAGAAGAAAAACACACATGACCACTTGTAAAATGCCAAGAGAACCATACAAAGAGAACGATAGGTAGCCCAGCCAGTTCCTCTTCCATAGAGATGGAAATCAGACATAGCTCACCTGCTTTTAAGAGGTGAGGCAGGTAGCCTTGCAAAATTAGACATTTTTTTACTTGTATTCCTTATAAAAGAAAGCTGCACTGAGCTCACCTTGACCACAGAGCCCCTTGGAGTGGGTGGATCTGTGTGAGGTCACCCTGCGTGGAGCTGCTGGTGGGCCAGACCAGATCTCACCGTCCCACACTGCATCCCACAGCACCAAGAGGAGCTGAAGGTATGGCCCTGACAGCCACCAAGCCCTACCTTCTCACAGAAGGACCAGGAAGGAGACCTGCAAGCACCAACTGACTCCTAACACCTTCCAGGCTCTCTCCCAAGCAGCAACAGCACCCAGGCAATAACCCAACCACCCAAAAGCTCTGGCTGGGTTCTTGCTGGAGGAACCCACCTTGATGAGCTACAGCTGAGGAAGGCTTTCACCTGGTGTTACAGTGCTGCCCATGGCTGCTTTGTGCCACAGCTTTCTCCAATCACCAACTGATGAAAGCAGCCTCACAGGAGTAACCGAGATTTGTAGAGCATTTCAACCACCCTGAGATAATTAAGAATTTCTTCGCTGAAGAAAACTGGAAACCTAAAAATCTCAGCAGCTGAACAAATTATTCCAAATGCTGCCTCATTTATTTCATGGTGATGTACGTTTGCAGAAAATTAACATAAGATGCAACTTCAGTAGCTTATGTTGAGCTGAGAAATGCAGTAAACCCAAGAACTGTGCCATGGATCTCCTGAAGTATCTTTCCATAGACCGCAGCACCTCTATTCTTGATGAAAGCCAACACTAAATGAAATTCTGTTGGTTTTTGGCCAACCTCTTGGAAATCTGCTTCTACTCAACTCACTGTAATTAAAGCATAGTTTTGGTAGCAATTGGACCCAGTGTCTATTCAGTCTGCAGTTGTCATTTCGAGCCCCTCTGCGATGGACCAAAGCACTTCTGGTTAAAATGTGGCTTTGGGTGACAAGCTCTCTCCCTCTGAAAACAGCAGGAGGTATGTAATGGTTTCCATGAAAATCCAACCCCATTCTATAGAGTCACACAATGGTTTGGGTTGGAAGGGAGCTTTAAGACCATCCAGTTCCAACCCCCTGCTATAGGCAGGGACACCTCCCTCTAGAGCAGGTTGCTCACAGCCCCATCCTGCCTGGCCTTGAGTGCTTCCAGGGAAAGGCATCCACTGTTTCTCTGGGCAACTCGTTCCTGTGCCTCAACACTCTCACAGTTAATAATTTCTTCCTAATATCTAGTCTAAATAACCATTTCCAAATACCTTGTAAAGGGGGACACTCTATTTGTAGTTTAAATTAATAGTAGCTTGATTTCTTTCGTAAGGATACTTAAAAAGATTCTCCTTCTGAGCCACTGGAACTTCTACCCACAGATTGGTACACAACTTTTTGTGCATGTTAAAACACAAAACTCCCTAGAAAGGTTCAGCATCGTGGTTTGCCACAGACTCCTCCTCAGCCCATCCACCAGCTCCAGGCAGTTTCAAGTGCTCCTGTCATTATGCTGCTGCTGATTTCCCTCATTGCACTTTCAGGTCAAGGCACACAAGAGAGTCTATCAAAAGCAGATGTAATTAGCACTCCGCAGAATGCTGCAAGGTCACACAACCCCTGGCCCTCGACCCCCTCCCCACGTCGCCATCCCACTAGGGCCCATTTTGCATGCTCACCCTATGCTCCTCACACTCCTTTTGACCCCAACATGCCCACCAGTGGGGATGCTTTCATGGTGTGCCATGGATGCTTCCCAGCACTGCACAGCCATGGGCCGTGGGAGGCAGCTGCAGCCCCACAGCTCAGCACAGGGAACGGCTGGATGTGCAGAATGAGGAAGGAGCAGGAGGGGCAGAAGGCAGAACCTAACCTCTTCCCAGCCAATCTCTTCTTCTTCAGGGGCAATGGCTGTTTACGAGGATGGACAATGACAAGGGGGAATAGTTTTAAAGTGAGACAGGGGAGGTTTAGGTTGGATATTAGGAGGAAGTTTTTCAGCCAGAGGGCGGTGAGACACTGGAACAGGTTGCCCAAGGAGGCTGTGGATGCCCCATCCCTGCAGGCATTCAAGGCCAGGCTGGATGTGGCTCTGGGCAGCCTGGGCTGCTGGTTGGTGTCCTGCACACAGCAGGGGGTTGGAACTGGATGAGCATTGTGCTCCTTTGCAACCCAGGCCATTCTAGGATTCTATGATTCCCAACAGGGCAGCACTGGAATAATCCCATCAACAAACATGCAATCAAAAGAAGTACAGACCCACACATCTGCCCTCCTACCTGGGGTCCTTATAAAGATTGCAGAGGTGATTCTCCCTGCTGTACACTTAGCTCCTTTATACACATCTCCCCTAGGTGTTTGCAAATCCTCTGATAAACCCTCCACAACGCAAACAAGCAAAGAAAAATTGATAATGCTCCTGGTGGCCAGCTAAATCCTTACAATACTCTTGGGGAAAAGAACTGCACAATGACTGTCAGGCAGACACTTGAGCTTCTTTATTCAATGTGACTAAATAATCTAATGAATAAATCTAGTTTCACAAAGTAGAACTCCCTGGGGTTTTCAGGCATCAATTAAACACTACAAAGAATCAGAGTGACCAATTGAGTTCTTGAAGTGAAACCCTGCGAAATTCTACACCTACTGAAAAGAGCCCTGAGTGACTTGATACTGGAGAAACTGAAATTAGGCATCAAAATCCATAGTAAGTGCCTAAATGAGGGTAAGGTCAGCTCCTTCAGTAATTTACTCATCAACAGTCTGGAATGCACAGGCTGCACAATAACCCTCTCCTATCCCATTCCTACCCAATTCTAGAGATGCTTTGGGTGGTTTCCACAGATTCAGGCAGCTATTGGGACAGAATCACAGAATCACAGAATGGCCAGGGTTGGAAGGGACTTCAAGGATCATGAATTTCCAACCCCTCTGCCACAGGCAGTGCCACCAACCTCCACATTTAATATTAGACCAGGCTGCCCAGGGCCCCATCCAACCCAACAGGTATTGTGTCTGGGTGTATATATCCTCAATAACTGCACCAGGAGAGCCTTTGGAATATCTTACTTATTTACTGATGAAAGAAAAGTTTTCACTGCAAACCCTCTGAGGACCTCTCTAGCACATAGGGCAAGTCGGTGCTGGCACAGAGTACAGCATAAAGCTGCCATCATTTTGCTCCTAATAATCAAACACAAAGTCCTGTCATGTAGAAGCCTTCATATTAAAAAGATGAAAACTAATTGCAGCCCTGTATTTTCATTATAAAACCATAATCTCCGAGCAATATTCAGAGAAGATGCGTCATTTCCAGAGGAGGACAGGGCTGCTCCGATGGCAAACCAGCACTGGCGGTTCCACAGTCATCAAAATCACAGGCAGGAGCAACAACTAACCACCTAGATTTTAAAAGCAAAGTGTCAAATCCACATGTATTGCTATTCACTCACATCACGCATCAAAAAAAGGTTGCACAGGAGTACAAACTGTAAGGCTGTTTCTATAGGAACCCAAAGGAAAAAAATGCAGAGCACCAGCTCCATCTCTTTCCTTCCCTCCTCAGCCTGTTGGTGATTTTACACTGAGACTGAAGGTGTTCCCCAAAATAGCTTGTCATAATTCCTTATTTGTGTAGGACTGGAGCAGTGGGGTCCTCATCCATCACTTACCAGTTGGCCTCCCAAAAAGCATTCACAGATTGTGGCTCCACGAGGGATTCCATGAGCATTTCTACAGCTAGCTGAAGTATGCAACAGCCACTGCTGCAGAACAAACTCAGCCCAAGGCAGCAGAATTTGCAGCCTACAACAAACCAGGTACAACGATACCAAAAATACCTTCCCAAAAAAACAACAAAGAGCACAGTTGAGATGCTGCAGTGAGGAGGAGTACAGCACAAACAGGTTAAAAAAGAGCTTCTGATGCACCACTGAAAAGCAAGGATTAAAACTCTCCAACAAATTGGTTGTGAAGAAAGACACGTCACTGTGTCACCTGCGTGAGGGACATAAATCTGGCCACGCTCGCATTCACTATGAGAGCATCAGGAACCTAGCTGTGATACTGAGGTTTCCAAAGCACATCCCTCTGTTCACTTTAATCCATCAGCATCACTGTTTGGGCTATCACATTCCTCTGAGCGATGGTTGGAGGCTGCCAGAGTACACTTAAAAGAGCTGTCACTAGCACAAAGGGCCAGAAGGCACAGGGGATATGGAAACGTTCAGACATTGAGGACCAGAGAGCACAAGTGATGGAGCACAACGTCCATTCCTCCCCAACAGGAAAAGGTTTTTGTTGCATGGTACGTGGGATATTCCTCCAGGCTGGAGAGGCATGGGGTCTGTCCCAGCATCAGGAAGCTATGGAATCAAGCACACATCCTCCCACCTCTGCACTGTGTGCTCAGACCACCCCCACCTGCATGATGGACCAGCAGTCCCTCTCTTATGGCACTGCCCATGCTTCCAAGTGGAAATCCAGCATGCATACAGAAGTCCAAGACCTGGTCTGCCTGCATGAGTAGTTCCAGTAAGTAATGTACTGCAAGAGTGAAGTCTAGCAGGCTGCAATGTTTAATTTATTAACCTGGTTTCCACTGGGAGCTGATATGAAACCAGTGACTGCTTGATTCATTTTGCCTGTTCCTATCAGTCCACCAGCATGCGGCGCAGAATTCCAGGCAGTGTGAAGAAGTGATGCTAATTACTGGCACTGTGAACCTGCAGACTTTGCCAGTGCTCTGCCTTCCCATGGTGCCCAGCCCCAGAGAACTCATCTGCCACTACACATCCACCACTCACAGCCCTTGCAGGGATGTAGTGGGGATGCAGGGCAAGGGTTTGCCAGCAGCATACTGGTGCCAAGCAGTAGGGAAGCCCACTTTGAAGGTAATACTGGCATTCAGAGAGGGGTTTCTGCTCACCCTGGTATGAGTTATAGGAGTAATTAAGCTGAGTGTTCTGTCAACAAAAACCCCATAGCACAGCACAGCACAGTGGGTGCACAGAGCCGCAGTACAAAAGGCATCTGAAGGCCCTCCTGCAGCTGAGCAGGGCTTGCAGGACTCACTAATCTACTTCTTCTCACTTTCTTGGTCAGAATCCACAAGATGCATGCATCACAGCAACAGCTTTCCTACACGTTTCTTGCCACTGAAGAAGCCTGTTTATTAAGAAAGAAACTCTCAAATCATCTTCTAAAGGCAAATACTAGCAAAACAACAATTACCTGAAGTTGCTGATGCCATCTCCTGTAATCTTCTCTCTCTCCGCTTCAAAAGAACCATTTTCCCTCAGTGACAATTAAATTCCCAGTACTTCTGCCTAGTGCAGATGTAAGGGTATCTCTTAGCTCAGACACATCTACAGGCAAGGCTCACCACTAAGCTGGCATTAATACATCACCCTCTACACACAGTAAAATCTACCTTCAAAAAAAAAAACAACAACGAATTGGCCAGGCAAGAAGATGAAACATCTCAGAGCCGGACACGGTCATCCCCAAGCAGATGAGAAATAAACAGGGAACTATTCATGTTACAGACAAGGTTAAGTTATGGGTCAGCTTGGAAATGGAGCAGTCACACCTCGTTTGGCGGTACCTGACTACCTCTAAATCTCATATGACAAAATCATTCATTTCATAGAATCATAGAATCACAGAATGGCTTGGGTTGGAAAGGACCTCAAGGATCATGAAGCACCAACCCCACTGCCACAGGCAGGGCCACCAACCTCCACATTTAATACCAGACCAGGCTGCCTTGAACATCTCCAGGGACCATTTGAGATACAGGCTCACAGAAAGGATGCTGTTTGCACTTCTGCTCTGCCCTGGGAGCCACTTGCTCCTCACTCTCCGGTTACCTGGGACCATGCATCAAGCAGGTTGGGTGGGGAGCTTTCACACTGCCAGTCCTCTGTTCCTTGAGTTCAAGGAAAGATATTTAGAGTTTTTTTCTCATCCAGTTGCAATCACAGCTTAAATCTTAACTCATACAATTAAATGAAACAACTGGGATGTGCAAACAGGAATTATGAAACCTAGGTTCTCCTATTTCTCTTTCAAATTCTTCTTAACTTATGGATATTTTAGAGGTTTAGGATATAATAGAAAGACATTTATTGTGGGTTTCTTTTAAGTGCAAGATCAAAACAGAACAGAAGCTCCTTAGGTTACAAAAACACTGCACGAGATGGGCAGATGATGCAGTAAGACAGCCCACCATCCCTTCCCAGCCTAAAAGAAGAAGAAGCAGTGAGTGATTGACAGCCAACTATACCCAAAGAAAAAATGTCCTCATACATTATGATTCAGTTTCTCCTTTGTTGACTACAGTTCACTGTCAATCATATATGGCTTTTCTTTATTTGGGGCAGGAAGAAGGTTGCTGTCTCCTTCGCCAGCAAGCTGTCTGTTTTCTTGTGGCACTTTCTACCCGAGGTATTTAAATGTTCTCATCTTGCACTTAACAGAAATACATAATAAACCTCCCAATTACCTTCTGCCCTTTTAAATGTCAAACCAATCAAAAGGTTGAAGGGGGGAAAATTAAAGCCTATTTTCAGAAGAGCACACTTACTCATGTGTTACTGACCTTCAGGAGAAGAGTAGGATAGCACAGCTCCATTCCAGCACACATCCTGCCTTCCAGCCTGCAGGGTGCCTTCAGAAATATAGGGTCTGTAACAAAAACAAATCCCAGGAAATGTAATCAGATTTAATCTAGGCACCCTTCTAAAGACATGGCTGGGCTCTGGCTGCCCGAGCAAGCCACCAGTCATTGAGAGCAGACTGAACACAATGGAAAACACTGCTTAAAGGGTGTGACTTTTCTTGCTGCCAGTCTGCTAATACATGTTTTAACATTTATTTATGTATATTAGAACAAGAAAGTAAAACTCCCTGCATAGTGCATTCTTAAGATTGACACATACCTCTATTTTACTTGCGCATAGGTGCTCTCATTCCACATCTGGCAAATCCTGTGGTTGCAAGAACATTTCCAGGCACAAATTTCCCCATGCACACAAGCAAGAAACTGCTCACCTCAACACATTGCTGGCTGCAGCCCATCCCTGCTTGCAATGCCTCTGTGCAGTGATACTTCCGTACTGCCATGCAGGAGTCTGGTGGGCCTCGTCTTCCATCAAACCTCTTTTCTTCGGATACACATTGCACATTAACCCTGCAAAGACCAAGAAAGATGCTAAATTGTACAACTCAGCATATATCAAATGGCTGTTGCAACATTAATTCTGGCACCGTGGTGTTGTGCTTACTTGCCTCTTGCAGACACACAGGACACAGATGTCACCACGGGGCACTGTGCACACATCAGTGAGCTCGCACAGAATACGACATGCATGGCTGTTCTCTGAGTGCTGCCCATAAAGCTGCAGCCCAGGGAGATTTGTGATGCTGTGGCAGCTCCCAGCTCTGCCATCGGAGGGCTGCTGCTCTTTGCAGTGCTTTCTGCATCCATCCTTGTGCTGGGAGCTGGGGACAGAAGTTTGGCTTTACACATTCCTGACTTGGGAATTTGGATCCAAACTTTCAAATCTAAGGTCCAGAGAAACATTTAGGGTCCAAGGCACGTGGCCCCATCTCTCTCTGCTCTCCTGAACTGCAAGAGGTCCTCAAAGCCCTGCTGGGGCTTTCACGTGTGACCACGAGCATTTGGAGACAGGGGTGCACATGATGAGCATGAAAGGAGAGCACTTTTGTGTCCCATTTCCTCCCCTTTCCCATGGCCAGCAGCCACAAAGGCAATCACACGGCCCAGAAAATTTACACAAACATGAAGTGATTTTGTTTTCGTTGCTGCCCCAGCTCCTAGAATTTATTAATATGGCACTAGCTGTCCCCAAGAATACTGCCTGCCAACTCTATTCCCACTCTCTAAAGCTGTACTATAAATCACGCGCCAGGAGAACATCCTGAATGCTGATGGCTGGAAGCTACGGTGATGATGAGAGTGCCAGGAAGAATAACTGATTTCTGTCCCAGTCCAAGCAGAAGGGTTCTTGCACACCACAGGGGTATGAACAAGGGCTCTGTGCACAGGAGCAGTCGTCACCTCAGCACTGATTGTTAGTTAATGAAGGGATGGTACACTGATCTAGCAGTGGTGGTAACAAGAAAGGCCTTCGTTTAGGCAGTCTCTTCCATTAGAGCATCATAAAAATACGATTAGTTCTATAGTCAGATTAACAGAAAAAAACAATCTCCAGTTGCTATAAACCTTCTCATGCCAAAGCGGCGCTGCCACATCACCCACTTGTTTGCTCGCTGCATATCTGCAATGGGGCTGTCCTCAGCAACTGAGCTTCTTCAGCCACAGTGTAGTGATTTAAATCTGCACCAGGCTGAGCACTGGGACAGGGCACAGAGCCAAGGACCGGGGCTCACCTGGATCTCACCTGTCCCTGCTCAGTGCAGGGGAGTCGGACCTGACGACCTTTAGAGGCCCCTTCCAACTCAAACCATTCCATGAATCTATAGATGTTACTGAGAGCTCTCAGTGCTGAGCAGGGAAGAGGGGAAAAGCTGTATAGGGACAGATTATCCCACTTTGACTTGTGTTGTCGAATGAAACGGTTGGGGAAAATTCTAATGCTTTTCTTGTGAATGTCGTCAGCCTGCAATGACAAGAAAGCCTCCAGGCCTCAGAGGAAGGAAACTGTGTGCTTCCAAACAGGATGGGGCTCTGGGATCAGAGCTCTGGAGTGTGGCTGCACACAGCTCTGAGCCGGCACAGAGTGCTGGAGTGAGACAAGGCTGTCTATGGCACACATCTTCCGGAGCCCAACACATCCAGGTTGCTAATAAGGGCTGTGCTGTGCTTTAATTGCTACGTCTGTCTTCAATGTTGTATTCATCTGATGCTTCAGGGCTTCTACACACTGCCGGAAGGGGCATGGGACAACTTTCTTTTCCCTTTCATGCATCATTTGCATTCTTTTCACCCGAATGCAAAGCTGGGCAGCACTTAGAATCATTCAGGTTAGTAAGAGCTCCAAACATCCCTAGAGCCGACCCGAGCCCACCCCCACCATGCTGACTGCCCACGTCCCGCACTGCCACATCTCCACAGCTCTGGAAAACCTCCAGAGACGGGGACGGATCGCTCTTTGTGCGAAGAACGTTTCCCAACGCCCAAGGTGACCCTGCTCTGGCCGAGAGGGCTGGCTGCAATGGGCGGCGATCCCAGGCGATCCCTGCTCCTGCAACGCCGCCCGCGGGGCTGCGCCCGAGCGCGGAGCAGCGCCGAGCCTCGAGCTGCGCTGCTACCGAAGGGCCTCGAGCGCCACCTACAGCACGGCCCGCAGCACCGCCCGCTGCCGGATCGGGGGCTGCGGTGACGGGGCGAGGGGAAATGTGTTCAAACCGGAGGGGAGAGTTGGATCGGAGATAAGGAAGGGCAGTGAGGCACTGCACAGGTTGCCCAGAGAGGCGGTGATGCCCCGTGCCAGCACGCACCCGAGGTCAGGGGATGGGATGTGAGCGCTGATGGAGCTGTGGGTGTCCCTGTGCGTTGCAGGGAGTGGGACCAAACGGCCCTGAAGGGTCCCTTCCAACTCAAACCATTCTATCTCAACAGTGCACCTACTCAGATACGCGAATTCCTTGCAGGATTCTGTCTGCAGAGATTAATGTCTCCAAGTTTAACAAGATCACCTCGTGTCAGTGTTATAGCTGGGAAGCATCCCAGCGTGTGTCAGTGTTTGAGACGATGCTGGCACCGGTTCCAGGCCAATAATCACAGAGTGACTGCAGCAGAACCTCAGCACACCAGTGTGCCTGCAAGGGAAAGGTGCTGCAAAGGGGCAGAGCTGTGGGTTTCCTTCAAATAATAGAATCCTAGAATGGCCTGGGTTGCAAAGGAGCACAATGCTCATCCAGTTCCAACCCCCAGCTATGTGCAGGTCGCCAACCAGCAGCCCAGGCTGCCCAGAGCCACATCCAGCCTGGCCTTGAATGCCTGCAGGGATGGGGCATCCACAGCCTCCTTGGGCAACCTGTTCCACTGCCTCACCACCCTCTGGCTGAAAAACTTCCTCCTCAGTTTAAGACCATTCCCATAAAACCCCATATCTCACATACAGAGATAATTGAGCTGACCAGAAACAGCTGTAAGAGAGCAAAGGTAAAATTAGTTTGAGCTGTAAAGTGTCTGATGGTGCTTTGCAAAAAGGACTTTCCACCACTGCAAGAAAGTGCTCTCTTCCACACACCTGTGTGGCTTCAGTGTGCACCCATCCCTGCACTCTGAAACACAGAGAATGGCTTGGAAACCCGAGTTTATCAGCGGGGGGGGGAGACCGACTTTTTGCACATTCTGATAGTGATAGGACAAAGGGGGATAGCTTTAAACTAAAAGAGGGGAGATTTAGGAGGAAATCTTTCACACTGAGGACAGCGAGGCCCTGGCACTGCCCAGAGCTGTGGGTGCCCATCCCTGGAGGTGCCCAAGGCCATGGATGAGCCCTGGGCAGCCTGAGCTGAAGGACATCCAGCCAATGGCAGGGGGCTGTGGGGTGCCTGCCAACCATTGTGTGATTATATCTGTGATTCTATGATAAAATCTAAACTCCTTACCATTCTATGATGAAGCCAGGTCCTTGTGCCACAACTGAGGGATGTGCTGCAGCCTATGATGGAGATGCTGTTGTGGGTGCTACAGCCTCTCTTACAGCCTTGCTCTGCTGCAAGAAACAAGAAATAGTTTTAAAATAATGGCCTATCTCCAAAGAGTACCGTTTTGACAGATCACCATCTGCCAGTGAGTAAAGCAGTTTTTTGAAACCATTTCTGCCAGTTTTATTTAAATGTACAAAAAGTGGGGGCTGCCAGAGGGGAGGCTGCAAGGTGCCTCAGTGGGGAGGCATTGCAGAATGGAACTGCCAGGTGTTGAAACCCTCTACTGCTCAACAAAGAAAAGTAGTGCAGTGCCACCTCTTTTACTCTCCTCTGGGACCAAATGAGCTCCCAAGGAGCAGAACTCAGTGCACAAAGCCACCCTGGCACCGTGCTTCCCCCTTCTGCAACCACCATGCTTTTCAAGTAAAGGATCTCAGCTTTATTACTATTGCATCTTACTGCTTTTTAATGATCCATTAACCACAATAAGAACGATACAGAAATGTTACTGAAGAGTTTGTGAACTATTTAATTATCTCCTGGAGTGTGTAGCTCTTCATCTGCTTGTTTCTCTTTTAGGCTTAGTCTAGATTTGTGACAACACAATACCACGTCATCCCACATAATTTTAAGATTTCCAGCATTTAAAACCAACTCTTCTGACCTGTTGGTTCTGCAATATCCAAGTCCATCCAAAAGGATATGGTTCTCAGCCTCAGGTCTGTCAGCCTGAAGCTAAACAGCAGTGGTAACCTCTTAGTGAGACCCCAGCCCTTGGCAATCATGCCTGGCACATGGGAGTGATGTACATCTTTGGAAATTATACAGGTAATGATATTGTCTTGGGATTTTGGGTCCAGTGCTGCGCTGAGTGCTGCAGGTAGCCTGAAGAAGAAGCACCTTCCTTCAAGAACTGTGCAGGTGTGGCACTGAGGGATGCCATCAGTGGGCATGGTGGAGTGGGATGGGCTTTGGCATCTTGGAGGTCTTTTCCAACCTGAGTGATTCTACAATTCTGCTGGTCAGAAAAGGTAGACACGGAGCAGGGAGGGACCGTAATGGAGTTGCCAATGGCACTGGCAGGGCAGGACGGGCACCTACTGCAGTGCATGGGAAAGTCCAGAGCCCATTCCTTGTGGGGCAGCATGCTCAGGGCCAGCACAACACCACGGGGAGCCCAGCAGCAAAGCTGCCCTCATGCTGTAGAGAACTGGGCATCACAAGCCTCAGGTCCAATTCCCATAACCCACTTTTGAGGCAAGGAGTCCTGAGGCCATCACTCATTTCTTGTCACTCAGACAGGGCGAGCTGCAGGAATATGGCATTTCCAGAACATTCTCTCTAAGCACCCAGCACTGGGAACCTACTTAACTATGTCTGGTGAAGGGTACCAAAGGGATTCCCAGCAGCACGGCTGTGACTGAGGCCCAGCAGAGCTCAGGGATGTATTTGTCATGCTCGTCCGTCCTGTCCGAGCTAAGCTGGTGGGATGAATGCAATCTATGCAAGAAGTTTTACTGAAGTGACAGGGATTTCTAATCCACGTTGATTTGTTGTGAAGCAGGAAGCTTCTGTGGAGAAGTGGATTATTTCCCCAAATCTTTCCCGCCCTTCAATCAAGTCTTTTCCTGGAGCAAAAAAAAAAAAATAGAAATAAAAAGAATCATTCAGACTTCATCTTAAAAAACGAAAGATTTCAACGCATACAACTTTGAAGTTTTTTTCTCCAATCTTCTTCTAATGCTGAACGTTTGACCCCCCACTTGCTATCTGCCTGGGCAGGAGAACGAAGGAGGAACCAACAGCAGCATGAGCTCATGGCAGTGTGGGCAGTGAGCACAGGTCTGGGAACTCCTGATCAAAGCCTGGGAGGGCCCAAGAGATCAACCACGTCGTGGAGAAAGCACCAAACACAACTTGAGCACCAGGTCTCTAATTGCATAAGCTTGGCTCAAAGCCCACTAAGTTGATGTCTTTTTCCACTGATTGATGAGGATGTGTATTTCTTAACATTAATGTTTGTGAGAGGTATGATTGTACAGAAATCCAAGCCTCAATATAATAAGGAAACCTGACATTTACTGCATGAGCAGCAAAACTGGTTATGTAGCATAAAACAAGACCACTAGGTGCTACCTGGGGTTACTCCTACCAAACGTATTTGCACATAAAACAATGATATCAGCTGGGGAACCCATTATCTGGTAACATCCCAGCTTCCCCCCATTTGTGAAGGTCATGAAGAATTACATTATCCTATAGAACACAGAAGATAAATGAACATTCCTTCTAGAACTGGACAAATAGCAGAAAATGAGGTTCCCTAGGCCTGATCTGAAACAGAATTTCAGCTGAACCAGAATTCCTGAAGTCCAAATTCTTGCTTTCACACCAGCATCAGCTCCAAACCCATGTCCCTAAAACCAAGCAGCCTCAATCCCTTTCAGCAAGCAAATGTGCTGACAGCGAACAAAGGAATGTGTTTGATAGAAGGTAGCCTGTAAAAAAAGCTTTGAGACTACACTGGAAGTATTTCTTTCCCTCAGTGCTGAAACTGCTGAATGTTTTACTTGAATTCCAGAGAAGAAATAACTGACAGAAGGAACTGGCACAGAAAAAATTTCAATCCATACAGTTAAAACTTTGCAAAGAAAACAATCTCTTAGCAAAAACGTTGACAGCATTAATACAAAGCTGCCACTTGCCTTAGCTGCAGCTTGTTATACTTTTACAAAAATAAAGGTAGTGGGTTATTTTCTAAGCCCTTACTGTTCAGAATCACATGCATTTCATTTCTCTGTCTTCTTTCTCTCCAGAAGAACTTGCTGTGTATACTGTGATAGACAACATAAACATGTCATATGGGCCAAGAGGAGAAATTATAAGGTGCCCAGCCATCTAGCCTGTTACCATAGAATCACAGAATCACAGAATGGCCCGGGTTGGAAGGGACCTCAAGGATCATGAAGATCCAACCCCCTGCCACATGCAGGGCCACCAACCTCCACATTTAATACTAGAGCAGGTCTAATACTACACCAAGATGAAACCTCTTGAGTTTACCAATAGTCTCCCAGTGACAAACAGACTCTGTCTCCAGATGAGCTCAGTGACTGTAACTCCATCAGTCGTTACCTGGGTCAAGAGCTCTTTACAGAGCTGCAGGCTCAGGTTAATTACTACCTCAGTGTGCCAGAGGAGGCAAAGGTCTTAAAGGCTGTGTGATTAATCATTAAAACTCATCCCACCTTGAGACGTGCTTGCAGCATTTCCCAGGCTTCCTGTGAGTGTCACAGCAGGAGCAGAGGCATGCATCCACCTGCAGCACAGAGGTGCTGCTGGCAGCCTAATGCAGCTGGGTGCAGCTTGAGCAGCTTGCTAGGAGGTGTCCCTGCCCTGCAGCGAAGCAGGGATGTGTTGGGCATCAGGCAGTGCACACAGCAGTGTGAAGATGTCCTGAGAACACGTGTTCATCTCTGTTCCTCAGAAACACTGCCATCCGTATTTATTAAAGCTGTCTCTCCACTAAACCCACTGCATAGAAGTGGGACCTCAAACTCCCCAGCCTCACCCCTGCCGTGGGCTGGGTGCCCCCCAGCTCAGGCTGCCCAGGGCCCATCTATGGCCCATCTATGGCCTTGGGCACCTCCAGGGATGGACACCTCCAGCTCCAGGCTCACCTCCTCAGGGTAAAGGATTTCCTCCTTTCTTGCCCTCTTACAAGGCAGTTCCCACAGGCCAAAGCTGTGAGCCTGGCTCAACAGCAACAACAGCACACTCAGGAACGTGCTGCAGTTTGCTCAAGGTGTGCTCTAATCAGGTCTTTCACAGCCACCCGTGAGACTTGGGTTTAATTTCCCTTCCTACTACATTTCAACAAGCAAGGGAATGTATACCTTTATTTCAAGCCTTTTTTATTTATTTATTTCTCCTCCTTTCTGCAGCTGCCTCGCCATGGCAGCATAACCATTAAGTGAAATATGGATTAAGTCAGAGGAGCACAGGGAACAGTGGGTAAGGAAAGAATTGGGATGAACATTTGTATGCTTGGCATTCATAGCAACACAAAAAGAGTATGAAATATGACCATGTATGTTCTGTATTTCTAAGGGAAGCCTCCCCCCTCCAGCTTTCCAAACAAAGACTAGAGCCTAAGATGGAAACCAGTGAGTCCACAGTCCCTCAAGAACAAGTGTGACAGTGACTGCTTGGAAGTGATTCAGATCTTGGGTGGCAGACGCCTGTTCCTCATGGCTTGCAGAGCGATCCAGCAGATCCAGGCTCTTTTGGTAGCTCGTAAGTGCCCTGAGATAAATGAGACAAGTCTGTTCATTGACACTTGTGGGTAGAAACCCGTCCACAAACATGTCAACACAGTATGGTTCGGGCTTGGGCTTAGAGGGAAGATTGAGGTTTGATGTCAGGGGGAAGTTCTTTCCCATGAGAGTGGTGAGGTGCTGGAACAGCTGCCCAGAGAGGCTGTGGATGCCCCGTCCATCCCTGGAGATGTTCAAGGCCAGGTTGGATGGGGCCCTGGGCAGCCTGGGCTGCTCTGAAATGTGGAGGTTGGTGGCCCTGCCTGTGGTGGGGGGTTGGAGCTTCATGATCCTTGAGGTCCCTTCCAACCCTGGCCATTCTGTGATTCTGTGATGATTGAGTAGGGCTCAGGGTTATGAAAACAGCCTCTATAAATCTAAATCCAGTTTATCTTGTATAAATCAATTTATTGATGTCTGCACAATCACAATAGAAAATAATGCTGGGGATGGACTGTGAGGGGTCCCCTTGCCCAGTTTCCCTGATACAGTGGGAGCAGCCAGACTTTAATCATCCCTCACATGGCTTTTTCTGACCCCCTCCCAGCAGCCAGCAGCCATGACTCCACACTGCTCCCAGGCATTGCTTTCAGGGCTCCTGCTCTGCTTTGCAGCCCTCGCTCCAGCAGAACACATTAGTCCTGACAATGCACGTAACATTGCAAAATACAGGTTTTCAAAAAAGCAGCACAAAAGGGGCAATAATTCATGACACCAATTTGTTAAACGCCTTGGTTTACACTTCAGTGCATCCGGTGGATTATTTTTGGAGAAAGCTTCCAACAGTCAAGACCTGCAGCCACTTAAAACTTTTTATTGGCTAAACCAATCGAGCTGCCAACATTAAGCACAAGGTATTTAACAGCATTAACCACCCCATTATCCATTTCTTCACTTATCATGTTCTCTTGCATAGAGTTTTATTGTGCTCTTGCTTCCAGCTCTGTTAAGTGCTGGTGGGATCCGTCCTGCTAAGGACAGAGGCAAAAGGAGCCCGGATTATACTGAGCTCACAAATCTGTCACTTGAAATGCCAAGGCCATTAATTTGAAGCCATGATATGTCCATCATTTTAATTTTGGGTTCATTTAAGCTACACATACATAAAAGAAGTAATTTGGAGGCTTTCCTGTGTGCTATCACAAATGCATTGCAGAACCAGTGCTGAAGGGATATTAGAGCAGGCACCCCTTCACTTAGCTGTAATGTACCAGAGCAATAATTAAACTCAATCTCGTAGCATTAACTTGCTCTATGGGATGCAAAATAAATTCTGAAAATAGCATCTCTTTAACAAAAGAATTGTAAAGCTTGAAAAGGGCTTTGGGCTTCATCAGTCCACCTGGCATTGCTCTGCCTTTACCCCCTGACAGAGGATGCTGCCTGGTCCATAATGGTGTAATGCCCATAATACTTCAGTAAAACCACAGCTCCAGTTCTACAGAGATGCTGCACAATTCTAGGGGAAAAAAAAGTAAAAAAAAAATTGATGACTGTTGTTACAGACTGAAGCATTTCTTAATGTCATGTGCTGTCAATACCAGATGCACACTCAGCCCTGATAGATGCTGGAGGCTGCGAGCATCAATCGCTACCGAAGTGCCAGGAGCTGCTATTGAAATGAATCCTTTGATCACATTAAAACTTTTCTCCTTATGTGGATCATTTCAAAATTAAATTTAAAATAAGATAATTGCCCACTTCAGTTGTTAAGATTCTCTGGGGGACACTTGCAATAATAACTGTGATTACCCAACGTGGGGGATTGCCATATGCAGTGTTCCAGATTGATCCACAATGGGGAACATTAAAAATCAAAATCCAAGAAGAGATTAGCACTCCTTTGCCAATTTCACATCTTAAAATGACTACTTAGAAACTTTTAAAGGGGGTAATGAGACGTGTGTTATGGCTGGCGAATTAAAAAGCAGAAGTTGTTGGAAGGGAGGAGGAGAAAGTAACCTGGCAGCAGTGCAGGGACCAGAGGCACATCAATAGATGGACCAGATACAGGAGCTCCATAATTCCTGTGTTCTGATTGGTATTCATGTGACCATTCTCCAGTGTTAAACATCCACACCAACAACTCTGCTTCCATTCTGAAGGGCTTCCACTGGCTTGCTAATCACCCTCACCCTGGCCCAACACATATGAGCACATGCTCACTTTTCCTTGGCTTCCACTTGTGAAAAATCAGCGTTCATGCCCAAAAGTGTACCTGAAAAACAAGTGCTAGGTCCTTAAATGGGAGAGTTAGGTATCAGGTACCCAACCTTGCTGCTGGGTTGGAACCAAGCACAGAAAGTTGTGTACAGCACGAGGCAGCACTGGGAGTAAAGGAATTTTACAACTCATTAATGATGTTTGTCTTGCAAATATGAGCACTTTGCCATCGACATATGTGAGGTTGGCTCCAGCCAACTGGTGAATGCCATCATCCACAGAGCAGGGCAGAAACACTGCACTCTGAAAGCAGCTTCCCTTGCTAACACTGTGCTGGAGGGAATTGCTTAATCAAGAAGACTTATTCTACAAACACACACACGTTTAGCCATGGTCCCACTGAAATCAATGGCAGTTCTTGGGGATATAAAACTAAATGTTTGCCTTTGTGCCTTTGGAGACCAAACACACAAATTTCACGCCATCTTAATGTTGTATTAATACGAAGATCATTGCAGAAAGCACTGGGGGATATTATACTTCTATTATATCTAACATATGGAAAACATTTTATTATATGAGACGCAACACAATCGTTATAATTGAATACTATCAAATGAAAATTCCCATATGCGTCTGAAAACTGTGCACCGCTGTAATTACAAATAGAAGCTAAGAACATTAAAAATAAGAGGCTGGCAGAAATTATTGTTCTGCTCCATTTTGTTAGCTTTGCAATCTGGGCAGCACTTCTTCGGCAGGATAAGTTCTTGCTGAAAAAGCAGTTAAATACTCCAGCAGGAGAGCAGGAAAAGCTCGATGTAAGGGGGAATTGTGGTTTTTTATGCTCTAGGCTATACCAGATAACAAGCGGGCCATCAAAACTTTACTCTTGAAGTGAACGTTTACTCTGATAGAGGCCTTAATTATTTTGTAATGAACTTACAGTCTCTTCCGTGTTCCCTCTATTCCTTCCACCAAAATGATGCAAACGGTGAGCAGGAAGTTCAGGGACAGTGAAGCACAAAGTATGTTCCTGAGGGAATGGCATAGAGCTGAGTCAGGAAAGGGCTGGGGGGGTTAGGGGAGGGGTCTGCTCCTGAGAACAGTGGGCATGGAAGAGCTCCCCAGGACAGCAGGTATGGATGGAGATCAAGAAGCATCTGGACAACACTCTGAGTCATATGGCCTGCTTTTTGGGTGGTCCTGTTCCAAGAGATGGACTTAATGATCCTTGTGAGTCCCTTCCAACTTGGGATATTCAATGATTCTACAACCTAGTCCCAGTTCCCTGCTTTGGGAATGAAGGCCACAAGCAAGGCAGCAACGGTCCTGACAAGCTAGTCTTCCCAATGGAGAGCTGTTCAGGAGGGCAATGAGCTCTCCCAAGAGCATCCTCCACAGCAGGGCTTGGCTGAGTGCTCCTACCAAGCTGGGTCCCAGGCAGCCAACAGGCACAGCAGGACAAACCAAGGGAAGGTTTACTGCGCAGTTCCCCAACTCCAGGGCACACAGATGCCCTCTCCAGCTCCCCACACAGGACACGGGCACCTCCTGCCCAGGACAACAAAGGAGAACCTGCAACCCAGCTTTGCCATGCAGAGGAGGTGCCCCACACTCAGGGCACAGCTGACATACATATAAGCATGATGCCCCTTTTCACCCCACCCCTAAAAAAAGACAACCAAAAAAAAAATCAATTGAGGCATGAGCTACATTTCATTTCTGAGACTCCTGATTGCTGCTTGCAGGAAAACATGAATAATTAAATGAGAGAATTGTCATTTAGCCCAACTTTTACTTGATCTAAAATTTAAAAAAAGAAAAAAACGGCCATTTTGAAGACAAAAAATTGGCAGGCACTTAATCTTTATTCTGCACTGCTGTCTTTTCCCCCGCTTTGAGAAAATCTGCTTCCACATGTAACCAAGCAATTATGTTTGAAGAGCATTAGCCATCCTAATGAATGGTGATTTATCAGTGGTGAGGGAACGTTATCCCAGTCTGACCCTGTAAGAGTGAGAGGATGCCACTGAGTCTCTTCAATTAACAGCAACAGTGTCAGATCCTGAAAGGTCTGCAGAACTCTCCCAGGGCTGAGCCACGTTCAGAACAGCTTCAAGACAATTTTTTAAGGACACTGAAGTTTTTCTTGCTGTTGTCTTGATTGCTTTTTAAAACTTGATGGCAAAAGGATGAAGACCTGGAGAGGATACAGAGGGTTTGAGTAAAGGAAGATCCCTTCTCCATCTCCGGTTGGTCTTTGTGAATGTGCATAGAGCAGCACTGATGGGATGAAGCAGAGCTCCTTCCAACCTTTCTCAGCAGTAAAGGTGAGTTCATTAACAAAGAAGAAAGCTCTCCTGCAGCTTGTGAGTGTGCATGCCTGCCATTCACTGCCTGCGTGTGCAATCCTACATCAGCATTACCAACAGTATGGCAGAGGACCATGTTGGGATTGCATTGCTCAGTATTGTTTGTGGGCCCTGACACAGCAGCAAGAAACCCACCTTCAGACTTGTGAGAGTCACACAGCATGGCCTCTCTGTGAAGGCTGATGGAAAATGGAAGGATGACAGAAACGCTGCTGCATTCTGTGCTCTTCTGCAGGGCACTTCATTGCTCAAAGCAGAAGCTGCGGACTGACACAAGAAGTATTTCCAGGACTAGAGAATTAATTTGCAGACTCACATTTATCATATCTTCCTTGCAGCTAGACATACAAATAGCAGACATCACATCACTGTGGGGCTGGTGGCACTGCCAGCATCCATGGGTCGGCATCACCCTAGAGGAACAGGGGCACATGTCCTAGCAGAAAGGAAGAAATTCTTCCTTCAGAAGTGGTGGGGCCCTGGCACTGCCCAGAGCTGTGGGTGTTCCATCCCTGCAAGTGCCTGAGGCCGTGGATGGGCTCTGGGCAGCCTGAGCTGGGGGGCACCCACCCTACAGTAGGGGTGGGTCTGGGCACTGTGAGGTCCCTTCCAACCCAACCGTGCTGTGGTTCTATGATTGAGACATGAATTTGAGATTGCAAGTTAAAAGGTAATGAGTAGATTGTCGGGAAGAAAGTGAAATGGTGTTTTAATAGAGACCAAAACACATACCTTAAAACAGTGTCATGTGAGGGCTGTGCACCAAAGATATTTAATCCAGTATGGCATTACATTTCCTATTTGACCTGATAAATGGGCTTTCTTCACCCTCTAATCTGCAGGGGAATTAAAGTCCTAGGCTATCTGTACTACTACAATAAATTATATGTTTATTTTAATCCCTTTGAAGTTTCCCCTCTGACAAATTGTAATGGTATAAATAATTTCAGAAGTCTTCCAGGAAGATAAAACAAGAGTTTAATAATCATAATTCACAAACCAAACCTGACACTTGTGTTTAAATGGAAACACAGCACCGTTCTGACAGAAGAGGGAAAGACAGAACCTGAAAAGCAGCACATTGGCCTTCTGCTAAGCAAGATGGGATCCGACTGGTGCCAAGGTGTGCAGCACATCCCCTGAGATGTTTGCATACAATTTCCAGAGGTCCCCACACAAGATCTCCAGGCATTGCCCCTCCAGCCACAGCCTTTGCATTTCAGCCCAAGGAGAAGAACACCATGGATGGATCACACAACCTCATGTCAGAGCCAGCTTGTCAAAAACCATCAGCTCACCAACATGATGGGAAGTGTTGACTCACAAGGCACCTCTCCTAGGAAATACTGCCACACCAACAACAGTGACCACTTGTCTTTGCCTCACTGATGATGCCAAAGCCTCTGCTTTGAGAGAGGAACAGAAAAGCAGGGACAGCAGCTCCCAAATTGGCCTCCAGATCTGTAAGATATGAGCTACTACTCCTTGCTGAGACAAAGCACTGGCAGCTGGTGGAGAGGGTCCAGAGAAGAACCACAAAGATGATAGGGGACTGGAGCACCTCCCCTATGAGGACTGGCTGAGGGAGCTGGGCTTGTTCAGCCTGGAGAAAAGAAGGCTGCAGGGTGACGACACTGCAGCTTTTCAGTACCTAAAGGGAGCCTACAGACAGGAGGGGAATCAACTCTTGGAAAGGGTTGATAACAGAAGGACAAGGGGAAATGGTTTGAAGTTGAAGGAAGGGAAGACTGAGGTTGGATGTCAGGGGGAAGTTCTTTCCCATGAGAGTGGTGAGGTGCTGGAACAGCTGCCCAGAGAGGCTGTGGATGCCCCGTCCATCCCTGGAGGTGTTCAAGGCCAGGTTGGATGGGAGCCTGGGCAGCCTGGGCTGCTGTGAAATGTGGAGGTTGGTGGCCCTGCCTGTGGTGGGGGGTTGGAGCTTCATCATCCTTGAGGTCCCTTCCAACCTGGGCCATTCTGTGATTCTGTGATTGCCTGAAAGACTGACTTTTCCCAACAGTTACTCAGTCCAATACACACAATATCATGTAACTCAGTTGCCTTTTTTTCCCTTTCTGCTTTCTGAACCATCAAGTGGCAGAAGGGGAAATAAAAAAGCAGAAAAGAAAAACTCTACAAAGGGCATAATTGTCCATTATGCAAAATTTTAAACCAACTTGTCTTTGGCTCTCTATTGCTCAAATGCAATTCTATTCCTTCCCTTCGGGCCATTATTAACACTTTTATAATGAGTAACTGAAATAAAACTCAAGTGAATAAATATGCTCAAGGCATTTTGTTATTTCTGCAATTAGCGAAAAACTGTCACAGTAAAGCTAAAGGCATTTGGGAAATTATATTCAAGGAAACACTCACCATAACCACAGTAATCCTGGGGCTGCTCTTAGCAGTTGCAATGATCACTGTGAAGAAGCTGGTGCTCCATCATTAGCTAGTGATACAGGATGGTTTGTCATGTGCCACAACACTGTGCCATCTGGTGAAGTTCAGTAGTAGAGAGAATCAAAGGTTTGCAACATCTTGCATTGGCAGTGCTGAGAAAATGCCACACAGTTAAAATAATAATAATAATAATCCTTTAGGACAAGAGGGAATGGTTTTAAGCAAAGACAAGGGAGGTTTAGGTTGGATATGAGGAGGAAGTTTTTCAGCCAGAGGGTGGTGATGCACTGGAACAGGTTGCCCAAGGAGGCTGTGGATGCCCCATCCCTGCAGGCATTCAAGGCCAGGCTGGATGTGGCTCTGGGCAGCCTGGGCTGCTGGTTGGCGACCTGCACACAGCAGGGGGTTGAAACTGGGTGAGCATTGTGCTCCTTTGCAACCCAGGCCATTCTGTGACTCTGTGATTCTAATACACATGGCAGACTGCTGCCTGGCAACAGGTGCACCAAATCTCTTATCAGTCATCTCACCTCTCTGCTTGCTGATCTGACCTGCTGAATGACAACCTGAGCTCATCTGCAGAACAGTCAGATCTCTCTGTAGATGAAGGTGAGTAAGAAGTATCATTGTTTTAAATAAACCTACTTCAAATTCTAACCATAGAATACGATATGGCTGCAGATAAAAACTTGGAACTATGTTTTCAATTTCAAATGTGTTTTGAGTAAGGAGAGAAACTCTCGTATATTTCAATAGCACAACTCTTGAAGAACTTTTGTTTCCAAATACATTGCTATTAGGATGTTCAACAGCATGGGAAAGACCTGCAAGTAGACTATTTCACAAACAGTATTGCCTATGAGAGCGGAAAGATTTGGCAATGTTTAATAATCTATGTCCTGTTCTTGGGGTGTGTGAAATAAATCAAATAAGGCATTTTACCTGGAGAGCAGGAGAGAGAAGGTGCAGTCTGCTCTGCACCTTCATTATTTGTCTTCAGCTTCAAAGCTGAAAGCTCCAAAAGCGACATATAATGATGCCCCTTAATCAGCAGAGTAATCATGGCATAGCTGTGTTACATTACTCTCTCCAGAATGGAGAAAGGACACTGCAGACTGATGTGCAACAAGGGTTTAGAATCCTTCCAACAAGATTTCTAATCCATTACGTCTCGTGCCGTGCTGCTCCGTTATCAAGGCTGAGAGCAGCAGAAGGAAGGCAGTCACATACAATTTGCAGGCAGCTGAGAAGCAGCACAGTCAGTATCTCCCCTCTGCTGCATCTCCTTTCTTCAAAGAGAAATAATGTAGAATTAAGATATTGTGTTAAAAAGCAATGTGTTCTTGACCTCCAGAGCTCCAGAGGTTCAGCACAACCCCTGGCAGAGCAGGACTGTCCTACAAGCACACAGAGCCTTCCCCTCCAGCATCCTGCAGTGCTCTGGGCTGCAGCCAGCAGAATGCATGGCCACAGGTAAGCATTATGGATGATGAACAGCTCTGGATTTGCAGGGCTCAGACCACACGTACGTGGCATAGTCTTAGCAACCCCAGCTCTCACTCCACAGCCCCAGGGTTGTAGGGTGCTGTCAGAAATGAGGGCTCTACAGGAAGCACTAACGTAGTGAGGGGGACTCCGAACACATTTCATGTCTCTGCCCTCAGTCAGGAAGCATAAACAGTGCCCAAAAGACAGCAGAGCAGATAATTGATGCACAGAGCAGATATCCACAGGCTCCTGATGAGAGACTGGTCTGGAACATGCCACGAGACAAAGGCAGCCCTGCAGAGAGAAATAGCTGCTCTGTGGTAAAGCCTGCAGGTCCAGACCCAAAGCACAACCCAGTTTGTGGTGTTCAGCTGCAGCTGGGAATGCAAAGGGAAAGCTGCTTACATTGCTTCTGACCCCGGGTCACAATGAGTGGACTTACAAATACTCAGGGCACCATTCTCTGTATTGAAAACTTAGCTTTCACTAAGGATAACATTAATTTTAAGTCACATTACAAGAGATACTTGTGTTTAACAACAGAAATCCACGCTTGATGCTCAGCACAAGAGTCAGAGAAGCATCTGCAATTCACTTGCCTCTGCCCAGGGCTGCTGCTGCCACACAGTCTGTGGGTACCTGTGACAACAAGGACTGGCCTTGGTGATGCAAACATGGAAACCAAGTCAGACTCAAAGTCTCTGTCCTGACCACTCTTTCTTTCAATAAAAGATTACTGAAACAAAATATTTTCAATCACAAATGCCATTCTTGTACCCTGGCACAGCTGTTCAAACACATACTAATGTCACCCCCCAGTACAACCAGCCAGTCTGTGTACATTATGCTGCCCCATCCTTGGGAAAAGATGCCATGAAATCCCAATGAGAGAGATGCATAAAGCATCATAGGATATCAGTGCAACCCAAATCCTGCACGACAGCACCTCTAGCCTTGGCCAAATGTTTCTATTTGCCATTTTGCTAGGAAAGTCATCCATAGGCACATCCTCCAAGTTTTGTTGTGTTGACCTTACAGCCCAGTCTCTCATGGGATGAACATAGTAGTGTTTCTTCACCAGGTGGTAATGGCTGAGGGGGTCATCTCTGCAGGACAGTGTCATCATATACAGCCTGGTGAAAGCCCCGGTACATTTTTTGAGATGATAATGCAGAAGTAACTATTTCCTCTCCTCTTGAAGGCTGCATTAGTGCTGTTATCGGCGTTATTCCTGCCTGCTGATGCTCAGCACTGAGCAGCACACGAAATGAAGGCTGCTCTCGCCACCTCGTGCTACTATCGGTAATTACAGGAGATCGCTTATGGGATCCCCTAATGCTTAATACGCCTTCTCAAGAGCTAATTCAATTGTCATCAATAGAACTAGATGGCAAAAAGTCCTGGAGTCCTGTTTGGTGCCAAACAGGAACAGTGCCAATAGCAACACCGCAGAAATGCAGTTTTTAGAGGGGACAGAAAATAGTTGCTCTTTCCTCCATTTGCATCCTCTTTGCAAAGCCAGTGGGACGAGGTGTGGGGCTTGGTGCAGATGCATCCCCTAGGCTGAGCATCCTACTTGCTTACCTCAGCACAACCAATCGTGTGGTGGGAGCTTTGGATCTGCAGGGCTGGCAGGAAGGGTCCTGCAGCTAACTGATGCCAATTCAGCTTTTACGTTCAGATATGCTGTCTATCCTCCAGAATAAATCACTTCAAAGCTGGCTGGAAACTTCCCATTGATATGAATGGACATCAAGGCTCCAGCACTGTGATTCTGAATCCCTCTGAGATCGCAGGCCAACCTCCACCCAAAACACCCATCTCCTGTATAACACGAAAATAACTTCCCAGCATAACTCAGGTTCAGTGCAGGAATTAGCTCTACAGCACATGCTGTTAAGCCCTAGACTGCTTTTCACTTTACCATTAAATTAGGAGAAACTCTGATATATAGACACGATCATTTGTATTTAAGTACCCACGTTCCTCCTGCCTGGGCACAGGTGAGTTCTGGCAGGAGGCCTGCAAGGTGTGAGTGCTGCAGTTTGTGCTGTGGTCCTCATGGCAGGGACACTGTGACACCAATGGGCAGGGCAGAGGGCACTGCTGCCGTGATGAACACACTACCACCAGGAGCAGCCTGACCCCCCAGCACCAGGATTTGGGACATCACCCCTGCTGTCGTGTGGGGGACCTTGGCACCATGGGACAATGCAAACTGCGTTCAGGATACCCAGCTGTGGGACCACGGGCACAGCAAAAAGCACCTGAGAGGAGCTCTGACCTCTGATTGTTACCACTGCTGCATTTGACAGCAAAGGAATCGGCAGACAACCAGCAGGGCAAATGGCTTAGGAGTTGGTGCAAACGCAGGAGTTTTGGTTTTTTTGATCATGGGGCAATTTACTCGGCACCTGGCATGATGGCTGCAGATGGATGCAGCCTGTCTTCACGGGGAAAGAGGGTTCTAGCTGAGGAACTGGCGGGACTTATTGACAGGTGTTTAAACTAGGTATGAAGGGGGAAGGGGACAAAATGACGACCGCTGGGACTGAGGGGCCAGTTCGAGGCTCCAAACAGGACTTGATGGGTGGAGACAGTGGAGTTCAAAGGCTTGGAGAGAGGTGGAGGGATGCTGCTTCTCTTAAGTGCCTTTATACTAATGCGCGTAGCATGGGGAATAAACAGGAAGAGCTGGAGTTCTGCGTGCGGTCGCGAGGTCATGATCTCATTGCAATCACGGAGACGTGGTGGGACAGCTCGCATGACTGGAATGTTGTCATGGAGGGCTATGTGCTTTTTAGGAAAGATCGGCTGGCTAGGCGGGGTGGTGGAGTTGCTCTTTATGTGAGAGAGCAGCTAGACTGTATTGAAATTCACTTGGGGGAGAGTGATGTAGCAGTGGAGAGCTTATGGGTGAGAATCAAGGGGCAGGCTGGTAAGGGTGACACTGTTGTGGGGGTGTACTACAGGCCCCCTGATCAGGATGAGGAGGCTGATGAGGCCTTCCAAAAGCAACTGGATGTAGCGTCACGTTCCCAGGCACTGGTGCTTATGGGGGACTTCAATTATCCAGATATTTGCTGGATGACCAACATAGCCAGGCACGCACGGTCCAGACGGTTCTTGCAGTGTGTTGAAGACAACTTTCTGATGCAGGTGGTGGAGGAACCGACGCGGGGAGGGGTGTTACTGGACCTTATTTTCACCAACAGGGATGGACTTGTTAAGGAAGTAAAGGTAGGGGGCAGTTTGGGTTGTAGTGATCATGAGATGGTGGAGTTCAAGATCCTGAGCGGAAGAAGCAAAGCAATAAGTAGGATTGCTACCCTGGACTTTAGGAGAGCCAACTTCGATCTCTTCCGGGACCTACTTGGAGCTATCCCGTGGGCTCGGGTGTTAGAAGGTAAGGGGGCCTCTGAGAGCTGGTCAGCATTTAAACAGCTCTTCTTCCAAGCTCAGGATCGGTGCGTCCCTGTGAGCAAGAAATCGGGAAAAGGTGGCAGGAGACCTTTGTGGATGAGCAAGGAGCTCATGCGCAAGCTCAAAGGAAAGAAGAAGGTCCATGAAATGTGGAAAAAGGGTCTGATCGCTTGGGAAGAATATAGGAATGTAGTCAGGGCCTGCAGGGATGCAACGAGGAAGGCTAAAGCCCGTCTGGAATTGAATCTAGCTAAAGTGATAAAGGATAATAAAAAAGGCTTCTTCAAGTATGTTAATAGCAAAAGGAAAACTAGGGAGAATGTGGGCCCCTTACTAAGTGAGGGGGGGGTCCTCGTAACGGGGGATGCTGAGAAGGCAGAGATACTGAATGCCTTCTTTACTTCTGTCTTCAGTGAAAAGGCTCCCCTGCAGGAATCCCACACCCTGGAGGTTAGTGAGAGGGTCTGGGGAATGGGAGACTTCCCGTTAGTCAGGAAAGAGGACGTGCGTGAGCGCCTAGGCAGTACTAAGGTCCACAAGTCCATGGGACCTGATGGGGTGCATCCACGTGTGCTGAGGGAGCTGGCGGAGGTCATTGCCGAACCGCTCTCCATCATTTTTGAGAGGTCCTGGACAACAGGGGAGGTCCCTGAAGACTGGAGGATAGCCAATGTCACTCCGGTCTTCAAAAAGGGCAAGAAGGAAGATCCGGGTAATTATAGGCCTGTCAGCCTCACCTCCGTCCCTGGAAAGGTGATGGAACAGCTTGTGCTGGATACCATCTCCAGACAACTGGGAGAAAAGGAGGTTATCAGGAGTAGTCAGCATGGGTTCACCAAGGGGAGGTCGTGCTCGACCAACTTGGTGGCCTTCTATGATGCTGTCACATGCTGGGTGGATGGGGGAAGAGCGGTAGATGTAATCTACCTTGATTTTAGAAAGGCGTTTGATACTGTCTCCCACGACATCCTTATAACAAAGCTGAGGAAGTGTGGGATAGACGAGTGGACAGTGAGGTGGGTTGAGAACTGGCTGACTGGCAGAGCGCAGAGGGTCGTCGTTGGTGGTGCAGAGTCTGGCTGGAGACCTGTAACCAGTGGTGTCCCCCAGGGGTCTGTGCTGGGTCCGGTCTTGTTCAACATCTTCATCAATGACCTTGATGAGGGGATAGTGGCCACCCTCAGCAAGTTTGCTGATGATACGAAGTTGGGAGGATTGGCTGACACGCCTGAAGGCTGTGCTGCCATTCAGCGAGACCTGGACAGGCTGGAGAGCTGGGCAGTAAGAAACCAGATGAGGTTCAACACAAGCAAGTGTAGGGTCTTACACCTAGGGAGGAATAATTGCATGCACCAATACAGGCTGGGGGATGAGCTGCTGGAGAGGAGCTCTGCAGAGAGGGACCTGGGCGTCCTGGTGGACGACAGGTTGGCCATGAGCCAGCAGTGTGCCCTCGTGGCCAAAAAGGCCAATGGCATTCTGGGGTGCATTAAGAAGAGCGTGTCCAGCAGGTCGAGGGAGGTGATCCTCCCCCTCTACTCTGCCCTGGTAAGGCCTCATCTGGAGTACTGTGTCCAGTTCTGGGCTCCCCAGTACAAAAAAGACAGGGATCTCTTGGAAAGAGTATCATCAGATCCCCTGCGGCCTCTGTGCTGGCACTCTAGTCCTGCTGATCGTGCTCTTTAGCACCGTAAATGCTGCCTTTGGTCTCACTCTCAACACCAGTTCAAGAGCTCTATGGCGCAGGGCAGAACAGAAGGTAGAAACCTTAGGAAAACAATTAAGGCTGCCCTGAAAGGCTGTGGATGCCCCGTCCATCCCTGGAGGTGTTCAAGGCCAGGTTGGATGGGGCCCTGGGCAGCCTGGGCTGCTCTGAAATGTGGAGGTTGGTGGCCCTGCCTGTGGTGGGGGGTTGGAGCTTCAAGATCCTTGAGGTCCCTTCCAACCCAAGCCATTCTATGATTCTATGAAAACCCTCCTGAGCAGTCAGCTAAATGCTGCTCATTAAGGCTGCTGTCCGTGCGTGCAATAAGAGAACCAGCCAAAGTCAACTTCATTCCCTTCTGTGACCACCAGCAGATGCTCCCAAGGAGTCAGCAGTGACAGAGGCCCAGGAAAGAGCTGTCAGTCTTGCAACTTAAAATTGTGGCCAAAATGCAAACCAAAAGAGAAGAGCATGAAATGTGAGAACTATTAGCCTCAACACCTCATACCATTTGGCACATCAGCATGAGTTCTTGTTTCTCAGTTCATGGTAAATACAGGGAAGCTGAACACTTGGGCTTCTCATTACAAACAAAGTCAATTTAATATATTGAATGAATACGAAGTGGATAAATACACATGCACCACACAAGCCTTATACAAGACATCAGTAGAACATTGGTAGCTGCATCATTAATTACATGTCAGAGGTTAAAACAGTAGAGCCTCCTGCAAAAATGCACAATATTTTATGCAGCACAAGGTCCATAATGGATAAAAAATTCATCCCATTTCTGCCCTGGTTAATAGAATGCAAGAACTCCAGGATCTATAAATAAAGTACCAAGGCTGACTTGCTTCTGCTGTACTTAATGGTAAGAAATTGCATAAAAGAGTTGCTCAGGCAGTCAGTGACCTTGAAAAAGAAAAAAAAAGAAAAGAAAAGGGGAAAAGAGTACTTACAGGGAGATGATGCTGTCCTGAGGTGGGCTTCTGAGCAAGGCTATGGCATCAAACAAACAGCAGAGCTGCAATGTTCTCATTTGCATTATGGAAAGTAAAGACGTAGCTTACATGAACTGAGCTGAACATGGACTGGATTATTATTTATTTATATTAATGCAGAAAATTAAAAGCAGTCTTATGAGTGTATCACTCAATTCTCTCAGCACTTTCAGATGCATCCTGTCTCATTCCATGGACTTGTGTGGACCAAATTATCACAGAAGCAGTCCCTGAATAGATACTTACCCACTGCTGGTCGTTTTTCTCCTTGATCACCTTCCCTAGGCAGAGAGGCTCAGGAGATCCTGCTGACAGAAGCAAAGAAAGCATCAAGTTCTTTCGTCTCATTGCCTGCTGTCACTGCATCACCCACCCCACTCAGCAAATGGCTCACATGTTCATCATTTGGACTACTACTAATCCAGTAGTAGAAGCTCTACTTGTTGCCCTCGGCGTTCTTTGCAAGTCTCAAATCCAAGTGCCATTGGGCTTTCCTGATACATCTCTACATATCCAGGCAATATTTCTAAATGTCTCCTCTGCAGCCTGTGCCTGCCTCCATCTTCAATGCATGGAAGCTCCATCCTGACTTCCCTGCCCTGCAAACTTATTTTCTCCTGATGTATCTACTTTTCTCACTGCTGCAGGGGTGGACAGGGCTTCTGCTTGAGGGTGATGAACTGCAAGGCTGTGGAGAGTGGGACTGCATTCATCAGTGGCTTTAATGTTCATAAACGAATTATTTTTAATGACATTATCATGGTGGTTTTTTTGCACAGGCTGAGAATCCAAAGTGCTAAAACATTTAGCAATCTATATTGTTACACTGCGCCCATCTCAAGATGTAGAGATTTGATTTTGCTCAAATGCAAACAAGAACATCACAGGATCACAAGCCAGAGTTGAAAGTGTGGACTCTGTAAGACACCACCACTGCCTTACCTGATTATCCTCCTCTGGTGATGGGCTCTGCCAGATTTTGGAATGTCAGCTCCAATCCAGCATCTCCCTCTGAAAACAAGGCAAATGTTAACCTTTGGGCTTGCTGATTATTTTTCCCTTTAATTAAAAGTGAAATTGGAACATCCAACCTGGCAATAGCCAGGAGAAAAAGCATTTTAATGTTTTCAGGTGTAAAGTGAAACAAGTGGAAAACAGAGACAACTTTGTGACCTGATAGTGGCCTGTCAGTGTCTACAGGGAAACTACAGGAAAGAAGGGGACAGACTCTTCAGAAAGGTCTGTGGTGACAGAATAAGGGGAAATAGCTTCTAGCTCACAGAAAGTAGATTTAGGTTGGATATAAAGAAAAAGTCTTTTACAGTGAGGGTGGTGAGACACTGGAACAGGATGCCCAGTGATGTGGTGGATGTTCCATCCCTGGAGACTTTCAAGGTGAGGCTGGGTCAGGCCCTAGGCAACCTGATGGAGCTGTGGTGTCCCTGTACATTGGAGGGCAGTTGGACTAGATGGCCTTTAAAGGTCCGTCCCACCTCTGAGAATTCTGATTCTATGGGAAAAGGTCCTCAGTAATGTTACTCATCACTAACATGGAGCGCTGGCCTCTTCCTTTAGTCTTCCCAAACTGTAAAATGCTCCAGAATAAATGGCCAGGAAAGACTTTCTGTCCAGAAAAGCACAATTTTGCTGCCAGCATGAAGAGTTTCTGCATTGCTTGCTCTTGCCCTTCTCTCTTCACAACTTAAGTACACACACATCTCCTCTGCTCTTTTTAAAGATGCTTCTCAGTGTCAAGGAAGAAACATACTTGTGATGTTTTGATGATTTCCTACAGAAATCCCAAATGATTTGGGGAGAGAGTGTACACTGAGATGAGAACTTAGGGAGGAAACAATATCCTTATCATACCACAAGTCGCTCAGACAGAAAATCTTGGAAGAAAAGGTATCATTTATGCAGCTTAGGTGTGACAGCATCGGAGGAAAACACTTCAGTGAAGGTTGGTTTGCTTTGAGAAAACAGGAGGAAGAGCTGACGAGATCTTGTGGAAATTCAAATCAGTCCCTTCATGTTTTGTAAAGAAACAGCTCCATGTCCTCGGGAGTGGTGCACAGCCCAGAATGGTTCAGACGAGTTCAAATGAGGCTTAGCTCTGGCAGAGTGGATAAACAAGAAGGAAGGAGCTTGTCCCATCATCATTTCATTCCAAAACATGTTCGCTGTCACCGCAGTGATGAGTCAGCTCTGAGTTCTGTGGCACTGAAGGCTGTAAACACACAAAGACAGTTTCAACCAACACGAGTAAGGAAAGTGTTCATGCATTCATTTCAGAGAGGATTAATGCAGGTTAAGGAATCACCCGAGAGACACCTGCTTTTATGCATTAGGTTACTGCTCCTGGTGGTGATGGGTTGACGTTTGGAGTCAGAATTCCTAGTGGTTTCCAACCTTAAATGATTCTACAATTCTGCCTTACAGCACTGCAGACATGTGGGGCAATGCAAAACACCTCCCATGCTCACATAAAGTCCTGCCAGAATAAGAAACAGAGTCCATGATTTGGATATCCCATAGCTACACCAAGGTTTGTCACCTCTCCTTCCAGCTCTCACGGGAGCGTTGTGATAAGAGGACATCGCTGGCAGCTTCCTCTCTATGAAAGCTCTAACACAGCAGCAACACTCAGCAAGGCAAACTGTAGCTTATAATGTAACAAATACCCAGCAGCCATGAAGATATCCATTGGAGGATCAGTAACATTCACCATGGTGTTAAATCCTGCTGTGAAATAGGATAAATATAGACCAAATCTGGTGGTAGCCAGAACTGCCTGTGCAAAGCTTTCCTGCCTGCATCCTGTGTTTTGGGGCTGGTAAGGGAACAAAACAACATGTTTCTATGTTCTCATCTCTGTTTCTACTGTTTTTCCCCTCTGTTTTGAAGAAATGTTGTGCAAGAAAGCTGAGTGAGGACACGAGAAGGTGAAATTGAGATTTCAGAGCTTTCAAAGCAATAATTTCAGAGAAAAGCACGTACCATAAAGCTGCAACGTTCTGACATCCTTCATAGTTGTGAAGGAAGGAAGCTGTTTGCCCAGTTTAGCTCATAAACCCTGAGGAAAGAGATTTTACAAGGGAAGCTCTCCCCTCAGCAGGAAAGCAGACAGATTTTGATCTGCCAGCACCTGTATCAATCACATGAGAGCTCATGCCTTGATTCTGCCAGAAGGGATGATTCTGCGTACCTGAGTGGACACCAGCAGGCAAGTTGTTTGTATTTGTGATAAAGAAGGCCTCCTCCTCATTGTGAGAAACACTTATAAAGAATAAAGCAACTTACAAAGCACTTATAAAGAATAAAGCAACTTCAACACAATCACTCATCTCTTGCTAAAATAGAAACCTTCAGTCCTGCAGCATCTAAAGGACTACATTTTCAGAAATACTTATTATATTTTTTTTCTAGTTTTTAAAAAGAAGCCAGAGAATGATTCAGTAAATTTCTAAAGTTAGTCTAATATTCAAATTCTGCTCCTTTTTTTCATTTTTGATTGATCTACCTACAGATGGAGCTGCAATGAGCTTGGATTTTGTTTAAAAAGAGACAGAAAAGAAGGAAAAACATTCCCCAGAGCTTACAGGACAGCAAGCTAGTGTAACCATTATAGTGTCCAAAGGAAGACTACGAAGCTGGGGAAGGATCTGAGGGCAGGGGATGTGAGAGGTGGCTGAGGGCCCTGGGTTTGTTGGGCCCAGAGCAGAGGAGGCTGAGGGGAGCCATCATCTGGCTGCAGCTCCTTGCACAGAACCACAGAATTGCAGAGGTTGGAAGGGACTTCAGGAGATCACCAAGTCCAATCCCCTTGCTAAAGCAGGTACCCTACGCTAGGTCACATAGGTAGGCGTCCAGATCTCAAGTATCTCCACAGATAGAGACTCCACAGCCTCTCTGGGCAGCCTGCTCCAGTGTTCCATCACCCTCACTGTGAAAAAGTTCTTCTGCACGGTGGTATGGAACTTCGTATGCTCAAATTTTAGGCCATTACTCCTTGTCCTATCACTATGCACCACTAAGAAGAGCCTGGCATCATCCATTTGCCTCCCACCTCCCTTTTGATATTCATAAACATTAACCAGATTCCCCCTCAGTCTTCTTTTCCCCAAGCTGAACAGTTCCAGGTTTCTCAGCCTTTCCTCATAAGAGAGATGCTCCAGAACCTTTATCATCTTTGTGGCCCTCTGCTGGGCTCCTTCTAGGAGATCCCTGTCTTTTTTCAACTGAGAAGCCCAAAACTGGACACAGTGTTCTAAATGTGGCCTCAGCAGGGCAGAGTAGAGGGGGAGGATCCCTACACCTGCTGGCCACGCTCTTTTTAATGCACCCCAGGGTCCCACTGGACTTCTTGGCCACTAAAGCACACTGCTGGCTCATGGCCAACCTGTCATCCACCAGGGCCCCCAAGTTCTTCTCCACAGAGCTCAGCTTCAGCAGCTCAGCCCCTAACCTGTACTGATACATGTGGTTATTCCTCTCCAAGTGCAAGACTCTACACTTGCTCTAATTGAAGCCCAACTCTCTTACAGCAGCCTTCACCTTCTCATGGCAGCCTGCAGCTCCTCACAGGGAGCAAAGGGACAGTGCTGAGCTCTGCTCTTTAGGGAACAGTCTGGAGCTGCACCAGATGAGGGTCAGGGAAAGGTTCTCTCTCTGGATCTCCTGCCTCTCTCCTCCCACTGCACTTCTGCAACACGAAGGACTTGCCAGATAAAAGTCAGCTTTGATCCACAGTCCACGCAGGGCAAAATTAGGACAAGCAGAAAACTATATCTGACATAATTTGATCACCAGTGGGTTGATGAACCTCATCTTCACAGAGAGGAGCTCGTTTCCATTAGACCTGAATGCCTCCTGCAATAGCTTAATGACTTCTTTAATTGCTGTTGTTAATATGTGAAGAGGAGGAGCGCAGAGGGAAGAGCAAGATAAATTTATTTCAGGTTTATAAAAATGCCCACACCCTGTCATGCCACATTTCAGTTCTGCCAGGAAAGCAAGAAATTGTAATGTTGTACAATCAGAATTAATTACACTCAAGGAGAGCAATGTGTCATTTTCTACCAGAAACGTAAAGCTTTGTGACATTTGTACCTAAAAAGCAGAAACATTCACCAAACGCTCTGCTATCTGCCCATACTGGTCACCAGCACTGCACTGGCAATGCATCCCTGGGTGCCATCCCCCTGCACAGAAACTGACTTCAGGTGACCATTATGAACATGAAAATCATCCAGTTTTTTTGAGATAGGAAATTTTCACTACAATAGAAACCTTCCTGCTACAGAACAGAGTTGGGCTCCTTAGGTTTTGGCAAATAATTTATTATTTTTTTTCTACTACAGGAGGAAAAAGTCTGCTGCAGGGAAAAGACCCCTGACAGCAGTTAGAGCATCTGAACCCATATCCTCAGGTGTGGCCACAGCTGGGAGGAAAACTGCATCAGGCAAAGAGCCTTAAGGCAATCACAGCACAAAGCAACACAGCTGAGGAGAAGGGCACTTGCACACACTGCCTAGGACAGTGCTGAGAATGTGGTCAATGTCACACACACGGGTGAATTTGGTTTGAGAGCTTGTAATTAACTTCTAACTCTTTATGACTTTTGTGGGGAGGAGAAGCCTGAAACTTCTTTAAATTGTAACATGAGAGAAAAGGTTAATATCCACTGCTGCAGAATCGTAAGGTTGATGTCACTGGAAGGATTTATGACTGCTACCTGCAGAATGCTAATTCCCTGGGACAGCTCACTAGTAACAGTTTCTCTGTGCAGTTCCAGTTCTGAGCCATCAACGGGGCTCTGGGACCAAATCAAGCAATGAAAGCAACTCAGGAATGGACTATCCACACCCAACCAGTCTAGGGCAGAGGAATGTGGTTAGGGATGTGGTTAAATACAGGAACGTACATGTCTATCATGTTTCTGACCACCAACCTCTACAATCGCTGGGAAATGGTCAGGGGGAAGTTGTTTGCTGTGAGAGTGGTGAGGTGCTGGAACAGCTGCCCAGAGAGGCTGTGGATGCCCCGTCCATCCCTGGAGGTGGTCAAGGCCAGGTTGGATGGGACCCTGGGCAGCCTGGCTGGTATGAAATGTGGAGGTTGGTGGCCCTGCCTGTGGCAGGCCTAGCCAGAGCCAAGAGTGAACCAGGCAGATAGCATCAAGGTGCTCACCAAGTGGCTGCCTACAGCACACCTCACGTCACTGAGAGCAACCACGGGACCCATTTCACTGGTGCAACGCTGGGCAGCAGAAAACAACATTGAGCCTGGTTTAGATTCCACCTGCCATATAACCCAATGGAGGCAGGCCTTATTGAACGCTAGAATAGTATTCTAAAGCCTGTTCCAGCACTGTCATCCTGACTGTAGAGAAGTTCTTCCACACGTTAGTAAAGAACTCCCTATGTTTTAAATGCAAGTTTTAGGCCATCTACAACTATTTTTCTTTGCTGATGGCCCTTTCCTGGAGGCATTCAAGACCAGGCTGGATGTGGCTCTGGGCAGCCTGGGCTGCTGGCTGGTGACCTGCACATAGCAGGGGGTTGGAACTGGATGAGCATTGTGCTCCTTTGCAACCCAGGCCATTCTAGGATTCTATGACAGAAAATTCCAGAAAGTGAAGCCAGCGAGTTTTTTTTTAGATGCTAAATTCACGCGACGTCGCCGCCAGCCAATCAACGCGCTTCTCCTCCTCTGGTCGCCAATCAGAGCGCTCTTCCTCGAGAAGGCCCCGCAATGGCTCTCAATTGGACGACGAGAGAGAAGGGCTCGACCAATGAGATGCGGCGGGTGGGCGGGCTGAATTCAAACGGACGGCGGGAGGGGAGCGGCGCCATCTTGGGGCCGCAACCGGTATCTTCGGCCCCTTAACCTCGGCCCTAAGCGAGGGGTAGGGCAGCGCTCTGGTGGGTTCCTCGCTCTTTTCCATCCGCAGCCGTGAACCATGCACGGAGCCAGCTTTGACTCGTCAGACGAAGAGGCCGCTGAGGAGGAAGGAGAGGAGCCGGCGCCGCTGCCGCTGTCCTGGTAAGGAGCGGGGCGGGCGCTGTGGGTTCTTATGGGGGCCCTGTGGGGAGCGTGCTTGGGATGTGCTGTTCCCTCAGTGTTGTACAGCATCTCTCTTTAAGTGACCAGCGTAGTGCTGGTTTTCTTTTCTTTTTTATATTTTTCCGATTACTTAACGTGCGGTTTATCTCCTGACAGGCTTCCTCTGCCTCCTGCCTACTCCTCTGCGTTCCTGGCTGTGTGTTCCCTGCCAGGTAAGCAGCGCTGCTGAAGTCTGTGGGTGTGTTTGAGCTGACGAGAAGAAATATCTCGTAGCCCTAAATTCAGTTTTCTGTTATTTGGCGGAGTGTCTTCCAAGTAGTATCCTTCCAATACTTGTAGGGAGCATGCAGACAGGAGGGGAACGGCTGTTTGTGAGGGTGGATAGTGATAGGAGAACGGGGAATGGCTTTAAGCTGAGACAGGGGAGGATTAGGTTGGATATTAGGAGGAAGTTTTTCAGCCAGAGGGTGGTGAGGCACTGGAACAGGTTGCCCAAGGAGGCTGTGGATGCCCCATCCCTGCAGGCATTCAAGGCCAGGCTGGATGTGGCTCTGGGCAGCCTGGGCTGCTGGTTGGCAACCTGCACATAGCAGGGGGTTGGGACTGGATGAGCATTGTGCTCCTTTGCAACCCAGGCCATTCTATGATTCTGTGATTTAAGATACCTTGAACTAGGTGGTGCCTGTACTGATGAGAATCCCACAAAAACTTGAACACCTGCTAACATGTACACCAGAAATAGCTGCATTTTCATGTTAAGCTACATGATTTGCTCCTGTAATAGCTGTTCAACCTTTGAATGCTGAACTCCAGTGGCAGACCTGCCAACAGAGCTCTTGTACAGTATTCTGCTCTCATGTTTTCAGGATATGCTTCAGGAAGTGCATGGTCCTGGCATCAAATGCACTCTGATTTATAATACCCCAAACTTTTCATCTGTAAGGTGTATAACAGCTTAAAACCCTGGGTGACATTTAAAATCCTGTTCCATGACAGTTTAAACACCATTATTTGCTTAATACTGCATTCTGCACTAGCAATCTATTTGCAGAACAAAGAACTGTTATGGGGATGTGGCTTTGGTGCTGAGGGGAGGTTGTCTGCTTTGCTCTTCTGTTGTAGCAGGCATTTATGAAATGTGAGGTCATAATCAGCATTCATCATTTGTTTTAGGTTGCAGGTTTAAGGACATTAGAAGGAATCTTCAGAAAGATATCGGTGAGTCTTCTGATCAGTGCGTGAGTGCCTCTCATTGTCATGGAATGGGTAAGAACAATGTGCGTGTAAAATGAAAGCAGAAGATACTCTTAAAGGCTTCCTTTGACTTAACCTACAGTCTGATGGAGTTGCTCTTCATCTAACCTGGGCAGGATATTTTCAGGCTGGAGCAATACAAGTGTCTTTGTATTTCTCCCAGTAACTTGAGTTCTATGAAGTCCCACACCATGTACAGGCCAAGAGCATCTTGAAAACAGTTAGGACTGAGATGAGTTACAGACCTGTTATCTCCCCTTCTCAGTGAAAACTGTGAAGAGGATAGAAAAGATGAAATATAAAAATATCTGTGCTTGGTATTCAGCTGTAAAGGCTAAAAAAGGTAGACAGTTGGACAGTTATAGCTGGAGATGGGGTAGAGTCATGCTTAAGTCAGCAGTAGTTGGTAGGACTGTTTTCAGTGCTGACCTTACTTTGGGTGAGCCTTGTCTACAGGCCGACTCTGAACTGAGAATTCCTCCTGCAGGTTATCTGAAGACAAATGTAGGCAAGACTCAACAGAAATAAATGCTGCTCAAAGCCAAATTGCTGACTTCTATTGTCTTAACTTCAAAGGCTAAAGAGGGAATTGGTACCAAGTAGCTAATCTGTTCATGCTTAAGCTTGATAGGCTTTGTTTATTTGCTTAATCTGTTGGCAGATGAACTAAAGAACTGTGGGACACGGGATGTGTTCGTGCTTTGTACCAAAGGAGAGCTCTTAAAATACCGAGTACCAAACCTTATAGATGCCTACCAAGAGTGTGGGATCTGTGTGCACCACTATCCTATTCCAGATGGAGATGCACCTGACATCACCACCTGCTGCACAATTCTGGAAGAGCTCAGAAGCTGCTTGGAAAGCAACAGGAAGACAATCATCCAGTAAGTCGTGATTCCTTCACCGAGTGTTCCTGCATGACCACCTGAAATGGAACCCTGGCAAATGACAGTCACTTTCTTTAGGGTTAGCTCAAGCTGTGAAAAGCTTCTTTTGCGTCTTGTACCCCTTTGGAGCTGACTTGGCCTTTCCGAGATCTGTTTCTCCCTCTTTCCCTGTCCTGCAAATGCTTCAAAATGTGTGCTGACTGGTACCATGCTGCTCCTTGTGGCTAGGCTGGTTGGAAATCAGGTATATAGGAGGAGTTGTAAGTTAATGCAGGCACTGTCATAGGGTAACGTACTCCAGGCTGTTTACCAGAGGCTCATTGAGTTCTAGCAGTTCCAAATTCATTTTAAATTGAGTAAGACTGATTGAATATTGTATCTTTAGGCATTTGTAGTTGAGCTCAGGGTAGAGAAAATGAGCTTTCCCAGATCCATGTTCCCTGAGAGATCCTGCTGACAGCTTCCTGCACAGACAGCCACTGACGTTCTTGGACTTCTTAGTGTTGCAGAGGCCTGCTGTTACCATTAACTCACAGCTGTTATCAAAACCTTAACCTGGAGTAGGATTTTAAGGAAATGGAGATCTCTTCATACCTTTTGTTGACCTCTCGTTCCTTTGGGGCTATTACTGTGAATGAAGAGGAACTTTAAAACAGCAGATTCACTAAAATGACAGTAAAAAAGGAAGGTCTGGAGAATAAATAGAGGATGCTCAGTATTTCTAGAAGTAATTACAAGGCCTTCTTGTACTACTGCTGCTCTTGAATATATTGAGGCAAGAGCTGTATCTTACACTTGCATATGGAGGGGCAGTGAGTGTTGCAGTGTACCACAGCTTGCTATAACCAAACATTCTCTTCTCTTGCAGCTGTTACGGTGGCCTCGGACGCTCCTGTCTCAGTAAGCAGCTCTCAGTGCCTGATTAACTAACCTGATTTAGACCTTTGTTCCCATGAGACACCACTGCCTAAAGGTGCAGCAGTCAGATGGGACAAAGGCCATCCAACTGTACTTGGTAAAAGGTCCAGCAGATCTGTTATCTCTGATATGGTGGGGTTGGCTTTTCCTAGAGTGGTTTTCACAGAATAGACCTGTTACTGTGCCAAAGCAGTGCTGTGCAGAGCAAGAGGTGCTCAGCACAATACATGCTTACCTTTCCTTTTCAGTAGCTGCATGCCTCCTGCTTCAGCTTTCGGATGCAGTGACACCTCAGCAAGCAATAGACAGCCTCAGAGAATTAAGAGGATCTAGGGCGATACAGACAATCAAGGTAATGGGCCTGCAACAGGTGACACATGGGTTGAAACAAGTGAAGAGTCTGGACAGTCCTTCCCTCCACTTCACAAAGGGATCCCTCCATCTCTTGGAGGGTTTCATATCTGCTGCCTCCTCTGCTTTCCTGAGTTTGAGCTGCTTCTGGCGTTTTTCTTTCCTCCTGTTGCCAGCCTGGTCTGTCTATACTGAATTCAGCACATGTCCTGCTTGTCTGCTTAATCTCTTGCTTTCTCATCCTTATTCCTGCTCATAACTCACTAAGCTGTTGTCCTTCTTTCTGTTGTTCTCATTCTCTTCTGCTTAATTTTTCTGCCTCTTTCTTAAATCTTTCTAACTCAGCCTAACTGTAGCTGCCACATGAATGCACTAGCAGTCTTCTTTCAAGAAGTACCCTTAACTTTATTTTCAAACCCTACATGGAGGGTCTTAAGCTTCTTAACAGTTGGGTTTCTATCCTTCTTGCTTTGGTGGGGATTTGGCTACTCTTGGGTCAGCAGAAGTTCATACAAAAGTTATGCTCTTATAATAGATCTGTGTACTGACAAGAGAAGTTGACATTGAATCAGTTTACAAGGCAGTAGCTTCCAAGAAAAGAGGAGTTACCTGAAGCCTGTCTCCTCGCCAGCTCTAAGCCTCTATGGAACCCAAATTTAATTTGAGCTAGTTATTGAAAATCAGTTTTCCATAAACCAAGAGGACAGATGAGGGAGCAGCTTGCATCCTTGGTTGAAGGAGGTTGGGGGTGGGGGTAGGAAATATGAACAAATGTTATCATTTGAAGCCTTCACTTGGGTTGGTCTTTCCTTTAGCCTCTGATCATTAAATCTCATATTGAACACTTGTATATTAGTGCTCCAAATGATGTATGGGTTGACATGACAGCTCTTAGCACAAACTGTTGGGTCTTATTATGCTGAATGGGGATTATTTGGCATCATGGACTCTTTGTGGAGGGAGCAGAGCTTCTTGGTTGGCCCAAATAAAGCAGCTTTGATTTCTAACGTGGAACTCCCACCTTCCTAGACTTACCTTAAGCTCACATGTGCCCTTTCTGGCAAGCATAGGACCTGAGCTAAGATCCATCTCATTTGTCCAATGGTTTAAAAAAATTCCAGAGGATTTGGAATAAGCACAAGAAGAAAAACTAAATAGAGTTGGAGGGTGCTGTTTGAATTCTGGGGAATCAGACAGCTTTTTAAGACAGGTTGTACCTGTTCCAGAAGTACACAGCGCTCATTACAAATGTGATTGTGCTTTTTCAGCAATACAATTATATCCATGACTTCCGAGAGAATGTAGCTGCACAGCTGGAAGCTCAGGCTACAGTACAAAGATCGGTGTCACGGTGAGCTTGTGCTGGAGTGGCTTTGTCTACGTGGCTGTGGCAGACACCTGGACAAGGCAGCTCATCCCAACCTCAATAACTGCTTGTTGCTGCTGCCTCAGTGACTGCTGCTCACTTTCAGATGTGTGTGTAAAATGTTGGGGCTGGGAGCAGAAATCTTGATGGACATAGAGCATCTTCATCTTTTTAGCAATCATTAGTACTCACTGCCTTAAAAATGCACTGAACTGTTTCATGTTCGTTACTGGTGTGGTGGTGCCCTGAATGCCTACCAGGCTTCTCAACACAAGGACAACTTGAACAGAATCACAGAATGGCCAGGGTTGGAAGGGACCTCAAGGATCACGAAGCTCCAACTCCCCACCACAGGCAGGGCCACCAACCTCCACATTTCACAGCAGCCCAGGCTGCCCAGTTCCCCATCCAACCTGGCCTTGAACACCTCCAGGGATGGACGGGGCATCCACAGCCTCTCTGGGCAGCTGTTCCAGCACCTCACCACTCTCACAGCAAACAACTTCCCCCTCACATCCAAACGTAGACTATCTCATGTTTAGCATCTCTTGGCACTGTGCTGCACTGGTGTGCTGGCCTCTCCATGTTGGCATTCCGGTGTGCTTACTGCATGGAAGCAGAGCTGGGCTATCAAAGCTACAACTGAATTTCATTTGTGTTTTGTCTCTGTTTCTATGTAACATGAGAACTGGGACAAGTGTTGGACATGCAGGGAAGGTATGGGTGGAAACAAAGCAATCTGTAACCCTATCGCAGCTAAGTACGGACATGGAATGCCAATAGGCTGCCTTCTACTTCAGTGTGTTGGGAAAGAAGAGACAAATGTACTTCCTGGCTACAGCCTTGTTTGTAAAATGTAGCTATATATAATAGATATATAGCTACCTATAATTCCTCAGTTCTGGCATACTTACCTACAGCAGCAGGACAGACTCGAGCCAAGCATTTTGTTCCTGGGGGCAGCTGGAAGCTGAAGTTCACAGTAGAACCCCCCCTAGGAAGTTACTCTCCTGCTTTCACTTTTGGATTCCCACATGTAAAGCTTTACTGTTTTATTTATTGAGGAATATTTTACTTCTGTGCAGCTGAGCGCACAGAATTATGGCTCTGCTCTCTCACAGCCCTGAGTTTCAAATGGCAGTAAAGTGAAGCAGGAAAACAAAGATGGTCCATTAGGAACCATTGCATGGATTTCCAAAGAAACTTTCAGCACTGTTTAGCAATTGTTTAGCAGAGTTACAGCTTAAGGAAAAGAATTCTTTTGTCAAACACAGAAGTGGTGGAGCACAGCTTGGAACAGTTTGGGGTAGGTTGGAATAGGAATTTGGAGGCACCACATGAAATTAAGCAGAATTTTTCAGCACATTATCATCTTTCCCTCCCATACACACACACTCATCCTGGGAGGCACAGCTCACTGCCTCTGGGCACCTTTCATTCTAGGCTACAGAAGTACTCAAAAAGTAACCAAATTAATGGGAGACATTCAATGGCTGTTGAAGATGCCAAGTCCCCAGTGCAGGAGATCTGTAACACTGGGTTTCTACCTATTTTTTTCCACTGTACAGCACATGAATATTGGACTACAGATTTCTGCAGCCACCTGTGCGATGTGCTATGAGATCTAGCACCTGAGAGACTCAAAGGGAACAAATAAACTACTTATACAAAAACGTGTTGCTGGAACTGGAAAATTACTTCATTTTCCTCAACAGGTAAATGGAAAAGATTCTCAATTATCACATCGAAGCTGTTCACAACGACCATTTACAATGCACTGTTACCAGTTTATGTGAAACAGCTCTCCCAGCCCCAACCACTATTTATCTGCAGAGCCACAACAACACAAAAGTAGGGAATTGGAGCTTCCCTTTTCAGACACAACTTGATTCTGTATTCTGTTTATAAAAGGTAATGCAACGATCCCATCAGAAAACAGATGAATTTAAAGACAAAATGAGGCACCAAGTAAAAATAAGCATTTCTGAATTTGAGACTTTATTTATTGCACTAAGGAACAGCAGGGCAGTTTCACAATCTCTTCTTTGAAAAGCTCTGTAGTATTACTCTCAAGCTCAGGAGTATTTTCACCATTGGAATTGATAAACGTGGATTTATCCATTTGTGAGTAAGTTTGCTAATGGTGTCTGTGCACAGACTGTAAACAAATCATTAAATTCACTCCTTTGTGGACAATGCAGTGTTTCCTATCACGATGACACACGCCTGTGATTACAGCAAGGCTAGCATTTGGTGAAAATACAGAACCATGCACTTACAGGGGAAGATTACCCAGATAGGAAAAGAAAAAAAAAGAACAGAAGTGCTGTTTCTGCAGTTGTGTCCCTGAATTCATCTCTTAAGACTGACATCACCTACAGGTAGAGCATGGCATGCCCAGTCCCCCCAGCCCGTGGCAGTACAGCTGATGGCAGTCAGAGGGAAACAAGGCTGAAGCCCGGCCCAAAGGAACTGCTGTGCTATGGCTGCTCAGTTACAAACACCTACTCGAGGACTACGGCTGTTCCTTATGGAGTGCAAAGTCAAAACCCAGTAATCTTTATACTAATGTACACGTAATTCCATAATTTCAGTGTCCCGGTAAAATATAAGAAAACAGTCTTTCCACAAGTATAAAATGTGGAAATATTTTAAAAATAGGGGAGTCATTGTTTTGTAAAGCAAATGCGATCATCGGGTTCCGTATTTAATCTTGGTACGACGTCGTCGCTGTAAATAATCCATGGTTTGTGGCTTTTGCATGCACTTAAATGGAACAAAGCTTGCCAAATGTCTTCTTAAGAGCTCACCAGAACGTAAATCATGCTGAAAAATAAGAAGAGAAATAACGTTCAGATGTGTAATTTTCATAAATGTTACACGTTTCATTATGAGGTCTTAAAGGGACAAATCCGTGAGAGGCACGTGGACTGCGACTGGAGCTGTCACACAAACATCAGAGGGGCACTACGAAGGATGATGAGAACTGATGCAACAAGCAGATGAAGCAGCACCGTACAGGGAGCCCTGTAGCACCCCTAACCCATGTCAGCACTCAGCAGCTGTGTCACATTGCCCAAACACCCATCAGCTTTTGGCTTGGAAGCAGGACAAGGCACGAGGGAGTTGTGATGGCTTTTGTGGGTCCCATCCCTTTTCACTCTGCCACCTTAAACTCAAAGAAAAATCAGTTCTAATACCTACACAACTGAGAAGTACTGCTGTTCCCATTTCTTAATGAACATACAGGTCTGGGTGGAGAGGGTGGCATTCAGTTGTGCTTAACAGAAGAGAGGCGTGGAGCTCTCCAGTCATTCTAATGCACAGATTCAAATGAGTAATTCCAACCAAATTAAGACCTGTGTTTTAAAATGGAATCTAAGGCATTGTGTGAATTACTTCCTCAGGAAAGTTGGTGTTTTTTACATTCCTGAGTTCAAAACTTCTCTTGGCACTGCGCCCAGCCTAAAAGAGCAGACTAAAGATTAGACAGAGGACAGAGGAACAAACTTACCCATATAAGTAGTAAAAAAATGATAGAAGGTAGTATGCTAATTTGCACCATCCTTCCTTCTGGCAATAGGCTAAAATGTCTGCATTCATGATGGTTGTAGGATCATACAGACCAGGGCCGCTCATCACAGGTCTACTCATGTACCTGGAAGCGACACACAATCAGTTTTGGGGCACCAGCAATGGCAAACACGGGTTTGTGCCCCCCGCCCACCAAGCAGCACAGCACTGCAGTGAGGAGCCACAGCCCACAGCTCCTCACAGGAGACTGCAAAGTGCAGGAGGCCCCATGCTAACCGTGGGTGGGCACCAAAGAGTTTCTAACACAGAGTCCCAGGAGCTGCCCCCAGCCTTAAAGCAGGCCAAGCTCTGGCACAGCAGCTGGAAATAGGATATTTGTTTATAAATGAAAAACTGTATTCTGCCAGTTTTACGTGAGATTCCTTATAAAGGGTTGGAAAAGGTGGAGAAGGGGTCACTGCAGCACCCTACGTAGCCTGCAGCCTTCAATCATTACTAAAATGCTGGGTACCACAGCGGAGCAGCGCTCACACAGGTCAATGCAGAACGATCCCACAGCCGTGGCTTCATGCGGGCTGCTGGCAAGCAGCCACCCTACCTCCAACCAGGAGTAGCACAGCTACATCCACACGGGGAAAACTGTTCTGTTGGGTTCCGTTTCAACCTCCTGCAGCTCCCTGCACAGATTCTATCATAGAATCACAGAACGGTCAGGAGTGGAGGGATCATGAAGCTCCAACCCTGCCAAATCCAGGGCCACCAACCTCCACATTTCAGAGCAGCCCAGGCTGCCCAGGGCCCCATCCAACCTGGCCTTGAACACCTCCAGGGATGGACGGGGCATCCACAGCCTCTCTGGGCAGCTGTTCCAGCACCTCCCCACTCTCACAGCAAAGAACTAGCAGCAAAAGGAAGCAGGGCTGCCACTCCTACCAGCAGCCCACGCCATCAGTATGCAGCTTCAGTGCACCTCTGACACATCAGCTGCCACTGCTGCCCAATACGGGGTTCTTGCACGGCACAAGGGAATACAGACAAGGAGAGGAAGCAAAGCGATGCTTTTTATTTGATAGCCTGGATGTCAGCTTTCTCACTGCCACCTCAGGAAGCATCCTTACTTGCTGCAGACACAGAACACTTAACAGGAAGCACTGCAATGAGTTACAATTAACGTGAGTACACAGATCCCAGACTCGTCAATATTACCTCCAAATATGATAAGCCAACAAAGGCATATTGAGACCCAGTGTAAGCCACTCTGCTGCACAGAGAAACATAACACAGAAGAATGCATGGATGAGGTACTCTGGAAGTACAAGCTGGAAAAGAAAAAATACGAGTTAGAAGTTTGGATAACTCAAAGCAAAACTTGCATTGTTTCATCTATTTTGGAGGTAAGCCTTTGTTTAAGAATTCTTTTAAGGAACACTAACAAGACTGCAGCAAGTGAAAAGAGCAACTAGCAGGACGTGCCTTGCTGTTTTCACATGATATTCATCAACTGAGAAGAAAACTTCATAAAAAAATGCTCAGAAGAAGAGATCTCTATTGCTTCTGTTAGCTTAAGCACACTGTGAACAGACCCACGTTTTATACGTGGCCTCCATAACAGAAGAGACAGAGATATTTCTGCTCATGTAACAGAGAAACATCACCAAGAAACACGTGCTATGAAACTGTTTGGAGGCAAAAAGATGTTTTGTGTTTTCATACATGAATATCGAAACAAAGCTGTCAGATAGATGTAATTTTCAGCTTCCAACTGGATGGGATCTCCGAGGCCAAGCTCTGCCCACCAGGTAAGCACACAGCCAGCTTTGGCCTCCTCCACCCGCACCTGGCGTGCATGCTTGGCAGCATCATGCTTTCCAGCAGGAGCCCACAGAGCTAACTATCATTACTATGACACGACAGAAGCATGAAATGCCAGCTAGGGTTAGTGTTGTTAGTAGGAGTAGTATGGAGGGCTACGTGGAGTAAATGCATGCAAAGAGCCAGCAAAACCTTGCACCCACCATGAGACCAAGGCACCCCAAAGTGGTATCGATTCCTCTTTTATTACACCATTCAGAAAGAAGCAAATCTTCCCAACTAAGGAGCACTAACGCAGCTCCTCGTGAGAAATACTGCATTTCTAGCTCAGATTTCAGCTACGTGTGCCTGCACTCACACACACAACACATCCTGCTCTTCTTCCTTTGCGTGTAGGACTGCATCAGTGCCACAGTGTTCTGTAATTCTTGTCTGAAAGCCCCAAACCACCTCCCTCAGAATCTCAAACCTCCCAAGAAACATCCTCACCGCCTGCTCTGCTGCTACGTTCTGCTTCCTGAAGTGGCAATTACCAAACAAAGTGAAAGCATCAACAAAACCAAGCTGTCGTAACTGAAAGGTCTCAGCAACATATCTGTGTCCAGCCCCTTCTGGGTATACTTACCAGCTACAACTTGGCATCTATAGCAAAATAACAACAAATCCAGTGCTGCTCTGTGCTTAGCAGCCTATTTACCAGCTCTGAAATCTGTAGTTTGTTTCACGACACGTTTCAGAACGTATTTCTTTACCTTCTCTTGATCCTACTCCCACACCAGACACCTCTCTTGCAATGCTCAACTACCCTCCCCAGTTGCTTTTGCCACCATTTAGCAGAGCCCTTCAAGAGCCCAGCTTTTCACTTCCAGTTGCTAACCTCCTTCCACAACAAATCCCAAGTTAGTTGCTATTTCCAACGAAGTCATCATATAAACAACCACCTCATGCATGTGGGTTAGCAGAAAGTTAATATTTGCTTTAAACATGCGCACTGTAATACTTTAAAAGGTTGCAATAATGACACAATGCATCAATGCAATGAGAATTTGCCTTCCTCCACACTGCAGCAGGCCCAGCAAGGGAAACTGTTAGATGCATGGCTATCCAGGCAGCAGTGCTCTGCCTATGGCCTCCTGCTCTTCTCTTGCTGACCATTTACATCCCACACATCTGACACGCACTTTCCCCCCAGCTACTATAAAATACATTTCCCTCTGCATAATTTACCTGGCTCTTCAAAACACAGCGAGTTACAGTGCAGGACTCACTTCTGCACTGCCCCAAACCAAGCTTAAATAAAAAGCCATGAGACACGGGGACAAAAGCACCTGCTTTACCAAACCCTGTGCTCTTGAACAAGCTGCCCTTGTGCTCCTGGTTACAGATGCAAGCAAATAGTTTGCCTCCAGTGCTTCTCACAAAGCAGGGAGTATCAGAGCTGCATCTCTGATTGTGGAACACCAAACAAAAAACTGAGGATAACATGTATTGTGTTACGGCCACCTCAGTCACAGAGTCACAGAATGGCCAGGGTTGGGAGAGACCTCAAGGATCACGAAGCTCCAACCCCCCACCACAGGCAGGGCCACCAACCTCCACATCTCACAGCAGCCCAGGCTGCCCAGGGCCCCATCCAACCTGGCCTTGAACACCTCCAGGGATGGACGGGGCACCCACAGCCTCTCTGGGCAGCTCTTCCAGCACCTCACCACTCTCACAGCAAACAACTTCCCCCTCACATCCAACTGAAATCTGCCCTCCCTCAACTTCAAACCATTTCCCCTTGTCCTGCTGTTATCTACCCTTTCCAAGAGTTGATTCCCCTCCTGTTTGCAGGCTCCCTTTAGGTACTGAAGGCTGCACTGAGGTCACCCCGCAGCTTCTCTTCTCCAGGCTGAACAAGCCCAGCTCCCTCAGCCTGTCTTTGTAGGGGAGGTGCTGCAGCCCCCTGATCATCTTTGTGGTTCTTCTCTGGACCCTTTCCAACAGCTCCCTGTCTTTCCTGTACTGGGGGCTCCAGACCTGCACACAGCACTGCAGATGGGGCCTCACAAGGGCACAGTAGAGGGGGACAATCACCTCCCTGTCCCTGCTGGCCACCCCTCTTCTGATGGAGCCCAGGATACCATTTGCTTTTCAAGCTACAAGAGCACACTGCTGGCTCAAGTTAAGCCTTTTATCCATCAGGATCCCCAGGTCCTTCTCTGCAGGGCTGCTCTCAAGGACTTCTTCCAGTCTGTATGGATGCCTGGGATTCCCCCGGCCCAAGTGCAAAACCTTGCACTTTGCTGTGTTGAACCTCATTAGGTTAAACAGGCCCACCTTTCAAGTCACTCAAGCAGAAGTGGAATTTCCTCACTCAGTGCTTGAAAAGAACTCATCTCTAATAACCTCAGAGTTTAAACAATGGCAAGGTTTATTTCAACCTGAGGTTACTACAGCAACCCCCATGGCAGGGGTTACATCTGGATGATCTGTAAGGTTCCCTCCAACTTAAGTCATCCTCTGCTTCTAACCCGCAGGACACACAAAACGGGCATGTAACAGTTTTCCTCACTTCACAATGAAGCTAAAGCAAGCAAAATTGTTGGGCACAAAATACGGGAATCCACAAAGCTGTGAGAAACCCAACAGAACAAAAACCAAGCGGATGAGCAGGCAGACAGAATGAAACATCTCAGGTATAACGGATGTTCCTAACGAAATGAAAGCGGCATTAAAAATGAATCTGAGAAGCAGTACACACCTTTAATGCAATTTTGACTCTTTTAATCTTTTTGACCCTTTCAACTGTCTTTGTGCCGAAAACGTAGAAAGCAGATTGAAAGAGTGTTAGTGGGACAGCTGACAAGATCACCACAGATCAACAACAGTCAGAACACTCAACTTGAAAGCACAGAAGAATCAGAATTTCCCCTACAGTTCCACCAGGCTGCTCAGCACAGATGCAACTGCCGCTCTGTTCTAACAAGGTAACAGCAAACACAAGCACTTCACATGGACACAGCAAGCAAAATCTTTAGTGGGCAACTTACGGGATTGAGCGTGTTGCATTGGTCGATGGGATTCTTGTAATCTGTCTTCAACTCATCAAACGCTATAATCTGGAACAGAATTGGAACAGCTGTAATTCTTCAGCCCGGAAGCAGAAAGATGTTTGATGAGCCAAAAGCAACGCACGGGCACAGGGCCGGACTGCCAGCGCTACTTCCCAATAGCGTCTAAAGCACCAAGGGCTCCCACTCCCTCCATCCCACCCCGTCCCTCCCATCCCCTGCATTCCCTCCCGGCCTGGCACAGCTCCCCCAGGCCGCGCAGTGGAGCGGCTCCAATCCCCGGGCTGCTCCCCGCGGCTCCCCCCTCCCCCTCCTTTCCTCTCCCTTCCCTCACTCACGTGCCAAATGGCGAAGAAGATGAGCGCGGCGGTGAGCAGCAGCGCCAGCATGTAGCAGAAGGCTGCGAACGTGAAGGCCATGGCGGTGGCGGCGGGCCGGGCGCGGCGCGGGGGCTGCCGGGCGCGATCATTCACAGCCGGGGCCGGGCCGCGCAGCCGCTGGGCTATAGCGCCCCCTGGTGGTGCCCGCCGGCACTGCTGAGGTGGCGATGGGCGTGGTCATATGAAGTGGGCGTGTCCATGTGATAAGTGGGCGTGGTCATGTGCGCGGGCTCGGTGGAAGACGCGAAACGGCGGATAGGAATGAATGAGAGCAGGGAGTTTGCGCGCAGGGAAACAGGCTCACACCGCTTCCAATCGGCACAACCCGGAGCCAAAGGAAACAGCGAAGAGATGAGAAAACACACGGCTGGAGGAGAAGATCGGAGATATTTCTCCCATCGGTTCATATAAATGTCCTCCCAGTTTTAATGGCGGCTCCCTGCAATAACAGCAATCCAGGGTTGCGCTCTGCGGTCACTTCTGGGCAGGTGCTGTAATGAATGATCCACACAAAACTAAACTGGTGATCTCTGCCTGAGTGTGCACACCATTCATCTGCAATGACCTTGGCAGGAGTAACAGAGGGCAGTAATTCTGTATGACAAAGACTTGTTCAGTGAAGGATCTGTTCTATTACAGATTGGCTTTTTAAAACACCAAGGAAACAAAGAGCAAATTCTGTAGAAAAGGCCCAATCTGGTTTTCATTTCACTCGTTTGTTTGGGATTTAAGAACACACAGCAGCCATCTCCTCAGGATTTGCTCTGATTAAAACAACTTCTTCCCTGCATGAATTACAAAAGAGCCAAGAAAACAAGAGGAGGAAAACACAGCAGCGATCTGGAGATGGCCTATAGCTTCTAATGCACTTTCCTGGACTTACTGAGTTTAATCCTGATTGGAATCACAAGGGAAATTGTCAGTGTGTGTCCATCTTAAATCCCTCCGAAGCATTTGTTCCTATCAGAGAACAGACACACAATCAGCCATAAATCAGCACTTACAATCTGCTCACAAGGAAGAGTGAGCTGAAGGAAGTCAGTCCAGTTGCAGCTATCAGGGAGGAATCTAACACTGTTAAACTAAGCAGTAAAAATGTGCAGATTAAGACTGAGCTTATTGGGTATGTAGGTGAGAAAACTGTTAAGTGTTTCTCTGCAGCTTAGAAGGGGCTTTCCATGTACCTCTACCAGTGTGGCTGAGGTCCCACTTCTGCACACCTTACATGCGCACGTGAGAAGAAAAAACATAGAATAGAATCACAGAATCCTAGAATGGCCTGGGTTGCAAAGGAGCACAATGCTCACCCAGTTCCAACCCCCTGCTGTGTGCAGGTCACCAACCAGCAGCCCAGGCTGCCCAGAGCCACATCCAGCCTGGCCTTGAATGCCTGCAGGGATGGGGCATCCACAGCCTCCTTGGGCAACCTGTTCCAGTGCCTCACCACCCTCTGGCTGAAAAACTTCCTCCTCATATCCAACCTAAACCTCCCCTGTCTCACTTTAAAACCATTCCCCTTGTCCTATCACCATCCACCCTCACAAACAGCTGTTTATAAGAGGCAGAAGAACATCACTGCTCTCACTCACCCCATTGGTGCACCAGCAGACAGCAGGAGGCAGGATGTTGGTTCACGGCTCACTCTTTGATCAGGAGGATGAAGAGCTCTCTGAACTTGTTAGCACTAATTTCCTTCCTTGGGCAAACATCCTTTCCTGTTGTGATCATTAACTCATCCTTAGGCTCAGCCATTCTGTTTGTGACCATGTAAATAAACGATAAAAGTTAAACATTCCTTTGCACGTGACAGTAAATCTGAAGAGAAACAAGGATCACAATTAAAGCTCAATTTTAAACCTCAGTGCTGCTGGGCATCTCCCCACAGCTCATCATGAAATCCACCTGTGGCCTCAATCCCTTGTCAATTTCTTGTTAGATGGCATCGGTTTCCTTCTAAGGAAGGAATTTCCTTCCAATTTCCTTCTTTAGCCCAATGCTAAATGCTCAGCCTGCTCTCCCAGAAGGATGGTTTGTTCTCCCGTTAGTGGCTATCTATACAAACCAAAGCCTATAGAATATCAGTGTCAGTGGGCAAAGGGACCAATGGTTGTTTTCTCAAAACTTTTCTATAATCATAGAATCCTAGAATGGCCTGGGTTGCAAAGGAGCACAATGCTCATCCAGTTCCAACCCACTGCTATGTACAGGGTCACCAACCAGCAGCCCAGGCTGCCCAGAGCCACATCCAGCCTGGCCTTGGTGTCTCTTTAACAAATGGAGGGGAATTTTCCAAAACGTTGTGCACAAGTTTAGGTGCAGCAGTGATGGCTGAAGATCACCTTCTCAATCCTTAGCCCTTCAAAGAACAGCTTTAAATTCTGATCCAAATATCAACCACTGCAGCTCTCTCAGCTTGAATAAACAGAAGCTGAAACCACAGGCTTAGAACTTTAAAATGGCATTACACCTGGTGTGTAATGATAACACTAAAAAAACCCACTGCTAATTGGTAGAAACAGAGTCACCATTGGATCTGGGGTTACAATTTGATCAAGCTAAAATCAAGGCAGCTGGCTAGCAGGGCAAATCTGCTGCTGCAGGTGTAACTTCATCAACTTAGAGGAGATGCATGAAGCAGCCAGAAGATGTGGCCCAGTTATCAGAACCTCACACTTCCCCTCTCAGCTCTGACAGTCCCAGCAGATGATACACAACACACTTGAGAACATGGGTGGGAGAAGAAGTCAGTATGGGACAGAAGAGACTTCTGTCTTGTTGTCCACGGACATCCCATAGGCTTTGAATATAGAACCCTCAGGTCCAGAACGTATTTACACGCTTAAGTCACACTAAGCAGGATTTCCAAAAGCCTTCATCTCCATCTGAAGTCCTTTCAAAGTCTTGCTTTTGATCTCTCAGGCTATATCCGTATTACCAAATCAGCTCAAGGCTCTACCAGCTCTAGAAATTCAAGCCCCCTGCTTGTTCATAAGGTGTAAGTGCTGCTCCGCAGTGGCCCTGGCTCAGCAGCAGGTCTCCCAGCAGCACTCACACACAAGGAGCAGGCTGGGGTGGCTGGCTCACTCTCCATATCTGCCTCTGCAGCCCATACAGACAAGCTCACGGAGCCTTAAGCTTCAAGATCTTGTGATTAAACTGCAGAAAGGAGACCAGCTGCAGCATCGGTACAGGGAATACAGACAAAAACAGGAAAATAGAAAAAATAGAGATAGGAGAAGGGGGAATGGTTTTCAAGTGAGACAGGGGAGGTTTAGGTTGGATATGAGGAGGAAGTTTTTCAGCCAGAGGGCGGTGAGGCAGTGGAACAGGTTGCCCAAGGAGGCTGTGGATGCCCCATCCCTGCAGGCATTCAAGGCCAGGCTGGATGTGGCTCTGGGCAGCCTGGGCTGCTGGTTGGTGACCTGCACACAGCAGGGGGTTGGAACTGGATGAGCATTGTGCTCCTTTGCAACCCAGGCCATTCTGTGATTCTATGAAAAAAGATCTCTGGAAAAGGACAATGGCTGTGCCTCACCTCACAGCCAGCAGAAGCAGGCTTATGTCAGCCTATCCTTGAAACCTGGGTACCTAAGAAAAGAAGGGCTGTTGAGTGGATGCATCTCTTTTGCCATTCTTGCAGTAATACAGCTACACAATTCCTTTTGTGCCTTTGAAGCAAACAATTGCACATTCACAGCTGGAGGTAGGGTATAAATATTATCTCTCACTCATCCCTTCATCCAGCCGTCCTGCTGAATTAATCACGTTCACAAATCAATCCAGGATTTGATGCTGTCAGAGCAGATGGTGAAGCAGGCTGTGTCTGTAAGGCAGGCACAGCATTTCTCCTATTACCCAGCAGCAGATATTTAAACTTAAGACATTATTTGGAAGAAATGCTAAATCTCTCCAGTTCCTTATTCAGCTCAGTTAAGGGCACTGACCCCTAACTTTCTGCTCTACTTCTGCTCCCTAGGGATTTAGGAATCATATAGGATGGCCAGTGCCCCTTTTCTTTTCCAACTGAACATTTTCTGCCCCACTTTCTTCCTCTGTGTTCTTTTTTTTTTTTTTTTTTTTAAGCAGAAAAGAGGTGACAACAACAGATGCTGGACAGCGTGGGATTTCAGGGCTGCTCTGCTCTACAATTAGTGTAGAGTGCTGTAGAAAAGAGAAGCTGCATTCATGCTCCTAGCAGCCTTCCATGGCACGTAACAGCAGGAGCAGCCTTGATGGGACATCCTCACCACAGCAGTAAATTTGCCATGAAAGACAGTCCCGCTGTTTTCCCAGTGTTCACATCTGTTCTGCATTCAGTGTCTTTCTGGCTGATAATTGCTCTCCTCTCCCCTCTGCCTCCTGCTGAGGAACTGCTGGAGCTGTCAGAGGCATTTGAGCCGAGCTCAATCACGTTCTGCATGCGATGCCTCACTTAGCACCAAAGGTGAATGAGGTTAACCGAGGGGATGTTTGCTGTCCCTGAAGGAACGAAACAGCACAGAGCAGCCCAGAGGAAACAATCCCCTGCAGTGTCACAAAACCAACCGTGCAGATTTACTATATCTATGCAAGTGTATCAAAATCATCTCCTTCACTTTATGAAGGAAAAGACACAGAACCCAGACAGACCATGGCGAGGCTGACAGAAGACACTGCATTCAAATACTGCAGCAGACACCTGCCATCCCCACAAGGCTGTGCAGCCTCAGTATCACCCAAACGAACAGCAGATATAGAAGCTTCAAGGGGTAACAGCAACCAAGTTTGCTTAACTTTTCAATATTAAGTTGGAAAACAGAAATGTGTTGTCTAGAGATGTGGTGGGTGCTTCTGTCCCTGAAGACTTTCAAGGCGAGGCTGGATCAGGCCATGGGTAACCTGATGGAGCTGTGGTGTCCCTGCTTGTTGCAGGGGAGCTGGACTAGATGGTCCTCAGAGGTCCCTTCCAACTCTAAGGATTCTATGATTCTAAGAGATCTCCTTAGCAACCTCATCTCAGGCAAGCCATCTGTTGACAGATCTGGAAGAGAGAACACAACCTGTACATGACATTCAAGCAGATTTGTACTACTGTACAGAGGTTCTCCATTTTGTTCCCGATTCCTTCTCTAGCTTTCACTTTAATAAGCACTCAACTGACCTTTCCATATAACTATTACAAGCCAATGACCTTTCCTGAATGGGAGCAGCTGCCCTTCATGTCTATGTATCTTTCTGCAAAGCTTTTTAGTCAGCTTTTGATTTTATCGTTTTGATAACCTAGAATTATCAGTAAGCTATGCCTACATTTTCTAGTTAAGCACTCTCAGTGAACCAGACAATACCACAGGGCTGCCCAGGTCACCTCCTCCCAGTGTGAGAGCTTTTTATTCCCATCTTTTCTTTCTTCTTCTCTTTAATCAGCTGTTCTCGAGAGCCATTTCTGTTCCACAGCAGCTCAGCCATCTTTCTCAGAGCTGTTGGCAACAAATTCTGTTGTAACGTACTCAGGTGACCAGGAAGCAATTCAAAAGCCAGCTGTGCTGAAGCTGCTGTGCATTACTTCCATCACAGCTGTTAAATTCACCAGGGACTGTGTGCACCTGAGGAAGAAGGGGTTTACTTCTATCATATTTAAACTGTGGTCCATTAATCCTGTTTTTCAGCACTGGCAGAAGTGATGACACGTTAACTACTGACACTGAATCACCAAAATTATTTTCAGCAGCTTTTTCAACAAGGTAAGAAAAGGAAAAAAAAAATTCTGAAGAGCCATTCTGTCCTCCTTCCTGCTGCTGCCCTTCAAAATGGATGGAAAGAGGAATTCTTACCCTGAGAAGAGCCAGCGAGGAAGCACAGTGGACACTAAACACCACAATACAAGTTCAAAGCAAATTCCAGGTTGCTGGGAGGAGGAAGGTCGTGCCTAATACTGACTTCCCCCTCTCAGATAGATCCATGCTCTGTGCTACTTTGCAATTAAAACAGGGAAACAGAACATCTTAATTAAACATTTTATTTATACCAATACAAGCACCATGCTTAGCAAAAAAGATTTGGTTTAAAGTGAACATGCAATGTGAACTAGCAGAGACTAAACAGCATATGGAAGTTGTACTGGTTACGGGTATGTTCATGGAACTGCTGAGTTCAAGACTGGCCATGAATCCCTCCCACCTTTTTGCCACCTGCAGCACTGATGCCAACCTGGACAAATCACAGTGCACGAGTCACATCAAGTCTGGATCACGGAGCAAAGGCAAAGAGCCTCAATTCTCATGTCACATCACAGCTGCACTTCTCAGTTACTAGCTGCACATAACAAAGTGTGACTTCAAAAGTTCTTTCAAGCAGTGACACGAGGAGTTGTCAGCATCCCCTGCTTTTGCATGTTTGACTCAGATCCCCTTTACTTGCTTAACATTATTTCTGGACTGTTTATTTTACAGTTAAAGATACAAAAATGGAATCTCGGTACAAATACATAAGATGCTCCTTTGGAGAAGTGGAAAGGTGTCAACATCATTATTGCCTCCTCTGAAAGCTCAAAACAGCATTCATGATTCTAGAAACACACTTGAACCATCAAATATCAGTTAAAAAATATTCGAACGTTACAAGTCCATTTTATGGGTTGCCATGCAAATTCATGCTTTAATTCAGCTTACCATCAATGAGCAGGATTACAAGAGCTGTATCCCAGCCATCTAGTCAATACTGAAAGCAAAACTGTGGCAGAAGTCTCTTTATGAAAGACCTTAAACTCTTGGCCAAAGATTTTATGGCCAACTCACAAACTCCTGAAAAATAGGAGCTCACAATGGAAAATGCTGACTCTCAGACCTTTCAGCTACAAAGCTGTGTTATTTAATTTATCTTGTTTGAACCATCTTTAGAGATCTGAAAATACAAGACAAGCACGTGGTGACAGGTAACAGCAAATCATAGTCAGAATATACTGGCCTTCTGAACACAGACACACCAGCCTCCCTCTGATCTTAAAGGGGGAGGATTAGGGAATATACATAGATAAGGTGGGAAAAATAGGAAAACAAGCATTTGTGCAGAACAGATTTGGATATAATCAATGTCTTTGTTTAACCAAGTATTAGCATTACCTATATCTCAAGGGCCTAGGACAGCACATGGCAGATAATTGTGCCAAAACACTGCACTGGGAACAAGAAAACAACAAGCCTAGAATGGCAAACATCCTCTGTGTATTCTTCCTTCGAGCACCTGCAGCTGCTTCCCCATTGCCACAGCTCAAAGCAGGGAAGGAGCTACAGCTGTGGAGCAAGGCTGTTACAAGACTAATACTGGCAGGCTGAGCAGCATCAATATCTCCTTCCACAAGAACGTGGGCTTTAACACTCTAGTTTGCTTTCTGCAAGACTCGAAGGGCAGCATCTAAGGCAGAAATCCTTAAGTGGAAGAAGCAAGAACACTCAAAGTGAACAGTAAAGAACTCCAAATGAAGAGTTCCACTACACAGACATAATCTCAAGTAGCAGAGGTTGTTCAGCAGAAGGCAGAGCGATGCACAACCTGCTTCACTCATCTGCCTGCAGCAGCTCCTTCCTTCTCCTCCAGAGTGTCTCCCTTTACAGTTATTTTTGTTGAGACATGTGCAAGCAGCAGCTGGATGTTGGCAGCCCAGCAGTGTACAAAATACAGTAATAAAAGCTATTAATCCAGTTTTCCCAATAAAAAAAAATATCAAGTTGAATATTTCAAGCGGCAAATTTTCTTCAGCCACACTGCACTTTAGCAGGCCTTACCTCTAGCACAACACCAAGGAAACAAGACTTCTGCTGCCTCAACACTGATGCCATCATTGACATCATTTTTCTAAAGTTAAGTCTTACTTACACAACTGATGGTAGTATAGAACGATCAAGCAGTTTCATAGTCAACATCTTTTTTGTCCAGGGAAATGAAATTGGTTTTCCAGTTCACCAGAGAAATTGTATTTTCATTACAAGCATTTCCTTTCAGAACTGAAAGATCAATTTAATTGAATCATTCTAACGTATTTTGAAGAGCTCCTCTCAAGTCAGATCCATATACAAAGAAATGAGCAGTAACATCAAACTAAGAAGAAATCTATCAACACTGAGGACCTCTGCAAATCAATTCCTTGTGATCTTTACGGAATTAGTGTTAAAACACTAACAATATATGCCTACAAACAAACAAAAAAATAAAACAGACCTTCATTTGGCAAAGGTTTCACAGCATGAAATACTGGCCTTCAAATTTAACAACTCGTTCCTCCTCACCAAGCAGAGTTGTTAGGGCAGCTGTGTTTTAAGGTACATTATCAACAGGAAGCTGCTCTTCCACACTTACTCAGCAGCACAACAAACACTCACGAGTAAGATAGTGAGATGCTGTCACATGAGCACTCCTCCTGCCACTGCATTGGCTGAACACGATGTCCCATAGCAGACAGCTATTCTACTCAATATAAAATGGCTCTGTAAAAAGGTCATTTATAAAAGTTACATACTATTTTCACATTAGAATCTTTACTGTTTCAAAGAGATGAACCGTAAGTAAATGAAAAAAAATCAAATCCCGTATGCAAAAGCTTTCATCTGGAATGTAATTCTGACTAACAAGCAGTTAAGAAAATTAGAGACTGTCATTAAAATACTGAAAAAGCTACGTGTGGCCAACTTGTATAACAAAAGATATAAATCACTCAGTACCATGAAAAGCTTTAACTCCTGGACTCCTAGGAATAGAGCAGATGACTGGAATTGCTAAGAAAAGGAGGTTAGCTTCTGTTTTATAGATGTCATCTGCAGCACTAGGCACAAGGAAGAACGTTACTTGGATTCTTTAACAAAGGTTTTTACCAAATTTGTATTAAGTGGCAGTGTAAAATTCTCAAGTCATTTTAAAGCTAACAAATTAAAGGCACACAGTATTCACAGGTGTTCGTGTAAGAGGAAAGGAGCAAAGAGGTAAACTTCTTAACAGTGTAGTAAGTTAGAAATGCAAGACATCTGGTGTGAGAGGAACCAGAGTCATAATTCAGCCCTTAGTGATCTTCTAGTCCCTGTAAGACTGCATCAGCATGAGAATTGGACAGTCAAAGCTTTGCCCTGAAATTTAGTACGACTGCCTCAGTCAGCTGAGGAATTACTGGAATGACAAGAATTAGTTCCAAGAATTTGAGGAAGTTCACATGGACATAACACAGAGGGATAAATGGGTCGATCTGCTGTACAAGGATTCTGTCTGTTGAACACTGAATGTTCCTAGGGAATAGTTTTCAAAGTTGAGAGGACATCATAAATTCTGACAACAATGACAGTACACAGTTTTTGCATATAAATGGCTAGTACACGTCGTAAGGTTGCATTTGTAGCTCAGAAAGTTAGCATCAGCTTCCAGATTATGCCTGTATATAGTTATAAATTCAGAACTGAACTATTTTAGTTGTAGAAATATTAGTCACAAGAGTGCAAAAGGATTCCCTGCAGAGGAGTATTCCCTTTTAACAGGTACACGTAAGGAAACATCTGCAAAGATTTGTTACTTCAAGGAGACAGACCTGCTATTCTTTGCACAAACTTTGCACAAGAGACATACTGCAGGAAACAGATGCAAATACAGTGCATTCTTAGCTGTAAGAATTCATGTCTGGTTCCAGTATGATCAGGATGGGACATAAATACTCATTACAGAGGTTTTCTTAATGGAAGAAGCCCAGTTTCTCACGCAGCCATTCTTCGGTTAGATCTTCTGTATTTCTTATTTCAAATACCTAAATAAAAATCACATTGCATAAGTATTTGTGCTGCTGGTACTTGGAAGAGGTAAGGATACAATGCAAGCAATACCTTTCCACATCAGTTGTCCAAGCTGTAAAAAAAACCAGTAACCAAGAGTTCTCTTTTGTTTTCTTGAATGCACTGATTACTATTCTGAAGTAACATCAGTGGAAGACTAAGTGACAAGGGATGTTAATAACTTGACAAGAATTCTCCAATTTCTATTTCTAGACTTCATTCTTGTTCTTAAAAAAAAAAAAGCACGTGACAACATTTACTACATTTTAAACTTGCTCTGAAATCACACCATCTCACACAGCACTCCCTAAATACCTCAGCAAGAGGACAGCAGAAATGAATTTAACCTCTAGGCTGAATTAAGATCCAGGTTTAGGAAGCGTGCTCGTAAGCCCCAGATACAGCTGTTCTGAAGTAAAGTCACAGCATCTAATAATACTTCTGCCCTTAAAGGGGCTCAGAATACCTCAGAAGGCTCACAAAGAACCAACCTAAAGCTTCGTGCAACTCTTCAGCTCTCAACGAAGCCTTGAAACAGCAAACAAGACCATAGTAGCCAATAAACTCTTCACATCCCATATGTGCAAGTGATTTAGAATTCGAGTTTTAATACCCTTGAGAGGGTAAGCTAATTCTGTACTGTCCTTGAGATGCCAACAAGCAGGTTATCTTTTCAGAAGATTCAAGCAAGTAAAATCCACAAGCCTTCAAGAACATTCTCCTAGGCAAAGAACGAGGGGAGTATTTCACTGCAGTCTACTGTTCCTGTTCTGACAAGATGAAAATAACTGATTTAGTGCTGAAATAGCTTTATCTGTCTAACTGCACAGTTGCAGAAAGCATACTAGGGCCAGCAGAGCAAGTGGGTTTTTGGAGGACATAGAAAGCAAGCTTCTCAGTAAACCCAGTGCTTTAAAATGAGCTCCATATTAGTCCTTTCCTGAGCCATTTTAGCATTTTAATCCTCTTCATGAAACAATTCTGGTTGTTTGTCTTTTCCCCCCTCATTTTCCATCTCACACGGTTTGGACTCTGAACGCTGCCCCTCGTGTTCAGGCAATGATACTACCAATACTATTTTTTTTTTTCCTTGTAAAAGATGTAGGATGAGGGGAACAAAAAATCTAGCATTCTAAATAGAATTCTAAAGCATTCGTTTAGCTTACCAGGAGCCAAGCTAACATAGAAGCCAGTGAGAAAAATAAGAGGATTTAAGCTCACATGCAGAATTTACAGCAGGAAGAAAAAGCATGAGCGAGAATGAATCAAGGCTCAATGAAGGACAAAAGCACATCTGAAGAGGGAGGAAACTTCAGCTGGAGACAGGTTACAATCAGCTTCAGAAGGAAGATAATCATGGACTTCCATATCCACTCCTAGGTAGCTAGTGGCTGGCAACCCTGCACATAGCAGGGGAGCTGAAACCAGATGATCATCGTGGGCCTTTTCAAGCCAGGCTATTTTATGATTGTGATTTCTTCTGGTCTCAGTACTGGAGAGGACAAACACAGGGAGATTTAGGATTGTTCACCACTTTGCATGGATGTCACATACTCTGAAAGGTAATTTCTGTGATCATACAAACCCCAAAACCAGTCTATACCATACCAAAACTTCAGCCTGTCCTCTTCAATACACCATCAAAGTGAAGACATCCATCCTACTGAAGGGTATTGAAGGGTATTTCAGTTACTTTTTGCAACGTTGTTCTTCCTGACCTCTAAAAGAGAAGACATCCCCCCTACCTCAAATAAACACTGCTATCTTCAGTCTTCCTAAAACAGAATCTATACACTGTAATTACAAAGTCTCATAACATCTTTTTCACACTGGGTTCAAGCAAGAACTAAACAGCAAACCACATGTGATGCAGAGGCAGTTACATCAATTAATTAATCATACCTTAGTGAGTTCAGCTGTCTGTACAAGCTTATTCTTGCTCCCAGCATACATCATCTGCTGCTCAGGCTTGCATCCTGTAGTCGTGTGGAGAGAAAAGAAAAAAAGAAAGGTGGTGCTTGGTTATTTCAGCTGCTACACATCAAAATTGTTTGTTTTTCAATTTAAATTGAAAGCTGAATTAGGCCACTTCTTAAATTCAGAGAAGTGACCAGTTCTTTACATACTTCAGCATAATGTTTATATTCTTTGTATTCTCTTTGCTCACACTTGGCACTTGAAGCAGTTGAATCAATAGTCTCAACATCCACCTGTATTTCTACTCAGAAACATCTCACACTGCAGTATCTGAACTGGGATTGCAATTCAGAATAAAACAGCCATCAAAGCAGTAATTCCTGCCACTGCAGTAGTGTGCTGGTTACATTACATACAGTTCTTTGCCACCCTGCTATTTCTGGAAGATTTCCAAATCTCTCCTTGTTCTACTCAAATCTTTATAGCATCTGCATTTGAGCTAAGATCAAACTCAAATCAAACCAAGTCAGCTGAAATGTACTGTTAGAATTATACAGTTCCCTGCACGGGTAAGTTTATGATGTGGGTTGCTGTGAAGCAAGCAGAGCAAGCTGTAAAAACTTGGGATGATCAAAGGTTACACTTTTTTTTTCCCCCTCAAATATTTTCTGTTCATTCACACTTTTACCTGCCCAGATCTGAGTTATGGAGCTTTCTATTCTCCTTTTTAGCTACAGCTGTGATGCTTCCAAATCACAACAGCTGAGAGGCAATTGTTGCTGTCCATTACATATAGGCCTGCAAGAAAATCCTCTTAGCTTCCATCCTCTCTCTTTTATGCAGTCCTGATCCTCTCACAGCCAGACACGGCCTTCTGAGAAGGACAGCAATTGCCTCTTGCCCAATGTCTGACATCCCAAAAGCAGGACATACAGAGGTGGTTCCAGCCCTCTCCTCACTCATTTCCTGAAGCCACTCTGGTTATGCTTTGAGAAGTCCCCAGGATTTGATGAGAGGCTGAAAGGAAACACATTATTGCTAAACCTACATGAACAGATGCAGAGCACTGCATGCTCCTGTCATTCAGAGGAAAATGTTGCAGAGCATGCCACTGAGATCACAGTGGGCCCAGTTAGAAAAACACACCATTTGGACAGCTATGTAGGAAACTAATATTTCTCTTCAGCCTTCAGAAACGGAAAACAAAGCATATTTGTACCTTACTACCTAAGCGTCTTAAATGTGAACCCCAAATGCAATGAAAACCTGTAGCAAGCAGGGAGATCTGGGCAGATGGAAGTGTTAACAACTGTCATGAGCAGATGGTGAGGACAGAGTTAATATACTAGAGATTCCTCTCTTCCAAAAAAGGTCTCCAGGCAGTGCCACAGCTTTATAGTGCCCCGATTGCAGCACAGGCATAAATAAATTCAGCCTTGCATATCAGAACCAATATTTGAGCATCAAGCACTTTTCTTCTCCTCTACTGCAAAGAACATTCCCAGATTTACAGCACATGGTAGCTGCCATTCACAGGGTTAACTCACCCACAGGGCTGGAGAAGATAAAGCACAACGGATAAGAAACTCTTCCATCTTCATGCTGATACTTGTAACTGTACACAATAAATGTTTTTTCTGAGGTTAAAGAAACTGAGAAACAGATTATTTTGTGAGGATAATCATCAATTATCAGAGCTTGATGCAGACACAAAGAAGTCACACATTCTAGGAGATGACTCAAATTTGTAGTCTGTCTTTTACTTTCATTTCCATATTTGACTTTCAGAACTGACCCTGCCTGTTTTTATCAACCTCTACAGCAGCCAGAGAGTGAAGGTTGCTTCTTTACAGCTGTTTAACATCAGACAGCTAAAAAACACCCCTTTCATTGCAAAGATTCCTCCTCCACTTTTGTAAAAAGACTTCTCACACCCATGGCTATCTTGCTGCTGGCCACATCCCTTCAGATGAGCACTTCATTGCTTCAGGTGCTCTCAGGAATTTGAACTCCTGCTTTATAGCCTCCTACTGCACTACAGTCATGAAAGTAAAGTTTCAGAATGGCACCTGGAACGTTGCCAGCCAGCTCTGAAGGATACTGAAAACAGATATTTTCATCAGCTGTAGCTTAAATACCCCTCTTGTTTTGTTTAGTTAGAAAAAAATTTACTTCCCTCTGCCAACTCACTTCCTTTCTTTTTTTCCCCCCCTTCCCTCTTTCAGTACAGGGATTCTCCCCTACATCCCAGGCCTGAAGTGCTCCCAGCAGCAGTACCTGCAGCAAAACAGCAAGGGGCACACGCTAGGAAAGCACCAAAATGGATCCAAAGTTACACGGGCAGCTTTCTGTATGTGCAAGTAGCAACATGCAAAACTGGTGCATTTTACTTGCTTCATGAGTAACAGCACTTCCCTAAATGTTACAGAGCACAGCTTAAAAGGAAATAAAGCCTTGGGAAAGGCCTAACTGTAGCAGTTGCTGTTTTAAGTCTTTAAGAACTGGGACAATCATTCGGTGCATCACGAGAACTGATCCTTAAGATGCCTCACAAATCAAGTACTACTGAAGTCTCATTACAGGCAAGCATTAGCCTAAAAAGGTGAAGTTCAACTTTAAACATTTGAACAGCTTCCAGGAGTGACTAAGACAAATGCCAGCAGCACAAGAAGGATATCGAGGTTGTCTCTCAGGCAGCTCATCTTTTAGCTCATCCGGAGAAATACCCTGGTAACATTAAACACAAGCAGTATTTGAACAAATGAACTTGCACTTGAAGGTATACTATGAAGGCTAAAGCAGAATAGCGGGGTGGTAAAACATCTGCAAGTTAGATACACATCTTTAGTTTAACTGATAACTATCTCTAACACCAATTACTAGAACAGCTTAAGAAAGCTCGTCTGCTAATAGATTTCTGCAACTAAACATTAAGTAAACATTAATGTGAATAATCATCCCTAGTTTAGGCATAATGGACTTTGAAAACATTCTGGCTCTAGTTGGATAAGCTGGCAGCTACAGCACTTTTGTAACTCCAGCACTAAACAGAAGTAAACAAGCACATCCAAGTAAGTATCTGTTAAAAACCAGCTACATAAAAGGTGCTCCTTGAGAAATTGCTCCTTGAGCAAGCAAAGAGCCCCCATTCCACTCAAACACTACATTAGCTGCTACATTCCAGGGTATAAGAGCTACAAGTAATGCTCAAATCCCTTGGAAGGATTTAATTTTGCCCTGTGTACCATTAAGAAATACTACCAGGTGGTTTACTGTGACATCTATCAAATTTAGGAGCTGCAAAGGACTAGCAAGCCTAGCTTCTAACTGACAGCAGATGAGTTCAGAGATCCATATGCAGATCTATGTGGAAATGCTGCAGAGAACTCTTTGAGAAGCCAGCAGGTGCCAAAGATGCCTTTTACATACAGAGTTGCATCATCACAGCTTTGAATTAACTTATTTTTTGCGCAATTAATTTGTTGCCTCAATTGCTTCTGCACAGTTCCACTATTAATAGCACTGTGCTTTACATGCAGAGTGTCCATGCATTCAGATCAGCTCATGACCCAAATTAGATTAAGAGTTTGATAACAATTTGAAACTAAGGCAGTACCTTAGAGACAACAATACATTGCAGGCTGAAGATACTCTTATTTACAATGCATTTAACAAACCTCATGCTCCTCATCCAGTACCACCAACTGCTTATCCTTGTCGATTTTCACTACAAATCAAAATAAAACACAGATCAGCTTTCAACTGATTTACACAACGTATGCATAAAGCTTTTTAACAGCCCCTCACAAGTACATTTCTCATCCCTCCATTCTTTCTTCAGACCCTGCCCCACGGTTTCACAAAATCCCTGAAGTCAGAAGTTATACAAAGGCTGTTCACAGCAACATGTCTTTTGCAGATTTCAAAGACAAGGGACAAAATATCATGCTTAAAAGCTACATAATTTACAAACTTGAAGTGATCGTGCCATAAATTGTTTTTGCTATCATTTTAAAATCAGCCATGAACTCTGAGCCACAACTAACCACAAAAAGCTCTACCAAGGGCAGATGAAGTCAGGCCTCATGTCATTAAAACTGCATTTCTCTACTGTTAGCAGTAGAGAGGCAGAACAGGAGGTACTCTAGTTCATGGCAGACGCGGACTCCTGGCTCACACCTACCTGTTACAGCAACAAAACTACATGGGGAGAAAGAAAGGATCCCACAGGACTGTAGGATCTTCACCAATCACGTTTTAAACTTACTTATAATGGCAGCATTGTTGGTTTCTTTACGGAACCGGAATTTTCGCAGCTTCTCCACCAGGTCTTCAGCAACATCACAAACCACCAGAGATTCACTCTGTGGAGGGAATTGCAGAGGTGAAAGACAGTTGAAAGAAATCTTTTTAATATGAGAAATACCCCCACATCATGGATATATGCTCTTAAACTCTTAGGAAGTGGAACTGAAGTCATTTGTCAGAAGTTTCAAAGTATACACATAAACTAGGAAATAAGGGAGCCTATAAACTCTTTGAAAGGGCAGATAACAGCAGGACAAGGGGAAATGGTTTGAAGTTGAAGAAGGGAAGATTTAGGTTGGATGTGAGGGTGAAGTTGTTTGCTGTGAGAGTGGTGAGGTGCTTGAACAGCTGCCCAGACAGGCTGTGGATGCCCCGTCCATCCCTGGAGGTGTTCAAGGCCAGGTTGGATGGGGCCCTGGGCAGCCTGGGCTGCTCTGAAATGTGGAGGTTGGTGGCCCTGCCTGTGGTGGGGGGTTGGAGCTTCGTGATCCTTGAGGTCCCTTCCAACCCAGGCCATTCTGTGATTCTGTGAAAGCAGGTTTTAAGAACGAAAACACACCTATCTGTTCTTCCATCCCTCCTGAAAGCCAACATTTAACTATAAACACGTTATGTTACATCCTTGATGCAAGACTATTCTCCTTCATTGCTATCAAGGATTTATTTTCCCACAACACAGCCCTTAAAAGGAAAGAGGCGTTCCTTCAAGACTTGACAAGCCAACTATATGGAACTAACACACAGCAGCACAAACAAAATAATCAAAGCACTTAAATAAACGGGAGCAACATTTGTGAAGCCTGAGCTTTCCGAAGCAGCACCCAGCTGCCCTATGAGTCACCACGCCGACGATGGGGAAGGAAGCAGTGGTGTCACCAGCAGGTTGCTGCCCTGACACAATCTTCGCACCGCTTCCTGAGCCTCCCCAGCACACCTCGCACAGCCACTAGCTCCAGCTCACCCGTTACCCGACAATTCCTAAGGCTTTCTGCCTCAACGGCTGCATTTCCAAGCTTCGTAAAAAAAAAAAAAAAAAAGTAAAAATAATAAATAAATAAATATCGCAGGCTCTGCTGTCACAGGGCTCCTCCAGCTGCAAGCACTGCGTGCGCACCGCCCTCCCCCGTGCTTATTTCTCCTCAGCTTCTAAGCTTCCCCTCAGCTCCCCCGCCCCACAGCCGCCACGAGCCCCGCTCTCTCCTCAGCAGCGGCACCTCAACGCCCTTCTCAGAAGGAAGCGTTTCCCCAACTCCCGACTGGGGCTGAACCCAAATCCACTGGGATGAGGTGTGCTTACACAAACCCCACTCCCCCACAGAGCTCCGTTCCGACCCGTACCGCCCATCCCCCCCTCAGGCGGCGCGAGCTCCTCTCACCATCTTGAGCGCGCGCGCCAACAACACAACCGTCCGCTCCGCCGCCCCGCCGCCTCCTCACTGAGCCGCCCTCCCTACTGCTCCTGCGCCAAGAAGACCCCGCCTCCCTTTCCCCCTCCCCTCTCCTCTTTTTCAGCCAATCAGCCTCGTCGCCACGTCTGGGCGGGAACTGGCAGACGCCTACGGGAAGCGAGGAGGTTCAAGGCCCGCGGGGAGAGAGAAGGAAAGCCAAAGGGCAAAGGCGCGTGCCGTGCGGCCACGTGACCCCCCCCTCGCGCCGCGCCCCGTTGCCATGACGCCGAGGCCCCGCCCGCCGCGCGGTTTCATGGCAACGAGGCGTTCCTTCAGGAGAGGGCACTAAGTTGAGGGCAACGGCTTCAATATACCGTTGCGCATGCACCTGGTTTCTGCGCATGCGTCCTGCGCAGCAGCTGGCCGGTAGCCAGTGTGGTGGGGCGGGCGGCTGGGCTCGGGTGTCTGCCGGCCGGCCCTATGGCCACTGTGTTTCTCGTCACGCTCTACGAGTACTCGCCGCTTTTCTACATCACGGTGGTGTTCGTTTGTTTCCTCGTCACCAGCGGCCTGGTGCTGGGCTGGTGAGTGCGGCGGGGACTGGTGCTGCCTGTGAGGCCGGTGTGGGGCGGTGGGTCTGGGCTAAGGTAATGGGGAGGGGGGGACTGCTGCCCTGTGGGAACGGAGCTGTGGGCTGAGGGCTGGGGTGGTGGGAGAGGCTGTGTGGGATGTGGGTGGGTTTGGGGATGAGGAGGGCTGGAACCTGCTGCAGTGGGGAAGGGCTGCTCTGTGTGGGGGAATCACAGAACGGCCTGGGTTGCAAAGGAGCACGATGCTCATCCAGTCCCAACCCCTGCTGTGTGCAGGTCACCAACCAGCAGCCCAGGCTGCCCAGAGCCACATCCAGCCTGGCCTCGAATGCCTGCAGGGATGGGGCATCCACAGCCTCCTTGGGCAACCTGTTCCAGTGCCTCACCACCCTCTGGCTGAAAAACTTCCTCCTCATATCCAACCTAAACCTCCCCTGTCTCACTTTAAAACCATTCCCCCTTCTCCTATCTCTGTTTATTTTTTCTATTTTCCTATTTTTGTCTGTATTCCCTGTACCGATGCTGCAGCTGGTCTCCTTTCTGCAGTTTAATCGCAAGATCTTGAAGCTTAAGGCTCCATGAGCTTGTCTGTATGGGCTGCAGAGGCAGATGTGGAGAGTGAGCCAGCCACCCCAGCCTGCTCTTTGTGTGTGAGTGCTGCTGGGAGACCTGCTGCTGAGCCAGGGCCACTGCGGAGCAGCACTTACGCCTTATGAACAAGCAGGGGGCTTGAATTTCTAGAGCTGGTAGAGCCTTGAGCTCTCAGCATGCCTGGACAGTATCAGAGAGTTGTATTGGCAGCCCCCATGCTTTAGCAGCTGCCCACATTGTCTTTTGTCCAGCTTCTGATGTGACCATCAGGCAATGTTCTCATATGTTGAATCCTCAATCCATCAGACTCGAGCCAGTGTGTCAGCTTCATCATTTCACAGAATCACAGAATGGCCCAGGTAGGAAGGGACCTCAAGGATCACGAAACTCCAACCCCCCACCACAGGCAGGGCCACCAACTTCCATATTTCAGAGCAGCCCAGGCTGCCCAGTTCCCCATCCAACCTGGCCTTGAACACCTCCAGGGATGGACGGGGCATCCACAGCCTCTCTGGGCAGCTGTTCCAGCACCTCACCACTCTCATAGCAAAGAACTTAAATACAGATGCATGCCAAGCTGAGAGCATCGATTGGCAATCAGAATGTGAATACATGACATTTGTGTGGTTTCTGGAGGAAACTGCATTTCATCCTCTTGGCTCAGCATTAATATCTGTAGTGCTGTGCTTCAGTGTATTCCTTTCTTTGTCTCATTAAAATATAGGTGTTTTAGCTGTTGCTCTTTGTTCTTTTGGCAGCTTATAAATGCTCTGCCAGACTTTTCCTTTAGTGCACAGTCTTGTTCTTGTTTACATTGCTTCATTAGCTGCTACTGCCTCGTCGAGATGTCGTCGATTGCTTTCAGCCTGATTTAAGTTATCTTTTGATCTTTCAGATATACTGTGGAAAGATTTTATTCTTGTTTTGCATTGCCTCCCCTAGATCTGGCTAGGTGGAAGTGAAGGCAAGGTTGGTCCTGCTGGATGAAGCTCCACATCGTTACTTACTTCAGGAAAGGTGGTAGAAATCTTTTGTCACAATTCTCTCTGTCCCACTGCACACTGACAGTGCTATATTACCATTCACTAAATTACCCTTTTTCACTTCATCTGTCAATCAAGATACTAAATCATGTTTCAAATAAATCTCCTGTATATAAATGCAAAAACAGTGTTTCTTTACCAAGTTACTCATTATTTTAGTTATTCTTATCCCCAGGTTGTATTTCCTGTGACATGCTTTTGCGTAGATAATTGAGAGAGCAGGGATGTATATTTCTGATGGACTACATCTTCTGAAAACCTTGTATTCTATAGACATGGGTTATTTGATGACTGTGTACCTTTTTCGCATCTCAGTGATAGACCTGGCTTCTCTAAATGTTAAACTCAATCTATGTTGAACTCATCTATTAACTGAACATATGTGAACTTAACTTCCACATATAGCTTTTGTAGATTGGTTTGCATCTGGTGAAGTTGAAAATCTCTTTCTAAAGATCTTCAGTCTTAATGAAAGCATGTTCAGCACTGAAGAATCCAAGAACCTCCAAGCAAGTTCAGTGTGTTTGCAGCTACAGTTCTACTTTTTGAACCTCCTAACTCATGAAAGCAATCTGCTACACAGGATACTATAAGTTCATATGGTATCATATGAATACATGCTATCTGATGGATGCCATAGTGACATTTTATTTACCCCATCATTTTCAGCATCGCAGAATCACAGAATGGCCCGGGTTGGAAGGGACCTCAAGGATCACGGAGCTCCAACCCCCCACCACAGGCAGGGCCACCAACCTCCACATTTCAGAGCAGCCCAGGCTGCCCAGGGCCCCATCCAACCTGGCCTTGAACACCTCCAGGGATGGACGGGGCATCCACAGCCTCTCTGGGCAGCTGTTCCAGCACCTCCCCACTCTCATGGAAAAGAACTTCCCCCTCACATCCAACTGAAATCTGCCCTCCCTCAACTTCAAACCATTTCCCCTTGTCCTGCTGTTATCTACCCTTTCAAGAGTTGACTCCCCTTCTGTTTTATAGGTTCCCTTTAGGTACTGAAATGCTGCAATGAGGTCACCCCCCTGCCTTTTCTCCAGCATCAATCAATCATTCAGGATCAATCAATCATCAACCTGTTTATAAACATACACATGATGGTGGCAGCTAGCCTGAAAAACACCAACTGCTTAGGAATACTGATGTTTTAATTTGCAAAACCATGCCTTGATTTGAAGAGCATCATTTTTTTACAGGCAGTGGCCCTACTTAGAGAACAGGTTACTGAACAGGAAGCTTGCTGGAAGAGCCAGCTCGTTAGATGGGCACAGAGACAAAAGTGGAGTTTAGGTTGGCTGCATACAGCCCTGTGAGTTGCCTCCTAACTGGAGATGAATGCTTGTAGCAGGGGGAGCTGTGAGCTCAGCATCTCTTCCATGTCCACACCGCCCACTGAAGAAATCAACTTGAACAAAACCATTGGAACTACCTGCCTTTTCTAAACTAGTATGGTTCTAAAGAAATTAATTGTCCCATATACCAGCTGTCAACCTGGGCTGGTGGAAAGTTAAATCATAAAAGCTTTTTTCATCCTTTGTATGCTGAACGCTGCCTTAAAATTGACAGAAGTGCTGTATCTTACTGTTGAGCAAAGAGGGCCCTTTGCCTTCAGCTGCTGCTAAAACCATACTGGAGCCTTTTTTTTCTTTTTTTTCTTTTTTTTCATGGTGATTATCCTGTTGCTTTCAACCAGAGGATTTGGAAGTTTCCAAAGAACAGGGTTCTTACTTTGGAATCAGCCAGATGGTATAAAACAGGAGGCATCTTTATGTGTGGCTGGAGAGATTAGCTCCACTGAGTCTTAGATGCTGAATAAGTGAAGCAGCTGCTGCACGTGGTTTCTTTATGAGTAAGATGTTAAGCTGGCATAATTCATTACAGCCCCTGCAAAGTAGGCACGGCTGTGTTTAGTTGCACTGGGTAAGAGATCTGATGTTCCACGTGCACAAACTAAGCATGGCTGAGCACCCTATGTTATATCAGCAAAGAAGTCAATGCTTCCACCAGCCTGGCAAACCAAGGGAATTTATCAAAGATGGAGTAAGAAATATAGACTCTTTTTCACCACTTTTTTCTTTTTAGATATAGCTGTGATACTGAGGAAAGCAAGGCATGAAATGCTAAAGGCAGATACACGTTGGACTGCCAGGAGCAGGCTGTTGCTATCGAGGCTGGCTTTGTGAATTTAGTTTCCTCAACTTGAAAATCATTTTTGACTGATGTTTTTCCATTAGTCTCACAAAAGGTACCTCCAACATGAATTAACAAGCACTTTGCAAGAGCTTGGTGTCAGTAAAAGCTCTGTTTTCTCTCTTTTTGGACTCCTGTGTGTCAAATAAAGATTTTGAAGCCAGGAAATAAGGAGCAGTAAAGCCACAAAATTGTCTGTTTGGCTCAGAGCTGTGTTGTACATGCAGTGATTTTCAGATGGATTATGCTGAAGTTGGTAGTGCCTTTTTCAGCTGCAGTTACTGAGACAAGATCCATCACTGTAACAGCTGCTGTTCCAGTGTACAACATGGAAATGGTTGGTGCAGGAAGAGCTGACACTTTGTGCTGTTCAAAACTTTCCAGCCAATGACTTCATAAAGCAAAATTTGAGGCCATTGAACAGACAACGATGGCAGCAGAAGGACTAAATGGTGACAATGCAGCCTGAGCTAATTAATAACTGTGTTCTCAAATAGATTAGCAAAGGACTCCCCACAGCCTCTCCGTGTCACCTTAGTAATGAGGCAGTGCTGGATTCATGCAGGTACAAAAATCCCATCAGTCTCTGAAGCGGTTTTCTGGTTGTGTATCTAAGGTGGCTTCTCTAATTATCCCTTGCTTACTGACAGTTACTGCTGTCATCTTAACACTGAATTATTTTTAGCCAAAAGAAAAAGGAAGTGTTCTGTAGAGCTTCTTTTGTAGATCTTGATCTTCTGTGGCAGTTCCCTAAGAGCCCCGGGCAATGTGAAAACCTCAGGGTTTTTAAGATGATGTCAGAAACCATCCTGAAGTATTTCTTGTCATTTTCCTTGATTTTTATTTTCGTTGATGGGATGTTTAAGTAGATGAAGCAAAGGTTCAGAAGTTGTCCAAGCTATAGCGGGGCTTGCGTGCTAGTTTCACCTTTGGAGAGGTCTTAGAGTTGCACCTGTGATTCAGTCTTGGCTGTTTCACATTTGGTTTCTGGCTCAATGCAGAGGTTGTCAGACCTCTGATTTAGACGTGGCATTTTGTTGTGATCAAGGATAAAATGCAAAATCAGGATCTTGATCTCTAAAGCCATCTCACTGGCTGCAGTTACAGCTATGCTTGCCACAGGGCTGAATGATTCACTCTCAGGTCTTCCTGCAGAGCACCCTGTCCTTAAATCTGTTCCATCTCAGTAAGCAATGGCTTTTTTGTCGTGTGATTGGATGCAGAATGTCAATGGTAAGAAAGCTTTGGTTAACCGTTTACCACTAGGGGGCATTGACCATCCTCACTAATTTCACTCTCTCTGGAAATACTGTCAAAGTATTCTCCCTCTGTTTGTTTGTTTTTAAACACTGTGCTCATCCAGTTCCAACCCCCTGCTGTGTGCAGGTCACCAACCAGCAGCCCAGGCTGCCCAGAGCCACATCCAGCCTGGCCTTGAATGCCTGCAGGGATGGGGCATCCACAGCCTCCTTGGGCAACCTGTTCCAGTGCCTCACCACCTTCTGGCTGAAAAACTTCCTCCTAATATCCAACCTAAACCTTCCCTGTCTCAGTTTAAAACCATTCTCCCTTGTCCTATCACTACCCACCCTTAAAAACAGCCATTCCCCCTCTTGTTGATATGCTCTCTTATATGCATCCTAACAGATATTGTGCAGAGCCACACTGGATCCATTTATTGTGCTGCAAGTTATTTAGAGCTGAACAGAAACTCAAACATGCCAACAGCAGTGCATAACGTGCTCATTCTTCTTATTCTGTGTCTCTCAGGTTTGGACTGGGGGTTCCTGTTATTCTCAGAAACTCAGAAGAAACAGAATCCAGCACCAGAGTACTGAAGAAGCAGATGAGACAAGTGAAGAATCCTTTTGGTTTAGAAATCTCTCATCCTGACACAGCTTCGGTAACAAGTCAGTAGATTTCTAATGTGCTTAATTTTTGTTAGTTTGTGTTCCTAAATATAGTTCTTTCTATTTCTTGCTCTCACCACTTATCAGTACTTTCTCAGAAATACACTTCCATCATTACAGAAGGAATAATCATTTTGTCACCATTCAGAAATAGGCTAAAAACAGGTTCTGGGCAGCCTGGTCTGGTGCTTGGTGACCCTGCACATAGCAAGGGGTTGAAACTAGATGATCATTGTGGTCCTTTTCAACCAGGCCATTCTATGATTCTATGATTCTGTGTTTAAAGCAAAATATTTGGATATTTAAGAACAGTGTAATTCTTATTAATGAACCACTTCCTGCTATAACAGGTATTTAAGTAATTAAAAACCTTGCAGATTGCCAATTACTGTCAGTGTTTTTTGTAGACTTTGATTAGAATTTAGTATAGAATATGTACCATCTGATTCAAAATCAAATTTCTTCTCCACTGATGTTTGGAACTGCACTACTTTATAAAGAAAATATGTGTGCATGATTAAATGGAAAATGAAGTGAATTATCTGCGTGGATCAAGTAGTCCCTAAAATCCTTGAGATCACCCACACAGGAAGTAAAATTCATGTACTTCTGCATGCTTGGGAGTATGAAACAAGGCCGAGCGTTTTGCACCCAAACAGATGCAAAGCCTTCCAGTGGATGAGAAAAGGGCTGCAGCAGAACATTCTTTGTCTTCATTTCTTTAAAAAACTAAAAAAGAAAACAGAAACACAACAAAACAAACAACAAAGAAGCACACTCAGAACAAACCCCTGCAGTTAGTCATCAAATCACATGAATTTTCCAGCAGGTTTGAGCACTTGAATTTGGTGGGACTTCTCAAGAGTTGTGTTCCTGTTTGTGCTGTTAGCATTGTAGAGGTTGCAGTGCTGGATGCTTGGTTTTTAAGAAGGGAATGCAGCACACATCCTCTTTTTAGCATTCCTCTGCATGACCAAGAGGGCCTTATCCTTGTAGGCCACGGTGGGTGTTGTAGGTCAGTGATTCAATTACTGTCATTGTCTAAAGAGGGGACGGACTTTGGTCTAGAGATTATACTCTTGAGCCTTCCAGTGTGCTTGTAAAATGTTAGCACAAGTTAAAATTTACCCTTTGTAGTGCACATGCTGCTTCTCTTAGCTCAGGCAGTGTTTGTGTCTCCTCACACCCACTGCCTTCTCATCGTTGTCTTCCAGAAGCACCAAACCTAGTTTGAATTTTTAAAGATTAGATTAAAATGGTAAAGATCTGGGATGCTGACGTTGTTTTCTGCCTGTTTCCTTTTAAAACCCTGCACTTAGCAGTTCCGGAATTCCTGCACATTGGTGAGTTAATGGCATTAATGAAGTCCTTATCTTCTTTTTAAAAGAGGGTGTAACACTGACACCTGACTGTCTGGAAGACTGTGTTCTTACGTGCTACTGGGGCTGCAATGTTCAAAAACTCCATGAGGCGTTGCAAAAACATGTCTACTGCTTCAGAATAAATACTCCTCAGGCGTTAGAGGATGCTCTGTATGATGAATATCTCTACAGACAGCAATACTTGTATCCTTTCTTTAAATTGTTGTGACAAAATATGCTAATTTGCTGGCACAGGGAGAGCTGTGAACATGAGGCAGCTCTTGGTACGATGTAATTAGGAATAAATATGATGACAAATATGATGACAAATATTCTTTATGCAAACGTCACACGTCTGCTATCACTGTGACACTGATTGTTTTCCTTGACACAAATAAAGCATCAAAAAAAATGACAAGGAAGAAAAATATTGTCAGCTACCAGAAGATGCTCAAGTTGTCGACTTTGGCCCAGTGCCTCGACTTTGCTATCCTCTGATAGCACTGCTGACATTAGCTGATGAAGAAGACAGGGAAATATATGATATTGTAAGTAATACAGGAATATATTTCAGGGATATTTATCTGTGGTGGAGCTCCTGTTGCTGATATGGTCTTTCAGATTGCTGTTGGCAAAGAAAGACCTTCTTTTTTAGATCTGGCAGAGATATTTGTGCTGATTGCTGACTTGAAAGCTAAGAACATGGGCTAAATTTCATCCTGAATGCATATGTGGCCAGATCATGCCTGTGTGGTTTTGTGCTGGAATTTTCCTCTAATTTTCCACACCAGATTCATGTGATAACAGAAAAAGGTTACAGAAATTATTTGAAGAATAGCAGAACTGAAGGTGTAGAAGACTCAGTGTATTGAACAGAAGATTGAGAAGTAACTTGGTTGTGGTGTACAAGAGATAGAAAACACTCGAAAGGAAGATTTATGATCAAACAGCACAAAGTTAATGCTAGGTTCTAGTATCACTGTATAGATTTCTGTACTATGAGGTAGCATAACAGAGGAAACAACACCTTAAAGAGCTGAGACATTTCCATCTGGAATGGGTCCTACGCATGATTCAGAAAGTTGCCTCAGTGTCTGAACGAGCATTGAGCTGAGGACATGCATTGCCACTGAAACAGCATTTGGGGTGTGATGATGTAATACAGACACACTGAGAACTGCTAGGTTTTTGAACCTCATCAAAGCACGAGGGCTGTAATTCTCGTGGAGAACTGATGACTTTCAGGTTCCAAAACTAAGCCAGCACGAAGCTCTGCGAATTTTCTTGAGGCATTGTGATAAGAAAAAAACCTTTATTGCATAAAAGGATAGTAAATTCAGTTAGTATAAATACACATGCACAGGTATGTATGTATATAAGCTCTGTATGTAATTAGCCATGTAGTGGATTTGAAGTGTGAGGCTGAGACACATGCGTGAGTGTGTAAGCCCTACCTCAGTTGCATAAGCACTGAGCTTCAGGAGGAGGGCATGTGCTTGGGTGCCTTTTTGGTATGAGGCCCAATTCCAGCAGCTGAGAGCAGGCAGAGCAACTCTCTGCTCTAAGCTGGTTACAGCAGGGTGCAATGGATGACCAGGGCAGGAAGCTGAGGCTCCACAAAGAGCTATCTTGTGCCACTTCCCATTTTTACCTTGGCCAGCATTCTGTTTTCCTCTGTGCTTGAAGTCAGTATTGATGAAGACCTGATTGTCTGAGGAAGTGAGCAGGTCAGAAGTTGTAACAGCATATGTAATCTTTAAAGCCTGAGGTTCCTTCCAACCCAAACCATTCTATGACACACCATTTTATATGAATCATATCATGAAAAGGAAAGATATTAAACATACTTTTTCATTTGGTAGATTTCAATGGTGGCTGTAATTCATGTTCCTGACGAGAGCTACAGACTTTCCTGCAGAATATTATATCAGTACCTACTTCTAGCTCAAGGCCAATACCATGATCTGAAGGTAAGCCACGTACTGACACTTGTGCTAAGCTTAGTTTGTGTGGGCTTTCAGGTGCTTAAGTTAGTACATGACTTTTTATCAAGTTCCTTGCAGTAATAGTTACAATTATTTTATTAGTTGAGAAATTCCAGCCAAAGTTACTGTGCAGGAATATCTGAAAATATCCAAGATTTACTAGGGAAGTTGTTTCTAGTCTTGGAGGCCTGGGTCCTGTCCACCTGTTAAAGCACTAGTAATAAATTAACTAGCTCTTGAATGTTGCTTCTCTACAAAACAATTATTTCCTTGCTAGTCTCTCAAAGCAGCACTTTCTCCTCTTTTGCTATACAACTGGAAAAGCCTTAGAAGACTTCTTAATTTCTTTTTACCACAGTGTGTGTACAAAGATTAGTGCAGGCTGTTATCAGATGAGCCTATGTTCTCTTCATTCCTCTTCAGTTTCCCTTATCTATGTGTTTAGGACTGTCTGTGTCCCATGTCTGTTGATGATGTAGTTCTATGTCACCTTATTATCATGATAATAACAATAATGTATAATATCAACTAGCTGGAAATTGTGCCAAACCAATTCAATTGACTCACTTAGCATTCATCTGGAAATAAAGTTTTCCCAAGAGATGTTTGTCTTGGCCATCTTTTACTGACATAGTTGATCCAGGTAAACTTCCAAGTTGACTCCATTTGAGGTTTGATTTTCTGTTGCTGTTGTAAAAAATACAGCTTAAAGTAAACAGAAACAACTGTGCAGCTGCACTGTGTGATACAGTTGAGTAGTGTGTTCCCTATGGGCACCTTTGTCTGCATGGCAGTTCACTGGCTTTATTAGCAGGTCATGTCCAGAAGAATTTGTTCTTTCCATAAAACACCCTAGAAGGGAATAAAGGATTTCAACGTGAGAAAGAGCAGAATGGGTAAAGAGAAGTACTTCTGAAGGTTTGCTGAGATATATGTTTGGTGGGAGTGGGTAGAAGCATCCCTCAAGGCACAGATAATGATAAGCCAGAAACAGAAACCTGAGCTGCTCACAACCAGTGCGGTTCAGTTAAAGTTCACGCATGCACACTGATTTGATTAAGGTAAGATTTGACATCTTATCTTTACTATTTTGCCAGTGTTTTGTATTTCAGAAGCATAAAATTATATGTATATTGAAGGCCAGGGAACTGTCCTGACTCATGCAAGGAATGAGTCTGGCCCTATTTGACCCAGTGGGACCAAACAAATCTGTCCTGGTGAAAATTTACATGAAACATGTGTGTCCAGGTAGTGGGGGTAGTTTGCTGACTTGTGCTAAATGTTTGTGTATATGTGTATTTTAGCAGCTCTTCATGTCTGCAAATAGTCCTACGCCACCTTCGTGTGGTACCTCTCCAGATGAGAGAAGCACAGATAGAAGCTTGCTGGAAAAGGCTGGACTGGCTGAAGATGAACCAGAATTGCATGAAGAAAACAGTAAAGACTGCGTTGTGTGCCAGAATGGCACAGTGAACTGGGTACTCCTGCCCTGCAGGCACACGTGCCTGTGCGATGGCTGCATTAAGTATTTTCAGCAGTGTCCAATGTGTAGGCAGTTTGTTCAAGAGTCTTTCCCACTCTGCAGTAAAAAGGAGCAAGATGAAGATGAATCAACCCAGATCTTGCAAGATGTTCATCCTGGAAGAGTTTTTTAATGGAGACAAAAATAAAAGAATTGGGTTGTATGCACCAAGGTTAAATGTAGAGAACAGACTGTTTATGGGAGGATATCTAGCATTAACTTGTACAGTTTTGCTTTTCATTGCTAGGCAATTTTCAGCTTCCTTATGTGTCTTCGCTCCATACGCTCACAGGAACATTACATTTCTCTGTGCAATGTGGACAGAAGAAGTGCGTAGGATCTACTTGAAGGATGGGATTATTTTTATAGCTTCTTACTAATTTTTCATGGAGTACTACTGCAGGCTATTTTGATTACTAAATTTAGCTTTATCTACTTGCAAACAAAACTTGCAAGTGAAGTTGAAATGCACATAGCTTATTCTATATTTATTATATTTAAAATATTAGAGCTATATATCATCTTAATTCCTTAAAATTTAGAAACCTGGCACTTTACAGAGTGTGACAAATGAAGGAAAGGGTACATTCTCTGTAGTCAAACCCATATTTATTCTGTAGACAAAGGCTGTACTGTGACAGGAGCTAGAAGGAGAAGTTGTTCAGGACACTGTTTGGGGCTATTTTGAAATGATGTGCATGTGAAGGGTCTGAGCCAAAGCCCAGTGAACCAGTGGAAAGGGTTCTGTTGCTATTTGTTGCCTTGAACTAAACCTTGCTGACACTTTCAAGCCTGAGCTGCTACTACTATGTCATCTTGCAACAGATTTTCAATCTTCCGGCAAGGGCTGCAAGAACTTGTTCTCCATACAAATGTTAGTTAATTACTCCATGGAGTTACTTGAGCAGTTCTGCTGTGCTATTCTTATCCGAGTTGCCTGCTTGGGGAATTTCCAATTCTGTTTACTTGCATTGTCAGACTGGATGAAAAGTTGACCATTACTTTTCCTTTTATCAGTAGTCCCAGGACATTTGCTTACTCTAATAAAGAAAGAAGCTAAAGAACTGTTGAAAACTATTTATTTATTTTTTTCTCTCAGTAGCATTGTCAAAAGCAGTAAAAATGGCCGATGAGAAGGGAAGTTGTTGTTTTGCTTGAGAGCCAAAGACAGGTTGGGTTTCAAATCTGCTGATATAAGACACAAATGCAGACACTTGCTAGAACCTGTAAAAACAGGGAGTGCCTGCTCTGTGTCTTTCATCGTGTTCCTTTGTCCCTTTGCCCCATACCCATTTTCAGGACACATGCTCAGTCCCAGGGAGAAAAAGCTGTGTTCCAAGCATTTCAGCTGCACTCTCCTGTATCAGTGCTGCCCTGGTGCTGATTTCTGTGTCACACACCTCCAAAACAGGGAAGGCAGCTTCTCCTACTCGAGGTATTCCATCTTCATCTTTCTGTCACTCTGTTTTCTTTTGTGTTAGTTTTGCCTTGATTCTTCTAAATTCCTGGCATTCATTTTTGAGTAAAAGACTTAAGTGGTCATGAAAAGGGTTGTGCTTGCTTGTGAAGATAGATAGAGGTTGGGAATTGATGCACATGGCCACAGATTTCCAGCCAAATATCCATAGGCTTTGTGTGAGACTGTTTATCTGCTCTACCTAGAGTGACCTTCCTTGCCAGAGAACTCTGGAATAAACGGCTGGCCAAATCAGCCTGCTGTTTGCACTGTGTATCAAACAGGAGTTAAATGCATATATATTTGAGAAAGGACTGAAAAGTGCTTACGGATAACTTCCAAAGACAAATGGTTCTGTTTGGAAATCATCATGGCAATGAATGGTGTATGTGGGGCAATTTGAGAGGCTGAGAACACTAAGAGGAACGCACAGAGTGTAATAACTGAAGGAGCAATTGCTGGCTGGAGTGCTGGTGGTAGCAAGGCAGGTGAGAACACAGTGCAGATGTGGAGAAACAACAGAGTGATGCAACTTCAAAAGAACCAGAGCTGCCTGTATTGAGAGCTTATAAAGACTCTAAATACCATCTGGTGTCTTCGGCACTCAGTCTGAGCTGCGAAGGCATGAGGATTTGATAGACAAACATTCCTTGTCTTCTCTTTCACTGTAGGCAGTCTCAACCATTTGGACACACGTCTTGCTGTTAGTGAGTATGTGAACATGCAAGAAGGAGAGGGGTGAAATCAGTTTTGAAAACAAAGATCACCTTCCCTGTTTCTGTTGTCCTGAGTTTTGCTAGCTTGGTTGCTACAGACCTGATGGAGGAAGGTGGTTGCTGAGTTTAGCCCCTCTGTCTGTGTTGCTGACTGTTCTGCATGGAAGGAGAGGCGATGATGGTAGAAATAATTGCTTTTTAGACTACCTTGTGTGCATGGTGTCACATGAACAATTTACCCTACCTGCATTTGGTACAGAGGCCATGCAGACCATTAGTCCAGAGGGATGGCTTAGTGCTGCACTACTTCTAACCTGGAGCTGGGCACTGCTTTGTGGTTAGCAGGGACTTGGTTTGTCCTTGGGGACGATCAAAGAAAGAAGGGAGTTTGGTGGGGTTTTTTTTACTACTGTAAAACTACCAGCAGCACCAATTTATTAAAGTTTCCCAACAAGACAGTATGAGGCAAGCTTCTGGGCTTTTTTTTAATCTCAGACTGGAACGGTATTCAAGTAAACTCCACAGAGAATTGCCTGGTCTGTCTTATCCTTCTACCGATCGATGCCAGTATTAAATAATAATGGCAAACAGGATGTAGCTGTGCTGAACTTCCAGGCCATGTATTTACCATTAAGTCTCCCAGCTTTTCATTTGTTTCATGTTCTATTTTTAATAGCATTTTCCAGAGATGCTTAGATGCTTTATCAGATGTAACAAGCTTCCTTGCTGGCCCAAATCAAAGACCCAACTGAGAGTTATGGCAAGTACAGTAGCTGGCTTATTACATTTGCCCTTCTTCTAAGAAGCCATCTCAAAAAATGAATGAGGAGAGAAGTAACAGAAGCAGCCTTAAAGCTGTCCTGTGCATCTCTTGATTGTCTTAAAACAGGGAAAAAGGCTGTAAAGTAGAAATAAAACCATCCTGTGATCCACAAAAACTCTCTGAGCTCTACTGACAGGAGAAAAAAACCTCTGTCATTCTGTTGTAATAAATGTAATAAAACATTCTTTTTCTACTCATTATAGGTTAGGTTTATGGACGTGGTGACATCAGGAGTACATGCGGGCATCTAGCTGTAAGAGTTGATTCTTTTGAACAGTGTTGGGGCATTATTAATTTGTAATGATTTTTGTTGCGGAATATAAATAGGAGTTAATCCTCTCCACTTGGTTTAGTTCACCCTCCCTGCACATGCACTCCTCCACCATAGAAATGCCATCACTGTGACTTCTGCCATCATCATTGCCACACTTACTGCATTCCCATTTTTTTTAGAAAACACCAGCAGGGTGACTGGATGTTCTTCTGAGGGTCAGATGAATCCCAGAATTACTTCTGCAGTAAATTATCTACACAAATTGTTACCTTTGCTTCATAGCTTCAATCTGTGGTGTCCTTGTATCAGGAGCAAGTTCGTGCCTAGAAAGCTCCTCTAGGTTTCAGATGCTTCCTCCAGGCTTTTGTCTCTGTAAATGAAGGTTTAGGGCTGTCCTAATATTCTTTGCTCTCCCACTGCATTACCACTCCAAATCTAGTGTTTCTTGGCAGACTTCTCAATAGCAGCTGAAGTCAGGGGACTGCTGAGAAATCTAATGCATCACTTATATTTCTCATAATGATCTTTATTTCGATGTCTATCAGCTCTTTGTGAGCAGGGCTACTTTAACAAGTTAGAGGAGGGATTGCTAACTTGTGAATTATCTTTGTAGTTGGTCCTCTTCTTTTTTCCTTCTGAGTTTACAGGTGTTATTGAGTCCAGACAGCAAGACCCCAGAAGTTACCAGGCTCATCGTGCATCAGTCTCCTGCTGCCAGAACTGGCTGCGAGATACAGATGTTGTGCTGCTTCTTAACTGCTCAGACACAGTGCAGGCACCCTGCTCTAGGTATGGGGTTTTGGTCTTCCCGAGGGTCCTTGATTTCACCATTTTCCCCTGCAGGGAAAGAGCCAAGACTCCAAGTTCAGAATGCAGCAGCTTGCAGGAAGCCTGGGGTGGGCTGTTGCTGGCAGGCTGAGGAGGATTCCGGCAAGCAGGGAGCCCCGAGGGAGCAGGCAATGCCTTTCTCATGTGGCTGCTCTGGCTGCCAAGGTTAGCAGACCCCTTTCTATGGCGGCACGTTTCATTGATCAAAGACCAAACAGGCCAGTGATTTATGGCACATGACAGCTTGGAAAGCACTGCTTTCCCCCAGGCACTGCCATACGTGAAGACAAGATCGACAACCCAGCTGCTGCTGCTCCTTTGAAAGCTGCCTTCTTCCTAGGTGGCCAACTCTAGATCTGGCAAACCTTCTTCTGCAGGGTGACCTGCTCCAAGTCCAACCTGAATCACACCAGAACTTACCCTTACATCTCTTTTCAGCCAGAGGGTGGTGAGGCACTGGAACAGGTTGCCCAAGGAGGCTGTGGATGCCCCATCCCTGCAGGCATTCAAGGCCAGGCTGGATGTGGCTCTGGGCAGCCTGGGCTGCTGGTTGGCGACCTGCACACAGCAGGGGGTTGGAACTGGATGAGCATTGTGCTCCTTTGCAACCCAGGCCATTCTGTGATCTTGCTGTAAGACTGAAGAAAGAGATCCGCCAAGAGCTGGTGGGCTCTTGAACCGCTATGGCTTTTTCCAGCTTTTCAGTCTTTAAGTATCTTCCCAGACATGTGAAAATGTGTAAATAAATCTGCCTGCTATGGTCTTCTCTTTCAGCCCAACTTCTTAACAAATACTAAAAAGTCTCCATCAAGTCCAGCAGCATTTGATGCTCTACCACTGGCAAACTGTTTGCTTTTCTCCTGGCCTGAAAATAATGTGATATAAAGGTCTCCAGATATTCTGACGTGTTTTGATGGGCTCATTTGTATCTTTCATTTTTAGCAACCTGTAAGCAACCAGCAAGCTGTTCCCAGGGCCCAACCAATGGATCTGCTTGCAGCAACATGTTAGACGCTCATCCCACAGCACCTCGTGGGCAGGCTTTGTAATTTCACTTGGCAGAGTTGTAACCACAGCTATCTACACCGGAACATTATTCCTGATCTCTTATTTTAACCAGGTAGTGCAGAGTCACCAACCAGCAGCCCAGGCTGCCCAGAGCCACATCCAGCCTGGCCTTGAATGCCTGCAGGGATGGGGCATCCACAGCCTCCTTGGGCAACCTGTTCCAGTGCCTCACCACCCTCTGGGTGGAAAAACTTCCTCCTCATATCCAACCTAAACCTCCCCTGTCTCACTTTAAAACCATTCCCCTTGTCCTATCACCATCCACCCTCACAAACAGCCGTTCCCCCTCCTGTTTATCTGCTTCCTTCAAGTACTGGAAGGCCACAATGAGGTTTCCCTGCAGCCTTCTCTTCTCCAAGCTAAACAAGCCCACTTCCCTCAACCGTTCGTCATAGGAGGAAGGTTTTCCTCCCCCCCCAGCAGCCTGGCTTCATCTAAAACCTAAAATCCCCATCGTTCTGTCAGCACCAGACACACTTAATTGCTAATTAAGTACAAAAACTGCCTTTCTATCTGTGCTGCTGGCACAATCTTGAGTTGGAAGCAGGTTTCCAACTGCTAGGAATGGGGCAGCTCTCAGCCCACGGCACCGTGCAAGGTAATGAAAATGCAGTCACGTCTTGGTGGGCAGCTCCCAGACTTTGTTTCGGAACAAGCAAGAGATGCTGCGTTTAATTCTTCCATCCTCCCTGCTGTGATGTTTTTACTCAGATTTGCTTCTAACGAGATAGGAAATCTGGGCCTTTGTGTGCTGATGGGTAGCAGCCTTCTTCAGAAGGCTTTCTGCTTTTTTTTCTTTCTTTTTCCTTTTATTTTTCTCTTTCTTCTTTCCTTTTCTTCCTTCTCATCTATTTTCATTTTGTTTTCCTTTCACTTTTTCTTTATCTTCCCTTCTCTTTCTTCTTTTTCTCATCCTTTCCTCTTCACTTTCGTTCCCCTCCTTTTCCACTCTTTTATTTCCTTCTCCTTTTCTCCTCTTCCTTTCCTCCCCGAACTCTCACCACTTCAGAACACCCAACAGCTCCAACCCAGAGGACTCATCACAGCCCAAAGCATCAACCCTCCCCCCCGCAGCCCCACTGAGGACCCCCCATCCCACACAGCGGTAACCTCACCAACGTTTGGCCCAAACACGTATAGATGTATATAACGCCTGTCTAAAATAGAATTAAAAAATCCAATCCCCGCTCTCTCCACTAGATGGTGGCTTCCCCCAGCGGGAAGCCCGCAGTTCTGAGGGGGGGACGGCGGGGGGGGGGGGGGGGGAGGGAGGGTGGAAGCTTTGCGGATGGGGAGCGGGGAGGGCGGGGGGGAGGTGTGACTGCGGCGCTTTTTTTGGCGTGAGGGGATCGGAGCGCTAAATTAGCGGCGGGGATTCGCACGGAGCTGTTGCACGGGGTTGGGGCACGCGGGGAACGAGAGGAGGGCGCACGTCCTCCCCCCCCCCCTCCTTTCCCGCTCCCCGCCCCCCGATGACGTCACCGCTATGCAAATGAGCGCAATGTGGGGAGCGGGGGCTCGGCGCGCCGCCGGGCTCAGTCTCGCGCCGCGGAGCCGCCGCCGCCGCTCGCGCCCCGCGCCCCCCCCTTCTCTCCCCCTTATTCCCCCCCCTCCCCATTCCCCGCCATGGCACGACCCCCCCCACGCCTCTCTCCCCCCCCTCCCTCCTCTTCCAGCACCCCGAGGCCGGTGTGAATGAGGTGAGTGCCGGGCGGCGGGGGGGGGGAACTTTTATTTTAGGGGGGGGGATTGCTGCGGTGCCCCCTCCTAGAAGGGTGCTGGATGAGATCCATCCCTTCTTCCTTTCCCCCAAAGATATTTTCTGGGGGCTGTCTGCTCGCTGGGAGGGGGCTCCCACGTCCCCCCCCCCTCCCAAAGCGGTGAGGTGAGCCCAGATCTGGAGGAGGAGGAGAAAGACAGAGGGCTGCAGTGCCCGGCTGCTGCGTGCCTTCCTCCTCTCCTCCTCCTCCTCCTGCCCCCCCTCTGACCCCTCCCCATTTCTCTCTTCCAGGTGTGACCCCCCCGGCCCGATCCCGCCCGTTCCGTGCCTTGCCCACACTCGCAGCGCAGGGCCGGCTCGGTGCACGCAGACTGCTGGGCTTCTCCTTATTATTTTACCTTTTTTTTTTTTTTTTTCCCCTTCATCTTTTTAAATTTTTTCTGATTTTTTTTTTTTCACCTCCTCCTCCCACCCCCATTTACTCCACATCGCCATCACCACCCCCGAAGAAAACCGAGCGAACCCGAAGCTGCACCCTACACCCGCCCACCGACCCAGCCTCGCATCGCAGAGGAAATCCTCACCGTCACCCGGCTCTATCACCGGGGGTGGGGGGGGGAGGAGGAGAGCAGCCCTCCCCTCGCACCCCGGCCCTCAGCACCATGATGTTTCGAGACCAGGTCGGCGTTCTGGCCGGCTGGTTCAAGGGCTGGAACGAGTGCGAGCAGACTGTTGCGCTGCTCTCGCTGCTCAAACGCGTGAGCCGGACCCAGGCGCGCTTCCTGCAGCTCTGCCTGGAGCACTCGCTGGCGGACTGCACCGAGCTGCACGTCCTCGAAGGGGAGGCCAACAACCCCGGTGAGTTTGCTGCAACCCCTTTTTTTTCCCCCCTTTTCTATTCCCTTTTTCCATTTTTTTTCCTTGTTGTCCTTTTCCTTTCTTTTTTCCCCCTCCTTTTTATTTACTTTCCCTCTTCCCCCTTCTTGCATTCCCCCTTCTTGCATTCCCCCTTCTTGCATTCCCCCTTCTTGCATTCCCCCTTCTTGCATTCCCCCTTCTTGCATTCCCCCTTCTTGCATTCCCCCATCTCTGCCTGAATGCAGCCAAAGCCATATATCCATACCTAACCCCTGTTGATCTCCCCACCAGCCCTGCCATCTCTCACATTTTCAAACTGCTGATGGCTCATTCCACTTGGCTTCCAGCACAGCCAACTATTGCGCGGTGTAACTACGGGAGCATGAATGATTGGTGGCTTTTCTTTTTTTTTTTTTTTTTATTCCTCCCCCCCTTCCTCCTTCCATGCAGTTTCCTGTGCAATAAGTAAGTCAGGTCACGTAGAGTCTGGATTTTCCAGGCTTCTTTTGGACAACGTGGCTCGCTTTGCTCTCTGCAACAAGGAGCCCATCGCTACCTTAGGCGAACTGTTATTTTCTCAAGGTCTGGCCAGCTGGGTTATCCGAATTTCTTTGAAATGTGGCAATTTCTGTTTCATCACTCAGATCCTGTTTGGACGCTTTTTTTTTTTTTTCCCCTACTTTTTTTTTTTCTTTTTCTTTTTTTTTCCTGCAGTTCTCAATACCCTCCTTGTGTTCTTTCTGCTGCTGCATTCATGGGATGCACTGCAGGGAGTGTGCAGGGCTGGGAAAGTGCATTGGGGCTTTATGTGACTGCTGTCCCAACTTCCTCAACTCTGCAGAAGTCAATGGGAGTTGGAGCGAAGTGTTAATGCAGTTATTGGGGGTGTTATATGTGCATATCATAGAATGGCCTGGGTTGAAAAGGACTGCAGTGATCATCTAGTTTCAACCCACCTGCTATGTGTAGGGTCGCCAACCAGCAGACCAGGCTGCCCAGAGCCACGTATGTTCCTTTATGTGCCTTTGCATGTGTGTATTGCTAGCATATGTCCCCGTGTGTGTATTTGCAGTGATGGAGATGGAAGTTGCTGTAGAGTTTTCTGCAGTGTGGGATGCGAGTCGTAAAGTTGGATAGTTGGGTTTTCCCCAATCTGTCCCCCAAAAAATGAAGGGGGGGGAAAAAAAAAAAAGGAGGAAAATGGAGAGGGGGGGGAAGAAAAAAAAAAAAGGAAAATGGGGCGAAAAGAAAAGGAAAAAAAAACCGAAGCCCTATTGCAAAGCATCCTTTTTGCTTCAGACCCAGCGGTTCCGCTCAGGGCCGGAACGCATCGAGCGGATCCCAATGGCGATCTGCTGCAGTCGGCTCCCAAACAGAGCCCCAGTGTCTGCGGGGCGGGAGGAGCGCAGTCCCGCTCCAGCTGTTCCCCATTAGGGCCGCTTGGCAGCCGGCCCCGCTGCCATTTGGTGACGAGGGCCAGCGCCACGGGGCCGAGCCGCCCGCCCGCAGGAAACCACCCCGAGATCGGCGATGGTCCGAGGGAGAAAGGCTGGAATTGGCCATTTCCTTTTATAGCTGCAGGAATGAGAGGCAGGAATGCTGCGGGGTGCGCCTCGGTGCTGCGATGCTGCTTTTAGAAACGGCTGAAGGGCTGAAACGCGGCCGCCCGCCTCGGCGCAGCCCTGCCTTGCATCCCTGCAGCAGATAGAGCTGTGGTTTAATTCTTACCTGCGTTGCTGTTTTTGTTCACGTCGTGTCTTGAGTTTTCCATTGTGGGTGCCCATGGGTTCCAGTTGTGTTTTGGACATCCCAGTGTGGGTGCCCTTGGGTTCCAGGTGTGGTTTTGGGTGTCTTGCTGTGGATATCCCTGGCTTCTGGTTGTCTTTTGGGTATCCTGTTGTGGGTGACTGTGGTTTCTAGCTGTGGTTTGGGGTGTCCTGTGTTGAGTATCCCTTGGAGTCAGTTGTCTATTGGGTATTCCACTGAGGGTGCCCTTGGGTTCCGGTTGTGTTTTGGGATGTCCCACTGTGGGTGCCCTTGGGTTCCGGTTGTGTTTTGGGATGTCCCATTGTGGATCTTCTTGGTTCTGGTTGTATCTTGGTATCCTGTTGTGGTTGCCCTTGAGTTCTGGCTGCCTTTTGGGTATCCCTGAGTCCCAGTAATGTTTTGGATGGGTGACAGCCATGTCCCTGGAGAATGGAGAGCTCTGTCTGTTTGCCTCTCAGCCATGGGGTTGCGATGCAGGCAGTGTGGTGAAGTAAGGCTGAGCCATGGGGTCACTTGCTCTGACGATGGAAAATGTCATCCCCTGGCTGGCACTATCCCTGTGGTCTTCACTCCCCATGGCCAGGGCTGGTGCTCAGCTGTGGGGCCATGGACACATCCTCTGACATCCCTACCTCAAACCAGCAACAGCAAACCCAGGTTGTGCCATCAGTCCCCCTTCTCTCTGGGGGGTTTCCCTTGGCGAGGAGCCAGGTACCCTCAAGCATCCCAAGGGATGTGATGATTCCTTGATGGAAAGGGGAATTGGAGATCCACCCTGCAGCTGTCGGCTGTAGGAAGCAGCTTTTGGTCTCCGCTACCGATGCTGCCCTATCCGTAAAACCACCTGTGTCTTTTAAATAGCATTTGTCACTTGACTGGCAATGGAATCACACCGAGTTCTGAAAGCAGCATCGTCACTGAGCCCTGTGCTGCTCTGCAATTTGAATCCTGCTGTTTGTTCCATGGGAGCGGGGCTGCGTTGAAGATGTTGGTGCTCAGTTGTAAAGGACAAGGAAGAAGCAAATTCTCTGCTCCTTGTTCTGGTGAAGCGTTTGGCTCATGGTTGTCCTGCACAGTGGCCACGGGAGGTATGCAGACACAGCTCACCCTCCACTTGGCTCATTGTGGGGTTTTGAGCATGGAGTGCATCCCTCAGTGCTGGGCAGGGTTACCCCAGTACCTCACAGTCCTGTACCACGATGAGAGCATCCACAGCACGCAGATTTGGTGTCCCGGCAAGGAGCAGCTGGAGGAAGAGCCAGGGAGAGGCAGTGCCTTTAATTAGACCAAGTGATGCAGCTGGAAAAAATGGCCAAGCGCAAAGGTGCACCGGCTCAAAGGAGGGCTTGTGCTTGTATTTTTTTTTTTCCAGCTGTCTAATAAAAGCCACAGCTTGTGCCTGCAGAGCTTGCCTCGGGTGCCCTGGGGTGGCTGCGGCTCCATTTTGTTAGGAAGCAAAACCCCATTCCCCTCTAAGCCCCCATGGCAAACAACCCTGTGCCCAGCTTGAGGACTGTGCCCTGCTTTCTGTTTTCCTTGGCTTTGCTGTAATGCTGAGTTCTGATTTAAGTGTCTGTGAGATGGGAGCACTGGGAAATGCTGGAGGCGGTGCTGCCAGCACATCTCTACCTAAAGGGGATGCCAACAGAGCTGCCAGCTTTGGTCCTGGTAGATGATGAACTTCACTTGTGATATTCTGTTTTAATTAAAATGGTTTTCTTTTTAAGGGGCTTTTGTCAGCAGGGAGGAGTTGGAGCCCTCGGTGCTGTCCCCCTGCTTTGTCTGTGCTGGAGTTGGTGATACCTTGTTGAGGCCAGGCTGGATGTGGCTCTGGGCAGCCTGGTCTGGTGGTTGGCAACCCTGCACATATAGCAGGGGGCTGAAACTGGATGATCACTGTGGTCCTTTTCAACCCAGGCCATTTTATGGTTCTAGGTTCTTGTAATCCCTCATCAAACCCCACCGTTAATTTGACTTAGAATCACATAATCATTAATGTTGGAAAAGACTTCTAAGATCCCCAAGTCCAACCCCAACCCATCTCCATCTGACCACGTCCCTAACTTGTAGCCCACGAACGCCATTATTTTCCAGGCTGGGAGCAATGTTTGCAATCAGTGTGACTAACTGAAATAGTAATTAGTGTGAACGCCGGCTTTATTTTAAGACACATTCGTCAGTGCTGCAGCCCTCCGGGTCCGTGCTGCTGGCTAATGTTACTGCAGATAACCTGCAGGGAAAGGGCAGGTCACCTCGTGCTGCTGAGCTGTGGGGTCAGAGCTGAGAGCAGTGATTTGGACCCATTTTGGGGTGCAGATGGGTTTGGGGTTCCCCCTACCCGCTCTGTGGAGCTGCAGGGGCAGCCCAGCAGTGGGGCTTGGCACCGAGGAGACCAGTCCTTGTATGAATCATGCGTGGATGCCTGTGTGCCTCTGAGCGTGCATCGCCCCCTGTATTTTCTCCTTCTATATTCAGCGCATAAACAAGAGCGGTGCTCTCTGTTAACTCTTGGTTTCCCAAGAGCTGCCTCAAGGCTTTGCGTGATGCTGAAGGAGGATGAGGTTTGGGCTGGAGCAGGCAGAGACCCAGGGCTGGCTTCCCCCCCTCCCTGGCAGGAGCTTTTCTCTGCTTTGCAACGCAGCAGGCAAACGCCTCAGGGTCTGGTGGGAGCCAAGCATGGATCTGCAGCTTGCAGCTCCGTTTGTTGATGTGTGCCATGAGATGCGTGCACTGGAAATGTTGGCAAAGGTGCCCGGATTGTTGCTGGTGGCTCTGCTCTGCCCTCCTGCGTGGGACTGATCTCCTCACAAAGACCTGGGTGAGGACCTTGGGGTTTGCTGGTATTGATTCTGTTGCTCTTTGCGGCCATTCCTGGGTGCAGCCTTGAGGTACAATGCAAAATCTTCCTTCTGTTACATTTAAAATAATAATTTTAGTTCTGCTGTCTCAGGGCAGCAGAAGACCTTCTCCAGCGTGCTCAAACAAATCCAGAGGTCTTTCCATTACCATTGTGGCACCAATGGCAGCTTCTGCTGCTGTCCCCACAAGCCTCACCTGGCATCTGTAGAAGCTGGACGTGGCCTAAAGATACTCTTTCCTTAAAGCAATGTTAATATTGCAAGTGCCATGAGCAGAGTTTGGCAGCTCTGCTCCTTCTTTGCTCTCAAGCAGCCCTGGAGGGGCCATGCAGAACCTGGGGAAGCTCATCTGTTACTTATCTCCATGAGTAATTCCTTCCAGACTTTTTTCTTCTTTTATCTTTTTTTTTTTTTTTTTTTTTTTTTGATAAAACCTATTTCAGATGAACCACAAACTGTACTGCTAACCTGTTCCTTGTGTACGTCTGATGGGATGTGGCTGGTGTTGGGGTTGGAGACTCGATTGCTATGGGAAGTACTCAAGCAGTGGTAAAACATGGTTTGAATGCTGGAAATACTGTAAAATTTGCACGCCGCTGCAATTTATTTTCTTATTTCACCATACCCACTGCCAGCATCCCTCAGTGCATCATCCCCATGGCTCTGGAACACCTCCAGAGTCAGTGAACCCCCATTCCCTGGGCAGCTATGCCACTGCATCACCACTTTTTGGAGGAGAAATCCTTCCTGGTATCCAACCTGACCCTCCCCTGGCACATCTTGAGATCATCACCTCTCATCCTATCACTGTTACCTGGGAGCAGAGGCTTAACTTGTAGAAGACGATGATCCTCATTGTGAGGATCCCCTATAGGGTCAGCTCAAACCTCATCGTTCCAAAGAAATGGGTTGTGTTCAAAAGGAGAAACAAATGATGTCCCCAGGCTGTTTCCCTGCCGATAACGTGAGTGTAGATGCAGTGCTGAGCTGTAGCCACCTGAGTGACCTTTTGAGATAAGAATTGTTATTGACTGGCAGAATTATGCTAAACTGATAAGAATCCTTTTTAAAAGAAGGGAAAAATCAACACTCTGTAACCATAACAACGGGCTGGAGATGGAGCTGCTCATGATGCTGGTGTCTCGGGGGGTGTCCCCAAAGGATCCCTGGAGCTGGGGACCTCCCCATACCAATGCTGGTCCCAAATTTCCCTAATTTGCAGTGAATTGAGGGTGAGTGTGGACGGAATGGATTCGGGGCTGGATGCTGCTGGTGGCTGTGAGCAGCAGGGCAAGGGCGGCTCCTGTTTGCTGTTTATAGGAAGTCTGAGTGATTGCCAGCAAAGTTGGACACGTCCTACTGTCACCACTGGTGCTATGGTTGGTGGAGTTGCAGAAAGCAACCTGGAGCCATTGATTTTTCTCCTTCCCTACCCCCTTGTGCTCGTGTAGCTGGTATCTGTGTGTCATAGAATGCATGCATCCATCCTTGTGGTTCCCAGGTGGGGCCAACCAGGAGATGAGTGGGAAGGTGAATTATTTGAGTTGGAAGGGCTCCTTAAAGGTCATCTGGTCCCACTCCCCTGCAGTGGGCAAGGATGTGAAGATGTGGGAGGAGGGGGGTAGGCCCAGTAAGGCAGAAAGCTCTGTAAGTGCTTGCAGCCTGGAAGGCCAACTGTATCCTGGGCTGCATTAAGGGTGGCCAGCAGGGAGAGGGAGGTGATTGTCCCCTTCTACTCAGCTCTTGTGAGTCCCCATCTGCAGTGCTGCGTCCAGGCCTTGGGCCCCCAGTACAAGAAAGGTGCAGAGCTCTTGGAATGGGTCCAGAGGAGGGCCACTGAGATGATCAGGGGGCTGGAGCACCTCTCCTGTGAGGAAAGTTGAGGGAAGTGGGCTTGTTTAGCTTGGAGAAGAGAAGGCTCCAGGGAGACCTCATTGTGGCCTTCCAGTACTTGAAGGGAGCGGATAAACAGGAGGGGGAACGGCTGTTTGTGAGGGTGGATGGTGATAGGACAAGGGGAATGGTCTTAAAGTGAGACAAGGGAGGTTTAGGTTGGATATGAGGAGGAAGTTTTTCCACCCAGAGGGTGGTGAGGCACTGGAACAGGTTGCCCAAGGAGGCTGTGGATGCCCCATCCCTGCAGGCATTCAAGGCCAGGCTGGATGTGGCTCTGGGCAGCCTGTGCTGCTGGTTGGTGACCTGCACACAGCAGGGGGTTGGAACTGGATGAGCATTGTGCTCCTTTGCAACCCAGGCCATTCTAGGATTCTATGAAATGCTTTACAATTAGGTCCTAAAAACCTACTAATCTGTCCATTTAGAGTGCATACCAACTAGAGATGCACAACTCAGTGCATTGGGCTACTTGCTGGACTGGGTGATCCCCAGAGGTCCCTTCCAGCCCTGATGAGTCTGTGCTGGGAAAATGGATGGCATAGAGCTGCTGTTATGATGCATGTAGCACTCAGGGCAGTGCAGAGGTGTGTGCTCAGGCTGTGCTCATGGCATTATTCTGCAGCAGTCGGTTGGATGCTGAACGCTTTTTGTGGTCGATGTCAACCCTGGGTCAGGCAGAGAGCCCTTATAAATAACACTGGGTGGATGGGGATCATAGCTACTGCAGCCCAGCTGTCTGCATCACCGCCCAGCCTTTGGAAAAGCTGATCTGAGATTCCACGGGGAGTGGGTATGGAAGTATTTAAAGCAGGGGAGCAGCTAAAAGCGGGCTGTGCTCTAAGAAGGGAGAGAGGCTCCATCCTGAGCACAGGTGGCCAGCGCTGATGGCTGGGCCTTGCGTTTTGCCAAAGCCGTTGTTGCACTGATCCAATATCACATTGTGGTTGATCTGCAACATTGCATTTAGGTGCACTCGAAACTTTCAGCTTGTCATCTTTTGTATAGGAGCGGGTGAGCCCCAGGGAGATTCTGCGTTCTTCTCTATGGAGTGAAGGAATTCCATCAGAGGAGCTATTGTTTGGCCCTGTTCTCAGCATTTTGGCAACTGCTCTTTAGATTAACCCTACTGAAAGGGAGGGTGCTCTTTGCTGGATTCGAAATAATGGCAAAAATGTGGGCAGATGCTTTTGCATTGTTAAGTCGATACTGACAGGGTAGCGGGGAAGCATCGTGTGGGATTAGAGAATGAAGGAGCCAAGTTCTTCAAATCCCTCATAAAGCCCAACTGCACGCTGGCACCGATGTTCAGTTGCTTTCTGGGTTTAAAATAGAAGCAACTTATTTTTGCCCCTCTACCCTGAGTGGTTGGTGGTCAGTGATGCAAACGCCCAGGGCTCAGAGCCTGACCAGCCCCAGCCTGACCCACAAGGTCCACCAAGGACGTTGGGTTGGGCACCAAGTCCAACTCCTGGCTCTATACGAGATCATCCAAAACCCAAACCCAATGTCAGAGCAGTGCCCAGCACTCCCTGAGCTTCAGCACATAGGGCTGTGCCCACTGCCCTGGGAGCTGTGCCATGCCCACAGCCCTATGGAGCACAGCCTTGCCCTAACATCTCATGTGCTTTAATCCATATGTGCAATTCAATCCATAACCTTCAGAGCCCCTTACCCAAAAGCGTGGCTCCTGGGCTGCTTGGGATCAGTGCTCAGGGTGTGCAAATGTTGGGTTCCAGATATGTGCCGAGAGGTGATCCAGGAGCAGCACAGTGGCCCAGATGTGTTTTAATGTCATGTACTCTTTAGTTCAGTTTGCACATACAGGTTACTCGACACTCTTACACATACACATTACTCTAATTTTTTTTATCATGAGTGAAGAGACGAATCCTCTCTGTCAGATGCATTTATAAAAACAGATCATCCGGCAGTTGGAAATCCTACATCATTGCCTCTGTCCCATCCTAGGTGTGAAGAGCCCTGTACACAAGCAGCCCCGATCCTTTGTTGTTGCAGTGTTCATAGGGAGAGCTCATTAAAACTGGCGTGATCACTCAAGTAAATGAGAAATGAATGAACTTAAAATAAAAGGCTAAATCCCGCTGCATTAAAGCAGTAGTTGTGATTTGTTAAGAGCCTAATTTTTTGCATGTGAAGCCAGAGTAATAGGGTTGCTTTACCTTTTTAAAGAATTTAACAAGACACTCTAATTTTCTCTTAATGTTGCAGTGCTTCGAAATAATGCAAGGTCAGACCGAGCGTAACTAATTCCAGTCTGAAAGCAGAGGGTAGCCTGTTTCTCAATAGACTTAGAATTAGTGAAACAATGCGCGTGTCTTGGAGAAGGTTTTAGCAGGAAATGAGACTGCTGGAATCGCTGTCACTACAAGTATGTGTGGGGTTTTCCATCCCTTTATTATTTCATGTTTTTTGTAAGGGGGATCCTTGCAGAGGCCCAGGTCTTGCTTGGCTTGGGTTGAGCCAGCTTGCCTTTGGGATGCTGCAGCTCCACCAGCATTTCTGGTGATGCACAGGGCAGGTATTAGAATCATAGAGTTGTGAAGGTTGGAAAAGGCCTCTAAGGTGATGTCCAGCCTTAACCCACCCCCACCGTGCCCACTGGCCGTGTTTCTCGGTGCCACATCTCCACAGTTCTTGAATGCCTCCCAGAACTCAGCAAGTTCACTGATGATACAAAGCCAAGAGGAGTGGCTGACACATCTGAGGGCTGCGCTTCCATTCAACAAGACCTGGGCAGACTGGAGAGTTGGGCAGGGAGGAAGCTGATGAGGTTTAACAAAAGCAAATGTAGAGTCTTGCACTTGGGGTGGGGATAACTACATGCATCAGTACAGGTTAGGGGCTGACTTGCTGGAGATGAGGCGTGCAGAGAAGGGCCTGGTGGTCCTGGTGGATGACAGGTTGGCCACAAGCCAGCAGTGTGCCTTTGTGGTCAACAAGGCCAAACAAGGTATCCTGGGGTGCATCAAAATAAGTGTGGCCAGCAGGTCTAGGGAGGTGATTCTCTCCCTCTACTCTGCCTTGCTGAGGCCACATTTAGAACACTGTGTCCAGTTTTGGGATCCTCAGTTCAAAAAAGACAGGGATCTCCTAGAAGGAGCCCAGCAGAGGGCCACAAAGATGATAAAGGTTCTGGAGTGTTTATGAGGAAAGGCTGCGTGATATGCGTCTGTTCTGGAGAAGACTGAGATGGAATCTGATGAACGTTTATAAATATCTAAAGGGAGATGGGAGGCAAATGGATGAGGCCAGGCTCTTTTCGGTGGTGCGTAGCGATAGGACGAGGAGTAATGGCCTAAAACTTGAACGTGGGAAGTTCCATGCCAACACGTGGAAGAGCTTTTTTATGGTCAGGGTGACGGAGCACTGGAACAGGCTGCCCAGAGAGATGGTGGGGTCTGCCTCTATGGAGATAGCCAAGAGTCGGCTGGATGCCAACCTGTGTGACCTGCTGTAGGGAACCTCTGATGTGAGCAGCATGGACGTGGCCTGAGTTTTGTTTTGAGGAACAGGGAATGGAGTATGCTGATAGTACCAGTTTCAGTCCTGACTAACTCAATAAGCTGAAGAATGCGGCAATATCGGGAATGAAATCTGTTCTTAATTGCTCAATTGTAAATGATGGCATTCCATTTGGAGAAACTAATTTATTGTTTTTCAATTCCTGTAACAAGACTCGGCAGCACGGAACCCAGCAGTTAGCATTAACATGGCAATATGGAGCTTCCATTAAGGCAAGGCTGGATTGGGCCCTGGACAACCTGATGGAGCTGTGGCGTCTCTGCTCTTTGCAGGGGGGTTGGACTAGATGGTCTTTAAAAGTCCCTTCCAACTCTAAGGATTCTGTGATTCAGGAATTCAAAGGCATTTTGGGGGAAAGGAAGAGTGTGCATGCAGCCTTTCATGTTGGCTTTTGGACTTCTCTTTCTAAAAGAAAGGAAAAACCAGGTGCAGAAATGGGGTGTTTTGTGCATGTAGGGGTTGGTGGGGGTGAGCACGGGGTCCTTGTGTCACCTGGCCCTGCTGGTGTTGGTGGCCCAGTGGGACCCCTCCTCACCCAGCCCTGGGGCAGGGTTCCCCCATAGGGATGGGGATCCCCATGCCTGCAGCATGTTCCTGGTGGGGCCAGGCACCCAGCCAGCGCTCACAGCAATGCTGCTGCTGTATTTTTAGTTTTCTCTTCTGATTTTTTTTTTCCTTCCAATTTTGGATGCGTTTTTGACAGCTTTTACCTGCTGAGTCACCAGTCATCCCCTCGCACGGGAGCTGCTCCTCACATCCCAATTCTCCGAGCAGGCTGGGGCAACCAGCATTTAAAAATAAAACCTGTCAAGGAAATGTTGGCTTTTTGAGCCTTTCTTCTTTTTTTCCTTCTTTTCCTATGGTTTGCTCTGTGTATGAGAGGGCTCATTGCACAAAAGCGACGCCTTCACAAGGGAAGGGTGGCTCTGTGATGTATTGCTGCTCAGAGGAGCTGGTGTTGCAGTCAGATAATGGTGCAACTTTTAATGTTGAGTGTATTCTGAAGCTGCAACATGTGCTCTTGTTTTCTAGAGACGAATTTTCTTGGTGGTAAACCACAACTTGAGCCCATAGAATGGCCTGGGTTGCAAAGGACCACAGTGCTCATCCAGTTCCAACCCCCTGCTATGTGCAGGTCACCAACCAGCAGCCCAGGCTGCCCAGAGCCACATCCAGCCTGGCCTTGAATGCCTGCAGGGATGGGGCATCCACAGCCTCCTTGGGCAACCTGTTCAGTGCTTCACCATCCTCTGTGTGAAAAACTTCCTCCTCATATTCAACCTAAACCTCCACGAAAGAGCACAAACTGTTTCACAGAATCATTCTTGTTGGAAGAGACCTCTAAAGTCATCCAGTCAACCATCCACCTACCACTACTATTGCCTGCTAAACCGTGTCCTTTTGATTCTCATCACATAACAAATAACACCCATCTGCTGTAAAGCAGCAGGACTGCTGTCTCCAAGGCTCAGCCTTGCTTCTGGCCCTTGGGTTCGGATGGCATGAGTGTTTACAGCTGTTTTTGAAATGTTGCTTAGTGCTTAATCTGCAACACTTGCTTGTGAGCTGCCTGTTGGCTACCAGAATGCGGTGGCTGGCTCTCCAGAACCCACGTGAAAATAGTTTGGATACATGTAGTGGCACTCAGTGTCTGAAATACCTTCCTTTGTTCTGCTTTGAGCATTTTCTGCCCCAAAAAACTCAACTTGGTTGAGCTGCAGTTTTGGGCATGGCGTCTATTGGCAGGAAAATGGTAGTATAACCATCCATGGAGGTGTTCAAGAGCCGTGGAGATGTGGCAGTGAGGGACATGGGCATGGTGATGGTGGGCTGGGGCTGGACATCATCAATTTCATGGTCTTTTCCAACCTGAAGTTAGAAACTGGTAGTGGTTGGTGACCCTACACATAGCAGGGGGGTTGAACGTAGATGATCTTTATGGTCCTTTTCAACCCAGGCCATTCTGTAATTTGTTCTATGATTCTATAAATGGTTCTGTGATCCGGATTGGTGTAAGCCCCTTCCTCTTGCTGTATTTTTGCAGACTGGGGCACGTGTTGATCCTGCAGTATCAGGGGAATGCTTCACAGTGGGTGCAGCTGCCCTGCAGGGCTGTCACATTCCTTATTCCCTTTTCTACAGGATGCCCAGTAGAAATCAGCCATATTTATTTATATATGGATCCTCCAGGTAGCTGTGTTTAATCAGAGCGCAGCAGCTGCTGGGTTATTGGATCTTAGGGAAAGGTTGCTTTAACTTTGCTCTTCTCCTAAAGCCCGCCATCATCTTGTGCGGACACCCTGCCCTGGAGAGGAAGGATGGGGTGTGTATAACAAGAAGTGATTGGGGAACAACTGCAGCCTGAAATTGTAGCTGGGCTGAGAAGAGGAGGCTGAGGATGAGTGGGGCCCCTCGGCATGGTCTCCGGCTGCCTCAGAGGGATGGGGGAGAGGAAGCATTGGTGGGATGCCTCGCTGTCACCTCCCTCATCAGGGGGCTCTGTGCTGGACAGGAGCTTCCTGCCTCCGTGGAAGAATTTAATACTGATGTGGATATGTTTAGGACGCATCCATTTCCACCCTCTGCTATGGGCTGGGTGCCCCCCTGCTCAGCCTGCCCATCCATGGCCTTGGGCACCTCTAGAGATGGGGCACCCACAGCTCTGGGCAGCCTCTATTGAGTAGACAACAAGATTTGCACTGCTTTTAAATCTCAGTGAGCAATTTGGTAACTTACGGAATTACAGATTGATAGAATCATCTCAGTTGAAGGGGACCCTGAAGGGTCATCTAGTCCAACTCCCTATCAGTTCACTGCTTTCACATTAGGGAGAAATTCCATCCTTTTAAACCCCATCAGTGAAATAGATAGTGAGCTGTTTTCTGATCTCATGTATCTACCCAGTGCTTGAGCACTGAGGCTTCCCTTCGTTGTTGCTGTCTCTTTTGTTACAGCAACCTCCAGCATATGGCTGAGAGTTTTGCATCTAGCTCAGACGCGTAGTGACATGCTCTTCTCTTCACATCTCAGTCTAAAAATGGCCTTTGGTTGGTTTCCAGGATGCTCGTGAGTACTTGGTGCTGGGAAGGAAAACAAAAGGCCCGCCGACACCAACAGCTTTTGCAAAAGAAGCTTTCTAAAAATGCATCTCCTTCTAGCAAGGAGAACACATGCGCCTGGGTTGCAGCACACCAGTTGTTGTTGACGTGTTTTGCTCAATTTTGCTGTGTGGGTGCTGAAGATTTCTTTTTTTTTTTTTTGAGAGCGGCCGAAGGAGGGCTGTGGGAATGGAGAGGGGTCTGGAGGGCGAGGGGTGGCTGAAGTCTGGGTTTGTTGGGCCCAGAGCAGAGGCCTCATGGCGGCTGCAGCCCCTCACAGGCTGTGGAGGGGAAGGCTAAGGCCAGGCTGCCCTTGAACCCACGCTCCCCAAGCTGGGTCTCCATCCGTCTCCATCTCTCTCCATCTCACACCACCAGAGCAGGGTGAGGGCTGCGTGGGGATGGATTCCCTCCCTCATGGCATGCGCCCAGCTCTGGCTTTGGCTCTTGTTTCAAAGCTGCTCTCTGCTTGGCTGTCTTAAATTTAGGAACCAGAGTCTGGAGTGAGTGCCTGTGCCATGGAGTGGGACCAAGACAGGGCGGCTGCTATAGCAGGTGCTGCTGTTCCTTCTGAGCCCGCTGCCACCAAGACCTGTATTTCCACATCATCTTTGCTCTTGCTTCCAAGTTCAGTCATTAGGAATTAAGACTTATTTTTTTTGTATTGAGGCAAGAGAAGCAGCGCCCAGAGCAACTCTTGCAGCGTTTTGAGGTCTGAGCACTGAGATCCCTGTGCCTGTCCTATGCTGTGTTCTCCAGTTGTGGACCAGCCCTAAATCATGCTCCTTTCTGGCTTAGGAAATTGGGTAGACATCCACCAAGGAACTCAAATGGGGATGGTGACTCCCAGGGCCTGCTCTGAGATGAGATAAAATCCCCTCCTTGCCTTGCATGAAACTGCTGAGCCCCCCACAGGGTGCTGTGCTGTTATCCCTTTGTCCCAGTGACGAACAAAAAGGGGTCCATGGTTTGTGGAGATAGAAGATACCAGATGGCTTCATCTGTGTTCCGTGGTCCTTTCTGTAAGAGGCAGATAATCTACCTGGCAAGGGTGCTGGGAAGCTAAATGAATTCGTGCTGAGGTCTCTGGATAGAAATGCTGCAGTAAGCACAAAGTGTGGGTGTAGGCACGGTGCCGTGCAGCGCTGGGATGGAGCGAGTGTGCTCATGCACACACAGAAATGTGCTGAGGTCTTTCTGCATTGCCTTAAAAATCCGCCTGTGCAGTTGAAAGTGTGAATAGAGATGGAATAATCAGGCGAGCGTTGCTCTTCATGACCTCTAGTTCTGAAGTGGATCCTTTTATTTGTCTTTGGTTTGTGCTTATTGGGGCCAAGCTCTTGGAGGACCCATCATCTTCCCCATCTAACAGGCTGGCAGTCATGCCTTGTCACTCCATGCTCTGTCTCTCCATACTCTGCCTTTTGGGCGAGCTGGGTTTTACTTTGTAATTTGCTGCTATCTGTGCAGGATGGGCAGCTCTCCTTGCTGGATCATGGCACCAGGTGCCACCCCACAGTGTCCCCAGCAGCCCACGGAGCACTCTCACAGCCATCCCATGTGCTTCAGGTGCCCAGGTCCAATGATAAAGGCACCCTTGTTAGTGTGGGTTGCCTTGAGCTGTGTTTCCACAGCTCTGTTGACAGAGTCTTCAGACGTATAATTCCACCGAATCTGGCTGCATACAGAGAATGCTGGATTATTTGTGTTTCGTAAATAAGGCCAGAAAATGCAAGATCCCAGGCACTGCAAGCCAGCTCTGTATCACTCCTACAGGCCTTTTCATTTTGGTACTGCACTGCTGCATTTTCCTTTCTTTATCCTTTCTTCCCTCTGCCCCATGCCCACCCATTATCCACCCTTCCCAGAGTTTCCTCTCCTATCCGCATGCATCAGTACAGTTTGGGGCTGAGCTGCTGGAGAGTTGCTCTGCAGAGAAGGACTTTGGTGTCCTGGTGACCATCAGGGTGACCACGAGCCAGCAGTGTGTCCTGGTGGCCAAGAGGGCCGTAGATTGTGGCCAGCAGGGTGAGGGAGGTGATTTTTCCTCTCCCCCCTGTGATGGAGCACAGGATCAGGCTGCCCAGAGGAGTGGTGGAGTCTCCTTCTCTGCAGATACACAAACCCACCTGGATGCATTCTGTGCAGCCTGTTGAAGGGAGCCTGCTTTAGCAGGGTTTGCCCTTGATGATCTCTAGAGGTTCCCTCCAACCCCTATGGTCCTGTGGTTCTGTGATGTGCCATTTGGTGCAGCTGCTGGGGTCTCAGCCAGCTTTCACACTCCTGCTGTCTTTTCCCATCCCTCCCATTTGTTCTCCTGGCCTTCAAACCAGCAAAAGGATGGAGCAGGTTTGAGGCAGCACCTCCCTGACCCCTGGGTCCTTCTGCACTCAGGGAGGGGCACAGCAGCTCTCCTTTACTTTCAGCATCTGCTGGAGCCCACTGAACAAGCAGTTCCATAAATGCAAACGAGCAATTTGATTAATTAGAGCTCTCTGGCCATTTTCCAGCTAGCTGTGGGCACTGTGCCCCTGGAAGCATGGGATGACGTGTTCTCAGGCTGGGCATCTGGGCCAGGGCTCACACCCAGACCCTGCCTTGGTGCGGAGGCTCTGAAAAACAGGCTAAAGTAAACCCTATTTTTTATACAAAAGGGTCTCTAATGATAGTTTAGCAGTCCAGCCTGGCCTTAAAATACTTTGCAGGGGGCCTATTGAAATAAAAACAGCACTGGTACAAAAGCCATACGTTCAACTGGGTGTGGAGATGTCCATTCAGTTAGCAAAGTGCTCAGGGGAACATCTGTGAGTGCAAGGAGAGGCTTTGCCATTCCACCAGCACGGTGAGTCCTGTTCCTGGTCAACCCAAGCCCTGTGGCATCTGCAGAGCCAGCCTTCCTGCAGCCTACCCTCTTCACCAAGCATGCAGTTCTCCAGCTTGCAAAGAGTTCCTCTGCATGGGCTTGGTGAAGTCTGAGTCTGTGTCCTATGTAGGTAGGAGCAGCACACAGTGTGGTTTATTCATCTGCACCTTGATCTGTGTTGCTGGTACTTTCCATATAGAAACTTGCTGTACCTCTACAATTAGATATATGCTGGACATTAGTGCCCAGGTTTATATGGTTAACAGCTGGCATTGGTGCTGTGTCCTCAGTCTGGTCCCATGGGATGCAATGTGTGGCCAACCCCGCTGATAACTCTGGGCTTTGCAAGTACACTGGTGGCTGGATGCTGGAGTGCATGGCAGTGTTTTCTGCTTGCATTATGTTGGCTGTAGAGGGGACAGGGGTGCACGGGTGCTGGGTCAGGGCAGGTTGGGTGTCTGCTGGATTTTCTGCCTTTGGCAACTTCTAGCAGATGCCTGGGAAACAGACTCAGCAGCAAGGCTTATAAGTGAGGTTTTCCCAGTATAAACTCTCATTTTCCAAAAATCAGCATTTCTGGGGTTTTCTTACTTTCCATCTAGACCAACTGGGCTGTGATGTGAGTTTGGGAAGCGAGCCCCATAAGCAGAAGAACAATAGGAAGCTATTCAGGCTACTTCTCTTCTAATGGAAAACAGACTGAAGGACTTTTGTCTCTTGTTCTGGGGGAAGTAAATGAGTCTTTGAAGCTCAGCACGCTCCCTCTGAGTTTTCAGCATAGCAATTAATACAGCCCCCCCCCTCCCCCCCGTGTTAGAATCATTCAGGTTGGAAAAGACCTCCAAGATCCCCAAGCCCAACCCATCCCCACTGTGCCCATTGCCCGTGTACCTCAGTGCCACATCTCTATGGCTCTTGGACACCCCCAGAGATGATGATCCTCCCCCATACCTGTGCAGCTGTGCCAGCACATCTCTGCTCTTTCAGAGAAGAAATCCTCCCTAATACCCAACCTGAACCAGAAACACTGGGTCCATGACACAACGGCAGAGGCTTGCTGGAAGCAGTGACCCTCTAGGAGGAGGTTTGGTGCTGCTCAGTTTCCAGGTTTCCTGTTTCAGTCCGAGATGCCGTGTGCTGTACAATCAGCATCATCAAGTGGGCTACATCCGAGAGGCTGCGGACGCCGGTAATAAATCCAACTGGGCTTTCATCTTGTCGTTTGAAATGCCCTGTGTGGTGTTTTTTCTGTTTTCTAACTTCCTTGGTAGGACAGTGGTTAGATCTGGATATATCCGAGGCGTTAACCGTGTCTGCCTGTCTCTGCCTTCCCATCCAAAGATAACAAGAGCTGCAGGGCCAGCCCTTCCCCCAGAGCTGCAGGGCTCATGTTGCTTTTCGTTGCATATTTTGGCAGCGAGAAAATAGCCTTGAAGTACAGTAAGAGACAGAAATATGCCAGAGCATCAGGAATCAAACCGGTCTCTTTAAGGGTAGAGTAAAAGAACACAACGATATTTTTTTTCTCCCTTTCTAAAGGTGTTAGGAGCAAATAACCATCCATGGAGGTGTTCCAGAACTGTGGAGACGTGGCACTGAGGGATGTGGGCAGTGGGCATGGTGGGGTGGGCTGGGGTTGGGGATCTTGGAGACCTGTTCCAATCTGAATGGTTCATGGTCCCAATCGGTTATCCAAAATCCACTCCCGTACCCTCAGCTGGTTTATATAGAATCACAGAATGGCCTGGGTTGCAAAGGAGCACAACGCTCATCCAGTTCCATCCCCCTGCTATGTGCAGGTCACCAACCAGCAGCCCAGGCTGCCCAGAGCCACATCCAGCCTGGCCTTGAATGCCTGCAGGGATGGGGCATCCACAGCCTCCTTGGGCAACCTGCAGTGTGTTTATATTCCCCTTCTGTGCCCATTTCTATCAGGATGGGCGCAGCAGAAGTGTGGAGAGGTGTTTTTAGACCCAGTGGAGTCACTCCACAGTGAGCACAGAGATTTAAAAGCTGTCACAAAAACCCAACCCTGCACTCTTGCTGGTTGTCACTTGGCACTGAGGGCTCCCAGACTCCCTGCAAACCTGGACGAGCCTCTCCAAGCACTAGCAATGTTTCCCTGGGGTTAAACCAGAACTCTGGCTATGAAGAATGTGAATTGCACCAGCATAGAAGAGTTGGTTTGCTCTGTTATTTAGCAGCTATTTGGTTTTTGCTATGACTCCTCCCATCACTGTGACCCCATAGTGGTGGCAGTAAGACTTGAAGGGAGGAGGAGCAATTCCGAAAGCAACCAAGAGACTGCAGCAGTAGTAATAATACTAATAATGAAGCTCTGATTTAAACAAGGCCTCGGTAGTTTGGAGGAGAAAAGGACCAGAGGCAGAGAAGGAATATGTGATGTGCCAGCAGTGTCTTCAGCAAAAATGTAATGAATTATTCTAGACCTGGAAGTGCAAGTGCTCTGTGCTGCAGAGCTGCAGCAGCACTCCTGGTATGGGAGGTGGTGTTGGATTGAAGAGCAAGGGAAGGGATGTGCTCATTTTTAGGCAAGTCACCAAAAGAAAAAAAGTATAAATACAAAAATGAATTTCAAATAAAGTAATTGGAAATTAATTGGAATTTAATTTTAACTGAAATTGGATCATCTGGGTCCCTGGGGTATGTCCTATCACCATCTCTTCCCTTTTTTTCCCTCTGTAAGGAAAATGCCAATTAATTTTATGAAAATGCTTTAAATAACTGAATGCCTGCTACCTGTTGACTGCTGCCATTTCCTTCCATCACTCCAAGCTCCAGAAAAGACACATTCTGCTCGGGAAGTCTGAGCAGTGGTGTTATTTATAGCTGAGTTGCTTGGACCTGGATAACCTTGGCTTTGCTTGCAGCGCTGCCGCTGCTCAGTGTGGGCAGGGATGCTGCAGAGCCCTGCCCTGCTCCATGCAGGGGCTGCCCTTGGCAGAGTGCTCTGCTTTCAGGTGGGTTGCAGCCACTTCAGCCTTCATCTGTAAGCATATTGCAGCATAGGACCGTTTGAGTTGGAAGAGACTTTGAAAGGCCCTGTGGTCCAATTTTCCTGCAGTGCACAGGGACACCCACAGCTCCATCAGTGCTCAGAGCCCATCTCCTGACTTTGGCTGTCTGCAGGAATGGAGCACTACCACCTTTCTGGGCAGCCTGTGCAGTGCTTCACCACCTTTATTGTGAATCATCACCCTTCTTTGAATGGAGGAGGACCAAGTGCAGGACACGTTGTACAGCACTGCAGTATATGGGCTTGTCTCTATCCCAGACATAGCCCCTGGTGCTGTGGGTGCAGGAAAGATGGGTGTTCTGGGGGCACTCCGGCACCCTCAGGATGTGGTTGCAGGGTATGAACCCCACCAGGGCTCAGAGAAACCCCCACTGGCACTTTGTTTACTGGCACACAGCTCAGAAATCCTCCCTCCAAGCATGTCACTATATATGCAGGGTGAGGCAGTGCCCCCAAGGAGCTGACAGGAGCCCTTCAGCCTTAGGAGGGGCACTAACGTGTGTTTAGCTGCTTCTTACTCATTCTGCCTCTTTCCACGTTTCGGCTCCGAAGTGAAATCATCCCTCAGCATTGAACTAATGGAAACTTGCTGGAGGTGCCAAGAGAGGTTCTGCTGCCTCTGAAACTGTTTTTCCAAAGTGCTGGAAACGCCGTGCTCTGTTTGCAGGGTGGGATAGCAGTGCTCAGACCACAGCGGGTACCATAGGATGCCCAGAGATAAGGCAGAGCCCCCCATGTTGTATCACAGCAAGAAAGGAGGCTGCTCTTCTTGTCACACTAGGTGTGTAGCTTGCTTGGAAAGCCTCCGGAGCTCCGTTGTGCTGCTTGTGTACATAACCACTGCGTGTCCTTCTCCACCAGTCCTCACTGCTAATGTATAGGTCAAAGGCTTGGAGGTTTTCCAACCTGTGCCATGAGGAGTTTTTACCATATAAAAAAAATTACAGGTGCCAGTAATGCTTAATTATTTTCCGATTTGTTTAAGCTCTGGCAGAGGAGTTTACATTTACACCAAATGTCAGTGGGCATCATGCATGTCCTCCGGTGCTGCCGCCAGGATTTCATTTTTCCTTTTTCATTTCCTCCTGAAGACAATTCAAACCTTGAGTATGAGAGCCTGACGAGGGGAAATCATGCAGCAGAACATTTGCTTGTGGTTTCTCTCTTCTCTCCCTCCCTTTCCCTGTGCGTGCCTGTAGGAGAGGGAGTGCGGGTGGGATGGGAGGGGGGAGGCTCGAGCCCACATTTTCCAGCAGGGAGCTGCTGGGCTCGGCACGCCTGATGTGCCTGCTGCTTGCTGGGGTGCTGAGGGGGTGGTGGGATTGCTCCAAGTTGGGTTTATAGGCGTCCAGCCACCCCTTTGCAGGCAGCAGAGTCTCAAGATGTGCATCTCCTCGTGCCTCCTTTTGATGCAGCCCCCACTTCTCCCTCCCCCATCACCTCTGTTGTGCATTCGCTGATCCCGAGTGGGTGCAGGGCTTGGGGGGGGGGGAGAGGCTGTGGGGGCCGGGGCTGACCTGGGGGCTGACACACTACAGGGCGGATGGTACCGCACTATGGCGAGATGAAAGGAAGGGCTGCTTATCTAATTAACCCAAAGGATAATTATAGCAAGGAGCAGGAGTTGAAGGAATGAACTCTCTGGGCCTGACTCATCCCCTTTGCTCCTCTCTGGCAGCACTGAGAGCAAAGTGGGTGGGAATGTCCCTGGAGATGCTTCCCACGTCCGACGGCATCCTTGGATGCGATGGCTTTGTCCGGCAGCCCTGGGGCCACGCGGGGATCCGGCCAGTGCTGCTCAGCACGGGGCTGCCTGGCGTTTGCTGTAGCCCCAGAAAAGCAAGGAGGCCGCCTGCTTTGCCCACATGCAGCACTTGGGTTTCAGTATTTTCGGGCCAAAGGGAGCCAGAGGGTTTGTCTGGCGTGACCTCTTGCATAACACAGGGCTGGAGCCTTCCACTCGGTAATTCCTGAGTCATGTCCCGGGCGTGTTTGAATTGGGCCATGTGCACCTAATTAGGGCAGAGCCTTGTTCCAAGGAGCTCGGTCTTGAATGAATGCAGCTCAAAGGTGTGCTCCTTATATAAGGCACCGATGTCCATCCTCGCAGCCCATCGGCAGCCACAGAGCCAGAGTAAGACATGCCCCATCACCCATCCGATCACCTTCTGCTTCCCATTTCACTCACCCACATCTGCATTTTTCAGACCTCTCCCCCCACCTCATTAACCACCGAAGGGATGGAAATGTCACAGCCCACCTCCCAGCCAGTTTCCGTTGCCGTGCTGTATAAATGGGTCGCAGTGATGTACCAGTGAAAGAATGCAGCTAACCGCTGTCGGTTGGGATCTTCTCTCGTCCTACGGAAACTCCGCATTCTTCGGCCAGCTTGTGGCATGCCAGCACATTCCTGCTCTATGAGGTGGAAGCAATCCTGGTAGTGTGAGCTGTGATTTCTGTGACTGGGGTGGGGAAGCGCCGCTTTAAAAATACTCTTAATTATATTCTTTCTCGGCAACACATCAGCACCGTTTTTAGCCCATTACGAACGCTGCCTTTTTTCTCCTAAATCACGCCTATTATCTGATTGACCTACTTCTTATTTGATGGGGGTTATTTTTTTTCTTATTTTTTTTCTGCCATCACGGAATGTTCTATTTTCAGACACTTAAGGCCCTTAGAGGAGAAGGAAAATGAGGAACTCTGTGTCATAGAATGGTCTGAGTTGGAAGGGACCCTTAAAGGCCCTCTGGTCCCACTCCCCTGCAGTGAACAGGGACACCCACAGCTCCATCAGTGCTCGCAGCCCATCCTCTGCCCTTGGGTGTCTACAGAGATGGGGCACCACTTCTATGGACAACCTGTGCCAATTGAGGATGGTTGGCTGCAGAGCAACCTGCTCTTGTTTGTTTGATGATGAGGGAGAATGGAAGCATCCCAGTTGTGTGTCCTAGTGGTGTTTTAATGAGGCTTCCTTGAAGGATCCTGCTGAATTCCAGGCTGGATGTGGCTCTGGGCAGCCTGGTCTGCTGGTTGGCAGCCCTGCACATACCAGGGGGTTGAAACTCAATGATCATTGTAGTCCTTTTCAACCCAGACCACTCCATGATTCTATGATTCTGTGACTCTATGAATGCAGTCAGTGTAAAACAGGAGGTTGGGACCTCCTTGCTGGGAACAAAGAAATGAATGTGAGGTGTTTTTGCTGAGCGTGGATGAATCTGTGCCAGCCCCTTGTCAGCCCGCAGAGCACCTGGGAGAAACAATCCTGGCATCCTGTGATAGAGGATGCTTGGGGAAAGCACTCTGGTTAGTTTACCCAGGAGGATGCAAAGAATTGATCCAGCCATGTATAAATACCTTTGCAGGCAGTTTGATCCGTGCATGAGAGCTGTATTGAAGCGGATAGAAAAGCGGGGATCCCACAGGCATAAAGCACTCATTAATCCAAATGCAGCAAGTTGTGTAATTGATCACCACCCAGCCCTCCACAGCCATTATACCAGTTCCCTTACAAATCTGTCAATAGTCTCTTAATATTTTTTTCTTTAAACCTTAGTGGGAAATGTCTCTCCCCACACCTGATATGTTTCTTGCTAAGCCTCCAGCCTTGCCTCCGATTGCATGTTCTAAAAATCCCAGTTCTCCTTTGGAAGGAAGGCCCTGCCAAGGGCCTGGGGGTTGTCTGTTAGTGACTGTGACCCATCTCAGCCTTTTTTCCAGGATTTTCCTCATCAGACCTGGTCCTGAGTACCTCCAAGGATGGGGCACCTACAGCTTCTTTGGGCAGCCTGGTGAGGCACTGGAACAGGCTGCCCAAAGAAGCTCTGGGTGCCTCATCCCTGGAGGTGCCCAAGGCCATGGATGGAGCCCTGGGCAGCCCGAGCTCCTGGGGGCAACCAGCCCATGGCATGGGTTGGAACTGGATGATCTTTAAGGCCCTTCCAACCCAAGCCCACATAGCAGTGCCAAGAGCCAGTCTCATTGCTCACCTGATGCTGCGCAGAGTGGAAAAATAAAACAAAGAAACACGTTGGCATCAGGCTCGTCCCACTCTCTATTCTTGGCCTGTTGTGATACCAAGAGTGTATTTTTAGGTCTGCAGTCATGTGTTTGCTGTGCCTTCCTCCCAGGGATGCCGGCAGCCCTGCCAGTCACCAACCCTAAGCAGCTGCAAAGAAGAGAAGTCTTAAGGGGCTCCAAGCAACCTGTTGGGCTTTTGGTTGATCTGTGAAAACAAAGAATCCCATTGGTAGTGATGCAGCCTGTAGTGGTATAATGAGAGATACATTGCAGTACCAGTGTGCTCTGTTTTTAGATGTTTAGAATAATCTTTTCTCAGGAAACTTGCCTCATTGTCCAAGGACTTGTATAACTAGTGGTAGGAGGAGAGGTAATGGCTTCAACTTGCACCAGGGGAGTTTCAGGTTGGATATTAGGAACAATTTCTTCTCAGAAGGAGTGGTGATGTGTGGTAACAGGCTGCCCAGGGAGTGCTGGGGTCAGCATCCCTGGAGGTGATCCAGAACAGTGGAGATGTGGCACAGTGGGCATGGTTGGGCTTGGGGATCTTGGATGTCCCTTCCAACCTTAATGAATTAGTGGTTTTATATATATATATATCTGTTTATATATATGTGTGCTCAGATTTCTTCCCTCATTGAACACAGGGAAGCTGTGATGATGGGTGCCCTATGCTCCCCGTGTAGGCTCTCACCTGCACAGGCACAAAGATCTGAAGGGAAGGCAGCACGATGGGATAGCTGTAAAGCAGAATATATCCACTCAGAGTGATGGAAAATCATTCACAAATCACTGGGGGATAGCACATACTCCTGAGGAGCTGCTCTAGACAGGCTTTGTACACGCCAGACAGATAGATTGGAGTGTAACATTTACTCAGGAATAAGAAATGGAAAAACCTCACCCCAACCTTTTAATACCAACTCCTCTAAATTACATTTTTATTGACTTGTTTAAAATACAATGCAGGCAAAATCTGTTTCTCAAGAGTGACTTATGCCGGAGTTAAAAAACAGAAAGCAACTCTTGTCTGCCAGCCAAGCAAAACTTGGATTGGCTATTAGAACCAGGGTTTTGTTGGCTAGCATTGCATCTGATTACACGAAAATGTGGGAGCTAATGCTTTCTAAAGCTATTTTTCCAGGCTTTCAGATGCTGGGTCGTATCACCTACTGTATTTGATCAGCAAGACTTCCATCCTCACCAGCCCTAATCAAACCCGCATGTCTCAGGAAACGCAAGAAAAGCACTTTTTTGCTCTAAGTATTTATTTCTAAGTAAGCATAGCTGTCATCCTAGACAAAAGATCTGTAAAACCATTTTGTTGAAGTGCAAGGAGATGGATAAACTTGATCACAAGGTAGTTCTGTGCAGACTGGTGGAAAGAGCCTGGAGATATCTGTCTTCACTAGACACACTTGTCTGTTCTGCTTGTAAATCCTTCCTATAACAAAGATTGCCCCAGCTCCTTGTTTCAGTGCTTTGGGGTCCTTACTGCGAGCAGATTTTCCCTGTTTGATAAACTAATGCTTCTTCCATTGTGAGTCCCCATGGTTTGCCAGAAGCTGAGGACAATAGGTCTTCGACAGAACAAGTGGTAATGGCCTTAAGTTGCACCACGGGAGGTTCAGGTTGGGTATTAGGAGGCATTTAGTCTCAGAAGGAGTGGTGATGTGTTGAAACAGGCTGCCCAGGGAGTGGTGGGACCACTGTCCCTGGAGGTGCTCAGGAAAAGATGTGGTATAGTGGTATGGTGGTGATGGGTTGATGGGTGGACTGGATGGTCTTAGAGGTCCTTCCAAACTTAATGATTCTATGATTGTGACTTTTCCTTCCAAAATAACTGCTGATCTCTGAGATGGGAGACAAAGGGAGCTGGATTTGTGTCTTGACTGGAGATAATTCTATGGGAATTGTGTGGGAGCTATGAGGGAGTATTATAGCTACTTTAGATGTTGATTGATAGAGGTGATGTTTTGCAGTGTTGCTCCTCAGGTTGTGAGGACCTCTTCTGAGACGCGTGCAGAGTTAACTTTCTGTTCTATAAGATACTTCACAGGGAGATCCTTAAGGAAAAAGTTTTTTTATGATATGGGCAGTGAGGCACTGGCACAGATTGCTCAGAGTGGATGGGCTCTGAGCACTGATGGAGCTGTGGGTATCTCTGTGCATTGCAATCCAAAGGGATGGCTTTTTGCCTTTATGGCCTCACCCCATGTGCAGGGAAGGTGCCAGGGGCATAGCCACAAAGCTTGTAAAACAGGCCTGGAAGAAATGGCAAAATGTCTACTCCAAGTCATGCACTGGATGATTAGATGGCATTTACTAGCTTGGCCTCCTACATGGTTTTCCCCCAGAAGTCGTTTAGGAGCATCATAGAGTCACAGAATGGCCTGGGTTGCAAAGGAGCACAGTGCTCATCCATTTCCAACCCCCTGCTATGTGCAGGTCACCAACCAGCAGCCCAGGCTGCCCAGAGCCACATCCAGCCTGGCCTTGAATGCCTGCAGGGATGGGGCATCCACAGCCTCCTTGGGCAACCTGTTCCAGTGCCTCACCCTGCAGTGTGAAAGGCTGGGAGATGAGGGGAAGGAATGGCACAATGAAGCCCTGGGGAGTCCTCAGCTGTGCCAAAGGTGTGCTGCTTTGTCTCCTGTTTGCAGAAGTGGCTGCTAATGGAAAGCCCTTACGAGAATGCCATTGTGTTGCAGATGAATAATGTAGTAAGTCTGAATAAGCAGTGTTTCTATAGGAAGCACTTGGAAAGATGTTCTATGTACAGAAGCGGGGATGCTTCATTAATCTCAGTGAATAATGCCAGGCCATAAATTATCTTCATAGTAGACGTATTTACATTATGAAAAGTAACTGTGCTTGGTCTTAGATGAAGCAAATTTAAAGGAAAAGAGTTAAAGAAAATTGCTGGGCCTTGCAGGGAGGTTGCTTTGCTTTCCGCATCGGAAAATATTGAAAAGAGTCTCCTGATATCGGGAGGAGATGGGTGATAATGCAGAGGTGTGTGTCCCACATCCTGAAGCTTCCCTACACGTCACAGTAGGGAGGCTGGAGATAGGGAGGACCCAAGCAGCTGCAGGAATCCCTCTGAGCTGGGAAGCTTCACCCTCCCACGGCTCTCCCAAGACAGATGCTGCAGAAGCAGCGGTGAGCGGGAGGAGGATGCTGTTGGAATCAGGCAACACAGCAAAGCCGTCTGCATCCCCATGGGGTGCAGTTCTATTCCCTCTGGCCAGATTGTGAAACACTGCAGGTATTCAGCAGTCAGATCTCCCTGCAGCCCAGGACGTGGCTGCCTGAGGCTGTGGCACCCTCCCCGTGCTCCCCTGCAGCTCCCACTCCCACCAGCTCCATCAGCACAGCTCCTTTCCTTCCACAGTTCACGCTTTGAGCATCACAGGAGCTGCTAGCTCACAGCAATTGATTGGAGATGTGTGGATTTGTCCATTGCAAAACCCCAGAGAATGTTAGTGCAGAGCAGCGTGGGTTGAATCTCTCCATGGGGGTTATTGCAATGCACTGCTGCTGCAGAGGGGAGAGCAACAGGATGCATGGAAGGTGATTTTCCTGTGCAGGAAAGAAAACAACACTTGTCTTCCATTTGGTTGGATGTTTTGTCCCAAATACTGTGATATTTGGTCAAGAGAATGAAAACTTTAATCCTTCTCCTTGTGGTTTTTTGGTAGTTGAAAGAAAACTTAGGGGAAGAAGAGAAACGATTTCACTGACTGTTTAGAAACTTTTCAGCCCTGGGTCAGGGCAGTCCCAAGCACGAACACAGGCTGACTAAGCAGTGGATGGAGAGAAGCACTGGAGAGAAGCTCTTGGGACTGTTGGTGGACAAAAAAAACTCTTTGTGATCCAGCAGTGGGAACAGTGGGTTCCTGGTTAGTCTGATCTCATGGTTGGCAACCCTTGCCTGTGGCAAGGGGTTTGGAACAAGATGCTTTCTGAGGTCCCTTCCAACCCAAGCCATTCTAGGATGACGAGTACGAGGATGTGACATATATCTGCTGTGAACATGCTCAGTGCTGTTCTGGGGACTTCCATGGGCAGCAGGTGGTAGGGAAGGGAAGTCCTTGGGTATTCAGCACTGTACAAAGCCAAAGCAAGCAGCTGAGCAGCAGGACCATGTAATTACAAGGTTATCAATGCTGCTCGTTAAGGTAAATGCTCATGCAGACCCACGCAGCTCATGTTCGGAGCAGATTGAGGTGAGGAGCAGCTTCACAGGGAGATGCCAGAGAGGTGCTGGAGTCACCAGCCCTGGAAGTGTTCAAGGAATGTTTAGACATTGTGTTGAGGGACATGGTTTAGTGAGAACTACTGGTGATATGTGGATGGTTGGACTGGATGATCCCGCAGGTCTTTTCCATCCTTGGTGATTCTATGATTCCCCACACTCCTGCAGGGCAGAACTGTGGCCAGGGCTTGATTCTTATACCTCCAACATTGCACGGAGTTTTTTATTGTAAAATCCCAGGTGTGTTTTCCATGGAGAGTAGTGTACAGGTGCTGCTTTGAGAAGCCTGGCAGCAGAGCAAGCTCTAGTAGGGTCTTTAGGGTCTCAATCTTCAGTGCATTGGGGTGCTGCCAATGGATGGATGTCAACTCAAGGTGCTCCCAATGGACTGTGTTGCGTCGCGCTGGTTTCCAGCAATAAAAATGGGTTCAGATCTGAGAAGCAGTCCAAACCTCAGACTGAAAGACGTGGTGGTGATGGATTGGCAGTTGGACTTGGTGGCCTTTTCCGACCGTAATGATTCTGTGATTGCACGATTTGGATGTGTAGCTGAGTAAAACTTTCCTTGAAACTCCTTTTTCATCAGGCACTGTTTCCTCTTAATATGTGGAAATTACATTATTGGCCAGTGCGCTTCCAGCATTCACTTTATTTTTAACATTTCCATGTCCGCTATGTGACGGGAAGCAACAGCAGTGGCCTGTGAGCATCCAAAGATAGGAACCGGTTTGTTTTATCTTTCCTATGGCCGCGCTGAATTTTGCTGTGCACGTCTTGGCTGGGCTCCAGGAGGGTGAACCAAGCCTACCAGATTGAGAAGAATTGAATAATGACCGCCTTGCAGTGGTGATGTGGGGAGGAACAAAAAAGTGCTTTGAAGATAATGACAGCCCATGCTTCGAGGAGTGCCAGCCTTGCAGAGCGTGCTGCTCGTTAGCACGCCGTGATTAGAGGACGGGATGAGCAACGCAGTGTGCGATGGTGCCCGATTTGGATTTCCTTTAAAGAGGGAGTGGCGAAAGGCAGGGCATGGACAGAAATAACCGAGCATCTCCCCGGCAGATGGTCCCATTCCCAAACCTAAAATTACACAGGATGAGGATGAAAGGAATTAGCATCTGGTGGCGAGGGGAGGGCAATGTCCCTTCGCCCGGGGGTGACCAGATGGCCCCAGCTCTACCGATGGCTCCGTATGGGTGTTTCCAACCTTTCCCCACTTGCAGACCTCTGGATATTTATATTTTTCTCCCTTCAGGGGAGGTGCAGATTCCTGCAGAGCAAATGCAGGCTTGCTGGCAGGAGGCTCGCTTCTCTTGGTTCCCTTTTATGGATCTTCATCTCCCCGCTCCTCACTGCAGGCCGGGTTGGGATCAGCCGGGTACAAAACCCCTTGGGGACCAGCAGACCACCACCCAGGATGTCACCGAGTGCCCTGATGCTCCTTCATTATCCCAACTGAAACCATGTGTGGCCGCACCGGATGCTGGGGTGTGCAGTGGATGCACACTTGCTGTGCTCTGGAGCAATATTTTGGGGTGCTAATGCTCATTTTAAGGACTTCTTTCAGCTGGAGCAGGAAATGCCTTCTGGAGAGCCTTCAGCATCAGCAGCCCAGTGATATGATGGGTGTCCTGTCCCTGGAGACATCAGACTGGATGGGGCTCTGAGCACCTGGTGGAGCTGTGGGTGTCCCTGTGCATTGTAGGGGGATTGCACTGGATGCCCTTTAAGGGTCCCTTCCAACTCAGACAGTTCTACAGTTCTATTAAAATGACCTTTTTGAGTTGATTGACCCCCTCCCGCTGTTATTTTTAGCCCCGCACACATGGGAGTGCTGGGGGGCCCCATGCACCCCATCCCCAGAGCACTGCAGGAGCGTCAGGCAGCGTGCAAAAAGCAATCATGTTTCAAACCAAGGGAACACCCAAGAGCTAAGATTTACCATGTGCACAGGGGGATGCTGGCAGCGCCTGGACCCGCTCCAGCGTTTGTAAATGTGAATTACACAACATCGCAGTGCTCAGCAAAGGCCGGGGCAGAAATCTCTGCAAGAAGCCACTGGGAGAAGCGGGGCTTCGCCTTCCTACGTCGCCACGTTTTATTTTTATTTGACTTTTGAGCTAGTCTTCCAGGAAAGCCCATTAAAAGCTGGCAGCCAGCGAGCGGCCTGCCAGAGCCCAGAGCCGACGGGCGATGCCGACGGATGGCGTGAGGTGCCGGGGGGAAGGAGGGGAGAACGGGGATGTTCTCACCCTGCTCTGCTTCCTTCCTTCGTGTTTCCTATTAAGCCGAGGGAGCCGCGCTGATGCGGCCGCTTTTTTCACCGCCTTCCAAGCTGGAATTGAATGGTGGATGATTTCATCGCGGCCTTTTTATGTCGAAGCCAGCGGCCTGCGTCATGCAGCGGCGAATTCAGGCAGATTTTATTTGCATGTGAGTCATTGAGCTTTTCCAGCTGAATGTCACCGAGTTGGAATTTTTGGGCTGATTTTGTTGTTGTTTTCATCTCTTGGTGTTTTTCCACCCGCCTCTGTTGCTGCCCCACGCTCCCTTCACCCCCCAAAAAGAAGAGGAAAAAGCTAAAAGAGCCCAGAGCTGGGGTTTGAGTTGGCAGAGTCGAAGGATGGGATTATGAATGTTTAGTGGGGGGGGGTGGGGAGAGAGAAAAAGGATGCTTTATGTCGCTCCCCGGGCCGGCGCAAAGCCAAACCAAATGGAGGGCTCTAATTTGGGAGTGGTGTTATTGCAGGTCAGAGGGAGTCAGTTGCGGGCTATATTGGGAGAGCTGTCACATGCAGTAGCTGCAAATGCTGACGGTCACGTGGAGCACACGGCCCCTCGTACAACTCGCTTGGATTTTGTTGACAACGCTGAAGTAAAAAGAAAATAATATATATCTTTCTTTTCTCAAAAGGTGTGCTGGGTCGCACAGCCCTCCGCCTCGCTGCCCGCTCGCCCCGGCCCTCGCTGCCCTTTGCACAGAGAAGTTTATAAATAGAGCAACTCCTCCATTATGTGCAGCTCCAGTCTCTTTATTTTTACACTGGAATCCGTTCAATGATTAACAGTTGAAACCATGTGCTGTATATCAATACCTTACATACTCTTCATAACTTATTTTTAGTATTTTCCCCCTTCTAAATCCTTTATCCATGTTAGGCAACACAGTTATGACATCCAGATAATATTTTTTTTATAGCCTTTGAAGAAACTTATTTGCATTTCAATTGAGCTTTTGCTAAAAGGCTTTTTGCAATTGAAATGAAGAAGTCAGAGGAGTGCTTCCTCAGTGTGTGTGCTTGTGCCTGTAATCTCCCCGCTGAAAGTAATGGAGATTTGGGTGTTTTTATGGATTGGGCTCAGAGAAGAGTTAGGGAAGGCACAGAATCATAGAATCGCAGAATTGTTCAGGTTGGGAAAGACTTCCAAGATCACCAAGTCCAACCCCAACCCACCGGCACCATGTCCCCCAGTGCCACCTTTGTCACGTACTTTGTTATGTTTGGCTTCCTATATCCTAAGAAATTCCACTCAAAACCTGGACAGGAGGACATGCAAAGGCACATGAGCAATGTAACCCCAAGGCAAGTAGAAGCAGTGAGCTCATCTACCATCTGCACCCAATGCTTCCCAAAGCAGCAGAACCCTCCAAGTTCTGCCATTGCTGTAATCCCAAGCTGCGGGAAGCCATGGGGCAGCTGGAGGCACCTTTTTCCATTTGTGCTTTTAATCCTCACTGACCCATCCCAGCAGCCATCCGACCCAGCAGCTCTCAGGGATATCTTTGTCCCACTGCAGGGACGGCCATCTCGGTATTTCTGTCGCGGCACTGCATGCTCAGGATGTGCTGGATTCCCTCCTCTCTTCCTCTTATGGCCCAGGAACAGCACTGAAACCACATTTTGGTGTCGTTGCTACCTTCCCTCATCCCATACAGAATGTCCTCTTGCTTTTTCAGCTGCTTTCCTCCATCAGCAGATAGAGTCATAGAATGGCTTGGGATGGGAGGCACCTCCAGTTCCAACCCCAATGCCATGGGCTGGTTGCTAGCCACTATATCAGGCACCAGATCAGTCTGCCCAGGGCCCCATCTTTGGACACCTCCGGGAATGGGTATCCGTAGTTCTCTGGGCTTGGGAGCACAGTGCCTCCAGTGGCCAGGAGGAGCTCGTGTGCTCCAGCAAATAAATAGAAACTGGCACTGTGAGTCCTTGTCTGGTGACGGGCTGCCTGCTTGAGCTTCAGCTGGGGTTTGCTTGTCCTCCAACCTGAGTTGGGAAGTGTTTTGGGATCTCTGAGAGATGTTGAAAACTGCGAGTGCTCGTGCCCGTGGCTCATTGCTACCCTACAGTACATAGAGATGAAGCAAGGAATGCTTCAGAAACCACCAGGACAGGAAACTCCTGTCCTGTTTGAATCTCAAGCACAAGAGTTTTCTGATCCACTCCTGTTGGTCATTCCCCACAGCATGTTCTTTTTCCCATGCCCTGGTGAGCATCTGGCCTCCTCTTGGGCTTTGGGTAAGAAGTGCAGAGGTGGTACCTTGGCCGGCTCTGAGCTCTGATTTCTGACACTGCACCATTTCCCACATTTTTCTGTCCAAGACAGACAGAACTTGTGGGATTTTCACTCTTCAGTCCCGATTCACATCCGTTGGCACTGCTTCCATCTATGCTGTCATTGCTCAACAAGGTTGAGCGTTCTGGACCGCAGCTGACGAAATTGGGGATTCTAATTTGTCTTTCCCAGGTATTTTATTGCATTGAGACTGAATGCCATCGTTCATCAGATCTTTGAGGTCCCTTTCAACCCAAGCCATTCTGTGATTCTGTGATCAGTGTGGTCTGGGTCCCTGTGGCACCTGTGGAACTTTTGATGAGGTTCCTCAGCATGTTGTCTTAGCTGTGACTCAGTGAGATGCTCTCCACGTTGCAAAGCTCTGCACTGAATTAAAAGTCATGTTGCTAGGGAGTGTTATGATAATACGTGGTTAGCAAAAGTGTGCGACAGTTATGGCCTAGAAAACAAGCCCGTAAAACTTCCCACCAGATGCATGGTGTGAAAATGGAGCAAACTTCAGCTTGATATTTATTATGTTGTGGAAAAAGACTCATACTCCCAATGGATTTCCTGAAAGTCTGCTTTGGGTTGAAGACCCTAGTGGTGCAGCCAATTTAGAATCGGAAAAATCCTCATTCTTGTTGCTGTCTGCAGAAGCACACACACATAATGCTTGTGCCATTCAATTCTCCAGTGCTAAAATACATTGCTTCTGGGTTTGTACGAATGGATTCACAAGAACTGGAGCTCTGGAAGGTCACTGGGCTTAGGGAGAAAGCAGTGTTAAAAGTGAAAATCTTTTTTCCTTCTATTCATTCTCCAGCACAGTGGAGCCAGGCTCTTCTGTCCCTGAAGCTCTGTGTGAATTAAGGGACATTTTGTGAAGGGATCTCCCAGTTCATTCTGCTGCTGAACAAAACAAGGAGTGTTTTGCTCCATCTGGGGGCATCCTTTGCAGTGATGTCTTCCATGCAAGGAAGGGAACATGCACTGTGAAGCAGGGCATTGACAGGGCTGGGGATGCTTTGGAGGATTTGGTGTACTGCATTTAAAAAGGCAAAGAGGCAAGTTGGGCTCATGACATAGCCTCCAAAGAATTGGGATTTTGTGGTTTGCTTTGGTTTGTTGTTTTGTTGTTGTTGTTGTTGTTGTTTTTGCCATAAGCTGCATGTCGTACGGCCAGCAGCACCTCAAAGTTGCTTGCATAGGAGAGTTGCAAGAACTTGGCTGTTTTTCAAAAGTGAAGTGCATTCAAGATGCAGCAGTCAGCCCTGTGATGCTCTTCCATGCCCATCACTTCTGCACCAGGGTACCTTCATTTCAGAGCTGCAGGGATCTGACCTCCAGCACAAAAAATACTGCTGATGATGGCCAAGGAGCTCTTTGGAGCTTGCAGCCCATCAGTGCCAGCGAGCCCATCCCTGCTGCCTTGGAGATGGGTTCTGAAGAGTTTGCCTGTTGCATATGGAGCCATACTAAAGCTGATTGCTGGAATATTGCATCTTTTGGCTAGAATTGCTTTCAGTGATTAAACTGACTCTGCTAGGTTTCACAGATTGAAGGGGTATCGTGTAGTTTACATGGAGGTCCTTAATCTCCTTCATTAAAGACAGTGAAGATCCTCCATCGTGAAGTCCTCTGTGCTTCTCTCAGCACTGAATCCTGGGCTACAGTCACAAACATTTGCTTTTGCTGCCTGGCTCTTACCTTTGCTTTTCCAAGGAACAAGTGGTGTTGCCTGCCACTTCTCCAGCCACCTCCATGCAGTGCCCATCGTTCTTGCTCCATTTTTATGGCATCTCCTCTTTCTTCCTCGCCATCCACCATGCCTGTTCGTCTCCCCTTCTGCTCTGGGCTTTCCTGCCAGATGAAAACAAAATGTTAGGAAAGTACTTGATATATTTTTATCCCTGTTGAATGTGAGGTAGCTGCTGGCAACACAGAGGAGCGTCAGTGCCAAGTGGACCTGTAGATCGCAGAGCATAACCAACACATTTTCCATTGAGTCTGAAGTATGCACTGGTTGTGGTGCTGGAGGATGGATGCTGTATATGGGCTTTTCATGGCTGAAGGCACGGATTGCTGTCTGTCTGTCCCCTTGTAGTGGGTGCTGATGACAAAAGATCCATTTGTCCTTTGAGATCATCTGCATGGAAGTTGACCAGGTAGAGGAAGGGGCAGTTTGGTAATTGCCTTGTTGTGATGCATTATAGAATGACGGAATCATTCTATATGAGTTCTGTAAGAGACTTCAGGATCCCCAACTCAAACCCCTGTCCATCCCACCACGCTCGCTGCCCACGTCCGTCAGTGCCACATATCCACCTTGCCTGAACACCTCCAGGGACGGTGACCCCACCACTCCCTGGGCAGCTGTGCCACTGCCTGATCACTTTTTTGGAGAAGAAATTCTTCCTAATATCCATCCTGAACCTTCCCTGGCACAGCTCGAGTCCATTACCTCTCATCCTATAGAGTGAAGCAACTGCAGACCGTTGGGTTTTATAGGTGTTGAGGTGAGGAAGAAACCTGATGACCATGAAGAGCAACCCACAAGCCTTCCTGGTTCCTGCTTGTTTTGAGACCTCCAGACTTTTCCCATCTCCTTGCCAGCACTTGTTCCAGGAATAGAGCTTGGCCACCACTTCCCACATTTTTTCCCAAGACCTGCATAGGTGAGAGCCATGGTTTTGGTGAGACAAGGAGCAGGATTTGGGTTCACCATCTTTTCAGCAAGAGCCGTGCTCACAGCTTGTATCTATCTGCTGCAATTGACAGGTCTGCAGAAATCTTTGTCGTCGAGATATATTTTTTTTAATTAGCATCAGTTGCCATAAAGCAAAGGCACATGCTGAAATACTTACTATTGGCCTCTCATGCAGGGGAAGGCTGCCAGTTTTTAATGGTGGAGGTATTGATGTGTTCTGGAAGGGGTACAGAGAGGGTTTCCAGCAGGGTTCTCACTTGGTTTGCTTGAATGTTGCTCTTTTGATTGGGCCTTATGTAGGGAGAAAATGATGTAAATCCACTGAAACAACGTGCTGTGTCTTCTGGCCAAGATCTGGCTTTTTTTTTCGCTCTCTTGTTTTCAAATCACTCTGTGTGGGGTTGGGTATGGTCACTCTGTGCCACTCAAACTTAACACTAAGCCAAATAACACCTGATTAATGTGGCCTCTGGAAGTCATAGAGCCAGCAGAAGCGTTACAATGGTCTCAGGATTAATGAACGTGGGGTCACATCCTGTTAGAGACACAGCTTTTATCTTCTGTGGAAGTTAAGGGAAGCAAGAATAGAAGGAGGCTTGAGCACAGGTTCCCGAGTGTCTTGAGAAGATGCAGGACATGAGATCTGGTTAAATCAGACTGCAATTCATCCAGAAGCAAAAAAAAAAAAGAGATAAATTCAAGCTTAGCTGATCAAAATCTAAATGGAAATCAAGGCAAGTGTTTGAGACATGTAGGAACAAACGGCCATTAAGAACAGGGGTGCTGTTTGCCTCTTGGTGGTGGCACTTCCCTGGAAGATGGCATGTGGCCAAAGAGACTGTAGGGCTGTTAATACATGTGCTTGCTGGAGCTTTGTGAAGCAGGAGAGGTCCAAGTGCTGTTTTTTATGCAAAAAAGAGTGGATGCTTCCACTGAGCTGTGCCCTGCAGCAGTGCCAGGGCCGCAGTGGTGATACAGGAAACTGCAAACAATGGGAAGCTCTTCTGGGAATGTCGCTGAGGAAGAGTTCCTCTACATGGGCATTTTTTGCCCTTCCTGCACACCCAGAAATAGCCACTATGTGCACCAGGGCAGCCAATTTCAGGCTTGCTCCAAGTAGGTGCAGTGGTGTACCTGGGGTGTAGTCCATCCTCAGTTTAGTCCATCCCTAGGAGGGTTTGGTAGGCGGTCAGTTGGGCTTCGTTCCTCCTCCAAGACCCCAATGCTGGGGCACGTCCCATGCAAGATCATTGATCCCAGCATCAATTTTTGATAGAAACTCTATTTTTAGTCCTTGGGTAGAGCTGGGAGCACTGATCCGTTTGGCCATTCCGGAGGTGTCCTGCTTAGTCAGTGCCCTTCAGATCCATTGGGCTAACTAACTCTTAGTCATTCCTTGCTTGTGCAAATCATCTGAATGTGTTTTTGAGAACTTTTCATGGAATATGTTGTTAAACTGAAAACAAGGGTATAATAAAACAGTAATTTAAGAGTAATTCACTGACAACAGGAGCCCTGAAATGTACTGACTTACCATTGTGGAGCGATGATACCAAGCCTGCTATTTAAACATACTCTTTGTCATTCAGAAAATCCTTGGGCAGCTTTTAAAACACTTGCAGTCTTTAATTGTTGTCCTTGTTACTCATTATAGGCTGGTGTCTGGCTCATAAATCGCACATCATTCATCTTGCCCCCTTTGTCAAAGCCTCAGCTGACACATTTGTCTACTTCACTTGTGAAATGCGATAACTTGCATACGACAATAGGAGCATAACCCAATTTCTGCCACAGTGCTCTCTCTTCTGCTTTCAAAATGAAAAGGTTTATCTTGGCTAGGGTTGTTGTTTTTTATTTTAAGCACTCGAGAGATATCATGCATTTCATCGTTCCTCGAAGACATCACTGCTAATGAGCAAATGCATCCCTGGGAGTGTGCTGGCAGCCCATCCTTCTGTGCAGGGTCACTGGTTTCCAATTTGAAGCTAGAACTCTGCTTGCAAAAATTAGAATGCGGCAAACAAACAAACAAACAGGTGATTGCGTACTTTGAGCTTTCTAAACACCAGGCATTGTTTTGATGGAGAAAAGCTGGGAGGACAAGAGGACTCTCCCTGCTGTCTCCCCACTGCACCTGCTCATAAGGCAGCTTCAGCCTTAATAGAAGGACCCAGTGATATGGATGGAGGTTGGTGGCCCTGCACGTGGCAGGAGGGTTGGAGATTCGTGATCCTTGAGGTCCCTTCCAGCCCTGGCCATTCTGTGACTCTGTGATATGTGAGGCTGGTACCCTGTGCTGTGCTCTATGGCAAGCACACCACACTGGAAGGATAAATGAGACTGCAGTTTCACATGGCACCTTATGTGGCTGTTGCAAATATCTGAATATCTTTTATATCCCTGGCATTCCTTCAAGCAGCCAGAGTTTTTATTTTTGCCTCAGAGAGCATCAAGCATCGTTGAAGCAGCATCTAGAGGAACTAATGAGGCTGTTATCTCATTAGTGTCCACACCTGTGACCTGTGAGCACTGCATGCAGCATGTAGGGACTGTGAGAGCTGGCAGCTGGGATGTGAGTTGAGACCCACCTGATCATGGGAGGCCGATTTTGGCAACAGCTCCTGCTGAGGTTGCCCACCCCTCATCCACAGCTCTAGGATAAGCTCTCCATCCTTTGGGGCTTGTTATTTCAACCCTTAAAACCTCTTGGGGGTTCAAAGCAAGTGTCCCAAGCAGGAGCTCTATCAGTGACTGGGTGCATGGTCATCCTTTCGGCCTTGCAGCACAAATCTGCCTTCATCAGCTTTGTACAATAAGTCTTCAGCTTCATACTGCCTTTGCAAACTGTGGAACTGATGGAAAAGATAGCAAGAGCCAGAAGTGATGGTGATGAGGCTGGTCATAGGATCATCAAAGAATGGCAGAATGGTTTAGGTTGGAAGGGACCTTAAAGATCATGGAGCTGTGCCAGGCAGGGTTAACAACCCAGAGCTTCAGGCAAGGCAAAGGAAAACTGCATGGGCTGTTCTCACTGAGAAGGTCACCCCAAATAATCCCAAATTCCCTACTAGGGTTTTCTGGAAGCAAAGGCTCTTTAACTCTCTTCTTGCTTTCCTGTTTGTGTTTAATTACTCTGTGTGAAACAGCAGAGTGTTTTGAGAATGGTCCCATCCAGAACACCCCATTACTTGGTATTCTTGGCAGAGAGATCGAGCTCGGATCCCCCAAACAGTGGCCAGCTGGAAGAATTCAGGACAGTGAATTATGACCCAAAACGAAGTTGCGTATCCACAGCAGAACGCACCCAGCCTCCTGCTCCACTTGTGTGTTCCCTACAAGTGTACTTAGGTTGAGTGTTGCTTTTCCAAATCCATTTCTTAAGCAGCAGAGCGTGCACATCTCTGCATGCACTGAGCACCAACATCTCGGTTCTGCTGCCAGAACCGGGGTTCCGTCCCACCCAAAGCTGCGTCACACGATGGTGAGCAGGGATGGGGAGGAGGCTGGGGCTGCAGGGAAGTGTGTGCTACTGCAGAAAGTTCCAGGGAGAGCCAGCAGCGCTTCCAGCAAGCCATCTAGTGGCTTCCTATTAAAACAGTTGCGTGCCTGGAAATGGGAATGTGAAGCCAAAGTGCTGTTTGCTGCTGCTCACTGGTGTTTGTGTCGGGGAGCTGACACTAGGGTTTGTTTGTTTCATCTCTTTGAAAGGGTAGATAACAGCAGGACAAGGGAAAATGGTTTGAAGTTGAGGGAGGGAAGATTTAGGATGGATGTGAGGGGGAAGTTCTTTCCCGTGAGAGTGGTGAGGTGCTGGAACAGCTGCCCAGAGAGGCTGTGGATGCCCCGTCCATCCCTGGAGGTGTTCAAGGCCAGGTTGGATGGGGCCCTGGGCAGCCTGGGCTACTCTGAAATGTGGAGGTTGGTGGCCCTGCCTGTGGTGGGGGGTTGGAGCTTCATGATCCATGAGGTCCCTTCCAACCCTGGCTATTCTGTGATTGTATTAGCCAGATGCTGAGCGGTGCCTTTTTTAGGGTCGTGTTGGAAGTGTTGGGTTGGTTGCTGAGCTTGGGTCTTCCCAAGGATGAGCCTGGTGGGCCAACCCTACAGGTGGACATCAAAATCTTCATTTCATGGGTGTGTACATCAAATACATCTATCACATCACCCTATTGATAGGATGAGAGGTTATGGCCTCAAGTTGTTCCAGGGAAAGGTCAGCTTGGATATTAGGAAAAACTTTTCCGAAAGAGCAGTGATGCAGTGGCACAGCTGCCCAGGAGTGGTGAGGTCACCATCCCTGGAGGTGTTCCAGAGCCATGGAGTTGAGGCACTGAGGGACGGGACAGTGGGCATGGTGGGGTGGATTGAAGGTTGGGCTTGGGGCTCTTGGAAGTCTCTTCCAAGCTGAATCATCCTATGATTCTATCACTAACAAAACTCCAAGTAGCATCACTGGGTCCAGGGCTCCCTGCTGAGTTCACCTCCCCGCTGACAATGGGTCACCACACCTGACTTCTCCCATATGGTTTTCTGATGAGCTGTGTGCCCACATGGCGGCTGTTCCATCTGAGTGTGTCTCTCTGCTTTGCTGGCAAGGAAGCTGTGTGCAGCAGCGTCTGATGAACATCAAGACATACGGTGCTTGCTGCTGCTCCAGCTATTCACAGGCCAGTTACTCTGTCGCAGAGGGAAATTAAATTGTTCTTGACAAATCTGTGTCAGCAGTCACTTATCATCTTGTTATCTTCTGAGTACTTACAAGTAGCTTGTTTCATTATTTGTTCCATCAGTTTTCCAGGCATTTGAGTTGAGTGACCAGTTTATAATTCCCTGCCTTCTCCCTTTGCATATTTTTTAAGCTAGACCCCACGTTTGTTTTTTTCCTCTGCTCTTCCAAAGCCTCTCCTATCTGCCACGAGCTAACAACAGCCCTGCGGTTGCTACAACGGAGCCCTTCCCTGAATTCCTGCAGGGCGGGTTGTCACTCTGCACATCTTGGCTTTCTTGTCCCACACCTCGTGTCCCTGTGGAATGCTGACTTTTCTTTAGGGCTCACACCCTGTGCCAGCTCCTTTTCATTCCCTATGGGTGCAGGGTGCCCGGTGGCTGTTGGTCCTGAATTTGGAGAGCAGTGACTCCCTGCTTGACAGACATCACGCACATGGGGATCCCTTTGTCATGTATTTACCCTCTCTGAGTCATATCATATCGTATCATATCATAGAATGACCTGGGTTGCAAAGGAGCACAATGCTGATCCAGTTCCAACCCCCTGCTATGTGCAGGTCACCAACCAGCAGCCCAGGCTGCCCAGAGCCACATCCAGCCTGGCCTTGAATGCCTGCAGGGATGGGGCATCCACAGCCTCCTTGGGCAACCTGTTCCAGTCTATTCATTTATTCATTAGATCTGTTCGCTGATTTCTCAATTCTCTTTTTTTCCCCCCAATTCCTTCAACAGGAATCATTAACCAATGGCAACAGGAATCCAAGGATAAAGTGATATCCCTATTGTTAACCCACCTGCCTTTACTGAAGCCCGGAAACATCGAAGCAAAAGTCGAATACATGAAACTCTTGCCTAAAATCCTGGCCCACTCGATCGAACACAACCAACACATCGAGGAGAGCCGGCAGCTGTTGTCCTACGCCTTGATCCACCCGGCCACCTCACTGGAGGACCGCAGCGCTCTGGCCATGTGGCTCAACCACCTGGAGGACCGCACGTCGGGGACCTTTGGCAGCCAGGGCAGGGGCCGCTCGGACTCTGTGGACTACGGGCAGACTCACTACTATCACCAAAGACAGAACTCCGATGATAAACTCAACGGATGGCAAAACTCTCGAGACTCGGGCATAAGCGTCAGCGCTTCCAGCTGGCAGGACAAAAACCTGGCCTGCGAGAACGGCCATCTGCCCCTCTACTCCTCCTCCTCCGTCCCCACCACCATCAACACCATCGGCACTAGCACAAGCACCAGTAAGTACCTGGGAGCTCTGGGGAGCTGGTCCCACCGTCCCTCTTTGCCACGTTAAGCAGAGGGGACAGTTTCATCCAGGCCACAGAAAACTCCCTGGTTTTGGTGTTTTTCCCTTATCTGCTTATGGTGTTGTTTTGTTTTTTTTTTTAATTGCCCACCTGTCTTTTCGCTTTTCTCCCTTTAATTCTGTGGGTTTTTAAAAAGGTTGCTGGAGAGGACAGAACAGCAGCCAAAAAGCTAGAAGAGCAAAACGGTGTGTTATGGAGGGCAGCCACTTCTGTTTCATGCAGCTTCAGCTAGGTTCGCAGCTCCACAGGTTCCCAAAGCGGGCAGCTGATCCTTTGTTTCCAAAAGCAACCTGGGGACCTGGAATGGGATCAGGGCCCCAAAGAACAGGCATTGTGTTGAGAAGCAGGGCTGGGTTCTGGAGTCTTTGAGAACATCCCCTTTAATCTGCAGCACAGAGAGGTGTGAAGCTGATGGCTGATGGTGATTGAGAGGTTTAGTTGCGAAGTTCTCTGTGTTTTCCAAGAGGTGCAGAGTTGGGAAGTTCTTCCCTATTGAGGTCCTGACAAGTTTTGGTGGGGACGGCGCAGAGCCCAGCCCAAGGCTTGGAACTGGGAAGGTGCCACAGTTGGGACTTTGTCACTGGTGGTGAATGGAGGTGTAGTGCAGCTCTGGCTTTCTTAGAGCAGCTTGGGAGAGCAGCAGAGCATGTTCTCAGTGAGCTCCTCCACTGTGTGGTTGTTGCATCCTTATCCCTGATGACACTTGGCTTCTGCTCAGAGACCTTCCTTGGCTTCTGTATCACTGGATCTTGCCTGATGGGCCATGGAAGCAAGCATGTTCCCCTAATGCATGCTTTTTGTCCCCATTTTAGCACAGTCTTCTCACCCTGCCCTTCCCCTTCTCTGTTCAACCCTTCTCCACCTGTTATTGGGATGATCTTGTCCAAAGCACTGATAGTCCCTTCCTATTCCTGTCTCTTATCTGGGGCTGCTAAACCTGGTACCTGGTTCCATGCTTCTATCTGTGCTATTGGAGCTGATTAACAGCAAGAAATGCCCATTCCTCCCCAAAATTTGGTATGCTTTTGCTCACTCTGCAGCCTTCCCCACCTGGCACTTCCCTAAGACACAAGGGATGCAGAGGGTTCTTGCAGTGAGGCATTGGTTTCTCCATCAGCCTGTGGAAAAGCACCATGAAATCACTGGAAGCTGTAAAATGCTCACTTAAGGCTGCTGTTTTTTTTTTTCCCACTCCTCTAATCAATGCTTTATTAGGTTGTGTTTTAAATGAACAGAGATGCAGTTCTGAATTCATGCAGCCCAGCCCCTGCCTCTCCAGACCCATCTTTATCACCCAGGGATTCAGCAGCATCTAGACATGGGTTGATGTTCCCATCCCATCCCCATCGTGTAGCTCCCTGTAAAGCAGATCAGGGAGCAGCACATGTGGCTTTGGAACCAAGTCAGGCAGCATTAGGAGGTGATACAAGGGTTGGCAGCAGCTCTGATGCCCTGGCTCCTGGTACCCTGCAATTGCACAACATGGGGCTTCTTCATTGCCTTGCATGGGGCAGAGGAGAGCTGTGTCAGAGTGACTGAGACTCACGGGAAAGGTTAAATGAGTGAAAAGAGTCATTAATGCATTTGCAACTGTGCTATTAAACCTCCCGTTGTTTATTTTTCTTAATTTTTTGTCCCTCGTCGTGGTGTTTGCGTGGCTGGAAGCTTTGCTTGCCAGGGAGGGGATTAGAATTGGTGGCTGCAGGAGGGATTTGGGTCCTTGCATCGTGAGCTAGAAGCAGGGAGGTATGAGCTTAATCTGAGGATGATGTGGGTGAAGTGACACCGACTTTGCCAGCGGCAGTCCCTGTGATGTGCTCCAGGTGTTGGGGAGGTTTGGGATGTTTAGCCAAGAGGGGAAAGGCCTCATTGATCCAGGTCAGGCTTGCAGGAAAAAAGCCTGTGACAAAAGAAGCTTTGGGTGCAGCAGGTTAATCATTGACAAGCTGGGCAAGAAGTGCTGGGTCTTAAAAGGATGCTTCTCAATAAGCTGCTCAACCTGATGTGAATTTGTTGTATTGCCATGGCCCTTGCCACAGTGGTCCCAGCACAGCATCTCCTGCCTGGGCCAGATCTCCCTTGTGGGAGATCCCATAGCACCAGTTCACATGGCAGCATCACACCCACGTTGTTCTGCTGTGGGATTTAATCATAGAATCGTTTAGGTTGGAAAAGACCATTAAGATAACAAGCCCAGCCCCAAGCCACCCCACTGACCATGTCCTTCAGTGCCACATCATTGGACTGCACAGCTCCTGCTGGTTCATTTGGGTGGCAGTGAGCTCAGACAGCCTGCAGGTGCAGCTGGAGGCCACGCTCTGTGTGTTTGGTCCTGAGTTTCCTTAATGCAATATTTACTTGGACGGAAGCACAGTGAATCCACAAATAGATGCTCAAAACCAAACACTGCCAGCCAGCCTTTGTCCCAGCCCCTCGAGTCGCTCACTACATCCATAAATCTCCTATTCCAAAGCAAAGCCCTCAAGCACTCACTGTTTGTTTAGGTTTTATTGCTATTTTTGTTGGGTTCTCCTCTCCCCAGAGGTGTTGATGTGGGCAAGGCTCAGCCTATCAGTGTCTGCTTCCAGCACCAGCATGGGGCAGAGCCCTTCCTGGAGATGTCTGGAGGCACTTGTGCCTGGTGTTTTGGCACAATTAAACTCAGCTGAACCAGAGCAGTGCCCTGGGCTCTGTGCTCAGAGCTCAGTGACCAAGGGGCACACAATAGAAGCTGTGGAGGAGCATTTCTCCTGACCTCTTTCTCTGCCATATGTAATAGGTTCCATCTGAGCATGATCTGGCTTCCAGCTGGGTTTCTTTTGTCAAGTGCTAGCCCAGCACAGCTTAACCCCGTGTTTTCCCCTCCTCTACCACCAGTGTATCACCTGGAGATAGCTGTATTACTTCTTTTGTTGATTTATGGTGAGATTTCACTGTATTCTCATCCCTGGTGTAAAGCCAGGGCACACAAGGTCCCTGTGGAGGGCAGGTCCCCAGACAAGCCAGCCCTATAGAAAGGCTCATTCACAGAGAATTTCCCCCAGATACTTGAATTAAATCAGGTGAAATGTGTGCATCACAGATCAGTGATGGATGGATGAGGTTGGAGACCTCATTATGGAATATCCCACAGAGCAGAGATCCTGGGTGCTGAGGATGTCACCAAGCAGAAGAGATGTCACAAACCCTGGTATTCCAGTGTCACTGCTCTGCTTGGAATCCCTTGCATGTAAGCAAAGCTTGGACCAGCACTGACAGTCACACTTCTGCTGAACAAATGTGCATGGTGCTGTCTGCCATTCCCACAGAATTCCCTGCCAGAAAACCCATGTTTGTCTCCAAGAGGAGGAGGAGAGTGAGCAGTATGATACAGGAGAAATACGCTGCTGTGTAACTTCCTTGTCCCACAAAAGAAAATTATCTTCTCTTGTCCTAAACCTGAAGAAAAGGAATAAATCAGCCTTTGATGCAAGCCAGCAGTGCTTGATCTTGCCCAGATACCTTTCTCTGCACTTACATTGCCAACTCTTGCTGGATTTTCATACATTTATAGAATCATTCAGGATGGAAAAGGCCATTAAGATTCCCAAGCCCAACCCCACAGCACCCCACCATACGTGATAACGAGCCCAGCCCCAAAGCACCCCACCATGCCCACTAACCATGTCCCTCAGTGCCACATCTCCACAGTTCTCGAACACCTCCAAGGATGGGGACTCTGCCACATGCCACTGCATCACTGCTCTTTTCAGAGAAAACATTTTTCCTGATATCCAACCCGAACTGCTCTGGCACAGCTTAAGGCCATCACATGTTGTCCTACCACTAGTTGCCTCCGTTTACTGCAGTTCTGAGCTTCCTAGTGATGAGAGAACAAGGTGGTGGGGTTTTCCCCAATCTCATCAGGAAACTGAGGTGGAAAAAACAACACCAAGAAAGCACTTGGTCGTGGACTGAGTATGAGTATCTTGTTTATCCTGCAGTGTTGTGCAACAGGTCGTTGCCACAGTAGAGGAACCCACCAATGGACTCAGTATCCTGGTAGCAGACAGGAGCTGCATGTTTTAACCTTGGTTTGGGTTGGGTTGATGGGCAGCTTGCAACTACAACACTTTCAGGGGTAGATTTGCTGTCACGTGTGGAGGGAGTTGTGTTTTGAGCCAGCGCCTTTTGGACATTGCCATACTGGGGTAGGATCCCTCAACACACCTATCGTCCTCATTGCTTAGGAATGGGGACATATGGGGTTATAAAACCGCAGTTGGGCTCAAATGGTTTTTGCTTTTTTCTCTCTTTTAGTGATTGGTTCTGCAAAGTGTGTTGGCCTTTATCCTGCTGTGCCTTTCAGCCATGGTAGAGCAGGGCAACTGTTGTCTTGCTCATGCCCTCTAGTGTTGCTTGTAACGATCAGAGAACATTTGTAGGAGTTGCTGTTTGCCAGAGTCACTTCACTACAGTATCTCACTTGTTCTGTAGCTTAAAAACAGAGGAGGAGGCGTACAGAGAGAAGGTGTGAGCAGAGTTGTGTGAGTAGAGTTGCTTGTCCAAATCCACGCGGAATACACACAGATATACCAGCAGATGGGACTGAGAGGGGGAGACAGCATCTTCTACATCAGCACTGAACATCAGGTACAGATTTCCTGGCCCTTCTCCTGAGAAATGTGGCCCATTAACCTGCAGAGCATCACTTAGCAAGGAGGGACTGGGGTGTGGTGGAAGACAAGAGATCCCACCATCTCAGGAGGTGGGGTTGAACCACCCTTGCTGTGCTGTTGTGTCTTCAGCTTTGGGGGCATGGCCTATGCCTGTATCCTCCAGCTACCTGATGGAATGCCATCAAATTTGGGAAGCCCTCTTAGAAACATAGAATCATGGAAACATGAAGGCTGGAAAAGACCACTAAGATCATCTAGTCCAACTGTCAACCCCTCCCCATCATGTCCTCTAACCATGTCCCTCAGTGCTCTTCCAGCAGCATGTGGTGGTGCTCCCAGCCTCCAGCATTGGCACTGGGGCTGAATAGCTGCAAGCAGGAGGATGCAGCTCCTTTGCTGCCTCTGCTTTCCTTACAGCTGCTGGGGTGCCTCAGGGGGACACCGAGAAGCAGCAGCAGTGGTTTTGTGCCTTATCTTGTGGTCTTTGGGGTTCCTATCTCCACTTGAGGTGCTGGAACAGGCTGCCCAGAGAGGTTGTGGATCCCTGGAGGTGTTCAAGGCCAGGTTGGATGGGGCCCTGGGCAGCTTGGTCTAGTATGAAAAGTGCAGGTTGGTGACCCTGCCTGTGGCGGGGGGGTTGGAGCTTCATGATCCATGAGATCCCTTCCAACCCAATCCATTCTGTGATTCTCTGATTCAGAGAATGCCAGTACAGCTGTTTGATGCTCTGTGAGCTGAGTGAAATCAAACATCTCTAGTAATTCTTCCAGCCCCCTCGGCTGCCATCAGGGTTTCCTGATGGATGGACCCTCCTAGAGCTGGGTGCATTTCACCTGGTGCCCCTCATCACCGGCACACACAGCAGTGAGCTGTAGTTGCTCATGCACTGAGCTCTGCTCTCCCCCTCGGATCTGGCAAATAAATAACTAGAGAAAGATCAGCTCTGCTTCCAGCAGGAGGGCAGCAATGCACCTGCGTGGTTTGGGTTTATCTCATGTCAATCCCAACTGCAGCACTGTGCTGGGACTGGCTGCGTTATCCCAGATCTGCAGCGTGCAGCTATTTAATTAACTTCTGACTTCTGGTTTAAAGGAGCAGCGTGCAAAACAGTTATTTACTTCATTTGGAAATCCTTTTAATCGTTGCCATAATTACAGCTTCCTGCTCTTTTATTTTTTTGATATTTTTCTTTGCCGGGGGGAAAGGAGGGGAGGAGGGGGAATATTTGCCATCCTCCTTGTGGTTATCACATCCTTCAAATTACTAAATGAGGCTGGGATAATAGGTCTAGTGATTATATATAGGCACCATCTGCTCTGTGGCTGCTTCCTATCAAAGTGCAGCAAGGAGAGTGCAAGGAGGATATTTTCTCTCCAGCTATATTAAGACTCTGTTTCCATCTCGGCTCCAAAGCAAGGCTCTCTGAATGCAAATGGATAAAATGTGCTGTAATCAATGGCTTGTTTTTGGCAGCCTTGAAGCCGAGCCTTATTTTTTTTCTTTTTTTTTTCCCCTCCTCAAATTTGCTGTTCCTATTCATTATGCAATTCTGTGCTCAGTGTTTTCTTTTAATTGCGGTCCCCGCCGTTTGCTGAGTAATGCAGCCTGGTGTTAGCACGGAGATCCCTGCTGTAAGTCAAATGCAAGGAAATGTCTGAGGAAATGCAGATGTTTCAGGATGATTGGGGTGGATCTGCAGCACACACGAGCTCTCAGTTTGCAGAGGAGGCAGAAAGCTGAGATGAGTTGATTTGGGATGATAGTGGGAAAAAGTCAACGTGATAAGAGCTCGTGTGTGGTGCTGATGGAGGCTGGTGGGGATGGTGTGTGCCTGCATCCTGCTGAGCATCCCAGCTGGCTGGGGCTGGGGGAGGTGGGTTGGGCTGAGATGCAGAGGATTTGCAGAGGTGCTTGCATGGCCAAACTGCAGATTTCAACGAGCAAAAGTGGGTAAAAAAAGGAAAAGTGAGAAGAAAATCCCAGTTTGGACAAGTCAATGAGCATGGAAGAGATTTCAGTACTGCATAGCACAGGAGCTGGTGCTTTTTCAGAGTGAAAACATCCCTTTCAGATGCGATCATAGAACCATAGAATCACTAAGGCTGGAAAAAATCTCCACGATCCCCAACCCCAGCCTACCCCACCATGCCCACTGCCCACGTCCCTCAGTGCCACATTTCCACAGCTCTGGAACTCCCCCACGGATGGTGACCCCACCACTCCTGGGCAGCTGTGTCACTCTAGCACTTGCTCTTTCAGTGAAGAAGTTCTTTCTAATACCCAACTTGAGCCTACCTTGGTGCAGCCTGGGGTCATTCCCTCTTGCCCTATTGCCAGTTAACCTGGCATCCATCTCTTCCACTTGTCCTGCTCAGAGTCCTTTGCTTATCCTACAGGTTGCACATTGCTCTGTAGAGACACACTGCTGACTTATGTCTTCCAGCTTGGTCTCTAGAAATGATGTAGAGGATGGAGGGGTTCTCCATTCAAAGAGTATTATGTTTTAGAAGCTAATGCAGATATTTCTCAGGCTGGGGGTCTTACCAGTGGCCAATGCAACGGCTGCTGGAGGCATCCCACAGGGTTTTGCCTACGTCCAGGCTTGAAACATGTTTTCCAGCTTGCATGGCTGCATTTGACCACACCAGATACCACCGTGGGTTTGCCAAAGTGATCCGGGAGCTCCTAGTAAAAATTAATTAATTCTAAGCTAATGGCTGAGGCTCAGCTTAGCACAGAAGCATTATTATTAATGGATCAGAAAGAAACTGCATTTATTGGCCAGGAGAGAGGGGCATTGCACTCACCTGGCTCAGGGCAGACCTCTGTGCCCCAGTGCCCATTGCCTGCTCCATTCCCAGCCCAGCCTGGCTGGGGCCCCACAGGAGCTGTGACACTGACAAATGGGTTATTGTTGCTCTGTCCAGTGCTCTTCTTGAACAGGAAACAACGTTTTCAAAAGTCGTGGGGTTTTGTTTTTGGTGGTTTTCTTTTTGGAGTTTGCACGACAGGCTTTTCTGCTGTCTGTGCTTCTTCCTGATTCCTTGGCTGAAGGCTCGCTTTGCAATGCACTGCTTTCCCTATGCAGTGGTTAAAGGGATGCGAGGTTGGTTTAAAGAGCACCCCAGCAGCTCGGTGCGTCACCCCAAAGCCAGATTTTGAGGTGAATGATGCTAAACCTGGGAAGCATAGGGGTGACCCGAGTTTTCTCCTCATTGCTCTGTTCCTCCTGCAGCATCCCACAGCCCAGATGCAGAGCGGCTCCTTCTCTACCCTTTTATTTTTGTCCCTTGGAAACACGATGCCAAGCTTGGTCTGAAACCCAAGAGTGTTCCGGCAGCACAGCACGCATTTCTCAATGCTGGCTCTGGGTTATTTATTTTATTTTTCCCTAGGATGCCAAACATCTCAGGCTGATCTCAGAGGTGTTATATTTAGCAGTGACGGCCAGGTTGTGGCTGTCCGTGGTTTGGGTGTGATTTAGGAGCTTTATTGCAGCAATGGGCTGAGGCTGCCCAAGATAGAGCACGTGCAGCACATTTATTTTAGCAGAATACCAAAGGAGCAAATTGTCCCAGCTCAGCCATTGGCATCGCCAGCTTCACCTCAGACCACCCAAAAAGTGCTCCAAAAGCAGGGAAGGAGGTGATGCTTTCAGGCTCATCAGCTGCATCTGTTGTTTCAAGAAGCAGAGAACAGAAGCCCAAGCAGCAGCATTCATCAGTGTGCCAACAAATGGGCACCCACGCTGTGTCATGCTCCTGGGTCAAGCATTGCCTGCCAGCTCCAGGGCCTCCTACCACAATTACAAAGTAAGATTGTAATGTGCAGCATCCTTTTTGGAGGAGTTTCCCTACAGCATTTTTCAGGAGCTGTGTGAATGGGCTCATACAGCAGCCTGCTGGACGCTGGCTTTGTGCTATCTCGGGAGAAGAAGTGGAACTGATTTTTATGTGTTGCACTGGGTGGTTTCTAATTGTTCCTGACCAGCCTGCAGAGTCCATTATTTCTCCACCAGCTGACGCCGACTTCTAATTAGGGGATGTAAAATGAAGATGGAAGAGCAGCAGTTTGCAAGGGGATGGTTGCTCAGGAGGAAATCCGTGCTGGATTTAAGCCCAGAGCATCCTCTTACTTGGGGAGAGGACAGCTTGCAAGCAGCAGCCCTGTGCTCCCTACAGGCTATCCTATGATGATCCTACAGTCAGCTCATGCCCTACAAGCTCCTGTGCTGCCCGTACCCCAGTCCTGCACCTCTCCTCTGCATGAATATTTCCTTAAAGGAATTTATCCTACCGTAGTTTGGGGTGATCTCAGCCCCCTGGATGTTGCAGGGCTTGGCACAGTTCGGCTTTCCTGGCTGAGCCACCAGCACTTAAATACCTCATCCAAGAAAACCTGAAATATTTCTGTTTTCCCATCAGGATGTGCTGCAACTTTAGGAAACGCTGCTTTGAAAACAATTCCAGGTCTGCACTGACGTCCTTTTCTGTCAAGAGGCTTCTGTGGGGCATTTCTGTAGTTGTTTAATGGGAAGAGAGCACATTCTTCACCACGAGCCACCCTTTCTGTGTGATGCTTGCAGTGCATGCCAGCAGGGAAGGCACTCTCAGCCACAGGAACGCTGGAGATGTGCACTGATTACCCCACAGGGGAATCATGGACTGGAAGGGCATTGAGGCACTGCACAGATTGCCCAGAGAGGTGCTGGTGCCCCATCCTTGCAGACAGCTAAGGTCAGGTTGGATGGGGCTCTGAGCACCTGATGGAGCTGTGGGTATCTTTGCTTATTGCAGAGGAGTTGGATCAGAGGGCTTTTAATGATCCCTTCCAACTCAGAGGACATTGTGATTCTGTAGCTCTGGATGCAGAGCTAAAGCAGACTGTCCCACTAAAGCTGCATATGTGTGGGATTCCCCAATGATCCTGGATTCAGAGAACTCTGAAATAATTTCAAATGCAGGAGTTAGCTATTGCTCTTTTCCCAGCATCATTAAAATCATTTATTAGAAAGAAATTGAGCTTGATGGTGTTAAAATGTCAGGTAGGAAATACAAGCATGCATAAAACTGGGAGGAAAAGCAAATCTGAAGCTTTCCAAGGAGAATTCTGCAGCGGGGGGACTCAGACTCACCTCCATGTCCAGGCTGTGCTTTTCCTGCTGCTTTGCATTTTGCTTTTTTAGGGAAGGCAGCATGCAGATGAAAGCATGCCTGCTGGGCTGGGGAGCAGGGATGCTCTCATTACTGACGATAGCTCAGCTGACTGCAGGAGCTTGGTAGGACTTCAAGAGACTGAGAGATCTATTTGGGTAATAAGTTTCTCCACGGTTACCTTAGGCAGATGTGCAAATGCTCTTGCTTCAGGGCATGAGCTGAGTGCTAACCCAGAGGGAAAAGCTTCCCCTTCTGAAAAGCTTCCATGCCTTTCCCAGCAAGGGTTGGTTCTGGGGCAGCGTGTGATGGTAGCAGAGTGTTTAATGAGCTCAGCGTAGCTGCTTGAAATTTCCCATTCTGCCTGAAATACCAGCAGCATCCTCCTTGTCAGACAGGCAGCAGCTCCTTTTTTTGGCTGGAGTGAAACCCGTGGCCCACCCTTCCCAAAGCATCCCCATGGAGCTCATGTAATCCCATCTTGTTGCAGGTACTGGGAGGCAAAGAGCAAAAGACAGGGCAGGATTCCAGCATCCTGGGCACCATGAAGCCCCTGGCACCGAGCCACCACCCATTTGATTTTTTTATATATAAATATATATATATATTTTTTTTTTTCGGGGGACTCTGCTGCATCCTGGGCCGCGAGGGGGGAATAACCTGTTTGATTTTATTTTTTTTCAGTTCTCTCAGGCCAGACACACCACAGCCCTTTGAAACGCTCTGTGTCCCTTACCCCACCCATGAATGTGCCAAACCAGCCTCTAGGACATGGATGGATGTCTCATGAGGACTTACGAGCTAGAGGACCCCAGTGCATCCCTTCCGATCATGCCCCCCTGTCTCCACAAAGCAGTGTAGCCTCTTCGGGAAGTGGTGGGAGTGAACATTTAGAAGATCAGCCTTCCGCTCGTAACACATTCCAGGAGGAAGGGAGTGGTATGAAAGGTGAGTGACAACTGAGATGCCTCCCCCCTTTTTGCCCCTGCCAGCTCCCAGGACCTTTTTGGGGCCATTTTGGGGAACTTGGGCTTTGGTTGCACCCTTGTTGGCGTCATCGCTGCGTCATCGTTTTGGTCTCACCGTGTTAGGGTGATGGCTTGGGCTCCAAAAAGCTGCATTTTCTCCATAGCCTGTGGGTTTTAGCTGCGAGTGGTGCTCTCTTCCTCTTTCAATTTTTCAATTACAGTGAAAAACAAGCTTAACAAGTCGTGGGTCATTTATCATTGCGGTGGTTGATGTGACCAGAACCCCACCGAGTATCTGGGGCTCAGGATGCTTGTTTGCACTGACTTCATCCTGCGTATTTCAGCTGTTTTTTCCATTTTGCCTGCTTTTCACAGAGACTTTTAGTAAGTAAGGCAGAAATGAAACCTCGTTGCTGCAAAGATGGAGAGCAAACGTCAGGCTGTAGGGGAATGAATCGCTGTAACTGTGCGGAATGGGCAAACTCGCAGCCTGCGTGTTCTTGTGAGCAGAGAAAATGACTGGAAATGAACCTCACAGCTAGCAGAGACTTATTTAAACAACTGCTGTCAGGCATGCAGCGTAACACAGTGCCAGCAGGGACGGTTGCTTCTCATTAATGCAAAGCAGCTCTATCGCATGAAGACCAATGGTGCACTAGAACAAGGAAATGTATTTTTCAATAGTCACAAGGAGTGATTTTGTTCTAATGGCAGACAGATCTGGGTATGGATGAGTCTTCTGTAATGTGGAGCAGTATTTGAACTGGCACGGTGTGACTTTCTGTGATTTGCATGGAAGAGATGCATGGAAACACTCCTGGTTTGCCCTGTGATGCTGAGTGCTGGGCCCCATCGCTGGTTGGGCTTTGCCTTGAGATGATGCCTTGGGACAGTGGCCGTGGGCTGTGGATGTGACAGAAGGGGTTTCTAATGGGCTCTGCTCACTAACAAGCTTGTAATTAGGGAGCTCAGGCGGGGAGAACTACATCAGGGCAGGTGGCACAGAGTGGGTTTTCCTCACATGATGTTTCTCCGGGTTTCTGCTGGTGTGGCTGGGGAAGAGACTTGACTGAGCTTCACTCTGCATGACTGCGACCTGGGTGGGTGGTAATAATTTTCCCAGAGAAATGCATTGAATCCCCCACACCTCACCCATATGGCCAAGGCTGCTCAATTTCCTTCAGAGAACCAAACATAACACAGAGGTGCTTTTGCCCGTCGGGACCCTCCTAACCCAGCCCAGTCTCTTTGTCACCGCTTCCCCTCCTCGCCCCTCTCTGCAGGATGCTTCATGCACGTCCCTGCTCTGTTCCCCCACTGCTGAGTCAGACAATCTGCTTCTGTCCTGCTCTCAGGGACATGCAAACCAGATGTCTGCAGCCTCTGGTCTCATGCCCAAAGTCTGTCATGCTGTCCCCTCAATAGTATTTCCTTCAAGCTGCACTGATCTGTTTTATTCCCAGTTTTCTAAACTTGGGGTCGTGCTTCATTCTCTCCTCTGGGTTTCTTCCATGAAGCCCATATCCTTCTGAAGATGAGTTGCCCAGAACTGGGCTTTATATCAGAGCTGAGCAGAGAGGACTTGGTTGCCACATGGACGGGGTTCTGGTGCTGTGCAGCTCTCTGTGCTCACATAACACAACAGCGCTGGCTGCGTGCGATCCATTGTATCCCCAGATCTCCTCTGCAAAAAGTACTGCCCGTTCCCTGCTCTCATTCTCTGCTTTGCTGTTCCTACATCCGTGCACAACTTCATGCATTTTTATTGGATTGTGTCTTATTTCATCCAGACCGGGTTCTGGCTTTGCCAAATCCGTTCCGAGCTGCAGCCACGTCTTCTGAAGTGCCTTCCCCAAACTTGCTCTCTCTTCCACCCTCCAGGGCAACCACTGGATGCACTGGGGCTCACCAGGGACCCCCACCCCTGGTTCGTCTCCCCTGATGTTACGTATTTATTTTCCATCTATCTCCATGCTGAAGGAAACACCTAGAAGCCCTCATCCTGCTGCTCACATTAGACACAGCGTTTTGGGCAATCATGCCATGACTTAGCAATTATGTCCCAATAATTGGTGATTAAGGAGTAGCTCTGTGTGTGGAAGGCCAGCTCCCTGCTCCATGGGGCCGCTGGGGAGTTGGGCTTTCCAAGGGCCATGAAATCACCTTATGCAGCCTTGCACATCCTTATGTGTGAAGTTGAATCTCTCTTCTGCCAGTGTCCAGTTGGACTTTCCCATTGACTTTGTCCTGTGCCAAATGCAAATGTCCCCAGGGAGTAGGGGAACAGGCAGATCTCTAATGTGCCATCACTAGAATGTTGTATTTCCCATAAATGAAGCTGAGATTCAAACCTGCCAGGCTCTGTGCTGGAAGCAGAGGGCTTGCTGTTAATAGCTTTTCATTTTTCAAAGCAGAAAATCGGGGTGAGGCTTTTGGTAGTGGGGTTTAGAATTGTCACTTGTTGGGACTCTTGGAAAATGGCAAACTTGAACTTGTCTGCGCTTGGTAACTGCTTCGCCCCCTTGTTTGGTGTGAGGTTCATCTCCTTCAGGGATTTAATTGGAACACAAATCCTGACCTGTGTCAGTGGACAGAGCCTGTCAGTGGGCAGGATGGTTTGGGTTGGAAGGGACCATCCAGTCCCAGCTGCTGCCATGGACAGGGACACCTCCCACCAGCCCAGGGTGCCCAAAGCCCCATCCAGCCCAGCCTTGGGCATTGCAGGGATGGGGCAGGAGGGCGTACCAGGAGGGTGGGAGCTTTGCCTGTTTGCAAATGAAAACTCACTGGGGACCTGTTGAGGTGGGCTGAGTGTGGCACTGGGGTCTTTGCAGGGATGAGACACGGGTGACCCTCCTTTAGCAAGCAGCAAAAGGGTCTGTGCATGGGAAGTGGGTACTCCTCACCCCTTGATGGGCACATTGAGCAGAGAGAGCCCAGGGAAATCCTTCCCCTCCCACCCTTGTTCATGGTCAGTGCTTTCCTGGCACAGGCAGTCAGGGCCCACCATATGCTCTGCCTTACCTGAGTGTGGGCTTTAATGCTGTTTGGGGCTGAAATGCTGTTTTTTATTCCTGTGCTACACAGTGCAGGCTGAGATGGTGCTGGTAGATATCTCATTGATGAGGCAGGGGACAAGGACTGAGGGGACTGATGGGATTGCTCAGGGTGCCAATGGAGTGCAGTGGGCTTGGCAGGCTACGTGGTGCAGTTCAGGTGCTAAATGAGTCAGGTCCCAATCTGCCAGAGCATTTGAAGCCTTTAGGACATAGAGCAGAAGCAGCAGCATGGGCTGAACCCATCACCTGCAGAACTCAGGGGAGACTCTGAGTGGGGCTGAAGCTACAAAAGTGGGTTTTGGAGACCATCTTTGACAGCACATCATTTCTCCCTTCTCCAGTGTAAAATAATGACAATCTCTTTGTTTCTCTTTAAGCAGCTGTTTAACTTTTCAGCACACCTCATCTTCCCTCACGCCGTAAATCAGTGTCTGTAAGCTGCAGCACAGCCATTTGCTGGTGTTAAGCTCAATCCCACCATTCCCTTCTGCAGCTTCCACGTTTCCAACAGAGCATGAGGAACATGCCCATGCCATGCCACAAACACCAGCCCCCCATTTAGCATCACCAAATCGCATGGCTGCAGAGGCATCAGGGCAGCCAACTCAGCCTTAGGAAAAGTCTTCAGGTCATTTTGTGAAGGGGCCCTGTGTAGGGACTGAGTTTACAGCAGTGGGTCTGGATCCACTGAGCTTGGTGGGATGCTTTGTGATGAGTGGAGCAGATGCTGGAACGCATCTTAATGGTTTTATCTTGGGTGTAGTGTAGACAAGAGTGATCGGATCAGAGTGGTTTCAAGAGCCAGGGAACTAACTCTGGGTCCCCTTTGCATCGTACCCATAGCATCTTACCCTCAGTAGGGCCCTGTGAAGTTCAGTCGGGCACCTGAAGCATCAGTGGGATGGCACACGGGGGATGGCAGCCCTTAAAAACCCCCTCTGTTGCCTCCTCAGTTGACCCAGCTGTTGATAGCACGTGTCGTTAAGCAGCATCATAACTAACGGGGAGCTCTTGTCCCATTGCCCTTGTGCTGCAGATGTTCCAGCCTGGCTGAAGAGTCTCCGGCTGCACAAGTACGCCGCGCTCTTCTCACAGATGACGTACGAGGAGATGATGGCCCTCACTGAATGCCAGCTCGAGGCACAAGTAGGTCTGCAGGAGACACGAGGCTGTCAGCCCCAGCGCATCCCACTGGCAACGGGACGCCTGGGATGACCATCTTGTGGGTGGTTGGAGAGCAAACAGCAAGAGGAACATGGAGCGTTGGGAGACTGAAAAAACTCACTCTACTTTGAGAAGGCCACATCCCTGATTTCTTACTGGAATTCCCATCTTCTTTGAAGTTGCTGGGAGCTGTGCCTGGGGTTTGGTCTTGTTGGGATTTGGGCGTTTTGGGGGCACAGTCTTAAGGCCGTAGCTCCTGAAAGTCAATGGGACTTTGGTGCCTGATTTCTGAGTAAACCTTTAAGAATGTCTCCTGTCTCAGCTTATATCTGTGTTAGCCTTGGTGTAAAAAAATCCAGGCGACACCTTTGCTTTCACTCTTTGAGATATACCAGGGTAGGGATGGGTTAGCTAGAAATCTGCATCTCCAGCAACTTCCTGACTGATTTTCTATGCAGATCAGTAATTGGATTATGTTATAGCAGTCCTTTCCATTTCAGAGGGAAGGGCTTTGGGTTGCTCAGGGCATCCCATGGAAATGGTAATGCCAGGCTGTGTGCTGTTTTTGCAGAACGTTACCAAAGGCGCAAGACACAAAATAGTTATCAGCATCCAAAAGCTAAAAGAAAGACAAAACCTGCTCAAATCGTTAGAAAGGGTAAGTAATCACAACAGCTTTTATGTTTCCTGTTTTCCCCACAGACCCAGTGGGAGCAGCTCGCCTGACCTTTTGCTATTTGTTATTGGGATATTGTATTATATTTAATTGCACCATCCTCCAACAGCAACCATCACAGCCTCCCACTAGGGGCCTTTAAATACCTCTGTGGTGTGTTGCTATTTATTGGTGTTTTCCTTAGCTCACTGCTTCACTATTTATTTATAATACAGGATTGTACTTGGAGTGTTGCAGGAGCTAATTAAGTCATATTTACTGCCATACATGAATAATTACTGTTAAATCCAAGAGGCAGCCCACTGGACTGAGCTCACCTCAGCAATGTGTTTTCCAGCCTCTACTCCCTCCTCTCCACGTAGGTTTTGGGGTATGGCATTGACCACAAGCCCACCCCAGCCAGCTATGTATGCTACAAAATACAGGGAGGGAAGTGCCAGGGGCTGCTTTGCATAGAATCATAGACTCATAGCAGAGAATAGCTTGGGTTGGGAAGAACTTCATGTCCAGCTTTTTGTCCACCAAGACTTTCCAGTCCTCAGCAGAGCAGCTCTCAGTGAGTTCTCCTCCTGGTCTGTACACATGCCAGGGATTGCCCCGACCCAAATGAGCACTTTGGCCTCGTTGAACCTCATGAGGTTCATGTGGGCCCACTTCTTGAGCCTGTCCAGCTCCCTCTGGATGGCACTCACAGCTCACACGCTGGGTGTGGGCTGGGAGATCTCCCTGTACCACGCTGTACTGGGACTCAGTGCTGCTGGACTTGGGAGGAGGCATCTCTGGTTTTCCAGGCTTCCTATCCAAATAGTTTTGTTTTTTTTTTTTAATCCTGAGATTAAGCAAGAGCATGTGTGTGTGACTTGATGTTTTTGGGCATTGTCTTGCTGCTGAAGATTGCTGCTTTCTTGGAAAGAGGCTGCTCCACCCTCTCTGCCGGTTAGCAGAGCAGCAGTTTTCCCCAGAAGGTATTGCCCAACAGCCTGACGTCGTGCATCCCTGTGTCTCCAGGCTGATTTTTTTTTTTTGCTGCAGGGATTTCAGTTCAACTGCAGGCTGCACAGAGCTGTGGGTGTCCCATCCCTGGAGGCACCCAAGGCCATGGATGGGGTTTCGTGCATCCTGATCTGATGGGAGGTGCCTCTGCCCATGGGGTGGGGCTGGGTGGGCTTTAAGGTCTCTTCCAACTCAAACCATCCCGTGATTAATGGTGCTGGTCTGGTTTGTAAGCAGTGCCCTTTCATCACCACAAATCCTCCCTTGCCTTGAACCCACAGGACATCCTGGAAGGTGGCAACCTGCGTGTCCCGCTGCAGGAACTACACCAAATGATCCTCACCCCCATCAAAGCCTACTCTTCCCAAATCTCCAGCCCGGAGGAACACAGCCGGGACACGGACTCACACCATCCCCCCTCTCTGCTGGGCTCAGACAGCCAGGGCTCCGATGGCAAGGACTCTGCAGCGGGGGGGATGCAGCAGCATCACCTGCCGGGCTGTGAGGGCGAGTCGGGGGGCGGCCCTTTGCCTGAAGGTGACCTGCCTGGACAGTTCACAAGGGTGATGGGGAAAGGTGAGCGAGGTTTTATGAGTGTCCCACACAGCCCAGCTGGGTCTGAGCCCCTTTTTAAACTGCGGGTTAGACGCAGGACATTCAAACATGCAGATGCTGTTCCATGCGGGGTGTAGGGTTTGCATTGGGATTAATGTGCCAGGGGGTGGATAGTAGAAGTGCAAGGTAGAGAGCAGCATCATGTGCCATACACAGGGCTGCTGCAGCAGGTATTTTAGACACGTCCTGCTTCCCCTCCACGGTATCTGAGGTGTTCATGCTGGCTGCATCCAGCAGGCGTGCACAGAAGACCAAGAATAGAAAGAAACTTTCTGGGGTGCAGTGGGGATCAGCAGCCCTGTTAAAAACCTGCTGTTGTCTGCTGCCTCTCATATATTTTAATGGGGAGATGGGAAGGGGGCAGGTCCTGTGCTTCTGGCTTGCTTGGGTCTAATTCTGGGGACTCATCTGGATGGACACCAGTGTAACTGAGAACAAAATCTGACCCTAAATATAGGACAGGAATTAGGGACGTCCTTTTTTTCTCATTGATAGAAGGGAAGGGGGGATGCAAGGCCCTGATCCCAGCTCAGCACTATGTTCCCATTGATTTTCCCTTCTCTTTCTTGCAGTATGCACACAACTTTTAGTTTCCCGACCTGATGAAGAGAATATAAGCTCCTATTTACAGCTTATAGACAAATGTCTAATACACGAGGTGAGTTGTGACAGATCTTGTTGTTCTCATCCCTTAGAAACTGTTTCCAAAGTATCTGTTTATGTAAACGCTCTGGTTTCTAATACAAATATTTTTGGGGAGTGTTAATAGTAATTACGGAGCCAATAGGGTGCACAGAAACACTGCTCCCCCAGTGCTTACATGGTGGCATGGATGTGGAGCTGGGATGTGCCTCGTGCCAGCCTGGCCCTGCTAAGCTCCAAGCTGTGCATGCAGCTTAAATAAAAGAAAAGCTGATTTGTGAGCATCCGAGGAGTGTTCCCACTGAGCTGGTACCCCCGGGGACCCCTGGAAATGGTGCAAGAGGTACAGCTGTGCCCTGGCAGGGACAGGGGAATCTCTGGGTGTTTTTGTTTTTTTTTATCATAGAATCATAGAATATCCCAAATTGGAAGGGAATCATAAGGATCATCGAGTCCAATTCCTGGCTCCACACAGGACCACCCAAAAATCAGACCATATGTCTGAGAGTAGTGTCCAGATGCTTCTTGAACTCTGGCAGCTCAGGGCTGTGACCACAGCCATGGGATCCTGCCACTGCCTGCTGCTTTCTGTGTGTGCACATACACAGCCCTACTCACTCCATCCAGAAAAATACTCACGTGTTTCCTATTTTTCTCCTTTTTTTTTTTTTTTTGGGGGTGGACAGGCGTTTACAGAGATACAGAAGAAACGGCTGTTGTCATGGAAACAGCAGGTGCAAAAACTCTTTAGGTCTTTCCCTCGGAAATCCCTCCTGGAGCTGTCAGGCTATCGGCAGCAGCGGAGGTACGTGGGCACTGGGGGGATGGAGGGGTGGCAAACAGTCCTGGAGCTCCATTTTGAATGGGGATGCTCATGCTGCTGCCTGATGCTACCCCACAGCCTGGCCCTGATCCCAGGCATCTAGCAGATTAAATCCATCCAGAAGCAGGAGGGCAGCGCGATTGCACTCATTTCACAGATGGGAAGCTCAGCCAGCGAGGAGCTGAGCAAGCAGAGGGCATCCCTGTGCCACTTCTCACCCTGCCTACTTCCCTCCTGCCTTCTGCTCATTAGATCAGGGCTGGAGTTCCACCAAAAAGCCATCAGAAAGCTGGCAGATAGGTTGGGAGCCCGCTGTTAGGGAGCACGGTGCTATGAACACATTGTTTACTCATCCACGGCGATGCTGGGGTTTGGGTGATCCTAGCATGCAGTTGGGTTGTTTCAGGAACAAGCTATTTTTAGACCACTTTGAACAATAACGTCAGCCTTTTGCTTCATTCCACTAAATATATGTGATTGCAATCAGCATTCCTTGCTGCCAGAGCAAGAGGGGGTGGTGGGCAGAGGGGACGTGGCATTGCCTTGCACTTTGCATTTCATAGAGGCCTGTCAGGGTCGTAGAGTGGCTTGGAAGGGACCTTAAAGGACACCTGGTTCCAACCCTACTGTGGACAGGGCCAAGGCCTCGGGTCAGTGCCTGCCCCCATTAGTCCCATTTGGGACCCCCTGGTCTTGGGTCTGGGCCATTCTGCTGCGGACCTGGGGTTGTGATGTTAGAGCTGGTCCCACCACCTGGCTGCCTTTCACTCAATCTGTCCCAAGTAAGTCCGTGACTCAGAAAGCCAATCTTACCAAACTGGGGCAGTCTCAGAGAGGGTTTTGTTCATAAAAACAAACCTCTCGGAAGAGGAGGTTCCAACAGCATGAGCTGAGCCTCTATCAGACACTAAGGAATCCAAATGGGAGAGACTTCTTTTGTGCCCCAGCTGCAAGATGAGTTTAAATCAAACCCTAAGAAAACAGACATCATGAACCCATGGTCGGCGGGTGGGAGGGCACAGAACCCCAGGACCTCATTGCAACCATCACAAACCCACCTGGAGAGCACCTCCAGTCTCACCCCAGCATTTCTCTCTCTGCAGCCGAGGCTTTGGGCAGTCCAACTCCTTACCTACAGCCGGATCTGCCGGGGCAGGGCTGGGCAGACGAAACCCCCGCCAGTTCCAGATCCCCTCCCGCAACCTCCCCACTGCCCGCCTGGGGCTGCTGGGTCCCAGTGGGCTGCTGGGCACCCCACAGCGCAGCCCTGCCGCCAGCCCTGCCATCCTCAAGCAAGGCAGACAGGTTGGTCTTGCTCGTGGCTTTGTGGGAAGCGACCTCTGGAGTAGGGAGGGCAGCTGGGTACTCAGAGTAGGAGAATTGAGCCCATGGGGGACTTTGGTATTGGTACATAGGGGTATATCACACCTGGGGGTGTGTTAATAAATAGCTGGCAGGAGGGTGGAGGAGCTCAGATGGGAGGGGATGGGAGCATCACTGTCCCGATGCACACCAGTTCCCCTCTTCCACTATTTCCCATCTCCCACCAGTTTCCATCTCTCACCATTCCCCATCTCCCATCATCTCCCATCCAACACCACCCATCATCTCCCACCAGTTCCCACCTCACTCGGTTCTTTGCATCCTACAGAACCTCTGGTTTGCCAACCCTGGGGGCAGCAACAGCATGCCCAGCAGGAGCCACAGCTCAGTGCAGAGGACGCGCTCGCTGCCGGTGCACACCTCCCCGCAGACCATGCTGATGTTCCAGCAGCCAGGTAGGAAGCAAGCATTTGCCTTTTTGCTTCTCCTCATCCCGTGGTGTGGAAGTGGCCGTGCCAGCCGATAGCCAATCTTGCTCTTATTTAGGACATCGTGCCACCAAGATGCCTTTGGGATGGGTTGAAGCAGATATTGCTTGGCCCTACATATGACACCCCAGCCCTGCATAACTTCCCTCTGGGGCAGTTCACTTTATGGGGCACGCTGTCGCTCCGTGGTCGCTTTGTCACTCGCACGTGGCCTTGGTGTGGAAGAAGTGACTCGATGCCTCAAAGGAAATTCTTTTGCTAATGCCTATGAAAGTGAACGCTCCCATCTCTGCTTCCCTCCTGAACACCTGGGTAATGTTCCATACGAACTTGAGGAGCTCCTGTAGGAGCATCCTCTGATTCAGTGGTTCCTGTGAAGTTCCCATCCTTCCCGTGGGGATGCTCCTCCCCATTCCTCTGGGCAGCCCTCCGTCACCCTTTGAGCATGGCTTTTCTTACTATGGCAATTCATATGGGGCATTACACCCCCTGACAAACTGGGACCAAGCGTGGCCTCCCACGTGCGCTCTATTTAAAGCTGGCACTGTGTGTGACCTGGCGGGCTGAAATGCCGCCGGGCTGGGGGTGCAGATCACTTACAGCCAGGGTATTTGGGGACAGGGCAGTGGAAAAGCCAAGGGACGGCAGCAGCACCTACAGCCCTCTTGCCCATCCATCTTGTGTTGCCACTCCAGCTCTCCCTGATTTATCGGATCGGAAATACAGGATTTGTAGGATAGGAAACGGAATGTAGGATTTATAGGATGGGAAATACACTGATAGGAAATGTAGGAGAAACGTGGTGATTTTTGCAAACTTCTCTTTACTGAGGTTATTGCACTGGAAAAAGGAGTGCTAAGTGCAGTGGTGGTGCTCTGGGATGTGGGTGGGTGTTGGTTGGAGTGGGAGAAACCCAACCAAGGGGAAGCCGAAGGGGTGTAGGGCAGGTCCCCAGTGTGTCCCCTGACCTAGCTCTTCTGTCCCTGTGTCTTGCAGAGTTCCAGGTGCCGGTGACTGAACCTGACATCAACAACAGGCTGGAGTCCCTGTGCCTGAGCATGACGGAGCACGCGCTCAGCGGTGAGCACTCCCTCCTCCTTGGGCTCTTCCAGCACGTCCAGGCGGCCTCAGCCAAGCCCCCCAGGGGCTGCCCCACGCCCCCCAAGGGCTGGGACCAGCTTTGGCTGTGAGAGATGGGACAGGGGGGATGGTTGCTGCTCCCACGGAGGGGTCTCGGCCAGCTCTGTCGGGACAGAGGGGTAAAACTAAAGGCAGGGATTGCGCCCGGCGCTGGCACAGCCTGTGCTTTTAGCCACTAGTTAGCTTGCTAATCATCATTAGTGTTAGCTCACTAGTCTGCTGTTAATTAATGACAAAGCCACCCAAGCTCTCGAATGGTGCACAGGCTTCAGAGCGCTCTACCCCTCTGCCAGCCCAAGCCCTGCTTTGCTGGGGGACACGGGGACCCCCAGGGCTGCAGCCATCCCTTTGGGGTCGCGGCGATGCTGGCAGCTCGGGTGGGGACAAGGAGCAGGGAGGGAGGAGGAGGTCCAGGCTGCAAGCAGTGCAAGAGGGGAGCCCAGGGAGGCGCCGGACACGCCGTGACGCAGCGGACCCGGATGGCGTGGGGACGCCAGGATGGGACGAGCCGAGCAGCCCGCGTCGCCCAGAGCCTCCTGAATACACGGCCCCAAAAGCCACAGACTGTCGGATGGTGGAGGATGGGAACCCACGGGGAGGACGAGGCTCCCTGCAGCGATGGCACTGCCCAGGGACAGGGACGTGGGAGCGAGGACTGGACGTGGCAGCAGGGTGCTGGCCGTGGGCACAAGGACACTGCTGTCACCGACGCGTTCCTGCGGCGCGCGCCCAGGCGAGGCTTAGCTGTGTTGTTCCTGTGCAGGGTACTGCTCCTCCAAGTTATTTGTTTTTTCCAGGTCGCATCCCCCCTCCCCCCAAGCCTCTCCAAACTGGCTGTGCTATAAATAGCTCTGCAGAAAAAATAATATTGAATAATAATAATAATAATAATAAACCTTTGGGGGAAAAAAATATCTAAGAGTAACAAACCTGTTTGTTTTCAAGTCTTAAATCCCGCCTGGCTGAGCAGAACAGGCAGTGCTCTGTTGGGGTGGGCACAAACCCCGCTGTGTGCTGCCCCTGTGTATCCCCTGAGTGTAATGCAGCTCATTCTGCATTGTGCAGAGTGTGGGGGAGAGGGTAGCCATGCTCTGCACCCCAGGGATTGGGATGGGGTTTGGAGGAGGGTTGGGGGTGTGCTGTGGTTCATGCAGGGGGGCATCTTGTGCTGGGGAGGGGGGTGGTGGAAATAGGGTTGGGGTGCACTTTGTGTCCCGTGGCAGCCTCCTTGTGTGCTGGTGGAGGTGGAGGGATGCTCGCACTGGGTTCGGTTGTGCAGCTCTGGGTTGGGTGGCACATCCTTGGCTGCAGGGCTGTGGGCTGGTCACATCCCTGCTGTGCTGGGTTGAAAGGGCTGTGGGGCTTTTATCAATCGGTACTGCTGGGTTGGATGGTCTGGAGGGGAGCAAGGCAGTACCCCAGGACCGGCTCCATCCCCACGTGCTGGAATGGGGAGTCCCAAACTCACGGCCACATTGCCACCGAGCTGTCAGGAACCCCAATCTGCTCCTGGAAGAGGGGACAGGGGGCCGTGGCAGGAGCAAAACCCCACTCTGGCCATGGTACCGCTGTAGGCTGCAAAGAGACTTTGGGAGGAGAGCAGTTGCATCAGCCCCCCAAGACCCTATTGCCACCCTACGAGAGGATGGATGGGGGATGGCCCAACTGCCATCCCGCTTCAGGGGATGACCAGGGGCAGTCGGGAGCAGAGCAGTGTGACACCAGGGCCACCCTTAACTCTGCCTTCCCACTTGCAGATGGTGTCGACCGGACCTCCACCATCTAGAGGAGGACAGCCTGACGGCGGCGGTGCTGATGGGAGAAGAACTGCTGCAGGTCCAGCGGAGAGGTCCAGGCACGGGAGCCTCAGCGACAGCTTGCATCCTTTCTGTCTTTCTCTCTCTTCCTCTCTTTTCTCCTGTTTTAATTTGGTGAACGTGTAGATTGTCCTTGTGAACATACCATTAGACTTGGAATTTGTGTTGTCCTTTCTTACATCCGTGCTAAAAAAAGAAAAGGGGGGGATGGGGAGGGATGGCAAAGAAAGAAACAACGCTGAGAAAAACAAACAGCAAAAAAATGCCTAGGGTGGGTGGGGGGTGCGGGAGAAAAGTGCTGACTTTGTGTTTTCGCCATGGGCAGTGAATGTCACCTGTGTGTGACCAAAGCCCTTAGGGGAGGATTTGCCATAGGGGATCCCGCAGGCGCTGCCAGCTGCCCCATCCTTGTCCTTATCCCATGGGGGCCAGGCTGTAGCCTATGCAGAAAAAATGCCCATTGGGATGGATGGAACCGGTGGCTGAATTATAAAAACCAAAAGCAGGGAAAAAAAAAAAAAAAAAAAGCAGAAACAAGCCTGCCTTTCTGTTTTGAAAAGAGCACCCGACACAGAGATCTGTCTGTTGGTGCGGTGCTGCGGGGCGCCCGTCCTGCTGTTGGGTTGTGTCCGTCTGTCCGGCCGCCCTCGTGGCAGTGGACAGTGAAGGGCTGGGGATGTCGGTGAGGGGTGATGCAGTGAGTGATGGGTGTCCGTGTCTCTGTCTTGTGTGTGTGGTAGCAGAAAGGTGCTGCACCCTGGGTTTGCACATCTGCCCTGCCTGCCCAAACCATCACTGAGTCGTGGCATCGCTGAATGGTTGGGTTGGAAGGGGCCAAAAAGACCTGGTTCCACCCCTGCTGTGGGCTGGGTGCCCCCCAGCTCGGGCTGCCCAGGGCCCAACCGTGGCCTGAGCACCTCCAAGGATGGGGCACCCACAGCTCTGAGCAGTGCCAGGGCCTCACCATCCTCTAGATACAGAATTTCCAGCTAAAAGCCCATTAAAATGGGGTTTCCCCAGTCCTTGCGGTGGGGTAATCCTGGCCACCAGGTGAGAGGACATTCTGGAAGAGCAGAACCAACCAAGTGAGAGCGGGCACCAAAACTCAGCCCTGTTATGGGGCATAAAAAGCATCAGGAAGGGGACATGAATGATGGTCACCCCTAATGGACTTAGTGAAGGAAATGAATAACACCTAAAGAAATCTGGATGCTCAGAGCAGGAGGTGAATGGTGCCCTCTGGATGGGTTTTGCTGTGAGCACTGCAGTCAGTTCCTACTAATGGAAGGGCGTATGAGCAATGGGATTCAGTCCCTACTCATTTATGAAGCTGTTGGGTTCCCAACATTGGCTCAACCCATAGCACCAATGGGCAGCTCCAGTTGGGGTTTGACCAGCAGTGCTGCTTTTCCAGGGACTGAGCAGGGCTGCTTGTGCAGCTCCCAGCAGATGCGCAAATCCATTGGCGATGCAGCACTTTTAAGTAGTTTCATATGCATCTATATATCTATATATATATATGTGTGTGTATATATATATATATATATATAAAAGAAGTGCCAAATGCAGTGTTTTACATTTGCTGTTCCTTGGTTTGCTGTTGACCGGAAGGTGTTGAGGCGATGTTTACGTGGGGGAGCGGAGAAGGGAGAAGCAAAGTGGGAGTGCTATGGGACAAGCAGGGCAGGGCGGCACGAGGAAGGCCCGAAATCCTATTTATTCCTTTGCTGAATATAGAAACAGAGGTTATCTGATTGTTAAGAGAGATTATTTTGGATATATTACATATGAACGTGCTATGGCTGGTAACCATGATGATGTCTGTTATTAACAACCGCCGAATCATTCGGGTTTTTTGTGTTGTTGGTTTTGTTTTTTTTTTCTTTTTCTCAAAGCTTATTTTCCATTGGCAGCGTATGGGTTAATGGCTCTTCCGTTGTGTTTGCTGTTTCTTGTTTTTTTTTTAAGTAAGGAAAAGTGGCTTCAGTTTCCATTTTGGAAGTCCCTCCTGGCTCTGTGGGAGCCCTGTGCTGAGTGCAGGTAACAGCAGAGCTCTGTTCAAAGAAACGAATCGAATCCTAGTATTTATAAGACACAACACATGCAAAAAAATAAGAATAATAATAAATAAATAAATAAAAAGGGAAAAAAAAGGAAAAAAAAAAAAGAAAAAAGAATTAAAAAAACAGAAACAAAAACAGTTGCATGAATAAGGCTGTGAAGTCGAATATTTAGTAATAACGCGGCAGTGCCTTTCTTTTTTGTATTCACCCATTTCCCTCCCACCTCCCCACCCCCCCCCAACACGTGCAACTGTTCCCTACGCCCGCGGCCCCGGCAGCTCCTGGTGCTGCTGCCCCACACCCTGTACCTACAGCCCCGCTGGGGCAGCCCTACGGGGCCGCGACGCTGAGGATAACCCCATTTCTTTTGAGGTGTCGCCGTCCCGCTGGGGATGAGCCCTTTGCTGAGCCAGGAGAGGGGCAACCCAACGCTTCTCAGCTCATCGTGAAGTCTAATGTTGGGGAGGGGGTCATCCCTGTGACCCCAGCACGCTGTGATCCCGCATCGCAGGGTCCGGTCAGCACTCGGCGTTGAGGAATTTGTGGTGTCACCTTCCTCCGTGGGTGGGCTTTTTTTTGGATGTGCCTGATGGAAAGTAGGTCCTGCAGACGTCTAATTTTGCACACACAGCTACGAGAACACTAAAGTTGATTTTATACGAGTCATCAAGAGTTTGCAAAAGTGAGTTTTATTTTTTGTATTCCTTTATCTTTACTTAAAGGTGAATGTGTATTCCTCTGGGAGGAATAGGAAGAAAAAAAAAGAAAAAAAAAGGAAAAAAAAAAAAAAAAAGGAAAAAAAAAACCAACAAACCCAAACAGGAATGTTAATAATGTTAAACAGAATACTTCCTCCCTTCTTAATATATAACCCTCTGTATTTATGCCTATTGTAAGCTGACTTCCAAGAGCTTTGACCTCTCTTCTGTTGCATGCCGTTCCCGGGCAGCCCTTTATTGTACATGCATGCCTTTAGTCCTGTTTTTTCTGTACAAAATTAGTGCACAAAGAAATATTTTTGCCTAGTTCATGTTGCCAAGCAATGCCTATTTTTTAAATTTTGTCATATATGGAAATAGCATGTTTGTTACATGTAAAAGCTTCCCGATATACAGAAATACTAATGTTTGGAGATGCTGGTCTTTGCAAGTGTACAGTTTTCAAATGTTGTTACCAGTGAAACACCCTCGTGATTTCAACTTGCTCCAATGTATTTATTACTCATTTGCTCCCATGTAACTAGGAGTCATGGCTATATTTCATATCGACGTTATATTGAAAGTGAAGGGAGATGATTAATACAAGGTTTTGTAACACTGGGGTGTTCCGCCTCTTCATTTACTCTCTTTAAGGCAGGATGGCTGAGAGCCAAAAGGAAAGCACCAAGTGAACGGCGGGCTGAGGGATGGGAGGGAAGAGGGCTCAGCTCCACGGGGCGGGTGTATTTTCCTTCCATAGGTCCTACTGTAGGAGTTGGGTAGATACAAATCACCAGCCTTCTCTCCACAGCCTTCATCTGTCCCACTGGGACATGGGCAGTGTGGACACCAGGGCCACAACTCCTGGTTTTTTCCGTATTTTCTCAGCTTTCTTGGCTTCTACAAGAGCTGTGTGATGCCAACAGCTGTGCTCTGGGCAGCACCAAGGAAGGGAAGAAGCCACAGCTCCTGTTTTAGCACTAAGCTGATATTAGCAGGGCTGTAAGAGGCACAGCTCAGAGCAGATCGTCCCACCCAAGCCATGGTGGGTGCTCAGGGCCTTCCTTGTCTGCTTGGGTTTGGGACAGCCCCAGCACATGACCTTTTCCAGGGTTACACAGCCCTTACAGGAAAAAAAAAAAAAAAAAAAGCAATTTCTGGCATTTAAATGGAATTTCCTTGACTTCAGATTGTGGCTGTTACCTTCTGTAGCTCTGAGAAGGGCCTGGCTCTGCCATTTTTGTCCCCATCGTTGGATATTTACACACAGAACTAAGCTCCTCCTGGGCTTCAGCTTGTCAAGGCCGAGCAACCCCAGAACTCCCAGCTCCTCCTGCTTGCCAGGCCATTGGCCCCAGTATTTCCACAGGGCCTTGCTGTGGCCCTGCTGAGCTGCATGACGTTCCTTTTGGCCCATCCCTACAAGCCAGTGAAGTCCCTGAGGATGGCAGCACACCATCCCTGGTGGTGGAGATGTGGCACTGAGGGACATAGGCAGGGGACAAGGTGGGGGTTAGGGTTGGGCTTGGGGATCTTGGAGGTCTTTTCTAAGCTGAATGATGCCATGAATCCCCCTGGTGAATCCATGCTGACTGCTCCCCATGACTTACATGTCCTTCAGGAGTCTGGAGATGGTGCCAGGATCGGCTCCCCCAACACCTTCAGGCTTTCTGAAGGAGTCACCTTTGCTCTCTCCTCATCCTCAGAAACATCCCTGATCACCACAGCCTCCCCAGGACTACCGAGAGTGACCTCACAGTGGCTCCCAGAGCCCCCATGAGTGCATCCCAACAGCCCCCAGTGTGCACATCCACGTCCCTCATCAGCTCCAACTCCAGCTGAGCTGTGGCTCCAGTGACAGACGACGGCATTGAGTGCAACCTCAGCGAGGCTCCTGCTATTTCAAGCTGCTCCTGGGCAGTGCAGGAAGGGCCAGCCCTGGAGGGAAGGACTCATTGCATTGCTCTATCCCACCCAAATTACCCTGCCCAGAACTTGGGCTGGCTGCACACAGGGCACCAACCACACTGCATTGTGCTAAGAAAAGCATTACCTAAAACCCAGCGAGATGCTTTTTCCTTCCATAAACAGTTTGACTTTCCACATACGCGCGTCTGCAGTCTGGATTTCAAAGCGTGTGTTTGTTGTGCTACTACCGAATGAAAAGGGAAAGAAAAAGAAGGGGGAAAAAAAAAGCCCTCGGATGGAAAATTGGAGCTGGAAAGGCTGAAAGGGCTCCAGGGGAAGTCTGCAGCAGTCGTGCGGTTAGGAAACGTCTGCAGGTCCTGCTGATGGACTCACTGGAAAGAGGCTTAAAAAAGGAAAAGCAAAGAACTATTTTCATGCTGCTGGGAGATGGTGACGTGGACCAGCCCCCCAGCAGCTGAGGATTTGGGGTTGTGCCATGCTCCAGCCCTGTCTGGCTGCTGAGGTGTGGCTTTGCAGCCCATGCCCAGCTGCTCGAGGTGAATTGCAGACCAGAGAATGGTTGAGGTTGGAGGGACCATCTAATTCCAACCCCCCTGCTCCTGTCCTCCTCTGTCCTAAACACAAAATCCCCATGCAGGTGCAAAGAACTCCTATTTACCTTAACAAGGTTACAACCCCTTGTCAGCATCAGGCAGGGATTTCCCATTGCTTGGAAGATTAATATGGGTAAAGAGGGCTTTCCCAGGTGAGATCCTTGAGTTAGAGGAAATCATTAACCCCAGCACAGGGCTGGCAGCAGGGACACGACATCACAGCCTCTGTCCCCTCCTCCTGATGGAGAGCCATGCCCTTAGGAGCAATGCCAAGTCCCAGAGGAGATGGAGCACCCAACGTGAGGCTGCAGGAGCGGCTGCGGCTCTGCAGGGCTTTTTGGCAGCACCAGGGGTGACCTCACTGCCGGGCTCAGCAGTTTCCAAGCTATTTTTCTTTGCCTGCCCACCAGCAAAGGGAGCTGCAAATAGCTCTGTAACACAAGGCGGGCGCTGGCAGCTTTGGGAGGTGGAAGCAGCGTGGGGGGACAGCGGGTCTGCCCTTAGATGCCCTATGCCTTGGGGTGCTGGCAGGCCAGGAACAGCCTTTTATTGGCCTCTGAATGCTACAGGGAAAGGCAGATAGATAAGGACTACCTGCCATATGCCAGCCTGAATGGGTGCCATAAATCTCTGCATCTCCACACTGGCAGCGTTTGCAGCCTTGTGAAGATAAGGCCGCCCTGCACACCCCAGCAAGGTGCCTGGGTGGATGCTTATGTCTGTTTGTATCAGCAGCCCCCATCTCTGTGCAGTTTGGGGGCAGGGTCCCGGTGGCATGTAGCAGGAGATGCCCACAGCTCTGCCCCTGCTCAGCTGGGAGCACATCGCCCAACTCAGCCACAGTTCCCACTTCTGTACAGAAAACACGGCTGTTTTTGAGGCCTGCAGCTCACGGAGATGGGGCTGGGCTCAGCAGAGGGAGCCACAGACTGTGCTGCTGCTGAGTCTGCTCCTCCCAGCCCTATTTCTGCATCTCAGGGTGTCAGTGTGTGACCAGGGCTGCAACAGCAGCCTGAGCATCACCAAGCTGAGGGGACAGGTTCTCCACGACCCGACTCGTTTTCCTTTATTGCAACAGCCTTTCCTGTCCTCCTTTCTTTCCTTCCTCCATCCCTGCCATCCCCGTGTGCTAACACCTTCCAGTGATGGGAAGGAGGACCCAGCCAGATGTGCACTGCCCTGGGCTGACCCCCCCCCGGCCTCTGAATTCAGGTCCCAATGGAAAGCATTAATACAGCTCTAAGCTGTAATCCTATGTGACTTGAAAAGCAAACGCATCCTACAAGTGTGTTATAAAGGTGACATCGATGGGGCAGATGTTTGGGCTGAAGTTTTTTTGCCTCCCAGTAATGAACTTATCCACAGACCTGCAATATTTATGACTAAAGGATGAACCCTGCCTCCTACACTCTGGCTTGCCCGAGCACCTTTAAAATAGTTTGGTGGATCATAGAAGCACAGAATGCTTTGGGTTGGAAGGGACTCTTAAAGACTATCAGGTCCCACTTCCTGCAATGCACAGGGACACCCACAGCTCCATCAGTGCTCACAGCTCATCTCCTGACCTCAGGTGTCTGCAAGGTTGGGGCACCACCACCTCTCTGGGCAGGCTGTGCAGTGCCTCACTGCCCTTATTTAAATGGACCCGTATAATCCAACCACTCCTATGACAGATCTTTAGCTTTTGCTCCACTGTTGCCATCAGATCAGTAATGCAAATGGAGCAGTAAAGCCTCCTCTGAAATATTCCAACATCAAAATCACAGCATAAAGCTGATCAAAAAAGCCCACCAAACCTTGATATCCTTGGGTTATTACAGCAAAATTTGTCTATGATGTTGTGCATGGTGATTTAACTGATGTCCCTGATGTTACCAGCATGGCCCAAAACTTATTAAAAAGAGCTTTAATGTTTCATATCCTCTCAACTACCAAACCGTGACCGCAGCTTTAAATACAACTGGAAGGCAGGCTTTGCAGCAAGGTTATTTCCAAGAGTTCAGCAGAAGGGTTTAGCCAAGGCTCAAAGGGCAGAGCTGACTGCAGTGTCTTTCCCAACACTGATAACCACATAGAGACAGCAGGGGCAGAAAGCAGAGGCCATGTAAATGAGCAATCCGAGCTCATTAAGCAACTAGGAGCTGCTGGAAGGTTGTGATGGCTACATAAAGCCACCAGGATCATTCAGTTTGGAAATGACCTCTAAGATCCCCATCCCCAACCCGTCCTCACTCCCATGTCCCTCAGTGCCACATTTCCATGTTCACTGAGCGCCTCCAGGGATGGTGACCCCACCACAGCTCTCTCCTCTGGGCTCTGAGCCGTAGACTTTCAAGCTATTTTTTTCACCTCAATGAAAACACTATTTCACATGATTACAAAACCAGGGAGGTTCCTTTCAAATCCCACACTGTTGGTTTTGTTTCTGTTTTGCTTTGTTTTCAAGGCAGGGAATAGAAAATCTCTTGCAGAGACATCTGCTTTGCCCAAAAGGCTGTTTCCCACCATAACCACCAGCTTCAACACACAACCACAACGAGAACAGAAACTCCACTTCACAACAAAGGCAATTCTTAAAAATGCTCCTGAGGCTTCCCATGAGAGCCATTCCCAAACAGGACAGGCCCCTCAGAAGGAACACACGAGGCTGGAGGGCCTTCCCATTCATCACTCCTCTGTTTGTGGCCACCACAAAGCTCACCCACCAAGCTGGCAGCACCCAGTAGATCCCCCATCGCCTGTAGCCCCAGCATTTCTGAGTGCCTTTTCCCACCCTCATCTGTTTTACCCTGTGCTTTGACACAGAGATGTAGATGAGAGATTCATAAAGTGATGGTGACTTCCTTAAAAGCATTTAATTCCTTCTTCTTCCTCCCATTTGCTCATCTAGGCTACCATCCCTTCCAGTGTCTTGGTTCTGCAAGTCTTTTTTATTATTTTCAAGGATTCATCTCTGAATTTCGGAGGTAGCTGCATCCCGTGAGGACACCAGAGCCAGTTCCTTTAACTCAGCCTTCCCACCCTGCAGGAGCAGCTGCTGGCACCAGCTGAGCTCACTGCTTACGTGGTACACGCTGGGCTGACTCAGTCAAGATAAAGCACAAGACTTCATCCTCAAGGTTTGATCACGCCTGCATCTTTTCTGCTGTTAGGATATATTCATTTGGGCAAATTGAACACAGGAGCATTTAAATTCTCATCCCTGCTGGCTCTTGCTCATTTCACAGAGGCACAGCCCTGGCTATGGGGCAGCAGAACTCACTACTGATCCTCCCCATCAGATCATAGAATGGCTTGGGTTGAAAAGGACCACAATGATCATCTAGTTTCAACCCCGAGATGCTCGGATCCAGCTGGGAGAGTCAAGGACAGAGGCCCTGGTCTATGGAGAGACCTCCAATGATGCCTTCAACAGGGCTTCAGTCCTCAAAAGGACTCTATGCCCACATGAACCCCAGTGCACACAACATCCTCCAGAGCAGCCACTGCCTCCCCTCTTCGTGTTGCTGAATTCTCTGATACTGAAGACCAGAATGAGGGAGGTTGCACCAACCTTGAAGGAAGATGATTTTGGGTTTTTTTGTGTTGGTTTTTTTTTTTTTTTTCTGTTGCTCTGTCAACAAACAAACTGCTGCTTCAGAAGAGAAACTGAACATCATCATTACAAGGCTGGAGCATTTGCAAGCACTGAAACTACAGGGAAATATTGGTGGTAGGTGGACAGTTGGACTGGATGATCTTGGGAGGTCTTTCCAACCTTGGTGATGATTCTATGCCACCACCACCCACCTCATCCTGTGATGCCATCACCTGCCAGTCACCAAGGATGCTACCACTCCAAAGGATAATACTGTGCTTTAATGTTTTTGAAACAATGGATGTTTTTGAGACAATGGACACTGATGAGGTACAACAGCAGGCTGTACGTACTGTATACATAAACACACTGGTTGTCATTAAAGCTGATGTATTTGACATGTTCCAAAAAAAGTGCACCAGTCTTACAACAAATAGGGGAACAAAATCCAAGGCCACAAGTATAGAGGTATGTTTTAAAGACTACAGGTCACATGGAAATAAAAAACAGCAGTGGTGAAATACGAACTTTATCCTGAATAGAGATAAGTGGTTAAAACACAACCATTTCACTACCTCAGGAGTAAGATCGTGTTTTACAAAGCCTTAACTTCAAACAACTAAAGCAAGCAGAGAGAAACAAATATGTTTTTGTGCACCTCTTTGGTCCCCAAGTTCTCCTTCCAACCTAAAAAGGAGAGAGTTTTACATTGAACTTCAAGCAAGAAAGACTTAAGGCTTTTCATCTGGATGTGTGAAACCAACGCTGAACTTGAGAGAGGCAGGATCTGCTGTCAATAAGGAGAACTAAAGCCATAGAATTAGTGTATTTTGTAAGTGTCCATGATAGCAGACAGTTCTGTAGCACCTAACTCAACAGGTCTAGCTTGCCAACCAGGAACTACGATTCAGGTTAGCTGAGTATCTTGGGATTCATATTCAGCAAAGCCAGGGTGACTACGGGGACCTGCACTGCAGGCATCCCACACCACAGCTGGCATTGTCCTTGTTTTGTCTCCTGTCCTTAGTTTGAGGAGGGTGGTTTTCATTTGCACATCATGTTTTCCCAATTAAGAGTTACATAACTCCCATTAAAATCGTAACGGAGTATAAGAAGTTCAGCCCAGTTCAGCTGCCTGAAACTTTTTATACCAGTGCTGCCACATACAGAGGTTGCCACATAGACAGAAAACTGCAGTTTAATTCATTTTGACGCCCCTGGAAATGCTTTTCTCAATTGCTCTTATGAAATAAGCTGTAATTTCAGGTTGCTTTGCCCCGGAATGAACTGCCATCAGGCAGAAACACAACGTGCTCTGCTCAGGATTTCAGTGCTCACCTTTGGTCCAACGTTCATGATGCAAACCTTGGAATGCTTGAAGAGAAATCCTCATTTTGAGATCAAACCAGATCTAGCTTCTCAGTCTAACTGGTGGAAATCCAAGGGGGAAAACTTAAAGGCAGGAAAAAATACCTCTTTGGATATCTTAGCTCTTTGCAGACAAATTCTGGGTCTTCCTCCCAAAACCCCATTAGAGTTTGCTTAAAAATAGTACGAAACTGACAGTTAAAGTGGTGAGACATCCTGAGGCACAGAGAGAAAGGTGCATAAAACCCTTTATATATTGAGATAAAATTGCGTTCCAAATCATTTAGAAGTGAATTCCCTGCATGTTAAAAGGTTAGGAAAAATGTGTTTTAAATTCTCAAGTACGACAAACAGAGTTAATACTAGCAAGAATATAAAACACCACCAGAGGTAACATCTCAAAGAGGTATAGCAGACATATCCAGACACTGAAAAAGCCACTGCAGGACTTGTAATAATGACCCAGAGACAATTCAGAACCATCCTTCTCACCAAAGTTACAGTACTGGCAGCATGTAAGTGGTCCTACAAGGATCCACAGCCGTTTGCTTCCTGTGCTGCACCACGTTTATCCCACTAACATTATTATTTCATAAATATCCATTTCATTCCCAAAGCACACTTTCCCCCTCACAGCAGTATACTCTGCATGGTGTCAAGAACCACATTCAACCCCCTACTCGTAGCCTGTAGTTCTGCAATATCAGCACAATTGGAGATCCAGGAGCAGCCAACCTCATCATTACATTTTTCATTTGCCATCACAAGTCTTTTACTGAACAAAGACTATGACAACAACTCACGACGATTTAATTTAAGAGTGTGACGTAGGAACAAGTAAGAACAGACGGCGACACTGGACAGAACAACCTCCAGAGTGCATTTAGAGAATAACAGTTTCAGCTCCTGATGAGTGTCAAGAACTCTTCACGGGTCTTTGGGTCTTCCCGGAATACCCCCAACATTGTGCTGGTTACAGTTTTACTGTTCATTTTCTGTACCCCACGCATTACCATACACATATGCCTAGGAGAAAGGAGAGGAAGTCAGTAAATGAGATGTACTATGAAGAAATAAGAAGTGCCATGAAGACAAGTGTTTCTTACAGGGTCGCATTAAACTCTGTGGAAAAATAAAACCAAAACAAAACTTCCACATCTAGAAAGGGAGTCAACTCTTTGAAAAGGTAGATAATAGCAGGACAAGGGGAAAGGGTTTGAAGTTGAGGGAGGGAAGATTGAGGTTGGATGTGAGGGGGAAGTTGTTTGCTGTGAGAGTGGTGAGGTGCTGGAACAGCTGCCCAGAGAGGCTGTGGATGCCCCGTCCATCCCTGGAGGTGTTCAAGGCCAGGTTGGATGGGGCCCTGGGCAGCCTGGGCTGCTCTGAAATGTGGAGGTTGGTGGCCCTGCCTGTGGTGGGGGGTTGGAGCTTCGTGATCCTTGAGGTCCCTTCCAACTCTGGCCATTCTGTGATTCCACGAATGGCAAACTGTTAGAAGGGCCAATGGACATCAGCTGTCCTCTGGGACAAAGAAAGTCAAGCTCTCAGCTTCTGAGTGCTTTCTTCTCTCTGTAGATCCTAGGAAAATCCCACCTTTCCAATGTGATCATCACAAGAACATGCTTGTTGCTAGACTCAAGCTCTGCTGCACTTGGGGATCCTGTGCAAATGGGACAGCTGACCCAGTTGTCATATTTCTGCAATGGTTAAGGCAAGCCCACACTTCAAACAGCTCCAACCCCCTGCACTGAATGGCAAAGATCAGTCCTGCCTACCTCCTCTCTGCCTCAGGTAAGTGTCAGACAGCTTAGAAGAGTAGAGGCAACACACAGCAGCTCTGCAGCACACAACTGTTCACACCCAGCCCATACACTGCTGCAGAGCAGCTCGGGGTAACTCACGTAGCTTCGATCACCACTCCAACTCCAGCAGGCTGTAAGGCTTCTGTGATGGCTATTGCAATTTGTTTGGTAAGGCGTTCCTGGACTGAAAGGACAACAGGGAGTTCAAGAACCACTCTTAAAAATGACAAGCTTAAATGCATCATCATTCCCTGCAAGCATCCTCACTTCTAAGCATGCCTGTCCCTTCTGCCCAAGGAGGCTGTGGATGCCCCATCCCTGCAGGCATTCAAGGCCAGGCTGGATGTGGCTCTGGGCAGCCTGGGCTGCTGGTTGGTGACCTGCACACAGCAGGGGGTTGGAACTGGATGAGCACTGTGCTCCTTTGCAACCCAGGCCATTCTAGGATTCGAGAATTCTGCTCCTTGTCCCTAGCCCAAGCTCTGCTCTCTCCAAATGAATTTTATTAATACCAAACCCTAGCTTATATTTTGTACCTTGGAATAAATATTTTATTTCCTTGTTTATACTGGGAGTCATTTTCCATTACGTGCAGGAGTTTGTATTACTGTGACTTGCAGTTATGGTAATTATACAGTTAGATTTTCTTGCTTTCCTCTGTTCTTCTATTTACTTTTTCACATATTTACTCACTGACTTTACTGCTACACTATCCACTCCCTACACTCACAGTTTCCCTTTACTTTAAGAAAAGGATATAGAGTTTTAAAAAAAAATTAAGGAGCAAATTAAGGGAGGCTATTGTCCTCCAAAGCTTTACTTCCTGCAGCTATTCACCAGTTTGACACCTAACGGCCACTAAGACTTCTGTTGCCACAAACAGGCCAAATTCAACCACAGGACAGTGAGAGCAGACTGAACCTGATCCAAAGCCTTGGAGCAGCTCTGTAGTTTCCTCTGCTTCTGCAGAGCAGCAAACTTCCTTAATACAGCAGCTCTCAGTTCATCTCTTCAGACAACACTCCTTGAAGGCATGCCCAATTATCTGGAGGAGAGCACACCTCCAGCAGCATCCGGCAGCTCCAGTTATCCCTTGCAGCTGTATCTTACATTTATCCCACGAATCAGTTCCTGCCTACATTCATTTTCATAGGCACATTTTACCCCTCAGGGGAAATGCAGAGGCTAAGTAAGGAGACAGATGAGAAACACCTCTTCAAGAACGCATTGTTTTTTCTTCACTCTCTAAAATCTGAACAGCTGTAGCCCACCTATAATTACACCAAGCGAAGGGCTGCACAAGCAATAAAAAGAAGATCCAGTTGTTTACCTTGTAGTCTTCTACTGTATATCTCCACAATCCTAGAAGAGAAAAAGACAATTTGTTTTAGTTATTCCTTCCCGAATATTGTCTGATCTTCACAATTAACTTTCCACTACCAACAGATCACTCAATTGATCAAAGTTCTTCCTGGAAATCCATCCAGCAATGCTTCTGCTCAGCCCCTGGTTGGCATGGCTCAGTGAATTCCCTTACCACATTGCTGGTTCTAGTGGCAGGTACCCCTTGCCTGCTCCCCCACCATTTTAGGGGCAAACCTATCACTTCTCCTTAGAGCTTCTTTGCTTTGGTTGTTACTTTTGAAGCATTTGTTCTACCACCCACCTGGATCACACACTTGCAATGAATCCACAGCCAAAGACTCCCTGAAAGCTAATCCTTGAGTTAACAGACTGCCTACCAAATGCTGTTTTAAGGATGTTTGGATACTGAGATTCCCAGAAGGCTACTGGCCTTAAGCAGAAGATGTTCTAGATTCCTACATTTAACTAAGAGCTGTGGGAAAATAACTGTTTTTATTAGACGTGGAGGTTGGTGGCCCTGCCTGCAGCAGAGGAGTTGGAGCTTGATGATCCTTGAGGTCCCTTCCGAAACAAGCCATCATATGATTCTATGATAAAACAGATACTCTCTACCCATCCTTCACATTTCAGTGCAGGGTTCACCTTGGTGCTCATCTCTAATAGGGTTTCACAAATGCAAGCCATCTGCAAAGCAATTCGAGTGATGGTTTGATCATCTATCAACACAGTGCTGACACCCACATATTTCAAGGAAAAAAGTCCATGGCTGCTCTGTGACTCAGCGAGTTATTCATGCAGTCCTTATGCATGCAGACCAAATGCTTAATTACACGTCAAGTGGCCATGTTAAAAGTTGCTCCAGAAAGATTCAATACCCATCTGGTCAGAGCAGACAAAAACCAGACCCTGCCTGAGGCATCACTTACAAGAAACATTTCTGACAATGAGCCTTGCCTGCTGCTTTGGAGAGGGAATTATATGCAGAAAGTCCCCTCCAGAAATGAAATGGTCGTGTTATAGCTATTCTGAACAAAGCAACATAATATTTAGATATTTAGAAACGCAGTCCTTGGGGTTTGTTTTGTGTGTGAGAAGTCCTATAAGCATGTCTGCGTGAAAACAGAGGTGGTGTTATCAAACCTGAGCTTAAAATCCAAGGAAAAATGTTTGTCTGCTGAATGCAGGTCATCCCGACGGCAGGAACACACCACATTAGACTAATCCTATTATGAAAGATTAGGTCTCCAGTACCAACAGCCTCACAAATCTTTGTGTGAACACTGGTTGCATTATATAGGGCGAGAAAGGGAAGCACTATTTGGCCTACAGATCTCCTCATGGCGAGTACAGAAAAGCAAGCAAGGATAGAGAAGATTTGGTTATACAAGAATCTAATCTTTTCATTATTGTAGGATATGGAAGTTTTACCCTCACTTGAAAGAGAAAAAAAGGGCAATATTTAATCTTCAGAGAACAGTGCAGAAAGACAGCACACATCCAAACATATTTCAAACTGAGAATAAATAGTGGGAAAACTGGACTCTTCTAGCACCATGTTGCCACTTGCATTAAGGACCATTTGAGACAGTTTTAAACCAGCAAATTCAGAGGCAATTGGAATCGCATCCTACAATATCAGGAGGCAGCTAAGTGCAGGCATAGTAAATGTCTACCACGAAAATTCGAGTGTTTAACTGTGTCAGTCTCTGATCAGAGCAAATTCCACTCCTGCAAGCGCTGCTAGAAGATGTGAAGCTGGTTGCCCTGTAATACGAGGTTCAAAACGTGACCTCCCAGGGCCCTTCTGCTTCCAGCCCAAACTCACTGCTGTGCAAGCAGAGCACAGAACAGAGATGGCTGATTTTAAAGCACTGCAGTGTCACGCACCACACATCTCTTACCCACTAAGAAAACTCACAGGCATGCAGAATTACTAGGCTAATTCTCCTTAGTGTGATTGGAACTACAGAAAGATTAACAGATGTATCAGGAAAGTATAAGTGTGCCCTACGTGGTTTTTCTGGAGTACAGCCACTGTTTTCAGGTTCATTTGCTGCAAGACATCCTTCCACTCAGGTGCCCAATCATCTGCCCAGGTGAGGGATCTACCATCCCCATGAAATTGTCACCTTATAACACACCTCAGCAACAGCTGATCCAAGGGCACTTGCCAAGGAAAATAATATTTTACATAACAAGTGGATTTCTCAAGCATATCTTAATTGCTTTCTTTCTAAAGCGGAGCCTTAGCAAAAAAGTCTACCCCATGACTTTCTCAGCAAGCCTTAGGAGAAAGAAAGAAATGTCAGATTTATCAGATGAAAGCTTTGGATTCAGATCCAGATGGTGCGTTCATTTGCACGTTGAGATCCCTGCTCTTATCAGTCCATATACACGCAGATCTTTAGCTGCTAGAGATCCCCACCGTGCAGGCTGATCTGCCTTAGGACACAGCCAAGACTCTCCACTTGTTCTTGCTTCTGGGTTCTCTTTCAACACCAATGTTTTGGACGGATGGACATACAGAAGTGTTACGGCTCTATTCCAATCAACTGTGATATTAATTAACACAGAGCTCTTAGACTCATCTGTCCTCTCCACACACACACACACAAATGTGTAATGCTGAGGATTGGTCTAAATCCAAATCCAGGACACAAAGTGTGCTGAGCTTCAGAGGGGGACAAGATTAGCAGGATTAACACAGTTAGCACAGCGTGGAATCCTTTTTACAAATTAGCATCACTTTCATTACATCAACACTTACCTAGCGAGCTTGCTGAGGCCAAGTACTTGTTTGTTAGGAAGATAGCCAATATGTACCTAGACAGAGGAGAACAAGCCATTAGCAGAATGAAAACCAAACGTGTATGAAACTCATGCATAGAGAGTGAGATGTGCATATGTCCCAGTAGTGTGAACAGCCCAGAAATCTTAGCATGTGAGAGGAACAAGCCTGAAAAATTAACTGTGTGGAGCTATCAAAGGCTGTAATGCCTCGTGAGGTCAGCGTCCTGGTGCAGGATAAGTTGAGTGTTGTGAGGCAGGAGAGGAAAATCACAGTTCTCCAAGAGTCACGGCTTATGTTCCAAGTCTCAGGAATGCCACAGAGTACTGCTGCCTTTAGGCACAAAAAGCAGTACTTATTACTACTCAGCGTAGCACTGTCCATCTGACATAGCCATGCTTTTCTTTCAAGTCCTAAAGTGGATAAAGGGAGGGAGAAGGACTGTAATTCCAGTAAAGGATCTGATGGCAAGAAGTACTTTGCCACCAAAACCAGGCTGCACTTACTGCTGTTTCTCTGCTATTACTGCTTTAATGCCAACTCACGTGCTACCAGTAGTACCATAGACCACTGTATGAATCAGCCAGCTTCTGTCCTGCTTGACCACGGACTGACTGAACACTCATCAGGAACATGTAACTGCACTGGGCTGAAATGAGTTATGGAGTAGAAAAGTGCTCAGATCCGAAGGGAGAAGGAATGGCATTCAGCCTCCTGTTAGAAGGCTGCTGAAATCAAGTGGGCTTACACTAGTAACAGATTACAAACCAGCACCTATGTCACTGTATCAGAGACTTGAAAAATTAGCCAAGATAAGGTAGGGGAGTATTAGTGTAGGATTCTGCCTTAGTGCTTTGCCTGGAGGCCCCACCTCAGAGTCCTGTTTTGCTGTACCTGCAGGTAGAGGTATCACAGCACACCTAATTACCTGGCTAACTCGCTCATTCCTATCACTTCTGTTGGGTAATCAACCCACTGACACCTGAAAAGACACGAAACATTTCAGATAAAGTAAGAGACATAGAAATAAATGCTGAATCTTGTTCCCCTCAGAGTGATTTGTGTGTGTGTGTGTGTGTGTGTGTGAATTTCTGGATTTTATTCAACATAGAGCTGCAAATACAAGATCTGCTGATGGGTATTTGCAGCCTGTTTGATGGACCCAGCAGGAGAATGGTTAGGCTGAGAACATTTAGAGGTGTACCCAGGCATTTAGCAGGCCAGTATATGAGCAGGACCGACTCAGTGCTTGTGAGATTTCTCCAAAGCACTCAGGCTAAACTGCTAGATGTAAAAAGAATGCAGGTATTGCCACAGAAGTAATGAAATGAACACACACAGACTGAGTAACCAAGAATAACAGGCGAAATATAAAGCTTTCACAGAAACAGAAGTTATTTTGTTCTCTGGTAGAAAATGCTAACAGTAAGAGAAGAAAGCAGAGGAAAATGAGTTGACTCAATAAACAGTTGGTTTCTGTCTGGTGTTTCATTTTTGGGGGACAGTTTACTTGGAACATTTTGTGGTACTGATCAAATTTTACAGATTACAACAGCACTTGCTCCTCTGTCCCGGGAGCACTCAATGGAGAACAGATGGATCAGAAGGTCCACCCTTCTGTGCTCTTACAAGAGTGAAGAGGCTGAGGTTTTCAGAATTACCAACACTGAACTACTCAAGTTCACAGACGTTGTTTTTGTTGGTGGTGGGGATCCGGGGGCAGCATTAAGTTGTTGGTACCACCATCTGAAACACCAGCTCTGTTCATGGGAGTCCCGAGCCACGCAGCCTCCTGCTAGCCCATTTAATAGAGGGCTGCTAATCAGAAGTTTGTTCCATTCACAGAGGCACTGGATAGCTCTGAGCCAGCAACTAAATCCGTGACGGAGGCAGCGTGCAGGGTGAGCTGGTTTAATATCAAGATGTCTGCCCTCGAGGCTTGCTGCTGCTTCACAAAGAAGAGCTTTAATGTGAAATGTCAGAAACCATTAGATTAGTTAGACTAGGAAAGGTTGAGCATAGAGCTTTAAATCCAAATAAAACTCACATTAAGGAGGTCTTTCTTATTTGTTTTCTCTGGAGATTAACTTTTAGAATCATAGCCGTAAGCAGTAAATACTTACAGCTTTAAAAGCTTTGTAGTTATAGCTACAAAGTCTTTTACATGTGTCTTTTATCATGTATTCCCACGTTTGTTTGACGAGGAAGAGTTACCTTTCCAACAAATGGAACGAGGTGATGCTCACACAATGAGAACATGTCTATGTCCTTCACAATTACCATCTCATCGTGGTCTTCGTCAAAGATGGCATCGTTCAGAACATCTGAAATTAAACATTTGCATTAAGAGAAATACATGCACGAGCATGGAAGGTTCTTCCAGCCAGTATCTCAGCAGATTTGTGGCTCAAAAGTATAGATTTTAGGGCTAAGCTATGGGAAGCAAGGAGTAGCATCACCAGCACACTTTGGTTTGGATACAATCGCAGCTACATGTACACTGTGTCAAAAGTCAGTCTACAGTGTTCTATTTGAATAACAGTTTGTGCCCAGGTTAGAACAAATCCAGCCTTTGTGTAACTTCTAGCATCTAATATCAATTAAAACTACAGCTCATCAAGCCAGCAACGAGGAGCAGAGCACACCTCTACATGGGCTTCCATTGTGCTTGCACATACCACAAGCAAAGCTGAGCCTCGGGTTTGAGAAAAGCTATGGCATCACAGTGATTTCTGCAGCTCCAACACCAGCATTGCTATCCTCCAGTCCACGTCCAAACGATAGCTTTGCATCTCACCCTGAAGCACACCAGGCAGCAGATGTTCAGGCATATGCAGCAGTCAGAAAGATCTGTAGCCAAACATCAGGGGGATATTTGCTGTTCTGCACTGAGAGCATGCAGTTGTATACCCCATCTGAATTCTGCATCTCATGTTTAATGGAGAATTAATATGGAGAAACCCACGAAGAGGAAGAGCTGGCTCAGTAAGGAAAGGAACATGTAGCATGAGACTTTGCTAGTCCCAGAGCTCAGCACAACAGATCCTCAGTTGGTTTTCCAGATTTAGCAGCCCCCCAGTGTTAAAGTCCCCCAGAATCCTTCAGTTCAGGTTACAGCAGATTACTGTGGTCTCCACAAAGAAAGGCTACAGTAAGCCAGACCGTGTTTGGAGAGGTTCAAAGTAGAACAGCCCCAAGGTAAGGGAGCCTTTTAGGAGACAAGAGACAACAGCCGTATAGAAGAGAAAACAGAGAGAAAAACGGAGCGAGGGAAGGGACAGAAGGGCTGACAATCAGCACAAGGAGCTCTGCAAAGAAGTTAGCTTGAAGCTACACACACTTGGAGTCATTTCCAAGAACCAGAGTAAGACCCACCATGGCAGTAAGGGAACAAGGAGTCACTCTGTTTGGCTCTATGCCTTTATGCCTTCCCCTGACATGCACACACACCTAATGGCCACCATCTGTTGTCGATACGTATCATCATCACGGAGCATTTTAATTTCCTGCTTGCTATCAGCACTACACAGGTAACCCTGGAAACTGTGCGCAAGATGTTCTGCCTGCTATGCACGTCCTTCCCAAGAAGGGCTGGAGACCTGCAGAACAGCAGGGCTGAAGCCCAGAAGGTTTCTGAGCAGGGACAGAGGGCACGAAAAGAGGCCAGGAAAAATTTTCATAAAGGCACGTGATTTCGTGCATCAAATTTTACTGCCCAGTTTACACCAGACACTGTTGGAAAGGTTTTTGATTACGTGGGAAGCATCATGCTGTTGTATTACTATGAATGCAGCCAGAAAGAGACAGAATTTGGAAGAGAGCAGGCTTGGAGGACAATAAAGAGAAGCCAGAGCAGTAATGCAGGCTCTCAGCACTCACCCCGCGCTCCACAGATGTGCCATTTCCACAGCAAAAAGGCAAACAGTGGTTTCACAAAACCTGCTGCTATGCCCAGCACTGATAAAACAAAATCCAAACAGATCCCAGAAGCATCTCCAGAGCAACTGGTGCTGTTATTAGACCACCAGCTTGGCTCACACCAGCACTGCCAGCAGCGCATCGGGGCCTGATGTTAGATATGGATTTACGTCAGCACAGTTGTGGAGCAGAATGTTCAGGACAATCAGAAATGTTCACGTCCTCGTTAAGAGCCACCATAATGTGCGACAGCGTTGTGTCACACAGCAGAAGGTAATTTGACATGGAAAAGTCTGGTATTAATATACACACACATAAATGTATGCACATACAAACTCATTGATGATATATATATATATATATATATATATATATATATATATATATATATATATATATATATATATATAAGTGGATCCTTAGAGACGTCATCCAAGGGGCCAAGATCAGTTACCAGAATCACAGAATGGCCAGGGTTGAAGGGACCTCAAGGATCACGAAGCTCCAACCCCCCACCACAGGCAGGGCCACCAACCTCCACATTTCAGAGCAGCCCAGGCTGCCCAGGGCCCCATCCAACCTGGCCTTGAACACCTCCAGGGATGGACGGGGCATCCACAGCCTCTCTGGGCAGCTCTTCCAGCACCTCATCACTCTCACAGCAAACAACTTCTCCCTCACAACCACCTGAAATCTGCCCTCCTTCAACTTCAAACCCTTGCCCTGCCATTATCTACCCTTGTGAAAAATTGAAGAAGGAAGGAGCTGCTCGGCTGCAAAACTTCTCCAGTTGTGCCCACAGCAAGCTGTGTCAATTGGAACAGCCAGCACCTTGAGGAGGAGGGCCAGAACCCACAAAGGAAGAAAAAAGCTTTGTGTTAACCCCTCTGCTACCCCTTCACCACTGCCAGGTGATACCAGGGAGACAAAGGCAAAACAAGAGGTGAGACAGAAGGCCAGCACCTGACTGTGCTGTAAGAGTAGAGCTCCAGTCACCCCTGTCCTGCTTGAGTCCTTCCAGCTCACTTTACAAGCTGCTTCTCCTGAAAAATAAGCACAGTTCAAAGTCTGTGTCTGTCTCAGCACCTCCCATACACACACATCCTTTCGAATCCAAGCCCTGAGTGGCGTCAGACAAGTCAGGTAAAGGTAGCTGAGCCAAGATGCTGGACTGCATCCTGCTGTGCCTTAATTCAACAAGGAAAACTCCCTCCAAGTGCCACCCGTGTAATCCTCCATATCAAGAAAAGGACAAGATTTGCACCCCCTCTGCTTACAAGGAGGCTGGCACATCCATCCACAGTCTCTCGGCCCTTTGGGATGATACTTTCCCTCAATTCACCCTGCTTTCATTAGTCACAGCTGTGCTCAGTGCTGCCACCAAACCCTATCAATGCACCAAAGGAGCCTGCAAACATCACTACTTCCATTCTCTGCCACCCAAGAAAGGCTGAATGAACTTGTTGCTTAAGCCCACGTGCATCACGTTAAGGGAATGCAAAGGTTTGGATAAAAATACACAGCTGAAGGAAGTGAACAAGAACAAGCACAGAGTTAGGGACAGTTATTCCAGTTGATACATCCGCCAGCCCAGATCTCATGTTCTGATATAGAAACTTCATTGGGCTGTTAAAGACTAAACAGTCATTCCTGCTGCAACTCCTGAAACAGATCAGAATTAATTTCCCCCTTTATCTTCCTCAAGAGTTGATTAAAAAAAAAAATCATAACCGGATAAAGACAGAATGAGAAAGACCTTTCAGGACTTTGCGTCAGAGCTCAGCAAAAAGACCTGTTGCTATAGAAACTATTTGCATAGCTTTAATGTGACACGGGAAAGCAAACGCACCTCTGGCAACCAAAGAAGATGGAGCCCACCCAGCAGCTGGCTCCGTGAGGGGAATGGAGGATGACAGCCCTCTGTAGAGCAGCACTGCAGCATTTCAGATGCCTGGCCTTGGCTAGATCTTTCAGATAAGAGCCTGAGATGGTTGTAGGATGCTCTCGCTATGAGCTGAGTTGCTTCACTCCAAGGAGGAAGCCAAGCTAAGCATTGCTCACTGAGATATAGCAACCCAGCTCCTTGAGCTCAGCCATCCTGGTAGCCATAAGCACAAAGTTCTCCCTCTGCAAGGCTCCAGACTGCCCTCACTCACATGGTAGAGGTGGAGGATGCTCCAAAGAGCCCAGAGACAATGGGTTCGTTGAGATGGAACCAGCTGAGGCTCAACAGCAGATAATTTGGCTGGCTTTATTGGGCACTTCCACTCAATCTGAGAAAAGATGGAATTGACAGAGCAGAAGACCTGAGCTAATAGATGAAGGCATGGTAAGGAAGCCAAGAAGAAAATTGCTATAAAATCTTTCAGTTGTTGCTAAATGGTAAGATTGAGAGTCAAAACTGACTGTATGTATTCATGCATCGATACTACACAAGAATTGCAGCTAGAGAGAACATTCCAGCCAAGAAACACAAGAAAATTATTGCAGTTTTTCAGTCCTGAAAGGTACCAGGAATTTATTATGCATAAAAGGAGGAAAATCAGGCTAGAAAACTCATTCATATAAAGAGAGTTTGTACTCCTGCAGAAAGTTAATGACTTCAGGTTGCTAAGGCAGAGGGTGGACTGGGTATGCCAATTCCCAACAGAATCACCATCTGCTTTAAGAACTCTTGAACAGCTCTAGGAAGAGACCCAACCTAAGCTGTAATGAGGCTATTTTAGCTGGCAATAAGAGTTCCAACGCTGCAGAGAATAATTAAATAGGCATTAGCACCACGTGGCTTCCTTGCCACCGTGTACCTTCCCAACAGGAAGGAAGCAAAGCATCAGAAAAAAGGATTTACAAGTTTATGACTAACATTTCCGATTCCATCACTGTCACACCAGAGGACTGGAAACAGACATTCTGCCTCAGAAAGGAACGTTCTTTTTGGAAGCAAAACTTAATTCTTCAGCTGCCAGAAATTACACATCTGGTCCAGCTCTTTTACAACTCACGTTGAAGAATTAAATAAGGAGAAAAAGCACCAGGACTGCTCCGCTAATTCTAGCCATCAACTTTATGGATTCATTCACCCTCTTACAAAGAGGCTCTCCACGTTGCAGAGAGAGACTGAAGTCTATTCATATGAGTCACGGCAGACTCTCAGATGAAGCTAAGATAAGGTCTGGAAGTTGTTTTTTGCCAATATATTTCTTAAAAAGAGGGAAATCAGGGCTGCGGAGATGTTCATTAATACGTATCTGGATTTCAACACCTCGTTTCTTTCTGAAAACGAAACAAATGAAGATCACAGATGACATAACAACGCTTTGAAAAAGTAACATGAAAAGATCAGAAGTCTTTAGTAGCTTAAGATCCAAGAGGTTAAGATAGTCAATAAACTCTGGGGGAAAAATATAAGAGTATGAAATTTGGTGTTGCTTGACTACTAATGGTCAGGGAGGTCACCCTGAGAAGGCCCAGTGCTGGAGCACAGAATTCTCACTGCCTTCAGCACCAGGGCTGGGGGTTGAGAAGCACCCCAACATCTTACCCTGGACAATCCCTCCTCCTCAGCCTTCAGTTCAAAGAAACAAACCACAGCCATACTGCTGATATTTATGTTCATACATTAGGCTGTAGTACCAGTGGAAAGTAAGAGAACCAGCAGTGCTTTGCTTCCAGCAACAAACCACTGAAGCAACTCCTCAGCTCTCAGCAAAGGGCAGTGCTGCTGGTCAAACAGCCTTGTTTGTTTAAAGCACTGCCTATTTCTATGCAGACACACACAGTCTCAGCAGGTGTTAAATCTACTGGTATTAGACCTCACCTGACCCATCTGGTGGTGCTCAACGATGGAGTGATGGCACCAATGGACAAAGGGAGGACAACTGATGTCATCTATCTGGACTTCTGCAAGGCGTTTGATACAGTCCCACATCATAACCTCATCTCTAAGTTGGAGAGACATGGATTGGAAGGGAGGGCTGTATGGTGAGTAAAGAATTGCTTGGATCATTGCAGCCACAGGGCCGTGGCCAGGGGCTCTACGTTCAGATAAAGGCTGATCATGAGTGGTGTATCCCAGGGTCTTGGGATTGGCACACTTCAACACCTTTATCAATGACACAGATGATGGGACTGAAGACACTCTCAGCAAGTTTATTGATGACACCAAGCTGAGTGGTGCAGATGACACAAAAGAAGGAAAGGACACCATGCAGAGGGACCTGGACAGGCTTGAAAAGTGGGCCTACATGAATCTAATGAGGTTCAACAAAGCCAAATTGAGCTAATGGGGGACACCCAGCCCATGGCAGAGGTGGGGCTGGAGAAGCTTTTGTGTCTCCAGCAACCCAAACCATCCTCTGACTGTATGATTTTAACAAGGTTCAACACACCGAAAGGACAGCTGAACCTCCTAACTTGATTGAAAGCTGCACACCAACTGGAGAGGTCTTGCAGCTTTTATTTACACCAGCAACTATTTAGCAAACATGCCTCTTAGCTTGAAGTGCTTACATACAATGAAGACAAGTCAACTGCCCCCTGTAGATGCAGGGAGCCTGTTCAGCTTTGTCTGATGTTTCCTGCAGGACTGTAAAGGAACAGGATCTGCTGTACAGTGTTTTGTTTTCAGACTAGCATCTCTGATGTGTGCTGTTTCTGAAACTCACAAGATTGCAATTGAAGACTTCAGTTGCAAGTTGGTCTGCAGTTCTGATTTCCATATATTCACCCATTTACTGTGTATCATAGAACAGCTCGACTTGGAAGGGACCTCAAGGATCACAAAGCTCCTATCTCCCTGTGGCATGCAGGGCCACCAACCTTCACATTTAATACTAGAGCAGGATGCCCTATGCACACATTTATGCTTTGTAGCATTCATAGTCCAATGAACAGCACTTCCAAGCGTAACATTAAGCATTTATTGAAGGAGGGACAGATCTCCCCAAATTCTGCCTTTGTGTGTTTGATAGAAGATTGCCCGAACAACTACAAGGATGCTGAAGGCTGCCAGCCAGCTATTACAGCTCAGATTACCTTGATTAATCAAAAGAACATGTTTCTGTTTTGTTGTCATCTGCTTCCAGAATGAACAAGCCAATAAGTCTGACCCTGGCTCAGGGAAAGAAAATGTTCTTGTGTGGTCATGCAGAAGCACTGAGCGAAATGAAGAAGTAAAACTTTTGGTATCTTACAATGGCTACTAATATACACAAACTCAAAAGTAAACTGCTAGCATCCTTAGATCTGCTCCCCAGATGGATTTTACCTGAAACCCCCAGGGGTATCCATGCTCCTCCAATAAAAGTTTGATGGCCTCCACCATAAAATGAGATCAATGCATTAATTTGAACACATTTTGTCAAGGTGAGAGCTAAGGACAGGGGCTTTAGAAACAGCCAGGATTAATGCACACAGCAGGGGGTTGAAAGTAGATGATCATTATGGTCCTTTTCAACCCAGGCCATTCTACGATTCTATGAAAGGGAGAACACATCTAGAAAGAAGACTGAAAGCTGGGTTTAGATATTCAGCAAATCAACTCTACTGATGGCTCTGAAATGCAATATTGACCAGCTGCAGAAGACAGATAAGGATGAATAAATGTAAAGCAGGAACGTTGTTACTCTGCGCTGTCAAGCTAGGAAATACACCTGCAACAGAAGCTACGTCAGTTTTTTCTGCTACTCACAGAAACCTGAACAGAGAGGAAGGGCAGAACTCAGACGTAATCCTCCCTACAACACAAGATTTATTTATGGAAGGATAAAGAAGTACGACAGCTTCCAGCACCCCGACTGCACTCAGAAACACTCAGTGGCAAATCAAAGCGAGACACCATTCATTAACAAACAGCAGGCAGCTGAGCTGTGACCAACCACATAACTCTGTTCTTGCTTACTGTCGGAGAAGTTCGAGTCAGAAACACCAAACACTGCAGATCTCCTCTGGTGTACTTTTCACTGCCCCCTGTCCAGCCTCCCCTAGATTTCACAGCTTGGAAATACATTACACCATTTTGTGTTTTTGTACCATATGGAAAAGTAAAATTAAAGTTGCTTTCCCCCCCCCCCCCAACCCTCCCTTGGTTACCCAAGCAGAAGGCTGACTTCGAGACCTGTAGCTGTACTGCATTCCCTGCTTCAGCCTGTCTGATTTTCAGCTCTGTGTTTCACAATGCACTTAGGACCCCCCATGCAGAACTGAACTCCACACCAATTCACAACTCCAACCACCATATATTTTGCTGGCTGGTAACAAACTGTCCTTCGGCTACAGTTTTTCCTCCCCTCTCATTTCACTACTAAGAGCAGGAAGACCAGAAGCACAAGAGACAACCCACCCAGCACAGGAAAGGATGCCTGCATCACAGCTTCCTCTTATTTCCTAGAAAAGTAGCAAAACAAAAAGCAACCCATGAGCACAGTACCTAACAGAGAGAGTAACAGGTGGATAGAAACAGTGTATAGAATCATCCTAGAATGGCCTGGGTTGCAAAGGAGCACAGTGCTGATCCAGTTCCAACCCCCTGCTATGTGCAGGTCACCAACCAGCAGCCCAGGCTGCCCAGAGCCACATCCAGCCTGGCCTTGAATGCCTGCAGGGATGGGGCATCCACAGCTTCCTTGGGCAACCTGTTCCAGTGCCACCAAGGACGGCCGTTCAGGAGGAGGTACCCAGAACCACTCTGCTCTAAGAAACACACGTTGAGATTGGGACAGATGAACAGCATCCCTCATTATCCAGCAGAGCAAAAGTTTAGGGTAAATTAACAGGAATCTGTCAGGTTTAGCTGCAGCAATATTGAGAGAAGAGCTGAGAGATAACAACCTCTCAGCATGGAAATGCGTTCAGAAGAAGAAAACCCCGCTTGAACCAGGCAGGTTGGGCATGAGACCTCCTGTATTACAGAGCAATAAGGAGACAAGTGCAGCCCCAGAGCAGGGTGGCGGGGGTGGGGGGGTTGGAGATTCGTCATCCTTGAGGTCCCTTCCGACCCGGGCCATTCTGTGACTCTGAGCAGACAAAGTGTCGTTGTGCGCGACCTCCATGAGGGTCCATCCCAAACACGGCGTGCGGCGAGACCGAGCGAGAGGACAACCCAGCACCGACGTGAAGCTGAACACCAGGCTCGCTCCTAGAGACAGAGCAGCAGCTCCCAGGGCGAGTTTAGGACGTGACTTCGCAACAGGAAGAACTGCTCAGCGAGTCAGCGCTGCGAGTTACACGCAGAAGGGCTTCGGGGAAACGAAAAGGGAAAGCGAAGCGGCAAGGCAGCCTCCGGGTTGAGCAGCGCCCGGCTCAGCGCTCGCGTCCCTCATCCTCCAACCGAAACTCACCTACCAGCGTCAGAAGGAGCGGAAGGGGAACCGCAGGGGAACTCCCTCGTTTCCCAAGCCCCGTATTACAGCACTACTGAGCGCAGCCCTTACTGGCACGGCTAAGAGGAAGGAAGGCGAGGTGAACCCCCCCCTCCAGGTGCCTACCCGCGATGGTTTCCTGGTAGCCCTTGGTGAAGAATTGCATGGCGGTAGCCGCCCTCCAGGGCGTCTTCAGCAGCCCCTGCCGCTCGGGATCCTCGCCCAGCGCCCTCAGGATGGTGGTGTACGCGGCCGCCAGGCTGGGCAGGCTCAGCTCGTTGTCCTCCTCGCTGCGGGGCCGCTCGCCCCGCCACCCGTCCCCGCTGCCGCCGCTGGCGGCGGCGGACACACGCGGCTTCTCGGTGCCCAGCGTAGGGGAGGGCGGTCCCTCCCGCCGCGCGTACCCGTTGCAGCTCCGTGCCGCCGCCATAGGCGCCGGCAGAGCCGGCCCGGCTGAGAGCGCCAAGCAAACCCCGCTCCCGCGCACCCCTCCCGCAGCCCTACCACACTCCCGCCTGACTGAGCGCAGCGGCCCGCTTTATACCGCCCGCGCCGCTCCCGTTGGCTGGCGCCGCTCTTACGTCACCGCTCAGCCAGTCGCCGGGATCCGGGTTCGAGGCGCGGGCCGAACCACCCGCAAACCGCCCGTGGGGAGCATGGAGCTGCAACAGGAAGGATGGGGGGAAAGGGGAAAACGACGTGGCCGCTGCCTTCAGGGGTCCTTGGGATATGTCAAACAGCGCTTTTCCGTGATGGAAATACGTCATTCATTCAACAGGCAATTACACATTCATCAGTATGTTCCCATCATATGGGATCATTCCGTGTGCTGGTGTTTCTGTGCTCCCACCTGCAGCCCTGCATTCAATGGGGATGTGCTGCTGGGTTTGGTCGTTGGGACCAAAGGGGGTTCCAAAGGTACCTATGTTCCTTGGTACTCCCTAGGCTAAGATTTGATCAACAATTCTCTATTAATTAACCCCATTGCCAACTTGGCAATGAAGACCACTAAGAACTCCTTAAGTGAACCACTGCTGTGCCAGAACGGCTGAGGAAGGGCCTGGGCAGTCTTCTCCAGGTCAAGTGAAGCCTTCTAAAAGACATTTCTGAAATACAATTTCTGCACTGACAGCCGTTAAATGGCAGAATTAAATCACACGCTGTATTTTTCTCCCATTGACTCAAGTAGGAGCACTGGGCACTGAGCTCAGCACTTAAACTCTGAGCTGACAAATTCCTCCTCCTCAACCCATCCGCAGCGATTTGTGTCGGCCTGATGTCTTGCTAAGAGCTCAGGCAGGAGAGCAATGCAGATCAATAGGACCATTAGCATTGAGCCAGAGCGTGGCCCCAGCACAGCCCTGCAGAGCTCTCCATCCCAATTCTGAACCACGGACAGCTTCAGCTTCACAAGTGGAGCTCGCTGTGCTCATGCATCTCTCCACTCCATTGCTTCCCAGCATTATTACCCCGGGATCAATAAAGCCATCCGCAGAGCAGGCTGCTCTCTGGCAACACAGCACTTGAAATTGTTCACCCCCATTTCCTGGCCATTTTTGTCCACTCAAGTCCTGCATCAAGTGGCTCTTCACAGCCCAGGTAAAGATCAGCGTCGTGCCTGCCTTTAAGTAAATGAATGAGTTGGGCCATTGTTTTCCTTTGTAGCAGAATTATATTACAGAGCTTGGAAAGTCAAAGAAAATATTCCTTGGGAGGTGAATACAAATCTTATTGCTTTACAGTACAAGTGTTCTTTTCTCAGAATAAATGTCTGGCTTCCTGTGAGCCTGGCACTCCCTCTGAAATCAAACAGGTCTGCAATGCTCCAGCACGCCAAGTCGTCCATTTATAGATCTTTTCCAGAGATAAAGGGCTTGCCACGCTCTCCAGCTGCAGAGCTCAGGTGGATGCTCACTGCTTTGAAAGGCCTGCAGGCTGCACCCTCTGCTGTGAGTCTTTTTTGCTGGTTTTTGGCAGTTGTATCTTTCCTGCAAGGCTGGACGTGTCGCACGAGTCGACTCCGTTGATGTACAACAGAAACCCCACGTGCAAAGCAAGACAGCAGGTTTTGGCATGGGGATCGTCTTGAAGGTCAAATAACGCGATGAAATGGAAGAACGCAGCAGTCAGAAGCAGAATGAGGGAGAGGAGACCCTTCGTGCTCCTGGGATGTGGAAAGGAGCTGTGACAGTAGCAGGGGAGCAGGCTGAGATGCAGCAGCACTTCCCATTGCTGCACTGCAGGCTTGGGGTGAGCACGGAGCCCCACAGCTGGGAATTAAGTCCTATTTTGAAAGAAAAACAGCTAGTCAGGTTTTAAGTTTTCCTTAAAGATCCATTCCATGTTTTCTGGTGGGTTTGGGTTCATTGTTCTGTGAACACCTGGCACTGCCCAGCCAGGTGGAAGCCTCCTGGCACTGGGAGGTTATTTGCAGCTCTGCCTGCAGCTGGGCAATGGAGCGGAGTGCAGCTCTGATGAAGAGCTGGAGCCTGGAAGCAAGGCAGGTGCTGCTGCTGGCTGCTAATTTTGGTGCTGGGGCCAGCAGCAGTGCTTAGTAATTAAACACCAGGGTTAAAATGCTGTTCCTTTTTGCACCTCTCCACCATTTTGCAAAGTGGAGGACTGTAAGAAGGGCACACCACCATCTCCAGCCCCCTACCTCTGAGATCCCAGCTGTGATGTAGGAAGCAGTTCTGCTGCTGCTTTCCAGCCCCGTGCACAGCAGTGAGATTCAGACTGTGGCCCCCAGGCTGTAGACATTGGGTCTGATGAAACCCACAAAAAATATAAAGCAAAAATTAAGCCAGGAGAAAAGCAAACAGGAACTGGGGACTTGCAAATGGAATCTGACGTCCTCTCAGTTATTTCCATGAATTCATCCACTAAATCCAGGAGTCTCCCTCAAAACAGACCTTTGGCATTTTTTGTTTGTTCAGAAGAGCCACGCGATTGCAGAGATCCAGCTCTCTGAAACCAGCCAGAAAACTTTTCTGCAAGTTTACTTTAGAAGTTTCCTCCCTCCTACAGGAGCCAAAAGGACTTTGGATGCTTTGTGGGACCAGCTGTACCTACCTGCTTCCATTGCAGAGCAGGAACTGTGCTGGATTTGTGCAATTTCAAGATGTGAGACAGCAAACAGACACAGACCCAACAGGTGGATCTACAGACCAGCTCAGTTCTGTTTCTCTTTCACTAGCAGCACTCTTTTTTTTCCCCAAAGCAATGCCACTGCATCAGAAGCTACCAGTCAGCATCTTGCTCAGGAGGAATAAGGTAGAAATATTTCACTTACTGATACATGCCCAGATATTCCCAAAATCATCCAATCTGAACATTCTGCTTTTCAAAGAGGGATTTCCATCTAAGTTACTAATTTATTTTTTTTTTTTCCCATCATAATTTGGGGGACAGAGTACATTTCTAAGCCAGTTCCAGGCTCTTTTCTCATCTACCTGATTTTTCAGCTCACCTTTTGAGCCTGCAAAGGACTTCAATGTCCTGAACCCAAGGAATAAATGCATTGCACAAGTACACGATGCAGCCTTCATGAGGGAGCCCTTAGGAGCTTAATCACTCCAGATTGAGACTTAATTTCTTCTTGTATTTTGGCCTGCATAAAAGGACACTGGGCAGGTAGCTCAGCTTGAATAGTAAGAAAAAAAGAAACGTTACCCATTCCCACTCACCCCATCTCCCAGGACCATGATGAGGGCTCGTCACAATTACCTAGTCCAGCAGAAAAACAACATTACACAGTTCACTAAGCCCACAGTGATTTTCTATCAGGATATTTTTCTTACCACTGCTATCCTGTTTTTCTTCAGTCAACCCAAAAGCTGAAATATGCCTCACTGCCTAAAATATTCATCCTGTACAGTCATCGATAGCATCATTTCTTCCCAAAGCATGCAGACGACTGTTGGAATATCCCACTACTTTTCTGGATTTTCTGCTGTGTCAATACAGTCCCTCTATGTAAGTACACTTACATTAATTATTACTTGCAGCCTACTGTCACTACTGAACAATAACGTGAGAAACAATTACAAGAACAGTGGATCTAAAAAAGGGATTTAAATTAATGGGGCTTAAGATTTTTCTCTATATGTGTTTACCATCCCAGCTGACATCATGACCCTTCTATTTTCTAAGTACAGGGAAAACAGGAGGTTGGTTTTTTTTTTGCAGAATACCTCTGCAATGTACAAAAATCACTCTGGATCTTCAACCTACAGATTTTAATGTTAAAAATGTCTTCCCAATGGAGAATCATTCGGCTTTTCAGTAATAAAATGAAGAGAAATGAAGAATAAAAACAAAAAGAAAAGGTTCGTAAAGCCAGAAAAAAAAAAACAAAACAGGATGCTGTTATGTTAAATTGGTTTAATTTATCTCAAAAAAAGAAGTTCTGAAACTTGAATGTCTTTCAAATGTATCTACTAGACACATTGCCTCTTCCCCAAAGAAGGGTAAATATGACTGCCTTAAAGTCTGCTTAATTACAAAAACTGTAAAGGAAAGGAACAATCACATTTCATTTTAAAAACAAACACATGAAACAATGCACACAATTTCTGAGCACTGATGTACAGACAGGGAAAGCACATTTGCATAGTCTGGCATGGCTCATTTTTGCACACTTGATACTCCTAATTCAGCTTCAGTCCTACCTGCTCTGGTTTGCTGTCCCAGCCTGGGTCAGGCTTCTCAGTGACTGCCTCACATGCTGAAACTGCAGCTGACCATCAAGATGTTAAGTCATCATCTTCCCCTCCTTCTCACTCCTTGCACTGTCCTTCTCTTACAAGTGTTTGCAGCAGGCAGAAGGAATGGTACAGAAGCCATGACTCTAAAACCACAGGACAGTTTTTGTACATAGCATATGCTCCCCAAAACGACACCCATATTTAGCACCAAATATTATGAGTGTGCAGACACATGGCTACACAAAACTGTGGAACTGCACTCCTAGGTAACAGGTCCATTAGCATTAGCTTTTCTGTCTGTCTTTACACTAGCAATTTGCAAAGAGACCTGATGAACGGATTCAACATTTCTCTAAAGAGTCGATCTTAAGATACTTCCTAAAAACATTTGGAGCAAGGCACTCTCTTTTTGCTAGTGCTCTTTGAGTACAGTGGCAAATTTTTGAAAACACTGGATAACAGCACTGAGAAAGCAGATGCTGAGAAGGTACCACATTATTTAGCTCTGCTTGAATGCAAAAGATGACAATCTGACATTGGTTGATTGATCTAAAGGCTTCTTCTTTTTGGATACATTTGAGTCCTCTGATTTTTGCTCCTCATTCTTTTTCGCCTCATCTTCATCAGCTGTGGGACGCTTTCGTTTTTTATCTTCTGTTAAATCATTTACTGCTCCACCTTTTGCTTTCTCAGTCCACACCTTTGAAGAAAGTACATCGTTAAGTAGCAAACGACACAGCAGGCCACAAAATTCACTGCATTATTTTACATGCCCTCTTTCTCTGACTGTAAGGAAGTGCTGGAGTAATTCTTGGTAAGAACTAAGAGAGACTGCTAATTAAGTTGAGTAAAATGTCCTCACTTTTTTTTTTGTAACAGCATTCACCTTCAAAACTATAATTCCTTTGAGCCTGTATATGAAACTGAAGGCTTTAATGGCCCTTCTGGACAAATAAGAAAGCCAAAAGGCTTTAGAACCAAGCCCCAATGAATTAAGTCTCACTATATCACTTTTAACTCCTTCCCTTCTCATTTGTTATATCTTCATTGATTACATTTCTCCCAGATGCCCCATTTTGGGAAAGCAGCTTTCTGTTTTATTTATTATGAAGACATCAACACAGTAAATATTTTCACACAGTGTCCGTTTTAGATCATGGTCCAATTCAAAACTTAAGTTCCTGAGGATGGACAACAGTGGAATTTAAAGGAAAAAATGTGCTAACTGGAAATAATCAAAGAATTTGGTGAGGGAAAAAAAGAAATCTAAAATAAAAATAAATTAGAGAACGTTTCTTACCATTCTTTCTTCTGTTGACAGAATCCTAAACCGACTCATGCCTTCTTTTATTACTTCTGCTTCATTCAGACCAGGATTATCTGTTAAAATGTTTGCTCTGTTCTCTTCTAGCCACATCTGGAAACCTGTCTTTGGTCTTAAACAAGCACAGAAAGAATGTCAGCTAATGAAGGTTACAAGAAAACCATCTGCCCCAAAATAACATTTCTAAACAGCACTTGAGAGGGTTTTTTTGTTCTCAAAAGCAAAAGCACATATAGTCAGCAGTTCACTTTCTCCTCTTGCAGTATGCTAACAGAACATGCTGACAAGGCAAGACTAATCCAAGCGTTTTTATTAATTCTGTGATAGATGTGGAGATTAACATTTCAGGTTCAGAATGACAAAGCATAATGGTTCTCTTTCTTTCTGACAAGGTCTCGTCAGCCTAAAAATAGAGCACATATTAGCACGTTTCAGCTAATCCTTTTCACAGTTCTCTTTGTCCCACGCTTTAGAACCTTATCTGTTAAGGCTAATGAAAAGAATACTAGTCCAAATGAATAATAATTACGTTTGACTTCCTCAGTTAAATGAAGTCTAAATGAAAAGTCATTATAATAATGCAAGTTTCATGAGGACTGGGATTGTGGAAAATACATCTGCTGCAGAGGAGTAACACGCATTAAGAGTGTTAGCAAGAAAGAGATCTATTGCTTAAGTGATGCCAGTTTTTTGCTTTCTGTTTTTCCTTAAAAAGTTTATATGAATAAAATTGCAAAACAAAAATACACAGCACAAAGCAAACCAGCAGCACCCATATTAAAATTAACCATTTACACTTCCACATACAACATTTAGCTTTCAGCTCTCTGAGTCTGCCTAGGCATGTTTTAATGTTAAGCTCTCCCTGTATTTGGAAATAGTACAGCAGCATTCAAAGGTTATCATCAGTTTCAAAATTATTAAGGCAAAAATTGTTGCTTACACCCTTGAAATGATACACTGTGCATTAGGCACTGTTTGTTTATTATTCATCCACATATTCATGCGTGCACTCTATGAATTTGTTTCAGGCTGATGCAAAACTTACACTTTGAACAATGCTGCCATGCATAACTGGAAAGATTGAATAAACAGAAACTCTCTCTGCTCTGTCACTGTGAATGTAATAAGCATGTTATTAAATTGCCACAGTATAAGCACCAGTTTGCTGTTCTTCTGAAAACTCACAGATATGACAATTTGTGAGCTAAAACTTGAATCTTGATATTAAGCCACCTTGGCTAGCCCTATGTCTTCAGAAACAAATAGTTTTTGGACTTGCTGTTCTATCAAGATCAGACTATGGCACTGAGCAGCAAGTGTTCACTCACCTTTTGTTTTCAGAGCTGTCCTGTGCAGTGACTTGGACCACAGGGGGCTCATTTCCTGCTTTTTCTTCTCTTTCTCCCACTCTTTTTTCACTGGAGCTAGGTGTGCGTACCTGGAAGAAGGACGCTGCTGAAGCCTGGAGAAGTTGGTGTATTAAAAAAAATAAGGTGAATGAAAAACTGCAGCAGTGCCACCCTCAAACAATGCACATCAAAGAGCCTAACAAAAAGCAGACCTTTTTCTAAACACGTAGCAGTCATTTCCATGAATGGAACAACTCATCCAAAAAAATGTAACATAAACCACTTGACTTCAGCACAGCAGACATTTACTTAATATTATTTAAAATAAAAGCATGAGATTCACTGCAGAATATAATTTCTACAAATGAAGCAACACTTTTCTATTCCTGTTCTGCGTTTGCATAAATTTCTGCATTATGCTTACAAGAACACTGCCACCTACAACTGTTGATTTACTAAATCAACAGGTTTCACACTTGATGAAAGCTGCTGAAACTCAACTGACTGTTTTTTGCTTATTGAAACAACGTGAAGAGACCAGAAGCATTACCTGCTTGGACTTCAGCTTAGGAATCAGAGGCTTTATAACTGGAGGGCTCTGCTTGTTTACAGCTCGACTGCTAGAAATTTTCTTTGAGTATTTGCTCATAGTGTCTAAAACGTTTGCTGAGGGGACCAACGGGTCCTTTTTGCTGGATGCCACCTAGCAAAACAAATAAACAGACACTTTCTTTATCCTCTGTCCCCCCAGGATTTCTGTCGTAGTTGTACTGTGTATTTAGATATAATCATCTGCTGTGATTTTCAGAATACCACAATCAAACCAGCTTCAAGATTCTTACCTTGAAGGGATTCACTCGTCCTTGGCTGCTTGATGCAATTACAGCTATTTAATTGGAAAGAAAAACAAGAATGTAAAAATGTGTGTGTGCACAACACGCACACTGCAGATAAGTAGATGAAAGATCATCAGCCTCATTTGCAAAAAACGTGGCCAACATTCATTTTTCATGTTTCAGCCTCTGTTAGTTGAAAATTAAAGATGATGACTGGATCAGAGGCATTCATTATCCCACACCAAAGCAAAGAAGTTCCCTTTAGGCTTGAAAGCATTTGGATAAAAAGAAAAGCACTTTGTTAACTGCATGAAGGTTATACTATACATCCTCTGCTATTATTAGTCATCAGAAAAGCCACACTGAACCTACAACTACAAATCCATAGGAACACCCATTATTTCCTCCATTTCCATTCCTATTCATCTTGCTGGAGGATGGCAGGAGGGAAGAAGCAAGAAAGAATAAAGACTGCATTCTGCCCTGCCTGTTAAACCAGACTAACAGTCCTACGGCAGGGATACTAACTCTGCTCTGTAAGTGCAAGCAATGAACATATCTGTAATTATGAAGACAAATCAAATGATTATTGTTCTAATTTTTCTCTGTCTGAAAGAACACCTTCAGGACAAAGCCAGACAGACAACTGATTCAGCACTTGGCACAAGCAAGGTTATCAGCATAGTGCCGAAGAGCATCATCAGGTAAAGATGACATCAAAGGAGTAAGGAACCTCTTAAAAATGTGAAAATAACAATCAGCATAAGTTACTCCCTGACAGCACCGTTAGGCACTGTATTTTAGTAGCAATGAGAGGAAAGAAAATAAAAACAGGAATGGAGGCGGTGAGGCAAAGTTCTTATAATGGAATAAATGGAGATTTACTCACCAGACTTAGGAGTAATCACCTCTGCTGAAGAGACTGCCTTGGAGAAAGGATTTGGCCCTTTGGAACAAAAGGGTACAGTAAAATGTAATAACATAACCAGTTAAAAACAGAATCCTAAACACACAAGCGAGTTATAGGAAAGCAATCTGTATTTTAAAGTATATCTGTTCATTTCCAAATTGTGCACACACTTTTACAAAGCCATCCATCTTCTTTAACTGGATTTATTTTAAGAGTTCTGTACTTATTTCTTAAACCTATTTTTTTTTAATTAGAAAAGCTAGTCATGTCTGAAAGAGAGAAGCATAATTTTTAAATAAATACTTAACAATAAGAGGTAGACAACTGTGATATGCCAATGCTGTAAAAAGTAAATATAAATAACTATAGTAAAACAGAAAGCAGTAGTTCTGTTTTACAGGTAAAGCTATCTTTCCATCCATCCATTTTTTGTCTCCTTTTTTTGGGGGTAAGAAGCTAACACACCTTACAGACCAAGCAAAATGAGAATAATCACTAAACTCATTTTGCTTTTCTCCTCCAGATCACCACTTAGAAGCCCCCAAATGAACATTTTCAGCACACAGAAACATACAACAGGGTGGGAAAGATGAGGAGGTGAATGGAGACAAAGTAAAGGGGAAAAAAAAAAACCAGTCTGCCTATGGTAATGACAGGAACATCAGAACACTGCAGACTGCCTGACAATTGTTTTGCAAGTAAAAGCCCAGATGCTGAAGAGGGAATACTCAGTGAACTGTTGGTCCACCAGTTCATCTCCTGCAAGACTTGAACTGAAGTCAAATAATAGCATCACAGAGTGACCTAGTATGTTAGAAACAGTGTCAGACAACAAAAAACCTCCCCAGGGATCCCTTTAAGCAGTTATGGACCATACACAAGCGAGCTGTGCCAGAGCAGGAGATACACATTCTGTTATTCTGCAGTGACTGCAGGCACACGCTGGGCTACGGACCCTGATCAGGTGGGCTCTATCATGCAGGGAATTCTGGTAACAGGAAGCTCAGGGGCAGAAGTTTCTGTGTGTCACCCTGTTAGACCTGTTGCGTATCTTTTCATGTGTTAAAGGCAAGATGGATTAGAAACCACTAGGCCTGTTCTAACTAGCCAGCAGAAAACACAGCCCCTGCTACAGCTGCAAACTTTCACAATTCAGTGAAAGAAACACGATTAATTTCTACTGGCTTCTAAATTGAACCTCACCTTTTTGTCAGGTGCTGTGCCTGTCTTTCCTAAATTTTATGTAAAAAATAAAAAATAAAATAAAAAACAGAGAGAAAACTCCATTAGGATAGTTGGACTACATGATCTTGCAGGTCCTTTCCAAGCTTGTGATTCTGTGATTCTATGATTACTTGTTTGGTGCTACATCCAAACTAAAAGTTATCAGAGAATTTCCAGAATTCATTATCAAGTCTGTGAAGAACACGTCCAGATAAGATGTCTTGATAGGACAAGGGGAAATGGTTTCCAGTTGAAAGAGGGGAGATTTATACTGCATATCAGAAAGAAGTTTGTTACAATAAGGGTAGTGAAGCACTGGCACAGGTTTCCCAGACAGGTGGTTGATGCCCTGCTCCTGTAGACATCCAAGCTCAGGCTGGATGGGGCTCTGGTCAAGGTGCTCCTGCTCACAGCAGCAGGACTGGACTAGATGGCCTTTAAGGGTCCCTTCCAACTCAAACGATTCTATAGCTTCCATCCCACTCAGAGAACAGACTTTTCTTACTCTGTTTAGGCACTTCAGGCATTCCTTCTGCTTCCTCACACCCATCGGTTTCCTCAGCCTCTTCCATCTCTTGGTCCTGCTGAGCACTTCTGCCTGGCAGCTGGCCCCACTCTGTGGCAGAGGTGCTGTAACTAAAAGGAAGGAATTCATCAGGAAGGAAGAGGTGCCTGGAACTCCACCACATTCACACAGTAAACTGAAACGAAGGCTAACTTCCTTAACTAATTTAGGAAATAAGATGAAAAACATTTGGCACTCGTTACACTGATTACAACGCAGTGATTACTAAAAATCAAGTTGCATTAACCACTGCAGTTCAGCACAAAGCACTTGCAGTGATTCTCATGTAGCTCTAAGACAGACCGCACAGCTATGAAACCACCTGAGTCTCAAACCCAGTCCAAGTGCTCACACCATTCTTCAAATAGCTCTGCACACAAGAGCAAACATTCTAACAGAAAGAGCAAGCTTTTGCCACCTTCTACAGAGCTCACAACATGGCTGCTAAGCACGCTTTGCCACAAAGGTAAACACAAACAGAAGACACTTTCTGTAATCTCAATTTAAATATAAATACCTCCACTATCATGAGAAATGCCAGGCTACTTTTCTGCATAAACAAAATGCACATGTGACAAGAGAGACTCATATGTTCAGTCTGAAGTTTAGGCAGCAGGTTTTCATGTTTAATCCAGTTATTTTCTAAATTCCCAAATTATAGTATGTACATTCCTTGCATTTCCCTCTTTACTGATTACTAAAATGCATGTACATGTAAACAAAAGGTTCATGTCTCTTACTTAGAATGGCAGTATTAAATTGCTTGGGTGCAAAGAACAATCCAGTGTCTGTGGTGTATTTCAGCCCTCGGAGTGGCTGAACTTGCAGATGTGGGATAGCAACTCCCATCCATGCTCCAGAAGGGGGCAGACCACTTGGCAAGGAGTTTCAAACATGCAGTTTCACACAGGAGAAAAGGGAAAGGCTCTAGACAAGTTCCTCTGCTTATCATTTCCTCTTGCTTAAAAAAGTTACAAATTGCATACAGAAAATTGCTGTGGGAGGACACTGCTTCTGATAAAACATTATGACATTTCTCTGCTTTATCTGACTGGTGGTTAGCTATTTGCTTCCTTCCAGCTGCATCATCCAGATGCCAAGCAAGAACACACAGCTCTTCCGTATGTCCCACAGTTTAAAACAAATTCAAAACAACAACAATACGCAGAGAGAAGAAAATAAACTTCTTTTGCCTCCAGATAAAACAGACGTAGGTATAGGAGGAAAGGCAGGCAGCACAGATATAAAGAAATGAACGCACAGCAAACCTGTAATATTTCATTCGTTTTGAAGAGCTGGGATTAGAGGTGAGGGAATAAGACATAGTGGGGTACCTGAGGTAGCTGAAAGATGAGGGAGCTGCCTAGAAGTAAAAGGACTTTAAAATGGGTGTGGATGAAAGAGAGGTAAAAGGCAAAGAGAAAAAAAAATTAGGTTGGAGTCGATCAAAACAACAAAAGCTTAGAAGAAAACAAAAGTAAAAAATAATCAGAGCAACTTAGAATCAGGTCCACCTTGCCTCTGAAGCCACTGTTAAGAAATCAGTAAAAACATTCCCAGCTTTTTAATCCCAGAAATTTGCATTACCCAGCATTCAAGTGAGTTCGGAAATCCTCCTCCTCCTCTTCATCCCCCAGTGCTGTTGCCAATTCACTTGCTTTCTCTACAGCCACCTCGCTGAGTCGCTCAGCTAAATTGAGTCTTCGAGAGCGGGATGCATACTTGATGGCTAAATTCACAGCATTTTGTGTCATGAGGTCAGCAAGTTCCACACAGCGGAATTCACGCTCCAGTTTACAAGAAAGCTGAAAGGAGAAAAGCCTTGAGAGTTACATAGTTCAGTGACACAGCTCTCTGAAGACTACAGGACCAGAACACGATGAGGTTTTGTGTACCTAGTGAATAAAGACAAACTGCCACAAATTATCAATCTCTTTTTAGACGGCTGTTTTTTCTTTAATTTTTGGTTAAGAAGCCTTCCTTCTTTCTATCCTGTGATAAGCAATAACAACATGAGCTGCCATCCACCTCTTATTGCATTTGGGGAGCACTAACTTCCACTGGACGAGCCAAACTTCCACTCAGAGAATCACATCAGAGTTTAAATCAAATGCCATCTACTCAAAATAAAGCGTCAGGGATTATTTTTGTTTTTGATTTCCTTGTACTTACAGCAAACAATTTCATCAAAAGTTCCTGCTGTTCCTTCACTGGCTGACTTTTAGCATTTTCATCAAGCTCGTAGCCATTTCTTGATAAGTAATCCACATAGTTGTGAAATACCACTGAACGCCAGTATTGCTCCTGAAAAAGAGAGAGACATTCTGGAGGTCAGGTGGGGGTAAACAAGGAAGCTCTTAGCTCAATGCCTAACAACTTACAAAGGATTTTATCATTCATTCTTAAGTCTTCTTTTCATTTTATAACGATGGCGAGAGGTAGACAACTCTCTTCAAATGCCAATGCCTCATCAGGATAAGCAGACCACACTTAATATCCATCTACAAACTGAACAGACTCCATGTATTCTAAATTCCATCTGCACCACAGGCTTTCAGTAGGATGATTCTTAGACTTCTTCACTTCTTCACTTTGCTACACAGCACAGGCAATTCTTGAACAAATTGATCGTTTTATCTTGTAATTTCTGTCCCACAGCAAAGTGGAAGTATTCCACAGTAACACTGGAACTGTAGGAGTAATACTCATTTGTGAGACAGCTGAAAAAAAAACTCATAACTGATGTTTTCCAGTGAAATACTGGTATGGTTATTTCACCAGCCTAGCTCTGTGGAAAAATAACTCATTCAAAGCCACTAAGTTGTCATTAGATCTTAGGAATCATCTGTTTCTTTATAAGCACAACACACAATGAAGTACAAATTCCCTCAGGCTAATTTGACAGTTCCTGAAGGTTCCCTTTTATTGTTTGGAAAAGACAGGAAAAACAAAACGAAACAAGCAAACCACCATTATCCATCAAATAAAGAATAAATTAATAAATAAATAGATCTTCAATAGGAATTAAAATGAGTTCATAGAAGAAAAGTACTTGTTGAAACTCTTTACACTTATATGAGAATAAACTTCCAACAGCACTGGACAGTCTCTAAGTTTGAAGCCAGCATTTCATGTCCATTTCTATTTCATGTACTACAGCTGAACCCCACAACACCGTAATACATAAATCAATTAAAAGTGGGATAATTGATATACTTTTCTAGATGTTCTCCTTTATTTGTAAATATTAACCTTGTGTCAACTCTAACAGCTTCATTACGTATTCTTCTAGAACCAGCTGTAAAGCAAAACAAATGGAAAGCCTGAACTCAGATAACCTCCTTAGCCAGGTGCCTTAAGCAGAGTTTGTACCACCCTCTTCCTCGCAGAGATGATTAATAGAAAGCTTGTATAATCCCTACTATGCGGATGTCTAAGACAATCAGCTGTGGTCTCAGCATCATTCCATACCTCCATCTGTCCCTTTTCTGTTGTAACTTGGCAGTAAGGGAGTGTAAAAGATAATATTGCCACTGCAGGACGTGGAAGTGTCGGAGGGAATCGGGCTCCTTTGCAAGGAATACACCTGTGCATGGGAAACAAAAAGCAGCTGCAATCCTCATCATTTAAACCACGTCTCCTAAGAAGCAAGATACTTTAAGAGGATTTGGTCTTAAAAAAGTAGTAATTAAATTACTGACTTAAATATAGCAAGACGTAAGATTGCATATGAAGGGTTATTTTTACACTGCAACCAATAAAAGATTTTGAAAGCAGCAAGGCACACGCTGCTCTTGTTCACATCAGAAAAGTATGGCACAGAACAGACGCAGATCTCTATCTCACACAACACACAATTTGACAGCAATTACAAAACATAAGTGCAGTTTATTAAATGCAGAATCTACCAAACAACAAAAGGCCACTGGAAAAAGAGCAGGCACATCGACTGCTTATTCTGATGAAGGTTTTGGACTTCACAGTGCTGTATTTAGGCACACAGAGGGCGAAAACAAAAAGGGAGGGCATGCAGATACACGTACACTAACAATGTAGTCTTAATGTTTCATTAAACTAGTGTTCTGGTAACTATCACTTAAGCAAAACATTGATTGGAGAAGAGCTGTGTTTCCAGCAGCACCAACAAGCATTGACAAAAATGTCTGGTTTCATAGCTCTAAGCTAGTGTTTCGAACACTAGGGGAAAAAGGAACAGGAAGCATTAGTGTTCTGGCTATCCAGGTTGGTTACAGCATATGTTGTTCCCACAATAACCCTCCCCCCCCCTTATCTTCAGTATGCTGGTGGCTCTGAATCGAATGCCCTTTGCAATTCAGAGGTCAGCACCATCCTTTTTGGAGCAGAAAGACAAGATGACTGACTTGCAGCTGACCATCCCACCAACACAATGTGTCCTGCACATTCTTGGTGACCTGCGTGACCAGCAAAGTGAGACAGCCTAAATTTCAATAAAATGCAACAGGTTGCCCAAGGAGGCTGTGGATGCCCCATCCCTGCAGGCATTCAAGGCCAGGCTGGATGTGGCTCTGGGCAGCCTGGGCTGCTGGTTGGTGACCTGCACATAGCAGGGGGTTGGAAATGGGTGAGCACTGTGCTCCTTTGCAACCCAGGCCATTCTAGGATTCTATGGATTCTATGATCCAGTGGGAAAAGGACACAGATCACTGAATAAGACTACGCACAAAGCTTGGCACTAAGTGTCTCTGGTGCTTGTTACAATTAAGAGGAATACTCACATTTTAAAGTAATGGGTCACTCTCAGCTAAATAATTATTTGAACACATCAGCACTTTCCCAGAATCTTTCTTTGTGGCCACAGTTTAAATATTAACATAATACCAGATTGTTCTTTTTATCTGAGCCTAACAATGTAGATTCGTTACAGGATTTGAGTCTTCTCAAAGGGACAAAAGGGAAAAATATAGCTAAAAACTCAGAAATTAAAAAAAAACTTATCAACAACAGAAGCAGAATCCTAAGAGCAACCATAAGCAAAGTGCAGTTTACAAATTGCCTGCATCAGAGATGTGATTCCATAACAAAGTGCACATCCCTGTCAGCCAAGGCAAGAAGCTAATATTAGTTTGTTACACATTATAAAACTAAGAGTTTATTCAAAACAAACTTAGTAACGAAACATTCATGCTGAATTACATTCATGTATAATTATCTGTTTTAGTAAAACTTATTTCCAGTTTCTCTTTCTAGGAGGTAAGACAAACGGAGCATTTCCCTTGGGGCATATCTGACCTGAGCTGCTGGGGGTTTTCATGGATGCCAACGACCCAGTAATGATCAGATTTGCCTTTGCAATGCTCTCGTGTGTTACACACTGGAATCCAAGTGTTCCCAAGTCCTCGGTTCAACATCCTCACAATTCCCTCAGAATCCACGTAACACGGGGTACCTGTTGGATACAAATGCAGAGAATTATTCTGACAGGCAACTAATTATGACGTGGCTGAGTTTGATCTGGTGGATACTGCTGGGAAATGACGTTTTACATAACTCAAATTCAATATCCTCTCACACAAACAGCACGACCTGGCTGGCAAACTGCTTTCCTTAGAAAGAAGCGCCACCTTCTGACAGCCAGTGCTACTGCCAGGGAACTGATCCCAGTTCAGGGCTTTCATTAATTTTACCTTATTAATTTTATTTGCATTTCATTTAACTCCATACCTTCTGCTGAGAATCCAACCCACACCAAATAGGATTTCTTTGTAAGAGAAAGAGGATCTCCATGCAAAATTTGTTTCTTCTTCTTTCCAAGCTCCATCAGCTGTACTCCAAGGCACTGGTCTCCATCAAATCCAGTACCTAGGAAGAAGTTGTTCAAAGACTATGTTAGAAAGCAAGTGGTCTTTGTCACTTGGCTAGATTTAGGTAACTTCTGAATCAAAAGCTAAGTCTAAGGCAGTGTTATTCAAGAATAAACTCCCAGACAAGAGACTACTTGTTCCTTTCGACATACAAAGTATGCATAACAACTAGTTCCTTAATTTCCTCAAATAATTAATCATGGCATGACTGAAACCTAAGTTCAATCTATTTGTGCTACTGTTATAAAATTCTCCTGTTCCCCACAAGTTAATCTAGGCATCCCAATATAAAACATATGCTTTACTGTCAGATGCTGAAGACTTACAGGTTGTGACAGTATAGCCATCGTCAAGACAAGGGGGAAAAGTAAAATATTTCTCATGACTACACAAATACAGCATTTTGAAGCCAGTAACAGATGAGGAATGAAAACACAAACTAAGGACACAAAAAGGACAGAAGGGAGAAATACCTCTGTGATAAATAATCATCAGCTGCTCTCCATGCCCTGCCATAGACACCACTGGACCTGGGAGACAGAATATCTCTTTCTGAACTCCTCCAACTGTAAACAGTCGAACCAGCAAGGCACTAGTGGCACAAGCAGCCCAGCCCTGACCTAGACAGATTGCTTCAATATCTTCATCCTTTGGCATATCTACTGTCCACTCCTTGTTTGCATCCCAGGAGCTAAAATAAATGCAGTGGAGCTTGCTGAAAGAGAGAAAAAGAACAGCACGTAAGTATTTGAACAAGAAAAAATAAATAAAATATCTGAAAATATACCATGCACTTCAACTACACTAACCTAATATGTTTCTATCAGAGACCTTGGATCTGTGAGTCTCATGGAAAGGAACAATGTCATCCTACAGATTACAAGATTTGCAAAGCCCTGCTCTTACTATTCAAAACCTGAAGAACCAACTTGAACTCCACCACTGTAGATTTAGAGCCTCTGAAGCATGAGACATATTAGAGGTCTGAAAGGAGATTTTTAGATGGAAATAGACAAGTGTTGTGCTTAATTAGCGTTAACAGGAACTGAAGGTGTTTGGTACTCCTGACAACAAGCCTTTATTACATATTTGTCAAATCATGCTATCCTTCAGGAGCAAAAAAAAAAAAGGGAACTTTGGTTCTGACATCTTAATAATTGAAAATTGTCTGTAACCAATTCACAGACACCATTATTTTTGATAGATAACTCACATGTTCACCTCACTTTGGAAAAAAAAAAAGTTCAAAGTCAGATAATCAATACATACAAATAATACTCTCAAAGGCAAAGATTGCTTCTTAGCCTGTCACAGTGCTGTATGTGCCAGAATAAGCAAAAAGTTCTTCCTTCAAGATATTTCTACAGAAAACACAAGAAAAAACAGCAATAGTACTGCTGCTGCTCTTAAATGTTCTTAAGCTCTTCACATTATAATTTTTCTTCTAAGACTGTGGGTATCTCCAAACATCTCTCCTTAGCAACGCTGTGAAAAGAAATAGCACAGACCTCACAATTTATCATTGATCTGAGCAGACTGAAAGACTATTGTTCACGTTTACAATTTCCTTTGTGCTAGCAATGCATGCACTTTCTAGTATATATGTGTTTGGGAAAAAAGAAAAAAAAGAAAAAAATCCACAGGAAACAAAATACATCTTTAAATATCTTGAAGATTGCACATGGGCGGAGGTGAAAAATCCTCCTCAAAAGCAGCCCCATAAATAAAAGAACAAGATCAAAAGCCAAAAATCTAAACTAAAGTGATAAGAGCTAGGATATATGAAACGTGGTAAGTGTAATTCCATACTACAAGTTTGGCAGAGCAAAGCCATGGCTTACCTTGCGAGTTCCTCTGTACTCTCACAGGCTAGTAAAATAGCTTCAGTAGAAAGGTCAGCCATGGTGTGATTCAGGGAGTTAGGCAGGTGTGTGGCATGATGTATGGAGGTATCATGGAATTCTATATCAATAGCGTTGTCTTGTTCATCGTTGTAACAACGAATGATACCAACAGAATTCCAAACCTATTCAAAAGAAATAATAAAATCGTCCATCATATTGACTGCCCTCAAATAGCCTACTGTAAGATAACCATCTGAACCAGTACTAGGTGGGAAACTGGAAGAAGACTGAAGAGTTACATAGACAGGTCTGTTTTAGTTTTTGAAACAGCTCAACTAGGTCAAAAAACAGTTTTGTTCTCATTGCTTAGCCATATTTCTCCTTACAAAATAAAACGTTAACAGCTTGCAGTTACAAAGAAATAATGACTGATGAAAGCACAAATCTTAAAAGTACAAAAATATCCACAAATTCTGACTAAATAGAAAGTTTGACTTCCATAGCACAGGTACAAACTGTATTTCTGTCTCGAAGCCAAATATTTACTTCTACATCAAAAGCAACCAAAACACAAGGCATAAAACTATGCAGTCTGCATTAACACGAAGCCTACTTTTTACTAGTTAGCTTCACACTGTGAAGCATTAAAAAAAAAAAAAAAAAAAAAAAAGAACAAAACCACAACATACAAATATAGATTTGGGAAAGATCAGATTAAGATCAAGCAAAACCAGGATATTAATACAATATTAACAAAGCAACTACATTTACAGAACCACACAGAAGTGAGATTTACCATGAAGCGATGCATGAGATGTACAGGAGTGGAGCCAGACTGGAATGGTTTTTGCCTGGGGGTTGGCCTTGGCCCATCATAAAAAGGCTGCTGTGTAGATGACGTTGGCAAAGCTGGAAAGCCACCAATCTGATCATCATCATCATCCTCCTCCTTTTCAAGTAGATTGGAATTAGCTTTTATCATTCCAATATCTAAAAGTTTCAAACACATACATGTATATTGATATCTTCCAAGTATTATCATTGCAGCAGAAAATAGGTAAAAATATTAAAACAGTGAAAAGTTATCTGGAAAAATAAGACAGAATGTAGGTAAATAGACGATGCCAAGAAAGGATGCTAAGAATCTGTTTCAATAACAGCACTACAGAGCTCTGGAAAATTAGCTTATTCTGTACCTAATGAATTATCATCATCATCAATTACTGCCTGTCTTGGATGGCCTGATGTTGGCATAAGGTCATCATCATCATCACCATGATCTTCATTAGCTCCAGTGTTTGGGGAAGATTGTGGTTCAATCATATCTCCATTTAAATAGTCATCATCATCTCCATCAAAAAGATCTTCATAGTCTTTCGTAACAGTATTGGCAACCTAAAACCATGTTATCAATTATAATTAATTATCAGGTGATAATTATTAACTATTTTTATCAATATTAGCAATTCTAATTCCTTCCAGTATATAAAGGAGGCCTATGGAAAATCTGGAGAGGGACTTTAATCAGAGTGTAGAGATAGGACAAGGGGTAAAGGTTTCAAACTAACAGGGTAATTAGGAAAAAATGCTTAACTATGAGGGTGATGAGGCCCTGGCCCTGCCCAGAGCTGTGGGTTCCCACCCCTGGAGGTGCTCAATGCCATGCTGGATGGGGCCCTGGGCAGCCTGAGCTGATGGGAACACTCAGTAGAAAACGTTTCATGCAATTTGATGACATAAACGATCACTTGAATGTAAGAAATAATTGGTGCTGATCACCTTGTCGTTTGGTTTCTTTCCACCACCGATGTCCTCCCACAACCCCAGATTTCCTTCAGTATCTGTATAAGCTATTTGCTCATATTTGGGATGCCATGCCAGTCCGCAAATCGAATAACTTTTCTCATGCTTCATCCTAAAAAGAACATGAAAATTCCCTATTTTTATTAAGACTCTCAGAGCAGAAACACCCTCAAGTTATTGTAAGCAGTGGTAATACTAAAGAAAATAACATAAATATATATATACAGATAATAAAATAATTAATAAATTACCTTTGGAATAAATAGCTACCCTAAAAAATAGAGCAGACCTTCCTTTTCTATGAAGGAAATAATTAAAGCTTTAAAATCAATCAGAATCATATTCATAAAACAACAGCTTCCTGATGCATGCAGAATACAAAGTAATTCCCCAGCAGACAATATGTTCCAGAACCATCCAGTTATAAAAAGAACATTCAGCTGTTTCTCTTGTACCAAATTGATGATTTAGTCCTTCATCTTCTCCTCCCTTTATTCTCACAAAACAATCCTCCCATGAATTATTTACATGATGTCTTTAAGGCCTTACATATGCACTAGAGTAACAATCATGTTTCTGACTCAAGATATTCAGACAGATAAAGCCTCCCTTCTGTTCCTCACTAAAACTAAAAAAGATAAAGTTCTATTTGTCCTTTTCCTGCCTTCTGACTTACTGACATGTCAGTATTTCTCCTTTAGTTGCATCTTACTGCCAACAATCTTGAACTTTGTAACTTGGAGATCTGTTTCCATCAAAACTATTCTTTAATCAACTAGAAGATTAAAATGTAATAAAAAAATAACGCCTTTGAAATGCTTCCAGATTCTTTTAGCTATGCACACTACAGATGGTGGGGGAAGGCAAAGCAACACCACTTTCCTACCTGACAGACATCAGTGGAAGTTGCTTCCTGGCAGAATATGGGAATGATGTGGCAGGCCCTGAATACCCATCAGCACAAGAAATTAGGTATTAGTGTGCCTCACTAGTGTGCATAAGGGAAGAGCCCTCCTCTTGCTCCCTTGCTCAAGCCTAGCCTGAACGTTAGCCCTGCATCACAGCAGGACCACCCAGACCTGACACCACTCTTCCAAACCTGTGCTTGCTTGTGTTCTTCCTCTCCCCTGATGTGCTTGCAGAGACCATCTATAAGATCAGATAGATGGGATTTTTTAGCTTAAGCCTTTATTTTGCTGCCTCCTGGAGTTCTTGCTAGCACAGCACAGCGTTGGTGGTATAGTGGTGAGCATAGCTGCCTTCCAAGCAGTTGACCCGGGTTCGATTCCCGGCCAACGCAATTTGCATTTTGGGTTCTGGAACCCTCAGAGCCCTGAGTTGGATGACTGAGACCTGCAGTGACAATAAAATCCCAGCCCAACCCCAGATCTGTGCGGGATTCGCTGCTCTACCTAATGCATATAAGCCTATGGGGCTCAATGGGATTCATCCCAGGGTACTCAGAGAGCTGGCTGATGTCAATCTGAGACCTCTCTCAATTACTTTTCAACGGTCTTGGAAATCTGGAGAGCTCCCAGAAGCTGGCAGATGTCCCAGTTTTTAAGCAGCACAAGAAAGGAGACCCTGGTAATTACAGAACTGTCAGTCTCACTTCAGTGCCTGGTTAAATTATGGAGATTATTCTGGGAGTTATTGAAAAACACTTGAAAGACAATGTAGTCATTGGTCACAGCCAATATGGTCTTCAAAGGGGAAAGCACTGCTTGATAAACTTAATTTCCCTTCATGAAAAGGTTGTCCACCTAGTTGACAAATGGAAGCCAATAGATGTGATCTTTCTGGATTTTAGCAAAGTTTTTGATACTGTTTCTCACAGTATCCCTCTGAACAAAATGCCCAACATACAGCTAGACAAGTACGAAACACAAAGAGTGAACAATTGGCTGATGGCTCAGACTCAAAGGGTTACAGTAAATCTCTTCAATGTTTTTATAAGTGATCTGGACACACACTCAAATGCATAGTAGCTAAGTTTGTGGATGATACTAAAAATTAGGATACTAAAAAAATAGAACTGGGGTCTCTGCTCTCTGGTGACAGCAATTAGATGTAAGAGAACAGAATGGAGCTGTATCAGGGGAGGGTCAGGTAGAGATCAGGGAAAGCTTCTGCACCAGAGAGTGGTGGGCATGGAACAGGCTGCCCAGGACAGTGGGCATGGCCCCTAGCTGCTGGAGCTCAGAGCATTTGGGCAATGCATTCAGACACAGGGTGATTTTGGGTGGTACTGCGTGGAGACAGAGGGCTGGGACTCCATGATCCCTGTGGGTCCCTTCCAACAAGGGATGCTCAGTGATTGTACGGTTTGCAGTGGAACTTTAGCAGAAGGTTTACTGTCTTACCCTGTAAATCTCAATTCAATGGTTCTCAATTTGCACAAATAAGTTTTAAAGAGGAGATATAACAGTTCTATTTTAACAAAAAGTATGTATTATGGGGATTGTGGAACAGCACTACATACCTCTCTATGCACTCCTGGGTTTCCACCTTCCACACCACCATACACCCATTCACGCTTCCAGCTGCCAGGTACTGCCCACAGGGAGACCACACCACAACATTCAGGGGCTAGGAAGAATGAAAAATTATAGGGAGACAAAGTATTACCAATGCACACAACGCATTCATATTCTGAAGCATAAAATCGATGTTCTAGAAGAAAAAAAATATCTTTAGCAAACCACATCCAGCTTCCCAAACTAGAACTGCCTTCAGAAAAGTTCCCAGCAAAACCATTCTTTAAAGATAGCACACTTACTCTCCTTCAGAATACTCAACTTCTGTCACTAAATGCTGTAATACAAACCATATCAAACAACCCACGATAAAAAACAGAGACACATAGACAAGTTTGACACTCATCTAATATCTCTTGCCTTGGTTTCTGATATCAAGTTAATAGGATCAGAAATGAAAGTGGGAAGGGAAAAAAATCCTATGCAGAAGGTATATTTCTAGCTGAAGAACACTTAAGATTTGTAATGAAGATTTAGCAAGCAGATGTTTTGTGTACCTACCTGCGTGATGGAAGTATCTGATAGATCAACTTGATTATCCCAGGTTTCTCTTCTGTATAGTTTAACAACTTTGTCTACAGGAATTGCCAGCAGCTGTTGAAAGGAAACAAGAATTAGGCAATTTAGAACAAGTTATCTTTCAAGAAAACATTCAACCAAAAAGCATAGCTTCTTCATTCAAAAGTATTACAGTAGTGTCAGCCTACATGTCCAGAAGTTCTCTTGGCATCCTAGCAATACCAACTGAGAAAGTAAAGAATGCTGAAATAATCTTGAATTACAAGGTTCTTTAATGCTTTCCATATGCAACACAGCAAAGAATGTTTGTTTTTACTTTAATCTTCATTTATTTCTGGCAGAAAACTGATGACAGCTGCAACATAAGGTTCTAAGTTCTTATTTATGTAACAGCTAAGAAACACGCATAAATAAATTTTGGTGCTCTGAACACAAGTCTTATGTTCTCCCTTTTCTTTCCTCCCCATCCCTCTTCTTATCAGATGACAATTTCTCTATAAATCTTACTTGAATAGCTCGTTCCTGAAATAATTCACTTGGTATTTAGCAAACCTACATAGCTGTTACTGCCTGTTTACTTCATAGGATTTGTGTGTTAGTTGGCTTTGTTTATTTTTGTTTTAAAGAGATTTCTAATAATCTGCTTTATAATAGGAGCAAAGCAGCTGATTACATTTGTGTGACAGTGAAGAATTTGTGTAAACATTAAAGTCTGTGCTTTTATGCAATATGTGTACCAAGTAACCTGTGCTTTAAGTGACATTCTGTCTCCCACAGAAGAGTAATCCATAATGCTAGGTATTTCAGAGAGTGGACACGTGCAGACAGTGCTCACAAAAGGCTAAGTTGGGGAAATAGAAGATTATTCAAGTCAGAACTGTGAGAAACCACTGGAAAACACTCCTTAGACCCTGCATACTAGAATGTCAATAGTTTGACAGAACCTATTATTCATCCTTCCAGACAGCAGGCAAGAACAAAAGCCACCAAGCAATTTTTCCCAAATTACCACCTTTTGCTCAATTCTCTGTCCTCTACTTAAAGTATGATGAGGCATGCTTCATTTCATACAGGTTTGAATCTATCTGCTCCTCTCTCCTTTATGTTACCAGCTGGGGCAGGTATGCTCTAGGTTATATGATACAGAGACATCTACACAGCAATGCAACTTCCCTCCTCCTTACCCTCTTTAAGTTTACCACTTAGGTGACATTTGCAGAGCAAGATTACTAATTGATAAAATATACCAAGAGAGAGACTGAACTCCTTTGATGCTCTGCTGTGAACAATTAGGTCATTTCCCTCATGCACAATGTTCCTTCCTACTCAGCACATTGTGACTGTTCAACATTGTTTTGGGCTGACAGATGGACTACTGCCAAGCACAGTCTGGCACTTAAGCGAGCAAACACTTCCAAGTTTTTGTTTTTCCTAAAAGTGAACTTCACCCCAAATATTTTCCTTACTCTCTGGAGCTGGAATTTGGACTTGCCTGGATTGAGTTCTACTGTACAAAGAGAAACAGAGGATTAAGATGTGGCTACAACAATCTGTCACTTACCTTGCCACTGCCAGGTTGCCAGGCAAGCCTGCATATTGATTTAGCATTTATCACGTCATTACATTTCTGCAGCAGCAGCCAGTTTGTCACATATGTCTGAAAACAAAATATTCAAAAATGAGTTCTCCAGTTCTATGAAAATCTACTGTATTTTTAAAACCCTTAAAGGAGAGTGGTGAAGTGCTGGAATAGGGTGCCCAGAGAGGCTGTGGATGCCCCATCCATCCCTGGAGGTGTTCAAGGCCAGGTTGGATGGGGCCCTGGGCAGCCTGGGCTGCTGTGAAATGTGGAGGTTGGTGGCCCTGCCTGTGGTGGGGGTTGGAGCTTCGTGATCCTTGGGGTCCCTTCCAACCTGGGTCATTGTGTGATTCTGTGGAAAAAGCTAAAAGGAAAAAAAGGCATATAATTTTTAGAACTGAAATAAATTCTTTCATACAAGTACCTACTCCTTCTAAATAAATAAATAAATAAATAAATAAATATCCAAAAAGACTGAAAAATACTTTGCCAATGTAGACTTGAAAATATTTAATTACAATGCAACTACTTATAAGTTAAGATTACAGCAAAAGTATTTTTAATGACACACAGAACAAAAGAGCTCATACATTTAGGTTACAAAGAGAGAAATCTGGCCAAACTGCTCTTTGCACCTTGCTACAGTCAAATCCAGACTGACTGGAGCAAGGTGACACACAGCAGCCTGAATCTTACAATAGCAATGTAAAGATGAATGACTTGCTAAGTTCTCCTATTGCAGCACAGATGACATTACTGCCACAGCCCCAGGACAGTTAGCCTAAATGCCCCAAAGGGCACCCACTGTCAGTATGAAATTCACATTAGAAAGTATGTCTTTGTTTGAAAAAGTAGCAATTGCACAAGCAAAGTACATTCCCAATTATACTTACAGGAATAATTCTGCATGGATACTTAGGTCCAGTCAATAATGGCATTTAGCAAAAATAATCCCATATGTATATGCAGAACTGCTTTATTATAGGGTTCACTTGAAACTTTCTTCTCAAGTTCCTTAGACTGCAAGACCAGCAGAGACAGCGGCTCACCAAATCTTACTTCTTATGTGCCCAGGACTGTTTGACACAAATATTGGTAAGCTGAGCCCAATGACTGTGATTCTTAAATATTATGTCCTTCAATCTGTGATTTACATCCCTCTTTTGTGAGAAACTGCTGTGAAGTTTGCAATGGATTTTTTTTTTTTTTGCTGTTGTTTTTTGTTTCTAAAAAATAGCATACCAAGTCCCTTCTCAATAGCCTTGTACTCACTATAACATGGCCCCAACTCCACAAATAAAAAAGACTGAAATGCAGCAAGTTGAACCTTGAGTCCTTGGAAAACTAAGTTTGTGTGCCATAGGCAGAGAGCAAGAGAGCTGAAAGCACCACTGCACACAAAAACCTCTACCAAAGGAAAATAGGCATCGTCTCACTGAACACAGAGTCACAGAATCATAGAGTTGCCCAGGTTGGAAAAGATCTTAAAGATCATCAAGTCCAACCACAACCTAACCATACTACCCTAACTGCTAAATCATGTCCCTGAGCACCACATCCAAACGGTTTTTAAACACATCCAGGGCTGGTGACTCAACCACCTCCCTGGGGAGCCCATTCCAGTGCTTAACAACCCTTTCTGTAAAGAAGTTTTTCCTGATAGCCAACCTAAACTTACCCTGGTGCAACTTGAGGCCATTTCCTCTCATCCTGTCATTGTCACAAGTGAGAAGAGACCATGGCATGTGAAATCCAAATCTCTTCCTAAACCCAAGTCAAAGAAGCCACTAGTCAGTCTGAAAATTGATCAGTAATTCACAGAAAGCTCAGGAAAGGTAAACGAAAACAAAACACACCTAGACAACAGTTTATTAGCATAAAGTTTACTCTTTAACCCCGAAAGCAACAGATGATATTCTGAAACCCTAGCATCCCTGCTCATGGCAGGGGAGTAAGGACTAGATGATATTTAAGGTTAGAAACCCAAACCACTCTATGATTCTGTAATTCTAAGAAAAATAGGAATCCAGTGTTGTTACCTTTGCACAGAGAGTTATTTTTGAATACGCTGAGGACAAAATACACGATGTTGACCAATAAGAAAGATACAGAAAAAAAAATCAGGGATTTCACAGGATAACAGCCGAGAGCCCAGGCAGCATTTCATGCTCTGGCTTAGAATTTCTCCCAGAAATAGATAAAAGCATTCTATAAAGTACAGTCAGATTTCTTACTAAAAAAAGCCAGTATTCAACATACAGCATGTCTTCTTCCAGGTGTTTTAGAGTATAGCTACTCTTTTATATGCATATGAACTCCCTATATAAACAGTTTTTGTAAATACTGTCAGCTGTTACTGCTAACATATAAAAAGATAAGCAGCATTTATTCCAGCAGGGTTATTTCAGTCCAGTTCTTTTTGCTGTCTGTGAAATCCCTGCTTCCCTTTGAAACACTCAACTCAGAAAGGAATGCCTTTTACCTGATCTTCCACTTTCCATACTCTGACAGAACCATCGCAGCTTGCTGATGCCTATGGAAGAGAGTTTTGCAAATGAACTAAAATGCTATAACCAACAATAAACAGATAGAATGCATAAGCACTTTTAAAAAGAAAGTCTCCTTGTTTAAACTGTTTTAAGACTTAAAATTTTCTGTCAAATCATCTTGGTAATTCCAAGTAGTTTCAGTGGTTAACTGAAATGAAGATTTATGTGCCCACTCACTTGGTTCTGTCTGTTTGTTCATTTTACTCAACAAATATTTCTTTTTTTTCTCATAAGGAAAAGGAAATTCAAGGTAGAAAGTAAACAAGAAAGTATTTTTACCAGATAAATATCCATGGGGTCAAAAGACAGGCTTAAGACAGGAGCATCATGTCCTCGGAACGTTTTCTGCTTGCTGCTATCAGCCACTTCCACAACTTTGACCATGAAGTCACTGTAGATTACAATGGCACAGAGATAAAAGCATTAACATTGGAATCAATGGTGACAGAATATTTGTTTACAGTAATAAATATTAAATTGGACGACAGTTATCTGCTGGGAAGTACAACCTAAAGGAGAAGAGTCTGAATGTTTGTTATAAGGACAGATTAACTTCATCAAAAGATAGTTCATAAAATGAAAGTTCATAAAATATGGTTGAAGATATGGCATACATACAGAGCATACAGCTGTTAAACATATTATTTTATGAACTCTAGGGAAAACTTGTGCTTAGATACCAGAAATCTGACTTTACAAGAAATATCTGTTAAATGGGACCCACATTTACTGTAAATAATTCTCTTGGTCAAAAAAGGCAGAGCAAATGCTTCATCTTGTAAAGTTGTTAACAAGATTATTAAGACCAGTATCATATATATATATATATATATATATATTTATTATTATTATTTATTTACTTTTTTTTTTTTCCCAACTTTATCTCCTCCAAAATTACAAACATTACTATAGTTGAATACAAAGTAGCCATGCTAATAACTTCTAAGCCAAAGAGCTCCTGTCAGAATCTTTAGGTACTGTTCCCCGTGCTACTTCACTGCTACATTTTCAAAGGGGAATCTAATTTTAGGCACTCATTTTATAAGATACATTCTACATTAACTACATTAAGCTTACACAAAACTGAAGCGTACAGACTTCACATAAAAACTGAGAAATATGTGATAACACAGGCAATTCTTCTTAGCTGTACTCCCCTCTACCACAGCTGTCAACCTCCTTCAGTGTGTTACAGAAGATCTCATCAAGGGGTGAGCTCAGTTTTACAACATCTTATCTCTCATGTGAGGGCCCTGACCAGGCTGTGGAAGTACTGATTTGGGAGTAAAAGTTTTTGGAAGCAGAAGGAATTTGCTGCCTGCTTTATCTCTCAAATCAAAGTCATATCCTGGGGCAGAGCTGTTCCCTCAGAAATGAGCGCTGGCAAAGAGCCCAAATTCATGATCTCTGTCAGATTTAGAGATTAGAGCAGTTACTGTCCCCAGCTGTCCAGTCTCCCACTTTTGGTGGAGCTGGCACGTCTGCTCTGCAGCTGCCAGACTTTACAGCCCACCATATCGATCCAAACTGCTTTCTAGTTCACTTCACACTTCGAGGAGGCAGGCAGCAGATGTAACGTTCAGCCATCTCTGCTGCAGGGATGGAGGACAAATTCCAACAGAGAAGCAAGCAGGCAGTCTGGGTTAGCTACACTGCCTAAAAAGCTCATCAGATCAGAACTCAGCCAACTTCTGCATGTGTGAATACATTTGCCACATTACGATGCTGATGAGACAGGACATTATCTTTAGCACACAGTAACAAAATCCTTGATGCTGCAGTGAGATCCATATGGGTGAACACTTGTGCTTTTGCATTGCAGGACTGAAAGCTGAAAACATTCAAAGCTCCTCAAGAGCAGGAATTATTTCACAACACCACACTTCCTCTTAAAACTATTTAGTGGATCAAATGCCTCCCAGAGAATTAACAGTGCTTTTCATTCATTCCCCCACTGCCACCATCTCTGGAAGGCATTATGCATTACTTTAAAACCCTCTGAGGTATGTAGATTAATAATTCCATTGGTAAAAATCACTGTGTGAGGAAGTTGCCAGCAATGCCTTTCCTTATGATGCACACATTACCTAGATCCAGCAGCAATTCTGGTACCATCACTATTAAAGACAACGTGGTTTGCATTCATGGTAAAACGAGTAAGGATCCCATCTGGAGCTCCTTCAGGAAATGTGTGTATCTGAACAGTGTTGTTTGATACTGCTGTGATCAATCTGCCATTCTAAAAAGAGAAAAAGAGAAAAACAAACAACAACACAAAGTGTAGTGGGGAAACCACATTTATGCCCAAGCCACATTAACCCAACTACTTAAAAACTTATACAATGATTCTCTTTGTTTCAGTACTGTAGAAATACACTCCAGTCATTTCAGTACACATAAAAGTCATTATGTTACCTGTTTGGCAATTTACATCATCAAGACCTTCCCAACTTGAGTTCTTTCCTGAGAGTGGTGAGGTGCTGGAACAGCTGCCCAGAGAGGCTGTGGATGCCCCGTCCATCCCTGGAGGTGTTCAAGGCCAGGTTGGATGGGGCCCTGGGCAGCCTGGGCTGCTGTGAGATGTGGAGGTTGGTGGCCCTGCCTGTGGTGGGGGTTGGAGCTTTGTGATCCTTGAGGTCTTTTCCAATCCAAGCCATTCTGTGATTCTGTAATTGTGTATTCACTAAAATAACAAATACCCTGAAAAGTCACTAATGAATTTCAAAGAACTGTCTGCTCTTCTTCAGTTGGATAGAAAAAAACCCATCCTTTTAAATAGGCAAAAAAGCTCTTAGAACAGGAAGGATCTTGCATCCTGTTTAGATCAATATGCTACATCATCAGGAGAGGGCAGCCTTGGACCAAACTTGACAGTTAAACATCACTAGGGAAAGACGAGAAGTTCATGAGCTTTGTCCTTTTCAGAAACAGAAGGGAGATGTCTACTAAAAAATTATTCCAGATTAAAATTGATTGCAAAACAAAGAAATAATTATCCTATGCTTGGAACAGTAGCATGTCTTCCTGAAGTGACAATATTACTCCTCACTTGTATGCAGCAGTAAGTTTTTGCAGTGTACTGAAAAATGCTTTCTTATTTTTAAAGAAGCCTAAAGTTATAGTCAAAATGCTAAGAAACAGAAAGCAGTAGCCAGTGCTAAATAATCTGAAAAAATAAGAAAAAGAAGAGATCAGAGCTAAAAGTCCTTTCCAACAAACTAAGAACGCATGACTGTTTCCACTGATGTCCAAAAAACTACAACCAAGACGTTTCCCTCCTGTATTCATCGCTAATTTTCACAATTTCTGACATGATGAACTCACTCAAAACCCCCTCACTTTGTGTGAGAAACTGGGAGTAATTTGATGAAAACCAATAGCAAAACTAAAAAGCAGTGGGTACTGGGGAATATGCACAAGTTATGTTAAAAGGAAGATACAAGGAATGTAAGAAAAAGAAGAAAATGTTTTAAGGCAGTAATTCTGAATGTGTTTTCAAACGATTAGTTTTAAAATCATACATTTGTATGAATTCTCATTTATTTCATCTGTTAGACTCCCCTTCAAAACCACAAAGAATTGAAAACCAATTTTAAATTCTCCTTTATCCCTGCAAACTTTATTTTATGATACCTGAAGAACAGATGGAGACTTCTAGAATTCCCCTCTGTCATAAAGACAACATTCTGGACCTTCTATTACTAACATCATGTAAGAATAATTGCACACAAAGGAATCTGTGTGAGAATTCTCAAGCTAAATACATGAATAAGTATATTAAAAAGAATTACTTCCTATTACACAAATTTATAAAGTTAACTTATTTACCTTCTTATTTACAATCATAGTTTCTAGATACACTCCAAGGAACTGCCTTAACATTAAAATAAACAGAGCAGGCCATACTTCAAACAGCAGAACAAGTCAGCCAAGTGACAGAAATGCCTCTAATCTGTATCCTCTTAAATTAATTACTGTTAAAGACAAATCTTGTTCTCCTCCAACTCAGAACGGAGGGGAAGGGACAAAGGGGAACAAAATGTCTGAAGAATATTCTGGTCTAGTACCAATTTTGAGAGCTAAATATCAAGTAATTATTTTTTATATATATAAATAAACAAAGCATTACCAGACACTGACTCAGGAAAGCAATTTTTTGATTAACAAATTTTATGTCTTGGACCTCAGAACAGAGCCACACAAAAGAAGCTCTTGGCTTTCTATTTTCATATACCCTTCAACAGCAGTTCAGAGCCTCTGAGATGGGATGGGCAAAAGAGCAGGAATCAGCTGCACCATAAACTGCTGAGAAACTTTTGATGACTGACATTGTGAGAAAATGCTGAAACAGTCTACAAAGTTCACTGAATAATTAGTTTAATCCGCTTGGTTTGTTTTTCAAAAAGGAGATCAAAGTCTGAAATAATTATAACTGACTGTGAGGGGAGAGGGGGAAAAATAATATTACAGAAAGTCAGTATAATGAATAATTCCTCTACAAGCCTACATGGTGAAAAATGAATTGTTAGAAGTACTCTTGTTTACATAAAGTACTTAATTTAGCTAAAATATTCAACAATTCTAGAGGCTTTTTGAAAAGTGTTTTCAATATTACTTAAATATTTTCATTGACACAAAGATACTACGTGGTTGTATGCTCAAATTTAAACAGAACTTGCCACTGATTAACCTCCATTCAATGCTGTTTTCTATATATTGATGTGAAGACAAATAGACCGAAATGTGCTGCACACAATATTATTCTTGCCTTTTTCCATATATTATCTCAATTTACGTGTAAATGTTACTTAAGTACACCAGCTCAACAGACATATCTCAATAGACATATATCAACATCAGCACAACACAATTTAACAGATCTGTTAATTACCATACCTTCAGAGCACATGAATAAGCCTTCTCTCCAACATTAATGGACTTTGGATCATCATCATCCAGGTTTTCCCAAATCCTAACATCTCCATCACTGCCACAAGTTACGATGCAGCTGTTCAAAGACACGGGATTTGAACCAAATGAAAACAAAGTGTGTTGTTGGTTTTTTTTTTACTGAAACACAATACATATGATATATTTCACTGAATGCTAATAAACATGAAAAAAAATACAAATCTGGTAGCACAACACAGTGCTGATGTCTCTGATAACCCTCTAGGCCTGGCACTCACTGAATTGAACTTTACTTATCAATGCATGCTCACCAGGATCTAGGTGGAATTTTTCAGAGGACTCATTTCACTGCCAGCTGAGCATTTAATTGCTTCTTAAGCCTCTGAAAATTTACCTTACAGCTGAGGGCAAAACTAAGAGTGTTAACACACACTTGACTTAAATTTAACAAGCTTAACACGTTTCAGACTTACAGAACCCATAAATATATTAACATGGTCTTCAACTGTCAAGTTTGCTGGAGATAGATATAGCTTTGACTTCTTACAGCATATGCAAAAACATATTTTCTTCCAAGATACATTTAGAGTCTACGAAATCACTTTTGTAAAAGAGAATACATAGAGGATCTTATACGTGTGTGTGTAGGAGTTGGCCTTTTTCCCTGGTTACAGTGATAGGATGAGAAGTAATGGCATTAAGTTGCATCAGGGAGGAGTCAGATCGGATATTAGGAAACATTTCTGATCCAAAAGAGAGGTGAGCTACTGGCACAGGCTGCCCAGGCAGGTGGTGGAATCACCATCCTTAGAGGTGTTTAAAAAGCATGGAAATGCATTATTAAAGAACATGGCTTAGTAGGCAATACTGGGGGTGATGGATGATCCTAGAGGTCTCTTCCAACCTTAATGATTCTATATGTCCTACACACATACTGTTCTCAACAAAGACAAACAAAGGATGTGCCAGACCAACCTAGGTCATAGGTCCAACCGTCCAATATTACAGCTGGAAGAGATAATTCTCAGAAAGCAACAGACAGGAATGTGACCATCCATCCCCTAGATGGTCATAGAATTGTTTGAGTTGGAAGGGACCCTTCAAGGCTACCTGGTCCCACTCCCTGCAATAAATAGGGACACTCACAGCTCCATGAGGTGCTCAGAGCCCCATCCAGTCTGACCTCGGGTGTTTGCAGGGCCATCCACCACCTATCTGAGCAATCTGTATCAGTGCTTCACTGCCTTTACTGTGGAAAAAAATCTTTCCGATGACCAATCTAACTCTCCCTCTTTTAGTTGGAAACCATTTCCCCTTGTCCTGTCACAACAGACCCCACTAAAGAATCCATCCCCTTCTTTCTTACAGCCCTTTCAGATACCCAAAGCTGGCTTTCAGGTCTCCCTGGAGCCTTCCCTTCTCCATGCTGCACAGCCCCAGCTCTCAGCCTGTCCTCGCAGGGAGGTGTTCCATCCCTGGGATCATTTTTATGATGATATTTTCCCCTTCTCTCTAGGATTGGGGCAGTTACCTGCCGCTGTCATCGAAACACACGTCCGTGTGTCCCTCCGTGTGTCCGTACCGCATCGGCTTTTGTGCTGATAGCATTTTTCTTCTTCCCTGTCAAGCAAGGGCGGGAAATAACATCAATTTTTTTAAAGAAAGAATCACAGAATCACAGGAAGAAGCACAGACCTCTGTCAAGCATAGTTACTATCTCACAGTGGGATTTATCTGATACACGGGGCCCTTTTTGCCCTTTCTGTATGGGATGAAATTTATCCTGAGTAGAAAAACAATCCCGTTTCCTTACAGCAAATATAAAAACAGCATCCCCTCACATGATAGTCACACCAAAAAAAAAAAAAAAGAAAAGAAAAGCTCGGCATTACCACATCCAGCGTGAAAAGATTTTAGAAAGAGCCCCAGATGGGGAATTCCACTCACAGAGGCTGGAAGCGCTCAGATCCCCGCTGTATCCCAACAGGGCCGTAACCCAGCACAACCCCAAAACGGGAAGAAAAACGAGCCTCGGTGCAAAAAGGGGGAAAACAGAGAGGCTCAGGCGGCCTCACCGCCGTAGCAGCGCCCCAGAGCCTCGCAGCCCCTCAGGATGCGGACAAGGACCTCCCCCCCCCCAGGCCGGGCGCCGGGCCCAGGCCGCGCTCAGCTCAGCTCACCTCACGGCCCGTCCCAGCTTCCACTTCGAGCCTTCCCGCGCTCCCGCCCGCGCCGGGGCCGGCCCCGCTCCGTCAGCGCGCCGTCAGGACACGGGGCGGGGCTGCGAGCGGCGGGGGCCGGGCCCGGCCGGCAGACAGCGGGATGGCGGCGGCGGCGGGCGAGGCCGGGACCGCTCGGAGGCGGCTGAGATCCGGCAGGTGACGGGGCCGGAGTGGGGCCGCCTCCACACGACTGCCGGGCGGCAGCGGCAGGTGAGCGCTGAGGGGGGACGCGGGGAGCGTGGCGGTGCGGAGCCGAGCCGAGCCAGGCGGCCTGCCTTCCTTCCTTCTTTCTTTCTCCTCCTCCTCACTGAATGTGCTGTAAGAGCTCCTCGGGCTCTTGGGTCCCGAATGGTGGCACAGGGCTGCTGGCATCCCCGCGGGTCAGAGCTGTGCCGTGCCTCTGGAAGCACAGCTGGCGCTGGAAGCAGGTCGCGATACGACATGAAGTGTGTCCGTAGGCTGCAAAATAGGAGCTGAGCTTCTTTATATTTCTTAAGGACGAGACGTGTGTGAGCTTGGCGTACCTGAAATAAAAAGAACCCCCCCCCCCCGCCCCCAAAAAAAAAAAAAAAAAAAAAGTAGTTCTCTGCTTTTCATTTATGTAATTTTAATGTTCTGGCCCAATTTTGTCCTTCTTCTAAGGAAAATGGCTTGCAGGCAGAGCCCTTTGATCCTCGGTTTCACCCTGCAATCGGTACTGGGTGAGCTCTGGGATCTATTTGTGCTGGAAATGCGACCGGCTCTTCGTAACACTGTGTTGCTACTTTCATGAATGAGTAAGGCAGCGTTGCCAAGTAGGCATGCTTCGTTTTTGCCTTTACTTATTTTTTTTAATGAATATGCCCGGATTTCATTATTAAACCCTGTGGCAGCTGTGTGAAGACATGTTTTCCATGGGTGTACCCTGACATATCTCAGTAAAGCGTGATTTCTGGAGAGGATAATGTGCGCTAGCACTGTGATTCTAGCTGAACCACTTACCGGATGAGTGGGAAGACCAAGCTATTCTTACAGCAAGCTCCTGGGGCTGAGAGAAGCGTGTGCCAGCTGTATTATTATGCCTCTAATTATTTATTTTAGTTTGCAGAATGTCACGTGCAAACTGCACCTGAAACGTTTTATGGTATAAAAGCTCAGCTTCGTGCAGACATCCCAATTCACAGCCCAGAGTTGCTGCCTGCTGGAGGAGCTCTGTGATTCCTGGGAAAGCTTTTGGGGTCTGCGGGTTTGAAGGTCACTTGGCCAAGGGAACGGGGCACCCTGGCTCTGTCCCATTGGAAGTAGTGAGGCATCAAGGTTAGCCTTTAAATCCGGTTGGAAATTAAAGCAGCTGGCTTTATGAGGAGGCGTAGCTGGCTGGGAGGGCAGAAGTGGCAGGGTGGGAGCATGCTGCTCACCTGCAGGGTTTCTGGGTGGAGCACGAGTGAGGTGTTGGTCATAGGCCATAAAGCTGTTCCTTGATTTAGTGCCTGAGAGGCTGCTGAGCGCTCTGCCCTGCTCTCCTGCAACCCATACACAGGGTGCCTTGAAAGCAGCAGGTGTGAGCCTTCCAAGCCTCTTCTACATCTCAGGTATGAATAAAAGAGCCTTGCTTTGGGGTTGAGGGAGGTGTTGCTGCATGCCCTGTAGTTCTGGGAATATACAGACTCAGTGGGGATCGGGCGTACTTCCAGGCAATTGCTTCTGTCATTCTGGTTTACCAGCTGTATCTTTAGGCAGTAATTTCTGTTTTGTACATGTGATAATTTCTTTAATTAGTTGAAAGCTGGAGTTGAGCTCCATTCTAGAGTTAGGTATTTTGGGTGCTGTATCATAAATCAAAGTAAACGCATTCAAAACGGAGAAAAATAAGTTAAGAGGAATTGAAACTCGCTGTTACTCTTAATAGGCTGGGCTTTTTTCCAAAAAAAGTCAATAACAGCTCAACTTCAGTGGAAGGTCAGGTTTTAAAATGCGGTCTCACAGCCAAAATTTAATTGGGTGAAAGTAATGAAAACAGCATGTGACCAGTGAGAGATTTTTGAAATGACTTCTATGTAAGTTGTTACAAATTGGAACATTTTTCCTTTTGACTTCTTTGTCAGGCTTTTGTCAGAAAGAAAAACTAGAAAAAAATATCAAGATTCATTTAATTTAGTGTATGAATCTTTTCTTTTGTTAGAGGCATCATACAGTGACCCTTTGGCTTTTCTGTACAAGAACAGCAAACCTGCTAAGTGCTTTCTGCATGAGGGTCATGCAGGTGGGAGCAGGTTGCCCACAGAGGCAATGGGACCTCTGTCCTTGTGGTGTCCAAGACAGACTCCCCCAGCTCTGGAGGGCTGGAGGTTGGACTGCAGGCAGCTTTTCAACCAGCACCCAGGGGATGTTATGACATTCTCTTTCTTCTTTGCACAGAGACTGAAGCAGCTTCACAGAAAGGACTTGGAGGCTTGAGGCAAGGGTCCAGGGGTGTAGGATGTAAATATCTAGTTAAAGCAATTCAGTATTTATTGGAAGGGGGGGGAAATTTGCCAAGCTTAGAGTTTTGATTCTGCTGATGGTATTACTGAGTGTTTTGCAAGTGATATAAGTAGGCTTATGGTGAGGCTGAATATGCCTTATCACAGATAAGCACTGAGATGGCATTTTGCAGCTGGCTGGGAGGCCTGAAGTTTAGTGTCAGGGCATCGGTGCTGGAAGGAAAGAGCACCTGGAACAGCTGCTGCCCCATCCACTCCAGAGCCTGCGGACGGAGCCAGAGAGGCTCTTCGTGTTCAGGAAGCTGTGCCCTGGTGAAAACAACAACAGAACCCACCGCTGCCTGTCCTCGGGGATTGCAAGCCACAGCAGTGTTGGATAACCTTGAACTGCAAGCCGGATCCCATGGCCTGATGTGAACTCTGTTTATCCCTGCATGTTGCTTTTGTTCTGCCGTTCACTTAGAGTTGTGAACATCAGGTTTTTTGTCAAATACATCTGCTTCTGAGATGCCTAAGGTACCCCCACTTCAAAGAAAGCTTTTGTAGGCAGAGGACGTGTCTGTGTCATTCATTCTCTACCAGTGCTTGTCTCTTCACTTTTTGCAGAAGGAAAGATCTCAGAACTGACGTATGTAAGCTGCGCAGCGCACGACTTTTCCATTTAGCATTGCCTGTAGGGAAAAGTACACTCTGTGTTCCCTAGTTTTTATTCTCTCTTTCCTCTTCTGCTCTCTCAGTTGCATTCAGCCATTAATGGATATCGGTACAACATTGTATTTCCTCACAAGTGTGCACTGCAGGGGATGGCTGGTTTAGGTAGATGGCCTTAAGCAGTAATACAGCACTGAATGCACCACTCTCCTTTATGTCTGTGTACCCAAAATATTTTCAGTTCCCATTTTACAGGCAAGGCTCTTAGTCATGGATTGGGAAAAGTATGAAGGCATGACTCCTGGTTGGAACATGAGACAGAGGGATTTGGGCATTCCATGTGGGTGCTGGGGTGCGTGCTGAGCTATCCTTTACTCTTCTTCCACAAGGTCAGATTCAGATTTGGCTTCAGTAGGATGATGTCCCATTTTCTTCACCCACTCTGCACTCTTTCCATGGGTGTCTGATGAATGATTACTTCTGTGACGTGGCAGCATCATGCCTTGCTCCCAGCAGCCATCAGCAGCCTGGAAGCAGCTTTCTGTGCTGCTGGCTAATGATGCATGTCTTACAACATCATGTGCTATCGCTTCACTTTGAGTTGCAGGGTTCAGATACCACTGAGACGTGATGGAGGAAAGGTAGGAAGTGGATTGTGGCTTTGCAATTAAACACAAGATCAGCTTAGGCAGAGATGACAGGAAACACCAAAATAATTTCAGCAGTAAGGCTGTGCTGTCACGCTGTGGGATATCAGGCCTTTAAGCACTTTTGGGTTTTGTACATTTCAAAGTTTTTAATTAAAATCCCATATTCTGCATCTTCTTAGTCCTTATACAGTCTGGATGTGCGGGATGAGGTAATTAAAGGTTTCAAAGTCAATTACAAAGTGTCATATCCTAATTTTTAAGTACCTGACTTTGTACCCTAAATGGAGGGAGGATTTAGGTTGGATGTGAGGGGGAAGTTGTTTGCTGTGAGAGTGGTGAGGTGCTGGAACAGCTGCCCAGAGAGGCTGTGGATGCCCCGTCCGTCCCTGGAGGTGTTCAAGGCCAGGTTGGATGGGGCCCTGGGCAGCCTGGGCTGCTGTGAAATGTGGAGGTTGGTGGCCCTGCATGTGGTGGGGGTTGGAGCTTCATCATCCTTGTGGTTGCTCCCAACCATTCTGTGATTCTATGAAATGAGATCTCCTTTTCCAATTAAACTTTCCAATTAAAAATGCCATATATATAGTTAGTACAGATTCCTACAGGCTGAATCTAGAATAGGTTTGTGGGGCTATTTTTCAGTCATTGTATAGAAAACTCAGTGCACCACTCCGAATGAAAAATAGAGATAGTACAGAAGCAATCACTGAGCTTTGGTCTAAATAAAGGCAGTTTAAGTCTCATGTAAATGCAACCTTTCTTCTGTCAGTATTACATCTGCAGTGTTTTCACTGAAAAGTGCTGTGTAAAACCTTGAGAGAAGAAAACAGTCTTTAATATTTGATGATTTGTAATTGCTGAAATGTGGACACATTCTCTGCTTCCACAACCACTGAGGGATTGTTCATCTAGCTGGCTCTAACACCAGCGTGGTTTTTTTTTCCCACATATTTGCAATGTTTTCTCTCTCTTACCCTCATTCCACATTTCTTCATCTCCTCACATTGCTCCACCTTTCCCTCCCTTTTCCTCTCCACCCCCCCAGGTTTGTGGATTGTAAGCAATGAACGCAACGTCAAAAATTCTCAGTGAAAGTTCCATCTGGGTTGCATTTGGTCTGCAGATTGCATGTAAGCCTCTGTGCACAGCAGGCTTTCTCTTTACTGAAAGCAGAGGCAAGACCTCAGCCTGCTCAGCCCCTGGGGGACTGCAGGGAGATTGTGTCATGCTGGCTAATCCTAATGATGAGAACGAATTGAATGGAGAGAGGAAGTGGATGCCCTTTTCTTTTCCTGCTTAATATTTACCAGGTCAATTAGTTTTAAAAACCAACAGTGGACAGCAGGCTCGGAATCTCGTTTTGGTGCAAAGGCATCGTGGTATGTGATGGAAAGCAGTTCTGCATCCTGCCATGCCTCAGGAGGGAATATCATACACAGCATATTGCTGTCTGTGTTCCTTAAAAAAAAAATAAAAATCTCTGCTCTATTTTCAACTGAGCAATCAAAAGAGGAATTCTTGTTCTTCAAAGCGCAACATTCAAAAGGAGATCTCTTATCTAGTTGAGAATTCATTGCACTTTTGAAAACAAAAGAGAATGAAATCAGCAACCGTGGGTCTCAAAGCAGCAGTGATTTTAATAATGTAAACTTTCTTCTCTAATGAGTAATAAGCAGTTCCATCTTTCATGGCCTTTTAAAATTGCTTTTAGTAAGGGACTGGATTTGTTTTAATCCTTTTCAGTATGTAAAGCCCCAGATATTTCAATCCCTTAGGGGCTCAGTATTTTCTAGCTCCGTTTTAAAAGGCAAAGGAAAACAGCTTTCAGAAATTGACGGGATCTGTGACTGATAGAATTTATTTTTTTTTTTTATCCAGAAAGTGACCCAAAAGTGTCAGTTAAGAAAAAGATCTCTGGCATCCCACTCTGTGGATTAGCAGCAAACAGGCATATCATCTAGGTACAGTAGCTCTTTGTACTCTGACCTACTTGTTTCTGCTCTGCCTTGTTCCTTCTTGAAAGGTTATTTGGAAGAGATGCAGAATTTGCTCGAAAAACAACTAAAGCAGTGTCACCTGCCACGTGAAGTGCTTCATCTTCAAATGGACCCTTGCAAAAGAGGATTGCCAGCACCTCCAACCTTCTGCTCTGCTGCATAGTCAGAATAGGGACTTTAAAAATACATCAAATTGTTCATTCTGGAGGATGCTTTTTACAAGGAAGGATTAAGATCTATGGCTGGGATCGGGCCAGGATTTGTGGAGGGCTCTCAAGAATTCAGCTTGATCATTATTTATAGGTGGCTAACAGTTAATTGTTGCTGTTGTCAATGCATACACAGGCATTCATCTTGTGTTGTATGCATGCAAAGCTGTTAACTTAGCTGTCTTCTCTTTGTCCTCAGATACTTTCAGAAAGCACCACAAAGAAGCTTCCTTGGGTAGAAAACCCTGCAAGAAAAAACTGCGCTTTCTGGAAACTTGGGGAGCAGAGCTGTCGAAATGGCAGAGAATAAGGACAGTAATCTTAAAAACACAGATGTGAGACCCAAGAGCAGCCGGAGCAGAAGTGCAGACAGAAAGGATGGTTATGTCTGGAGTGGAAAGAAACTCTCCTGGTCGAAAAAGACTGAGCGCTGTTCTGACTCTGAGACAGCAAACGCTGCAGGAAGGTCAGGGCCCAATCTAAGGAGCCAGGAGAGAAAGTATAGTTGCTCCTCTATCGAGCTGGATCTAGATCGTTCATGTGGACACAGGTTTTTAGGCCGGTCTCTCAAACAAAAATTGCAAGATGCTGTGGGTCAGTGCTTTCCCATCAAAAATTGTACCAGTCGGCACGCCTCAGGACTTCAATCGAAAAGAAAAATTCATATCAGTGAATTAATGTTGGATAAGTGTCCTTTTCCTCCACGCTCCGAGCTTGCTTTTCGGTGGCACTTGATTAAAAGGCATACAGCCCCTATAAACCAAAAAGCAGAAGACTGGACAATTGCTGACTTATCCCAGAATGAGGAAAAGGAGGAGGACCTACGAGACAATGAGATAGAGTCCGATCCCCCATCAGCTCCCTCCCCATCCTCTGACTTTACTGATGGCGTTCCCTCCAGGCGGGACTCACGGTCCGAGCTGGTGGCAGGGAAGGTGGTAAGGAGCAGTAAAGATGACAGCGATATGGACTCCGACGATGAAGTTATAACACTGTGCACAAGCTCTAGAAAAAGAAACAAGCCCAAATGGGAAACTGACGATGAGCTGCTGCGGATGGAAACGCCTCCAAAATACCATACGCAGATTGATTATGTGCACTGCCTAGTCCCAGACCTCCTGCAGATCAACAACAACCCCTGCTACTGGGGAGTCATGGATAAGTATGCAGCCGAAGCACTGCTAGAAGGAAAGCCAGAGGGAACGTTTTTGTTACGAGATTCTGCCCAAGAAGACTATTTGTTTTCCGTGAGCTTCAGGCGCTACAGCCGCTCTCTCCACGCGCGGATAGAGCAGTGGAATCATAACTTCAGCTTTGATGCCCACGATCCTTGTGTCTTCCACTCTCCTGACATCACAGGACTCCTAGAGCACTATAAGGATCCAAGCTCCTGTATGTTCTTTGAACCGCTTTTGTCCACTCCGTTGAACAGGACTTTTCCTTTCTCCCTCCAACATATATGTAGAACAGTTATTTGCAACTGTACGACTTATGACGGTATTGATGCACTGCCTATTCCTCCATCAGTGAAGCTGTATCTGAAGGAATATCATTATAAATCGAAAGTTAGAGTACTCAGGATTGATGTACCAGAGCAGCAAAGCTAGAAAATATTTTTGTGACAGAATGAAATGGTCTCTAAACAGGTGAATTGTGTGTTCGGTCTTTCCTCCCTTTAAGTTTCTTTTTAATGGCAGTTTGACGTTTTTCTTCCTTTTTCTGCAGATCATTCAACCCCAACTAGCCTCTGCTTAAGGCTTTTTTATCCAAATGTACTTTGAGTCTTCCCAGCTCTCTTTTAGAAATGATATTCATTGTGGGCTTTTGGTACTGTTCCTAAACTAGTTTTATGGAATTTCAGGTAGGCTTTCTGGTATTTCTATAGATGGATAGTCTTTAGATTGAAAAACCTTAAAAATTGGTTTTGAACTCGATCCATCTTTTATATTGTATTTCCATCTGTTGCTGACATGTTTGAAATAATGCACTGTTAACTAAAGACTGACTCATCTGTATTTTCTGCATTTCTTTTAAAACGAGTCTCTAGTCTTGTGTGTGTGTGTGTGTATGTCTGTATTTAATATAGTAATTTCATCAGTCTATTTCTAACATTACTATTCCTAGCAAAATGAAGTTTGAAAGAGGATATGATCTTTCTATAAATACATCAGGGGACTGAACACCAGGGAGGGGGAAAAACAATTCAAGCTGGGGCCAATATTCAGTACAGGAACAAACTCCTTTCTATAGGAGCTGCTGCTTCTGAAATGATAAAGCACAGGGTGGGAGGGGGAGAAAGAAGATACCTCCTTCAGGACCTTGCAGAGTTTATGGGTATCAAACTATTTGATCTTGTGTCCTGAGGTAGTGATGGACAGTCAGATCTGCTGCTACGTCGTTGGTTTGATGTATGGAAAAGATCTTATCGAAAATGGGCAATTACTCATAAAATACACATGCAGGATGTAAGTGGGAGCACGCAGCACAGCCCAGTCTTGCTCCTGGGTTGCAGACTAAGGGCTACAGGAGCATAAGCAATATTTCTCATTGAATATTTCCATTTCACCTGGTGCAGCGTGCTGTGAGTTTGCAGGCATTAGATCCATCCTGAAAGCTGCCTGTTGAGGAGTTACCAGGAAAGCTCTGCAGTGCAGCTCCATTGGGGACCTGCTTTCCTGCCCACGCTGCCCCTGCACAAGAACACCCTTTCCCCTGAACTGCTGCCACTGTGATGTAAATAGATTTCCAGGGACATCTGCTTAGAGACCAGTCAGTTTGTTTTCACTGTGTTTTAAACAGGTTTCGAACCAAAGTCTCCAGGGAGAAAATGCAAACACATCAATCTATCACATTGCACATGGATGAATGAGCTGCAGGACAAACTCTCAGCTGCTATAAATCAGCATGGCTTTATTGGTGCACTTAGAACAGCTTATACCAGCTGAGAGTCTCCCTCCTCCATATGCAAATGATAATTGTATGACTGATGTCAGAAAAATTACTTTTTTTTTCTTTTTTGGCGATGTTTTCCTTGTGCTGCTTCCATTCAACTGATACTAATTTTTGCATAAGCTGTGTTTATTCAAGAACAGCTTCATATTAGTCAATCTATTTCTTCTTTATCTACCCCTGCTGTTTTCCTTATACAAAATGAATGAATAGCAGGGGACAAATTTGCTCTTTGTTGTTCTGTGCCTGTCAATACAAAGGGCTGCAATCAAAAATAGTAGTAACTGGCTTGAAATTTGACTTGATTTTAGTGATTGGAAAGCTACAAGCAGTCTTTCAGAAACAGTTCAGCTCAATTTCAGATGGCAGTTCCCATTATTATATTTCCTACAAGTCCACAAAATGTAGATTTTAGGCAAGAGTCTCATCCACTTTGGAGCATATCAAAGGCCACCAGCTCTTTCAAAGCCATCTGAGAAATGGCCCTTCAGGATGAAAGGCCATGAAAGAACCTTTTAGGGTATAGGTCTGCAACTTGCTATCATTTCAGTGTCATTCCTTCTGCAGCCTACACTGCTTTGGCAGCCACAGGGTGTTGATGCATCACTTACCCCAAAAATGTCTCGAGCTCTCCATTTTTAGGAGACCTATATAACATAGCAGTTGAGGGATGAAGGTGCTGCATGTAAAAATAGTGCCTTTCAGGGCTGGATGTGACTCTGGGCAGCCTGGTGTAGTGGTTGGCAACCCTGCATATAGGTTGGAACTAGATAATTATTGTGGTCCTTTTCAACCCAGGCCATTCTATGATTCTATGATATGAAATCACGCATAGAAAGTCCTAATGAACAGGCTGTGGAAGCTCACCCTGTTTTTTTTTCCTGTTATAATTGTCCAGATCATAACGTGACTGTGACCTTGGTACAGTCTGAATTTTGTGTATGCATGCAGTCTGAGAGATGTATTTCATGAAATACACAGCTTTTCGTGAAATGTGAGAAATCAAAAACTCTATTTTGCTAAAATCTATGTCCCCTCTCTCTTTGTTTTTCCTTTTAATAAGCTTTGTAGAAATTAACTGATTTTACAGTGTGCAAAGCATGGTCACCCTGAAGTTTCTTCCTGCTGTTTTTATTAACTGGGCTTGTTCAGCTTGGAGAAGAGAAGCCCCAGGGAGACCTCATTGTGGCCTGCCAGTATTTGAAGGGAGCGGATAAACAGGAGGGGGAACGGCTGTTTACAAAGGTGGATGGTGATAGGACAAGGGAGAATGGTTTCAAACTGAGACAGGGGAGGTTTAGGTTGGATATGAGGAGGAAGTTTTTCAGCCAGAGGGTGGTGAGGCACTGGAACAGGTTGCCCAAGGAGGCTGTGGATGCCCCATCCCTGCAGGCATTCAAGGCCAGGCTGGATGTGGCTCTGGGCAGCCTGGGCTGCTGGTTGGTGACCTGCACACAGCAGGGGGTTGGAAGTGGATGAGCATTGTGCTCCTTTGCAACCCAGGCCATTCTATCATTCTATGATTAACAGTCTCACTGGTGCTGTTTGCTCGAATAATCCTTTATAACAGCTCGCATTATCTATCTGAAGGATATTCCAAAGATAACCAAGTCTTGAAGATCAACAGTGAAGCCCTTCAGATCTCTCAGAAAGCCTCAGAAACAGGGTAAGGACTTCTGTTTTGTCATCCCAGGTTCTTGTCAGATGAAGATGCTTTAAAGATAAAGATTGAAGATGGAACAAAGAAAGGTGTGGAGAAATACAAGTGCTTGAGGTGGCAGCAGGCATGCAGCTGATGGAGATGTCCCTCAGTAGCAGCCCTGGCTTCAGCCCCCTGCTTGGAGACACCCAGCCAACTCTATGCAGGAATTCTGTCCATCAAGAGGTTTCTGTTGCTTTGAAGGCTCACCCACGTTTTGTGGTTCTGTAGGAGGGCAGTGCCTTACATCAGTGTAACCAACTCTGGTAAGAAAGAGGGATCTGATTTTGATAAATGATTTTGATAAAGGGACTCAGGTTCTTGATGCACGCTGAGCAAACAACATCCACAAGCTATTTTTACAGGGTGGTTTGAAAACATGAAACACTGTGTTCGTTCTGTTCCCAGGGTGAGTTTGGGGTAGTTTGTCTGTCCAGTGATTTGGAGTATACATTTCTTCTCAATTTCCTATTCTCAACAGCTGTCACACTTAAATCCGAGGCACATTTGGAACAGGATGTGTCTATCTTTAGTAGACATTAAAAAAAATAAACCTAGCGATCGTAATTGAAATGCTTTTCTTTTAAAGATGCTGGTCTGTTTCCAACGTGAAAAAGAAATCCTTGTGTGATGCAGACACACGTGGCCTTACTGTAAAATCGACGCCTTCTTCAATAATTAAAAAGGGGGATGCTTTAATTTTGAAAAAGGATGCTGTAGGAAGGAGGTTAAAGGAAGCTTTTAGTCAGCTCTAAGGCTAGATTTATTGATCCAGTGATCAATCCCTTTCTCTTTCCTGGATTTAAAGCTAATGGGAGACTGTGGTCAGAGATGAGTGGCTTTTAGTTAAGGTTTTTGACTCTTATAAATAATACAACAAATGTCCTAGTAAGTAATAAGAAATAAGATACTCGCTCATTCTTTTTAAATAGAACAAATGTGGCAAACAAGGCTCAGCTGTAATTTTTGAAGTCATTTATTAGACAAATTGCTCTTCTCTACTTCTTTTACAAGAGAGACATAAACCATTATATTATTTATTCATGAATCATAGCCATTAAGATGATAAATCAAATTATCAGCTTCCTGTCTCTTTTCAGTTTTAATCATTTTTTATAGTTCATGTAATATAAAGACAGCTTCCTTCCTATGAAACAAGAGACCTTCAGAGACCTTTTTATTGGAAACGCACATTTCCTTCCCATTTTTAAGTATATCGCAGTGATTTTCTCTGTCAATTTTATCTGCAATAAAAATCCAATAAGGAACTTGTACACTGATTCAGTATAGCAAAGCTAGCTATGAAGTCGGTCATTTTTCTTCACCTCTGAAATAAGGCAGGGCTCCAAAATGCAATTCAGGGTTTCTCTCTGCCACCCTTCCATGCACCTGGAAGCACCATAAGGTTTGGTAGGGAGAAACCTCGAGACGAGCTCACATTCTGACTGCAGGAACCTTCTCAGCGCTGCACTGTGTGAGCTCTTTGTGCTACGTTCACACAGCCACCACCACGTTTCTCTTTCCCTGAGGTGGGAGAGCTGCTGTTGCCTGACAAACTAAGACCATGTCATGCGTCCTTTCCATCTAGTTCTGGCTGCTTCTGCATCCAAGAGGTGGATTTGCAGCTGGGGCCGAGCCGTGTGTGACGTGGGGTGGGTGGAGAAGTCCATTCAGAACAGAAAGCCCATTGATTGCCATTCAAACTCTGACTGCTTGCAGATTTTGTCAGCTTGATGACCCACGTGAAATCCTGCTCTCAGGAAGCACGGATGGGGTCAGGGTTACAGAGAACACCACCCTCAGAAATGCGCGTCTGTGCTGCAGTGTAAAAATCAATACCTGTTTACTCAACTCTATGAATAATAGAGTTTGAGATGTAAATATATAATGGATGCATAGAAAATCTATAGGGTGAGGCTGAAGTGAGTCGCAACGACTTCCCTGTTCCCTACATCCATTTGAACACCCCCCCAGCTACCTGTGATGCACTAGCAGCCCCAAAGGCTTCCTTGGCCCCAGCTCCCTTTCGCCTGGCTGTGAAACCTTCCTACGGGGGACGTGAATTCCCTGGGAACTCTGAAGCAAGGCTTTCTCTCCTTTTCTGCAAGGAGCACACCCTGTAAGATCCAAAGCATTTGTCTCCCTCTTAGGCTCGTGGCTGTTGGAATGATGCAGCAGGAAAAGCCCTGGGCTCGTGTTACGCACCGTCATTCGTGTCCCGGCACAACGCCATCGCCGGGCTGTAGCAGCTTCAGCAAGGTTTGAATCCAGCACAGAAGTAGGATGCCCTGCTGGGAGCTGTTCCATATTACTTTCCTTCTTTTCTCTTTAATTCTTTCTGTGGCAAAAGAAATCCTAGTCATTTCCCCATTCTCATTATACCAGCCACTAGCTAAGAGCATCCCTGAGTTTGTTTCAGTTGAACAGGTTCATTGCCAAACCTTTTTTTCTAAGTGCATCGATTGGACGAGACTACCATCCACTGCTTGTACTAAAGTGTTGTTTTGTTGGTTTTTTTTTTAATGAGGAGGCTGGGTTTTGTCCTTTTTAGCAGTGATGCAATCGTGTTTCTAGGTCAGGTCTTTCTGTGCAGTCACATGAAGTTCCAATTTGGACAAAACGCCCAGTGAGGGTCTTAATGTTTGATGCTGTTATGATTAGAATGTTGTCTTATCAAATTTTATTTCCAATTAAAAAATTTGGATTAGCTCTCAGACTGAGACCTTTGGTGTTATTTTTAGCCTAGAACTAATGAACCCTCGAAAATAGAGCCTATCATAAAAGTACAGCAATTGGTTCTGCTGGGACGGTTAGGGAAATACATCAGCAGATCAGAAAGGGTAATAAATCTTCTGTCACAACCTTCCTCATTAAGGGAGATAATTTGAAATTGCCTCTAGTGTATTAAACAGTTCATTATTTTTTAGGGGGGCAACACACGAGACAAAAGAGTAGTGTTCTTTTAATTGATATCCAAAGCCTGAATCAAGCAAATTCAGTCAAGAAAAATCAGCCTGAGCTGTGTGGCCATATGGCTTGGCCAGAGCCACCCAAACCTTCATCTCCTCTCTCTTAGGGAAGGAGGAAAGGTCTCCTGAAAATACTGGAGGATTGATGGGGGGGTTGGGGAAAGGGCAGAGCCCTACTATGTTTGACATGGAGTTTCTCTCCACCAACACAGCTGCAAAATCAAAGAGATAATTTAGGGTTCATGGATATTTGTCTGGTTATAATAGGACAACCCCCAGAACTTCATTTCTCTACTTTATCAATACCCCAGTGTTATTCCCGAGGCATCTAATAAATCAAGTAGCAAAGGGTACCTCCATCCCAGCATGTCTGTGGGAGCACAAAGGAACTTGAGTGGGAAACTGCAGCAAGAAAGGGGAATTTTGGGTGTCAGCTGAACTGAGGGATGGAACCTGTGCCAGGGAACAGCAGAAACATTCTTCTGTGTGCATGGCCATGACCTCTCTCAGTAAAAATGGGGCACCATCACCTTTGTGTCTTTGGTGAGGAACATCGCTGCCTGAACTTCAGCCTCCCCTGAAATTCCTCGCTTCCCAGGACACTTTTGACCTGACAAGCTGCGTGCTAAGGACAAGCTGGAGGGTTTTCTTCGCTGTATCTCTACAGTAAAAAGATGCTGGCACTAGACCAGAAGATGCCTGAGATCTGGCTGCCATCAGGGTAGCACCAGGTTGGCGCGTGGGACATCCTGTCATTTTTATCCTGTCATTTTTGCGTGCTCAGAGCCAAATTGCATCTTGGTATAATGCTGCTGGCCCTTGTACACAAGTCATCTTGGTCCCGTGCCCAAAAGGAGGGCAGATGTGAAGGGAAAATAGGAGAATATTGTACTGGAGAAGATAGACTGAAAGGTGGGTATTGTTCTTCCTTTAGTAGCAAAAGCACAAGTAAATAATTCCTCGCTTTATTGGACACATTCCTTTATTGTGATTCCAGGCGGGGAAGGGAAAGGGACATTTGTTATCACACAGACAACATATGGCATTAGCAAATAACACACAGTGTTGTAGCAGCTGAAAACACAGCTGAGTATATTTTAACCCCCTTAACCTGAAAAGCACAGTGGTAAGAAGTCAAGCAAAAAGGTCTGTGCCTTTTTCCACTTCATACTGGCTGCGGTACCACCACACACATCCAAAGTCAAAGTTCTTTCATTTCGTTTCTTGGCCAGAAAACTGATCCTTCACCTTCATCGTATCCATATTCTGATACAATACCTTAATAATGTTTTCTCTATTTCGATTTAAAAGCAGAACATTGGCCAAGCATCCCTCCAGCCAAGGACCAGTGAGCACTGGTAAATGCCTGAGGGACAGTCACACAGATAATGGCCAGCAGAAAGTAATTGCCTTGTCTCTATATCAAAATCAGCATTAGCAATAGCAGTGTTATTAAACTATTCTGAAAGAGGCACCAAACACTGGTGGTTTTACTATTTAAATGTGGCCGTAGTTCTGAATTTCCAACCGTGGGGACAATCACTGCAAAGAACTGACTGCAACTTGGTGAATGAATGAGAGTACACCGCCGCAGATGAGTACTTAATTCATTTGCCAATTGCAGTTTATTTTTAATCACGAAAACACATTTCAGCAGGCATACCATATGTAGTTCATCTAAAAGAGGAGCAATTTTTAGCAGTCCCAGACCTAAGTACAATGCAGGCTGTTCAATCTTTGCAGAGAGGAAGAGTCCATTCATTTTTCCTGCGCTTCAGCGCAATCCTTTCGGAGCCTGATCCTGCAGTCCTCACCACCTACTTGTTCCTTAGAAACTGTTTCTGTGATTCATTTTGTGTTCATAGGTTATAACAGCAACGTGCTTCTTGTTTTTGCTGCCTGTCTCTTCATTAAACCTGTGGTTCACACCACGGGGCCGGGGAAACTCCTGTTTAGGGAGTTGCTTCTTTCTTCTATTTTGGCAGCACATTTTGTTGTTTGCTCGGAATGTGTTTAGCTGAAGTAGGGCTGAGGGAGGGGTGTGAAGCAGTCCAGGATGAGACTGGTTTTCTCAGGTTGCCAACCAGCCTGAACCTTGGGTCACTGAGCTGAAATACTACTGAGAAAGAGTCATTCGTCTTCATTATTTGTGTCACAACAGTGGCTCGATGCTATTACCTCCTTGTTCAGGATGCTGGAAACTAAAGCAAGGAGATGCTCCACGTCCCAAAGAACGTCAGGTTTGAGCCTAAAATAGGCTCAGGAATACAGCAGTGGTGGCCAAGGGAGGGAGTTCTGCAGTACTGGCATTGACCAAGTGTGGGGCAGCAGTCACGGGGTGTGGAATTAAAGGACAGGAATTTCTTGGAGGAGGAGAAGGAACTGCTGCCAAGCTGGGCGAGCTGGGAAGGCAGACAGATGTGGCAGTGGGCACCCGTTCTGCTCAGCTGCCTCCAGCACTGCCCAGGGAGCACAAAATAGCACAGCCGCTGCGTCCTCTTCCTCGGGTGCCATGATGCTGCTCAGGCAGCCCAGCGTGTTCTGTGATGCACTTTATCCCAGCAGTCTGTGCCTTTCCTTCGAAATGGCTGCCTATGTGGAGTGGTTCTGCTAATTCAGCTTGCTGGGAAGGGGAGATTCTGGAATAACACGGAATCGTGACACAAACTCATACTGCCCGGAGCTACAGGAGAGGTCTGGCAGGAGAACAGCAGCCTGGCTGTAAGGGTCACTCGGTGCAGTTTGGATGCACGGCTTCCATGAACAAAATCCAGTGCTGGATGAACTGCCTTTTTTTCCCCCCCCCCTTTTTTTCCCTCTCCTTTGCCCTGCTTCAGTGGGAACTGCACTGGGAACCCTTTGCCATGACAAAACCATCACCCAACACACTGCTCGTAACAAGACTCATAAAAAGCCCCAAATTCACTGAGGAAACTTTGACTTAAATGAACTTTGGGTCAGGCTCATTCCAAACCTTCCGTTATCTCACTTCCAATTTATCACTCAGATGTCTGTAATTCTCCCCAGAGAGACTTTCTAGTATTTAAACAGCTACTACCCTGCATAATTTCTTCCTGTTTTCTGAAGAGAAATAGAGGAACTGTGAAATTATGCTAAATGCCTCAAGCGCCCAAAGAGCAGAGATTCTTCATTGAATTTGCCACATTTATTATCAGCTGAGGATGTGACTGGAAAGAACTTCAAGGTTAAAAAGTTCAGAAGTAGGTGTTTCTTTTCTTTTTAATGAGTCTTGCTCGAAATGATCCGGACTTCAATTCATTCCGGCCATATTTGCACTTTAAAGGAGCTCTGTCAGACAATAAAAACATTTTAAGTCACTTTTATTTATTGGAATCCTTCATACTTTGGTGGCTATTGACTTGACAAATCCATTTGACCTAAAATATCACTGCAGAAATGTTTTTGTGGCGTGTTTATTAGTTAAGAAGTCTTTCCCAGGCTAAGCTTTTTTCCAGCAGTACCCTTCCAGCTGGCTGGTGGAAAAAATAAGACCCAAAGAAGGAAGTGGATTCTTAGCAGCGGTCATGCAAACTGTTCTATTCTCATGGCGTTTTTGCATGGCATTAGCAACTAAAAGGCACCAGTTCAGCACAGCACTTAAGCTATTTGCTGAATCAGGGGCTGAAAGCTCAAGAGAAAGAGGAGGAGGAATGACACGGGTGTTATTCCCACAGATTTTCTCAGAGCATTAAATGACTATTAGCTGAGTGACAAGAATTTACCCTATTACAGATGCAGTGGATGAGATTTGTGCTCTTTTGGTGGGGCAGCCTGAATCTAACATGGCAACCTCAGCCATCAAGTCCCTGTCTTCAGCAAGGGAGAGGGAAAGTAAGATTCTAAACCTCAGTCCTCTTCGATGCTGCTTTTTTTTTTTTGCCTCCAACTCCACCCGATATATTTTTCTTGATCAATCTCTTATTTCTGTTTCCCTAGTCCATCACTGTGTGGGACATGTAGCTAATGGAACACTCGTGTTACTGTTGGAAAAAGCTAAAACACCACACCAGAGCAAAACTACTCTTAGCAGAGTAACTTTCTTGATAACCATGATGTGATGATGGAGGAAATGATACGTGACATGATATTTCTCTGCCACGGGTCCCACTGTATCAGTGCTGTAAGAAGTACTAATGTTGATGGGGAAGGCACTACACTCTCTCAGCTGCACCATGTATCTGGTAATTGTTCATCCTGGTTCGTCGTGGCAATACTGGGGGAAATACCCTAACTATGAGAGGCAGCAGGTGAACATCAACCTGGTCTTCATTTGGAGGGGTTTGGGTCAGGTGGTTGACTTCTGTTGTGCTGCTGTGAAATAGAAAGGCACTCCCAGATGCATGACTAGAGCAGAAGGCAGAGGAGCCAGCCTCCAAACTTCATGCAAAGAGAAAAGGAAGCTCAGCTCACACTGACACACATCCCTGCATCAGATCTGGATGTAGCCCTTCATACACGATATCTTACACTGAATACTCACGCTAATAATTCATCACATGCCCTTCAGTAGCACCTTTGTCCTATCAGTAACTTACTGATCCCTCACAAGCCCAAATGATCCTTATGTGCATCATTCCCTGAATTACTACAAGCCATTTGACTGTAAATGGGTTCTTTGGCACCAATCAGCAGATCATTGACCTTAGCAGTATGATTATGCCATCAATACACATCTGAAGTAGAGACATGAGTGACTTGGTATTGAACGATTAATTTCACATATGGAAATGCATATATAAGTGGTTGTGCAAAACTGGAGATCTAAAAGGCCCCCAGAGGGATTGCAGAGGAAGTGCAGAGTGCCAGATGGAAAAAAAGAGCCTGAGCACAGAAGCATCTCTTGATGAAGACACGGGTCCCAAGTGCTTTGCACAGAAAGATAAAACGAGGCATGAATATATGGCCACAAATGGCATGGCAGGGCAGTGGTGAAAAACTGAGTGATGGAGCTTTAGCCATTCCAGGCACGTTCTTCCTGCTTGGAGCTGCTCACATGGTTGCAGAGCTGATCAGCAGACATCCCATAGCAGGAGCAATACCTTTAATTTAGTGCTGGCCTAAAAAAAAGTTTTCCAGCTTGTCTCCAATGCAGGGAGCACTTGAAAATGTGATCCTCCAGAGAATGAAGGGGCCATAATTTCATATTATCATCTGTCAGCGGGATCTGTGGCTGAAAGCCAAGCAGCAAATGGCACAAAACTCATTGAGAGACTGAGGATTGCAACACCAGACCAGAAAACAAAGTCAGCAATTGGGCAGGGGGAGGGGAGAACAGAAACAGAATTGAGGAAGGCCTGGAGCCATGAGGAAGGGAGAGGGTTTGGGCCTCCCTGGGAGAAGAGACAGTCAGGTGGGTTGCACTGATGACACAGAGAGGAATTTTATAATTCCTATTCACTGAAGAACAAGTGAAGAGAACTCTCTCTACTGCCGCCAGCCACAATCAGTAGCTCTGAACTCTGAAAACAAGCTCATGCAGTGGCTTGATGTATGATCAAGGCTCTACACATCCACCACTGTGCAAAGAAAATGTACCCAAAAAAATTCACTCCTTGTCACAGAACGCCCAAACTGGAACCTAAGTGACTGTCAAAAGTGCCTTTAATGACAGTTCACCTGCTCATAATTTCACAACAAGCAAGCAGCAATGCTTCCTTTCCAGCTCAATCCAGTTTGTCTCATCTTCTCAATAGGGTGCATTTGCCATCCCCATGCACTTTGAACCAGTTCTATGATTTTATCTTCGTGGCAACAACCTTCTGCCTTGAAAAAGAGCGCTTATTAACTAGAGACAGCGTCATTTTCAAAGTGATTTATTTTATGAGGGCTTTGAAATAAATTATCAGTCGGTGATTGGCCATAGGGGAAAGCATATAAAAGCTTACCACGTGCATTGAACATACCATCTGGTATCCTTTAAAATCTAGCTTCAGGGTGGCTCAGCTAATTCTTCCGAGTGCATAATGTTCACAGTGTACACTGAAGCATGAATATAAAAGCGGAGTGACATAACCCAGGGAGAATCAACACTGCAACTGAAGCTTTCTATCTTGGATCTCACTGTTCCAGCCCATCATCATCCCTGGAGGCATTCAAGGCCAGGCTGGATGTGGCTCTGGGCAGCCTGGGCTGCTTGTTGGTGTCCCTGCACATAGCAGGGGGTTGGGACTGGATGATCATTGCGGTCCTTTTCAACCCAGGCCATTTTATGATTCTATGATCAAAGGCTGGCATTTTCTTCACTAAAACTGATGTCACAGTCCATCATTTTAATCCTATTAAAAAAAAAAAAAAAACACAAAAAAAAACACACAAAATGAATCCTTTCATTTTCTAGTTAGATCAAAAAGGGATGCCTCTGCTATGTGTCGGATTTCCACCTTCTGACTGGCTGCTGTAACAGCAGAAGGTACAAAAACCATACTGTTAATGTTCCTCTGGATTTATTGTTTGTGGCATGCACTGCCCTCTGGGTGCAATAAAGCTTCCCAACTCTAATGTTTGTCACATTTCAAAACCTCTATTATTGTCCCTGAAAAGTACTAAATCTGACACGCTGGAAAGTTATGAAGTGAAATCCAGTGTCATGTAAGCAAGAATCCAACAGGAGAGATCCAAATGCTCACACTGTCTACACCATTGCATTCTCAGCCCACCTGAGATCAGTCCGCTCATGAATGGTATGATATTGCTGATATTGCGTGTAGTACAGAATAAGAGACCTACTTTAACTATGGTCTATTGCTCTCAGACAGACAGCTCAGCCTTTGAAAGACAAAAGGGGTCCTGATTCACTGAGAAGGCAGCTCACTCATACAGCTGGGGAGGGCAAAGTGCATGGGGGGGATACAGAGCAGACAGATGCTTCCCACGTGGCAAAAGGACAACAAATCCCAAGTCACAGCAAGGGAAAGTCTGACTGTTACGGGGCATAATGGTGGTATTCACTGTGCTGGTATGTAAGGACTGCACTGAATATCCAGAGATGTTGTGCAATCTCTCTCTTTGGAGATACTCAAAACCCAACAGGACAAGGTTCAAAGCTTGCCCTGTTTTGAACAGGAGGTTACAGCACAGCCGTTTTCCAGCCCAAATATTTATATGATGCCAGAGAGAAAAACAGCAGCCCAGGCTTGCAATGCAGAAGCAACAGCACAGGCCCTACAACGCAGAGCTGCTTTCACAGAGACACGAAACTCCCTTTCTGAATAACTTAAATAATCCCACAACAGGACCAAAATGGAGTAATGGAAAACAATGCTTCTTACAATTTGGAGCCAATTTTTTTACACACAGCTTCCATTGTCTTCCCTAAGAATTGCATGCAGGCTCTGAATTTGTAATTTCATTCCAACTTTTTTTCTTTTTTTTTTTCCCACTGCACAGTTTTGGAGTGTGAAGCAATGTCTTCCAATGGGACGCAGCCAGGGCTTAGTGTTAGAACCTCCAAGCACTGTTCCTGGCACTACGATGGGTCGGTTGCATGCAAGGAAGACACTGAGGCCCTGGAGCATTCAGGGAGGGGCGCTGGGAGGGCTGAGGGAAGTGGCTGAGGGAGCTGGTGTGGGTCAGTGCGGAGGAGGCTCAGGGGAGCCCTCATTGCTCTCTGCAGCTCCCTGACAGGAGCTGGGGGCAGGGGGTGGTGAATGTGAATAGATGTGAATATGGGACATCCTGGATAACTTTAGCACAGCGGGTGTACTGAGCAGTGTGAAGTACCACTTGGTAGGGGCGTGCAATAGCTGAGGGGAAAAAGCGGGCAGCCAAGGCGGTGTGGAGCTGCAATGCCATCCGCCCGGGCCGAAAGCAGCGCGCATCCATGCGGACATAGCGCGCACCGCCCTGAAGGGACGGCAGAGCCACGCCCAGCCCCGCCTCCCCCCAGCGGCTGTGGGGGAGGGGCAGCACCACGTGACCGCGGAAGGGCGGGACGAATGGGGGCTGTCACGTGGGGTGGGTGGGGCTTAGCTCGCCCGCCCTTCCGGTCGGCGCGGGGGCGGGGCGTGTGACGCACTTCCGCTTCCGCCTGGGCGTAGGGGTGGCGGTGGTGCTGCGGGCCGCCGCCTGCTGCCTGGTTCCGCTCCGGCCTGTGCCGCGCTGTGCTTCTCCCACAGGTACCCGCCCGGCCCCGGGTACCGGCACACGAGGAGGGAGGGGGGGATGGAGGGCCCGAGCGGCCGGGCGCTGCCTTTCTCCTCACGACCACAGGGCCGCCCCCGGGCGGGGACCGCTGGGCCGCAGCCGGCTGCGCCCCTCCAGGCCCCGTAGAGCCGCGCGGGGGCGGCGCCGGTGGTCGCTGCCCTGAGGGGAGTGGCGGGAACTCGGGGCGGGGTGGGCGTAGGGCTCCGAGGTCACGGGGAGGGGCTGCGCGGTGGCTGCGGCCGCCTGGGGCTAGGTGGGGCTGGGGGCTGGGAAGCCGAGCTGGCTGGTTTGTGACGGGCCCTATTTTAGGCCTCGGGGGGAGGGGGTTGGCTCTGCTTCGGCTGGGTGAAATATTTGGTCGGTTTCCGCTGTTAGGATCTGAGCTCAGATTATAATTGAATATATAAATGCGGTGTATAAATAACCGTTAAACGTTTTTCATTAAGAGAAGTCCTGAATCAGGTTTCCGTGGCTTATGAGAAGTCATTTCGTTTTCTCGAGTGTTGCTATCCTTCAGGTGGGTGACTCACTGACAAAGGGAGCACAGTGCAATATTGAAGAGAGCATTTCCTGGAGAGCGAGCTGCTTATCTGCCAGGGAAACGGGTTTTGAGGTGCATTCCAAAGAAAGTGGTCACCTCGTGCTGTTTGTTCAACCTTTTTGTCATGGATGTAGGAAACAAAGGGTCTTTATCTTCTAAATACTAGTTTTTAAAAAAGATGAATCCTGAAACTGCCCTTCCCAGTGGGACCAATGACTGATGTAAAAATGCATGCCAAGCATCAAGCTCCTTCTGTAGAGCACTTCAGGTATTTTTAAAGCTGAAGTTCATTCAAGCATACCCTAACAGTGAGGAATCAAGAATGAAAAGGCACCAACTGTGTCCATTCGGTGAGGTTGTATCCTGAAAAGCAGTTATCCTGGGAAAGGATCTCTGCAGAGAAGCAGAAGGGCGTGGAGTTTTGTTTGCCATCGGAGAGGCTGATACTGGAAGATGACACATAGTTTTGATGTTGCTTTAAAAACAGCCTGGTGCAGGAGGACCTTTGTTAACTGCTCACATTTAGCTGGTAATTCATGAGTATGTAGCGTTGTTAGGAGGAGGATGTACATTTACAGCTAGTTCAGGAAGGCTTCCAAAGAATTGATGACAAAGCTAAAGCTGGAAATAAATAAGCACACTTCTCAAAACGAGGATAATGTGGTGAAAATGGACTGCATGTCTCTGAGGAGTGTTCAGAAGCTGCTATGGAAGAGATGTTTTAATTTTTTTGGAACTACTGGACTCACGTCTTTGTAAAACTCCCAGGGTTGGATCTTTATGGAATCATCACAGAACGGCCTGGGTTGCAAAGGAGCACAACGCTCATCCAGTTCCAACCCCCTGCTGTGTGCAGGGTCACAACCAGCAGCCCAGGCTGCCCAGAGCCACATCCAGCCTGGCCTTGAATGCCTGCAGGGATGGGGCATCCACAGCCTCCTTGGGCAACCTGTCCCAGTGCCTCACCACCCTCTGTTGTGGCCAGGAGTGATCTTTGGCAGTGGAGATTTGCAGTTTTCAGCTGGTTTGCAGCACAACTGGCACACAGATAAGCCACCTCAGCAGTGATTTGTGTTTGCTGCTTTGGGAAGCTTCTGTTTGTGATGTTGGGACCACCCAAAGTGATCCGGTCTCATCTTAGGAGGGGAGGCAGCTGTGAAACAGAACGGCTTGTCTTGTGTGGAGAAATGGAACAGATTACAGTTCCTTATGGCCGTGTATTTTATGGGCCTTGGAAACTGGTAAGACTTCTGGTTTGAATTGTTTTTTTTCTGGTCGTTGGTAATTTATAGCAAACGTGCTAACGAGCATCGTTGTGGTTGTCATTGTCGATTAGATCAGTGCTGACAATCTGAAGACTTAAAAACCCTCCTTCTGCCTTCTTTTCCGTCAAAACAGGCGTAGGAAAGAACAAAAAGATCGCTGCATCTAAAGCAGCTGCTAACTGTGTAACTGTTGCTTTTTATCTTCAGTCTGACGGCCGTTTATTTCCCTAATGGATAAAGGCACAGGTCAGGTGAAATTGTTGCGCAGTGCTTGAGTGTGGCATCCAAAAGACCCTAAAAATGGAGAAGGGGCAGCTGTAAACTGCTGATGCTTAATGCCTGAAGGGAGAAGCTGCAGTAGAAGCTGGCAGTGGTCTCTTTTCCATTTGATCTGCGTAGCTGTGTTGGGTAGTTATAGTTATGTGGGCAGGAATCCTGTTGTAGCTGAGGTTTTGCTGGTAGGCATTAGTCATGTCACAGTGACAAAAGAACCTCTTTGCTGATAGAGCCGTGCCACCCAGTGGAAATGCAGCTGTGCCTGTTGCATTGAGGAGGATTTCTGTTGTTCTTTGGAAGGTGATCTCAGGGGAGTCAACTCTGAAAGGGGAGGTAGATAACAGCAGGACAAGGGGAAATGGTTTGAAGTTGAGGGAGGGAAGATTGAGGTTGGATGTGAGGGGGAAGTTGTTTGCTGTGAGAGTGGTGAGGTGCTGGAACAGCTGCCCAGAGAGGCTGTGGATGCCCGTCCATCCCTGGAGGTGTTCAAGGCCAGGTTGGATGGGGCCCTGGGCAGCCTGGGCTGCTGTGAAATGTGGAGGTTGGTGGCCCTGCCTGTGGTGGGGGGTTGGAGCTTCGTGATCATCAGATCCCTTCCAACCCAAACCATTCTGTGATTCTGATCCTGTGATCTTGGAGATGGGAACTCAATCTGTCACATCAAGAGTGCAAAAAATATTGTGCAGCCGATGAAGTTATGAAAACAGTTGAGGCTTTGTTGGAATAGCTTTAGCAAAAGAAGGAAGCAGGGCTCGGGGCAGCTCTTTCTCATGGCAGCCACCGGGGACCGGTGATGGAGAAAAGCCAGGGAGGGCAAGAGGATGGGAAAAATGCTCCTGTATTCCTCATTTCCACTTGGTTCTGATGGGAGCAGAGAGGACTCATAGCTGAAAAAACACTGGGGCTGTTTTATGGTGGAGGCTGAAGGATTTAGTATGCCACACGGAGCATCAAGCCCAGAAATGGGGTTTTCACAGAGCTCTCTGAAGCTTGCCATGTGTTCAGTCGGTGTTCAGTGTGGCAGGATGGGTTGGCCTGGCAGTGCTGCAGAGGAGCACATCTCGGCCTTTGTCCTGCCTGCATTGTGAGCCTGATAACCTGCCATTCTCACCTGCATGTTGTTAATTCCTAGTAATTAGTAGCAAGTTGTTGGGTGTCCAGGAGGCCTTGGATTCTTGTCTGCAGGCTGTTTCTGTAGTTTCTGGGTAGGTGTGCTGGAAGTCCTCCATGCCAAGTTTTAGCTCAGGATGGGAGATTCAGCTCCTCGATGCTGTCCTTTTTATCCCAGACACTGGTGTTCCCTCTTTGCCTCACTTCAGTTTGATGGTTTTGGCCCTGTGCTGTGTCTGGAGCTGCAGGCTGAGTGCTTCTGTAAAGCAGAGGGTGCTGCCAGGGGCGTTGGCCTGCACAGCACAAAGGAAATGTTGTCTTGCAGCAGCGTGGTTGCAAGCAGGACTTAGGATTGAATGCTGCCAGTTCAGTGGTCTTTCTCCTGCCTGCCAAATTACTTAAACTCCTTGAATCCTCCTCTTTCTATTCACTCTTCTTTTTCTCCTTGCCCCAAGAAAGTGCAATCTGAAGTAGGGTTTAAAGGCAGCAGTAAGAAATGTCTGATCTGTGAACTGTAATTCTGTGACTGGCTTTTCTCTACACAGAACTGCAAAGGGAGACTCCGAGCCCATTTGTTAACCCTGCAGTCACTAAAAGCCTCATCAGTGCAACACTGTTTTCTGAGATGGTGAGCCCATATGTTGGCAATGGGGACCACGAGATCTTCAGTCCAACAGTGTCAGAGTTGCTTTATTTATGAACACGTGGATGCCTTGGGCAATGCTCCTACAAATAGAGCTGATATTTCAGTGAGGTTTTGAGCGGAGTTCAGTGCTGTGCAGCTGGAGTGGCATATGGATTCTAGATTGGTTTGTATGGTGAGTGTGTCTAACAGTACCAGAGTTATTCCTTTAATAAATGGAGGTGGCACTGCACAGATGAAATGGGTGTTTGAGAAAGGTCCCCAAAGTAGGCCATCCTGTCTGTAAGAGGATCCTTGACATGCTTGGCACTGTCTCAGTTATGCCAAATGTTGCCAGCAAATGTTGCTCCAGTCTGCTTGCCAAAGTGAGAGAGCCTCTAAATCTTTATCAGAAGCTGTGCTTTGCTGCAGGTTTTCTCCTAACAGCCATACAGCAGAATTGTTTTCTTAATTTTTGTAGCACAGAAGTCTTTTGAAATAATCAGCTGATAAATATTGGGGATTTTTGGTGGCATTTTGCAGGCAGGCCTCTTTCTGCTGCAGCCATCCGTTATCACAGAATCACAGAATGGCCTGGGTTGCAAAGGAGCACAATGCTCATCCAGTCCCAACCCCCTGCTATGTGCAGGTCACCAACCAGCAGCCCAGGCTGCCCAGAGCCACATCCAGCCTGGCCTTGAATGCCTGCAGGGATGGGGCATCCACAGCCTCCTTGGGCAACCTGTTCCAGTGCCTCACCACCCTCTGGGTGGAAAAACTTCCTCCTAATATCCAACCTAAACCGTGGCAGATGGTCTCTGCCATCCCACAACTTCATCTACAGCTGAGGAGTTCACTGTTTCTGCAGGGGTTTGGTTGCCTGATGGGATCGTTACTGGGAAATGAGCAGAGTCGTGCTGTCAGGAAAGTAAGGCTTAGGTAATAAAATGGCAAACGTAATTCAATGTAGATAAATGTGATGTGATTCCGAGTGCTTGAATGTGAAATTATATGCATCACTTTGTGTATAAAATGATGGGCTGACCCTTAACACTGAGGAATAAAGTACTGCTGCGGAAGTCAGTTTCAGCAGTGAGCAAAAAGAAGATCAAACATGAAGAAGTATTGGGAAGGAAATAGAGGATGAACCAGAACATAATTATGGAACTGTATAAATCAATGGCTCTCCCACATTTTGGATTCTTTGTGGCTCTTGCTTGTCATTCATCTCAAGAGATACAAAAGAATTGGAGAAACGTCAAGGAGAAGCAGTGAGAATACTCGGGGATGGAATAGGTGCTGTGCAGGGGTGAGTGGAATCAGCTCCATCTCAGCAGAGAAGGAATGGCTGAACGAGAATGGGAAGAACACACAGTAATGAGCAGCACAGAGGGGGGTGGGTGAGAACAGATCTGCAGAAGGAAGGAGCATCACCTGGAAGTATAACAAAAGAAGGAGGTGCCTCTCTGGATGGTTGGAAGCACTGAGCTGTCATTGCTGCTGTTCATCCCAGCAGACGCTGCTGAAGATGAAATGGGGGCTGAGCTCATTGTCCCACTGCCCACAGCAGTGCTGTTTTACTATTAGCAAATTGTGTAAATTTAAAAACAAACAAACCCTACCAATACAGGTTTAGTTCCATGTGAGATATTTGCATTACGTAGACTGGAATTCAGTGGGAGGCTTGTGAACTTCTCTGCTGGGGCTGTCTTGCAACATTTCTCATTAGGTGTTGAGAGGTCAGAAATTAGGCACTCATTAGAAGCTTTCCTTGTGTCTACATTCAAGACTGCTTAGCAGAAGTCAGTGAAAGCAAACAGGAGCATCCACTGACTTTAGTTTATTTAAAACCCACATTTAGTACTTCTGAAAATAAGATCTGAATGGGGGTGTAATCGTGTTTAATTTTAGGGGCATTGACTTCACCAACTTCTCCGAGTCCCAGTTTAGAACAGAGCCTGGATACCTGCTGGCATTGCTGCAGAGGCTGCTTGTTTGGCACGAATACCTGAAATATTTTTTCTTAGCGTTGTGACCCATTTACACTGCGTTGGTCCCATCTGAGATGAGATGGAGGCTGCAGTTCTGCTGTTTTCCTGGCACCTGTATTGAGGGAGAGCATTTGGGTGGCTGCTGTCTGTATGGACCCCAGTCACTGGGATGGAACCATTGCTGAGAAGCTCTGCCAGCTGGACATCCCTTTGGGTTTGAATGAGACAAATGTCAAGTTCTTTATCTTTATTCTTTATCGAACTCTTCCTCGATGTACTTTATTTTCAAGGAATTTCACTTTATTTTACCTTACTTTTCAGCAAAATGTCTGGAACTGATGATTTTTCGGTAAGTAATGGCTTTTTGTTCCTGAAGATCTGCCAGTTGTATTACTTCATTCTGTTCAGGCCCTTCTCTGAGAAGAAGGGCAGCTCACGGCCGAGATGATTGCCTCGGCATTGCGGTAGCAGCTCTTTGCTTTGGGGCAGAGGTAACAGCCTGTGGCCTCCAGGTGTGCCTCGTAGGTTCTCTTCTGCGGTGCTCACAGAGGGGTTTTGTCCTAATAGCATCAGAATAGCAACAATGGAAACTTACAACAATCTCTTCTTCCTGGATTTATACGGAATTGCTTACGGTTCTATTGCTGAAGGTTGCCTTTTATCTTTGGCTTTAGAACTGTGGCACGTCGGGATGCCTCTTCTCCCTTAATGATAGAAGCTGCACAAAGTGAATACAGCCCTCTCTGCAGCGACAGATAGCTCTTTTCCTCCCATTTAGGCAACTGAAATGCATCTGTGTAGTGGGTGAACGTGGGCAACGAGCAGCTCCAGCAGGTATCTGCCATCCTCACGACCGCTTTCTCTCTCAGTTGGCAGATGCTTTGCCTGATCAGTCTCCTGCTAAGACCTCCAAAGTGAGCGGTGCGAAGCCTGGCCAGCAGCCCTCCCAGCCTCCTCAGGGTTGGCCGCCCTCGAACCCTTGGAACAACCCGAGCGCTCCTCCTGCTGGGCCCTCGGCGCTGCCACCGAACACCTCCGCTTCCAGCGTGCCCTTCGGACCTCCTCCTACAGGAATGTATCCTTCAATGCCCCCCGGACCGCCTGCTCCATTTCCTCCTCCTCCTAGCGGACCCTCTTGCCCTCCTCCCGGAGGTCCGTATCCACCCCCAGCTGTGCCAGGTCCCGTCCCACCGGGGCAGTATCCTCCACCAAACATGCCCTTTCCAGAGCTTCCAAGACCTTATGGCGGTCCGACGGAGCCAGCTGCGCCTCCTGCTCCCGTTGGGCCGTGGGGATCCATGCCCTCTGGAGCATGGGGACCGACAATGGGAGGGCAGTATCCTGCACCCAGCATGCCATATCCACCCCCGGGGCCATACTCTGCTCCTACCCAGACTCCAGGGGCGGCGCCAACAGTACCGTGGGGTACAGTCCCACCTGGAACGTGGGGACCTTCGCCGCCAGGTCCGTTTCCTCCACCCACAGGATCATACCCGGCTCCAGGACTCTATCCCACGCCCCCTAATCCTTTTCAAGTGCCGTCTGGTCCTGCTGGTGCTCCATCGATGCCAGGTGGTCCCCATGTGAGTACATACGTTGGATGTGGCTCTGGGCAGCCCGGTCTGGTGGTTGGGCGACCCTGCAGGTAGCAGGAGGGTTGGTACGAGATGGTCCTTGTGGTCCTTTGCAACCCATTCTATGACTTAGTTTTTTGTTATGGGCGAATTAAATCTTGACACTTTTAAGCATGGAAATTGGGTAGGATAAGACCTGTTAATGCAGGTAAGAACTTTAAGGGCTCGTCTACGCAGTCAGGGGAATAACAGCCAATTTTCTGCTTAAACATTTAAATTCATATACCAGAATGGTCGCATTCTATCAAGTTGGAGTGTGTCTGAGCGTTACACTGTAGTGGTCTTCCACTTCTTGGAAAGCCTTCTCTAAAAGACAAAAAAAATAAAGGGGAAAAGACTTGTAATAATGTTCAGGAATGAAAGATATTCTGGTTTGTGTAGTCTGGAGAGATTGCTTTTCGGGACACACAGGGAATAAGAACAATTTGTCAGCTTAAATGTTCTTGAGCTAAGGAGTTTTGTAATGTTAATGAACTGCTTTGTGAAAGCCCTGTAATGACCATGAATTCTCATTGTCTCTTGCAGCCTTACCGTTGAATACTTCTGGGCAACAAAGTACTGTAGCTTTCCACCTTCATCCACTACTTACAGAGATTTTTACAGTTTTTGTTTCAGTAATGTTTGGGGCTATGAAGAATACTTGCCTCTTGTATGTGCATTTGAGGTATGAAGGAGCAATTCAGCAATTTGCATAACATTAACTTGCTCGTATGCTGGCGTAATTGTTTGGTTTAATAAAACGAGCTACAAAGAGCAGAAGTAAAACTGAAATCTGTGGTTCTTACTCTGGCAAATATTCCTTGGGAAAACGAGAGCTGCCAAGTAAGGATTCTAAAGAATCAGGCACAAGGACTTGCAAATCAGAAACAGCTTAAATTTCCACGAATGCTTTAAGTCTCGTTGCCAGACTCGTGCTGGTTGTTGAATGGATGGATAGTCATATCTTGTCTATTTTCAGGTTATTCTAAAATGTCAATAAAGAGTATTTCAAGATTTTTGTCAAGAAATGTAATTTTTGAACATGCTACAGTAATGGAAACGAAGGAGACGGAGCGCGTGAACTCGAAGGCTTTCTCAGCATTTTGTAAATACTCAACACAATTAATTGCTCAGTCTGGGACTGCGGAGGAGAAGACGTGCATTGAAATGCTTGGTCTGACTTGTCGGCACCCTGTTGGTGTTTGCAGACAGGCGTGTCTGTGCAGTGGAGTGAGCTGGATGTGCAGTTCCCTTTGAATCAACCAGTGTGAGTTTCGTGCATGCCAATGAGGACTTCGTTTTGCCAGTTCTCGTTCTGTGGTGGTTGGAGGTTTGACTTGGTCTGTGTAAAGAATTAATTCCCATGTAGGTAAAGTAATTCCCTATATCTAACCTGGGTTCTGGTTGTTTAAAATTTGACTTGTCTGCCGAGTTGTGTAAACTCAGCAGGTGTTTTCAGAGTCCCTAGAAACTGAACTTGAGCTTAAAAGGTGAAGAAAACCAGCCAGGCCATTCCCTTTCCGGCGGGTTTTGGCAGGGCTTTTATTTCTGTCTGCTCCAGAGATCCCTTGTGCCATCCTTACTGCCACAGCTGGGGACGAGCAAATCTCATTGGGGCACCACCGAACGTGGGAATGGAGAGCAGCGCTCTGTTCCCAGCCAGGTGCCTGCATACCTCACTGAGAAAGCATAATTTGGGAGGAACTGAATGTTTGGAAGCCTGTGTGCTGCTGTGTGGCTGTCCCTGCTCTGGGAGGGACACTGCAGTAAGTTTTATATTCTTGCCATATCTGTGCAAAGGATGTGCTGGGGTAACTGCTGGTGTAGCATTACTGAGGCACAGCCACGTGTTGGTGAGGAGCTCTGGTGGTATTTCATAGCCTGGATTGGACCGTGGACGTTTCGTTCATCCCCACATGGGGATCTCCTAACTTAGCCTCTGTAGGTAGAATTAGGAACCAGTGTTGCTTAACATGGTAGCTCGTTAGGGAGTCTTTGTATCGTGGAACTGTGAAAGCAAGTTAATCCGCTTCCCATACCTTCCCGTGGCTTCCTGCATGCATATGATGAACTTCTTCAGAACAATTGGCTGACCTGGTAGCGGTGCCTGTTGGCTGTCCCAGCCCTTATGGCAAAGCCCTGCGGTGTCTTTGCAGAGGAGAGCTGTGGCTCGTTTTCATCTGCCATGAAAACCGAAGGTACGTGCGTCTCTTGTCTCTTAATTACAGGGAGACAGCACCGGAGCTGAAGAGAAATGCCTAACATTTCAGCAGAAATGCCAGCTCTAACCCTAGCAATCAGAACCCAAAGTGTCAGTATTACCTTAAACAAACCCCTTGGCCTCCCAGGCAGCGCACTTCACTTAGATCTTGGCAAGACCAATTACGAATAAACACAGTAGAACACTGCCTACATTTGCTCAAGTGCTTTTAATTTCAGTACCTGCAGCCTTAGGTTGTAAACCAATGTGATGAACAACACCTGTCCCAAAGGAATGGATCGTGCAGCACACTCCAGTTTCAAATTGCACTCGTGTGTCTTTGTGGGGAATGGGAAGAGGTGGGAAAGCAGAGGGCAGCAAACGTAGCAAGTAATGACTGCTGGAAGGGGATTTGTTTTGGTAACCAGGCTTCTAGGTTCTTCCTGAAGTAGGCAGGATTTATTACTGGAACATTTAGGCTAAAATTCAGTCTATATGGGATGTTTTTTCAATGTATATTCGTATTTCTTGAGGTCATGAGAACTGTTTCATAACCCCTTTGTTTTTGTGAGCCAAGTTCTTTGCATAGCAGTGAAAAAAGGGTATACCTGTTAATCTATTGTGTAAAAACTCAAGTTGTCACTATATGCCGTGTAGTAACTTTATCACATGTTATGTCAAGTGTGAGCAACTTCTGGCCTGAAGCTTTTGCAATGGAATTTGTCCATTTCTATGCATCGTTTGAGTTAAATTGCTGAGAAGTTCGTTTTGTGCTTTGAGGTTGACATACTGCATTTGTTTACAATATGAAATATAAGCAATCACATCTTTAAAGTATAGATTATCACCTGCTGCTGTATTTTCTTTAGATGAAACAAATATTGCTGTATGATAGTGAGAAGCTATAAATACAGGATTTGATATTTTTTTGAAAATGCTGTCACTTTTGTATAAGATTAGACATTAAACGTATTTTCAAGACTGTCGTGTTCACTGTTTTTCACTCACAGCCTTGGACATGCTTGTGTAGATCTTTTTTTTTTTTTTTTTTTTGGCCTTGAATTAACTAGTAAAGAAATAGGACATCCTTGATTTGCAACGTCTGAATATAAAATCAGAATTATTTGACTGCTGTGTTTTTCCTCTTCCTTTTGTGGTTTTTGTGCCTTAGGCACGTTCACAAGCGCTCAGGGTGTGCGTGGCTGTGCGTGAATCACAATCATAGAATGGCTCGGGCTGGAAGGGACCTCAAGGGTCACGAAGCTCCAACCTCCTGCTGCAGGCAGGGCCACCAACCCTCCAGCTTTAATAGCAGGCCAGGAATTAGATCTGTGATTTGGGTGCTGCCTCGTTCAGGAAATGCAGATCCACAGAGGTTTGCTCAGCAGGATGGCGTGTGCCCATGGATGCAGCCCGTGGAGCATGGCAGGATGGCTGAAGTGGGAGCTGACTTTCCTCCCTGGGCAGCACCGGGGACACCAGGGGTCAGCTGTTGGAAGTGGGGAAGGTTTGACCCTGCGGGGAGGTTGGGAAGGAGCCGGGCACCCCGCTGTTCTTCCGGCCAGCTGTGTTTGGTGATGTTGGGGCTACAGCTGAAATCCTCAGTGTGGGATGGTGGGCATTGCTCACACCTCAGGTTTAAAGAGAAGGCTTCCAGCTGGGGGGGAGAGAGTTTTAGAGCAAGCACCGGGTGGTACTGCTGCGAAATTAAGAAACCTCTTCACCACGAGGCTGGTTGGGTGCTGCGGTGCTTGTGTCCAAAGGGGCCGTGCAGTTTCCATCCTGGGAGATCGAACTGGACAGCACGGTAGCAAAGGCACCTCTCTCAGCACAGGAGCTGAGCACAGCTGAGCTGTTGTCTCTGTAGCATCACCGAATGCTGCTCTCCTGTGCTCTTCAGCGTCTGACACCGAGCAAAAGCTGCTCGTCTTCTACGTGCTCTAAATGGCTCGGATGCTGAGTAAACGAGCTGCTGGCTGCACGTACGGAGCCCTGCTGGAGTCAGCAGAGGGCAGTGCTGCTGTTTGAGAGCCCTCCTGGGGGACCTCTGCTTTGAGACATCATCACTGAATGTGCTCAACGGATTTGAAAAGTGATAGGAAGGAGAAAATTGCAGCAGTTCAATGCCTGGCAGCATTGTTTGGGGTAAGGAGAGCTGCTGTGTGGGGTGGTGCTGGGGATGGTCGTGGCTTCTGTGATAGGACAAAGGGGAATGGCTTTAAACTGAGACAGGGGAGGTTTAGGTTGGATCTGAGGAGGAAGTTTTTCAGCCAGAGGGTGGTGAGGCACTGGAACAGGTTGCCCAAGGAGGCTGTGGATGCCCCATCCCTGCAGGCATTCAAGGCCAGGCTGGATGTGGCTCTGGGCAGCCTGGGCTGCTGGTTGGTGACCTGCACATAGCAGGGGGTTGGAACTGGATGAGCATTGTGCTCCTTTGCAACCCAGGCCGTTCTGTGATTGTTCACACAGTGCTGTTGGGTTGGTTGGGAGATGGCACTGTAAGTCTGCTTCTTTGCACAGACCTGTATCAAACTGCGTTGGGTTTGGAGGGGAATGGGGGCTTCTGCAGATCTCCACTGACACAAATTGCTCGCACAAAGTGCTGTTTTTTTCACCTGTGCTCATTTTCGAAGAGAAGGGAGCTACAAAGGCAGGAGGTTGGCACTGAGGAGGTGTTGGTCTCTTTTCTCAGGTGTCAAATGACAGAAGGGGAGAAACGGCCTCGGGTTGTGCTGGAGAAGCCTAGGTTGGACATCAGGAGGAGTTTCTTTGTGTAGATGGGGGGGTCAGGCACTTGGAACCACTGCGTGGGGCAGTGATGGAGTTCCTCATCCCTGGAGGTGGTGGAGAGGTGGGGTTCGGTGATAGGGCTGATGGTTGGACTTGATGGCCTCGTAGATTTTTGCCAGCCTGGATGGTTCACAATTTTATGGGTTGACTATATGGCTCACTAAAAAACAAACAGCCCTATAAAGTAGACAGGAATTATTTATTTCCAGTCAGCAGTTTCTTGGTTCGAAGTGATTTAACCCCATGTAGACAGCTCTGCCACTGAGGTTGGGGTTTTTGCCTCTGCAGGACTCGGTGTCCACAGGAATGACAGAAAGCAGCACACAGCTTCGTGTTGGATGTGAGGAAATGTTTCTTCTGCGAAAGAGCGGTGATGCAGCGGCACAGCTGCCCATGGAGTGCTGGGATCACCATCCCTGGAGGTGCTCCAGAACCATGGGGATGTGGCACTGAGGGATGCAGGCATGGCAGGGGTTGGTTGAGGTTGGGGATCTTCAAAGTCTTCTCCAACCTGAATGGTTTTATGATTCTATAAGGCATTCAGTCCCGCTATAGGTCATTGTGAAACGTTCTGGGACTGATGGTAAGGGGTTGGTAATTCCAATTTGTGATCACTGGTGGCTGCAAAGGGGCACAGGAGCTTTGGCTCAGTCTCTGAATTCATTTTTCATAGAATCACAGCATGGCCTGGGTTGCAAAGGAGCACAATGCTCATCCAGTTCCAACCCCCTGCTGTGTGCAGGTCGCCAACCAGCAGCCCAGGCTGCCCAGAGCCACATCCTCCTCTTGGTCTTGTGCAGCTCTTCAGTTTAAGCAACCTCTTTGCCCTCTCCTCCCTTTTTAACCTGAGCTAACAGAGCATGCAGTTAATTGACCCAGATGGCAGTCACACAGTAAACATTGCTACAAGGCAATCACACGAAATCTCCTCAATAAACCCAATGTAATAGACTGAAGCTCTGTGAATGATTGCAGAGCAGCCTATCAAAGGGAAATGCTTAGTGCTGTGTTGTCTTATGGTGGGTGGTGCCGGGATGTCCTGGGAAACCAGCATGAGGGGTGGGGTGAGCACACAGGGTGCTCACCTCTGGCTTTGTTTCTGGATTACCATAAAATGATGCTGTCGGATAAACTCAGGAGGAAGCAAGTTGTGTTTGGTGAATGTTTCTGGCCCTCGTGATCCAACCCATCAGTTCTCCGGTTCCTTGATGCTGCAGCTGCCCAACAGCACTGCGTGCAAAGGCTTTCTGAGCCCATTCAGATGAATGAAGGACTGGAGCACCTCCCCTGTGAAGACAGGCTGAGGGAGCTGGGCTTGTTCAGCCTGGAGAAGAGAAGGCTGCGGGGTGACCTCATTGCAGCCTTCAGTACCTAAAGGGAGCCTACAAATAGGAGGGGAATCAACTCTTGGAAAGGGTAGATAACAGCAAGACGAGGGAAAATGGTTTGAAGTTGAGGGAGGGAAGATTTAGGATGGATGTGAGGGGGAAGTTGTTTGCTGTGAGAGTGGTGAGGTGCTGGAACAGCTGCCCAGAGAGGCTGTGGATGCCCCGTCCATCCCTGGAGGTGTTCAAGGCCAGGTTGGATGGGGCCCTGGGCAGCCTGGGCTGCTCTGAAATGTGGAAGTTGGTGGCCCTGCCTGCGGTGGGGGGTTTGTGATCCTTGAGGTCCCTTCCAACCCAAGCCATTCTGTGATTGTGTGAATGAACCCACACTCAGCTTGTTTCCTGTTTTCATTTCTGCTTTTGTAACGCTGTGTCTGTTGTGTAACTGAAGCTGCAACACTTTTGCAGCAGGAGATGAAAAACACCAGAACCTCTTGGAAAAGCCCTCCCTCCTGGGCTGCGCGCCCTCAGCCTGCCTGCATGGTATTCCAGCCCTAATGCACACCTTTGCCTTTCACACCGCTTTCAGCAGCGCTGCCATCGCTCCCAGGAGTGAATTCAGCGTGCTGTGCTGGGCTCCTGCCTTGGGGCATTGGCTGCTGCTCGATCTTAGAGGTCTTTTTCCAACCTTGGTGGTTTTATGGCTCTATGATCCTATGACTCACGTCGGGCGCTGCCGGGATGGGCGATGACCCAGCAGTGAGCTGGAACCTTCAATGCGTCCGATCCCTCCGTGTTCAATGGGGTGACATTTCTAACAGCTGGGAGGGGACACCGCGGCTGTCCTTGTGCCGTGCTGCCCGCGGGGCTGGGCTCTGCTCCGTGCCCCGCCCCGGGGCTGGGGCAGCTCTGGGTGGGGATATTGCCCAGCCCAATACACAGCCCGACCGCCAGACCTGATACACGGCCCGACACCTGCAGGTAAGGGAGCTCCGGGAAAGGGCTGAGTGCTGGCACTGGGGGTCCTGGGTTGGACAGAGCTCCCATCCTCGGGGAGTTGGGTTGTACGGCTTTGCCCACATCCTTCACGTATTAAGGTTGCTTTGCTTCTAAATCCTTTTCCCAAATGGTTTCCCAATGCGTGGCAAAGGCTGAGCCTGGGAGGAGCCCGGTGTCGACGTGATGGTTGGACTCAGCCATCTTAGGAGGTCTTTTCCAACCTTAACCACTCCGAGAATTGTAAAGTGGGACTTGCAGAACTCATGGGGTTCGTTGGCACCTGCCTGGCTGTGCTGGGACTGCCCGCATTGGGCTCCTGCAATTAGTGGGGCACTGGGGGTGCAGAGCCCATCCTGCACCCTGGGAAGCAGAGGGATGGAAAAAGCAGAAGGCAAATATCTGCACTGCCAGGTAGGGGCAGCTGAAAGTCATTGCTCCTGACCGGTGCCTGCAGGACTGCTTGGAAGTCACGCAGGCTCTGCGTTGCCTTTTGCTGGGGGAAGGGTTTGGTGCTGGGGAAACTCGGTGTGATTTCCGTAGTGCTGAAGCAGCCCAGCCAGGTTCACTCACACCTTTGTGTTGCTCAATGTTTCTTTTGAAGAGAATAAGACTTCTCCACTTTCCGTTTGGAATTTTCCTTTTTCCCTCCCATTTCTGCCTCTCCCTGTTTGTTTTTTTTTTCCTCTCTTGGCTTATGAATGCACTCTTTGATAGCAGGAATTCAGCCCCAGGCCGCAGCATTTCTGCACGGCGCAGCTTCGCCTTTTGGGGTGGCTGCAAACCCCCCCGCAGACCACACGTCTCCTTGTAGGACCCCTCCTCTCCCACACGTCCCTGTAGGACCTCTCCTCTCCCATCCCATCCCAGCTGCAGGCTGGGCTCCTGCAGGGCCTTTGGGTTTGGGATTCTGTGGCACCTCTCGGCCCGGCAGCGGTTATGATGGAGGTGGTGAACCACAAACAGCCGTGTAACCCGGGAGGGGAACAAAATGACCTCATGATGTCCTTCGTCTTTTTGTTTTAGGAAAATGTCGGACGGTTTCTCTGTGAGTATTGATTTCTTGAAAAAACACGTGGGGCACTGCGGTGCTCATTGCGTGAAGGTGGGGACTCGTGGTGGGACTTGGCACAGCTGCCCAGGGAGGGGTGAGGAAATCATCCCTGAGGCGTTTAGGATCCGTGGGGATGCGGTGCTGAGGGTCGTGGGCAGTGAGAATGGTGATTTTGAAGTCTTTTCCAACCCTAATGATTTTGTGATTCTATGATTCCACGTTGTTACCAATCCGTGTAACACCAATCAAGGAGCATTAAGGGACTTTTGGGCTCTCAGCATCACTGGGGCTCCTGGCCGTTCCAGCCGCAGCGCTTGGCGTCGTGCAGGCCGTGAAGGCCAGGTGCTGGCAGCCCTACTGGATGCTGCCTTTCTTTCCCCTCCTCCTCTCCCCTCCATTCCCAGCTCTCCGACGCCTTGCCTGCTCACAACCCTGGTGCCCCCCCACCCCAGGGCTGGAACCGGCCCCCAGGACCTGGAGCCTTCCCGGCATACCCTGGATACCCAGGTGCCTATCCTGGTGCACCAGGACCGCATCATGGACCGCCAGGGCCGCATCATGGACCGCCAGGGCCGCATCATGGACCACCCGGACCATTCCCTGGAGGACCACCAGGGCCGTATCCTGGAGGACCAACTGCACCGTACTCTGAAGCTTCAGCTGCTCCACTGGTAACAGCTCTGACATATCTTAAAGGTTTCTGTTTCTCCAGTTCCTCCTCGTGCTTGGCTGTGGGAGGGACCTGGGGCTGGGTGTCCTTAGGAGGTTGCATGAGCAGTCACGTTGCTGTCACACCAACACCCAGCCCTTGCCTGACCATCAGGCCTGTGCTGCTTGCTAACATGCTGTCTTGCTAACACCAAAATCTCTGTCCTCTCCAGAAAGTCCCCTACGATCTGCCCCTGCCAGCAGGACTCATGCCTCGGATGCTCATAACCATCACGGGGACTGTGAACCCAAATCCCAACAGGTACAGATGGGTTGCAACAGCGTTAAGGTGCTGAGGGATACAGTTCACTTTCTGAATACCACCCACCTTCTGTGAAATCAAATGTGACACAAAATGACCATGCAAAAGCCTCCAGAACTCCTCTGTCGTTACCTAGTGGGTTCTGTACATTTATGTCCACTTGCTGCTGCTTTTCAGCAGCCCTGGGAGACAGCTCGTGTCTTCTGCAGAAAAAGCAGCTCACTGATTATTGCCTTTGCAGGTTTTCACTGGATTTCAAGAGGGGGCAAGACATTGCCTTCCACTTTAACCCCCGTTTCAAGGAAGACCACAAAAGGGTCATCGTCTGTAATTCAATGTTCCACAATAACTGGGGAAAAGAGGAGAGAACAGCTCCTAGATTTCCCTTTGAACCTGGAACCCCCTTCAAGGTAACGATGAAGAAAAGAAATTAAACAAAAATCCGTTATTCCCATTTCCTACTACATTCTCCCTATTTGTGCTGTCTTTGTGCAGTAGCTATTGGGCAAGTTGCTGTAAGGCATTCTTCTGCACAGAATCACAGAATGGCCTGGGTTGCAAAGGAGCACAGTGCTCATCCAGTTCCAACCCCCTGCTGTGTGCAGGTCACCAACCAGCAGACCATGCTGCCCAGAGCCACATCCAGCCTGGCCTTGAATGCCTGCAGGGATGGGGCATCCACAGCCTCCTTGGGCAACCTGTTCCACTGCCTCACCACCCTCTGGCTGAAAAACTTCCTCCTAAAACATGCAGTGCAGTCCAACTCTCTCCCCAGTCTGTTTCTCCTGCAAAACGGGTGCACTCTGCCCTCCCTGCATTTCATGCTGCTTGAAAGGCGTAGTCATGGGACAGACACGGCAGCTGAATCATCAAGGAAGATGAGCACAGCAGGGCTCTGGGGAAGGCAAAGGTCACCGGCGTTCCTGCAGCTGGTGGTTCCAATTTGGCTCACTTTGCATTTCTCTTTCAGCTCCAGGTGCTCTGTGAGGGGGATCACTTCAAGGTAGCAGTGAATGATGCTCACCTGCTGCAGTTCAACTTCCGTGAGAAGAAGCTGAATGAGATCACCAAGCTCTGCATTGCTGGGGACATCACTCTCACCAGCGTTTTGACCTCCATGATTTAATTACCAAGCTGTACCTTTAACACAAGTCTAGCACTCCTCAGAGAGTTGTAACAGGAGCGCCTTCCTGTGTGATTATTTTGAAGCAATAAAGCACTTTCACAAGTAAAATTTGGTTTTGGTTAAGACACTAGCTGTATGTGGAGGTGGAAGAAGCTGAATTTTTGCTTTAGAATTTGAACCTCTGCCAGAGGATAATGACTATGAGTCATTTCAGATTTGCAAGAAGAATATGTGGGAAAGCTGTACGTAGCCTACAGGCAGTTGTCCTATGAATGAGTTAAGATAGGGCTGAAGATTACTGCTGGAAGTCCCAGATAACAGATCAATGTTTTAGCCTCAGTTCCTCTGCTAGTGGAGCAGTTATTCCTTTTTATATCAAAGTAGTGCTGCAAAGTGGTGCTTTGGTTCTCTCTAAAGGGGAAACACGAGAGTAGGAATTGCATGGCCAGGCTGGGAAGGTTTGTGCATAAGTGACAAAGTGCCACTTCAATGACCTAAGCAACACTACAGAACACTGAAAACTCAAGAGTGTCTGATCCTGATCAGAACAAGGCATTTCAGGAGGGGGCTCAGGGCTAAGGCTGGAGGAAGAAAACTTCCCCCCTTCTCCATTCCAAAGGCTTGTTTTGCCTGCACAGCTGCTTAGAGTGGCCCAAATCTGCATATCCTTGTCACACTTCCAACCCGAGGGAGATGCACTCCATACATACATTGCACACCCATCACACAGATCATGAGCCCTGTGGTGCTTCTCCCACCTCATCACTTCCCCATCAGCCAAGAGCAGTTTCAGGGGTGGGGTGGAGGTTTACTGGCAAGTTCATCACATGAGTCACGCTGGTAAATAAAGTATGACTCACAGCAGAGGGAACATTCTTCCAGTCTTGTCTGCAGAACAACAATGTAAGAGCCACTATTGAAGTTGTTTAGGATCTCTTTGACGCATCCCATACCCTTTTGTAACAGTTGCTTTATTAATTCATAGAGTTTCCACGTAACCCCAGTGTTCAAAGGTCTAGCCTAGGACCAGCACGCCACTAGTAGAGCCACTCTTACCACTAGTTATTGCAGTAGAGAACACTGACAAGAGGTACAGCCTTTCAGTACCTAAAGGCAGCCTACAAACAGGAGGGGAATCAACTCTTGGAAAGGGGAAGATAACAGCAAGACTAGGGAAAATGGTTTGAAGTTGAGGGAGGGGAGATTGAGGTTGGATGTGAGGGGGAAGTTGTTTTCTGTGAGAGTGGTGAGGTGCTGGAACAGCTGCCCAGAGAGGCTGTGGATGCCCCGTCCATCCCTGGAGGTGTTCAAGGCCAGGTTGGATGGGGCCCTGGGCAGCCTGGGCTGCTGTGAGATGTGGAGGTTGGTGGCCCTGCCTGTGATGGGGGGTTGGAGCTTCATGACCCTTGAGGCCTTTTCCAATTCAAGCCATTCTATGATTCTGTGAAGAGCTCTTGCCTTTTATCTTTTTGAAGTTCATTCCCACACAGTAACATGGGTCAGGTCAGCTTCCTCCATTTATTTCAGTGCTATCAGTACAGAACTTCCAAGTTAGAACTGCAGTCAAACACAAAGCCCCAGATGTAATGACAATGCGTTCTGCTGAAGGGTTTGTGTCACATTTGCTTAGTTGACAATAAAGGCCAGTGGAAGAACGTGTGTACCACACAAAGACCAGCATTACAAGAAGCAGGCTAATCAGGCACCTCTTAAAAATATAAGAGCTGGAGGTACTCTACCACACATACACTCCATGTTAGGGTAGCAGGAACTGGCACATTCCTTGTGCTTAAATATATTTGTCCAGATGAGAGAATGCATAGGGAGCAAGATGCAAGAGGAGGCTGAGGAGCCAAATGTTCAAGGAGAGTGGTTAAGAGACTTCCAGATGAAAAAGAAAATGGAATTCAGCTTGAAGGTACTTAATGGCACAGCTCACCACTGAGCATCTTCAAAAATCCATCCCTATTTAATACAGTGTAAGGAATAGGTATTATTTGACTGAAATGCTTGAATTTCTGCTGTTACAAAGCAAGTGATTGTTAGGCAATAGGAAAAATCTCACAGGAAAGGAAAGAATCTAACCTCATCCCATCTACTGATTAGGTGCAGTTCGTGTACGGAGTACTGGAGCTAAAGGGTGCAACAGCACACTCACAGCACTGACTGAATACAAAGCAGTGCTTTGGGGTAGATAACAGGCACCTCTGAGGTGCCCTCATCACAAATGGAGGAGAAATAGGGGCAGCTAATGGACAATGTCTGTTACACAAACCTTATCCCATCTCTTATAAAAACAACTCATGAAGTAATTAAGGTCAAGACAGAAAAGACTTGAGGTGGACAGTTTTATAACTCAAAGGAGACAAGAAAGACACGAAGTTATACACAAAGAAGAATAATTCAGGTTGGAGTCAGAATATATATTCATTGGATGCAGGAGGTACAGCCAGCAAACTGCACAGCAATATGCACAGTGCAGGACTGCATTATTGCTCATGGCAGAAATGTTAGCAAGTTTTCTACCAAGTTCCACTAGAAAATACTAAAGGTGTCATGAACACAGCTCAAGGGTTGCAGATGGTATTCCAGACAGCCTCTGTTTTCTGCTGAATTTAATTTACTCATTTAAAGTTTCCAGTCATTCATTTTTCTCCAGAGGGAGAAAGAGGAGAAAATACAATCAGGTCACTGAACGTTTCAGCTGCTGCAAACTTCTGGACGTTGTTCTTGACTGGAGTGAAGGGAAGCTCACCATCCAGCATGGGCTATGGGAGAAATCAGTGGGAAATAAGCACTCAAAAGCAACTGGTATCTGCTCTACAAAACAGCAATGCAAGGACACACAAAACAAGCTAATGGCAAATCCCCCTATGGACACACTGCAGTTCCAGAACATGCAAAGCAAAGACCTGCCAGGAAGATCTGAAACCCTTCCTGAAATCTACAGCAGTTTGGTGGATGCAAAAATGCTCACGTCTTTATGTGGTATTTGGAACTGTGGATGTTGCTTTGAAAAAGTCATTCACCACTTCAAGTTCCGTAGCTTTCCTAAAGAATCTGCAAACTTATTTCTAGGCAGAAAATAAGGAACCAGTAGGTGGTCCTTTATGAAGGCACTCATTACTTAAAGCAGTAATCTATATGTGAAAGAGGATTTTTTCCTATTTGAGGCCAAGAAAGCTGTATAACCAAATTCTTTTAGCTACTTGAAAGCTTTTGTACATCTGTTTTTCCTTGTTGAATATTGCTTCTGTCTGCAGAAGATAAAACTATAGAAATGGGATAGAACAGACCTGGAAAACTCTGAGTAAGTGGAAGGAAAAGGTCAGGTGGTTCATTATGTTAGTAAATACCTACAAGGAAATCCACAAGAAAAGTCATTTTAATGATCAGCCATTCTTCTGTTACAAGTCTCAATTTGTCCTATGTTTGACATGTGCAACAAGGAACGAGTGTGAGCCAGGACAAGGAATTGTGGCCTACATTTATTAGAGTAAGTTGTATGCTTTGGTTTGATAACATCACCCTCCAGAGCTTAATTTACTTCATGTAGAAATTGATTCTGCAGAAAAGGTTAATGGTATTGTAACAAGCAGACTGTAGCCAAATAAACTTAAGGGTCAACTTACTGTATCTGAAGGATTTCTGTCAATGGAAGCCAAATCTCTCAACAAAGTATCTGAAAAATAAGAACACTTCATTATTTTCTTCTGAAGGTTAGTCTGATATTGCTAAGGCTGAAAAAACAGTATTGTTTTCTGCTTTTACTGAAGCAAAACAGATCAGCTTGCAACTATTTCTATTGCAAGCCTCTTTTATCAACTTTCTGCTTCATGTACCACGGGGAGACTACATAGAACAGAGATGGGAACTGTTTGTTCACGTGCAGAGCACAGATAAGTCACACTAACAAACACAGGTTTTGCTACAAGCATGCACAGACTAACAGAGCTACAATAGCAGTGATTTCAAAGAATAATATTTAGACTATAAAATCTGTAGAATAAACACAAGAACCTAGCAATATCACCAACTGCAACTGCTTGAAGATATGTACCCATTTGGTGCATTTTTGGTTCTCCAGGCTGAGTGAAGCCGAACCCAGTGCACATACCCTTCTCTGGACTGCACATGGTGATATCTTGTCCCAGTTGCTCTGGAGCAGATAGTTCCATCACTTCCATGTCATCCACTACTTTTAATTCACTGCTACAGTTTTCCAGCACCTGAAAAAACAGGAATTTTAACTGTTCCTAACTCTCTGTAGAGCTCAGATGTCAGCTGTGTTTGCTTCCCAGAGAGCCAGAAGCAAAACATCAGTGCAATCAGGAGGACATAAAGCAGTTTGAATGACACCAGGAAGCTTCCTTTTCTGTTTTGTCTGTTGTAAAAGGCAGTTTGGTAGCTTTGATGCAGCACAAAGGAGAAAAGGTGACCAGGACATTCAAGGGAAGTGAGTTTACAAAAACCAACACATCTGTATTGTGTTGAACACAATTCATATATGACATCTACAGGTCTTACTGGCAATTTAGGAAAGAGAGCTTTTGAACTTCAGCTTGTACAAAGGTCAGGAAAAGCAAAGCTGTGAGCTTAACACTGTGATTTATTCCTCGTGAACTATTTGCCAAGCACTCTCATAAATGGGATTATCTTTTAAAGAGTATATAAAGAAATTCTTCCACAAATGGATTTTGAACTTAAAGTGCCAAAAAGCATTCTGAGGTTGTTCTCTTATGAGACTTTACCTCAGAAAAATACCACCAGCAATACCAAATGTTAAAGGTTGCCAGATTCCCCAGATAGTGGCACCACCACCAAGTAATTTCTCATGTGACTTGCAAAAGCAGCAGTAAAAAGAAAAGAGCAAATAGTAACAGATTTTAAAATACAAGCATGTATGTGTGCACATGCATGTATATATAAAGACTGTTGCAGCAGTGTATCCAAGTGTGATCCAAGAAGTAACAAAAATTAAGACCCTACATTCCCAATGAAAGGAACTTCTATGGAGGTTGTATTCTGGACTTTCATGGCTACTCAGAAGCTGGCATCTCACCAAGCCCACAGACATATAAGGACACAGATTTCTGAACTCTGATGCTTGTGTTACTAACAATGCTCTTGCTGTACCTTTGAATAGTTTAATAGCCTCGTGGTTTGATGTGGCAACACAGAGACCCAGAGAGCTAGAGACTATTGTTTCTTTCAGGCTTAGCCCCCAAATGCAAATCCATCTAAAAATTAGAAGGTGGGCTTGAAGGAGCAGTGCTTGGACAAGTGATAAGCATCATACAGCAGAGCCAACAAGAGCTCCAAAAGGTAGCTCCAAAAATAGAGAGAACGCAAGAAAGCTGTAGCAGTCCTAATCTGTGTCCTACAGAACAGGAAAAAGCCTCATGCTGAGGAACATTAAAGATATTCTGAATGTTTGATCAGATATCCAAGTACCCAGGGCTAATAAAAACCAACTGTGAAACCAGCAAATCAGGTTTGGGCACTTGGGCACCCTTATCCTGAGTGGGACAGGGCAGGAAGGAAGTGGAAAAGCTCTGAACACAGCACCGAGTTTCCTCAGGCAATGAGGGCTGCTGCAGTAGGTAGATTTGAAGTATCAAATCACATTTCTGCACACAAGGATAATCAATCAAGATGTCTACCCACTTAAGACGTGAATATCTGTCACTCTTTGTCTTCAGCTAATAGTAGAAAGATGTTTAAAGGACATACATGAGCCAAGCATGACTTACCCTAGTCCTCTCTGCTGTGCCAGCAACAGGATTGTGTTCTTCTGCAACTAGGGAAATGCTGAAAGAGAAACAACAGTCTTTTCATTCTTCTCAATCAAAAGATTTTGACATGTACAACTGATTTGAAATTAGCTCTCCAATTATGCTTGCTGCTTTGGCACAAGTCAGCTGTATAAAATTTTCTGGACAAAAAAAAGTCCCAAACTTCTACCCTGCAATGTGAGACTACATCTGGGCAAAGCTCTTAAAGCTTGCTTGGGGGAAGGAAAAGACAGAATGACTTCACAACCTTTGTCCCTCCCACGCTGAAAGAAGGTTAACACTTAATGGACATTAATTTTAATTCTTCTAATTAAAACTGGACAACTATTTGCACAAAGCTCAATTAAAAGCTGCCTTAACATGGCTACCTTTGTTCAAGAAAACCACCAGGGAGAGTTGTTTCAGTGGGAAATGGGTGCATTTCCAAATGTTGTGCTGGGTGGCAGCCTTCGAGCAGTGCTGGTGTTTGTTTTGCAGTTGTATCCTCGGGGTTACAAGGCACAGAACTGCTCTGCAGCAAAGCTCTTCTGGATGATCTTGGAGCTGTCAGACCTTCAGAAGTTTGCTGGGATGATCTGCGAGGCGTCTTTGAAAGTGAACCTGAAAAAGAGCATTTATTGTTTTATTACAGCAGCAAATTCCAGAAGATGAAATTGCTAGGATTCTAGCTAGTAATACTGCACTTTTTCTTGCATGTTTTATATAAATATTATATTTGTTATGTACACTGCAAGCAGAAATTGAAAAAATATTGGTGTGGTTGCCAGCACATCAAGTTACAAATACCTTAACACCAGCTAAGCAATTTAGCACTACCACTCCTTCACAAAGAACCTGAAACAATGAGATTTGCTGTTGTCATTAAATCTACATGGTGGAAGCTGTTGTCATTAAATTCAATATCTCATATTATATAATCTTGATAAAATTAAAAAAGATAAATTCCTAATTGATTTTTATAACATTCATAGAGAAAATCTTTGGAAACTTAAAATCATCTTTGGCACTTGAAATGGGGGAGAGAAGCAGAGCAGCTGTCAAACAAGGATCACAGAAAGCACTAGCTTCACAGATTGCAAGAAGATAAATGCCCAAATTACAGCCTTATTTGGAGCTTCTGTTCAAGAAAAGCTTCCAGCAGCTTTCCTAGCAGATGGGAATATACTACAGTCTTGTTGCACATGACTTCTCATTACAGATGTGCTGTATTTGCAAGCTCGAAGACAGCAAAATTTAGTTCACACTAATTCCAATTCCTATCTTACAAATAAAGGCCATCAGCCTGCACTGACTCTGAACGTGTTGCCTGTTAAGTCTAGGAATGCCCAGATTAAACTTTCATTGCTAAATGTACATTAAGGAAAAAAAATGGATCCAACTGCTTTTAACTCTGTATCTAAGTAAAGATTTCACATCACACTGATTTGAGCAATTATGGCAATCATGCAGAACAGTTTACTTTGGTTCCCTGACGTAACAAATCATTAGATGAAACGTTAATTGTGCCTAGCACTGGAGTTATATCCAGTATAAACAACATAATCTGTCTCCAGTGAGCTTGGTTCAAATCTCTTCAGCATTTTCAGGTCAGAGAAATAATGATTAAGCTGCACCCACCTGGAAAGCTTTTCACAGGGCTTTCAATTCTGAAAAATCCTGCTTCAAAAACCACTTTTTCTACTTCTGGTTGCTTATCCTGATACGCACTATCAGCAACTCCATCATGCTTCATTTTATCCCTCATAGCTGCTTTTACAGCAGCGAGCCGCTTTCGGGCAGCAGTCCTTCCAGCTGCTCCCAGCTTTGCTTTACAGACCATATTTGGAACAGTCTTTTTCTGAAAGTGAAAGAAAATAGAAGCTTCAGACAAATAGCTGCACCTGAACATCCAGGAGGCTGCTGGACACAGACAACAACAGGCCTCTGCTAGAGACAAGATCTCTGTTTATCTCCAGAAAGTCTCGGACTGCCATTTAGCTGTCAAGGTTCATTTACAATGACAGTCTTAAGTCAGTTTCTCACACCAAGTTCTCAGCTCAGAAATACTTGGTATAGATTTTCCTTAGAACTTCTTCTACCTGCTGTAGTTACTGTTTTTGAAAAGAGTGGGATGCAGGGACTCCTAGTGGCATGGAGATAAAGTAACTCAAGGGCAGACACTCGTTAACCAGTGAAGTCTCTCCTGGCATTCATATTTCAAAGGAAGTTTTGTGTCATGTACCGTAACTACAGCTGAGACATTTATGGTTAGCTGATGTAAGACTACACTTCTTCCAGTTCCACGTTTGGTGTTTCTTATTGATCTTCATTTTTATGATCAGTTGAGCAGCCTCAAGGAATGGCATGGAGTTTAGGCAATGTGAATATGATTCTTAATGCTGAGTCATTAAGAACCACTACATATTGCTTGGAGAAGAGAAGGCTCCAGGGAGACCTCATTGTGGCCTTCCAATATTTGAAGGGAGAGTATAAACAGGAGGGGAATGGCTGTTTGTGAGGGTGGATGGTGATAGGACAAGGAGGAATGGTTTTAAACTGAGACAGGGGAGGTTTAGGTTGGATATTAGGAGGAAGTTTTTCAGCCAGAGGGTGGTGAGGCACTGAACAGGTTGCCCAAGGAGGCTGTGGATGCCCCATCCCTGCAGGCATTCAAGGCCAGGCTGGATGTGGCTCTGGGCAGCCTGGGCTGCTGGTTGGCGACCTGCACATAGCAGGGGGTTGGAAGTGGATGAGCATTGTGCTCCTTTGCAACCCAGGCCATTCTACGATTCTATATTCCAAACCAAAACATCAATAAAATAACTTAAAGCCTATTCTGCAATAATCAATCCCACATTTGGGGCAGCATCAGATCTGTTTATGCTCAGAGGATTAGCTACCCATGGTCCTACCTTACTAAGTCACCATTATCACTTAGCACTCACTGCTTAAAACTGTCAGTCACTTCTAAATTCCTGTGACACATCAGTGCCAACACTGGTGGCTCAGAGAAAGGGTAAATTTCTGTTCCAAATTTAACTCATTTGCCTTACTAACAAAGAGTTCAAGGACTCCATGAGCCATTGCTAATTCTTAGCTCTAATCTTCCCAACAGAAAGGTGCAACTAGTATCACAAGCACCAATCCTGAGCACATGTGCAAGATGCAAGGAAGGAAGGTGAGGTTTGAGAAGAATTTCACTGAATTTTTGATCATCATCAACATCTATAAACAGGGCATTAGAAGGACCTCACATTTAAGAAAAGTATTCATTACTCCAATAGCTTACAAATTATTTTAAATATCTCAGTACATTGTTGTATCTTAATGCTTTAGGAGCCATACATACCTTGACAACTTCTTTGCCTGCTACAGCAACTGGCTGCCATTCGTTATCTTGAAGCTTCTGCAGATTATCAAATTTCTTATTCACATCTTCAATCTATTGGAAATCCCAGAGAAGTCCAACTTTAATTTGCAAGAGTTACAAGATTCACACACAAAAAAAAAAACCCACTGGTTTAGGAAGTTAGATGAAATGCACAGTGCTTATATTTGTTAAATACTTCAGCTTCAAACACCAAAGCAAAATAAAGCCTGTTGTAGGGAGCCTGCTTTGCAATGGGGTTGGACTCTATGATCTCTAGAGGTTCCCTCCAAGCCCTACAATTCTGTGCAGACCAGCAGATGACCAGAAGAAACCTGAACTGCCCCCAGAGATATAGTAAGCATAAGTAAAACATCTTTTTCCACTAACTGGTTCTACAAAAGATTGCTTAACTGGTTCATGAGTTGTAAAACCACAGCAGACCAGCTGGTACTATTCACTGCTATAAAATGTTAAACAAGGACAGATGTTTTTAACAGAAAAAGAAAAATCTGAGTCTGAATATTTAAATGAATAAAGTAGTTTCAATGCATTGCGTGTAAATACCTCCGTCGTGTGTATTTATTATAGTAGGTAAACCTGCAAGTACATACCTGAAAATTAATCATATCCCAAAATCCATCTAAGTCTGTACATGTTGTTTCTTTTTCACCCCGTTTAAATTCACAGTTATCCACCAGTCCTTCAAACTGTTTAAACCTTTCTGCTACAAGCAGTCTTGTCTGACCAACTGTTGTGCGAATCAGATCTTTAGCTGATGGTAGCAAGAAAACAAGGGAAGAAATTAGAAGATATTGGAATAATCCATCATTCTTCAGTTACTTATTTATATCAGTTGTGGAGTTTGGAATCTGCTTGCTGTTTAAACTAAATTCAGACCTGCAATGCAGTTTACCTGCAGCCCATCTCTCCACCGAAATCCTCTAGCCTTCCTTTCAAAAAAAAATAAAAATTGCTACCAATTCTGCAAGTCTTTGAGATAAAAAAGCACAGGCAAGTTAAAACCTTTATATGTATTTGTTAAAACTTATGCATTCAAACATACTTTTACAGAAAAGCTATTGCAATAGGCACTTCAACATCAACTACTATCAGCTCAGTATTCACTACTGTCACTTCAAACATTACACTTAAGATTTAAAATTAGGAGATAGTAAAGTGTGCTCTAATTATGCCTATTACAGCTCAGTCTTACCATCCTCTGGAACGTCCAGCTCAAGTTTTCCATCCCACTGAAGGCACTGAGACATCAGTCTGTCTGTCTCAGACTGAAGAACGTTTCTTGAAATAAATAATGAAAAAAGTAATTTGAGAATGTTCCAACTGTTGTCACTATTTGTAACCATTAATTATTATTACCCTTTTGCTTTCAGACAAGTTACACAGTCCTTGGGCAGAACCCATTAGATTGCTTCAGTTAAGACTAGCTGTAATGTAATTTATATTACTTTCAAGCTTTATGTACATAGGATGTAGCATTAGTCTTCAGAATGTTATATTCTTTACTTGCACTAACAATAGGAAAGGAAAGACAGCAATGAATGACCACCAAAATTGCTACTGACAGACATCAACCATTATAAGCTACTGTTTACAAGTTGTTATTCATGTTCAGGACCCAGAACAGACAACCAGGAAGGCAAACAAATAGACACAAACCTGAAGTAGGGCACATCGTGCTCTTGCTCTCTTATATCATCTGACTTTGTTTCAGTCACTGCCATTTCTGTAGATACAGGAATTGTTTCATTGGATCTCTGAATGGAAGTCTCCTTATCTGATTTGCTTGCTGAGAAATATAAAAGACATTTACTCAGAATCTGGTACAAATTAAAAAAGGTACAGTGATAAACCATATGTGAACTTGATACCTTCTCCTTGCAAACTTGTAGTCATTTGCTGTTCTTGAATATCTTGATCAGAAGGTGAAATCTGACTTTTAAAATTAGACTCCTGTACCTTGGTTTCACTGGATTTTTCAACTGTATTACTAAGGAAAAAGAAAAAAAAAGAAAAAAGACATACTTAAGAAACGTTGAGAAACTGACCTCAAATATGACCAAACACACAAGACCTCAAAATTCTGAAGCCTATTTTTGGTTCACACAACAAGCTATTCCTATTAAAATAGATAAATAAATAAAGCATGGGAAGAATTATTGATTATATAGTTTGCCTTGCTATATTGAGGCCACTTTTGATGAAGCAGTAACAGCAACTGTGATCAGGTGTTTCAACAACTCGTTACACATGGAATCTCACTACAGAAAGACCACTTTTTCTGTAGCATCACAAAAGTTGCATTGCATTTTAGGTTCTTAGAAGCAAGAATCTTACACTGGAGATTTGGAAAAATCCCAGAAGGCATCAGGTGACAAAAATGCATTTGCCCTGGAAGGAGTCATGGGTGTAACTTTGTAAGTTGTTAGTCCTTCTAAGGGCTGAAACACAAAATTCTGTGGTGCAAAGGAGCGTGTTCTGGGTCTTCCAGGAGCAGAATTGTTCTTTTCTACAGACGTCTGTTCCTGTTTAAGTTCTGATGCTGAACATATCACTGGGTCCAGTGGAGCATTTTCATTCACTTCATGTTTAAAAGGAATTACCTGCACAAACAAAATAAGCACCATATTACCAAATCAGAAAGTGTTTACTAATAGATGTTAGCAGAATTATAAGATGACTGCTTGAAAGCCAACAAAAAAGGAACAGATTCAGGTAAATTGCTTCCTACAGCAGTGTGCATGTACAGAAGTCTTGAATTACCATAGGTCCAAGTAGCTTTTGACACCTGCAAATCATTCTCACAGCAGGAGTAGCAATTGACTATGAGGAATGTAATAATCCATTGAAGGGGCCAGAGCAGCAAAACACCTGGCCTTGTGGAGCAGTAATTCAAAGAAGCAAATGCTTCTCTCACTGTTAGAAGAAAATGCTTGAAGGTGATAAGCTCCTCAAGAGCTCAGTAGCATACTGGCTCCAAATCCAACTAAGCTTGTTGAATAATCAGTTTATACACACAACTTAACTTAAAGGCTAAAGAACAAACTAAAAAAAAGGTTGATAGTTGAGGAATGCAGCCCAAGAAAAGGAGAATATAAGTGCACTTAAAAGCAGAGAATGTTGTTGAAAGAGAAGAAAGTTCACATTCCTATGAGGTGAGTGACAAGACAATTACTCAGAACATTTCTGAGGTACCTGTATTGAGATATTGTTAGCTCAAATCAGCCAAAAGATCTGAGACTGTTTCTTGAGAAAAGATGCATCTTCAAGACACTGGAAATTTTGTTATACTTTAGATACCCTTGCTTGGAATGCAAGCTTTGAATTTTAACAGATTTCTTGTGGCAATCTGACTAAGGATACACCTGGCAGCATCCAGCAACTCCTGCTTGTGAAGAGGTCCTTACCTGAATTAAGATACAAGTGCCTTTTACCTCCTGTCAGTGTTTCTGCACAAATAAACCAGCTTTAAGACAATACTTGTACACAGCTGCAGTTGCTGAAGTAGGACTGGAGAAGGGAGGTGTGGGGGAAGCACTAAGTGAGAGGGAATAGTGGAGTGTAGGGAGGGGGAAGTAAACAGATGCTTCTGCACAGGACTGTCAGGGCATGAAGGCATACACGAATCATTCAGGAACCTGAACTGGAGGACACACTGAATTCAAATACAGTGGTCTCTACACAGAAGCAGTAAAGTTTGGTTTGCATTTTCAGTGGGATAACAATAGTGACTATCTTTAATTATAGCTGGGAATCTTTTTCCCTATGATATTTACCATATTTTTGGCATTCAAAAACTGAACATGCATTTAATCCTCAGACTCTAAAGGCTCACATTATTACCTAATCACTGAAAGGATACATTCAGAGTAAGCTGCAAGAATAAATGCACTTTATGAAGTTCATAAACATTAGATAAAACCAGAAAACTGAAAAAAGTCTTTGTAATTTTTTTTTTTTTTAAAGTAGTGGAAACATCACGTAAAAGATGTGTCACACAAGATCTCAAATTTAAATCACTGTCCAAAACTTGAGGATTGGTAAACAAGTCATCCATACCTGCAAAGCAAATTTAGCCTTAGGTTTTCACAATACAAGATAAGTACAGTTTTGTCCCAAAATCTATTAGTGAGCTTCCTGTTACTTTGACACACGAGTACAACTATATTTAAGAAACACTTGCACTACTATTTTTACTGGCTCTTAAATCAGTTTTATTGCTTTTCCATTTCAAATATTTCATGACCTACCTCTATGGCATCAGGTTTGACTGCTTTCTTCTGCTTTGCTGCATTTGCTGGCTTTCTCTGTGACAAGTTACCTGAAGAGAAACAAACTCTAGGAGGTCAAAACACATCTGATTAAAAGAATCATTCACCAGTGTTTTCAAAAGATTGATGCAAAAGTCTGGTGGTTAAAGACAAGGAGAGATGGCTTTGCTTCTTGAGTGGGAGGGGGCTAGAGGGCAGATACCTAATTACAAGTGTTCATTCAAAAGAAAACCTAGCCTAGGATTTAACAGTCTAATAAGAGATAAATCACTGGGAAAAGAGATTCATTAAGCCATTAGCCTTTACATATTGTCAGGTGCTTAAAAAGAGTCACCTCATTTCCTTAAAGGCTGAAGAGACTGAAGTCAAATGAGTTTAGATTGTGACTTTATGCATGGCACAGGACTTCTATAGGTGGATCAAAACCAATACTATCACAGTATGCACTTACAACCTAGGGATTACTTGTGTCACGTATAACAGATATTGCAAATCATTCTGGAGAACACCCTGAGGACAAGATCATACTACTAAAAATATCCCCTTCATTAAACCATCAAATTCCCCTGCTTGAGTAAGCAAACATGAAGAAAAAAATCCTGAGTTGGAGAACATGGGCTCCCATCTTGTCCAGACGTACCTATTCTTTATGAGTCTTATTAATCCTTAAGCAGTAATACACCAAACTGGCTTTTTTTTTTTGTTCTTTCAATCTATAATTATTATATTGATAATGATAATCCACACACGTGGATTTTTACAGCACACTGTCCAACACTGGTTTCAACATCATTATTTAAATATTCCAGAGTTTCAGGTGAGATTTTAAGTCATGGGTATTTGCTCGTTTTCTTATGTGACAATTTAGCATGATTGCTCTAGTCTATCTATTGCAAAGAGATGCTACACAGCAGTATGTAGTGTGCTAAGCCAGCTCAGAACAAGCTGATATGTATCTCTAGAGCACAGAGTGTCTGAGATAAACAAGATCCTAAAGACAACGCTGTCCTAGTATATCATTTGACAGTGAACTTAACAGCAGTACAAATTCACACGTTGCTTCCAGTACTCACACACACAGTGTCAGCTAGGACACCTCTGTACACCATATCAAATACTTAGATATCAGCTCCACATGGACTATACTTACTGCCTCACTTACCAGTAGTAGCTGCAGTTGTTTTTGGCACCTGTCTAGCTGCAGAGGCAGCTGCTCTGGTGATTCTTACATTTGATGCTGTCTGGGCTGAAGGCTGCAACACTAAGAAATATTAATTCCAGAGATTTCAAAGTTTGCTCAGGAAATGTGCTTAAGTAGTATAATTAAAAGCTTTGGTTTTGCAGTAATCAGAAAGCTGTACAAGTAACTATCAGTTGTATTAGTTTGTTAGAATCACAGAATGACTTGGGTTGGAAGGGACCCAAAGGATCATCAAATTCCAACCCTGCTGCCACAGGCAGGGCCACCAACCAGAACCAAGAGGAGTGGTTTTGTCACTTCTGTGCAAGGGGTGCTAAATAAAGACAGCACAGCTCAGCCTTGGCATCAAGGCGATGCTCTGCAGAACCTTGACAGAAAACATCTTCACAGTACAGCAGTGCTTCTAGTATCATGATAAGACCAACATATCAGAGTGCCAGATGCTAAGTACAAGGCTTAAGGAACCCTCCTCAGCGTTCCTGCAATCATAGTGTTGACATCATCCTATCTTTCAGATGAAGCTTTCTGGAGGAATAACTGATGGTTATCTGCACAGCTGGAAACTTCAGCAACTCTGTAACACCCAGTGATGCCTTGGTCATTACATTAAAGCATTCTAAAGTGGGAATTTATTAAATTACATTAAAGTATCCTTTAATTTTAATTATACCTGAAATATTATTTTTTTTTTTATAAAATATGACTCATGTTCATGCACTACATTGCCATCTTAATCATTTTCATCCACGTGTTTCAGTACCTTTTCCTATTACCTTCAAAACCAATAGCATTAACATGCACAGAAAAATTTAACAGCTCTTTATTTCATGCTCTGCCTTTCTATATCTGTAGGAAATCTAGTAGCTCCACTTGGTTATTGTTAATGATATTTGTCTCTTAAAATGCTGCTCTGCTTTCCACAGAATTGCTGTTTGACAAGTTGGGAAAAAAATTACTTGCAGAATAACCATAACATTGGATTTACCCAAACATACACTTCCCTGACATTTTCATACTAGTGTTTAAGTACGTAATGCATATTCTTCATTCCCCAAAAGCATTATCAAATCTAGTGATTAATCTAAATTAATGTTTTAATTGTTATTCAAATGCTGATGAGAAATCTGTTCAGCATTCACTGAAAGCATGAATGAAGTTTATTTAAATAGACATCTGCTGCTTGCTGACTTAATTACATGGTGATGTGAAAATAACTTCACACTGAATTACAGAATATCATGTGTTAACTATTCTTAGCATTAAAAACTTGAAGCCTTGACATTGCAGCACTACCAGGAAGAATTTGTTATTAAATGCATTCCCTACTTGCTTAAACAGACATAGCTTGGGTTGGTTTTGTTTGATTTTGTTTTGTTTTCTCAAGAAATGTATGGAGTCTTCACATTGGAAGTGCAACAGCTAGACAGATACAGAAGGAGCTGTTTTGAAATCTGAAAACAACAGATTGTGCTTGTCATCTAGGGAAGCAGACAATCACACATGCACTCAGTTACATTACATGTTACACATGACATCAGTTGCATCAGAAGTTGGGGCTCTTGTTCTCTGTGCTATATGCTCACATGCTCTACCAGAAGACTATTCTTTCTAAACCTATTTCAATGTCATGTTATGCAAGCAGTTTCATGTAGCATTAATAGCATAACTACTGCACAGTATCAAACTTCACTCAAAATATTTGCAGCTCATATAATTAGCTGTTTGTTGGGATATCTTAATACCAAAATTCACATTTTACTTATATCAGCTATCTCTTGTCTTTTCCAGATGAAGTCATTTAATCTATAATAACAGCAGCAAGATGTGATATTTCCCTTAGAGGTAAATAGGAAGCTCTGTACAGCTCCAGCCATGCAATTCTGCCTATTGACCTTCTCCTCCCTTTCCTGCAGTGATCATCAGTGACCACAAGTGCATTAAATATCCTGCATTCCATCTCCCCCAGTCTACAGAAGCTACAAGTATATAAAATATCTACAGTCACATGATGCATAGTCTTTGAGCAGTTGCCTTTGTTCCAATTGCAAGAAATTGTCATCCTAAAAACTGCGTTGTTCCCTAAACCCCAATATATACGGGGGATCTTTCCTAAAAACATTCCTTGCCCCACTCTCACAGTGCTACAACTACTGGCTCAAAAGAATAACCAGCCATGTCCTTTCAGACCTAGATGTGGGATCGTTCTGGTTTCGTACCTTTCCCCTTTGCAGCCATTTTGTCTGTACTCATCTGCTTACGTCCTGCTTGCGTGGGGCGCACGCTCTGCCCATTGGCACAGACCTACAAAGGAATATCACACTTCATGAAGCACCAGGATTGCCAAAATGAAGTAGCCCAGCTCCTTTCCTCATCTTTCTCTCCTAGGCTCCAGTAAAACAAAAGGCAGGTAATTTAGAGCAAAGGTATTTTAAAAATGCCAGTGATATTAAGGATAACTAAAACAGCTCATTTCAGATATTAAAATACCAACTAATTAAGATTTTATCTAACAGAATGAAGAAAATTATTCAGTTTACTATGAAAGTAGACGGTAATTATTGTTGCATCTTGGTACATATTATGTGATCTAAAAGCCACTTTTCAGGAAAAAAAAGATCAGAATTAACTCAGTTCTCCCTTCACGCAGCCATGATTGGAAACCTTCCAAATGCATTCAAATTACATAAGGCAAGATTGCTAGATGCAAATTATAGCTCCTTTTGCAGATTACTGCAGATGAAATTCCTCAGAAAACCTACTTTTTAATACAAATAAAACCATGAGACTATCAAGATTCCTAGTAAAATATGCCAACAGTGAATTGATTCCAACTTTTAGCAGTAAAGATTAATCATGAGTGATAGCTACAGTAATTGCTTTCCAACAACATACATCTTCATTTATAAGGCTTGAAGGCTGCAGCATTAAATGGAAATTCGCACAACTGCTACATCTTCTTGGACTTCTAGCCACTGGTTTTACTTACTTATTATCCAGAAGAGATGGAAAGCACAAGACAAAGATCTTCTTGCATAGGAAATTTTCAAAATAAAACAGTTTCATATCCAGCTTGTTGAAAATAATAAATTTGGCAGTGATAGTCTTACATACATTAACGTGGGGTAAAATATTCTACAAGTTAAATATTTCATCTGTATGAAATTAAGATGCCAAATAGATAAGATTTCAACAGTTTTGTGCATCAGATCTGTCACTACAGGCTCCATGAAATCAAACTTACGGGGTCTGATGGGCATCTCAATCACATCTTTAAACAGGTAGCTAAATAAGATGGCATAACATACAATAATATTTTTAGGTTGAATTTTAAGAACAACTGTTCTTCCCCACTGTGAGAGCAAAAACGTGCAGTGTGTAACAAGCAGTCCATTTGCTGGGTTCAACTTTCTGAAGCTGCAGTGTAATGCAGAAAAAGAACTGACTTAATAATCTGCATTCACAAAAGACTTTCTGCATCCAGGTGAGCTTCACAGGTTCTCTAAGCCAAAGTATTTACTTTCAGTCTCATTACTGCCTCTATTCTTACTTGCATTCCTTGCTGACTGCAATAATATTTCACATGGAAAAAGGAACCTGAAAGATCAGCGCACTTTTCTCTGTATTGACTTAATCAAACTCTGTAGCTCAGTTCAACACAATGCTCAAATCATCACAATAAATTCTATCAGCTTGCTGAAAGCTTTTCTGACCTAATCTGCCCTTTTCATCAGGAAAACCTGCTTGGAGGTATCATTTTTCACATCAGAATACAACCCTGATTCACATGCTCAAGGATAATCACATCTTTTTCTCCCAATTTATTCACTAAAGTTCATTTAAGGGACAAACCGTAGAGGGCTTCGATGCAGTTGATATCACAGCCTTTTCTGTTTGGTTCTTGGCCTTTGATCGAGTAATCCTCTCAGAGAAAGCAGGAGCTGCCTGGAAACATCCCCAAGGAAACAAGGTTAACATACTCCCTTCCCTCCCTTCCATCACTGCCAGAGTGAGCAAGAAGCCTAAGTAGGTAAAGCAACAAGTCTGTGCACTTCAGAGTCAAAACATATCAAGTGAGTGATTTGAAAAAATCAGATGGGCTAAATACAAACAAGTTAGCAGTTCTAAAACAGCTTAGCTTTTATTTGCAGATGAATCACTATTTTTTGAACTGAGGCCATAGTCATAAGTACAAAAATTAACACCTCTTATATTTCCTGCTTTGTTAAAAAAAAGAATGAAATTACTCCCTTATTATTCCTTATTACAAAATATTTATGAATTATTTATACTATATTTACTTCACATAACTTGCATAAAACTGTTTACATAATCATAAATTTCAATGTCATATACTACATAAGATTCATTTAGGTATTTAATGTTACTCTTATTACCTTTTCTTTTGGCTTTGTTGTTGTGGGAACTTCAGGCGCAAGTGAAAGAAATCCACATGCAGTAGGTTTATATAACCCAACTTTAAACACACCCTTCTTTGCTTTTTCTCTTTGCTCTTTTAGTTTTCGGAGTTCCTTCTCTTCTTTATAGCGTTGAAGCATTTCCCTGCGTTCATTCACCCTCTTGGTGGCTGCATCTGTAGATTGTTCTGAAGTAAAGATAGACATGATTTATTACACATTGGAGATATTTTTCATCCAAGTAAAAGTCAGAAACTAAGCAAGTTGGAGAACTGCCAGAAAAATGTTCCAAAACCCAAGATGAACACACTAGGTCAGCAAGAAGAGTACAAGGACATGGAACTCTTAAAGTGGGTCCAGAGGAGGGCCATTAAGATGATCAGAGGGCTGGAGAACCTCTCCTGTGAAGAAAAGTTGGGGGAACTGGACTTGTTTAGCTTGGAGAAGAGAAGGCTCCAGAGAGACCTCATTGTGGCCGTCCAGTACTTAAAAAGTATAAAACAGGAGGGGGAACGGCTGTTTGTGAGGGTGGGTGGTGATAGGACAAGGGAGAATGGTTTTACACTGAGACAGGGGAGGTTTAGGTTGGATATTAGGAGGAAGTTTTTCAGCCAGAGGGTGGTGAGGCACTGGAACAGGTTGCCCAAGGAGGCTGTGGATGCCCCATCCCTGCAGGCATTCAAGGCCAGGCTGGATGTGGCTCTGGGCAGCTGGGTGGCGACCTGCACACAGCAGGGGGTTGATGAGCATTGTGCTCCTTTGCAACCCAGGCCATTCTAGGATTCTATAAAATGACTGTCTGGAGTATGTGCCTATACTTTCAATTTAAGTTTTATAACACAAACACATGATCTGTCAGCTTGCTAAAAGCCTAAATTCTCTGCAGTGTATTCAGTGATAAATTCCAGCTTGCAAATACGCGTCCTCAAATCTGCATCCTAGAAGTGCTGCAAGTTCATGCCATGTTCTAGTGTACAGGCTGTTCCTGCAAGGCTACTAGTACTAAAGTTAACACTTGGCATTAGTTTATCAATTAGCTTTTTGTACCAGCTTCTCTACTGAAATACTTGTACAGACTGCATGGCCACGTTCAATGAGTTACAGTCAGCTCTGCAGTTGTGTAATTATCACTGGAAGCTGAAGATCAGGACAGCTTTAGAGACCAAATACTGAAGTCTGCTGGAAGCTTAGAGTAAGTGACATGAAATGTGAGAGAACAAAACCTTGTGACGTGTCTGTCTGGAAAAACAAAACAAACCTATTGAACGTTAAAGTTCATCAAAGATGACCAGGCTGTAATTTCTCAAGTTCTGTACTTGATGCGATTCCACAGGGATTTGAGTCTTTCCTTCAATTATTTTTTCCTATCAAAATACTGAATGTGGAGATATTTCTAAAGAACTCTTTAAAGGTATTTACAGAGTTACTTAGTTCTTTAGCCATCAGCACACAGAAGAGCCATACAGGCAGAATCCAGTATGTGCCAGACTCGTTTTCCCAGAGAAAGGAGAAATTAACAAAAAGGAGCAAAATAAAAATAAAAATTGTAAAATGCCAATTTCTAACCACTCTTTAAGCATGTAACAGATGCTTAGATGAGATGAGATTATAGATCAAGGTCATTCACTTCTTGAACAACAAAGCCATTCTAGTGAATATTAACAGCACAATGCATTCTTCCTTAGGATACTGTGGACAAAATTAAGTAAAGACTAAAAAATAGTTCTAGAGCCATAAAGGATGGTATTAAGTCTATTTTCTTGATAGTTACAAAGAGTAATAGTTACAAATTAAAGCATGGGCCACATTTAACACATTAAAAAGCTATATAACAAGGCTTTACTTACTCTGTTTCAAACTGCTGTTTTCTTGCGAGCACGTTTCACTTGCCCCACTTACTTGAGAAATCCCCCTCGTTTTTGACACCTGAACATTGACATCTGTCAGTCCAAACTGTCTGCCCTTTTCAAACAACTTGTGTCTGTTCTCCTTTTGGAGCATGGATTTCCTGCGAGCGACTTTTGTTCTGATGGTTTCTGTACTCAAATCCTTTTTGTACCGACTGACAAAGTGGGAGGTAGCAGCCATCTTGATTATCCTGGACAAAAATCGTAACGATAGGAAAAAAGGAGACATGGTTTGTTCTGCCCTTTTTAGTCAAGTTTGTATGTCACAAAGGTGGATCTAGATTCTTCATTTCTGCATTTTCTCTGGTACACGTACAACTGACAGTTTCAGCAATGACTCTTCATTTTATGTATTCAAGGTGCTAGTTTGCTTGCTAAGTAATCAACAACTCTGAGACAGAATTAGGAGGGAAGGCTTTGTCATTGCCAGGGACTGAACTAGCCTTTTTTCAACACAGATGTTTTTCTTGTTAAGGAGACAAGCAAGCAAATGACAAGGTTGTAGGACAATACTTGGAAGCAACACTGCCACTAAGCATTTACATTATGCCCTATCTGATGGCAAGGCATTTTTGTCATGCTTCAGAGTACTTGGCTCTGGTTCCTAATTGAGTTTCCAGGATGCAACTGCAACACAATAGCATTTATTCCGAGCAGGATTTCTCCCTACTTTTTTTTTTTAACTTGAGGAAGACCTGATGAAAGCAACAGTTGATCTGTACATGCTGTGCTCGCAGCAATGCAAAAAGCACGATTCCCTGCACCCTACTGATGCCTTTTTGAGAGTTTTCATGCTTCCTGGGAGAGGAATATAAGGTGAGTCTGTGCTCTGGGGCTGGCAGTGGCAGCTCCTTGTGCCCAACTTCATGGCAGTATCCATGCCCAGAATAAGTTGCACATCACCAGCAGGGCTTGCACAGCCCTTGGAAGGGCTTGGGATAGATATTAGAGACAATGAATGAGTCAGAAATCTACTATATGGCTATGCTTTTCTTCTTTTTCTCCCCAATATGCTTAGCGCTGCAGGAGGACAAAACAGCTTAAGGAAGTTTAAATGATCAAATGGAAATAAAAAAGCAAAACTCAGCTTAAAGTACTCAAGTCAGAGACCAGATGTCTTCCATAAGATCCTGGAAGAGTTGGTGCATGTCAGTACCACCTGACTGGTTAATATCTTTCGTTGGTTAATGTCTTTTCATTTTATGTTCCAACTTTCAGAAATTCATTAAAGATGTCAGTTAAGGATTGCAAATGACCAGATGGAGTCTACCGTAGTTCACAGGTCATATTTACCCCAATTTACAGGTAAGCAATTAAGGAATGTTAATACATGAACTTCTCCAATAATCATCTTTGGGCTGATCTTGTTAGTAGTTCCTATGGTGTTACTAAAAGCCCTTCAGAAAACAGTTAGTGGAAGTATACCTCTACTATCTATCTCCTACAATAGGCAGTTTTTTTTATACCCACCAAAAGAAAACCATTCCTAAAAGCAGCAGCTACCATCTAGACTCTACAGCCATCCTCTGTGGACATCGTGGTGGTAAAGATGATAATATTAAATATTTGAGAGGTCCAGCCAAGAAGTTTATCCAAACTAAATGGACATTTCTTTCAACTAAAAGCTAACTGTCTGTGTATGATCCCAACTGCTCACTTCTGAGCCTGGTCTGATGGTTGGCGACCTTGCACATAGCAGGGGGTTGAAACTAGATGATCATTGTGGTCCTTTTCAACCCAGGCCATTCTATGATAAATACTGGGTGCATCAATCCTGCAAGAGCCATCCCTCCAGACTCTCACCTTATTTGATTCCTCCTTAGAATTGTGACACCTAGCAAGCTACTCAAGGAGTCCATCTGCCCAAGGATGGTACCTGGCTTTGTTATCATCAGAATGATTCTCTCCTTATCTCTTTAATTACTCCGTAGCAGCATTTAGGCTTGGGCCTCTGCAACCACCTGGCAAAGAACAGGGGAGCAAAGCAGGGAGATACCATCCAAATGTACCAAACTATGAGCAGAGATCATGAAACTTCTGCCTGAGCTGTCAGAAACAACACATGCTATTATACACAGGGAATCCTCAGGACTCTGACAAGTTACAGGTCAAATTTCCAATGTTTGAGTCTCCTTATCTGTTCTCTATAAACACAGCAGCCTATCCAGACTGCAGGCACGTTTTTTAATTTGTGGAAGGTACCATACCTATACAATAGCTGTTAGGTATCAGACAAGCTTACAAAAACCTGTGTTTGCCTTGTACTGTGGCAAAGATTTTAACACATTTCAAGGACTTTTATGCTTTGTCTTTCATTTTAAGGAAGTGCTGCTCTAGCTATTGTACTACAGGCTTTCTCAGGTCCTTCTGCCACGGATAAGCATCAACAGCGAGCTACCTGCTTTTAAACAATTAATCCTGTAGACACGATCGTGTGAAACCTGAAGACAAATGCAATATAGGTAGAAACAGAGCTCCCCACTCACTTTTAACACAAAGATACCCTCATCCCACATCCTGGATTAAGAAAGAAGGACAGGAAGAAAGCAGTAATCTATTTTAGCTCCAGTGCTTACACATTACAGCAAACACAAATATCATTTTAAAGTCGGAACGCGGTCCGATTCAGGACCTGGATCCTCGGGGATCACCCGCCTCCCAGCTCCCCTGAGGGCTGCCTCAGGTTCTCCCTCCCAAACCATTCCCGCGCTGCCGACCCCGCCATACCTTCCCGGCCCCGCCGCTCCGCTTCCCTCAGCGCTGCCGCCTCCACTCGCTTTCAAATTTCACCTGGCGCCTCTGATTGGCCAGCCCCGGCCAATCAGCGGGCTTTCATTGGCTCGCTCCTAACGGACGGTTGATGGGCAGAGCCTAACTCGCGGAGTGAGCTGTTTATTGGTCAGCGTCATCGCCATGCTTGATGCTCATTGGCTACGCTGAGCATTGCCCCACCCCGCGCTTGCCGCTCATTGGTTGGCGAGCTGCGCGGGGTGGGGACCTCTAGGAGCGGAGGCGCTGTAAGATGGCGCCGGGCTGAGGGGCTGTGGGGTTTTTATCGTCATTTCAGCGGCTTGGGTGGGGGGTTTGTGCCCTCAGGACGTCGCTTAGGCTTTTCGAGGAGTCATGCCAAGCTCCTGCTGCCAGCACACGCCTACCTGCCGTGCTTGCCACGTCAGGGAACCGGTGTGGGGGCGTTGTTCCTGTTGTGTGTTGTGACAGAAAAGCACTGATGTTCTCAGAGGGTGCTGTGAGCGAAAAGAAGGTGACATTGGAGCATTGCCACCATAGCACTAGGAATTCCTGAGGTAACTTTGTCCTGTAAGGGCATGAATAAAGTATTGTCTGAGACTTATGAACGCACTGTAGGATTTTTCAGCTATGTCAAGGATAACCTTGATTTTCTGAGAAACTTAATATATTCCTTGCCTGTTATGTATCGTTCATGTTCATTCTCTCATATGCAGGAGTATAAATCCAAGAGCAGTGTCCCAGCTTCCTTGTGTGACTGTGTTTGGTGCCACTCACGTGCAAGGTGATTTGTTCTGCACTTGTTTATCACAATAAAAATGCAGAAATGTTGATGAGGAAATCAGCCACTTGGTGGCGCTGCAAAAAAATGTAGACACTGTATGAGTATGGCCAGACAGGGAACTGCTGAGTGCAGTGGTCAGCGCTGGGCAACAGCCATATCTTGCCATCAGCATCTCCTAATGGCACTAGGGTAAAACATCAGTAAATTTTTATTCAAACACGGTTACAGTGAATGGAAACAGCAAGAAGTGGGTTGAAGGATGCTCAGTATGAGTACAGAGCTGCTTCTTGCAGCAGCGGTCTCTTTTGCACCATCTGCTACTGGTTCTGCGCATCACAGAATACAGCTGGCAGAGAAATGCCACCACACGTTTCCTTGTGTGGGCTGCCAGAGATACAGCAAAGATTTGGAAACTTTGCAAATCCTGGCCATAAAATTCTTCATATACTGTAAAATAATAATTAACAGTTTGGAGTTTATTGACGCTCTGAGATACCCCACTGGTATAAAAAAGGCCCAATTAAACAACAGCTACAGGAGTTTGTATTTGTAGACCCTGCCCACGGAGTCCAATGTAGTCCTGACTCTTTGCTGCATTTTGTTACTGCCATTTTCCCCCTGGATCAGTGGAATTTGAGAGCATTCAAGAATTATACCCTATGATATCAGAATAAAGACCAGTTATTTGAACCATGCTGAACCACTGGCTTTCAGGAAAAAAAAAAAAAAAAAAACAACAACAGTTTTCCAACCAAAAACCATTTTTTCTTATTTCATACCAGGAGAGCATCTAGACCAGAGCTGTTGCTCAGTTAATTTCTTCTTGAGTGTCTGTTAGTACTGAGTTTAGGCAGTGTGGCTATACTACAGCCTGGGCTTTAACCTCACCAGCTCGAGTAACATCAGTGATAGCCTAGCAGGGCACACTCCTTGCAAACTCGTAACGTGAGAACGTAACTTAGGTCCTTGGCAAGCTCAGACTGTGCCTGCAGCTTCACTGGTTGTTACTTGAGCTGCCTAGGCTACAGCCAAGAATGAGTTTCCTTAATGACTGCAATTACACTTTCCACTAATGATATCTAGGACACTGCAGTGGTCTTTTTGTATTTGAATAATGCCACAATTTTAAAGTATTTTAATGTCACTTTAAGATAAAGCATGGTCATTTTTTTTTTCCAGCCAAATTCCTGATTGCTACTGATTCTACTGTATTAAGAGGAATAAACATATTACCATTTAAAAAGAAGCAATATGAATACATAAACTCATTATCTTGTACAAGTATTATACATGCCCGAAAGATTAAATGTGTCATTCTCATGCAGTCCTGATGATTTTGTGATAATATGCTTACATTTAAGCCATTGAAGCTTTGAGAACCAATTAGAATTTCCCTGTTTCTTGAAAATATGAGTGTCATTATCAGATACGTTTTGTAGCACGGAAATCATTTTGTGGAAATCTGCTAACATGCTCTTCCTGCTCTACTTTTCATTCTTTCATGTGAGATACTGTGTTTTGTGAGGGCAATTCTTCCTACCCTTGCATAAATGCCCATTACTGAAGAGCAATACATAGAGAAACCTATATTTAAATATAGTCTAGAAATAATTGCAATTTCTGAATATATTTTTGGCCAGAGTTCAGGCAAATGGAGTTACAAAGCTGTAGTCCACAGCATCACGTAGCTGCTGCTCTCCTGCTGTCAAAGGAAGAAGGCCTCCACAAGGAGTACCAGTAGCACAGCAGTGAGTGACCCACGAACTCCCTGATGTATCAGCCTATAGCCTGGGAGGGGAGCACGTATACAGTCCTACCTTGGGCCAAGAAGGAGATGTATGTTGGGACTCTCACCAGGACAAGGAGAGCTTCCCTTTTTTTGGGGCGTTTTCTCTACTGCCTCAACTATATGCAATAAACCACATCAAGCACAGTCCCTGCAGCCCACAGTGGTAAAAATAAAATGGTAACCTCACTCCATTGGACGAGCCCTCTTTGTAATGTTTCCTGCAGCCAGGTCTCTGCAAGGGAGGTGGGAGTTTCCACTCACTCTTGGGAGCTGTCTCACACTTACTGGGTTATAAATAGCAAGGCGAGGTACCTGACTCGAGGTGTTAAATTGCACTCTGGCAGCCTGATACCTAGCAGTCAGATGTTGTAGCACATTTATAAGCTCCCAGTTTTCACTGCATGGAGTCTAAAATGCAAACTAGCAATCATAAAATGTGAGGTGTGGTTAAAAACAAGATCTGGGTAGTTTTTATCTCTGCATATCTTTACATCCTCTGTTATTTACATTGTGTTTACAATGAACGTTCCCTGCTGTTACAGATTCCAGACAAAAGCCCTTCTCACTCAGCACTACAGGTGGAAGCATCCTGCAGCTGGTCTTATGCTCCGAGGCCAAAAGCCATATTAAAACCATATTCTTAAGGAAATTACATTCACTTCCAAAAAGATTCAGACTTTCTTCCTTTTTTTTTTTTTTTTTTTCCACAAGGAAGATGGGAGCAGGAATTAACCCAAGAACAAATGCAGGATCAGCCCTAAGCCACTGCTGAGTGGGGAGCACGCTTCGAGTTCTTTCCAGGCACTGTTTGGAGTGAGGTTACAGTGGGTGAATTGTACAGCTATCCCCTTTAGCAAAAGCAGATGAAGAAACTGCTTAGTGCAGAGGTATTAGTCGATGTTTCAGCAGCATTAGGTACGTTTCTAATTGAGTTAGGTCAGGACCACTATGTTTTCATTTGAAAAGAGCATCCTCCCCCCAAGCATTGACAAGACACCAGTCATTTTTTATTCTGGGTTAAAACCTGTGGTTCATTTCTCAGCATGCAACTCCACCACCCAGGAGCAGAATGTCTTATTTAGAAGCTGGGTGCAACTGCTGGAGTGAAGTGTTTCACCACCAAAACAGAGGCAAAGGAGATAAGGAACAACTGGGTTTAGAGTGGAAAAGCTTTGCAGAATATGACTGCTAATTAAGATGGAAACTATAAATAAAGAGCTATATGACCTGGTTAATCCTGTGTACTCTGAGAGAGTTAAACTTCTCCAGGTCTCTGATAAGATAGGACTGGTTTTCTTTATCTGTTGTTTTTCCAATGTTCAAGGCTACTGAAATGCAAAAGTGCCAGATGGCCATATAAGCTAAACAACATGCAAAATCTGTCTTATATTATCACTAAATGCCCTGGGTGGGGGGGAGATGATGGAAGGAGAAACCTTATTTAATCATTAGAAGTCACTTAGCAGCAAATGGCATTTCGCTGTCTTTTATCAGCTTACAACAAAAGATTGGGTTTGTACAGTCATGGGGACTATTATAACAGTTTTCAATCCCCTTTAAGACATCTGGTGGTATCTTCTTGTGTCTGTCACTGAAATGTGCTGGACTAGTACAAAGGCTAGGGGAAAGAAATCACTTGATCCTATACCAGAATACCTACTATGAAGCTACTGGGTCACCAGCAGCAAAACCCCATTGTTCTTCTGGGATTTTGTTATGACCCAGTGGAGAAAGTACTGGAGAGGTGAGGAACTGCAGGTTCTGTTTTCAGTCCTCTCACCAATGTGGTGTTTGACCTTGAGCACGTTTTACCAATATTTTCCTTCTTTTTCTCTCTCCAGCTTTGTGAACAGTGTCTGTGTAGCCAAGAGCCCCCAGAGGCTTTGGGAGATTCACCTCAGCCATCTGAGATGCCATATTAACGCGATCCTGTGCCTTGGCTGATTAGTTCTGCTGCTCGGTAGGACTCTTGAGGCATGGTGCTGTGCTGACGCAGTAACTGCTCTTAGCTTGACAATGGTCTCAGGGATCTTTTTGCAGTGTTGCATTACGCAGAACTAGTAGCGTCTCCATTGTAGCCTTGCTGCAGGAATCAGCCCTTTTTGGTTTGCTTACAGATAGCCCCAGTCCTGATCTCACCCTGATCATCTGTGGTCCCCTGCAGGGACCTGCATCGCTCCCTGTTCTCTCTAAGTAGCCATGAACTGCTGAAATCTTTTGAGGAGGGGGGAGGATCCTCACAGGGAACACTGAGTCTCACACTACCATCTGGTGACACTACTTAATTCCCCTTCTCCCAGTGCATTCCCTTTGCATTTCACTCTTGTTCTCAGTGCCTTTGGTTGAGAGGATTTCTCTGGTTGCCATCCCTTTCGCCCAGCACGCTGAGGTTTCCCTGGGCAGGACAGCACAGCAGCGATGCCTGGGGTGATGCTGGTGTGACCAACTGCGGCCCAGGGCCCGCAGTGCCTGTGGATACATCCACAGCAGAAAAAACAGCTCGTGTTTTTGTCAGCTGAGGGTAGCAACCACACAAACAATGACAGAATGTATTTAGTTGTGCTCAGGCAGAAACAGTGGAGCAAACCAGCTGAAATGGCTGGCACTGTGCTGATGATGCTCCTAACATCCTCTGCATGGCCAGGACACATCCTCAGGCACTAACCCCCTTCTCGCAGGAGTTAGGTAGTTTTTAAAGGGAAATTAATTATTTTGACTGCTTGTGGAGGACTGTTTCGTTTTTAGCTCATGGGTGCATTCAAGCTGCTCATCAGCTGTCAGTGCCACGGAGCACGGCAGCAGTTTGGCACAGTGCACACACCATCCTTGGAGGTGTGAAGAACAGTGGAGATGTGGCATTCAATGGGGGACGCGGTCAGGGGGTGTGGTGGGGGTGGGTTAGACTTGGAATCTATGAGGTCTGTTCCAATTCTGTGATTCTATGCTGGCAATCCCATTGCTTTCAGTGTCACATCATGTTGGTCACTCACCCTCACAGCACCCAGCACACTGGCATGAAGGCACAAGACTCGAGACATCAGGCCCCAAACCCTGGGGTCTGCCTTCAGACATCCCAAGCCTGGAACCTATGGACGCCGTTTGGGAAAGACCTGCCAGGATCCTTCATGACACACTGGAACAGGTTGCCCAAGGTGGTTGTGGATGCCCCATTACTGGAGGCATTCATAGCCAGGCTGGATGTGGCTCTGGGCAGCCTGGGCTGCTGGTTGGCGACCCTGCACACAGCAGGGGGTTGGATGAGCATTGTGCTCCTTTGCAACCCAGGCCATTCTATGATTCTGTGGTCAGTGCCTGGCTGCACTCTGAGGAGAGCACCGATGTCCTGAAGAGAATTCTGGATACTACGGAGATCTCGGGAGAGCCGCGACCCCGTGGAGGACACCAGGGTCCTACGAAGAGCTGGGGGCCCAGGGAAGGCTCCGCAGGCGCTCCTCGACAGCCCCGGCCGTCCCAGGGGCGCGGAGGCGCCGAGCACTCGGGCGGCGCGGTGCCTGGCACGGCGCGGGGGCGGCGTTCCGCGTCCCTCCCCGGCGGGCCCAGACCCGTCCCGCCCCGCCCCGCCCCGGGCGCGGATTGGCGCGGCCTCCGCGGCTCCTCCCGCCGCCGCCGCTGGGCTCGGGGGATCCGGCCGCGCCGCGCCGAGCCCAGCCTGGCGGCTTCGCGCTGCGCGCCGCCGGGATTCCCTTCGCTGTGGGCCGCGCTCCGGGTAGGCCTCTAGCGGCGCGGCGGGATCTCTGGGCGGGCGGCGGGTGGGCAGGTGGGCGGGAGGCGAGCGGGCGGCGAGCAGGCCCCGCGCGCAGCGCCCGCGCTCCCGGCCGGCCATGGCGGCTGCGGGGCCGTGGAGGGGCGGTTGGCTGCGCCCCGGCCGCGGGCCCGCTCGCTCCGGGCCTTCCCGGCCGTGACAGGGCCGTACTCCGGGGCCGGGGCCGGACTCCTCCGGGCCGCCCGTGCGGGGCTCGCGGGGCCTCCTGAACGGCCGGCCGGCCCGCGGCTCTGCGTGCTGCCGCTTCCTGAGAGGGCTTTCGGCAGCCGGCCGGAGAAGGGGTTCTGAATATCCGTCATTGTAGCGAAAACACGGCAGGGTCGAGTGCGTGTTACTTCTGATAGCGCCTTCACGTGGGAGTTGTGTAAGGACCGAGGGAAGGCTGCACGGTCCAACGCAGTGGAAACGATTTCTTCTCAACATTGCTTCCTCCGAGGCCTCGCTTGAAGCAACGAGCGCAGCTTTCAGTTCCTTCAGCAAACCGAGGTGACCGTGTGGCTTTTATCTGGGGGGGGGGGGAAGAAGAAAAAAAAACAACAAAAACAAATCCCTCTCGTCAGCAGAAGCCGTGGGGATAGCAGTGGTCCCGCAGCAGTGTGCCTGTCTGCTCCCATAGAACCGGCTCACGGCTGTAAAACCCGCCCGTGGAGCTGCGTAAATAGCCGAGTGGTTGGCCCTGCTGCGCTGCATGCTATCTCGGTTATGCTGCTCTCGGGATCCAGTTTTGGTGGCTTGAGATAGGTGAGCTGGCTTTGAACTGGTGAGTTCGAGGAGTTGCGAGGCTTAATGAATGTTTGCGTAGCCCTCCGCGTTTTCTCGGATGAAAGGTTTTACATAATTGGCCTCTGTAATTGTCTGTCACCCCCGGAGAAGAGCTGAAAAACCCCGCTGGTGGAGGTAGGCAGTCGTTTTTGGGAGTCCAAAGTCTGAACCGATAGGTGCCTGTAGGTTGTTAATGTTGTTACTGCTTAACGCGGTGGTAGCAAAATGACTCACTCGGAGGGAAGAAAATTCAACACGTCTATTTCTGCGCTCAGTGTGAGCAGCGCAGGCGGACGAATGGCATCCTGCCTACATGGGAGCAACAACTTCTTCGGTGAGCAGAAGAATTCCTAACGCAGCCCCAATTTAGTTGCACCAGAGCTGCTTCTTACCCTTTGAAATCATAACTGGAAGCCTTTTATTTATTTATTTTTTTAACAGTGTTTTGATTCCTTTTTAATAAATACCTAATCCCTTGCTGCAGGGGGTGGGAGTGTTTTCCATCCAGCGTTTTTGGTCCTGAGGGGAGGGGGAAGGGAGTGCCTCTATGGCTTTCCAGCAGCCACCCGCTTTCCTGGAGTGAAAGAGCCTCATTGAGCGATTCTGAAGGTAACCTGTCCAAATTCTCCTTTTACGTGGTAAAACCATAAATTTGCTGCAGCACGGCGCCTTTGAGGGAAGGAGATGGAATGTCAAGGAGCCTGTGCTTCGTCACGAACAGTCTGGTAACAAAGGCAGCATCTGTTAATTGCATTGCACTTATCAAAATCTCCCCTTCATATGACAAAGTTCCATTTTAATAGGTGTGAAAAGTTGTGGGATTTGATGCCGCTGTCTTAAAATCATCTCGCAGGCCCTGGATGATTAAGTTGTTTCTTTTGTATTTAATTGGAGGACAAGCAGAGGTTGAAGAAACAGCTTTATGTTCTAAACGCTCGTTAAAATCTTTACTCAGATAAGGACTGTGAGCGTGCAGGGGTGACTCGTCAAGCTCTAAGCTGCAAGTGATTTTCTTACAGGTGCATAAAACACCTCTCTGTGTCCCTTAGAGCTGGAAGCTCCTGCTGCAGGCGTGTGCCGTGGCACTGGGCAGCGAGCTCCGTAACAGCAAGCTGTGCATAGAGACCTGCCTGCAGCTTCCATGCCAGGAAGGGCTGCGGTTTGGGGTACAGAGGTGCTGTGTTGATTGATGTGCTGTGAAGTTGAACATGGTGTAGTATACACAAGATACCACCTGGCTGCTAACTGGCCCTGAGGTTCCAAGAATTGACACATTCAGCATGACGTGTTAGTTTAGCTTCTTGCCACCCTGTACCTTCACAGCACGGGTGGTTCAGTACAGTATTCAAATGCTAGTTACTTTATTAACCTCAGATATTGTGCATTTCAGTATTTTGCTGCTGATTTTAATCTCTTCTCCCATCAGTGCAGTGCAATGAAGGTGGCAGCTTTTCTTGCCCCCATTATAGCTGAGCCTGTAAGGAAAACATAGTGCTGGTCTGAAGGTTGCTGTTCAAGATCATGCAGTTGTGGAAGCATGCCTATCTCCTGTCACAATCTACTGCTTTTTTTCTTTCCTCTCGTGAGTTATTTGGACTCATGTACAGATGGGAACATCTAGTATTATTAAGCTTTGGAAGGAGGTCTAAGTGAAAGCTGCTGGTCAGACCCCAGCTTCTCAGATCTGGGAGCTCTGCAGTGGGGGAGGCACAGGAATGCTGCTTTGGTATATGTGGCTGCTCAGTTCTTGTTCGTACCACATTTTCTGGTCTTGTTTTCTAAGCTGTTTTGACTTTAATAACTTACCAAAGTTAGAATCTATTAAAGTCATAATGACAGACTTATTAGAGGCAATGTTTTTACTTTTTTTTGTGTGTAAACATTATCCTTTTTAAAGAAATGTCGCTCTCCCCCCCAGTAAATCAGAACAAGAATCAGGACAACTGCTTATCATGCAAATCCTGGGTGTAGCTGTGGAATTAGTATGTATTTATTCCCCAGATAACTTATTTTTTTTGCCCCCTTTCGACTATTTGCTGTATCACTTGCTAATCCTGCTGTTGCAGTCTCATGCCCGTACCATCACTAGAGATACATGTGCCTCTGTAGGCATGGTTGTTTTAATCAAGCTATTTTGGGCTTCAAAAGCAGTGAAAGCACTGCAAGGCTGGCTTTGCCTTTGGGGGCCTTGTGCAGCTTGCATTGGTGGCAGCCCAGTCTGCTGGTTGGCGACCTGCACATAGCAGGGGGTTGGAACCAGATGGTCATTGTGGTCCTTTTCAACCCAGGCCATTCTAGGATTCTGTGATTATGATTCACCTGGGCAGCCACAGTGAGGTGTGGGTTTCTGCAGTGTCAGTGCAGTGGGTATCGGAGGCAGATGATTAAATATAGCTCAAGGATGCCTCGATGTGTTGCAGTTGCACCTCCCCTTGCAGTACATGTTTACATAGATCACTGTCCTACACGTCTGAGGTTCAGCTGCCACTTTCATATGGAATTGCTGCTGGGTGGCTGTGCGACTGCCCGATAATGTTTTGAGAGTAAAAATACCCTACAGAGGGACATGCAAATGGCCGTTAAGGAAACATCATTTCTTTAATTAGTCAGAAATGGCTGACTGTTACCTTGGGGTGCAGAAAGCACGGTCTTTTCCAAACGATTAACAAAAAATTCCTGCTTAGAAGCTGCTATGTCTGCAGTTCATAGCAAAGTACTGGCATGTAGGTAGGACGGAGGCTGAATTTCTGCCAGTTGAAATCTTGCTGTCCTAATGTGCTGTTCTTTACAGTGCTTGGAAGCCAATATGCAGCGTTCTTCTGCCTCGCAGCAAAACAAGTAGTGATTAAAAATTCAGCAGATGTTGTGGTTGGTTTAACTACTTGTTCTTGCATCATTCAGGTCATATCGCACAATTAATGTTGCTAATGTTCAGTCTTAGCTTTTTTTGTTCTAAGAATGGAGATTATCAGAACCACCATGGGATTTATAGAGCTGTTTTGGCAGGAACTAAGCTACATGAAGTAAATTATTCAGAACTGTTTTCTTCCTTCCTCTAGCTTGGAGGATCTCTTCTTTATTTCTCAAATACTATCTGTTTGTGCCAGGCAGGGCTTTCTTTTCTGCAGCTTTTCTCACTTTGACTCTGAAAGTGTTTTCTTTTGATAGCTTTGAGATAAGTGACTCCCTGCTTGAGAAGAAGAGGAAAGGGAAAAAACCCACCACGATAGGTGTAAGTGCTTGCTTGCTTTGTTGAACTCAGTATTTCATTTGGCCACAGAAGTATTTTTGTGAAAGCATTTTCGCTTTGTTTCAGGCAGAGCTTCCTGCTGCTTTCAGAACCTCTGCTTTCAGTGTTGCTCAATGTTGGTTAATAGCATGCAGTCCTGTGTGTCGTGTATTTGCCTTGCAAATGACATCAGTTTGGATTATCCTTTCTCTTCCCAATATTCCTTTAAACGTGCAGAGCTTTGGCATTCTTCTAGCAGCAAACAGGGGTTCTGGATACCTTTCCTGGAGCTACAAAGCAGCATTAATGCATCAAGCTTGTGGCTTGTTCTCGCTTTCTTCAGAAGCTGGTGCCTCTTCTGCAATATGAGAAGCTTCCCGTCACATCATGGTGAGCATAGGGTTGGTTTTGATTGACCTCCCAGTGCTTTTTTGGCTCAGGCTGGCTCTATATGCTGGGCATCCCTTGGCAGATGCCCTCTGGGCTGGATGTGCCTGCAGGGCTGCTCACTGCATAACCACTGAGGTCAAGGCGAACCGCTGAGGGAAGTTGCTGGGTTTTTGGGTGTCTTTGAGACAAACTTCCTGTGCTGGAGCAGCTGTAGACTTTTGTGCACAGAGAAACTGAATTCAGAATGTAGAGCACAGGTTGAGTATCTTGGTCAAGGGCACTTGGGGTTCAGCCATCCTTCATTACGCTGCTGCAGGGAGCTCGAGAACTGCCGGGCTTAGGAGAAGGCTGTATCTTTTCAGCATGAAGTAAGTGAGAAAACAGTAAGAATGCACAAATCCAGATTTTCCATTACAGTATATGATGTACAATATAGAATAGATATGCCTATAAGCTAGGTTTTGGAGAAGTAATGGGCAGAATGTGGAGACTTTCCCAAGTAAGCACGTTGTTTGAACATGAAATTCAGATACTTTTTCATTTTGGTTCTGTCAATTAGCAGATCAGGAGGATGTGTTTTTAGACAAAGCAGGCATTTTTCTTTGGAGGAAACTGTTTGGACTGTTTTGTGCAAATGTACTTCATGGAGAGAAATTGCTTCAGTGAAATTATGGATAGATAACTGCAGGACAAGGGGAAATGGTTTGAAGTTGAAGGAGGGAAGATAGAGGTTGGATGTGAGGGGGAAGTTGTTTGCTGTGAGAGTGGTGAGGTGCTGGAACAGCTGCCCAGAGAGGCTGTGGATGCCCCGTCCATCCCTGGAGGTGTTCAAGGCCAGGTTGGATGGGGCCCTGGGCAGCCTGGGCTGCTCTGAAATGTGGAGGTTGGTGGCCCTGCCTGTGGTGGGGGGTTGGAGCTTCGTGATCCTTGAGGTCCCTTCCAACCCTGGCCATTCTGTGATTCTGTGGTAGTCAATTGATTTGAAAAATGAGGTCTTGAATAGAAATCCAACCCCAGTCTCTTTAGTTTTATGTCTAGAATGATGGAAAACAAGTACTCAGATGGTGTTTCTTTAATGTTTCTGGTACCATATATGCATTATTGCATGCTGTACTTACAGAATTGATATTTAGGATACGTATAATTGCTAATTGCAAAAATAACTTTGCACACAGCTTATTCCATCTGTCAGAACAACCAGAGCGAGGCTGACTTTACTTATTTGGGGCCTTACTGCTGTGCTAATTACTAAGTGTGAACTTTGGAAATAACTTGAGACTTTATTAATTTTAAGCATCCCTAGCAACTGTAAGCCACTTCTAGCTCACTTTATGCTTTGGGTGCTTTACCAGCTTGGATTTAGTAAGCTTCAGTAGCATCTTTTTCCTCTTCCCAATGACTTGCACACCTAACAGCAGCTTGCTGCCATTTCCACTATCTTTCAGCCTGGGATCTGACACAGTTCCTTCTGTCATTTGAGTGCAAAAAAACCTCTCAACAAAGTGTTGAAATTAAATTCTCTTAAAGTGAATGCTGAAACAGTACCATTAAAAATGAGGTTTCAGTCATTCTGTTGCACAGCGTGAGGAGCAGCTGATGTGTTTTAGGTGTAGGTGGGTTTTCTAAAAGTAACCCTGGGGAAACTGGGGCACATCAAGTCTGATCCTAATTCTGTGAAAAGCTATTCTCATTGTGTGAATTCATAAGCTCTGAAGAGTTTGATTTAAAGTCATCCTTGCATGTAGTTACTGAACGCCCTCTGTTAGTAAGAGGCTGCTCTTTTGCTTCATTTTTTAGCATCTCAAGGTGGTTTTGTGAGGTGCCAGGCAGAGAAGGCCTCTAATTGGTAAAATTTGAAAAAGATTGGATTTTTCTAGTAAGGAATCTATAAAGGAAAATGGAAATGGTTTTATTGGACTGTTCTGGAGTGGTTAATATCCTCTTGGATGGATGGAGAACTGGGGAGTTCCTTCTTTGGGAAGATCAGGGTCGTATTGCTGGGCTCTGGTTTGTCTTGAGCTGGCAGAAAGTCGAGCATAAAATGTTGCCTGTAAGTCACACTGCAGTGTGTCATACTGGAGGTTATGTTTTAAAGTGAGTTTGGATTCTGGGTTGGAAGAAGACTTGGGATGGCTGAAGTTGGGATAGTTGCTAGCACTGAGCTGGAGGTTCATTCTCTGTCTTGTGTGCTGCTTTACGAGACAGCCCAGCTCCTTCTTGATTTATAAAGCTCTTAATTGAGGTCTTTGCTCTGAACTTTGCCTCACCTAAGCTTTTATTGCAAAATATAAAGATGCCTTCCTTGGTGCAGCATCTGCTCTGGCACTTTGCTCCTGGTCTGTTTTGTGTTTTGCTAAATGTGTGCAAGGCTGCTGCTTGTCCCCTCTAGCAGCTCTTTCCCAGAGTGTCAGTGTTCTGCTCTCGCTCTGATTGCACTGCCTGGGATGTTCAGCGTTGCCCAGAGAAGCAGTGGATGCCCCCTACCTGGAATCATTCAGGGCCAGGCTGGATGTGCTGTGAACGACCTGCTCTAGAGGGAGGTGTCCCTGCCCATAGCAGGGGGTTGGAACTGGATGGTCTTAAAGCTCCCTTCCAACATGAACCATTGTGTGATTTGCCTTTCTGAGCTCGTGCCCTGAACAGCAGGCCTGGGTGATCCTCTGCCACTGCTCTTGAAATGCTTATTTTTGAGGGGTTACTGATAGCAATGAATGTGGTGAGCTTAAAGGTCTTTTCCAGCCTTAATGAGTCTGTGATTCTAACTTACGGAGAGTTCATTTTTAATACAGCACTGCAGTCTTCTGAATGAGAGCTCGGAGTGGTTCGAGTGATGAGATGCTCCCTGTGCTGATGGTGCATGAGATGTCAGAGACAGGAGACTAAACCAGTTGTCCTAATGATTGGTTGGTTATGCTTTAACACCTTACCCGATTGCTAAAAGGTGTCCAGTGACACGGCAGCTATAGTCTTCAGGGTAAATGGTAAGATAAAACACCTAGGCAGCAATGTGCAGCTCTGTAAGGGAAAATGGAGTGCAGGCTGTTTAGGTAAAACAAGCCAACATACCACAGAATCATAGAATTATTAAGGTTGGATAAGAACACTGAGATCTCCTAGTCTAGCTGTCAACCCATCAGCACTGTGTCCAGGCTGGAGTCAGCAAAGCCATGGAGTGCCACCTGTGTCACATTCAGCTCCCAGAAGCTTGGTGAGAGATGCTAACAGTTAAAATTAGCAGGAGCAGCCATGTTTTTTCGTTTTCCTGGTGCTTTTCCTGGAGCAGCCCAAAACAGGCATATTAACCTTAATATATGAATTTGTGTGGGAGCCTGAGAACGGTGTCCCACTAAGTAAAGCTAGCCAAGTAAAGAAAGAACTTCCTTCTGAGGAGATGCTGAGAATGCCTTCTTTGGTCTGCCAGCCAGGCCAAGCCAGGCTTGTTAGCAGCTTGTGACAGCTCTACTTTGCTTTGTAGGTATTTTAAGTGGTGGGGGTAGCAGAGCCAGGAGGAGATGTGATAACGACTGTGCTTCCTTTTCTTTTTGGGGGAGAGAGGAGGGGAGGAGATGGGCCTAATTGCATACCTTCCAAATGCAGTTACTTCATTACTGAATTATCACCGGAGCAGCCCTGCAGTCTGTTCTGATAGCAGATAAGTGGCGTGGCTTGCAGCACTTCAATCTAAACAAAACTTAAGTGCTCTTTCCTTTTTCCCTGGAGTGAAACTGTAATTTAATTACATGAATGTTAGCCAGGGCAAAGTTTTCTTCAGCTGTCGTGATGCTTCTCTGGGTTTGTGTGTGCTAGAGGTGTGTCTGCAGTGTAGCAAAAGTATCCTAAAATTTCTTGCCTGGCAGCTTCAGGTGAGGTTTCTCCTAGAGCTTTGCCAGGTGAAGATACATAGCGCTCATGTTATTTGTCCTAAAAGATTTAAATAAAAACTAAATGCTAACTGGTTTACATTTGCTTCCACAGAGATGCATTAATGAGTTTCTGTCTGCATTAGATCCTGAATAGCCAAATTGAACAGCTGGAGTCAGCTTCTCCACCAGTCTGCTGCCATAGAACAGGAGCCCTGCGGTGTGAGTGGGCTTGGGGAACAGCCTGTACCTGAACCACATTGCTTCTGTTCCCCAGCGGAGGGAGAAGTGGCCCTCAATGCAACCCGTGTGATGCAAAAGAGAATTAGTGGGCAGAGCTTCAGGGAGGACTCCTTGTCTTCCTTTGAAACGGGATAAAAGTGCGTTTGTGCATCGGTGTGAATCCTGATAAAATAGCTCCTTGGAACTGATGATTCAGATAGATGGTGCTTCTGAAATTTGCTGCTTACAGCCATGGGACACCACAGAGAAATGCCTGGATCTTGGGTAGCATAGGACTGGTCAGTGCTTAAACTCTTGTCCGAGTAACGTTTTCTTTTTGGATTGCTGCAGAACTGTTTAATCTGATCTATTCCTATAGAGACAGCTGACTGTGCAGTCTGAGCTGTGTACAGTTCTTTGTCTCTGACTTTGACTCGAATGGAAATGTAGTTTGTTTTTTAATTAAATTGAACTCAACTGTCACTGCCCCAAAGGGGGTCTGTTCTTGCAAGCTGTGCTTGGATTCGAGGCAGTGCTCTTGGCTCTGGCTGCTTCTTGCTGTAAGCATGGTAACTCAAGTCAGGGTGATGGGAGGATGGTAACGCACTAAGACAGATATTTGATGACGAGTGAAGTGTCTTGGGAAAGAAAATGTAATGTGCTTTTTTATGTTGATAGATTATTATATTTTTTTTTTCTGAAGTTTGGGCTTGGTTGTGTTGGTTGTAACTTGGCTGCTGGGTTGGTCGTGTAGAATAACACTATACTGATCCAGCTGCAGCATTAAGCTCTTGGAATAGCTTAAGGTGAAGGGATGGTGGATTTCAAATAATTAAAGAGTGAGAGGCCCCCTGGTCAGGTCTTGCATTGGTTGAGTGGCTTTCAGAGAGAAAAAGACCCACACGTGCTTTGCAAACTGGTGTGTACATAGTGCACTGGAGTGGATCCATGCTTTGATAAGAACAATATGGGTCTCTTAATGAGACGAACTGCATCACCTTTTTTTAAGGAGGCATTTATTTCTTTTTGTGAAAAAAATGACATGTTACTTTGGAAATCTGTAGCTGAACACTGCTCTGCTTTCGTCCATGGATATTGCAGGGACAGGAGGCTGGAGGTCGGGTTGGGCATTATCTAAAGAAAAACAAGATTGAAGCCTGATAAGTACTCTAGAAGCAGGGCTACCTGATTCAGCTTGTTCTTGGCCACTGCTGCTTCAGAAAGCTGCTGGCCACGTGATCCTTATGCAAGTCCTGCTTCCCCAAATGGTCTGTCTGACTTGCCAGCACTGCAGTTGGTATTTGGGAATTGCTCTGGGGTCTGTGCAAGCTGATAAGGCTCCTGTGGCCATTTGGGGTGGTGAAGTTGTCCTTCCCCGTGCTCAGTTTCTTGAAGCTTGTTAACCAACCCCTTCCAGCCTTGAATCTTCCCAGGCCTTTATTTACCTGTTGATGGTTGAACTGTGCCCTCAGCATTTCCTTCCTTTTGTGTGTTTGCCTTGCAGGTGTGGTTGCTCTGCTGAGCAACCTGAAGCCATGTAAGGATTGTTGCAGTCAGTGTGCGGACTGGGAAAAGGATGCTGAGTGGCTGCAGGTCTTTGCATTTTGGTGCTTGTCAGCTGGGATGGGTGTGTGGGCCTACTAGAAAGCTTCAGCATCCATCACGGGGGTGTGATCTGTCTTGAATGTAGAAAGTAAACTGAAGGTAAATTATCTACTAGCAGAGAATTTATTGGGAAAAAGTCTAACGTGGATCTGTGATAGATAGAAATCACATAGATTTCTGTTGGCATGTACATGTGAGCAAGTTTTCCTTGTTGCAGAAGCCGGGTTGATTTTTCAGGGCTGGATAGCATCAGTTCTCTATCTAGGAAAGAGAAAACACTACCTGACTTAAATGTAAATTCCTAGGTCGTTAATGAGAAGGACTCCTATCCTAAGTAACTTGCTCAGCCTATGTTATGTTGCAGGAGCTCCATGGAGATGAAGCCTACTGGCTTTATTTGGATCTGAAATCCGCTTCGTTTCAGGTTGCCATGAGAATCTCTGCTCCTGCAGTGCTTCAGCCTTGGAACTGGGTAACACGTTGGGTGTCTGAGGGCTGAGGCTGGGGCAGGTCTGAGTGCTTTGGTGGCTGAGGTGGCATTGGCACGTGGCACTTGTCAGGGTGCGTACTCCTGAATGACAGCAGCCTGTTCATCCCTTCGTAATTTGCAATTTGTATTTAAAAGCAAAGGGATTTAAACGCTGTGTTTTTTCTTGCAGTTGTGGTCCACAGCAGCAATTAGCTGTCGTGATGTTTGGCGCTGGTGGCTAATTGCGTAAGTTGACATTGCTAAAGAGAGCAGGGAGTTGAGCAGGGGTGTTTGTACATTCAGCAACCTGGTATAATTCAGGTCTGAATCAAGCTCAGACTCACGCTCAAACAGGTTGTGGAATTTATTTATACAACACCACTGGGGTGTGTGGCATTGCAGAGACAAATAAACGATGGTTCCCAGCCCTGAGGCTTGTGTTTAGTGTTAGATAACACAGTATGGGTTAATTATAGCCAAGGACCTGGGCGGGGGGGGGGGGGTTAGGAACAGGTAAGGGTTACGTCGGTACCCGAGTGTTCCTTGTTGTGCCTACAGCTCTCTAATGGCACTGTGAAGAAAGTATGGGTGCGTCTGAGGTTACGGGAAGGATGGAGGTCAGCTCTGCAGGAGGAAGCGTTGAGTGAGTTACAGAAGTCGTGTGGATTACTAAGAAAAAGCGGAAGGAGGTGAACTGAAACGGGTTGAGTGCACAGGGAGTGGCTGTGTTTACATGGAGACCTAATATGGAGCAGCAATCGGGCTGCAAGGTCGTGGGTTTGGGTGTTGTGATCAGCAGCCAGATCCCTGAATGCCTGTGCTCAGTGTGAATGGAGGAGCAGCTAAAGGAAGGGGTCTGGAGTTGATGCTTCAAGCTTTCCGGTTCCTCTTTGTAGTCCCTGCTGTCCCTGCAGCCTGGGACCTGTGGTTCTGAAGCAGCTTTTTCCCAGTAGCTGCTTCCTTGGTGGCAAGGCAGCCGCCTTTGAAGGCAGTTGGGCTCTCTTTGGGGTGTATTTGCTCAGTTGACACTTAGGACTCCTTCCAATTGACCTCTTTGCAGCATTTCAGTACCTAAAGGGAGCCTACAAACAGGAGGGGAATCAACTCTTGGAAAGGGTTGACAACTACAGGACAAGGGGAAATGGTTTGAAGTTGAGGGAGGGGAGATTGAGGTTGGATGTGAGGGGGAAGTTGTTTGCTGTGAGAGTGGTGAGGTGCTGGAACAGCTGCCCAGAGAGGCTGTGGATGCCCCGTCCATCCCTGGAGGTGTTCAAGGCCAGGTTGGATGGGGCCCTGGGCAGCCTGGGCTGCTCTGAAATGTGGAGGTTGGTGGCCCTGCATGCGGCAGGAGGGTTGGAGCTTCGTTGTCTTTGAGATCCCATCCAACCTGGCCATTCTGCAATTCTGTAATTGGTGGTTTTCTGACTGTCAGCATTGTACTGGTGGTTCCTGTATACCATTTGCAGTGGGGTGAATGAGCAGTGTTCCTGGACTGGCTTTTTGTGTTAAACTGGCAGATCTTTTTGGTTTCAGGGGCTGGCTAGTCATTAACTTGTAACTAATTTCCTTTTTCCTTCCCTTTTGCTCTTCAGAAATGTGATTCTCGTGAGTGTGCAAGGAAACCCACAGAACTATAATGTCTAACACTACAAGGAATAACAACTGTTTGAAGGTACCACCCTTTTTTAACTAATAAACTACTCTGTTATAGGTTGGGTTAATGATGGAGTGATCTTTGGTTCGCAGCCAAAGCTCAATGTGAAGATCCACATCTTATGTAATGCCCTCTTTTCCAGGATGGTGACGGTGGTGTGACACTGCACTCTTTTATTTCCAGAAAAGCTTTGTGCAAACTACCACCTGATCCGTCTGCTGAGGGGACCACCCTTATTTCTCTGTGAAAGATCTCTCTAGGCAGGTCTGGTGTTGCTGTAGGAACAGATGGTAGCTTCTATTCAGAGAGCTGAACTTCCCTCGTCCTTCGTGGCCATCCCTGGAAACATATTGCCCTTCTTCAGTGATGCGTCATGGCTGGCCTGTTTGTCACGATGTTAATGACAGCCTGGGTCATCTTTCTTGACAAGAGGCTTCAAGCCCTATTTAGGGAGAATATTAAGATAAAGTGCAGTTGGACTGTAGCACTGAGATTGCAATGTCTCAGCTGTTTGTGCTGCATTAACCAGCTCTCGGGCGTTGGCTTGATCTGCTGCCTGATCCTGCAGTGATGCCATAATACTGAATTTTGGACTGCCCTGTACATTTCCATGGCAACAGACTGATGTCACGGGCTCAAGGACATGACTTCAGCGTACGATCATGCGGAGGCACGATCAGATTTGGGAAGGTGAAAGCTGACTAATGCACATCTCAAAAGCCGGCGAGGGGAGTGTAGGTAACGGCTGACCAAGCAAGGTGTTTCAGTATGAAAATTCCCCTGTCAGGCAGAGGAGGATGTGATGATGTCTTTAAGGCAGGACCGTTCGGCGCTATGAGCTTCTGTTTACAGGGGATAAGCAGACATCCAGCAGGTATCCTGTTTCTTTTCAGCAGGTGGTGTTCTGGGCTGGGGGAACTTGCTTGTTGGTTTCAGACCTTTGAAAGGTCAATGTTTTGTTGTGTTGTTATTTTAGAGAGCTTCTCGTTAGCATACTTGTTAGTGTACTGAGACAGCTTTTTCTTGCATAGTGTACAAATAGCTTAATTGGTTTTCCAAAGCTTCTATTTTATCCATGATATTGGAAGGTGGAAGGGGAACTCTGCATCTGCGTTATGGTCACATTTTCCTATATCCTATTAGCAGATTCCAAGATTGTTTAATGTGATCTCCACCCATTTCATTTGGCTGCAACCTTTGCTCCCATGAAAACAAGGCTGATTGTTCTGAATTGCTGTGTGTATGTGCTTTGGCACGGCATGAAGGTACCTATAATAACACAACCATTGTCTAGAAAAAAAAAAAAAGCAGTTTGCAGTAATAACTACAAATAAAAGGGTGCAGTACTGGGGCAAAGGCAGATAATGGTCGTTTTCCCACCCATTCTGTGCAACAGCTTCTCAACGTGGTCACCCCTCTGCGTGACACTGATGTGGGCTTCAGCCTGGTATGTGAATATTAGGAGTGAAGGACTGAAATATTTGCATGCTGTTCCAAGTTTCTCTTTCCTGGACGCAGTTCCATTGCTCATATCTACGGACGGGGAGGCTGAATGACTTTTGCACAATGCGGTGTTTTATTTGCATGCTGTGAGCAGTTTAACAAGTGTATGTGCTAAATGAAGCATTTCCACTTTCAGTCATCATCTGATGCACCCTTTAAAAAAAAAAAAAAAGGGGGGAGGGGGGAAAAAAAAGTGCCTTGAGGTTGAACAGTGGGGATTTGAGGGGTGACATTGTGCTGTGTGCAGCGGATGGCTGCTTGTGCCAAGCCTGAACGTTCACTTGAATTGCTGTGGGATTTAGCAAGTGACCAGCTCAAACTCCTTCGTGCTGAAGTAATTTATACTCATCTCTACACTTCCTGGAATAAAAGCTGTTACAGGGCAAGATTTGGAAAGAACCTAATTGTTTTCAATGTTCAGTGTCACAGGGATCGAGGATGTTGAACAGAACCTGGCATTTCTTACAGCAGTTTGGTTGCCTCCCAGGACAGGAAGCTGTGGAGTGTTTAAGAGACAGGGAAGGAGTTTAGCAACCCTCTCTCTAAATCAGAATGCTTGAATCTTGGTGCCTGGCCTGGAACTGAAAGGGCTGGAAGCTCAGCAAGATTTAGTGTTCTGCATGGCTTGGCAATGAACACCAAGATAATGGTGATGGGCTATCAAGAAGGCAGCCCTGCTAAAACGAGAGTCTTTGTGATACGGTCAAGGGGAAGGAAGTCTGCAGAACTTAGAAAAAGAACAGATGTTTTTGGAGGTGGGGGAAAAGCTTAACTATCCATGTAAGGGAGCCAGCAGAATGAACTTGATACCAAACAAAAGTAGGCACACCCAGTGTTGAGCACAGGGATCCTGGAAAGCTGCTCTGCTCTGCGGCGATGCTTTGCTGTTTGACAGATGTTGGATAAGGACATCTCACAGAGGCAATGTTACACGGTAATATGAAGCACCTGGGGGGTTGTGTGAGGGGTTGCACGAAGGTTGGGGGGTATTTGATGCTGCTCTTTAATGTTGACACTGATTTTTAACAGGTATATAAATAATAGTTGAAGCAGAATGTCAATCTCCGTGAGGGAACTGATGACAGAAGATGCATTAAACAAGAGGGAGGGGTCTCTTGTAGGGTGTGTTTATGGGCAGTGATGACTGGAAGTGTGATATAACAGACTGCTGATCCTGCGTGTCAGACTATGAGTGGCAGTGATTTTTTTTCAGGTCACTGAAACTCGAGTCCAAACAAAAATATTTTACTCTTACTAATAGGTTAATCCACTGTAATTGGCTGAGGAATAAACCCATGGGAACTTCCCTGTCTGTACGTGATGCACAGCCTCTGCTGTCTGCTTGGCAGCTGCACCTTCAGATAATTAAAAGCTGTTTTTGAAATCTGCTGTTCTGGATGCTGTTATTTATTTATTTATTTGCATCTCGCAGCTTCTCTGAATGCCATCAGTCACTCTTCTGCCTAGTCTATAAAAGCCGAGGAAGTGTGGGATCAGGACATGAAAGCTGCAGATGGATCTTGTGCTTTGAAACCCAAACCAACCATCAGCTCTGAGGTTAGGTGAATGTGTGAGGTTTGATAGCACCCACCTTACACTTCTGAAAATAATGCAACTTCCCCAGTCCAGTGTGAAACATTTAAAGTTCACTCTTCCTTTATGAGATCTCACATCATTTGCCCCTCTAAAATCAATAATCAAATTTCCACGGCTGCCTTCTCTGAGAAGCAGCTGTAATTACCCCCAAATTACAGGAGGTGCTCAGCACAGGGATCCTCTGGTTTCAGCACATATTTTCATTGCTCTGTAGTGTTTTGAGAAGCTGAAGGGTGGGATGCAGCTACAGTGACTTTCCAGATTCCTAACAGTGTGAGGGACTGTTTTTAATAGTGATGATAAAAACAGTTATTCCCAGTTGGAGGTTAGTCAGTGGTACAATTATCAGAGCTATGAAATAGTGCAGAGATGGCTCAGAATGGGGAAAAAAACAAAACAAAACAAAACAAAAAAACCCCACACCAACTCCAGCTTGTAGCTTATTTTCTTGAGGGAGCTGTTCGAAACTATTTCCTGCAGGCTCACAGAAAATTAGTCTGAGATGTTAAATACTGAGAGATGCTGCTGGTACAGCTTGATTATTACTTTGGTAATTCAGTTCTCAGGCTAGCAGAATGCAGCTGGCTTGCAGGGAAGGGTTTTGGTAGCAACGTGTTGACAAAAGGCAGTGCGATGAGCAGGACCTCTGGAGCTGGCATGTTTAATTTGCAAGGCTGTTCTTCTGTTGTGAGCACCACAACAGCTGCTCTGCTGGGAAGCCTAAAAATGTGCTGAGTGGTTTCACAGCAAAGTAACAGTCCCCAGCCTGATATCTGGTGCAGTTAAATCACCCTTCTGCGGAAAAAACAGTTTGGGGTACTCTATTTTTTTGGCTTGATTTCCTGTTGATTTGTTTCCTTATTTTCATTTGCATTTCTAATGTTCCATCCTAGAGGTGGAAACCTTGAAAAGACAATATTATTTTAGGAGGAAGTTTTTCAGCCAGAGGGTGGTGAGGCACTGGAACAGGTTGCCCAAGGAGGCTGTGGATGCCCCATCCCTGCAGGCATTCAAGGCCAGGCTGGATGTGGCTCTGGGCAGCCTGGGCTGCTGGTTGGTGACCTGCACACAGCAGGGGGTTGGAACTGGATGAGCATTGTGCTCCTTTGCAACCCAGGCCATTCTATGATTTTATTGGCACTGGGGGGAGCACTGAGCTATGTAGGAGCATGCTTATCCTTGTTCCTCTTGCTGATGAAGATGCTTTCACATTAACAAGCCTTCAAGTGCAGGCACAGGTCGCTGGATGTTGAAGATGAGGGTGAGAAGTGAGAGATGTGCAGCACACCTCCTCACAGTTAACAAGGTAATTGAATATGCACAACCTGTACCAAAATGCAGATGCTATTTTTAGTTTCTTGTTTTCTTTTAAAAAAGAATTCATGGCAGAATTTGTGCTATGCTTAGAATTTCTAAAAATTTAACTGTGTTGCAAGGCGTATTGACTGCAGGGCTCTGAAGAATGGGGAAACTATTTTTTGCATCAAGGAACTCTGAGTTATTAATGGAAAAAGTCTTTAAAATGTAACAAAGAAAATATCTGAAGATGCACAGGATTGGTAGGTTTCAGAATTAGCTTGGATATTTCAATAGCCTTTTGAAGCAGTCATCCAGAAACACTGTATTTAATGCTGGTCTGTACTGCCATTTACTTGCCAAGAAAACTAGCTTATCCATAGCTGGGTTATTCCAGCAGAAGATGTTTCATGTATATTCCTAAGAATTTGTTGAAAAACCCAACAAGCACATATTTTGAGTTTTAGCACATGCTATTGCTATTCTGTCTTCATCTGTAGCCTTAATGTGTCATCGGTTGTGTGCCAGTGCTTTTGGGTTCTCCAAAGCTTTTCTGGTCTGCCTGACCAAGCTTTGATTTGCACCCCAAAGCAGCTGAGCAGTGAGAAACCTGCTCTGCATCCAGATCTGCTCTCCAGATCGTCCACCTGAATTTCATTGCTTGTGGGTCTGGATAACCTGGGGGCATTGCTTCACAACTCCTGTTCTGGGCAAAGCCTGTTGGTGTGGGGGATGTTGAATTGTTCCTGGTTCAAATAGATGTAAGGAGCGAGCAATGGAAAGAGAAATATTAAACTAATGCCTTTCCCTTTTCCCAAGCTCAACTTCACGCTGTCAGGAGGTACAGGCATTCATTCTCTGATCTTGGTGCTTTTCCCCCCCTTTCTTTTGGTGTTTTTTGCCTGTTCTTCAGTATATTCTCCTGGAAGTGCCACTTGTTGGGCAGTGCCCTGTATGGAGCCATTGTGGAGCTGGCTGTGTCCCACAGAGAGCACCCCAGCTGTCCCTCCCACCTTGCCATCTTCATCTGATACAAGCAGTGAAGGAAACGATGGCAGTTTGAAGTTGTTTTCATTACAGGTTGGTGGGTTCTCAGGTTGCTGGCCAGCTGGGGTAGAGTTGAGATCCTTTAAGTGGAGCACAGTGAAGAGTTTTGGGCAATAGTGGCATGAGATTAACTGATAAAAACAGCCTCTGTTCAAAATCCAGGCTTTCTTCTCTCTGAGAGCTGTCACTTGGATGTAGGCAAATGGATCAGTTCAGAGTTGGATGTGTTGTGCTTTGTTGCTGCCCAAATTGGATAGCTGGCAAGTGTATCAGACCAGGCTGCTTTAGTGGAGTTGATGCTCTGAAAATGTTCTGAGTCTTAGGTTATGTTTTGTGGCATGTGGCTAGCTATACAGCTGAAACAAGTTAAGTATCAGAACAGCTTTTTCTTTTCAAAAATGCATCTGTAGACCATGTTAGAACCTCATGTTAATGAGCAATTTAGTTTTTTTTTTTGGTCTGAAATTGCAACTTGTTCTTCCTGAACTTCTTTTTATTAAGCAAGATACCTCTGGAAAGGAGTGAATCCAATGCTTGTTGAGAGGGTGTAGGTGGTGGTGTGCTTTTTGTGGGTGGGTTGTTTCTAAATACTCTTAACAAATCTGTTCTGTTGAAAGTTTGCTGTCCTCAGTAGAACTAATGGTGCCTTGAGCTATGAAATGTTAGGTGCAAAAGAGTTTGAGCTTCCTATTGAGTGTCAGCTGCTCTGAAGTTGGGTATACTTAGTTCAACTGTTTTCCTAAGTCTGGAAAGCTGCTGACATGGAAACCTCACATTTCGTACTTCAGCGTTTTATGTTATCCTGGCAAGATGAAAGATAGTTTTCTATAAATGTATGAAGTTTGGCCATCAGCAGGCTTACACAGCAACAAATGAAAATGTGAAAGGATTTTAAGTTTCTGACAAATCATCTGGCACATAGGTGCAAATTTATTGCAAAATAGAATGGCCTGGGTTGCAAAGGAGCACAATGCTCATCCAGTTCCAACCCCCTGCTATGTGCAGGTCACCAACCAGCAGACCATGCTGCCCAGAGCCACGTCCAACCTGGGGTCTCCATATATGAAAACAGGGTGGATTCAGGAATATATTACAAAAAATGGGCATTTTCAAGTACAGAAATACTGCACAGAAATCTCACAGTTACTTACAAAACACTTTTCTGTGAGCACTGTCATCTTTAACCTTCTGTTTCCCTTGCTCTAGCAGGGCTTCCAGTTGCTGAGCGTAGTTTTGGAGCCCACTGAGAAAAATTGGGATGCTTTTGGAATGCATAATGAATACTGTAAGTTGACAGCTCTCCAATGAGTTGGCTGAATGAATCCACTTTTTTTTTTTTTTTTCTTTCAAAGACTGGATTTTGCTGGGACAGGACAGAGAAATTTGCTGCGCAGCCCTTTGGTTAAGGGGAGTGATTCTGCAGAAAGAAACAAAAATCAGTTGCAGCTTGTCCTGCTGAGCTGTTGGGGCTGGACCTGTGCACACAGCATTTGGGGCAGTCTGCATCAAAGCACAGCTGTCATCCAAAGGCTTGTCCAAGCCAGAAGGAGCCATATTCAGCAAACATCAAAGCTGATAAATACAGTGATTAATACCAGGTCACCTACTGTGGCGTTCTCCTTATTAACAAAGCTTGCAAGAAGGAACTGTATTTGCCTATCTAGTAGCTTTAGAAGCCATTAAATACCCCATTTAGTCCTATGCACTGTGTGCTGTGTTGTGGGGAGACTTTATCTTACAGTGCCAAGCGGAGGATTTGTTTCCTGATGCTATTTCAGTATGTGCCAATAAAAAAGCCAGTCCTGTGCTGGAGTACAAAGATGCAGAGTTACATCTGTAGTCAGAAGAGTACTGCAAAGTAGTTCATTGCCACAAAACAGACAAAGAAACTGAAAATTAAGAATTAGAGTGGGTTTCGCTGTCCTGCTGGATCACTAACAAACCATTGCTGGCTAACTAGTGCATAATTACAGTCAGCCAGGCCATGTGATGGACTATTTATTAGCTGTTGCAGCAAAAGCACATCTACCAAATGCGTGCCAAAATGAGTCAAGTGAACCTCTCCAGCCAGGGTCCCTAATATCCAAAAAGCAAAACAGAGTGATGAAATTGCTGTTGACAATCTTAATCTGCAACATCACTGTCCTGATAATCATGATCTTCTTTAGCAAACTAACTTTGTGTTCCTGAGGAAAGATAGGATTGTGCTTTCTGGTTGTATCTGTCTGTCTCTGAAGTGGGACAGGTTGCTCCCTATTGGCATTCAGGTTGATCTCTTTCATCTAGACTGTCTAGATTTCTCTCCGGTGTTTGTCCTAAAACTCCCAATTTAGTGTCATTTCTGCATCTTTCAGACATTTCCAGCATCCTCTGCATGTAGAGGAGCAATTGAGTGAGGCTTCAGCCTCATAAAACCAGGGCACGACGTCTCCAGAGCTCTTGGAGTGCTTGCCTACTATTTTTGGAACTAGCTCTATTGCTTCTATAATAGGAAGGCTTCTGGAAGCTTTCTCCTTCCCCTCGCCCCAAGAAAGTAGCCATTCAGCTGAGCTTTCATTAATTCACAATCTGCATGGCAAAACAAATGTAGTTTTATATGCTAAATAATTCAGCTGTGGCTCATGGATCACGTGGCCCTAAATGCATTGCAGTGTCTTTACCCATACCTAGGAACCCAAGAGCACAGCAGCTGTAGCAACAGTGCTCAGCTACCCTCTGCTTATCATTCGGGACCCAGCATGGATTATGCAGTGACAGTGAGTGCCAAAGGAGGTGGTTGCTTTCTAGAAAGCGAAGTAATGTGTGATCTGTGTGTTTGTCATCAGCACTGCAGCAGAACTGGCAAATAATGGATTTATACTGGTTTTGTTTTTCTCTTGGGTCAAGCAGAACAAATCCGGTGAGCCAGTTCTTCTTCCCAGTTGAGCAACAGATAATATCCCTAACCAAATAGTGCAAGACAGCAGAAGCCTTTCAGGAATAGCTGAACAGGTGAAACACTTTGTGATCGTTTCCAGTACAAAAACGGAGCATCAGCAAGGTGCAGTAGAGCTTGTTTTCTTCTTCCCTTTTGAGATTTTCCCTTTTGAGGGGAAAGGGGATAGCTAGATCATTCCAACACTAGCCACACCTGAAGAGGAGAAAACACCAGAGCTATAAATTGAAAACCTTTCATTCTTTATAGACGTGATCTTGGAAAGGGAGAAAGGCTCTCCCTGTAACGCTTCATAAGAATGAACACTTGATGATGCAGCAGGTATAGAATCATTAGCACTGGAAAAGACCACCATCAGTCAGTCCAGCTGCCAGTCTCTCACCACTGTGCCCCACTAAGCTGTCCCTCAGTGCCTCATCTCCACGTTTCGTCTCTAGGGACGATGACTTCAAGTTCTGATGTTTGACAGCAGTGAGCAATCCAGCTAATCCAGCTGCAGAGCTTTGGAGCTCACGTGTTTGTTCCCCTCTTACAAGTTAAAACACTACACGTTACACGTGTGTTCAAAAGTCTATTTCCATTGATGGAAGGAATATAAAAACCCCTTTGAGGGCAGACACCTCTCACAGTATGCTTCAAGGTGTGGCTTTAGAAAGAAGCTGTGATTAAAGAGGAGTTAGAGGTACAGACACGTTGAATCCACTGTGCAGAATCCCAGATCCTCGCTGCTTTGGATGAAAAAGCAGAAACATTGGGATGCAGGGGCTGTTGCTGAATGCTTGGTATAGACCAAACAAAGCTCTGTATTATAAGGCCTCAGCAATGGTTAAGTCCCTTCTGATGACTATATCTGTGTTAACTCTTCTGAATTGCTTTTGAAAGACTTGCCTTTGCTTCCTTCTGCCTCCTGAGCGTGCTGGTTGCTGCCCAGCTGAGCCAGAGCCATGGTGCTGTGTGGCTGGAGAGCATCCCAGAGCCAGTCCCTGTCTGGAGGTGGGCTGCTCAGGCTGGCAGAGACTGTTCTGCTCTTAGCAACAGCGGGGGTTCTGCTCAGAGCCAGTCCCTATGCCACTGCCTCCTTCCTAGAAAGCAAATTTTCTCAAGGAGTGAGCCCATCCTTTGGAGTACTTCAGCGGTTACTGTTGCTGCTGGAAACAGGCTGCACCTGCAGTAAAGCTTTAACTGCTGCAATGCCCGTAAATAACAAAAGCTGTGGCGTATTGCTGCACAGACCATTTCCCCCTTATCCCGTGCTATTTAGTACTGCAGGAGCAGTTCAGAAATGATGGTAAGATAGGGAGTTTGGTGAGACCATTCAGCATTCTGCTGTCTGCTACTGAGAGTGTGATGCTTCCTGCTGCCAAAATCTGAGTCCTTCCCACATCTGATGCATACAGGCATATGTTTGGGGGCGGTTTCAGGAAAGGAGAGCAAGAAGATTAGTTTCTTATTTTCCTTTTTCTGTTCTGTTTCTCTGTGCATCTGTATTTCGATTTTCAGGCTGTACTCAACTCTGCAGAACTAAGCAAAGAAGGGAAGCATCTCCTGATAAGGATCAGCCTCTGTTAAGAAATGCTATGGTAGCTAAGAGGCAGTAAGTATCTCTCTGCTGGCTTGGATGCTGATTATTTTTCCTCTTTTTTTTTTTTTTTTTTAGTTCACAAGCACAGCTTTTTAGTACTCACACAGTGGGAATTTGTCAGTAGATTGCTGCCATTAATAGTCTATTTCAGTTCTTTTCTATAGGCCAGCAGCTAAAGAAGGGGAAAAAGCATGCTTTGTATGGAGCTGTGTTTTCATCTGTGCTGCACTGTGAGCTTGTCTGTATGGATTTTGTCAGCTTTTGCTTTCCTCTAGAAGGTGCTAGGCCTTTCTTCAAATGCATGGCATCCACGATCCAATACCTGGGCTTGGATTGGGGTTGTGCCTGCCCCAAGTGGAGTGAATTTGCATGATGTTCTTGCTTTTCAGGCTCTGCTATAAATGAGATTTTTTTTCCTTATGTATATAACTATCTTTTTTTTATCACTTCTCAGTTTCTCTTTATACATTTTGATTTACAAAGAAGTAGGACTGGAACAAAACACACGGTGCTCTCAACCAGGGGTACATCAAGAGAGTTTAAGCTAGTGAAAAAGTGACTGGCATTCTTAAAACTGTATGTTTGCATTTATTTGGGTGTGGATATAATAATGTTTCTGTGATACAGTTCCTGCTGAGTCTGAAATGCTGGTGTCAGTAAAGCCAGAAGGCGAAGCCAGACAAAAGCTTGGATAGAAGTCAGAATTTCAATGCCTCTTACTGGTGGTTCCTGGGAAAGGAATGATTTTGTTTAACTTCTGATTCTCATAAAGCAGTGGGCATATGTTTATAGAAATACATTTTCTAAAAACATCCCAAATGTCTGATTTTTCTTTTTGGTGCTCAGATTTCACTTGTGCAGGTAGGTCCTTGTTACAGGCTCTGGGTAGTTTAATGAGGACGGTGTTTAAGTACAAAGCTGTGAGTTGTGCAGCTTTTAACCTTGTTTTCTATCTGCTGGTCTTTCTGATCTCGTGGAGCAGAGGACACACTCTCACCCTCCAGCTCTGCCTGTGCAATGCCTCAGTCTTCTCAGTTCAGTATGTTTCTTTGCATTGTGTAGAGCTCAGCAGAGACTTTTTCGTGAAGGACTGGAATGTATTTGTATAATATTTTATGTATTATTTTAGGCTCCTGCTTACTCAAACATGGGTGAATGATTAACCTCTCATTTCCCATCACTGGAGGAATCGTGAAATTCCTATAACACACAAGTCCAGCTGGATGTAAACCAATTTCTCTCTCTCTTTGCTGAGAAAGTCATCCTTAGCCACTTTCTCTGAGTGTGGCTGCAAAGTTGGAGAGGGCTTCCCAGGCCAGGAGCATTCAGTGGCAGCATTGGGATGTAAACCACGCTGATTTGCACAGTGCAAAGGTGGGTGCTGTTCTGAAGTCCCCAGGTGTTGCAGAATCATCATAGAATCACAGAATGGTTCGTGTTGGAAGGGAGCTTTAAGACCATCCAGTTCCAGCCCCCTGCTATAGGCAGGGACACCTCCCTCTAGAGCAGGTTGCTCACAGCCCCATCCTGCCTGGCCTTGAACACCTCCAGGGAGGGGACATTCACAACCTCACTGGGCAGAAGGTGATGGGAGAGGCTCTCATCTTGGAGTTGAAAAGAGAACAACCTGCACTGAATCCCAAATACTGTGAGGCCACAGCTTTATCATTGTTGTGCGTAGTCCTTCAGAGAGGAGGAAGCAAACAATCACTAAAGGAGTCTACCAGCAACTCAGGCTTTGAATATTCAAGCTTTTCCAGGGCACCTTAACTGCGTCACATGTTTCGTGTTCCAATTTGATGGTGGTTGTTCTTCCACTGTCAAAGTGTGCTGCAGCACTGCTGCTGGTGTCAGCTCCAAGGACAAGGAGTAGAAGGCGAGTGAGATACAGGACAGCTTTGTTTTGGTGAAATCTGCTGCCTTATCTGTGCGTGATGCAAAGACAGGGCAGTTTTCAGAAGGTTTGGAGCTTTGTGGTGGCATGTTTATTTTGTTCTCTGTGAAGGGGACACGTTACTTTGATTAGAAAGCTAACGTAACTCGTCTGGCAGCATCAGATCTTACTGCTGGCTTGATGCTGTGCTAACAAGAAGAAAGGTCTTGCGTGTCTGGTTTGCATAGAGCTTGGAGGACAACGTGTCCCATGGGAGGTACCCAGGTAGGGCTGTAGCTACATATAAGCACAGCAGCATACATGATGTTGAGGGTGTTCATTTCTGTTTTAACGGTGTTCAGAAGCTCCAGCTGCAGTAATGGCATGATGTTGTAGAAGTTCTTTTTATAAGTTCTTCTTATATTTATGTATGGGACGTGTCTCTATAGTGTGTGTGTTTGTGTATACATAGAATATGTATGATGTGTAGTGGTATATTTATATCTATGTATATTTTCTATCCTTCTTCACCCTCTTTTGGGAAGGGATCCTTGTCTGTGCCCTGCTGTACTCCAACATGATGCTACTTCTCTCATGTTTGTTCAGTTTCTAGGTGGAAGAGACACTGTGAAGCTCTGTGCAGGGCGAGGAGAGCTGAGGAGGGAGCCTTGCATGTGAACCAGGATGGACTGGCTGTGACGGCGTGCCTTAGCTGGAGGGGGAGTTACGATGAAGAGTTCCTGCAGAGCTGGCCTCCACAGGGAACCACTGAATTCTGCATCTTCTACCTTCCATCAAGTCAAACGGTATGAGCAGACCAGCTGGCCTGCCTCTAGCTAAACATTTAGCACCCATTCAGCCTTCTCCTTGCTTTCTTATTGTCTTGTGTATCACTTAGTTGGTCTCAATCCTTACTTTCCAATAGCCTTTAACTGAAATGTAATGGTTTGAGGGCAGAAATGTTTTTTTGACACTGTTGTTTGATAATGACAACTACAGATGGTACTGTACTTGGAGAAAACCTTGATTATTATAATTTATTTTAGTAACACCTGTAAATTAATTTGGGAATATGGCTTTGAAGTATATTGGAGAGTAGCTCATCATAATAGGCTTTAAAACATGCAGTCAGCTTACAGCAAGTGGAAATGCTGGCAGTCATTGTTGTGGTTTGTCTTACTATGGAGTAGGTAACTGGATTGGCTTAATCTGAAGTTTTGTATTGCTCCTTCTCCTGTGTCTCTTGCTAAGAAGAAATGCACGACTGATTTCAAACACTTGTGCTTATGTGACAATGAAGTGAACGCCTCTCACTGTGTCTTGTTATAGGAACACCATACAGAACAACTTGTGCTTATGCAAATGAAAGAACATGCCAGTTTGAATGAAAAAAAACACATATCTCTTTTGAAACCAAGACTCTTAAACTTCCTCAATCTGAAGGAAGAGAGGCAGCTTTCTCATTTCCAAAATTCATGTGGGTTTAAAGAAAACTTTAACCTTTGTTCCTTGTGGTTATGTAGGCAACGCATACTTGCTATGTTAGTCTCATAGTAATTTAGGGCTGGAAAGGACTCCCTTGGTTGCCCAGCTCCTTGCTTTCCCAAGGAGTATCTCATAATCCTCTGGGTAAACTTGTAATTGTTTTTAGGCCGGACTTCTGTCTCTTCTTCTCCCATAAATTAAACCATTATTGAAGATGACAGCTCTAACTGTGCAGTTGGGAACATTTCGATCCCCAGAACGAATGTTCATGCCAGCTTATATGATAATTTGAGCTGGTGGTGTTAAACATTTTGCATAAGGACCACCTCTCGTTTTCAGTATTACCTTTTTTGCTGTATTCTGTAAACTGCAGCTGTATCCCCTCACCTACGTTTTTCTGTGCCCAGTGGCCCCTGTGCTTTCTAGTAGCTTACTGAGCAGTGACTGTTCTTAGTCTGGGTAAATCTCCTGTGAGCCATGACAGTAACTGTGTGCTGACTTCCAAAGGAGACCTTATAGGAGGGCTTTTCAATGTCCTTCAGATCTGCCTTCATTTGCCTCTTTGTCATGGATGTGTCTATTTGTAGCACCTTTGTCAGTGAAAACTGTTTCTTGGTGTTCAGCCTTGTGCTGTATCACTATCTGTACTTCAGAATTCTGCCCCGTTTCTGTTAACCAAGTGCTTTGTGCCTCATCCATGTTGGCATTACCTTTCATTTCTGTAGCTTTGTTGTTGAGGTCATTTGTAAGAAAAACAAATGGTTTTCCAGGCTGATTCTTCAGGAGTGTCTTTGGTTTTGAGGCTGGTGTTTTATTGTTCATCACCTGGGGCTCTCTGCTGTTAAGACAGCTTCTTTGTGCCTTTCAACAGTTTTTTGTCAATCTGTCCTACCCAGTAGATCTCCATGTGCCTCCTGAGACCATATGAATAAACCACATTAGAGTGTTTTTCAAGAAAGCTCTTCTTTTGAAAACCTTCAGATTTGTCTGACATATTGTATTATTTCTTTTCCTCGTTTCCCCATGTCTTTGCAATCCTCTTTTCTTTCAAAGCACTGTTTTACACCAGAGTAAGACCAGCAGGCCTGGAGATGCTACAGTCTTTCTCCAATGCAGCACTGCATTCCAGGCGATATTGACCTGAAGACTTGAAACCTATGGCTACTTCTTGTATCCTTCCTGAAGAAGAAACATATTCAGTTGGAGTTTTTCTTACTTGGGATGTGTTCATTATAATGAGAACACCTTTTGACTCCTGGAAGAATGCCTCTTGGGTTGCTCTATCTGCAGTGAAATCCTCCATACCACAGTGTGGCCAGCTTCATGAACTGGATCCTTTAGGCTTGAGTTTTAAAGAACAAACTGGTGACTTCCTTTCTGCTTTTGCTTATCCTTCCTTTTGAGCTCCTGAGTTTCTTAATGATAGCTCAGTCCAAGGTTAGTTCCTACAGCCTTTCACGTGTGCGCATTTTGTATGTGTGAAAGTGAAGTCTGAATAGCATCACTGCTGGTTTAATTTTAACTACTTGATGGAACTTCTTACCCCATTGTATTAAAAATGACCTTGGTCTGGTTGCAGTTAATAAAAGAGGGAATGAACATTGTGGAAAGATAATGTTTCCAAAAGGAAACATCAGTGTTTGTGTAAAGTTAGAGAATGTCTGTCTGGGATGTTTGCTCTGCCATCATCTTTGTGCTGAATGCTTTTGGAGCAGCCGATGACTCTGAATACCAGCTCTTTCAGTTGTTGTTTTCTCTCTTTCTGTCATCCTCGTGTCATCTGTGGCGTGATTGGAAAGTAGGGAACGGAGATCTGAGCTTCCTGAGACTTCAATGAATAATTGATTGTATGTCATCTGGTAAGTGCCTTTATACAAAGGCTGTTCCCAGAGTAATGCATCCTATTTTTCTTATGTTGGCCCATAACATTTCAGGTGGAAATCGATGGTATGGCAGTAGAGATTGAACCTTTCCACCAATATTCTGTTAAATTTTGTTGGCAGATGGGCAGTGGAGGGGCAGCCTGATGAAATGGCATCTGACACAGAAGTGCGTGTGAAGCAAAGGTGTGTCATTGAATTCCTTCATGCAGAAATAATGGCACTCACTGACATTCATCAGTGAATGTTTATGGAGTCATAAAGGAGCACAATGCTCATCCAGTCCCAACCCCCTGCTATGTGCAGGTCGCCAACCAGCAGCCCAGGCTGCCCAGAGCCACATCCAGCCTGGCCTTGAATGCCTCCAGGGATGGGGCATCCACAACCAAACTATTTGGAGACCAAACAGTGGATGTGGCAACAGTGACAGTGGGTCACCTGTGCTGGTGCTGGATCTTGTTCATCGTTGGCAAACCTGCAGAGCTTATGGTGGTGACTGCATTGAAAAATAGTGTTTTGTACCTGAGAATTTGTTCTATCACATAGTGTTATTGTGCTCTTTGTATCTCTCGGAGTTTCCACGGAAATAAATAGTAGGCAGTACATTCAGAGCAACCTACATCCAAAACGCTGGCAAGTCTTGTGAAAAAAGACCTGTTTAGCTGTGTGGTCTGTGATACTCCTTGCTTGTTCTCTGTCTCCATCCCTGCAGGCATTCAAGGCCAGGCTGGATGTGGCTCTGGGCAGCCTGGGCTGCTGGTTGGCGACCTGCACATAGCAGGGGGTTGGAACTGGGTGAACACTGTGCTCCTTTGCAACCCAGGCCATTCTGTGTTGCAGTTAGGCAGGCACAAAGGAATCAGGAGCAGTTGCTTCAGTCTGAAGGTAGTGCTGCAAGGGAGTGGGTTTTTTTTTTTCTTCAAGAAACCAGATGCCTCCACAGCTGCTACAGTCCCACCAGCCCCTGCTCTGGAGCACCATGCTTCCCAACCCACCTCTCTCCAGGCTTGGATGCTTGCCATGCTCCAGAACAAGCTTCAGTGAGTAGCAGAGTATCGTTCACCATGGCTCTTAGCTGGGACTTTCCCACCCCAGCAAGATCTGCAGAATGCCTTTGAAGCAGCTCTCTGTCTGCTCTGCCTGCCCCAGCAGTGCAGAGGGGATGGAAGTGGTACTGGAGATTGCACCCACCGAGCACTTCCAGAAATAACAAGTGGTTGACCGTGGTTGAACTGACATGCAGTGCTCAGTCCTTGGTAATTGTCAGTGTTCTTTGCAGAGGAGCAAAGTTTCCCATAGGAGAGATGGGATGCCAGGGAAGAGATGTGCCCTGCCAGAGGTTGCTCTTGGTGTGGCTTTTCGTTTCTGCTGCCTGTTTTTTTTTTCTGGCCAGTGCCTTGTGTGTCCTGAGGGGTTTTTCAGAGTTGCAGTTGTGCTGCACATGCAGTCAGCAGCGTTAGGAACTCTTTCCTACTGGAGTGCTTACAGAAAGAAATTCACAGGGAACTTTTGGGGTTTTGATTGAAATATTCTCCTTAATAAAACCTTCCGGTGCCTCGCCCGGAAAACATACAGTGTGAATGTGCTGCTTCAGAGCATTGGTTTTGTTGTTTCTGCCTGCCAGAGGAAATCTTTGTGCTTCACAGGGCATTTTGGGAGTCCTGACTGAGGTGCAGGATGGGATGTGGAGGCTCTCTTTGGGAAGGACTTTGGGTTGGTGCTGGGTCTGGTCTTGCTGAATAAAGAATCATAGAACGGTTTGGGTTGAAAGGGATCTTTAAAATCATTTATGGTGAGAATGGTGGAGTGCTGGAACAGGCTGCCCAGAGAGCTGGTGGAGTCTCCTTCTATGGAGATAGCCAAGAGCTGGCTGGACACCGAGCTGTGCGACCTGCTGTGGGGTGCCTGATGTAGTAGGGGGGTTGGACTTGGTCTCTTGAGGTCCCTCCCAACCCCTGCAATTCTGTGAGTTGTGGAAGTGGAGCCTTTTGTACTGATTTTTCCTCCAGTTTCTATTAAAGGAAATACTTTGGTTTTTAGGCCCCTGTGACTTCGAAGATGTATAAATGCAGAAAGATTCTGGTTGGCTTGGTGCAGTAGCTGATGGATCTTCCCTTCCACACAGAGAGGGGAGGTGTGTGCATGTATGAAGGCTTGCATTCATGCATCAGTCCAGCATAGGAGCCAACTGTAGTGACAACGAGCTGTACTGAAACTTGTAAAAACAGCAGTGTCATTCCAGAACTGTAAGTATCCTGTTTTTATGTGCCTAAGACATGGCTGATTAGAAATTAAAACAAAAAACAACCTGGTCCTTTCACTTCATTGGCTTAAGGATGGAATAACAGTGTAAAGGCAGCACTGCCAGTTGTTTCAGTGCTGATGGTTCTTGGCAGAATTATCTCTTATCAGCATTTCAAAACCACACATTTGGGATTGAGAACCTTTTATGTTTATTCCATGAAGTTCTGAAGAGTCATTGTCTCTAAAGATAGAATGAGAAAGCTTGATAGCTTGCAGACTAGGGGAAACCAAACAGAATTATTCTCAAATATGATAGGGAATTGTCAGTGACTTCACCTTGGAACGATTATTTTTGGTGTTTATTAAAGAACTTATAACTTAAAAACTTAACCTGCAGCTGCCACAATTCTCTGCTTGCCAGCACTGGAGTGTTGCAGAAATAGGGTGGGCATTGAGGGGAGAGGACTGGGCTCTGGTTTGTGTTCAGAGCATTTTCTGCTGGAAATCCTAGCTCTGATTCTTGGAGCTGGGAATGAAACGTGCTGCTGATGCATGAGGAAGATGTTCTAATTGTTTAAGAAGGACGAATGTTCATGGCAAAGTGTGTAAGTGGTGGGGGTGAGGATTTGTTTCTCTCTTAGTGATGCTTTCAGGTAAGGTCTGCTACTAAAAGCTCTTCCTCATTGCCTGAAAACTTGAAGGGAAGTGGCAGTGCCATTCAGATGGAGTTAGCATTCGTTTTGTAGCAGTCTGAAGCTGTTAAAGGAAGGTTTTCTTTAAATCTGGATCCATTAAAACAGTGCAACGAAATGAATGCTGAATTCAAATGAGGCAATTATTCTGGCAGTAAAACTTCTGACTAAGGCATAATTTTGTTATGTAAATTGTAACTTTTCAACCTTACATGGTATTGTTGGCCTAGCTGGAGACCAACTGAAACACAGGAGGAAATACAACCTTAAATGAGAAATCCATAGTAGGTGAGGCATAACTTTTTATCCTTTGTCTTTCTCCATAGACCTGAAATAGCTGTGAGCAGCTGAACCAACTTTGCTGGCTAAACGTGTCCTCCGAGCCTGCTGGGTAACCAGTTTAGTCCTGTTCTCATTCATGTAATACCTGAGCTCACCTTCATTTACAGTTTTCCCTTAATGAAGGGTGTTGAAGTGATTTGTCCTGCTGGATTCCTGAAAATGGTTCGAAGAAAGCCTTTTTTAGCACATAATCCAGCTCATCTTTCAAACACCCTGGCGTGAAAACTCAGGAAGGAAATCTGATCTTTTGTTCCCAGCTCCTGGGATTTCAAGGTGGAAAGCTGTGTATTGCATTGCCTTCACCTTTTCTTCCCCCAGGGTACTGCTGTGAGCAGCTAGCACAGCTTTTCTCCTGAAAGCACCTCCAAAATGCCCTTCTGAGTGGGGAAGAGAAGACTGCAGGCATGCTTCTCTGCTGCTTTTCACCTACATCTTGATTCTGGCCTGGACACTGACCCAGGTGTGTTGGTGGCCTGACTCTGAGCAGCTATGAATTGTGGAAAAGTAGGCTCGAGCAAACTTGCAGCAGCCTTGATTTCCTATCCTCTCTTACTCCTCTATTTCATCACCCTGAAGTTCTATTTTTATGAGATTATTTTAGTTGTTAGCATCCCACTGAGAAGGGAAACAAAATAGCTCAGTTGCATTCTGCAGAAGAAAGTGAACTGGGAGGTGACCCAATTCCAGCAAGAGCTGGAATTAGCACAGAAGGCATGGGGAGAGAATTAACCCAGCAACTGGGTGGGTGTATGTGCAGAAGTGGGAGCTCTCTTATCCCCACAGTCTGTTGCTGAAGGGAAGATGACGTTAGCACTGGTTGCAAGGGTGACATCATGTTCTGCCTGTAAAATTGAAAGGGAAGAGATACTCTTTCCTGAGCACGTTATGCTCTTTTCCTGGGTTCCTAGTAATAAGGAATGACCTCAAGTTGCACTAGGGAGGTTCAGGTTGGATATTAGGGACCATTTCTACTCAGGAAGAGCAGTGCTGCAGTGGCACAGCTGCCCATGGAATGGTGGGGTCACCATCCCTGGGGATCTTCCAGAGCCATGGAGATGCAGCACTGAGGGTGGGGTGAGGTTTGTTGGGGATCGTGGAGGGCTTTTCCAACTTGTGGTCCAGTGATTCTGTGATTCAGCAGTTATTGAGTGACTGCATTGGCTGATGCATGGGGCTGTGTGGGAACTTTGAATTCAAAGTTGTTTTTAGGACTAGAAATGCAATACCAAAAAGTATTTTGGTGGTGGCTGCAAGGGGAAATTGTTTGGCGTCTGCACCGGCTGGTGATGGCATTGAATGTGCTGGTTTTAAGCTAACAGTCATGGATTATCTTCATTTCAGAAAGTTCTGCATTTAATGTAACAATTCAGAGATTGCCATGGAAACATAATCTGTAGATAGTTCAGCAGTGTGCTTATATGTTCACCTGGAGGAAGAGCCTGGAGTCACCTGATGATTGCATCCTATGTGGCAGTGCCCTGGGCTTCTGTGTTTTTGAGCTTTGTGTTTGAGGTTATGGTGAAGGTACAACAGAAAGGATGAATTGGGTGCGTAGGGCCATTGCCTGAGTGGTGCTGCTGTTGCTGTTAGGGCAGTAGTGTCCAAGTAGTGTCTCCTTCACAGCCCTTAGATCTTAACCATAAAAATGCTTGCTTGGATGTGGTTTTCTCCGGCCAGAGTTGGTGCTTCTGTCACTTTTTGGTTTGGCATCTGATGTACAGCACGAGGGGGAGCGTACCAAATCTGCCAGTGCTGATATACTCAAGGATAATAGGCATCATTGGGTAGATTTAGACTAGATATTAGGAAGAAATTCTTTATTTACTGGAACTGGTGATGCACTGATTCCCCAGTAAGGCTATGGATGCTCCTTCTTGGAGGCATTCAAGGCCAGACTGGATGGGGCTGTGAGCAACCTGCTCTGGAGGGAGGTGTCCCTGCCTACAGCAAGGGGTTGGAACTGGATGGTCTTAAAGATCCCTTCCAACCCAAACCATTCTATGATTCTGTGATCGTTTCAGCTGGTATTATGAGATTGGCAGTCTGCTGGGGCATCTGATCGATGTACTTACATTTGCTAATTTCCCTTTTTACCTTTAATTATCTTCTGAAAAGAGTCCATGTAGCTGGTAGGTAAGCCCTTGTGACCCATGAGTGCCTTACAGCAGGGTTGGGGCTGAATGGATGGAAGGATTGCTTGGACTCTAGAATGAGCCACTGCGTTTGCACAATGGACATAACTTAGGCATTAGGATTTCACCTTGGGACTCCCTGGACACAAATTACTCTACTGGGAAGATCTCTGCTATCCTTAAGATTTCAATCATTGCAAGATGCGAGTTGTTCTCTGAGGGCTGACTGTAGCTTTCTGGCTGCTGCTTTTCCTTTTTCATGTGGTTCCTTTTGAGGTGTGGGCTGCTTGATGAAGGGTAGGAGGCACGCTGGTGCCTACCCTGAGCCACCTTCTCTCGTTCCAGGCAGGCATATTTTGCAACTATAATTTCTTCCCTTTCTGTTTTTCTAGGGTTTCTGGTATGCACTTAAAGCCATATCTCAAGTTACAGAGGAAAGAGCGATCAGAAATAAGCCAGGACTCCCTGAGAGGCCCACCTATGACCCATCAGAGGTCACCCCGAGAAGACAAATACGCCAACAACTGCACCAAACTGAGCGTTTTCCCCAAGCCCCCCCTTGTGACTCCGTCTCGAAAGCTTCTGGGAATTATTTATCCGAATACTATGTGCAATACGAACGGGAAAGGGCCGGCAGATGGTCTGAGTGCCAGGGAGAAGAAAAACGTCCTGTCGGCAACGATCCATCAGGGAGAAGAAGGGGAAGGGCCTCTGGATGTGTGGGCTGTGGTGAAGCCTGGCAATACGAAGGAGAAGATCGCTTTCTTCGCAGCCCAGCAGTGCAGCGGCAACAACCGGCTGGGCTCCATGAAGCTCAAAAGCACGTGGGATATCGATGGGAGAACAGTGAAACGACGGAAAAAAACGGTAGATCTGAAAAAAGCCAAGATCCAGTTGGAAAGGATGAGAGAGGCGAATGCCAGGTGCTCCCAGCCGGAGCCTTTCGCGTGCGGCATCGAGCACTGCTCGGTGCATTATGTGAGTGACAATGGTGAGGGGGTGTTCCCGGGCAGGTCCCTCTCCGTCATAGAGATGGTTGCGTTTCTGGAGCAGCGAGCAAGTGCTTTACTGGTAGACTGTGCTAAAACTTGCGCCTCCGCCTCCACCGCGAGGCTGAGCGCTCCGTCTAAAGGTGCTCTTCCCACCTCTGACCCTTTCTCCGCCGCCGGGCCGTGTGAGGTACACGAGAGAGGAAGCTGTGGCAGCGGCGAGCAGCAGCAGAGCGAGCCGGTGCGCGTCCTGGACATGGTGGCCAAGCTGGAGTCGGAGTGCCTGCGGCGGCAGAGCGAGCGGGACGGCAGCAGCCTCTCACGCAACAACAGCTTCCGCAGGAACGTGGGCCGGGTGCTCCTGGCCAGCAGCACGCAGCCCGGTGCCGAGCCTGGCAGAGCCTCTGCAGGCGGCGTGGGCCGGGGTGAAGAGCCGGGGGCGGCGGGGGCTGGCTGCGGAGCGAGGTGTGGGGATGCCGGGCTGTGGGATGGCGCTGCCTCTGCTCCGCAGCCGTTCCCTCCTGGGTTGGAGGGGAATGTGGGTTCAGGACTCGCTCACGCTGTGTTGGCCATTGCGGCAGGAAGGAGCGAGGCTGAAAGGCGGGTTGAGCCTCCCAGAGCTCTGCCAGCCCTGTGTCCGGCTGTGGCTGGGGTGCCGGCGGATTCCTTGCCGAGCAAGAGCACGAATGTTGATTGTACGTTGAAAGAAGCTGTAATCCTCTCGAAGCAGAGCCTGCATCCTGCTAGGAAGGAGCCCTTGTGCATCAGTATATCGGTCACCAAGACTGAGAAGGGCTGCAGGAAAGAGAAGCTCCCTCCCTCCAGTTCGAGTGAAGACCCCCTTCCGGGGAGGTTGTTTTTTCTTCAGGCTGAGCAGAATGCCACTCATGCACCACAGCCACTGCAGGAGCGTACCCAAGAGAAGCCAGGTGAAGGAGTGCAGAATGAGGATGAGGATGCTTTGGAATCTGACAAATCGTGTGTCAGGACCAGCGTCTCTCCTGAGCCATCAGCCCTTTCAGTTCCCCCTCCAGAAGGTGCTTTGCAAGCACTCGATGCTTCCTGCTTGAAACGGCAGGTCTCGCATGACTTTTTGGAGACCAGGTTTAAAATCCAGCAGCTTCTGGAACCTCAGCAGTATATGGCTTTCCTGCCTCACCACATCATAGTGAAGATCTTCGGCTTGCTCCCTACGAGGAGCCTGGTGGCCCTGAAATGTACTTGCTACTACTTCAAGTTCATCATCGAGTACTACAACATCAGGCCAGCAGACTCACGTTGGGTCCGCGACCCCCGCTACCGAGAAGACCCCTGCAAGCAGTGCAAGAAGAAATACGTGAAGGGGGACGTGTCGCTGTGCCGCTGGCACCCCAAACCTTACTGCCAAGCTTTACCCTACGGGCCTGGCTACTGGATGTGCTGTCACAGGTCCCAGAAGGGCATCCCGGGCTGTAAGTTGGGTCTCCATGACAATCATTGGGTTCCCGCCTGCCACAGCTTTAACCGTGCTCTCCATAAGAAGACCAGAGGAGCGGGAGCCGAAGGAGAAGAGGAATATTAGTGCACATACACTTTCCTGTGAGATGGTTTGGGGTAGGAGGAGATTCTCATGCCTTGTGCTGTTTACAGTGTATATAATTGTCGTGTTTTTCACAGGGCTATGAAACTGCACATACTTCAACACAAGAGCCTTTACCTTTTAGAATAAAGAAAGCTTTTAGTCCATCTATGTAAATAACACTATAAAAACTAATTGTACATACAGAGTCTACAGCTGGCTGAACAACGTAATCACTACAATGCAGCTATGATAGTGTTGCGGCTATAGGTGTGTGTGTGTGTGTTTTTAAGTGTCTTGTTTCAAAATCTGTATATCCTGTATAATATATGAATGTTTCTGAGAAGAAACTCTAAATAGGTAAAGGCCAACTTGGTTAAAGAATCTTCAAACAACTTAACTGGACAACCTTAAAACTAGATTAGAATAGAACATGACAGTAGTGTTGGCAGTGGAGAAAAAAAGAGAGGAATATTATTGTATAGTCAGAATATAAAAAAAAAAAAGTTCTTGCCTACCTTATCCATGTTGTCTGGTTGGTTTTTTTTTTTTTTGGTCTTTTTTTTTTTTTTTTTTACTTAAATAAAATGTGCATTCTAGATCTGCCTTAGCTGCCTTGGTCTTGTGAAAATGCTGTAAAACAGGAGGTGAGCACTTGGTGTTGTGGTGGAGCTCAGACTTGCAGCATAATCCTATGAGACAAAAACCTTTCCTTGTAGAGCTCTGCTCCAGCCTATGCCTGCTTCTTTCTGCTGTGTGTCAGCGCCCTGAGGGCTGTCAGAAGCACAACTGAATGGTGGTGATTCCTTGAACTCTTCACAGGAGCTGAGGCTGGCATCTGTTTTTGCTTTCCTCTCCTGCAGTGCTGTCCCTGTGCCCAGCGGGGTGAAATGTGGGGCAGAACCCAAAGCAACGGCTGCTCTGCTCTGCAAGGAGGAGCCCAGGGAAGAGCAGCAGTAATGCCTTAGCACTGATCCCTCACCCTGACCTGGGATCAGGATGGGCACCTGGAAGGCAGCACTGCAGCCAGACCAGCAGCACCTCAGAGCTGATAGGGCCATCCCTGGGGCCAGCAGTAGCCACAAAGGGTTGGGCAGGAGGCTCTGTGGAAAGAGTGGGCTTTGGTTTGCTAGTTATGATGCATTATTGTGCAAGAAAACGCAGAGCCCTGGCAGCCTACGCTCAGCTTTGTAAGGTTGCTGTTCTTGCTCCAGCTACACCTGGGTGCTGCTCAGCCCTCTGCAGTGCCAGCCAGGAGGAAGGAGATCAGAAAGCTGCATGGAGGGGCGGCTGACGGAGGAGAAAGGGAATCCCCTGGGCAGTCGTGACTTGGGTTCATAATGGGGTGCAGGGTTGGGATGAGCAGCACTGCCCTCTGGTTGAAATCTTGCCAAAACTGTTGGGATCAAAGGCCACACCTTAATTTCAATTAAGGAAGAGGGAGAAGAAAGAGCTTTCCTGCCCCCCGCCCAGGACTCTGGAAAAGTGGAGATAAATGCGTGGCGATGATGGCGGTGAGGAAAGTCACTGCTGGGCTGAAACAGAAGCAGCGGAGGAAAATATTTCTTAACTAGATAAGGAAGCAGTGAGGTCATTTTGCTTAGAACAAGCTGTGAGATTCTGGTCACCTTCACTGACCGAGGCCACGGAGGGGTGGAGAAAAATGAGAAGACAATAACAAGCTCCAAGCTTGCATGTAAATTGATGAATCCCATGCATAGAGAGGGGTGTGCCTCAATGGAGATGCCATTGTTGGAAGCAAAAGTATTCTTTTTTTACCTTGCTGCTGCATATTTTACTGCTTCCCAATTGCATTGTAGCAGGGCTGGTGCCTGTGATGCTTCGAAGGCTGGAAATTGTCACGTACCCCCCCCAGAGCATTTCAAACCACGAAGAAGTGACAATTCTACCACTTAAAAAAAAAATTACTGTTAAAGATTTATTGCAATAATACAATAAAACTTAGAAAAGGAAAAAAAAAAAATTGTATTTAGTTCCATCTCACTGGGGAAGTCACAACAGCCAAACCCAGCTGCAGGGATCAGCCTGAGCTGGAGCTGCTGCCCTCACCCCACACCAACTGTTCTGCAAACTCAGCTGGCTGCCTACAGAAACCTCCAATGAGCAGACAGTGCTTCCTTCCCTCCCTCACCCCCTGGAACAACCTGGAAAACCAATCCCACTGATTGCACTGGAGGTTCGGACACATGTAACTCTCCCTTAGCTACACGTGTGCAAAACACTTCAAAAACAACACTCTATCCTGTTAGAAAACTGTTCCTCGAAAGGACCGGTCTCGATGCATTAACACCCTCGCAGTGCCACTGTGCACTCTATGACATGGTTGCAAATAAGTTATTTGGAAAACACCACGGTCAAAATATGGATATGACCTCAGAAGATGTTGTGCTGGTGGCTTTTTCCCCCCAGAATCCATAAATGGCAGCATCCAAACAGAACCGTGGCCTGGCTGTTAGGGCTCTACGTAACACAAAGGCAGCAACGAGAGAGTGATTGAAATGTGTAGTAAAAAAAAATTATAGGGAAGCAAGATGGGCTGTGTGATGCTAAAAGCCCAGCGTAGGGCACTGGTGGGTGCTGGCTGCTCAGACACCAACAGCTTCTAAGGGGAAAGTAGCCAGTAGGGCCAAGACTGCAGTAGTCAAAGGGGTCTACGGGGTCGATGCTGTTTGTTTAACTGCTTCCCAGAACGAACCTAACTTGGGTTTAGGACCAAGGGTGTCTTCATAGAGCAGTGTACAGGCTGTTAGTGCAGAGTTAACGTCTTTGGTTCAAAGAAACCCCAAATAGATTCCCATCCCAAAGACCAAGAGCTGCTGTGTAGGACAGAGCTGGGCTGTACTACTGGGCACAGAACTCAGCAGAGCTGCCTTTCTGCTGCGCACAAGGATGCTGCCTCTGTGTGCCTCACCTCTGTGTGCCTCACTTGCATTCCCAGCTGCTTCAACAGGGAAGACTGAAATCTTCCACCTGAGAGGGATGGGAGGATGATTTCACACAAATGCCCATGAAGATGTACAACATCCCAGCTGCGTGAAATGTAAACCATACAATGGAAGCCTCACTGAGCAAAACCATCTTTAAGCGATGCATCCCACGGGGCAGAGGAAGTGGAGGAGCACTTGGTAGCAAACCTCTGTCAGTATCACAGCTCCCGTGGTTCTGTGAGCACGCCAGCTGCCCTGGGAGCAGGGCTGCAGTGAGATGAAATCAGCTCCTTGGCAATCAGCAAACAAGAACAGAAAGAAAAACCCACCAGCAACACAAAATGGAACAGGGTTTAAAATGCACGTAGCAGGTAGAACATGGGACTTCACGAAGCTAGCTTGAAATGAGGTTTTTCTAATATTAGAAGTGGCAACACGGTGTAACTGATGAGTCTTATTGCAACAGCGGTGTCAGATATGGGTCTAGCTAAGAGAACATCCAGTGTTTCTTTGGTGTGTGGTATCAAGAGTAAAGAGCATCGTGCCTGGAGAGCACAACATGGTACTTGTAGGCTGCCTACTGGTGGAGCAAGCCAGTTTCCTACAGCAAAACTGGGTCAAGATCCACAACCAAACCTGAAATAAGAGCAACCTGCTGTGTGAATTCTTGTCCATGCTGATTCTCCATATTAAAAAAATATGGCAACGGAGATTAGAAAACATGTTAAAAACGCATCGTTGTCATGTCCTGAATGAAAAAAGAAAATTTAGAAATATGCATTTTTGCATTATGCAAGACAGACTTAAAACACAAACATAAACCCTGTAAGGAGTTAAGAACATGTGAATTGCATTTGCACCACCGTCCAGACTGAATACTGAGCAGCCTTCCCTCTGTACTCGTTTGGATCCAAACACTACAGAATCTGTTTCTTCTTTAGGAAACAGAGCTGGAGGCCGCTGGGTCCTCCTTTGATATCCAACAATGCAGACAGAACCAAGACACAAAGTGCCATCACAGAATCCGTCAGAAATACATAGCTAGCTAATTTACAAAACGGTACCATCACAGTCATCTTGGGTCAATAAAAAGGTTCTTCTGGTTTACAAAATTGAAGTCTGACCTTTTCTTTGTTCCAGGCACTACTTAACTGAATATGTAAGGTTTACTACAGCATTGCTGGGGAGGGATTGCTTCCAAAATCCTGTGATCCTTTTCCCATGCTCATTAGCGATGGCCGGTGTACGCCTTAAACCATGAGGTCACTGAGGCAGCAGCAGAGGAGATCATCCCGCCAGCACTGCTGCTGGCAATGGGCTGTGACACCTGCGTGCTCTGGCTCTGCAGCATCTCCACCTGCTGGGAAGGGATATCGCAGAACCTGGGGCTCGGCAGATTCTCCCAGTCTGTCCCCAGATCCGTCTCTTCGTCGCTGACGTGCTCATCTCCGCTCTCATCCGTCTCACCAGTGGCACTGGGATCCACAAACTCCATGGAGTCTTCCAGGTCAGCACTGATTTCAAAAGGGCCAGACCTGCGGACATGGACACAGCGCTGTCAGTGCTTCCAGAACAGCGTAGATGAGGGGCTGTCCTAGGCGTGCCTAAGCAGCCTGCTGTCACGTGCATGGAACAGACATTAGAAAACCTCTGCCTTTATCAGCTGGCACAGAAAGGCTCCCTGGCTACAGAGATAACTGCACTGTGACAATGGTAAAAGGAAAACAGTTGGCCAAGGAAGCCGTAGTGGGTTCCAGTCTGCAGAGCAGGAACGGCGCAAGAGCTGTTTGGCTTTGGCAGCGGACAGAGAAACACACACACAGCTATTGATAGTACAGCTCCACTGGTGGAAACCTCAGCTTGATGTGCAACAGCTTTGATTTTTAACGCTAGCTTTGGCCTGGCCAAGAATGTTGCAGGGAAGGCTGTGGGTCAGCAAGGGGAAGGGTGTACTTTACAGCTTGCAGAGATGGCTGGCACAACTCCCTAACAGAAACTGTCCATAGCAGCACTTCACCTCAAGCAAGAGTTGCAGTTCTTTTTGACATGAGAGTGATAAAACTGTTCTCCCAGACAGGTTGTGGAGTCTCCATCACTGGAGATACTCAAAGCCCCCCGGGAGCTGGTCCTCAGTAACTTGTTCTAGTTCATTCTGCTCTGAGTGGGGCTTTGGATAAGATCTTCAGATGTCCCGACCAAACCCAGCTCTGCTGGGAGGGACTCTGAGTTCCCTGCTGCCACTGCCTGGTAGTAGAAGCAACTGCACTCTGCCCAATCCCACAGCCTTGCACCAGGGTATGGTGAGTCAAAATCTAAAGGGGGGCTGTAAGAAAGAAGAGGACAGACTCTCTAGCAGAGTCTGTTGTGACAGGATGAGGGGAAATGGTTTCAAACTAAAAGAAAGGAGATTTAGATGAGATATAAGGAAAAACGTTTTTACAATAAAGGTAGTGAGGCGCTGCCACAGGATGCACAGAGAGGCGCTGGTGCCCCATCCCTGCAGACACCCAAAGGTCAGGCTGGATGGGCTCTGAGCAGTGATGGAGCTGTGGGTGTCCCTGCTCACTGCAGGAGGGTTGGACCACATGGCCTTGAAAGGTCCCTTTCAACTCTTAAGGATTTCTATGATAATCCAGAGCACCTGCAGAGTTTCAGAGGCCTTTGAGACACTGTCAGACGAAGCGAGGTGCTCATAAAGGCAGGAGAAAGCTGGTTTCCCACAAGCAGAGTCTATGTTAAACAAATCTAATTCCAAAGCACAAAGCTCTTTCAGGTTCTCAGTGAAACAGGAGCAAGAATTTAGCACAGTTAATGGTGGTTCTCCAACCTTACACGGAGAAGCAGCCTGAAGCAGCCATTTAGCACGGGAAACGTTAACCTGAACAATTAAAACTTGGTAAAATTATACATGTGAAAATATTAGCTTATAAAGGAGGCCATCAGGCAACTAAAGGTCTAGAAGTCTGAAGGAAAATGACGACAGCTACTTGCTGCAGACTTTGCAGACAGCCAAGAAACTGGAGGTAAACTCTTTTTCATCATACAGAAAGGAATGGGAGCACTGCCCTCTGGCACAGCATTTTGCTTAACAAGGCAACACAAGAAGGGAGTCATCAGGTTTAAGGCCAGGAGGGACCATGAGATCATCTGCTGTGACCTCCTCTATAACAAAGGCCACTGCATTCCATATCTCCCATTGAATCCTGCCTGATGAACACATCCATTCCAGAAACTCATCCAGCCTTGACAAGAAGGCACAAGGAAATAAAGAACTTCTCCACTCCATTCTTGCTGGAAGTTAATCCCTGCGTTAAAAGCATGCACCTCATCTCAACTCAGCTCTGACTCTTTCCTTTCAGTGGTGCTTCTGTCTTCTCTGCAGAACCACAAAGCCATGCATAGCCTCTATTTCCTGTAAGTCGCACAGAGAAATGAGACCCATCTCTCTGCTCTGCCTTTCTACTTCCCATCACGTGGACCCATCAGGTTTAGCTTTTTGTCCACTGTGGCTCTCACATCCCTTTCAGTATTCTTCCCAGGACACAGCTCTTCACTTTCTGGGTGTTCCTTGCCCTTTCCCTGTTTGCAGACAAGCAGCAGCAAGCACATCAGTTTTTCCAAAGTGAGCTAAGTTGGCTCCCTGTATGTTTGGGCTGACTAAGTAGGGATATACCCAAAGAACATAAATCTGAAGACACAGTGACAGGGCAGGTTCTAAAGTAAGACTAGATCTGTACACCAGAACAGAGTGGAAAAGTGGATGTCAGAGCATTGGTGCATTTGAGGGTGAATAAAGCAGTAGAATTCACAAATATTTGCAGAGTGCCTCAGGCACAAGTGACTGGATAATCCCAAGAGGAGATGAGTGTTAACTTTCTTATACTTAAATTGAAGAAAATAAATAACAGTAAGAATAATAAAACTGGTGTGTGCAGTCTACAGGAACTTATGTTCTTTTAATCACATACTAAGTTAACAGAAAAATTGTTAATGTACACATAAATGAATATTATTTGAGTGTGGACTTTGGTCTAGGGTGCTCATTGATTGGAATTATTTTGGGAAAGCTTTACTTGGTATTTACTTTAAGGCTGATACTGCTGGCTGCTCTTATAAACATGTTTGCAGGATGTGAGCAGGGTCATACTTAGAGCACATTGAGATTGATGGGGTGTGTGCTGCTGTTCCTTCTTTGGGGCACAAGAGAAACCAGTCCATACAGTCAGTCATAAAGCCCCCAGCTGAGCCTGTCACACACAGAACCACAACACACAGATGTGCCTGAAATCTAATGCCCTGCTCAGAATCTCCTCCCTCTGTCCTCCCCATGTAACCACCCTAACTTCTGATGTGCTGAGGATTTACGCATAGGTGCAGCAGAAAAGAACAACTTCCCTCATGAGCCACAATGCAAATGCATAATAACTCCCAAGGGGATTCAGGCATGGGTGTGTTGACATGCTGCTTTTCTTACCTGCCCAAGTTCTCAGTGTCTGGGCTGACCAGGTACATGAGGTTCCTGAGCGTATGCAGTGGGTGCAACAGATCTAAATTGACATGCTACCACAGAGGTGAGAGAAAGAGACAATCAGTTATTGGAGGAAACCTGCAGTTATACGTTAAAAGCTATTCAAAGGATCCATACGTGCATTCCCCCTACCTGAGAGAAGCAGAGGTGAAGGATATTAGCATTCAGCTTCTTCACTGCTCGTGTGAACCTGTGCCTGCTGAGATTCTCCCCGCAGAACTCACTGTTGAAGGACCACGTACACATACAGGCACACAACAAAATGCTGTGACAATACACCTACTACAGACATCAGCATTCTCTCTGTTAGCATTTTATCAGCAAACAAGGCTTGCCCAAGCCTCAGTGGTTTCACCAGGACAGGTGATATGAACCATATGCAAACTCAAGGTTTCAACACAGCCAAACCATTTTGGTTCTCCTTTTAAATCTGGCCTCATTTCCCTCTTCCCAACCTTTTTGTCCTGTGAAGACTAAACAACCAAATAATAGCATAAGAAAACCTGCAGAGATCCTACACGACCACTGTGTCCTCACTTTGGCAATCACTGCTCCACTGGGCACAGTGATGATGGGCTGATGGTTGGACTAGATGATCTTAGTGGTATTTTTCCAACCTTAATGATTCTATGATTCTAATCCCGTGATTTTTTTAAATACTGGAAGAATCTCAGCAGTATAGCTGAAACCCCTGGAAGACAAACAAAGCTCACAGCTTCCTCTGAATTACTTTTGTACAGGTCCCATCTGCTCTGTGTAGGCACTAAAAATCTAATGGTGCTTTTCATCACAACTGGGTTTTACACACTCCCAGATACCTGGCAGCCAGCTACGTTCCCCACCGGTGTTTTAATCCAGAGACAATTACACTGCTGTCATACCATATTATAAGGTCTCATTTTACATCTCTTAATGCAGTGGAGCTGTTCAGGATGACTAAGAGATGCTGAATTGAGCTGGTATTTTGTAAAGCACAGTAGGGTCTGATAAAATGAAAAGTGCTATTCACACACTGTCATATTTCAGTCCAATATGAGGATGCTGACTAAGGTGGTTAGAAGGTTGTCCTTCTGAATGGCTGGTCTGTGCTCTCAGAAGCTAGAAAAGGAGGGAGGGAGGGAGGATTAACTGCGGTCTTAATTCCTTCTGGACCTCCCCATGAAATTAAATGGCACAAAAAAAATCTGTGAGCCATCAGCCATTACCATAAAGGCTGTTCCAAGCAATGACTTCATTCACAAAACCAAACTGAATTAAGGTTATTCAGCACTGGTAACTGATTCATCTTCTTAGAGGCTTGCATTTACTTGCCTGTTGCAGAGTTTCTTGGGAAGATTTACATCAAGTATGAGAGACAAAGTGTTAACGAGCTGGGTTGCATAGCACAGTGCAGCACTGATGGTATGAGCAGGGTTATTATGCTCCATATCTAAAAGAAATAAAAACAGCATGAAAGTCTCATTTTAAACGAAGCCTCAGTGGGTGTGTTAATGCATTTCTGAAGTCTCCTCTGGAAATGTCATTTGTCAGTACTGAGAGCTGCCTGAATCTAGCAATCATTTACAGTGAGATCTGTCAGAAATTGCTACAAAACAGTAATTCTTGGAATTTCTGTTAAATTGATAAGCATGCAAACCATGTCAAAACTGTGAATAATTAACTTTATCTCTCTATTACTTTGCACCGTGTCCCAATGAGCATTTCCTGCAAAAGAGGCTTGCAGTGGACTACTCCCTATACTGGTGTTTCTTTACTTGTGACTCAGGTTTGCCCAGGAAAGAACCAAAGGGCCGGGCTACTTATCCCCAGTGCTTTCTGCTGGCATTCAAGGCTGCAACTTCTATGACTTCTGGAGCATCCCAGATGCCTCACCAGACCTCTCTCCTTACCTGGTCCTTGTGTAGTCTTCTTCTCCTCAACCCAGTTGTAATATGCTGAGTAGTCTCCGTTATTAGGAAGGGTTATCCAAGGCCCCGTGATGCTGATGCTGGTGTCCCCGTTGTGGTCATCACACACCCATCTCCCAGAGAGATACGTGGTTCTCCTGGCTTCTGCAAGCTTGCTCACAGTGCTGGAGGTCATAGCATTGTCGCTCTCAGAAGACACATCTGCAGGATCCCTGTAGCACCCAAGGAAGAACAGAGTGTTTTTAAGTTAGTTTAAAAAACACAGTCAGCAGTGTATTTGGCAGGCACACAACCAGACTCCAGAGAGCAGAACACTTGTAGAAACAGCCCTGCTAAACTCCTCCATCGCCACACTACTCCGTTCTGGGTGTTTTTTACGATCTATTTTAAGAGTGGGCACACAGCTCAGACTTCTCAGTGGCTCTCAGGTTCTTATGCTCTGGTCTTCAGCTCCGACGCCTTTGGGAAACGCCTCCTCCCTCCCCACAGATGCTCAGGGAGCCACAGCATTTAGCTCAGACTCACACGACTCACTTCTGAGTGTCCAAAGCTAGGAAAAGCAAACCCAGAAGGACAAGCCTTCTGTACCTCACGGTTGTCTTTACTTCTTCAATGGGAAATATGACTGATGTCAGCTCCAGGATATGCGTCCTGCGCAGGTTTGCCAGGTGTTCATGCTGGGTTTTCAAGTCGTAGGTTTTCTTCTCGACCAAATCCCCCAGTTTGCGGTTGTGCCTCTGGATCTTCTCCTTCTTCTCCTGATGCCGCTGAGCCCTGCGATAATGCTTCTGGTTCTCCTCTTTAATTCTCAGAAGCCCCTCTGCATCTGTGAAGGCAGCAGCAGATGTTAGCTAGGAAAAGGAGCTGCGAGGTACTTGCAGTAAGCCTGAGAAAAGCTTTATTAATATTTATAGCAAATGAGATCTACAGCAGCTTAAAACAGAAAACTCTGCCTCACTATTAACGCTCTCCAGCTGCTAAGTAGAACAACTTTTTAATCTTTTCTAAAGAGCTCCAAAGAGACTGACATTGGGATTAATCTCTCCCTATCTTTTACCCAGCTATTTTTGGATTTGGAGCAGAAAAGCCAAGATTTCACAGCTTAATTAAGTTCCTACGGTAATCATCGTGACAGAAATTGCTTGACTCTACATGCTTGCATGGTGTTGGCCAAACAGGCATGAGCTGCTTGCAGCCAAAATCAAGAGCAGATAGCATCTCCATTCACAATTTCTGGCACCACTGCTCCTATTAACGAACTTTATTTGGGCTTTGTGCTCACGTATGTCCTCGTAAAGCTCCTGGATCCCAGTGGCAAAATCTTCTCCTTACCACAAAATGGCAAACGTGCTTATGCTTACGAAATGCTGTGACTGCCCAAATTTACTCCATGCAGCAGGGACACAAAGAGCTGGAAAAAATTCCTGCAAGAGCATCTGCTGATTCTTCTATAAAATAATTCACTGCAGCAATGCTTCCACAAACATATGGTGCTGCAGAGGGTGACTTCACTGCCTCCGTCTTTCAAAAGCAGAGGAAAATGTCTCCAAATACATATGGAGAAATGTTAATGTACCCTAGTTTGAATAAGAGCCCCCTTCTAGTCGCTCAGTGTCGGTTTTTATGGCTGAAAGGAAGCAGCATTAGTCATGCCCCGCACACAGCAGAGCAGTCACTTCCCTGTAATCAAGAAATGGGATAACTGCCCTTTGCACAGAAGGCAGGCAGTAAGCCCTGACATTGTTCCTCTGATATATTTTGATTGCAAGGCACAGAGGAGACCAGACGTACAGTAAGAATGTTTTGTGGCTTCTGCTGCTCAAAGAAGAAACTACATTATATACTACTGAATACGATCAAGAAAACATCCAAGCAGTTCTATCTGCCTCAATGCACAGACTGCTACCTTTCCCAGACAGAGGAGCACAGCAACTGAAGGTTAAGCAAGTCTCAAGAGTGAGACACAAGACCAGTTCCCATCCTTATGTCCATAAGCTCACCCTGACTTCTAACTGTGCAGCTGGAGCAATCCCTGCTCTGGGAATGCAGGAGCAGGAGTGCTGGCAGCCCTCTGAGTGCATCTGCCCCCACAGACATGGGCCAACATTCTCTGAGTGTCACAATTTAATTCTGCTCATCTCTCTGATACGTTGTGCTCCCTGGGAAGAAGGGCAAACTCATACACGAGAGATGTTAAAACCCAAACCAAAGATGGTGAGAACGGCTTCCCCATCATGCAGGTATGAACAAATGAAAAAAGAGAGAAGGAGCAAATGTCCATTTGTTCAGTTTTCACATTCCTGCTGTGCCATTCCTGAGAGAATTAACCTATTTACATTTTGCAATATGGTCCTTAAGAGGGACCAGGTTGAGCTCCTGATCTGTTGGCCGTTCACTGCAAGAGTTCCTTTTGGCTTTACTGAGCCAGTGGCAGGCTGGCTGGGTTAGAGTTAGGTCAGTTCATGGATTAATCTGATGAAGTTCGCTGTGGATCAGGTAAATAGTAAAAGCTGCAGACTAAGAACATGTAAGCATTATTTCTGAGAATAACAGAAAGGTGGAGGAGCTTCACTCCCTAACTGGTCCATGAAAACTGCTCTTCTTCCTTTTTTTTTTTGATTTTATTTTATTTATTATTTTTTTTTGTAGCCACTCCGTGTTTTATTCCTGATGTTTCCTCCTGGACTTCCTCCAGTTGATTCATATCTTTCTTCAGTTGCTCAAATTGGGCTCCAGGCTCCCACTGAGGCAGCACTGTTGCCGAGAACAGAAGGATAATTGCATTCTTCTTAAATACAAAGCCTACCTTGGTATAACTCAGAACGAGGTCTGAACCTTTCTGGAACAGCACTTCATTGTTATTTTTTATTTAATTTGCAATTCCCCAGATTCTGTCCTGTCAAACTTTACCACCTTTCCCTGCTCTGAAGTTATAGTTTCTCTTTCTTAAACAATATGCTCTTAACTTTCTTTGCAGATGATTCGATCATCTTATCTGCATGATTTTGAATTTGATCCTATTCTGCACCATATTGGCATCCACCTTGGCTTCCTCCATTCCACTTTCTATGCTACTGAGAAAGCTATTATGGAAAATAGTAAAGAGAACTGGGCCAGGAGCTGTTCCCTGTGGAGCCCTGCCCATCTCACCTCCTTGGTTTGACAAGTATCACCACTCTCTGAATGCAGTCTTTCTGTGATTACATCCAGACCATATTTATTTGCTTGCTCGTGGGATAGTCCGGGGCAGAGCCCAAAGACAAGGTATGTTTGCATCTTTTGTTTCCTCCACTACAGCACCTGAGCCCAGAGAAGAGGTCAATTCAACCTGACCTATTCTTAATTCAAAGCAGGCATCACTTTTTGCTATTTTCTATGTCCTTCCAATGCAGTAAGAAGATTACAAGAGGGTGACTGTGTCATCAGTTTAAGGTTCCCTCTCCATCCACCCTTTGACAACAGATGCTGTTTGCACTCTATTCCCTCAGACATCCTCTCCCCCTCAAGTGTTCTCAAGTGCCCCACTGCCCGTTCCTCAAGTTCCCTACAGTGAATCTGATAAGGCTGCACCGACATATCCAAAACAATATTTAACTGCTGATTTCTTTCCTTGCCCTGCAGTCCTCTCACTATGTAAAATTTAAACTGGTTCAACACCTGATCACATTTTCCCTGTTAGAAGGAGCAAGGTGCCGAATTCACTTTCCTCTTAACTAACAGACTCACCTGTCCTTCATCTTTTTCTTATTATACATTTCTTACTGTGACTATCCATCCTCCCTACAACATAACCATCCTGCACCTCACTGTTCTGGTTGTTATCAATGCTAGCCTGTGCCATCCTTTTGTAAGTACTCTCAGTTACATGGCCGTGCTACCACTTCTCACATGGCTCCTCTTGAATCTCAAGTCATTACAGCACCCTGATTCAGTCAGTGTGTTTTGGCATGTGCTTCCCATCTTACCTTTGCATGGAGGTTGTAAGGAGTGCTGCACATTTCCTTCTGAAAAATGACACTACAAATCTCTCGTGTGTAAAATACTTAATGAGTTTCACGACTGAAGCTGCTGAATGTCAGCAACTCGCCAGCTTGTGCTGTATTTCAATGACAGTGTTATTCAAGCAGGAATTTGGATTCCTAGACAGGTGTGGGTTAAAATTCACCGGTTACATGAAATCCATAACAGCTGCAGAGCTGTTTGCTGCTCTTTATCAAGAGGAAGTGATCAGGAACGCTGCACTAAATAAAACCATCTCAAGGGAGAAAGCCAAATTCATAGGCTGCTAAGCATTTACTTTTTAAGCTGTTGCAAAATGATCTCCATCCAGCTGCATAATGCCTACTGTTTGCTAATTAACATCCAAGCATAAAAAGGCTGAAATCCACTCGCTGATTTGCCTTGGAAATTCGCTATTTTTAAAAACCAGCCCTCAAATTCAAACCAATTGATTTTTTTACTCCTTGAGACACAGTTTTACACATTAGAAAAGCACGGGCACTACTCACGTCTTGTCATTTCATCATTCTCTTTGCAAATGGTCTGCTTCAGCTGTTCGATCCTCATCTTGCAAGACATTATTTTCCATCTCTGAAAAAGAGCATTCAGCAGCAATAGGGCAGAAACCATTTCAAATACACTGACTAATGATTAACAACGAAGCCAGCAGCTTTGGTGCAAAAGGAGCAGGACGTTCTGGATTGGCTCAGACCAAACATAAACATTTCACATACTGTTTTTGGCATAGAAGAAAGCCACGAACAAATAGAACGCTTAAAGTCAATCAGCATAATAAGTTATTGAAGGAATAATACCCAGTAAGAAATGAAACATATTGGCACTCTGCAGAGCTGATTTTGCTTTTGCTTACAACAGGCTTTTTAGGAAAGCAACGCAACACCCTCGAGATAAAATGTAACTTTAAAGAATGTGATCCAGCAACTCAGAGAGCTCAAAAATTATGGGAAGCTTTGAATAACTCACCAGCTGATCAGTTATCTCTTTGCCTTCCATGGCCTTCAAAACACTGGGGGTAAAAACATGAAAGAAAGTTGTTTGACTACCTGGACTACATCTGTCTCCAGCAACAGTGCATCAAAGAGATCTTTTAAAGGAATTTACTTTCACTTAATGACTGCAACTTACTGTTTTTGGAATTCTCTCTGTTTGGTCTTAAGATGCATCAGCCTTTCTTTCTTGTCTGAAAACCTGGAAGAGATTAAATGCTTTTATTCCAGTTTTTGCACAATGGCATTGTAAGTTGCCTGAAACAGCAAAAAGCCTGAAGCATGTAGGTGCCTCTAAACCTGAATTCTCTCTCAACCCTTGGAAGTAAACAGCTAAATGTATGGAACTCCTGCAGAATTCTATAGCATCTATCTCCCGGGGATAGCAACAGAACCTCTTACTATACTCAGCAATGGTGCCACGTAGGAGAGTACTCGCTTAAGGCTTCTAAATGGCATCCAATTCCTTCATGTACCAGCAGCAGTAAGAAGGTGCACTGTTTTCCACTTATTCCTACCAAGCACTTGTAGGCATCACAAGTCCATGACCGAAGTGCCTGCTTGAGGTGTAGGTCTGAGCCATGGGAACTGACAGTAGCCAATCAGGAAGAAGTATTTTTTTAGGGTTTCTGCATTTCCTCCCTCTGGATATGCAACAGCTGTGTTCTGCTTGCCTCCATAGGTTCCAACCATCACAGTTGGAAAAGATCTCCAAGATCTCCACCCCAGCCCACCCCTGCCATGCTCAGTGCCCACATCCCTCATGTCCACATCTCCACAGTTCTTGAACACCCTAATAAAAACTTAAATGTTTCACACACATCCCACCCAGTCCTCTATTTCAGGGACATCTCAGCTTTATTTAGAAAGAATTACAGAGTGAGTGAGCATCTGGGACCTCTCCCTGCTCAGCACTGTGGATTGGATTTCACATTAAACATCAAAATGCTTCATTCCTCTTCTCAAAGTGCCCAAATCTGAAAGCGTGGACCCCAACCATGGCTTTACGATGTACGCAATCACATTCAAAACATTAAAACAACAGAATTTCTGGCTGCTGCCCCCAGAGCCTGCAGGCCAGAGGTATCCCTTCTCCTTCCAAACCAACACCAACCCAATGGCAGGTGCTGGTACTGGGCCCTGAGGCCATGTGTGCACCCAAGGAATGCAGTGCAACCAGAGCCTGGTGGCTCAGCATCCATCAGTCCATCTTTCCCATCTCCTTTTATGTATTCTCACCACGTAAATTGCACCAGTGTGTGTTTACGTGCAGCAGCACACAGACCATCAGCACCTCCAACCTTGGGACAAAGGCAGAAATGGCTCAGCCCAGAAACACAGCACTCAGCACCAGGAGAGCTGAGGAAATTTGGCAGTTCTTGTTTTCCTATGGGCACAGAGTCTGACTCAGTGCCATTACCTGAATCACGTCCATCACGTTAGCAAAAAGGTGAGCAATCTGTCAAGAATTTGGGACTAAAGGAAGTTCTTTGTAAGGAGGAAAGATGGAAATATTTGTGGAGGGCTGCAAAGATTCCAACTCACCACGCACTTTAGCAGCTGCATCAAGCAGCTCCTGCAAACTCCTTCAGCAGGTTTCTCTTAGAATCACAGAATGGCCTGGGTTGCAAAGGAGCACAGTGCTCATCCAGTTCCAACCCCCTGCTATGTGCAGGTCACCAACCAGCAGCCCAGGCTGCCCAGAGCCACATCCAGCCTGGCCTTGAATGCCTGCAGGGATGGGGCATCCACAGCCTCCTTGGGCAACCTGTTCCAGTGCCTCACCACCCCCTGTGTGAAAAACTTCCTCCTAAAGCAAATTTTGATTTCTTTATATTGTCTTATTTTTCATTGTGTTGCACGGTGTATCCCCAAGCCCAACCCCAGCCCACCCCACCATGCCCACGTCCCTAAGTGCCACATCTCCACAGTTCTGGAACACCTCCAGGCAGGGTGACCCCACCGTTCCCTGGGCAGCTGTGACAGTGCTGTACCAATTCTCTCCAATAAAACCCTTTTGTTCCAAAAAGCCACCGCTTTTTGCCCAGGGAAATCAGGCAGGCAGCCTCAGACACCACAACTGTGTTGTCTTTGGTTTTTGTTACCTGCAGAAATACAAAGCAAAGCAAGTCCACATGATTGGAATATATACTCTGAGGACTTCTGCCTATGGCAGAGGGAATAAGCTCCTGTGAGGAAAGAGTCTCCAGGCTGAAATTAGCATTGAGATGCTGGTGTAATGTACAGCACGTTGCTAATGAAAAGAAGAATGTCAGCGATTATTTTACTGCAGGACTTCCGGACTGCTCATCCTTAATTACACTCCTATTTCAATAATTAATCTTAACAGCTCCTCCATCGCTCCTCCTCACAGACACAGGGTGTGATTTTCAACCTTACTGCAGCTTTTAGCAAATAGAATAGTCCAATGAAAAGCAGATCCTTGCTGTTAGAATATTAAAATATTTATCTTCATCTGGGAAAAAATACACAAGAAAATCCTAAGTGCCACATCACTGGATACGACAGAACACTCTTTAACTCTAAGAACAGAGAGGCAACAAACTTCCCTCCAGCCTGGAGGACTCCAGTGTGGGAGGCATGGGTGTCCCTGTGCATCCCAAAGCAGTTTCTGACAGCACTCCCAGCAGCTTCCCCAGAACAACCCTTCTTGTGACCCCATTCAGGTCATAACTCCCAGCTAAAATTAACCCATGTCCCACTCGAAGGCATAAAGTGACCAAACACAGAACGCTGCCAGCAAACACAGCCTGTGCTCAGCCCTTGCCTGCAGCTGTCCCTGCTGGGCTGCAAAGGTCGCTCCTGCCCTGTGCTCACTGCCCAAGGAGTGCATGGAAACCCCTCACTGCAATGCAGGCTGACTGCTGAGATGAGGGCTGGTTCTCCCTCTCTCCTCCCACTTCAGGAGGAAGTTTTTCAGCCAGAGGGTGGTGAGGCACTGGGACAGGTTGCCCAAGGAGGCTGTGGATGCCCCATCCCTGCAGGCATTCAAGGCCAGGCTGGATGTGGCTCTGGGCAGCCTGGGCTGCTGGTTGGCGACCTGCACATAGCAGGGGGTTGGAACTGGATCAATACTGTGCTCCTTTGCAACCCAGGCCATTCTGAGATTCCTTTACTTCACTATCAGTCATTCAAACATTAACTATCCAGCATGGATAACACATTTCAAGCACGGTTTTAAACCATCAGCAATTCCAAAGCTTTGAAAGAACAAGAAATCCAAGCTTTAGGAAGCATTTTCCCCACAGCAAACTTTCCTACTGCAACCAACTGGCCTTATGCTATTCATGCGATGCGTCCCTTATTTGTGAGTGCAAAGCTGCTATGCAGGGCTGTGTTTTTGTTAGAAAAGCTCTGAGCAGCAAGACACCAAATCCAGGGGGTATAGGACAGAAGACTGCACTCAGACCAAGGGGAAAAAAAAAAAAAAATGGGGGAAAAAACCCACAGGAAATTATTCCTGCAAATAAGAAAAGCGGCTTAAACGTACAAAGCTAAACAGGATGGTTAAAGCACCTTAGGAAGATGCAGTGAGAGCAGTCAGGTAGAAGAGCTGACCCTGCCTCATGTGAGAAATAGGAGGAAGATAAGAGGTGTTTTTTTGTTGTTGTTGTTTGTTTTTTTTTTTAAAGACAAGCTGTTGTTGCCTCTGGTACCTTGGCCAGGACTACACCTATACAGTTTTGTTTTTCCAGTGGGTTAAGGAACTCCTTGTACCTCAGTTAATGCAGGATGATTGAGGCTTTGCTACTTCAGTGAAGCCTAAAGGTTAGCCAAAATCTTTAGTCAGCACAAGGGCAACAAAAACTACTTGTTTTATATTCCAAATTCCCAAAACAAGATTTCTGTGGAAACTGAAGGTAATCGTGGGCAGCCTCACACAGACACACAGTTTTCCATCAAACTACTTTAGAGAGAGCAGTTTGTTGCTCCAGGTCACACAAAAACAAAGAAACCCCAACAAGTTGCAGTCCACAGTTGGAATGTTGCAGGCTGACACAGAATCACAGAATGGCCAGGGTTGGAAGGGACCTCGAGGATCGTGAATCTCCAACTCCCTGCCACATGCAGGGCCACCAACCTCCACATTTCATACCAGACCAGACCCCTTTATGTCCACTCCCATTGGCTGTAATGCAACTTAGCCAGGCTTAAGGGTCTGCTCGTGTGGATACAGATGGAGGCATGAGTCGATTTTCTGTATTTGGGTTATGCTTAAGAATCTCATGTTTATTTAAATGTGAGACTGACAGCCTACCAGCAAGCAGCTATAGAAAAAGTTTATGGCATTAAACGCCTGCTGGCACAAAGAGCTGCTTGGGTCAGCTGCAGAGCCAAGGGAAGCAGCAAGGCACCGCCGTTCTGACATTTGGCAGACAGATGTGAAGGGCGTCGGGCGTGAGGACCTTCCACACAACGCCCCGCTTACCACCCTTCCCGAAATAGCACAAGAAATCATTCGCAGCAGCCGCTAACGATACAAACCACCGCTGGTAAACAGGGCCCCATCCACCGGGCACCTCCAGGGCCGGGGCACCCACGGCCACCCCGCCCTCACAGCGCAGAACGCCGCCTCCCTCCCCCCCACACCGCTACCTCTCGGAGTCGCGGCCGTCGAAGAAGACGAAGTCCCCGCCCTGCACGCACTTGGCGCAGGTGAGGCGGCGGCGGGTGGTGTTGCAAAGCGGGCAGCGCTCCACTGCCACGTACAGCCCCTCGGCGTCTTCTTCGGCGCCTCGCAGAACCCCCGGTCCGGTCCCGATGCCGCCGCCGCCGCCCCCGCCGGGCTGCGGCCGGCAGCCGCTGGGAGACGCCATGATGGGCTCGGCGCGCCCCCGGTCACGTGGGAACTTTGTTGTCGGCCCGGGGCATTGTGGGGAGCGGCGCTGAGGCGGCGGGGCGGGATGAGCCGTGCTCCTCACGGGGAGCGGGAAGCGGGGTTTCGCACGTCAGCGCTTAGCGCTGTCTCTCCACAAGCCAACGGCACGGTTAAATAAATAACAGGAAAATCATAAAATCACGGAGTTGGAGTTAGAAGGGACCTTCATAAGCCATCTGGTCCCGCTCCCTGCGGTGCACAGGACACCCACAGCTCCGTCAGCGTCCGGAGCCCGTCCCCCGGTGTCTGCAGGACATCACCGGGCACCCTGTGCCTCACCGCCCTTGTTCTTAACAGCCTTCCGCTCATACCCAGCCTAAATCTCCCCTCTTTCAGTCTGAAACCGTCTCAAACTGGAAGAGAACCGCGATAGTTGTTTTTAAGACAAGTTACCATAGCAAACATGAGGTTATCAGCAGCTCTGAGAAGACAGATGCCGTTTCTTATCTCCAAGCTCTTTCCACACTTCTTAAAAGAGCACTGATTTTACTGGTGAAATTATGCAGCTAGCTCTTAATGAAAATGCAGTTTTCTTTCTCGAAGAAGGCTCATCTCAGATAAGCCATCTCCAAACACCAATAAGAACAGGTTGTTGCTTTTCACTTGCAAGGATTCTGTTAAATCAAGCTTATCAGCTTTAACAGCCACAGTGCAAATAGAAGTTCAGCCCACAGCAGTGGAAAGTCTGCAGTGTTGGAAAACAAACAGAGAAGTCAGTCTCTGTTTAGAATAGATTTGAGTGTGGAAACCGACAGTTTGCTTGTGACAAAGAAGCTGATAAGGCAGTTAAGACCAGTTTATCATAAGGAAATGCATGAAGTTTTCCAAGCTTTTTGTTCCAGAGGAGCAAAGTTATAAGAGTACTTGAGTGAGATTGCAGACACACTGAAGTCACTGCCTCTCCAAATCAGAAATAAGCTGGTGGCAGCAAGACATGACCATTACTCTGTCCTGCATTAAATCATTGCCAACATTGTTTGTTTCTACTGAAGACAGGCAGCTTTTAGCTTAAGTTGTGCTTAAATCATCAAATAGCAACCTCTAGCGGCTCAAGGAGCTTACTGACAGATCTGTCCCATTTTCAGCAGGAAACAAAGGGGAGGAGATGAGGCCCAGCAGCACCAAAATTCTGTTTTGGGACAAGAAAAAGCACTCTCGCTTCCAGAGAATCGCAGCAGAGACCAGAACAGTAAAGGGATCATCTCTACACTCTTCCTACTCATGTCACCTGAGAGAGACACCTCTAGCAAAGGCGGCCTTGACTTGAGGAAAGTGGAAGAGCTCCACAGCTTCAGCTGCAAAAAAATCACCAAACACTTTCATGCATTGCCATTATCTAGTTAAATAACTCAGATAATTAAGCTCTGAGCATCCAGGACTTTTTGTGTTTTCCTCAAGTCCACTTTAAAGGCTGTTCCTAATCAGTCATCTGATCAGGCTTCAATAACACAAATGGGTACCATTTTGTTAAAACCCTGCCATGACCAATTAATCAATTTGCTTAGCAAGCCCTTTCTGAATGTGTTCCAGCACTGCCCTTGAATATTTTCTCTGCTAAGGGAACACCAGCACCGTTACACAACAGTTGCTCCAACCTGTGTGATCAGGAGGAGTCCGGTGTCCTCTGCAGTCACTGCCTTCAAAACACTGAAATAAAGTCATGCTGGATTTTGTAAGCTGTAGTATAGAAAAAAAAAAAATATGTATTTTGAATTTAAATGAGTCAACACGAAAATACAACATTGCAGGAGCTGGGTTGCCAGTTGAAGTCAATTCGCCTGTTCAACAGGGAAAAGACAGGTGGTTTCAATTACAAACTAAATGCAACCTTATTATGCATCCTGTTAAAAGTACATTGGTTTGGTAAGTTTCTCTGCTTGACGGAAGTTGTCAGAACTAAAGTGACATCAAATCTGCAAGCAAAAAACATTTCACAAACTGTAGGAAGGGATCAGCATTTATAGCATTCACAATAACATCACTGTCATCCTCCACATCTATACATTTGGGTCCAGGAATAGCCTTGGCTTCTCTTCCATGACTAGCAATACAAACCCATTTTACAAACGTTGTTTCTATCTACTTTACAGGCTGTATTATGATGCTTTCTTGAAACCTCTAAGAATGGGATAGATGTTCTCAAATGCCTCATAGATTTCAGAACGCTCTTTTGCTCCTGTAAAGACATTTGAGAGGAAAAAAAAAAAAGGTAAAAATCAGAGTATTGAGAATAACTGAATACTCTTCAAACCTAATGATGAGATTGCAAATCATGAAGAAACAAGAGTTTAAAAGCAAATTTAAGCTAATGTTTGATAAAACTGGAGGAAGAATTTCCACCCTGTTACTTCTGCTACCTCACAAACAACAGTTTCTAGCTTGCTCTAAGACTGGACTAGTTTTGGTTAAGCTGAGGCTTAAGGTTCTTCCTGAAAGTGTCATACATTACTTTGAAGTAATGCAGCTGCGAAGAATCGTGGTTTTATCTGCTTAACCATAACAGCTCTGCCTCTTGATAAGAAGCGAGATGGAAAAAGAAATGGAGAGATTTCTCCCCATAGTGGAAATTCATCCACAGTTAAAGAGCTCCGCTCCTCCAATTCGAAGATGTTTTGTATTCTTTACATTTTGTTAGGTCACGAGTTTGCCAAACCATCTGGAACAGGCTCTTACTTCTCCACCCTTTCCTCTAATAATCCTAAGTACACACTGTCAGTGAAGTGTTTTAAGAAGTTCACTTCCTGTCCAATTCTAAATTGCTGCTTATGATACTCATATTTAAGCAACTGTGAGTCGTACTGGCACATCAGGCTCCTGGTGGGATTCCTTGCACTGACAAGGCATTATGCTTTGAATAAAGATACTCAAGCTTAATGACATGGAAATTTGAGACACTACACAAAGCAATATGAGGTTCTAGTGCAACAATGCCACTATTGTTATCTGCAGAAAACACAGATAAGCAGCAGTAGGCATGAAAAAGACTGCTAAGTGGCTTTACTGCAGGAAGATATTACATCAGTATGCTCAATTTAAACACTTCCTCAGACGATGTAGTAGCTCTCAGTTACAGACAATACGAGAGGAGACCACTTACCAGTCAGAACAACTTTTCCAGACACAAAGATAAGCAACACAATCCTTGGTTTGACCATCCTATAAATAAGGCCAGGAAATAGTTCAGGTTCATAGCTGTTTGAAAACAAGCAGGTAAAATTAGGGAAATGCAAGCGCTGTTTCAGTGTTGTATGATGAAATGCTCTATGACTATACTAGCAGGAAGCTAAACCCATAGATTATAGCTAGCTTACCCAGAAAAAGACAGGTCAAAGTCTAGATATCTTGAACAGAAATGTAGTAAATCCCAGCAGAGCTGATAGGAGTGCCCTGTGCTTACTGTTACAGACTTTTGAATCCCATTTTCCATAGGTTCAAATAGCTTAAGAGTTGCCTCAATTAAACCTGAATTATTTAATCAAGTTTATTTTTTTCCTTTTGTACATGGTCTGCAGTCTCCCTCTAAGCTTTACCGTTGGACTTGGCAATAATAGGAGACAGAATGTTGGCCATTAGCTGTCTCAGAGCATCCTACAAGGAGAAAGCAGCAAACAGCACAGGGAAGGAAGTTCAAGATGGGTTCATCGCTATCGTACTGCTGTAGGCTTTACTGCCAGCAACTGTGTCACTGCTGTAATTAAGCCAAGGGCCATTTTGGCCTGAACTCCGCTCAGAACAGGAGTTAGTGCAGAAAAGATGCCTTGCTACCCATACTGTAACACACGGCATCTACAGCCACTTCTCGCCTGCTGAACCAGTTCTGGTGAGCCAAAGATATGCTTGATATTCAGACTCAGTTAATTATTACATTAAATTGCCAGGCTCCAGAATTTGAGCCTCTTTATAGCTTACAAAGAATGTTCTGAGCTCCATGGGGCCATAACCCACTCTCCCACGTACCTGCTGAACTGCTGGTGGGTGAGAACCAGCCCTTCCAGTCGGATGGGGAACCTCACATCACAGCTCCCCACCATGTTCTGGATCTTGAAGTCCAGAAACTTGGCAGGGAACCCCAGCTTCTGCACCACACGCGCATACTTCCTCGCTGCGAGCCTTGACTGCTCTTCACTGGGGGAAGAGCAGAAGGGGGAAGCAGCCTTGAGGGCTTTTGTCTGCTCTGAAGCTGGAATTCAGTGTAGAGCCACCACCACGCTACTCTGCTGCTGCTCGAAATAGTAAGCTCTTATCCCCAGAACCACTTCAGTGAGCTATAAAGAACAGCGTGCTTTGGTGCTCATTTTCCTATGGTTTATATGAGCACATTACATCACCAAGGATTTCCACTGTTTAAGCAATGTCTTGCAGCATTATCTCATCCCTTCAATTAGGGCTGATCCAGGAGGGAGATCAGATATCAGTGTGGTCTTCCAGCTTAGGTGGGGGTTGGAGAAGAGGTTTCCTGAGCCATGAGTCAATGCATCATCTCATTGGCAGTTTAGAGTCTTAAAGAAGAATAATATATTGAGGCAGCTGCTGAATTTGAGAGCAGGACCTTCAGAGCACAGAAATTATCTTTGCTTTTCTCCAGCCCCCATTTTCACTACAAGCATGTGTGTTGTCTACTGAGCACACACCAAAGAAACTTGACAGACACAAGTTAGATCTCAACTCACTTTAAAGTCAGTGAGAAATGCAAATAACCCCTTAACAACTCCTGGGCATCTTAGCAGCTTTTCTGCTAATATCTACTCAGCTAATCTATATTCAGGGGCAGAAGCACACAGTTCAGTAATTACAGAACTCCTGTCACAAAGAAAACATTTTCAAGACTAGTGCTTTATTTTTCTTGCAGTTGATAGCAAACCCTTTGCTAGGTAATTTAAACGAGGCTGAGTTGAGGAAGTACAGCTACAGCTGAAAGACCTTCGAGGAGGCAAAAGAAAATAAGTACCTTTTTGCTCCTGTGCAGACCATTTTTCCTGAGCTGAAGATAAGGGCCGTTGTTCGTGGTTCCCTGATCCTCATGATCACAGCAGCAAACCTCTAGAAATTCAAAGGAAAACCTCAGAGTCAAGCTGATAGAATCATAGAACCAGAACCACAAAGGTTGGAAAGGACCATTAAGATCACCAAGTCCAACCCCAGCCACCCCACTAAGCCATGTCCATCAGTGCCACATCTACTCTTTCTCAGTACCATGTCTGTCCATTCTTTCAAAGAATTATCACTACCACAGAGCTCAGCACTGCATGCAGTTACTTTGCAAAACTATTTATTTACCACTCTGAAATTATTATACTTTCCCTCCACCCACGACTTGGGTATGTAGGACAACTAAACCTAAATTTTATTGAGCCTGGAGTCACCTATATGAACCCCACTTATTATTCCCAGTCCATTTCTACAGCATAGAGATGCTCAATACCACTCTGACCCAAGTAATTCCCTTTCTTTTCGCTTTCAGACATATCTTTCTTTTCCCCAGCAAGGGCTGTAGGTCAAGACAGTGCTGTTAGAAAAGGGATGAAGCTCAGGGTGCATCTGTATATTGGAGTCCAGCAGCACTGAGAGAAGGGAATAGGAATAAAGCTCAGCCCTCAGGATTTACCTTTGGGTTATACTCTGCATTTCTGGCATGCAGAGCTATGTTCTTCAGATCTAGTTTACAAGCCAAGTTTACAGTTGACACAATATTCCTGAAGAATGAAAAAGATTTATCATATTGCAGAAAGAAGCTGTTACAGAGCAAACCCCAGAATTATTATTAGCTAATGTGGAGTCACAGCCCTGTTAACAGCTGCCAACATTTAATTTACTGCCCACTTCTTTCCCACTTCAGCACTAAGCTATTTTTGCCAAACTTTAGCCATTCAATACCAAAATTAGTTTGTCAGAAGAGGAAATATAACCAGATACAAAATTATTAGTCCCAACATACTACATTTATTTTTCTTCCAGTAACTAATTCCAGCTTTGAATTGCACCACTGCTGTCTTTACAGACTTCCTAGAGCTCTCCTAAGGAAAGAGTACATTTGTCTTTACAGGTGTAAGTTACTCTATATTCTCTCTAGCCTTTAGCAGAGATTAGTCAGTGATGGTGGTACTGTGAAGATGGTTCTGCTCTTCTTATACTATACATGCAACATCAACTTACTGTAACTGAGGAACTATGCCAGAGCTCTCTGATGCAGGTGTCACTGGGGTCATAGGAGTCATTGGTGTCAGGGGAGGACACACACCAGGTTCTCCTGGGCTCGGCTGGATTGCATCTTGGTACGACAGGCTGCTCTCCTCCATGAAGATTCCTCTGTCCTCATTTCTCGGTACTGATCCGTTGAGCCCTCCTTGCATTTCATGAGCATCTTCAGATGGATTTTGTTCTTTGTTATCTTGGGTAACATCTGGAAGAAAGCTGAGGTCCACAGAGGAGAAGTCTGCAGGAAGCTCTTTGGGCTGATTAAACTGAGAACCAAATGCTACATCTTCAGCTACTTGAATTGGAAGGTCCACGTCATAGGGGCTCATAGGATTAAACAGCTGGGGACTGGTTGAGAGGTCATCCTTGAATTGAGAAAAAACATCAATAAGGATGTTGTATTAAAACACTGACTTCAACTGGGAGACTATATTAGGTTCCCTCTCTATTCAGTTAGGAGCTTTCCATCATTTTCCCCTCAAGTATTATAGCAAAGAGGAGTCTTGGGGTACGAAACCATCAATTGCTTGGCTGTTAGCATATAAAACTTAAATAACTTTTCCTGGTGGAGATGCCCATTTCCCCACCACACCCCGAAGGCAGTCCAGAGCACTCTGGTGATGCCTCAAATTGAGAAATATTGAATACCTTCAGCAGCGACTGGAGGAACGGTGCTGACCCGTGGCCTTTGCCATCCCTCAGTTCTGCACAGAGCTAACTGAATCGCTCCTGAGATTTTCCAGGACCACTAGCACTTTCTGTCTGGCTTTTGCTCTCACTCTGTACACTCCCTTTTCCCCTTGCTGCTACCAAGGGACAGTGTTGTGTTGTGTTGGATTTGTGCAATAGAGGGCAGCAGTTCACGGACTCGTGAGCAAATTAAGCATTCAACTGCTGGAGGTTACCAGACTCATTCAAGCGAGACGCAGCCAAAGCCAGCATCCTTCCCCAGATCAAGTGATTACGGCACACCGCGTATCTGCAGGCAAATGCTTGCATACTAATGCATTCCTTTATCAGCATCATTTAAAAAAGGAGGTAGAAGTATTTAAAAGGCATCGTGTCATTGAGAAGGCAAGAATTCAGGGAAGAATTTATTCCCTCATTCATCGGGGGCACAAGCCTGAAGTCAGAGGAGAGCTTCTTTCAAAAAGGTGACTTCACCTGCCATAGCAGGTGTCTGTACAACGGGTTTTGTGTACACAGGGCTGTCTGTACAAGGGGTTTTGTGTTCATTTAGGCAATCCTAGCACTGAGAGCCTAAAGAGCTTGAAAACCCAAGCACAGATCAGAACAGGAAACTGCATGCAAGACAGAGGCCCTTCAGTCCGCAGTGACTCTGCAGGGAAAAGGGTTTCCAGATTGATGTGTTCAGCACTGAGCCAGTGCTGCTCTGTGCTCAGCAGCTCACTTAGCAGTTGTGTGCTCTGCACCCACTTACTCTGCAGGATGCCTGCCTGGAGAAAACATTCACAGCTTGTGAAACTCTTAGTGAGTGAGCAATCATCACAGAGGGCTCTTAGGCTCTTTAGATACAAGGAGGTCTAGCTCTGAAGTGGGTTCAAAAGCAGCCCTAGAACCAGCTTCTAGATGCAGAGCCCAGGTGAGATCATCAGGGAGGAATGCAGCTGGAAGAAACCTCAGCCCCCTCTTTGCAGCACAGGACCCACGAGCACTCAAAATTCACAAGGCTGATGCACATCATAAGGCACCCAAGTCAAATGCAAGTATTTTAGAGCAGTAAGCAGTTACTTAGAAATAACAACGTATTATGGAATATGTATTTTAATATATTTTTCTCCTAGGAACAATAGAAGGAATGTCTCTGCAAGACCTCCAACAGACCAAGCAGCAGCTCTAAAGGAATTGACTGCAGTCTAAAACCCAGCTCTACAGGACTCAACTAAGAAAGTCACGATGCATGTAAGTCATAACGAGCAGAAGATAGTTCAAATAAAAGCCTTGCCACTGCAAGCATACAGGACTATTCACACATAGCAAAGGGTACCAGAGAATATGAGAAATAAAGGTAAAAAAAAAAAACAACACACAGATGAATAGCAAACAGTTCATGGCATAGCTTAAAGAAACAAGCTAATGGGTGTGCAGTCAATGGGATTGGAAGCATGAGCTGGAAAATATACAATCTAAAAGGAACAAAATAAGCTGCTTAAAGTAGATAGAAAAAGAAAGCTAATTTTCCCTGCAACTGTTCTAGGAAAAGTCTTTATAGGGTTAAATGCTGGGGAAGATGGTCTTCACATTAGACAGATGCTCAGAGGCTGTGGAAGGGGCACAAAACCACATTTGCCTTAGGCTGGCTGCCAAGGGTTATTGCTATAGACTCCAGGTTAATTAACTTCACTGAAGGCCCCATCAGCTACATAGCTTTGGACATTTCCTAGCAGCTCCAGAAAGGAGACTCCTCACCGATCCTGTGTGAGATCATTATTTGAGGGGAAAAGAGCACTTCTACTTCTGCAGTAGTTTGTGCAGCCCAGGTATGCGTTAATCAAATCCAGCTGCTTTTAGCATCAGACCTGGCTTTTTGTTGTTGTTGTTAATAGTATCCTAAATATCTGCTACTATCAAGTATCTCAACAGGTTTGAAATAGAAAATTCCATTTTATCTGTGAAATCCAAGTTATACCTCCCCACGTTATACACCTTATGGGCTACAATCAGGGGGCTTTGCCGACTGCCACCAGGAGGTCTCTGAATTTAAGCAGTGTGGGTAAAACTTAGCTTCTACCCTGAAAATGGTAAAAAGAGAAAAACGTGCAACTGTGGAAGCTGTGAACATACAGCTCAGCTAGAAGTACAGCCTTATACCCTGTTATTGCTGCAGCTACTGCAACAGCAGGAGGCCACCTGGAACCAGGAGAGCCATTTTAAACAGAAAGATTTTTACACACATTTACCAGCCAGCACGAAGAGATCGAGCCTCCTTGCACACAGACTGGTCCATAGTAAAGGTGTAAGTGTAGCAGTGTTTATTCTAGAGAAGATGAGAGCAATCTCGTGCAAGAAGGGCATGGGCTCCTCTGTGCTCCCAGTAGCACTTGGCCAAAGGAACCCTCCACGTCCCCCATACAAATAAATCACGTAGAAAGTAAGAAGCATGAAAAAAGCCAGGGGAAAGAGAAGGAAAGCAGGAATTGCTGCTCTGCAATTTAAATACGTGCAGGAAGGACCAATCAGCACAGCGTTGGTGGTATAGTGGTGAGCATAGCTGCCTTCCAAGCAGTTGACCCGGGTTCGATTCCCGGCCAACGCAAATTCTGTTTTTTTTTCTCCCCCCTCCCATAGGTACCTGCGTGCCGCAGCGCTCCAGGTACTGCTCCAGTGGCGACACGTCCTCCATGCGTGCAAAAACCGCTGCTGTCCACCAACCACAGCTTTATAGCATGGGGCAGCCCTGGAGCAGGTGCAGCTCATCGAGGCACAGCTGGTGATGAACAGCAAGGGGAATTGTGACCTCCAGTGTTGTTTTTACCCTTTGCAAGCAGGCTGGTGGGTAACTTTCACCCTGGGGATGCGCTGAAGAATTGGGGTTCTGCCTGGTGCTCCCCATCAGGATACAGGCTTTCCTAATCCTTTCCATAGGGCTGTGGATGAGCAAGGAGCCAAAGCTGAGAAGAGAGAGCATGCAAACATAAAGCCTCACCTTTTGCTGTGGCTTTTTAGTGAGTAAATGCAGCAGGCACTTAGCTTCTCCCACCTGCTTCATCAGGTGTAATAGGGTACAGCTGGTCTTGAAGCACCTCACTGTCAGGGCAACCTCAGCCCACGTAGAAGGGCTTTAGGTGGTGCTGTCAGGCTCTTCTCACTGCCCCAAGGGAGTGAAAGATGAGGTTTGCATCCTATAGCTACAGAGTAGAGTGTATGTGACTGATGAGCATCCTCTCCTCCTTGGTGCAGCCTGCTGAGCTGGTTCTATGGCATTTTTGGGACTTATCTTTCCTTGATGGCTTGCAGATGCCAAATTTCTCTCACCCAAACTCATATGATTCTGTGAAATTCAGCCTCAAATGAGTTTATGTGCTTTACGCAGGAGACAGAGCAAGGAGGAGACTCTGAAGTTGCACTTGGACTACAGGGGACGGTAAAGCTAGCTTGCGCCAGTTCACGATGGCTAAAACTGCAGTGTCCCCGTGGGCTCCCTGGTGGTTGCAGACAGCTCTACAGGACTGTGTTGCCCTCCCAGCACATGAATTCTCAAATTGTTGTGCTCAAACTGGGAACTGGGAGCGTTGTGGTGGCTGTGGGGTTCCTCTGGTGGTAACACGGCTGTGCTACTAATTCCCTCATTGGTCTAATGCTGTGATGCTTGATTAACACCAGCGGTGATAAGCAGAAGCCCTTGGAGATGAGAGGGGTTCATTTTTTGAAGAGCAATTCAGTATTGTTCTTTATGGTCATAGAACATCCCAAATGGGAAGGGGCTGCCTGTAAGGAACATAGAATCCAACTCCTGGCTCCACATAGCACCCCCCAAAATCAGCCCAATTCCTCCTTGGATAAAGAAGATAGCTCTGCAGAGCTGCTACTACCAGCACTGTATTTGTCTCTTAAATGCTTCCATTGCACACATTCCTGCGTTATCTGGATGCCACGATCTGGTTATGGGGTGGTACTATTCACAGGAGACTTCCAAAAAGCTGGAAGGGGCATGGGGCAAGTCAGTAAGGAGGCTCTACCTCTTCTACTCATTAATGCTCTCATCAGTCACCTATCGTAGCACCCCTTAATGCCTTGCTGCTTGCTCTGAAGGTAGTTAATCTGGTTGGGCTTTATCTTACCTTTTTCAGGAACCACTTTGGGAATGAAAAGGCTGGCAGCATTCTGCTTTCTGCTCACCCGAGCTTCCTGCTAAGCTTCTGTAGCTGTAATTGTCTCTGAAGAGACAGTGTCTCAGGTGCAGCTTGTATCTGCTGGTGCCCTCACTGCCTGCAGCATCAAAGCCGTGCTTCTGAGGAAGATAAAAAAGCAGCTGAGAGCAAGAGCACCTTCCAAGAAAAGCCATTTATTAAGTGCAAGTTATGGCCCACTGCAACATCTTGCAATTGCCCCACTGCTCTCTGTGTTGGTACCAGCAGCAGGACCAGGCTTGTTGTGAAGGGGAGAGTAGATGTTAGATTTTTTTCAGGGAAGGAGAGAAAGCACCATGAGTAATAGTGAGTAATCTGACATTTAATTGTGAGTAATTAAAGTGTGTCATCATTGGGCTGTGACGGTGTAAAGAGGAACAGAATCAGACCCACTGGATTTGACATTTAGTGGCTTGCTCTGTGTCAGTTGGGAGTGACCCTCCTACAGGAGTGCAGTCACAAGGACTAGAAGTTGGGGCAGAGTCTGCTTTAATTTTATGGGATCACTAGATGATGGGAAGAACAACTGTAAACATATCATCCAGTGCTGTCCGTCCATCCCTGCATCAGCCCAGTGGTGAGGCCTCTGCCTTGTCCCAGGCAGCCTGAGGTTCTCTCCTTCATAGAATCATAGAATTGTTTGGGTTGGAAGGGGTCCTTCAAGGCCATCTGTCCAAATCTCCCACAGTGAACAGGAACACCTACATCTTCATCTGGTGCTCAGAGGCCCATACAGCCTGATCTTGAATGTCTCCAGGACGAGGCATCCATCACCTCTCCAGGCAACCTGTGCCAGTGCCTCACTACCCTTATCATAAAGAACTCTTCATTTATATCCCTTATTCCCTGCCAGTGCCAGTGGCAGGGGATTGGGCTCTCTGCAAGCACAGGTTTGCTTTCAGCATTTCTGCAGATCTCCCATATCCCTGGTAGGGACTGACATGAGGTCAGCGCTGGGTATGCGTTGGCTTCTGGGCCCAGGGAGGAAAGCCCCGTCTGCCAAAGGGAAGAGGGGTGAACTGGCTGGAAAAGAGCCATTCTTCTGCCTTCTGCAGAACACTGTCTGCAGTGAAAGCCCTGCCTACTTCCATGTCAGAGAGTTGCTGAGAACCGAACCCAGAAAGGATTGCCAAACCCTCCACCGAATGCCAGAGGAAGCAACATCAGAAAAAGCCATCTGTCTCAGCTGAGGGACTGAATGGTGACTTTTAAACCATACAGTTAACTTCACTTAATTGTCCTATTTGCCTAAAGCAAGTGATTATACGAGGGTTTTCTGTATGTTGTTTGCATAGAAATCCACTTCTCCCTGCCCAGCCATGCTCTGAACGATTCACACTTGGACTGCAGAGTGGAGGAAGAGAGAACACTTTGCTCTATTTTTATTTTCTATGCTGCCTTGAAAATGGCTAGAAAAGGCAAATGGGAGCCTTAAACATTGGCTGACACCTTAATTGCTACCCAGCAATTAATGGCTACAGGCTTTCTTGGGCAGCTCACACATGGATATATCAGACACCTGGTTGCAGAAGAGCTTTTTGTTAAGTCATCTCCCTAAATATTGTGCCAAATGCTCTTTCTAGATTGAATTGCATTTAAATGAGGTGAGCATGCAATGTCCCTCCAAGTTTTGTGACAAATGGCTCTAATGCAAGCATCATGTCTCAAACCCTGAACTTACTCCTCCAATTAAATACTGATCCTTTAAGCCCTATCTGGAGAAATAATATAGTAACAGCAGTCATGCGTGTTTGCACAGAAAAGCAGAGGTGTGCACGTAGCAGATGCTAACAGAGCTCTCTGAATTTAGTTTGCAGGGGTCACAGCAGCACTGAAGACTTGAACAATGGGGCTGGGATCCATGGCATCTTTGGTGCAAGTTCTGCAGGAATTAGAGCACAACCTGCGATGCCTTCACTGTATGCAAACACCACAAAGAGTGCTGATGGGTTGCTGAAATCCCCATAAAACAGTGTTGTCTGGCTGCTCAGCAAGATGCAGTGGCTGACATGGAAAGAGACCTCGGGGCGTGCAGCTCAGTGATTATTCAGTCCTAGTTACCACTTCCTCTGATTAGCAGCAAGCAAATCAGCATGCTTGAGTCAACAAGGACCTCGGGAGGAACCAGACTTCCCCAAACCACTGCCAGATGTCAGCAGACGCTCCGACCCTCCCGCCTTGACCTTTTTGGGCCTCAGTGCTCATAATTAGCTGTTAACATAGACGTGTTTCAGTCGCTCTGCCCCTTCTGCTGCATGCTGCCCAGAAACATTGTTAGCTCAGCTGTAATGAAGCCATACACGTGTGGCTCTGCAATGCTGCAAAGCATTGCATCTCCATCGTTGTTCCACCCAAGCAGGAACCCAGCTGGAATCATGTAGAGTGCAGCCTCAATTTGGATTCTCCTCCTTCTCACTTGCTATCTTTGATCATAGAATCATTTGAGTAGGAAGAGATCTTTAAAGACCATCCTGTCCAACTCCTCTGCCAGAGCCCCATCCAGCCTGACCTTGAATATCTCTGGAGGCAGAGCACCCACCACCTCTCTGGGCAACCTGCTCCACTGCCTCATTACCTTTATTGTAAAAAACCTTTTCCTTATACCCAGTCTAAATCTCCCCTCTTCATTTTGAAACCATTTCCCTTTATCCTATCCCAGCAGACCCCGCTAAAGAGTCTGTCCCCTTTCTTAGAGCCCCACTTTAGAAACCCAAAGGCTGCTCTCAGGTCTCCCCAGAGCCTTCCCTCCTCCAGGCTGCCCAGCCCCAGCTCTCAGCCTGTCCTCGTAGGGAGGTGTTCCATCCCTGGGATCATTTTTGTGGCCCTCCTTTTTTTTTTTTTCCTTCAGTCCTCTTATCTGTGGCTTGACAGAAATAATTAAATGCTTTAATTGCTTTGGCCTCCCTTCAGTGAGCGTTTGCCCAAGCCAGTAATACAACAGCAGCTCTGCTGATATCTGTTTGTGCTCAGAACATTTGACAGGGCTCAGTAATGTTTCTGGGAATATTAGGAACCCAGATGGGCATGTGTTGGGGATGGTCTGAAGCTGGATATTTCAGACCCCAAATCACATCAGATCCATTGGGTTTCATGTATCAGCATTAAGATGTGCTCACATTTATCCCCAGCTGTGTTTACAGTCCTCTTTCTTCCAGCATGTGTGATCATGCTGTCCCAAATAAATGGTGTGGGACACCTCTTGTGCATCTGTGTCCCTTTGCTTCTGATGCATTTCAGGTGAGTTAACAGTTCTGTGCTTAGGAAGAGCAGAACTTTTCTGTTGCTAACATTAGATTTATTATGATAACTATTATATTTATTTCTAAAGGAAAATATTTAATAACAATATATTAATATTAGCAGTATATTAATAATTCCTTAGGTACTGATAAAGAGTAAAAATTTAAAAAGCCACGATAGATCAATGTGGAACAGCATAAATAATAACTGGAAAAGCTGAATGATCAACGAAAGAAAACATGTGAACCATTTCTGGAATACAGCACATGAGGTGTTTTACAGCAATAGAATTATTCTCTGTAACATTCCTTCGCTTGCTTTGCTTAATGATAACCAGCTCTTAAAAGTTCATCTTCTGCTACGATGCTACCGAGAAAGAGTCAGAAAGAGGAGGAATATTTTAAATTCACTTTGAAGCAGTATTCCCGATGTTAATTCGAAGGTTAATCTTGCGTTGTTTGGAAAGCTGCTTTTCTGCCCAGCCTCCCTGTGATCTCTTTAGCTATATCTGATAACGAAGGCTTGAAAACTCCAGATTAGAAATTAAATTCCACCTCTGTGGCCCAGCCCTGATGACCCAAGGAGTCGCATAAAATACTCTTTCCTTTGCAGTGAGCTCTTTGAGCTAACGCTGTTGCTTTTGCTTAAGATTGAGAATTCTTCTGGAGGAAAAGCTAATTACCATAGAATCACAGAACAGCTTGGGTTGGAAGGGACCTCAAGCCCCCATCCCATGCTGAGGGCTTGTTGCCCTACCAGATCAGGCTGCCCAGGGCCCCATCCAGCCTGGCAATAGGCACCTCCAGGGATGGGGCACCCGTAAACAAAGTTCTTAGCTATTTTTGTGACCTTCTTTAGCAGAATTTGAAATCTTTTTGGTACACATGCATGTGATATATTACTTTCCAGTTCCAATTGATTGTAGGAATTTGTGCTTGTAAATAAAAAGAAAAGGAATGCAAATAAACAGAGGCAAAAAGAAAATTTGATCATCATTGTTTTTCCCTAGCAAGGAAAGAGAGGCTGAATCAGTGAGGTGTTGAGACTTGTTCCTGGCATTGATAAGGATCTCTCCTTCTCTCCTACAAAATGCTACATTAGCAATAATCAGTTTCCCTGCCTTAGCCCTGCAGTTGTCTTCCTCCTGCATCATCCCTGAACCTATAGGTCTGCCATCTGAGAATGCAAAAATCCCAACAAAAACAAAGACTTGGGGCACTTCAAACACTTCTTTCTCCCCAGTGCTGCTGGGATTTCAGCGCCGTTTGCATTATCTTCTCCCTGCAGCTGGGGCATGTGGCATTGCTGCTGATCTGCACTGCGGTCGCTCTGTGGTGGGTTTTACAATAATCTGATGGGTGACTGCCTTATGTGTTGGGCAATGGTACACAACATTCTTATGCTGGCATTGCTGCTGCCTTCAAGTTGCTGAAAACAAAGGGAAATAATACAAAACTACCTCCTGCACCTGCAGCACGTGGTTTTGCGCTCTGCTACCACTGCAGCTGCCTGCACCAAGCTGAGTAGTGAGGCCTTGCCTTCAACCTTCACTTGACAAGGCTGCTATTTTCCTGTTAATGTTTGGGGTTGTGGTGTTGGAAGTGAAAGAAATCCAGGAGTGGCACATGTTGGAGTGAGGGAAAAGCCACAGTTTTCACAGGCCAAACCCAAAATGTCTTTAAGCTCTTTTAGATTGCAACACCAACACAACCTGGTATCATAAAATCATAGTATCATTATGAGTTGGAAGGGACCCTTCAAGGCTATCTGATCCTACTCCCCTGCAACGAACAGGGACACCCACAGCTGCATCAGGCGCTCAGAGCCCCATCCAGACTGACCTTGGATGTCTCCAGGGACATCCACCACCTCTCTGGGCAACCTGTGCCAGTGCTTCACCAATCTTATTGTAAAAACCGTCTCCCCTTATATCCACTCTAAATCTCTTTCAGTTGGAAACCAATTGTCCTCGTCCTGTCAACAGACCCTGCTAAAGAGTCTGTCCCCTTCTTTCTTACAGCCCCTTTAGATACCCAAAGGCTGCTCTTAGCTCTCCCCAAAGCCTTCCCTTCTCCAGGCTGCACAGCCCCAGCTCTCAGCCTGTCTTTGCAGGGAGGTGTTCCATCCCTGGGATCGTTTTTGTGGCCCTCCTCTGGATGCACTCCAACAGCTCCACGTCTCTCCTGCACTGAGGACTTCCCATCTGGACGCAGTGCTCCAGGTGAGGTCTCACAGCACAGAGCAACACGTTGGCTGTGTTGAATCTCACGATGTTCACCTGGGCCTGCTGCTTAAGCCCGTCTGGGTCTCTCTGAATTTGAATGATAATAAATCTGAATGATTTAGTGGAGGGTTGTTAGTTAGGGCAGCATGGTTCCCCCTCTACTCTGCCCTTGTGAGAACCCATCTGCAGTACTGTGTCCAGGTCTGGATCCCCCAGAACAAGGAAGACAGAGAAGCTGTTGGAGAAGGTCCAGAGGAGATCCACAAAGATGATGAGGGACTGAGCACCTCCCCTACAAAGACAGGCTGAGGGAGCTGGGCTTGTTCAGCCTGGAGAAAAGAAGGCTGCGGGGTGACCTCAGTGCAGCCTTCAGTACCTAAAGGGAGCCTGCAAACAGGAGGGGAATCAAAACTTTGAAAGGGTAGATAACGGCAAGAGAAGGGGAAATGGTTTGAAGTTGAGGGAGGGGAGATTTCAGTTGGATGTGAGGGGGAAGTTGTTTGCTGTGAGAGTGGTGAGGTGCTGGAACAGCTGCCCAGAGAGGCTGTGGATGCCCCGTCCATCCCTGGAGGTGTTCAAGGCCAGGTTGGATGGGGCCCTGGGCAGCCTGGGCTGCTGTGAAATGTGGAGGTTGGTGGCCCTGCCTGTGGTGGGGGGTTGGAGCTTCGTGATCCTTGAGGTCCCTTCCAACCCTGGCCATTCTGTGATTCTGTGGTTAGGTCATGGTTGGATTCAATGATCTTTAAAGTCTTTTCCAACCTGATCGATTCTATGATTCCATGATTCTATGAATGCATCCCATCCTTTGAGCACGCTGGGCTGCTTCTCAGTAGATTCAGGCTGCAGATCTGAGAGTTTTGAATCAAATAAAGGAAATTTACGAGCAACGGGTGAATAAACCAGAGCCAAAAAGCTCTGCAACGTGTCGTCCGCATGCGAGGTCCGAGGCTGAGGGCTCCTCCTGCCTAAGCGTCGTTGTAAAAAGCTCCGTGCAGCTCCGTATCTCGGCCTTCCCGGGGTGTTCTCTGCGCAGGGTTGGAGGAGAGGCAGCTCCGCTCCTTTAACGGGAGGGAGGCGGGTGGGTGCTGGGGACGTGCGGCACCGCCTCCTCCTCCTCCTCCTCCTTCCCCGCCCGCTCCCTTCCTGCCAGCCAGCGCCGCGCAGGCACCAGCCCGGCTCTTGCACTCCGGCCCCGCAGCCCGGTGAGTCCCGCCCTGGAGCACGGTAGGCCCGGCCCGGCCGTGCGGGGAGCGATGCGGTCCCGGTGCGACCTGCGGGGCGCTTGGTTCAGGCCCGGCCGGGCTCGGGGCAGGTGCGGGCGGGGAGGCCGGGCCCAGGCCTCCGTCGGCGGCTTCCCAGCAGCGGCCTCGTGGGGCAGCGGGGCTGGAAGGGAGGGAATGAGGGCGGGGGGGCCGGCTGTCTGTGTGTCTGTCTCTCTGTCTGTAGTAACCTTAAAGCGGCCGTACTGTGGAAGTAAAAAGGGCGATACGGAGCGTTCGTCGCTGCGAGGGGAGGAAGGTTTTTCCCCTCGTCACAACGTGCGCCCAGCCCTGCGTGGCGGGGTGGAGGCAGCACGGCGTTTATCGGGGGTGTTTTATGGGGTTGGGGTGCTGAACCCCCCCGGGGGTCCGAGGGGCCAATTTCCCATGAATGAAGCTCCATCTTGGCCTTGTGCTTTGGCCCAGCTAATTCCAGCCCACTCCTTATTTTAATTAAATATATGTTGTTAAGAATAGCACGGTATGGTATCTTTTTGTGCTAAGCAGTGCCCGATGCTACTTTCAGTCTCATCAACTGACAGCCTGTATGAAAGGCTGTGCTGCGTACAGTCACGAATGGAAGAACTTAAAGAAGAGCGTCTCTCCCACTGTTGGCTTCTATGATGAGCTGATACTTCACTGTAGTTGTTCTCTACCTAAAATCCTCTTTCCCCCTTTCTTTTCAGTACCTCCATCGCCGCCTCTGCCCAACAATGCCCATATGGCATTTAGCAGGTGTAGCTGACAAGACCTATTTAACGTCTCCTGGCATATGACAAGGCAGAAATCCCTGGTAGGAGCTCAGAGTGCTGTGGAAGTAAGAGGGGATCCTCAGTTCTGTTCCCAGCGGCACAGCGAGGTTCAGGCTAGCAGTGCCGCTGCTCTCCTTCTCATAACTGTGCTGTGATTCCCGTCCACCAGCAGGCTATGCAACTTGCTTTACCACATATTTTTTCTCTTGCCTCATATGCTGATGCTGCTTTCTGTATGCTGTGATTAGAATAACTTTTGTGTGTAGCTGCAGTGGGGAAGGGTTGGGGTTTGGATGCAAATGCCAGTGCTCTGTTAGAGTTACTACATACATACCTTTTTTGTTACATATTCTTCCCCCCTCCTTATCTAACCAGTTTCAAGAAGATGCTTCCTGCTGTCAGAAATAGCAGTAGTAGGAGGGTATGAAGTATACAGCTAGTTGTTAATTTGGTTCTTTATACCCCACTGCCATAAAAACCTTACTTCGGGTAAATTAGTCTGCTAATGACTGCTTCTGAAACACCTTAAAGAGAAGGGAGAGGCTTGATCAGATCTATGTCAAACTGCTGTGTTAACCACAGAACAGCCTGCCCTTGCATCATCTGTTCTGTCTGTCTGAGATTCTGGCTCGAAATTGTCTAATCATTGCTTGAGCATCGGCACCATAAACTTGGGATTGACAGAATCCTTCCAGAACTGAAATTCTGCATGGATTTCAGAGGCTGTGGGTGTAGCTTAAATACACTTTTGGCTGAGACCCTTACCTTAAGGATGTGGCAGGAGAGGGCACTTGTTTTATTTTAAGCATCGAGCTTGGTTGCTCCTAATCCCTTCCCCTTTGCTGCCAGGACACCCATCTCTCACCACTGACTGCTGAGAACTCCAGCTCCTGAGTTCCATTCCCTGGATGAGCAGGGCAAGTGCCATTCCAGATAATATTGTAGCAGGAGGGCCCTTCCTGGAGCCAGCATGCAGTCTGGTGAGAGGCTGGGGACAGAAGAAAGCCCTCGGAAAGATCGAGTTCAGTTTCTCAGTGTATAGGAAACATCCGTGCTGTGGGCACTGCTTGTAATGCAACTGCTTTTGGGGTAAACTTGATCAGTTTAGTCTGCACCACCACCTCCTCAGGAAAGCTACTCCAGAGCCTCCTGTAGGTCTCAGAACAATTGCTGTGCTGCCAGCCTGAAGCAGTTTATGGCTGGTTTGTATAATTTGTGTTTGTTCTAGCAGTGTCATTTGGTTTAAGCAGTTGTTTTCCCTCCCTGAGGCAATTAGAAGGAGCAGTTGTATCCCCTCATAGCTGCTTGTTCTGATAGGGTAAATGAGTCAAAGTCTTTATGTTCCTTCCTGTCCTCTCATCAATATTCTTCTTGTTTCCTTCCTGATAAAAATCTTTTACCCATCAAAACCTTTTTACTAGAAAGGGAGTTTTATACATCTGTATTTAGTTCTTATGCACCCTGCTCAGTTATGTTGGCAAGTCAAGCATGATTGGACTGTTCTTAACAAAAGGAGCGGTTTGGGGGCCTGCTCCCTGTCGTAAGCTCCCAAACATTCTGGTGTTCCTCGGGTGATGTTTTCAGGCTGATGACACAGGGACTAAATCTGTGCCAGGCAAATCACTTCTTGTCAATGACTGTGCACCAGCTGCAGAGATGATAGATCGGAGAGCTGCCCGATTGTGGCTCGCAGGAATCTGTCACTCCTCTTGTCATTATATGAGATGGCCAAACAGATAGAACGCAGGATGTCTTTAAATATATATGTATTTATATTGTAGAAGCTAAAAATTCTTTTCCTGTTTGCAAGTCTGAACTCCAGTTGGTTGCAGAGAGATGGCTGCTTCTGAGCGTTGAAAACTTAGCAGTTCTTGCCAGGGTGAAGCCTTCAAAGTAATGTTTTATAAAATGTGGACTTGCTGACACTTCTTGAAGGTTGCCTTTGCTCTCTGATTTGGGAATGCTGTGCCTTCTGCTGTGAGCGTTGCCTGAGAGCAATGGGATGTTTCCTCCGCAGCGCTTAATTGTATTTCCAGTTAGTTTGGAGTGGGAGCAGCGATGGTTGCATCCATACGTGCCTGTGCTGAGCCAGGCTGCTGCTGCAGCTTGCAGCCCATGCAGCCAGGATCTGCAATTCCTCTGCAAGGTTTTTCACGCAGGAGCAACTCGTGGGCCAGGTGCCTGTGCCTCAGCTTTGTCCTCCCTTGGTTGCCACACTGCTGCCTGTGTGCAGGAGCGCTGCACTTTAATTAGATTATATTAGAATGAATAAGTGAATTTGAATAAATGAGCTGATGGAGGCACTCTCAGGTCAGCTTAGGCCCTAAAAATAGGTGCCGGGCACTGGACAGGCTTGGTGCAGTGTCTGTCAGTACAACGACATTGAATGGAGATCGCCTGTGAATGCAGAAATTCTGCTGCCTTGCTGTCTTTCTGGCCAGGATGCTCCGGCGCCTCGTTGGTATGAGAAATGTCAGAACGTGCTCAAATGTGGGCGTTCTTTAATGGCAGCTTGGTGGGATGCTGGAAGGGGAAATAAGGGCTGTGGAAACTGTACTAATCCGAGGTGCTAAAGAATGCAAATCTCGTGATCCTTTTTAATGCTTCCCATCTAACTGAAAAGGTGATTTTTAGTAAGGCTTTTAGATGCTGCTGAAACGGGGAAAAGAAGAAAGGTCTCTGTTGTAAGTATACATACTTATAACGTAAGAGCTCTGGGAGGCTCCTTCTGGCTCTTCCTAACACAAATATGAAGAATATTGTTTCTATGTGATGCAAAGAAGTAGCTCAGGAATGTTGAGCCTTTGGTTTTGCTGTGCAGTGTCTGGGGGATGGGAGGGAAGGAGGAACAGGAAGGGTGAGATTTTGGGTTAATCACAAGCAAAAGAACTACTTTCTTGCAGTTCTCCCCCTTGTTTTCTGTAACGTGCTTTGTTTTTGTTAGTGCTTCATGTCCTACCTCGCTTATCAACGTTCACAGCTCTAAATTCCTCTTGCTGAGCAGAATTAGCTGCAGTTTGTTCCCCTTGTCTTTCAAAGGCTTATGTAGAAGAGGAGCAGCTTTCTCATTTTTCAAGTTGAACTTCATCTCAGCTTGCTCTGAAGCTGCATAATAATTCAGAGAAAGTGTCTGTAAATTAGCAGTGTTGGCAAGCTACTCATTTTCCTGCCTTAATGATCCCTATTACAAATAGCATTGTTCTCCACCAGCGGTACCAGCAAACTGCTGCTGTCACTGTCAGCTGCACAGGACTTTCACATCCCATGCAAGCAAAACAGTAAACTCTGCAAAGTGACACTTATCACAGGGTTCTCCCAGCAGTGAAGGCAAAGTGCTGCTGCAAAGTCCGAGCGTTCGCAGTGATCTTATCTCCAGGCAAGGTCCCAGTGCTGGAAGCAATGTGCAGGCTGGCACCTTCCTATGCCAGACTGCTGACCCTGCTGTCTGCTCTGCACTGTGCTGGCTGGAGCTGCTCAGGGCTGGGTGATGCTGCAGATGGCTCTGGAGCTCAGGCACGTTGCTACCTGCTGCCCTTCTGAGGAAAACAGCTCTGTGCTGTGGAATTGAGGACCTGGAACAGAGCTGCCGGTTTTCTTCAGGTTGAACGATGAGTTGAGCGTCAGGGAAAGCTTTTTTGCTGTGTCAGGGGAGGTGTTTTAGTGTTGCTCAGCAAAACGTGACTCCTCATTTTTGGCCTACACATATTAATTGAATGGCTAACCTCAGGCTGACCGGCGTCCAGCTCATGCAGTGTTTGCGAATGACCTGGGGAGAACGAAGCTTTGGGATTACGTGGGTGTTGAAGGCTTTTAAGGATGGTATATTTATGCCCATGATTCACGATGCTTCCAAATGTGATCTAGCTCCCATCCTGCAGAGGGGAAGTCCCTCGGTCCGGTGTCTGGAACCTCTCACTGAGCTGTGTCACAGCTACAGCAATATCAACCCAGCCTGGTTATTTTGGGCTCCTCATTCTCTTACATCCAGGTTCTGATCCCCACCACGAGCATTTCTTACAGTAGAAAGGCTGGCTTCATTCTGCATTGCTCCTGGTTACTTTCTCCTATGTGGACTTAAAATGGCAGGTGGGATATTGTAGGGCAGAGGCAAATTCTAGCACATCCTGCTCCTGCCATTGCATGCAAAGGTGTCTTAGGTCTGCCTGCACCCTGTGTGAAGGAAGCTGCTGAGCCTGGGAGCTGAAAGCATCTCCTCCCTGAGCTGTCTGGTGGCGGAGGCCATGCCATGCACGATTCCAGTGCTGTCTCTCCCTGAGGGGTGCTGCAAGGAGACTGCTGCTGGCAGGGGCACTGGGGAGGACTTGTAATCCATTTGCAAGTGCGTAGCTGTCGAGGCAGATGATGACTAAGCTATTGCACAAGGTTCAGCTCTTTGGGGAGAGTGCCAGGATTGGACCAAATCATGACTGACTGATAAGAGAGCCTATAATGTCAGGCAGCAGATAACTGTGTTGTTCCTGGTTTAATTTGACCACTGCCTATGACTATTTTTATTTTTATTTCCCCTCAGCCTGTTCACTGGGGAGTTCTGAGTTGAAAATCTTCATTCAGTGAGGCCAAAACTGGCGCAGCCCGGTCTGTGGGAGGAAGTGAGCAGTTCCCAAGCACTCAAGGCGAGTGCCCGGTGGCAGAAGTATTTCAGGGCTGTGACTCAGCTGCGCTCCTCACTCTGGGTCGGGTGGATTTCTTCCTGCTGGGAACCCAAACCTGCCCACTGCAGCTCTGTCTGAGCGCCCTGGCACACAGGGAGGTTGGAGGTTCCTGCCTTCCTGTGTAACAGAAGGGAAAGTAAGGCTCCTGCCTGTGATTTTACATGCAGTGGAGTCCCATTTTCGGAAGGAAGCCCTACGAGCAGGGATGTGGGCCATGTTGCAGTATCACTTCTGCCCTTCTCGGTCTCATCTGAGAGCAGCAGGCACAAGGACTACAGCAGACTACGCACAGCCTTCCAAAGGGCGTTTTCAGTTCTGAGTTGAGCAGTGCTGTGGCAGAAGGGCTTTTCCTCATGGGGCTGGAAGGGAACTTCTCCTCCTTGGGTTTAATGAGGCAGAGGGCTCAGCACATCCTCTTCGCTGACCAGGAGGTGTCTGTGGTTCTCAGAGGGGGTGATGTTGGGAAGCTGCTAGCAAATGGAGCATGTGAGTGAACGTTGTATCCCAGCTCACACCTACTGACCTTTGCTTAGGTAAATACCTGTCAGGAGTGTGTGCGCCTTACGCTGAGATGAATTGATTAAAAACTGCTGCTTTTTCAACATTACCCATGCTGCCTCATTTTGCATGGCAAAGATCCACCAGAGCTTCACTTCTCCATATTCAGACTGGCCGGAGAAGAGTTCTTGGCCTAATGTTTGCTGGGAAAGTGTCCTTGCCAATGACAAGCATTGTCCAGAAGAGAGACAGAGGCAGTATCTCAAAGTCTTGGAAACTGCCAGGCTTCAGGGAGGATTTGTGGAGTGTGTTAGGATTTCTGCTTGCTAGGCACTACCTTCAGTCCTCACTTGTTACCTTCCTTTAAGGTCACTTCCATATCCACAACCCTTGCTACACTGCTGCTAGGATTGGGTTGCGTGCTAAATTTAGTAAACCTCTTTACAGCTTAGCGTGCATGTGTGCGTATGTAAAAACACATTTATTTTTGTTTAGAGTAGCTTTTAATGGGTTAGAGCCTGGTACAAAATGCACAACGGCATGAGGCTTTCCCTGCATGGGTGGGAGCTCGCAGGGTGGTTGTGGGGTGATAGGTTGGCTCTCGTCTCCTCCTTGATGCACTTAAACACGTGGATTGGTGGGAGGGTTGCTGAGGCATGATTGCAGCTTGCCTTGTGTGGGCTGCAGGCTGAGCCATGCACTGAGTGCCAGCTGATGGGTTCTGCTTCGAAAGTTGTAAAAGCCAATTAAATTCTGGGTGAGGTGTTTTCATGCCTCAGCCCCCTGGTTTCCTCTTTTTTTTTTATTTAATTTTTCTCCATTCTTCCAAAGGAAGAACTTCATGGCTGTGTGTCTGGCATGCCTATTTCTAAATTGATTTCTTAATCCCCTCTCTCCATTACAGGCTGCGGGAGCAATAGGGGTGTAACCAAAGTTGGAGGCAATTAAGTTTGCATCTGTGCTGTGAAATATTTATTAAATCCTTGCATGCCAAAGAAGGAGCAGACTGTGGGGCAGTAAAGCAAGGAGAGCGAGAACCCAGAAAAGCATGAAGGAAATGACCTAAATTACTCTGCGTTTCTTTTGCTGAGCATACTTAGGTTTTTTTTTCTTTTTTCTTTTTTTTTCCATTATTTAAAGCAACCTAGCCTGTTCTTAAGCCTACATGTTCATGGAAGCTGTAGTTCACATCTGAGCATGCTGATCAGTTCAGCTGATTGCTTTGGAGTGTTGTGAGACTGTTTGTAGGGGATGTTTTCAGGGTGTTGGGGTATTGATTTGAACTCGGATCTCTGACAATGACAATGAAATGCAGCTTTGAGATCACTCTTATGAGGCTAGTCCTTACGGTGGAGGAAATCAGCAAACCTGGAGAGATGCAGTGTGAACTCATCTGTAGTGTGGTTCTTATTTGCTGGTAAGCCCCCAGTGCTAGGCTGCATATGGGATTACGCAGTGAACTGGTGTGTGGAACTGGGAACAGTATGCTAATGCTCAGAGCAATGCCAGCGAGCCTCAGCATTGCTCATCTATGGAATCAACACCCACAGGGGGAAGGTGGTCAAAGGGAGTTTCGCAGCATGGCTCAGCCATAATTAAAGGGCATGAAGAAGGTGTGGAGGAGCTTTTCCTCTGGTGCTGGAAGGCAGCTTACTGCTCTACTGCAGATCTTTAAGACCGTGTGCCGGAATTCTGTGCTGCTTCCTGCGTGCTTTGCTGTGCAGAAGTGATCTGAGAGCTAACAGAATGGTGTCTTGGTGCAGCTGTAGCAGTGAGGTGCCTGCAGTAGCATGGTAGGTGTTTGGGGTGGGTGATGATGTGAGCCTGCAGTGCCACCCTTGATAAACGGATTGCCTCCTCTCTTGAAGGAGGGTGGGGAGAAACCTCAGTGCTTCACTGTCTCAGTAGAGAAATCACCCCAATTCAGCAGAGGTTCCTTAAACTTTGCAGTGTGCTTTGAAATAGAGTTGAAATTTCCACCTTATAATGCAATTTATACTTTGAATTATGCTGGAGTAATTTGTATGCTGCTGATGCTGTGTATAAAGATTGCTTCTAAAGCTTTTTGTTCCCCAACCATTTTGAAGCTTTTAACTAATATTTTCTAAGAGTATCAGCAGCTTAGCTGTGCCAGTGCTATCCTGTGCTGGGTAATGCCATGCTTCAGGGTATGTGTGGAAGGAGAGCTGTGCTGGGGAGCAGCTAACCTGGCTGAGAAGTGAGTTTTGGTGATGGGATGCTGCTCATCCTTTGGTGCAGATGTCTGCTGACTCAGAAAGTCAAAGCAGCAGTGCTGTGGCAAGCCCGTCATCAGCTTCTGTGGTACAGATTCTGTCCTCAGTGTGCTTTGACCCATCCTCTGCGTTTGAAGGAGTTTATAAATGCAGCACAGGGCTTTAATCTTGCAATTGATTTTTAAATGTAATGCACAATTTGTAATAAAATCCAGCCCTCCCTTGCAGGTGTCGTTCTTAACGTAACCAGGAATTAAAACTCACTGATTGCTGCTAGCAAAGGACTGCTGGAGGCCTCTTGTATCCGTCACAGCCCATTCCCTGCAATCCTGGGCTCTGCTTTGCCTCTGGCTGAGCTTGGAGCAGGAGGCTGCTGTGGCATTTGGGACGTGAAGGCTGCAGGCAATGCTGCTGCCACACCGAGCAGCTCATTGCCTTGATGACTGAAAGCATATTTCCAACTTGCAGTTAAAAATGGCTAACAACAGGCCACAGATGCATTTGTTCCCATGCCAGCATTGTTCTCTGGCTTCAGCCCCACCCTGCGAGGTAAGCCTGGAGGAAGCTGGCGGGCTGGGTATGGCATTGGGGTAGTTTGGAGCAGGGAGAAGCGAGGAGAGCAAGCAGTGCCAGCCCAGGTTGTAAGAATCCTACTGCAGTTTTGTGTCTTCCTCAACCAGGGCTGTGGATGTAGTACTGAAGGCAAAAATAGCTGTGCTGATGGAGTGCTTCCCCAGCTGTGTGCAGCAGTGCGAGGCTGGGGGACTCACAGGCCCTAGATTGGAAGCTCTGCGTGTTGATGATGCCTCTATTTATGATGCCTCTGTCAACTTGGAGGAACTCTGATTTCTGTATCTCAAATTTGCATTCCTCCCTAAGCTGAACCTGCTCTTCTAAAGTCGTGGGGTTGAGAACTGACTGCATCCCCCTGAGTTTTAAACTCTTGGCATGTCTGAAAACTTATTACCGTTCTGTGAACTTTGGTTATTCAAGTGCTGGAAGTTTTTTCCCCACTCTTTTCAACTTGCTACGTGTGTTATGAAAAATGCTGGTTTCACCTGCCTGTTGAGCTGAAGAATTACCAAGACTTGAGCTGAAGCATTATCAAGGTTTAGCCTGGGCGTAAGGTATAGCAGTCGTGCTTCATTGCTGCCTCCTGATGCACTAATGTAGCTAGATGTACATTTACAGTAACTTTGATGCAGCAATCACACCTTGTTTCCCTTTAGAGACAACTGAAATCCCTCAGCTGCTGAGACATCAACCTGTGCCATGTCTCGAAACTTCAGGTAGTGAGAAGAAACCACATGAAAGCATCTCAGTCAGATACGATTTGCAATCGCTTAAAAGTTTTGATTTCCTGATACGAATTAACAACTCTCCTTTAACCTGTTGCCTGTTTCCAAGGTAAGGCAATCTCGTTTCCCTCTAGGAACTCGCGTGGAGCATCCCTCTGCTGTGCCTTTTCCTTTTGTCCTCTGCTGTTCAACAAAGGGATCGTTGAATTGCAGAAAGGTTAACGAAGCACTTTTTTTTTTTTGTCAATGGTCCAGTCTCTTTGTATAGAAGACTGAACAGAAATAATGGGAAAATCTTGCTGGTGGAATGCCCGAGGTTGTCATTTTGCAACACCAGGATAAAGACCTGCGTAAGCTTTGGGATTCTAGCAGCCTGTAGGGTGGTGATTGCAAAGCCCATTGCAAGAACGTTCAGTGTTAGTTTCTCTGCTTCTTTTGCGTTTAACAGTGTCAGAGCTATGGGGATCTGAACTGTTACAGTACAGCAGTGGCTTCATTTAAAATGGTTTTATTACAATGAGCCTTCTGGGGCTTGGCAAGAAGGGGGAATTGTAGTCCTTAATTACAAAGTGGAGGAACAATTGCAATCGGACAGACAGGCAGCAGACCAGCAGTGTTTGTGCTGTGCCATCCCAGTGCATAAATGACCAGAGCAGGCTGTTACTGCACTGATTGGCTCTGATCCCTTTTAGGAAGGGCTTGGAAAGCTCTCATTTTGGGTTATCGCAAGGGTCCTTTGGGCTCCTGCCCTGTTGTGCTGAGCAGATCTATTCCCACGTTTGCTCCTAAGAGCATCCAGTGAGGGCACAGAGTGCAGGGAGCACAGGATGAAAATTGTATGTTCTGTGCATTTATACACGCAGAGCCTCAGGCTGCTAGGAAGGAGATGGAAGAAAACACGTAACTCCTTGCCTAGACTCAGTCTCTTTTTTTTTTTTTCTTTTTTTCTTTTTTCCCCCCTCCTTTGAGCTGCTGAGGCTACGTGGTGGCTGGCATACGTATGGAAGTGCATTCCCCTGTTGGGAATGTTAAAAATAAGCACTACAATTTTCCCTTTCCACATACCAAAATATATTAATGCGCTGTTGCTTTGATTAGTCATTTCCTTTTCCTTTGTTCTTCTTGCAGCAGGGTAGGGGACTGCAGGCACATGCTTCAGTTCAGAAATTGAATGCTAAAACGATTCTCCTGGGCTCATACCTGCCTTGGCAGAGGATGACTTCTGCTGTCATCCACTAAATACGCGTTTATGTCTTGGTGAAGTTGCTTTTATGGTATTCGTACTAAAAATATCTTTGCCTGATTAATTTTCTTTATAGGGGAAAGAAATTCTAATAGGAACGAAGGTAATGCTCTTACTATGAGCGTAATAAAGCCTTGCAAGAAAACGTTGGTGACGTATTATAGGAAAACTTCCATGTTCTCTCATTTATGCTGAGGCTCCGTCTGCCTTTTACCCCATTACCTCTGCTCCCCAGTTCCATGCAAGACCTTGATTGTGGTGGAGCTTTGCAGGGCAATAGTGTGACATTGCTGGGGTGTGCACAGCCTGGCTGTGGGACTGCTTGGTTGGGCGGGGAGGGCCGAAGGTTAATTGGTTCTGCTGGAGGGAGTGCAGTGCTCAGCAGCCCTGCAGGGTCCGAGCCTCTCTGTGGCTCCATCGGCACCGCTGCCTGTGGGTCCTATGGGGTGAGTGGTAGGTTGGGAACAGCACTTCTTGTGTGTTAGAGGAAATGCCTGTGAGTGTGCTGACATGTCTGACTGCGGCAGCTGAGTTAGGTTGTAATTAGGGGAGTCGAGCAATAAATGAGAACTGTTCTCTTTGTGCTTGGGTTGGGGCAATCCCAGGTATGTATATCCCAGGAGAGTTCCTTGGGTTCTTGAGGAACTTGAGTTGTGCTGGTCCCCCAGCATGGGAGGGATGTGGAGCTGTTGGAGCAGGTCCAGCAAAGAGCATGAAGATGCTCGGATGGCTGGAGCACCTCTCCTGCAAAGACAGGCTGAGGGAGCTGGGGTATTCAGCCTGGAGGAGAGAAGGCACTGGGGAGACTTCATTGCAGCCTTCCAGTACCTAAGGGCAGCTTATATACAGGAGAGTGACCTTCAATATGGTCTGATAGTGCTAGGTCAAGGTATTGTGACTTTTTAATTTAAGAGGGGAGATTGAAGGTAGGTGTGAAGAGGAAACTCTTTAACCAGAGGACAGTGAGGCCCTGGCACTGCTGTGGGTGCCCCATCCCTGGAGGTGCCTGAGGCTGTGGGGCTGTGCAGGGCCCTTGAGGTGATCTCTGCTTCTGCAGGGATCTGTGGGCAGATAACACACCTGGGGCTTCTCCTTCACTAGTTGCACTCTCCTATATAGAAACTTGGTTTTTTTTTTTTCCACTTTTCTAAGTGAGCCTCCCAGTTCTTGGATTCCATTCATATTTTCACAGCATTCTGCAGAGACATTTTAAAAGGAAAAAAGAAAAAAGCTGAGCTGAAGACCTTTTCCACTTTTGTTTCTGTCTCCTTATTTTATATTGATTTTTCTAAATATAAGCAAGGTATATAACACAAGAATGTATATTTAGGTAAATTTACTGTATGCACTGGAAAAGGGAAGAGCTTTCTCTCGAGTTGTTTTTCTCTGCAGGTTGCTGTGAGAGCACAAGTGGAATTTGGGTACTGTGGAGCTGCTGCTTGTACCTGCCCCCGTCCCCCTGTGCTTGCAGAGGTTGAATTGGACGTGGAAGTAATATGAATGTAGCAGCCTCAAATTGCTCAAGAGAGGATCTTAGGGTTTGTGTTTGTTTTTTTTTTTAGCTTGGAATTTGAGCCTTAGTTGTGACCAGAGTGAGCAGCATCATGGCTATAAGTGCTGCAGAGCTTGTTTGATCCAAGTAGAGCTCCCAAAGCCCAGCCAGGTAGGTGTGGGTGGCTCAGATGCCAGTATGGCTTAGTGCTGTGTCAGAAGAGGATTAAAGTGCATGGGTGTTAGATTGCCTGATAGCCTCCCAGCTGAGAGCTGCTTGGTTTAGGCAGCAGCGAGCTGGGCATGATGATGTTTGCATTGTGTCAGCAGATGGAGGAGGGGATGAGGAGGATGCAATGAGAGAACAGCCAGGTTCACCAGCCTGCATCTGCAGGGCTGTGAGCAGTGGAGGTGAGTGAGGTGTTGGGTGTTTATACAACAGAGTGGGCAGATGTCAGAAGGCCTTTGTTGAGGTGCATAATGGCTTAAAATCTGTGTAAATGGCTTTTGTGTGTAGTAAACCCGAGCTGTTCTGGACTGTTGCATCAGCTTGGCTTGTTCAAACCTCTGCTAACTTCTCCAACAGCTGATCAAAATAGCAGAACGGGCAAGGCTTGCTTCTCCTTCTCATCCAGGTGCAGGGCACACAGATTTCAGGTGCTGACCCAAGAATCCTGCCTTAAATCTGTGCCTGGCTCATCTTGCTAGAGGCCCCATGATGCTGAGGAACTGCTCTTCGGGCTGGTAAAGTAAGCTTGGCTTTAGCCATTAATCTGGTAGCTCAGTCTCTTATTTTTAGTAGGTAATCCAGCTCTGATGTGGCTGAGAAGGAGAAGGTAATATGGCATGAGAGAGAATGTAAACCCAGGTTTGTGTTGCTTGTAGAGCCAAAGCTAAGGTTTAACTCGATGTTGGATTTATTGTGCTGGAACAGGCTGCCCAGAAAGCTGTGGGTGCATCTTTGGAGGTGCTCAAGACTGGAGCCCTGGGCAGCCTGAGTTGGTGGGGGGCAACCAGCCCATGGCACAAAGTGAGGCTGGGGGGTTGTAAGGTCCTTTCCTACCTAAGCCATTCTATGCAGCTGAGGGGTGCAGCTGGCTCGGTGTGCTTGCTGGCAGGTCAGTGGCAGCAGGGCTGCTCCTCTTATCATTGCTGTTAGTGTCACTGGCTGTGTAGTTGTAAAACTGCACAATCTGAGGCAATGCAAGTGACAGCAAACGAGATACAGCTGGGGATATTTTGGCTCTTTGGAGCTTCTGTGGTTGTGACCTTGGCTGTATTGCTGCCCAGCTTGGGATGCTGGCAAAACCTCAAACTGACATTAATGTTGTGTGTTAGGAGATGGAATTTCAAGGGAGAATGTGTAGCCTGGTGGAGCTGAGAATGTGTTCCTTCGGTCCTGATGGCACCTCTATCAGCTGCTGGTTTTTATCCCAAATCATATCTTTGTAAAAGTTGCAAGAAAACTTCTCAAGATTTTTTCAGCCCTAGGTGATAATGGTGTCTATGTACTGGTGCCAGCAACCCCAGAAAGCTTCACCAAAGGGGTCTGGGTGGGCTTGGGGTGCTGTGACAGGAAGATTGCCAGCCCCTTAGGCTGCTCTGTGCCAGCCCCACAGAGTGTTTCTGTCTCTGTGTTAACATGAAGTTGCTCGCTCTGCTTTTGCTGAAGTTAGTTCTGAGCTGGGATGCATCTCATCAGCTGCAGGGCTGCCACTGCATTTTCTTTTTTTTTCCAAGGTGTCGATTATGAAGCTATATTTAAAAAGGGTGGGAAGAAAATAAAAAGGCTTTGATTGAAGCAAAGTTACTCTTTTCTTCTGGAATTTAATAAATCGTGTGTTTCTGTTAACTAACATCGAGCAGCTGAGAGCAGGCAGAGCCCAACAGATGGTACAAACAGCGGCATGTTTGGAATGGAAAATATTTACCTAGAGGGTATTTGAAGCACTGAGATCGTGCTCTGCAAATGGCTTAATTGTATCAGTGTAATCAAGCGAAGAAGGGAAAGATTTATTGACAAGTCGTCTCCTCTTGCTGCTAACAGTTGGGAGGGGGTTTTGAGCACTGTTGAGCTACACTTCAATAGATCTCCTTCCCAGGTAGGAGTTACTTTAATACTCGAATGGCTTGGTGTGTAAATACTGGTGACTAAAGCTCTCCTCTGGCTGTATAAGTCAAGCTGTCAGGGCTGTATTTAAATGAAACCCTCTGAATTTGTTCTGCTGTTTGTTGTGCTTTGCGCCAGCTCTGGGTTTTTGAAAGGGCTTCTGCCAGCAGACTGTCAAGTGTAGCTCTTGGATGCAGGGTTTAATATGAAAAAAGTGGCTTGGACTTTGTCATCTGGATCAAAGCTGCAGGTCAGTTTAGATCTCTGAGTTTTCTGGGTTATGGCTTATTTATTTTTTCGTTTTTGCACGCCTTTCAGCTGTGCAGCTTAACGGGCAACCTGAAAGAAGGTGGTGTGAGCTTACTGGGAGCTGTGCCTTTCACATAGGTGGCAGGTGAGATATATATGTAACATCTTAGTCTTCTGCCTTTAAAATGGCGTTCAGGTTTGGTCTTTTCCTCACTCTATTCCTGTGCTCCATTGCTCAGTCTGCTCCTCTGCAGAGCAGAGTGGTTTTGGGAGCGTGTAACCCTGGAATAGGAAGGTGGAGGACATGGTATTGCAAGGGCTCATTATCTGCTGAAATTAGTCAGGTGTTAACGAGCTTGGAGCAAGTTTGATGGACTGAAATCCCTGCCTGCTGTGATGGCCTGGCTTTCACTGCTGCCTGCTGTAGCTTCACGTTGCAGGAGCTCTACTGGTTTCAGTGTCGTGTCTGGGTGCACAGAGAACAGGTTGATTTTTCTGTGATGTTATATAGGACTGCTGTAAATAAATAATAACACCCACCCCTGCCAGAAGAAACCCTTATGTTCTAACTCTGCAATTCAGTAGCAATGCTGACGTGAAATGAATCATCTCTGGGGTTTCAGGCAGCACTTCTCTCGTGGTCTTGAGCCCTGGGGTAGACGATGCTCAGACTTTACCTGAGCTGTTTGCCCCTGCTGGGTGGATGAGGAGCTGAACCTTGTTGCATTTTGTTCCCTGTGTCAAATCAGGCTGAAGTTCCTTCTTCCAGTGCCCATGTTACTTGCAGAACTCTGTGGGAGGATGAGTTTGGGAATGAAGCTGTTTTTGGGATGATCCTCTTTGCAGCTGGCTAATATGAAGTGTGGGGGATTAAAGGGAAAAAGTGTTAGAGCGTTATCTCTGAGGAATTTATACAATGCAGCTGCTCCTCAGACTTCTTGCTGTGTTCCTGGTGACTGTTGAATGTGAGGAGTTTTACTGTGTCCTCTTGCCAGGCAGATGACTGACTTGAGTGTTGTGTGCTGGGTGATGAGCATAGGAAAGCTACTTACTGTGGTGGGGCTGGGTACCCTCTGTGCATCACGTCTTAGATCTCTGCTGCAGGTCTCACAGAGCTGCTGCTGAGAAAATGCCTGGGGAGAAACCCCAGTTAAAGGAACTGCTGCCTTAGCTAAGATGTGTGTGTATCTTAAATAGCTTAGTATTCAAGCTGGGACGGGAGGTTTAGGTTAGACATTAGGAGGGAGTTTTTCACCCAGAGGGTGGTGAGGCACTGGAACAGGTTGCCCAAGGAGGCTGTGGATGCCCCATCCCTGGAGGCAATCAGGGCCAGACTGGATGTGGCTCTGGGCAGCCTGGGCTGCTGGTTGGTGACCTGCACGCAGCAGGGAGTTGGAACTGGATGAGCAAAGTGCTCCTTTGCAACCCAGGCCATTCCGTGATTCTGTGAGATGATTCTATGTTTTTTCCCCCATGTTTAATGTTATCTTTTTAGAAGCACAAATCTCTGGAGATGACATGCATCTCGAGACCCAAGCGTTGGTAGGAGCAGTGCTCGTAACGTGCTGGGGCTAAGCTACGGGTGACTCATTAGCCAGATGGAGCTATAATTTATTTCTGTCTTCCCAAGTAAGTTAATCCCCTGGACCTAAACTGAATGAATATCCCCGTGAAATGCGGTGTTGGTGCCGAGTGAAACCTGAGAGTTAAATGCAGAAAGCAGAGGGTGTGTTATGAAACCCATGCCAGTGTTAACTAGCAGAGGAAGTCAGGTGCAAGCAAACACTGTGCTGGAGCTCAGGAGTAGTTTCTGCAGTGTGGGCTCTGTTCAGGGGAACGGAAGTGCAATTTTTTGTGAAATGCTGGTTGGGAACAGTAATGGAGTCTGTGTGCAGGCTGGGACAGATGCTGTTTGTTCTCCTGTCCCAGAATGAGTGCTGCGTGGGCACGGGCTGACCTGCTCCATCGTTTGTGCCCTATGCTCTTCCAGGTTTGGTTTTAAACACAGATGGATGTTTAACTGAATAACCTTAAGATTGAAAGCAACTCGAGGTTTCTGTGCCACTTCTCACCTCCATTGAGGGTGTGTGTGGCACCTGTGTCTTGACATCTTTGGATGTGTGGAGGTTTTTAGGTTGTGCAGCTTTCACTTTTTTCAGGTTTAACTTCTGTCCTGCTTCTCTTATTACTGCATTGGATTTTTTTCCCCTACTGATTGCTTCTGCTTCTTCCTAGGTGGCTTGTTGAGAAATATGGAAGTGTAAGTGGGAATGGAGATGTTGATTTAGTGATTGGAGTTTGTTGGAGGACAGCTGGCAGCTTTGCAAGGCAAACCCCTGCCCATTCATCCAGTAGTGAGGGTGTCACCTTGCAAAGACCTCTTGGCGAGGAGCAGGTGGTAAAGGACGTGGCTTTGGCAGCCTGCCTATGAGCCAGTATTGGTGTGCTCCAGGAGGTGATGCTTAAGAGGTTGGGTTGGAAAGGACCTTAAAGCCCACCTAGTCCCACCCCCTGCCACGAGCTGGATACCTCCCATTGGATCAGGCTGCCCAGGGTCCCATCCCCCTGGCTTTGGGCACCTCCAGGGATAGTGTGCAATTGCCTTGCTTACTCCAGGCTGGGAAGAGGAATTGGGTGTTTGTTCCAGGAGATCACATCTTTAGCTTGTACTTGGTGCTCACTTTGGGCTCAGAAAAAATACAGAAGAGGTTTTAGTGTGACTGTGTTTAACTAATTAGGAAGATCTGGAGCTTTCCCAGCTGCATGCACACCTCTTTGGCAAATAAAACATCACTTTTCTGGGAACAAATGTGCTATACTTACAATTTCCAAAGCATTTTTGGTGACTGGATAAAGCACATAGAGACCATCAGACTTGCCTTCGTTTCCTTAATAGCATGCTGTGGCATCTTTTGGGGTTGGTGCAGCTGGGGATCTGAGTTAGCCAAGTGTCTGGGTTTTAGCATGCCAGTGTGTTGCAGCTGAGCCTGTATTAAACTTTTGGCTTCTCTGGTCTCAAAATGACGACCATCACCTACTTACCCTTTTTTCCTCAGAGGTGGCGAGGCCCTGGTACTGCTGCCCCGTGATCTGTGGTTGCCCATCCCTGGAGGTGCCCAAGGCTGTGGATGGGGCCTTGAGCAGTCTGAGCTGGTGAGAGGTGTCCCTGCCCATGGCAGGGTTTGGAACTGCATGAGCTGCAAGGTCCCTTCCCTCCTAATCCATCCCATGGTTCTCTCATCCTTGGTCCTGCCATGATGATCACCATGGCCAGCTATGTGCTCGTGTATTGATGAGACAGAGATGGCATGTTCTGGGCTCTTTGTGGTTAGGTACTGTAATTGTGGCAGTAATGTACGGTAATGATCAACCTAATTATATTTGTGAAAAACCCGCTTAATCACATATTTACTTTAGGGATTAGTTTCTCCCATACACATTCAATATTGACTTTGGTGGAGGCAGATTTTTCAAGATCTGTTTCCTTCATGTGATAACTATCGTTGTAGCACTTAATGCAGAAAGCTTCTTCTATCAAATGCAGCTAACCATTTTGAAAGCTCCCTCTTAGTTTCATGCATCTGATCTTTTTCTCCCACTCATGCAGACCTTGTGAAACTCTATCCTGGCTGTAGTTCCAGATGCAAAACTTTTCATCAAGCTTGCATGCTCAGGAAGCAAAATACACAAACTGGGAGGAGACTTAGTGTTAAGACAACTGGTGAACAATTAGAGTATTGAAGTGTTAGCTGTTTATTTTGATAACTTAATAGCCAAATTAGAGTTCCCTCTCCTTGCTTTCTGTGCTGTTCAATGCACTGTACAAATATATTATCACAGCAACTCTGTCCAAAAACAATTGCAGTCACTAGAGAGCAGGGCTCAGTGTGGCCCATCTGCTCCCTGTGAGGAGCTGTAGGCCGCCATGAGGCCTCCCCTCAACCTTTGCTCTGGGGCAGCAAACCTGGGAACCCCCTCATACTTCTTTCCCTCCAGACCCTTCCCTATCTTTATAGCTCTAAATGGGGCTTTTGCTGTATGCTTGCTAAATGGGAACTTTGCATGTATTGGCAGTGTTAGGGAATGCTGCAGTTGTGTGACAGGTTGGTTGTGGGACACACAACTTGGGTTAGATTCCTTCAGACCCCAGTAGGTTTTCCAGTTTGAGCTGAAGAGTTGTCTTAGAATCATAGAATGGCCTGGGTTGCAAAGGAGCACAATGCTCATCCAGTTCCAACCCCCTGCTATGTGCAGGTCGCCAACCAGCAGCCCAGGCTGCCCAGAGCCACATCCAGCCTGGCCCTGATTTCCTGCAGGGATGGGGCATCCACAGCCTCCTTGGGCAACCTGTTCCAGTGCCTCACCACCCTCTGGGTGGAAAAAGTATTGGAAGGCCTCTGCGAAGTCTCCCTAGTGCATTCTCTTCTCCAAGCTAAATAGTCTTCTGTGTCTGCTCCTACCATGGAGGTTGTATGCTGTTACATGTGCAAAATAAGTAACAGGTCTTCCTGCTTTCCTATGAACATGTGGAATTTTTGTGGGCTTAAAGCTGGCTTTTAGACTTTGAAAAGCAGTTATGGGGGGAAAAAAAGAAACCTGATCATGTTTGACTACAGATTACACCTGTCTCCCTTCTCCTCATTCCACTGCTGAAACTTTTGTAAATCTGAGAGCAAAAATTGGAACTTAGCTCTGGAACTTGCTGTGACAACCTTAATTCAGGATGCTTGACTTAGGTGAAGAAAAATTTATTTAAAAAGAATCGGTGTTGCTCAGCATCTGTGGGTCCTTGTTTCACAGTCTCTGAAACTGATCTCCTGTGTTTCTGATAATCAAAAGTTTTAACTTAATAAAATGCATTTGGGAAGGGAGGTAAGGAAGATGGGTAAATGTGAGGAAAGAGAGCTACTTTCCTTTGAGATCACAGCCTTACGACCTGCAGTGCCTTCCTATACAGGCTAACAGCTTTAAAGGAAGTGCTAAATGATTACAGAAGTTATTCATCATTGATATAGTTTAACAACGTCGTTAAAAGCTGCTTTTAAGATTTTTCTGAAATGGTATCAAAGTGTCTTTTGTTGTTGTAATTGGCGAGGGGAAAAAAGTCTTGAGGAATACACTGTCAGAAACTAATTCTTGTTTCATTTTGCCTTGCAGATTTTTTTTTTTTAAATATTGCTAAGAAAAAGCACAATGGAGTTTTACGAGTCTACCTACTTCATCATCCTCATTCCTTCTGTGGTTATTACAGTCATCTTTCTCTTCTTCTGGCTGTTCATGAAAGAAACATTATATGATGAAGTCCTTGCGAAGCAGAAAAGGGACCTTAAGTTTCCACCTACCAAGAGTGATAAAAAGAAAACAGAGAAGAAGAAGAACAAGAAGAAAGAAGCTCAGAATGGGAACATCCACGAATCTGACTCTGAAAGCACACCTCGGGACTTCAAGCTCTCTGATGCCCTGGGTACAGATGAAGAGCACGTTGGTCCTGTTCCCCTGAGTGCGACTGAGGCATCTGCTGGCATCAGAGAACGGAAGAAGAAGGAGAAGAAGCAGAAGGCAGCTCAAGATGATCATGTAACTAAGGAGTCGGAAGGATCCAAGTCTTCAGGCAAGAAAGTAGAACCAGTCCCTGTAACAAAACAGCCCACTCCACCATCCGAATCAGCAGCATCTAAGAAGAAGCCTGGGCAGAAGAAGCAGAAAAATGGCATGTGTACCTTACGTTGCATACGCTTCTTGCACAGAATGCCACAACTGTGCTCTGCTTCTTGCAAGGCCACAGAGTGTCTCTCTCAGAACTGTTCTGCCTGATCTCTGAGGGGCAGAGCTCACTTCTAACTTTTTCCTTTTTATGAGCTATTGCTTTTTTCCCCTGTTTTTCATCTGGCAGCAATGCTCTGGGTTTCCTTCTCCCATCCTTGCTTTCTTCTACTACAGGCTGTTGAGGGAAACAGAGTAGCATGTATTTCTCCTTTCCTCTGTGGCTTGACTACTTTGCTCTCAAGCTGTTGAAATTCTGATTAACTCAAAAGTCATTAAGTGTTTGCTCTCTGCATTCTGATGTCAAGCTATGGGAAAAAAGTGGAGTCCTAAGAGCGTTTGCTCTGATAAGTAAGGACCTCTAGGGCAACCCCATACTAGAGTGTGCAAAATAAATCACTGTTTAAGTGCAGGCTTAATGTACAAAAAGATGTTCGGTGGTTGATTTGTGGAAAGAAGCACTTAAAATCATAGAATCATAGGATGACCTGGCTTGAAAAGGACCACAGTGATCATCTAGTTTCAACCCCCCTGCCGTGGGCAGGTTGCCAGCTGTCAGACTAGGCTGCCCAGTGCCACATCCAGCTTGGGATGCAGGCAGCTTCCCACTCCTTACACTCTTGTAACCAAATGGAATGGATGTTAAACTCCCCCTCCCCCCCCCCAGATTAGCCATTGCAATTGAACAATGGAAGCATCCAATTTAGAACAGTCTGAGCTGTTTGTGACCATTTTGATCGTATGCTCAGCAGAAGTCAACATGTCTCTGTGTAATGTCCATAAACAGAAGATTAGAAAAATGAGAGCATTCAGAAATAAGTGAGAAACAAAGTATTTTCAGACAACTAGTAATATGACAGGCTTGCTACAGGGAGTGAAGAAAAAAGTGACATTGCTGCTTGATGTGGTGACTTATTTTTTCTTTTTTTCTGAACAAGACCCACCAACTATCAGCAAAAAAAAAAAAAAAAAAGTATTAAATCTTATTTTTGGGTGCTTTCCAAAAATATGTGGCGTGGTTAAAATGTGGTCTGCAACCACTGCTTTGAGGGCAGCCACAACTTTCCCCCCCGATGATGTGATCTAACGCCATAGCCCTGTGCTGTGTCAGCTCTGCCATCTGTACCATACAGTACCTGCTGTCCAAAAAAGATGAAAAACAAAACAAACAAACAAAAAAAACCCAGATCCAACCAAAAAAAGAAAACAACCCTCTCTGTTGAAATAACTCTTAAAAAGAACAGTTCCCTAACATGAAACACTTATTTTCTGCTTCTCACAGTCCTGGTAGCTGTTGGAGTGTGTGTGTAACATGCACAAGTGTGTTCATGGAATGGGGGGAGGGAATACTTCTTGCAGATAAGAAACTAACCCAGGTAACGTGCTGTATGCTCTGTTGCAGTATAACCTGCATTTGTTAAATTACTACTTTTCATTACCTGCGTTCTGCCTGCAGATAAAATTCCTGTCTGTCAGACCACTCAGTGCTATGGCCCTTGACTCTGCTAAAACCTTTCTTTTGCTTTGGGGTCTCGTCTGATATGGGAAGTGTGTGTGCTTGGGTGTGTGTTAACAGGTATCTATGTGTAACTTTGTGTTCTCACTTAAAATACATGAGTTTCTTTTATTCTGGGAGTGATTTAGATCCATTGATTTAAAAGTAATAATGAAGAGTGTAAGGAAGAGCATGTTGTCTTACTTGTCTGTTACAGATGATCAAGATACTAAGACTGATTCTGTTGCATCTCCTGCCAAAAAGCAAGAACCTGTGCTGCTCCACCAGGAGATAAAACAAGAAAATGTATCAGGAAAGAAGAAAGTCTCTGCAAAGAAGCAGAAAGTTGATAATGGTGAGAATACTGAGGGTTTCTTATCAGTTCAGACACATCTGATTATTAAACCTTTTTTTGTCTATACTTTTAGGAAAGAAACTGTAGAAGAATCTCTCTCTTTTTTTTTTTTTTTTTTTAATTAGAAAAAGTAGGAATTCCAGGTAGGAAAGATCTTGATGTACAGTTCTTTGTTTTACGAGCCTCTGGTACCAATGAACATGAGATAACACTGAATTTTTGAGGTTTTAGATCCAAACATCCACACTAGAATTGAGGAGTAATGTATTGATGCAGGGAGTAAGCTGAACAGGCTCTAAGCTGCTCTGAGCAAGGCACGTCTGCATGGCTGCAGTCATCTGCCCCAAACAAGACCGCAGTTATTTTAGTCAGTTGCATTGACCACGTTCCTCTCTTACTGTCCTTTTGTTAGCTAGCTGTTGCTCCAACATAAACTGCTCATCACTGCTGTCAAGGCCTTTACTGTTTGTCATCTCTCGCTCTCTGCCAAGATACTGTTTCTCGTCTCCTCTTGGCTCAGTCTGCCTCTGTATTTCAGCCTTTTACAATGAGTGCTGTTGTGTCTGTGGCATTTGGGGAGAGCGTGACCACGAAGTTCTCTGAGGCCACCTTGTTAGCTTCTCAAAACTGTTCTTCACTGGGACAGCTCTGAAGAAGCCGGCGGCTGGTGAACAGCTCCTGATGTGAGCAGTAGCACTCACTGTGCTTCCTTCCACTGTGCTTTGGTCAGGTTGTCAGGGCCTGGATCATAGAATTGTTAAGGTCTGACAAGACCACTAAGATCATCAGGCCAACCATCAACTTATCTCCACCACACCCACTGGGCCACGTCCCTTGTGGATGTGGACTCCAGTCAGAGTGACACCACTGAGTGTCTTGCAGCTATTAGGTGGGCTTTTTAAAAGGAAGGGGTTGAAACAAGGAGGGGAAGATGATAAGGAGAAACCTGAAAAAGTTGAGGATGCTAACAGGATTGGGAGGTGGATATTTCTGTTGGAGGGGGCCTCTCCTCACTCCTGTGCTTGTTGCGTGTGTGCAGGTGTTTGCTTGCTGCTTAAGAGGGGAGATACTTACAGGTTACATTGAAGGTTTGGCTGCTTTTTAAGGAGGAAAATAAGGCAGATGGCATGTGAAAGCCTTTTCTAACTATCTCTCTGGCTGTCAGGAAGGCATGTTGGTGTTGTGCCGATGCCTGAAAACTTGTATCCCATCTGTTTCCTCCTCTCCAGCTCACTGCATGGCCTCTGATCTCCATCAGCCCTTCGACTGTGCTGGGGGGATCTGTGAACCTCCTCACCACACAGTGTGGCTCTGTGCAGAGTGTCTTGTGTGCTGCAGGAAGCGTGCCCTGGGCAAACCCCAAGTCAAGCTCTGTTGCTGGCTGCATCCATCATTCCTCCTCTGTTGCTCTTCCTCTCCCCTTCTCTACTTTTTGTCTCAGCAGAGCAGACCGAGCAGCTCTTTGGGCAGGGGCTTTTCTCATTGCATTCATACAGTGCTGTGTGCGTGGGGACTGAGGTCAGTCAGTACCTCAGGGTGTCTGAATACTAATGGTGCCTGGAGCCTGCTCTGACAGATGAGATATCCTCATTAGGTACAGCTGAGTCTGTGTGGGAAATAAGCCCGATTGCTGCCCCTAATACACATTCTTCCTAAATGGTTGAGGTCGCTGGTGATGTAATGTGGGTGCAAGTGTTGGCAGTAAGATACTAGCATTTAACAGAATAGAAGCAAAAGACATCATCGTGCTCATGTTTCAGGGTGCTGCCCCAGGCAAACCAGTCTCATGGATGCTATATGCAGCTCTAATGAGAAAGTGAAGTGAAAATCAAGATGTTGAGGTTCTTCTCTGCTAGTTCTTATCGTGCTGTAAAAACACCTTTGAAAATGTGAGTTTAATTGGAGTTATTTAATAACTGTAAATTAGAGACCTTTATTTAATGAACTTACCTAAAGAGGTTTGATGAGTTAAGCTGTGATGGGTAATAGCACATAACTAACTAGTTACTGAGGTTAAATATGTGGTAATCCAACTCATTGAGGTGTAACGCTCCTTTTCCATATGTTGAAGTTAATTATTATTAAAAAGCTTTAACCTGTTCTGTGGACTTCTGCTTGCAGTTTTGGTGGATGAACCTCTTATTCAGCCCACTACTTACATTCCTTTGATGGATAACTCTGATGCTGGTGCTTTAGAAAAGAGAGAAGTGGTAGAAGTAGCAAAACAAAACATGAACGAAGGGATCCAGAAGAGCGGTGGCAAGAAAATGAAGAATGAAACTGATAAAGGTAAGAAGCTGATAATGTAGTTTGCTTTGTTCACACTTCCAGGCAGTCAGTGCCCAGTGAGTGTGCTTTCTGTGAGGAGAGAAATCCTTTCTTCCCAGCAAAACAGAAAGGATTCGAGGAGAATGTTTGTGGCTGCAGGACGCTGTTTGTTCTTGTCTGTGTTCACTTCTCTACTGCTTTTGGCACGGCTGAAAGGGCTTTGCTCCATCTGAATCCTTTTAATGCTGACTGTAGGCTTTTGTGTCCTCACAGTGAGCAAATGGATGATCACAGACCACACAGATGCACAAGAGAGAGTGTGCTAGAATTTCTCAGTGCTTTCCCCCCACCTCCTGAGCTGTTATTCAGCAATTTGTTTTTCATGCTTGATAATTTCTGCTAGGGACTCAGTATCGCCAGCGTTTTGTTTCCTGTTCCTAGTTGTACAGCATAGTTTAGGCATCTTTAACAGTGTTGGAATCCAGAGCAAGAGATTTCCCTGTGTAATCTTGGGGCCTGCCTGAGCTGGAAGTGCAGACTGTGTGCTTTCATGCTATTCTAAAGCTACTTTGGGCCGACCAGCCAACAGATACCTGAGTGCAACACAGAGTTACCTGAAGCAAACTGCCTGTGTGAGTCTCTTGGTTTCCAGCAAGATGCTGAATTTTCCTTTTAACGTGCTTGGAATTGGCAGAGGAGCAGGGGGGGCTTCCTTCGTACTCTGCTGGAGAAGACTGATGTGACTCCTGAGCATCATGTCCTACTGAGACTTCATGTAGGTCATGGATGTGCTTGAAGCATGACAGGCTTGCTGAGACCCTTAAATCTGTGGGCAGAAGAAGCCAAATGGCTGGGCAGTGGTTCCCTGTTCGGGCTTGTTCAGAGGACAGACTCTGCATTGCCTGCCTAGTGACTCACCATCGTTTCTGGTTTTAGACCTGTATTCAAAAATGCACACTTTGAAGTCTTCTTGGCAACTCTGTGGTACCCAAGTTGGATTCCCACTTGCCTGAGGCTCCTCTTGTGCTTCCAACTCAATGGCTGTGTATTATTGCTGTGGGGCATCAAAGCCTCCCCTGTGCACCAGTCCGTTCTCGTTTCCTTTGCAAGCTGTAACCCTTCTATGTGAGCTTCTAATTCTTCTGTGTCAGCTGGGATTTGCTCTCCCAATATAGAAATCTTCTTGTATTCTAAGTGTAAGCTTCTTGCAAGGGCAAGGCTCTTCCTGTGTTCAGGGAGCACAGGGTTTGGTCTGGTCCAAGCCTAGTAGACCTTCAGCAAACCAGACTCTGGTCTCAGGATGTTGGTATGATCCTGGTAAAAGCATCACTGATGATGTCAGTGCAGCGATGACATGATTTGAAGCCTGTGGCCAAGACCAAGTTGGGTTTAGGACAAGGATGGGGTGTGCTAGAATTCCTCAGGGCTTCCCTGACAACTCCCTGGACTGTTATTCATTTGCCTGTTTTCATGGTCGATAGCTTTTCCTACAGTCTTAATATTGCCAGAACTTCGTTTCCTATTTTTCATTCATATTTTATTCTCTTCAGGGGTTTGGGTTTGCCTTGTGGTTTGTTATCATGTCCATAGCTGTGGTGAGAAGGCTGGACCATTCCCTGTTATCTTAGGGGCACTTTCTGAACCAAGCATCCTTCTTAAGTTTTTACTTTCTCTTTACTCCTCTCCAGTCTCTTGGCATACTTCTCTCTGACAGAGATACTGGGTGCCTCAGACTTGTGCTTCCATTTCCTTAAGTTAGGGGGCCACCTAATGACTTATGTGTGCAGCCTGTTTTTCTAATGAAAAATGCTTTTGTTTCTGTAAGAGCATGGTAGATCTGGAGTGCACTTGCTTTGTTTGTGTCTCTTTGAACACTTACAGAATCAGTGATGAAGATGGATCTCATTGATTTATCTGCCTGCTGCTGAATTCCTGCAGCAGTTTCATTTCCAAACTTAGACCGATGGAATATCTTTCTGATTCCATGTATTGTAATCAGAAATGTGCCATGTAAATTCATTGCTCTGTCATCTGCATATTGCTCTTGGAGCGAGGCTGTCCTCTAAATTGGGAGCTCAGTTTGAATTACTGTCATAATATGCTGGGAAGAACTCTTCAAGTTTTCACATTTGTGCTATTTTTCCCCCCAAATCTGTGTTGTGCTTTGTCTTCTTGCTAGCAACACTATAAATGTTACCAACTGTACAAACAAAACGATGGGATTTTTTTCCCAAAACTGTCAGCTGGCAGATTGTTATCAGATTTAAATCTGAGTTATGTTGTTTTAGCTGAATGCTCATGACCTTTTGCTTCTTGGCATTTCAGACTGAAATTAAATATAATGCATAATGATACCCCATCACATGCTATTTCAAAGCAAAATAAATAATTCTGTACTGAGTCCAAAGCAAATATATCCTCCCTTCTGTGTTGCAGAGAATGCTGAAGTAAAATTTAAAGACTTTGTGATAGCCATGAAGAATATGATCTTCACTGAAGATGAGGCCCGTTGTGTAGTGGAGGTGTTGAAGGAAAAATCTGGTGCAATTCACGACGTCTTACAAAAGGTGAATGTCTGTGGGTATGGGGGAGAGGAGGCTTTTAAATGGGTAGAAAGTGGAGGAGACACTGTCAAGTGAGCTAATGGATGTTTTGTCGCTATTTCTGCATTATGGCTTTGGAAGATTTTTTTTTTTTCCAGCTGGTCTGTGCCTGCTTTTACATGCAGAAGGCAGTTGTCAGATATCTGCCATCTGCCAGGGCTGGCTAGACAGGCTGATAGCTCCTAACTGCTCGTAAAGGGCAGCCATAACCATCAGTAGAAGCTATGTAATGTAGGGCTGTTGCAGCTGACGCAGTGTGTTGGCATGGGGGAGGGCTAGCTGGTGACTTTAGCAGCCATCTCTCACAAATATGTAGGAAAAACTGTAATAGGAATTAAGGAAAAAAACCAACAAACAGGAGTCCCTCTTAGAAACCTGACACATTAAAGTGTTCTGGCTATTTTGAATGGGTTTCATAGGACCTTAGGATACTTCAGATTGGAAGGGAGCTCTGCAGTCCATTCTCTTGCTCAAAGCAGGGTCTGCTCCCAGGTCAGCCTGGGCTGTCAGGCTTTAAACCATGATGAACTGAGGCTGAGTAACTTATCTGAACAACCTGTTCCAATTCTTGGTGCTTCTTTACTCTCTGATTTCTACAGTTTTGTATTAAGACAGCAGGGTGGTGACCACCAGTATCTTGCAATACCATCGAAGGAGATCTTCCAACCAAATTGAGAATGGATTTGTGGGACTGCAACTCCCCTCTGCTTCTTTTACTAGCAGACTTTATTTAACACAATCTGAGTGTATATGTGTAGAACGTTTGCCCCTTGTGGCAGTTATTTTATTTTCTAAGACCAGTGTCCAAGTGGCAGGACAGCAGGGATCATTCCCCCAGCTTCCTGTGTTTTGCAGCATCTCTAAAACTTGTCATTCTTCCCCGCAGAGATGTTACTGTTGTAACTGGAGGCTCTCCTGAGTGGAAGGAGAGACCAGACCAGTGTTCCCTCTTTCCTTTGTAGTGAGCTTTCAGGAAATCAGGTGGTATTTCTAATCCAGGTTGGATTACACCTGCTTTGAGCGTGGGTGGGACCAGGTGATGTTGGCAATCTCTTCCTCACTCATTTATCGAATGATTCAGCATGGCTGTGCTGTTTTCCTTTATTTCTTTAATGACTGCTCTTTCGTTTTTCCCAGTGCCACCAAAGCAGCCATCTTCCAATGTGGGAGCTCCTTAAGAGCCCATTTGTTCTCTTAATTGGTTTCAGTGCATCTGAAAATGCATTTCCTGGTCCGATAAAACCGGTGCTGCAGGATCCATTAGCAGCAGGGCTGGGTACTCGTGGTGCCATGTACGCTGTGCGCACAGACTACGTGGGGACGTGAGGAGGTGTTGCTTCCTTTCAGCCTGGCTCTGCTGGTGTACTTCTGGCATGCATTGACCACTTGTGTGTGCTTTTGCTGCAGGCCAGCAAGGCAGAGTCGGCTGCAGCTATACATCAGCTGCAAGAGAAGGAGAAAATGCTCGCTGCGATGAAGGAGGAGGCAGCTGTTGCAAAGGAGCAGTGCAAGCAGCTAACCCAGGTAAATGCAAACAAGTTTGTATGTATAGAGAGCTTTTGGATAATTGCAGGGGCTTGGAGAATGAGCAGCAACAAATTCTGGCCTGTTGAGGTTAGTCTAAATTAAAAGCTGGAATCTCTTATATTGGGAAGGTGTTCCAAGACTCTGTGTTAGTTTTTATGATGCTATTAGTGTGTTTGTGCAGAGCTGTTTGCCAGTAGTTTTTCCAGGTAGTTCACTTACTGGCATTTTTAAGCTGAGGAAATTTTTCTTTTCAAAAGGTTACTAAGAGCAAATGCTTTTTTTTTTCCGTGAGCATTATATGGATATAAATATAAAACACCTCTTTGCCATTGCAGCTTTAACTGAGTATACATATTCCAGTATTTGGATGCTTGCGTGCTTCTAGGTACAGTAATGATCAGCTTTCTTTGACAAAGCTGCAGCAAGTTTGAATGCTGCTTGGCCCCTTGAGTTGCAGCACTGATAGTTCTAGACTTACAGTTGCACCACTGTCAAGATAACTTCATGAAACTTGATTTTTTTTTTTTTTCCTCTATTGAATATTTCAAAGGAGATCAGTTACTGTAGAAAAAGGAATTATGTCAGTGTTGTAATAAATCAGAGGCTTGGCGGGGGTAAGATTCTTATGTTTTGGGTAATTTGGAAGTAGAGTGATGTTAGAATCAGGAATACTGTGGGACAGGAGCTGAGCAGGAGTGTCAGATAGAGCCTGAGTGTGGAGGGAAACTGATGTAGTGGAGGGGGAAAAACCATCTACAGAGTGGTGGTTGGAAGGCAAGGCAGGGTCTGCGGAGAAGATGGGTGGTTGTTAGTTTTCCCAGTTTTGTTAGGGAAGAGGAAAAATGAATAGGCATTCCTGAAAGCTGAGAGAAAGCAGGTGAAGGCAGAGCTGCTGCAGTGCTAAATCTTGAGGGTAAGCAAGGGAAAAAACTCAACAAGCTTTTATCTTCTAATTATCTTCTAATTAACATGTTCCTTTGAAGACACTGTTGAAAGCTATGGAGGGACTTAGAGGGTGAGGTGCAGAGATGTCCCTGGGGCTGTCAGTACAGATGATATCTGGAGAGGATGAATGAGAGCAAGGAGTGCCTGACCTCTGTGGTGTTGAGTGTGTGAGAGCTGGTCTTGCCAGCATCTCTGGCACTGCCTTGGTGGGGTGCATGGGCTGGTGAGGGTTGTAGGTGAATGGTAGAAGTTGGTGGAGGGGTAGAAGGAAGCCAGAAAATGTCATGGTGCCTCCCTTCTGTTGTATCCTAGCAGATGGAAGACCAGTGACACTTGTTTGAGAAGGCTTTGTGTTAAACTGTCTCCATTGTGTTTTCAGAAGCGACTCAGAGCTCCTGGTATCTTTGGTTACTCTGTGAACATATGCTTGGGAGCTCATTATGCTTTTTGTTTTTTTTTATTCTGAAGAAGACAGCTTCCTGAAGCCAACTAACTAGTTGGCTCTAAAAAGAGAGAACAGCTTTTATTGAAAATGAAATGTGGACGAAGCTTATAATTACTCTGAAGAGGTGGAAGGTATTCAGGCTAGTTGGAGCACTGAAATGTTGTGGCAGGGCTCTCTGTGCTGTCAGAGAGGCTGACTGCTAATGTGGGTACTTTGGATCTCTGGAGAAGCCTCTGGCACTGTGTGGAGCTACATTGTGTGGCATTGCTGGAGGCACTTGGAGTTTGAGCATGCAAAAACTCCTGTGATCAGAGCTGCCTGAGCCCTGCACTCAATGGTTTTGCTTACTGCAGCAAATGGACTTATATTGCAGATTAGCAGCTCTGTGCACTTCTCAGGTGTCCAGGTTGAGTTACTGGCTAATAAATAATCCAAATTGAAATGTGTATTTTCATTTGGAAGCTATAATGTGGCATGCTGGTGGGATTTGGGCCTTATTGCTGGGTGCTAATAGCCTATCTCCTCTGGCAAAACTGTTTTCAGTGTTGGCTTTGCAACCTGCTACAAAGCAATTACATGCTCTAAAATTCTTTGTAGTTTTGCTGCAATTCTTTATTCAATTTCTTTCATTTTGCTGTACCTGGGAGGAAAATCCAAGGTACGCTCTGTGCAGTATCTGTGACTTTAATCGTTAGGGCTCTGTATTATCTAGCTAAACCTGATAGAAATAAGACAAGAGGAGTTTGTTGCTGTTTAAGTGGCAAACCTCTTTTTAATACATGTGAAAGTATGCTGATTTAAAATCCTCAGAAGGGTGCTGAGAGCTTGGCCAGTGTAGTACTGTCATTTGTGAGTGAATGCTGGTGCTTACTGTAGTTTGATGTATACCTGATATGTTTCTCATAATCAAAAAACATTGTGTCTGTTGGATTCTAGAAGAGAGTGGTAGGTGATTTCTTTTCTTTTTCCTTTGGTTTCCCACCCAAGGAGCTGGTTGCAGAAAAAGAGAGGAACGGCTTGCTTACAGCGAAAATGAGGGAACGCATCAACACGCTGGAGAAGGAGCATGGCACTTTTCAGAGTAAAATACATGTTAGCTACCAGGAATCTCAGCAGATGAAGATAAAGGTAAAAGCTTTCGTAGAATCATTAAGGCTGGAAAAGATCTCAGAGATCCCCAAGTCCAAACCACCCCACTGTGCCCACTGACCACATCCCTCAGTGCTACATGTCCCTGGACACCCTCAGGGATGGTGACTTCCCCCACTCCCTGTGCAGCTGTGCCACTGCATTACTCCTCTTTCTGTGAAGAGCTGTTTCCTAATATCCAACCTAAACCTTCCCTGGCACAACCTGAGGCCATCACCTCTCATCCTTTACTGTTTGGGTTGAAGTATACAAGCAGATCGATGCTAAGGAACCTTTATTTTAGCAAAGAGTGCAGCATTTGTTATTTCAAGTCAGCTTCTGTGGAAGTGGTTGTTACCTGGAATCTTGAGTGCAGTGTGCTGATAGCTGTTAGTGTGACCCATCTGCGTGAGGGTAGGGAAATTGAGGGCTGATTCATAAAGTAGGGGCATACCAAAGGAGGCTGGTTCACAGTCTGCAAAAGGCCAGTGCTAGGCAGCCTGGCTTGTCTGGTTACTTCTGCTTTGTGGTATTCTGCTAAAATGTTAACCAATTAAGCATGAAATCTAGTTGAAATACTCAACTTCAGGTAGGCACTAATGCTGAGGATCATTTAGAAGCTGATAAATCTTGCTCTTAAATCTCAGGGCGGAGGGATTAATCAAGTTAATACACAAGAAGTATCACTGATTGGGAAGGTGCTTTACTGAGAACATTTGAAGGGCAGCACTTAGATTTTTGTTTTTAGACCCTTCTCCTGAATTTGTTATGATGTAGTGACTTCAGAAGGAGTTTTCACCAGATATTTTTAAGCAAAATGGCCCTGCCTATACCAGCTGACATGTGCTTAGATTTGTCGTGCTGGTGTGTTTTCCTAAAAGGTTGTAACAGCACCAAGCCTGGTTTGTGAACATCCAGTTTCAGTAATATTTCTGTTGTATCTTGGCACTCTGGAGAATGCCAAGTCTGCAGTTCTGGAGCAGACGCTGCTTCACATGAACCTACACAGGAAACTGCAAAGTGAGAGGATCTTACTGGTGGGGGTGTGGAGGAGCTCTGGGGACCAAAGGGTGATTTCTAATTTCTACCAGCACGTCTGTAGCAGTCAGCTGGAGGAAGAGCGTGCAGAGGTGCTCTGGTCCTGCTCCCCCTGCTGCTGTTTCACAGTGTTGCAGAGAAGCTGAACTATAGCCAGCAAAGATTCCAGATCCTCTTTTATCTGTGTGGTGTTTAAATAAAAATAATAGTAAACAAGGAGCACAAAAAACTACCACAAAGCAAACACTAAAAAAAAACCAAAACAAAAACCACAAGCTCATCAAAGCTCAGAGAGAACAACTCCTTGGATGTGTTGGTGCTGAGCTGGATGTGGCTGCTCCACAATGGACCACTCTCTTGCTGTTGTTGTTATTCAGATGTTTGGTTTTTGTTTTTTTTTTTTTTTTTTGGACTTGTGCTTACAAGATCCTCACTGATGAGTCACTCATGGTGAAACTGGGTTTTGGAAGTGGTGTCAGCTGCAACTGGTGCTGGAAGAGGAAGAACGTGTTACGTGCTGTACATGCTTCAGGATTTTCAGAGCAGGCTGTAGGACCAGCTGTGCTGGCGTCTGGATATGCAAAGTCTGTTTTTTTGTTCTTTTTTTTCCCTTTGAATCCTGTCTTTTGGTCATGTTTGAACTATTGTGAAGCAGCTTTGGGTTTTAGGGCATCTCTCAAGCACATTGAAATGTAATTGAAGCATATTTTTGCCTAAAGAAAAGGATCTACTTTGTAGTCTTAACTTCAGGATGTTAGATCCGGACAAGCCTTTTGCAATTTACATGCTACAATCTGTGTATGTTTGGTTATTTCCAACTTTTCTGCTTTATTTACAGGCTTTGTTAAACCTCTGGCATTAATCCAGTGAATTTATTTCTTCCTTGGAAAGGGAGATTGGTACCCAGTTATTGATAACTCAGCTGTGCAACTGTAGATAGTTATCAATATCCTGAGTAATATTTGTGTACTACTTAAAATGTGGCCTTGATACAGTGGTATAAAAGGAAACTGATGTTTTATTCAAGCAAGTAGAGCCAAGCTGCATCAATTAAATTGAGGAGTCGTATGAGGAGGGAGGTAAAGGTGTCCCTTTCCCCAGAAAAGCACTGAATATTGTTACCTTTAACTGTTGTATAGTTGTATCTGCTGTGATATTTTGGTGGTTTCTGATTTCTCTTTTAGTATTCTGTCTTTTTAGTATTATGTCTTTTTTTTTCCCCCCCTTCAGTTCCAGCAACGCTGTGAGCAGATGGAGGCAGAAATAAGCCACCTGAAGCAGGAGAATGGTATCCTGAGAGATGCTGTCAGCACTTCTACCAATCAAATGGAGAGCAAGTATGTTAGCAGCTACTTGGAGCTCTGCATATTTTTAAGCTTTCCCTGAAGAACTCTGGCTTCTGCTCCTTTCATTTCCATTTCCTTGGCTGTCTTTGCATTTGTGTTTAAACCAGGAAGTAGTCATTTTGGAGCATGGAGGTACCTGTTTGTATTTGCATTGAGCCAGGGCTGTCAAAGCTGATTAGTGTCTTTCATCAGTTGGAAGCCTGGGCTGCTAGAGGTCTGAGATCTGACGGGAAGAACTGCAGGAGTGCTCAGTCACAACCAGTGTATTTGGTAGGGTGCATTCGTCCACCTGGCTTTAGGAGAAGTGCTCTTGCAGATCTCTTGGGAGGACAGCAGCTCTGAGCTTATAAATTGGTCCTGCATTAAAAAAGAAAATGTCAATATGCTGCAGTGATAATCCAGCTGTCACCCAGTGGTATCCATCCACCATTGCTTGGAGAATCAAAAAGCACCTCAAGGTGTCATCTTTTTGTGAGTCATGACTTAACTTTACCACCATACACACAGTCCTCTGTCAGCTCAGGGACAAACTGAGTGCCTGATAAGGGGGGTAGGCAGATGGCAGAATTCCTGCTAGTGGCCTTCTGCCTTCAGGAAGCCAAAACCACACTTCACATGCTCTCAGATAGCTGATTTGTTACTGTTGGAGACTGGAATGTCAGAACTCTGTCATGGCTTGGAAATGTTGCTGTATCTTCATTTTGTGGCTGGGCTGTTCACGCCAAGGAGCTACTACTTTCTGGACCATTCTGCCAACATCTGCTGAACTGCTGAGCATAATGCAGTGGGTGCACTTTCTGCTCCCTGCCCACTTTCTGCAGTGCCATATAATAAGGGCTAGTCCTCTGTTTGTAGAGATGCCCTGTTTGTAGAAATGTCATAATTAATAAATCTTGAAAAAAATGCCTCGTTTGGGCAAAAATAAAGAACATAATGCTTTTTGTTTGCTTGTACACAAACACGAGCCTTTCAGAATTCTTGCCTTGTGTGATACAAATGCATCTTCATTCCCAAGTAGGAGAGTGCATCACACACCTTCACAAGTTGAGAGTGAGTCAGGTCCATGAGGCAATGTGTAGTCCAGAGAGATGGCCACAGTTAAGTCTACAGATCAAGGATCCTTCATGGGAGGAGAAACAGAATATGAATTTGTGAGACTTTTCCATCTGCTGGACCTTTTTGTATAAAGCCATCCAAATTTTAACCATCAGCTTTCAAACATTTTGAAGGAGCTGATGTTTGTGGCTTATTGACTTCCCTTTTGTTTCTGGCTTTGGGTTATAGCTGCTGTGCTGACAGCCAGCATTCCAGACCTCATCCCTTTCCTATGGTGGTAAAGCAGTATGAGTGAAACTCAGCACAGCCCTCTGGCTGCAAATACAACACTTGATGTTTGACTAGCTGTTGGTATTGCTTACGCTTCTTGGAAGGGGGAAGGAACTGAACAAGAAGCTGTAAAAATATTAATTTCTAGGCAGGCAGCTGAACTGAACAAACTGCGTCAGGACTGCGCCAGGCTGGTGAATGAACTGGGAGAGAAGAACAGCAAGCTGCAGCAAGAGGAGCTCCAGAAGAAGAATGCAGAGCAGGCAGTGGCTCAGCTAAAGGTGACTTTGCTTTTCTCTGCCTTGCTGAGTTGCACTTGAGGCTCTTATCTGAGCCAAGTCCTGAGCTGGGCAGGATGGAAGGAGTGTGAGAATCGCTTCTGCTGTTTCCCTGGCCACTCATCTCTGCCCGTTTTCTTTAGATACACAAATATCAATTTGTGGATAATTTCTGAGCCAGACTGTGGGCTTATTTAATGCTTTTATTCAGTACCTGTATTTTCAGTGATTACAGACTATGACAACGAACTTGCCCTCCCAGGTGAATATCTTTTAAAAACCTTAATTGGTGGTGTTGAACTTTGTTTTCTACGATTCAGACAAGATTTGTGTCATAGTTTGGCCTGGTTTCCATGATACTTTGGAGCAGTTCATCCAGATAGGATTTTTTTAATAATTCTTTTCCTCATTGGTTGTTTTGTTTTCTTTTTAATTATTCTTCTTTGTTTGGAAGCTACAAACTTTTGCTTCAATGCACATTTAATTGTCTTTTAAAAGTATACTGGTATTTTGATGTATCTTTTTTATTTTCTGATGAGATTGTCAACTCAGAAGTTCTGTCTGCCTCCAGTTCTTACAGGTGGAGAATTGATATCGAGGGCTGAGATGTGGTTTAATTTACAGATGTGTTTTTGTGTTTTATGTGGCTAGACCGGCTCCTGCTGTTAATTCTGAACTTGCAGAGCAAAAGTGCTGCACTTCCATACTACAGAAATCATCCTGTTAAGAGCCAGTGATTAAATTCTGTTCACAATTTGCCTTTCAAATTAATGGGATAAACTGTTCTGGGAGGAAGATTACAGGGCGCTCCGTCTCTCTGATGCGCCCTAATGAAAACAAGGAACAATTTTTCTTCCTTACCATATGTTTTGGGAATAGCACTGGAGAGATGAACTCTGAATGTTTCAAAACTAAATTAAAGATTAGACTTATTTTCATCAATTCTGTCTTCAATGTGAAGGTCCAGCAGCAGGAAGCAGAGAGACGATGGGAAGAAATCCAGGTTTATCTCAGGAAAAGAACAGCAGAGCATGAAGCAGCACAACAAGGCATGTATCAAACAAGAAATCCCACATAATGCTAACTGCAGTGATCTTGCTGTATTTAAAAAAAAAAAAAAAAAAAGTATTAGTTGGCTTAAGTGTTAAATAGAGCTCAAATTGATGTCAGTAGTGCTTGCACACCCTGGGGAAATTGTGTGCTGTGATACAACTTTAAATGCTGATGAGCAGAACCTTGGCCTGCTGGATCAAGGCTTCTCATCAGCTTCCCTGTTTGCAGTGCAAGTTACTTCCCCCTAGAGTTGAAGTATGTACTTCTGAATTTAAATCCTGATGTTTCTGCTACAGATGTGCAGAACAAGCTTGTCGCCAAAGACAACGAAATCCAGAGCTTGCACAGCAAACTCACTGATATGATGCTGTCGAAACAGCAGCTGGAGCAGAGGATGTTGCAGCTGATTGAGAATGAGCAAAAGAGAGCTTCTAAGGAGGACTCTATGCAATTGCGGGTGCAGGTATTGCTCACAGATCTTTTTTTTTTTCCCCTTTGTGTCTGTGGAAACAGTAATAACCTTGAACTGCTGCTTTAACTAAGCTTTCCTACTGAGAGCTTGCATGCAGTGTTGGGAGGAGGACTGGAGCCGTTTGGGAGCAAGGATGTAATCCTTGCTGGCTGCAGGGAAACCAGCAGGTGTGTGGTGGGGTAGGGAACACTTCCTTTCAGACAAAGTGGGATGTTACACTTCCCCTCAAGCCAGCCTATCTCTGGGAGAAAGATGGCATTTCCAAAATATGTGAAAATTAAATGCTAAACTCTTCTTACTGGTAGAAGCACAACTAGGAGCTAATACTAGCAGAAGTTGACCATCTACAGATGTCAGCCTGCTTTTCTTTTCCTGCTCTCTTACTAGGAGCTGGTAGAGCAGAACGATGCTTTGAACACTCAGCTTCAGAAGCTACATTCACAAATGGCAGCCCAGGTACAGCATGTTCTCACTCTTCCCTTTCTTCTGCAGTCTTTAATTGTGAATCTTCTATAAAAGACGGATCTTTTTTTAAGCTGGATGTGAGATGTGCAATAATGAAAGTGAAGACTTGTTAGCATCCTCTTTTGTAGTGTTCTCAACCTGATTTAAAACTTAAGCTTCTGCTCTCCTTTCTTTGGAGGGGGAGATGTCCACCTATCTCCTCCTGTACTGCCTTTCATTTAGAACCAGGAGTGGAATACCATTCAATTTTTTTTTTCTATAGCTTTGCATGTGTGGGTATTCTCATGTGGTTCTGTGGTCTTTCTGCTGTCCTCCTGTGAACCAACTGATAATGTCTCTCCCCTTGTCATCAGATTGAGGAATGGTGACTTAGGTGGCTGCTGTATGAAGCTCTGTTCAGTCCAGTGGGGGCAGAACACCTCGCATAAACCCCCTTTGAGGAAGTAGGGTTGGACTGGATAGGTACCTCTGTGGACATCAGGGGGGTGATGAAGAGGTTTGACAGTGGAATGTCCCATAAGGCAGCTCAGGAGACAAGTGCTGGTGATCCCCATTGCTTGTTTGGAATCTGACAAAGAGCATCTTCTGGTTGTATTGCCTTGAGCAGAAAGGGAAGGGTTATTAGTACGTGCTGAGATCCTTCCTGTGTTCTGTAGCTAGGAAATACTTGAAATCTGCCTGTGCCAGTTTGAAATAATGAGATAAATCTTACAAGTTCAATTCCTGGTTTGCTGCAGAGGTTGATTCTTTGCCTTACTCTCAGCTGTGGTTGTTTTTTTTCTTTTTTTCTGCAGACCTCAGCTTCAGTCCTGGCAGAAGAACTGCACAAAGTGTGAGCATTCATTTCCCCTGGTGTTTGGGAAATGTCACTGGCTGCTAACACACACCACCTTTCCTCAGTGCATGCACAGTGTGTATGGGAGGGAAGGGTAAAGGAATTGTTGTCAATGCTTTTCACTTTCTAAATGTGAGATTCACTTTGGAGCTGGGACAACACTTCCTGCAGACTTCCTTTCTGTTTCTGGTCTCAGATTCGCAGCCTGTTGTATGGAGGTCTGTACTGCACAGAAAGCAGTGCCTCCTGTTGTTTATGGGAATCAGTGCAGCAAGCAGAGATGTGCATGACCATTTCTCCCTTTGGGAGATTGGGGTAGTTTTGTTTCGGAGCTAGAAAACATCCCATAAATGTTTGGCAAGCAGCATTTGAAATGGAGGGAAAAGCTTTTGGTCCCAAAACGTGCTGTCAGCAGAAATGTGGGTAGGACCTGGACTGAAGGGCTAGTATGTATCTTGTGTTTAGCCTTCTATTTCATGAGCAACTTTCATTCTAGGCCTTCCAGTACTGATATGTCATCACTCTCATTTATACAGCATTGCAGAAAAGGACAAACAGCTAAAGCAGATGGAGGACTCATTAGGCAATGAACACGCCAATTTAACAAGCAAGGAAGAAGAGCTCAAGGTATAATAAAAGCACATGTAAATGCCAGCTGGTGGAGGGATGGGCTCACTGGGTGTGCATATGAAATGAAGACTGTGAGGTGGTTGCTGTCATTAGGTCTAGAACCAGCTCCTTTGACTACAAGGCAACTGATCTAGCCAGGATTGGTGTGTGATGAAAGCCACTGATGACAAATGTTAGGGGTTTCCTTTGCAATCACCTATAGTCTACAACAAAAAAATAGCCAGGGATATTTTACACTGAAAAGTGGGCTTAGCTGAAAGATCATCTATGTGCAAAATGCAAATGTATTTTTTTCTTCCTTCAGGTCTTGCAGAATATGAACCTGTCCCTGAAATCAGAAATACAGAAGTTACAGGCTCTGACAAATGAACAGGTAAAATAACTGATTCGTTTTTATCACCTTCCCATTGCCTATTTTGTCCTAAATGCAAAGGCAGATCTGTTGGTTTAAGCGAGCTATACACCACTAGCAGTGTGAGGTTACAGAATCAGGTTAATATGTGATTCCCTAGATGTTTTGTTTTTGGTCAGAGATCTGCTCTTAATTTCCCTTCTTCACTGGCTGAATCTGTTTTACTTAGCCAAGTGACTGAAGCACTTGCTGGTTATGTTTATCTAGATTTGCTGATGTCTTAAGGACTTTGCACAGGAGTGAACACAACTGTTGTTAAATATGCAGCCCTGGCATCTAAGAAAGTAAAAACCAAGAATATATAGAAAAACCTACCTCACAACAGATGTATTTTCAAAACCAAACATATGCTTTCCCCTCTGCTATTACTGTGTGGCCAGTGCATTACAGAGGTGGAAGTGCTCTGATTAATTACTGAAAATCCTGGTTGTTAAATGAATCCTTTCAAGATCTTCTTTCTTCTTGTAATTGCATGCTTGCCTGATATGTATTGGTGTTTTACAAGTGCATAATGACAAGCTTACCCCTTTCTTTCTTGCTGGTGTCATGTGTTGAGAGGCCAAACGACTTGTTCTAGCTTTTTAATATTGTGGAATGAAGGGTTGATTGAATCATGTGATGTATCTTAAGTCTGTGTTAATCCTCTTTATATCTAGGCTGCTGCTGCACATGAGCTGGAAAGGATGCAGAAAAGGTAAATAAATAGCTCTGGCATTCAATAAATAATTTTTATCAGTCTTTTATGTTCTTTTGAATTGATGCTTTTTGTGAGATGAATGTAACTCTTCTATTGTGTCTCAGCATTCACATCAAAGACGACAAAATAAGAACTCTTGAGGAGCAGCTTCGAGAAGAACTTGCTCAGACTGTGAACACAAAAGAAGAATTTAAGGTAAGATGCAGAACAACTGTCCTTGTGCTTAATGACATCAGGTTTTCCAGGCTTCTGAGGCTGTGGAGTAGTTCAGACAATTGATTGTTGATTTGTAAAACAGAGCTGACTTCCAGGTGTTAAGCTATGTTACAGCATTCTTTTATTTTTTTTTTACAAGGCAAGGGTAATGTGGGATATCAGAATAGTAACAACAGAGGGTGAGAGATGTGAGGTAACTCAAGTCGAGTGTAGTATCTACAGCTGCAAAGAGTGATGTCTTTGAAATGTGGAGGAGAAGGCTGTTCAGTAAAAACTATTGCAGTTTTGTTGCATTCTACATTTGAATGCAACTTCCAAGGCCTTGGTGGGAGCCTTTGCTTGGGTTATAATGCTGTCAGTTTCTTTTTTTTCTTTTTTTTATTTTTCTGCCAAGGTAGGTATAAAAATGCTTATTTTCCTCCTGCCAGCTTCCAAATTGTTTCTCATAAGGAAGCAGCTAAATTTCCAAAGCTTTTATTTCTGTGATCTGGGGTCTGCACTGCAGAGCTGGTGCTTGTTTTTAAGTGGTGTTGATAAAGATCAACGTAACTCAGTCTGAGCTTTGCAGTACCTTGTTGGTAGGTTTGCTGGTGATGAACAGAGCAGGTGGGTGTAGTGCCCAAGCTGCATAGCTTCTCTAAGAGAGGCCATGCCCTATGGATCTCCTAGAGCTCTTGTAACTGTTATCAAGTAATGGATGTGGTTCACTTATTAAAACTGCATTTTTGAATAGATTTTGGTGGCAAAACCCCCAAAGTTTCTCTGAGATGTCAAAGAACAACAGATAATGGTTTCCTCGGTTAATAACTGGTTAAAGAATAACTAACAAAGTAGGACTTTAGGTGGTCGTTCTTCACAATAAGCTATTAGCTGAACCTTCAGGGAGGTGTGGAAGGTGAGCATGAAGAAGTGACATCTTTATTATGCATTTGATTACCTTATGTGATCTGACTCTCAAGAATCACAGGGGGCTTCTAGGTGGTGCAGTGTTTTAAGATGGCAGGTATAGTGGTGAAAGTGAATGTGATAAGGAATAATGTGAATTTAGAATAGAAAAAGATTTTAGAGGTGTTATGGGGTGGTTATGGGCTGAAATCAGCAAGGTACTTTGTGTCCAGAAATCACCTGGAGACAATTCAGCAGTTCTCAGGTAGTGAACAGGGACCTGAGTGCAAGTGGTCATTCTTGTGATAGTGTGGAAATCCATAGAGTACTCTCAGCATGAATGTTCTGTGCACTTGGAATTTCTTCTTTGATCCCAAACGTAAGCCTCCCCCGAATGCTTCTCCCTGAGCAAGTGCTCCTTTCTTCCCACACATGTGGAAGAGGGAAAAACCAGGCTCAAAACAGCAATTCTTCAGTCCTCACCTTTGCTGTCCCTTCCTGCTATCAAATCTTGAGATGATGCTGATGCTCCTTGAGGAGGAAAATGTGGTTTCTCTTGCCTGTATACTTGGCACTGTCTGATCCCCTGCCAGGGAATGAAGATGGTAACAGCTGAATTTCTCATGGGAACATAAGGACAGAAGTATTAGCCATCTTTCTTGCTTTCCTGTACTAAAGGACTCTTTGTAGTCTTGTAGCTTCCTAAGAACTGACTGTAAGAGCTTCTGTGTTATTTAATTACCTTGTTGCCACTGTGCAAATGCTGTAGTTTGGGTGTGCAGTTCTGAGCTGATAAATGTGAATTTCCTTTCAGATTCTCAAGGATCAAAACAAAACTTTGCAAGCTGAAGTGCAGAAGCTGCAGACTCTCCTATCTGAGCCAGTACAGCCAACATTTGAGGTTGTATCAAATGTCCTCCAATTCTTTTGAATTTCTTAGGTATTTTCTTTTAAGTGGGCCATGGGCAAAATCTGTTGCTCTTTAGGTATACATGGGAAGTCCAAGTCATGCAGCTTCTAGATCTGGCAAAGAGTATCCATACAAAATGTGTATTTTTTTCCTCCCCTGGAGAATGCCAGCTTAATGCAAGCAAGAACTTTTCTGCAGCCTCTCTCAGTTTTAATGATGATTTCTGAATAGAAAAATCCCACGAGCAACCAGCCCTCCTAGGAAAAAGATTTCTTATTGGTCTGGGGAGAGATCAGAGTAAGATCTTCATGTTGCTTGTTTTCATTCTGTCTGAGAGTGAGTTCTCAGACCAGTAGTAATCAAAGAAAAGACTCACATTATGATGGTTTTTTCCTATTACTATCTTTTTTTTTCTCCCTCTTCTTCCATGTTTTTTGCAATGGCATCAGTCTGAGTGCTTGTGCAGGATACTGTGGGTTAAGAGCTATTCTGCCCAGTTTCCTTTGCCTGAGACAGCTTTGAATGCCCAACTTCATGTTCCTGTAGAATCAGAAAACTTTCTGAAATACTGGAGAAAGACTTGCAGGACAGGAAACTTTCCAGTCCCGTGCAGCTCCCTGTCTTCTGGCAGATAATCAGGTTTGCAGCCCTTACTCCCCTGGGAGGGCTGGTTTGTTGTCCTGCCTGAAATAGCTGATTTTCCTTGGGAGCTGGTTTACATTTCTCGTGGGGTCTCTTGCAGTGCATTACTGTTGGCCTTTGAGAAGTCATAAATGCTCTGTTGGGTAGCCTTAAGTGGAGCTTGTGATTTTGGTAGATACTCAAAGGATACAGATTTCTCAGGTGTTTGGGCTGAGTCTCTGTACCTCTCTGGAAAGACTGATATGTGTCCAGGATCAGCATTAGACCCTTGTGCAATGAGGACATTCTCCCCTATTCTGTTACCTGCTGGATTGGTGCAGTTCAGTAACTAAACTTCTGGAGAAGCTGATGCTCTCTAATTCTTTTTATTGTTAAAATCCCAAATTGTTATTGATCCCACTGGTGATCACCCTATTGCTTTTTTTTTTTTTTAATAGGCAAACAAAGATTTGTTAGAGGAGATGGAAAGAGGGTAAGAAACCACTTTTGCATCAAAGGATCCAGTTCTGGCAGCAGGATTGCTGTTGATAGCTAACATGCTGCCAGAGGTTAACACTGCTTTCCTAATGCTCACTTCTGATTTCTCAGAATGAGAGAGAGGGATGATAAAATCAAGACGGTTGAAGAGCTGCTTGAGGCAGGACTCATACAGATGGCTAATAAAGAGGAGGAGCTGAAGGTAAAGTCTCCTGTATTATCTTTTTATGGGGAAATAGAGCTTAAGTGCTCTTGTGCAAAGTACGTGCTGGAGTGCTTATAGTGAGATCTGAGATTGTTCCCTTTGAGTAGGAGAGGCTTCTGGAGATAGGGTTAAAACCTTTTTGGTAGCACAGACTAAACATAGGCATTAATGGTATGTATTCTCTCTGCTTAGTTTAGAGTAGGCTTTACTAGCATCTTGGTGTCCTTTGGAGTCAAGGTAATACATCTCCAGAGCTGCATGTTTGGTGTAATCTGAAACAAATCTGTGTTCAGAAAAGGGATTTTTGTAGTAACTTGGCAGCATGAGACTATAGTATCTTTTTTACTTACTGGTAATCTGAAAGGCAGTACCAAGATATGTTTCCTGCTGAGTTTTGCTGGAATGCTCTGTCCTGTCTGTCTGGACGTATCTGAAACAATGCTCACTTTGTGTCCCTAAGCTCCAGGTGAATTACTGATGCCACCAGGGAGAACTTGCATGCTGGCAAACTGTCAGGGTACCAAACAGCCAAAGGTGTTAGCACATCATCTAAAAGTTTCCCTGGACTTAAGTTTGAAGTGTTCCTGTGGATTGAAGAGTAATTATTCCACTGAATAATTTGGCTCTAACTGCAGAGGGGGGTCTCTTTCAGGCTTTCAAATAGTCTTTCACTTGTTCTAAAATAAATTATTTTTCTGTCAAGCTTAACACATTTTCCCCAATAAATGAGTCTTTCATTATCTGTTTCTCTGCTTTCAAAGGTACTGCGAACAGAAAATTCATCCTTGAGAAAAGAACTTCAAAGTCTGCAAATTCAGCTATCAGAGCAGGTAGTACTTCTCATCTAAAACTTTTATTACACCTAAACTTAAATCTAAAAGGATCTTGCTGTGGTTGCAAAAGTCAAGGGAAAAAGGTGAGGATGTCTTTGAAGCCTGTTGGCAAAGGATCCTGTTTTCTTCTAGCGCTGGTCTGGAAGCTGTTATATCTGTCAAATGCTTCCTTTGCATAAGTGTCAGAAATGTGTTGGATCTCAAAGTTCCAATTCAGCAGTGGTTCTTGCCACGTACTGAAATGGCTGGGGGTTGTGTTTTTCCAGCATGCAATAAACATGGCTGGTAGGGAGCTCCTGCTGCATCAGCCTGAGTCTGCATATTTGAGATTGCTAATTTAACCCACACTTCTGCAGATGTGACTTAACCCCCTTCTCTTTATATCTGTGTTCTGTGACTCTGTCACAGTGTGACACTTGTTACCGCATTATTGTTTTTGACGTGGGCTCAGTGCCTATCACAAAGTACCTTGTTGGCATCCAGTTCTGCATGGGTGACTCAGGAGAGCATTTCTATAAAGTCGTTTGAGAGAGAAGGAAAAAACCTCAATATTTATTGTTAGAATTACTTGGGGAGGTGTACAGTGAAGCTCAGCTTCTAGTTAAGCTGGGGTGTGGGGTTTGTCTTGCTTTGCTGTAATTTGTTGCAGACCAGCTAATTTTGGCAGGAACAGCCAGATAGATAACATCTCTAGACTGCTATGCTCTCTTTTACCCAGTGCCAAAGGGCCCAAGCTCTTTACTCCTCACCCCTTAGCATTTGCAGATTGTTTTGCTCTCTTGTTTTTCTAAGCTGAAGATCTGTTTTCAACAGGTTTCCTTCCAATCACTGGTGGAAGAACTCCAGAAAGTGTAAGTGCCTGCACCAGTTCCATTTCTGATTGTTACTTCTGTCTATTTCATGACTGCTTGTTTTGCTTCCCTGAAACAACTTACTTCTAACTGGGTGAAGTGTGCATGTGCAGCAGGAAGCATCATTGCTTTGGAAGCATGTCAAGTCAGATGAACAGCTTTGAAAATCCAGTTGTTTCTCTGCTAAGCAATTAACTTCATAAGTCTAACTTTGACTAGATGAGGGATTGCACTGAGCCGTCAGATAATTGTTTCTCTGCAGTGGGTACTCTGAAAGGACTGAGCTTGTTCAAGCTGTGTGTGTATGTGCATTTGAAGTTAATAAATGCTTTCTGAAATGTTGAGTGAAGACTGAAGTGTGTGTCATTCCAGAGGTATCAGTGTATTTTTTTTTTGCTTAAGTATGCAAATTAAGCTATCTATTTAGCATGATGAGCTACTGGTTATGTAAAGCTGGTGTATTCTGCAATATTCTCATATGCTCCTCCTGCTGGTTGCTTCTGGTTTTGGGACTGCAGTGAAAAATGGTGCCTGCAAGAGTGGAAGATCCCACTGTAATTCCCAGAGGCTACTGGTGGGTTGTGAGCTGTATTTGCTCATACAGCCTCATTTGTTCAGCCAACTAATGCTATTCTTCTGCTCTTGCTAAGGATCCACGAGAAGGATGGCAAAATAAAATCAGTGGAAGAACTCCTACAAGCAGAAATCCTTAAAGTAGCAAGCAAGGAAAAGACTGTTCAGGTACCCATCTCAGTACCTTCCAACACCTTGGCTCCTTTCTGTGTCTATGCCATTGACACCGTTTATTCGTTACTGCATGGCATTCTGTAGAGATGAATTTGTAGCTTCCATTTTTGTGGTGTTTTTTGTTTCCATTGTCCAATCCTGTCTTGTTTTGTCATTGAAAAGGCTTTGACACAGAAAATAGAGGCTCTGAAAGAAGAAGTAGGAAATTCCCAGCTTGAGATGGAGAAACAGGTAAAACACCTTAGTGCCAGAAGTGTGAACCAGACTTGCCTTGGATGCACTGCTCACTCATTTCTGTTTGACTATGTTTTCTTTCACTGGTGTATGTCATTAGATAAGGACACTTTCTGATGGTAGAGCTACGCTTTTCTCTGATATGAGGCTGTAAACATGTAGTGTAACTGCTAGTGCCCTGCAGAAACCACCTTTCTCTGGATGCCAAAGCTTTTTACATTTGTGACTGACTTTTGGCAAGATTTGGCATTGCTTAAAACACTGTAGCATTGGTCTGGCTGGGCACACTGTGTACTGGGATGTGCTGTCCCTGCAGTGCTGCGGAACCCCAGGATGTCTGTTGGCTTTGTGACTTTTTGAAATCTCCAGTGCTGCTGAAATCTCCTTTTCTGTTGTTCTTTGTTACTAGAACAATACTACTGACCCAAATTTTATTTGGTTTCTGGATAAAGCTAAGGCCATTCTTTTTCCAGTGTCCAAAGAAAGCCTGTCTTGGCAGAGGGAGATTTTACTCTAGCTATCAGGAATGCAGAAATGGAGGAGTACTGGCTTTTTTGGCATGCTGGCTGTCTAGCATCTAGGAGCCCGTGTTTCCTTAGGGAGTCCATTCTGCAGGCAGCTTGATCCATTGTGCTGGCAGGAAGTTTGCTTGCTTGTTTCTGTGGGGTGCCTGGCTCTTTTAGTCTAATTTTTCAGTCTTTCTGGTGACATTCCAATGTGTCACCTACTTTCTTCTTTCCTTAGTGGTAAAGTTTTGTCCTTTTTAGGCAAAACTTCATAGAACATGTTTGGACCTTTCCTCTAGTGCAGTTTCCCAGGAACTGGAGGAATTATTTGTGCTGTTCCATCCATGGAAGTGACACAGAGCCCAGGACAAAATGCGTTTTGGTGTCACTGGCCCTGCATATCACAGAATCACAGGGGTTGGAAGGGACCTCTGGAGATCATCCAGTTCAAGCCCCCACTAAAGTGGGTTCCCCACCTCCTCCAGAGGCAGTACATGTGCACCTCTTGGTCTCCTGCAAGTAGAAACAGAGGTTTTTGGGAATGTCTGAAATGGGTTGGAGAGGGTTAAACTCATGGAGCTGTTTGGACAGCTGGTATCTACACAGGTAGCAAGTCTGCTTTGTCAGTCCTCTATACAAAATTCAAAGCAAATATTCCTACTCCGTCTTTATCCAGTTCATGTCTAGTCTTGTTGTGCAGAGATGTGAATGACCAGAGGTGATCTCTGACCTGAGCTGCAGTTCCCAGTGAGGTGGTTGTCATCAGTGTCTGCTTTTTCCTTTGTTGCCTTCAGTGAACGCTGCTCTGGTTGGCCTGCATGTGTTCCCACTTGCACTCTTTTCCTTTCTGCTGTGGAAGTCCTGTTTTAAAAGTGGTGAAAGTAAATAACAGAGATGTTTTACTTCTCATCATTTATTTTCTCACAAAGAATGCGTGTTTGTGCTTACATCACTGCAACAAATCCTGCCTATTTTTAATGGTCTTTAAAGTTTTTCCACCTGTTTCTCCCTAAAGCACTTTATAGCTTTCATGTGTCTTCTCCATGGGTATTGAACTGAAGTACTGATTGTTCTCTTTAGGTGTCAATTACATCCCAAGTCAAAGAACTTCAGACTCTGTAAGTACAGCTGCTAACATGTTTCATCTGCCCTGTGCACTCCTCATTTCCCTGCTCTGATCTTCAATTTAAAGCTTTCTTGCCCAAGAATATCTCTGGTTCTCATCAAGGGAGCCAAGCAAGCAACATCAGACTTAACAGATGTGCAGCTTTACTGCATTTGCCTGCAAACGAGGGGAGAAGCACTGCTTGGCTTTGTGGTCCTAAATTAACTTACATGGGATGAAATCCAAGTCAGGTTGGATGCACGTAGGCAAGGTGCTGTGGCAAACTTATTAAATAAAGTCTGTACTGTAGGAGGTGGGTTGGTGGATAAGAACTGAATCGCTGTGGTCATCTGTCCCTCATGTCCCCATTGGGACTCCCTCCCCCACTGGGAGAAAGGGAGGAGTTGTTTATAGGGGAGGAGAGCACTCATTTGAAATCCCTGCGATGTATGTTGATGCAGAATTTGACTGCTTTCACTTAGTGATCAGTACCATGATCAAGGGCTTCTCCTGCTAACCAAGTTTGATGTGGAAATGTTCTCACATTGATTTTTCAGCAGGTGAATTATGGTTATGCCTTTGATCACATTGGCTGCTTCTGTTTGTTACATGCTGAAAAGCACAGTATTTCTTTTCTTTTGAGATGAATAAAAGAGCAAGGGCTTATTCTGTGTGTCTGTGTGTATGATGGTACAGGTTGAAGGGGAAGGAAAATCAGGTGAAAACCATGGAAGCCTTACTGGAAGAGAAGGAGAAAGAGATTGTTCAGAAAGGAGAATGGCTGAAGGTAAGCTTCCTTAGTATTCTGAAGGGAAATGCATCCTGTTGCAGTGTTTCTGGATGTGGAAAGATTACATTTATATTTCTGAGCTCCCTTTTTTTTCTGTTTGTGCAAAGGGTCAGCAAGATACAGTTGCACAATTAACCAGTAAAGTTCAGGAGTTAGAACAGCAGAACCTGCAACATCTCCAACAGGTATGGCTTGCAGAGTGGGTGTGATCATAGGGGGTGCTTGGTTGAACTGGAAGATGTTTAGCCTCTGCTCCTCTTAAAAGGTTTGTATTGGCTTCAATCTACAGAGCTATTTTAAATTCTGTTTGACTAAACTGGTGGGGTATACTATGCAGTAAGCCTATTTCACCTGTGCTTATCCAAAGCAGATGTTAATGCAGCTAATGAGCTTGACGAGCTTTCCTTTAACTTGGATGATACTGTCCTTAATGAGCATTCTGGAAATACAGGAGCTCAGCATAGTCACAGCTGTGTGCTGGGTGCCTCCTTGCCACACTGAAGCAGTGTCTCTGTAGGGGAAGGGGTAGCAGAGAAGCTCCTGCTGTTACAGAATGTAACAGCTTCCCTTGAAGTGCTGAGGCTTTGCTGTGATTTAGGATACATAGAGAAAGCCATGCTTCTGAAATTCGTGTGTTTAGATATTCTTGGAGCAACGCGCTTTGTTACGGTGCAAGCTTCTCAGCATCTCACTGGGAGTTCCTGTTAACTTAAAGACTTCTGACGTGGCTTGTGCTATCAGAGTGAGATTGGGAATTCTTGTTTTTCAGGTACCTGCTGCATCCCAAGTCCAGGAGCTGGAGAGCCGGTGAGCACACTTCATAGCAGCTTCTCTGCTGTAACGTGCGTTCAGTGCTGGCGTCTAGCTGAAATTGGAATGTACAACTTGGTTTCAAGAATTTTATGGGCTTTGCTAAAGTAAGCTGTTAGTGCTGATGGATGCACACCAGCCAGCACGTCTGCTGCTCGTGTAATAGCAACGTCTGGTGGCCCTGCCTCGTGCATCTGAGCTGCAGCCTTCAGATGCTCTGTGAAAGTGAATGATCGCCCAGGGCTGCGCTGAGTAGTGAAGCTGCTGCTGCTGCTTGTGTCTAGTGATAATTTCTCCTTCTGTTTAGCATGTTTAAAATAGCGTGCTTTTAAGTACCTGCAGTTCAGTCAGTAAAAGCAATGAATAGTTTTCCATTTTCAGTCTGAGATGCAGTAACCAGTTTTCCAGCTCTTGTTTTATGAAGAGACGCTGCCAGAGGTCCCTCTGTTTTCACTCTGCTTTGTCTGGCTGCTCTAATTCAGACAGGCTGCATGTTCTTGTGCCATGACTTTGTCTTAGAACCGCTGAAGTTGGAAAAGACCACTAAGGTCCCAAGTGCATCCCACTCCCACCATGCCCACTGACCACATCCCTTGGTGCCACGTCTCTTGGTGGTTCTTGAACACCTCCAGGATGGTGACTCTACCACTTCCCTTGCATGCAGCTATTGCAAACCCTCCAAGGAGGGCTCCTGTACAGCTTCCATGTGCTGCCTAGGCTCACCTTTAAGAGCCCATACTTGGCACAAGCTTCCAAGCCTGTTGGCTTGAAGGACTGGCCCAAGTAATTGCTCCTCTCCCACTTCTACTCTGAATGCTGTTGAGATCAGTCGTGACCAGACTTGCTTGCTGATTGACACATGAAGTGGTTAGCTTGCTTCAGGCCACTTCTTAGCAAGTAAGTGTTCGCAGTACAGCTGGCACATATTTCTGTTAGTTTTCTTGGTTTAGAACCATACTCTAATGGTTTCTTCTCCACGTGGCTGCTTATTTATATATAGTATGTGAAGATTAGTTTTTCTGCTGCTGTGAGAACTGTTCCAGCTAATATTTCTCCCTTTTTAGTATCAGTTTGTATTTTAACCCTTTTCTCTTTTTTTCTAAAATTCCTCTGCAGGTTGAGAGGGGAAGAAGAACAAATGAGTAAGTTGAAAGCTGTATTGGAGGAAAAAGAGAGAGAAATTGCAAGCCAAGTTAAACAGCTGCAGGTAAAGTTTCAATAGAAGTGCCTTATGTTGCAAGGGGTAGAGCATATATTGTGTAATTCTATATATGCATACAAATGTTGTCTTTTTCCTTTAAATAGGCTATGCAAAATGAAAATGAATCTTTCAAAATTCAAATTCAAGAATTAAAGCAGGAGAACTGCAAGCAGGTACAGCTCTCAATTGCATTGTTACTGAGCAAAGTTAAAGGGGGTTGCTGTAGCCTACGTGGATGTATGGAAAACCAAGAGTTACATTAACCATGCAAATCCAGGGACAACTTCAGAGTTGAATTGCACTAAGCCAACTTCTCTTGCAGTTGCATATCTGTTCCTGCTTCCCTTTATTCTGTGGGTTTGCAGCCTTGTGCTCTTTCTTATGTCTCCTGTGTTCTTGTCTAGCTTTCCACCCCTATCTTTACCTGCTGTGGCACAGCTAGGGTGCTTCTGGCTCAAGTAGGCTGGGCAGGAATCCTTTGAAGGCCAGGAGTGCTGCTGATGAATGTTGCAGCAAAGCCTGATTAATGAGGCACGTCATGCTTGCTGCATCACTCCTTGCTGCTGATCTGTTCCTAATGAGTTTCTGATCTGTTTGTAGGCGTCTTTGGCTGTCCAAAGTGAGGAGCTCCTGCAAGTGTGAGTACTGCCAGAGGTTGTAGATAAGTGCTTCATTTCAGTTACTGCTTGGAGGCTTTAAAAGACGAAATAAACGCCAAATGTGCAGTAGCTGCTTGTGAGAATAGGCCAGTTCAAAACAAAACCCAAAAAAATCAATAACACGCAACTTCAGTATCTCATAAAACTTGAGCACAGAGACTCAGCCGATGCTAATAATTCTTATTTTGGATCTTCTGCAGCAGTGCTTGCAGTATATGATTTGGCCACAAGTAAGCAAACCACGATTGACTTAATTTTAGGTGCATGCCAACTTGGCTGCATGTCTGAAAAGTTAAATGGTGGTGTTTCAAGTAAAACAACAAGCTTTTTTTTCCTTAAGCCTTCAGCCATATGTAGGGTTCTTGTTCATATTGTGAAATTGTTTGGTAGAGATTGCTTTCCAGGCAAGGTCTTGGGGGTAGGAGGATTCTGTAACATTGAGATGACTAAAGAACTATGAGAAAGCTAATGCCGTGCCAGCTTATGCTGTGCAACACAAATTGCCACTGTCATGCATTCTTTGCTGGCTGAAATATTTTCTTTTAAATGATGTAAATTGTGGACTAGGTGCTCAGAGAGGAGTGCTCTCATCCAGCAGACAGTGCCTGTTTTGTGGTACTGTGCTAGCGTGGGCTGGCTGAGTTATCCTCAACAAACGTGTTGCCTTTCCGTGGCCTTGATAAATGTGTGCAGATACTTGTTGTAAGCAAACAGCAGGTTTACAATGGGCTGTGCTCTGGCAGCCCACAGTTCATAGAGCTGTTGGAAGTGAGTGGGATTGCCAAGTGGCAAGAGCAGTTTTTCAAAGAGGGTGCATTGCTAGGAGAGAAGAAAGTGAGCATATGTAATAGGGCAGCACTGCTTCAATGAAGGTTTTCTAAATGTCTCCTGACTTGTTTATGACTCTTTTTTGCTCATTCAGGGTTGCAGGGAAAGAGAAGGAAATTGCCAGTCTCCAAAATGAGCTCGCCTGCCAGAGAAATGCTTTTGAGCAACAGAGGAAAAAGAATAACGTAAGGAAACTTTTCCCCCTCCACATTCGAACAGCAGCCTTCCCTGACTCCTGCATGCATGGCGTTCCTCAATTCCTAGGGCATTCTGCTAAGAGAATATTTCTGACACTTGTTTCCCATATTGTGTCCTCTGGACGTTCTTTTTTTCTTGGGTGTGAGTAAGGGATCCCTTATGTTTAGGCAGCTTTATGATTACTTGCTGAATTGATGAGAGGGAGGAGACATCCTGCAGCAGTTCTCAGCCTTGAGTTCAACCTTGTCAGCCCCGTTCAGAAGCACAGCCTTTCCCAAGGGGCTGGGGTGGGAGGATGAAAGGGCTGTGCTCTGACCGAACGTCCTGTGGGAACATGGGAGGAGATATTACCTTCAGACTCTCAGATCTGCCACTTCCCACTCCTGGGAGCTGCTAATCCTGATCCTGTGGGGGTGGTGAGGGCAGTCAGCCTCCCTTTGCATCAGCCCCTGGCAGCACCATGCAGGTTGTTTGCTGGTGGAAGTAAAGATTGCATCTTCCACTGTAGTTCTCTGAAGTACCTCCCTCAATACAATGACTTGTGAAGAGCAAGAGAATGGTGTCTTTAAATTATATGGAGGAAAGTTGTTAAAATACGGGATTTCTAGCTCACTTAATAGCCTATAAAACCTACTGAATGCTTACAATATGCCTCATTGCTTAAAAGTGAGACATGATAAGAATCATACATGAGTAAACACTAAGAATGTATTGCTTTTGAGCAAGCAGGATTGCGTAAAAGCTGAAATGAAGTAGGGGAAAGTGGTTGGGTCTCATCAGAAGACACATGAGTTAGAGAGGTAGAATGTGTGTGTGCTTTCTACTGACTCCAGGGAAGTTGCAAGTACCCTCTGTGGTGCAGGCAGAAATTTGGTTACTGATAAGAGTGGACCGTGACTGTAAGTCCCAGCTTGCCATGCTGCAGTTTTAGCCAGTTTTGTTTTCTGAGCCATGAAAGAGCTCTTAGGACAGACAGGCAGAGTGAGGAAGTGAGGAAATAAAGCCAATGTAAGCACATGCAAGGATTTGGATGCCTTTCTAAACCAGTCCTTTGCTGAAGCAGATTGCTCTGAGGGCTGGGGGAAAAAAAATAATTAAAAAACCCAAGTCCCAGGCACTGTGATCTCCTCCCCACAAGGCCCCATGTCCTTTTTGTATGAGCTCTCAGCCTTGCTGTGCCTTGTGGAGTACACGTTTGACGACCTCGCCAAGAAAGATGCAGCACTCCGAGCCCTGCCCACCTCTGGTGAAAGCCCAAAGCTTTTCAGGAGGGCACTGGTGAGCACCTCAGGTTTCCTTTGGGCTCGTGCTGTGAGCTGAGGCCCCTTGTCAGGCCTGGCTTAGTAGGTTTGTGCTGAGGCATTGGGATGGACGCCGTTAGATCTGGTTGCACGATTGGGAACATCAGTGTGTGCACCTCCATGTGTATTTGGGTCCATGCTGGGTTCTGCACTGCGACATGCCTAACACTCTGTTGTGTAATCTGTGGTTTGGTGTCTGTGTTCCTCACTACTTTTGGAAGCTTCCCTCTTTCTTCTTACAAGTGCAGTCAAAGTGTGGGGTTGCCAGCACTGCAGTGCTGTGCTCTGCAGTCCCGTAGGGTTGGGATCAGTTTTTGGATATGGGGCACATTGGGCAGAAATTGGCATTTTTTTCCCCATTTTCCTTCGAACTCTTGGGCCATGACACGTGTTTTTGCTAGCCTATGTCATCCTACCCAGCAAAATCATGCAGTAACCAGCATTTAAATGCAAATGGTGGAATGTAATGCAGAATATATCTCTGAAGTAAAAGTGGAAACGGTTTCAATATTGGCTGAACTGAAATGATTCTTTCTAAAAATGATTAGGACCTTCGGGAGAAAAACTGGAAAGCAATGGAGGCATTGGCATCAACTGAAAAATTGCTGCAGGACAAAGTGAACAAGACTGCCAAGGTTGTAATGTTAACTGCTAGAAACGATGCGTTAAGCCAGAAGCAGATCTGCAGCTGTTTTTTTATTTTTATTTTTATTTTTAAGTGGAATGGAGGCATTTAACTTTTACTGCAATTTAAGTATAGCCTGTTCTGAGTGATCATTCATACGCTCTCACCTCTGCTTCTTCCTGTCATCTTCAGGTTTCTTTTGTTTATTTTTCTCCTTAATTTGTGGGCATGCTGACTTGTGATTTGTTTGCATAATTGTTAGAGCTGTCGTGAATGGCTCGGTGAGGAGCTCCAGAACAAAACCAGGCTGGGCAGCGACCTGCTTTCATCTACGTGGCTTCTTCTGTGCTTCAATGCATTGGTTGGCCCCACGCAGAATTAGAACCAGATGATTATTTAAAAACCTGGGAACTTCTCAGGAAAACTGTGTCGCTGCAGCTGTGAATTTCCTCCTTGAAACTGTTTGAAGCTTGACAGAGCCTGTCAGAGGCAATCCTTAACCTGACACAGGGTCTGAATTGCCCTGGAATGAGCTTGCATTTGTTACGAGCCTGACTTGGTGCTAATTGTCACTGTGCAGAATTTAAAAAAAAAAAAAAAAAAGAAAAAAAAAAAGAAAAAAAGAAACAACAGCAGAAAGATGCATTCAAATAACCTGAAAAAACACAAAAGTCAGGTAGCCAGAAGCAGCTGAGCTCTGGTTCAGGGCTGCCAATCTGTGTCCCAGAGATGTCACTGCTCCTTTGCTCAGCCCTGTGCTCTAAGAACTTGTGTACCTGTTTTTGCTGTGTTTAATGCCTGCTTGCTTTCTCGTGCAGTCTGAAGCCTTCGTTAAGCAGCCACGTGACACTTCGGGGTGTTTTCTAAATTGCTGAGAACTAATGCACCCAGCACAACTTCACAACCTGTTGTGTCTGCTGTCTGTTTCTGTCGCTGGATCCCAACCTACTAATGCCACTGGTCTCTTGCAGCAGAGGAACTCAGAGCAGTAACAGTGATGTTAAAGGAGAAGAAAAATTAAATGCTAGCAAGAGACATTTACTGGAAGCTGCCTTTGTGCAGGGTTGGGCTTCAGCATTTAACCTTCAGTGAGAGCCTGATGAGGGGCGGTGTCTGGCTGAATAAACCCATCTGCCACAGGCACTGCAAGCAAACATCCCATGGCTGGGCACTTCTCATGGTAGATAAATTGAGAAGGAGCGATGGATCTGTGAAACCCCTTGACTCTGGGCTTTTTTGTTTGTTTGTTTTGAGTTTGCAAAGCAAAAAACCTGAAGGTTTTCACGCAGCTCTAATAATTATTTCCCGTTTCACCCAAATTGGGGAAGGAGGGTGTAAGGGTCCTCTTTTTATGTACATAAAAGTAATACTTAAATGATTCTGTGATTCTGTCTTCCGAGTTGAAAGGACCTTTAAGGATTATCTGGTCCAACCTCCCTGCAATCAGCAGGGAACACTCTTGCTTTCTTGGCCTGGTTCAAATGTGCATTAACACAAAGTTTACTTTTGACTTTAATGCTCTGTTTTTGATAAGATTATGTTAATTTACAGTCATTTCCACCCCCCTAAAATTGTTTGAAAAAAGTATGGTGTTTGTAAACCTTGATCAAACCTCTTGGTTTTGAGATCACTCAACTTGAGTGGAAGTGTTGGTGTGATCTATGGAACTGGTCGCTCAGCACAGTGTAGTTTGTGTTGTGTTGTGAACAAGTGAGTGGTGGTGTAAATACAGTGCCAACAGGTGAGGCTGGAGGAGACCTTTAAGAAAATAAAACTTCAAAAGCATAAACAAACGTGAAGGCCAAATTCTGAAGCAATTTACTGTCAATTTTTGAAGCTATTTACTGGCAATTCTAGAGACCACAGAGCCTTCCTCACTGAAAGCCACCTATCTGGGTTAAACAAGTTACTTTGTGTGTAGGAGAGGCTATTGCCACACTAGAGGAGCGTGTTGCCCTATTTCACATGAGCTCTTTTCTTGGTTTAGGAGAAGCAGCAGCACGTGGAAGCTGCCGAGGTGGAGACACGAGAACTGCTCCAGAAGCTGTTCCCCAATGTCTCTCTTCCTGCCGATATGGTAAGAGAATTGGGGCTCACTGTCCTGCTGGGAGCTGGGTTCCCACTGCACTGGTGGTCTGCACTGTGTCCCTGCAGTCTTTTCTCCCAAGGGTTCTCCAGTGGGAAGCGAGTGCTTTCTGCTTGTGAGGTGTGTGCTTGGTAGCAGCAGAGAGGCAAAGCTTGGCTACCTCGAGAACAGCATTAGTTTTTTTTATTTATCCTTTCTTTTTCCCTGACATCTCTTTCACCTGCCTGTGCTACCCCTATTTGAGTAATCTCAGTGTCCTGATGATGATCATTCATCGCAAGACTTAAGTCTTTAAAATGACTTTCTGTCATTTTATATGTTATAAAGGAACCTTCCTGCTGAGATCCCCAGAATTATGTGGCAAATGTCTGCTTTAACCATTCAAAGATCTAACAACAACGAAAAATTCTTTAGGTCTTGAAATATTTTTCGTAGAGCCCTGGCATTTGCAGGGAGACCTCTGTGACCCCACTGTATTTCAGTACTTGCAGACCCCCATGAGCTATGTCTGTCATAGCCCTATGCTCCTGGATTGCTGTCTGTTGACTCTGGGCTGCTTACAGTAGACTCAGAATGCTTTGAGTTGGAAGTGACCCTTAAAGGCTATCTGGTTCCACTCCCCTGCAGTGAACAGGACACCTACAGCTCCATTAGGTGCTCAGAGCCCATCCAGCCTGAGCTTGGATGTCTGCAAAAACAACAACAAAAAAACCTTTTTCCTTATATCCAATCTGAATCTCCCCTCAAATCTCAGTACTGGATGGATAACCAGTGTCAGGCTGTTGGTCAGTCTGTGGGAACTGGGGGACTGAAATGCTGCTTCATAATACTGCAGTTGAAGGACAGATATCCTTAAGATGACTTTACTGAGGTTACCTGTTGCTCTAACTGAATGCATTTCCCAACAGAGCCATAGCGAATGGATATGTGGATTTGAAAAGATGGCTAAAGAGTATTTGAGAGGGGCTTCAGGATCTGAAGATATCAAGGTAAGCACAAACAGCGGACAGTCCTTGTGCATGACATACTGTATTTTCTGGTACAAATCTTGCAGACTTCTGAAGTTCAAATTGGTAAACAGGCACTGAGAGAATTTTTTTAATGGCTATTGGTATTATGTATATTGGAAATACGGTTGCATCTTTGAAAAGGACCTTGCTGAGCTGTGAAAGCACTGATTGAAATTCCTGGTTCCTTTTTCAAGTAACTGGTTTGGTTTTGGGTGAGTAGGGTTACTGCAGTACCTTCTGTAAAGGTTGTGATTGTGTAGGTGAATGCTGTGCTTGCTATTGTAAATAGCTCTTTGCAAGGGTGGATAGTGAGAGGACAAAGGGGAATGGTTTTAAATTAAGACAGAGGTTTAGGTTGGATCTGAGGAGGAAGTTTTTCAGCCAGAGGGTGGTGAGGCACTGGAACAGGTTGCCCAAGGAGGCTGTGGATGCCCCATCCCTGCAGGCATTCAAGGCCAGGCTGGATGTGGCTCTGGGCAGCCTGGGCTGCTGGTTGGTGACCTGCACACAGCAGGGGGTTGGAACTGGATGAGCACTGTGCTCCTCTGCAACCCAGGCCATTCCGTGATTCCATAATTCAAGGATTCTGTTGGCATCCTTGCATGGGATAGAAAGTCAGACTGGCCAATATTGAATGCTATTTGAAGCAAGGTAGTTAGTAGAACTCAACGCTGAAATGTGACTTTGGTTGTTTTTCCTCTTTTGACAGGTTATGGAGCAGAAGTTGAAGGAGGCTGAGGAGTTGCACATACTGTTACAACTGGAGTGTGAGAAATACAAATCGGTTCTGGCGGAGACGGTAAGCGGGGTGCCTGCTTCTTGTATCCTGTGATGCTGCAAGCTGCCTTTCTTCTGCTGAAAACTTTCAAACCGTGCTCTTTCTAGGAGGGAATTTTACAGAGGCTGCAGAGGAGCGTGGAAGAGGAGGAAAGCAAGTGGAAGATAAAAGTTGAAGAATCACAGAAGGAACTCAAACAGGTACGTCTGAAGATCTGCTTTTTATACAATCAGGCAGCTTCTGCTTGAAGTAGCAGAGGGTGTTTGAGAGCTGCAGAGACTGTAGAACACCCCTAGCTGCATGGTTTGTTCTGTGCGTGACCAGGGATGAAAAAGGTGAAGTCTGCAAATAATGGAAGTGTATGTGTCCCATTAGAGTGCCCAGGAATGTACATTTCTTTATCGTGGCAGCTCAGACTGTGTTTCTGTTAGGTGCCTGTTGTTTTCCAAGTCCGTTTGTAAGCAGATGTAGATTCCTGGTGCTGAGGTTTGGGTATCATATAATGATAAGCAAGATGTTTTTGTTTTGCTTCTTTGAAGCATCTAATCCATTATGGCCAGCTAATTACACTTGAGATTGCCTCCAAAGCTTGCCTTTTTAGGAAAGCTCTGTTACTTCTTGCCACTCGTGCAAGCAAGCCTTTTATGTTTCTTTCCTTATCTAGAGTAAAAGTAGGTCAAACTGTGTTGTTTTTTTTCCTTTGCAAGAAATTATTTCTGAAAAGTGTTCCTGTTTAGCAAAATTTGAGTGTGAGAGTATGAGCCTGAAGCATACATATAGATAATTTATAAACCTCTTGTTTGGGGGGCTTATAAAAGGCTGTCAGATCTTGAGCTGTAGATGTGCCACCATCTTCTGTGCTTATACAGACCTTAATAAGGCTAAATATGCTGGGTTTAGCTGTGTGTAGCTCATGAATGGAGACTGCTCTCCCTGTTAGGTGACTGGGAAAGGTATTTCTCTGACTAATGGACACTGGCTTAGTCCTTACACTCCAAATTTTTTGGGCATCTGGGCTGTAAATATGCATCACAACTTCTCATGCTGGGAGAAAGCAGAAGTGTTATAATAGAGGCTCAGTATGTTGAATTACTGGAGTGAACACCTGCTTTGATTCAGCCACTGATTTTCATCATCTCTAATATTTTTGAATGGTAAGCCTGTGTGTATGTGGAAAGTTTGTCTTCGACCAGCACAACTAAATGATGTGTTTCTCTCTGCAGATGCGCTCATCGGTCGCCTCTTTGGAGCACGAGGTAGAGAGGTTAAAAGAAGAGATCAAAGAAGTTGAAACTGTACGTGCAAGTGTTTTTCTCTTTGAAGCTTTTGGTTACTCAAAACATAATTTAATCCTTTGCTATAAATCTGAGTATCCTGGGATTTCTCTCCTGTAAGCAGTGTGCATCTTGTCTTGCAGCTAAGGCTGAACCTTTTGGCACATGCTTTTAAGAAGCAGAGGTGCGGAGTTCTAGAAACTGTTCTGATTTTACTTCAGTACTCATCCACTGGATTGAGTCTTTGGAAAGTGGGGCCCTTTTCTTGGGAGACCAAGCAGTTTGCCAACAAGCAGATATATCAAAATAGTCTTGGGTTTGATCCTTTTTTTTGTTTTATGATCTTTTTAGTTTTTTATCTTCTTGAAGTCTAACAGTTTAAAGCTAGGCAGTCACTGGATTTGAAATGCTCTCTAAATGTCATGGAGTAACTGATAGAAATTTGTAGCTAATAATAAATTAAGAAAATGATGCTGCAAGGAAGACATTGAAAACATTTGTTTTAACTCTGTTTTTCTGTTTCTAGCTTAAAAAAGAGAGAGAACATTTGGAAAGTGAACTAGAAAAGGCAGAAATAGAGCGATCTACTTATGTTTCAGAAGTCAGAGAGGTAAACATGATTGACTAAGCTGTCCTTTTTCCTTTGTGTGGTTACCACTTGGCTGGCAAACTAATCTAATGCTTAGCCCCTATGGCTGAGGAATTTGTATGCTTGTGACCTTAGGGTAGAGCGGCACACTAATAATGAGCAGAAGAAAAGTGGGCATCCTAAGGAGACAAATCCTAAAACTCTAAACTTCATTTCAGCTCAAAGATCTGTTGACTGAATTGCAGAAAAAACTTGATGATTCATATTCTGAAGCAGTAAGACAGAATGAAGAGTTAAATTTGGTAAGAAGCTTGTTCTCTGCTGGGCACAAAGTAGGCTCCCAGCATTACTTATGAAGCAGAGACTTTATTCCAAGTCCTGTCTGTTCTGCTAACCTCTTCAGCTTGATATTTTTGTCCATTTCGGTCATTTGTGTAGTCTGACTTCTACAATTTGTCTCTTTCTCTGCTCCTAACAACAGCATGTCTGGTTCTTAAGACTTTCCAAAGTCTTTACGACTTTGATAACCGAGCCTTCTTGAGAGTCAATGCTTTAGAGTGTAGACATATGCAGATATAACATCCTTGGAGCAACAGACGTGCTCTCATCGCTTCAATTTGAGGAATATTCTCTGGTTGTTTTTTTTCCCCCCAAAGCTTTTGAGGATGCACCTGTGATACCCATGCTCTGACTGGGCAGAGGCTTTTCCATCCTTCTATGTACATACACAGATGGATCCAAAGCAATGTTGAATTAATTCTGAGTATCCAGCCATTCTGCAGCTGGTGTTTTGATGTGGCTGAATAACTCTTCTGGCTTGTGGCGTACACCACGTGCAGCATGCTTGGCTAGAAGCACTATCCAGCCAATAATGCTCCTGTTGCAGGTTTTCTCAAGAAGCAGTTGGATTACCCGAGGCCAGACCTATAGACCCATAGATGCATGGTTCTCCAATCTGAGTCCTTTCATTTGTTTCAGTGTCTTTTTTTTTTCCTTCCCGTGCTTGTGTTTGAACAACGCTTTCTTTGTGCTTTTGAGCCAGGATCAAGAGAAGGTTGTTTCTGCCACTGTGTCTTCGGTGGGTTTTGGAGTAGTTGATAACCTGTTATAGAAGCATATTGTAGAATGGCTGAGGTTGGAAGAGACCTTAAAGATCATTGAGCCCCACCCCCTGCTGTGGGCTGGGTGTCCCCCATCAGATCAGGTTGCCCAGGGCTCCATCCGTGGCCTTGGACACCTCCACAAATGTGGCTAAAATAGTCAATTTAAGAAAAAAAAACTAAAAAAAAAAATCACAAACTACTTTAAGTAGAATTGCATGCTTGGCAAGTCTAGTACAGCACTCATTAGCATCCTTCCTCAGCAACCAAAGCCTCCTGTTTTGAAAGCAGGGGAAATGGGAATTGAATGCATATCTTAAAGTTAATCAGCAAACGCCAACCTCTTGAATATAAGAGGCAACAATCTATTATGTGCTGCAACAACAGAAGCTTAAAAAGCTGAGCTCCCTGCTAGGGCAGCTTGACTTGGCAGTGTGATGATGCTGTGCTATTTGGAGGAGGTAGTAAACAAGTGCCTGTGTGCAAATGGCTCAAGAGCAACCTCCAGTGCATAGGAGAGTTTTTTTTTTTTTTTTTCCCCTCTTTATTTTGTTTCTGGCAGTGGGCAGGAGGCTAAGGAATAGGAAATGATGGGATTTTGTAATGTTTTCCATTTATTTGAGGGTTGAGCATGGAGAGAAGCAGGCACCACTGCAGAGTGCTTCCCCAAAATGTAGAAACCAGCATCCACTGGTACACGTGCTCCAAAGGGGGAAGCCTTCTGTGCATGAGATAAATGTGTGTTGCAGAGGTTTGGAACGAGGGAGAATCTGGCTCTCTGTGTAGCCCATTGTTCAATGCTTTAATCCCTGCTGGCTGCCAAGAAGATTGACAGCAGGAATAGTGGACGGTAGTGCAGTGCACTTCAGAGTCACAAATCCTACAAAATTGCCACTCAAGCTTCTTATTAGTTTTCTTATTTGAGGCTCCAGTCTTAAGTGCTGTGGCTGGTTCTGTGTGCTGATTGAAGAGCAATTGAAATATTCTTTAAAAAAAAAAAAAAAAGTTTATTTCCTTTCTCTGGAAGGCTGTGTTTTAAGGGCAGGCAGTGCAAAGTATTCATCCCTCTTGATGGAAATAGTTTCACTTTTTGGACTGAATCTAAACACAATCGACAACTTAATATACCCCTGCCAGTGATTCATTCCCTGATCTGACATTAGCAGACTGATTAAGTCAACAGAATTGTAACAAGTGGTGCTTTATTAAAATGACAAGCAGAGGGTTTTCTAATTTATTCAGCAGTGAAGTGACAGTTTAGCATGAATTAGGAAGATGACAGTCTACATTTTGGGGTATTTGTATGAATTGAGTTGAAGCTGGGACTGGCTTGTGATAGGAGTGCTAGATATTGCTAATGGTCCTATTGGCAGTGTAGCCGAGATCACTTGTAGTTAATCTGATTCCAACTGTATCTTTTCTTCTGTAGTTTCCATTCCTGACACTTATCTTTACAGATGGACTCTCTCTTCTTTGACTGTCTTTGTAAACCTCGCCATATTACGTGTTCACTAACCCAATGTGTGCAGTAATCGTTAGCAGTCTTACTCCTGTTGCAGTGTGCACTAGGGCAAGCTAGGGGAAAGACGAATTGCATCTGTTTATACGTGGGGGAAACTGATTTCCTTTGTTACTGTTTTGCAGCTGAAAACGAAGTTAAGTGAAACACTGTCGAAACTCAAAGTTGATCAAAACGAGAGGCAGAAGGTAGCTGGTGACTTGCCTAAGGTAAGCAGAGACCCTTAACAGTTACAGGTGTAAATACTGCTGAAGCCCTTTCAATCTGTAGTTTTACAGTGCTGGAAAAATGTGGTGTTTCCAGCTGCCTGCCTGCTGGGGTGTTACTGCACTCACTGCTTTCCCAGGTATAAGAGCTTGTGCATGATACCTGTGGGTCTTTTGAAATGATAAAAATGTAATAAGCAGCTTTGTTTCATTACCTGACTTGAAAGTGTCTCTTGTCCATGATAATTTTATACCAACAGGTGATTTGAGGCTGACAAATAATTCTTTATTAGGCTGGGTTTCTTAAAATAAAACCCCATCTCACAGCCCTACACCCACATCACAGCCTGAAGCTTTTAAATCCAGGCTCAAATGGTGATGGTTACAAGTTGGCTCACAAGCCATCTTGCCCATTTGCACTTGGTTACAAATTGGCTGTAGCCCAGGACACTGCAAATCTTTCAAGTTAGCTCAACACAAGCTCAGTGAGACGAGCAGGTGGGTTACCTCTGCTTTTCTGCGTTGGTTGCTCTTGCAAGATGGATTGGAGTGGAATATCTTTAAGCATGTGAGGTCTCAGTTTCTCTGTCACCCCTGGGAGGAACCTCTCATGGGAGAACTGATAAATGGAGAGAGACAAGAATAGCCTGTGGAGTCGCTGAGGCCAGGCTCTGGGCTCTACAACCCTTTGTTCCTTCTGTGATGCTGTCTTCTCAGCCACAAGTACAAGATGAAACTGGGAAGGAATGCAGAAGCTAGAAGCTAGAAGGTTGCTAGTGCTCTGGGGTTAATAGCAGTTCTTCCAGGCATCTTCAACAGCTGTCCTGCCTCTTGAGGTACCCTAAGACCTGTCAGTGATGGGCCACTGGGTTTGACAGAGTCACTAAAGCACTGCCAGGAGGTGAGAAGACGAAGATCTGCTATGATAAAGTGTTTAAAACACTTTGCTTGGGACAGTTACACTGGATGTGTACGCATGAAGGGAGCTCTACTGATGCCTGTGGTTTGTGGCATGCTCAGTATAAATACAGATCAGCAGTCAGGCTTCTGGAGACCTGCCTGTGCAGCTACTCTCACATGAAACGAAAAAAAAAAACCCATGCAATTTTTTTACATAGTAACTTGATGTAAGACTATTAGAGTTTCCCCCATAGAATTGCTTTAAAATGCAGGCAAGCTGACACGCGACGTACTGATTGTAAGGAGACATGTCAATCTTGGCAAATGTATTGGTCCCCTGAGCAAATCTGGCATAAAACACATTTCCTGCTGAACAATGATTTCCTGTGTCTCTAATGCTGCTCCTGTAGAGATGGGGGGGGGGGGAGGTGTTCAGTTCTCAGCCTTTGCTAATTGTTGCCTCCTCTGTTTTGTTTTGTGTTTTCCCACCCTGCAGGCCCAGGAGTCCTTGGCATCTCTTGAGAGAGAAATTGGAAAAGTTGTTGGGGATGCCAATGTTATTGAAAACAGCGACGTTCGCACAGAGTCGGTGAGTGTTTCTCTTGAGACCACTGTGCTCAGAGCAGCACAAATCTCATGCACAGTATCAACTTTGGGAAGTTAGGTGCAGCTTAGGCATGATTTTGATGGGGGAAATTAAGGCTTGATGAAACTTCCTGTCTTGCAGCTTGTCACAGTAGCCTCACAGAGCTGTATTCAAGGGATACCGATATCTTTCTCTCTAAGCATTAGGTGTTTCACTGTCATCTGGGTTATGACCTCATTCCTGTGGGTCAAATTTGCAAGAAGGAAGGGGAAAGATTCTGGATGTGAGATCTGGGCTTCCAGGGGCTGTTGGTTTGAGCAGAAGTGGGAAGAGAAAAGTTAAGAGAAGATCCCCAAACTTGTCCCTTCAAGAAGAGACGCTATAAATAAATCTGCTGATTATTAAGTAAGCTTAAAATATTGACAGTTGGGTTGGCATAAGTAATACCAAAGGAAGAGGGTAGTCTTGAGTGTCCTGGGAAAATCTCTTGCCAGAACCTTGAGCCTTTTGGTTCTCTGCAGCTGTGGGCAGGAGCCTGCCATTAGTCACAGGTAAGTGCTTAAATGCAAGTCCAGCTGGCCCATGCTCCTGGGAATTTGTGCTGATCTTGGTGTGGTCCTGCAGCAAGGTCATGCTGGTCCTTGTCAGTAAGCAACCAACTCAAGTGCTGCTTTGTGCTGTGAGTATAGAACTATGCAGACTGTCGGTGTTTTTAGGTCCTCTGGTGATTGGATTGCAGTTGCAAGATCTGGAATTGAAGGGCTCTGAAGTGGCTTTTTCTCATGTTGATGGGTAATTGCCTGAGCCTGTGGGTTACTGTTTGTATGGAAGATTGCTGAACTGTTTCTGCAGCTGGTACTCTCAGAGAGCTGGCCCTCACCACTAGCACAGGTGCCTGAGTCCTGGTGTCATAACAGGGCTTTCCCATTTCTGGAAACAAAAGCATTCTCATCAGCTTCAAAATGGCTTCAGAAGAGCTTTCCAGTAGGCAGCTGGGATGGGTAAAGCAGATGTCTTCCCAGCATGTTTTACACAGCTAAAGGGTGTCAGTGAAGCTCATTACCCATTTTCATCTGATGGATAGAGTGGTAGGAAATGCTGCCATTTGAGGAGGAGAGGAGCACTTGCTGGTAGGACGAGCAATTTGTGTATCGACTCCTTTTAGCCACTAAAAATATGTGGCTTCATCAGCTGAGACAGGAAGCTAGGAGTCCTCTAAGGAGTACAGTATTAAAGCTTTTGTAGTCATTAGCAGGAAAGAGATGGCTTTTTTCAGAGTGATCGTTCATGGATGCTGATCGACCCACGTGCTGTGGGCTTCCTACCTCAGGGCCAGAGCTGCAGCTGGGCTTGGGAAACCACTGATGTCCCAACCCTGTGAGCTGCTTTCCTGGAAGGGATGTTGGGTCTGCTGAGCCCTGTCCTGTGCTGACAGCAGAAGGCCAGATGGTGACAATTGGGTGTTCCATGTCCCTGTCTGCAGCAGGATGGAACAGAGCAGCCCTCTTTAAGTCAGTGACAGACTGCTTGTTTTCTGCCATGCCGTTCTGACCTTCCTTTGGGCTTGATGCCAGGGGTTGCCCAATTTGCTGAGAAGGCAAGTGCAGGGTTTGGGGCAGGGCTAACAATACAAGCTGACCACCAGAGGAATCTGTTATCCTGCCTATGGCCTCCTGTTTGCAGAGCTCAGAGTCAGGCATGCCATGGTGCTGTCAGCCGTGGCATCTCATGGCTGGTAATGCTGGCCAGGTGTCAGTAGATGTTCCCTGCTGTGGCCAAACCCTGTTTGTTTGGGCTCTCATCACTTCAGCCTTGCAGAACCCCTCTGCTTTATGTATTGCTCCACTGTGGCTGTGTGGGAGCAGTGTGGGGCCCTATCCAGTTTTCCCGTAGAATATCTGTTGCTTTATTCCTAAGAGTGTGGAAAAACAGTCCTAAGGAACCTGTAATCAAGCCTTCATTAGTTTAAAAAAAAAAAAAATAGTTAATTGTCTAAACACTGCTGTAAACAGGTAGCCATTGGCAGAGGCTGAAATTAGAACGTTATCTCCTTCCTTATGCCTTTTTTGCTGCTGTTTTTTCTTTTTTCAGAACAAAAAAACAAAGCTGTCTCCCCAGAAGCCTCAAACCCCAGCTTAAAATAGCTGTTAGATTAAAAAAAGAAAGTCTTCCAGCCACTTCCACCTAGCAACAGGGACTTTTTATTTTTTGTTAAGAAGGACCTGAAAACATATGCTTGCAAATGAGCATATTTGTTCCTTCTGGGTACTGGAACCAACCCACAAAATTGAGAAATGCTGCTTGCACAAACCCTCAAACACATTCTGTGTGTTTTCGTTAGACTCCTTTTCTTTCTATTTAAAAATAGACCATTTGGGCTTTCTAATTAGCTTGCTTCCTTGTCACTTATGGGACTAGATGATGACTAAAGGCTGCCTTTTAGTATGCTTTAAGGAAGTCGTTTATATTCAGCAGCTCTCTTAGGCAGTAAACTTATTTTGAGGATTATATGCAGTCTAATGGGCTTTCTTCCCTGAATCTGTGTGAAACACTCCATCCTTGAAAACTGAGAATGCCATACGTGTGGAGCACAGCAGGGATGAATCTGTCAGCTCAGTGCCTGTCAGATGGAACACCTGATTGGGGACGTACCCAGGAGGGCATAGAATCATTAAGGTTCAAAGAGGCTCCAATAGCCATCCCTCTGCCTCTCTACTTCCCCACATCCCAAAAGTGTTCTCCCTCAAGCCCCAGAACTATGGGGCCAGGGTGCAGCAGCAGCCCCATAATGCAGCTGTGGGCTAACAGAAGCTGCTGTGTGCCTGTGTTGAGCCCAAGCCCGTTGAGGACTGGTCAGGATTTGACTCTGAAAGCTGAGGATATGTCTACAATTCATTGGTAAGCAAGGCTGGGCTGGATGGGGGCCCTGGGCAGCTTGATCTGATGGAGGGCAACAGCCCATGGTGGGGCTGTGGAGGAGGGGGGGTGCTTTAGCTTCTCTTCTGACCCCAAAATTGTGATTCTACGATTAGTAAAGCCACAAAATAGAAGGGAGGAAGAGACAAATATAGGTGAGAAGAGCACTTCCTTGAGGTGTGAGGGCTGGGGGGGAAACGAAGGGCTCCTCCATTGCTTCTGCTTGTGGTGGTTCCTACACTAACGTGTGTGCATTCCCAGTGCTGTTGGTCAGTGCCGTGGTCTATTCATTAGCTGATATGCTAATTGCACTCGCCTCTCCACTTTAATCAATCCTTAGGAGATTGCTGTGTGAATTCTCACCCTTGACGGAGCTGCTTTTCTACTTCAGTAAGGGTAAAATGGGTTAAAGCTACTGTACAACCGATTGCCGATGGTTTTTAGAGTAGAAAAATGTTTACCAGTTGCACGCAAGCGAAGAGCTCTGCAAAATATTGCTTTGTTCTCTTGCCTGAGCCCAGAGTAGTTTCTGTAATGGTGCAGGTGGTTGAGTTTGATTTACTGCCCTCTCTGCGTTACAGCAAGTCTAGCCGCGTTGCGAGCCAAATGGGAGCTGGGAAAGTGGCCCTCTCTGAACTTGCTCTAATTTCCCTTAAACCCCAGGGAGAGATTTGCAGCAGCATTATGCATCAGTCTCGTTCTGTTAGGAGAGCTGCTTTCAGCTGGAGTGCAGTTGGCTGATGCTGAGCGCTCGCAGACGCTCCCGTGTTCGTGTTGGGGATTGGGTGCTGCTGTAGCGCTGGCACCGAGGCAGGTTTGCTTATTTTTAGCTGATGAATGGCAAGGGGAAGCTCTCCTGCAGGTCTGTCTGCACGTCTGTCTTGGGAGCTGAACGAGGAGCGTTCTGATGCGGAGCTCTTTGTGCCTCTCTGAAGGAGGCAATCAATAAAGGTCATCAAACAGGGATTATATCGTCGTTAGCGCAGCACGCCTGACCTGGGGAGAAGGGCAGGCAGGAGGGGAAGAGTCCGCTTTGGAGCTGCAGGGCTTCCCTATTAATATGAAGCTGTTTTTTAAAAAAGGGGAGAAAAAAGTGAGCTGGGTGTTTCCATTGCAGGGCAGCTGTGTCACCGTGTGCCCAGCAGCGCTGGTGCAGGGGATTGAAGGGTTGGATGTCCAGCCAGATATCCCCAAAAGATTTCTCTGGGTTGCTGGCTGGAGCTCAGTTACTCAGTAGTGCTGAGGACATGATCCCACAGAGGGCAGCAGACCAGAAAATGAAAGGCTTCAGTGGCTTTTAGGCTTTGAGTTCCTTGAAAAAAGACACGGGACGAAAAACCACAACCTGGGGACGCCATTCAGCCATCTCTTCTGCTGACCTCAGCTCGTGGTGCACTGAAATCACCAACGGCTCCAAGCCACCGTCCCTCTCCCACCCATCAGACAAGTATTTGGTGGTCCTGCAGCCTCGTTCCTCCAGCAGCAGGCTCAGAAACCATCCTACAGAATGACACATGCGCTCTGTGGTTTGTAGCGAGGCTTGCAGGGCCGTGGCAGTGGCTTGGCACTGCTGACTGGGTCTGGCTTAGCTGCAGTTGTAGCAGCACAGCTCCTGGAAGCAGGGAGCACGTGTGATCCTTCTGGAGCCAGAGGGCAGCGATGCTGTGTGCAGGTGATTCCTTGGAATGGGAAATGGCTTCTTGACTTTGAACAGTGTTCCCTTTAAATGTGGCTGTAACCCTCTGACTTACAGAAATCGTTCCCATCTGTGCGAGGAGCAGTAATTTTATACAGATGAGCTAATTCTAGACTTTCTTGGTAATTAGATTGTAAATGAGTTTTTAATGATTTTTTTTTTTTCTTCTTCCAGGAATTGACTGATAAAAAACTAAATGTGGCGGTGAATCTTAACCAGGATGTAGGTCATCTCAAGAAGCTGCTCGTGTCAGTAAGCCAAATGCTGTCAAAGGGACGAGAACATTACCAGCTAGTAGGTGGGTGTGCAGGGCTGGGGTGCTGCCCTGTGATGGTGTGGGACTTGGTTTGGGTCTGACGAGGCAGGTATTACAACCTGAAGCTTCCTATCTGGATGCATTCAAGGCCAGGCTGGATGTGACTGGGCAGTCTGGGCTGCTGGTTGGCGACCTGCACATAGCAGGGGGTTGGAACTGGATGAGCACTGTGCTCCTTTGCAACCCAGGCCATTCTGTGATTCTATGATCTGTCTTCCTGTGCTCTCAGACATAAGTTGAGTTTTGGGTGGCCCTGTGTGAAGCCAGGAGTTGGACTTGATCCTTATGGATCCCTTCCAACTTGAGATACTCTACAATCTGCACTGCTTTAAAAGCAGAGTTGGTAGGCACCAGGTTTCTTCCTTTCTGGGGCCAGATTTCACTCAACAGGGACTGACCTTGCATCCGTGACCCTCTCAGTTCAGGCACACAACTCTTTATCCCGTGCAAAGTTTTGTTCTCACAGTGCCTGTGCCTTGTTTCCTTCTTCCCTGTTACAGGAGCCAAGTGTCTGTACTTGTAAGCTCTGATTGCTTTGGGATTGGGCTGTAATGTAACCCCCTGGGCTTCCCTGAGTTAGCAGTAGTGTGCTGTGGTCACAGGGATATGAACACCTAAAGCATCAGCCTGGCATGAACTCTTGATCCACTTACATACACACCAACAGGGCTTTCAGGGCTTTTATTTTAATATTCTGCCAGCTTTGAGACCTGGGCTTTGGTGGTTGACTGCATCATGCTGCTGAAGTTCTGAAATGGCCCAAAGTTAGCCAAGGGTTGGCAGAGTTCATCCCAGGGGCCAGCAGTAGGGCACTCACAGTGGGTGAGGCCAACTTGTCAGGAACTGCTGGATTCACGTGATGTTGTGTCTTTCTCTTGCAGAATGAAGTCCGAGGAATCACTGATCTGAGGATAGCAGAAGGCATTGTATTATATTTTGCCAAATTAAAGCCTTATTTATGTTTTCACCCTTTCTACTTCGTCAGAGACACTGAACAGCGTTTTGTCTTTTCTAATCCTTGTTAGACTACTGATTTAAAGAAAAAAACCCGACTCTGTAGACACCTCCAGAGTTTAGTTTTATAATAACAAGAAAACCTGTTTGGATAATTAGACCTTTACATTCCTGGAGAGACAGTAAACACGTAATCTTTTGTCTTCTTTTGCTCAGTAAAACTTGTTCAGAGAACTCCAATGTGGCAAAGTCACCAATGGGATATAACATTTTAATACTGATGTTGTACACTGTTTTACTTAAATACATTTTTGGGATTAGCTGCCTCTGACTTCAACCTCAAGTAAACACTCCTTTTTTTTTTTTTGTTTTTTTTTTTGTTGCTAATGTAATCAGTTTTTGTAATGGTGTCAGCAAATAAAGGGATGCTATTATTTGTGGCGTTTCTCTTCTTGGTGTTGGACTCGCTGGGCTCAGGTGAGATTGCCACCTCTGTTTGGAGACCTTCCTTCCAGGTGGGGGGTCTGCTCAGGTGGGACAGGGATTCCTCTGGGTGTGTGGGAGCTCAGGTGCCCTTCTTTTCTGGGATGGTTCAGTCTGGAGAAGAGGAGGTTCAGGGGAGATCTTACTGCTATCTACAACTGCCTGAAGGGAGACTGTCAACCTCTGCTCCCACGTAACAGCGATAGGACAGAGGCGATGGCCTCACATTGTGACAGGAGCTTCATGTTGGGTGTTAGGAAACATTTCCTAAGAGAGTAGTGGTGAGTTGGCACAGCTGCCCAGGGTGGTCACCATCCCTGGAGGTGTTCATGAATCATAGAGATGTGGCACTGAGGGATGTGGGAATGGTGGGGTGGGGTGGGATTGGGCTGGGGGATCTTGGAAGCCTTCTCCAGCTTGAGTGATTCCATGCATGTCTTAGCAGAACTCTTCAGTTCTGCATGATGTTGTGAAGCAAAATGAGATGTTCCTGCTGAGCTTTGGCTAATACTTGAGGATATGAATATTTGAAGAGAGGCAGTAAAACAGAATGGGGGGCAAAGTGAAATAACTGTAGAGGCAAAATGGTTGAAACTGTTCCCTTTGAACTTTTCACACTGTTACCTTTGTGGGGATTTTTTTTCATTCTCATATTTTTTGTTCTTTCTGGGACTTGGACAACCAGATGGGAGACCAAGAAGCTTCGTTGTTGCACCACCCAGGAAACCAGTGAGTTTCTCATAAGTCCTGCCAGAATAGCTCAGGATTGGGAAAAAAAAGCTAGAGCCTGTGTCTCTGTGCAGAGGTTGCCTTTCATGTCTGCAGTTAAGTAAACCAGTGTTGCTTAGATATGTTATGTCACTGAGTACGACTTAGACTGCTTGTTGGTTCTTTGAAGCACTAAGCCTTTCTAGTGCCAGGGTCCTTCCTTACGCCTGGATCTGAGGGAAACCCTGGAAGGTTTCCAGGTTCTGGTCAGGTGCTGATCCTTCAGCAGGCAACTGGAGGCCTGTCTTTATTGGTAGGCAGCAGCCGAATCACAGAACCACAAGATGGTTTGGGTTGGAAGGGACCTTAAAGCCCATCTGATCCCAACACTTGCCGTGGGCCGGATGCCATCCACCAGCCCAGGCTGTCCAGATGCAGCATCCAAAGGATTGAGGGCAATGTGGGAGCACAGCATCCAAAGGATTGAGGGCAACGTGGGAGCACGTTCTCCAGGTCCTTGAACTTCTCCTCTGGGTTAAGCTGCAGAGCTCAGTTTCAAAGGGGTGAGAACTGCAGCGTCATTCCCTTTCCTCTTGGCAAAAATCCTCCCTGGAGAGGGGACGTGCAATTTATTTATTGTAATAAATTTCAGTGCAGGTTTTCTGCTTTGCTTTAGGAGAAGTGTCCCAAGGTGTTAAAGGCAGCTGCAATAGCCCAGCTGAGCAAACCCCAATCCCCTCTCTGGAGTGCTGGGAGAGCCCCAGGGATGCTTTCATCTTGGTGTCCTCCCCAGTCCTCGAGCACTGCAGCCTCTGGCATCTGTCTCTCCAATCTGGAAAGTGGTTTGGTCACTAGGAAAGTCGTGCCCTGGGTATCTGCTACAATAAAACACGAGGGCTTAAAAATCAATTGGAGGGAGCTCGGTCATCACCGCCAAGTCTCCCCGAGCCCCAGGCCTGCGCTAGAGGGAGACAATGGCTGATGGATGCTGAGCTGGAGAAGGGCCAGCCCTGGGATGCTCAGATGCCAGCGATGGGTTTTTAATTGCAATTTGCTCCCGGAGAAGCCGCGTGCATCACGGTGCTGTGAGCTTCCCAACTTCAGAGCGGGTTTCTTAATCGACCTCTGCAAAACGGGAAGGAGAAAGGCAGGGGAAGGCCCTCTGTGTCCCCACTGCAGCTCCGGGAGCTGTGCATCCTCATAGTCCCCAAGTGTGACTTCCCCCCCCCCCCCGCCCCTTCCCCTGCTCATCTTCCTGGAGCTGCTGCTGGCTTTTCTTGGCCCATGACTCACTCAGCTATTTGTTACTGTGATTAAAAAAAGAAATCTCGTGCAACTTTCATTCGCCCTCAAATGATTTTTGCCATTAAAGCAGTTTGTGGTGGTGCTGCTCTGTTTTCTCCCCAGGGCTGTTGGTGCTCTGGGTCACCCCTCTCCCATGTTTTCCCTCACTCAATGTGTTTTTTTCTTCTTCTTCTTTTTTTTTTTTATTGCATCAGGCTCTGTTTTTAAAGGAGAAGCCAGCTTGAGAGCAGTAGTAAATGAAAAATGGCTCTGCCAAAAGGGCTGAGCCACCCCAGCCCTTCAAAAGAACTGAATTCCTATGTTTTGGTTGGAAGAGGATAAAAAAAAGTTGTTATTTTTTGTTCTCCTCTTTCCCATCCGATGGTCCTTCTAGGAAAAAAAACAGTATTTCCCATCCACAGTGGTGATCTGTAGCAGATTGGGACCCACTTCAGCCCAATCCCCGAACCCATCAGCCACGTTTCCCCTTCTTGAGCCATTCTGGGATGACAGATGTCCTGCAGCCCTGTGCTGCCTGATTCCATACAAAAGACTGTTCTTTATTTCCACTGTTTTGCCCTGGCCGTGTTTGGGACGCTTCCAGGTCCCCGTGTGCCTCTGTCCCCCCCATGCTGATGGTTGAGCTGTTGGCTCCTGCATCAGCAGCACGACCCACACGTGGCTCCTTGGAGGCTTTGCTCAGCTTCCTGCTGCAGTTTTTGGAGCTGTTGCACCTAAAAATATGTTTTTAGGCTCTCGGGAAAGCAGGCTCTGCCTTTGTGTTGTTGAAGAGCTAATTAAACTGGTAGGAAACGCTTTTGCATAGGGCCTGTTTCCCTACTGTTATTTTTTCCCCCTGTTTTCCCCATTGATTCTTCAACCTCAGCCCAAGAGCAGTGTTGGCTGCAGACCTCTTCAACGCTCAGCTGGGTGAGGGATGTGACAGGGCAAATGGGAGCATGGTTGGTGGGCATTTGGAGGGGTGGGTTGGGGTTGGACTCAGGGATCTTCGTGATCTTTCCCAACCTGAATTATTCTGTGATTCTATGAAATGGTTTTGGATGATAAATGGCATCCTACTAAATTATAGAGACCTGGTGTTAACATCGCCGAGGGCTCATTAGGCCTTTGCTTTCCAGGCTCATCAGCAATTATTTGTGTTGACAACCTCTCCTCCAAACACAACCACGGGTTCATTTACGTCTCTATGGGACCAAAGCCATGAGATGGACGGGGCCTATCTGGGGCAATCCAGGGGCTCTGCTACTTGCAGGGCACGTTTGGGTAAAGCACTCATCCCCTTCCCAGCCCTCCTTAAAGCTTGGAGGGGGAACAGCCAAGTCCAGACGTTGGAACTGGATGATCTTTAAGGTCCCATCGAAGCCATTCTATGATGTCCAGTCGTGCACTAAGAACCAGCTGCTTTGCTGCCACTGGCAATTGGTTGGACTTGGTGATCTTAGTGGTCTTCCCCAACTGGAATGACTTCATGGTTCTGTGCTTATGACATCCTTTGAGGCCCGGCCTCTTGCTTAAACAAATTGACTTGTCCTAATCCAACCCTGCTGAGAACAACCTGAGCCTCGTTGGGCATGGGGATATTGTTCTTTAAAGTCAATGAATATTTCAGGAGCAGGGCGAGCAGGTCTGTATCAGCAGTGCCAGTCCTGGCTCATCATTATTAATTTAATGGATGCAACTGTAAATTGGCTGAAGATTCATGACAGTTGAAACGACAAGAGCTGCTTCCCTGCAGCCTCACTGGGATGCTTTGCAGAGGAGCTTTGTGTGTCCAGATAAAGGAGTTTGGGGAAAACTGAGGTTTTGCTGGCTGGTCAGTAGGGCTGAATGATAGAAGGGTTTGGATTGGAAGGGGCCATACAGGTCATCCAGTCTCAATGTTCAGCACCTATATGGTGTGTTCCCAGTTCCTGGCTTGGTGTAAGGGCACTGAGCAACCTGGTGGAGCTGGGTCCTGTCCCCAACAACGTGGGCTTCTTGTGAGCATCATCATCATCTTTCCCATCTGAAACGGAGATAAGGACACCTCCCTCCTCTCAGGGCAAGTGTGAAACCTCATAAGGTTTATGGGGCTTCCCTTCCCCTTGGATTCTGGATGCTGTCAGTTGTGGCATGTTTGTCATAGACCTTGGGATGTTTGATGGGTTGTGGTGCAGCTCTGTTTGGTGGTATAGCCAGTGTCATGGCTTCCTGTGGAGGAGGAGGAGGAGGTTGGATTTTAGGAAACATTTATTCACTGAAAGAGTGGTGATGCATTGGCACAGCTGCCCAGGTAGGTGGTAGGGTCACCATCTCTGGAGGTGTTTCAGAGCTGTGGAGAGGTGGCACTGAGGGATGTAGGCAGTGGGCATGGTGGGATGGGCTGGGTTGGGCTGGGGGATCTTGGAGGTCTTTCCAACCTGAATGATTCTATGATTTGAGGTATGTATGTATGAATTTGCCTAGCCTCTACTGTTAGGAGTGCTGCGTTGCTATTGCCATTGGTGCTCTCCTGGTGTTGCAGACAGCAATGTGCTGCTCTAGGAAGTATCAGTGTTCATGTGAGGGCTACTTCTAGTTACAGGAGCCACTGTTCATCTCCGTGGCTTTGTTTGCTGCTGACAAAAGCCAGCTCAGGAGGGGGGCTCTTGCTAATAAGCTACATGTGTGCCGCAGCAGTGATATATTGATGTGTTTTTAATAAATACCCGCTTTAAAAGGGACACATCTGCATCCTGTGTTAATCTGCTCATTACAAGACCACAGGTTTGCCAACGCCTGCTTTGTAGAGCTGCTCTTCATGTTCACTGCTATGGCGTTAGATCTGTGCCTCCTGAAGGGGAGGGAGGTCTGGATCAATAAGGACTCACTGTGATAATTATTGTCAGCCTTCAAGTTTGGAGGATGGAGGAGTGCTGCGTCCATTAAGAATAATGGAGAGCGCTAACCCAGGAGACAATGAACCTTTCTGTAACCAGAAATAGAGGCTCATCCTCCGTGTCTCCGTGTTCCCAAACCAGGTGGGTGCCATTGCTGGGAGGGATAACAGCTGGAGAAAAGGGCTGGGCACTGCTGGAGTCACTCACCTTGGCTGTGGCCACCAAGAGCCATGATGGCTATCAGTTTCCAGCCAGCCCCTCTCATGTCATGCTCATGTTATGACTTTGTTCCTATTTTTCTAAAAAACTGCTGCTTCCCCCACATGACCTCTGTTACCATTCGCTCTCTGGCTGCGTAATGAACACACAGTGTACCCTGTGAGTAGGGCAACGGGCATCGTATGGAGCTGTGATGGATCTGATTAAAGCACTGAGCTTACATAAACCAACAGCCACAGACACTTTGAACCGCTGCTTCCCGATGATATTCACTGTTTCCCATTCATTTATTTTCTTCCGCTTTCATCATTTTTCTTCCATCAAAAACCCCCACAACCCCAAGCTCTTTTAATGTGAAACCCCTGAGTTTTTCTTGTTGCTGCTGAACAGTGAGGATGAGGTATCCTGGAGTCTTTTAATATCCTTTGTTACGTGACAGAAGAAAATGTTGCCAAATTTCTTCCCGTGTAGAAGATTCCATGTGCTGGTGGATGCAAACTGCAGTGCAATTGCACACTGCATTTAGGACGAGGGGGAATGGCTTTAAACTGAGATGGAGGAGGTTTGGGTTGGATATTAGGACAAAGTTTTTCCACTCAGGGGGTAGTGAGACACTGGAACAGGTTGCCCAAGGAGGTTGTGGATGCCCCATCCCTGCAGGCATTCAAGGCCAGGCTGGATGTGGCTCTGGACAGCCTGGGCTGCTGGTTGGCGACCTGCAGATAGCAGGGGGTTGGAACTGGATGAGCATTGTGCTCCTTTGCAACCCAGGCCCTTCTGTGATTCTATGATTCAAAGTGCCTTGTGCAGCTGGAACACTGGGTGTGGGTGATGCTGCTGCACAGTGCTTTCGCCCCATCATTGTGAAGCAGCATCCATCCTCTGTGGGTGCTGCCTTGGGGTCTGGGATTTGGGAACTAGATAGTTTTGGGGCTGCAGCTCTGTATTCTCCTACAGGCAAAGCAGGAGCTGGGAGGGGAAGGATTGCTTCCAGTGCTCTTCTTTGGAGGGTGCCAGGCTCTGGAGGAGGAGGCGATGGAATGAATCATCTGTCTAGCAGGCCGCTTCTCACCCTTCAGTGCTGCTCCCACGCAGGAAGGTGGTTTTCTTTCCTTGTCAGAGGAAACAATACAGCTTGTCTTGCTGCTCCTGCATCTCCTATAGCTGCCAGTGCAGGGCAGAGCACCGGGAAGGGCAGAGTCACAGTGGTGCTCTCCAGCAGCAGGTGAGCTATGTGAAGTCTCCTCTTTTGTGTTGATGTAGGTGATCCATGGCAGAGCTGTGCTGGTGTGGGACGTTGGGCATTGCAGAGGGGATGAGAGCTGATAGGTGGCTCTGATGGAAACGCGAGTCATGCACGACTCCAGTAAGCCAGATGTCGTCTTGCTCAGGATAAAATAAGGAATGCTCCTGGCTGTTGTTCTCCGTGTTTTTCTCAGGTGCCTCCTTGGTGGAGCCCCAGTTACGAAGCAAGTAAGTTCAGCAGGAGTTTCCCCAAGTGTGAAGGTAGTGGAGCTGCTCTCAGCCACAGCCACATTGGCTGGGACCTCATGTATGGTGCATGGTGGCACATCTCTTGGTGTCTTATGGGGCCAGGGATGGGATGGGATGGACTTGTGGCCCCCAGCCCTCCTCTCTCTCCCACCCTTGTGCCATGGTGTTGCCTTCTTCCCCCTTCACCCCTCTGCTCCCATCCATAACTCTGTCCAGCTTTCTTATCAGACCCTGCTGTGTGCTGATGGAAGAACTCTAGGGGTGGTGGCCCCAAATCTGGGCTCTTCGGTGACAAGTGGGCTTCCCAGCTGAGGCTGGACATGACCCCAGCCCCACTCCTCCAATCCAGGTCTGCAGGAGCCTGGCACATCCGGACTGATTTTTGGCACCAGCGCGAATGGGAGGTGACCTCACTGGTGACATTTTGAAATTAAAACGAAGCTGCTCACCCACACGCCTGTGGCTGAGCCCAATCAGTGCAGGCAAAGCACGGGCTCTCAATTTATCCATCCATCTGCCCATGCCCTCACTGCTTTTCCTCCAGCCCTGGAAACCGCTGGCCCTTTGGCTCTGCTGCGTTAAGGAAGGTCGGTGCCAATATCACTATCTGGATATATATATTTTTGGCTATGTATGAAGTGTAGCCTGAACTAAAAGCCTATTATAGCGAATAGTAGGCTTCTTGTGTGGCATCCTTGAATAGGAGGGGTGTTATCCCATCCCCATGACAACCAGCATTTGAATTAAGAGCCGTCTACTCAGAACAATTTGCCGTCACATGGTTCGGAGGAAACACTTTGAAACCCTTGTAGTCCTTTCAATAGGCTTGATTGTTAGTGGTTCCCAAACTTAATCATTACCAGGGCTCTGCAACAGATAATTACTGTGCTTTGCATTTTTCTGCCCTGCACGTGACCAGCATGGTCCAGGGATACGGGACACGATGCTGCTAGCGATCCCATTGACATATAAATATCTCAGTGGTTGGGGGTTTTGTTGCTGGTGACTTTCTTAAATCCTGATGTCTGGCCCAGGTGATGGCACAGACACTCTGCATCCCATGGGAGAAGCACTAAGGGGGGATCATGGTAGGACTTGGGCACAGCGTTTCTCTGGAGCATCAGAGCCGTGCTGCTCTGGCCCTATTGCCTCAGGCCGACAGCAGGGCAGCAGCTGGTATCCCCTCACCCTGCATTAAAATAATTTGCATTGTGTGGGAGCAGAGGGCCATAACCTCATTTGCAATTTCTGTGCCTGCCACATGTCCCTCCTGAAAGAGCGTGATTTAACGGGGTGTTCAAATGGAAGGTCCCCAACCAGTGAGACTGGGCAATGAAAGGTTGGGTAGGAGGAAAAGCTTCTCCAAAAGAGTGGTGATGCACTGGCACAGGAGCCATGGAGATGTGGCACTGAGGGATGTGGGCAGTGGGCAAGGTGGGGCCTGGGGTTGGGCTGGAGGGATCTTGAAGGGCTTTTCCAACCTGAATGATTCTGGTGGGTGGATGGTTGGACTGGATGACCTTGGTCTTTACCAATGGTGATGATTCTATGATTCTATAATTCTATGAAATGAAACCCTCTTCCAGATAGAAACAGGCTTCAAAAAGCACCATCATTTGTGCTTGATAGGACATTGCTGTCCCCCTCACCAAAGCCTCCTGTGCACAGCTGCTTGGTGACACACTGCTGCTCTCCTGTGCCATCATTCAGCAAGTCGCATAACTACATCAGTGTTGGTCATGGGCTGTAATAGGAGATATGGAAATATAAGAGTGTAGAGGATTAAAAGATTTTCTTACCTTTGGAAAGGCTCAGGACATAGATAGGGAATACATAGAAGGTGGAATTGTCCTGCCTCCTCTGGGGTGGTGGGAAGAGGGAGGAGGGGGCTGGCTGGTGCTGTTATAGTGGTATTGTTGCTGGGTGCTTATCACAGCTGCTAATTTCTTAATACGAAGAGCAGAAGGGAGGATGGTGATCACCCATCTCAGGACATACTCATCCTTGAGCATCACATTCCTTGCGGGAAGGTTCATCAAATGGCTCAGCTGGACAGAGCTGAATCCAAGCCAGGAGACCACAGAAATCAGGAGGCTGGTGCCCTAGGAGCTTCCAATTTTAATTCACTAAATCCTTATCCTCAGCTGAGCTGAGCACTCCCAATTGCTGGTGACTCCCAGACGAGGAGGATGAAGGACTGCAGGACAGCTTGGTGTAAGCATATCCCATGTCTGTGAGTTGGGGAAAGGGAAGATGTGAAGTGCTTTAAGAGCAATAAAACATTAATGGCAGTATGCTGGTTTGAAGGCAAAGATATTATTCCTCCAGCAGAGGCCTGACTGTAGTTGTTTTGTGTGTTTGAGTGAAGAATAATGGGGTTTTACAAACAGACTTCAAAAGGGAAGCAGGGGCACTGCAACCTCCCAAATGGCACAGACAGCTGCTTTTCAGATGAAACAGCCTAATTTTACAGCTCTTTTGTTTGCTGCTCCTAAAGAGAGCTGCTGTTGCTTTTATTTTTGAATGGAAAGCAGAGAAGGAAATCAGAGAAATTTAAAAAGAAAAAAAAAAAAAAAAAAGCCTGAACAACCCTTCTGCTGCAGCAGGTGTTTTGGACGGGAGAGCATTTTGCAAGCCCCATGCTGGGGACAGGCTGGTGGTGATGTGCTGGGTGACACCAGGGTGGGCAAGGCAACTGGCACTGTCAAGGGACTGGACCAGCAGCTGCCCATGGGAACAGGCTGGGAGGTGTCCCAGCCCTCAGCTCTCTAGCTGAATTTGCTGTTGGATCTGCCATTGGGTCTGCCATTGGATTTGCTGTTGGATCTACCATCAGAACTTGCCTACAATAAAACCAGCATGAGCTTGAAATGGCAGATTGCTCTGCAGCAATGGGTTTCCTTAGCAAGCAGGGCTGGCCTTGTTGTAAAAGCACGTTCCTCTCCTGTTTGGTGCTGTCCATAAATAATGCAGTTTCTGATTATTTGGAGAAGGAACTGCAAAAAGGAACTGCTGTCATTGTCTCCTTATTTTGCTGATGCTGATGCTGAAGTCAGCACTGGGACAGACATGGGGCTCATCTAAAATAAGGTAAGGTTTTGAAATATTCTGAAATGTCTCCTCTCCTCTCCTCTCCTCTCCTCTCCTCTCCTCTCCTCTCCTCTCCTCTCCTCTCCTCTCCTCTCCTCTCCTCTCCTCTCCTCTCCTCTCCTCTCCTCTCCTCTCCTCTCCTCTCCTCTCCTCTCCTCCTCTCAACAAGTTTTGTACCAGTGTCCTCATTTGGCCAAAATGCCAAAGAACCAGCACTGTGACACCCACATCTTTGTTAACGAGCTATACCTACCTGACCCTAGTATTTTATTTTTCATAGAATCAAAGAATAGTTGGGTTGGAAGGGATATCAAAGATCACCAAAGAACCTCTAAATTGGACACCAGATCAGGCTGCCCAGGGCCCCATCCTACCTGGCCTTGAACACCTCCAGAGATGAGGTATCCACAACTGCCTAGTCCTGAGCCTGTTCAGCATTATGAGAGCCACAAAGCTGCTCTTGGTTTCCTGGCACCTGATACTTTTAATGCATTTATTTACATGGGGAGCAGCACACGTGTACAGCATTGCTGTTGCTGTGGCAGGGGTTAGCCGGGGTGAGCAGCCTGCTGATTTCTTTGCCCCCAGCTGATAAGGGAAAAGGAAGTTAATATTTGTGTTCCTGCAACAGCCTTGTCACATAGGAAAATAACACATGGAAAAATCACATTTCCAAAGGTGCCCCTCTTTCCTGAAGCTGAACTAGAATTGCTTTGCACACAGGAGCTGAGGTTGCTCGTCTGTTTTGCATGAGTCCACCCGCACCGTGTGCTCTGGGACTGCCCCAGCTCTGCTTTCAAACCAACACCATCTGCCCTAACATGTCGGTGGTAGGAGGGGTCTGAACGGGGAGCAAATGCTGTATGATGGCATTGCCCTTTGTGCTGCGCTGAGTTTCCTTTCCCCTATTTCTCCTTGCCCTTCAAACCCCAGCCTCAAACCAAGCACACCTACATCTCCATATATATATATATACACACACATATGTGTTTGGTTGTTTTTTTTTTGTAAGAAATGCCAAGTTTAATGAGATTTGTGGGGTTCTCAATGTCATTCACAGCTCCCTCTGCCCAGTCGCATGGCTCTTGTCTCTGGAGATCCCTTTCCTCTTGCTCTTCTCTTTGGACTTGAGGTCACCAACAACCTTAGGATGTCTGCATGCATCTGTTCAGCTCATTGCTTCAGTGATAGATGGATCCTGGATGGTGCACATACCCATTTTGCACACTTATCACAGGACAAGGTGAGCTGTGCGCCCATTTTCTCCAAGGCTGGCATAGCCTTGGTGGCCAGTGTTGGATCTTGGATGAGGTTTGTCCCAGTTGGGTCTTTGGTCTCACTGCTACAGGGCTGCCCAAATCTCTGCAGTTTTCTTCCCAAAGGCAGAGTCAAACCATGCTCAAAAGGTTACTTGGGTGTGGATTGTTGGCTCTGAGTACCCAAATTTCTCTGGAGTAAACATTTGGAGCCTGTTTGGTTGGTGCAGAATGTGGTCTTGTGTGCTGTGGCAAGTGAGGGCTTAGAGATGGCACAAGCCAGTGGTGTGGGAAGGAGAAATGGAAATTCGCACAATGTTGGTGCACAGAGATTGATAAATCCTCCCAGAGTGGGAGGATGGTGATTCTTGTTGCTAATGTTTTGGCCTCAAGTTTCACCAGGGGAGGTTCAGGTTGAAAATGTTTATTTTCTGAAAGAGCAACCCGTTGCTGGCACAGCTGCCCAGGAAGTGGTGGGGTCACCATCCCCCGAGGTGTTCCAGAACCATGGAGATGTGGCACTGAGGGACATGGGCAATGGGTATGGCAGGGTGGGTTGGACTTGGGGATCTTGGAGGTCTTTTCCAACCTGAATGATTCCACGATGCTATGATGATGGAGGTTGCACAAATGAAGCTGGGCTCTGTGTGTTCATGTGCTTTGCTGGTGCCACTGGGTAGCTTACAAAGTGAAGGTGGCACGTGGGCATCCTTTGGCATCTCCTGGCCATCAGCCGGTCCCTCCCTCCCAACACTGGCTTTCCCCCACCTCAGGGCTGTCCCCAGCCAAGCATGAGACTGTTATTGTCTGCACTCAGACAATAAGGGCCTATTGTATTGTCTTAATACCAGGCCAATCTGGCAGTTAATCGGGATATTTGGAAGCACCTCAGCTGCTCGTGCTGATACAGGGTCCTGAGTTCCCTCTGCTAATCTCCCCCAGGCACCCAGCTTGTTTATTTTCACGTCCCCACACCGGATAATGCACTTAAGCTGGTCACAGAGAATTCACATGAATAAGCAGGTAATTCTGCGACTTCATTAAGGCACAGCAATAATGTGAATTCGCCTATTGCCTGTCCTCTGGACCCTACCCAGGAGAATTTTTAGCATGAATTGATTTTGGGTTTGGGGCCCCAGGGGCTGCTCCAGCCCTTCCTGACTTCTGTTCTGCAGGAACACGTTTTCCTCTTTGCTTCTCTCAGCTATCAAACTGTTACGACAAATAATTATTGTGGAATGTTTCTCTTTGTGGAAAAACATGAAGCTAGCTCACAGGTATGATAACAAACAGCTCGCTGGCAGCCGGACATGGAAAAGCTTTCCCACTCCGCACAACACAAAGCAGAAAGGGGCATGCTCAGACACGAGCATCCACAGAGGGGGTGGGCAAGGTGTTGATGGGGTAGAGGCATGCTTTGGGGCCACGCCGTGCCCTTGGTTTGTCCCCAAGTGTGGCTCAACACTTGGGAAAGCAGCACACGGTGCCTCTGCAAGCACTGGTGGTGTGTGCGATGCTCCTGCCACTGCCCAGCATAAATCAGGCTCTGCTGGCACACAGACAGGGACCTTTCCCTTGTATTTATTCCGAAGGTCGGGGGAGATGCTGGTGATTTACCTGGACACAAGCAGCACTGAACAAACAAAGCTATAAATACTGCCTGCTTCGGAGATACTAGCAAGGGCTTGTTCCCTCACAAGGAAACTCATAGAGTGGTGCATAAGTCACCCCTGTGCCCCTGCTGAGTGGAGGGGCTGCTGCCACATGGCATCTGGGCAGCTTCCCAGCAAGGGCAGAGGCACAGAATACTATTTAATTTGTAGATGAAGCTCAGCCACTTCATGAAATGGCTCTGTCTTTCTCCCAGGGGTGCGTGTTCTTGAATGCATCAGTAGCTCTTTTGGGCAAATTGCTGCATTTTGCATTAGGAGAGTCACTGAACCCTACTTAGCGCTCTCAGGGTGGATGCTGGTGGAGCAGCATCGTTCGCCATCGTTCCTGCTGGAGCCAACTGCCTGCTGTGCCACAGATGGGCAAGGAGAGCCAGGACTTTGCTGTGTCAACCGCTTGGCCAGCTGCGTTCCACCTCTGCAGGGGCTGGGGAAAAAGGCTGAACTCGTCCTCAGTTACCCCAGTGTGATCCTGGGCTGGTTTCAGTGCTATTTCAGCAGCTTTGGCAGCATGGTGGTGGCTGGGAGGTGGGATGTAGTTGGAAGTCACAGAATCATGGAACAGCCCAGGCTGGGAATGACCTCAGAAGAGTGTCAGGTCCAACCTTCTTGGAGAAAAGGGAGCTTGGATGAGCTTATCCTTCATCCTGTCCAATCACATCTTGAAATCCTCCAGCCTGTAGCCACCTTGTACCCTTTGCTCCATGTTTTCTTCATGTAGCAGCTCATGAAGAGCCTCCGTCCCCTTTGTAGCTGCCCTGTAAGCACTGGAACACTGGGATGAGGTCCCTGCAGAGTGAAACGACCTCACTCCTTCAGCCTGTCTTCTCTGGATGGATTCTCCTTCCCTTTGATCACCTTCATGGCTCATCTTTGGACCCTCTGCCCATGAATTTTCAGAATTGGAGGCTCCATAACCAGTTATTTGTGATTATTGACATATTAGGAGGCATCAGCTGTTCATGATTAAGGATGCTGATAGGAGTTGGGCAGGATGATCTCCAGAGGTCCCTTCCAATCCATACAATTCTGTGATTCTGATAGGAGCATGAAGGTGGACGTCAGTTTTGGGCTCAAGCTGGCCAAGCTGAGCCTCTTTCTCGCTCCCTCCCTTACATCCTCAACTCCATGGAATGAAGCTGGCGAGATGGAAATGACGGCATGGCGGGGCTGAGGGCCCAGCTCCCATCTGGGCTGCCTTATCAAGCCCTGCACAGCCTCGCGTGTCACATTGGGATGTAAATCGCATTAATTGAATTCATTTTGGCTGTGCTTTTGGGAGCAGACAACGACCGAGTCAAAATCTCATTTACATACTGATAAGACACAGTTGAAAAATGATGCCTTCTAATGAATAAAATGTGTGTAACTGGTCCGGCTTGATATTAGCATTAAAGTGTTAATCACTTTGGCATACAAGTTTATAGTGCTGAGTAAATTTGTCTTCAAAGGGTCCTGAAAGAGAAATCTATGTTGCTGGACTGCCATAGTAACATACAGACATCTTCATTGTATTTCTTGGTCAGAAAGCAGGTGCCAGTTTCTAATTAAAGTCTAATTTGCAATTTGTGTCCTATTCACTGGTTTCATGGGAACTTTGATGGCTGATACGACCTTAACCAATAATCAGCAGCAAGAGTTGAAAGCGGGGATGGAAATTCATCCTCCCCTGGGGCTGCTGGGCTGAGCAAGCACAGGAGATGGAGTGGGTAGGAACGTGCCATGATACCTGTCCTTTGTCCAGGAGTTGCTGGAAATGAAGGATGGTGGAAATCATAGAATGATAGAATGTTCTGAGTTGGAAGGCCCTTAAAGGCCCTCTGGTCCCATTCCCCTGCAGTGAACAGGGATGCCCACAGCTCTATCAGATGCTCAGAACCCCATCCAGTCTGACCTTGGATGTCTGCAGGGATGGGGCTTCCTCCACCTCTCTGGGCAACCTGGGCCAGTGCCTCACTGTCCTTAATCCTTGTAGGGGATCTGATGTCAGGGCCAGCCATCATCCCTTGCATGTGGTTCTGGCCAGCTTGGATACCCCTGGCCCTCCCTCCTTGAGAGCAGATGGAAAAGGCTTCTTCCAAGCTCCCAATTAGAGGATTCAGATTAAAGATGTTCATGGAGGTATCTTGCTGCAAATGTTTGTCCAGCCTGCCCAGCTGATCGTTGCATCTTGTGCTTTCCAGTCTTTCCCCTGCCACCCATTCATCGCCTTCTCTTGCTTCTCATTACAGGGTTATGATCTCTTAACAGCATCGATACCAAGGGTAATTAGTGGCAGCAAGTCAACAATTTGTGTGTCTACACCCATGTATGTCCCATGGAGCTGGGTTCATAGCCCTATGTATGAGGTGTACACGTGCTTATGGTGAGGCAATTCTCTCTGGGGCTGTTCTGGTTCCCATAACCTTGCTCCTGCTGGCGTGAGGCTTGGAAAGAGACCTGACAGAGCCAGCACTCAGATCCTAGGGAAATTCATAGAATCAAAGAATCAGTAAGGTTGGAAAAGATCACTACGGTCATCCAACCAGTTCAACCAGCAACCCATCACCACCATTCAATGCTACTTCAGATTCCTTTGGTCCAGATCTGTTGCAGAGTGTTCCTGGTGGGAATTTCTGTATTTGCACCAGGCGTGTGGCACCACGTTGTTTTGGGGCCATGGGACTACTGCTACCAGAGGAGAGATCACCTCATGTTGTGTGCTTTAAAAGCAAACTGTGCACGACCTGGCCATGGGCCACAGCAGTTCTGGTGAGGTGGGATGCTGTGCAGTCTTCAACAGGATGTATGGGATTTTGCTGGTTCCTCTGGTCTGGCTGAGCATTGAAACTCTCCAGGGATGGAGATACTACCCTAAGCCGTGCTCCAAAGCCTTACCATCCTCTAGCAAAGAGGTTTCTTCATTCCTTTCTGCTGGCTGCAGGGCACACGTTCATTAAAGCCCTATAATCCATCATGGAATGTTCCTGCTTTCAATTAAAAAAAAAAAAAAAAAGAAAGGCAGTGCTTAACCCAGATCTCTCTGTGTCTGGCTGCACCAGGATACGTTCCAAATGCATCGAGCACATGGCCAATGGAGATGGCAAACACTCAATCCTACTGGCCCAGTCCCCCATATCTCCCTCTCTGTGCCCTCTTGGGTTCTCTGCTAGTGGGAACACCGTCCTTATTGAACACAGATTATTTCCACCCTGCATGGTCTCCTGATTACGGGATAAGACAAAAATGCTTCAGCCCCTTGCAGAAGACCTGATGGTGGACCTGGACTCTCCTGGCTTATCTCTTGCAACCCCATGATGATCAGGAGTGGTGCCATCTGCCTTGGTCACCTCCAGAGCTGGTGATGGGGTGAGTGGACCAGGGTAGCAGTACTCCATGCTCGCACCAAGCTTTCATTTTGGGCAGCAGTCTGAAATATGGATGAAGGTGCCAAGTGAATGGGCTTTCAAAGAGCTGCTTGTTGTTTCTTTTGCATTGCGAATGAAACCCTGAGTAATGGTATAGAAAAATGATATGGAAAAAAAGAGGGTTGTGTGTGTGTGGTTGGGCATACAAGCTGGAATTCTGTGCTTGTGTATACGAGCTGGGATTTTAGCTGACAGTTTCCTATTTGGCGCCATTTCCTCCTGCTCCTGGGGCTCTTTGGTGCAGCCCCTTCCAGCCAGTGAGCACTTTCTGAGCAGTATGGAACTCCTCCTGCTCTGAGGCAATTGCAAAAGCAAATGGATGCCCATTGCACATATCAAAGTCAGGGTGAAGAACCCCAGTGAGTAGGTGTGGTGCTCTCAGATGAGCCTGAATCATCAGAGAGAGATGGAAAAAAAAAAACCTATAGCTTTGGTCACATAACAGGAAAAGCACAACCCTAGGCTCTGTCCACCTCTGTCTATCTCAGAGTGGAAAATCCTCTGCTCCAGGAACTGGCCTTGTTCCTGTCTGCTCTGGGATGTAAATACAACTCTGTCCCACAGGGAATATCCTGCAAATGCAATCCTGCTTCCCACTGGTGAGCCTCCCATCCCAACCAGCACCGCTGCCGTCTGCTTGAGCTGTCTGCTGGAGAGAGCTCTCCTAATGGAGAACTGATTAATAAAGAGCTTTTGGGAATGGGAACCTGTTTGCTTTGGTCCGCGCTGAAATTGCTTGGAAAACAAAAAATGTTGGCTGTAAGCCTCAGTGGCATTATGTTGAATTCTATGCTTGGGTCATTTGGGCTGCCTGAAAAGCTTTTTCTATTGGGCTCAGTGTTGCTCCCATCCCAAGGGCAGCATTGTTTATTGGTCCTTCAAGGAGGTTTCATTAGTGGGGTACATGTTGGCACCCCAAAAGCATGGGGATCATGGAGCTGGGACCTCCCAGAGCTTTTTGGTGCACACAGCCTGCAACAGCGCACGACATCTCAGAATCTGTGTCTACAATCCATTATGGGCTCATGACACCAAACAACAATTAGATACAACCCGGGCGGACTCAGCATCTCCTCCTCCACTGCCAGAACTGAGGTTGACACTAATGATGACAGCATTTAACCCTCCTAATTAACAGCTTTAGCTGGGAGCAGCCTGGAGGGAGACTGGCGGCTCTTGGGATCTGTGTGTCGTGACACAACTTGTGTTGCCTGGACCCTGCTCCATATGTGTGCCTTCGCTTGTCGAGATCTTTTGTATCTCTGCGTTTAGCAGATGTTTCCCTGCGCGCAGTGAGACTCCTTTCACAAAGGATGCAGTCTGCTGGTGTGACAAACGCAACGTTTTTTTCTCGAGAGCAAATATTTGTAAAATAGAGCAAAAAGGGCTCCACAGCAGAGCCGTGACTCACTCAGCGCCTGTTTGGGCTCATGAGGAATAATTGCTGTTTGGTGCTGAGTGTGCGGTTCAAAGGCAGGTTTTTTTTGCTGAAGGAAGAGTATTTGGGAGCAGATATGTGCATGGCCCATTAGATTGTACAGGAATTTTTTATGGCCTTTTTTTCTCATATGGCACAGCAGAAATAGAGCAGAGCAGAGCAGCTTCTTTCTGTCTCCAAAAACAGCAGTGGGGCATCTCCTACTGCCTGGGGGGGTTGCTGTTGTCCTGCTGTTCCTCTGAGCTAACAGGATCCTGAATTAAAACAGCCAGTTCTTTTATAAGCATTTAGACACGTGGATGCTGGGTGCTCCTCCATTTGCCTCTGTGGTAGTGAGATTCAGCCCATCCCTGCAGACACCCGAGGTCAGGCTGGATGGGCTTTGAGCACCTGATGGGTCCGTGAATATCCGTGTTCACTGTGGGGGAGTGGGACCAGATGGCCTTTAATGATCCCTTCCAACTCATGGTGAAGGCAGAACTCTGAGCACATTTGGGCAGTGAAATCTCCTGGTTCATGAGCTGACAGAAGGGTGTTTGCTGGAAGAGCAGAATAGACCTGGTGTGCAAACATTTACCCTGCCCTGAGCAGGTTAACAGGCACTGGCAGCCTTTGTCTTATTTTATCTAATCCTTCAGTCTGGCTCGGCTCATGTTTGTTAATTTGAGATGTCTTTTTAAGTTTAGAGCTGTTCCTTCCCTGTCTGTATCAATTGGAAATAAGGTTTTAAAAGCCAGAGGGTGGGTTTGTTCCCAGTCCTCGGTCTCTCCTTGGTTGCATCATTTGGAACACAGCAGTCATCCTCAGGATCAGCACTCAGGGCTGATCCCCTGCATTGGGGAGGAAAAAAAGTGATGAGGATCATATCCAGATATTGCTATCCCCCATGATCATTAATAAAAATCTCTTTTAATGAGAACCTCCACAAGTGGAAGCCCAGATTCACCCAAGTTGAGGTTAGACAGCAGAGCATACAGTACTCACAAGGATGTTTGTGCATGTAAAGGACCTGTGGGGATGCACAGATGTTGGAGTTTGTGGTTGGATCAATCTCTCCTTTGAACTGAACGCCCGGATTTAGATCAGCTTATTCTGAAATTTGGGCAAATATTTCTGTTTTTGGCTAATTTCCAGTTCTGAAGAAGAACAAAGGGTTCAGCCTAGTGCCCATTGAAATTTTTGATACAACTTTGGATTTGCTCTGTACCAAGCCAGCTCATGGATGGATGGTATTCCAGCAGCTGCAGACCCAACTCTGCTCTCCCTTACCCCTGTTTAAAGCCAAAATAGAGCCAAGGGAAGAGTCTTCTGTAGGGATGTGAATTAGCAATCTGGGAAAGATAGCACATCCATCCCATCCTGGGGAGCAACCTACACACAGTAGACTCCAGCTGGAGTCACAGTTATCTTAGACACTTTTTGTAGGCACTTGTTTACATTCTCATCTTGGTGTCTTACTCTACACTGACAAACAAAGTTCCTTCTTTCCAAGTCATGAGGGGGGCTTAAACTGAAGGGCTAATTGACTCCACTGGAGAAAGACATTTTTACGGTGCTTTTTTTTTGCTTTAATACCAGTCTAAAATAATGAGAGTCGTGAAAGGATATGCCCTAAACCATAAAATGCACTTACTGCAGTTGTATGATAAATCAGGGAAGGACACGCTTGCTTCTTCCTAAGGAACTGCAGAGAGCTGGACAAGGAATCGAGCAAGCAGATTGATTTCTGGCTTGCTGCACACTCCCAGTTGGAGTGAAGAATTAGCACAGGTCAAATTGCTCACAAACCTCTGTCAAGGAATATATATAAGCCTAGCCTGAATGTCAGCCTAGAGGGAAGAAAACCTGAGCTTTGTGGTTCTGCTACATCCCAGCATGGGTGATTTCTTTAGTGATATGCTCTCCTTGTTCCTGTATCTGGATACAGCTTTTTTTTCCATCTATTTTTTCCCACTAAACAAGCAAGGGTCTCCTTAAATAACCCTGTGTCCCCGCAAGGGCTTGTGTCAGGGCAGCGAAAGGGCAGGAGCTGCCTCTCTATCCCTCATGGCACTGAGATGCTCAGCTCTCAGCCACCAAGTAATTTTCCTTCGGGTAATGCAATAGTGCATGGCCTATTATTGGCCAGTATTGAGAGACTAAGAGAACACTAATTGGACAAACGAGGCTCCGGGGATTCACATGCTAAGCAGATGAATATGCAATTGGGGAAAAAAGGCAAATGAGGCCCTGAGCCACTCGGAAGGGCACCTGGAATGGTGTTGTGCTCCTGAAAGCAAAGCGACGCGTGGACATGGAGCCTTTCCTGCTTGTGAGTCTTCTCCCACCCCTGCTTCAGGAGGAGATCTCTGCTGAGTGCTTCACTATGGGGATGTGCTGTACAGCACGTATTGGGAAGCATTTCTCAGGCTCATGGTGTCTTTCTCATCCACACCACCCAGTGGGGACATGTTGCTGTTGGCCATATGTGTAGGGCTCTGGGAAACAGAAAGAAAGGGAGGGAAGAAGAAAAAGCAGAAAGGCAAAAGTGGAAAAGTAACGTTCTTTTTTAACCTTCTTTTTGGAAGCCTTTCCTTGCAGCTATAGGACATGAGCCCATCCTACTTGTTCTGTCCTTCCATAAGCCCAGCCATGCTCACCAGCAAGGTGGATGATGGCATATAAAGTCATGACAAAGCCCCAAATGGGAGAGGTTTTATAGCTCAGGGAAGTCTGATCATAGAGTCATAGAACCATTAAGGTTGGAAAAGACCACTAATATCATCAACCCACAACCACCATGCCTACAAAACCATGTCACTCAAACCATATCACTTGTTGATGGCAGCATCTCATCTCTGTGCCATGCTGTACCTGCCCCTTGATTTCTAATATGCACAGATGGCAGTGAGATTGCTTAAAAACTGTGTTTTGAATGCTTCCAGCCATATCTGTTCACCAGTTCACATTTTTTTTCCTTGACCAATGTGTTTTTCAGAAATTGAGTCGGAACTTGACAATCTTCATGTCCCTTCCTATTTAAGCCATTCTATGATTCTATGATTCTTTGATTCTCCATGGCTGGGTCTTGCTCCATGACCAGAGCTTGAAACTACTACCATAGAATGAATAATAACATGTTGAGCTCAATCATCATCTGGGGCTGATTACTGCTGGTCCTGCAGCACTTGACGTAACTCTGCAAATGCCCCTGCGAGGAAGGCCAAGAAATGACGGATAGCATCATGTAAGTTATTGCCAACCCTTCTCATAGGAAAAAGTGCTCCTTGCTAGAGTTTGGATGATAAATCACTGTGTTTCTCTGTAGTGCATTAGCACTTGCTATCAGAGGTCAGGCCAGAGAATAACCCTCTTGCTCTAATTGACATGCAAAGCTACCCCTGTGTATTAATTTGGCTGGGGGCTGAACTTGGAGCCGTGGTGCTGAGATCAGAAAAACGGAGAGCGGTAAATCTGTGGTAAATGGCCTGGATATTTATAGGCTCTCACATGCAATATGTTTACTTAAAAAAATTTAAAAAATGCTACAAGGCATAGGGTGGTGCAGCTTTCTGCCAACAGCTCGGGTCAGAAAGTGCACAGCGTCATCTGGCAGGAGGAAGAAATATGGCACGGCGTTACCTACTGGGATGGGAGAGGAGTTTGCCCTCTGTGTTTGCATGGTATTAAAAATGAATGGGCTGGTTTGAGCCTTTGGGTGCATCCAGTTAATGTGGACATCATCATTCCTGGAGGTTCAAGAGCCATGGAGATGTGGCACTGGGGGACATGGGCAGTGGGCATGGTGGGGTGGGATGGGGTTGGACTTGGGGATCTCAGAGGTCTTTTCCAACCTGAATGCTTCTGTGATTCTATGCTTGCCCTGATGGGCAGAGGTGAAAGAAGATGGCATGACCAAAAGGAGCTCTGCATTAGGTCTCTCAGAATAATGGGAAAAGTCAAAATGAGGGAAACATAATGAGAAAGGCTGACGTAAACAGAGCTGTTTCTTCCTACACATCTCCCTAGTTAGCTACTCCCATTAAATATCTCTGTATCCAAGGGTTTCCAACAGTTATTTTCTCTGTGTACTTTTCTTGGGAAGAGGACTGCGACTAATTGATGCTGGGCTTCGTTAGCTTTCCTATGAGGAGTTAATTACGTGACTCCGGCCAGGCTGCGTGCAGGCACAGGCTTGCAGGGGTTGGATGAATCCATATGAGCAGCTCTTGCAGTGAGGGTGGATGGGACAGTAGCCTTTGGGGCTGAGGATTTGTCTGAACCAGAAATCTGGGACATTTTCACTTTTGGGGGAATGTGAATATGCTGGATTTGATTTTGTTTCCAAAAATGCCCTTTCCATCCAAGACATCGGTGCAGGTCCAAGATCTGGAGCATCTGCTTGACCTGTTTTTCTATTTTTGACCTATTTTGCTACTTTTCTCAGCCGAGTTGCACGGCATTCTGATCACATTGCGTGTGAAACACATCACAATCCACTGCACAGTCAGGGCTGCAACATCCCCCCATGTTCTCCCTCCTTGCTTCCCCCATTATAATTAAAGCACAAGGGCTTGATTATATCATGGTAACCCCTGGTACTCCCACAGCCTGTTCGTGTTGGCAAGCAAGGCTGACAGGTTGGAAAAAAAGCAGCCCGGCTACCTCTCCCTGTGCTACAGCACACACATCAGCAGGCTGTTAGATGATGATGGTGATGATTATTATTATTTTGATGATTATTATTTTGATTATTGTTATTATTATTATCATTGCTACTATTGCAATTATAGTGTTCCCAACCTCAAGATAAGAAGCAGCTGATACAAGGCTGAGTGCAGAGCACAAAGGGGCTGCAGCAGCACTGAGCAGATGCTGGGGTTGGGGCTGTGCATTTGTCTTTGAGCCCTGGGACAGCACGTGATGGATGAGCCCTGGTTGCAGGGTTCTGGCCTTCATTGCTGCCCTCAGAGCGACTTTTCTGGGTGACTTGCTCCATTGTCCTGTTCTGGTCTCTTGAGTGGGACCATAACCCTGTCCTACCAGCCTCGTGTGCCTGTTTCCTCACCAATAAAATAAGGCCAAATGCAAGTTTTCCTCCAGCCCTCCCGTTTCCTCACAGCTGATGTGCAGGGGAGCAGCTGGTGTGGAAACACATTTATGGGGCCTGGTGTGCAGTGATAGTCACCCCTGGTGGGCAGTTCAGATGACATATTGGCTGATGTTGAAGGAACACTGCTCCTGACTCCAGCAAGCCAAGATGTTGCCCAGTATCTCATTTTGGTGGCTTGGTCAGACCAGAAAGTGCCACAGTGCACAGCTGCCCAGGGAGTGGTGGAGTCACTGTCCCTGGAGGTGTCCCAGAACCACAGAGATGTGGCACTGAGGGATGTGGGCAGTGGGCATGGTGGGGTGGAGTGGGGTTGGGCTTGGGGATTTTGGAGGTCTTTCCCAACCTTAATGATTCTATGATTCAGTAGTCATCTGAACTTTTATGTAGATAAATGCACCTGTGATAGTGACCATCACGAAGGCAGTGTGCCCCATGTTTCAAGTTTTAAGGTGATGCAAGAGCACACGCATGTCTTTAAATGTCTCTGATCTCAGCCAACATCCACTGCCTTCAGTCATGCTCCACCTATGGCTGCTTTCTGACCCAGACTTCCAGGTTATGGTCAATGCAAAAAGAACAAGGACTGCATTGTACATCCTGCTGGGACATGACAAAGCATCCTAGAAGACTCTATTTAATTGAAACACCAGCAAATGGAATGTCTGGAAAAACATCACAGGTTCTCATAAACAAATTGCCCCATTCTCCCATGTTTCACACTCTCCAGTCCTTTGGATTTTGTTTGTTTTTTGTTTAACCTTTTCTTTAGTACATGTTATTTTGGAGCTTATTTCAGGGGAATACTTATGGGCCAAGCTTGTTCGTAGTTATGACTGGCTTGCTTACAAATTACCCTTTAATCAACAGATTTAATATTAATTAATAATTCATAGACTGCTCCTAGGATAAAATTGCATAATAATGTCTTTGATGCAGCCCAAAGTGTCCATTGTAGATGGCATAAAATGTTAATTAGCAGGAAAATGCAGTTAGGAGAAAACTCTTTTAATTATGTAATAGGCCTCATTACAATGGGTAATCAACAATGCTTCCAAATTAGCCCACTGGTAGCATTTATCTATATATAGCAAATAAACTTCTGTTTGCAGAAAATGTGTTTGAGTAGTCAACTCCTTAATTGATGTCAGGCTGTTTTTAAGTCGTTGCAATCCCTCCCCATACTCTGAGAAGGACCGCTCTGCCAAATGGGCTGCATGGGAAGCTTAGGGAATAATGGGGAAAATTGTTCACAAATATTTGTTGAGATACGCAAGCAAATTTCAATTTGACCTTTCATAGGACCCTCATCTGAATACTGGAGCATTTTGCTGACAGCGGTGCCCAGAGAAAAAATTAAAGCATTGGTGCATGAATATCCCTTGAATTTCACATTGTACGTTGGGTCGCATGACTCACACTGTCTGCTTTGTTGGGAAGTTGCATAAATCACCCTGTCAAGTGACTACAGACCAGGTCGTGTGGCCAATACGGCCAAAGCTGAACCTTTGGAAGGAAGATGGGAAGGAGCTTGAGAAGCAGAAGCCTCAGTCGTAATCGCCATTCCCAGGTGACTTGTATAAGACACTCCATTGAAATGATTGGGATGTGTGAAATGAGTCAAACCAGCCAAGGTCAAATCCATGTCTACATTGTGTCTAGAAGGATATTGCTGTTTCCATGTTGATTTTTGGGAGATATCTGGGCTTTCTCCCCAATCTCAGCCAAATAACTACCTTTATATACAACTATGGTCCTGCCGGATCCAGCTCAGACCTTTTGTACAGGCGTGGTGGATTTATTGTGCTGTGTCCCCTGTTCAGCCCAGCAAAACTTCATCTTTTACCACAGATAATTAGTGAAGGCAATAAGAGCCTGTCGCTAAGTGGTACTTATGGCCACTGATGTCCCTCGGATGGACAGCATGAATCCTTGGGATCTGATGACCTTTGCTTGTTCTCTGTGCTCCTGCTTGTAATTCTCCTTTTAGTGCTGTACAATACCAACAGCCTGAGTTTATCCATGTTGTCAAACAGACGGACGCTCTATTATTAGATTTGTTCTAGCAGACACCTAGCTATATTGGACAAATGTAATTGATAGTCTCTACAATCTGCGGACACAGATTTCTGCCTCCTTCGGTGTCTGGTCATTTCTATTCATTTCATCTCTGGAATCTAATGTAATAAAATTATAAAAGGCTCTAACTCCTCAGCACTTAATCAGCTTAGTATGAGAGAATTACATCAGCAGCCCTTAGGTGTACTTTATCCTGCAAAGGAAATCTCACATTAGGAGACAATCTCATTATTTTGACTACTAAGGATTGTGTGAATTTCTTAAGAGCCGCCAAGAATACGGAAGAGTTTAGACAGCTGTGGCTTCATTTATAGCAGACAAAGAGCAGAAGGAGTTTGTTTTGCCAGCAAGGCCAGTGAGACGTGCAGCCTGGACCCACAGTCATCATCCTGAATCTCTCATGAGGAGCTCCCAAAATCCATTGTGGCCTTGCAGTGCTTGAAGAGAGCCTGTAAACAGGAGGGAGAATGGCTGTTTACAAGGGTGGGTAGTGATAGGACAAAGGGGAATGGTTTTAAACTGAGACAGGAGAGGTTTAGGTTGGATATTAGGAGGAAGTTTTTCAGCCAGAGGGTGGTGAGGCACTGGAAAAGGTTGCCCAAGGAGGTTGTGGATGCCCCATCCCTGCAGGCATTCAAGGCCAGGCTGGATGTGGCTCTGGGCAGCCTGGTCTGCTGGTTGGTGACCTGCACACAGCAGGGGGTTGGAACTGGATGAGCATTGTGCTCCTTTGCAACCCAGGCCATTCTGTGATTTTATGATCCAGGGTACAAAGCGAGAGCATGTTTAGAGGTAGGCAGGAACATGCGTGGTACAGCTATACCTGCTGTTGCTCAAGGTGATTTCCATGTTCACTTGTCCTTGGTTCAGCAAAGGATCTATCAGGTTCATGATCCCGTTTTCCTCTTGAAAGACATGCAGGTGCCTCCTCCCTCCTATGTTCCTTCATTTCAGTTTCTAGAAAATATCTTCCTGGTGATGCAGTGGCACAGCTGCCCAGGGAGGTGGTGGGGTCCTCATTCCTGGGGGCGTCCAAGATCCATGGAGATGTGGCACTGAGGGATGTGGTCAATGGGCATGGTGGGGGTGGGTTGGGCTTGGGCATCCTGGAGGTGTTTTCCAACCTGATTCTGTGATTCTATACCCCATCCACAGACCCAGGTTTCTCACCCTGGAAGGATCAGGCTGTCTTTGTGCATAGGTCTGTGTGTCTCTTACCTTGAGCCCAGCTCTGCCATGAGTCTTCTAATGCAATGTTGGCTTGGAGGGCATCAGTGGGGTGACACTCTGCCTCCATTGGTCTGCAAAAACCACTAAGTTAGCTTTCTTGTCTTTTTTTTTTTCTTCATATTTTGATTTATTTCTACCTCTGAAATTTCAGCAGCTGCAAAGATAAGGTCAGCAAGAATGTCTGCGGTAAAGCAGGAGGAAAAGCCAACTCTTCTGGGCTGCATTACTACAAAGACACCGTGTCCCACATCTGCTCCCCAGCCCTCATTGTGGGTAGCTGGAGTTCAACAAAAGCAGGATTTTTGACCTTATTTTTGGCACATCCAGATACAGACCTGAAGAGGGGAGGAGGAAGGCAGGGAAGATGTGGAAAGGGAGAAAAAGAAGTTCAGTGTAGATTACAGGAGCTTCACTTTCACGTGTGTTGAGGCTGGGATTGTCCAACACTGCTCCCTCCTCCTCAGCTCTGAGCCATGGGATGGCATTTATGCATCTCTGGGCACTGGAGTTATTTTAAAAGAAAACAGCCTGCTTGTTTTCCAGTCCAAGTTGGCTCAGCCAAGCTCAGCCCCTCTAACCACAGTCTGGGCATTTATTTTAGTCCTCTAGACTTTCTGAGGCATTTCTTGGGGCTGTTTGTCTGGTTCTTGCTGGGAGTGATGGAACAGGATTAAAATAGAGAGGAGACCCAGGCTCAGGTTCGTTCCTTTGAAAAATTCACCATGGAAATCAACACAAGGGTCAGTACCAGGAGAGGATCCCACTACATCTTGCAGCCAAGCATGGGGCAATTTTGGGTGGCTTTCACTTCACCCTTGTGTCTGAATGCAGGATATGGATTTATTAGAAACGGTAAGAAATTCTGTTTCAGCCTCAGTTCAGGCTCTGAAGGCTGGAATTGGTTATAAAAGAAGGAGTGGAGCCCTCTCCATCATCACACTGACACTGGAACGTAGGGCTTCCATTGAAATATTAGCCGTGATGAGAGGTACACCTGAATTTAAGGTTAATTGACACCGAATCACATTCTTTTTGGTCACATCAGTGTAATGGGAAAGCATTGGGCTCTCAAAGGCCAACCTTCATTTTACAGCACGGAGCTGCTTGCTGCGGGTCGTGCCTGGAGCCAGGTGGCCGGCATCTGCTCAGTGTTTGTCACATTATCCTCTCCTCTGGGGCAGCCTGAGCAGCCGCTCGTGTTGCTTTGTCCCTGTTAATTTGAGAATGTGTTGTTTTGCCTTCCCGAGGTGAGCAAAGTGCCCTTTGCACGCGATGGGGAGGTCTGTGATGGCTCCTGGAGGAGTTCATCCCCATCGCCAACGACCCCCCTGAGAATGCGCTGCTAATGCACAGCTGAGCTCTGCCCCATGCTCAAAGCAATGGCCACCAATGGAGTTTGTTACTGGTTTGCTCATCTGGCCCAGAGCCTGACCGTGGGGTGCTTCAAAGATAAAGGCGGTGACCCTGAATCCCCAGAGAAGAGAGGAGAGGAGAGGCTGGGATTGAGGACATGGGCTGCAAAAGCTCCCTGGGGCACTCAGATTGCCAAGGACTTGGGCTTGGGTCTGTGCTGCAGCTGTGGTTCAGCCCTGAGCTGCCAAGAAGGTCATCGTCTGCCCGGGCAGGGAGGTTGCACACTCAGCACAGAGCTGTAGGATTGTAGCTGGTGAGCAGCTCAGTGCTGCTGTGGGCTGAGCGTTTCATCTGGAAGCACAGGACTTGCTCCAGTGCAATGCAGGAAGAAAATGCAGTGGGATACATAGGGCTGCTTTGACATGGATGTGCAGGGGAAGGAGACTTCTCTCCTTTCATACACTGGAAGCAGCCCTAGTTAGGCAGTCTTGGGGCATTTCTCTGGGGTCTAAACTTCCCAGGAGCTTGCCCTTGCCTTAGGACTGATCATTATGCATCTCCTCTTGCTCCTTTATAGCTCATCTTTGCAGAGCTATAATTCAACCAGCATTATTATGGTCTGCTGACTGTTGCCTCTATCATATTTCCTCCTGGAACTTGCAGCACAGCCCTGGTGCTATTATTTTTGAATGTCCTTTAAGCAGAACTGTTCACACCTCTTGATTCAATTTGCTGAAAGTCTCTTAGCATTCCCATCGCTTATCTAAACATATCATATTTCAAGGTTTACTCTGTGGTTATAAAAATTTGCTGTTGGCACTCAAAATAAAACTCTTTGCTGGATCTTAGCCTAGTAACAAATGTGTTGGATCGAGCCGGGCTGGAGAAAAGAGGGTTTTAGGAATTTATGAGATAGGGGCCTCCAAACTGGAAGGCTTCAAGCCGATCTCCCTGCTCTTAGATTTATCATTTCAGACAAAACAAATCCAAACTGCACTACTTTTTTCTGACCGAAGAGGAGCCTCTAATGAAGACACTTGAGGCACCGATTGAAAGTTAACCTCCGCTCAGCTCCAGAAAAAGGGGATGCCACAGGCAAGGGGACACTGCCTGTGCAGTGGATACCATGGGTGGATGCCATCTGTGGTATTTTTGCTGAGAAAGGATGCAACAGACATTTCTAATATCCATTTCAGGTTGGATATTAGGAACAATTTCTTCTCAGAATGAGTGGTGATGCAGTGGCACAGCTGCCCAGGGAGTGGTGGGGTCACTGTTGCTTGAGGTGTTGAAGAACTGTGGAGATGTGGCACTGAGGGAGGTGGTGGAGCTGGGTTGGGGTTGGGCTTGGGGATCTTGGAGGTCTTGTCCAACCTTAATGATTTTAAGATTCTATAAAAGGGGATGGTGATAGGAAAATGGGAGATATTGGGAATAGGTGTGATAGAAAAGCAGGATGCTGGATGTGGATGTAGCTCATAGCTGGAGAAAGTTCTCTCTCCAGGTGGATGAGTAGCATGGCTGGAGAGTTGTTCTGGCACAATATCTGTGAAAAGCAAAAGCAGAAGAAACATCCCACAATGTGATCGCAAGTTTGCAGTCGTCCATTTTGCAGAAGCCCCTCGTTCAGACTCTCATTGTGCGTACTCAGGGTTACAAGTGGCTACACAGGACGGGGATGGGTGGGCTTTGGCAAACATTTACTGGCTTTTACAAGTCACCTCCTTCATCTCTCAAGCTGGAAACCTGTGGGAATGTGGGTGATGGTCAGCCTGGAACCTGGCCAGGAGCTGGTGGTCACCAGGACCAGAACCTCTTCCCTTCTGGATGTGCACAGCCTAATGCATATCGCTGACCTTGGAGAAACACTCTCCATTTGCTTATAACTCCCAGCAGCAGCTCCATTTTTGGGGATCCAGTTTGAATCATGGAACTATATTATCATACAGTCACATAATGATATAATTGTTTGGGTTGGAAGGGACCCTTAAAAGCCGTCTGGTCCCACTGCCCTGCAATGAGCAGGGATACCCACAGCTCCATCACTGCTCAGAGCCCCATCCAGCCTGACCCTGAGTGTCTGCAGGGATAGGGCACTCACTTGACTTGGATTGAAGGCACTGCCAGAGCAAAGGGGCTGGATGAAATGGGAAAAGAACCTCCAGTAAAGGTGCTTTCAGAGCAACGAAAGTCAGCAGCTATGGAAAAGCATCTCCTCTTTCTTTTAGTAAAATGCCCACTAAACTGAATGTGTGCTCAGCAGCCAGGATATTGTGAATTTCAGCCCAAACTGCAGTGAATTCAGACCGTGTTGTTGGCAGGCAGATGCAGTTATTCTGCAGGTAGGCAGCAGCACACCCTCTGCCAAGCTGTAGATCAAACTCCCTACGGGTTTTCAGGGCAGTCTCTGGGAAAACGCAGCCGTAGTTCAAATAATTATTGAACTGTAGCAATGAAAGAGGCCTGCCATGCTGGGCCAGGGCCCTGGCTTACAGCTCCAGCTCTCAGTTCTTGCAGATTAATCCCTGCTTGCAAAACCTTGCCTATCAGCTCAAACATTCCCCATAGCCCAAAGGACTTTGCAATCCAGTAAGGATTCCTAGAGCGTAACTGGCCTGGGTTCAGGTTTGAGTGAATGCAAAGTGCCTCTGAACTCCAGCAGATTTGCACTGTACCTGTGCCAGTGCTCATACTGGAGCCTGGAAAACCCCTTGCAAAACCCTTTGCTCTTCTGGAACATCATGGCTGCTTGAATAGGAGGAATAGAAATGGGGCATGGTGGGGCAAAACCTGTTTCAGAGGAAGAATTGTGTTAATATTGCCAGCTTCTGCCCATCCACATGGGGGAGAGAAGCTGCCCACTTTCTGCCCTTTATGCCCATATGTAAGGATCATGGAATCATATCACAGAATGTCTTGGGTTGGAAGGGACCCTAAAGATCATGAAGCTCCAGCCCCCCCGCCACAGGCAGGGCCACCAACCTCCACATTTCAGAGCAGCCCAGGCTGCCCAGGGCCCCATCCAACCTGGCCTTGAACACCTCCAGGGATGGACGGGGCATCCACAGCCTCTCTGGGCAGCTGTTCCAGCACCTCACCACTCTCACAGTAAAGAACTTCCCAACTTCCCCCTGACATCCAACCTCAATCTTCTCTCCTTCAGCTTGAAACCATTTCCCCTAGTCTTGCTATTATCTACCCTTTCAAAGAGTTGAATGAGGATGTGAGGTTTGCTCCAATCCAAACCAACAGCAAGGGCAGGAGGAGCGAGGAGATGAGCAGTCCTTGAGGGTCTGTGCACTCTGCAGAGACAAGGATTCTCAGCTGCCCTCGTTACCTGGCAGTCTGTGAGACACTCAGATGATTAATTTTAGATTTGCTCACATCAGCGTTTTGTCATATGAGCTGTGAAAAGCAAAGCAGAGAAGTGAGAACACTGTTTGGAAACGCATTAGTGATCAGGGATGCATTGCTCCGTGTTTACAGCCTGGCCTTTGAAGTGTGCAATGACAGCTGCACGAAGGAAATGTCTGATAAAAGATCACTTTATTTCAAGACAACATTGTGAGGCTGCACCAAATACGACGAGTAGGAGTGGATCATGGGCTGAAGGCTCCTATTCCTTACTATCACATTGGATGTGTGTTACCCAGCCAGCAGGCTGCCAGGGCACTTTGGGGATCACCGTGAGACTCTCCTTGGGTAAGTCTTTGCCCTTAAATAGCTTCATCCTGGGACAGATGGAAGCTATGCTTGTACTTTCCAGGCTTTTCCCCCTGGATGGAGCTGAGTCAGTGCCATCAGGGCATCCTTCACACTCAGCCATGAGCAGGTGATTTAAATCCCAGTGGTAAGTGAATGGTAAATTAGAAGCAGCCACTTTCCTTCCAGGAGGGTGGTAATTTTTGCAAGGTCAGCTTGCAAGAGAATTAAAGCCCCCCAGAAATATAAAAGGGCAGCCACAGTCATAGAGCAAGGTGTTTCAGGAATGGTTTAGAGGGTGGATGATGGAGTGATCTATGGAGAAGTGTTTCCTGCTTGTTCCCATGTCTCCTGAGGCTGTGATTCCTGCACAGGTAACTTTGATTGCAGAAGTAAAGCTGTATTGAAAGTTGTGGTTTGGGCTGCTGTTGGTGCTGAGCACAGTCAATATCACCTTCTTATTTTGTAGTAGAAAATACACCTTTTGGTTGAATGGGGTTGTGTTTTTGGTTAGCTCTTAGTTCATCCAAACTGATATGGGGAGGAGCAGAAGAAAGCAGGATTAAGAACCTGCTGTAGAAACAAGCTCCCCTGACTTCTGCCATGGATGCAGCCCGAGGAGATCATCCTCCTTTCTCTCTTGAGAATGCTGAAGTGCCCACCCTGAGGAAGGACCCACGCTCTCAGCATCTTCAGTTCTTAAATTGATACAAAGCACAACAGCTTAACCAGCCAGCCCTAAATGCAGTTAGTGGAGGATGCAACTCCAACAACTTGATACCATTTCAGCATTAAATCTGGGGAGAGGTGGTCTGAGGTAGCGAAAAACCCACCCAAGCATAAAAAAACACAAACTCCTTATGACCAAAAGGCCAAACCATTGCTGCTGACCTGAGGCAGAGCACACCTTCCCAGGAGGCGCGCGCAGCGGGAGGTTTCTTCGCACGCGATTGCAGTGTTTTGGTGGGGAAAAAATAGAAGTCTAAAGGCAGCAGCTGTCCCCGTGGAGGCTCCATTGCCTCGTTTTCTTGTTAGCTTCTGCAGCTGCAGCATCCTAGCAAGCTTGTACTGACTCATCCCATTAGCTCTATTTAAGGCTTGGGATGTGATATGTTTGTCCAGACGCTGGGAGCAAAACATGCTCCCCTGTTTCTTTTTTTCTCTTTTTTTTTTTCCCTCCCCAGTCTGGGATGTTTTATTTTAGCTTAAGGAAAACAGTGAGGAAGGGAAGAGCAAATATAACTCCTCAGGAGGCAGCAAGAGCTGCTGCGAGTGGAGCTCTGTCTTCTGAGGCTGTAAAACTCAAACCTCCCACGCCTTGCAGAGGGGTGAAGTCAACAATTATCTGTGCTATGCAGCGCACAAAGAAGGAAAATTCAGAGGAAGTATTAACCATGAGCAGGCCTATGGGCTGGCAAGCAGCAGACGTGGCCCCACTTGTCCCATCTTGGCCATAGGGTGGCTTGGAGGAAGCCCAACACTAATGATCTTTTCTGAAATTAGGTTACTTGAAAGTAGAGCTCTTTGTGTACCTCTACATGCTTAAGTGTGAAGACCAGACTTGTTGTTTCTGCATGAACTACCTCAAGGAAAGCCCTGAATGATCCTCTAGTTGGTTTTGATGGAAAAACAAGAGAAATCTGGCTTTTCTGTGGAATCACAGAATTGTTTGAGTATGAAGGGACCCTTAAAAGCCATCCAATCCCACTTCATGCAATGAGCAGGGACACCCACAGATCCATCAGGTGCTCAGAGCCCATCCAGCTTGACCTTGGGTGTCTGCAGGGATGGGGCATCACTGCCTTTCTGGGCAATTGCCTGTGCTACTGCCTCACCAACCTTATTGTAAAGAACTTTTCCATTCTGTGCAGTCTAAATCTCTTGTAGTTCAATGGGGATGTGTTACTATGACTCAGGTGCAAGACCTTGCATTTGGCTTTGTTGAACCTCACAGTGTTCTGCTGGGCCCACTGCTTGAGCCTGCCTAGATCTCTCTGGAGGGAGATAATAGAGATAATACCTCTAGAGAGAGTTATTAGAGATAATGTTGTTTATCTCTAATAAGGTAGACGGCAAGCTGTGGATATGGATGGGAGTGCAAGGAGGCACTTTCCTCTACTCCAAATGGAGAACATGGGAGCTTGCTTTGAGGAAAACAGGAGTACACATGGAGACCCTGGAATGAGGATAAGGGAAGGATCACTTGGTTAACAAGTGCAGGTAACAGCAGGACAAGGGGAAATGGTTTCAAGCTGAAGGAGGGAAGATTGAGGTTGGATGTCAGGGGGAAGTTGTTTGCTGTGAGAGTGGTGAGGTGCTGGAACACCTCACCAGAGAGGCTGTGGATGCCCCGTCCATCCCTGGAGGTGTTCAAGGCCAGGTTGGATGGGGCCCTGGGCAGCCTGGGCTGCTCTGAAATGTGGAGGTTGGTGGCCCAGCCTGTGGCGGGGGGTTGGAGCTTCGTGATCCTTGAGGTCCTTTCCAACTCAAGCCATTCTATAGTTCTGTGACATTTGGTGTTTGGACTAGATGATCTTAATGTCTTTTCCAACCTTGATGATTCTATGATATTGACTAGGTTGTGTTACATGGAAGGATGCCCTTGCTGCCTCTTGTTTGCTGCTATTTAGGGCTGGGAGTTGCCTGAAGGCAGGCTTGCTGTGGTTTCCTGTGTTTGTATAATGTCTACAGCAATCAACAAAATTTCCAGGGCACTGCAGAGCTGGACTTTCAAGTGCATGGTGTATGCTGACATTTCAGGAGAGTTTGGCTCTCGTAATAAGGCTCAAAGGGAAGAGGGCAATAACACTAGCAGCAACAGCAGCAATCCATAATATGATACCAAGCTCCTCTGTAATTGCCTTTCTCCCATCCTGATTCTCCAGTGCATAGACAAACCAATTGCTCTAAGAACATCTGTGGAACAGCTGTGTAGTTCTGGTGTCAGACAGCATGGAGGTGTCACCATTCTCTCCTTGCAGATGGGACATTTGCAATGTCTTATTCTCAGGTTCTAAGAGGCAGGCTCCCAGAGGAGATGCACACCTCGTGCCTATGGTTGGCCAAATGACCTGCTGCCTGCAGAGCCCACCCATGCACTATGTCCAACAAATGCCCCCACCAAAACAAGGGTGGGTTTTGCTTGGTGAAATAAAACTCCAGGGAAAATAAATATAAAAAAGAGCATTTTTGGTCCAGGTTCAGCAGCCTGCCAATCTCTGGCTAGGGTCAGAGGAGCACAGTCATCCAATATAAATTTCATGATGTCACAGGAGGGTTTGGGTTGGAAGAGACCTTCAGGTTGGATATAGGAAACATTGCTTCTCACAGAGAGTGGTGATGCAGTGGCACAGCTGACCAGGGAGATGGTGATATCACTGCCCTGGAGGTGTTCCAGAACAGAACTGTGGAATGTGGCACTGAGGGATGTGGGCATGGTAGGGTGGGTTGGTGGTTGGAGTTGATGTTCTTAGGGGGTTTTTCCAACCAGAATGATTCTATGATTCTATAATTCTATTATTAAAACTCATCCGGTCCCAAACCCTGCCATGGGCAAGGACACCAAACCAGACAGCCCAAGGGATTGAAGGATTTATGACAGCAATCAGAAACATGGCACCTTGCAAACAAGCATCTGGGGCTGGAAGGATATATACAGAAGGGAAAGCAAATGAAACGAGGAAGAACCTTCTGGACCAAGGGCCCGAACTGGGCCACGGGACTTGGGATAGAAAGAAAAGAAGCATGAGGAGAGGAAAGGCTGCATTGTGGTGGAGAAATGGTCTGGAGGTGGGCATAGGGGCTGAGATGTGCGGGCATCAGTGTGGTCCCACGGGTCTCTGACTTGCTTCCCATTAGCAAGTGACACTGCCTTGTGGGAGTTTTGGTTTAAAAGCTTGAGCTGGCTGGGGTGGGATGTCTCTCCTGCAGGTCTGAGGATGTCCACTAGCATTGCTCCTGGTCTGAGCTGTCTTGGGTCTAGCCAGAGAGAGGAAAAGAGAGCTTTTCAGTATTTCTCCCCTCCTCACCCCTGAAATATGCTGGTTTTCTTTCTTTTTTTTCTTTTTTTTTTTCTTCTTCAGAGAAGACACAAACAAAAACAAACCTCTCCAGGCAAAAGTAATCAGTTTTGCTTCGATTTCTTTTCTTTTTTTTTTTTTTTTTTCCCCCTTCATCTTTTTCAGCCAGGGCTTGCTCAGCTCCAGCTGCCTGCAGGGTTTGCTTACCATCATGTGCTCTAAGAACTCTCACTATGTGGTCAAGCATCTCCGTCCCTGTACACTTGCTGCCAGTGTAGAACAGAATAAACAGCATACAGACACAGTGTAAATGCAATGTAATGCAAAACCACTGCCCCTTTTACAGAAACAATTTTTTTTTTATTCCGCTAGCATTCCTTGAACAGAATGTTTGTGTGGAGGCATGAGAGCCCACTATGCCTAAGAAGGCCTTGCAAGATGCAGGTCCCACCTCGAGCATGTGTCACTTCCCATGCAACCTTTACAGCTTCTGGTTTGAGATGTGTTTTTGGCTCCTCATCCTGGAAGGGTGATCCCTGGAAGGGATTTGATGTTGGGGATGAAGTGTCTGAATGTTTAATGCATGCTGTTCCCCTTCTCCTCCTTCTTCCCATCACCTCAGGGAGAGAGGCTCAGGCCCAGGCTGAAACCTCACCCAGAAAACGTAGAGGTCTTCAGCCTCCAACATGAGATCTATGCTCTTTGCCTTGGGTTACACACAGAACCTTGGAAGCTGAGGAGCCGCAGGAGACATTTGCAGTGGTAGATGACAAATCAAGGTCAGCATGAAACACCAAGTATGTATCTCTGGTGGTGGAGCTGGTGATGATTCCTGAGCCTGTCCTGAAAGCATCTCCTGAAGGTGCAGCTGGGCTCCTCTCTGGGCTCTCACCTTCTGCTCCCCAGCTGGGATGGGACCAGTGTGCTTTCAAAAGCAGAAGCAGCCTATGAGAAAACAGCTTTCCCTCAGCAGCATCTCCCTTGTAAATGCTCCTTGTTCCCCATCCAGAAGTTTGCCAGAGATGGGTGAGTTTCTGATGTGTGTTGACCTCTTTTTCCCTACCTGCCTGCACTGTATGCTTTGTTCTCTACCTTCAGAATTCATCATAACAATGGAAGGGATGTTCTTGAAGAGGCGATTTCTCCCCAGGATACAAAGAACTGCTGTCTGCCTGTGCCAGATGCAGAAAAAGCTTATAAACACATAGAAAGATACAATTTCCAGCCATGAATTCAACTCAGGTGCCAGGAACTAATGCTTTTATGAAGGAATTTTTGAGCAACAGAAAGTCCCAGATGAAAACAAGAGTGGTAGGCAGTGCTCAGGAAAGGTTAAGAAATCTGAAATGTAGTTATTGAAGCCTTTGAATGATCCATCAAAGAATACAATGTAAAAATGTTCTTACCCTCAAACTAGTAGAGCTGGGAAAGGTGTAGAAAGTTGGTTGCAGAGGATTTGGGGAGTTAATATGAACCAGGCAGGAAGGCTGGCAGCTGTGGAGGCTGCTTTGTGATGGTGAAGGCGCTGCTTTTGGTGTGAGCATAATTAACGCCGTGAATTCATAGGTTGAAAATTGGTGATGTGCAGGGAAATCACCTGCTGAGGGACAAGTGAGATGCTCAGTGAATTGTGGGTGGGAATGCAAACTGATCATGATAGAGGATGGACAGGGAGCTGAAAAGTGTGCAGGTGTGTCTGTGCAACCCCCTCTACTAGGGTTCATTCTGGGATCTGTCTTGCTTCCTACTTAGGCCAAGCTTGTTTGAGTTGGAGGGGGTCTATAAAGGCCATCTGGTCCAATGCCCTGCAGTGAACAGGGGCACCCACAGCTCCACCAGGTGCTCAGAGCCCTGTCCAGCCTGGCCATGGATGTCTCCAAGGATGGAGATGTTTCCACAAGATTTAACGAACGTGACTGAGAATATCTATTAACATCCTCTAGCTACAGTGAGCACAAAGAGGATTGCAGAGTTTTAGGTGTCAACCACTGGAAATGCTCGTGCTCAGTGCCTTGGTGATGCTCTTCAATTCCAGATCTGCTCCCAGGAGCACTTCTTCACCACTGCTTGTGTGGGGACAAGAAAGAATCCAAACTGACTGCTCGAGGAGGAAGGTCCAATGCAAAGTTGACAGTACTACCGATACCTATGGTCAATTTTAGGATGGGAAGGAATGGCCTCAAGTTGCATCAGTGTGGGTCGAGTTGGATATTAGGAGAAGTCGCTTCTCACAGAGAATGGTGCTGCAGTGGTTCAGCTGCCCAGGGAGGTGGTGGGATCACCATCCCTGGAAGTATTCAAGGAACCTGGAGGTGTGGCACTGAGTGATGTGGGCACGGTGGGGGTGGGCTGGGCTTGAGCTTGGGGATCTTGGAGGTCTTTCCCAACCTTAATAGTTCTGTGATTCTACGATTTTTGGCTGGATGTCCAACTCCTCCACAAGGAGCAGTTGACCTACTTATCTCCTTCCAGACTGTTCTCATCTTGAAGAAAAGAGAATGCAAGAATGTTGTTTGGCGAGGGCTGTCTTCAAAAGTGCCTCTCCTACAGCATTTCCCAGTTGATCCCAGAAGGATTTAACAACATTAACTCATTAAAGATGACAGCGCCCTGGGGGTGTTAAAGCAATGGGGCATCCCATCAATCCCATTTCCATGGCACTGCGGGTGATGAGGGCAGGAGGAGGTGCTTCAGAGCAGTGGCTTTTCCTCCTCTGTAGTTTTCTCTTTGGCAAGGCAGCTCATGGCCACTGCAGAAGTCTTCTGTTGGTGCTGCACATTGCACTGCTGTAGCTTTTTGTGCATGGGTGATTAAAAACACCCACCATCTCGCAACTCATTAGCTCTCCTCCAGCAGCTTTAGTGGTTAACAGCATAATTAGTTTCAGTGGTAAAAGGAGATTTTGTGGACCCAGGGGAGAGATTGTTAATCTTCTGGCGTTTCGGGCAAGAGCAAAAGTAGCAAATTGCTTGTTAGGGGCAAGAGCAGAAATATTTGCATGCTGTTAAGCAACTTATGACTAAAACACTGGCCTGAGGTAGCTTTGTTTGGTTGGTGAGATAGAGTAAAGAAATGGAGTGATCTTAACGTCATGAAATATCATGTGATCTCAATGAGCAGATAGAAAATGTCCACCAGGATGCCTGTGTTCATTACTGCTTCTGGGTGGTTTGTTACTCTGCGGATATCTGCAGGACAGTGCTTGGGCTCAGCACTGACTCATCTACCTCCTGCAGGAAGAGACTGATTCTGTAATAAAGATAAAGATGTGCCATTGCTGGATGTGTGCACAGCATTTAGCAGGCTGGGCATAAATCAGGACAGGAATTGCAGAATAGCAGTGTTACTGTATGGTGTGCATTTGTCACCTTCAAGTTTCCTCCAGTGTCCTGGTGATGGCCACCCATGCTGGCAAATTGGTGCTCAGGGCAGGTGGCTCTGCTCCATGAGGAAAATTTCTCCTTACTTCCAGTGTCCTGGCTCTTGAAGATGGGTGGAGAAAGGCCTGAAGGTCACACAATGGAATAATGGACATGGAATCATTTGAGTTGGAAGGGACTTGTAAAGGCCTTCTGGTTGAAATGAACAGGGACACCTACAACAAAATCAGGATGCTTTCCCTGGAGCCTTCTCTTCTCCATGCTGCACAGCCCCAGCTCTCAGCCTGTCCTCGTAGGGAGGTGTTCCATCCCTGGGACCATTTTTGTGGCCCTCCTCTGGATGCTCTGCAACAGGTCCGTGTCTCTCCTGCACTGAGGACTCCCCATCTGGACGCAGTGCTCCAGGTGAGGCCTCACAGCTTAGAGCAGTGGGACACATCCCCTCCCTCGCCCTGCTGGCCTCACCTCACTGGTTACGTCCACCTGGAAACCATCCAAAGCAATTCTGCCATTTGACCACAATTCAGAGCTCAGACCTCCTGGTCTTGGTGAGCAGCTGAAGCCAAGGTCACTTGGATGCTGCAGGAAAAGTATTTTCTGCTGGTGATGCTGCAGGCGTTGCAAGATTCATGATGTGTTGGTAATCTCCTGGGGAACACTGGTTGCTTCACATTTCTGGTCCAAGGAAGGTCATGCAAAGTTCAGAGCAGCTTTGGGAAAATATTTGAACTTCTGGATGTTTGTGTGAACCCAACCTCTGACTTCTCGTGTGAAAATGAGCCTCTCATTTTCTTATTTCATAAGTACTGAGGGACAACACCCTCAATGCATGCGTGTGTGTGCATGGTGGAAAAACAACTGCATTGTTTCAAGAATGTGAAAAAAGTTTGTGAGCACATCATTCTGGATTGCTGTGTCCCAGTGTTGGCAGAAGAAGAAATGCCTTGGATCTAGATAGCACAAGTCCACTAACACCTCAATCCTGAAACATAATGGGTCCTATTACTGCTAGGACTCAAATACCTGAACCCAACTGAGGAAATTGTCCTCATACCCAATCCATCATCTCTGGCCTGAGTACCCCTGTGTCCCCCTGGAGCAATTTCAGCACTGTGTATAACAGAGCGTGCATTATTCCTTAATGCAAGGAAAAGACTGCCTCGTTGTTTTGAGAAGGAAAGCAGATTTGACTGTTTTGCAGTGAGCTGCAGATGCAGGGAGCAGAATGCAAAGGTGGTCTCAGGGCCCGGAGGGGTGCTTTTGGCTTTTGGAAGGTTTTTTCTCTTTTTATTTATTCTCTGGTCCTTTTTCTCCTGCTCTCAGGGCTGGATTACCTGATATCAGAAAGCAGAAATAAAACTGACTCAAAGGTTATCCATTGCATGCTGTGTGTGTGTACATGCAAAAGGATTGATGTAAAAAGGAAAAGGCAGGAAAAATGAATGGTTTACATTTCCAAAGGTTCCAAGCAAGGATGCCCAGCAACACATGGTGTTGGTGCCCAAGACCATGAGCCTGTTTGCTTGCCAGCTGATTTTGGTTCCTTGGCCACCATTGCCCACAGATCCGCAGGGAATCTGTGCGGCATCTGCACCTGCAATTTGATTCCTGAGCTCTGTGGAGCATCGCTAACACAGCCAAATGTCCCACCTGGAAAGGGGCATGGAGAGGGTGAGAACTGCTGAAATACGGGAAATCAAAACCCCTTTCTGATGTGTGCTGTTTCCCCCCTCTTCACTCAAAAGTGGTGCACGGGAGCATTTCCCTCACCTTTGGTAGCAATAGAAACTTCAAACACAAGCACAGTAACCAAAATCTGTCTCTTTGCCAGTGATTTTCCCCGACGTGAGCCTCCCAAGCAGCCTTGCAAGGCCCCAGGGAGCCTGGCATTGGCCATGTTTATTTTGCCAGCTGGAAACAAGCAGCATACATTCATGAGGTCGAAATTGAGAGAGAAGGATGTGGATACCAGGGACTGACTGGCTCAGGGGAGAGATGCTCCTCTATATACAGCGTAATCTGGGAGCACTTGTGTTACTATTATGGGCTTGCTATAGCATATGGATGATAGAACCATTCAGGCTGGGAAAGCCCTCCCAGAGCCCCAGCCCACCCCACCATGCCCACTACACATCCCTTAGTGCTACGTCTCCATGGCTCTGTAACACCCCCCAGGAATGGTGATCCCACCTCTCCCTGGGCAGCTGTGCCACTGCATCACTGCTTTTTCAGGGATTAAATTTTTCCCAATATGCAGCCTGAAATGGGGATGTTGGACAGGAAGGGCAGGGATGCTGGGAGCAGAGTGTGCCAGGAGCAGCTTGTTGGCAACTGAGAGAAGTGTGAGGCACCTCTTTGGGCCAAGTCAGCACCAGATCTCGTCATTCTCCCCTCTTCTCCAGCACATAAATAAATATGAACCCCTCCCCCTCCCCTAGCAGTGGGGCAGCCAAGAGGGTTGCTCTGCTCTGTACCAAACTGCAGCACATGACACCCTCTTTTCTTTTCTTCTCCTACATTCTATTCAAAAGGGGTAATTTGGTTACAAGGGACTTTTTGGGTGGTTGGTTTGTTTGCTTTGCTGGAGATAGCAGAATAAAAACACTTTTTTTTCTTTTTTCTTTCCTTGCAAAGGAGGAACAGGTGGTTTTCCCATTAGCAGGGGCTCCCTACGTGGGTGGTGCTTGGGTGGGCTCAAAGTGCAGAGGCAAAGAAGCAGCCGCATGGGGTGGGCTTGCAGTGGTTGCCACCATGCACCTTCCCCATCTGAGATCAGCTCCCAAAGGATGGCTAGGTGCTCACCCTCACCCAAATCTCCTCCTGAGCCTTTAAGGGTCAGGGTAAGGCCAGCAGGGACCAGTGATATGCTGGGGTCAGAAGGGAGGAACCCTGTAAGAAGGGTGGGAGGGGATCAGTTGGACAAAGTGCCAAAATTGGAGGAGATGGCACACGGAGAGCATTTCCATACATATATTTTCTTAAAAATATGGCTGTTTCCGCAGCTGCCTGCATTGCCTGTTCCCGTGCGTTGCTACTCTATTGCCAGGAAATTTTCCCTGATAACTTTCCTAATTGATGTCTTTCTTTGCTTCAGATAAAGCTGATTTCCTCCCCTGGTGGCAGCAGCGGATGCAGAGAACAATAGGTATGGTGCCTGCTCAGGGAACAACTCCTGCTCCCCTGTGCCATGCCCAGCCCTCAGCTGGGGAATGGAGGGACCCACCCGAGGGAAAAGCCAGCTCCAGAGGAGTGGCTCGGAAAAGAACATCGCACAAATTCATGGAAAGCAGTGATTGAATGAAGAATGAGGTCATGCAACTGTTCCAGGAAAGGTGCAGCCAAAATATGTGTTTAGAGCAGAAATTTTTTGAAATGGATAAAAATAAAAGAATCTCATCTCTAGAAAGATGCAGGAGGTCAGAGGTACCTGAGGGCAAGCAGCCACAGAGCTGTGACCATCCCCAGGAGCCCTTTTTGGTGTCTGATCACTGATGTGAAACTGCTTATTGCAAAACCTGCAGCAGGACGTATCTAGTGATCACTGTCTCTGGGTAATGTAGATAAAACGTTTGCTTTTTTATTTTTCCTTTAATAGCAGATGGTGAAAGAGTCTTTAATCCTCCCAACGTGGGCTGACTGCATCTGGTTGCTCGTTAGCATCCACCCTGGGCCACCGCAGTCTCAGGCTCTATTTGGGATTACACACCTCCCCAAAAGCTGTTCTCCAGTTTGGCTTGTGTGGTTATCCATCCCAAATGCAGCTCTTTACTTCTGCAAGTTTGGTCTAGCTCCTTCCAAATTATCACTGTGAATTTATTCATATCGTTGCTAGTCGTCTGCCTTCCAGACGCCTTGCAGCCCTCCCAGCCCGGAGTTATTGTAATGCACTCTTCAGTTGATCATCTGGGTTGCTCATGCAAATTTTGTATGCCTGGGCACCAGACCCCTTGCAGTTTGGCAGAGAGAATCCAAAGCCATATACTGAGCATAAGATGTCTCCTGTGCACTGTGTACCCACTGCATGGCCTTCTTCTGGCTCTTGGGGGTGAACAAGAGATGTGGGATGAGCAGTCTCTGAGCTTTGGGGATGCAGCAGATCCTTTCCATGCAATGTCAGAGGTTAGCCATGTTTAGCTATTTAGAGCTTGGCAGTGTGTAGGAAGGAGGGAGAAAGCATAAGGGACCGGCGTATGTTCAGATGCTCCGTAACGATGTCATCTGAAGATGATTTACGTCGGAGCTGGGACATATGCTGTGCTTTATCACCGCAGTCATCTACCAGGATGCGTGCTGCCACCTGATTGCATGCCCACATTTCTTCTTGGCTTTACACTTCACCCGTTCCCTGCAGAGGCACTGAGTGTGAGTCCTCAAGGTGAGCAATACTGTCCCTGGGTTATGGGATCGCTTTGCTTTGGTCTGCACTCATGCAGGTTGGCCTCTCGGAGCTTGCTGGGGGAGCCAATGCACCTCTTAGCTACCAGGTGCTAAAATCCATCAGAAGAAGGATAAGGACAACTGGGGAAAATTGATGGCATTAAACATATCGTGTTTCCTGTGATTAGAAATAATCGACATTTTTCTACATTGATCCTACACATTTACCTAACTTGTTTGTAACTGTTTCCAGTGCTACACTCCTTTACTTCCCAAGCTAATTCGTTACCTGTCCTTAATTAACCCTGTCATTAGGAAGGTTTCCTCAAGTGTCACCCAAGTGTGCTGCACTTTGATCCACCATGTCACATCCTACCCATCATAGACAAGGAGAACCATGCACTCCTTTCTCTGAGAGGACATTCTGTCTCTGAGGCCTATTGGGAAGACTCCCCTCTCTCTTTTTTGCCAGTTTCCTTCAGTTCTTCCTCACTGGGTTCTGTTTTCATCACCTTTCCTTCAGCCTATGGGGCTCTGCCCACTTTGGATCCTTCCATGGTACTCCAGCTGAGATCTCAACAGGGGTGAGCCATGCCAAAGGGCAACTCAGTGTGCTTCACACCCAACCACTGTGTTAACTCATCCCATCTAATGGGAAAGAAAATATTGCTGGCTCTCGTGGCTCTGTTGTATGGGTGAAGATGGATATTGTGGTGGAGAAGACCAGAGGATGCTCCCCTTCCAGGCTGGGAAAATGATTTTCCAAAGTGGAAAAAGCATCTTTCACAATCCAGATCTCTTGTAGCAGGGAATTTGATTTTGGTGATATTTTCAGGCTGACTTGGGTTTTAGTTTGCCTTGTTTTGCAAGGATGAGAACATTTTGTGCTGATGAAATCGTTCAGCTTAATTGCACACTAAAAGCATGTTGATGTTTATATTATGTGAGTATTAATTTTAATCTCCAATATTAATCAGTAGCAATGTAAACAATGTATTGAGTATTATCCTTGCCAGGCTCTATTTGTATATAATTCAATATTTACAACAGGTGTTTAATATTTTGTATTGTGTGATAACATTTCTCTGTCACTGTTCATCAGGGACAGGAAAAGAAAGAAAGGGTTTAAAGTGCAGTGAGGGAGTTTAAATTAAATTCCAGGAGCATTTTCCTTACAGGAAAGGCAGTGAAACTCCTCTTTTTTTTTTTTTTTTTTTTTCAATTTTCCACTTGGGGAAGGGAAAATCTGGAAGTGGAAGCCTGCAGGAGGAATTGCTGATAAAACAGCCCTGGAAACTCATGGAGTTAATTACCTCAAAGGAAATGTTTTCTTTATTTTGCAGAAAATGAAGAAGATTAAAAGCAAAACCTAAACTGGCCAAATTCTTCACTGATTGGGATGTTGGGTTGGTTACGTAGCTGCCCAAAAATCAAGATCCAACTTGTCTTGATCCCCTTCACCTATATTTTAACTGTTACCTCCCTAGCTGGACTGAAGACCACATGTTCAGAGATGGCTGATGGCATGTGTCTGAAGATTGAGGCTAAAAACCTGTGTGTGATAAATTTATCATAGAATCATAGAATCAGAGAGTGGCCTGGGTTGAAAAGGACCACAAGGGTCATTCAGTTCCAACCCCCTGCTATGTGCAGGGTCTCCAACCAGCAGACCAGGCTGCCCAGAGCCACATCCAGCCTGGCCCTGAATGGAGCATCCACAACCTCCTTGGGCAAAGTGTTGCTTCTATTTTTGTTTCTAAAACTATTATCTGCTCCTGGGGTCTGCTGGGTGCCAGAGCACCGAGCTACAGCACAGCATGGGAGATGTGGATACTCTCTCTGACTGCCCAAAGAACTTGGGGATATCCCATCCTGGAGATGCCCAAGGCCATGCATATGGCCCTGGGCAGCCTTTGCTGGTGGTGGTCAACCAGCCCACAGCAGGGAGTGTAACTGGATGGGCCTTAAGTTCCCTTCCAACCCAACCCATTCTGTGATTCCGTGACTTTCACCCAAATTTAGAGGCCAGAGGGACCTGCCACCATTCATCTTTGGCATCATAAAGATGGAGATGTCTTAGTGCAGATGTCTACTCTTCAGTGTAGAGGATGCTTTGGAACCTTATTTTTGGTTTCCAGAGGGAAATAGCTCTTGTTTCTCAGAGCTGGAGGAGGGCTAATGCATCCAATTGTCTTCAAAAAGTTCTCTGAGCTCTCATGCAAAGTGTTACCTAAGAGCTAAACACTGTTATTATTTTTAACAACTTAATCATAGAACCTTTTTTTTTTTAATATATTTTTGGACTTTTAAACTGGAGTGGTTTTATTATTATTATTGTTTGTTGTTGTTGTTGTTATTTTTCAGGAAGCCATTTAGTTAAATTATATTTTAAGATTGTTTCAACAGACGTGAGTACAGGAAATAAAGCAGCCACAATTTATGCACATAAGCACTGATTTGCATTATATTTCCCCACCAAAAATATATATATATTCGTAGTTGCTATGAAACCAGAAGTTTTGCTTAGATTAGATCATTTTGTTCTATTGTCACGAGTAAAGGAACTGAATGAACACTGCACCGCTAATGGTTTTCGCTTTAAATCTGCTTAAAGAAACCTTTCACCTCCCACACTTTCCAAACAAGTAAGGTTTTTTTTAAAGGGGTTTTTGGTAAGTTTAGTGCTGGTGAAAGTACCTTCTGCAGAAAGGTTGGGAGAGGCAGCAAGAAGGCTGTTGGGGCCATGTGTTGGCCCTTTGGATTTTGCAGGGACCTCTTCCTGGCATCTACCACTGATTAAGAGTGCTTTTTGGTTTTGCTCTGGTTGGTGCCCTGAGCAATATTTGGGGCTCTGAAGGTCCTTGCGTTGGTGGAGTGCAGGCAGGATGTGTGATTTTTGTTTGGACAGCCCTTTCTGGTCGTCTTGTTGAAGAAAGCTGTGATGCACTGGAACAGGTTGCCCAAGGAGGCTGTGGATGCCCCATCCCTGCAGGCATTCAAGGCCAGGCTGGATGTGGCTCTGGGCAGCCTGGGCTGCTGGTTGGCGACCTGCACATAGCAGGGGGTTGGGACTGGATGAGCATTGTGCTCCCTTGCAACCCAGGCCATTCTAGGATTCTGTGATTGTGAAAGGCTCATCTGACTCCCAGAGCTGGGTTTTTAATGAAAAAAAAAAAAAAAAAAAAACAAATCCAAAAAGAGGTAAACTACTAGGATTAAATTATCTTTGGGTATCAATGTTCCTGGCCTTGGGCAAAGCCAGTAGGTTCTCCATTTCTTTGGGTTGCTTCTGTGTATCTATCCTTCCTATGATAGCTTGGTGACTGGTGGTCTTTTCCAACCTTAATGATTCTATGACTTCATCTATCATTCTATATCTCGTAATCTACATCTATGTCTACCTTTCTATCTCTGTCTCATCTCTACCTCTATCTTGTCTGTGTCTACATCTGTCTCTATATCTATCTCTCTATTTCTGTGTAGATAGATAAATATGTATGTATACACGCTGTATATGTAGATATATACTCCATAGCTTTAAAACAGTCCTTGAATATATGAATATACATACATATACATAAGCATGTTATGCGAAAGGACATGAAAATAGAAAGTTTCTCATGATCTTGTCCTCTCTTATTTCTAATTGTGGGTGATGGGTTGCATTTATAGTTTCCTACAGTCTTTCTTTTGCCGAATACAAATATATCTCTGTTTGTGAGAATTCCTGGGACGAGCTGTGGGCAGAAAGCTAATTTAGCAGCGGTGCTGATTGACATTCCCTCCTTGCTGCCAGCATTGCTGTGACAGGATTGCAAAACCCGGAGCCTGTAGAACCCCACCTGCCTGCAGAAGGGCTCAGGGCATCCCTGCACCCCAAATTCCCCCACTGTGGGTCTGCAGGATCAGCGCCTGTGTGACAGCCCATGAATGGGGACGGCGACGCAGCAGCCAGAACGGGAATGAAAGTCTCTTTTTAGCTGCTGAACAGAAGATAGGAGTTAAAATATGCAAGTGCATTATAGAGCCAGAAAAATGTGTGCTTTGTTGAAGCTAACGATGAGGGCTGCTCCATCCTTCCCCCGCTGCCAGCACAGTGCACTCCACAGCTCCTTGCCTGACAGGAGCTTGTTTTGGGTGCACCTCGTGCAAGCTTCGGTCCTGCTGCCCCGAGCCTCATGTTGGAGGTTTGCTAGCTTCAAAAACACCCCACTACCTGCTGTAGCATGTGTGTAGCATCCATGTATTCACAAGTGTCTAGTTACTCTGTTTGCAAAAATATATATACATGTATGTTTTATTTCAACTTGAAATAAAAATAATAAAAAATTAATTGCAGAAATACTAGCAGTGGCAGATGTGGGAGTTTTGGTGTGCTGGGGTGCTGGCTGCACCAGCAGAATGGTTGCGGTGCGGATGTCAGAGCCACGCTGTACATCACTCCACCTGCTGCATCGCGTGGCAGATCTGCTCCAGACAGAGTTAGCAGGGAGCCTGGGAGAGCAGCCCTGAATATTAACCCGGTTTCTTTTGTTGCTTTAAAAGAGGAGCATCATTAACCACGACTTAGCTCATTAAATCGGGGATGAAAGGGAGGGCAGCTCGGAGCGAGGGGAATTAACCCAGCGGGGAGCAGAGCCAGGATGCAGAAGGAGGGAGATGTGGCATCCAGAACTGGGAGGGAAGGGGTATTTTGGGCAATCTTTAGAATTCTGAGAAATGCTCTTTTAACCATGGGTTTTTCAAGGAGGGAGATGGCCGTGAGCAATTTGGGGTAAGCACGGTGCGTCCTGTGCCATGCTTAAGTACAAACTCAAAGAGCTACTTGCCCTTGGTGTAACTTGGTGTAACTGGTGCTTTCACACAGCTAAGGGTGAGGCACGCCTTTTCCATTCTGCATCCTCCGGGCAAATCCCATGAGGAGGGTATCCCCAGCACATTCTGCTTTTGGTACAAAGAAGGAGCCAAGAGCCATATCTCTGCCCGTGAGATTTAGGCTCGTTCCAGGGTGGGAGCAGGAGAGGATGAGAGGATGCATGAGCTGTGGGTGTTGTGAGCATTTTGGCCTTGCCAGGGTGTGATGTATAGCATGGCTGTGTCTGTATGTCTACCAGGTTGGATTAGTGTCGCTAGCACTTTACGAATGAGTAGTTATAACCATGCTGCCTCTTAAAAAAGAAAGCAATTATCATATCTATTGGGCAGTGCATTAAATGACACCATTTAATTAAAGCTTAATTTATCCCTGAATGAAAAATATTTAAAATCAGCGCACAGTATTTTATCCCATTCAATTACTGCAAATCTCCATCACATTGCTGCTACAGATGAGCTTGGCTGTCAAGTCGGCTGCATGCACCAGCAGCACTCTGCTGCTCTCCAGATGCACCCAGCAGGCTGATTTCTGCCTGGGGTGGTCCCTCCCAGCTTAAGGCTTGCAGCCACCTCAGATAATTGAGGGCTGGGGTCAGCTCCACTGCTGCTGAGTCCTCTTGGGAAGTGGCCTTCCTATGGGTGCCCAAGATCTTTGGAGGACTCATGCCAAAAGGAATTTCTCATCCTTGGAAAGTCTCTCAGTATATTTTCATAGCAGGCTCCATGGTTCAAGGAGTTGCTCAAGACCAGGTTGGATGGGTCTTGGGCAGGCTGATCTGGTACCTAATCTAGTGGCTGGCAATCCTGCCTGCAGCAGGGGGTTGGAAGTAGATGATCTTTAAGATCCCTTTCAATCCAAGCCATTCTATGGTTCTATTATGGCAATCCCTGGATTTAACATTCAGGAGGCATTTTTAAGGGGTATGGGATGATATCCCAGCCCTGCTGAGGACAAAGAGGGGTTGGTGACCAAATTCCTCCTGCTGGGATTTCTCCTGAGGCCTCTGGAGAGGTCTCCAAGGTTGATGTGGAGGGACTCCAAGAAGCAACCCAACAGCAGCCAATCCTCTTGGCCCACCTAGCAGATCTGTGTCATGCTCCAAAGTCTCTATTTTGCAAAATTCTTTGTGTTTTCAGCCACAGCCGCTCAACAAATGAAATAATCATGGGATTATTTGCCAAGTTGGCATAAATTTGGGCAGAAAGAGCTGCTGCTGCTAGCCAAGGGCAGATAGTTGGCTGTCCATGCTGCCCAACAGCCACAAGAAATGTGTCTGGTGTACGTGCTTGTGACTAATGGACCAGTGAAAAGGGCTTTAACATAAATACATTAAATAGTTGGGCCTCTGGTCATGTGCAGGAGCTCTGTGCAGAGATGTGTCACCTCCCATTGAGCCGTGCAGTGTTTGAAAACACCAGGACAGCACATGGCTCACTGTGCAGCAAAACTATTGGGGAGTTCAGAAAAGCTAGGAGTTGGATTTGATGATCCTTATGGGGTCTCTTCCACTTGGGGTATTCTATGATCATAAATCCTTCCTAATCTGAAGAGAGAGAATGAATTATTAAATTGAAGTACAGGTGCGAATCCAGAGCCCAGGACTCAGTTCACTCTCAGATCTACTGAGAAATAGCCTGGAAATGCTCTTCTGTACCCCAAATTCTGCATAATTCCAGTGGTGGAGAAGATCTTGTACGGTCCCATGTGGGCTGAGCTCTGGTATGAGCAGCTCCCTGATTGTGACCGCCTCTGAACTCACTTCATGATTTTCCTTGCTAAGAAAAATCTGTTTTCTTTCCAGATGGAGCAGCACTGCTCCTTTTTCTTCAGCCTTGCAGTTTCTTTTTCATTACGGCTTGGAAAAGAGAACAGAAGGATATGCACATGAGAAATCTGACAGTATTCAGCATACTAGGGGATCTGGGGCAGCGTTCTGTGCTTAGATCTGCACCGCAGCGCTCATCTGTATTACAGAAGTTGACAACTGCGCTTACCTCTCTGTGTGATAAATCTCCTGTAGTAAGGTGCTGTTCCCAGATGGTATCAGTTGGTATATGCATGTATATGGACTACTGTTTTGTTTCTAAGATTCTCCTAAGAGGGAAAAAAGAGACAGGTTTGCAAATTGGTTTTGGCCCTGGATCAGAACACCTGGGGTTCTTCAGGACTCAGCCCCACAGTTCTCATTCTCCACCTCAAGCCCTCAGCATCCTCAGCCACCTCCTCCCTCTGTGGGCATGAGATCTAACTCTGATTTAATCTGATGCTGTGGTTACACTGATGAACATGGGAAAAGCAAATTTCCTAGGGAGGGATCTGGGGTTCCCACCACTTCTCCAAGTGGAAGAAGCAGAGCAATCAAATCAAACACGCTTAGTCCAGGGGGGATGCTGCTCTGTGGTGCTGCAGGGTGATAAGAGTTCAACACGGGGCCGTGCAATAGGGACAGGAGCTTTGTGGCTGCAGAGGATGGAGCAAGGACAGTTGCTGCATTCCTGCAGACCATCATGAGCCATCATTTTTGTGGTGGCGATGCATCATTTTTGCAACCAGCAAGAAGCATTGCATCAGTGGCTGATGTCCAAGGTTGCTCCATGCCGGGGGCTGTGCTGCTACTGCTGGGGACACCATGGTGTTTTGGCCCCTTGTCCTACAGACCCCTCAGTCTGCTAAAGAGGAACCGGAGGACAGAGCGGGGACCTTCAGGATGGCCTCCACGAGCATCCGCACCAGTGACACTGATGATTTTTGCTCCAGAAGCAAGTTCCATCTTTTCCTTAAATCTGCAAGGCTAACTGAACAGAGGAATCGATTACCACAGGCGTGTCAAATTGCTTCTGTCATTAACCCCATAAACAACTCGCCCTGGGTTAGCTGGGATGTCCCCGTGCTGCCAGCGGGTCCCAAAGTTGCTGACAGCAAGGCAATACTTTTGGTAGGGGCAAAAAGCCCATGGTGTTGGGGCTCTAATAGGATGTATTTTAAAGGCATGCAACATTTTGGAGCTTTAGGAGCAACGCTGGAGCTTTCTGCCTCCCCAGCCACCAAGAGGCACCATGCCCCATTGAACTCTGCCTTCTGCTGCCACGTGTGCGAGCAACGTCCCATGAAGTCCTGCTCGCACAGCGTTGCGGTCATGCAGAGTAGAGCAGCACATGGCATCCTACAAGGGCTGTGAGGATTTTCTCCCTGGTTACAATCCCCCTCTCAGTGCTTTCTGAGCCTTTCTGAGACTCTGCTCGTGCTTGTGACAAATCTTGCACCATCAGCTCTCGCTTCGCTTGGATTTTTTTCCACTAGGATACTCTCAGCAGCCCGAGCGGGTGCTTTTCTGTTTGTTCTGAGGGCAGAAACACAAGACGAGCAATCTGTGTGCTCCATACAGGCTGATACGGTGATACCACAGCCTCCCCCCAGCTCAGCTGGAGATTGCTGGATAATGTATGGCATTCTGCTGAGATAATAACCCAGAACGAAGGGAGCGTTCCTCCCCGCAGCGTTTGCAGCCAACACTCAGGGCAGCCCTTTGTGGACAGAAGAGGTGGAGGGGGCATCGTCTGCCTGGAGAATGGCAAAGGCTTGAAAAAGGGGGGGGGGGGGGGAAAGAGCTAATCATCAGGATTTTTTTTTTTTTTTTTACTCTTGAGCTCACAAAGCTGGGATGAAATAGGAAGGAGGGAGTAATTGGAGATGTAAAGTGTGAGTTGCTGGGTGAGTTAATGAGCTAGAGGGGAATTAGAGCCCCGACCTGAGTGTCCCATAGGGAAATGGTGGTGCTGGAGGTGCTCAGGAAACCCTTTGGGAGTTTGTCCCCAAAGTCTGCTCTGTGCTCCCCAGAGAGGGGCTGACATCTCAGCAGGTGCAGCACCGCGCTGCTGGGGTGGCCGGGGGAAAAGGGGCTATTTTAGGAGAGGAGGCAAAAAACACTGTCTGTGTTTGGCCAAGGAGGTTGGGAGAGGACGCTGTGCCTGTCTATAAATACAGCAGGAATGTAAACATCAGGGTGGGGAGCAAATAGAGCGAAGGCGAAGGGCGATGTCAGCAGAAAAACCTACAGCTCCCAAGCAGGGACAGAGCCGGAGGAGCCGAGCTCCTGGTCCTGGGGCTGGGTTATGGGGTAGCTCAGAAATGGGAAAAAATGACTTTTTCCCTCCTAGTCAGACTGGATATCTCCTGCAGGCTGAGGGTCTCCAGACTAATGGATCACAGAGCCCTCTTGCTGTGTTTTGAGATGGATCCTAGTGTAAGACCTATCCCCAGGACCTACCCAGGGGAGGGTCTGGTTGATTATTAGGAAAAACTTATTCTTTGAAAGTGGTGATGCAGTGGCACAGCTACCAAGGAAACGGGGGGATCACTGTCCCTGAAAGGTTTCCAGAGCCATGGAGATGTGGCACTGAGGGATGAGGGCAGTGGGCATGGTGGGCTATGGTTGGGGATCTCTGAGGTCTTCTCCCATCTGAATGCTTCTATGATTCTCTGATTCTATCCCAAGGACCTACATGTAGGATTTTGGAAAAGGTCATGCAAGGGAAGGCTTTCCCAGGTGAAAAGAGAGCTTGTTCTGCAGCAGGAACAGAACTAGGAATGATTTTCCATTCTTTTCCCCCCAGGCTTTTCAGTTTTGCTAATCGGACGAAGCTTGCAGATCTGTTAATGCATTGGATTGGAACACGCCCAACCTCGTGATGGGGGTGCTGGGATAAAGCATTTCTGAGGTTGTGCTGTTCAGTCACAAAGGGGTTTGATAAAGATTATGTGGGGTCACTGTGACCTAATTACGGTTTAAGGGAAGCGTTTTTGTAAATGGGTTGGATTTCAGATACAGGAATAATGTACCTGGAAGGTGCTGCAAGACGCACAGCTGCATACAGTGCTAAATGAGCATGTAAATGAGATGGTTCTCATTAGAAAAGGGCAAATCTGATGCACAGATCCTGAGAGCCTTCCCCAGAATGAGCCTTTCTGTTCAGCTGCTTGTCCTATTAGGGCAGAGGAGGGATAATGAACTGCTGGTAGTGCTGTAGTGCTGCGCTCTGTGTACCACTGCTTTGATAGTAGCCATGAGGAACCATTATTCAACCTCTGTGCCCAGCACCAGTATATTTGGGCGTAATTGCAACGTTTAGTGCTGTAAAATCCACCAGGTGGTTCTGGGGGCTGAGTGCTGTTTGAGGTCATAGAATCATAGAATCATTCAGGTTGGAAAAGGTCTCCCCAAGCCCAACCCCAGCCCACCCCCACCATGCCCACTGACCTCAGTGCCACATCCCCACAGTTCTTGAATGCCTCCAGGGACGGTGACCCCACCACCTCCCTGGGTAGCTGTTCCACTGCATCACCACTCCTTTAGAAAAGAAATGTTTCTTAATATCCAACCTGACCCTCCTCTGGCACAACATGAGGCCATCACCTCTTGTCCTGTCACTGCTACCTGGGAGCAGAGGCCGACCTCCACCTCACCACATCCTCCCTTCAGGGAGCTGTAGGGTGCAGTGAGGTCTCCCCTGAGCCTCCTCTTCTCCAGACTGAACAACCCCAGCTCCCTCAGCTGCTCCCCATAGGTGTATGCTTCAGACCCCTCACAGCTCTGCTGCCTTTCTCTGGACGTGCTCCAGGGCCTCAATGTCTTCTCGTAGTGAAGGGCCCAGTGTGCAGTTGGTGGGGGCTTTGGCTGGATTCATGCATTGTGTGCAACCTGTGGGCAGGTGGCTGCCCCCCTGGGGCTTATCTATGGTCAAACCTAGGTTTGGATGAGAAATCCTCCCAGCACCTCCAATACCATCCCTAACACCCAGAGCTGACATGAGCTATGGTGCACAACGCACCATCTCTTTGTGCTTGGCCATGTCCATATATTTATATCCCAAGCATTTTCCTTTTGGATCCTAATCCTTTTTCCTTTTGAACCCCCAAATAGTTTTCCTTTTGGACTCCAAACTTTTTCCCTTTTGGATCCCAGCGCTGCCTCTTTCCTGCCCTGAATAATGTCTCCTATAAAACACCAGTCCCTGGGTCTGATGATATCACTCCAGAGGCAGAAGATGATCCTTCTTGAGCTCTCTTCTGGTCAGAACAGACCGTGTTCCAACTCAGCCTGTGCATGCCAGCAGCTCAAGCCCAGCCAAAGTGCAAAGGCTCTGTGGATGGAAGCAAAATCTCATTTATCTTTCCTGAATGCTGGTGGTTGGAAGGGATATTAAACCAACCAGAATGTCCATCACGTTTAGAGGCAGGTTGGAGCACTTCTCGCACACAAGGGATAGATTTCTGTGAAGAAGATGTTTTTTTGCTAGCAGTCCCCAAACTGAAGATGAAAAGCCTGCTGGATTCCTGGCTCCAGCATTCACCCTGTTTGATTTATGGGAAATACACCAGCAGACAGGAGCAGAGCCCTGGGAGGATATTTATATCCCAAACATTTTCCTTTTGGGCCCCAATTCTTTTTCCTTTTGAACCCCAAAACAGTTTTCCTTTTGGACTCCAAACCTTTTCCCTTTTGGATACCAGAACTGCCCTGTGAGCTCCCTACGCTGCTGCTCCTTATCTCCTTGCAGTTTTGATCTTTAGCCGAGGTTCCAGGACCATCCCATGCAGTGTGTTGGTGCAAGTTTAGGCACCAGGTTTAGACACCAGGTTTAGGTAGGTCCTCCTGCTGGTTACACCCCAATCAACATTCCATTAAGCTCTTGAATTGCAGCAGAACCTGCACTGCAAATCCCAGGAAAGTGCAGCAAGTTCCATCCGCCAAACTCCTCCAAAACCCTCAGCCTGGCAAAATCCCCCCTCCCATGCCATTCTCTGTTAAACACTTGCCTTCGGTACATGTTGTCCTCCTTTTTCCCCAGTATGGGCTGAAGTGGGAGATTTGGGAATGATTCACTCTGTTCTGCCCAGCAGCTCCAAGTAGCAGCCGGGGAGTCTGCAAAACAGGCATCCAGCCCGGAATATTTTGTACACTATCTCAACACAGCACTGTAATTAAAAGGCATGCTTGAAATAAATGACAGAGGGCTTGGTTTATTTTTTCCTTTTCAATTTCTTTCTTTTTTTTTTTTTTTTTTCCAAGGGAGATGGAGGGGGGCAAAGTTGCATTGTAATATCAAAAGGCACAACAAGCGTATTGGAACAAATAGCATCAAACAAAGTGTGGTCCATGCAATTGCTTGAAAATGCGAGATGCTCGGTTATCACCCAGGGAACTTGCTGTCTGATTAAAAATAATTATTGCTGGCATTAAAACTGTTTAGAATTACGCTAGACAATTCATCTCCTATTGCCCGCTGCCACCATATGCCTGGTTTGTTGAGTGGAAAAATGTCTCTTTCATTTGGATAAATAATGCTTTGTAAATATTTAGAGATGAATGTTCTGGATCAGTGAACGGCTATTTTTTTTTTTTTTTCTTTTGTGATAAATATGTGCAAATGAGCTTGATCTTAGCTTGGTTTGAGGCAGGTGTTGTTCAGGGCTGAATGAGTCCCATGGAACAGCTGTACCAGGGGGACTTAGTGAAGGAGCCCAAGGGTCACTTCTGATGCTGAGAAAGTGGGGTGAAGACACCACTTTTAACATTTTAAGTCCATCAGGAGCAATGCCCCCCAGCCAGCCATGGTTGCAGACACCTGGATAACTTGCAAATGCTGTGAATCTGTGTAGTTTTGATGCTGTACCAGAGACATGGTGAGGTGAGCACTAAGGAGATCCACTGAAGAAATGCAATGATGGGTGCCCCCTCCCTGAAGGTACCAAGGACATGGATGGGACCCTGGGCATCCCAATCTGATGGGGAAAACCAGCCCTTGGCAGGGAGTTGGAACTGGATGGAGTCTAAAGTCCCTTCCAACACAAACCATTCTATGATTCCATGATTCTATGACTGCTGGTTTGGGGTTTATGTAAGAACTCTCGGTGAGAAGCACCCTTGCAATAAGCATAGCTCATGTTGGAACTGGAGGGTCTGAGCGAGGGGAGGATGCGGAGCTCTTGGTGTGTCCCAGCTGGATGCCCCGTGGATTATTGCTCATGAAACCACTCACAACCATGGACATTTGGAAAAATTTCTTCTCTGAAATAGTGGTTGGGGACTGGAATGGGCTGCCTAGGGAGGTGGCTGAATCACTGTGTCTGGAGGTGTTAAAAAAATGTACAGATGTACTGAAGGATGTGGTTTAGTGGAAAAATGGTGGTAGGTGGACGGTTGGACTGGATGATCTTGGAGGTCTTTTCCAACCTTGGTGATTCTATGATTCTATGACAGAAAGGGAGATGATGCTCTGTACCATTCCCCTTTTGCACATCCAAAGTGCTATGAAGGAACCTCCCATTTGGCTGCCAAATAGCATAATACTGAGTTCATGTCAGCACCAGCGCAGCCGCCCTGGTGGGGCTGGAGTGATTCACAGAAAGGGAAGACTGTTGGAGGGCACACAAATGCTTAAAGAAATACAGTTCTTGCATTTACTGCTTTGTGTGTGCTTTCAATTACATCTGTCCCTCCAGATAGATAAGGGGAGCAGCCAGACGCCGATCTTCCCTACAGGAACTGGGGCACTGAATAAGGTATCATAGAATCATAGAATGGCCTGGGTTGAAAAGGAGCACAATGCTCATTTAGTTTCAATCCCCTGCTATGTGCAGGGTTGCCAACCAGCAGACCAGGCTGCCCAGAGCCACATCCAGCCTGGCCTTGAATGCATGAGGAGATAAATTCTTTTCCCTTGGAATACACATGGGAGAGGAGCTGCAACTCCCCAAGCACCAAGGTCCTGCTCCCTTTTCCTCCCCGAGGATTTAAACCCACAGGAGATGCGTGTCCCGCCTGTCTCGGTGTGCACAGCCTGTTGTATTTGCTTTGCATTCGATTAAAGCACGAAGGCAAACAAGGGGCATTAATGAATTCGTTCGTTTATGATGACAATCCTTTTTCGAGTCCTCCAATTGATTTGCCGAGCAAGCTGATAAAAAGAGCAACGCTTGCATTATTTACAACCCCCACTCTAAATGTTATGTCTGAACCAACAGAGCCTGTTTGCTTTTTAAAATTCAAATGAGGACAGCAATAATCTCATTTCCAGGAGCTGGCCGTCCTCTGTGCTAGGTGCTTTGCCCTCGTCTCTCCATCACGGCTCGGGGACCCAAGGACTCAGTGTCACCCTGCTGTACCAACATCCATGGAGCAGAGAGTTGAGTTGAGAAAAATAAATAAATAAAGAGCAAAAAAAAAAAAAAAAGTGCTGTGGGGTCTTTTAACAGCCAGCTGAGTCATCAGCTCGGCGTGGTTAATTATGCATAGATCCTAATTAAAGTCATTATTTACTTTGGAAAGCAGAGAGCTCTGGTCCTCACTGGGCTCAGGGCTTGGCTCGGCCCCTCCGGCTGCATGGAGGCAGGGGCACAAAGTGAGGTAATGGAGGCTGTTGGGAAGGACTTGGTGTCACCTCAGGGCTGTGTGACTCCTTCCATGGACACAAAGTAGTGGTGGTTGTGTGGAATAACTCAGGTTGGTGCAAGATAAGGAAAAAAAATCACGAAAAAAGGAGGATTCAAGAATCTCGTTCTCTTCATGGAGGACTGGGGACCCAACCTCCAAGCAGCAGCCACAGCCTCCACCAAGGAGGCCGTTGCTCAAGCGAGTCAGAGCCCTGATTTGAAACAGCTTGCTCAAATATTTCTGTGCTCCCTGCGGTCGGATTCCAGACTTTTACTATGTGATTACTTTAACCTGTTTAAAAAAAAAGCAAAAAAAAAAAAAAAGCAAAAAAAAAAAAAAAAAGCAGTGCTGCAGAGGGTGAGAAGAAAGGCCTGATTCATTGATGAGGGCAGGCCGTGGATGCAAACAAGGTGTTACAGTTTCCCCAGGAATGTTTTCGGGTCTTAAAATGTCCTGTAGTCAATAAAAGCAAGGAGGAATCAATGCTCATTGGGAATCACTTGGTGGGGCCCCAGATGGAGTATTTTCAGTACCATCCTTCCTGATGTGCTCCATGCTTTTGTTTGGTTGCAGGAACCAGAGGGACTTGGTGCTTTCAGGGCACAGTCTTCCTTTTTGGGTGCCAATGGCGAGGACATTAGGAACAATTTCTTCTTCGAAAGAGTGGTGATGCAGTGGCACACTCTGCTCGGGGAGGTGGTGGAGTCACTGTATCTGGAGGTGTTCAAGAACAGTGGAGATGTGGCACTGAGGGATGTAGGCAGTGGGCATGGTGGGGGTGGGCTGGGATGGTGACCTCAGTGCTCTTTTCCAGCCTTCATGGTTCTATGGTTCCATGCTTGGGACTCAGGCTGTGCTGCTCCCTCCCTGTGCCCCATGTGGGCTTTCTCCTTCTGCTTTTTCCTTCATCCAGGGATGCATTTGCAGAAAAACACATTCAAATCCCCAAACTGTGATGTGTGGGACTATGGGATCTCCTCCAAACCATAGATCAGATGGGCACTTACGTTCTTGTCTGCTTGCACTGGCAACATCCAGCCATGAGCATCGCCCCAGGAACAGAGACCTGGCACAGCACTGATGGCTTTTGCAGAAGTTGATTTTCAGGAGGAGTGCAGCAGCTGATGGCACTCTCTCCAAACCAAGATAAACAAGGGCGCCCCAAATAACTCCCTTCTTGCTGGTGAGGGGTATTTTTAACGAGCAACTTGATACAAAAGTAAGGCAGGTAGTTGGATGAAAACAGGAGTGCTTTGCTAGAGAGGAGTTTTGCTGCATCTTCATGCTGCATCTCAGTGCTCACTGCCATGCCATCCCCAAGAGATGCTGCCCATGATGCTTACATGACCATGGGGGATGTTTGTAAAGGGCTGCCGTGAAGTCGCTGAGGTCGTAAGGTCAGGCTTGAGTAAAAGCAGTTTCCATGAGCCTGCTCTCATGTGCCACCCAAACACCATTTGGGTCCAGAGATTTGGGTGCTGAGGCCACCCCAGCATGGGAAGTGGTGTGGTGGGTTTATGGCTGTGATAAGAGCCTTAATGGCTTTTTAAACTTAAGTACATGCGTGTCAGCTGGTGTTTCATTTAGCACAGAGCAAGATGTCAGCAGAGGTCAGGATGAAACATGGGATGTGTGGGGGAATTTTGGGAAGAGGTTTGAACGAGGCACCTTCAGGGCACACAAAGCACCAGGGGCTGCCAGAAGTGCTATATACTGTCATGGGGAGGAAGCAGAGAAATCCTCTCCCAGAAGTTTAGGCTTCAGGGGGGTTGGTATTTGAGCAAGTCCCCTCTTTTCCCATCCTTACTGGCTCTGCAAGAGCATCTCTGCTGTGAAAGCAAGGGATGTGCATCTTGCAAATATCTGCAAGGGGCTTATTGCAAAAACTCAAACCAAACCTTTAAAACTCAGGGCTCCTTACTCACTGTGCAGATATCATGCTGTCTTTAGCAGCTCTGCTTGCAGATCAAAGCCATGCAGAGTGTGTCAGAAGGGGAAATCTGGACTCTTTGCTTTGTTTTAATTTGCTTTTATCCTGGTACTTCCCCAACCCTTTACCCAGGAGCAGATCCTCATTGGGTGAGACTAGTCCTGAAAAAAAAAACAACAATTTTGGAGGAAAAGCACAGCCTGTACTCACATAGCAACCCCGTGCCAGGGGGAAAATCAGGGCTCTGGTCTCACAAAGTGAGTCAGCTGCTTCCCCCTGCCTGCCCCCCCGGGATGAGTAATTCAGCTGTGATAACCTTTAACGAGTTGCAGGCACTGTTACAGCTCTGCATCCAATCTCAGCTGTGTGCTTTATTAGCAAAGCCCAGGATGGAGATGAAGCATCCTTGTAGGTAGCATGGAGGTGAAACTGGGAGGGCGAAAATCCTCAAAAAGTGCATCCATCTGGATGTGATGGGTAAGGAGCTCACGTCCAAGCAAGATCCCCATGACTCAGCCTTAAGGGAGTAAACATGTTTTGGGTTTTAGTGCTCCTATCTGTCTGGCTGCAAGGTCACATGGGCAGAAGGGCCACGTGTCTGCCCAAGGAGGTGACTTTTGGAGGCTGGGATGAAAGGTGCCATTGTGTGTGCTTGGCATGGGATGGGTTGGGAATCCATCATGTGTCAGCTCCGTGCCCTTTGATATGGGGCTGAGGAATGGTTTGGTTCCCTGGGGCAACGCTCAGCCTGGTGTTGGCTGTCTTATAGATTGGGGCTGCTTTGGGCTTTGAAGTCACGGGGTTTTGCGTGATGGCAGTGCGAGGTCTCTGCTGTTGTCCTGTCTGTGCAAAGAGCTTGGAAAGAGGGTAGTGGTGATGGAGAGGCTGGAAACACAGATGCAGAGGGAGCATGGTGAGGTGATAGATGCACTGTTTTAAACCATTCCTGCTCTTGACTGGCTGTGCTGTGCCCCTCATGCTGTAGGTCCTGCTCCACAAGAGGTGCCATGTTTTGGTGGCTTCAGGCTCCTAAACATATTCTACTGCCCACTGATGGTCCTTATTGGGCAGTATAGGGTTGGTGTTGCTGAGACATCAAAATATAAGCAGTCTTTTGGGTGCTTGTGCAATGGGCTCTCCCCTGGCTCTGTTCCTACCCTACTTGCAGAATAGCCCTGTGAATCAAAGGATCATGGAATCATTTGAATTGGAAAAGACTTTCAAGATGACCAAATCCAGCCATCAACCTGACCCATCACTAAACAATATCCCTTGGTGCCATGTCCACACATCTCTTAAATACCTCCAGGAATGGGGACTCCACCACCTCCATGGACAGCCTGTTCTGGTGCTTGGCCACCCTCTCCGTGAAGAAATTCTTTCTTTGTCTTTTTCCTTATCTTTCTCCTGTTTGGCAGGATCTCTCCCTGTACTGCTCTGTGGTCTCTCTCTTCCCCTGTGGTTCTTATCTCACCCTTGGAAGAGATGCCTTGTATCTCCTACAGCTGTCATTCATTTGTCTCTCAATGCACTGGTTGCAGGAGTAAGCATTAAGCATATGGATGCAGCTCTACTCATTTATTGTCTGCTTTGGGAGCCTCGTGGATTCTGGGTGTTGCCAGCTGGTTTAGCAAGAAAAATATCACCTCTCTTGGATTTCGGCTGATAGCTCTATTTTTAAGCACTATCCCCATGGGGCAAATATCGGATGTACGCTTTAATTCTTTGCTGATATGTTTTTGTTGTGAAAAATATTGCTCAGCTGAGTCATGGGGAAAAGAAATATGTCTCATCACAGAGTTAGTTCCCACACTTGGGACTTATGTCACGGACAACGTCATTCCATCAGGACACATTGGCTGTGGGCACCTCTCCAGCAAGATGGGAAGTTGCATTTATCCTGTTGTGTGCATGCAGAATAGGTGTTTTTTTGGCAATAAATCCAGTGCCAGTGCCTCGCTGAAGCGTTTCGTTTCTGTGGTAGGAGGAATCTCATTAACACGAGATTCAGAGGAATCCAGCACTGCCAGCCAGAAGACAAATGCAGCAATGCTGTTGTCATTTATCAAATGGAGAATGACCTTTGCTATCCATTAGGATGAAATGAAAAGCTTTGGGCTTTAACTTTGTTAAAATGCATGTGGATGTCTTTTTACATCTCCGAGTTGGTGCATTGCTGAGTTTAATGAAATTGTGCATTTTGCTAGTGCTTAAACAGTATTGTTACATAATTCAATCTCCATGTGTTTTCAAAGCAGGAGGCAAAAGAATTGCACTAAAACCAGATGCAAAACTCTCCTGCTGCAGCCAGTGGCTTAGGAGGCAGAAGGGGCTTGGGTCCAAGCCTAGTGTTTGTAGGTTGTACGACTTGAGTTACTTTTGGTCAAAATTAGATACGTGTGCCTATAAAGATGTGTGAGTAGGCACATGTGTTCTCGGGAGAGCTCAGCTGAAGGAGGTGGGTACCTCCCTCTGGTCTGCTACAAGCCTCTCCATGGGAAGAAGGTGTAAGATCTATTTTTTCCCCATTTTTCACTCTGAAAGATGCTGATGCTCTTTCCTCTTTTCACCAGGATCCCCTTTGCTCACAGCATAGACTCCAACAGTCACCCACCAGATGTTCATGCGTAGGCATCTCACAGATCCTCCCCAGCTCCTTGGCCACCATCCCATCTGCAGCTGTCCCAGCTCTTCCTGCTCTTTTCTAGTCATAGGGAAACTTACCTCCATCCTGCTGGTAGGGTGGGCTGATCATGTGGGATCATCCATGCCCTGGGGGTCCTCATGCCAAAACTAAACTTTTTTTTCTGCCTGACTTTTCGGTATTTCTATTTTCCTGTTGATCCACAAGGTGAAGACATTTCTGCTGAGCAAAGCAGGCAGGCACTGAGATGGTGCCTGCAACCTCCCAGAGTCCGTGTGGCTACGTGCATGAGGTGAAGTTCATTTCATGTTACACCTTATGGGCTTTCCCACATGGTGGAACTGAAAAATTAGGATTGGGTCTACAGCTGGAAAACCTCCTGTGTTCACAGATTGCAATCCAACCTATGTTTGCTTCAGCACAACCCTGTGTGCTGCTTGGTTTAAGACTAAAAAAATATCTTTTTTTTCTTTTCCTGCTTGCTGTATCTGCTTATTTACAACCATAAATAAAATCTAGTTAGAGTATGTGTCTTAAGAGAGGCTTTCATCAAAATAACGACAAGTGGTGCTTTGTGTTCCAGTGGGTGTAGCTCAGCCTGCCAATAAGCCAATAATTCCTTTGCATATAGACAAGCCCAGAAACAAACACTGCCTATATATTGTGGCTTTACTGCAAAAAGCGAGAAAAAGCAATGACCAGAAGTGCTGGAATCTTGAGCATCAGCAGAGCCCCATCAGCTGTTGTGAAAACAGTGGGCAGTGAGTGGCTGATATCTCAGTGGAAATCAATTCATTAATGGACAGGTTTCCTTGTTTCTGGAGCTAATGCATGGATCTGCAGAGAGAGGATCTGAAGCGATTAGCTAGAAATATACCCTTGTTTGTGAAGGGCCTTAAGGAAGTGTCTTTATATCTAAAGTTACGGGAACTTCCATCTGCTGGTGTAATCAACATTGAAGGTGGATGCAATCTTGGATCTCCATAATATCAAATACCATTGATAGCGGCATGTCGGAGGTGGCTTTTATTTCTGAGTGCTTGGAATAAGGAGGTTTGGCTCAGCTGGTTACAAATCCACGTGCAAAACTCATGACAAGAGCGGACTGTGAGCACCCAAAGGAGCTGCAGGGCATAGTTCTGCATCTTGCTCAGTCCTTGCTGTCCCCAGGGAAGGGCTCTGCTCTTGGAAACTGAGCTTTGGAGGCTTGAATGGGGAACAAGTGACTAAATATTGACTCAGAAAAAACAAAGATCCCATTTAGATGTAAATGGGAAAAGGTGGGAGGGGGAGTGGTAGAGAGGGAGGAAGGAAACTGAAATACGTAAAATAAGAGTCTACAAGCAGAATTATCTCGTAGCAGAATCCATTTTCCAGACTTCCCTCAGTGAGTTATCGGCAATACTCCACATACTTGTGCAGCCAAATAGCTGCGAGGCACAAGTACTTTCTCCAGTAGCAAATAATTCCCTTTCCTGATAACATCTTCAGTAGGATTTGCCTGCAATGTGTGAGCACAGTGGCATGGGTTTCGCTCTGGCGGTGGGGGCACGCAGTGTGCTGTCTGATCTGAGCCATTCAGCAAAATGCAAGTTTTCCATCTTGCCTCCAAACTGACAGCAACTCCCACCTCTGGGGCTGAGCTGTGCCAGGACCACATCTGTCCTTGCTCATGGCCGAATGGGGGACCCACTGCTAACTGGGACTACCTGAAGGGCAGCTGTAGGCTTATTGAGAATTGAATGAATGCGTTTCACTAGAGATCTGAGTATGGATCTCAGTGGTGGGCTGATTCTGCATTACAGAAAGTGGAAGATTGGCTTGGGAAAACCTGCGAACTTAATGATATCGTTCCTTTTTAGCAAGGTACTTTTGTGTGGATTGTTAACAGATTGATGCCTGCAAAATAGGGTCTGCCAGACCACTGCGCACCAATGTTTGTGCTTTTACGTGGTGAGGCCAAGCAACCCAGCAGAGTTGCTGGGTTCACCTTGCTTTGCTTGAGCACTTTCCATCCAGCAAGCCGGAGCAGATCGTATCTGAAAGGTGATTACTGCAAGAATTGCACCAGCAAACCAAAGGAGTGTTTGGGGTGTTTCAAATTAGCCTAAAACCACGTCCTGTCCATAGGGTCAGGTTTTTATTTCTCTCCTGTTGGTGTCACAAATTGGCCAGGTGAGGCACTTTGGGAGGAGGGCAGCTGTGCCTTCTCGGTGTCAATGGCTTTCCTGTGCTCTGATGGGATAATAAATTGGATATTAGGAAAGAATTATTCATGGAAAGGGTGGTTAAGCACTGGGACAGGCTGCCCACATAGATGATCTTAGTGATCGTTACCAGTATTAATGATTCTATGGTTCTGTGGTAGTCTCTATCCCTGGAGATATTTAGGAGCCCTGTGGATGTGGCACTTAGGGGAATGCTTTAGAGGTGAACTTGTGGTAGGTTGGTGGCTGGACTTGATGATCCTAATGGTCTTTTCCAACCTAAGCAGCTCTGATTCTATAAAACATGAACAAAACCCAAGCGTGTTACAAAGTCCTGAGTCTGCATTAGAATTATAGAATCATTCAGCTTGGAAAAGATTTCCAAGATCTCAGAGTCCAACCATCAACCCATAACCATCATGTCCACTGCCCATGTCCCTCAGTGCCACATCTCCACGGTTCTGGAACACCTCCAGGGATGGTGACCCCCACCATGTCCCTGTGTCACTGCATCACTGCTCTTTCGGAGAATAAACTTTTCGTAATGTCCAGTCTGAACCCCACCCTGGCACATCTTGAGGCCATTACCTCTTGTCCTATCACTGTTACACGGGAGAGTCCCTATAAGACTTGTCCTCCAGACCCTTCATGGCTCCACTGCCCTTTTCTGGACCCACTCCAAGGTCTTGATGTCTTTCTTGTAGTGGTGTCTTTCTTGTACTGGTTGGCCTAAAACTGAACACAGGGATGGTCACCTCCTGATCCTGCTGGCTGCGCTATTTCTGATATAAGCCAGGATGCGATTGGCCTCCCATTTTCTTTTTTCTCTGTTTTGGGGGGAAATGAAGGTGACTGCAAGGGTCTGATACCTAGGTACACATTCACCCAAGGAATTCAGCAGCTGCGCAGGGATGGATACAGCCAGAAGTGAGAACAACAGGTGGGAGAGCTCAGCCAGGGGGCCCTGCTCCATCAGGGCTTCCAGCGTGTGCTATGTGTTCCCATCTTGGATTTTCTTGCTGGTGAAGAGACATAAACCAATGCTGTGCTTGCAGATTGGATTCCTGGGCCACGCACCCTTGCTGGGAAGCAGCACATTGGTGGTGAGTGCTCACAGCACCAGGGCACATCTGTAGAGGATTTGCTGCTTGTGAGCCTCTCTTGCTCCGCTATGGGGGAAAATATGATTTTCCTGTTTTTTTTCTTCCTTTTTCTTTTTCTTAGTGGAAGGCTTTATAGGCTTGGATTTGGAAGCTTTCCCAGTTTTTGCAAATAAAACTGCAAGCCTGTCTGTGGAGCGTTGGAAGAGGAATCTCAGGAACGTGGGAGCTCTCTGCGGAGCCGCTCTAGAGTTTCTCCTGGTGCTGCCTTTAAATGCTCCTCAGGCAATGGTTGTTCTGCACATCTCCGTGTGTTTTAGACAAAGGAACAGCGGGACCCAACAGCTGATTTTTCATCAAAATTGGCAAAACAAAAATCACAAGAAAAAACCAGCATTGGGCCCTGTAGTTGCAGAATAAAATGATGGAAACATCAAATTATATTCGTCATAGCAAGTGTGGGACAAAATGAACACCAACAGTGGTCTCATTGCAGTTTGCAAAATACTTCAGTGCGTCTTTGTGTCCTGTTTGCAATATCACCACATGTTGGATGTAGGGAAGCAGCTTCCTGGCCTTGAGCAAACAGAGATCCCCCCAGGATGAGATGGAAGGATATGGGGTCTCCTAGGCTGTGTGTGCTGAAACGTGCAAATCCAGCAGGAGATGTTCCTTTCTTGCTGTTTCCCATGTACGGGAAGGATATGGTGACTAATCACAAAGTTTTACTGAACAAAGCTAATGGGCACTGTGTTTCCTATTTTGCAGGGCTGCAGCCAGGTCAGGAATGCAGTGAGCCCTGGGAAGGAGAAGTTTTCTTGGGGCCAGAGCGGTGCAATGCCACTGCTGGGATAATCCATTTCCTCCAGGCTGCTGCCTTGAAGATGTCAAGGATTTGGGTAAAAATAGAAAAGAGAAAAATGACATCCTGGATGAGGGGGAAACGGGAAAGCACCAAGCAAAGCCCAGTGCCGGCCTTTCAGTACCTAAAGGGAAGCTAAAAGAAAGAAGGGGAAAGACTCTTTAGCAGAGTCTGCTGGGATAGGCCAAGGGGAAATGGTTTCAAATGAAAAGAGGGGAGATTTAGGCTGGAGACAAGGAAAAAGTCTTTTACAATAAGAGTGGTGAGGCACTGGCACAGGTCGCCCAGAGAGGTGCTGGTGCCCCATCCCCGCAGACACCCAAGGGGCTCTGAGTACCTGATGGAGCTGTAGACATCCCTGTTCATTGCAGGGGGGTTGGACCAAATGGTCTTTAAGGGTCCTTTCCAACTCAAACAATTCTATGGTTCTATGAAAGAAACCCTGCAAGAAGGAAAAAAATATCTCCCCAGCTTGTCGTCTTGGGGTTATTCCTGCCTGCCCTTGCCTCTCTGCTATGCACGTGGGGCCATTGCAAACTGGGGACCGGGGTCCTGAGGCATCTGGGTGAACCCAGGATGGAGATGTGGGGATGGAGAAGCTGCATGGTGGCTTTTCTCCTGGGTGGCTGCTGAAAGATCAGCTCAGGATAATTGAGTGAAGAAGACTCAGCCTGTCCTATAACAGCAAATTAAACGCAACTTTGTGGGTTTGGTGGTTTGCTGCCAAGTGCCAGCACAGCTCCATATTAATAGGTTATGACAGGATTATTCTCCCAGTTTTTGGCAGGAAGGAGCTCTTGGGCCTTAATCCTGCTTGTGGCTAACGGATAAAGCCCAGTTCCATACTTACCAACCGTACCAGTGGGCACCCATCCTGCACTTGGGAAAAATCACGTGTTCCAGCCTAGGGACCTCAATGGCCACGGAGAATATATATAAGCAAAAATATCCTAATCTCACCTGTGAAGTAGTTTCCTGGGAAATCCAGAATCGTGCCCTTTTGCTCACAGCAAAGATGGGCTTCAAGGTGCTGATCTGGGGAAAAACTGGGCTGCCAGTGCTTCCAGCTGAAGTTTTCAACTGGCAGAATTGCTGGAAAAAGAACTGATATTTTTATGTTTTTGTTTATTTGTTTTTTTTTCTTTTTTTTTTTCCCAGAAATGCATTTCCAAACTTTCTCCCAAATTGTCCTGGTTTTGATCGATTACATCCAAATTGGCTGTTTTCTGGGTTGGTAGCAGGACTGAGCTGGCTGTGGGGGCTTTGGGACAGGGTGTGGGCACAACAAAGGCACGTGTGTGCAAAAGCACTGCAACCTCCAGGAAAAAGGAGGACAGCCTTGAATTTTTATAAGGAGGCCGGCACAGCCACTGCTTTGTGCTGCCTACGAGCAGGCTGACAATGTCCCCTCTCACTGCTGCATGCTCACAAAGAGGAGGAGTAGGAGGGGAAAAAATGCCCAACGTTGTCCCCTCCGCCCTGCCTGTGCCAGCCGTGTCCTGGGGGTGCAGGGGAGATGATGGTGGAGGTGACAGCCAGAGCATACTGTGGGTGCATCAGAACCACAGAATCACGTCATAGAATGGTTTGAGTTAGAAAGGACCTCAGTGCCACCCCCTGTCGTGGGCTGGTTGCCCCCACCAGATTAGGCTGCCCAGGACCCCACCCAGCCTGGCCTTGGGCATCTCCAGGGGTAGGGTGTCTTGTTCCAATCTGTTCTCATGGCTGGGATCGCCCTGACCCAAGTGTAATGCCTCACGCTTGGCCTTGATGAACCTCAGTAAGTTCTTGTGGGCCCATTTTTAGAGCCTGTCCAGGTCCCTCTGGATAACATCCCTTCCTTCTGTTGCACCAACTGCACTGCTCAGCTTGGTGCAGTCTGCAAACTTATTGAGGGTGCACTCGATCCCACTGTCCATGTAACTTATAAAGCTGTCAAAGAGCACCGGTCCCAAGATGGACCCCTGTGGGACAACACCTGCGGCCAGCATCTATCTGTGCCAGCATGGATCCCACATGGCTTTGGGGATGCAGAAGCATTTATCTTTACTACGCAGGGCTCAAAGCATCGGTAAGCAAGCACAGGGAGGAAAGAAGCCGTGAGCTCCCAAGATTCTCAGGTCTGCTTTAAAGTTTTCATGTGGTGCTATGTGGGGGCATCTGCACTTGTTCTGTTTGTTCCTTATCTCACCCAAAACACTGCTGCAACCCGGAGGAGCTCCTGCCTGCACGCACATACACACACAGGCATTGCAGGGAGGATGCAGGCGAGCACGCACTGAAATATTTAAATGTAGCACCGCACTCAGCCAGCGACCTCTGCATAATGAGAACCTCTTGCTGTTTCTGATCCTGTGAATTGCCCGTGGCCACTGCCTTTGTTTTGCTGTCTCCAGCCTCCATATGCCCCATTTGTATCCTGAAGTTATTGATGGGCAAAAGTGAAGACGTACAGGGGCAGCAGGCAGCAGCTCAGCGAGGTTTTGGCTGTTGCAGATGGGGCAGCCTTGGGTCCAGCCCACTGCTGGTTCACACATTGGACCAACTCTGGAGCAAAGCGGCTCCCTGTGGCTTTGCTCCCATCTGTTCCCAGCACCACACCAACCACGCTGCGTAACTCCTGCAGGGCTGTCACATCCTGTTCTTCCTTGGGAAGATGTCAGTGTGTTCCTATCGACGGCTCCGTCATGTGCCGGGGAGCAGAGGGTTTCACAGCTTGCAGGGAAGAAAATGGTCTGTGTGTGTTTTCCTGAAGGCATTTTTCGGTGTTTTGCTGTACAACAGGACAAGAGGTAACGGTTTTAAGTTGCACAAGGTTGGATTAGAAAACATTTCTTCTCTGAAAAAGTGGTGATGCAGTGGCACAGCTGCCCAGGGAGTGGTGGGGTCACCGTCCCTTGGGGTGTTCAAGAGGTGTGGGAATGTGGCACTGAGGGACATGGGCAGTGGGCATGGTGGGGGTGGGCAGGGTTGGACTTGGGATCTTGGAGATCCTTTCCAACCTTAATGGTTGTATGTTTCTATGTTTCTATTATTCAGTCAGCTGCCTGGAGTAGTCAGACCTCATTCTCCCCACGGGAGGTGTCCCACCGGCTCCGTGGCCCTCACTATCCAGATTGATACAAGTGCTTTTCCTTTTATGAAAAAATGACTGGATGCCCCATCCCTGGAGGTGTTTGAGGCTAGGCTGGATGGGCAGCCTGGTCTAGTATTAACCTGTGGGTTGGAGCTTCGTGATCCTTGAGGTCCCTTCCAACCCAAGCCATTCTTTGATTCTACGATTCTATGACTGGACGCTTTATTTTGACTAAACCATCTGAAATGGGGTGTTCTTCATTCCAGAAGGCAGATGATGATTTTTATCATAGAATCACAGAATCATTAAGGTTGGAAAAGGCCTCTAGGATCACCTCGTCCAACCATCAACCTATCACCATCATGCCCACTAAGCTACCCAAGTGGTTGCCTGTTCTTCCTTCTGTAACATATTTTTGGTTTCTTTGGTTGAATGTATGCTGTATATAACTGCTAATTGAATCCATGTTGATTTTCTTTTCACTCAAAGCCTCTTTTCAGCTATTTTGTGTCCCTTAATGACAGAAAGAAAAAAAAAAAGAAGGAAGTTTTGTGGTCTTTTCAGAGCTTCTTCCATAGTTCTTGTACAACATCTTCCCCAGCTTAACGTGACTGGCAAATCTCTGCTACTCTGCATATAGCTGTGACTTTTCCTAGACCTAAAGGTGACGAATTCTCACTCGTTCCTGAAATAACTCAGCTGCTTTGTTAAAGGAAGGCATTGTCTGCTGAGGTACGAAGCATCTTCATCTCCTAATGATGCCAGTGAAAGCCAGCAGCAATCAGGGGGCTACCAGAATTGCATTTCTCAGTCATTACCTTATTGCTGCAAATACAGTTTTGGCCATCCATCTGCTAAAGTGCCCATAATAACGACAACTCAACCGGCGTCTCAGCCGATCCTGACAACAGCGATCCTTTCAGCTTACAGAGCTAACGACTTCATAATTGCCCACAGCGTGCAGGCGTGGGAGAGGAGAGCATCCATAACCACACAGGCTTCTCACGGCTGGGAGGAAGGCAGTGCTGGGGGGTTGCACTCGCACATCAACCCAACAGGATGTTGTAGGACATTGTTCCTTTTGCTGCATCTTCCTGACATCTGTGCCCGCCTGTTGTTTGGTTTCGGTGGAGTTTTGTTTGGTTTTTTGCTTCTTTTTTTTCCTCATGCTGGGATGTCAAGGTTTTGGGGTTTCCAGCCTTTTGCTGAGGTCAGCCATTACTAGGCTGAAGGCAGCCTGGAGGCCTGGCAATGTGCTCGCTTACTGAATTACAGCAGTGAAAAGAATATCAGATGCTAGGAGGTAGTTATAAGACCTTACTGATGTATATACTTTGCAGACCAAATGCTGCTTTTAACATACCCAGCTACGACCCAGCCCTCTTTCCCTTAACGAGGGGAGAAAACATTAACTGTGAGTTCTTACTGCCAGGGAAATCTGAACTCCTGAGTAGTTATTAACCATAGATCCTACTGTTCTCAGCCAAATGCTGTTTTCCTTTTCCTCTAAGACCATGTGCACACAGCAGCATGACAAAACTATGCAAGGAAAGAGGGGTGTGGGAGCTGCACCCTGCTACAGAGTGACACTCATGGGATTGTGCTGGAACTTTGCAGGATGCTGGATATCTGCAGCTGGATATCTGAAGTGGGAACAGCAGCTGGGGGACCACTCCTTTTTAATATGCAGTAATTTCTAAATCGCATTTCATTCTCTGTAGCAGAAATATGTGAAAATGGTCTTTAGTTTTAAGTGGCTCTGTGGGTGTCCTCGCATTGCTGGTGGGTGAAATCCCTAAGTGGCTGCAAACTGAGCAAGGTTTGGGTCTGAGGTTTGCTGCTATGAGACAACAGAGTTCCCATTGCATCTCAGCTTTATATCCTGCACCGATCTGGGATTCTCCTCGTGTCTGTTGGGTGAGGTCTTTTTGATTTATGGGCTGGTTGAACGTAGCTCCATAGATGTGGACATGGCTGCTCCTCCGGCCTCCCCAAGTGTGGAGCATCATTGCTGGGAGAGGTGGTGGTGCTCCATCCCTGCAGACACCCGAGGTCAGGCTGGATGGGGCTCTGAGCACCTGATGGAGCTGAAGGTGTCCCTGTTCACTGAAGGGGAGATGGGAGAGCTGGTGAGGCACAGAGCAGAGCAATGCCCTTGGCTTTACCCCATGGAGAAGGGTGATGACCATCCGTCCAGAGACAGAACAGATTTTCCTAGAAGAACACATGTCATTGGAAGAAGAGACACGTTTTAAATACAAGGTCTCCTTTGCACATTTTATTCACCTTTTAGACTTCTGTTGATCTCTGGGCTAACACTGCAAGAGAAGGACCTATAGTGACTGTAAAGTCTCAAGATGCCTTTCCTGAATGATAATAGCTCAATTAGAGCCAGTCATTAGGTAGATATGGCTAAGGTCATCTTCTCTATGTACTTAGTTGGACATTTTCTTGCTAGGTCTTCTGCTGACTCTTTGCAGTCAGCTTAAAATTTTTGGCTTCTCAGCAAAGTTTTCCATTACCAGCAAGCTGCCCAGCCAAGGTCCCCCAGAGCACCACGATGTCCCAGCAGTGACCTCTCCTCACCACGAAAAGAAGGGCTTCAAGCCTCCAAATTCTCTTGCAGCCAGCTGCTAAGCCATGACATACTTTGTTCCTTTTTCACACTACTTTTATTTCTTTCAGAGCTTTTATGTGGCAAAATTCAGATGAGATCCTGATATGTGATCACGTTCATTGGCTGCTTCAGTGGGTGTGAACATGCTATAAACTTTGACTTTTGTCTGCAAAAGCTGCTGTTGCCTTCTCCCTAGTGTATCAGGCTCATCAGATGCATCCCTATGAATCCATATTGACTTGTTCAATGTTGTCATATCTGAATCTTTTTAAAATCCTTTGCCTTTGGCAAACAGTTCTGTAACATCCTTTCAGCTTTTCTTGTTCGGATTCTGTATTCTTTGCTGTTATGCTTTATTCTCTTTTTCCTGCTTAGATACAGTTATTTGATAGCTGCTTTTTCAACTCTGCTGCTTCACTACCCTGCTTTGTAAAAATCTGGTAGGGTCTTTAGTGAGGACTGCTCTGCGTTAATCCCACGCCTGTAACTCATTCTTAAGCTGCTGCTATGAGATTTGAAATCATGTCATGCTTTTCACTCTTCCATTTTTTTCCTCATGTCATTTCCCTTTCTAAATTCTAGGTGTTTCTGTGAATCAAGGACCGTTACACAGCATGGTGTTGCACAGGAATGCAATGGAAACCTGTGCACCAGTATATCACCAGACCTGATGTGTGTCCTGTCAGCTTCGTGTGCAACACAAGCCACAGGTACGACAGCAAATTATGTCTTTCAGTACTTATTCTACATTTCAAGCTCAGTCCCTAAGCCCCGAATCATGAAAGCACTGAAGTTCTTTGAGCCCAGCACATCTGTAAGCACTTTGCTGAATTACAGCCTTATTAATCTTCCTGTATTTAAAATATTTTTTTTTTATTACGTTTTAAAAACAAATGGGTATGCACTATTTCTTCATGTTCGGGATTCTTCTTCGGACACTGATTTTAATGCCTTCCTGGCTTTGCTGGATATTCCTGCTGAAAGGTGCACCTTGGCCAGGAAGCTGCTGTGATAAAACTGGAGGATGCTCCCCAAAAAAGCTGCCATGTGGAGACATTGTGAAGGCGAGAGCACAAGATATTTTCAGCTTAAAAATAATAGGATCATAGAATCATTAAGGTTGGACAAGACCTCCAAGATCCCCAACCCCAGCTCACCCCCACCATGCCCACAGACCATGTCCCCCAGTGCCACATCTGTATGGTACTTGAACACCTCCAGCGACGATGACTCCACCACCTCCCTGTGCAAACGTGGCTGTAGATACATTTCTCCATTATTTCAATAGATCTGGGGAGAAATGCAGCTCTTTTCTTTCTGCTCCTGTTGCAAAGAGGAATGTTTGGGGCTGTAGGAAGCGTCAGTGCTGTGACTGTGGGGGATGCGGAGCCGTGGGGCAGCTCCTTGCTCCATCTCTTCCTCATTGCTCTCACCAGCAAATTAAAAGCAGGTTTTTGGTGTTGAGAGCAGTACTTCCTTGGAAGATGCAAGAAGAAAACCAGTGCTTCAGTAAGAAAGTGTCCAAAAAGTGCTAGAAAACAAGAAAGAAGAGAACACAGACTAAAACAGACCTTCAAGGTCCTTCCTCCATTCCCACGAGGCGGTTGTTGGGAAGCAGAAAATGCCATAAACCCAACCTGATCCAGGGCTTTGGGGCTTTGGGGAAACCTGAGCTAAGAACTGTGTCGGAGCGCCTTTTGGAAGACAATTTAAGTTTGTTTATGCCGTGCGAAAGCAAAGCGAAGGACTTGTGTTCGGGGGGAGAAGGGGGAGAACTTAAAGAGGATGCAGCCAGGAGGTTTGTTTTTCTCACTGTTTTCCAGGCTGTATTTGTTTTTCTTCGACAGTGACTTACAGCTCGGCTTTCTTTTCTATTTTGTTAGGGCAATAAAGAAGATAAATCCGTAATAATTCAGCTCTCTGTCTTTAATAAAACCTTGTCTTCTTCACACAGCCCCTGGGAAGATCTCCGTTCCGCAGCCCTGTGAGATTGGCTGGCTTTTTCCATTTCACCTCTCCACCAGGGATGGCAGAAAAATAACATCGCTTGAAAATTAATAGCTAAATGTGATTTCAGCCATGGGAAAGGAGAAGCCGGGCCCACTCCTGCTCTGTGCTCAAGGAAGATTTTGGGTGAAGACCACAATGACTTTTCCCTGCTCCTGGTGCAGACAGCTCGAGTCTGGCTGAGCGAATACCATTTTGGGGCCAATTCCTGTTGGGTTTGGAGGGAATGGAAGGAAGGCCGTGCTGGGGGCAGCTGAGGTATGAGCAGCGCTGGGTGTGAGCCCACAGAAAGTCTGGGTTTACTGCCACCTGAGCTCCAAACCAGCCCCCCCCACGCCGTGCTGACTATGGACACCCCTCCCCCCCCCTTAGAGACGCGGTCCCACCTCCCCACACAGTCCCGCCCCCGCTAACTCTCAGCGCGGCCCCTTTAAGAGCGGCCCCGTCCCCTTTACTCTATGTTTACATAACAGAGCCGGGCCGTACCACTCGCGGCCGGCGGAGGGGGGAGCGCGGCGAGGCGAAGGGGCGGTGCTGGCGGGGGGCCCCCCCTCCGCAGGCGGTGAACGAGAGCGGGGCACGAGGGCGCCGCTTGGCTCCTCCCACCCACCCCCCCACCGCCAGCACTTGGTACGCCCCTCGGAGTGTAGTGTCCGCGGTCGGGCGACCGCCGGCTCAGTGCGGGGCGCAGCGCGGAACCCGCTCGGGAGGTGCACCCGACGCTGGGTGATCTCGGCGGCGGTCGCCCCGATGTTTTCCCCCAGCCAGGAGGAACACTGCGCCCCGAACAAGGAGCCCGTCAAGTACGGGGAGCTGGTGGTGCTGGGGTGAGCGCTGCGGTCGGGCCGTCCTGATGGGGAGGGGAGGAGGAGGAGGAGAGCGGGGAGGGGGAAGGGGCTCAGAGGCTCCAATGGAAGTAACTCCATTAGGGCGAAGCGTCCGACTCAGTCTCATAAAGAGCCGTGCGAGCTGCTTCCCTCGTGAAAATGGAGGGTAAGCCGGGCTGCGCGGCCCCGCCGCTAACAATGGTGCGGTGTAACGCCGTGTCACCTCGGGTCTTCAATTGCATCGAGGCTGCTCGTGTGCCGCGGAGGCTTTTTGTGCGCGGCTGGAAGCGTTTTCCTCTCCGTTGCTTCGCTGTTTTCAGCTGCGGCTGAAAGTAACAGAAGTACGGGATGTTTTGGCTGTGATCTTAGCGTGTGGAAACGCATCGATCTCCGCTTATCGTTTCTGCCCGAGGTCCCGCTCCTCCCTGCCGCGCGTTGGAACGCCGATAAGATGAAATAAACTTCGTACGGCGCGGTGTGGGTTTTGGATTTGAGAGCCGGCTGCTGCCGAAAACGCGCGTCTCGTCCTTGCAGCGCCAAGCGGCGGGCTGAGCTGTGCGCTCCGTGCCTTTGTGGGCAGCGCTGATGCGGGGTGCCGCCGTTCCCCTCCGCCAAACGCGTTGTGATGGAGGAGTGACAGGCGGGGGGCGAGGCGGTGACTTCGCTAATTTTGGTGTGTGAGGAGCCGTTTAACGCCGTTAAAGCTGATTGCTACCTTTCCCGTGAGGTGTTTTAACCTGTAAGGAATCATAGAATGGCTTGGGTTGAAAACGAATACAGTGATCGTTGAGTTTCAACCCCATGCTATGAGCAGGGTCACCAACCAGGCTGCCCAGAGCCACGTCCAGCCTGTGTAACACAAACTTACTGTGTTTTCTTCTTTGGTGACTCAATGTTTGCAACTAGGAATTCTCAGAACAGAGCAAGCATCTGTTGGGCAGCGTTAAAAATACATGTATTAATACCTGCCTTGTATTAAAAGCACGCAATCTGGAGTTCAGTGTAATTAAGACGGCGTAAATCTGCTCTCTTTGAAGTGAAACGGAGATCTGTAAAATGCAGAAGCCTGGCACTGCAGCTCTTGTCATAGCTGCTTGATTTAAACGGTTAGAATGACCTCACAGCTAATTTTAAAAAGTTGTTTTGAGATACTACATAGCTCTAAAAAAGAAGGGAAAAAAAAATGACAAAGAAGGGGAAAAAAAATGACATAGAAGTCATTCATCAGTGTCATAACCCTTCTGGAGCTGTAAGACTTGTAAATTAGATGGGGAGAATAATGATGAACAAAGGTGTTGGCTTACCTGGTGAACTGCCGAGACCTCTCTTTTGGATATGATAAAATTTTCATCTTTTGTCAGGGAGGTGATTGTCCCTCTCTACTCTGCCCTCGTGAGGCCCCATCTGGAGTATTGTGTCCAGGTCTGGGGCCCCCAGTGCAAGAAAGACAGAGAAGCTGTTGGAGAGGGTCTGGAGGAGAGCCACAAAGATGATCAGGGGACTGGAGCACCTCTCCTGGAAGGGGAAGAAGGGGGAAGACAGGCTGAGGGAGCTGGGCTTGTTCAGCCTGGAGAAGAGAAGGCTGCGGGGTGACCTCAGTGCAGCCTTTCAGTACCTAAAGGGAGCCTGCAAACAGGAGGGGAATCAACTCTTTGAAAGGGGAGATAACAGCAGGACAAAGGGAAATGGTTTGAAGTTGAGGAAGGGGAGATTGAGGTTGGATGTGAGGGGGAAGTTGTTTGCTGTGAGAGTGGTGAGGTGCTGGAACAGCTGCCCAGAGAGGCTGTGGATGCCCCGTCCATCCCTGGAGGTGTTCAAGGCCAGGTTGGATGGGGCCCTGGGCAGCCTGGGCTGCTCTGAAATGTGAAGCTTGGTGGCCCTGCCTGTGGTGGACCTCATGATCTTTGAAGTCTCTTCCAACCCGAGCCATTCTATGATTCTATGATTCTTTTGTTCCTGCTCTGCCTTAGCAGTATTGCAGTGGGATTCTTCTGTTCCTGGTGTTAACATCAAGGGGAATGTGTTCCCTTGCCAGGAAGTGGTTCCCCCACCAGGATGTGTTGCTGTGTTCTGCAGGCAGTGTGGCTGGTCATCTGCAAGTGGTGTGGCAGTTCTTGTTTGGTGAAGGGTTTCTTGAGATTTACATAATCTGTGTTGTAGTGAGCAAAAGCAGTTTATATAAATCAAGCCAGACAGGTCAAGATGGCTGGTAAAGAAGAGATCATCTGGTTGTGTACATCTGCTCCTAACATCATCTGTTCACAGAGGGCTGTGGATTTTTTGATGGAGACAACCGTAGTTTTTTTTTTTTTTTTCTTAAAGCCTTTATTTGAAGTCCCTTCAGAGCAGTGTTCCATTAAATGCTTTGTGGAACATGGGACTGGAGGGAGTTGTGAAGGAGAAGCTGAATGCAGTAGCAAGCACCTCAGTAGAGCATTGGGGTATTTAATGAACTGGTTGGCTGGTCTGGTAGCTGCTCTCGTACAGAGCTGTATGAGGTCAGAGCTGTGCTGGAGAAAACCAAACCATCCCCTTGAGGGGACTACATCTCTGCGGACTTTTCCACTATTTAGTTGTGTCAGTGTGCTGTTTTCAGATGATAAGACCATAAAATCATAGAATGGCTTGGGTTGGAAGGGACCTTGAAAATCATCCAGTTCCAGCCCTCTGCTATAGGCAGGGTCACCTCCCTCTGGACCTGGTTGCTCACAGCCCCATCCAGTGTGGCCTTGAAAAGATGGTGTAAGCTGATACAGGAATACCAGGGAGGCATGTCTTGGAGGCAGAGACCTCTAGCAACAGAAGGATTTTGGCCCTGATGTTAGAAAAGCAATTCAGCATAGAATCCTTTGAGTTGGAAGGGTCTCCTGAAGGTCATCCAATCCAACTCCCCAGCAACAACACCTTGCTGCCAGGTTAATGAGGACCACTGGACACCCTTCTGAACAGACATGCTGTAGTTCTGCTTGAAGAAACTTTCTGAAAAAAATATAAAATTCTGATCCATGTTTACAGTGATAGGTTCTGCCTTAACTTTTGGGAAGCTGTCCTCATTGATGGATCACTCTATACTATTAGCAATTCAGATTTGAAGCACTTTTTTTTGTGTTAATCTGGGAGACCTTCATTTTTAGACCCTTGTTTCTCATGCAGGCTTTTTCTGACTCCTCCAAGTTCCTCTTAGTCACTACCTTCTTGATAAGCTAAATAAAGTTCTCTAAGTATTTTCTATGTTTAAGTGCATTTCCAGTTGTTTAATTATCTGTTTGGCTTTTTTAGAACTCTTTTGTTCATCTCCTTGAACTGCACAGCAAGGGGGGCTGGTGCAGTGTGCCAGTAATGCTGCTGAAGGCAGAAGCAGTGTAGCATCTGTGCTTGTTCTTGGCATCTGTTTGCTTCTGCTTATGGGCTGAAGGCAGGGAGGGTCATCCTGGCTATGGCATCCTGCTGGAGAATTACCTTGCGCTTATCTGGATTTGCTGTTTGATACAAACCTAAGGCTTGTAGTGATTCTGTAACTTTCCATCTGTATGGTGCAGATGCATTATTGGAGCTGCTAGGGTAATTCTGGTTCTGCTTTGAGACCTTATTTTAAAATGTGCATTAGGCTTCATTGATGGACTTGAGTTTTTTGTTTTCTTAATGAAAGCCTGTTTATGGTTGCGTAGAGCAAAGATTCTGCTTCATTTACAGTAAGAAAGAAGACATATCTGAGTTCATTCTCTGTGACTATCATATTCCTGGGAATACTTCTGACTTCCTCTGCAAGCAGATTTGTATTCATCTATAGGCTTTATTCACAGCATCACAATATTGACATCAAGCTGGAGTGCAGAAATCTCAAATACGGGAAGCAAAAAGCTGTGTAAAACAAAGCCATTCGGAGCATCAGCTATCTGTGTGTTGGATGCTTGTTATGGAGAATTAAAATTAGTTGTTTCTGGGAAGTGGTACTACTCCCTCTGGCACGTGCAAGGCTGTAGGTCACACATGTAGAAGCAAAAGAATGTAGAATCCTAGAATGGCCTGGGTTGCAAAGGAGCACAATGCTCACCCAGTTCCAACCCCCTGCTGTGTGCAGTTCGCCAACCAGCAGCCCAGGCTGCCCAGAGCCACATCCAGCCTGGCCTTGAATGCCTGCAGGGATGGGGCATCCACAGCCTCCTTGGGCAACCTGTTCCAGTGTGTCACCACTCTCTGACTGCTACTTTCCTACCGTGGCAGAATCAGGGATTCTTAGCTTCCCATTTTCAGTTAGAATTTGTAAATGAGCAGATAATGTGAAAGTCCGCTTACCTCTAATTAAAAACAAAAAGCCTATAAAACTAGAAATGACTTTCTAGGCTACTAAGGTTAGCTTTTTGCTACTGAAAGCAGTGTCTTGTTCAAGCTCCTTCATGCCCCCTTGTAACAGCAGGCTGTTTCTCAACTGTGATTGCAAGGTTGCTAGAGAACAGATTTTTCCTAAGAGGTTAGGAACTTCTGGCTCTTTTATACTCACTTATTATGGAGTTAGTGTTGCCCTTTAACTTGCTTAATCATTATTTCTCAGCAGTTATAGCACATGTCAACTAGAAGCTTTGGGAAGATGCAGCCTACTTTTTGTGTACTCCAGGCTAAGGAGAAGCTGGGTGAACGTGAGCCAACCTGCCTTGCTGAAGGTGGGGTTTGTTAGTTGAGAGTGCCAGCAGAAAAGTTTTAAAGCTGTTTTTACAAACATACCTGTAGGCAACAGGTGTTTAGGTGGGCTGAGCTAGCCCTTGCTTTGACAGTTTTTCTTCTTGATATTGCCTACACTTGTTTTGGTTCTCAGTTTCATAGCATCTGTGATTAGTATGGGTTTGTAGCCTTACAAGCAGCATTCTGCAGTCTTGCTTTGTGTCTAGTAGCAGTGTTTCTGACGTCACTTAGGGTTGTTTGGTTACTGTGCCGTGTCCTAATTGTGTTTCATTTGTCCCCTGGTCAGCCAGGCAGGTGGAACTGAGCATGATTTGGTTCAACCTCCTAGCTTCATGCAGAAACTTGCTTTCAGGTTTCCAGGTGTACTGGGTGTTGCCTGGGTAGCGAAATCTCACTTGTGTTCAGGGCGCTTTGTATTTTATCAGCAAGTGCACTTCGTGTTTGTTTTCTACTCTGCCCCAAGGTCAGCAGTGAAAAGCTTTACATCGTGCTTGTCCCAAACCTAAACCTTGAGGGACAGGAATGGGAATGCCAGCATAGGCAGCATCCTTTTTACTTCTGTTGCCTAAATATGTTATTGCTGTTTTGAAGAGGAACCTCTTCTAAATGTGCTTTTTCCCCTTTTGGCAACATGCTGTTCAGATTTTTGTCTCTCTTACCTTTAAGTAGAGGCTGGGATGCTCCACCAGCTCCATTTCCCTGTCGCCTCTATTACTCCCAGCCTATTTCTTCTGAAACTCCTTGTATTCTCTTAGCAAGAAAGACTCTGGCCACCTGATCTAGATGAGAGGTTATTTCCATGCCTACACAAATGTCTGTCACTTGTACCAGGGCTATATAGCTATATTTGCTATGTAACAGGTTTTTGCCTCAGTGAGGTGTGAAACTCTCTTCTTCAGTTGGTAGCTACTTGTCAGCTCTTGCTGAGTAGTGACAATTCTCATTTGATTAGCACGTGATATAAAGTATGGGCTTTGGACACCTACTGGTGTAGCTTTCTGTAGGTTATTACTGAGTCTGCATGCTCTACAGATACTTTGGAGGGACCAATTTGTAAGTAACACTTGGGATTAGATTCTTTTAATCCTATTTCTTAGTGGCCTGGAACAGGTCTTGGTCCTTGCACTAAGCAAGCAGCACAGTTGAGAGCAGAAGGGGCTCCCAGGGCTGCAGATGAGCTTGTTGGGAGTATGGCTGCAGGAGCACCCTGTCACTCCCCAGTCAATTGTGCCCCTTCCATAGCATCACTTCAGCATTCAGCCTTGTAATGTGACAGCAAGTGCTGTCTCACAGGGTCTTTGTGTCCTGTGGATGGCTGTACAAAGGACACTACAGTAGTAGTAGAAACATTCCAAGTCCTTGGAAGCTTCTTACTGAAGGGCTGTGTGGCAGCAGAATGTGGGGTTTTAATACGACTGTGTTCTGAGTGCTATGTGGACAAAGTGACTGGGGGCTTGCATTGCTGTGATTAATGTAACTTCTGCTTATAGAGGGGCCTTCTGAGCAGCGTGTGCAAATATCAGCAGTTCTGCACTTAAGTTTTGTTCAGTTCCTCCAGGGCCAGACTGTGAAGTCCTGTGAGATCAGCCTGCTGCTTAATAGCGGCAGTTATTGGATCAGGGTGAAGAGAGAACAGTTGATCTAAAAGCTTTCCTCTGTTTCACAACAGACAGGCTGTATAGGTGGAATAGATGGCTGTGAGAGTGGGTGCAGGCAACATCCGCAGTGCTGAGCAGTTTGATTCATTAAGTTCAGCTCAAAACTTTGTTTTTAATTAGTCCTGATATCAAAGTGCTCATTGCAGGGACTTGTTAGGCACACTTCTGTCAGCAGCAGTTTGTGCCTCTGATGGGCAGGGAAACTGGGTGAGCCACATCTTGTGCTTCTGGAAGTGATTTGCTTCAGCTGAGAAATCTTTTTTTCCCTTCCATTTAACAATATCATCTTTACTGTAGGACTTAAGTACACTGTATATCCTGACCTAATACTCATCTGTCACATTTTATTGCTTACATTAACTATAATATAGCTGTGTTACTGACTCTAGCAGTTAATTGTGTTAAGCAGAGACTAAAGCAGCCAGTCACACAGTGAGACAAAAACTTGCTTCACATGTCAGTTTATTGTGCTGCCTCCACAAATGAATGGGGACAGACGAGGAAGCAAAGACAGCTGATGGTGTGCTTAAGGAAGGAGAAGGTCAAGAAGTATTACACTTCTGTCTCTGAGTGCTGTAATGTTAAACTAACCCCTGTTGCAAAATGCTCTCTTATACTGAAGAAAATGAGGACAAAGGAGAAACTCTGGCATAATCTTTTTCTTATTGATTAAACAATGCTTTTTAGAAAGCAGCCTTTACACTCAGCTGTACTGATGTGGTTAGCAGGCTTTCAGGTTACTCTTCACCTTGAAATGTGTATGCTGTTTTCATTTTAGGATCCAGTAAATTGATAAATGGTCATGAAAGAACTTAACTAAGGCCATCCGGTTTGGAGAATAATACCTAAACAAATAGGTAAGCTTCAGACATATGGGGTGCATCCTCTTAGGGCATGTAAATGTCAGGGACAAAGTGGTACTGACTATGAAGACAATTAGTCACTGGATGAAAGTAAACAAAACAAACTGAAGCGTCTAAAAGCTTAAATCTCCTCTTGCTTATTGCAAATAAACTGGAGACCGAATGTGCAAACTCCCTAGCACGTGCCTTTAGGAAGAGTGAAAGAACTGTTTAGTCTAGACACAGAAGTTAATGGGCTGAAACTTTGATATAAGCACAGCTGTATTTCTTCACATGAAGCAGCATGATTTTACTTTGGTGTCTGATTTGGTAATGGTGTAGTGGTAGTCTTTGAAACAGGAGTAATGTGCATATGTGCTTCTTCATAGGAAAGGCTGAATTGTTGAAAGATATTAAAGCTGTAGCTTGTGCTTCCCTGTACATCCTGTGGCAGGATGCTGTCCATCTCCATGGATCACTATGTTTTTTTATGGAACACTGACTAATAAATCAAAATGTTGCTGTACTTCCAACTTCCTTCTAGTCTGCATTGGACCCCCGAGGGCAAGCAGCTGTGAAACTCGGCCTTTGGGTTCAAAAATGAGTTTGGCACTGAAGAGGAATCTTTTAGTCTGGATGTGTTTCATTACCTCATAGTAATTGTCCTTACCTCTGTGCTAACAAACACGTAAGTTGTTTGAATTACTTTTTCCGTCTTAATATTTGCTAGAACAGTTTCCCAGTGCATCACAGAGTTCTGAACTCATGGGTTTAGTGCATGACCTCTTGTTGCAGCCTGTGGCCTTCTGTTGTCTGTGTCCCTGCTGGTAGAGCAGTTATGTGGGCAGAGGCTTTGACCATAGAATCACAGAATGGCTAGAGTTAAAAGGGACCTTAAAGCCCATTAATCTGTGCTGTGGGCTTGTCTGACCCCCCTGGGATCAGGCTGCACAGGACCCCATCTATGGCCTTGGACGCCTCCAGGATGGGACACCTGTGGCTTTTTGGGCAGTCTGTGCCAGGGCCTCACTGCCCTGTGAGTAAAGATTTCCTCCTAATATCAAACCTAGATCTCCCCTCTCTTAGTTTAAGGCCATTCTCCCTGGTTGTATCACTGTCAGCCCATGTAAAAAGTCAATCTCCTTCCTGTTTGTAATCTCCCTTAAAGCACTGGAAGGCTACACTGAGTTCACCCCAGAGCCTTTTCTTCCCCACGCTGAACAAGTTTGGGTCTTTCAGCCTGTCTTTGTAGGAAAGTTGCTCCAGCTCTCTAAGCTAAGCATCTTTACTGCCTCTTCTACACCCACTTCGACAGCTCTGAATCTCTCTTGTGCTGAGGGCCCCAGGCCTGAGTGCAGTACTCTGGATGGGGGCTCGTGAGGGCAGAGCAGAGGGAGTCAATCCCTTCCTGCCCTGCTGACTGCCCTTCTGCTGATGCAGCCCAGAACACAGTTGGCCTTCTGGGCTGTCAAGTGCACACTGCTGGCTCATTCCCAGCTTCTCATCTTTCAGGACCCCCAAGTCCTTCTCTGCAGGGCTGCTCTCAAGGAGTTCTCCTAATCTGTGTGCATTTGGGACTTAAGTGCTGACTCAAGTGCAACACTTTATACTCACATGAAAGTATTCCCTAATCTGATTCTGATGGAAGGTTTCATTAAGTGGACTGTAAATACCTCGGAAGGTTTTTGTCAAAACATACCAGTGAATTAAGCAAATTGATCTTAGGGCAGATCTAGAGGGTGCAGACTTAGTTTGACATAAGCAGCTGAGTAACTCCTTCCATCAGAGCTGAATCTGAAAAGGAAGTTTGGCAATAGCCGAACAGATCGGTTTTGCATGGCTTTTTTTCCTCCCTTTTTTGTCTTCAGCTTATCTTCATGGGACCCAGGCAAAGTCTGAAAGTTGAGAGGCTCCTTCAGATGGCCCAGCTGCCCATGGGATATGCTGGCATTCCCAGCAGTTCCAGGAACGTGCTTCTGTGGTCAGCATCTGTGCAAGCTTCAATGCTTCGGTCTTACTGACTGTGGTGAGATTTCTCTTAAGATGTCTTGATCAGGCTGCTGGGGTGCAGAACACAAGCTGCTCACTTGTTTTTAGCGATGTACACTTGTTTTTTCAATGTTTCCAGAAGGTTTTCTTAAATAACCATGTCTGGAAGTGAACTCCTGCACCCATTTAAATACTAACACAGCTTTCCCCAAAGCACTTGTAAATGTGTTCCTTGTTTTCTCTCCAGGAGGTAAATAAGCCTTTTTTTTTTTTTCCCCCGGTGTTTTCACAATCTCTTTGCTGTCAGAGCAGAAGAGCTTTAATGTTTGACTTCTGTTTTGTGCCTTACTTTCAGCATTGGAGCACAAAATGCTGTTACATTGCTGGCTCAGCCTTGCTTTATCTCTTTGGTTGCACAATCACATTTCCAGCTGTAATGCTTGCAGTAAAACTAGATATATAGCACTCAAGTTGTGAGTTTCCAGTATGCAGGGGCTGGTGTAATATAGTAAATACCTTTCCATTTAAGGATTCAGGAAGACTACAAAATATAAAGTACAGTACCTTTTGTAAGCATAGCTGGAGTTTAAGTGATTAGCAGGGTCTTAGTCAAGCTCAAGGTTTATTATATGCAATGCGACTTCAGGAATTGGCCTCTGATCATGTATTGCTACTTTGCACCTTAGACCAGTCTTCTCCAAGAAGTTTATATTAAAGCTTTACCTACTGGAAATCTCTCAGCAGTGTGTAAAATAATACTTTGTTAAAGGGTAAGCAGATCTTTCTGTGGCAAAAGTGATTTGTTCTTTCTCCTCTGGGCATTCTGTAGCCAGTGCAGGCAGGCAGGAAGGAAGGAACTGGATTTTGGGTTGGCTGGATTCCAACTGCAGGCTCTATTCAGATCCCAGCCAGAAAAGAATATTGGCTGACTTGTAAGTTTTGGGCAGAGATGGCAGTTGAGAAGAAACAGCCGTCTCAGTTTTGTGAATTGATGAAGTTTGCTATGAATATGTTGCATGATAAAAAGTGAGATGCTCTGTGCTGTGTGGGGTTGGAGAAATGCATTAAAAATCAGTTTGTCGTGCATAAGTCAAGGGAGCAAAACAATTGAGTTAAATGAGGAAATCGGTGGCTGGCACACATGTATGATGCTTTTTAATATCCAGAAAATGATCATCTAGTTTCAACCCCCTGCTATGTGCACGGTTGCCAACCAGCAGCCCAGGCTGCCCAGAGCCACATCCAGCCTGGCCTTGAATGCCTGCAGGGATGGGGCATCCACAACCTCCTTGGGCAACCTGTTCCAGTGCCTCACCACCATCTGAGTGAAAAGTGCCTGGTAGTGTTTAGGTGCAATGGGACAGACTGTTCAACGGTCTGATGCCTCCTTTAGACTGTGATGGGCAGACATGGGGTATGGGCAGGATCAGGATGCTGACCCAGACAGATGGAGGCAGTGTGCAAGATGGCTGCTGCTCTCCTGCTGCTGAGGCAGTCTCATTGCTGGAGGACACACATCCTCAACCTGCTGGCACTGTTGGCTCTGTGTTGCAGTCGTTTTCCATCTGCCTCTGATGAATACTCAGTGATTTACTGAAAGAGGTAGTGGCAGGTGAGGCTGTAGTCTGTAACTGGAAATGAAGGATGTCATTGAACTGATTTTTATTCCACAGCCTCTCAATGCTGTTTGTGCTCTATTGAGGAGACTCTGTGACATAAATCAGCCCACCACTCCCCCTGCTTCGTTAGACATCAGGGAATCCACGTGATTGTGATTGCCTTGCAGCTGCAGAAGTTGTTCAATTGGAGCTGTCACCTTAGTAGACAAAGAAGGGATCCAACTGCAAGTCATGTTGCCCAAAGGAAATCATGCTTTGCTGGCTCTTTAGCTTATGAAATTCCGTGCTTTTGATTCTTCTCTTTGTCACTACCGTGGCTTCACCTCTACTGCTTGTAATAATTGTGCGATGTCAGCCTTGAGTGAATGGGAACAAACACAGATGTGCTGTCACTGCAGCTAACCAGACTGAGGAGGTCTGGGTGCAGAAGTGCTGTGATCCCTGCAGGAATGCCTTTGGATGGAAGTAGCTGATAGTGAACAGGTTACTAGAAAAACCTTAAATAGGTGTTGTGTGGTGACACACTGGAACAGGTTGCCCAAGGAGGTTGTAGATGCCCCATCCCTGGAGGCATTCAAGGCCAGGCTGGATGTGGCTCTGGGCAGCCTGGGCTGCTGGTTGGAGACCTGCACATAGCAGGGGGTTGGAAGTAGATGAGCATTGTGGTCTTTTTCAACCCAGGCCATTCTGTGATTCTCTCCATATAGAACTGAGTTACTGTGGTGATGCATACTTCTGCTATGTCAGCTTTTCTCTGCTTTTTCAGTGGAAAAAGACATCCTGGAAGAATCAGTGTCTGTTTTTCCTAGAAAACCAGCTTTTCAGAGGCAGTCTGAACACAGTCTGAAACTTTGTCTTGGGAATTCCAGATAACATCCCCTGTAGTTCTGCAGCCTCGTGATTCTTCTTGTGTATGAGCTCAGTTCAAAACCCAGATTGGTATTTTGTGTTACTTAATATAAGCCTTCAGTTTTCTCAGAGGGCAGAAGTCACACTTTCCAAGTGGCTGTAAATCAGTCCAAAAATCCAGAAGGAGAAACTTGTTTGGAATTTGCTCAGATGTGAATATTTCTCTAGTAGACTTCAGACTTGTTATGTTATAGTGGGCAGTTCCAAAAGATGCATTTGAAAATTTTAGAGACTTAAGATGTTAAAACAGGCTGAAGCAATGTATTTCTGTGCTTTGTTTTTTGTTTTTTGTTTTTTGTTTTTTTTAAACCATCTTCTCCTACCCCCTGAGGTGGTAGAGTGATGGCATCTCTTATGGGAGACTTCTGTGTAATGGAAACAAATGCCAAAGCTCTTCCCTCTGCTTTTGATAGAGCTGTAGAGGGAAGTAAAATAGTTAACAGGAACTCAACAGTTAGGATTTTACAAGTATAATGCCAGAGTATTGACAGGATAACAAAGGAATGTGCTCTTTGTTTTCTCTAACATGCATGCAGTCTATTTAGGTAGGCAAGGGAGAAAAGGGGTACATATACATATGTTCTGCAGATATCTAAACTTTTACAAGGATATGATTATATATAGACACTAATATATGTATTTGTACATCCTCATCTGCTAGCGGAGCAGTGTGATGAGGCATTTGTTAGCATCACATGCTCCTCTGTTCAGTTGAAAACAGCATCTTACGGCCCTGATGCCCTGTTGGAATGTCAAGTATAAAAACTGATGAGGGTGACAGGGAATCTCCTGAGCCAGTCAGCTGAATGTGTTACTTGATTTCTGTGTGTCTGAACTAGCTCTTGTCAGATGTGCTTTGCTGGGGAAGCTACTTCCAACTGCAGTTTCATCATCAGCTTTACTTGTACAACTGCCTTTCTGTTTGGCTTGCAAATGCTGCTTCTAAGTCCTGTAATACCGTTTGGAAATACAGCCTGTATTTTGGGAGATAGTGCTTGAAACAGATCCTGTTTTCTTGGTTTAGTTTGATGCATAGTGCTCCCTTGCCTTCAAAATCAAAGGAATGTAGATATTTAGAGACAAACATATGGTGTGGCTTGTTTTGCAGAGGCTAGTGAACAAGAATTGTACTGGTATGCTGACTGGCTGTGGGTATTGGCTAAGGAAAAGAGCTGGATTTTCAAAAGGGGGGGGGGGAGGGGCAGATTGAGACAACTATGTGTGGTTTTAAACTTGGTTTCTGTTCTGTAGACCATTGTGTCACTTGTGCTTAATGTCTGTTGGAATGTATAAATGCAGGTTTCCTGAAGCTTCAGCTTGTGTGGGATAAGCAGAAATAGGCAGGCTGGATTCACATTGTGTGTGAGCTATGGAAGAACTTTGATCCTCCAACAAATTTGACTGCTGGCGAGCCTGTTGTGTGGCTTTAGGGTTTCTGTGCTTGTTTCTGTGTATGAACAGTCTTGCTTGTGGCTGACTGTACACCAGTGAGAGTGGAGTGCCTTCCCATCTGGGTGCTGATGCTGCAGAGCTCTTGTTCAGGCAGTCACTGATGGGATTACAGAAAGCTGTGGAGTGGGAATCTTCTGGAGGCTGGAATCTCTGAGCTCCTAGAAGGGAAGAGCTTCAGGCATACATCACTAATGTGACTTCAGGTCACGTTTTGCCCAAGGAGGCTGTGGATGCCCCATCCCTGCAGGCATTCAAGGCCAGGCTGGATGTGGCTCTGGGCAGCCTGGGCTGCTGGTTGGTGACCTGCACATAGCAGGGGGTTGGAACTGGGTGAGCATTGTGGTCTTTTTCAACCCAGGCCATTCTATGATGTGAGTCATTCTCAGTAACTGTATGCAAATTCACTGTAACTCGTAAATATTTATGGAATTGTCTTCTGAGATCATGCTTGTATAGAAGTTGAGTGTTTATTTCTTGTAACATTTTGGGAAGTTCTCTTGAGGGAAGAACAAGAGATCAAGAATTTTGCAGTTAAGTGTAAAGCTGATATACTTTGCCATCAGAAATTGTATAGGTCCCAGACTAGTTCTCTGAATTACTGCACTGATAACTTCTGGTATCCTAAGACATGGGAAGGGAACAATCAGCTGTGCGACAATGCTTGCACACCTCCAGTAGGTTTCAGATAATTCTTCATAACCAGATTTAAAGAACTAACTTCTCCTGTAGGGTGTCTCTGTTTGTTTTTCTTAATAGGGTACATATACACACTTTTAGCAAAGAATGGGCTTTGCTCGCTTCCTTTCTGGCTGTTCTGGGTGTAACACTGCACTGCTTCCTGATGTTCCCTGGACGTAAGTGCTTCACTTTCTGTTGAGTACTTTGCCTCTGAGATCACCTATGTTCACAAAATGGATGTAAGTTTTCTTTCTCCGTGCTTAATGTTATTGGAAGGGACCTAAAAAGATTCTTGTCATGCTTGAGTGTTTGAAAATGCTGTGAGCAACAGACCCTGGAACTGCTTGTCTGTGCAATCACAAAGATATTCCAGCTGCTCGTATTTGGAGGAGAACTGAAATAATAAGGCAGCTACCACTTCAGCTTATAAAAATGTGAGCAGTCAAATAGTCCTTGATAGTGTGTTAAAGAAAGCACTTGGCAGCTGAGAAAATGATTTGTTTGAGTCGCGCGTTTGTTTTAATAGACCAGATGATCCTTTGAATCCAATGCATTTTTTTTCTATAATGCTTAATGTAGTGAAGCTTCAGACATCAGATGGTGGTGTTCCTGTTCATTCCTCAGCTGACAATTTGGACAGTTTGCTTTTTCACCTTCAAGAAGAGGTATGAAGCCCAGATAGGCTGGGAATGTGCTTGGTATGGCAGGGCAGATGTGTCACAGGATCTCTTGTCCCCTTGCACTGCATAAGGTTTAATTTGTTTTAGTTTTGAAACTCCCAGCTGTTTTTGATCTGCTATTTGAGAGGCCTATAAATTGTTTCCATATTGAAACGTGTGGATGCTAAAAGTCTACAGTGTTTTGGATGTGCAGTCTTCTGCTTTTGCTTTTCTCTGTTGCTCTTCTTCAAACCCAGCTATGCATCGTACTTTGCTTTGAATGAGACTTTGTGTTCATCTGCCTTGTTTCCAACACAGCAAAAGCTATTTGTGTTCATTTTAACAAAATGTTGTATTGAATAATTTCAGTGGTGTTTGGCTAGATGATAGTTAGTAACTGCTATTCATCTGGGTGCTTTCTGAGAGATTTGGGGTTGGAAAGAGGATTCTCTACACATTGTGCTTTCCCCACCTTTCAAGCTCTTGTAGCTAGTGAAGAAGCATGCTTTGAAATGAACTTAATTAGTTTGTACCCTGTGTTTTGCTGTGCTCCAGCATTGCTGGTTTGATGCTCTGGTGAATGGTTTCAGTTGACAGCTTTGAAGATGGGCTTAAAGCACTGAACAAAATTGCCTCCTTGTTAGATGAGTGCTGGGTGGTAGCAGGAAAATGCTGGAAATAGGGATTGTTAAGGAAGTCATTGTGTGAAAAACTGATTCTCTTACCCTCTGCTTTTCAAAAAGAAAACCTTTTGCATTCGAATGCTCTTGTAGCGTATTACTTATGTTATAATTGGGTAATAGTGTCTTAAATATTAGTGTTCTTCTGTGGTGTTTTTTGCCTTTAAAGGTAGCTGCTCTTTTCCCCCATTAATCAAGTGATTACGGATGACTTCTGAGAAATGTATGTTGTGGGTGTGACTTCCCTCGTACTGTCTCTGGCTGTGGTATTTAACTGGGATGTCTGTATAGGTTTTCAGCTAATAAGTTGTTCGAAACTGTCAGGCAGCTTTAATTGAAGCTCATCATGAGGCTCTGGTAGTCCACATCAGCATGCTGTGAGGTGTGTGAGCATTTAATCAAACTCCTGTGCTGTCTGTGGAGGTGTCTTACAGAAGCCCGTGCAGCAAATATCTTCAGTTGCTGCTTCTTGAAACTCAAAATTCCTTGTTGTCAATAAGTGCATTGAAGATTTTTTTTCTTTACTGCAACCTTGGTTTAACTATTATCAATTGAGTTTTCTGCAGAGACTTACATGTCTTGCAGAAGCTGTGACAAAGGTCTTCTGTCTTTGCTTTCACAAGAGTAAAAGTAACAGTATTTTCCAGTAAAACAATCTGGGACAAATAGCAAACCACGTGCAAGCAAGGCTTGGTCAGAGCGATAAGAAGTTTCAGTATTAAGATCTCCCTTCTGCAGAAGAAATGCCAGATGAGTCTCAAAACTAGGTTTCTGATGGGATTCAGTCTTCATATGTTACAAGAAGCATCACTCCTCACTTGGAGACGCGTTGCTTTTACCTCTTTGCTTCTGTATTTACTTGCTCTGTGAAATTGTTTCCCATAGCAGTGTGTGGGAGAGTAACAGAGAGGCTTGGGAATTTGGAAGGAAACTGGATGTGTAAGAACTGCTTTTAATTTCCTTTATTTGCACTATATGATTAACATGGTATTTGCAAGCCAATAGCATCTTTTCCTAGAGGTAGAAACGCTTATAGATCAGGTGTGCATCTTCCTGGATTGCCTGTATTATGTAAGCTCAACTTGCAGGAGGATGTCTAAATATTGTCCTAAATAAAACTAAACAGGTTTTTTAATTATGTTCTAGCTGCTGCAATTACAGAGTCGTCCTGCTGATGGTGGATGGGGATGTGTGCAGGAGTATTGGCTGAGCAGCCAGCCTGTGAATTAAAGTGAACCACAGCATGGCAGCTCAGTGCCTCAGCCATGGATGGGAACCAGGAGAACAACTGGTTCTTTTTCAGAATGGTGAAGGAGAAGTGAGTTCACCCTGGAGAACCCTGCTATTTCACATGTGACTTCGTGCAGTGTTTTCAGAGATAAGGTTCAAGTTAATCCATGTACCTCGGGAAGGAGGTTCTGGCCTATCTGCTGTGTAGCAGGTGGCTTTGAGAGACTCCTTCTATGGTGTGAATAGCCACGCTTCTTATCCTGATATGTAAAGAGAGGCTGGCTGTATTTGACCATACAAACACAATAAGGCTGGCGTATAGCTTTTAGTCAAGGTGTCTGCTAAGATCTTCATGGTACCAGGAGCAATTAGGAGTTACTTCTACAAATGAAGAGCATTTGTAGGTGTTTTACTTGTCAGACTATTTGAAAAGCCTGGTATAGATACAAACTACTGCCTCTAGTCACTATCAAGTCGTGCCAACTCAGCCTTTACTGACTGTCTACCCAAGAACTGGAGGAGCTACCAGCTTAGACTGCATTTCCCTGTTTGAAGGCTCTGGGACTGCACGAGTGGCAGTAAGTGAGGCAGCACTGCTAAGGCGTGATGCTGGGGAAGAGATGCTTGTGGTGAGCACACTGGATATTCTGAAAGCCCCACAGAAGGGAATGCATTGTGAGGTGTTTACAGGTGTAAAATGGCTTCCCAAATGCAAGTTATAGGAACCAATATTTATCTTAGGGAGGAAAAGCTGCTGATTTAGCCACAACTAACTATACCAAGATAACTTTCTCAGGGATAATCAAGCTCACAGATGCAAAAACGTTGCCTTAATTGGGGAAAGACATGAGATTATTTGGGACTTCCAAACTTGCTGGTTTGGATTTTCTTGCTCAACAGGAAGACTGTTTTATTAACCTGTACTGCTGGTGTGGCGATCAGGAAGCAGTTCTGCTGGTGAAGATACCTCTCCAGGCAGAGTCTCAGGACAACCCAAGAGCCATGGTTGTGGAGCAGTGGTTCTTGTTAAACTAAGGATGGAAGCTCTTTGCTTACCCATAAGTTACTTGTTGCTAAAGGTATAGTAACGAAAATTCTTACAGCAGTAACTGAAGTAATCTTTACTTACAACCCTTTTCTTCAGAAAGAAACAAAAATCAGATGGGAATCAAATCTAGCATGAGTAGAGGTTATTGACAGGAAGTGCAGGAAGCTTGCTTTGACTGGAGACTCCCTTGTTGAATGCATGGATGAGAATTTTAACACAAAGGACGTTAAAATCCTAAGATGCAACTGCTGAAGGTGTGCAGCATGCTGTCTGTAAGGTAGTGAGGAGTGGGCTTTCCAGACCGAAGCAGGAATATTGAGGATGCTTTGGAATGGGTCTTCAAGTTGAGGATGTACAGGGTGACTTTCTGAAGTTCTGTCAAGCTGTGTTCTGTCATTCTGTGACCAGCAAGTAACTGTATGCTTTGCCAAAGGTGCACGCTGCTGTGAGTGTCCCTGCCCATTGCAGGGAGTTGGGCTAGGTGACCTTTGGAGGCCTTTTCCAACTCAAATGATTCTATGAAGTAATACAGCATTTCTATGTTCAAAATGAATTTTTTGGTATGATAGAAGAGGGTACTGTTCGGAATATAAAATACTCTTCAGTGGAATTAGCTAAAAGGAGTTGTAAGTTCATATATCCTGCAGTCAATATTGAAGCTGTTTATGTTTATATAAACATGCATGTGGATTTTTTCCTGTTCAATCTGTGCTCAAGAAAGGAAAAAATTGAATGCTTCAGCAGAATAGGGCTTTCCAGCTACTCAGGGCTTTAGCCTATAGTTGTGAAAACCTGAAGTTGGTTATTGCCAAGGCAAATAATATATCTTTAGACTTATAATGTTGTAGATATCATAATGCAGGCTTGCAATGCTGCCAAAGGAATTTTTCTCCCCTCCTCTGTGCCATTTTTCCCTTGTTGCTGATATAAATGCTTCTGTGGCCTTGCAGTGAACCAGAGAGCAAGGAATTGATGTGGTTTAAACTAAATTTAAAGCATAAATCTGGTTTTATTTCCAGTGCATGTGAACCAGGGAGAGAAGTTGCACTGGGGCAGGGACAAAATAGCAAATGAAGGGTGGGACTGCTGCTTTTGGCAGCGGGGTTGGCCCACACTGGTTCAGTGATGGTAAAAAGCATGCTGTAAGCCCAGACTGACTTCTGGTATGTGCTGAGCATATACTACTGTGTGATACCAAATATGGCATCAGAATGTACTTAAAAGGAAAAAATTCACTCAAGTCTGACCTCATAATGAAAGCTGTCACTAATGCTTTTGTGGCTTTGTTGTTCAGCGCAGGAAAGTCGTACTTTCTTCTCATAAATTAGAGCCGTTCTAACATCTGTTGCCTGCTCAAAGCTGAGCCTATGAGATGGAATGATAGCCTGTGCATGGGATGGCCTCTGAACATACAGTGTCTGCAGTGGAGCTGTCAGTGAGAGTGAGGAAAATGAAGTCAGGCTGTTCCTTTTTTGCTAATGGAAGCATTACTGGTTGGTCTTGCTTTCCAAGAAGCGCAGCATCCACGCAAAGCAGAGCCATCCATGACATACCCCAACCCTGGGAAAAACTTACTGGAGTTTGCATGTCATTTTGTATACCAAAGTCCTCAACGGTTTGATGTAAATCTGTTGGAAACTGGCTTTGTTAGTTAGAGAAATGCCAGCACCACTCCCTTATTTGCAAGGAATAGTGCTGTCAACAGAGATAACTATCCTGAGAGGTTCATAATGCTGATTGTCCCAGTGCTGCTGCCTCTGAGAGGCACTTGGAAAATGTACTGGGCTGCATCTGTTGGCTGCGGGGAGAAAAGGCTCCAATCTGATGCTATTTTCCTCCCTGTGAAACGCATAGGAATGCCTTGTGATTGTCCTACTGCTTTTCACTAGTGTCAGATCAGAATAAAACTTAGAAGTCTATAATTAGTTTTTACTGTTTGTTATGCATACTCAAATCCTCCTGCCCTGTCATATAAAGGAAATTAAGAAATTGGCACAAAGAAAACCTTGGTGAAAACTTGTCAGTGCTAATCAGGATGGATGAATTAAGCTTTCATTTTGCTTGCATTTCCTTCCTATTTAGGTTCCAAAAGGCCTTTAACCTAGAGTGGCTTCTTTCTTTTCTTGTTTAAAAACTGTTTAAATTCTGAACAAGGGTGGGAAAAAAAAACCCTGTAGTGAAGTCAGGTGGCCTTTGCAGCTGATTGTTCTGCGACCATGAGAAAAGCCAAACAAGATAACCATGCCAAGTCTGGTTTTCACTTTCAGCAAAACTGCATAAAATCAGGACTGCTTAACAATGGTACCAGCACAGCAAATGTAATTGCAGAGTGTAGAGCCAGTAACGATGCTACTCATGTGATTTCTTCAGGAGTTGTTGGGTTTTTTTTTGGGTTTTCAAGCAGAAATCCATGCAGGAAGAATGTTGTCCTAAGGAAAGGTGTGGATATAATCATGGTAATAGTGTCACTGAAAGACAGTACTTATAATCCTAGAACGGCCTGGGTTGCAAAGGAGCACGATGCTCATCCAGTTCCAACCCCCTGCTATGTGCAGGTCGCCAACCAGCAGCCCAGGCTGCCCAGAGCCACATCCAGCCTGGCCTTGAATGCCTGCAGGGATGGGGCATCCACAGCCTCCTTGGGCAACCTGTTCAGTGCCTCACCACCCTCTGGCTGAAAAACTTCCTCCTCAGATCCAACCTAAACCTCCCCTGTCTCAGTATCCAAGAAGACTGGATCTGCAGAATCAAATCACTCACACTTTGAGGGCTTATATTCATTACCTGGGGTAATATGGATAGATTTTTCTAGGAATCGGTCTTTGGGGATTAGGATCAGCTGTGTTAACTGAGCTCTACTCTTCTTGCACAGAGTTAATAAGCTTCCAAAAACAAATGGGCTTGGTGTGAACCAAGTGGTTTGTTTCTGTTAGTGTTTTCTTGTTTGTTTTTACTGTGTTGGGGAATCTTTAATATTTCAGAGAGACACAGCGATCTTCCCTGTGAAAACAGGAGTGGGAGAGCAAGTTGAGCTGTAACCCAAAGCTCTGAGCTACTCATGGCTCTCTGGGACTCTTTATCAAAAGCAGTCCTCACGCCTGGTTTTACATTTGAGAGCACTTAAATTTGAGACCATAATCTCAAATCTGTTATCTGCTTAGGAATGTTCAGAAGTGCTGTAGTTCAGGTCCCCAGGTACTGCCCATGTGTAGCTGAAGCTGTTTTCCATTGAGCTGTCAAGTGTCTGGATGCAGTAAGTAGGGCTTCTGCAGGGCTGGGCTCCAGGGCTTTAGCAAGCAGACTGTGTGCCTTTGTCTGTCTCACTCTTCCCATCTTTTTAGGAGGAAAAAAAAAAAAAAAAAAATTCATATCTCCCCAAGCACGTTTTCTTGTAAGGCAAACTTGGTTGGTTATGTATGCAAAATGGTAATCTCACGAAAAATGATTGTGGGTTACTGTATTGCTTTTCCTAGTTGGTGACTGTAGGATTGCTCTTGCAGACTATTAATTAAGCTTCTGTAGGGCTACAAACAAACAATTTCAGATCTGCAGATGGTGTGGTGGATATAGAGTTGGACTGCTTCGAAGTGCATCTCTAAACAGATAAGGACTTCTAATTTTTTGGCCTCATTTGATTTCTAGGGAGTTGGTTCCCTTTTAAACCTTCTTTTCAGGTGGTTTTTCTGTTAGCTTTTAATCCCAAAGACTGCTGGAGAGAAATAGATGATCCAGTAAGTAGAATTTCACCAGTAAAACTACTGAAATCGATAAGTGGAATTGCAGCTGTAGTTCTTCAGGGAAACCTGAGGATCAGGTGTGAAAGAGGTACCTGCAGTCAAGCCGAGTCCTGGGAGCACAGACCAGCTGAAGGCTATCAGGAATGTGACAGGTGGAGGTGCTGTGATGAGAAGCATTTGCCCTTCCTAAATCTTTGGGGAGGGAGAAATGTGATTTTGTTGCCCATGGATTGCAAAGAAATTTCCAGTTCTTTCTTTTCCTGGGGAAGGAATTATCCTCTTGAGGCTCAGTGCTTCTCTTAACAACTTATCCATTGGGTTTCTGTCTTGTGAGAGATGAAAGAATGACTGAAGGTTACTGGGTTACGCCTGATAAAGGCAGTCATTAACTAGTCTTCAGATAGATTCACATGAATCAAAAACACACATTTCTTCTTAATAATAAATCAACTCCTAGAGGCTTCATTTAATACATTAAAAAAACATTCTATGTGACTGGAGTTAAAACTGCATTTTTTCCCCCAGCTTTTCCCAAGTTTCTCCTTTTCTCTCTTGTCTTCTCCCTTCTTGCATGATCTGTGGGAAGCAAATAGCAATGCAAAGACATTTTCCCAACTCGCCATGTCATGAAATTAAATAAAAGGTTCTAGAATTTGTTCTTCAGAATTCCTTTAATTCTAAAGGCCAAGAACTATTTCTGTTGCTGAACAGCTCATTGTATCATTTGTGGTTGAAGTTTTATTCATCTTTAATAAGGTCATCGACCATTGGCAGGAAAGGAGCGTTTGAATGCCTGTAGTAATTTAGGTAGCAAAGCTTAGTATGACTGTGACTTGTTTTTTAGCCACGTGTTTGAAATCATCAGGATACTGTGACCAAATTGCTGCTTTCCTTTTCTGTGCTTCAAACTGCTGATGCTTTAATGCCAAACTCTTTTTTTTGTTGTTCAATTCCAGGTATAATGGCTCCCTCCCTAATGGTGACAGGGGACGCAGGAAAAGCAGATTCGCCCTTTATAAGCGACCTAAAGCAAATGGAGTTAAGCCCAGCACTGTTCACGTGATTTCTACTCCTCAAGCATCCAAGGTACGTAATAGAGGCAAATTCTGTTTTCTGGTGTTCTTGGGTTGTATCCCAGCTACTGATTCACCTTGCTGGTTTGTTCTCTGGTAGTCAGATACTTGCTTTGGAAAGTCTGTAGTGGATTTTCTTTCTAGAGATATGGATCTCTAATCCAGTTACTTATTTAAAGTAGTCTTTAACCTCAGGTATGAGTTAATCTGACCCTTCTGTACTTATTCAGAAAGCTGACTGCCTTATCTGAGACATACGGCAGTCATGGAATGCATATCCAAGTACACTTATTTTTCACTGGAATGTAAGATCATGTATGAACAAGTATGTGTTTCCTCTTCACGAGGATAACTGGGATGGTGTAAAACCAAAGCAAACAAACAAACAAAAAAAACCTTGGAGATCCCTGGGAGTCTTTCATACGTAGTGCATGTTTTCATCTGAGGCCTAGTGTAGAAGGAGAAAGAACAGCATTTCAGTGAATATATTATCATAGCCATGTATATAAAACTGTCTGTGTTAAGGTTTTGCTGGTAGAACGTATCTGAAGCAGTGAAAAGTCATTTTACCTCCTCTCTAAATACGTGATATAAGAAGGAAAGAGTGTCAAGTTCTGGCCAAATGAGGTGAATACTGAGTGGTTACACTCAAAAATGTATACTTTTGTGAAGCATACCTACTTCTTGCCATTAATATCAGCTGATGAGGGCACCAGCTACTGTTCTCCGAAGTGCTTTTTAACTTAGAATATTGTTTAATACATCGGTGTTTTTTTTTTGTGCTATATAGAGTAGCATACATAAACATAAAGAATAGAATCCTAGAAATGGCCTGGGTTGCAAAGGAGCACAATGCTCATCCAGTTCCAACCCCCTGCTATGTGCAGGTCGCCAACCAGCAGCCCAGGCTGCCCAGAACCACATCCAGCCTGGCCTTGAATGCCTGCAGGGATGGGGCATCCACAGCCTCCTTGGGCAACCTGTTCCAGTGCCTCACCACCCTCTGTGTGGAAAAACTTCCTTCTAAAATATCAGAATATACATTGATCTGTAGTGTCTGCATGTACACTGGAAACATTGGTCTGTTTTTTAAAATTTAATAAATGCAAAAAAGAAGTGTTTTATGTAGTTAATGGAAATATACACGTTTGTAATAAGTAGTTTTAAGCATTTGGACTTCAGATAGTATTTTAAGGCCTGACAGACATGGCGAGGTATCTGGTTAATGTTTATCAGCACTGTTACGGTAATGCAGATATATGCTGTACAAATTAATGCCTTTATAAAGATAGCACAGGGTCTGAGATGTTAAGGTCTTTTCTTTGAGGATCTGGATTCAGGTGGCTGTGTCAGGTTGAATGTATTCTTCTGCTCTTTCTCTGAACCTTTATAAAAGAACTTTTGTGTATTTATACTGTTGTCTGGGGTGAGAGTGGTGGATGTGTGCCAGAACAGTGATGCAGTGGATTTCAGTGCACTTTTGGATGCCCTGAAAGGCCATTTACATTCTAAAACACTTTCTTAGGCTTCTCTAACACCATCAATATCAGAGCCTTAATCTGTTTTGCCAGGAATGGCTTCTCCATGCAGCTTCTGTAAATGATCCCAGAAATATTGGGAGGTAAGAACATAGAGAGCTTTGTTCTTGGAAAATAATATGCAACTTGACCTCAACGTTTTCCTTCTGCTCTGAATCTTTCAGTTTAATTCTTAGGGAAGGAAAAACAGTGGGAACTTGTACTGCACAGGATATTACAAGTTTCCTCCCTTGCAGCTTTTCAGATACAAGTTGTTTTATTTTGCTTGTTCATCACCATGTGAAATGAATCTTTGAGTAGAAGGAAGTTTCTTACTCTCAGGTGCTGATGTTTTTTGGTGGTGAGTGAGGCACTGACGTGTCTTCATCTGTTCTGTTGCTGCTGTGGCATGGATGCTTGAATAAGGTGCCATAGTGGCTTTGTGCAATTCCATTAATGCAGCAGCTCAAGAACCACGACTGTCACTTATTTGAAGTTAGTGTGAGCCTGAAAACTTCAGTAGGTCGTGAGAGGATGCTTGTCATGTTCTATTGTCCCAGCTATGTCAAGGTGTGAAGGACAGCTGGAGCAGCAATGGTTTCAGTAGCAAATCTAACTGAGATGATTGTGTGTGAATCAGTGCCTTTTGCTCCCTCCCCCACAAAGTGCTTTTTTTTTTTTGCCTCTCTGCCTTCTAAATTATCTTCTTTAGCACCTCCACAGTTGTTTGGCCTATTAATGGGTATATTCCAAAAGAAAGCATTTCATGAGGTTAAGAGTCACAGGTTTTTCAGATTACGCTTAAAATATGCATACATCTCTTCAACATTATGCACTTGACTTCAAGACCTGTTTTATTAACTCCGTGCCTAGACACCATGCAGGGAATTTTCTGTTCTGTCCACGTTTCACAGGCCATTCATTTGAGACAGACTTTCCCAGCAGGGTCAAAATTGATATTTAAAAAAAAAAGTGTGTCCTTAGCTCTCCAGTTCTACATTCAGGTTTTACTTATAAAGGTCATTACTTGGATTGATCTGGATCTCCTAACAAAGAAGTCTCTCACCAGCCATTGATCAAGTGATAACAGCTTTCCTCTGACTGCACTACTTGAACCTTAGGTACAGTCTCATAGCTCATCGTGACATAGCTAGGATTGCCAACTTTTTATTTTCGAGATGTTAGAGCTATTTACAGCTAACCTTTAATTGTGTTAGAAGTTTGTTTGGTTTAGTTGAACTGTTGCTTTCATGTGCAGTAGTGGATCTAGTATTGGATACCAGCAGACCCAGGCACAGGCTTTGCTTATGCAGCAGTTTTCTGATGAATGTGGAACTTAGGACCTAGGAATGATGTGATAAAGTGGGGTTCAGGAGGTTTCTTGGTGTGGGGTTGTGTGTTTGCTTTTTTGGTAGGGAGAGGGATGCTTATTTACTCAGAAAAAATAATTGTGTATATCTGGAAGGGGAAGGGATAGATATCTCTCACTGAAAAACATAAACAGTTTAATATCTCTGTAGAACAATGTTTGAGGCAGAATGTTTTTACAGATCTCAAGTGGGTGAATGTGCCCTGTGTAAATCAGGCTGTATGATCCCAATTTTTGCCAAGCAGAGATGTTCATCTTCCCATATACATCCCATCTGTTGGTTCAGTGGGCTGTTAGCTTTCCTTCTGTTCAAGCACAGGTGGATTGTTGCTGCTCTTTCCTCCTCATTGCAGCCAACAGTAAGGCCTTGTTGGATGCTGCCAGTTGGAGTTCTTTTGGGGAACCATGGGAGAAATCTTCCCCTGTCCTGTTGCTGGCAGTGGGCACTAACAGTGTGATGCTGAATGGGCAAATGATGCAATTGCCCATGACTGTAGGTATTTATGCATTTAGATTTCTTTGAGTTCCTAATGCTTTGGAACAGCTTTCATGGTTGTGTAGGTTAGGAAAAAAAAAAAAATAGATGTCTCAATGTGCATTTAAGTTACTTAAAGTATGCAATTTGGAAACCTGAATTGTATACAAGAGTTAAGGGGGTGGCATTAGCCCTCCAGAATTCCATGAAGAACTCTGAAAGCATGAATAAATTCTATTGTAGCAGTACATAGGATGCTGCTGAGTTAGCTTACTTGCAGTGTGAGATCTGCAAAAGCACTTCATTGTATGGGCAGTACAATATAACAAACAAATACTAGAAATGCTCCTTTCTAACAAGTGGATGTTGTGTTTTGATACCTAAGTGCTTCTTTCTTTTTGGGTATTAATGCTGAATTGGTAGAAGATTGCAAATGGCTTTGGAATTGCTATGCAACAAAAAATCTGACCGTAATAGCTTTTTGTGAAGGGGTATCTTGATTTAGTTATTTTTTTTGTCTGTCTGTCTTAGGATAAAAGATTTCCTTTGGCAGCCTGTGGTAGATGAAGACAACGTACTTCTCCCTCCCTCTGAAATCATTGTTTCAAGCTGACTGAGGAAGATTTTTTTCTGACTTGAAGTCCAATTACCTGCCGAGCTGGCTTCTGCCTTGTGCTATCACAACAGCAGCTTGTATAGTCACTGGCTGGGTTCCTGCAGCTCACATCAAGTTTCATGCTGCTACTGCAAAAGAATAAAAGGCAGCTATGCAAGTAGTTATTAGGTCAGGAGAGAGAGCTCCAATTTGTGCTTTGAGTGGCTAGAGAAAATGAAAGTATGGGATCCTTGTGATTGCTTATCTAATGGAGGTTCTTGTGGTCTGCTTTGATGTACTTGATGAATTTTGAGTAGAAAGGCTGAAAATCCTTTTGGAGCTTTTGGTGCTCCTCCTAGATGAGCGCTGTAGAGCTTGGCTGCTGGGAGGAGGGTGCTGTTTGTCAGTGGCTTTCCTGTTTCTTGTTGGGCTTATTTACTGTGTAACCAGCTTTTGGAGCACTAATTTGTTCTCAAGTAACTTAATTGCATACATGTCTTGAGAGTCCTGAGTTGTGCAGAGTCCCTGGCTCATCTGCTTGATTAATGGTTTCCTTGCTGTTAAATGTCCTTTTCTATTAAATGTAATCTTTATAACATGCTATGTCCCTACCCCTTTGCTCTCCCAGATAGGGAATGGTAGGATGGAAGAAAATGGCTATGCCAATTTCATTTGTATTGCTTAATAAATAACAACTGTCACTTGGTTTGATGTTCTTCCTAAGCTTTTGGGACATACTGTGCAGAATGCATGTCAAAGATTTTTGAAAATCACTTTGCAATGTTTTCTAACAAAAACAGATGTTCAGTAAAGGAAGGGGAATTAAACTGCTGAAGAACACAATTATTTTTTTATAACATTGTTTTTTTTTTGCTTTCATGCTTTTCCTTCAGAAGGTAGACAGAAGATCAGAAAATGCTTTCCTTGTGAACTGTTTAAACTACATCTGCTATAAATTGATATTTGGAGCAGATTCTACTTGAATTCAACTATCCTTTGGAGGCTGAGGAAGGTGTGCTGTGTGCAAGGATCACGTTAAGAAGCTACCAGTAGGGTTTGCACTGCAGGAGGCAGAGCCACTCGTTTTATTAAAGGACAACTTGTTTGAAACGAACTTCTTCCTGTTTAACTAGTTTCTGCATGTTCTGTCTGCTCATCTCGGATGTAGAACAGAAAGTTAGGGCCGTCTAGTGTAGTGGTGAATCTCTCTTGTTACATGCTTATTCAAGGCAATTAAGAGTCCTGAATAAAACGAATTTGGTTTTACAAGTGCTTGTCTTGAGAACTCGGCTGGTCTTGTCTTCCTAAAGGTTAAGGGGTAACTTGGTACTGATTTTGGATCAAATGAAATTGCATGGACTGGGTAATCACATAATCATTAAGGTTGGCAAAGACCTCTAAGATCATGAAGTCCAACTATCAACCCCATTACCATGCCCACTACATGCGTTCCTCAGAGCCACATCAGCACTATTCTTGAACACTTCCAGGGATGGTGACCCCACCGCCTCCCTGGGCAGCCTGTTCCAGTGACTGATAACACTTTCTAAGAAGAAATTTCTTCCTGAAATCCAACCTGAACCTCCCTTGATGCAGCTTGAGGCCAGTACCTCATGTCTTGTCTTGAGTTACCTGGGAGAAGAGGCTGACCCCATCATGCTGCAACCTCCTATAAGGAAGCTGTAGAGAGCAGTAACATCTCTCTTAACTCTTCTCCAGACCGAACAATCCCAGTTCTATCAGCCCTTCCCCATGTGACTTGTGTTCCAGAATCTTTACAGCTTTTTTCCTCTTCTTTGATTGCACTCCAGGCCTCAATGTCCCTCTTGTAGGTGAGGGGCCCAAAACTGAACACGGGGTCTTCTCTTTGAACTTGCTCTGGGTATAATGCATCATTGCAAGTTGGCCTTACCAAGTGAGAACCTTAAAAGCAATGAAAATGTGCTGTTGTGTTCTAGGTGAAAGGGCAATATGCAGCTAATAACAAATGTTTTCTTTAGTATCCCAAACTGTAATATCCTATAAGGGGAAATGGTCTGAAATAGGTGGAGCATTGTATTTTGGAAAAATAAGGTAGTATATACTTAGAGCTGTATGGATCAGCTGTCTTGGGGTAGAGGAGCTGGAACTGCCTCAAACAGTAGATGAGACTCTTATGTTTTAAGGGGTTGTTGAGTGGAGCAGTTGTTTTAAGAACGCAAGAAGCAATTCAAGCCTTATAGGCCAACAGAAGCTTTTCAAAGAAGCAAAGCACTGCTACTCCTGTTCTTAAAAATAGGAAAATACTTATTTTCCAGAGTTCTTTGAGATTTTTGTTGATGGTGAGAACAAAATTTAAACATTTATTTTAGAAGAATGCTTTATGATACATGTATAAAGAGTAATTAATTTCATCTGCTCACTAAGTAATAGGAGGTGAGTGACTTGTGAGGCTACCAAGATTCCTGTTTCTGCTGTTTGTAGGTCTCTGGAAGGTGTTCATGATTTATTGAAGATGCAGGACTACTTCACTTCGGGATTCTGCTTACACTCAATACCAAAGATCTCACGAAGATTTTAGGGAGAAAATGGATAACCTCCTTTACTTGGATAACCTCTTCTGAAGGGATGTACCTATAGCAAAGTGCTTATGGTGATGCTTTGTTCACTGCATGCTCCCAGCACTTCAGAGCTTTTCGCAAAGAAGGCATTATCATGTTTGGATTTCATAGGAGCAATTCAGAACTTTTTAGCACTAAGGATTTGCTTCCAGAAGATGGTTATCTTTTGGGGATTGTCCATTGAGCTGCCCTTCTATGAAAACAAGCTTTTCTAACCATTGACTCTGTCATACCTTGTACTTACATGACCTCCCTGCAAGACCATGTGTTGTGTACAGACTTGTCTTTTAAGTTTTGCACGTCTCCTGTCCATTGCGATTCTGCCAGTACTTCAGGAAGTTCAGGACTCTGCAGATGCCTCGTGTGAGATAATGCGTGTGGTAATATATACTTTGGCCTTCTAATTCAGTAACAGCAGATGCCTATCACTTTGACTTGAGGAAGCTAATTATAGGCCTAACACTGCCAGCTTGCTTGGTTGTACTAAGCAAGTACTGAGTTCTCCTTCAACTGCATACATCAGTGTGATCTCTCCTATGCTGAGTTTATTGTAGTCAGGGAATGATAAATGATCTCTCCCCTCCTTTTTGATACCACCAGGCAAGCAGGAATATTGCTTGCTGTCGCCATGAAAACCTTGATTTGGTTTATTGGAGTCGGATTTTCATTTTCCACTTAGAAATCTCACTCTGCTAGCCTCGTGTTTGACTGTTTGCTCAGGAGAATGGGGCCAGTGTTTGAATGGTGACTTTCCTTGGACTGGGCTTTCACTGAAGAGCTCCTTTCTTGGCTTTGGATGCTGCTTTTGGGAACAAGATCCAGCCATCAATCTAACCAAGTCCAAACACTAAACCGTGTCCATCAGCCTCTTAAGTCATGTTCACACATTTCTTAAATACCTCCAAGGATGAAGATTCCACCATTTCCCTGGGCAGCCTGACCACCCTCTGTGTGGAAAAAAAAAATTCTTCCTAGCGTCTAATACATACCTTCCCTGGCACAACTTGATGTTGTTTCCTCACATCTCATCAATGATCATGTGAGAAAAGACCAACACCCTCCTTTTTGCAATCTCTGTACAACTGTACAGAGTGAAGAGGTCTCCCTCAGCCTCCTATTCTCCACGTGGAACAACTCCAGTTCCCTCAGCCACTCTTCATAACTTGAACACTCTTTGTCATCTTCAGTGCTTTTTTTGTTCACATACTCAAGCAACTCCATGCCCTACTTGTAGTGAGGGACCCAAAACTGAACACAAAATTCAAGCTTCAGTCTCACCAGTGTCACATCCAAGAGGACAAGCCCTTCACCAGTCCTGCAGGCCAGGCTTCCATTGGCCTTCTTGGCAATAGGGGCACACTGCTGGCAGTCAGTGTTCAATTCTAGATGTTCTCTTCACATTTCAGTCTTGCTGCTGTACTTGGGGAAAGCCATCCTTCAATCTTTTGCTTAAGTGTTGAGCCTGGGAGCTTTTTTCCCCACAGCTGGTTCTCTGGTAGTTTTGCTTGGAGTCTCTCACTGGGTGGAGGGTTGGATGGACGTAAGCTGATCACACAGGTAAACAAGCAACCTCTCTTTGAAGGTATTTCCTTCACAGTATTTTGGGTATGCATCTGCTTGACATGCAGTCTCCTTCAGAATCTGGAATTCCAGGAGTGGTTATTAAGGCAAAGAAGTAATTAAGGAGATGATGTGGTTGAGAGAAGGTGAGGGAGAGGTGTGGTTTTTGAGCTTGATGTTTGGGAATGCTGGGTGAGCGTTACTAAAATAAGTTTTTCTGTCTGCCAGTGAAGTGTGTGAATGGTCAAAAAGTCTTCAGCAATAAATTCTCTAGATAGGATTTATCTCAGTTGCACTTTTGATAGCAATGTATTTCATATATCCTGGACCTTATAGTTGTTTAATTTTCTACCAGAGTGGGTTTCGAGGAAATACTAAAGAAGACAGGGACTACAAACCCGTAAAAACTTGCAGGATGCCCCAGTCACCTTTGGGTGGGACTTTGTGGTTCATAGTAAATACTATATTAAAAACTTCAGACAATCAACTGAGGAGCCCAGAAACGCTTTCCTCCTTGTTTCCATATGCTGACATTTAGTCTCGAGCACCATTTTCTCTCTATTTCAGCCCGCCAATGAACCTTCTGTTGCTGAGGGTCAGCAATGAGGCAGTGCCTTGGTGGTCCAGGTGGGAGGCAGGCAGGAACAAAGCTGACCTTGCTTCAGCATGGGCAGCTGCTCTTGTTTTGTTCCAAATGAAAAACCAGCTTTGGAAAGCTGCATTGCAAAACTTGTAATAGCTCTTAATGTTCTTCCTAACTTCTCCTTCCCCTCAGAGCTTTCTCAAATGCTCTTCTTTGGTATTTAATTACAAAAATGGCTCTGTTGCTGTTGTAGCATAATAAATAAAATACAAGTCAAAACAGTGTTTGCAATTTATTGCTGGAGACAGTCCTATTCCCTTACAATGTCACAGTTACAGCCTTAACTGCAACTGTGAAGGTCTAAGTATATTTTCCTTGTTAAATATCTGTCCTTTAAAGTTAAGTTTTAGTCTTTTTGTACTATACTAACACCTAGTTGCTGGAGTTTTAGAGTATTACTGTGATGTTGTTGGTGGGGGATGGAGCTCGATGATCCTTGAGGTCCCTTCCAACCCAAGCCATTCTATGATTGTACTGTATACAAAAACACAAATGTTCCCAAGGAGCTTTTAATTTTTTTTCCTGGAAATAAGACAGAAGGGTTTTCGAGGGAAGTTGTGCATCTGAATTCCTTTGGATGTGTGCATTTGCTTAAGGTCTCAAGTAGATGATGAAGAATCTGCCTGAGACACAGTAGCCCCATTCAGTCATTGAAAACCTTGCTCCAGAAGCGTTTTTCTGTTGAATAACTGTGTAATGCACTACTATTAGACGATGTGATGGATATTTCATATGTTTTGTAAGCTGCTTTTATGGCTTTTGCTGTGGAAATATTTTTAAGGATTTTTGGAGAAAAAAACTGAAAGCGTTAAAGTCATTTTCTAAAGAATATTGCATCTTGACAGAGAAGATTTGTAGCTTAAAATCAATGGATATGAAAATGGCTGTGTTAAAATTTGGATAGATGGTTCTTTAAACAGGAGTACACGCTCTTTATTTGACCTACAGCGTATTCAGTTCCGGTACTGGCTGTTGAACAAAACTCCTTTACGATCCGACAGTTAAATCCTTTGGCAGAATGCCTTTCTTCCTGTTTGCTGTGGGGATTTAATTCCAGATGTTCAAGTTCAGAAGGCTTTTTTCTTAAGGAGTGGGTGTGAGGAACATCACAAAACCCTCAAAGATCAGTCTGCCCCTCCCATACAAATTGTAGCATTCAGGCTTTATTTCTAATCCTTACTGCTCTGGGATTACTCTCTCTGAACCAGTATCTGTGTACGTTCTGTTGTTGCTTCGATTCCAGTTTGCCTCATTTTGTGGCTCTGCCCACCAGTTATAAAATCCTGATGTGAAACACTGATATGAGTACAAAATTGTCTGATTCAACTTGAAGCATAACGGTGAGGTGTGTATGAGCACCAGTACGAATGGCAAGAGGGATGAATTAATGTGCTGAGGTTTTTCTGGATGCAGGTGTTTTATTTTGTGACAGTGGAGCTGACTGTATTTAGCCTTAGAAGCACTAAAATGCATACTTTAAAACAGGAATACAGAGGCAGCATCCTAGGCCAAAGGATTGCATGGCTTCAAACAAATCTCTGGGGGAAAGAAAAGGTTTTGGAATGTAGCAAGCAGTACATTTGCCTCAGGTAGGATTGCAGGCTATGCAAATGCTGAGAAATGATGGTTTTGCCTCAACAAGCAAACATTACAGCTTTCATGAAGCAGTAATCCTTTCTGTTTAAGCTTGTGTTTAGCTACAGCATCGATGGCAGACTGTTAGTGTATTAGATGTAATACCCAGAAAGTCTTGCTCGTAGCTGTAAGTCTAACAGTCCTGCCTGGCACTGCTCTGAGCAAGCCCCTGTGCCCTGGTTAAAGCAACGTATAACAGTGCTCAGAGGTAGGAGCAGCAGAGATCAGGTGTGTAGGGTGGGTTGTGGCAGTGCAGCTGCTTTGATAGTAGATCTTGCTCCAGCTGAAAGCAACTCCAAAAGGAACTGGAGCAGTGACTGCTTGACATTTTGTGGAGCCTCATGTCAGCTGTTGTCCCGCAGTAATTTTTCTGCCAAGCACTCAGGAACATCTGCAGAGTCGTTTTTCTGTACTGCTGCAATGATTCACATACTCATTGCTTTGAAGTCTAGGAAGTCTTCCGCAAGGAAATGTCATAGCCAGAACTGTTTGTGGATTGTGCGTAGCTCTGTCTGTATTTAGGGCTGGCTTTGTTAATTGAGCCCTTAGCAGTAGTGAAAGTTCACAAACTGGAGCTGCCTCTAAGTCTGTTCAGTGCTTCAGGATTTGCCTCAGCTTCGGGTTTCTTGACCTTCGTTATCAGGAAGGAGAGTGCTGAGTAATGCTTGATGCAGGAACATAACTTCCTGTATTATCTGTGTAACTTCTCAGCTAATGCATCAAAACACATTTGAAGGGCAGTTAAGATTGAAAGGTAGATTCCTGAGGTCCTTTCCAACCCAAGACATTCTATGAAATGTATAGAAATGATTTCTTCTTTAAAATGAAAACTTCCTCATTTGAATAGTTAGGATGTTTAATTCCTTTTCAGTGACAGACGAGGGATCACATTTATGCAGTGTGATGGTTTGCTGCTTATGCACTCTTTTTTTTGGTGTTCTGTTGCTGCATTAGTCTTAGGTACCACACTCACCTTGCTCCTACAATGGGAAACTCACAGCCGAAGGAAGGAAGCAAGCTGTTATAACCTTTTCTCATGAAGCCTCACTGCATTTAAACCTAATTTACTGCCAGCTAATGAGCTGGTGTGGTCTTGGAATGCTGTTTTATGAAGCCCAGCTGAAGACTTGGAGTGAGATGATTCCTTGATATGAGGCTAACATAACTCTGTGCACACAGCTGCACGCTGAGCAGAAAGGCCCAAAGAGAGCTCAGTGCTTGGTGTGGTCAGCACGATTTGGCTCTGATGTTCAACCCTTGTTGCAGTCATTCTATCAACAGTTTGTTACACTGAGTGTATGCTGCATGCTGCGTGGGGGTGAGGAAACCTTACATTTAAAATAGGGAACGTGGTTATAATAAAGTGCTTTTCACAGAAACTGCGATCGATACGTGGAGCTGGGTGTCTGCTTATGGGGTGTGCAGTTAGGTGTAACCAGGGCAAAGGCAGTGTGTCTGATGTGGCCTCTGTGTGAATTGCTGTGAAACTGCTGGGTTGGAAGAGAGTTCCAAGATTCTGAGTTGCCAGGGGTATAAAGTTCTTTACTAGTTCTTTCCTATGAGAGTGGTGAGGTGCTGGAAGAGCTGCCCAGAGAGGCTGTGGATCCCCGTCCATCCCTGGAGGTGTTCAAGGCCAGGTTGGATGGGGTCCTGGGCAGCCTGGGCTGCTGTGAAATGTGGAGGTTGGTGGCCCTGCCTGTGACAGGAGAGTTGGAGCTTCATGATTCTAGAGGTCCCTTCCAACCTGAGCCATTCTATAATTCTGTGATAAAGCATTTAACATTTGGGGTGGCTGTTGCATTGAACTCTTAAATAATTGGCATGCAGAATCTGACAGTGACAGCTTCATAATGCGCTGCAGTAACTTTTTATGACCAGATTACGTATGATGTGGGAATAAAGTGAAAAATAAGCTTGCAGCATGTTGTTTCTCCTTCCAGATAATCTGCTGTGCATATTAGGAAAATATGTAGGTCAAGTGCCCTTTGATTTAATGAGTATGTTCGAAAGGATGGATGAAAGTGTTCTGCAGTCACTGTCCCTCCCCACTCCTCTCTCTGCCCATTACCTGTGGTGCTGCTCTGCTCAGTGCTCTGTTGTCACAGCAAGGGGCAGCAGGAGTCCTAAGGATGTGGTTGTTGTGAGGTGCTCTTGCTGAGCTCTTTTAGAAAAAATGCTGCTGAACGTTTTCTTCTGGGAAAGAAAAATGATAAAACTGCACTCGGAGGTTCTTAAAGAGAATTTTCCCTCTCATTTTGCATTTAATACATAAAACATGTTTCTTCTGTGCTTAGCACTCACTACTGTTTTAGAACCTTCATCCTCCAGGAGTAAGATAGATAGGATAGTAGGAGTAGGATAGTAGCCACCACCCTCTGAGTGAAAAATTTCCTTCTTACATGGAGTAAAAAACAATCTGGTATGCTCAGGATAGGACAAGGGGGAATGGTTTTCAACTAAATCAGAAGAGGTTTAGTTTAGATATTAGGATGGTGGTGAGGCACTGGAACAGGTTGCCCAAGGAGGTTGTGGATGCCCCATCCTTGGAGGCATTCAAAGCCAGGCTGGATGTGGCTCTGGGCAGCCTGGGCTGCTGGTTGGCGACCTGCACATAGCAGGGGGTTGGAACTGGATGAGCATTGTGCTCCTTTGCAACCCAGGCCATTCTGTGGTTCTGTGATACAATTCTATGAATTTCTGGGTTTGAATCTTTGTAGAGAAGTGGGTCTGAACTTCGTAAAGCAAGAAGCTGCAGGTTGGAAGGTGATTTGGTTGTGTTGCTGCTGCTTCATGCTTCTGTGGAGGCTGAAAGGTCCTGGAGCCATAAATACACTTCTGTAATTACGTCTCTAATTAGAGTATTAGTTGCACTGGATTATCTCTTGGTTCACTATTTGTAGTGAAAATCACTACTGTACGCACTTTGCTATGTGAGCTGCACGGAGGCAAGCATTAAAAATTACATGTTTCAGTTGCAAGCTCTTCTGCTGTCTTTATATTTTCTTTGGTACTGGGACCTTTTGCTACCGAAGGGGAAAAATGTAGGATACACGCAGCTCTTTCATAGCTATCATTTTCTCAAAGCTATCATTTTGCTTGGAAGGCTGTCTGAGCAGAAAGTGTCAGTCAGCTGCGTATCTAACAGCAGCACGCTGAGCTGTGATCTCCTCGTGTCACAAATAAAATGAGTCCTTCCAAATCTGGACAGAATTTCATCTTGTTTCTCCTGTGTGTGCTGGAAAAGCTTCATAAAAACAGCCCAGCTTTCTTCCTCCGGGATGAATTGCTGTCGTTTTGGTCTTATGTCTTTGGAACTTATTCAGCAGTAATGCAGTGTTTCATGCCTACAGGTTGGACATCAAGCCATCTTTCTTGCTGTTCTTACAACAGCAGAGGATCTGTGCGAGTTCTGGCAGACTTTCTAGTCTTTAAATCAACTTGTTTGATAGCAGTGTAGCAAAAGTATCAACTGTATTGGTGCATCAATTCACCACTGTCAGGAAGAGATGGGGACAATTGCATACCTGAAATGGCTTTAGACTGGGTGTTCTCACCATTGATTAATACGGTTTCACAGGTACTTTGTGCTTTAACCCTTGAAAACTTATGCTTTAGAAACAACTTTGTGATGGGGTAGTGTCTTTAAACAGGCTTTCCTGAAGTTTGATTTGATAACTGTTCTCCCCGAAGCAAGTATTCAGTACTTCAGAGCTTCTAGGCAAATATTTCTGCATCGTGGCTGTGATATTTTCAGGTAGTGCATTGTTTTCTTTTTTCATGACACTTAGTAAACCTTTTTTGGTGAGACATTTTAGCTACTGAATCCAAGTTCGAGTCTCAGCACAAGATTTTAATGATGTATTGGATTATGGGAACCAATACTGTTCTGATGCTTGTACTTTCCACTGCCTAAGAACATAAATCAGCTGGACACCTGATATTTCGAATCCCTTTACATGATTAAACTGCATATAATTCATGCTAGAATTTCATTTTATGATTTTAATGACTCCAAAATGTACTTCTTTTGCTTGCATATTTTTGTGAGGCTTTTTCCACGGTGTGTATGTATGGTGGTATCTTTGCCAGCAATTAAGGGTTGAGAACAAGTCAAGCAAACAGCTTCTTGATTCATATATACATCTGTAGCAAGTTGGAAGGAATGTCTGGTCTTGAAAGAATTTACTGAAGTAGCAATCTGCAATTTACAATTCTTTGTCTGGAAAATAAACGTAGCTATTGTTCAATACTTATTTTTAGAAGTAGGGGTGATTAAGGGAACTCTTTCCAAATTTTTTTTCTCCAAAGAGCTTGTTTTGTGTTGAATACGACAATATATGGATCTGGTACCATGCGAATGCCTGCTTTCTCAGTCTCTCCTGGCAAGGAGGAAGGAGGAAGAAAGATGTACTGTGACAAGCAAGAACTAAATGTTTTTGTGTTGTATGCTTTTCTTGTTCAGTTTCAGTGGGAAGTGGAGGAGTCACCATCCCTGGAGGAGCTCAAGAACCATGGGGATGTGGCACTGAAGGACAGGGGGATGGGTTAGGATTGGGCTTGAGGATGTTGGAGGTCTTTTCAACCTGAACGGTTCTATGACTGTGTGAAGGACGACCTTAATTTTATTGGCATGTGGGATTATCATCTAGGTTGAAGACACCTTAAAACACCTAGGATGGCAGTTCATGGTGTGTTAAGTAGCGTATGTGAGAAACTTATGCAGCAGTTTCTAGTCCAAAGAAATTCCTTCCTTGCCTACAGAATAATGCAGGGAATCTCTGCAGATCATCTCGTGAGAAGAAACTTGCTGTGGCATTTCTGTAACTTGCTGAGGATTTGCATAAGTGAAATGTTGATATAAAAAAGGACTCTTCAGAAAGGGCAGTGAAAAATACAAAGGAGGAGTGTGATATCCTAAACTACCCTGCCTTTGCTTTTCACTGGAGAAGGGGTCAGGAGCATAGCATGAATGCCATGGTCTGGTTCCTCATCTGTTTAGCTGTTCCCCTTTGAAGTATCTTTCCTATAGTTAAAGTAATTGGATGTTCTTTATTAGAAACAGGTGAGAGCTTGTTGGTTTCCCTTCCCTAAGTGAAAGTAAGAATGATAAAGCTTGCACAACAACTCTGCAGCATCTTTTCATCCCTGTTCACATGTGTGTGTTGCTTTTATTGGGGAGGAAAAAGCAGAACGCTGGATGGTTATAAAATGAATCCTAGTCTATTGAGTGAGTACTAGGCAAACACTTATAATCAGGTGTGTTTCTAGGAATCCCAAGTGGCCAAAGAGAGCCAGAGCTGGGGGGATTGCAGAGAGGGATTCCTGCAGAGTTCTGGTGGTCTGCTAGGCATATGAAAAGGTAAACTGGATGATTAGAGATCAGAATTGAATTAGTTACAGCTCTGTGTCCACGACAGGTGTTGTGTTGGTGAGCACAGTTATGTTTTGTTGTCAGTAATGTCCTGATTTTGCAGGACCTCAGCATGCATGCTTGTCTGCTTAACTGCATCAGTGCCCCATTGCATGTAGTATTAAGGCAGTTATTGTGGCTCACCTACCTTGTGGTAGCAGTAACTGTGTTGTTACTGTCATCAATGTGAAGGAACTTCCTTATTCTTAACAGAGAGTAAGAATAACTGCCTCTGTCTCACAGTTTTATGTGACACTGAAGTAAGGATTGTGCACAATGATAGTAGATTGATTGTTAACTATGTATTGTATTTGCCTTTCTCTTTAATTTTGGTTAATTGTATTCTGGTATGTGAAATGAAGAGGAGAGAAATAGGAAGGAGCACCGTGTGGTTTTAATATCTTAACCATTTTCAGCTGACTATTAATTCATTTAAATCCCAAGGAATTATCAAGGAAACTTAATTTCCTGAGCTGGTTACTAATGGGATTCCAGAGAGATAAGCAATTTGCTGTGTGGGATGTACCATACGAAATCGAAGAAAGAAAGCATAAACCCCGTTCCTAATCTGACGAAATCTGTAACCAAAATGCTAGTAAAGCTGAACAGGTGGGAGCTTTCAGTAAGGTCTGTGTCTATTGCTGTGGGAACTGGGTGTATGAAACGCAGAAAGTGGCTCACAGCTTTGCTTCTGAACTGCAGGACTACCTATCAGTTCCAGCTTGCTGCTCCTGCTCCTTGCAACATGGTTTGCTTTCTGTATTTAGTGCTTATCCTGCAGCCACGGGCACAGGAGAGGCCAAAAGGCATTCTGCTCTAGCAGGGGAGTCAGTAACCAGAGCTACATGCTGAAGATAGATAGGATGCTTTTTAAGAGAAGAGTTAGCTATTGGAACCAAGGAAGATTTCAACTCTTTGAAAGGGTAGATAACAGAAGGACAAGGGGAAATGGTTTGAAGTTGAGGGAGGGCAGATTTCAGTTGGATGTCAGGGGGAAGGTCTTTCCTATGAGAGAGGTGAGGTGGTGGAACAGCTGCCCAGAGAGGCTGTGGATGCCCCGTCCATCCCTGGAGGTGTTCAAGGCCAGGTTGGATGGGGCCCTGGGCAGCCTGGGCTGCTATGAAATGTGGAGTTTGGTGGCCCTGCCTGTGGTGGGGGGAGTTGGATCTTCATCATCCTTGAGATCCCTTCCAACCCAAGCCATTCTATGGTAAGATGACTTAAGATATCTTGTTATGAACAAATTGGCCTGGAGCAGCTTTGTGAAAGATACGAACCAAACAGTGTGGTTAGGAGCACTGTGAGGATGATGGGATGGAATTGGAAGATACCTGGTATGGGGAAAAAGGGACCTGATTAAAAATAGTCTTTTTAAAGTCTGAGTTAATTAAACTTGGTTTCTCCAAAAAAGCCCTTTACCTGCACAAAGGTTTTTGGTTACTTTGAAGCAGGAACGCACTATTTTCTTCCAAGTCTGCTTGGAAGAGGTAAGGGTAAGGGATGTTGTAAAACAAATTAAAGGTGATTGTGAGCAACTGTCAAAAACTGAGGGCCTGTTCTTTTCAGGTGTAGAAAATGATAGTGCTTATGGGGAGAGAGAGAAGAGAAACTAATATCTGTGCATGCAGTGTGGGTGGGAAACCTGGGAAGCGTTAGTCTTGGAAGATTAAAGGAAGACACCAGCTTTATTGCCCATGTGTGATTTGTCAGCTCAGCTCTGCCTGCAGAGGCATCGTATTGCAGGGGAGGAGGTAAAAGCCCGTGCCTTCATGGATGTGGAGCAATCAGTTGTCAGGTTCTTGTTTCTGGGGCTTCGTTAGGCAAAGCAGATGCAGTGTGTCCTCAACAAAGCAGAGATTTATGTGATTATTGCCTATTATTGTAGAGGCTCGTTAATTATTCCCAATGCCAGAAACATCTTCAAACTGCAGTTTGTTTTTAATCTGTGGGAGGGTAAAAGTTGGAATGATGCTGTATGTAGTGTAAAGAGATGGCTTATCTGCCATAAATCTTTGGCTCCACCATCTGCCATTGCTTTAAATCCCTGTTTTCCCCACTGGCTCACCTAACTTAAGAGAATCAATCTCTTGAGTGGTTAAATCAGTTGCCAAGCACAGTAACTAAGAGGCCAGAATGAGATTCTGTGATAAAACGTTCTCAATTACTTAATATATGATGACTAATGATTGAGGTTCCTACATGAAACTAAGATAGATGGAGGTGAAATAATCACAATTTAAATATAGGAGAATCAATACATAAGTTGTTATTTCCATCTGCTGGACAAGACATTGAGGCAGTATGTAACATCCATTGGGAGTGCATTCATTTACTGAGACAGGCTGCCATCCTCCTTACGTGTGTAGAGGTGAACTGGATAAGGGTTATTGCTCTGGTTTCTCAGCTAGTAGTTCAGAGAAAGCTGCCTGCTTGTGTACGATCTGTACATTAAAAGACCTTCTTGCCGTTGCAGTCTGTGTGGTCTGTGTTTTCCCAACAATACAGTGTTATTAAGTTCTGTGTTTTTCAGGGAATGGTGAATCTGCTCTAGCTTGTTAGGTATGAAAACTGATAACCAGCCTTCTCATTTTATTAAATGCAAATGTGAACGCGTCCTTCAGTAATACTGACTTTGAAGAGATTATATTTTTCTTTGGATTTCTCTCTGTTATCTTTGCCCTGGAAATACATCAAGTGTTTAGTTATAATCTGGCATTTGATCTGGATTGCTATTTTATCTGTTGTCTTGCTGTTTTTCGTAGCTTTAAATTCATACTTTGTGAAAGAATCAGCTGGTTCCAGTGCAGATTTCCCATGTTAACTGTTTTTAAATTGCTTCTTTAGCTCAGATAAGAGGTGGCTGTTCACTTCACCAGTTCGATCTTCACTCCTGCTGCTGGCTTAAAGCCTATTCATTATTTTTCTACCGTCTGCATTAGATAATGTGATCAATTATTGCAGATAATGTTTGCTCCAAGGAGCCCCTATAGCTGCTTCCTAGTCCACCCAGCTGACTTCATTCAGTGTCCTTGAGGATTCCTCTGGATAGCATCCAGATGTTCCAAATGTGTGGTGAAATTCAATCTGAGACCATGCGATTTCAATATTTAACTTGATATTTAATGAACACGAAAGGCATAAATTACACGTTACTACATTTATTTTCTATGTTCTCTAACCAGTGCCATTAGGTGGTTGGTCAGTAGTGCAAAAACAGGCCGGTAGGGCTGCAAGTGGGAGCAGTGCAGGCAACTTGTGCACTACTTGGAATGCTTTTAGGCAGCAGCTTTTGGAAAGCAGTGATGTGGTTTTTTGGCAGAGGGCACGGAGAAGGGAATCTTCTGTTCTTATCTGCAGCAGACACACTTAGTCATTGATTGTGTGATTCAGAACGCTTTAATTCTTACGCCAGAGTCATCAAAGCTCAAACTTCTGCAAATCTTGGTCTGTAGTTGAATATGTATTTGTGTAATGTGCCAAATGAGCTTGAAAGCCTTTGTAATGTGAGCGGGTGACAGACTGAGCTTCGTATCGGGTTGTGTGGATGAAATCGTTGCCCTCCAAAGCGTTCAGTTCCTCAGTGGTGTGTGAGGAGGTGAGTACCAAAGCCATTGAACTTGGAGCAGTATCTATTTTGTTTGTTTGTTTTTGCAAGATCAGAGCTGCAGCATAAGCATGGTGAGGTGGGGACACAGTCGAGTCTTGCTGGCACCCTACAGTGCACGTGTTGAGCCGTGGTGTAGGAAGGGCTGGGAGATGTGGTTGGGTGGGGTTATGTTGCTTTTTCCCCATTATCTGCTTATCAGTGAACTTGGAGTCTTATGGATGAGGGCATGATTTAACTCTGAAACTCTGAGTCAAATGCTGCTACTAAAACTGACAGTAGCTGTGGGGTGACTTCACTGCAGGCTTCCAGTACCTAAAGGGAGCCTACAGACAGGAGGGGAGTCAACTCTTTGAAAGGGGAGATAACTGCAGGACAAGGGGAAATGGTTTGAAGTTGAGGGAGGGGAGATTTAGGTTGGATGTCAGGGGGAAGTTGTTTGCTGTGAGGTGCTGGAACAGCTGCCCAGAGAGGCTGTGGATGCCCCGTCCATCCCTGGAGGTGTTCAAGGCCAGGTTGGATGGGGCCCTGGGCAGCCTGGGCTGCTCTGAAATGTGGAGGTTGGTGGCCCTGCCTGTGGTGGGGGGTTGGAGCTTCATCATCCTTGAGATCCCTTCCAACCCAAGCCATTCTATGATTCTATGAAATATTCAGATGTGTGAATTCTTAAATATGAAAGAATTTTTGTCACTGATCATCTTCATTCTGGGCAGTCAGACAGCAAGTACTGAAGCACTTGCTGTTCTATAGCCCAAATCCTATGCCATGCCTTTTTTATTTACACTGTAGGCCTCTGGAGTGTATTGTAGTTGAATATCTTTTACTCAGCACTTGTTTCCATTCAGTGTAAAAAAATCCAGTATATCTAGCTGCTGTTTCCCACAGAAATAGTGAGGTATTCCATAACCTGGCTACTGCAGCTTCAATTCTGTGCTGTACCTTTTTATGTATTTAATGTTTTATTATTTCCAACCCTGGAGGGTTGAGATGTTATCTGAGCATAGGGTCAGGATGACTTGAGCTTTATCACTGAGCGTACACATGGAGAAGTGTGTTTATACAGGACACAATTCTGCCTCTCTTATTTCTAAGGACGGCTGCGTGTTGTGTTTGGGGAGGGAGGGACGTGGGTCTTATCAGTGGTAAAACCATGCTGTGCGAACTGCGTGAGACATTTGATGAGACATTCTCTTATCTAATGTAACATAGGAATATAAAGCAAGTTGCCTGTAAAGCTTGCTTTAAATTTTAATAAATTGTGGAAGAGATAAGTGAATGCACCCAGCACAGCCTACTGAAACCAGATGCCACTGTTACTTCTTTTAAAACGAATCTTTCCAGTTTCAGTGTTTAAGCTAGGATGTTGTATGTAAATTTTATGGGGGCATAAATTTTCCTTCCTTCTCATCTGAATCAATTTTTACTGGAAAATGATAGAAAATGTGGATTTGAGAACACAATGAAAATAACAGGAACTGAGACCAATAGAGGCTACTAATCCTCTAATTACTTTCTGTGAATACTGGGAGTTGTGCTGCAGAACGTCCTTCAGTACAATCTCCAGTAATCTCAATTTATTCCTTTCCAAAGCTACAGAGGGAGGGATTTTGCTGCCAGCTCAGAATAGTAATAGACTGTGGTGGTCTTTATCTGACAGCAGTGAAACAGATGTGGCAACTCTGCTAAACATCTGTCTTCAGGCTTGATTTTTTTTTTTTCCTGGGTGCTGATTGCCCTCTGATTACCCGTTGACATCCCAGGTTATGAAATGGAGCTGCAAGCTCAGGTCAGTGCAGTTGATGTGCTTTGGTGGGTTGGGTGTGTGTCATTGGAGTGCTAGGTTGGCTGTGTTGGACTGACCTGTACAAGTCCTTTGGTTCTGCTCTGATATCAAAGCTGTTCCTTGGAAAACATTCCCCGTGTTTTGGCTCAAGTGCTCTCAGACGGCTCTTTTGTACTTCTTTGCTCTCTAGCTCACTGTTGATACTTGAATTGTTCCCTGCTTTGTATTTCATGCTGAAGCTGGTAAATAGGCCAAGGTATGCAAGCTTTTTAACTGGCTTTCAGCTGAACCTCCCTGTACGAGCATTGAATCTATTCTGTGAATCCGTTGGCCTGTAGAACTCTTGGAGTGACAGCCAGCGACTAAACATTGATAAATGAATCCCAAATTTGGTTGTTCACACCTCCTCACGGCTCGGGTGGATGGCTGAGGATGCACTGAGCACCCATCACTTTCTGACCATTCTCAGTGCTGCTCCATACTACCATTGTAACATCTGTGTGCAGTGAGGGGCTTGCTTTCTTTCCTGGGATAACTTTTATCAATACAAAGTCTCAGGCCCAGGGCCAACCAGACTTGTCCTTTTTGTCCGTATCCACTACTGAAGGCTCTTATAGCCAGCTACAGTTTGATATGAGCTTGGCAGCTGCATAAATAGTAAGGAAAGCTCCTTGCTTCCCACTTGTTAGGGGGTTGGTTTTGCATCTCCCGTGCAGCAGCATCAGGCCTGTGTTTTCCCTGCTCTTCTAGTGTGTTAACTTTATGGCTTCAGTCACATCAGTAGCTTAGGCAAGCAGTGTAAGCGTGTGGGTTTTTTAAATATACGGAGTTGCATATGAGGAACTCAAGTTCTGAACTTTACACAGGAAGAGGCTCCGTAATACGTATAACTGTAAAGGCTAGGATTACTTTTTCTTACTGTAAGATCATAGGGATTTAAAAAAAAAAAAAACAAAGCGGACGTTTCCTGCATACGAAATGCACGTTGTTAACTTCTACTTAGGATCTGAACATGCACCAAGAGCCTGCTGGTCAGAGCCTCCTCCTTCATCCCAGCTGGAGGCAGATCCTGTGGGCATGCTCCTTCTGTGCTTTCCCTCACAATGCTCAAGCTGTAGTGTGAAGTTTAGGAAGCAACTTCTGTCCCTTGTTGGGCTCTATAAAACCTAACTGCTTTCCATAAGCGTTCAATGGCTTTTTGGCAAGAGTTAACTTTTTCTTTTTCCTGAGAGATTTCCGTGCAGCTGCTTAACAGGTCTGTTAAGGTAACTGTCTGGAGAGCCTTTGGCTGTCTTAATGTAAAATTGATTTGTGTCAGATTGAATTTATGGCTTGTGGAAGCTACAGAATGATATGCTGCTTCTCATCTTGCTATTATGTGCTCTCCTTTGGCAGGCAGGCTTAGATCGGTGCTCATGGGTGCTTTGATTCACAGAAGCATTCACTGCTGATGTGCTAAGTGTACAAATCTTTCAGTCTGTGTATTGATAGAAGCCCTTGAGGGGACTCTATCACTATTTTTTGTGGTTTTTAGTTAAAGATTCTAATTTCTGACTGTTTTGTGTGCTTGGCGTATCCAAATACATAAGTGTAGCCAAGCATCTGCTGCTTTTGTTCCTGATGTATAGAAATGGATTGTAAACTGCTGGCACCAGAATGTTCAGTTACAAACACTGTTGCATCCTTCTCTAATTACAGACACTTCTGTGGGTGTATCAAGAGTGTTGGGGGATGTGCTCCAGCTGCTGTAGCAAAATCATATTTGGGCCTTCCTCCATGCCGGTATGCGTTCTCCTTTAAGGCAGTGACGTGACTGCGTGGTAGGCTGAAGCTGAAATGGGAACAGACGTGTGATCCAAAAAAGTATCTTACCCACTCCTCAAAACTGGAAGAAAGATGCAGGTATATGCAAATCTGACCTCTGATATGGCAGGTGGATCTCCAAAAAGAATCATACGATCATCTAGGTTGCAGCAGACTTCCAAGATCACAAAGTTCAACCGTCAGCTTCACCTACTGAGTCCTGTCACCAAGCCATGTCTCATGTACCCTGTAGTGAGCAGTTAAGGTAATGAAAAGGCAGCATGATAGAATAAATGAGAAATTGTGAGATGGCTATTTCTAAGTGTGAATAATTACTGTTGACTACCAGTGTAAGAACTTGAAGTTTAAAGGAGCGTGCATACATGTCCTAGAAGTCAGAGACCAGTTTTTGGAACCCAGGTGAGGTATATCCCATTGACAAAAGTCAGTACAGGGCAGTGATAACGTGTGCCTTTTCCTGGGCTTTCAAAGCAGGTGTGATGTCCTCAGAGCAGAATATGGTAAGCAGCTCTGAAGAAGTTGCAGTAGACAGTGTAGGAGCAATGTGCAGGCAGGAATTTGCTGAAAGGAGCATTCTGGAGTTTGGTGTGAGTGATGATGCTGAGTGGGTGATGTATCTGGCACTGCTGCACCTTATTGTGTGTGCATCTGAGCTGCCTGCAGCTCTCCTCTGCTATGGGGGAGGGGAAATGGAGCAGGCTGACTAAGGGAGGAGTGTTTACAGACTTGATTTCAAAGATGTGTGAAAGATCACTGCAATGTAGTATTACTTAATGTATGCTTAAAGGAAAATGGAAGGGGAAAATACAGGTCTATAAGGGGTAGAAAAAGCCAGAAGGCCAGATGGAAAGAAAATGCTTCCCAGGTTAGGCAGGTAAAGTGTTGATTCATAACACTCAGAAGAAATTTGTGACGTTCAAAGAGGACCTGAGGCACTACACAGTATAGCTGCATCTGTCAGTATAAAACTGCACCTTCTTCAAGCTGCTCCTAATACACTGGAATACAAAGCATTAGGCCTTGCACTGCTTTACCAGACGTGCTCAGGAGTCCTAGGTGTCAGGGTAGGACTTGGGTCTGCAGTAATGATGATTTTGGCCATCTGGAGTCAGTCCATGCAATTGAGAATGCGTTGCTAAGGCACTGATCAATGCTTGCTTTCGTAGGAATAGCCTATCCTGCAGTATTGCCTGGAATAACCGCATGCACAGAGGTGTTGGGCTCTGTGTGATCAGCTGTCTGTCAACACTCACCTTCCTTTACAATAAACTTACCTGGAGATGCTCTTAGATCACTGCCTCCTTGCTTGTTGCATTACCCAAATTAGAGAACTACTCCAATGGGATATTTCGTGCCCCTCCTGGAGAAAGGGCAGTCTGCAGTGTTGTCTAAAGCTTTATGCAAGCCTCAGTGCAGCAAATGGAGAAGATAATGTAAGGTCTGCCTGTTGAGCTGATAAATGGCAATTCAGCAGCAGCACAGCCCCGCGTGTGCACGTGGAGCAGATGGCTGCCATGTATACAAATGTGTTATTCCTTCTTCCCCCTCCCCCTCAAATATACAAGCTCAGCACGAAAGGGTTCATAGGAAACAAACATGAGTGCTTGGAAGCCACAAAAGCTTTTAAGTGTAAATAACCAACTAGAATTTGTTTGTTTCTAGGAGCTGAGCCCAGGCTTTCAGAGGGACTGACTTGCACTTAGGTGAATTGAGCAGAAGTGGCCTCAAGTTGCACAGAGATTGATTCGCTCCGAGTGAGATTGCAAACTTTTGTTTGAGATTGTATGAGTGCCACGCATACAGAGGTTTAAACTGTTTCTTTAACTGGCAAAAATCCCACTTTGGGTTGTTTATGGCTGTTAATGCTCAGATCAGCAAATAAACACAACTGTCTGAAACTGGTATGGAATTTGATGTTTTTACAGTTCCATTTGGTGCGGTGCTTTTCAGAAAGCAGCTTTTTCTTCACCTGCATTTGCTGACTGTCTTTAACCACTTCGTGACACTCAAGTGTCTGAGACTGATGTTGATTAGAGAGGAGGTGTTGGTATTCAGAAGTGGCCATAGATATTGCAGTTGTAATTCAGGCTCTTATTGCCAAGGAAAGGGGAGCGCTGAAAGCTGGGTTTGTGTGGAGCTGTGCAGGGAGCAGATGCAGGCACGGGGAGATTTCCATGATAATGTCTCTTATTTTCTCCGAAAGAGGCTGGGGGACAATTACATATAATAGCTGTATCAGTAGCTAGAGGTCAGTGTAAATTTCCAGAGTTATTGAAATACAGCGCTACAGAAGCAGTAATTCTGGGCAATTACTGGTGGCTTTACATTGAGGCTGAATAACACTGCAGACAGTCTTTAGTTAACGTTACATGAATTGAAAACTGGTCTAATTTGCCGGGGAACTTCTCAAGTAGGCAGAATATCAGTGTCATGATTAGGGGCCCTTGGTGTGGTTTCTACATGATAACCCAATGGTTGTTGGCTCTGACAGTCTAGAAATCCAGTGGAAGCGTGCTAGGTTCTTCCCTTTAAAACAGATTCTTGTTTGCTGGCTAAAGTGTCTTTTTTCCTCTCAAGAACTTTTGTCTGATGTCCCTGAGTGTTTGTGTTCTTTTCTGAAAGAAATTGAAGGCTGGCAGCCAAGGAAGAAAGCGTTTAACTCACGAAGGCACTGCTGTCATTAATTTCACACGCGTCAGTGTGGTGTCGGTCAGCTTGACTACCAACAAAGGAAACTAAAGTGTTCCCATAAATCATTTTATTGTCCTAATCCAACCTAATTAACTCAACTAGGATTCCTGTTCTAATGGAACAGCCCTTCCTGCAAGACAGCTGCCTCTTTTCTTAATGGATTTGAGCTTCCCTTCTGCTGTGGTGCAGGAGAGTTGGTAACCATAACGCTGTGCCTTTCGTCTGATCTTTGGGGAGCTGGTAAGTGAAGCTTCAGTTTCCAAAGCAGAGCTCACGTATTATTCTTCTTCCTGAAAACACTATCAGCAGAGCAAAAAAGAGCAGCAAAACATCCATTTCTGGCAGTGGATTGGACTGCTGCTTGTAAGTAACAGCCTAATGGCTGTGAGAATGTCAGGATCTGCTGCTCCACTTGATTCATGGACACACTCCTGACACAGAAGGTTTGACCCCGTTGCATGGCAGTGTTAACTTAATGCTGGGTGTTTCAGACCTGTTCTTCAACTGCTGGGCTGAAGGTGCCTGTAGAAAATGAGCACCTTCATCATGTTGGTGCTGGGAAGGGCTGTGGCACATCAGCAGGTGCTCCTAGATAAGGAACATCTGCTTGATGGTGAGTGAGAAACCCATGTAATTTTTCCCCTCTAGGGGAATATTGCTAGGAGATCTGCATTTCACCTTGGGGGAAAAATACACCTGTACTTTGCAAGCCTTTCTTTGGGGCTCATCCTTAGTCCAGGGTATTTACTATACCTGCAGTGTCCTGTTGGTCCATAAAGGCATTTCTGGAGTGGTGTTGACATCAGTCTGTCGTTGCACAACAGGAACTGGTTAAAGCTTGTTTTCAGACGTGCTGCCCTCTGCTAATTGCTGGGATGGAGGCTGTGTGCCCCATCTGTGGTTAGGGTAGGAGTTGACACTTGCAGTGTTGTCTCGCTCCTGAGTAATGCTGTATGCCTGCAGATGAGGAGGTGGTGTGCATGGCTACTGCTAATTGGGCATAAGTATTGTTTGCTGAAGGTGTTTTATTGGTGTTATCCCTCCTTATTCTCTATTTTGCTAGCAAAAGGAGAGTTCTGCTACTGCTTTTTTAACAAAAAATTTGTGTGTTGTTATTCCCCTTACCTGCTGGGTGTTTTTCTGTGTAGGCTGAGGGCATTTGGCTTTCCCAGTTCTCAAAATGGTGATCTGGGGATCTGGAGGGATAGCAATGCATTCGGGTGGGCTGAGATGTTTTGGGTGGGCTGAGCTACTGCACTGCTGCTGGGGAAGCACTGTTTGGTGTTGGTTCCTCTGACATCAGGCACCTCAGTAAGCCGAGGCCTTTATGCAGAGTGCTGTGATGAAGTCTTGCTCTCCAACTGGAGAGAAAGAAGCAAGGATGGAAACTGTGGATAAGGAAGTGGGGAAAAACCAAGGCCAAGCATAATTTTGGCTCATGGGAGAGAAATAACAGAAAGATTGAGAAGCTGCTGTGAAGTAATTTGCAAAGTTCTGATTTTGGTCATGTTAAGAGCGAGGGTGGGATAGTGAGGTTCCCAATATGCACCTCTCCAGTCTCTGTTACTATATGGCAGTTTTTATGTCCTTAAATTACTGGAATGCAAATTTTGAGGCTGTGGGAGCACTGCACAAGTGAGCTAACTGCAGGCCTTGCTTTTAGCAATGGAGAGGAGGTTTTCTCTTAAGATGAGCTGCTTCAGCATGCAGGAGCATGGAGCAAATGTGTGCTGTCCTGCAGCTGAAGTCTCGTGGCGGTGAGCAACTTATGGCAAATATGAACTCCAGCTTAGAGAGGCGCTGGGGAAGCCTTCATGCCAACTGGAATATGGCACCCCAATCTTCCTTTCATTTGGACTTAAAATCCCTCAGTCCCAGTGTGGGCATGGAGCTGCTGGCAGTGGGATTGTCATGGAAGATGTCCTGCTCTGATTACTTCTTACTTTCTTCTTCCATAGAGTTTTTGTCCCCACTCTATCTCCTGAAGGCTTTACTTGAATGCAGCAGCTTGAGACAGCTGGCCATACTGACCCAGTTGTGTAGGCAGCAGGATGAATCTAGCCTGCATCTCCCCAGCAGCATTCTGGCTGGACAAGAGGTGGTATATGCAATAGCCAGCCTCGAACTGCATGTTTCTGAGCTGTCTGGCAAGCTCAGGCTATGTATGTTAGAGAGGTGGAGTTTTATTCCTGCTCAACTTACTGGAACTGTGCAATTAGTGGCAGCCTAGGAGAAGTACAAGGGGGTTGGAGCAATCCATCACCAGGCTTTTGGGACTGGTAATACTGTGTTTCTATAGCTTCTTAAGCTATCGAGATCCTTCATGATTTTTTTTGCCTGTGGATGCACTCCCCTTGCAGTGCTGCTTTATTCACATATTTGCCCTACACTTGTAATTCGTTGTGCCAGTTCTTGGGTTTTGTGTAGTCCTGAAACGCTGCTACTTTTCTTCTGAACTAGAAATGGTCAATTGCTTTGAGACAAGCAATTAAAATACTTGTAAAATGTCCTTTGAATTGAAGCAACTGTTGGTGCTGAGTAGCCTGAAAGGACATGGGTTGGAACATTGCTTGTAATAGTCTCAGCTTTTTGAGCTTTTTTTGAGCAATGATTACACAAGTCCAGGAAACGAAATGTGGCTTTTTGGACTGGAAATGACTGGGTTTGAACAGAGGAAGGCAAAGAGGGGAAATAAGATGAGGAAGAAAAGAGGGGGGGAAGAAAGAATACAGATTATGTCCTACACTGATATTTCAGATGAGGTACTGACCATGGGTGACCTAAAAGGAATTATTAGCACATCTGCGCCCTACATTCTGTTGATGAGGACATGACCTTAAGTATTTCTGGAGCTTCTTACTTTCCCACTTTTCTTGTTTTGTTTTAATTGGACCTTAAAAATTGCAGACTGAGAAGAGTGTAAGCTTAGGGCATTCATCCTTGCCTAATTTCACCCTGCTGTTGATGGTCAGTACTCGTGGGCCGGCTGGAGCTTAAGGCAGGACCATCAGGTAACAGTTGAGGATGGGGCTGTCCCCCGTGATGGTTTCAGCTGCCACCCAGTTTTTTACAAACAAATGAATTTTGTCTGAAAGCAATTACTTTCTGATACTTGAAATGCCTGATAAAACGTGAGTAGAAGTTGATCATTGCAGTATTATGCTTAAAATGCAAAGTGTAAGGGTCTCTTGTTGCTTTTAATGTTTCATTTTCACTCTCTAGCATCTGAGACCTGCTTGGGGCATGAGATCCCATTCCTGGCATGTTGGACAGCAAAGAGGAGAAGCTCTTGCTGCACGCTTTGCTCCTGGCGGGTCACAAAGTGGTGGTGACTTCATTTGCATTGCATCTAGAGATGCTGTTAGCTCTTGCAACACACTGTGCGTCAGCATAATGGTTATTACCAAACAGCCTGCCCATTGAACACAAGAAATTTTGAATCTGTTAGCGCACCACCAGTCACCAAATGTGTTTACCTCACTTTTCAGCAGCCATTATCCCTGCTGGAAGAAAAACAGGGGAACTAGGCACCATGGCTTGAAGTCACAGAACCTCTCAAGTGTGAAAAGCTTGCTTGCAGACAAACGATTGGGAGGGACTAGTGAGGTCATCTTGCCCAATCCTTTGCCTCCAGGTATTATCACCTAAGCCTAAAGCTTTAGCAGGTGTTGAAGCTGCTGAGAGCTTTCAGCAGAGGCATGTTGTAAAGCAGTCTCTAAACTGTTGCTGCAGACACTGGGTTGCAAAAAAAAAATAAATACTTCTGCCAGTGTTTTCTCGTGTATGCATCAGTAGTTCTGCTCACCCTTAGTAGGCTTTTGGTGTGCATGGCGGTGTTTTTAGGTAGCTCTAACATTCAGCTTCTGATGATTTGTTTAGCACTTGGAGCATTAGGAACTTCTGGGCTTCTGTGAGAGATGACAGACAGAAGAGCAGAATACACGTAGCTGCTCGGCTTACCCACCCCAGCTGTGATTTTGTAGGTGAAGAGCCCCACAAGGGAATGAAGCTGTTGAGACTAGAAAAGGAACCCCTTCAGCAGGAATCTGGAGAAAGCTTTAATTTACTTATTAATTCAGTCCTTAAGTATCTGCAAGTGTTTCTGAGTAGTAAGTCATTACCTTTTTCCTAATTACGTGCCATTGTATGAACTTGATATTTACATGTAGTCCCCTGTTAGCCAATAGGCACAGTTTCTCAGTGGGTTCTCCTCTGTCCTGAAGCTTTTATTGATGCATTTACATTGTACACAGAGTGCAATTATGCTTTGACATTGCATAATAAGTATTAATCCAAAGCTTGAGAACCGATCATTAGTGCCACAGAAATGCTGTATGAGTCTCAGAGGTTCCAAAAAAAATTGCTATGTCCCACCCCTTCTTACAGCTCTCCACTGGGACAACTGTGCTCTTATTTTAGATGGGAAATGGGTTTCTTACTGTTTGTTTTGTTGTTTGTGGGTGACTTTTTCAGAGCTGTGAGCACTCCTATGTTGGAGTGATGTCTCCATTCTGTCCTGGAAGTTGTTGTTGCACTGGTACAGCTTTTCTGTACAGATATAAACCTGGGAAGGCTTAACCAGAATTCAGACTTAGCCAGATCTTATCATATAGAATGGCCTGGATTGAAAAGGACCACAATGATCATCTAGTTTCAACCTCCCTGCTATGTGCAGCAGGAGGTGTCCTCTTGTAGTCTTGTTTTAAATGCTGAAGTACTGCTTGGTCTTTGCTGCATTCGTATCTGTAGAGATCAGTTTCCTTTGGCAGGGAGTGAGAAACACTAGAGTGAGGAAAAACATGTTGAAAGTGCACGCTCTTCCTCGTGATTTATGTAAGTGCTAAGTCTGCTTAATTGTAGTGGCACTCCTACCTCCAAAATCCTGGCATTTTTAATTGGGAATTGATCTAATTGTATGCTTGCTTAAAAAAGAAGACAAAACTATGGAACCCTAAAAGCCCAGTCTTTGGAGCTGGGTTCCTCTGAAGCCTGGGAACTTGGAATAATTTGAGTTAAAAACATATGCTTGGAGTCTGGACAATGAAAATGGTAGGTATGGGTACTTCAAAACCAGAAGCAAATGAGAGCAGCTTGTGATTTTCTACTATAATGAGAAGTCCTGCATTTATTTACCAAGCCTCATATTAAAATTATGATCATGATCAAAGGTTTTTATATAGCAAAATGAATTTGATTATGATATTTATGTAGAAACTGTATATAATTTATTTTCTTTTTTAATTCAACAGGCTATCAGCTGTAAAGGTCAGCACAGTATCTCTTACACTTTATCCAGAAATCAGACGGTTGTAGTGGAGTACACACATGATAAAGATACAGACATGTTTCAGGTAAGGCTGTATGCAACTCATTCCTTTTAATTTCTTTAAAGCAATACATGAAACCATAGTTCTGCTTTATATTCTTCAGGGCATCTTGTCTGTGGTGTGGAATTCTTGTTCAGTTGTCCTAATATGTTCTTCTCAGACCGCTGCCAGCATCTGTTAATATCTGTACTGCTTCTCTGCTGTCACTGCACTTGGCTTTTTCTGCAAGGGCAGTGTGGTGATAGTACAGATATTAGCAGAAAGGAATGAGTAGTCCATTTGAATTCATGAATAAGCAGAAATTATGTACCCTCCTGCCTGTGCCAGCTTCCAGCTCATTGAATAACTGCAGTAAAATGAAGTGGATGAGAGCAGAACGTGGGATGAGAAAGAAGGAAAGGGACCTGTGCTGAGTTTTCTCTAAGCTATGTACCTTGATATCCAGTCTGTTTTCACTTACCCACATATGCGTGTTTGTTTTCCTCCTTCATCTGATATTCTGGTAACCTAAGCTAGCTATTGTGTGTGATGCTTATTTCAGTGGAAACTTCAAGCTTGGAGGAAAAACAAAGATGCACAACCTTTTCCAATCTAGACTAATTGGGTCTGTCTTGTCAGCAACCTCTGTAATTAGAGCATCTTATCATGAATTGTTATCCCTGCTCATTCAAATTCAGAAGGGTCAGCAACCGAATGCTGTTGACAGAAGAGGAAACGTCTCTTTCAAGATGAAAAGGTTTTTACCTTGTGGGGCTTCTGTTCTTTACTCTGTGTAATGTTTTCCCAGTATTTCTTGGGAACGGTTCAGTCCAAAGAGAGTGAGAAGAAACAGTGTTGTCCACGTGCTGCTGCATGATTAAAAAATGGTCACTTGGGGTGAACTGAAGAACTTTGGTAAAAGGAAAACGTAACCCATGCTTTTGAATTCCTGGTTGATATTTATCTCTGCGTGGTGGCTTCTGTGCTTTGAGTAGCTGCAGTAAAGTGTTTGTACATTTCAGTAATTGTGAAAAGCCATTTAAGAAAGCTGGAGGTTTTTCTACTTCTTGTGTACAGTAACACAAATAAAAGAATTCTTTGTGCTAGTGAAGAGTAGCAGAACAGCTGCTTTTTTGGTTGCATTGCATAGATAACTCTTTCCTTGTATAATAATATAGTGGTAGTTGCAGCTTTTACTTTAGGGAAGGATGTCAGTAAAGAATTAGCTGGAGGGATCAGCTGTCACTAATGAAATCTAGCAGCCTGAAGTAAAGCCATGCTCTACAGACTGCTGTACAGGTGATGCCTGTCTAAGGCAGTAGGGTAAGGAAGCTAATTAAAGGTACTTCAAACCTAAACCAGGATTTTACCTTGAGAGGAACTCTCTACACTCACGTCAGTGTGGAGCAGCCTAGCTAACGTAGCAGCTTCCCCTGGCACCCGTTGGGATCCACTGATGCTCAGCAGAGCAGGAACTTGCATGGAGTAACACAGTGAGACAGCTTGAACTGACCCAGAGACCTACTGCACCAGCTGGCACTGCAGTGCACATCTTACTGCCGTGCTGCAAGCCTGGATCAGCTCTCAGATGCCGAGTGAAATGTCACAAAAGCTCTCATTTTTGCTTCTCTACTCATTCACCTCTGAGACGCTGCCTGTGGTTCGTGCCATCGTCTGTGTCATACCTTTGTAGTTACACGACTGGTTTGACCTGTTACAAGCCAACCCATCCCATCTTATTAACAGAACGTTCTGAGATGAGTCTCGTGTTTGTAGAGCATCCCAGTCCTCCTGGTGCCCCCTCAAACAGCTCACGTGTCAGGCTTACAACTTCTGTGTTGTTCAAATTTGTCTTTTCAGCTCAGCCGTGATGTGAAGGCTGTCGTGCTGTGACTTGATCTCAGCTTTACCTTGAGTGCTGCATGCTGGTTCATGTTTCCTCTGCCTGTAGCCTCCTTCAGTGTGCTACAGATATGGGCCTGAAGGGTCTGATAAGCATGTAATGGGGAAGGAAATGGTCTGGTAGATTGTGACAGTATTTTGCTGCTTGAGGCATGCTCAGACAGCAGCTGAAGAGGCTTCAGTTAAGTTGGGCAAGCCACTGGGCTTTAATTATTCTCAAGATTTAGGCTGTGGGCTGTCAGAGTAGCTACTGGAAGGCAGTTTTATGCTGCTCAGTCACACACAGTGGCAAATTCCTGGTTGTCTGTATTGATCTGCAGCATAAAACTTCACTACTGATCGGTCGTTGCTTGAGTAGACAATTCTTTGAGTTTGCTGCTTTCTTCTGAAGTTTGTTTTCCTGACTTCTCTAGAACAGTGGTAAGGATACAGAATCTGGAAAGGGAAGGATAATGCAAGATGGAGGATTGTCTTGAGGCTTGGGGCCTCTCCTCAGACTCCTGATGACATGTGCTATCAGGCAAACCATGCAATTTCTTGATACTTTCAATGACATTAAAATTTCCATCAATTCCTGTGTATAACCTATTAGTTATCTAGTTTATAACACCATGCCCCATATGCACACATATTCCAGCCCCTGTTCCCTGTGCACTGCACACTGTGTTAGCCATGCAGATTACATTTCTATTTATTATTCTGTTGTGTGTTTTTTTTTCCTTGATGTAATTGTCTAGTGAATTTTGAGCACAAATGCTACTGTGGAGCTTTGTATTAGTGACACCTAGACGAAGTGTATTCATTTGGTTAAAAGGATAGATGTGCTAACGTTTCATTTTCTGTTTCCCAAAGACAGGTTGTTCCTTTCATCACCTATGTGTTGCAAAAAAAAAAAAAAGATTTTTACGAGTTGGTGCAATCTGTTGGTGATGCATCAGGTTGGAGTAGAACCTGTTCCTTCACAGTCTGTTTGGACAAGAGTGGATCAAATTAGTATCACTAAAAGGATCACAGTGTGAAGCCAGCAGCCTAAATAACTCCAGGTCTATAGAGGAAGCAGGAATATTGCACGTGAACATTGGATTTGAACGTTTGACCCTGCACATAGCAGGGGGGTTGAAACTAGATGATCATTGTGGTCCTTTTCAACCCAAGCCATTCTATGATTTCTCTTGAAAACAACATAAAATGCTTCTCCCTGTTTCCCCCAATGATCAGAACAGAGTTCTGTTGAGTTGAAGAGTCTACAGCGGTTGCGTTGTGTGCTGGCAGGCTGTCTGGGTTTGCCTTGTCTCAGGAGTGAGGGCTTTTTGATAACACCTGTTTGACTGACAGTAGGCAGTAGCGAGTTGACTGATGGCCTGGCTCTAACAGCTTTTAACAGCAGTTTGTAGTGTAGACAGCAGAAGCTGTCTGGTACATCAGTTGCAAAATTCATAGCGTGGAGTTGGAAGCAGTTGGGTGAAATGATGGCACTGGTCAGAAAGAGTCCTGAAATGCAGCCTTACGTTGTTGCTCAAAATTTACTTTTAATCTCAGCTTTTTAAAAATGCAGGATCGTGGTATATGTATTTTCATGCTTGTGTCTGGATGTATTTGGATTTCATGTTGACAGATGAGGGAGATATGAGGAAGACAAGGCACGAATGCTTGCAGCTTTTACAGGAAAATAAGCCAGGATTTTCTAATTGCATCTTAAAAGCTTTGAGTGAGCTGTTGGGGAGGCTGCAGCAGGCAGGAGCTTGTTAAGAACAACTTTATATTCGTTATTGATTACCCTTTAAGAGACTTTGCATATGGATTAGTCAGAAGTTATGAATAAGCTTCCTGCTGCTGGTCAGTGCTGACTCTTAGCAGGAGCTGCACTGGGTGGCAAATAGGAGCCTGTTGGTGGTAATATTGTAGAAGACAGCTTTATAGTTTATTAGATTGAACCTGTCAAGTTTCATAAATCAGAATTTCCTATATTAAGTGGTTTTCTAAACTCTATCTATTGGGTATTCTGGCAATCGTGTTACTTTCACTGAAAAATTGAAGTGCAAACTTTTGATGAGGCCTCTGCTAGTATTTCCTCGGTGGTTTTTCTCTGACAAGCTCATCATATTTTTTACTTTGAGCTGTGATGCAGAGGAAAGAATTGGATGTGTTCCTTGAGACACGACTTTCAGCTTGCATTCAGGAGTAACACTGCAAAGCAGAACTGCAAGTAGAACAGGAGCATGGGAAAGATCCTGCACAGAAAGTTTCTGTCATTCAGTTGTGACAGGGCTTACATATCAAACATATCACTTTCCTCAACTCTTAGATAACATTTCTTTACTGTTTTAGGCTGATACAATGAATTTGATTTGCAGAGATGCTAATATTCATGATAAAACAAGATGCGTGTTCCAGTAGATGCCTTTGTAGAGCAAGAAGTTAGACAGAATGCAATTTCTTGGGCACTGAGATTGCATTTCATATAATCATGGAATCACAGAATTGCTCAGGTTGGGAAAGACCATAAAGATCATCAAGTCCAACCACAAGTTTAGTTCCTGCTGTCCTGTTTTGCACTGCTGAGGTGTTGCCAGTTTTACAATTAAAACATGTAGTCAGCAAGATATAAAACAAAAACAAAAACCCCTTTTCTTCAAAACAATAAAAACACTGCTGGCCAGTAGACAAAAATATGTTTCTAACTTCCTTGTGATTTGGAATAAACTTAATCATAGAATAGGTTTTATCTGAAAGCTTTTCTGCTCTCGAACTGTAAATTCAGAAAATGTGAAGGTGTGTAGTTTTTTGTTAAGACGTACAAAAGTAATCAGGTTCTGGATCTAAAAAACAAGTCCTTTATTTTCATCGCAAATTAAATTGGAACAAGAATTATGAAGAAAACTTTCTATTTTTCAAGCTTTTTCTTAATTGACAGAATACAGTGGCAGCTAGCTTGTAATTGGATTATGCAATATCAAGATGAGAATCCCTTGTGCTGTTGACGGTTTGCCATCAAACAATTTGTGGGAGCTGTGATGGACAAACAAACATAAGCTGCCTTGCTGTGTTAGCTGTTGTTAGCATTTGTGCCTAGGACCAATGTGAAGATGTGTGAGCCCCTAATTGGATCTTGCCATCCATTGTGTTCCATCACACTGCAACAGGTTGCCCAAGGAGGCTGTGGATGCCCCATCCCTGGAGGCATTCAAGGCCAGGCTGGATGTGGCTCTGGGCAGCCTGGGCTGCTGGTTGGCGACCTGCACACAGCAGGGGGTTGGAACTGGATGAGCACTGTGCTCCTTTGCAACCCAGGCCATTCTGTGATCCAGAAATTCAGTAGACAGTAGGTTATTGATGTCATCAGCGTTAACTTGACAAAATTATGCCCTCAATGGGTGATGTTTCCATGATTCTTTCTAACTATACCACCATTTTACTTTTTGCAGGTTGGGAGGTCAACAGAAAGCCCCATAGACTTTGTAGTGACAGATACTATTTCTGGGAGTCAAAACAACGATGAAACTCAGATTACACAGAGCACCATCTCCCGCTTTGCATGCAGGATTGTTTGTGACAGGAGCCCACCATATACAGCAAGGATTTTTGCAGCTGGATTTGACTCTTCTAAAAACATATTTCTCGGTGTAAGTAGTTCTATTGATTATGTTAAATGCGAGCAAACTCAATTTTTGGCCTCTTTTTATTTTCAAGGCCTCAGATTCTCTTGTTGTAAGTTGGTAACTTATCCTGTCGTTAGACTTCTATTACTGCAGTGTAGCAGCCACGGTATTAAGAAGTAACTGTAGTTTTATGTGCCAGATTTATTATCGTGGACTCTTGGTGATAATTGTCTTTATTGATGAAGGTCTACTGCAGTAGCTGTCAGAGTTTTTCTTTATGTTATGCTCTTGATGCTCACTGGGAGTACTGCTGTTGTGGTTTTGGGTGCAGAAGACAAAGGAATTCATCTGTAAACTTCAATCTGTAAACTTACAGACAAACTTTTCTTTCTGGGGCTGGTTGTCACACGCAGGAAAAAGCAGCAAAATGGAAAAATCCTGATGGCCACATGGATGGGTTAACAACCAATGGGGTGTTGGTCATGCATCCAAAAGGAGGGTTCACTGAGGAGTCTAAACCTGGAGTTTGGCGTGAGATCTCTGTCTGTGGGGATGTGTACACCCTCCGGGAAACCAGATCCGCTCAGCAAAGAGGGAAGCTGGTAAGTGGAAAGCAGCTGGTCATTAAACCAGAGCAAGGGTAGAGGGTACCAATATCCTTGAGTATGTGTGTGCTACAGAGTGTTCTCGTTGCTGCTCTGTTTTTACTTATATAGAATTCTCTTTAGTCTTGTGCTAATGTCACTTCTTCCCAACTGAAACAGTGCCGAGTGTAAAAGCTAAACAAACTTTGCTCTTGAATGTTCACCTCTTAAATGTCCTTCTGAGACATGGGAAGATCTGGAAGTTTGTATTGCAAAAGACAGCTCCCCGTGCACTTAGAACTTTAAAAGAGTCTGCTTGTATGCAAAACGAGTTTGAATAGTGCAGCTTCTGTTTGATTTACCTGCTACTAGGAAGATAAAAGGAGCCCTGCTAAGTATATTCCTGTATTCTCCTATGGAGCAGGGTAGCTTCGCCTTTACCAGCAGTGGAAGGCTTCAGCTGCCAACCTGTGCCATATGTAACCAGGGTTTATGTGTTAAATTCATCATCCATCTGCCAGACTTTAAACACTGAGAACAGAGGGAGAGGATTTTCATCCCTCTCCCCTTCATGCCAAAGCTGCTTTTGTGCTGCTGCCTCGTTCTCATTAGTTTAATAGTGTTAGAGGTATCCATGTGCTCATGCTGAACTGACTTACCCAGTTTTGCTTTGCTGAAAACTGACTCCTTCATTGGGTTTGGAAAATGAATGCAGAACAAAATACTGAAACTCCAGAAAACAACCTGGAGTATATAAATTGTTTTGATGTTGCAGTTGTGCCCTTTGTACGTGGTTAGCAAAGTACCTTGATAGTGCTCCTAAAGAAAGGCAATACTAAAACAGATTCCCTTTCCTGCATGTAAAATGATTTGAATTCTCATTGAAATAAAATTACATGGCACACTGGTATTGATGTGATCAGTATCCGTTGATTTGGTTCATAAAACCAAATGCAGCGTATAATGAATTGAACACATTGCATATGAGGGCTTTTTTCTTTTCTGTTTGTGAAGGCATTATCTGAAGTGCATCAAATCAAGGATTCTCTATTTGAACCACTGAGCTTTTTTGTACTTTATTTATTTTTTCCTGCTGGTAGTATTTTATGATGGTGACTTTTTATCTGTAGTCTGTATTGTACCATCTAGGTGCTTTATGCAAGGATGATACACAGTTAATCTGAATTTAAACTGGATTAAAATGTGAATGCCAAATTGCTTGTCATTCATGGAATTCTTAGGCTGTAGTGATGACTTCATGTGACCTACTTAATGTCCATGGGATTTATTTTGTCTTAGTGACATTTTCTACTCATTTTCAATGTACAAACCTGGGCAGTGGGTATGCTGTCTCTCTTAATTTCATTTAATACATATTCTTCACAACTGAACTGGGAGCAATGCCTATATACTTTTGAAATTAAAATAAATTAGAATATTTCGCTGAGGTACAATGTGTTTAGCATAATCCCTTGAAAATGTATCATGATTACCTGCTTTCGTTCAGATAAGAGAAACCCTTAGGCAGTGCTTATTGGGGCTGTATTTGCATGGAACACCTCACTGAATAGAGGGCTAATTAGTTTGGATGGGGGGATTCATTGCTCAGAAGCTGAGGCTGGGTGGCTTTGGTTGCAGAACTTGTCTCTTGAGAGATGTGACTTGTAATTCACTCTGTGATGACACCTTTGAATGTACCTGCGCATGCAGCTGGTGCTGCATTTGTCATTTATCCGTAATTGTCATTTATCTGCAATATATCACTGTTAATAAGGTATGCTGTGGGGGTTCATGCTTGTGCAAAATGCTTTGCTCCTACCACAAGCCAAAAAATGGTATCTGAGTATCAGGACGGTCCTGGTAGTAGCTGGTTTTGGTCCATACAGGGTCTTAGCGTGAGCAACCCTCTGCCCACCCACGTGGGCAAGGAGTTACAGGGGAGCTAGCTGGCTGCCTGGCTGAAGCAGCCCTGAGGGAATGGCAGGTCTCCCCTTCCATCTGTGATGTCTTATCAAAGGCAGTCAGTACCAGACAAAAAGTCACGTGCTCAGCGGTGAGAGTTGTTATAGAATCACAGAATGGTGTGGATTGGAGGAGACCTTGAAGACCATCTAGTTCCAACCCTACCACGGGAAAGGACACCTTCTGAAGAAGTTAATGTAATGTGATAATTTCACAAAGAAATAGAGGAAGGGAAACTGCATGGTAACTAGTATTCCCGTAGCATGTAGTAGTTGCGAATTTAAGATTTCATCTACAAGAACAAGATTTAAAAAAAAAAGCCATGCTTATTATAATCTTAAATACAGAAGAGGTGAGAGATGAATTCAGACAAATGGAGGACCGTAACAAAAGAACAAGACAGTTATTTAGCATGCTGGTGAAAGTAATTGTTTCTTGAGAGAGAGGGTGTATTTATAGACGGTTGTGTGAAAGTGGTGTCTCAGACCTGACCACTTACCTTGGTTATCAGGCTGTGGATGCCCCGTCCATCCCTGGAGGTGTTCAAGGCCAGGTTGGATGGGGCCCTGGGCAGCCTGGGCTGCTCTGAAATGTGGAGGTTGGTGGCCCTGCCTGCGGCGGGGGGTTGGAGCTTCATGATCCTTGAGGTCCCTTCCAACCCTGGCCATTCTGTGATGATTCTGTGGTGATTCTGTGATCTTTGCGTTCCACCACTAGGTAGAAAACGAGACCAACGTCCTACAGGATGGTTCCCTCATTGACCTGTGTGGAGCCACCCTTCTGTGGAGAACAGCAGACGGACTGTTTCACACCCCGACTCAGAAACACATCGAAGCTCTGCGGCAGGAGATCAACGCTGCCAGGCCGCAGTGTCCCGTCGGGTTAAACACTTTGGCATTTCCCAGTATCAACCGTAAAGATGTGGTGGAAGAGAAGCAGCCCTGGGCATACCTCAGCTGTGGTCACGTTCACGGCTATCACAACTGGGGACATCGCAGTGACACAGAAGCTAACGAGCGGGAATGTCCGATGTGCAGAACCATTGGCCCCTACGTGCCTCTCTGGCTTGGTTGCGAAGCGGGCTTTTACGTGGATGCTGGTCCTCCAACTCATGCTTTCACCCCTTGTGGACACGTGTGCTCTGAGAAATCTGCAAAATACTGGTCTCAAATCCCGCTGCCTCACGGTACTCACGCGTTTCATGCTGCCTGCCCTTTTTGTGCAACACAACTGTCTGGGGAACACAACTGCGTCAAGCTTATTTTTCAGGGTCCAATTGACTGATATCACTTTGCGATGACCACGATAACGTTTTGTTTAACAACTTACTGTGAAAATTTTGCCACTAACTCTAGATTTTACCTTTTTTTATAACGTTATTAATAGGGTGGTGGGGTGGGGATGGGGAACTGACAAAGGAAATGGTGAGGAACTGTGGTGGAATGGGATACATTGATACCTGGAACTCGACAGATATCAGTGGGGTTGCATGCTCAAAAGCAGCATATTCACAAAGTCTTCTCGGTCAAATTGTAGTATATTTGTAATCTTTTTATTAGTACCCCGGATCAGAAAAAGATGTCTTAATGATTTTTTTAAGCTAAGATTTTTTAATGGAAAGGTTTTTCTTCTAAACTTTGACAAGCCTTTAAAACCTATTTTTCAAACCTAGAAGGAACGTACAGAATGTAACTGTCTTTAATTTGCAGTATAATTTAACTTGAATAGTTTCTCAAGGAGCTAAAGCAGAATGTGTGGACAGCCATAGGTGAATGTTCACTAGAGATAATTGGATATGTAAGAGAAAAAGTAGCTGCCTAAATTGTAGAGTATAAATGTAATTAAAATATCTATTATGGTATAACACAGCTGGCCAACAAGGCATCAAGGATTACTTGAAACTGAGGAAATCCTGTTTGCATTGATTTCTTTTCAGTGTAATAGATGTCCACTGCTCATTATGTGTAGTGTGTGGCTGGGTTTTTGTTTTGTTATTTCTTCCCTGTTTACTTGCATACGGTGAAACCTCTTCACTTTTCTACATACATACATCTGGTTCTAAGCCAGCGTTCTGTATACGTGTAGTCTGATCTCTTTATTTCTGCTTAGCTTAGCTTGCCCTACCTGCGCCTTGCATGCCCAGAACCGTTGGGTTGAGATGTAGCAAGCCTTGAAAAACTAAATCCAAGAAAGGGATGTAGTGCTACAGCAAAACAGAAGATTCAGGTGCAATTGATACAGAACCTATTTACATAAACCTGAATTCAGGGAAGCACTTAATTGGCATACAAGTACAATCCCACAGATGGGATTTAAGAATCGAAGTGCTTCAATGGATTGTGGCTATACACCGTTACGCTTTGAAATAATAAAAAAACAAAGGTTAAAAATAATTTATTTGAGTTCACTTGGTAGCCAAAATGCTGTGAGGAGAGCATCCTTTCTAGTTCAGCTGAATATTTCTGTTCAGTTTTCAACTAGCTGCCATCTGTCACCTCTTTATGCAGATTGAGATGTGTTTGTATCTTCTTTTTTTAAATGTTTGCAAATCAAACAACATTCAAATGTAATCAGATCCACGTATCAGGGTGGTACGTCTGAAGTGGATCACTTGGAATTCCTGACTTTTTAAGGGAGCTGATAAATATTTACTGTGGAGATAATTAAATCAGAATTTCATATGAGATGTACCCTGCCCACTGTTAGTGTCATTTCATGCAGAATGAGAGCTCTGATTTGGTTTCTGCCTTTTGCTTTCTGTGCTCTTGGTATCTGAGGTATCAATCTATCCAGTCTATAAAGAAAAAAAATGGGAGAAAATTACAGCATCTCCAGATTCAAACTCAGTTCTGTTTAATCAACTGTAGCTTTTTGCTATATTTGCGCCCTTTGTATAAATGGATAATTTATATGATTTTAATATATTCTGTATATATACTTGAATTGGCCTGTTCATATTTTGGTTGTAAAATTATTTTATAGTTAACCTTATAAACATTTAACGTGTCCCTTGCTGGTGGTGCTGGGACATGCTTTGTCTGCTGCTGGTTTTAGTGTAATTTTGCTGTATAAACGTTCAGCATTTTAATAATTTGAAAATAGCTTTACTTTTTACTGCTTTTTGCTGGTTTTTTTTTTTTTTCTTTTATAGAGTTTTGTTCTGTAGCATTTTCTCTAAAAATCAAACTGTACAGTTTCGTCCCACTCAGTGATTGGAAATAGGATGCATCTTGTTAACAGAAAACAATATGCTTCTTCCTAGTGCCTTCTCAATGAGATCCTCTTGTGATTCCATGTGCTGAGTCCTTACTCCCACAAGACAACCTTGTGGCTGATCTTCATCAAGAATGGCGATCCAACCAGATGGGGAAGAAACGCCTTTGGCCTTCAGTTCCTCCTTCTGGTTTCTGTCATAAATGTGAAGGTGCCTCTTCCCTGTTTATATTCAGTACGAGTTCCTCAGGTTCCACATGCATTATTTCTGTTTAGCATATACCTCATCTGTGAGAGGCAGTCTCACCTCCACCTCGTTCTTATTGGACTGGGGAGTGCTTAACTTTGTTTCTCACAAGAGATGCGATGAAGACACACTTTCAGGAAGTGCTGACTGTTGAATTCTGGCCGTGAGCTGTGTGTTTATGCTGGGGGGGGGGGGGGCAGAAGTCTTGGTTCCATGTGCAACATCTTCACCAGCCTGGGGTGGCAGCTGCCTTTTCCTGAGCTTTAGCTCATCAGGCCACGCGTGTCTCCTTTTGAGCCTAAATGGATGTAAAGCACAGGTTCCAAGGCACCTCCATCATCCTGCTTCACTTGCTTCCTTTTCTGTTGCAGATTAAGTGTTGCTTCAGGGCTTACATGTAGCTGTACCCCGTGCAAAGTGCACGCAGAGTTAGAGGAGCGCGTGTTGGAAGTGCCAGCACGCCGTCTGGTCGCTGTGTTTGGTGTGCAGTGAAAGGCAGGTGAATGGTTTGTATCTGAGGGAAGAGTCCTTTCGAAAGGCTGTGTTTTAAGCAGAATTTCTTTGCTTTCACTGTCAGCAGTTCTGTATGATGAAAATACTGCAGGAGGGAAAACTTCTGTCTGGGAAACAAACTTCAGCAGCCCCCACGTATAAATCCAGGTACCTTGCCATGAACAGTACTGGAATCTAGAGTGTGTTCTACAGGGCTGGGTTTTCTGGGAAGGCAGAGGAGTTGGTAGCATTATTTTCCTCAAACACCATTGCCACGTGTGCTGCTCTGATTAAATGAGGAACTGCTCAGTTGCTTATCCCATTTCTCTTTCTCTCATCTCAATAACCACACAGCTTCCCATTCTGCTAACTCAACTGGAAGCAGTAGATTCTAGACAAGAGAGACTGAACTTGAGAACCACACTCATGCTTTGTTTTGAAAGCTCATTTCATGATCTCAGCGTTGAGTTTCTTACATACCATTTCAAGCACTGGCAGCATATTCTGTAAAGTTTTTTTTTAACCTGTTAACTCAATTTGAATGCTTCAGAAACAGCTTTGATTGCATAACTTAAAAGTATTTTTTTCTAGTCTGATCTTTAAAACAGGAAAAAGTCTGTCATACCCATGCATGCTGGAGCTGTAACACTTCTCTTTTTCCTGGCAGCTCCTTGGTAGAGTGCTGAAGTCTCAATAGGCAGCTCAGTAGTGAGTGTTGTTCTTTTTTGAACCGTGGTCCAACTTGTACAAAAGAGTTAGCATGATACTGCATTTTAATCAAGATTATTTTTTTTTTTCGAGTGTGGTCACTTTGTGCCTCTGGTACAGTAGTAGTACTGTACTGGCATAGCAATTAAAGGAGGATTGTGTTTCTTGGGGAGGATGGGAATGGGACTGAAAGGAGACGAAAGCTGCTGTCGGACTGCTTCCATGAACTGCTGTGCCAGGAGCTGTGACCATAACCGTTCTGCTTTCAGATCTGGTTCATGCTGCAAAAAGCATTCTTTTTTGTTAGGAAGCCCCACAATAGATTGGGAAGGCTGTGGTCTTCCCAGGAAAATACTGGATGTGAACGTGGCAGTGCCTGGAATTGAAGGATTCTGCTTCTGAGCCCAAGTAGGGAGTGGAGGAGCTGGGTTGAGGCTGCCCTGAACAGCTGGGAGTCCCATTGAGAACGCAACACACTGACCAGGATTTACTTCATGTACCTCTTGAAATAAGCTCTTGGTTGGGGCTGTGGTAGCTCTCCCTTTGCTGCTCACTCGTTTTCCTGCTGTTTTGTTTCTGGAAGCCGTCATGTTTCTGTGCATCTAATTCATTTTTCTGGGCTGAGAGATCCCTTGGTAGCGATCTGGCCATCGTTACCACTGATGGTCGTTGAAAAGCATTTTTAATGTGCTAGGAAAACTGATGTGGCTTGACTCAAGTTTGAAAGGAGCTGTGCTTGTCCGTTTTTGTCAAGGATCATATTGCAGAGAGTGGTAAGTCTCGTTTTACGCACAGTTACTGCTGACTTTCTGCACTGGATGTGGATGGGTGGCTCCCACATTATGGACATGTAGAGCTGTTGACCCTAGGAGGTGGAAGGCAGAAATCTGTTGGGGTGTTGGGGCTGAGTAGATGTGGGCAGCCCAACTTCTGGAGTATTCTGACTGAGGATCCTTCCTTCCTACTCATTTATTCAGTTTTCAGCCTCTTGTGAGTTCTTGGTTACTTTCTTTCTCTACTTACCTGCCTAGTTGCAGGTAAACCAGTAAATGTGACTAGAAAGGAAGGCAAGGAAAAGAACTTAGATGCCTTCAGGCTTGCTTCTTTTTAAGGAAAACAAAGTGAAGTTACAAATGTCTTGGATTTTTTCCTCAATATTTGTATTTCATGAGCACTCTTCACAACCTTCACGCTCAGTATTGGTGAATTAAAAGGATGAGCTTAGAAGAAGTGCAGGTTTTGGGGGGTGTGGGGTAGTTGCTGGGCTGAGAAGTTGCAGCGTGCAAACCGGGTCCCACTGACTGCAGCAGGGCACTTTGGAGTTGAAGTCCATTCTGTTTCCATCTCAGTGCTTAGGGATGGGTGTCCTGGGATCAGACACCTGGTGAAGAGCCCCTGTTGCTGCCATACAGCTATAGGAACAGCCTCAGCCACACAGTGTGATGAAGAAGCGTTCGCCTTCCAGCAGCGTTAGCAGCTTCTGGGTGTGTTTGTAAAGCTGGTCTTTTGTACACTGTGCAAAATGAACTGCAATCATTTCTTTGCTGTTGTACCCGTGGAAGTACAAGCCATTTTTTGGGGAGGGAGAGGAGGGTGACAAAAACCTTCCAAAAAAAAAAAAAAAAAAGAAATTAAAATGTTATCTCAGTATTCTCATCGACTCCTCCATTGTTTTGTTTTTTTTTTTCCCCTGCTGATTGGTTGTCAGAGCTTGACTCGGGTTTGCAAAACCGTATGAAGAACTTAAAAAGAAAACATTAAGAACGCCACCACTTCTCCTGCTCTCTTATCCCCTTTCCTCTACTCCTCAGCAAACAAAACCCCACACCTCTGAGGTTCCTTAAGCATTGGAGGAGCAGAGTGGATTCAGGTGTGAGTGCCCTGAAATACCAGTTGATTGACACCCCTGGTTTTTAAATGGAGCTGTTTGTTTTCAATGCCAGCTGCCTTCTCGCGGTGTTAACATAATTACAAAATAAAAGCAATTTCCAGGAATAATGTGCCTTTGTGACTCCTGAGATTAATTTTCATAATGGTAATTCTGCATTTCATTTACATCTGTGTGTTTGTGCCCTTTCTGTATGCAGTTGCTGTGAATTCGCAAGCTTCGTTTCTTTAAAGTGAGCTGAAATGAATGGTCTGCTTTGCTTTTTTTTTCAGTAAGAAGGAAAGAACATTGACATGAGCATAATAAAGGAGAATAAGGATTTCAGCAGCTTTCTCTCCATGTGACCTGCCAGCTGGCTATCAGGCTTCCTTCTAAATAGGAGCCTTACGTGCTTCCCTGGGAAGATGCTCTCTTAGGTGAACGGGGGAAAAGCTTTGGGATATCGATGGGCACTTTGTGAGAGGTTTCCAGAGCACCTCTGATGTCTTCCCTTTCTTTCCCTTTCAAGGTATCACTGCAAGGATGCATATTTTTAGGAGGAACTTAAGAAATCTCTTTCATGTAAAAACAAGGCAGACAGAAGTTTGACAGAGGTGTCGGAGTTGTCTGAGCTGATTCTTCTTTATTCTTTTAAAATTTCAACTCTGAGATCTCATGTCTGAATACAGGCTTGGGATGAGGGAATACTGAGCAGCAGGAAGGAGCTCTGTGGCTGTGAGCTCTGGGAACCTGCTGCTCTGCTCTCCTGTGCACGTTGTCCTGTCTCATTGGAAAAACAGAACCTTGACCTGCACTGCAACTGCATGAGAATCCATATTTTTTCTTGTTTCCTTTTGTTGTTTGCTTTTGTTTGGGACAGAATTTGCAGCTTTGATAGAAAACTGGAGGTGTTCAAGGCCAGGTTGCATGGGGGCCTGGGCAGCCTGGGCTGGTATGAAATGTGCAGGTTGGCCCTGCCTGTGTCAGGGGGGTTGGAGCTTCGTGATCCTTGAGGTCCCTTCCAAGCTGGACCATTCTCAAGTTGTTTTTTTTTTCCAGGTGATTCATAGAATTACCAAATCACCAAGGTTGGAAAGACCTCCAACATCATCCAGTCCAACTATCCACCGACCACCAATCTTTCCTCACTAAACCACACACATCCCTCAGTACAACATCTAAATGCTTTTTGAATGACTCCAGGGATGCTGGCCCTACCATTCCCTGGCAGCCTATTCCACTGCCTGACCCCACTTTCAGGGAAGGATTTTTTCTTATTATCCAACCTGTACTTCTGGTGCAACTCCATTGGGGCCAGGGGGCTGGGAGGAGATTCCAGACAATGTCTGCAGAGTTGAAGGACTCTCAGTGAATTTTGTATGTGAGACCTGCACTTAATTAACACAGAACCTGCTCCAAAATGAGGCCCAGACTCAGAAGCATTAATCTGTTCCTTTGCATTAATGCTGGTCAGAGAGCTGTGGTATGCTTCCATGGGTCTGGCTTCTTCAAAGAGACATCTCTGGAAACAAAGCTTGGCCTTCTGATTTAAAACAACCAAGAAAACCCACCACAACCAAGTATCTTGGATTGGAAGTCAGAAAATCACATAAGAATGTGCAGAGAAGCTGGTGGGTACTGTAACCAGAAGTTGGCTCATGTGTTTGCCTTTGATCCCCATTCAATTCTTGCTGCCACCTTCTTCCTCTTGCCTGCCTATTGCTGTAGGGCTGTGCATGCTGAGCTGCCTGCTGCTTTCCTGTGAGCTGGCCATGTGGTAAAAACCCAAATCACGTGCTCTGCATCTTTCTGGTGAGATGCTAGTTTCCCCAAAACCAAGCTCTGTGCTGTGTTGAAGGCTGTATGGAAACACACAAGGCTGTGGCTGAGTGCTGGGGGATGCTGCTGGAGGTGGGAATGGGAATGATGGATAGATGGTGGCCGAGTGTGGAGGACCCGTGCTGGTGGTTAGTGGGGTAACAGGTCCTAATGATATCTGCCTTGTTCTTTGGTCAAGTCTGACTCTGCTTTTCAATCATCCTCTCTCATTAGCAGCTGCAAGACTTCCTGTTCACGGAACAGCAGACCGGTTGGGGTTGAAAGAGACCTTAAAGCCAGTCTGGTTTCAGCCCCTGGTGAGGTCAGGGACACCTCCCACCACCTCAGACTGCCCTCAGCAGAAGTTTGGGGATGGATTTTCACCTGTTGTCTCATTAAGAAGGAGAGCATGTTTGCTTAATGCTTATTTCCTGCACAAGCACCCCATGGAACCAGTTGCTTTTGCAGTTCTGTGTTGTCACCTGAATTCAGGTGACTTTCTGCCCAGATGAGATGAGAACAGCTCTTTACAGGGTCTTCTACTGCACCCACACCAAAAAAGCCTTCCCATGTCCATTGGTCCCTGCTCATTGCAGTGGAGTGGGAGCAGATGGCCATTAAGGGTCCCGTCAAACTCCACCCATTCCATGGCTCTGTGATGAAGAACCAAAGCACAGAGCAGCTGAGTGAGGTCCTGGGGTGCTGCGAGGGGCTGTGTGAGCAAGGAAATACTTTGCAGTAGTAAATAAAGCAATTATCTGTTTTTCCAGATGCGTTTCAGGCCAGGAGGCCGAGAGGAAATTCCTAACTGACTGCCTGTCTGTGGGATAATGCTGTTTCCATAGACCTCCCTGCCAAGAATCACTTAATTATGAGCAATTAAAAAAATAATAATAATAAAAAAAAGGGGGGTTTGATTTAGCTTGAAAATGCTGAGGGAGTTAGAGAGTGGAAAATGGAATAATGGAGTAAACAGAAGTGAAGGCAGTGATGTCCCCAGTGCGTGGGACCCTGTGAGCACCATGTGCTGCAGTTATGGGATGCAGACATGGGCTGCATCCCTCTTTCTTCCCCCTGGTAGCAAACTCTCAGTGTTCTGCAGGGATTTGGGGTCGGGCTGAGGGCGCAGGCTCTGCAGTGTGTGGAAATCTGCAGCGTTCCCATAAGGCCCACTGGGATGGGGTGTGCTCCTCGGGTGAGGTGCAAAACCTGAACCCTGAGGCTCTGCACTCAATGTTTGCTGGGATTCCTTCAAGATTCCTTTAATTTTCCCCTTTGCTTCCAGGGATTTTGGTGTGGGCTTTCTGAAACTCAACCCTGAAAGCTGCAAAGCGATGTTAAGATGGAATGTTGTCACTGGGGTTGAGCAAAGCTTTAAGTTTTGCAATCTGATGGAAAATGAGGGGGTCCAGTTTGGAGATTTCTGCCCTGTGGATACAACAGCTGACAGAAAAAGTGTGTGTGGTTTGGAAAGTTTATTTGAAAGCACCTTTTGCATAGAACCACAGCATCACTATAGAATCACTCTGGTTGGAAAAGACCTCCACGATCCCCAGTCCCAGCCCTCCCCCACCATGCCCACTGCCCACATCCCTCAGTGCCACATCTCCAGGGTTCTGGAGCACCTCCAGGGACGGTGACCCCACCGCTCCCAGGCAGCTGTGCCACTGCAGAACTACTCTTTCAGGGAAGAAACGTTTCCCAAAACCTAACCATTATCCCTTTAGGACAGCTGGGAATAACGGTTTAACGGTGCTCCCTTGCTGTAAAAATCATTTTAAGCCTTTTGCAGGAACAAAAGCCTGGAGGTTTTGACAACACACTCCTTATGAAAAAAAAAAGTCCCAACGAGTGTCTCGAGCAGCCCTTGCTGTGATCTTTTGCTGCCTGGGAGAGAGCCATCGGCACGGATGTGGGCTGAATAACAAGGAGCCCGGCGGCTGCACAGGAGATGACAGTATATTTTTGTAAGGTGATAAAAACCTGCTTTGTTAGGGTGTGCTGAAGATGGGGCTCCCATGGGGTCCTCTATCGATGCCAGGTGTGTGGGTCTTGGTTTCATGCCCACAGGGCACAGTTTTCCTTCTGGCTCCAAGTGCTTGGATGCCGCAGGGTTTGGGCATTGCGGCACGCTCGATCTGCGTTTCGCATCGTCCCGCTCCCTAAATCATAAGGGGAGGTTTTATAGGCGGCTCTGACAGCACTGAGCAGCCCTACTGCAGAGGGATGGGGGATTTATGGCACTGCTACCACACAACGAGGCTGCAGGTGGGAGGGATGTTCAGGTTTATCAGAAGGGGAGCACAAATAGAAGGCAGAAAGGAGCAGGATGGAGGCTGCGGGGCTGGCATGTGGGCATAGAGATGCAGCAGAATGTAGTTGGGTCACTTTGTCTCCTTGGGGATCGCATCACAGAGATGCCTGATTTTCTGTTGGGGTTTTGGTTTTGGCACCCCAAGAGCTGTCTCAGCCCCAAACGAAGGCATGCTATGATGATATTATGATGGAATAGGAGTGAGGGCATCTCCTTGTCCCCACAGGCAATTCTATGGCATTGGCTGTGCTTTAGTTGCTATGGTCCATTGGCTTGAACCAAAGGAATTGCAGAATCACAGAATGGCCAGGGTTGGAAGGGACCTCAAGGATCACAAAGCTCCAACCCCCCACCACAGGCAGGGCCACCAACCTCCACATTTCAGAGCAGCCCAGGCTGCCCAGGGCCCCATCCAACCTGGCCTTGAACACCTCCAGGGATGGACGGGGCATCCACAGCCTCTCTGGGCAGCTGTTCCAGCACCTCACCACTCTCATAGCAAAGAACTTAGAGTTTCTTTCCCACCTGCTTTTCATCTTTCATCTCTGGTGCTCTTGATAGCTCCAAGTTCTCTGTGTCTTGGAGGCTTCCTTCTCCCTCTCTCCAATCCTCCACACAGCCATCAGTGTTCTGATGCGGGTGTTTTATTGGAATAAAAGTAGATTTTTATCTCCAAAGCTTGTTTATTAAACTCTCCCCCTCCTTTCGCAGCTGGCTCCCACTCACCCTCCCAAGACATTTGTCGATTCAAATCAGGTTTAATCAACTCTCAATATTGGACGCAGTAAAATTGGATTTCTGAGAGCCCAATAACGCTGCACTGGAGCTGGGGGAGCTCAGATTTCATTGCGTTGGTGGCTGTGAGGAGCAGCCCCTACAAAACCCATCCGCTGTGCTCTCCCAAAGAAATATTGATGATGAGGATTCTTATTAGCATGCTGATATTATATACAGCTAAATCTTCCCATTGGGTTGTCCATCTGCCACTGTCTGGGGAGATTTCCCTAGTTCTGGGCACAATCTGTCCCCTTTCCCCTGTCTTTCCCAAAAGAAGCCAATGGCCTTTGTTTTGTGCCACGACTTTGGGTATTTCATAGAATCACAGAATGGCCTGGGTTGCAAAGGAGCACAGTGCTCATCCAGTTCCAACCCCCTGCTGTGTGCAGGTCGCCAACCAGCAGCCCAGGCTGCCCAGAGCCACATCCAGCCTGGCCTTGAATGCCTGCAGGGATGGGGCATCCACAGCCTCCTTGGGCAACCTGTTCCAGTGAGTTGGGTTCAGCCAACAGTGGGGTGAGGATCCCCTGAAATTGTTGATGGATGATCCCAGGGAGGTAGGAAAGGGTGGTGCCCCTGCTGCCCAGGAATTAGGTTTCATAGTTATAATAAGAAACATTGGCAGGCTGCGATGATCCTAAATCCTGAATTTCTTTCTGAGTCTTGGGCAAAATTCAATGTGGGGATGAACCATACAGCGGTGCCTTCATCCCGTGGCTTTGCCCCACATCAGCCCCAAGCCTCCCTCCAATGCCAACCCATGCAAAACCCATGCCATAGCACTGATGTGGGAACCCATAAAATGGCTTTTTTTCCCATTTCTTGCTGGCTGTGTGCATGCAGTGTGATATTGGTCTTGCGCAGCAGGAACAGAATGAGGAAAAACTGCTTTTTTGTGTGTGTCAGTGCAGATTAAAGGCTCTGAGACGATGCTGCAAGACAGCAGATCTATGCTTGACTCCTTGCCCAGAAGCATTACCTGTCTGAGAGCAAATGCCAACAAAATCCCTGTTTACAAACTAATTTCGAAGGGAGTGAAGGCCCCGTGTCTCACTGAATCCAGGTGAGGATGCGAGTTCCTTCGCTCCCTGCAAGGGCTGCCAAGCAAAGCACGTGGCAGATAATGATGTAATCAGCACCGAGGGAATGGCAATTAGAATCATTATAGAATCACAGAATCGCTCAGGTTGGAAAAGATCTCCAAGATCCTCAACCCCAGCCCACTCCCACCATGCCCACTGCCCACGTCCCTCAGTGCCACATCTCCATGTTCCCTGGATGCCTCCAGGGATGGTGACCCCTGGGCAGCTGTGCCTGTGCTGACTGCTTGTTTGGAGCAGAACTGTTTCCTAACATCCAACCTGAACCTCCCCTGGTGCAACATGAGACTATTGCCTCTCATCCTTTTGCTGTTACCTGCCCCAATTCACGTATCAGGTGCCCCAAATGGCCCCAGTGCCCTTCCTGCTGCACGTGTGATGAGAGAAACCTGCTTGCAGATGCAAAGCACTTCGTTTGGATGGCTGGCTTAGAGCCATCAAAACAGGGGTTTTAGGGCAGGTTTCCCTCGAGGCATCAATTACCCAGAGGCAAAAGCATAGGGCTGTGGTTGTGGTCCCAGTTCCCATTAATGTTCTGTGGTGGTGGCACTTGCTCCAGCAAAGTCCCCTTGCTTCAGCGCTGAGGCTGACAGTGAAATCCCAGTGATTTCCAGGTGCTCCAACCTTGGGAATGGATTGGGTGCAGCAAGAAGGTGAAGTGATGTGAGCCGGGACATTGATGGAGGAGAGGAGGTGGGCAAGATGGATGGTGGGGTGGGAATGGGTGACATGGGCTGCTGGGAATTGAAAGGGAAAAGATGACAAGGGCGCCGAGCTTGCTAACAAAGACAAAGTGCCTGGATTTTTCTGGGGTGAGCTAAGAGAAAAACAGAACGAAACAAAATGGAGAAGGTGCTACATTGCTGCTGATGTCGGTCACTTTTTGGACATGATGAGCTTCGCTGAGCTGTGGCACAGCAGGAACCAGCACTGGAGCCAAAGCATTAAGAGCTCTAAGGGAAGGGAAAACATCCAAAATACTTCATTTTGTTAAAAATGCATTCCAGACAGAGGGATGCCTGCCCAGTGAGGGCTGTGGTGTGTCCTCCCCTGCTGCTCCCACCATCACCACCATGGAAGGTCCCAAGGTCAAGCACCATGGGTGTTGGAGCCCATTAATTAGCCCTTTAATGAGACTTTACCATCAATAACAAAGATGAATTCCTGACTGTGGATGGTTGTTTATAGGGTATGGCTGAGGCCAGGAATATCTCCCGTTGTCAGACTGCAGCCTTTGTGCCCTCAGGTCCCCGGTCATTAAAAGGAAATTCATTTGGCCGAGCACTGAAGTAAGCAAACTCTCTGAATTCTGGTCTGTTATGACTGTTAACCAGTTAGATCTCACTTTAATAGCTTATTTAAAGCACTGGGCCTCTGACAGCCTGGGTGATGGATGGAGCTGTCAGCACCGGCTTCGTTTGGAGAGGAGAGGAACATCTCTTAAACCAGAAGCTCCATAAATCAAAAGGATGAAAACCGGCGAGTGCATTTTTCTGGGCAGGGGCATCCTTCTCCCTGCAGAATGTAACAGGCACTAAATTGAGCCTGGATTTATCTGATCTGAAACCCTTTCTGACAAGCTACTCCAGCTGGGCATGTCGGGTGGGGAGCAGTGAGGAGATACCATGCAGCCCCCTGGCCATGCAGCCTTGGAGAGCCTTGGGGAGCTCTTGTCCCAGATGCATCCAGGTCTTGTTCCATCCATATCTGAGTCTTGCTCCATCTACATCTGGGTCTTATCCCACTCAAATCTGGGTGCCATCATCACTCCCCAGCTGCCCTATGTCCCCTGAGCACTAATCCTGCCTGGAGGATTGACCCACATACCTTGGGTTTAATAGGATAGCAACAGAGCTGGGGAGGACATGATACCCTTGGTCGGATGAAATAGCTTATGTAGAAGGGGAATGTGGGTTTCCCAGCATCAACACAAAAACATGACCTCCTGAGTACTTCAAAATGTTTGCCAAGCAGGTTACCATTGCTTCATGCTCCTCCAGACGTGAGACCCAGTACCATGGGAGATTTTCACTTGTGTCTCTCAGGGCTGCTGCCTTCCATGCTGAGCCAATGGAAGGGAGCAGGAAGCCCTGCAGATGTGCTACTCACAGTGCCTGAGTTTTGTTTAATATTGAAAGATGCTTAAAGCACGGCTCTGACCTACATTGCCTGCTCTTCAGTGGAGCTGGCTCTGCACGTGCTCTGCAGAGCAGAAGCTGTGCAGTGGGATGTGGGTGGTGGGGATCTTTTCCCCCTAGTTTCCTCCTTTTTTCCCTTTTTCATTTCCTCTTTTTTCTTTCTTTATCCCTTTTTTCCTTCTTCTCCCCTCTATCCTTCCACTTTCCCTGTCCTTTCCTTTTCCCTTTCTCCTTTCCTTTCTTTCCCTTTTCCCTTCCCCTTCTCTTCCCCTTTCCCCCTTTTTTCCCATCCTCTTTTTGCAGGCTTTGCTGTGACTTCCCTTTACAGATCCCCATCTCTGATGCAGCCCCCTGCCCAGCCACACTGGGCGACAAGTCTCTTCTGAACTCAAAAGACAAACATTTTCTGAAAGCACACCACACCCAAGGAGCCATTCCAGTCCTTTTTAGGTCAAAATCTGCATTTTTAAACACTTCCCAACATGAAAGCATGCCTTTAAAAAAAAAACGCAGATGCGCAGCCACGCTGTGATGGGATGGATGCCTGCAGTGACCTTCTCCCAGCCTTTACAAACATGAATTTCACTTTGCTCCTCCAAATCCACAAGCACACACCCACCCACCGAGGGTGAAGTCCCAAGGGGACGCTGAGCCTCGTGATGCCAACTGGGGACACACCAGAGCATCCCCAGTGATGAGGAGGAGGTCCAAGGTCCACCTGGGGCTTTCCCCATCCCAAAGCCCTGCACCCAGCCCTGGTGCTCTGGTGTGAATCCTGACGAGTTCCAGCTCTATGCTGCAAACACCCAGCGCTCCCGTGGCTTTTTGGGGGTCTTGTGGCAGAGTCGAAGGGAGAGGAAAACCAGCGAACCACGTAATTAGTTTTTGGTTCAGCGATGGATATCACTTGCAAACAGGTAATCCCAACCCGAGCTGGCTTCTTTGCGATACTCCTCCTAATGAATGAGTGTAGCTGGATGGTCCTTTGCCTTTTAATATTAATCCAAACACACGCAGCTGTCACCGCAATAAATAGAGCACCTCGTGGTGAGAGCAGACCTCTTAATCTAGGCTGGGAAACGCGCTGGTATTCGCTGCTTGATCTAAAGCTGCTGCCCCATCCCTCGCAGCGATGCCCTCCCCACCTTCACTGCAAATTGATAATTCCAGGCTGCTCTCAGCGCCCAGCAATAAGCCTGAAGGATCGCATTTGCCATCTCCCCTGTAGGACAATGGGAAGCGATTTTGCACAGGCGTGGGCAGGCGGCGGAGGCATTTGGAGCTGAGTAATTGGATAGCAGCAGGGCAGGAAATCCTAATGGGTCGATAATCCCGTCGTGCAGTAATCCCATGTGGCTGCCCCTGAATTCCAAGCAGCACCTTGCTCTCACTGAAACGTGATTTCCAAAGATCTGAGTGCTTGTGTTTTAGCAGTCAGCGCACGATAGTCATTCAGTTAATCCTTGTTGGGGGGCTGGAATGAGATGATTTTAAGGTCCTTTCCAACCCAAGCTATTCTGTAATTCTGTGATTCCGTCCCCGTGGTAAAAAGTCAAGAGCACAGATATTTTGCTCAAAATGAAATCTCATGTTGGAACAAAGCTTCCTGACCTGCGAGTCAACCCCATCTTTGTGCACAGCTCTCGGGCTGCAGGCAGAATCACAGAATCACTGAGGTTGGAAAAGAACTTCAAGGTCCCCAAGCCCAACCCCAGCCCACCCCCACCATCCCCACTGCCCATGGCCCTCAGTGCCACATCTCCGTGGTTCCTGAGCACCTCCAGGGACAGTGACCCCAGCACTCCCTGGACAGCTGTGCCACTGCATCACTGCTCTACTGGAGAAGATCTTTTTCCTCATACCCAACCTGAAATTCCTCTGATGCAACTTGAGGCCATTTCCTCTCATCCTCTCATTGAGGCCACCACCACTAGGGGACATAACAGAAAAATCTGGGGCTTTTTCTGCAGTGGATCATTCTGCATCCCTGGGGATGTCCCCCTGCCCCAAAGGATGCATGCATGGGATTGGGGCTCAGAACTCCATACAGGAAAATGCCCATGGGCATCACAGCTGCATCCTTATCCCAGCCACGTCTGTGCTTCTGCATGAGGAAAAAGTCAGAGTGGAACAATTCTGTCCATAAAGCAGGTATGGGTTGGAGCATCAGTGTTCGACTCAAAGCACGTGCAGCTGGATACCAGAAACTGGCTCTTCCTATTGCTATTTTGGTGCTGGATTTCCACATTCGAGTTGCACCATTCTTACAGGCCCGTACATCTGCAGTTTGAGTCACGATTCAGTGGAGCCAGAAGTGCAGATGACCCTATTGCTATAATATCCCAGCACTATTTAAAAATAGAAACACCAATAACGATCCATCTCTCTTACAAGCCCTGGGGGAGCAGCTTGATGAGCTTATCGATCTGCTCGTCTGTGTGCAGTGGATGCAAAGGGGATGAAGGAGGTGGGGTTGGCAGAGAGAAATTGGGGATCAGCAGGGATGGGAGAGCCCTGGCTGCATCCATGGTGCTGACATCTCCTGGTTTGTGACCCACGATGACCAGTAGTGTGTGAGCTCAGGGCTGGTGTTTGGTGTGGAGGGGATGAAGGAGGAGAGGATGACCTTTAAAGGTCCCTTCCCACTCAAATGATTCTATGATTCTAAGACTTGTGGTGCTGTGACATTCCTGTGTTCAATGGTGGGGAGACGGAAAAATAGGAATGAGAAGGTTGAACACTGCAAGAGCCTGGGAAGTGCCAAAATCCTACCAAATCCCTTCTTATGGGACTAGATGTTGGTGGGACCACTGGGTGTTGAGCCCCTCTGGTTTGACCCCACATTCACAGTTGGAAGTTTGCAAGCCAAACCCCAAATTGCTGCAAACCCACTGTATAGAATCTTAGTACCATTAGTGTTGGAAAAGACCTCCAAGATCCCAATGTCCAATTCCAACCCATCCCTACTGTCCCTCAGTGCCACATCTCCATGGTTCTTGAGCACCTCCGGGGATGGTGACCCCACCACTCCTGGGCAGCTGTGCCACTGCAGCACTGCTCTTTTGGAGAACAGATGCTTCCTAATATCCAACCAGATATTGACCTGATGCACGTGGTGGAAGCAAGGCACGGGGCTGAGCTGGGTTTACGCTTCTTTGTAGAACAGAGCAGGGCAGCAGCGTGGCCAGGAGCGTGCAGAATAAAGCAAATATGTCTCCCGATGGCTGAGGAGGGACTGCCTACATTTTAAAAAAGTGATTTATGCTCTAATCGCTCTTGAAGCTTCATTATTCCAAGCATTAGGGTGTCTGATCCAGTGGCCTTATTTGTTAATGCACTGAAAGCAGCAGCAGATGTGCTATTTTTCATCTGTGACCCAATCAGCTCACCGATTCATCCACTTCCATTTCCATCTGTGATGTTTTACTTCTCTGGGGCAGCCCCTGAGGGGGTAGAGGAGGAGCCCCCTCCCCACATTCCCCCATTTTTACACCATAACCATCCCCATCACTTTATCAACCAGAAGCTTTAATTTTTTTTGTAAGCCAAAGCAACCTCTGCAACTTGCACAATTTGTGGACAATTAATTCTTGCTATTTTCCATCATTTTTTGATGGGGAAGCCCAATGGCTGGGGCTGCCCATTGCCTTTTCTGCCCTTTCCATGTTGGTTCAACACAGGAAAACCCCGGAGCTTGTGCAAGGAGCTTCATTTCCCATTCGAGAAGTAAGCTTGGTCTGCAGGGTGCTGGTATGGATTTCTTTACAAGCAGGCATTGCTACTGCCTGCTTGACCTGGGCTGTTCCAGATCTGTGGGATATGACTGATTTCTGCCTCCTATTCAGAAAAATGCCTTTAATCCCATGTCTCTCCTAACAATGAGCCAGGAGGAGGTTATTGACTTGTTTTTGCTGCGTAAAGGGATTTTCTCCCTACTTCTGCCCCCTCTATGGGCCCTTTTCGGGTTCCCCAAAGCACAGCATGGTGTCTCCAGGTGTCCCCCAGCATCCAGCACCCTGCAAATTGCTTCTTGTTTTGTCTTCCAGCTGTGTTTTATTTTATTCTATTTTATATCATTTATTTATATGTCCCCTTGCAGGGGAGTTGGACTAAACGACCTTTAAAGGTCCCTTCTAACTCAAATGGCTCCATGATTCTACGATGGCAGAAGCAATACAGCTTTCTGCTTTTTCCCTTTGCTCCCATGATGGGTTTGCTGCTTGGATATGGGCAGGCAGGACCAGAGCAGCCCATGTGCCAGCCAGCATGCTTATGTCATATTATTGGCACTATGGACAAGCCCTTGCTGCTTTTATAAATGTAAGTACCTTTCCAAATCAATAAATCAACACTAACATTGCTTTAAATTGATGCAACACGTTGAGGGAATGTGCTGGGTAATTCTTTTTCCTCCTGATTAATTTACTTAAAATCAGCCACTTTGGGGCCTATCCTCATTCCATCATCTTCATTAATTCATGGAACCACAGAATAGCCTTCAAAGATAATCCAGTCCCGGCCCCCTGCTGTGGGCAGTTGCCAACCACTGGGGTTGTCCCAGCCATCTCGGGTTTTATTATCAGCACAAATCCACACTGAAAGGGGAGAAAGGAATCCCATGTTTATGTTGGGGCTGTGGATAATGGCCATTTTACGCGTCTGAACTGCATGTTTGGTGCAACCCACCCCACCTGCTCCCCCGCCACCATTAGGGCTTGGCAAAGCCTCACACGCCCATTGGAGCACTGACACAACCCATTACACAGTCTCCGTGGGTTTTGTTGTCGCTATTTATTAAGGACTCCGTAAACGTGCAAAGCTGCCTCGTTCTGTGAGAAAAAGGCCTTTCGTGGACTCGGGGGAGGCCGAAACCCAAACATCTGCATGGGAAATCAGTGCTTCCTGAGGGGCTGAGTCCTCTAGGATGCACTCCATGGGGCTGAGTTATGGACCACGTTGGACAATTTCTCCTCTTCCTAAAATACTGAGAAAACAAAGCCCAGGGGTATCTCATTGCAAGTCATGTCCCCCACGGTCCCTTATGGGAGGGATTTGGTTTGGCCTTGTACAATTACATAAAATCAGCCATTCTGAGCAGTGTGCAGAATTATTACTTCACTCCAAAGCTGGGGACTCCTTGCTTCCCCTTGTATTTAATTCCAAAGCATTTTCTGGACACAGAATTTAGGCTCAGAATACCTTTTAGGTTTCTCCTCTCCTCTCCTCTCCTCTCCTCTCCTCTCCTCTCCTCTCCTCTCCTCTCCTCTCCTCTCCTCTCCTCTCCTCTCCTCTCCTCTCCTCTCCCTCCTCTCCTCTCCTCTCCTCTCCTCACTTTTCCCTTCCCTTCCCTTCCCTTCCCTTCCCTTCCCTTCCCTTCCCTTCCCTTCCCTTCCCTTCCCTTCCCTTCCCTTCCCTTCCCTTCCCCTTCCTTCCCTTCCCTTCCCTTCCCTTCCCTTCCCTTCCCTTCCCTTCCCTTCCCTTCCCTTCCCTTCCCTTCCCTTTTACCCTTTCCTTCCTTCTTTTCCTTTCCTTTTCCCTTCCCTTCCCTTTCCCTTTCCCTATCCTTTTTGTTCCCGTTTGCACACAGCACCCCAACGACTCCGTGCACGGATCTGGGAGCAGCTCCGATGGATGTGTCGGCTTGGGCTGCCCTCTCTCGGCAGCGCTGCTCCTTGCACAGAGCACAATCAACATTTCAGGGCAGCAACCTCACGACGCAGGTTGGAAAGGATGCTCACAGCTCTCCGCATTCCTCACACTGCGCTCAGTTCCCCACTCGCTGCCTTAAGGTCACGGACCTTATTGCGGTGCGGCATTGCGGGCACAGCTGCCTGCCAACTTCCTTAACGATCCTTCCCAATCTCATTTTTGGCCCTACAGTAGCTCCGGCGCAGCCCTTGGGGGAGTAATTAAAGATTTTTCCCAACGTTTGTGAATGTGACCTCCTGCACCCTCCCGTTACGGTGTGAATCACTGCAGTGCACGTGTGATAAGGCACAAAATCCCCCTGAGCCATGATGGCACGCTGCTCCATAGCTCCTGGCAAACCCACGGCTTGTTCTTGGCAGCAGAGAGCTGAATGTCATCAGTGAGGTCACGGCCGAAGGTGACAGCCAATCTTATTTAGAAAATAAGTAATATTGTAAATTTGGATAGGATTGAACCGGTCAGCCCAGCTTTGCTTACGGGCAGCTGGCTGGATTTGCCCTTTGCACGGCACAGGGTGGCTCTGGTAGGGGTATTTTGGGGTAAGTGGGGTATTTGGGGTACTTAATCACACAGAATCACGGAACGGTTTGGATTGAAGGGACCTCAAGGATCATGAATCTCCAGGCCCCCCCACCACAGGGGGCCACCAACCTTCACATTTAATACCAGCCCAGGCTGCCCAGGATTAAGGTATTTGGGGTATAGGGGATATTTAGGGCATTTGGTGAATTTGGGATGTTTGGTGAATGTAGGCTGTTCGTACCAGAGGCAGTTGCCCCATGGAGCAAAACCAGCCAAGAGTGCAGCCAAAAACACCTTTGTTTTCTTTTTTAATTGCTGAAGCAAAGGCTCCTTCCATTGCCACGCTGGGTGTGGGTGCAGGCGTGCCCTGTGCTTGCAGACGTGACACCAGGAAAAACCCCAAACCCACGTCCTCCTCTGCCTTGTTTGGTAAAACAGTGCTGTGGTTTCCAGGCAGCCCTATCTCGGAAGGGCAAAGGACACAGTGCTCTCTGTCCCATGTTTGGCACACAGACCTGATGCAATTTCTCTTGATTATTAATTTCTCTGGTTTTGTATTTCCTTTTCTTTTTTTTTTTTTTTTCCTTTGGGGCACTAATTGGAGTTGGTAGATAAGACAAGGTGAGGTGAGCAAGTGGACGTGTCTTATAAAACAAATAAATAGAATCATAGAATTGCTCAGGTTGGGAAAGACCTTCAGGATCATCAAATCCAACTGCACCCTCACCCTAACTCTAATTACTGTACCATTCAAGCTCTCCCGTGCCTCCATGAGTTCCTCTGCAGCTGCAGCAAAAGCAAAGAAGTCAAGTTTTATTTTATTTTATTTCATTTTATCTTACTTGGTGCTGGAGAACTGCTTTTCATCCTGCAAATGGCCTTCTGAAAGTCGTGTCGATGGCGAGGTGTCCCCTCCTTGCACCTCAACACCCCAAACCGTATGTTGGCCCAAATCCCTTCCACTAAATGCTATGATTTGCAGCCTACTGTAGGGAACTGCTTTAGAATCACAGAACCACACAATCATTGATGTTGGAGAAGACCTCCAAGAACCCCAAGCCCAACCCATCCTGCAGTGCCCACTGCCCACATCCCTCAGTGCCACATCTCCATGGTGACCCCACTGCTCCTGGGCAGCCGTGCCACTGCATCACTGCTCCTCCTGAGAAGAAATGTTCCCTAATATCCAACCTGAACCTTTAGCAGGGAGTTGGGGTTGATGATCCCTAGAGGTACCTTTCAACCTCTACGATTCTGTGGCTTTCCTACTACCATCCATTTTTCCAGCAGATTTCATGGTGGAGCAGTGAGGGGATCCCAACCTGTGTGTGCCCACAGCACCATTTCCCCTGGGAAGGGACGACACGGATGCTCCAGAGATTCATCAACCAAATCACCAGATTTGATACCCACGTGATAACACCAGCTACCCAAAACTGCTTTCCAAAATACCCCGACACAAACTCCCAGCGTCCAACTTCTTCTGTCCTGTAAAGGATGATAGGGAGCTAAAAGCACAGGAAAAAAAAAATGGGAAGGATGGGGACACGCTCACTGCCTGAGCGCTGCTGCCACCTAACGCCCAGAGCCTGAGAGCTGGAGAAGAGCAGGGAGAGAGGCCTTTGGGAAACCGTAAGAGAAAATAATAACAATAATATAGATATAAATAAACGAATAGATAAATAGATAAATAAATTGTGCCATAAAAAGTGCCATCCCCAAAATGACCTTTGGGCAATGCAAATAAGCAAAAGCATTCATGTCAGGCTTCAGGGCAGCCCGGGATGCTGTTTGGTTATGGGTCGGTCCTACTGGCTGAGCACACCCAAAATCTGCAGGCAAAGCACCCTCTTCCTGTGAGTCACTTCTTATGGGTTCCTTAATCTCTGCATTTTAGTTGTGCTGCTGTATGCAATGAGTTGGAATGGATTAAAAAATGGCTTTTGTCCTGCTCCAAAAAGCAAAATGCAGGTCAGGGAAGAGGGAGCATGGGACTCTTTGGTGGCACCTTCAAATCTGTGTCCATTTAATCTGCCAAGCATCTCCCAAGGGAATTTGGTGATTTCACAGCAGTGACTTTTGGTCGGCAAAAGACGGGAGGTGATGGTCTCAAGTTGTGCCAGGGGAGGGTCAGATTGGGTAGTAGGAAACATTTCTTCTTTGAAAGAAGTGATGCAGTGGCACAGCTGCCCAGGGAATGGTGGAGTCACCATCCCTGGAGGTGTTCCAGAACCATGGAGATGTGGCAGCAGGGATGTGGGCAGCAGGCATGGTGGGGTTGGTCAGGTTGGGTTGGGTTTCAGGCTCTTCATGGTCTTTCCCAACCTGAATGATTCTATGACCCAATGATTCTGTGAGTGCAGCCTGGGGGAGCCGTGCACGCAGACCCCATTGACGCAGAGGTCAGGAAGCTTTGTTCCAACACGGATAAACTTTGAGCAAGGAGGCTGTGCCCCTCCTTGGGGTCAGCACAACTGCAGAAATTTTCCCCGAAGCCTTGAGAAGTGGATGCTGAGGCCGAAAGCTCTCTGCTAAGGCACAGCCACCTGAAGTGGGACAGAGCTGTCCCTATCACCCCTGTCCCCTGCAGGGATGCAGTGGCTGGCTGAAGCCACGTCTATGCGCAAGGAGATTAGTTGACACCGGCTTCGTGCTGGCATTTGGGGTCTGAGTGCTTATTTCAATTTAGCTTAACTGGGTGAGGAATTGACTTAAACTAGATTGATATAAGCCACTCTTAAAGATTTAAACGCTCACCGTAAGAGGATGTGCTCATGGTTTTACACTGTATTAACCCAGGCATTTGAATAACAGCTCCGGGCTAGGTCTATACTTGGGTTTGATACAAAATTATTGTGGTTCAGGCTTGTCTGTTTGGCGTTGTTTTTTGTTTTTTTTTTTTTCATTGTTGTTATTTGCTTGTTTGTTTTAAATTAAATGAAAAATGTTAATACAGATTCCCATGCGCTGATAGGAAATTGCTGTAGGTGGGTTAACTTGGGGTGTTTTTCCATAGAGTGGAGGAAGGCTGGTAAACCCAAGATCATGCTTAACCTGTTTTAATCAGAAAGGAAAATATAAAAAACAAACTTTTTGGGAAAAAAAGTAAATAAAATTAAGCTACTGCTTTCTGTGGCCAGAAATGGAAAAGGAAGGTGAGAAGAGATGGCAGATCCAGGGCACATGGAGCAGTAGACCCCATGTCAATGAATTCCCCACAGTTCCTCACTGGAAACCCAGAGATTTCATGCACCATCTCCATCTTTATGACATGCCTATCACTGACGTTGGTCCCACGTCGGGATGGATGCTGGCTAACACAGTGCTCAGCTGCAAACCAGCAAGTTTGGGCTAATCCCTCTCCTGGCACTGTATATCCCTAGCATGTATACGCCGCTGCTTTCTAATGGTATTAATAATTCTCCCTTTATTTCTCACTCAAACACTCTTGGAAGGATCATCCAATTTAAATCACAGCTTCTCTAGTTAGCGTGTGTCACCACGAGAGGGCAATAAATCATCTAATTACAATGGCAGAGCCGGTGTCCTTTCACAAAACCACCCATGATGAACTTAAATGGATTTTAAACATTAATATAATAGGCATTTAGTAAAGAATGGGAAGGAAAAAGAACATTTTAAACAAGCCAGCAGGTTCCCCTGAATGTATTTGGGATGCGGGGCTTGGATTGGCCACTGAACTCATCCTGATGTGCCGCGGTGCTGGAATTAAAGCAGAGAAGGGAGCCCTGCCTCTTTGAGATGCTAATTCAGGTAAAAGCTCATTCTGAGGAGTGCAGACGTACTGACCCTAATGATGCAGAGCTATTTGGAGAGCTAATGGAGGACTGCTAATTTCAAAACATATCAAACTCATAAAAAGCAAAACAAAGAGGGTATTTCCTTACCTGCACCGTGCTACGGACTGGTTGGCTCAGTTTTATGGAGAATGGCCCAGCTCTTCCCATAGGACATCCCTGCTCTTTGCTATCCCCCCAGTGTGATGCAGCAAGGTCGTGGTGGGTGTTCTGTGGTTCCTGCTGGCAAATCCCCAAAGGAGAGCGTTGGCAGTGGTGTGAGAAGATGGCTCCCACCTGTCGGTGGAGCTGGTGCTTGGGGTGAGAATGGGAGATCCCAACTCACCCAGCGTTGGTGGCACCCTGTCCTATCATCATCCCGCTTCCTAAATGCCCTCATAGAATCATTTGAGATGGAAGGCATCTTTGAAGGTCACCTAGTCCAGCTCCCCTGCAATGAACAGGGGCATCTATAGTTCATGCCCCCAGTCTCCCTAGCTGCTCGGTGATACAGGGTCTGGTTGTTTAGCTGGGACCCCAACCTGACAGGCAGGCTGCATCCTGCTGAAGATATTTTGGTCTTCTCAAGAGCTGCAATACCAGATGTGTCTGGGATGTTCTGGCAGTTTTGTCTTTTTCATTTGTCTTCCTGTGTGTGATCAGCTGAGACACTGAGCTGGTACTTCTGCCCACCCTGGAGCTCGGAGAAGGGGAGAGACCAGAGCTTTTGTGCAGGAATTCTAAATGTTGTGATGAACTGAGGTCAGAAGTGAGCAGAATGGGGTTCTTCAATGAGTGGGCAGGGAAAAATCACACACACAGAATAACAGTACATCCTAAGTTGGAAGAGACCCATGAGGATCACTGAGTCTAATTCCTGACTACACACAGGACCACTCCAAATCCTTTGTTCTCTTTCTTCCTGCAGCTTCATCCCAGATCCTGCATCCTTCATCTCATCCCTGCCACCACATCCTGCACAGTGAGGTGATATCTATGGCCATCTGGGACATCCTTGTCTGTGTAAGGCAAGTCCCAAGGGTTTTGGGGTGGCTGTCAGGGCCCTGGGCTGGCCCTCACGAGGCCTGGCTGTACTAATGAAGCAATCACCTCCTCCCACTGTGAGGATGGGGTTGTCAGGGCTCAGCTGTGCCTTGTTGGGATCCCAGGGCAGGGCCTGCCCCCAAAGCTTCTTCAACCCTGCTAGAGGATACTGGGGGCTGAAGTGCTGTAGAAGAGGAGTGCTGCGGACAGAAGGCTTTCATGTTTGAGTGTAGCCACTGTAAGTGGTTATTAGAGAGCGAAGGAGTTGAGACTGCGGGTTTTTTTGCAAAGCTGAGGTAACCCTGAGAGCTGAGATCACAAGTTCTAATGTAAGGTTAAATGAGGTGAGGTTAAAGGGTCGTATATAAATTTATTCTCCATCTGAGTCATCAAAGAGGGTGCCTGGGTTCTGCTGGCAGCGCTTCTCAGCCTCTTGCATTTGCGTGAGCGGTGGAATGAAGGAGACCAGGAGGTTCAGATGTAATGCGGGAGCTGGATAGCCCAAAGTCAGTTTGCAGCAGTACAGAGCACCAAATGGCCAAGGAGCAGACAGAGCCCAGCCAAATTCTGCACTGATTTTTCATAACTAATAAAGATCCGTCCTGAATAGGAGATTGGAGGGCCTGAAAGTTGATTGAATCTGTTTGATATTTGAGGGTTTCCTCCCCTTTCCCCCTGTTAAAGGACGGTCTCCTCCTTCAAAGTGAGCGATGGTCTGAAGTCATAATGCTGATTACTGCTGAGATTCTCACACCAATGCGGCGGGGAGAGCAGGGGGGGGGGAAATAAAAATCCCTGTAGGGTGGTTTAAAGTCGGCGTGAGTAATGTGTAATCTACCCAACAGGATTGATCCAGGTCAGGCATTAAAGGCTAAAATGGATTAAACAAAAGACATTCCCCTTGTAACAAGAAGGGGAAAAAACTTCAAAGGTGGGATTTGTTCTTGTTATGACAAAGGAAGTGGATTTGCAGAGTGCCTCGGGGTACACCCCTCCGCGGCTTTCAATTTGCTCGAGTTGCTCTGAAGGAACAGCACGAATGCGTGGGGCTCAAGGCGAGATCCCTCCCCGGGGTGGGCACGTTGTGCTAAGAGGATCGGATTGGCACCGCTTTCTCTTGTTTTGTTTTGTTCGCTCTTTAAGGGTAAAAGAAAAGGGGGGGGGGGAAGGGGAAAAAAAAATGCAGTGTAACAAAGCAAGGAGAAAAGGGAGGGTGGGAGTAGTGAGAAATGTGATGGGTGAGGGTGGCCTGGTGAAGGGTGGGGTGAGAGGTGGATGGGGGAATGGGGCTGAAATGGGCCCTTCAGAGCTAAGCCAGGCCTTGGCTGGGGTGGGTTTTGGTGTGAGGGCTGGCAAAGGAGCTGATGGTGTCCTAAAAAGCAGCCCTATGGAGATGCCATCTTCTTTGCACTCCTCACCAGGGCTTGGTCACACCATGGCCAACGTTGGTCATCTCCATCCCGAGGAGATACAGCTCAGGGCTGGCATATCCCCCGCTTACGTGATTACAGGGGAGAAAAGGGAACTTTAAGGCAAGCCGATCTCCAGGTAAGCATTAACAACCACTTGTGCTTATGAGAAATGCACCCTGGCGGGGGGATTATTGCTTTCTTCTTGCTTCTGGAACCTGCTCCAGAGCAAAGCTAATTTTCCTGCCTGGCTGAGAAAGGCACATGGTGGCACTGGGGCACAGGGCAAAAATTTCTTTTGTGGTGGGAGCATGCTGGCTGCTTTGCTCTCTGGTACCTCCAGATCCACAGATGAGTCTCTGTGGAACCAGAATTAACATAGAATCCTAGAATAGCCTGGGTTGCAAAGGAGCACAATGCTCATCCAGTTCCAACCCCCTGCTGTGTGCAGGTCGCCAACCAGCAGCCCAGGCTGCCCAGAGCCACATCCAGCCTGGCCTTGAATGCCTGCAGGGATGGGGCATCCACAGCCTCCTTGGGCAACCTGTTCCAGTGACATCTATAACTATTTCTTGCAGGGAATGCACTCCAGGTGTAATCTGTGTAATTACAGGCAGGTTAAGTTGTCTGTCTGTCTGTCAGTACATGTACAAGCTTTCCACATTGAAGCTAGGCTAATTCTTTTAGGAAGTGGATCGTCACTATCGGGCAGCACAGGGCTACTGTATTTCTTTCTAATTACCCAGGTAATTGCAATTAGGCAATCAGGTCTAACTTGATATCAAGAGGAGAGGTCCCTGGGTTTGCACAGTGGAAAGCCTATTGCAATTAAATGTGACACACTCAATTATCGAAATGTGAAAACATTTCCTGGAAGCTTCATCTCCATCCATGCACATTCTGTGTATTAACCTACAGATCTGCACTACAACTCATTTTCTCATGGATGGAGAAGAAGGTCTGCTTATCTTTCAATGTCCAATGCTAATAATTACGCAGACCAGCACGGTGCAGCCAGTCCTGTCTTCCTCTGACACAGCCGCCCCAGCAGCTCTGGCTTATTGCACTCATGGTTTATAATGTCTGTGCAAATCTTCAGAGACAGTCCCTTTTAATGGTAAATCATTTATTCCTATTCAAATGAGTTGCTTAGTGATTCCCACTGCGGTTCACCCAGTTCCATCCTTCTCACTTTATCTTATTGCTTCTCTAGGGCACGTTCAAGAGATGTGTGGATGTGTCAATGAAGGATGCAGTCAGTGGTCATGGTGGTGATGGGTCGATGGCTGGTCGTGATGATCTTCAAGGACTTATCAAACCTAAACAATTCTATGACTTCATGGCAAAGGATCTTTGTCAAGCTTATCAGCCCCAGTGTGTCCCAGATAGTCCCTCCTCATTCCCAGCATCGAAACTTTCAGTGCCATCTCCTCTACCAAAGCCAAGCCATGCCATGCACAAGCTCTTTTTTTTTTGCTTAATGTCAACATGCAACACCATGACCACAGCACAGCATCCCAGCAGCCATGTCTCCTTCATCTGCCACCACTCCTTGGTTTGCTTTGAAATCCCACCAGGTTTTGTTTGGGTTTCAGCAAATACCCTCTCACCTGGCTTTCTGTCTTTTTCACCTTCCTATTTTTACTGCTTTGAAAGGGGCTTATGCACCCTGGGAACTTGGCACAGGTTGAAAAAGAAAGCGAGCTTCTGCAGCGGGTCCAGCGAGGAGCCCCTACGTGCAGGGAAAGCATTCACCTAATTGTGCTCCGTGAGGTTTTCAGTGCAGCCGGCTGCCTCCTGTTATAAAACGGGGAAGGGGTGGATATAAAAACCAGGCAAAGCAAAGAAGGTACGGAGTTCATAGAACGTGGGGCGATGGAGAAAGCACAGCAGTGTCGGTGCTGAAAGAGCAGTGCGATGGGGATGCTGGGCATGGTGGGTTGGATGGGAGAGAACTCATTGTGGCAGGAGTATGCCAGCTGTAGGAACCCATTTGGGCTGCTTTTACAGAAACCGAGGTGGTATAACTACATTCACCAGCAAATAACTTAAATATTGCCAGTCACGTCACATTGTGGTTGTTTGGAAATAATTATATCCATATCACAGACAGTAAATAATAGATGTGCTTTCACTAACATTTTATTCATGTTCTGTTTTAATATGGCAAACTTAGAAGTAATTTAATCTCCCAGTAAATTGAACTGGTAGGGGGTTCTTCACACAGAAGATTGCAAGTTATTAATTCCAGGCAGTCTTCATCTTGTACAATTAGTCACTGTTTGCAGCTGGAAATGTTTTATTAATTTTCCATAGCAGTTGATTTTCCACAGTTTTCTCAGTTTAAATTAAGCAGTAAGAGCTGCTGTTTCTTCTTAAATAAATTTCCTTTCCACAAAAATACATGCCTCTAGCTATGTCAATTTTCCCGTTTGATTAAAGTGCCAGCAGGCAATTAATAACTTAATGCATTTTAAAGTACTTTTGGAAAAGTAATTTGAATAGCCAAACTTGTATATTTGAATTGATTGTTGCAGAAGATTTAACACACGTTCTTAAATCACAGAACCTTGTAAAGGACAAATGAAGAGTTGCAGAAGAAGATAATGTCCTGTGCTGTCTCCTCAATGCAGAGGGCTCCCCTAGGGCAGGTGCCCCTTGCCTTGGGAGAGTTTCAACCCAAGGTTTTTTGGGACTGTGAGTGTAGGACTGCAGAAGAAGGGTTTTACTCTGCGTTGGCTGAACTCGTTGGAAATTAGTTCCTTGGAAAGCTCTCAGGAAGGGGGCTGCTGGGATGCCTCCAATCCCAGCACAACTCCCACCACACCAGCTCTAGTGGTGAGTCCCAAAGGGCCCATTTGTGGTTGTTCAAACCATAGCATTGTCCACATCCGTATCCATGTCCTCACTCATCCTTATCCATGTCCACGTCCATTTTCATCCCCATGTCCATATTCATGCCCATTCCCATGCCCACATCCATCATCATTTCCATTGTCAGACCCCTCCCCATCCCAAAGCCATATTCACACCCTTACCCATGCCCATACCTATGCCCACTCCTATGTCTTTCCATGGCCTCCACCCATGCACAGCTCAGCAGGACCAGCTCTGTATAGCCTCCTCCTGAGAATCCAACCCTTTCCTTGCACAGAAACCAAGACTGCAGCTGGCAGGGACCTGGCAGGGACCTCACCAGGCCACCCAATCCATGTCTGGTGCTTAGGCAAGAGCAGTGATATCTGAACCAGAAAGAAATTTGTCTAACTGACTCATAAAGCTTTAGCTCATGTCTTTATCTGCTTTTAATTCAGTCTTGGAACAGTATTGTTCAACATTCATTTATTGTTTCTTTTAAGACAAATCATTAGCAATTTTATCCCACTTCTTCGCTAACTAACTAGAGGAACTAACAAAGGTTCTTTCTTGCACTGTCCAGCACTGGGATACGAGGGCTGATACCATGAGAGGGAGCCATGAATTTCACCTGATGCCTCCATAATTTGGTGAGAGATTATTTTTCTCAATGCTGAGCTGACTCTTCTGAAGGTCTCAGTGCAGACCTGGAAAGAAGTTCGGGGGCTCAGGAGGGGAAGGAGCTGTGATTCTTGTCATGGCTATCAGTGTTTCACACATCTGAGAGAGTGCTGTGCTCCAGCTGAGAACTTCAATTCACTTAGTGCAAGATGAAATGGCAGCTGCATTGCATTGATAAAAAAATAATAATCACAATAAAATAATAGGATTAATGCCAGCTATTGCTGTTTCACCAAAAGGTCATTTTTAACAGATGTAAGATTTATCAGGAAGCATCAGAATATCAGATTTGTTTTTGATATTTTTAAGGAGAGGGCACTAAGTAGGAAAAGTAGGGAAGCTGAGCATCCCAGTACTGCTCTGGGCTCTGGCATTTGCCTGGAAGCAGCCCTGGATCTGCAAACACTGTGACTGGTGCCAGGCTCTGCTGTCCTGCTGAGAAACTGAGTCTAGTTGTGTTTTCTGAGAATGTTGAACCTACTGTGTCCCATTGCTGTGATAGGACCGTGTTTGGGGATGCCATCATTGGCTTCCACAAATCACCGCAGCTCACTTCCCGTTGGGTTGGGACTCCATTTTTCAGGTCCCATGCATCCCATGAACAGGGCCCTTGATCAGACCCAAAATTCAGCTCAAGAGACTAGAAGTTTGAGGGGATGAACGGTCTGGGTTGATTACCTCTCCTACTCACCTAGGCTGCAACCTCACTGCCATGAATTGTTTCCAACTCTCCACTTGGGAACAGAGCCCAGCTGAAACCAGCACACCCCGGTATGGAGAGTGGAGTAGGGGAAATTGTGTTGGGTTTGTTTTGCAAATGAAAAATGCTTTCCAGTAGAAGCAAGAAGTGGTTTCAGCATTGAAGTGTGGGACTTGCAGCCAAGGAACTGCTCCTAGATCAAATGTAGTGTGTGGCCAAGGGGCACCAATCCGTCCCCAAACACGAGGAGTGACCCGAGGGAAACAGGCAAAATCCCCAAATCTCAAAATAATTTAAACAAAGATATCCCAGTAATCAGACCTGTGACACCATGAAGACAGTGTAACTCAGCGTGAGATGGATTGGGTTTTCCCTGCTGCTGTTTTTCAGCTAGATTGAAAAGGTCCAAAACCTTTCTTTCCCTAAATTTCATTGTAAACAGCTATTCTCTGAAAGGCATTGATGGCTTGTAAGTGTTTCTTAAAAAGCAAAGCGAGGAAAAGCACTGTGTAATTAAACATGCAGAGGGTGTACATGTGTGGGTGACACATTCATCTGCAGCAGTGCACACACTGGTGCCTCTATCACTCGGGGATTGCAGGGGTGCCCACTCAAAACCATCAAGCACAGCCCCAATGCACCATTGAGCCAAAGGCAGGCAGGAGGAGATGCAGCTCTGCTCCAATCCAGGGCCGAGGCACTTGGCTGCAGAGAGCCTGACTGTGTTGGAAACGGGGCCAGGCTCTAAACAGGGGCTTAATCCGAGTTAAAATTAAATGGGCTTAATCTGGTTTTAATCTGAAATAATACCTCCGGTGTTTGGACACATCGATGCTTCCCCAAAGGGCCAAGGGGCAGTGACGTTGGGCAAGCCAGAGGTGCACAGCATCCATCCCACTGCAGGTGGTCCTGCTCTCAATCTGGCCATCAGCTGTGACAGGGACACCTCTTGGTGCAATCTATAGAAAGCTTGGAGTCTGAATGTTTGCGGGTTCAGGATGTGCCCTTGTTACTTCTGCTGGAGCTGTTGACAGTCCCAGATCATGCAGGTGAAGCTGCAGGCAGCACTTGGGTGGGGATCCAGAACCTGGAGCTGATGCATATCCTGATGAGTGTATCAGGACTTCCACACTGACCTTGTTTGGTTGTTTCTCATTTAATCTAAGCAAGCCCTGGTCTATCCCCATAAGTGAGAACCATGTGCAGCATTGAAAACCCTGACCTGCTCAGAAAGGAGCAAAATTCAAAAATCTTCCAAATTCTGCCACAGTGCCTTCTCTTTTTTCACTCACCCTCTCCATGCTACTGGGGACAGGGTGAGGATAAATCATAGAAAGGGATGGGGGCTGAGAAAGGAATCAGACAGATGCAGACGTGGTGATCCCAAGTGTTGAAGCTGAACCCTCAAATTCCCACATGCTTGGAGAAGGAAGATCTGCAGCAATTTGAGCCATCTCGTGGAATATTTCTCCTTTCTTATGGTCAAATCCTACCCTTAGGGTGCTCCATGTCACTACCAATAGCCCCCAACCTGCTGAAAATAAAGGACAACCCCATTGATATCCCTGCTGGAAACCATCCCAGGAGGTCAGCCCAAGCTTTGTGCTGGGCTTTGTGCACCCAGCTCACAACAAATGTGGTCCCAGCCAGGTGTCCTCAATCCTGCTGTGACACATTTAGGTGAGTATTGCTCCCTGCAGCGTCCCACTGCTCTGACAGCTCCTGTGGAGAGAGAAGTTACACAACTCTGCATTCCTTTTTGTTTGGTGTTTGGTGTGCAAATGCATGCTCTCTGGAAAATAATATATATTGTCTTGAGGATTTATGTATTGCCAGCTGCAATTTATGAGATTCTACGAGCTCTGCTGGTAGCTTTGTCTAGCGGAGGTTTCATTTTAGTGTCATCAGCCACAGATTATGACTGCAAGGGGTGCCTGTCTTTAATCTCATTTTTGAAGGAATTAATGTTATTAGTTTTGATGAATTAATGGTATTTAGGTGTGCAAGGTTAGCATGAATTAATGTCCACCTATTTCTGTTGTGTGGCTGACTATTGTAAAAGGACTCTGGTAAGCAATCTTTACGTAGTCTCCTTTTTTTTTCCTTCTTCCTCTTCATTCTTTTGTAATGCCCTTTTTTAGGAGCTTAAAAATAATGTTTGGGATTTGTTTCTTTTTAAGTAAAAAAGAAATACTGTCTCTATTCCCCTGGGCAGAGCTGATATTAACTCAGCCAACTAAGTCACCAAAGGGCAACAAGCGCTGGGATCCCAACCAAAGCACTTGGCTTTACCAGGGGTGCAGGTGCAAGGATCATTTGTGGCACACTTAACATTTACCTGGGCTTAGGTGCAACCAGACATACCTAAAGCCATTTTTCCTGGTGCCTATATGAGTCATTGAATCATTAATGTTGGAAGAGACCACTAAGACCATCAAGTCCAACCATCAACCCATCATCACCATGCCCACCAAACCATGTCACTCAGTGCAACATCTATCCTTTTCTTGAACACCTTGAGGGACAGTCACTCCATCACCTCCCTGGGCATCCTGTTCCGATGCCCTACCACTCTTTCTGAGAAGGAATTTTAACTCATATCCAACCTGAACCTTGCTTGGTGCAACTTAAAGCCATTACCTCTTGTCCTTTCATCTCTTCTCACAAATGAGATCCCCAAACCTGATGCTCTGTGCTGATTGTGCACCCATGGGTCCTTTGAGGTCCCCTGAAGGAAAGGATGCTCAAGGAGAACGCAGGCAGCCTACAGTAGGAAGTCACAGAGCGCAGTGCCACCATCACTATTCACACCAGCACTCAACTCGTGGCCTGATGGAGGTAATCTCTGAGTATGAAAAGAAAACTGGGGACGTTGTGGGATGCTACAGGGTAAGGCTGAGCATTGACAATGGTGCTATCTAAGTGATCTGTCTTGCCATGACACTGGGGAGCAAAATGGGCTCCTTGAGAAGATGGCCAAATGCCTTCAGTCCTTCTCAGATAGCATGCATGGCTCCCCGGTGGTGTTTCTCTCTTTCCAGGAAAAAAACCCTGAAATTTCAATGAAAAACCATTTACCAGGGATATGTATGATATGATAGGTTGCTTACTCTGGTACAGGTATATTTAGGAATAACTAAAAGTCCGTGTAGAACTGCCTTGAGCTGTTCTTTAAGTTAATTATCACTTCTTTTGGTACAATGAATGGCTGTTCAATGACACTGTCAGTGAGTGGAATGAACCAAATTACTTTAATTATGGAGTAATTGCACAGAGTGATGGTAATTAAATCTTGATCAGTTTAAGTGAGTGAATTAATTGCTCCAACTTGGAATGCACACCGCAGCAAGAGGAGTTGTTTTGTAGTTTAATTAAGACCAGCCACTAAATTCTTATCATATCTAAAATGCAGACAATTAATGAGTTTGATTCTGTTCTCACCTTAATAGGAACTAGGACAGAATGCATGCTGAGAGAGGTAGCCGTGGTAGCAAAATGACAGAAAATTTAATATTCCTGTCAGTTGCAGAGATGTATTAGTTGCACTCTTCGCTTTGCCTTCCAGTGAAATGTGCAAATAGAAATATTTCCATATAATTAGCTTCTGGCCCCATTTTGTTTCAATACTCACTGATCTTCTAAACAAGAGACATTTCCTAACTTGTTAATGTTTTAAAATTCAGCTGCCTGTGTTTGCAGGTGACTTTTAGCACCTTCCTCCAGTATCACCCAGCATTCTGCTCCTGGTGGGACCCACACTTGGCAAACAAGCTCACAGCCAGCTCTTTGCCTACGCTATGTGTAAAGAAGTTGCAATAACGTCACCGTGTGAGTACTGCAGTTTGTTCCTTAATGCCATGGCCACCTTCTGCCCCATATGACAGCCTTGCAATTCACCTTGTCTCATTGCGTTCACTGCTTCTCCTCTCTCTCTTACCATGGTAGGGACAGATGTGGATGACATACCCAATGGGAGGCTGGCTTGGAGGAGGGTTGTTCTTCTTCCTCAGTGAGTAGGCAGGAGCTGGAGAAGGCTGTGATTATAGAAGGAGAAGGATCTGATGAGGATGCTCACCTTGCACGTGACTGTACTCACAGGGCACTGGGTCACCCTGCCCTCAACACAGGGACCTTCCTCCATCCCTGCTGTGTACCCAGAGCAGAGCATTTTTTGGCCTTGTCAACTCATTCATCCATGGTGACAGCTTCCATCAGGCCACTCCAATTGAACACTTTAGCCAAGTCTTTACAGGATTATACACACACATTGTGACAGCCAGGAAGCTGAACCAAACCAGAGGAAAGGCTAAGCAGAAGGCAAATGAGGAATTAAGAGCTGGTCCTTGAGTCTGAGGGTGATATTTCAATGCTCTTACCTACTTTGCAATGAAAATGTGTTTAAATCAGTTTGTCTCTATGGCCTGTAAATTAAAATGCATGGTAATTTAATTGCATGCTTTTTACCCATCGTTACTGAACCACTTGCTTTCCTTTCAGATGGGCATCTTGGTTGCCTTGTGGCTTCTCACCACCAGTTCCACTCTGCCTGTCTAGGGAGGGGACATTGCACTGAGATGGGGAAGTTGAAACTCCAACCCACAGTTGCTTGCCATACAGGAAATACCACTAAAAAGACACTTAAATATAAAGAAGAATTTTTCCAGCAGATGAGTGCAACCATGGGTTCAAAGCAGTAAAAATGAGCTTATGTCATGGAGGAGGTAAGAGTTGGGGAAAAGTCCTTGGAATGATACCAAATGGCACAGGTGGCTTAAAGGTGCTTTTAAATAATAAAATGCACACCTGCCAGACCTACATATGCACATAACAGGAAGCTACATCCTTCCCTAACGGTGTGACATGGCATTAATTTACTCTGCAGAGAACCTGATGGAGGTGTGATTGGAAGCTGAGGCTGCCATCTGCAACTTTGTTCCCACTAATGGCTCCTGATGGACCTCTTAGAGGCAACGGTGGCAGCAAGAGTGCTATTGCTTAAGTCACACAGAAATTCAAGAGGGTTTTGTATAATTAACTGGAAATTGTGCTTATGAAGCTCTGAATTTAGTTTTAGCCAAATACGGTACCCTTCAAATATGGAAAAAGTTCACACTGGAGTCATGTCAAGAGGACTGGCCTGACCAGGATCAAGTGCTTGTCACCACTGAAAGACTTGGGAATTCATTGGCAAAAGCCTCTATTAGCATTTTTTATTACTATTATTATATCATTTTTAGCTTTTATTTTTTTCCTACTGCTTTTCTTCAAAGCTTTTAGAGCTATTGTCTTCTTTCTTATACAATAACAGCGCTCTGCCCAGTTGGCCATGCCACGCTTGCTCCAATATTCCCCATCCCTTTGGGACCTTGGTGGAATTCTCAATACTCCCACCTCCCCGCTCAGCTGTGTGCTTTGGAGATGGGCACAGCCACCAGAGCTAATTCCCTGCTGAGTGATGCCTCCACTGATTGGAATTGCCATCGGTGGGACATGGTCTTTTGGAAAGGAGAAAAAGAACCTGGCGAATTAGATATATTTCCCCATCCATTTGTAAGATTTCATGGAGTTAATTCAAATTCATGGCTCCTGTGGCTGCCATGACAAAATCATAGCCGTTTAGATGGCCAAAGAATTCCCATTTGTAAGGATTTTTGGTCCCCTGAGGCATGATCAGTTTCTGCTAAGGACAAGAGCCACAGAAGGGATTTAGATAGCAGTATCCTCCTGCTCCCTACCACCACACAAACACACAAACCAATTTCCACTTTTTTGCAAAGTCATGTCTTACTATTTAAAATAACGTGGCCACACAATGAGGGCTCACTGTCCAGCCTGACAGCTCTTTATCTTACTGTTTTTTCTTCCTTTTTTTTGCTCATGAACTGTGGAGCCTCATTGGTGCATGACATCTGACAGGGATGAATATGTTGGAAAGCAAGTGCATCCAGAGGATATTTGAAGGTGAGAGGAACTATCTGGGTTCTGATGGGAATATTTTTTGCTTGTATTTGACTGGAAGGTGCTGCTGCTTCTTTTTGATGGTACTTTGGTCACCAAAGGATTTGTAGCAGCCTTGGGGTGCAAGCAGCACCAGCAACTTACTTTCATCTTGGCAGGTGTTGCTGGTTGGCTGGGAAATGCCAAATCGCTTTGTTCCCCATTTCCTTGGAATTGGCTAAAACCCCAAATTCTGATTCTTATCTTTCTATCAGTATCTCCTGAGATGGAAGTTCCCTGTAAGGAATTGCAGATGAATGGCTCTAATCCCATGCAGCCGCAGCGAGCTTTTCCTTCATTTGCTGAATGTATGAAATCCATATGTCATCAATCCCTTTCTGGTGGCTGTTGCTTGTTTCCAAAGCTTAAGTCCCTGGCATGAAGCTGGGAGCACAAGGGCCAAAGCCCCGGAGCTTGCCAGCACAGGCTTCCACCTCCTGCTTCTCCCGCTGCAGCTGGGTCATTGCCTGGCCTCCAGCACCACAGAGGAGCTGAGGATGCTGAGAATTGGTGTTTCTGCCAGATTTATGGGTCCTGGGCAACACCACACCAGCCCTTTGTGGACATCATCTCTGTGTCAGCACCTGGTTGGGCTTTCTGAATCACTCTGCAGAGGCTGGGCAAAGGAAATGGGGAAACGGGACTGTTTTGGGGAACAACTCAACCTGCTACAGTGGGAATGAGGGGGGAAAAAAAAAAAAAAAAAAAGAGGCCAGAAAAGGGAATGAAATCCAGAAAGGTCTGGTGGTGGTCAGGGTGGGGGGAGAGCTCCCATGGGGTCAGAGCCCCTCTCCTGTTAGCTTTGGGAGATTTGGGTAGCTTACTTTATTTTAGTCCCTTACGACACATTTACATAAAGCTGCTTTGAGCTGAGTGCTTCTTAGTGCTGGTCTCTGCTCTATTTAAACATAAATGTTTTAAAGTGCACAGATAGGTCTTTAACAGGGAAAAAAAATTCCATGTGAATTACATTTATTTCTTGTTTACTCACACAGCTCCAGCCAACACTTATCAACAGATTAACTTTCACTAAAGTTTCTGTGTAATATGTTTCAAAAAAACACTTGAAGTGCAGATTCTATTAGTTCCTGACCTTATGTTTTAAGAGGAAGAAAGTGGCTTTACGCTCCATGAAATGTGTTAATGCATGGATAGAAGCCCTCTTATCCTCCTGCTTACATTAGGTCCAATCAGGAGAATGGATTATATTTTTAATAATCTGACATTAGTCTTAAAAGTAATATTTAAGGCATTAGTCTCCATAACTAGTGCAGCGTATTCAAAGCTTTCTCTTTGTGTGTATGCGCTCACGGGTGCGTTAAAACATATGTTTATGGAACAATGCATTAGCCCAACCTGCCCAACTATATGGGGATAAATTGGGGCAGCAGATTACTGCTGACATCACTTTTTCATTTAAAGGCAGAGGGAAGATTTGATGGCCATTTTAAAACTGCTTATGGAAGGCAGGGATTAGAGGCTGTTAGAAACTGGTTTCTCTCTCCTCCCAGCCTTGGTTTCCTGGAGCTCCATGGACTTGAGGAACAGATGCTGCTTTACAGGGTGGCATAAGGCCAAAGCCAACAAGTGGTGGCACTGGATATTTGTCAGGGTCATCTGTTATGTATGGGGCTGGACTGCTATCCCTACCATAGTCCCTTAGAAACTCTGCACAGGACATCAGCAGAAACGTGGGGTCTCCAACCCAAAAACCAAATGCATTAAGTAAAAAAGCTAAGTGGTCCTTGCTGGGCTGGGAGCCGAGGTACCCTGGCGCTGAACCTCACTGGATGGACCCAGGTTGAATGGGACCTGAGCAATCTGATCCAGTGACTGGCAACTCTGCCGACAGTGGGGAGTTGGAACCAGATGATCTTTAAGGTCCCTTCCAACCTAACCATTCTGTGTTTCTATTATTCTATGAATCTATGACCTTCTGTTTGCCCACACATGGCTGTAGGAACATTTAAGTCATCTCAAGTCGTAGCGTCCCTCGCATCTGCTAGAAAAGGCAAAGAGGAGTTGGAAGAGAAATAGGAGATATTAGGAGGAGAAAGTGCTGGAAGAGGCCATCAAAACTCAGCACAAGCTACCAGCCCAGGGAAAATTTCTCCAGCATTTCACTGCCTTCCCTCAGGGCCTCACCTTACTGCTAGGTGTAGTTTATCTAATTGCAGCTTTTAGCACTTCAGGCCTTTCTCTGCTCAATTAATCAGCCTGCCACCGTCAGAAATCTTCTCCTCATGTGGTACTTACAGTCTGCAGTCAACTTACCGCCTACCCTTCTCTCTGCTAAACTGCAGATTGCTAAATGTAACAGCGGATGGGTTTGTGGTTTTTTTTTTGCACCCCTACTGCTGCTTGCAGCAATTTTCTGACCTCCCCTGTGCTGTAACAAGTCACCTTGGGAAGCCTGCCCCGAACCCAGCTCTCCAGCACTGCTGCAAAGGGACACTGCTCCACACCTGCTCTCCCTTGGGGCAAATGTATTCACTTTGCGTGGAGCTGATGCCAAAATGTTTCATTCTTCATCCTCCGAGCATCCTCTATTTTCACACCTCCTGCTCTGAAGCCTTGTGAGAGCAAGCCTCCAAATTGCATTGAGCCCCCAGCTTCTGCTCGACAATGCTATCTTTGCAGCATATGTGCAGTAAGGTTGTTTTGAGGCAGAAGGGCAACCCACAAGCTCTCCAGCCACTGCACCTGCCTACTTGGAATGAATTCCCAGCTGGCATTTGCTTGCAGCTGGTCCTGGGCTGGGAGAGCAGCTCCGAAACCCACTCACTGCATGCATGGGAGTGGAGATGGGCAGCTGCTGCTTTTGACTGCAACCAAGAGAATTTGGCTCCTCAGTTTAATTTGGTGATGGGAGAAACTCAAGCGAGCCAAAGGAGGTGGGAGGTGGAAGATCACAGAATCAAAACATCCTGAGTTGGAAGGGACCCATAAGGATTGAGTCCAACTCATAGGATCGTAGAAGAGATGTGAGCCTGAGGAGTTCTTCATCCTGCCTATGGTGTCTTCTAGAGAATAACAGGAGTTCTTCCCTTGAAGTGAAAACTATAGACAGGGTTTTATGTATGTGTACAAAACTTAAATGATTTTTTGAGGTTTTTCTTGCAATTCTCCTGGTGGTCTTTCTAATCAGTCAGCTGCAACTAGCCGCAAACCAGCCTAGATAAGCTAATAGATATCTTCATGAAAGACAGTGCATATAATATTGCTTGCTAGCTATTTTCATGAACAATCAGTAGAGATTATACTGCTTTCTGCAAAAGGTTTTTTGGGGAAGGTCAAATTGTATGCCATTATTTCATACTTAAAAATGAAAAAATCCACAGGGTTCCTTAAAATTAGGGGGAAACAAGTGTAATTATCTCATATATTGCAGAAGAACTGCTTATGTTGTTTGAGCTGTTGCTTGTTAGCTCATAAAACTTATCAAGTCACCAAGCAGCAATGTCTTTGACCCCAGTAGTAATGACAGCCCACCTTGGGTCATGGTGCACACCAGTTCTGCCCTCTGTCCTGCTAATATCATGCACCAGTATCTGCACAGACCCTGATGCTGTCCCCATCCCTGCAAAAGGTTTCCGCTCCTTTCATAGCACAGGTTCAGACAGATCTGTGGAAGGCAAGAGATTTTGTTTGTGGTTAAATCTTTTGCAGGATTTTCTTTAAAGGCCTTAATGTCAACAACAACAACAACGAAAAAAACAGCAAGAGCCAAATTCTGCTTTTGGTTTCAGGGAATCTGGAATGAATCAGCTGAAGGCAGTGAGGGTTGCTGGATTTCTCTCAGTGTAAGCAGAAGCAGAGTTCAGTCCCAGCACTTAGCTATTTTCTGCACCAGCAATTCTGGCCTTAGAAAAATGGGATGCATTTTTATCATTTTGGCTTGCAAAGAGCCTGAAAATCCCGGGCCGTAGAAAGCAGAGAAGTCTGAGGCTTGTAAATTGTAAGCAGTGGCAACGAGTGCACTAACCTAAGTGCAGATGTCACAGTGGCTGCTGACCACATCACACTGCAGTCACCTTTTCCTGGGCTCTGAGATGCAAGAGAGGAGGAGGAGGCTATCAAAGTGCTTTCCTCTCAGTTAACTGAAGGTTTTGAAGGTCTTTTCACTCGTCCTTGAAATAACAGCTCTATGAAACATCACTATGTCTGCCTTGGCCTTTTGATTTACGTTAAGTGTTGTTTGGATGTGATTGTGAACACCCACTTGTTGTTAAAAAGGTGTTCAGGGTAAGATCACTCTACCTCAAATCCAGGAGTAGGCAATGCCAAACTGGAAGTTTTTGTTCTCAGTGGGACCAGACCAAATTTTCCAGATCCCTTCCTAGAAAGCCATATCCATATGACAAATTACTAGGGCTATGCCTTTGGTTTCCCTTTCATTTGGAGCCCCTTGAGAGTCTCCAGCACGTTCATCAATGAATATGTTCCTCGATTTATTGCTAAGCCACCGTCCATCCTCAGCATCACGAGGCATGACCCTGTGGGAAAAACCTTACAAGGTTATAAGCTGATGCTCAGATGTGAGCTTGAAGCAATCTTTGGAGCATGACAGAGAAGAGACTTGGGTTCAGTTTGTGTTTTAATGTGTGCTTAGGGATGATTGCTCCTCACCACGTCTTCTGCCTTGTGGGCTATATAGATCCTTGTGGTGACATCTCATAGCAGCAGTCCAGCAGATAAATTGAATTTGAGATCCATTGTGCAATGTCAATGCCACATGGCCATTGAGTAACTGGGAACGTGAATGGGCAAATCGGGTCTGGGTACACGCCAGGATTTAGTCTGGATTTAATGTAATCCATTTAATCTGCTTCCTAGCCTGGCCTTCTGGAGGAAATATAGATGGAGCCAAAATATCCTGATTCTGTTTTTGTGCTTCCTGACCTCTAAGGAGAACAACTGCATGGCCTGTACAGAGGCCTCCAGGCAGCAAGAGGTTGGAGCATGCTCAGAAGTTTTGCAGGAGGTACGTGCACATCTGAGCTGTGGGGATGCTGCTGTCACCCAGCAAGTCTCAGTTCTTTTTAAGTATGGAGTATCACAGTTCTGAGTGTTTGGCCTGAAATTTCCTGGGCCAAATGTTTCCTGTCCCTTGGTGAATTCTGTGGGAGAATTTTGGAGATGGCTCAGACATTTCTGAGTAGAAGGGTAGAGGAAATGATGGTGTTTTGCTCCTCTACTGTACAAACGTCTCTAGGATTGCTACCCTTTGAAGCAAGGATTAAGAGGGCTGAGTCAGATCTGCTCTTAGCTAGCCAGGGAAAAGCAAACCGATGCCTTCGGACTAACAAACTCAACATTCTGTCCATGTGCTAAGCCTCCAACCCTCTCCCCTCAAAACATCTTCCGTGTTCAGCATCATAGAATCAGAGAATCATTAAGATTGGAAAAAAACTCTAAGATCCTCAAGCCCAGCCCAGTGCCTGCATCCCTCAGTGCTACATCTCCATAGTTCTGGAACACCTCCAGGGATGGTGACCCCACCACCTCCCTGGGCAGCTGTGCTAATGAGCATCTTCCATGACAGACAAGTTAATTTTGGCCAGGCCACATCACAGTCCTGGCCAGGAACCTTAACTTAGTGGAATGAGAGGAGAAACGGTTTGTGCTATCACCTTACCATAATGAGACTAAGACAATGACTTTAGGGGAGAATACAGACTTTTTAAATGACTGGAGCTCCACCATTAAAAGACAGAACTCGAACTACCAGTAACAGCCCTGGAGATTTTTAAATGCAAGAGTGTAATGAAGACATGACAGATCCAAGTAGAAGACACTGGTAAACCAAGAAAGGAGAGCGATTTTGGGGGATGCAATTCTTGTTTTGCTTGATACTCCTCCTTAGTGCAAATACCTTGAGCTCATACATCCTTATCACAGTTCAGTAAATAGGTATAAAACAGAAAGCGGTATTTTATTCGCTTCACCTAAGTGAGTTCTGATGAGTTTTTCTGGCAGTGAGAACATGGACGACAAACTGAACCATGGAGATCCCTGGAACATCATCTGCTATTGCAGGACTTCAGATAGATGTCGTGTTTGAGCACTTCTCAGGCCAGGCTGATGAGTTTGGCAGCCAAGATACAAGGCAGCAGTTGATATCTGGCACATATACTTAAAAAGAAGGGGAAAAAAAAAACAAACAACCACATTTGAATGCGTTCTGTGGTGGTAAAAGGTCTTTCCAGCACACCATACTTGCAAATACTCATCATAGAGTAGTTGAGGGGCCTGGGGATGAAGGGAATGGGGCCCTCATGTGGTGCATCAGTCACTCGCAAGAAGGTGCCCTCTGGAAAACTTCTGTGCCAACACAGTGTGCAGATCAGACACCAGACCTGAGCCTATCAGTAAGGCATGGGGAGAAATAAATAAGTTTAAGGAAATCAGGTGTGAAAACATAGAGCTGATTGTCAGAGTTCTGGGAAAACCAGCCGAGACAAATGGGATCTGTGACTGCTCAGTGTGTCAGAAAATCAGCTGGAAGGCTGCAAAGAATGGTGGCAAGCAGGAACTGGAGGTCTTTTGCAAGACTAAAAAGTTTTGCAAGACATAAAGTTACAAAATCATGGAAAACGAAAACTGCAGGGGGAAATCTCTTTATTCTTTTTTTTTCTTTTTTTAAAGAGGGGAAGAGAATAAAGTTGATTTGTGAAATAGGGAGTAAGCTATCTTATAAGCGATGGAGCAAGCACATTTTTCCCTTGGATCTTAGTCCCCAACTCCCCAGTCCCCCTGTGTTGTAGCTACAACTACTGTGCTGTAGCCTAACCAGGGGAGACTTTTGTGTTTTTTCTTTTACAGGTTTTATTTAAATTGGGCACAGATTCAAAAGGCACCGAGAAGTGCCACAGTGGTTGCACAGTGTACTTACATACAGCTCATTTTGTCAGATGTCCAAAGGTGACTGCTACAAGCCACCTGCATGATGCATCTGGGCACACGGGTCCCAAGGTGCACTGGGTGACCAAAGATGTCCCAGCCCATCCTTGGCTCACCTCGGTAATTCCAAACACATGCATTCATGGGATGAGCATGGTGACAGCCTCATGAATGGGATCAGAGGCTTGCTTAATTAGTGTGCTGCTTCTTTCCACTGGATGTACTCTTCACCACACCCAACAATTTCAACTGTCCGGTCTTCCCATCCTCCTCAGAGCAAGAAGTCATAAAATGCAGCTTATTCAAGCCACTTAAGAACAAATAAAAGTATAATAATCTTCCTCTTCATGCTTTGCAGGCAAGCATATATTGTCGGTAGAAATACTGCCAAACTTCTTGTTTAAATATAGAAGCAGTGCTTATTTGCACTGTTAACGTTCCCCACGAGGACAAGCTTTTCTTCCATAAGGACATTGTTTACGATTAAGACAAGGGCTGGCTACTTTGCCATTAAAATTCTGTGCCAGTCCAGTGCTGACAATATTGAAGCTTTGCTAAATGTGTATACATGCAAGTTCATTAAATGGATGCTGAGTGTTGTTACACAAGTACAGCAGCTGAGTGCTTTCTGTATTAACCTTATCACCTGATGGGCAAAAGAAAAGGTTTAACTAAAGCTTAGGACTAATTGAACAGTATTCCAGTATTTTCTTATGTAAAACTGGTTCTGGTCTATTGTTTTTATTTATTTGCAATAACTGTGCTCATTCAAGTTTGTAATGACACTGCCATGGGTGAAGAGAATTTGCTTTAAGTATTATTCTCCCTTTTCCTATCTCCTGCCTCCTCTAAACTGTGTCTCTCAGGAGTAAATTTGCAACAGAGCCCGGTACAAAGGCAGCTTTCTAAGTACACAGCCATTTTTGGAGATATGTTCTCAAGCTGTGTTTTTAAATTACTTCAGAAGTTCCTGTTTATTTTCTCAGCCTGCCTTGGGTATTTCCTGTCAGGCTGAGTGGAGCACGAAGCAGGAGATAGGAGCACTAAGCCTCCCATGGAAAAGCAGCAGGCGTCTTACAGCAGCACCCAGCACACACACTGTGCAAACCAACCAGCACTTTCTGTGCTTGCTTACCACTAGAGTATGCTCTCGTGCTACAAGTTTCAGTTATTATTTTTCTTTCAATAAATCAGTGTGTGTAGCACAAGCCATCTTTCCAAAGCTTTCCACTTCCCCTGGTGCTTTTTTTTTTTTTTTCCTAAGGAACACACACACACACACACACACACACACTTTTATATATATATATATATATATATATATATATATACATACATAAAATTTGTTATTGCTGCTGAGCCTATTCTCAAGGCTTTGAGAAAGGGCAGAATGTTGTCTGGGGTGAGGTGACTGATTTGGGTTTGGTTGACTCTCAATTACCAGAGCACACATGAAAATAGTTGAAAACATCTTCCTGGCTCACACTATGTTGAAGGAAGAAAAAAAAAAGAGGGTACGCAATCTCTCTTTGTCTTGGTCATCCCTCTGGGTTATGCCTAGTGAAGAAGTGGAAGTCAAACCTCATGAATTAATAGAGTTCTGCTTACAGAAGAAAAAATGTAAATGCACTCTCCAAAGAGTCTCTGCCAACATAAAGTGGGTTTGTAATCCTGGCCTTTGAAACGGTGGTAGTTATTCAGTAAGAGAAAAGCTGTTGTGAGCCTGCCCTACCATATTAGAGCAAAGTACTTTGTCACTGGCTCCCTAAAAGTTCCAGTTTCTGCATGACAAAGATATAAAACAACTTGCAGGACAATTAAAGAATAGTTTGTCCTTACCATATTATTACCAGCCATTCTTCCACATTTCGATATTCGCGTTCAAATTGCTACCACCCCCATCAATATAATTGTAATCGGTCACAGTTTGCATTGTCTCTGGGTGCCTTTTCCAAGTTAAATACAAAGAAGGAAAAATAGGGCAAAGAAAAAAGCCACGCTTTGGATAAAGAGCCTCGCCACCAGCCTGCTTTCACACATAGACTGCACACTTTGCTGCTAACATTACATTTTAGCAGCCCCAAGGGGTGCAGGAACAATGACCCCTCTCATTACCATAGTGACAATGGCTGGTGGAAGATTGCAACGTATCTTTTTCTTCTCCCCAATGAACCTCAGCCAATAACGCTAAGAACCTGCCAGCAAGTGGAGTGCATTGGAGCTTGCTTGGTCACCACAGAGCTCAGCAGTTGTGTTCTGATGGAAAGCAGCCATGCGGGCCGGCCTCACTCTGCCGGCAGCAGTACCCTGAGCTACCAGATTAACTTCTGAGCGGGTCACGCTGCTGTTTTTTAGCAATCTCAAAGTATCATAGAAACATTCAGGATGGAAAAGACCTCCAACATCCCCAAGTCCAACTCCAACCCATCCTCACTGTGTCCCTCAGTGCCACATCTCCACGGTTCTTGAACAAGGACGGTGACCCCATCACACCCTGGGAAGCTGTGCCACTGCATCACTGCTCTTCCTGAGAAGGAATGCTTCCTAATATCCAACCTGAACCTCCCCTGGCACAGCGTGAGGCCATCACCTTTTGTCCTATCACTGTTATCCAGGAGAAAAGACCAAGTCATCGCAATCTCCTGTCAAGGAGCTGCAGAGAGCAGTGAGGGCTCCCCTGAGCCTCCTCTTCTCCACACTGACCCACCCCAGCTCCCTCAGCAGCTCCCATCAGACGTGTGCTCCAGAGCCCTCCCAGCTCTGTTCCCCTCCCTGAACACACTCCAAGGCCTCAATGTCCTGGTAGTGGAGGGCCTTACACTGAACACAGCACCTGAGGTGTGGCCTCACAGAGTATAGAGGATGCCACTGGCCTCCTGTGCCACCTGGGCACGCTTCTGACTCACATTTAGCCAGCTTTTGGCCAACATCCCCAGCTCCATTCCCTCCTCACAGCCTTCCAGCCACTCTGCCCCAAGCCTGTAGCACTGCCTGGGGTTGCTGTGGCCACAGTGCAGAACCCGGCACTTGGTCTTGTTGAACTTCATCCCGCTGCTCTGAGCCCATCAATGCAGCCTGCCCAGCTCTCTCTGTAAGGCCATCTATGCACCATCACCTTCAAACCTGCCTCCCACTAGAGACTCGCCCGGTTCTACTGAAGGCATAAACCTTTATTATTTTTGTCTATAGCCTCTTCACACAGAGCCAAACTGGCTTCTCACTCTGGTTTTACACCAGTTTGAAGAAGAAGTGCTCACTGAGCTTGTATTTAAAACTTAAAGGCCGATGTTGGCGCAGTGGCAGCACAGAGGGGCTCTACCCCTGCACTGCCCCGTGCTCAGCTCCGGCTCTGCGACCCGGGCAGCCTCTCCCCATCGCACGGGTTTCGCTGCGCTCTCCCTCCCCTTTTCCCGCGCTGTGGTGCCGCCCTGCAGCGCGCCTTGCGCGGCTCCTCCGCCCCGCCCTCCCGGCTGTACCAAGTCCTTTGGGGGAACGATGATGCAGAACGAGTGCTCGAGGCCTTGCTGCGTTGCTTTACCATTTCGACGGCATCCTTTCATTCTCTATCCGTATATAACTAACGACGGCTCCCAGGAGGCTGTTTGGAGGGAGAAGAGAGAAATCATGACGAATCGCTCCCTCCCCCCCTCAATTGGCGCCGCAGTGGTGCGTTCCACCCGAAACCGGAAGCGGCCGCACATGGGCGCGGGGAGCGGTAGCGATGTGGCCGCTGCGGCCGCTGCCGGGGCTGTGGGTGCTGCTGTTGCGGCCGTGTATGCGGGCACCCTGCCGCCCGGCCTGCCCGGCGGGGACGCGGGTAACGTACCCAGCACCCACCGCGGGGCAGGGACCGGGGCCGGGGGGCTGCGCTTGGGTCGGACCGGGGGTTGGCTTTGGGGTGGTGGCACCGGGGGGAGGTCCGAGCTGTGGGGTTGTTGTAGGGACGTTTGCCCTATCGAGGCTGGTGCATCGCAGGCGTCCTATAGGATGCTCTGTTGGGACTGTTGCATTGTTGCCCCGCAGTAGTGCCTCTTGCCGTATAGAGGCCATGCGTCGCAGGCATCCTGTAGGATCTTGTGTATCGCAGTTATCCTAAAAGGGTCCTTGGTCTCAGGCTGGAAGAGACCTTAAAGATCACTTAGTTCCATGCTGCATGGGGGCTGATCATCCTATAGGAGTGCCATAGTGTACTGCAGTTATCCAGAAGGATTGCTCACCTGATAGGGGCTGGTATGTTACTGCCATCCCATAGGATGCTCGTCCTATAGAGGCAGTTGCACTGCTGTCACCCCATAGGGATGCTCATCCTGTAGAGGCAGTTGCACTGCTGTCACCCCATAGGGATGCTCATCCTGTAGAGGCAGTTGCACTGCTGTCACCCCATAGGGATGCTCATCCTGTAGAGGCAGTTGCACTGCTGTCACCCCATAGGGATGCTCATCCTGTAGAGGCAGTTGCACTGCTGTCACCCCATAGGGATGCTCATCCTGTAGAGGCAGTTGCACTGCTGTCACCCCATAGGGATGCTCATCCTGTAGAGGCAGTTGCACTGCTGTCACCCCATAGGGATGCTCATCCTGTAGAGGCAGTTGCACTGCTGTCACCCCATAGGGATGCTCATCCTGTAGAAGCAGTTGCACTGCTGTCACCCCATAGGGATGCTCATCCTATAGAGGCAGTTGCACTGCTGTCACCCCATAGGGATGTTCATCCTATAGAGGCAGTTGCACTGCTGTCACCCCATAGGGATGCTCATCCTATAGAGGCAGTTGCACTGCTGTCACCCCATAGGGATGTTCATCCTATAGAGGCAGTTGCACTGCTGTCACCCCATAGGGATGCTCATCCTATAGAGGCAGTTGCACTGCTGTCACCCCATAGGGATGCTCATCCTATAGAGGCTGTTGCACTTCTGTCACCCCATAAAGATGTTCATCCTATGGGGGCTGTTCTTTACAGTCCCCTGTTATAATATAGTGCTGCTAACTCACAGGGCTTGGGGCCTTGCAGCCATCCTATAGGGGTTCATCTCTGGGACTCAGCACATCATAGCCACCTCTTGGGCTTCATCAGCTCCATGGGATTCAGTTGCCCTGCAGTGCTCAGAAATCTCTGCCTTTGCCCTTCTTGGAATGCAGCTGTCTGACAGTTTGTGTCTTGCTTTACTGACCTGAGCAGTAGGAAGAAAGTTCCCCTGCTGGCTTCTGCAGTTGTGTGAATTTAGTGTCATTTTGTGTAAAAAAAAACTAACAAAAAAAACCAAAAACAACAACAACAACAAAAAACAAAAAAACCTACCCAGTTTCTGTATGTGTTTGTGGTTGTGATTGGGATGTTTTAGGTAGTTTGATGTTTTGGTCATAGAACAAGAATACTGATGTGCTTTCCTTCTGTTGTATGGCAAAGAAGAGTTGAATGAGTGTTAAACTATAGCCAAACTCTGCTCTCAGATCCATACAGTACATTAAAAAAAAAAAAATGGGGTATTCAAGTGAGGGCTTTTGGGTTTGCAGATTGTGGGGTTTTATGTTTTCACAGCTCGTACATTCAGATGGGTCTGATTGCACTTTTATTCATCTCCCTGCACTCCTGTGTGAGATCGGAGGGATTCTGTTGTACTGTGAGCTACAAAGTGATAAAAGAATTTATTTCTAAATGCTTTCTTGCATCCTACAGTCCACAGGTGAGGTGTGTGAGGCTAGCTCTGCTTCTGCTCCAAAGCTTTTAGAAGGGTTTAGCTCCACTTCATATACAGTGATCAATAAGTATGCAGCTACTGTTGTTTTTCCACGGAAGCACTCCCTCATGGGAGATGAACACGTGTTGAAGCATGCAGTGCCTTCACTTGGAGCTGTTAGCTCTGATCTAAACCCCTCCAGCATGGGTTTTAGTTGTGCCTGAGCTTGTGTTTTGCCTCGGGATGTGGGTAACCAGTGCAGATCCACAGAGCAGTGCAGGCCAGACCCACCCTTCCCTCCCCATCACCTTCCTTCCCTTCTTCCCCTATTTTTTTCTGTTGTCTTCCAAACCTGCTGCTTGGATTGAATGCATTCACCAGAGCTGAACATTCACCAGACCTTAAAGATCACTTAGTTCCATGCTGCATGGGGGCTGATCATCCTATAGGAGTGCCGTAGTGTACTGCAGTTATCCAGAAGGATTGCTCACCTGATAGGGGCTGGTATGTTACTGCCATCCCATAGGATCTCATCCTATAGAGGCAGTTGCACTGCTGTCACCCCATAGGGATGCTCATCCTATAGAGGCAGTTGCACTGCTGTCACCCCATAGGGGATGCTCATCCAATCACTAGGATTGGGAAAGACCACTAAGATCATCTTGTCCAACCATCAGAGGTGGCCTCATCCCAGCTGCTTTTTTGGGCTTTTTCCTGCCAGCAGCCACACCACCATATGGTAATATGGCTTTTTGGGGTTGTTCCTTACATTTCTCATGGAGAACAGCCTGCTGCACCCCTGACTGTAGTCTCTGGGAGCTCTGTGTGGTGTTGCTGAACTCCATGGGCTTACGTCTGTGCCATCAAAATTACTGAAGCTACTTGTGTGGGTAAAGAGGTGCTTAAGGATTTGCTGTATCTGCTTTCAGGCAGGGAGCCTATCCTTATTCTTTTTAAGTGATCCGTATATTTTTAATTGTTCCTGAAGCTTGCAGTAATCCTGGAGTGTAAAAGGCAATAGATATTTTCATTGGCAGCTTTCTTGCGTTACAATAAAGAAACAAGAGAATGAGTTTTAGAGCTCATTGGGATACATCCACAGATGTTAAAACTGCTTAAAAAGGGATCAAATAAACTCAAGTAAAAAAATAAAATTAAAAAAAAAAAGAAGTTTCATTCTGATGTTTCAGACAGTGGTTCCAATCCTTGCTGGAGATGTCAGTTTTCAGGCATTGCCTGACTGCTTTTAGTGGGGTTGGGACCTTTGCTGGGTTTGTGGCTGTGCTGCTTTGGATTTGCTTCTATGCATGGTGCAAACTGACATCACCACAACGCATGGGAGCTCAGTGAGTGCAGTTTTGGGTTGGATACGAGGAAATACTTCTCAAAAAGAGTGGTGGGTGACTGTCAGGCTATCCACCATACCCACTGCCCGTGTTCCTCAGTGCCACGTCTCCACAGTTCTTAACAACTCCAGGGATGGTGATCCCACTGCTCCCAGGGCAGCTGTGCCACTGCATCACTTCTCTTTTGGAGAAGTTTATCCTACAGCACCCTTCATTTTGCATTTCTGCCATCCAACGCTGGGATGAAGCCTTAAACTTGACACTTCCAAGACAGCAGTAAGATGAGATTCTGTTTCCAAAAACAGCAATTTGAGGAGGGGGAGAGGAAAATTTCTCTTGGGCATAGCTGGGATAGCAAATATTGCATGATGATTCAGTGAAATAGCATAGAAATGGTATAGAATCACATGGAAATGATATAGGGAGAGCCCTGCCCATAGCAGGGGGTTGGTGTGGATAATCTCTACAGCCTCTTCCAACCTAAGCCTATGCTATTTCATAGAATCATGTAGAAATAATATCTTATAGAAACGTCACATAGAAATATCATAGAATTGCATACAGTTATCATAGAATCACATCGAAAATCACAGAATCAATGCCTCAAGTGCTGTAATGTTTAATTTTGTTGCCTCGTTGGTGAGCCCACCGAGCTTGAATGTGCTCATGTGCACAGGCTGGATTTAATGCATGCAATTCATCAGCACTGCAGCTCCAAGTGCTCTAAAAATGCCAAGGATTCTCTGCTGCTGTGCTAACGCGGGTGGTTCTGTGACAGTCATTCATCCCAGCATCGAGTACAAATGTAATGCAAAATCTTGGTGCTGTTGTGTAACAGGAGCAGCCGCTGAGCGCATAACCCTGACAGGTAAAGGGGTTGCTTGCAAAGCTGCAGGGATTGCTTTAGCACTGAGGTTGCAGATTTGCAAGCAGAGTGATTGCGTTTAACCCCCTTTAAATCACGAGCCATGTGTTCTGCTGTTTGTTTGCTTATTGCTGTGGCTGGTTTTTTTTTTTTAATGAGAAGCACCCAATTTGTTAAGAGGCAGCACAGCGTAAGCGCTGAGAGTCGTCGAATCAATGGGTTTAAAATTAAAAATACACTGATGCATGCAGATGTCTGCAACTGGGATGTCTGAGGCCGTGCTGTAACCGAGCACACCTATGCTTTCCCTTATCTGTTCATAAAAGTCGTGCGGAAACATACAAAAGATATTTTGTGCCATGACATCAGAGGGAGAAAATATTCTTAGAAAATTTCATGCTGTTAAATCTCTACAGATTTACAGTTTTATCCAGTCAAATTAATGCAAAACCCCAATGCAAGCATTTGGATTTTGAAAACTTTGGAGGAGTGTCATTTCCTAATAGTAATTATTGGTTTTACATTATTTTTTCACAGGGGAGCTGATCACAGCCGCATATGAGCTTGGAGTAAGTATTAGTTTTATTGTTTAATCAATGCTCTCATTAACAGTTTTAGGAATTAAGGAAGTTTAATTAAGCATGGAGTAAAGTAGATTAATTTATTTTCAAACCACAGTTTTTACTAACTTATAAGTACAGCACGCGACAATTTACTTCAAGTTTTAAATCCAATTAAACTAAATTATAAAGCAAAGGCTTTACTGTATATACAGTAGCTGGCTTATTATCAACCCAAATTTTGTATAAGCTGGGGAGAATAAAATAAATCGGGTTAACAATTTTAATAAGTTTTATTATTTAATAAACTTTATTATGGTGCATGATCCCTTTAGGCAAGACCTTAGGACTGTCAGCGCGGTGGTAATCCGATAGCAGTGTGGTCTTTCAACTTGCTACCCAATAAAATAGTTGAGAATCTGCTTTTAAAAAAAAAAAAAAAAGAAAAAGAACAACAACAACAAAAAAACCCAGCCTTTTGAATGACCCTAATATACTGTGAACCCAAACAACAAGCAGTTTAAGGCGCGATAATGCGACGTGTCACCTCTTTTCTCCGCCGCTCATTAACGCGGGTGACGCCTGCCGCCAAATCCACTAAGGGGGAAAATATTTGCGGAGTGAAAAATTGGCACCAAACCTAAAAGAATTCAGCAGGGGAAAAAAAAAAAACAGCTGGGATGCCAGGGTACCGGGATGCTGGGGCATTGGGATGCCGGGGTACCGGGATACCTGGGTACCGGGATGCTGGGACGCGGTGCTGGGATCGGGATGCCGCAGTCCTCTTGCTGAGCCCATCCCTCTGTCTGCAGGTCGCCCACCCGCCCGGTTACCCGCTGTTCACGCTGCTGGCTGGGCTGGCCATGAGGCTGCTGCCCAGCGGGGCCGCTGCGGGCCGTGTCAACCTGCTGTGTGCTGTGCTGGGAGCTGCGGCAGCCGCGCTGCTCTTCTACACCGTGCTCAGGTACGGGGCTGAGCCCCCCCGACCGGCAGCTCCTGGCTGGGATTAGTTCCTCGGGTGAAAGGAGCAGTGGTTTAATCTGAATTTGACCTTCTTTCTTGCACAAAAGCTTGCTCTCTCTGTATTATTATTTTTTTTTTAAATAGTAATAGTAATGATAAGAAAAAGTATGCCCTTTCCCTTGACAAAGAGGTGACAGGCTGTTGGGGCTCATTATCGCAAATCAGCAAGCGCTCTAACTAAGCAGAACTAATGAAGTTTGTCATTCTTGGAAGATGCAGATGGTCTGTTTGAATTAACAAGATGAGCTTCACCTGTGGCTAAAGCAAGAGCTGGGTTTAATCAGAGCTCCCAGCAGAGGCAGGTACCCGTGTCCCTTAGCCACGGCATCGTCCCTGCATCCCACACCCTGCCCATGGGAGGTGTGCAGTCCTGGGATGCGCTCACCCCGACCGTCTTTGATGTGCGAGTTCTCCCTGCACTTAACCTCTGCATGACCCAGATTGGAGAGGATTACCGCAACCCCGACAAACAATTTCTAATGTTCTTTGACGGGGAAAATAGGGCACGTTTCTAGGCTGCGGATGGCAGTGAAATCTGAAATGGTATCAGGGCTGGGGATGCAGTCCTCAAGCACCCTGTTTTGTCCTTTGATTTTTTTGAGAAAAGCTGTTTTCTAACCCAGCTCACAGCGCCCTGCCACTCCCGGGAAGCCTCAGAATAAAAGCAGGAATAAATGGGACCGGATCCTATGCAGCTCTAAAACATGGGTGGGAGCAAGAACTGTCCGTGCCTCTGTCCGGGTGCTGTGCTGTGTATTATGGAGTAGGATTGATTTTAGTGTTGGATCAGATGTGTGATTGAGTGAGTGCCTTTTTAGGTAGCATCCTGCATCTTAATGTGTGTTTGCTGAGGGGTTGCCCTCCCGTGTGAGCCCATTTTCCAATTACATTAAGAAATCCTGCGTGGAACTGCTCAATATTTCAGACTACGGAATCACAGAATATCCTAAGTTAGAAGGGAGCCGTAAGGATCACCAAGTCTGAATTCTTTAAGCATTGAATTCTACTTTTTATATTTTTAATTACAGTTGTTGCAATTATTGTAGAGATCTGGCCTGCTTTACAGTTCTAACTCAAATATGGCTGTTCCCCACTTTTGTGTGTATGAAGAGATGCTGTCATTGCTTCAGAGAAGCTGGAATACAAAGGGGGAACGATGAACGAAGTTTAGAAATCTCCTTTCTTCTTCTAGAGGTTTTAATTTTGTTGTTGTTGTTTAATTGGGACTGGAAGGGGTTGCATCTGTCAAACGTGAAACTCACATCGAGGAGCGGAAAACCTGGAAGTGGGAGATGGTGGAAACTATCAGAGCTTGCAGAAAATTATTTCACAGATGTAAGGCAGTGAGTGACAGAATCAATTATTCAGCCTTGTGGTGATTGATTTTTGTAAGGTGCTGTGGGTCACTTTTATTTACAAATTACAATGTCGTGGTTTTCCCTGTAAGCACCTTAAAATCGATTATTATTTTTTTAAGGTAAAAAAAAAAGTTCTTTCTCTCTTGCCACCTGCTTACACCAAACAGAAGTCTTTCCGAAAGCGTTTGCTTGGCACCGTCTGCTCCAAAGCCTCCGATATCTGCGTGTTTTGTTTTGAACTGGGATTGTGCGTCTTCACAAAAGCTTTAAACCAGGCTATCAAATCCTGCTGCATTTTTGTGTTTTAATTAAAATTGAGCTGACGGGGTGACCCCTGAAAGCCCTTCGGTACCAGAGGAAAAGCGAGCGGCCGCTCCTTCTGCCGTGCGTGCACTGGGGACGTTAATATGAAAATATGTAGATGTTAGGAATACAAATAATTGATGAAGTACACATCCTTGGGGAGCAGCACGGTTCAAGTGGCAAATCTCTCTCGTCAAACAATAGACACCCTTCAGAAAGGAGGAAGCCATCTCTATGGTAATGGGGCTCACAGTGCCCTATTGATTGAGTGGAAGAAGACATTATACAATGTCACTTGGGCTGTTACAATTTCATTTGTCGTCTGACCTGAACTTAACCTCTAAAACCTTTCTTTTCTCCCCGCGAACCCGCCAGCCTGGCGTGGTGCAGTTTGCCATCGCGCGGGGCGGGGAGGTGATCGCTCTGCATTTCCCAGCCTCTGCCTACAGTACATCTATTCCTTTTAGATCGCCCTCTCCTTTTTGTCGGAGAGGCATTTCCCGACTTCATCCACTGCCGGGTTGGGGTAATTTCTTTTCCTGCTTAACGCAAGGGTTACGGTTTGGCATTATTTAGGGCGCCGCGGTGCGCGTGGGATTAGGACCAAACCGTGCTCAGTCCGTTCATAATTTAACCAGATTTCTCCTCTCCCAGGTGCTCGCTGGCGGGATGCTCTGCAGGGCGATAGGAAGCAGCTCAGCCTTCTGATTGATTCACTGCTGAACGCAGAGCTGTGCTTCTCCCAACAAAGTTGCGTCGGACCGCGCGGGTGCAAAAAGCCCTTTTGTCAGTAATCCAGACTATCGCTGAATGAGCGTTTTGCTCCTTTGAATTACTTATCAAATATGTTTTTCCCCTCCGCGCAGTCTTAAGGAATCGCTTGTAATTATCGTAAAATGGCATTTACAAAGAGTTTTCTTCGACTGCTTGTAACTGATGCAAATAATTCATCTTTGCTTTGAAAGACGGGGGAGCAGCATTATGTTTTTAGGACGCGGCGAGTGCGACTCTACGATTGTTTCCTTAAACAAATATTTATTTGTTTTACTGTGGGAGGCAAAGCATAGCAAGTTGACAAAGTAAACCAATTATGTTCTTATAATATGATTGCCAAAGTGTAATTTTCTGCACAGATGATGCGTTCTTTGCATTCTCTGTTATGAATAGAAATAGTGCGCCTTTCGTTGCTCTAAGTGCATTTTTCCTACCTTCCATAGCGTGGCTGTTTTGCTCTGTGCAGACATACAAAGCTGAATTATTGCAGGTGCAGTCGCAGAGTAGAAGGTGTCCTTTCCACAGGACTTCTTGCAATCATGTTGCACATGAGCATTTGAAAAGGAGAAAAATGTTGCACTGAGCTGAGCAGCTTACTTCTCTTCGGCTGGTGTTCTGCGTATTGCATCAGATTTGGGGCTTTTATTTATACATATTAGGAGAATGTTATACCTATACACACACACACACCACGCACGTGTATATACATATATATATGGACTTTTATGCACATAAGAAAAAAGTATATATGGACTTCTATTTATACATATAGGAATATATATGTACATACATATGTATGTATATAAATAGACATATGTATCCCCCACCACTCTGCCAGGCAACAAGCTGTGGCTATGCATGAAGACTGGAGCCCGTTGTTTTCCCCATGTTGACAGTGAAGACTGGTGGTGATGTGCACACGGTATGGTAGAAGTGTTCTAAACTTGTTGTTCTAGCCCCTTTGAGATTCCTTGCTCCAGTGATGTTCCTGTGGTGTGTGGGACAAGGTGTGTGGGAGGATGTGGCCCTTTTCAGAGGATGCTCTTGGGTAAAGGGAGGAAAAACAGAGTGTGGAAGCTCCCCAAAATTATCATGAGCTCAAAAAATATGCTTACTGCATGTATTGAGTGGAGAGATGCATCTTTTGGGTGTGCGAAGTGATGGGATTCCCAGCAGCCTGACCCTTATTTTGGGCAGGGTATAAGAGCATCCTCATGCTTCAGGCTTCAACTGCTTTAGGAAGGGGATTGTGGAGGGGGATTTGGATGCAGAGTGAGGGAGAAGAGCATGCTCTGGCAGCCTTTCGCTGCCCCATTGACTGTAGGCATGATAAAAAGAAAACACCAAGCTTCACAGAGCGAGAAATCATCTGTTAGGGCACATTTAGATATTCCAGATTACAGATTATTTTAGATTATTGCCATTGTAGCCAAATACAGGTTCCAAAGCACACGTAACAAGGACTAAGTATTAGGGCAAAGAGAAGAATGGAAAATACTTCAGTGTTGATTTGCTTTTAGGAGTCTACCTGCTGTGACCTCTGACTAATTGATCATATATATATATTTTTTTCCCTGTGTAGCCATAATAAAGCAGCATTGAGTTCGCTGTGAAGACGTGAACAAATCTGTTCATTTGCATTCGGCTCTGAAGTACGCACATTAGGCTGAAATAACTGCTTCGTTTGGAAGGGGGGGAAGAGAAAGCAGGGCAAAAACTCTTTTTTTTTTCCTTTTTTTTTTTTTTAAAGACTGAAGAGTCTTTTCTGACAGCTAGTCAGAGTTAGAATTAGTTCAAGGAAATGTTAATAATGCACTGCCTGGCTTAATCCCTTTGATATCACCAGGTATCCTCCTGTTCATGGGTTAATTGCTTTAAAAGCGGAGGCAATATTCTGAGCGGTGGGCCGCTTCACCTTTTCACAGCTGTTACCATTGAGTGACAACTAAATCCCATGTGTAAGATGAGGAAGAGCTCAATCTCCAATTGGGAGAAAATTTATGTAAACCGCAATCCCTTCAGAATGTGCGGAAGTCACAGACTTTCTTGATTTACTCTGCTTTTCCCAGAAAGCTCTATTGTTCACTTCCCTAAGTCCCATCAACCCTTTGTAGCAGAATATCACAGCGGCAGCAGATAGCTTGAAATATATAAATGCTATCATAGCTCTGATTAATAGCGGCGCTTATGAGTCAAGTCTGATAACAGAGCAGCTCTCCACTCAATTTCAGATACCGCTAATGGAATCTGTCTCCTGCAATTGTAATGTGAGAAGGCCTAATTTGCCATGGAGCTTGGAGCTGTCACCAGCCGGGGATTGCGGGGTCAGATGGGAGCTGCCAGGTTTGTGCCCCGCAGCTTGTATCTCGCGCTTTGAATAGCACAGCCCCCTGCCTGCCAGGGAGCTGATAGCCCGCCGGGGGGTTTATGCCACCCCGCACAATAGCGGAGGGCTGCATGGGCTGACTTGGTAATTGTGAAGCCAGCTCCAGTATTTTATTTTTTTAATTTTTTTTTTCTTTTTTTTTTTTTTTATTGCTTCTACTTGCCGCAGCTACCGCGGCTGCATAATTTCTAATAAGGGGTTTTAACAAATGTCAGATTAGGAAAAGTTTCTGCAATTACCAAAAAAAAAAAAAAAAAAAACTTATAAAACATTCAAATTGCTAAAGCCGGTTCCTACCGAGAGTTTTTTCTTTTTCTCTTTTTTTTTTGGCTGCTGGAAGCAGACACCATTTATTATGAGCGCCCGGGATCAAGCGTACCTATTTTCTAAGGATTTTTGAGTTTGTGAATCAAGCCTAACTAATGCTCCCTTTCTGCTTACAAAGACACAGGGAGAGAAGTTCCCTCCTGGCTTGGGTGGCTGGAAGTGCAGTTTTTACTCAACTTATTAGAAAGTTGCAAGCACAGCAGGGCAGTTCCTAGAGCAGCACAGCTCTAATGGGTTTTATTGGTCTGTCGGGAGCTGCTCAGCCCCGTGAGCTGCCCTGGGATGGCTTGGTGTGGTAGCATTCAATTGCCAAACTCCTTGAGAAGAGGCTGCTGCTCCCCTGCCCTGCCTTTGGTTGGTACCTCTTACGTGTGCTGGTAGTGTTCGAGGCCGCATGTTGATCTTGGGGACTTGGGGTCATCCTGCAGGAGCTCAGTGTGACCCTACGGAGCTGCAGTGGTGGTGGCCTCACCGCAAGCCTCCCATCCCATAGGGCCTGTGTAAAAGGATGTGGGCAGGACCACCTCCCTTAGCCGAAATTCTTCCTGCATCTTTACTTCCCAGCCAGTCCTGACAGTCCCTTTTCATTTGTGGTGCTCCTGCCTTTTTGCATGCTTTTTATTATTATCATCTCTTCATGGCTGTGAAGACTCCCATCAGGATGGGCGAACTGAGCTGGGTTCCGTGCTGCCTCCTCCTCCAGTGCCTGGATTGGAGGCTGCAGGCACAGCTCAAGTGGCTCTTGAGCGTGAGGTCCTTAAGGAAGAATAAAATCTGGGTTGCTATTCCCTGTAGTACCTGTGCCGCCTCTTCAGGGCTGAGAGCAGGACAAACCGGCTTTTGTCTGCTGAGTGTTTGTGACAGGCAGATCCAGAGGGTCTGGCGTTTCGGGGGATGATTATCGACACTTCGGTCCTAAATACGTTTGATTTTTATTTGTTTTCTCCTTAAAAAGTAGTTCTTCTGATTAGAATGGACATTTAGAATAAAGCTGGTGGGGCTTGGCTGTTGAATCTTCTCAGTCCCGTTCTTCTTTAGCTTCCCTTTAGCAGGGAAAAAAGAAAATGGAGAAAAATCCATTCGGTGATGGAGATGGTTAAAAGCAAGAGAGTTGTTCCTTATACCGAGTGTTTGAAAAGAAAAATTGAAACAGATCTGCTACCCTCTAAAGTTTTGGAGGAAACAGAAGGCAGAAATAATCAGCTTATTTTAGTAGATAGGTGTTTCCAGTGTTTAATACATTAGCTTCAAATATAAAGTGTGGTTTGATTAGCTGACTTTTCTTAAGAAGCCACTGCTCTGAAGATTGCATTTAACTAAAACATTCCAGTTAAGTTTCAATTCCCATACCCATATAGCTTTACCCAAATCGTTTAATAACTTCTTGCAAATGACTAAATACAAAGTTTCAGGCATTAATTTTTAAATAAAAAGCGGCTAAGTAGTTTGCTAACTGAGTATAGGTAGAACCTACACTCTTGGCTTAGGGAAAGTTTTACCAAACTTAGGACAGAGGCTGAATGTTGAATTACATGTTGACACGTCATAGAGATTACCCGCAGATGAAAAGCTAAAACCTTGCAAAGACACATTAAAAACATCTAATCTGAGTTCTCCTTGCTGTTCTAACTCCTAATAAAAACCTGCAGCCTCAATACTCCTGGCTAAAAGTAGTCTGTATTGCCCGTGTCCTTGGATTTGAAGCCCAGGCACACATTCTAATGTTCTTGTTTCTGAAAACTAAATATTTTTTTTTCTTTTATGGTTAGGTCTGCCAAGGGAAAATACTTCTCACAAAGGACTGTGTGAATTCTTCTTTGCTGACTGTTTCTGTCCCTCACAGCATGTTATCAGGTGATAGGAGTTTGTGCCCATGTTCACAAGGTTCCAGTTAGTAGGCTGGTTGTTTCTGAGCTTTTGCTGTTGTTACAGGATATCTCCTTCATCTCTTATATTCACCTTGTTCCACACCATACTCTGACTTAGTCATTAGAATACCATCTGTGCCTGCCTTTAAAGGAGTTGTTGCCTGCAACATGTTGTCACCAACAGCATCTTCACTTGTAGATTGCAGTCCTGCTTTGCAAATCCTTTCATCCTCTTAGTTTCATGCTTCATGAAACTTAGTTTCATGCTTTCATGCTTCTTAGTTTCGTGACCTCCAGTCCAGTCCCCATCCTTTTGCTCTTCCAGTTCTTCCTTTCTTTATTTTATTCTTATCTTCGTGCCTCTCCCACTACCAGGTATGTAGGAATCCTCATGTGGATCACGTTAGCTCAGCCACAAGGCAAGTTTCATTGCATTTGGGGCCAGCACTGTGTGGCATAGCTGTGTGGGATTCACTTCTGCTGCTGCTGCTTTGCTCTGTCACCTGTTGTGTTGAGTAGAGCTGCTTGGTGTGTTATTTTCTGCCAGTTAGGTCTTGTCTGGAAATACCTGATTTTATCCACTTCTCAGAGTGTTTCCTTCTGAATCATCAGTTGTAAATGAATCACAGAATCCTAGAATGGCCTGGGTTGCAAAGGAGCACAGTGCTCATCCAGTTCCAACCCCCTGCTATGTGCAGGTCACCAACCAGCAGCCCAGGCTGCCCAGAGCCACATCCAGCCTGGCCTTGAATGCCTGCAGGGATGGGGCATCCACAGCCTCCTTGGGCAACCTGTTCCAGTGCCTCACCACCCTCTGGCTGAAAAACTTCTTCCTAATATCCAACCTGAACCTCCCCTGTCTCAGTTTAACACCATTCCCCCTTGTCCTATCACCATCCTTTCTTGTAAACAGCCGTTCCATCATTCCCATTGTTGATAACAGAATCTGGAAAAAGCTCTTGGTCTCCATTGTGCATTTCCCAAAGCTGCTCTTGTGATATTCTTAGGCAGTTGAGCGCACGCCCATACGGTTTTGTCTTTTTGATTTTTCTAAAGCACCTGGTGCACTTGTAGGAGCTTAGTGCTCCATACACACATGTTCTCACAGAGAGAACTTAGCAGGAAGCTTTTCTTGAGAGTTTCAGTGGAAATGAAAGATGAATTCAGCTCTTCTTCCTAAAAGCCTATGGATTGCCCAGTGCTGGATTCTGAACCTGCAGTTCTTGGGGGCTGGACGATGAGCAGGGGTGTCCCCTGCCCACAAAGCTGGGATAAGGCTTTAAGCTTTGAGTTGAGTAACTTTTGCATAAGCCTGGTTTCATAAAACTTGAAGCGTAGGTTTGAGACTTTTTATCAGGGGATGGGAGGTCTTTAATCTCATTTGAACTCTACTAAGATGCTCAAGTCTTTTCTAGGAAAAACGAAGAAAACTGGTAAATGATTGAGAAGATTGCCTCAAATTCTGCTTCTCTTTCCCACAGTGTTTGAGAAAGTTGTTTTATCTTTTGTGCTGTATTTCCCTACAAGAATTTCAAGTGGATTTACAACCCTATTTCTTTATAAGTTTTTGCTGGTTAAGGGAAAGGAAAATCTGTCATGTTAGGCTGGCTTGGTAGAAAGATCAATGGAGCAGCGCTGATGCCTGTTTTTGTGCTGAATGCCCAAACCTGTGTAGAATTGTGTGAAGTTCACACACTGGAAGTGTCTTGCAATATCCTGCAGTTGCAGATCTTTACAAAGAAGATAAATGAGTTCTATTTTGCAGTTGTCTTTGGGGCAGCCACAGGCCATCCAGCATGTCCCATGTTAGGAGGAGAAATGAAGATCAGGTATTTCCAATTCCTTATGCTTATCCTCTTCTCCCCATGGATGCTACCTCTCATTTTTAATGGTTTACAGCTTCCAGTTTTAACTGCATGAGTTCTCTGACATCTACAGCAATGTATCAGCTTTTCAGCCTGCTGGAAGACCTTAGTTTGTTTTGGGAAAGTGGAAGAAATTTATGATGAAGGAGAGGAGCCCTTATTAGAGAGTGCTTTCCCAGAATCCCTCTTGTCCCTATTTACAAGGGCTGTAGGTTTTGTTTGCTCGTTTCCATTTATCTCAGTTATGTTCTCTGAGAAACTCCAAGCTGCTCTTACATGGATACCCAGTTCCTGATGGGCAGAATGAACCATGTGGGGACATTGCTGTGGTTGCACTAAGAGATACGGTCAGTGCTCAGGTATTGATGATTCAGCTTGATGAAGAGGTTGACTAGCCTATGCTACTTTTGTTTTAAACCTGCCAGGAATATTATATTATATCTAAATGGAAATATGCACACCTGGGGTGGGATTAGAAAAATACCAGTCTGTATAGAGCCTGTGATTTTCCAGAGAGCAGCTTTAACCGTAGTCACAGCTATTAGTCCTTGGATGAGATAACCTCTGGGCTCCCCAAGCTACCTGCAGCATCCAGCTCATTTGGGAACAAGAGCAAAAGTCCATCTAGCTGGAGATGGCACCCACTGTCTCCTCTCCCACTCTCCAGTGGGTGCCTCTCCATCCCAGGGCTATGGGTGCTGCAATCCCCACCCAACCCTGAGACAATCCAACCTGCCTTAGGGAAGCTCTGCTAATGCTGTCCATCACGAATAGCTCTAATCCACTCTTTATGCAGGGCCTCAATGAACTTAAGGCTGCATCACTGCTCATGTGTCCTCCAGCACAGAGCATCCCGTTAGAGGCATGACTCTCTGGCTCAGCGTACCATGACCTGCTGTGTCATTGCTCATCAAGGTTTTGGAACTGAATTGAATACTGGGAGTTTTTGTGGTGTTTGTGGAGAAAAAGCCAGCTTGGCTCGCCAGCCGTTCACTATTTGGTGCCTTGCAAATACATGGGATGGCTAAGGTGTGCTCTTCCTAATTGCAATTCTCTGCAAAGAAATTATTAGGGACATATTAACCATATAATGTTTTGGAAGGATGCTGGGTGGCAGTCATAATTTCTGCTGCTACAGTGTTTAAAAAAAAAAAAAAAAAAAAGGACAATAAAGTAGGCTTTTTTTTTGTTGTTGTTGGAAAAGAAGATTTCATGTTATCTGTGTTTGCAGGCTTTCTGGCTCATATGCTGGAGGAATCCTTGCTGCGGGGGTGTTTTCATTTTCTCGTCTAACATGGCAGTGGTCCATCACGGCGGAGGTTTTTAGCTTAAACAATCTGTTTGTGGGGCTGCTTATGGCTCTTACCGTGCATTTTGAGGAGGCATCCACTGCAAAAGAGAGATCAAAGGTAAAACATCTCAAGCAAAGTGAATAGTTTTTTATTGTTATTATTTTTTTTTCAATTAGTTATGATGAGTCTGTTTAATTTCCTATCCATTTAGTCCTGATTCAGTTTTGTTAAGCAAGGGAGGGCAGATTTTGGGGCTGGGTTCAGCGGTGTTGATCCTTGACCCACCTACATTTTCAGAAGTGCCAAACATTTGAAAATCTGTGCAGTTTGCTTAAGGGTTTTGTTGGGACGCGCTGGATGGGCATTTTTGTGTTGCTTTACACGTAGAGGATAGGAATGGAAAAAGCAAAATCATTTTCATCTAAATGTTTTAGCACAAAGTTTAATTTTCTGCATCAAAGACTCAAAGTAGGCTGTGAGTGTTCAAGGTTTTGTTGGTAGGACTGTTATTTTTCCCAAGGGTAAATAGATACGTCTTACAGAAAAATTCATCTAGTCAGAAACCCATGTTTCTAATGAAAAACAGAAACGGCCAATTTTTCTGTCAGTTCTGTGCAGTTCAATGTATACTCTTTTGAAATGAAAAGAACCCCCAAAATAATGCCATTATTAAATACAGAGACAATTCATGCTGTATTCACTACTTGGGAGCAGACCAAGTGGTCAGATGGCTTTACTCACCAGTCTTGTTCTTTCTACTTTACTTTGCCTGAACATCTGATCTCCTCTCTACTTACTATTTTGCCTGCTGTGACTCCTATAAATTGTGTGAATAAAAGGATTTTTGTTGGGCTAACCTAGAATTTCAGGAGCCCACAGTGGTAGTTTACTCAGCTTTGCGAGTTATGAAATAACACTGGCTAGGGAAGCCTTGTTTCATCATTGGATTTATTTATTTTTTCCTAATTTCTTCTCAATTCTGTCCCAAGATCCCTAGAGACTGGACTCCATGGAGATGGAATTGGGCATTTTCCAAGCTGCTCCCGTGCGTGGCATACCCAGTTTCCAATGGGATTTTCGAAAGAGTTTTCCAGTAGTCAGTGAGCTTATTTCCTTTTTTTGGGTATCCAGCACCCTACGACTCAACGAGGTCAGGCTACAAACAGCAAGTTGACAACACTTTTCAAAAATCTGACTCTCTTGCTAGCATTGAATCACGGGATCATTAAGGTTGGAAAAGGCCTCCAAGATCACCAAGTCCATGCCCAACCCATTCCCACCATGCCCACTGCCCTCAGTGCCACATCTCCACAGTTCTGGAATACCTTCAGGGATGGTGACTCCACCACCTCTCTGTTCCTGATCACTCTTTCTGAGAATTTTTTCCTAATATCCGGCCTGAAACATCTTTAGCAGTGTGCTTGGAGTTCACCAATGTACTCGAAGAATTACTGAGGTGTCCCAAGTCCTACAGGGCAGCTCTGAAGACCACAAAGATTTTTTTTGAAGTTATAGCAGGTTTTTCTTTTGACAAAACAACATTCAGTGTTAAATTCTAATTAAAAACTGCTGGGTGATCCCATCTCCACACGAAGGCAAATGTTTACACTTCACATGCCGTTGTCACTGGTAACTGAAATAAGCAGGACTGAGCAGAGCTTACGGCACTTAAGGTGGAGAGATGCTTTCTGTAGCATCAGCCTGGGATGGTCATAGTGCTGGTAACAAAGCTAAGTAACCCTCAGTGAGTACCAGAAACACCCTGCATAGTCTGGACACATTATCTCTGAAAACAAACTCTGAAATGAAATTACACTACTGAGTGATACTGTTTTTAATTCCCTTTGCTTAGCAAGTTTGTGTAGCCCTGACTTTAGCCATCTATGCCTGCAGAAAAGGAAAGAATTAACTCCTGTTACATAAAATTATATCTTCATACATAGAAATGGCATAATTATTTTTATGGCATAAAAATTAACTGAAGTAACCTGTGTTGTTTGTGTTACAACCGACCAGTGCTCACAGGTGTGTTTTGACTCATTCTCTATGTCTGCTGTAGGCTGCATTGATGCTGCTTTGGCATGTGGCTCTTTTTGCAAACTGTGAAGAGTAATCACGAGGTGTTTCTTGTTTTTTTTCCCTCCCAGATCGCCAAGCTTGGTGCCTTTTGCTGCGGCCTCAGTTTGTGCAATCAGCACACGATAGTGCTTTATATTGCTTGTATTGTACCTTGGGTTCTCTTCCTGCTCTTCAGAAAGACGGTGCGTATTTTGCTGACTCACAGCTGTTTTAGCTTGCTTTAAGGCACTGGCTTATGACTGGAGATGAGTTTCTTTGTGTTGATTCCCTGGTGGTAGGAAATGAAAGGTGCATTGACTTGTCCATCATTGTGTGACTGCTGTCAGCAAAGACACAAAGAATTAGTAAGGGTGCTGCAGGTGCTGACCTCATGCAGTTCTCTTCAGCATGCCCCTGGGATGTGCCAGGTTTGGTTGCCTCCAGCTCTGACACTGCTAGGACTGGAGCCCTGCAAGAGGCTCTTTTGGAGAAGGTTCGGAGGAGCACCATGAGGATGATCTGATGGCCGGAGCACCTCTCCTATGAAGATAGGCTGAAGGAACTGGGCTTGATCAGCCTGAAAAGGCTGCAGGGAGACCTCACTGAGGCCTTCCAGTTCTTAAAGGCAGTTTATAAACATGAGGGAAATCAACTTTTTACGTGGGTAGGTAGTGATAGGATAAGGGGGAATGGTTTTAAACTAAATGGAGAAGAGATTTAGATTAGATGACAGGGGAGAGTTCTTTACTGAGAGAGTGTTGAGCTGCTGGAACAGGCTGCCCAGAGAGGATGTGCATGCCCCATCCTTGGAAGTGTTTAAGGCCAGATTGGATGAGGCAATTTGATCTAGTACTTGATTTAGCAGCTGGCAGCCTTGCCTGTGGCAGGGGGATGATGATCCTTGAGGTCCCTTCCAACCCAAGCCATGATTCTATGAATTCTCAGGTGAGGCACCTGGCTTGTGCCAGCTGGAGAAGACCAAGCCACAATTGACCTTCAGTGAACAACAAGCCCTGAAGTGGTCAGATGTCCTGGAAACACAGAGTGGTTGGAGGTTGGAAGAGACTTCTGGAGATCATCTCCTTGTTCATTGCAGGGAGTTGGACTAGATGACCTTTAAAGTTCTCTTCCAACTCACATGATTCTGTGATCTGATCCAGCCCCTGCTCAAACAAGAGCACCCAGAAATGCTTCCATGTCATCTACTAGAAGGTCCCTTTCTCAGAATGTCCCTCATTTCACACCTCTTCATTAAGCTTGTTAATTGAATAAGGTGAAAAGACCTTTTTGCATACCTGGCTCAGGAAGATGATGTGCGTCCATCTGGATGAGGTTCCATGATAACATTTAGGGACTTTACAATGGTCTTGTGGTCTTCTGCAGATGGCTTTGTTGGGCTGGGAGCAGACATGTTGTGGGAACTCTGCTCTAAAAAGTGCTGCATATCTCAAAAGATTTAGGTACTAATATCACTTTACAGATGGCCCAGAGAAACCTCCACCAGTACCCTCTGCCTTCTACCTTTAGATGACAGTTGGGCAGCTTTGTGCTGGGATGCTCCTGCCTGTATTTCTACACCTTCAGCCTGGCAGATCAGGTGTGGTTCTACACAGTGGCACAGCTTATAGCTAAGCCTAGAGTGAAGTGTGTGAGCAGCAAGAGATAAGATGCAGTTCAGACAAGCTTGATGCAAAAGTCCAGTGCTTCTAGCAAAAGCCCTGCAGACTTCCTGTTTCCTTTAACAAAGTGCTGGTTCACGCAGTGTATTTTTCTTCTTTAAACACAGTTGTTTTTTTAACCAGGGAGGTGCACAGACCAGGTAATTTCCAGCAGAGAGAATGCTGTTGTAATGTAATGTTCCTGGGAAATACTTCAGACAGTTCAGGAAAGCATGCTGCAGAAAACCACCTAATAATAAGATATTTGATCAAAAACAGTGTCTTTCAGTTAAAAATAAATTTAAGAAATAGCCAGTCTTCTAAAGAAATTTTGGCCACCAACTTTATCAGGCTACTTTCTCTGTTCTGTAGGTCGTTGCTCTGAATGCTGAATGGTGTCTATTCCACATAACCCCAAATTCTGAGCAAGTGTTTGATTGACAGGACGGTGGCTAATGATAAAGCAAGCGTGCAATATTCTAGGGTGGGATTTTCCAAAGCACTTAAAGGAGTTAGGCACAGAAGTCCCTTTGAAAGTCTTGTCTTCCTGACCCCTTAGGCAATCTTGAAAATCCCACCCCAAAAGTTGGCCTATCCAATTTAGCCAGTGTAATCATGATAAAGTAAATGGCAAAACTGACTCCTGATGATGGTGATGATGTGTGTAGTTGTACTAGAGCAGCATTTTTTTTTTGCCAGATGGAATACCAGCCAACTCTTAATCGCTGCAAAGTGGGTTATCTCAGCCTTGCAGTGCTTCAGCCATCTATGCATGTCATGCCATGATTTAAATGTGAAAGATGCAATGAGTATGATACTCATGAGTCCTAGCTAATATTATTTGCTTCACTTAAATTTCACCCTGCCATGCAAAGGAGATCAGTTTGATGCAGTTTCCTAGTAATCCACAAAATCATAAGGTTTAACATAGCATTTTGTAGGGACTTACTATAAATTGAGAGATCAGCTCTGTGTAAATATATTTGATGTTTTTTCTTTATCTGTTCTTGAAGTTCCAGCATGATTAAACTAAAATAAACATTGTTATGCAATATGACATATTTTGGTGCAGGAATTGTCCCTAGGCCATTTGCTGAAGTTGGGTTTATGCTTCTTGGCTGGTTTGCTGCCTTATCTCTATCTGCCGGCTTCGTCCTACCTCAATCGAGCCCGTTGGACATGGGGAGACCAGACGACTTTTCAAGGATTTTTGACCCACTTTCTCAGGGAGGAATATGGGACATTCAATCTGGTAAATAAAGATCATTTTCTGTAAGGCTTTCTTTTGAGTAATGCGATAGCAGAACCTTTCTGTTTGTGGCGTTAAATAGCTCGGAGGTGAAAAAATTGGAAATTTCTTTAAAAAATAATTTCCTGATTTTGACCTTTGGATCTGTCAGATTTTCTGGGTGTGGGTTAGGTGGCTAGGAAAGCAAGACCTGATTCTCTTTGTCTTTATGGAATGAGCTATATTATTTACCTGGGGCTGTCCACATGTATCACATTTATAAAAACCCAAAGACCAAGTCTTGCTAGAGAGATAGCAACACCTGTTTTGTATTTTTCTTATTTTAAGACAAATATATATATATTTTTTAAATCATTTTAAACTCAGCTTTTGAAAGAGGCTGCAAGCAGTTTTTCAATGCTTTAACCTTAAAAGAGATTCCTCTAACTTACATCTCAGTAATGTTACATTGAAATGAATGGTAGGTTTGGGGGAACCTCAGAATTCTTTGCTCTGAATTATTCTGTCTGCTTTGTGCTCTTGCAAAGAGAGGGAGATATAACTGTTTGCATACTGTAGGATTTGCATCTTTCTGCTCCAACCCAAACTGGGTTCTGAGCTCTAGATACCCAAGGAGAGCAGTGCCCAGCACCCCTTTTGTCTCAGAGTTTTCAATGCAGAATGCTGGGAATAAAAGAAAGGGTTGTGTTTTACAAAGCATGGTGCTCCTACAGAGATAAGGTCCACCCTCTGAAGGACTTCTGAGACTTCCCTGTTATCCTGTTCCCAGACCTCTCCTGAGAGCTAGGTTCTGTTGAGCAGAGCAATACCAAGGCATACAAATCCCTTGACTGCTTTCTCCATTAGATCTGATGAATTCAAATTGATATTCAGGAAGCTTAAGGATGGGCCGTGTGTAATCCTGCACCACAAATCACATTTATGTTGAATTGGTCTGAAACTGGAGCAGTACATGCAGCAAAATCCAAGTGTTTGGTCCTAATGCTGGTTGGGCTAATGCCAGAGCCATCCTCCGACACTTTTATGTTTTTAAGTATTTTTTAAATGTAATGTACTATTCCATTTCTATAGAGCTTAAATACACCTTCCAGACTTCCTGAATCATACCCAGGGAAGTGATGGAGGCACTGTCCCCGGAGCTGTTTAAGAATGGTGGACATGTGGCACAGAGGGACGTGGGCAGTGAGCATCATGGGGGTGGGTTGGGGTTGGACTTGACCTTGGAGCTCTTCTCCAAGTAGGTAAGGAAGTAGAAATTGAGGCCCATCTGGTGCTTCCAGGCTGTGGGGAGATGTCCCCAGTCGTGCACTTTTAGTGGAGCTCACAGCTAAGCCATATGATGTGCTCTGGTCACAGGGTAATGAGTTGGGTTCATCTGGGTGGTGAACCATGCACCGTTTGCAAAATGTAAAACAAGAAAATGGAGGAAAAGTTTGTAGTGAACGTTCGAGTAATTTGCTGTCTTTGGTTTTGCTTAAGCAATTCCTGTTCCCTGTGATCAGTGTGGTACCATTTGAAAGAGCTCTAGAGCAGCCCTTTACGCTCAGGGCTCTGCAGACAGAAAGCAGAAAAACTTCTCCTTTCCCCAGTCAACGTGTGAATTTGTCATTTTCTTTCTTTCTTTTTAATCCAGGCCAAATCCGAGACTGGATCCAGTACAAGAGATATGCTGGTGTGAGTAAAATCATGACTATTCCACTGCTGGGGATTCATAATCCTGGCTTGTTCCTGTTTCTGGTAGACTCCCAGCAGAACAGAGGTGCTGCCGTACAGCTGCCCTGTTTTCTCACTGCACTGAGTGCAGGCACTGAGTTGAGGGTCATGCAGACATGCACTGATTTCCCCACAGCTTCCAGCTGGAGCAGATGAGATCAGAGCTGTCCCTTCCTGTCCTTGCCCTGGCACTCATGGCCTGTTTCAGCACAGCACTGCCGTAAGTTGGAGGGGAATATTTACTCCCACCTGCATTTCCTTACTGGCCAAGAATGAGCTTTGGGTGCTTTCTCTGCCTTGTGCCACATAGAGTTCTGCTTCCTTGGGCAGAAATTTCAGCTGTTATCCTGTGTTATTGACAAAGAGCAAAACAGCCCTGCACCTGATTACCCTGTGACTCTGTAGATGCCTTAAAAATCTTGGGATCCTGATGACTGCATGCTCTGAAAAACAAAAATTTCATAAATTGGAAAAGTAAAGAAAAACCGACCAGCTCCTTGCATTAAACGCATTCAGATATGCAGAGAGACAGCTGTCTTCATGCACATATAACTTTTTCCTACTTTTGATCGTGCCACTATAGTGCTACGTTATTTTTTATAGGATAAAGCAACAGAAATCACCCGTGATTTGTCTCTTTGCTGGAATGCTCTGTGTTTATTCACTCTTTTTCGCCTGGAGAGCAAATTTGGATGTTACAAAGCCTCTGTTTCTGGGAGTGGTAAGTTTCACTCTGAAAATTGCTCTGGGGTGTTGGTTTTTGGAAGCAGCCTCCTTCATGCTTCGTTGGCTGTTGGGTCCCTTGTGAATCAAGAGCAGGTGGTTGTCTTGGAGATGCACAGGGTGCAAGCATGCAGCTACATTTTCTGTTCCCTTTTAGCTGGGGAAGCATAAATATGGTCTCTGGGAATTTAGATAGATGATGCATGTTTAGAAGGAAGAATTAGGAGGAGGTTTTTCAGCCAGAGGGTGGTGAGGCACTGAACAGGTTGCCCAAGGAGGCTGTGGATGCCCCATCCCTGCAGGCATTCAAGACCAGGCTGGATGTGGCTCTGGGCAGCCTGGGCTGCTGGTTGGCGACCTGCACACAGCAGGGGGTTGGAACTGGATGAGCGTTGTGCTCCTTTCCAACCCAGGCCATTCTATGAATAAACGAAAGAAACTTCTTTCTTTGTCTCTGTCTGCCCTTCAGTTGTGAGCTTTTCAGCTTGGAAACTATCCCACTCCAAAAGCGTAGACTCGCATCCCAAGGAAGCATTGCCACATTGCCTTCTGTCCTAGGTGGAGCGGTTCTGGATGCAGAGCAATGTGGCTGTGGCTGTGCTGGCAGGACTGGGGCTGGCTGCTCTTATGTCCCTCGGAGGTGCTGTGCTGCAGGGCAGCCGGGTGCTGCCATGGCTGGAGTGGCTTTCTGCTGGGACCCTTGTTGCTGCTCAAGTTTGGGCCAATTTTAGGTAAGACATCCTCTGGGGCATCACCTTCTCCTTCCCATGCTTTGCTTCAAGTTTCCCGGTATTTTTTCTTAGTTTTTCTTCCTTTTATTAAATGAATTACATCTTATAACGTAAGGCTTCCTTATTCCATAACCACGCTGAGAACTCTGCAGTGGGTTAGTTAAAAATGAGTATAGTAGTAGGGCTTCTCAGGTGGAGGTTGACCAACTGGTGAAGTGTTGAGCTTAGAGGCTCCATAGGCAGAAATCCTTGCTTTGCACAAGGCTCAGCTTAATTAAAAGTGTTAAAAGAGTAGGGAGGGTTTCAAATACTTACTATGTCGTGGCACTTCCAGCTCCAAATCTTTATGTTTAGCCCAAGAAGAAAAATCAGAAAAAAAGATCAGAATTAAGATGAATGCATGCGCTGTGTGTGCATCTCTGCAAAACTTTAGTGGCATGTCTCTCGTTCTAGCTTGTGGGGGACAGTAGTCTAAAGGCTTCATGTTGTATCTTCTAAGTGAAGATGATGCTTTTCAGCCAGATCTGACCAAGGGGAAGGACCTCACCATTGGATGCTTATTGCATAAAATTGTTCTAAAGATGGGCAAAACCATGCAAGTGTCTGGCTTTAAAGTGTTCTTTTTCATCTGTTTTCTTCAGTGATTGTGATCAGAGCAACAATTACATTGTTGATAAGTTTGCAAGAAACCTGCTGTCCTCTATGCCAATGGGTGCAGTGATTTTGCTAAGAGGAGACTTACCTGGGAACGCCCTTCGTTACCTGCATTATGTTGAAGGAGTGAGGCCAGATATCACATTAGTGGACCAAGAGGTAGGTTCAGAAGGTGATACTGAATGAGGCAACATGGCAGATATCCAGTTGTTGCACAGGGCTGATGTTTACCTTGCTGAGAAAGCTTCATCTTTTCTGTTCTCAGAAAACTGCATGTTGGGAGCAGTCTGGAGGGCTGAGTCAACCAGCAGCCCTTGGGCAATGGGGCTTTGGGCTTTCTCTCAAGGGCTCCGCCATGTTGGGGCCCATTTCCTGACGTCTCCTGTGTTATTTTGGTCCACCAAAGGTGCTTTTGCAGACTTGTTGTTTTTTTTTTTCTTTTAATTCAAATGAAGATGCTGTGTCCCCTGGGGGGGTGGTTGTGCTTGTTTTTCCTGAGTAATGGAAGGAGAAGAATCGTCTTTGCAGAAAGGCACAGCTGTATTTCTACTAGCACATACTCCTCGCACTTGGCTTTGCAACAGGGGACTGTGATTTGTTGGGGAACCCTCACCCAATGCCTCTTGTCTAACCAAAGCTCTCTTGTTTCTCCTCACAGCTGTAGCTATTTTGTGTTTATGTAGACTTTTTCCCCCTCAGTGGCAATGACCATGTTTCTCCAAGTAGAAGCCACTGATGGTCTGATCTGATGGCATGGTCCCGGGCCATTGCTGAAATGAGAGGAAACCCTTAGTGAATAAATGCAATCAGTACTCACATGAAAGGCATTTCTACAGCTGCTGGTGTCAAATGGATGGAAACTGTGCTTCTTGTTTTGATTACAGTAATGTTTTTTGGTGATAGATGATGACTTATGGATGGTATTTACCCAAGCTGGCAAAGCATTTACCTGGTGTTCATTTTCCTGGGAACCGGTGGAACCCTGTGGAAGGAATATTACCCGATGGGACACTTACTTTTAATCTACACCATTTCCTCAAAGCAAATAAAAAGTAAGCATTTCTTTCATATGTAACAGCTTTCCTAAATTCTTCAACCTTTTTCTCTTGAAATTGTTTATGGAACAGCTTGGTGCTGCATCCAAAAGACCAATTTTCTCTACTGACTTCCTCCCCAGTGGTGAGATTATTTTTGCAATTAAAGCAAATATCTGTGCGGAAGTAACTCCATCCAGATATAATGTTGTTCAGTGTTGTTGAACAATATTATATCTTGCTGAACAAGGTATAATACTCTCGTTGTTTTGAGGAAAGTTTGGATTTTAGGAAGGAAAAATAAGAAAGTGATTGACAGAGAATATTTATGGATTTTTTCTTTTGCTGACACAATTCGTCACAAAAAAAAAAAAAAAAGAAACATTCCTGTGTACTCAAAATGATGATGGTTGGAGAGTAAATTGCTGCAGCTTCTCCTTCCTGAACATTGTGGCCAAGTGATTAGCATAGAATGAATGTATTCCAGGAATAATCATCATATAAAAATAGCTTAGTAAGAGTGGAGAAAGGATTAGATACTCCCATGAATAAGAATAGCATCTGCATTTAGACTAGCTGGGGCGAGCGTGGGGAGGCAGACTAGCAGGGCCAGGTGCCATTGGGACAAAGTGGGCTTCCCCTGCTTCTGGCACGGATGTAAGGTGTGACACGGGGGAACATCTCCCCTGGAGGTCCCTCCTGCTCTGGTACACGAGGTGTGCAGTACCGTGGGGGTATTTATTTGCCCTTAGAGCTGTTCTGCAGAGTGCCCCAGAGACGTGCACGTTCTGATGCGAGATGCTCTGGATGGGTGCCTGTGCTGCAGAAAGTAATAGATTTGTTTGAGTTGGAAGGAACTCTTAGAGGTCATCAGGTCATCTAGTTCAGCTCCCCCGCACTGAACAGAGACTGTGCTTCTTGAGACCTGTCTGCTGCACCAGCATGGGATGTGTGTGCAGCTCAAGCACGTGTGATTGCCCAAGGCCTCTGACATGGCTTCACCATTCCTCTCTCTGTTCCTTTTTTTGGCAGTAAAGAAGTGTTTGTCTGCATAGGTCTTCATGAAGGGGACTCAACCTGGAGGAGGAGTTACTCGCTTTGGCCATGGGGTACCTGTGAGAAATTGGTTCCTTCTGATGCTGTCTTTGACCCAGGAGAGTGGATTCGTCTGACAAGAAATCTCTATAACTGGACTGAAGAGTATGGGAGGTAAGAGGCAGAAGCACAGCTCTGTGTCTTCCTGCTTCCTATTCCTCATGACCACATCCATTGCGGTGTTAGAGAAATTAAATCTGAGCTTTAATCTTAATGCTTCGTGTTTTGGAACACACGATATCTCTGCATGTGTTTTTCTGTTTTTTGCTAGAGTTAAAAATAGAGGTTTCTAGTCAACTGTCAGGTCCAATTCTGATCCTAAAACTTCAGTGGGAGCCCCAAACCATTGAAGACATGGGACATCCAAAGCTTTAAATGTTGTAGACTGAGCTATGATGCGATGGTAAAAATCATCTCTCAGTTTGTGGATAGCTGGGATGCTGTGAAACACCTGATGTAAACAGCAGAGGCTCCCCCTGTGCAGGGAGAGGGATAAAGTTTTATGAATGACTGAGGATCAGCTGAATTCCCTGCTGTCAGAGCCGTAGGCTTCATGACAGGTTTTCTGCTGCCTGGGAGGTCTGTCACTGCTTGGGTTAGAAGGGATGATTGTGCAGTGAGCAAAACACAATGACATGGATCTGATGGCTGAATTTTGTTTTAATTCCCGTTTAGTTTCAAGCCCTCTTCCTGGGAAGCTGTCGCCAATGAGGAGATGTGGCAAGCCAGGTGATGCTCCTTTGCTCCCCAGTGCGTGGAAATACACACCAAAGCAGGCAGCTTGATAGTGCATGGCCTTACTGGATCTTAATGTGCTAAACTTCAGAAGGAAAACAGTGGTTTCATTCACCTAAAGGTTTTGCTCAAAGCATCTTGAAGAACAGAGGGTAGTTTGGGCATACCGTGGAAAGAAATCTGTATCACTAATGACTTGAAAAAATTTTGTTTACTGTCCCATACAACTAAAGAGCTTTATGGACATGTTGAAGACGTGATTAGGAGGTGTGAGCTGGTTATGTTAAGCAGTTGCTATAAGGTGTTTTCTTTTCTTATTCTCCTAGGATGAAAACAGCTTTCTTTATATTTGGCCTTGCAGAAACTGCCAGCGTGCCTGCAGAAATGAAAGCACAGCTGTACACGTTGGCATACACTGTAAGTCGTATTTTTTGTTATGAATTCTGTCTGCAGTCTCCATCCTTTTTTTTTTTTTTTTTTTTTTTTTTAATTCTTTTGACCACATGGAAATATCACAGTGTATCTAGATAGGCTGTCCTGTAATCTGCATTCTGTCTCATTCATCCAAATCAGGAGCATAGCAGATTCAAAGAGATTTGTTCAGGGATTTTATCCATTCCTGCTTGCCCTCTTGGTCACAGAGGATGCCAAAAGCTAACCAGTCAACACCCTCCTTTTGCTATAATTATGTTGTCTGCGCTGGGCTTCAAACCCATGCCAAGAGATTGCTTGTCCTAAAGTCCCCTCTATGCACTTGTCCTCTCTGTCATTACACAGTCTTGCATCTGAGCCAGCAAGTGTAAAATCCGACAGTCTTCTCTTCTCACTGCAAATTAATTCTGCTGCATTTCACAGCAGAGAATGACACACGTAAGCTGGTGTAGGTACCTCAATAAATACTGCACTGCCAGAGATGCCAGCAGATGCACGAAACGATCAGTGTGTGTCAGCAGAGAGGAGATGTTTTATACCCCAGCAAACAGTCTGTAAATTGCTTCCTTTAAAGTTTTGCCCATTTTGCTGTCATTTTTGCTGTTCTGTTCCACAAAGTTCCCAGGCATGATGTTGAGCTTATCAATATTGCCACTTAGCTAAACCCTCCTATGCAAACTCTTTTCCTGTTAAGGAAGGTTGAGGGAACTGGGCTTGTTTAGTTTGGAGAAGAGAAGGCTCCAGGGAGACCTCATTGTGGCCTTCCAGTACTTGAAAAGTGTATAAACAGGAGGGGGAACGGCTGTTTGTGAGGGTGGATGGTAATAGGACAAGGGGGAAAGGTGTTAAAAATGAGACAGGGGAGGTTTAGGTTGGATATTAGGAGGAAGTTTTTCACCCAGAGGGTGGTGAGGCAGTGGAACAGGTTGCCCAAGGAGGTTGTGGATGCCCCATCCCTGCAGGCATTCAAGGCCAGGCTGGATGTGGCTCTGGGCAGCCTGGGCTGCTGGTTGGCGACCTGCACACAGCAGGGGGTTGGAACTGGATGAGCATTGTGCTCCTTTGCAACCCAAGCCACTCTAGGATTCATACTGCTCACATCCTATTGAAGGTGTCTCGATCTCCTGGAACACTGAGTCAGTGTTTTTCCAGGCGCACCGGGGAAATCTGTCTTTGCCCAGCCTGGTTCCCTCTTGGGGAAGGGCATAATGTGCTCTGGGGTTATCTCAATTGTCTGTAATGTTTCTAAACAAACAGCTGCTGCACAAAATCCCTGGATTTTGGATTCACACTATCACACATCACATGGCAAACACAGAATGAGTTTCAGAAATGCTCTGACTCTGGATGATGGAGACATCTTAGTAGCATCTGTTCCTTTATGGGCAGTTCTGAAGCACTGTTAAGAGCTGTTGGTCCCCTTTGTTTGCTTAATTTGTCCCCTTTTTTTCTTTTTTCTTTTTTTTGCCATTTAACAGTCGTACAAAGAAATTGTCAGCTCTCATCCACATCACCCAGTGAACTGGCACAAAAACTACGCGATAGCCTGCGAGAGGATGTTGCGTCTCCATGGGGTGGGTGAGGACCCTGAGGCATTGCTCTCCGAAACCGTTAAACATTTCCTCCTCTACACCCAGAAAGCAGAGGATGATCCCCAGCGGCAGGATATTCTACAGGCTGTGAACCACCTCCAGAAGGAACTGCAGGGGCTGAGGGAAATGAAAGCTGAGCTGAAGTGGCAAGCTGGATAGTGTCTGTTCCACTGTGCCCCTTCTGAGGTGCTGAGGATTTTGAGGTCCAGAGCTTTGAGTTGGTCATAGACAATGTAAGAATGTTGGGAAAAGGTGACAAAAAGAGCAGAGGGTTCTGCAGGAATGTACTGTTGTTTGGTATCTGATTGCTGTTGCCAAATGAACAGTTCGTATGTGAGAAAGCTCATCACAAAATAAAATACGGTGTTTCAAGAAGAGAGTTTCCTCCTAAAGGCAGCACTGTGAAAATCATTTAGATTTGTTTATGGATGTTTGTGGATGGTTTATAGATGCAAAAATATATGTTTGGCCTTTGCTGCTGTTGTCGAGCAGAGTTTTACTGCATTTTTCCTTAGACTGTGTGTCTGTGCATTTTTACAGTCATGGGGCAGCATGGGTAGGTGGGTTTCCATCAGGACAAGCAAGCAGGATGGAGCCCTTGCAGGGGCATGACTGTGTGCTGTTTCAGGTGCCCTCCATGCCCTGGCTGTGCCTCTGTGGTGCTCTCAAAATGACCCCCTGGGAACAAATGCAGCAACTGGTGTGGGGTGGTGGTGTTGGGTGGAGACAAACCCAGCTCACTGCAGGGAGGGCTGTTTTCACTGCACTGGGATTTTATGCTGTGATAGACTTCACTGCACCGGTTTTCCTGTAGCTAGTAATTTATATTTTTCTTCATAGACCTGCGTGACTGTATGCAGCATCATGGCACCTCCTGTGCTGTGTGGGTCTGGGGTAGGGAAGCTGCGGTGCTGACATCCATCCTGCTTTCCATTCTGCCCCAACGGCCAAGGAAGACTCAGTTCCCAAGAGCTCAGCTTCATATTTTCCAAAAAATGACATGAAATAGCTTGTCTTTCAAGGTTCTGTCTTAATATGTCTTACAAAGGCTTAAAACAGACACTGAACTCTGGTGGTGTTACTGGAAGTGCACGTTTCACAAAGTTTTGTTTTTTGTGGGGATGCTCTCTTGCAGAGCTTGGTGTGCAGTTTGAGTGCTGGATATGCTGTGCTGTGCACACGGATAGGTGCAGTTTTAGGTGCTTGTGTAGTTGCTGAACTTAACTGATCCCTTTAAGAGCAGATGACTTTTTTGTTGGTCCCTCTAACTCATTGTGGGAAAACTTGAGCACTTGCATTGAGTGCTGTATGTATAAAAATCAAACTGCTCTTTGGATTCTTTTCTTTGTTTTTCTCCCTTTCATTCCAATTTATTTTCATGGTGTGATTTCCATAGCGATTCTCCCCTGTCCTTCTATGAAACAATTCCTGTCCAAGCAGCAGATAAGAAATGACCAATGAAAAAGAAAAATAAAACTCAGGCTTGTGGGTTGCAAAGGGGAGAGTGAAGAAGAGCGGTTCAGGGGTGTCTTTTTAACTCTTTGTGTTGTAATTGACTACATTTCAGGTCGACTGTGCCTCACTTAAATCTCTTCCTTTTTATCAGTTCCTGCAGAAGTGTTTGTACGGAGGGAGAGAATGTCATACATTCCTCCATGCAGCTTTCTCAAGGCTGACTTTCTTCTCACTTCTCAGAATCAGTTCTTCAGGCTGGCAGAAAAGCATTAGGAATCCAATTTTTGAGTGCTTTTGTTACCTGCATTATTGAGAATCCATTCAGGCAAATATACTGAGCCAAGAGTTTTCTTTATCTTGATTCGATGCCTCTCCTTAGCTGCATAGTCTTGAAATAATTGGAAGCTTTTGTGAATTCTACTATCTGCTTGGGAGAAAAGAGGGGCTCTACAAAGGTACGTAAGCTGCAGTCTGCTTCAAGTGATGTATCACAGTGTATTGTAAAAAGCAGCAATGCAAACTGCAAGCAGAACTTTCCCACCGGCACATGCATTCCCAGGTGTGAGCAGCAGTGGAAGCGTTGATGTTTTTTTTAGGGAGCGAGACCAGAAATGCTTGCATCTGTGAGTGCTGCTACCGTATGAATTGTGTGCACGTGCAAACACGGGTGGCTGTGCTGGATGCTCAGCTGGAAGGTATCACCGATGGCAGATTGCAAAGGTGAAAACGTTTAAAACGGAGAAGGAAGTGTGAGATTTCCTCCCGTGAATCTGTTCCAATTAGATTTGCTGGTGCTTTCAGACGAAGCCGTGTGTGTTAGTAAGCCCGTTTGCTGAAAGGCAGTGCTGAGGGATGCTGGCAGAAGTTTAATTTTTATCAGCTCCTCTTAGGTGGCACCCCTAAGTTTATCAAACAAGCAAAGCTGATTTGCTCTTCGTTAGTCTCAGTTGCATGCGTTGGTTGCCAAGTAAACAGGATTTTGCATTTTCCTAATTACTTTCATATTTGTGTTTTACCTCTATTTGTTCTCTTGCAGAACCGGCCCTAATAATTAGTCAGACTCCTGCTGCCTAGACCTTAAAAAAAAAAAAAAAAAAAAAAAAAAGCAAAGGGGGGGAGACTTCAGAGGGCTTTTTCTCCCTTATAAATTCATTTTTGTTACAAGCATCTTTTATACATATTACTAAAGGGAGCGCACTAAGAAATGCAAATAATAGTTCTTTATTTTATTATGACAGTTAATTAATAGCAACCTGTTTTAATGAATAAAGTCACTCAGAGTCCTTCAGCACTTCCTAAGTAGAGGCCAGAATCTGTAGGGATTCTTTTTTTCCCCCCCATTGTATGGCTCCTAGACTCCGTGCGCTATATAGGGCCTGTATAGAAATGCTCGCTAATGAAGAGGGAGGGCGAGGAACTTGTCTGCATTCAAAGATCACTGGTGAGTCATTCAGCGAGAAAAGGCCCCTTGCTAGGAATAGTCACAGTTCCGCGGCATTGTGCTAGCAAAAGGGTTTGATCAAAGGTCTCCTGCGGAGCTTGCATGGTTTCCTTTCATACGACGACCATAATTAAAACCACTAATTCTCTTTTAAAATGCTGCAGGATGCCATGTAGGCATCTGTCTGGAGTGTCCTTTGTGCTGTCGGGAGCTGTTAAGGACCAGCGCCGAGGGCTTTTCAGCGACATGCCAGTCAGGAAGGTGATTCGACATAAGGGTGCCTCTGAAGGCTTGACAGGGCCTTGACTACACAATCCGCGCTGAATTTGCCCCTTGTCAGCTGCCAGTAAATAAATCTCAAAGGGGGAAAAGCTGAAGTTTCATTACCTGATCCCCGGGGCTTTGTTGGTTTTGGCATCGCCCAGGGGGAAGCCCTCGCCCTGCGGGGCTGGGGCTGGAGGTGGCCATTGGGGCTGCGTTGGGCGCGGGGCCGTTTGAAGCCCGTCAATACTTGTAACAGTTCAGCTGTTGGGAAGACAAATAAATGGAAGAGCCCATTAATCCCCTTTGGGTACTCGGTGCCTTTTGCCCTTTTATCACAGCCTTATTAGGTTCCTACTCATCTTGAACCAGGAGGAATGAATTGAGGTTGTTGAGCGCTAATTGGCAAAGACTTTTCATCGTGGGCCAAGAACTTTCACTGACTTGAAAGTAACTTCGCCGTGGGGAGGATCAGCGAATTCTTGCCTTGCCATTAAAACAAAACCCCCAAATCCCATCGTGATTCAGCGCGGCCTTTAAAAAGAAATAAAGGGAGGCAATTGCTAAATCGTTGGGCTTGGCCTTCGTCAAGATGTTGGTAACTTATATTTGCTGCTGAAAGGAGAGTTGTGGAGCGGACGCTGAGCAGAGCGATCCATCCTGAAACACAGCTGAAATCCCCGTGCCTTACAGATGCGCACATGCGTTACCAAGACCTGCTCGTGGGTCAGCCTCGAGAGGGTCTGTAGGGTGGCACAGGTATTTGGGATGGCTTGCAGCCACTTGACTGTCAAGCAGAGTGGTGCTGAAGTTACAGCATGCCCAGGGACAGTGCTGGCTGCCCTTGATTCATCCCTGGGTTTGGTGAGAAATTAGTTATAGCTAGGATGCGCTTCAGAATGGAACCGCTTTTGTGTTCTTGTGTGAGTTGTTTTTTATGTTGCTTTCGGTAAATGCTGTGTTAATTTGAATGTACTTGATGCCCTACTTCTCCGTCTTCCCCACTGCACTTTCAAAATGAATAAAACTCGCCAGGTCATATAAACATTTCATCCATTGGAAGTGTTGTGGGCCATCTGAGCCTGAAGACATCAAGCAGGGGGTAGAGAGCACAAAACCCCATTGCTATGTTCCCCAGCCTCTGCATCTCTAAGATTTAGGAGACAAAGCACCCGTGTTACAGATGGCATCTCCAAGTGATGCCTATGGGGATGGGAAGCCCTCAGCGTGGCCTGGCTGCAGCTCACCCCGGGGACCTGCAGAGTTGGAGCTTGGCACAGTGCTACGAGAGCAAACAAAGACTAAAGCTGCTCTGCTCACAGCAGGGGATGAAGATGTCCTTGTCAGTACCCTCCGAAAGGCTGTTTGGTTTAGATCTGCCCAGCAAAGCTGGAGCGAGCGCTTGCAGCACTGCCCTTGCCAGGTTGGTACATGGAGCAACCATGCTTTGTGACCACCAAGGGCCCTGCAGAGAGGACAAGGAGCACCAGTGGCACAGTGTCCTTCACACATTGCCCCTTGTGCATGAGTAGTTGAGCAGGTTTTGGACAGCTGTGACACACTGCTTGTCAGGTAGGGCAGCAACTTGCCAATTTTCAAGAGGGAAAAACACATTGAAGGGGAAGAAGCCCTCCATTTAGATTGCTTAGGGGCCTTTTGTTTATTTCTCCTCTTTTCTTGGCCTTTGATTTAGCAGCAAAACCACTCTGTACAATGTGTATAGTAAAAGTAAAAAGTAGTATAAAAAGCTCATATGAAGAACTGCTGACGATGGAACCTCCTCAGGGAGGGTCTGCTGCCTAATTCAGACCACAAGGCAGACCTGTGTGCCCAAATTATTTCAATTTTTTCCTAAAATTCGTAATTTTTTCACTTGCTGCCTCTTGACTCCTCTACTGTATTCAAACCTGACATTTCAAAAAAGGCCTGTTCAGAATGGAGTGAAAACAAGAATGAGTACAAATTGGAATAACTTGTTTCAGGAGAGTGGAAGTGAGGGAATTTCCTACAATCATAGAATATCCTCAGTTGGAAGAGACCCACAGGGTTCATTGAGTCCAACCTCTGGCTCCACACAGCACCACCCAAAATTCAAACTGTGTTTCTGAGAGTGTGGTCCAAATGCTTCCCGAAATCTGGTAGGCTTGGGGCCATGACCACAATTTGTGTTGGTTGTGGGTTGGTTGGAGATAGCACATTCTGGTGGTGGTCTCCATCCAGAGGACATCCTCAGCCCATTCCTAACAAATCTGAGAATGTGTCTTTCGCCAGGTTGAACCAACTCAACACAAACGTAACGGTCATCAGTGAATTTATGTTTGTAAATCTTTGTTGGCCCCACTACAAGTAAGGAAGAGACACAATGGCCTTGAGGAAGATGAAGCTATTTGGTGCACAAGAGTGTTGCTGTTGATGGATAAAGCATGAGGCAATATGGTGCTTCTCAGGAGATGTTCTTCACTGAAGATTATTTCTTACCACCATTTAGGAAAGAAAAAGTAAGAATCAGAATTTTAATTTTGATCCTTAAAATTGAGGCTATTAGATTAGGCCAAGCTGCCCTTGGCTTTCACTGCAGATTGATTCCAATGGAGGTAAGTCCATTTTTACAGAGTGAACCTTGAGTAACTGACTACAACAAAGAGAAGCTCTTCCTCTCTTGGGAGGTCCAGAGGGGAGATCAGAGCCTTTTTGGTACTGTGTATCACAGTGCCCTGAAGTACTAAGGTGCTTATACTGAAATTTGTTCAACACACCCCTCTCATACGCCACATCAAGTCTCCTCCAAACCTACCTTGTCCTGTTCTCTATGTAGAAATGAGTCAGTAACATGACATGAGCTTCTTCCCTTGCTCTTTTATTCAAGGCTGCTCGGGCAATTGTCACCTTCAAATAAACCTAATTACAGAAAACACAGGAAACTTGAGGCGGTACAGACCAGGAGCACTATCCTGTATTTATGAAGGCGGTGTGCTATCAAGGTGCCCAGTTTTATTGTGTTTTTAAATTTGGTGATAGCACTTATGACGTTTTAATTCTTGTTGTTGTCCCTGGCATTAAAAACATCTAGCTTTACGGAACCCCACCAACCCCTAAATACCCTTTTTTCTCCCAACCGGGATCTAGCTTTTTACCATTTCCTTAATGTTTGCACCTAGAAACGCAGCTTAAGTGGCATTATGCTAAGTAATTATTCTTACAGGATGTGAAATGAAACAAATTTTGCACAGCATGAAATTATTCCTGCCACGTACGGCGTTCGGTGGCAGATTTTTGAGTTTGGACCACAAACAAGGCTCGGCAGCACGGAGAGGAGGGGGCGGGGAGGAAAACACCACCAAAGGTAAGTCCTTGTAGCAAAAATATTTTTGGCTGGATCAAATATTAAACCTGCTACTACAAATTTCACGCTTTGCATTCCTAAAGCGGATGCCAAGTGATGATGCCAAAAATTAATTGGAAATAATAGCGCTTGCCTTGTGTGCCGCATCCAGCAGAGGGCACAACGGATAAGTAATGCGCGCCGTGCGGAACGCGCCGCTGATAAGGCTGTTGGTAATTGCTTCAGTAAAAATATGTAGCAACATGCTTGTGTGCTTATTTACATCTGGGGATGTGCGCTGGAATGGAGGGCTTAGATTTGTAACTGTCCCCCTGCGCCCCATGGACACAAAGGAGACTTTTGGGGTTTGATCGCTTTCTCTGTCCAAGGGAGGGAGTGTTGAATTGTTGGGTTTGCTGCAAAAAGTACAGGGAGCAGTTTTGGTGTTTGGAGGTTATCTTGAATTCAAAATTCCAACCTTGACTGCTAATAGGGAGTTGATGCATCTCGCAGAGGAGTGTTTTCTGGTAGTAATTTTACACAGATTGCCATGGGTAAATAAAAACATCATTTGAAAGAAAAAAAAAAAAAAACGGAGGTTGGAGATAATGCTGAGAAGAAGAATGTTATCCCTTTTATTCATGGAAAAAATGTGAGTTGCTTGCTTATATTTTACAAAATATTAATTAGGAAGAGAAAGCTTTGTATTAGTTTCGTATAATATAGACTGAAGAGAAATAAGAGAAAGACACATAGGCATCTAAACCAATAAAAATGTAAAAATGCAGTATGTGCATTCGATGAATTTTGCAATTAGCAAAACGGATTCCCACGTTGGTGCAGGAAGTTACTTTCCCTGGTGCAAAATGTGTGGGTACTCTGTTTAAGCACAGCCCTTTGTATTCAGCAAACATCCATCAGTAGCAATCACAGCTTAAATCGTCTGTCTAATTAGGGAAGGATTTTCTTCATAAATGATACAGATCAGAAAAAATGTTAGCGTGTACTTCCTATCCAAACCTCACTTGGGCAGTCCAATACTTAATATTACTGCCATGCTTTCCAGCTTTGCAGAAGGACAGATGTGGAAGTGGAAAAATGTGGTGGAAAACGTGTGCTAAAACAAATGGAATGGTGCAGTCTTTCCCAAAAGACTGAAAATTATTATTTCACACTGCTTCCTCGCGGTTCCACAGCATATAAATAGATGCTGCCTTGGAACAAGTCAACATTTGATGCAAACAACCTCACAGCTCGATCTGGGCAAAGGGAAAATAAAAGTCTGTTTTCATGTTCGCGCCTCTCCCTATCTTGTTTCAGGGTTATTGTTTAAATCAACACTTCCCAACTGCGTAGATTTTAGCTGGAGGTTTTTTTCCTTGCTTGTTTGTTTTGGAGAGGAGGGGGTTGTAATTTCCCAACGTATGGGAGATAAATGAGATGTTTAAAGCGCCTCAGTGGAGTGGCATAAAAGCTGGGAAATCAGAGAGATTGTAAATCTATGTTTGTTTTAGAAATAAAATAAAATAAATCAAGGAAGAGCAGGTTAGAGCTGCTAACACTGAGCTGATTAAGAGCAGCAGTTACATAAAAAGCGGCTAGAGTCCATATTGCAAGTATTATTGCAGCCATGAGAAATGCAACTCCAAAGCTTTTAAGGGTTGGTGTGGGTTTTGTGGGTGTTTTTTGTGTGTTTTTTTTTTTTTTTTTTTCAGTGAATTAAGTGCTGATGAAAGGTATGGATTGACAGCTTTGCAAACTCAGAGTTGCTGTTTAATCACATAACCTATGGTAGTGTCTACAAGCCTGGCGGGAGCAAATCATCCCGACCCTCTGCTGCCTTCATTTGTAGGAACATAGGTGGTTCCCAAGGCTCCAAGGTTTGCAACCCCAAGGCATTGCTCAATCTCTGTCAGGCTGGGGAGGCTGCCTACCAATCCTGGGTGGTGAGAAGTGGAAAAACCACAACTGCAGTGAGGGAGCAGATGTTGCAGTGTCTTCATCTGTCCTTCTCCAACCAAGGTTGATGGTAGTGAGGACCTCTGTCACCATACGGCAATGACAAGGAGGGATTGCCACTGAGAGTTCTGGAAATTGTTGGTTTTGGAAGGAGGTCGATGTGGATTAGACTAGGTCATCTTTTCTGTTGTTGAAATACACCTTTGTGGTTCTCTGTTCAGCCAGCGGTGAAATGGTTTGCATCATGTGGAAGATTTTTTCAGCCTTTTGAATTCATAGCTTTCATCCTTCCAGGTCAATTTTAAAATGGAAACTATCCTCATTCAAAATTAGAAGTCATATATGTTATTTAAAAATAAAAAAATCAGACCTACATTTTGAAAATATGAATTATTAATAACTAAATATTTGCTTGCTTTTTACAGACATTTCTACCTTGTTTCTTGTGGCTGGAACTAGATGATCTTTGAGGTCTCTTCCAACCAAAACCATTCTATGATTCTATGATATGATTCTATGAAATGTCCTGAAATCTACCTGAATATAGCAATGGTTTTGGTGTTTCAGGATTACTTTTGATTCTGGTAGTGGTAATTCATAAGTGTCTCATGTCATCATGACCTTTATCACTGAAAACATGATTTGAGGTCTTTGTTGGGGCAGGTTGATATATTTCCCAGTCCTTTGTTAGCAGAGTAGGGGAATAAGAACTATAGGAAAAAACAGAAGGAGTTTATTTGCCTCATGGGCTTCTTCAAGACCACAACCACCATGCTGGGAGTGATGGAGAGGATGAGGGTTTTGCTAATATGACTCATCTCTGAACTGTTCCCCAAAATGCCCTTAATGTTGCTGATCTCTTACTCCTGCCTTGATGGTGAGGTTCAGGATGGAAACCCTTTTATGGTTGAGTTGGACAGTGCCTCCAGAAGGTGAGACTCATCCCATCTCACCCCACCCCATCCCATCTCACCCCATCCCACCTCATCCCATGGAGATTGTGGGTTTGTGCCCCCTTCTTACCCCAGCACAGAAGGGAGCCCAAGTGTGAGAATTGCAGTGTAGGAAATCCCATGCAAGGTGGCAAACCCTTCTGTGGCTACAATTTCCATTTTTTGACCGCTAGCAAATAAAGCTGTTCTGTTCTTTTGGCATACAAGGTTGAGAAATACTGGTCCTTATGCAGATATTTGTATAGATAAATATCGAAATGTGATTGAAAAAGCATTTTAGAGCTGTATTTTCCCCCCAGTGCCAACATGCAGCATCAATTGTCAGCTGCCTAGAAGCAAAGATACAAATAGAGGCAGTAGGAACGAGCTGCAATGGACCAGTTTATAAGAGAATAAAATAAAGTGCAATTTCTGATCTCTTTGGCCTTATGCTCAACTGCTCTGTGTCACAACAAACCTTGCAGTAACTTGGCATGGGCTTAGCTGCTGCACAGGGTAAAAAGCCCCTTGTGTGCAGCAGGGAGTGATGTGATGAGTCCAGAGAGGAGGAGTGTAATGCATGAGAGAAGTAAGAGATCTGTGGTCAGCAGTTTTTGTGAGTCTCTGATATAGCCCCACTTATGTGGAGGCAAAATGCAGAGGGATGGTCTTAAATGAAAATGCCAGGCTTGGGGTGTGTCTAGAGCACCTGGGGTTGGAGGTAGGTTCTTCCTTAGATCAGCTCTTATAGCCAGTGTTGTGGTTGGTGGTCTGGGCTCTGTGGTCAGAGGTTCCTTTGGCAGGGGATAAATCCCCATCTTTCCCCCAAACAATGAGGCTGTGTCTGCCAAGAGGGTCAGCCATGCATCCCCATTCCCTTTCAGCATCCACCTTCTCTTTCATTCTGAATGGGTCTGGACCAGCTTGGAAGAGCCATAAGCACACCCAGCTCTCCCAAAACCTTTTTGGCCAAGCAGAGGCCAGCTTGGCCACATGTGCTGGAAAGCTTGGCACGGGGGACCAGACGTTATTCTTAATTTGACACGGCCAAGGCTCTGTGGGATGAAAGGAAGGGCAGTGAACAGGCAGAAATCACGCACCAGCGTTCCTTGCCGTTCTGCTCCTCCTTTTAAGTCCCTGACACATAATCTTGGTCCCGATTTGGTCTCCACCTCATCTGGCTTGTGTAAGCTGCTTCCCGTGACCTTTCCTCGGCAGAGAGAAGGAGGGGGAGCGATGGGGGCATGATTATAGAACCAGACCCTCCTGCCAGCGGGCAGAGGGTGCTCTTGCCTAGCATATCCCTCTCCCTCCGGATAGCCGGGGCTGTTCCCCTTCATACCAGCCCTTCCCACCCACCCTGGCCCAGGGATGCCCGAGCATCCCCGCTGGCCCAGCACGATGGATCTGCTTCATTAATATTCCTGCTGGGGCGGGCGGGCGGAGGGAGCACTGCATCTAACCTACTTTATTCAAATAGAAAATGTGTGTGGTGGAGTGAGAGGCAGATACAGGCTCTGCCATAATTCCAGATTTAATTGGAAATTTAGTAAATCTGCTAAAATATTTAGTGGTTTCAATTTTTTCCCTTCTTCTGTAAGAAACAAAGGATCCCGGTTTATCATGTGTCTTTCAACAACTTTAATTTCATTTGTAGATTAAGGATGGAAGTAGCATTTCCACTCGATTGCATACAGGGCATTAAGAAGACAAAAACGTTCATTGTTTGCCCGAACTCGGAGGGTTTTTTGCAGACGTTAAGCTGTAGGTGGCATTCTTTATACCTGACATCAGGACGCTTTTGTCAGACATTGAGTTGACCGGATTTGCCTCCGACCTGTCCGAGGTGTGCGAAGCCGTGAAAACACCCAAATATTTCTGCCAGGTGATGGGGATGGAGTGGGACAGCCTTGTCCCAGCTCACCGGGCTGTGGTTGATGGCAAAACTGGTAACTCGTGGGCTTTTTGAGTGAGCATCCAAGGGAATTAAAGAGGGAGGGTTTGGTGGCCTTTCCCGTGAGATATTCAGAAGCAAACCTTGCCCAAGAGGTGGTCAGTGGGGCAGGTATTTTTTTCCCAAACCATGATTCTCTCATGAATTTTTGGGGTATTCTGGGTTTTGGGGGTTTATGGGGAGCTCTCACTGCAAACTTTCAATATCTAAAGGGGGGACTGTAAGAAAGAAGCAGGGGCTGTTGTGATAGGAGAAGGGGAAATCTTTTTAAATTACAACACTGGAGATTTAGACTGGATATAAGGAAAAAGTGTCCTTACTAAGGGTAGTGAGGCACTGGCATAGGTTGCCCAGAGGGGTGATAGTGCCCCGTCCTTGGAAACATCCAAGATGAGGTTGGATGGAGTTCTGAGCACTGATGGAGCTGTGGGCGTCCCTGCTCATTTCAAAGGAGCCTTAAAGAGTCCCTTCCAACTCAACCAAATCTATGATTCTATTATCATACTCACTTCTGCCTCCTTTGGGATTGGTGTCATGGGGAGAGGTACAGTTGGACTTTGTGTCCCTGGGCTCAGACCCTGAATTGGGTGCCCTTTTCTGCATGGCTTCCCTGAATGTCCACCACATATGGAAGCAGTCTCCCACCCAAAAGCCACCTGAGGCTTTTTTTGGGCAACTTTACACATTTTGCTGGATGTTCCCCTGCACCAGCCACGTGCTCCCATGAAAGCCAGCAGCAGGTTGACACATGGCTCAAACAATAGCAGAGCTGGACTTCAGTGTCTGGTAAAGCGGTTGTTTTATGACTGGTTTTATTATTATTAGTTTTAAAAACAATCCTTTATTTATATTTTTTCCTGAAAACTCAGCCCTGCCTTTTCTAAAGCCATCTTTCTGTAATTCTCTGAAATACTGTGCTGCAGGCTTCCCACAAGAGCTCCTCGAGAAATCAAGGCTTTTGTGAACACAGGCAGAAAGGAAAAAAATTGTCACCTAACCTTACAGCCCTCCTCATTTTCAGGGGAGCAAAGGACACTCTCTGGAGGCACAGAGGTTTTCATCCATGGGCAGTTAAATCAGATTTATTAACATGCCAAGTTATGAAAGTGGGAAGTAACATTTGTTTTCCTGAGTCTTTAGGGAATTTATCTTGCCATCATTTAACGGGATTTTAAACCACCATTTAATGTTTTGTTATTTTTCTAGGGTTTTTTCTTTTTCTTTTTTTTTCTTTTAGCATCCAGTGTTAATCCCGCAATTGGAAACCATGGTGGATAAAAGTACTGTGTAACTTGCTTCCAGAACAAATAAGGCACAGCAGCTAATTTTAGTTTTAGGTTTCAAGGAGGGGGAGAGGAAGGGGGTAAGGCAGCACCTTCCCTTTATGCTGCCAGACAGCCTTCAAGTGCGAAAGCAAAAATTCCCAAGCTGAGATCTGGTGAATGTAGAAAAGGTTCATTTTCAAAATTGCAGCAGCCTGTACTTAGGTGATATTAGAAGACACCATGACAGTAAAGTAGTTTTATGCATAGCGGCTTAGCTAACATTTTGAGAACTAGTTTAGTGAAGCTATCAGGTTTAAAAATACCAAGCCACAAAGTTTTAATGAAACTATGCTTGGATCAAAGTACCATAAAGAGCATCCAAGAACTGCTTAAAAGATCCTTGAGTGGAAATTAGAATGGATCGTCGGGATTTATTCTGTAAAGCCTGTCTATTTTGACCTTTTTTCAGTCTCATATTAAGGCTGCTGAAAGTGTGTTTTGTTTGGCTAATGCTTGGGACTTGCTGCAGCTATTAGGTCTGTTAAACTGAGGCTGCCACCAAAGTTTTAGTATGCATTAATTGACTGATAAGGACTTGAGAATCAAATGGCTGAAGGAAAAGGGCTATCATAGATTTTTTTTCCCCTTTGCTTTATTTCTCTTTGCACTTCATTTACATCCTGAGCCCTATTGGTGATCCAGATTTGAATAAAGCCACAGCTTAAGCAGCGATTAGATCTCAATAGCTTGGATTTCCAATGAAATTGTGGCGTCGTTTTTTACCGTATGTATTTAGCAGGAGGTGTGAGAACTGACACCTGGTGCAACTTTATCTTTTGAAACGCCGCTTCAGTTCGTGCGTAGACGTAGAGATGGCACACACAATATTTGCAGACGTGCATAGATATACGTATATATAAAATCCTGCTGAAATTAGGGTATTAGATGATAGGCCTTTGACTCTGCCAGTGTCAGGGGTTAGTGGGAAACAAAGACGGGGCTGAGCAAAGCTTGGCAAGAATGGAAGGAGATAAGAAGACCTCCCCCTTCTTCAGGTTAATTTTTTAAGCATGTCATCCAAATGTTCAAAGCAATGATCCCGTAAACGCTATTAGAAGAAGAAAGCCATCAAGAATATATAATGCGCTGAGAGGTTTTTTTCATTCTGATGTTATTATCGTCACTGTTATTATTATTATTTGGAAGCAATATGTTTAAAGTTCACCTGCTAATCCTTAAGCTGTTGATATGACGATGTCAAAAATGATGGGATTTGGTGATTCTCATTATTGTTATGTATTGTTCTTCGCTGGCGTTCCATATTAATATTTATAAATGCCAGGAAAAGTAGTCTTTTTATAGACACGAGAGCTCCCAAACTCCATTTTTATTCTCTTTTTAAGAAATAAACATTGCATCCAATATAGATGATTACATTTTGGAAGAGAAATTATTTTCCAAGCAATCCACTTGATGTTGATGCTGATGCTGATTGTGGGTTTTTTAAACTTATTTTTCTGCAAGTAAGATGATGTGCTGTAGATGTGATCCTTCCTTACCAATCTACACAACAATACTTGTTCAAATCAGAGTAAATGCCAATTGCAATGAGTGTGATCAAACCAACAGAAATGGAGAAATGGATTTGAAATCCCTCCAAAGAAATACTTAAGCAGCACTGAAATAAAGCCAATGGCTCGGAATGATTTCAGTGATGCTTGGTCAGCTTTTTCATTAGAAGGCCTGCTTTTAGACTCTGTGGCAGGGTCTGTTGTGATAGGACAAGGGGAAAATGTTTTAAACTAAAAGAGGCGAGATTTAGACTGGATGTAAGGAAAAAGTTCTTTACAAAAAGAGTGGTGAGGCACTGGCACAGGTTGCTCAGAGATTTGGTGGATGACCCCGTCCATGGAGACACCCAAGGTCAGGTTGGATGGGCCTCTGAGCACAATGGAGCTGTGGGTGTCCCTGTTCATTGCAGACGACCTTTAAAGGTCTCTTCCAATGGATGGTTCAGTGATTTCTGGAGATCTGGTTGTTTTCCTGAGCGAATTGTCCCAGTAACTAACTCCTTCCCATTGGATGATTTGACTAATTGGCCATCATTAGATCTGCTATGGTGTGAAAGTGGTTATGGTGTTCATTGATGAAGGTGTTTATGGTGGTCATCTGGGTGTTGGAAAGCCTATATAGATGTCTATACTCTATTGAAAATTCCTGTCCCATCTTGAGAACTCATCTAAGGAAGAATTTCACTTCAGGGGAAGGAAAGGCTGTTAGCCAGGGTTAGCAGCCACCTAATGAGACTAACTGTTCTGCCCCTGGTTTCGTCTCTGCAGTGAAAAGACACAATATCCTTTGTGCATCTCTGCTTTTTGACATGGATCTTTGCAAGATCTGGGGACTTCAGGAGCAGGGACTGCTTGGAATTTGAGGCAGGAATGAAGAACAGAGATGGGCAGAGCCAGGAGGATTTAACTTGGTGTGATGTTGGCCTGAAGAGGATGCAGCTGCTGGTTGTGAGAGGAGTGAGACTGTTTAGCTTTGACAGACTGCACTGCTGCAAATACGGAGAGACATGAAGTGAGGAGAAATATATTCAAGCTGGATATCAGAAGGGAGTTTGAGACTCTCAGACAACTGAGATTTGGGAATGGCCTTGGGGCAGACGCTCCAGTTCATTTGAAGTTGATGCTTGTTCAGCCTGTGAAATGGGATTTGTGTGCCTTGGTTGCTGTGGAAAGTGACAGGAGGACTTGGTGATTAAAGGGGGCTCTTCTTGTCCTCAGATGTGTTTTAGGATGCTTTAGTTTCCTCTTCAGTGCTGGTGGTGCTTCCTAGAAAATCCTGGAGCTGCCATCATGTATTGAGGATACTGGCAGTTGACACTGTTTTAGGCTTTCTGCAAACTCAGGCAAATAGGGGTGAAGCATGTGTGCCCTGAATGAGGTGTACAAATGGGGAGTGTTGCCATACTTGCAAGGAAGGAATGTGCTTGTTGTGCAACTGAATGTTCTGCACTGCTTTCCTGCCCTTGACGGACACGTTACTGGGAACCATCCATTTGAATCCTCTTCCTTGAGTAGTGACCTCTAATGTAACTCAACATTGCAAAAGACAATTTTTATCATTTTATAGTTGCAGTTGGAGCAATGGGTCCAGTACCATTCTACTTCAGCTAAGACAAACTGGCACCTTGGCATCTTAGTGGTCTTTTCCAGCCTTAATGATTCTATGATCGTATAATATCCAAGCAGACCTTTTGGATCAGCCAGTGCAGTGTAAGCATTCAATGTCCAAACCCTACTTGGTTTCTTGGTTGTAAATGGGTTTGCTGAACAAGGGGACTCGAGAACTCCTTTATAGGCATGGATCTGGTTTGAACAGAGCTCAGTGCTCCTTTAAAACCAGCAGATGCCCAAGTAGATGCAGTTTGGAAATGGTGGTTTGTAGGACAGGAAAGACATTGCAGTAATACGTGTGTGATAGGAGGAGGAAGGCAGGCTGTCAGGAGTGGAGGGGTGAAACTGATGCCCACATAGCTCAGCAGAAGGCTCGCTCCACCCAATGGGATGGAGAGGAAAGAAAAGCCCTTCCCTGAGAGAAGTCATTCCCCCATTTGAACAACCTCTCTTGCTTTCTGTGCTTCTCATTTGTTCCACCTATTCACAGGAGAGACTCAAGCAGAACAGAGGGCTTTGTGTTCCTCCCAGCCTGCCCTAACAAGAGGGGAGTTTCAGCATTGATAGTGGGCAGGGTGTGCTCATGCACCATGGAGAGGGGATGCTGCAGCAGCACAGCACTGCTGGGAACAAGGACAAATGTTGTGCCCAGTCTCCTCTAAGATGAAAGGATCTTAAAGAGGATGCCAGGAAATATCTTCTGCTTGTGAAGCTGTTGAAACCCTGAAATGGCCCCATAGGATCCCTGTTCATTGCAGGAGAATTGGACTAGGTGACCCACAAGGGTCCCTTCCAACTCAAATGATTCCATGATTCTATGATCATGGATTCCCAACTCCCAGGAATCTCCTAGGAACATTTGTGCTTTGCAGGGGGTCATTTCCATTCAATCCTACTTGCTTAGGGTCAGTAGCTTCATAAATCCCAGCAGATTGCCAGAAGCTGGAAGGTTACTCTGGAGAAGCACAATTACTTACTTATTCTTTTGTTGTTCTGAGTAGTTGCCAAAGTCATTGTCTGACTCAGAATGATTATTATCAACTGGTTAAGATCCTAAATCCTGGCAAACAAAAATGTAGTTGAAACCAGAGTCACTCTAGGTGATGATTCAGTCCATAGCAAGGCATCTTGAATGTGTCATACAAAAACACCAATGTTTTCCTAGAGGTATGGCTCGGATGGTTGCCTCAAACATATCGTACTCTTACTGCTGACAGTAGGCATTTTAAAGAAAACAAGGAGTATTTCTTGGAATAAGTTTTTGCTTGCAAAAAGGAAAAAAAACCTCACAGCCGTTTGCTGAGCTTTTATCATCACACTTGGGAGAAGAAAGGAAATTGGCCGTATGCTGCCTGCGAACAAAGTGTTCTTCATGCTCTTGTTGAAATCCATCCGTGTTTGGCCAAGTTATCAGTCTTGTGCATGTTCTTTAGAGGTTTGCTGAAATTTGGAAGCTGTGTTTCTCTGAAGGCATGGTCTGCATGGCACCTGCTCTGACCCAAGTCTGTTGAATGGCAGAGAGACTTTTTTCCCCTAGAACGTGCCCGACTTGACTCCTTTGCGTTGTCAAACACATCTAGGTTCTAAGGAGCACAAGGTTAGCCAGGCAGCAAGCTACCAATGGGCCTAACCACTTTGTTCCATGTGAGAAAACCGCTCTTTTGTTTTCCTTCCCCAGTTTATGTGTGTGTGTGTCACAACAGGCAAATAAGAACTTGGATAAAATCCTGCTGATTACAAATCTAGGTTACGAATGAACTTTAAACGAGCGTTGAAGTTGTAATATTGAGCACTCAATATCTGAGGAGCTCTCAGAACGCATGCTGCCTTTGCAGGCTTAATTTGCCTTCCTACTGCCTATGGCTTATGATAATTTTTAATTACCCAATCACACGATATCTTTTCCCACAGGATCCTTGCTCCTTTGCCACACAGGATGGGCAAAGATCTCCAAACAGGTACCCGGTTAGTTTTTCTTTTCATGCTTATCCATCACATTGCCCCAAGCCACAAATAAATATAGATGTACTAATTAAAAACTAGCTTTTAGACAGCAAAAGAATTTCTCCTCGGCTTTATGCTGTACTATAAGTAGAGGCTGCCATAGGAGCAGGGAAGGAAATCTGGCTTTGGCCAGGGTCTTAGCAACCATTTGTGCTGTAGACGGCCTCAACACTGTTTGCTTTTTATCATTTAACTTTTTTCTAAGGCTCGAATAACAATGTTCTACTATCTATCTGGAAAAAGTCATCCTTTTTCTTGCTTGAGAAGTGTTGCAGTATGATGGTGATGTAGTCTTGTACAAACCAAGATAGGCAGCAAAACTCTGAATTTAATACATGCCCAGCACTCAAATAAAATGTGAAAAATGTTTCACTTTGGTCTTTAAGTAACAGAGAGTCGAGGAGGAGGTAGCAGGGAGCTTAGAATTGGAAAGTGATAGCTGTGGCAGTGCAGCGCAATGATTGGAAATGACATCTCCCATGCACTCAATTAAAATTCATACCTTTTAACCTCCGCAGCCATCTGAGATCTGTATCATTAAGACTGATTCAACAAGATGCCTTGATATTCTAAATTATTTGTATGCCTGCTATTCCAAATAAACATTTGTGAAATTCATTTCAAAAGATGTTAACACTCGTGAAACCCATGTGCCCCAGAGGGATTATATAAATTTCCATGTCAAATATTTGAAGCAAAGCACTTGTACAGAAACAGTGTTTTTTGTGTTTTGATGCCTTTCATTTCCATAAACTAGATTACTTTCTGAAATTACTTTCACACAGAGAACAGTTTCTATTGAATTCCAGTCAGTGAGCTCCTTGGAGTGTGATGTGAATAAAATATTACTGGGTTATGTCGCTTCCAGGATGCATATGCATCCGTGCTGTATAAGCAGGGCAAAACAAGTCTGGATTTTATCTTGAAGTGGGTCCACACACAGAGATTTACTGTCTTAGAGTAATTGCTAAACAACCCTTCCATTGACAGCCTAACAAGGAAGCTCTCTAGATTCCCATCCCCGGCCCCTCTACCTGGCTAACAATGACATGATCTCCCCTGGTGAGCAGAGATTTGCTGGCAGGCAGCAATTCCTGGCTGTCAGTGGTTCTTGAACAGAAAAGTTTTATCTGCTCCTCGCAAACACCGGTTCTGCCAAAAATTCACACGCGCACATCCACACAAAAATAGGTCTGAGGAAACATTGCCTCCATTGTGCTTGTTTTGCCAACCCTGTGAAATGATTAAATACCAGGTATTTAAATGGGAGATGAAAGGAGAATTTTGCCGAGGATGTAGGGGAGGGAAGCAGCTGTGAGATTAAGTGTTTTTACATAAACTACGCATACAATCTCCATTGTTATATAATACCCCTGTGCGGGTGTCTTAGGTCAGCTTCTGGACATCGTTCTACAAAAGAGGGTGAAATCATAGCAGCATAGAATGGCTGAGGTTGGAGGGGACCTTCAGGATCACCTAATTCCAACCCCACTGCCTTGGGTGGGGTTGCCAACCCCATTTGGGTAAAAAATGTGGGGTTCAGCTGTGGATCCCGCAGCAACCCCCAAGGGCACCTCAGCAAGAGCCCAGATAAAGTGAGGATGATCATCTTACAGCTCTGGTTTCGTAATTGTTCTGTATGTGGGGCTGCTTCGTTCATCTCAGGAGCAATTTCACACGTGGCAATTGAGGAGATAGGTCATGGCAGCCAAGACAGAGCTGGGACTGAACCGTTCTCTCCCGCTGTGGCAGCTGTCCCTCTGCTCAAAAAGCAGATGCACTCCCTGGCTTGTGGTATGTAAGGATTCATTTGCAGGCCAATTAGCATTCGGTGTGCTCACCTCATGGCAGCTCTGCGGTCCTACCCTCAGACCAGTAGCAAGCAGCAGATTCCAGGAGACTGGAGTGCAGAATGGCTGTGGGTGGCTCGTATGGGTGCAGAAGAATAGACTGTGTGTGCAGGGCTGGGTTGTGCAAAAGCCGTGGCTGAAATGAATCTGCTGCTTTGAGCTTGGGTGGAAGCATGCGTGGGAGGAAGGAAGTTTGCCTTCAGCAGAGAGAGGTCAAGGCACTTGTCATGGTTTTCTGTGGAGCTCCAGCCACCACTATCCTGAGCGTCCTGGGTGACAGGGAAAGGGGCAGGCAAAGATGTGACAATGCAAGCTGCTGATTGAACCAGTCACAGTTCTACAGTGTCTCTCTTGTATGGAGAAAATTGTTGTTGGGGCTTTTCTGCATTTCAGTTTATATTTTTACCCAGAGAAGCTGTGTATGCCCCATCCCATTCAACTCTTTACAGGAGAAAGGGAAATGGTTTGAAGTTGAAGGAGGAAAGATTGAGGTTGGATGTGAGGGGGAAGTTCTTTACAGAGAGAGTGGTGAGGTGCTGGAACAGCTGCCCAGAGAGGCTGTGGATGCCCCGTCCATCCCTGGAGGTGTTCAAGGCCAGGTTGGATGGGGCCCTGGGCAGCCTGGGCTGCTGTGAAATGTGGAGGTTGGTGGCCCTGCCTGTGGTGGGAGGGTTGGAGCTTCGTGATCCTTGAGGTCGCTTCCTACCCAGGCCATTCTGTCATTATGTGATTCGGTGATCCCTGGAGGCACTCAAACCACGCTGGATGGGGCCCTGAGCAGCCTGCTGTGGGGGGGGGGGCTACCAGCCCATGGCAAGGAGTGGAACTGGATGGGCTCTAAGATCCCTTCCAACATAAGTATTCTATGATTCTTGTTAACAGAAGCCTCCCACTGTCCTTGAGAAAATCAAAACTAGGGAGAAGAGGTCTTTTGCAGCCCTTTAATTACAGATGCTTCTCTCTAAATAGAGACATGGACACTCTAGCTGCTCAGAGACATGGACTTCAGGCCACCACTGGCTCAGCAAAGTGTCTGCTGTTGGCTGTGCTAGGACAGATCCTTCATGAAGAGTTTGGAGGTGAGTGAATTGTTACATCCCACAGGAGAGGTCAACAGAATCACTGAATCATTGAATTGTTTGAGTTGGAAGGGACTCTTAAAGGCCATCTGGTCCAACCCCCCTGCAACGAATATGGACACCCACAGCTCCATCAGGTGCTCAGAGCCCATCCGGCCTGACCTTGGGTGTCTGCAGGGATGAGACATTCCCCATGTCTCCGGTCAACTTGTGCCAGATCTTTATTATACAATACAGCTATCTATAGGATGTTTTATCTGCCTTGATGTATGTGGCTTTTGTTTAGTAAAAACTGTGTCAGAGGAGTTCATCCAACAATGAAAGCAGTGGTCCCAAAAAGATATTATGTTGATTCCCCTATGACATGGCTTTTGATAGGTTTGTATCAATGCAGGGAAAGCCCAAGGCTCGCTGCAGACACAAGCCAAGTGGGTGGCTGCCCCCGCAGAGGAGAACAAGATGTTGGCGGCCCTGCTGTCTGTTCAGCTTGGGCAGAGGCTGCTGAAGGCGGTGAGAACAGGAGAAGGGACTGCAGCTCTCAGGTGTTTCCTGGCTCTGCTCCTCCTTCTGCTCCTCCCCGTGCCTGCAGTCTTGGCTCTGGTAGCAAAACCTGTTCTACCCGAGTGGCCACGACGTCCATATTGCTCAGAAGAAACATCAGCCAGGATGTGGCTGCCCTGCACAGAACGCAGTGAAAACAGGTGGAGGAGTGCACTGCATCTCCCTGGGCCATTTTCCATGTGGTCCCCAGGGCATTTTGCAAACAGCTGGGGTCAGTCCTTTTCTGGCTGCAGGACTTTCTGCCTTCTCCTTCTTTTCCAGCAAATACTCAATGCAGCTTTGCTCTCACTTAAGCATCAGCATCCATAAAATCCCAACAAATCATTCCTCATTGCACAGGGGGGAAATGCAGGGAGCACTGGGTAGGAATAATGGTAACAGAGTGTTGGAGCGACAATACTGATTTTGGACTAGTTGACCTTTAAGGGGCCCTTGTAACTCAAATGATTCTAAGATTCTATGGTAAGACATTAAATACAGCCTCCCTACCCTTCTGGGGACCCACCAGCCACCACTGGTGTAGCTCACCTGAAGCTGCAGCAGAGACCTTTTCTTCACTGGTAAGCAAAAGATAAAAAGCTATTTCCCAGCATTTGCCAAAGACCATCAAACTAGGAACTAAATAAGGTAAAAAGAAATGGGCTGCAGTACACGCTCAGTCTTTGGTGCATTTCTTTAATGCGAGTCTTTAGGGGCAGACTTTGCAAAAATCCCCAATTATTTTAGCTGGTTAATCTGGTCCAAAGTAGGCTGTTGGCCAGCCTGTATGCTCTACGTATGATCTGGCTTAGCTAATCTGATCAATTCCAGTTTATTCTCTGGGTAGGTCCTGCAAATCCAGGACTATTTTAATTAGAGAAGCTGGGCAGCGACAGTTTATTGGGCAGCGGAGGTAAATTCTCAAGTCCTTGGGTCAGCGCTCGCCAGAGATGCAGGTCATTTGGGTTAACGAGTTGCCAGTGCCCTAAATGATGGCTTTTCCTTCATCTCACTGCTGCTCAGCTGTTTTTAGCCCTTTTTTTTCTCTCTTTTTGCAGATGAACAGTCCTGAGACCAGCTTCAATCTTGGCCCATCGTTTCAGTACAAAGCACTTTTTGCATAGTCCTTGCAGTTGCTCGGCCTTGGTTATGCTGGCTTTTGCACCACTTTGAACTCAAATACAAAATGAGTGTTGGTTTCGGAGAGGGGATTTGGATGCTAAGTTTTTCTTCTGTTATTTCTTTCGCAGTGGAGCCTGCTGAGATAGAGCTTCCAGCTTGTGGGTACCGTATGGCTCTTGCAGAGGAGAGCTTGGGCTGTGAAGACTGGTGCTCAGAGGAGATAGGATGGATGGAAGGAACCCATTGGACTGTGGTTGGTTGCTCAAGAGGGAAAGTGGCTGCAGACTGAAGGAGTGTCAGGCGTGAGATCTGAGATGTTCTGCCTTCAACCATCTCTACTTCCTTATCACAGAGCAGGCAGCTTTTGGTTTGTGGTTTTTTTTTTTTTTTCCCCTATGCTATATTTGCACACAATTATAGCAAGGTGCAAACTAAGGCCCCTCCAACCCCCATTTGTCATTCTTTCTACCTGATGAACTTCATGTCATTAAAATGAGGACAAGGTGCCCAGAACCTGCCAATTTCCATTGCAGATCAGTTGTCAGAAAGCAAAAGCTTCTGTTCCTTTTCTTCAGACGGATAAGTGAAATGTGCAAGAGACCATAAATGAAGCTGAAATAATGGAAGATCACTCAAAAATTCTCCACGCTTTGGAAAGACTTATACTCACATTTGTAACGCTGAAGAAAGGAGAATGCTATGTAAGAAACAGGTTGCAGAATAAGGACTTCTATGTCTTAGTCCTATCGCTGCTCTAAACTTCCTGAAAAAAGAACTCTTACTGGCTGGTCTCTTTCCAGTGAAATGAAATTCCTTGTCCCCACTCCAGCAGAGGCACTTGGAGACAGCTTGTGAAAGGCATTTCTGTCTGTGCATGCATGGTGCTGCTGCGTGCCTGGTTTGTGAACATAAAGGGAAATGCTTGGATGGGCTTCCCAAAGAAAGCAAATTAAGAGAATGCAGTGCAGAGCTCTGGGAGCTGCGATTCCCTGGACACAGAGATGGTGTCCTTGCAGGAAGGGTGGTGGGAGCCCTCACTGGCCCCATTGGTGCCCCAAAGTGGGAGCACAGAGCCAGTCCTTCTGCTTAGCACATGTCTCTGCCATTTAAGGATGGTTGAGAGGGAGCTCAGCAGCAGCTTGTTTTTCTCTCCTGACTTTGTCCCATTGCTGGGGTATTTTGCTGATGTGCTGGAGGACGCTAACACCTTGATGGGCCCCATCTGTTCCAGTGAGGAGAGTACAGCTGAATGCTTCGAGGGTGCCCGGGTGCAGCTTGGGAACGCTCCTTGCCTTATCCATGGTGAAGCAGTTGGCATCAGCCAAGCTCCCTGGCACCCGGAGGGGGGAAATCCTGAGGTAAATTCGAGTAGACGTGATGTTAGAAAAGAACTAACCGTTAGGGCACGCCGGGGTCGCCAGGTCTCCCAGCAGGGACAGGTGCCTGCCACTCCGTGCATGGCCGGCAGCCAAGGACTTAGCGGTGGGACTCATGCCAGTCACGCATGAAGAGCAGACACAAGGCTGGAGCTGGAGACAATGAGTAGTTTCCCCCGCTTCTCCCTGCCTCACTGGTGTGTGTTTGTATACCCGGGATGCTATATGCCATCTCCAGGGCCAGCAGTGCCTCGCTGAAGATGCTGGAAGATGCTATGAAGCCAGTAGTGACCCTGCTTGCTGAAGGGTGGCAGGAGGAGATGGGTCCCCAAAGCCGGAACCGATTCCCCGGTCTGCGTGCAGCTATCTGCACGTACAAACCAGTATTTGCATATGCAAGCATCCAGCTGTGCATTCAGGCACTTACTATGCCGAAGCAAACATGAGCATGTGCATGTTTAATGGATCCTGCTCTGAGCTCATGCACTGGAATCATGGGTGCTGCCTGCACCAAACTCTGGGTCCAGTCGTTATGGGAAGGATCTGAAACTGGGCTGGCACATCATAAGATAACTGGGAGCTTTTGATCTAGCTCTGTATTTTTGAGCATTAGAACACATACTTTTTAGCAGAAATTACTAAATATTTTACTAAATATTGTTTGTCATATAGCACAGAGCATCCCTATGAGCTCTCTGCAAGTTGAACCCCAAGTCCTTCAGAATGATACAGGCAAAAAAAAAAAAAAAAAGGGCAAATTACAGTAAAAGAAAAAAGGTTCTTTTCTTTGATACCATCCCTTTCCCCATTAAGCCTTCCCTTCTCTCATCTGCTAAATGAGATGTTTCCAGGCTCATCCGACACAGGCTGACAGTGGTAGAGCTTGGCAGCCATGGGAGCAAATGACTTACAACCAAAGGACAGTTTGAAAGGCAAACATGCAATTCACTGAAAGTCTGGCAATCCAGAGTCTTTCAGCAGCCCTTTCCAAGGAGCATTAGGCAGTCCCTTAAATAAAATGCACTTTGCTGTAGTGTAGCAGCTGACCATGCTGACTTCTGTCATCTCTTACATCTCCTCCTATTTTCTTTTGCATTTTCTATGTGTGTTGTTCTGCTGATCCCAGTTCTGAGGGGAAGCGTAGCGATACAGCTGCTGTGCATTTCTTTGTTATTCCCTTTCCTGCCTTGGCACCTGTAGCCACTGTAACTAAGCACTTTACAGTAATCTTAAAAGCCTTCCAAAAATACTGTGACTCATTAAAACTGACTCAATAATAAAATCGATGGCAGCTTTCTATCCCTTCTGGAAAACTCATCTGCCCTGCAGCTCCAGACAAAAATAAACCAAATAGTTTGAGGGTATTTTTTTCCCCAAAGCTTGACTGAAGAAACAAATAAATGCCTCACGTGATGTCAGGGCCACCAGCCTTGAATTTTTAGGTGTTATCCCTGTATATGCATACACTGTTTCTGTTCTTCGTCGCTATTGTCAATCCTAAATCCAAGATTGCGGAGTTTGAGAAGAGCACTGAGCCAGCTCTGTAGCAAATATTTAATCAAAGGGAGTGATAGGGAACAGCTTTGTCACAGCAGCATTTGCTAGACAAAGAGCAGCAGTCTCTGCGGGTGGAATGTGCACAACCACATGCGTCATCCCTAAGTGTGCTTGCTCCAGGCAAAGGCACACGCCTTGAAAGCATCAGGACAACTGGAAGGGGCCTTTTGCTCTACTTCTCCTCCATCCTATGAACTGTGGGGCAAACATAAGCCAGTTGCCAGTAGTATGTCTGTGCAGCGTGGTGAGGAGTCACTGTATTTTGTGACCCGCGCATGCCTCCATCCGTGGTGCCAAGCAGTTGGTGGGGCGCGAAGCGTCTGCAGGGTGCTAAGAAAGAGCTGGTCTTATGGTGTCTGCTGATGGACTTAGACGTGGCTAGCTTAGCTCTGCTGGGCTCCAGCTGGTCTGCCCACACAGATGCACTGCGTTCTCCATCTGCAAGAAGGGGTGGGCCCAGCATGAGCAGCCCGCAGCTCTGCTGACCTGGTGGTGTGGCCACAGCGCAGCTCTGCACACCTGTGGTGCTCGGCGAAACAGGATCCCACTGCTCACCTCTTTAGCAAAGATCTCTGAGATCAGCAGAGAAAATGTTCTGTCTACGAGCTGGAGATTATCTGGTTTAGAGTGTCTCTTTCTGCAGTCCAGAGGGGATGGAGTTATTTTAAATCTTTTTTGTGCAAGGAAGAAACCAGAAGATTATTTTCTTTCTTCAGTGTCCTAAAACTCCTCAGGGCTGCTTATCTCCAATTGTGCTTGTCAAATGCGCCCTTCTGCTATGCACTCCTCAGGGGAATGCATTTAAGAGCTTAGAAGATCTAGCCAGGAGAGGGGACCCGTGCCCATACGACTTACGTGACGAATGCACATGCAGTGAGACATGGTGACACATGGTGAGCAGAGGCTCGTACTTCTCATAAAACCAACGAATAAGACTCAAAGGACTCTTAGAAAGCTCTCCAATCCATCTCCCTGTCCCAGCATCCAGCAAAACCTAAACCACTCCTGCTGGCTATTTCCCTAGCCTATTCTTAAAGATCTCCACTGTGGAAGAATCCATATCAGAACTAGCCTCATTTCCTGCTTTGAATTTTTGCTCTGTAAAGATCTTCCTAAGCCCAACTCAGATTTTAATTTGCATCTTAAACTTCTTGAACCTTGTTCTGTCCTTGTACCTTGACTGCCACAAAATCCTCCCGTAAAGTTGAGCTTGGAGTGATGTCTTGATCCAACAGTAAACTCAGGTGCTGTGGCTGCCAACGGTTTCTATTACTGCTGCAGGCTGTAAGCAATTAGAGAACGCCTACCAACAAAATGAGCATTTTTAGTAGTAAACTTTGTGACATGAAGACAAATGCAGAAATCACAAGACCTAATTACATCTAATTGCCAATCCATGGGAAACACTCCAGTAAGCTGGCACTCTGCAAAGGGAGGAGACAAGCAGCATTGTTTTAAAACACAAATTTACCAAACGTGTAATTAGCTAAGTACCCACACACTCTTCTAGCTGCTTGTTTTATTCTGAATCAGATCTCCCCTGGATGCTGAATATTGAGGAAGTATCCTCAAATGGCAAGCTCTTCTTTGTCAAAATGGCTTCAAAGGACCATGTCAGCAGGTAGAGATCCAATCTAAATACTGAGGCTGGAGACCATAGCACAGAGCTGGGAACTGAGGTCAGAGTAGCTATGGCCTCATGGTTGTTCCAAATATGTCTTAGAAGGGGAATAAAATACTGTAAATGTTGCATGTTTAATACTTGATGGTCTCCTCAGAGGTCGTCTCAAGTCACTCCACTTACAGTCCTCCTCTTATAGAATCACAAAATCATAAAATTACTTGAGTTGGAAGAGACCTTAAAGATCATCTAGGTCTAACCCCTGCTGTGGAAACCCCCCAGCTCAGGCTGCCTATAGCCCCATCCATGGCATCAGGCACCCACTGCTCTGGGCAGCAGTGCCACGGCCTCATCGCCCTCTGAGTAAAGAATTTCTTCCCCCAGATCCCCAGGATACACCTCTCATTATCAGCCTCCTCCTGTACACAGAGCCATGGACAACAGCCCTCTGACTGTGACCTTCCAACCAATTCCTCATCCACCAAATAGTCCATCCTTCAAATCCGTGCCTTTCCAATTCTGAGATAAGAATATGCTGTGGAACCATGCCAAAGGTCTTGAACAAGTCCAGGTGGGTTACATCAAATGCCTTTTGTCTACCGATGCCGTCACTTCATCATAGAAGGCCATCAGATGGGTCAGGCACAATCTGCCCTTGATGAAGCCATGCTGGCTGTCTTGGATCTCTTCCTGATCTCACGTGTGCTTTTATATAGCTTAACATGCCTACAGTCCCTTTCTTCCTCAACCTAAAGATCTCATCTAAATGATAAAAAAGGCCCTTGTCCCCAAGCTCATGGAAAGGCCAAGGTAGCACAAGATATCCTACTTTTTTTAAGGAAACAGCTGAGTAGAGCTGCTCCTCTGAAGTGTTCATCCACTGCAGACCCTGCCCTGCTCTATGCTGGCATATAATTTCCTTGGGGTGCTAATGTAAGTTTTATAATAGTCTGTTGGACATACAACAATGTAGGTTATTATATTATAGGATATAATATATACTATTCATAACACTGTTATGAAGTAATAACATTTCAGCCCTCGGGGCACTTCCCCCTCATACATATGCATAGACATAGACACACACACACACATATGCTGACATACCTGTACATTTAAATGTAGAATATATGTGCTTCTGTAAGTATGTATGTATGTCTTTGCAGCCACATTCTCTGGATGGCACAGTTACATCTGGCTGGTTTTGCTCATTTTCAGCTTAATGTAAATACCAGCCCTGGAAGCCATTTGGGAAGCTTGTGTATGCTAACAATTTGCAGCTGCATTATTATTATTTTTTACATTAAACTATAATATTGATATTTTCAAATGTTGCATGCCAAACACTGAAATTGAATTAAGTATTGTTTAAAATAACAATAGTATAAATTTGTTTTAAATGAATTTAGTGTCATTTCATTGTTTGAAATGTAATGTGGGAAAATATTACTGCTGGGGCAAGAGTAAATATCTAAGTCTATTAATTTTATTGAAGTAGTGGATAGATCCACATGAACTGTTTCTGTGTGTGTTTGGTTAATATTTTATTGAAAATTGGTGTTAGCTCTAACTAATGAAAATCCAAACTCACTTCACGTAGAAGGTGTAAAATGCATCCAACAACTTAATAACCCATTAATTTAAATTGATTTTTTTTTAAGTTAAAATTTAAAAAAAATACAGAAGGTAGGTGTCTCTTAGAGATATACAAAAAGGAGAAACCAGCCAATAAAGTCAACCCTTATTGAATTAACAGGGAAGGATGTGCAGCTGAGGTCCCCCATTGCCCCATATTAACCATCATTGTAGTTTGAAAGGAAGGAGTTAGAAAGGCCTGGATACAATGATACGAATATGTACTTTTTAAAGATGAGGCTTGCATAGCTAATGGCAATGACTATGTTGAAAGGCAGTGTTGTGTAGCAGAGATTTTACTCCATCAAATAGTGTTGCTGTGCTCTTTACTGCAGTTTGCACGGAAATGAATAGGAGGCATTACTTTCAGAGCGACCAATAACACATTTTGTGAGTCAGCAGCAGCATATTTTGCAAACAGCAGTGCAGATAGCTCCATTTTACAGGTGGGAAAATTGATGCACAGAGAAAGGGTCGATGGCCAGGGGTAGAAGCAGCCTCAAATCCCTGTCTCTTCACCGCTAATCCAGTGCCTAAGCCAAGATGGTCTCCTGCTTGGGGAAAATGCCTCCTTTGTAGGTAGCACTTGAGCACATGTTAAAGTCAAGGGGACTTAAACGTCTGCTCAAAGTTAAGCCTATACTTAAGTACTTTCCAAACAGAGGGTAAACTTAAACCCATGTTAAAGCGCTTTCCTGAATCCGGGCGAAATCTGTCCAAAGTGCTTGATTCTCCTAACTGCCATAATTAATGGTGTGGAGAAGCTGAATTCTGGAGGTTTCTCTCTCTTTACACCTCTTGCATTGTTTTTTCCTTTTCCCCGGGTTTTTCCTAGAGAAAATTCTAGCTCTACCCATCCTCATCTTGTTGAAATTTCACTGTTCCTTTATTATTACTTTTTGTTGTGGATCCCACCACACTTGAGACTTGCATGCTTCCTTATGAGATTATCAAATCTCAAATCTGACTAACGTGAGAAAATGCATTTATTAGGATAAGACCAAACTGCCTTATAACTACACAGTGAAAAAGGTAGGAGGAAGCCTTAAACACCCTTGTGTTAGGTTTGTTGACTTTAGCAAAAACATCCTGACTGCTGTGTGACTGTGTATTTCTGGAGTTATGAAATTGTGGTCATGGCAAATCAGAGCACGTATCTTGTTTGACAGAAGTAGGGATGAATATCAAAGTGGAATTCTTCCTTCCAGCAAATTAGAACTGCAGGGTTGACGCAATGCTCCGCTCGAGAATCCCATCAGAAGGCAACTTATTTCTGTGTAACACCGATAACGGTTCAGTCATGCCAGTGCAAACTCGAAGAGAGATGTGTACCTTCAACCACACTGGCACAGAATTTGATCTGTGGGATTATCGCAGTGCAGAAATGTTGTTACCTGCTAACCCAGGTTCAAGCTGGTACTGAGGTGTTGCCTAGGCACCAACCAGGGAACACAAAAAGCAAATGTCTGTATATCAGAGCCCAGATAGGCAAAGCATTGCACATTCCCTCTTAATACAAAGCTATCTAGAGTTGAGAAGAGAGCTTGCTCGTGCAGCCACCCAAGATTCATCTTGGCCGTATCTGAGTAGCTATGAAGGATGGAGATGGAGATGGTGACACTATTATTAGTGTTGGTGGTGTTATTATTAGGTGGCTTTCATGGCTTCAGCCCTTCTGTAAGAATGACAGAGTCCCCAAGCTGTAAATTTTCATTGCCAGCAGTAGCTCCTGCTGGTGTCTGAAGCAGGTAAAATGAATAGGGCAGGGCAACACAGGGATTTGAAGATGTAAAATGATGGGGATTTTTTTAAAGCAAGGTATAGAAGCCATCTGGAATTTGTGTTGAGAAGAAAAAAAAAATGCTGTCAGGAAGAGTTTAGACCTCAGATAAACAATAACCTTGAAAGGGTATCTGTAAAAAAAAAAAAAAAAAAAAAAAAAGGAGTATGCTGGGAAAGAGAGAAAGGTTAGATTTGGTAAAGAAGCTCTATCTTGAAAGTTAGGCAATGAAAGTCTAAAGTTGGGTGTGAAATGGAGAGGATCTTGTAAGGAAAAGAGACAGTGAAAGGCTCACTAGTCATATAAATAGAAAGAGAAGGAATGAACAGGTCTCCTTGCAGTAAGCAGTATGTGTCATCCAGACACTGAAGGGGCAGCCTCAGCCCTCCTTAATGCTGAAGATCACTATTGGGAGTGGGTGAATAGAACTGATGGAATCTTGTGCAATGCAGACTTGTGTTCATAGAGTGTTCCAGTCTGTCAGGGCCAGAGGAGACCCAGAAGAGAGGCACAACACAGGAGATCACCATTCCCATTGCAAAAATTCTCAATAAATTATTAATTAAGTCCCCATTCAAACCTGTGTGCGTTTGTCTGGGAAGTAGCAAGCACAGCACCTGTAATAATGGATGGGGCAGCTGCTGGAAAGTGATTAGAGAAACTCCTGGCTGTACCTCAGTACTATGCAATGCTGTAGAGCAGCTTTTGAAATAACTGAACGCATAAGGGCAATGCATAAGGGCACATGAAAAGTGGGGTAAGTGAAAGATAGATTGTGTCAGGCTCCTTGAGAGCTTTCACTGAGCTGAAATCAAGACCTGTGTAATTGTAGAATCATAGAATCATCAAGGTTGGAAAAGACCTCTGAGACCTCCAAGCCCAACCCACCCCCACCATGCCCACTGCCCACGTCCCTCAGTGCCACATCTCCACTGTTCTGGAACACCTCCAGGGATGGTGACTCCACCACTCACCCTGGGCAGCCTAGGTCTGTGCGTCGCCACTCTTTCAGAGAATAAATTTTTCCTAATATCCAACCTGAACCTTCCCTGGCACTGGATTCCTTTGGAGCATTGAATGTATTGTGCTATAAAGAGAATTTGTAAAGTTGCTGAAGATGGGAATTAAAACACGAGTTCTGCCATGCAGAAAGAGTAGTCAAAGGGACGTGGATGGCAAACAGCTTGGGCTGGAGAAAAAGGGAACTGGCAAATGGTTATGGAGTTGCTTGAGTTAATGTAACAAACTGCTGATTTGGGAACGTTGATTCAGATCAAAGAATTTGGGTATTATGAAGCACAGAAGCGGTGTACACTGGGACCAGTGACGGAAGTTGCTGCCTTAAATGACAAATACCTTGACTTAGAAGACAGGCAGTTAAGTGCTTGATGAATGAGGATGGACTGCTATGCAACCAGGCTGATACCTGTTTTATTGTAGAACTATAGTAGCATTAATGTTGTTGTGTAAGGAAAATCTAAGTGGGACAGCTGTGGTTACCCATGTTTGAGATTCCAAGTGGAGGGTTACTGGGGTGACTGGGGAAATGGAGAAGCTGTTTTATGAAAGAAGGCTGGAAGAGCAGGTCTTGTTCAGCCTAATAACACGAAGGCTGAGCAGAGATAGGCCTGCTCTCCAGAAATGCGTTGTGGGGTAAACACGAGGGAGGGATAAGAGCTATATAAGCTGAAATGCTGGCACAAGAACAAATAGGCAGGAACTGGCTCTGAATAAATCAAGGCTGGAAGTTAGAAGGAAGCTTTTAACTGTCAGAGGAAGGGGCTCTGCAGCAGACTCTACCACTGTAAATGGGACAAAAAAAAAAAAAAAAAAAAAAAGGATGGTTCCAACATGGTATTTGACAACCAATGAAATCTGTGCAGTTTTATTCCCTGTGATGTAAAGAATCAGAAACGATTCTTAGGATGGCCCTTCAAAATCCCTGGTGATGTTGACCTCTTAAGACATACAGAAAATAATACCTGTTATTGTTATTACATTTGCAGCCTTTGCAAACTCTAACTGTCTGCAGCAGCACAGCAAGGCAGGAATGATTTCTTGTTCTCTGCCAAAGCCAAGGTAAGTTCACATTTAGTTACTGAGAGCAATGGTTCTTGTGCTGAGCTGGAACTCAGTATTGTTTATGTTGAAAGTCAGAGGCTTCCTGCATCATGTTCACTATCCATCCCTGGATCTACATCTCTTCCTGTGACCAGTTAGCAGGAACCAAACCCCAACAGTTGGCAAAGCATCTGAAAAATGTAGCCTGAAACACTGTGCTCCAATGGTAAGTCCAGGAGGTAATCCAAGCAGGTAGAAGTGGATATTACCACGAAGGCTGTAGTTGAATTGTGACACGTTTAACTCCAAGTTTCCCTGTACCCCACAGATGTTCCCAGGTACCCTATAGATGTTTTCACCCCTATCTTGAGTTTTGCAACCTGCTGTATTCTACACTGATCAATTAAAACACAAAGTTGGCATAAGGTAAAGATAATCTGATGCAAAGCACCTGAAGGTTGCAGAGCCTGAATATAAGGGTCACCAAGGAATCTCCAGGTTCATGTCATCAGGTGGAAGAATAATGATAGCTGTGTTTTGACAATGTTTATGTTTAATTTAACAATTAACACTGGCCTCACCTATTGATCTTTCAGCAAACATTCGTTATGGTGCACAATGACATTGCATTTAGCAACTTCGGATTGCATTAGTGGCAGTTTCAGCTGAGCTGCATTAAGCAATGCTAATTACAACAGTCTCGAGGAGGGAAACCTGAAACAAAAGGGTATACATCTATCTTTGATGAATGTATCTGCTTTAACAGAGATGCCTTTAGCGGGAGTCTTAAAAGGTAAATAGCACTTTTCTCTTCCTCACTTAGGTGATGTGTAGTTAAGTCTTATCTCATTGCCAGTTCTGAGTGAGACTGATCCTTTTTTAATTTACCAAACATGCGATTTAACCCACTTTCACACAGATGTGAATGTTAACCATCTTAACTTTTGTTATTGCAGTGTAGGAGAGTGAATGTTCCCTGGGAGGTAGTGCTAAGGGCCCTGAAAAAGTGAGCACTGCAAGAAGCTCCAAGTACAGCCTCACTCGAGTCTCTGGACAGAGCAGCACTATGTGCAAGTTCTACTCTTATTCCCAGTATTCTCAATCAGAGCTGAGCCTGATGCCGTTTCCATTCCTAAATATGCAATTCTGCCTCCTCCCTGGCACCCACTCTGGAGTCCTTGCAGCCCTGCAGTGAATTGCAACTCAATTCCGTCAATAATTAATTTCTGGGTGTATCAACCAATGTGAAGGACGATGAGGAAAATTTCAGCCCTGTTATTTATTGGTCGCAGTGCTTGTCTTAAACAAGTCCTGAAACCATAACCTGAGAAGCTGTGCTGTGTGTGCTTTACCACTTTACAGAAAGAGGAACTCCTGGGGTGGGTTTCCAGGGGAGTAGGTAGAAGCCTGACAGTGGGCAGGGGGAAATAAACCACAGAACTGAGGTGAAGCTTTCATAGAATCATTGAGGTTGGAAGAGATGGGTAAGATCACCAAGTTGAGTTACCTCTCAGCAGGTGAATCATAGTGATGGCTTTTGTGAAAGAAATGGAGCTTGACAGAGGTGTGTGGAAGGCTGGGGTGTAACACAGTAACTGGAGAGCAGGACAACATGTGGAAGATCTAGGAAAACTGATATTTTGGACAAGAATGAGAGAAACTAGAATGAAAGGAAAGTCAAGCAAATGAGGAGAGATGATGAGAGGAGGAATAGATGCTTTGGCAAGGGAATGACTGAGTACAGGACTGATTTGAAAGTCTTCTCTGGAAGTTTCCTGATCTACCATTTTTGCAGCCTTCCTCTGACCTGTTTTTCATCGTGTCCTCAATTATTTGGGGTAAGCATTGTCCCTATCTTTGTTAGCTCATCTATATGTGCATGCAACCTAATGACATGGGTGAGCTACTTAATCCTAGTCTGTCAGTGTCATCCAGGATTAATTTACTCCCTGTTCAGCACTGGCTGTCACTTGGATGAGTGTCTCCTGCACCTTTTCTTTCCTTCTGCTCTTTTCTTTCCCTTTGGTCATGCCTTTGGCAAAGGGCCCTGCAGCTGAAATGCCCCCTGTGACATTCCACCAGATTCCCCCATCTACACTAAATGCTACAGACGTGCCCGCTTTGTCTGCTACCTCCATCTTAATTCTTTATCTGCTTACACGGTTAGTGTCTCCCCTCCTCCCCATTACTGACCTTGTGGATTAATGTATAGTACGGGACTGTAAGCTTTCTTGAAGGCTGGGTGAATTGTGTCCTCAACTCCCCATCTGTCGACATCGTCTCTTATTGCCTTCTGCACAGTGACACAGACACAACAGAGTCCTCATAGGAAGCAGATGAAAGAGCTGGTTGTTGTCTATTGTTTTTTTTCCTCCTTCTTTTATATTTTTGGACAGGAAGTTCCCATTTTGGCAGCTGGTCTCTGCTACTGTCTTCCTTGTGGGTATCATGTTTAATCAAGGGATTGCCAAATCCAAATGTTAATCAACTCTATTAAGTTAGAGATAGGAGATGAATCACTGTTCTAACAAAGTAGAGACCCATGTTTGGTCAGTGGTGTCTTGTAATAAAGTAGAAATCTAGATTTAGTCAACGCTGTCTCATCTATATGGCTGAAATGTCAATGTTATATGTTTTGGAACAGTAGACGAGATTATGGGATGAATAACTGGGAATGAGTTTCATGTTCTGGGGGTTTTAGGGTCTCCCTCAAAGCCTTTCTGTAGGTATCAAAGGTCTGGGAAGTTGGCCAGAGGCAACACTAGTAACAAGGCACAGAAAGCAGGGGACTCCCAAAGAAACAAGGGGAGCTCATCCTCTGGCAAAAAGGTGGAGTATCCCATGGAAATCCGATGTTAATGGCAACCAAAGGTATCCCAGCGTAGGAGCAGCTTTTATAAAGGAAAGTTTATGTGGTGGGGACAAGCAATTAGTGCCCAGACTTGTGACTGAGTTCTAAAGAGAAGGCAGTTGCATGTTGTGGTGGTTATTCATGCATGCATATGGCTTGTGCATGACTCTGCTTTGGTGCAGAGAATTGCACACTGCCTTTCCTGAATGCTCACTTCTCCTACTTTTCTCTGCACATACACTGGTATTTGCACTCTATACATATATACAAATACAATCTATGGCTCCAAGTGCCATTTTTGACTTCCATGAACTGACTTGTTCTCCCCAGGAACATTGGTTGTGTCATTGGCTATTTTGCTACACGAAATAAGCAGGTAAGTGATTTGCAATTATGGTTTCATTTGTTCGAATGGCAATGGTAACAAAGGTGCTGAGGAGACAGCCAGCCTTGTCTAGAGCTGGTGTAAACCAGCCTGTCTTTGTTTTGGAGCCTAGAGAATTGAGATGACTTATACAATCCAGGAGTGTTGTCACTCTAATAATAGTTAGAAAATGTCACTGCTAAGTAAGGGAAGTGCAAGGATCAAGTTGAAACATCAGCCTAGTTGTTGTCCATGCCACTCACCAATTAAATATGCAGTTGTGTGTATGCCTTCAGGCTCTCCACTACAAGAGGAACACTGAATAACTGGAGTGAGTCCAGCAGAGGCCACCAAAGTGATCAGAAACCTGCAGCACAGAGAGACTGAAGGTGCTGGGTTTATTCAGCCAGAGCAAAGGAAAGCTGAGGGTCGGTCTACAGACTGGCCTCAGAGGTCATGGTCAGAAGATGGAGATGGATTATTCTTGGCGTTAATGGACAAAAGGCACCAGTCATAAACTACGTCAGGAAAAATTCCAGTTAGGTATTAAGAAAAGATTGTTCATATGAGGAACTTTTCCAGTTCACACTGGAAAAGGGGATTGGGAAGGCTGTGGAAATTCCACCCTTGCTGATGTACAGCCTTGGACTGGATAAGATGTTGAGGTACCTGATCTAAAGCTTGAAATTACCCCTTCGTTGTGCAGATGTATAGACGAGACTTCTGAAAGTTCTGTCCTTCAGTACTGTGGTTGTCACTCTCTGGCTCTGTTCTGGATTCTACAACTTTCTGTGCCCATGACAGTTGCAGAGGAGCCAGCTGGTGGAAGACAGTTGGCCATCCAATTGTGAGATGAGAATTGGGTCCCTGACCATCTTTTATTTTAATTCAGGCATAGCTGTAGAAAGTAGTGGCTTTGTAATAAAGTACTGACCTCTCAATAGAGATCTCTCGATGAAAACCGGATTTCTATCCCATGGGAAATTCTGGTATTTTCATATTTGTTTTCATCTCAAATTGGAACACATAGTTCCTAAAAAGAATTTGTTTGCAAATGTCAGAGCATTTCATGTTGACATTTTGAGCTAAAACGAAAGAGTTTTGCTTGAATCAGGTCATCATCATTTGCTTCTGCCTGAATGGGAGCTGTAGCTATGTGTGTTCTGCGATCCCAGGAAAGCCTACCATGAGCTAAACTGATTCTACCGTAACATGCCCTTATTTCTTCCAGTAGCTGAGTTACTTGGAGGAATCACAAGTCTCCTGTAGCACAGTATGCTGACTCAGGCAGACATAGAACAAAAGAAGAATTACTGGTTTTCTGGTTGGAACATCTCTGATTGGAACGTTTCTAGGAAACATTTTTCTCTTTTGGGAAATCTTGTTCTGTACAAAATGTCATTCTCTGAAGGGAAAGGAGTTTGTTTTCCCTTTTTTCTAAGGGAAAATGTCCAATCAATCCAATGTGCAACAGATATGCTTGTATGTGTATGCAAAAGTGTTTCTTTTCTACTTTAACAAATGTAGCAGCCATGTTTGTTCTCATTTCCCACATTCCCCACATCTCTCAGACTTCTCCCATTAGTTTCAGTGGAGCTAATCCAGTCACAGCAACAGAGAACCAAATTTGGCCCAGGTAAGAGATTTATTGTTTTTAACAACAACGCACAGTCAGATCTACAGCTGGTACAAACGAAGGAAATCAGCAGAATTTGAACGACTTACACCTGCAAAGGATCAAGCCCAGATTTATTAATAGCTAACTACCTATAGTGCTTACAAATGCATTTACATCCCATTTCCAGTGCTACTTTGGGCACATTTGCAGCCTTGCCTGCTCAGTCTGACAGGGAGGGTATTCCACGCCTCCTGCTCTGTTAGCAGCATCGTAGTAGAGCTCTCCTGTTCCTTTCCTCCCAGCCCAGGCTCTTTGTCTAAAGCCTCTGCAGTATCTACCTGCAGATCTTCTGTTGTTTCTGCTCTCTGAACCACGTGCTCTGCAAAGTCAGTGTGAGCTGAACACGAGCATCCGAGGACAGAATTTGGGCTTAAAATTTGTAGCACATTAGGAGCATGCTAATTGCCTAGGGTGACATCCAGCTGACAACTGGTTTGATGGTGACTCTGTTCTCGTTCCTCTTTAAAATTCTGCCTCCTAAATAAATGAGTGATGGGATCGATAGCCTTGCTCTGCTAACAGGAGGGCTGCGGTGCACCACTGTGACTTTGACTTTGCTGTTTTCTTTGCCAACTAATTATGACAAAAGTGACATACCAGGTGATCTGTGCTTGTTCCTGAGCCAATTTTAACACCATCTCTTAGGCTCTTTTCCCAGAACCAATGGCTTTTGTCATTTGCTCCTCTGATTTCCTGTTCATTACATTTGTTGACAAGTGTTCAGATGAATTCATCTAAGAAGTTGTGTCCTTGCTGTTTCCTTACCATTTCCTCCTGCATGCCAGGGTGGGCATTTAAAAATATCACTCACTTGATTTCTTGCACAAATGTTTGCTGATGAAGGTCTCTACACAGTAAGAAAATGTCAATCAACTTAATTGCATGTACAAATTCAACTCTGCATGTGTAAATACGGGACCCGTGCGCAATTTGAGTATCTGTGCTGAGAAAGTGGGCTTTGCCATCTTTTAAATACTTTCCTTAAGAATTCCCTTTCAGCCCTGTTTTGCCTTGTGATGTTTGGGCTTCACAGAGGTTTGAAACCCCTCAAAGGGGTCCTGGTGGACACTGCTGTGACTTGAGGTGCTTGTACACACTCCCTGCCATGGAGAAGGCAGAAAGAATGTGCTGTCAGCATCAGTGGCTTTGACTCTCAGTCCAGCATCTGACAACTATAAGCTCAGTAGGACCTTAAATCCAAAGCTAGTTAGGGTGTGTATTCCTTTTTGCCAGTGATGGGTGAGTCATAGAACAATTTAAGTTGGAAATATCATCCAGTCCAACCATCCACCTGTTGCCTATATTGCCCATTAAATCATGGCCCTGAATTCCACATCTGCATGTTTCAAGTTGAAGTAATAGCCAGCAGAACTGGTGAGATGAATTCAAGCAGCAGTGCTGTCTTCTCTTGGGGCAGCGAGCATGGGGCTGGGCTCAGATCTGCTCACACAGCTCTGGCTATGAACTCATGAAGTGAGTGGTTGGGAAGGGTTAATACCACATTTGCGTGACTGAGAATAACAACTGGAGGAACTGCTGAGTAAAAAGTAAAAATATGTGGATTGGGAAGCTCTGGGGGAGGGGAACGAAAGACCCACAGATAATTTGAAGCTGTATGTCCAGAGAAGAATACATGTGTAGTGGCCCTGCCCAACTTTAGAGGCCTTCTATCTGTACAATCAATGCATAGCTGGTTAACCTGGTCATCATAAAGGAAACACAGTGAATTTCCCTCTTCGCAATCTCTGGACGAGATTTTCTTTCTTCACCCAAGCACTTTCCACGATAACTTCTCTCATAAATCAAAACAGACATCCCTCTAACTCTCTATCTGATAGCAGGCAGCACCACTTGCTCCAGAATCAGGTGGAGCAAATCCTGCAATGGGAAGCTAAGGAATAATTTACAGCAGATAAAATTTACTTTGCTGGGAGGTTATCTTCAGCCACAAAGCAGAAGGCTTTGCTCTCTGACCCCAAGCAGTGTGGATCTTTACTTGCCACTCTGCAAGGGAATAAGATTGTTTCTGGAGGTGGTTTCTGAGATCCATCCTTCTGCAGGATGGGTGCCCCTGGTCTGTAGATGGAGCTCTATGTTACCGGTGCGCTGAGTATTGGACCACAATGCCAAACCTTGTGTCTCCCAGCTTATGGTCAGAAATGTCACTGTTGGATGCCTGTGGATGTTTATGCTTAAAAGAAATAGCAAAGAAAAAAAGAAAATAGTTGCGGACCCCTCTAGGTTAGGTGAAGAGCCCTGGGAGAGGTTGGGACAAATTGTCTGTATGAGTTACATCAAATGTTGTTGTGCCATAGAAAAACAATCAGGAGTATAAGGGTTGTTCCCATGGAAAACCACTTCTCCCCAAAGACAGCACTGCATTAAACCCATCGCATGCACAATATTTCATTGGAAGTAATATCGTTACGAACAGATGCTCATTTTCAACACGGCAAGAAACGTAGCTGGGATTTTGGAGTTTCTCACTTCCACATAAATGGATCTGCATGGTGGTAGCCCTGATTATGAAAAGCTGATATTAAATGTTAAAGCAATAAAGCTCAGGTTAGCTGTCTTCCCCCCAAATTCTACAATTCTACAAAATCTGGTGTTCCTTCCACAGAGCAGGCAGATGTAAATGCCGGGTTTTGCAGTGCTAACCTGCTGCAGTTCTGAAGTTGTTTTCTAGGTTGTCTCTCCACGCAAACAAACCTGCAGATTAATGCGTGTGCTGTGTGTGTGCATGCACGAGTAACCCAATTTCTGCCTTTCATACTTGGCCCAGATTAGAGGCCAAGCCCTGCAATGTGCTGGTGAAACACCCAAGCTGAAGCAGGGGCTTTGTTTTCCCTCCATGTGTTGTAACAGGTAGATAGCAATGTCCCCTCACGGGGTTGTTCAGCTCAGATCTATCATTTTACTTATTTACCCATAGTCACAATCTTATTTTGATGCAAAACACTGCCCGCCTCCCCTTCCCCTCCCGCCTCCCCTAGAAGTGACATGATCAAAAGCTATTTCTTCTTCAGAGTGATTTCCAGTAACCTCCGGAGCAGTTTTTTTAATTAAATAAACCTCATCTTGTCTAGCTTTCTGGTCAGCATTTTGAACCCCCTGCAGATGGGTCTGAAGGATTAACAGCAAATCCTCCTCGACCCAGCTCAAGCAGATGGGCGGCATGTGTCTGATAAATACTAGGACAAGGTCTGCTTCCTCGTGTTTCCAACAGATAGACAGTATACCCTGTAAATTAAATTTAAAATGGTGGCCCTTTCAACCCTTAGAATAGCAGAGGAAAAGGAATACAAAAAAAAGGAATTTCCTATTCCTAGCACATTGTCACCTCCTGACCAGCGAGTCAAACATCACCTGTTGGGCGAGTGGTAGCTCCAGGGAAGGAGGTCAGTGTTGTGCTGAACTTACAGGGAGCACGGTGCTGCATTTCCTTGCTGATGGCTTTTATTTGCACGTTGCTTTGCACAGTATCCTCTTTCCAAGTGAATGTCTCTGACATTGGTTCCCATACAGCTGCTGCAATGGGAGCAGGAAGCCACATTCCTGAGTGCGCTGAGAAGTAAAACTCTGCCGTGTGCAAGCTGTGTTCAGGTGCCTGAGCTGAGACATTCCCCAGCTATTCACTTCTGAGGTCAGGGATGGTGAACTGTGCTTTTGGGCAACAAGGGAAGCCTTAGAAATGGAGGGAGGGCTCCATCCAAGGCTCACTTGCTTTGACCAGGGTCATCTTGCTTCACAGATTTGCTAGTTCGTTAGTAGAGATACTTTGAAAATGAAACCCTTTCTCGTTCCTCCATGTTTTTGTTTATTTCTTTTCATTTTCATTTGTTTTATCTGTTTGTTCATTTGATTTCATCTGAAGAGGAATAACATAGACACCTCTAAGTGCATTGCTCTACCTATCCTTCTTATTGCTATGTCTTGTCCCCAGGGATGGTGGTCACTCTGGAACTACCTATGGATTGTGGTCACACTGGAACAGTCCGTGAACAGAAGGTTTTGGCCCTATTTGAGCTGTGCACAGCCACTGCCCGACAGCATTAGTGGAAACTGCCTTTCCCCAGTGACCTTGCTGCTAAGCTGGAGACTGGCAGGGACTGTCACCTCCAATGACACTGCTCAGAGGGTCCTTGTCAGAACAATTAACACCAGTATGTCACTATGTCCTCTTTCAGAGCCTTTGGCTCTCGAGTCAAGATACTTGTGATGTTTGGGGTAAAAAAGGCTGTCAAATGGCCAGCACTCAGGGATGTGCCATGTTTGTGAAGCCAGTGTTTGCACCAGGTGAGGAGCTGGTGGGAGCGATGCACAATCATAGACTCACAGAATCATTAAGGTTGGGAAAGAGCACTAAGATCATCTAGTCCAACCAGCAGCAAATAAGGATGAAGGCTCATTTAAACTGAAGGTGGAGTGAGTGGGTATGGGGATATCTCTATTAGAGACATCCGTATGTAGTAAGGAGTGGGTTTTTCTTTTCTAAACATTTCTTTCTCTGATAATTTAGTGTATGAATTAAGAAATAAAATATAACGAAAGCAAACAAATAAATCAGACTTTCCTCTCAGGTTATTAAGGAGCTGCAGAGTTGTGTCTTCTAAACAGGCCTTTGTAGATAAGGCTTTGTGGGATGAATGCTCTCTTGGAATGTAGCAGCAGTGGAAAAAAAAGGAGAATTAAAATGTGTACAAAATGACACAAAGCTTCTGGATAAAGCTTCACCCAGAGGGTGGTGAGGCATGGAACAGGTTGCCCAAGGAGGCTGTGGATGCCCCATCCCTGCAGGCATTCGAGGCCAGGCTGGATGTGGCTCTGGGCAGCCTGGGCTGCTGGTTGGTGACCTGCACACAGCAGGGGGTTGGAACTGGATGATCACTGTGGTCCTTTTCAACCCAGGCCAGTCTGTGATTCTATGATATATTCAGCTGTTGGAAACTGGTGGCTGTGGGTGGACTTGTGTGATGTTAAAATCTGGTCCACGCAGTCAGAAAAAGTATGGAGGAAAGGAGATGTGCTAGCTATCTTCTCGCCCTTGAGCAAGTTCTGATTGTCTCTGGACACTGTTTTTCATTATCTAAATGACACTTTTCACTTTGGTTCCTTCAGCAAGTTCTGTGTGGGCATAAAAAACACATTTCCTCCTCCATTACTCATCCCTCAGGACTGTCAAATGGCGAGGAAGCAGAGGCAATTTCTTTTATGATGCACGCCTGTATCAGCTCACCTTTAATCCTTGTGATGACAAATAAACTTCTTGAAGATGAGTTGAAAATTTGAGCCAGGAAGTGAGAAATAAAACCATTCACTCACTTGCTTTCCAAATAATCACAACAGTTTAGAAAATGAGTCAGCTATTTATATTTTCTTTTACTTTCCCAAAATATTTCCATCACTATCTATCATTTTTTTTTGTCTTATCAGCTTACAGCTATGATACCGGCGTTAGATAACGCCGTGCCTTTTCATGGCTTAGCACAGAGAAGTTCAGATAAGTGGAAGTGAAGAGTCATATTGTCAGATAATGTTGTGTCCCTGACAGCACGTGCCTGTCTGTCCGCTGAGTATTTCTCCATGGAACACTGGTCATGGTTAGAGGGCATGGAGGTGGTGGGTTGGGTTTGGACAAGATGACCTTCATGGTCGTTTCCAACCTTAATGATTCTATGATTTGCCTCTGGGGCATATGTTTATACTATGAGCCCAAGGAAATGCTTGGCTGCACTATCACAGGAGAAAGCAAAGCTCAGCTGTCAATTTTAAGAAGCACAGGTCTGGTCTATTGGAGAACTGCTCTAAGAAAATTCCTTGTCTTTGTGGTAAGTGTATAAAATGTCCATGTCAAAGTTTGGTTGGTAGCTGAGTGTGTAGCTGTTGGGTAATTTGCAGTAATGTTGTCTCTTCCTTTTCTATTATTTTCCATCAAAATCACAGTTTTAATTTTTTTTCAAGATGAATCTCTGCTAAAAATATCCAGCAACAAAAATGTAGAGTTTTCCAGCTTTTGGAGTTAAAAACTTTCTTTTTCATGTAAGGCATTTCTGTCAATAGTGAGAACTATCGGTGATAGATGGACAGTTGGACTGGATGATTTTGGAGGTCTTTTCCAACCTCGGTGATTCTGTGGTTCTGTGATTCCCACAGCATTTAAAGAAAGTTAAAAATCAGTGGGGCAAGATAATTTCCCAACATGAGAGTGAAAAGGCAGATAGACATCATCCAACCAAACCACAGTGAGGGAGAGAAGAGCCTCTCCTTTCTGCTCTATCTGTGCTTGGAGAGTGGGGAAACACCTTCCCTACAGCCTGCAGCAGGTGGGCAGTGGGCAGGAAGGCCACGTGTTGGCACACATCTCTTCCCACCAAAGGACCCCACTGCCTTAGGAACAATTCTGAAGAGCGGCGATTTATTCTGCGCTTTCAAGTGATACTGGGAACCTTTTGAAGCAAAGTGAGGTGGTTATTTTTTTGTTGTTCTTTTTTTCTTTCTTTTTTTTTTTTTTCCCTTTTTTCCCAGGGATTCCCCAAGTGGATGGCTGTCAAAGATTTTAATATACTGCAGGCACAGCAGCTAATTCTCAAATCTCTTGCAGAAGGATTTTACAGAGGGAAGCTAGGATGCAAATCCTTTTGAAGGCTTTTTCCATTTTGAAACCTATAAATAGGAAAGTAGGGCAAAATGACTTTGACAAGTTTAGACCTCACCTTCTTTAATTACTCTCTTTGGATCAACAACCTGACTGCAAATGCTTATCTACTCCAACATTACGCACAGGTTTGGAGTTTATTTTTAAGAGCAGTGCATGACAATTCTGCATAATATTTTTAATACTCCTGGCCACCAGAGATTTCCATATTCCAGTTGATCTTTACGTTTATAATTGATATAAATGGTGAACAGGGCTGATTGCCTGTGTTGTCATTTCAGTGCAAGAAGTGTGTCCATTTATTGTTCTTTATAGAATATACATTTTCTTCCTCATGCTGTTTTTTACATTTCTTCTCCCTTTTTAGTAAACATGAAGATTTAAATTGTCTAGTTACTCATTAGTAACAGCTTACGAGTCACTAATGCAATAAATTGTTAGTAGATTAGTTATGTGTCATTTTTATAGCTGTTTAAAACAAAGAACGTCTGGTTGCTCTGCTATCGTGTTTAATGTCGTTTTAACAAACAAAACAGATATTGCATAGAAACAGCTTACAGGGGAGGATCACAGTTTGTATTGCTCTACATGGAGCACACAGGAAAAATGACGTTATTACAGTATATTACATGTATATATGACGTTATATTACAGTATATTAAGCACTGTATTTGATGACGTTACAAGCATCTGCCAAAAGACATGAGTCTGAGGTAGAGTAAGGTACTCTATTCTTCCTGATAGTATCTGTACATCAAAAACACTTCTCTAGTTCTGCAGGGCTGAAGGAGCAAGTTGTGTCTAAACTTTGATGAGTACTGGAGAAGTGCTACGAGGTAAGTGGCAAATGAGCTTGCATTGAAAACTGTGGGAAAAAAAAATATATGCATGTAATTCATGGTCTTTGAATACAGGGTTTTTATTTTGAATGCATAGGGCTTTACACCTTGTCAGCAAAGAGGAGGAAAGGGAATTTCATAGAATCACAGAATCATTCAGGTTGGAAAGACGTCCAAGATCCCCACACCCAACCCCAGCCCACCCCACCATGCCCACTGCCCACATCCCTCAGTGCCACATCTCCATGGTTCTGGAACACCTTCAGGATGGTGACCCCACCACTTACCTGGGCAGCTGTGCCACTGCATCACTGCTCTTTCTGAGGAGTTTCGCCTAATATCCAACCTGAACCTCCTCTGATGCAACTTTAGGCCATTCCCTCTCATCCTATTGCAAGTCAAAGAGGAAGATGCACTGATGGCTGTAATTCAACACCTTCCCGTGCCATCATTCCATATTGTTTGAGAGTTTGACCACCAAGGTTAAGCAGCATTGAATTCTCCAAGTGCTCCTTGCACTTGAACTGCTCACATTGCATTTTTTTACAGGTATGTGAAAAATATTGTTGTTTACATTCTATTCTGCAGAGGACTCTAGTGTCAGCTACTGCAGTCTACGTTTGGGACAGAGTCCCAACTCAGTCAGTATGTGTTACCAGTCATGTGGCCCACTGAACACTGGCTGCCAAACTGTTGTTTAAGCTTCTGATACTATCTGCAATCACAGAGCATTAAGTCAGCTAACTGGGTTTATACATAAGTACTGGAGTTGTTCAAGACCAGGCTGGATGGGGCCATGGGCAGCCTGATCAGGTGCCTGATTTAGTGGCTGGCAACCCTGCCTGTGGGAGGGAGGTTGGAACTGGATGTCCTTTGAATCATTCTGAGATTGTATGATTCTAAAGGAAACATATACATAGTTACTGACAGATAATTTCATTGTTGATTTGCTTTAGTTTCTTCAGATGTTTTGGCTTCTAAAGCAAGTATTTTGGTTTATCATTTGCAACAGGACTCTGAACAATTTCTAGTGATTCATTACATACTGACTCAGAATCTGCTTTAGCTTTACATCATTTGTGTTGTCAGTCTGCTGGCCTCAAAATGAACATAGAATCACAGAATGGCTCGGGTTGGAAGGGACTTCAAGGTCACTAAGGTGACCAAGTCCAACCATCAAATAAATCATCACCACCATACTCACTAAACTATGTCACTCAGTGCTGCGAAGATTAATTGGGCTGATTTTGAATCAAGCTTCAGCATTGTCTAATTCTTCACCACTGCCTTTATGTTAGAGCCCAACAGGGTATGTTGAATGTATGGCAGCCATCAACTCCTTTTTGTCCTGGAGACACTTCTTTCTCCTTAAGGCAGACAAAGGTTCTGTTAATAGTGGATACTGGGAGTTCCATCTCAGGGATTAATCTGATGTGCCTTGCTATTGCTGTCTGCATATCTACTAGCAATTATGCTGTGTGCTACAGCCTTACTGCTCAATACAAAAAGCCAACAAAGCACTGACCTGATTCCATCAACACATCGAGACATTGTCTGTGACTCATTTCATTACTTAGCCAAGAAGCCTCAGATGCAAGTGGAAAGAAAGGGCTCATGATAATTAATCTTTTCAGAAATAATCAGCTAGGTTTTTGTGTGGATACAGGAAAATCTAGCTTGCCTGTGATGTCCATTAGATACATTCCCACTGTACATCCCTGCGTAGAAACAGCTTCAGATGCTCTGCCCACAACAAGCTCTTAGCTCAAACCAAGTGTCCTGGGAAGAGTTTCATGCTATGTACTGAAAACATCCATAACCTTCAAAAGTCTGTTTTTGCTTGGTGTCCATCAAGACGTTTTCTGTGTCCTGGAAGTAAACACGAGGAAAGGGTTTGAACAGTTTCATCATATATATATAATTTTACTAAAACATTGCTGAAAGTCCTTAGCTGTAGTCCATGGAGCTGTATGGCAGAGACTTGGCAAAAGCAGAAAATCCTATTCCTGCCCTGAAGAGCCTGGAGTTGAACCAACACAGTTACAAGTAAACACTGACAGAAGAGCATGACAACGTAAAGCAGAGACCTAAAACAGCATTTACACATCAAAGTGGGATTTCTGTTCCCCCCTTTCAAGGGGTTCTTCTGGAAGTCCATTAGAATCCACTCTTTGTAGGTAAGCTGAAGGTAAAAGCTCCATGCCGACCCCCTGCACCTTCCACATGGAGCTGTCAGTGAGGAGCGTGTTCAGCAATGACCTCTCTTTTCCCTTCACTGTAACATTAGACGTCTTTGATCTTTTTCAAGGCTGGCCCAAAAATCCTCTTCAGAGGATTCCCCTGCAGAGGCTGTGGATGTCCCATTCCTGGAGGTGTTCAAGGCCAGGTTGGATGCAGCCCTGGGCAACCCAATTGATCTAGTAGTTGGCAACCTTTACCGTGGCAGAGAGGCTGGAACTTGGTGATCCTTGGAGTCCCTCCCAACCCAAGCCATTCTATGACCCTATGATTCTAAGATTCATGGCACAGCCCATTCTTTCCAAAACTTTTCCTTGAAGAACATTACTTGCCCTCTGCTCTTCTGAGAATCTTAGGAATTCAAGCTGCTTTCAGTTGCGTTTGATGCTGGAAATACAAACTGACTTTTCCTGATTAACTGAGCCAAGGCAGAGTATCTTCCTATATTTTTCTGAGATAGATCTACGCCTATGCTGCATTAGCTCCCTTTTATTTTATGTGGCCAGAAGCCTTGATTACAATTTTATTTTCTTAATTGTGCATCCTGCTTTCTCTGATTTTAGTAGCTCTTGATTATGGTGCCCCTGAGTAATCGTTCAAGGTAGATTGTTAGTGTAAGCTGCAATGCAAGGTCTGTGTCTATTCAATGTGTTGCTGGCTATAACAGAGGCCCCAGACTAAGGTCAAAATTATTATGTGGAGATTAAACTGTAGAATTTAATTATGTATTCTGTTGCTCCTAGTACATTTATTAATTTAGCAGTACAAACTGACTGGAGCTAAACAAGCAGGGCTGATTAATTTGCAAAGACATCTAGGTAACAGATTGTGATCAAAGTGGAGACCTGATCCTGTTAGATTGAAATGTGTTGTTTTGTGCTACATGAAGGACATAGAGCAGCATGGTTTATCTTTATCAATGCTTTCCTCTGAAGGAAAGGAACAAGCTTGCAGATATAATCAGCGCTGAGGCAATGCCACTCAATAATTACCCACTGTCTCATCATAATCCCGGAACTAAGCCCCTGCCCAATCCATCTGGGACACTTTTCCATCTATTGCACAGCTCAAGAATACGTGTGTAAGCTATTACCTCTGGTCGTGCTATCTGTCCCCTGAGTGCAGATTCATAGCAGTGACCAATTATGTTGCAGGGGACTTCTCTTTCTTTCTGTCTTTTTTTTTTCTCTTCGCTAACAAATCATTTTTGTATTTCTTAATTATAGCAATGACACATCAGTGCACTGCTACTTTGGGGTGCAAAAATCTGTACAGCCATAAAAGCAGCATCATTTGTGTTGTTCGTAAAGCAAATGGCAAAGTAACAGGAAAGTAAGACAAACCTGCACTTTGTGTGACCAGACCTTCTATCATGCAAAGTGAACAGGTAGAAATTGTTCTTGGGAGGATGAAAAAGACTGGGTTTACATGGCAGCTAACATTGCGGAGCATCAGAGCCTAAAGCCTTCATTTGTGAAGAAAGATGGTATGGCGTTTGCAGGGCTATCCAATGGTCAGAGTTTGGATTTGAGATGGCATTCCCTCAAAAAAGATCGAGGATGGGCTGGGTTCCCATTCTCATGGACATAGATTGAGATCAGTAGTGTGCAAACAGCTGCCATTGTTAGCACATGACACCCACTGCCAAGAAAACAGGAGGGGAACCCAAAAAACAGGACGGGGGATGGCTGTTTACAAGGGTGGATAGTGATAGGACAAGGGGGAATGGTTGTAAACTGAGACAGGGGCGGTTTAGATTAGATATTAAGAGGAAGTTTTTCACTCAGAGGGTGATGAGGCACTGGAACAGGTTGCCCAAGGAGGCTGTGGATGCCCCATCCCTGCAGGCATTCAAGGCCAGGCTGGATGTGGCTCTGGGCAGCCTGGGCTGCTGGTTGGTGACCTGCACATAGCAGGGGGTTGGAACTGGGTGAGCATTGTGCTCCTTTGCAACCCAGGCCATTCTAGGATTCTATTATTCTAAAAAAGACGTATCTTTAGCCCACATCCCAGCGGTCTCAAAGCTCAAGTCAAGGCACAAAACAGAGCAGAGGAGTTTCATGGAGTTCTTTGCCTTAGACTAAGCAGGCTCAACAGGGACAGCTGCAAGATCTTGAAAGTCAGGACACTCATTTACTATGGATTGAGGAGGGTCTCTTGAGGTGCTCTGTGTTGATAATCTGGTGATTTTGTGTGGTAGACAAAGACGCACAATTAAGGAAACAAAAGGAGGAGAGAGATGTCAGGGCACATCAACCTGAGAAATTGCTGTGAAGTCTACCTGAGAAGCTGCTGTGAGGTCTGGTTCACATCTGTAAAGTATTTAAGTTGAAATGAAATGTTTTGTATCACAGCTCTACTCAGCACCATTATCACCAGGGCTGAATTCCAAAGATGACTTTGGATGTCTTCAGCTGTTTCCTCTGCTTCCATAACAGCCTTTGTGCACAACACTGGAAGGGCACATGCATCTTCCCCTTCCTTTCCTGAATGTTCCTTGAAGAAGCTAGCACACATACTGATAACGAGCTGTACAATTACAGTGAGTCATGGCCTCACTGGAGCCTGGGGCATAGAGGTGTCAGATTCTGTTAATGAGAGATCCTCAAGGACTATGTGGTCTCCATAGGAAAGACAAAGTGTAGGCAGTTAAATAGAAAACTTGAGATGAAGTGTTCTGGCTAGCAGGTCCATGATAGAGACAGGGAAACAATTCCAGCTTCCTAGACTCATTTGTAGTCATCCTCTAAACACTTGAAATTTAATAACACGAGGGTTTATACCCTAGGGATATAGTCAGTTTTGCAGAGGAATCATATATTCATTATATGTGGGACTTTTTCCAGCTGTGTCAGTTTACGGATAGAACAGTTAAATGCAAAGATGTACAATACTGAGTTGATCTCTGAAGAGCAAAAATGAGTGTGTTTTCCCAAAGACTGTTAGATAAATCCATATCTTGGTGCTCTAACAGGTGGTCTTTCTTTCAAGGAGAAATCAGAATGAAGCTGCTGGATGCTAAGAGATATTAAAAATCAGGTAATTTATTTTTCTGCCTCCTTTGAGGATTAATCCCCTAACTATAAATTCCTTTTGAATTATTTCCACCTTATTCTGAAAATCATTTCTGTGGCAGAAAGCAAGCCTTAATTTTTTCTCGGCAGAGATGCTCAAAATAGATGTTCTTTTGTCTAGATACCTTTTTTGGATACAACCTTGTATCACAAAAAGTAGAATTCCTCCAAGAGTTATGCTGCAGAATAAACGTAGAGAAATTCCAAAGGGCTTCTCTTCTTGAGGTTGAGATCTTCAGAAGTCTTTGTCTGTTCACCGCAGCTCTATTGTTATTTCTAAATAGGAGTGTGAGGTGGGGTTATTTTTCCTTGTCTGGTTAATAACTGAAAATGACAGCATGTCCATCACGAGCCATGGCCATGGAAACTGGCTAGACCTGGGTCAGATGGCACCATGCTGGCTAACTTCCTATCAATACTCTTAACAGCTTACAACAGGTTTATCAAGAATGTGCAGCAAGTCAGTCTAGACAAGAGTCTATCAGGCACCTAAACTAACAGAAGGAAGACAGGATATTCATCCCTTCCTAATTTTCATGCATTGTATCGGCTGTCCACTTAAGATTTGGTACGAGCTCTTCTCTGTAAGAGAGAAATTCCTTCCTACACACTTGGCTATGCTGAATGCCACCATCTGGCTAGAGACAATGAATTTGTCCTACTTCCTAACGAGGCTAAAAGTTTCCTTTGGTCAGACACCAACCTCCTTTGGGCTTTTGGATACTTCAGTTGTTATGAATTCTTACTTTTTTCTTGTGATCTGTGCTTGTGGGGTTCATGTTAGGCCGCAGCTGGTTTCTATGTGCGTGGGCATCCCCTTGTCTGGAGGGATGTGAAGAGAGGCACTTCATCCCAGTGGGTTGCTGTGGACTGAGGGTTTGTTTGCTGTTTGGCTTTCCCTTCTGTTACCCATAGAAGCCCTGATGTCCAAACACATCAGGGACTGCCGTGGTCCACATCACAGCCAATGTAAATAGCAGTCTGATTGGAAAGAAGGCTAATGATGAAGCTGTATCTTCAGATTCATTTATTTTAAACCTACTAGTTCATGCCAACCTCTCCCATGATCATTCTGTTTCAGGATGGTCTCCGTCTTTTACTACTGGTGGTAATGTACCTTCTATAGGGTTTGGTGGGACCAAGCTGCAGAAGAAAATGCAGCCTAGGATCAGTTCAGATAACAGAACAGAATCCTTATTCCAGAGTACGCCTCTGTCTCTGCCGTTTGATAGAGCTAGACTGAGAGTTCCATTTTTTAAATTTTATTTTATTATTAGGCTTCATGGTTGAGGGATATTCATAAATGGTTTATGATAATTTATCAGCCCACTTGGGTGAATATTGAATTTTGTATTTTACAGGGCATGCCAATTTCCCATCTGTTGTATTTGAATAATATACAGAATAGACACTATCACTCAAATAATCCCTTTACTACCAAATCAATATACCATACATATGGTGCTGTTTGGCCCACAGATATTTATTGTAGGTCTCTTTGGATAATTATCTTCCAACTCCCCCTGTGTCCTGGTTCTATAAGCCCTGATTCTTCAAATGTGTACATACATGACTAGCTTCACACATGTGAGCAGCTCAGTCATGTTTATTGAAGCTTTATTTGTAAAATCTCTTAAATCTTTTGATGGCATGTTTTGATGTGCCTGGATCCTGATTGCTGGCTGTCGAAGGTGATGCTGATCTGTTCCGTGCTCTCCCAGTACTTTACATTCATGTGGAGATTTGCACATACATGTGAACACCTTCCACTGGAAGGACCATAGAATTGTAGAATACCCCAAGTTGGACAGGACCCATAAGGATCAGTGAGTCCAACTCCTGGCTCCACCCAAAAATCAGATTGTATGTCTGAGAGTGTTGTCCAAATGCTCCTTGAAGTCCAGCAGCTTGGGGGCTGTTCCAGTGCCTGACCACCCTCTTGCTGAAGAAACCTTTCCTGAAATCCAGCCTGAGAAAATGCTTTTAGGAACCTTGTTTTAATGAAGGCTGAGGTGATGTTGTGGAGAAAACACCATCACGTAACTTAGTGAAAACTCACATACTCACTGCATTCCAGGGAAGCAAACATGGAGTACTTTAGGATACAATAGAAGGGCTGATGTGTATTGTGAATTGATGCGTAGGAAATTTAAAATACTATATATTACCTTTGGTAAAAGAAAGCTCTCTACATGGCAGCACCACATGGAACAGAGATTTAAAGAACAATCAACCCAACCTGGATTCCTTCCTGCCTGGAAGGATTCTGTGGGAGGTAAAAGTCACAGAGCCCCTTCCCTGCTTCACCAGTGCTGGAGGCTGCTCAGAAGTCTAAGGCAGATTGATTCTATTTGCCCTCCTCCTTACAGCATCAATATTCCATTTTACAAGTGCAGCATCACAGGGTCTGGGTGGGAAGTTGGAAGGAGGCAGGTGAGATCTGGCAAGGCTTGAAGGGTCTGGGAGAAGAGCTGGGAGTGGGAGCTGCAGCTTGATATTGATGATTTCATTAATAATAATGTAGTTTATCAGACATATTGATACTGGCTTAAGAGGAATCATCCATCCCTTTCTTGTTTCCATCCCAGCTGACTGCATGCTGCTCTCTAAGGCTAAGGCAAAAGCAGCAGGTTTCAGGAGCTGTGGGGAGCTTTGGGGGGATGTGAAGGAAAGAAAGATCAGAACTCCACAGATGTTTGGGCTGGGCAGTGGATGACTGTTGCTCGCACTAACTGTAACTGTGATTTTCCAGGTCAGCAGAGCCTTGGATACAGATGTAGAGGTTGGGAACTGAATTAGACCTCCCTAGGAGGTTCCAGAGAAGTGTATTTTTCCATCCCATTGCTGGAGGTTTCTTGTGTAAGAAAATACCTCATTCTGTAAGAATGAGGCTGTAAGAAATAACCTCATCCCTATCAAAAAGTAACCTCATCCCTATCAAAAGAGTAGAAATTTAGATCGGATATAAGGACAACGTTTTTCATAATAAGGATGGTGAGGCACTGGCACAGGTTGCCCAGGGAGGTGATGGCTGTCCCATCCCAAAGGTCAGGCTGGATGGGCTCTGAGCACCTGATGGAGCTGTGGGTATCCCTGTTCACTGCAGGGGAATTGGACCAGATGGCCTTTAAAGGTCCCTTCTAACTCAAACCATTCTGTGATTCCATCTTCCATACCACCCAACTGGCTCAAGACTCGCTGACACACCCTGCTGGTGTTTGGTAAGCGTGGTACAGTGAGGGAAAGCCTTGGAAATTGAACAGATCCTCTCGATGTTGGTAACTCTCCATAACTGCCCCAGCTGACTGGTTTGGATTAGAAGCACTGCATAGGAACTGAGCCTGTGCTTTAAATGTCTAGCAAAAAAAGTTCCCTTTGACATTTATTTAATATTTCTTAAAATGACCGTAGTACAGAGGTAATTTTTGAGACTAAGAAATGAATAAATACTAATTAATCAATCTGACGGCTCTCTGATATGTAAAAGGGCAAAGGTGCCCTAGCTTCAGGTAAACAGAGATGAGTAATTAAAGGAAATAATTATTATGTGTTTATTTAATTGAAAATTTCCCGAGGGAAAACAAGATAATTTTAAGTGAATGTTTTCACCAATGCATTGAAAATACATTTGTGATCAAGTCTAGATTCTTGGAGGCAGATGGACTGGCCTGCAGGGGAACAAAGAAATTGTGCAGCAAACCGCTGTAGCAGTGCATTGGGATGAGGCTTTGTCATAAGGGGGAGGAAATAAAACGAATGGACTGTTGTGTATAGCTGGGCCAGATGCCTCCAAGGGTTCTTCGTGGTAGAAATGGCTGATTGGATCCTCTTGTCTTTTGCACAGAACAGGAAAAATTGTGTGGGACTTGCTGGGGGAATATTTTAGACCTTTGAAGTCTGCACACATTGCAGTGGGTGCGTTTATGCATGTAGAATAGCTTTCCATGGCTATATCAAGCTATATCTACACATAAATAGGATTTTCTCAGTATCTTCCTGACTTTGAAAAGTTCCATGCACAGTTTACTAGAACTCTCACAGCACATCTTACCTAATATTTTGCCTATTCTCTTGGAAGTTACCCGAACAGATGTCAATTTGGGCTGATGGGTAGTGAGAAGAGGAGGGCCACAATTTCAGATGCATCTAAACATTGCATTTGGTATTTTCTCAACCCAAGCAGTTCTTTCTAGTGATAGGATACAAGAATCTTGATGCCTGGAATAGAGAATCAGAGAATGGTTTAGGTTGGAAAGGACCTTAAAGATGGCCCAGCCCCAACACCTTCCATGGGCAGGGACACCTTCCACCAGCTCAGGCTGCCCAAGGCCCCATCCATGGCCTTGGGCACCTCCTGGGATGGGGCACCCACAGCTCTCTGGGCAATCTGTTCCAGTGAAACATGTTACGTAAATAAATATGAAACTGTCCAATGTGCCCTTAAATCTTGTCGTTCCAAAATCTCACAGGTCTAAAAACATTACTGGCTCACACCCCCTGTTGACTGATTGCCTCTTGGGGATGTGTTGTTATGTCTAAAACCAAAACCTATTCTTATCACTCTCCTTTGCCTACGGTGAGATACATACCCATATTTTTAGTATGCTACCAAACAATTATTACGATAAGTCCTCAGATAAAGCAGGCATGGTAGATGCTAAACGAGCATTTAATTCCTTAATGGGCCATTTCTTTATTACCCTGCAGTTATGCCATATGTGCCCAGGACAGGAACTTTATATTTGTAAGTAGTTTCTTTGTCTTTAGGAAAGAAACTTGCATAGAAACACTTCAATTCAGATATTACTCCAGGCATTTCTAGATGATTTTGCTCCCCTCTGCACACACGCACATTCTTCAATCTTCTGCATTAATTCCCCTTTGCTTGACAGACTAGCATGAAAACAGTGAGATTTCAACCATGCAGGAGGTATCTTCTTAGCAAATCTGAATCTGTGATTGGTCTGAATTATGTTTCCCTCTAATACTTTGCCATTCACACCTGCGGTATGATACTGCACGTGATCTTTGGCAATTAAATCCAATCAAGCTGCCACAAATACCCCTGGACAAAATACAGTGCCAAGTGCCCTCATCTCAGCCCTCTGTCCAGGAGTGCTGTTATTAGTGCTAGGAGAGACATGGCTCTTTGGGAGCAGGAGTGATGTGACAAAGCAAGAGTAGGAGAGATGTAGATTGGAGGAAGAAGAGCATGGAGGTGCTGCAGGAACAGGGATGAGATCTCTAAAGGATAGGCATTGCTGAGGTATGGAAAGGAAGAAAGGAGGGATAGCCAAGATGTCAATTCCTGCAGCAATTTGCAGCCAAATTCTGACAATCTCTTAGAGAAGGTCTTTGTTTTTTGAGCATGCTGTCCACTTTTGTTTGAGGCTTTCCACAAAATCATGTTTTACAGCACGTTGGAGTGTTTTAAGGATTCTCTTTCCATTTTAAAATAGTCTTCACTACTGAAGGAAAATGAGAATGACTGAAAAAATCAGTCTAGGTACAATGGGCTGAATGATCCTTTCCTCCCTCTGCTGGCCCTCAAAACCTATGCACGAATATCTTTCCAAAAAATAATGCTATTTTTAGATTTTTATTGGAAGTTGAATTTCTGTCGTAAAGTAATTTAGGGAAATCTTGGGTAAATGGAGAGCACAAAAATTATAGAAATTTCCATCCACCTCAAATCCTTCTTTTTGTCTTTTAATTACCAAAATCTCTTTACTGATTACTCGAGTTTCATGGAGATTTATATCTTGGTGTCAGTGCATATGCAGACATCTGGTTCAGAGCTCAAGGGGCCTCCACTCAGCTCTCCATTCTGTCAGAAACTAGACCAGAGCCTCCTCCATATCCAGCTTGTCCCATCCCATCAGCCTTGCTCTTTCAATTTATATTCCTCAAAAGATGTGTGAATTCCTCGGAAAGGGGCGGAGAATCTCCCTGTGCCATAGACTCACCCGCTGACAGTGCCCAGCTCTGTGCTCCAGTTACCCCTGCCCAACTGTGCCATTCCCCTCCTCTTCCAAAGTCTGGCTGAGACAGGGCTGTGGATCAAAGCCATTTGGCTGAAGGTCAATCCAGATAAGGCAGAAGCAGTGTTGCTTGGCAGATGGAGACAGTCGTGAAGAATTGGAAGACAGTGCCTACTCTGTCTATTAAAAGATCCCCTGTACTATTTTTCTCCAGGTCTTTTGTAAATGGATGTTCCCACTGTCCTGAACATCTCAGTGAGCAGCAATGGCTGGAAACGCTCTTTCATCTTGATCTACCCAAGAGATCACCTCTTTTCTCCAGGACTTTCACGTGGTTATCTTTGTCTGCCATGTTAAGACTAATCTGAGGATGCAGGCTCTACCTTGGGCTACTCTGCAAGGCTGCTTGGAAACATTGTCAAGCACTGAGCACAGCTGCCCTTCTTCTGAGCAAGGCAAACTGGCAGGAGCACATCACACCTGTGCTCCATGCTCTGAACTGGCTGCCAAGTCCCTCCTGGGTAGCATCCAAGGCTGGTTAAATATCGATAAAGCCGGAAATGAACTAAGCTCTGACTAGATCCAAATCTGTCTTTCTGCCTTGCCTAGTCACAACACCTGAAATATCATCCTGGCCCAGACCAGCATCCCCATGTCTGGAGCCTTGCTTGGTTCGGGATTTCCACCCACAACCCCCCTTCTGAACCCAAAGCCCAGGAATTTTCTCAGGAGTGAAGTGCATTAGCAACAAGAACATTATGTCAGGAAAGAAAGAAGCAGAAAACCAAAGAGAAGAATGAATGTTTATTTTAGATGCAGAAAGCCAGATTTCCTCATGAAAGAAGAAAAGAGGACGATTTGAAAGGCTGTGAAAACGGAAGATGAGGAGATGGCTTCTTCTCCTGCCGTGCCAATATAGATCTCGTGTTTTCCCTGCTTGTGCAGAAAGCACTTGCATTGCAGGACATCTGAAAGCCAAGGCTTACACAGTGCTTTTGGTTTTAATGCTGTGTGTAGCCCTCCCTGTCACCGTAACATGCACATTAACTGGTTCACCCTCCAATCTACCCCAGTAACACCATAACTTATGTTCTAATGGTCAGTAACAAGACATGGAAGGCAACAAGCAGTGAGAATACTTCGTATAGTCACAGAAAGCTGATGGATGTGTGTTTGCCTTACTGTGTTTTGATTTTTTAGATTTCTATCCCGGGAAATAATGGGAAAACATCCTCTAGGTGAAGAGGCTCACAGTTGGTGTATGACTACTTGCAAATTGTTAGGCTGGCCATTTTATTGCAGGGTAGAGGTATCTTGGCAGAATCCTGCCATATGCCTTAGAAATATGCAAAGGGTCAAGACATGCTCAAGGGCAGTTCATACCCAGGCCATATTTCAGAGGCCAAAGCACAATCTCCATAGTTCGCTGACATAATGATCTTTGCCTCCTAACTCCCTGCCATTGACAGGCTGTGCAAAGCTCCTTCCAGGCTTCTTAGTGCCTGTGGTGCTGTCAGAGACATACTCTGTGTAGTGCACTCACTGTAGATGCACACTGAGACTGTACAAACAGCAGGCTCACAGGGGTGAGCCAAAAAGCAGTTTATCCCAGTATCTTGCTATTGGTAAGGACTGTAGACTACTCAAGTAAGGTAAACGTACAGTGAAAATTCCTCTGTATGTTGTTCCAGTTTCAAGATATCTGCAGCTCAGAGACTTCCCAAGACAGAGACAGCATCTTTACATATATTATTGGGGTAGATTTTTCTCCCATCAATTTGTTAAGAAGCTTTTTGATTTAAACTTTTAGCACTGACATCTTTCTTTGATGCAAGTTCAACAACTTAATGATGAAAAAGCCACTCTCTCGTTTGCTTCAAACTTATCAAATGATCAGCATGGTTGATACTCCCGCAAGACAGCGTGTATTCACTCCTGTTCACCTCCTCCATCCCTCTTGCAATTGTAACTGTGATATCCAGCTTCAGTCTTTTCTTTTTCCACCTGGCAAGCCCTTGTCATAGCATCATGGAATCAAAGAATGGTTTGGGTTGGAAGAGATCAGCTTAGGGTCCCTCCTATGGAACCATTCCTTCAGCAAGCATTGGCACCTACCTCTTCATCCTTTTTTAGATGTAAAACTCTCTGATGCGGTGATTAATTGGGATGCTCAGGACACGAGGCACGCCTTCAAGAGAAGTTTCATGCACAAAATATTTTGCAGCTCCCTTCCCAAGGGCAACTGTGATGTGTATGAGAACATCTGCCCTACTGTAGCAAGCCAACCTCACCAATGGGACCTTAGGGAACGATCAGCTATCCCTAGAGCAGCAACCAGAAAGGGGACGTGGGGATGTCAGCAGAGCTCTGTTATAAAACAGAGGGGTGAAAACAGTGAGTAACATTGAGGAACCTGGTATCATCCACTTAGATGCTCCGAAAGCATCCAGTTATTTATATCCCTGTAACACAGAAATGGTTATGAAAGTAGCTCGTTCCATCACACAGCCGGGAGAGAATTTCATGCACGTGCTGGGGGGAAAAAAAAAAATCATGATTGCTAAATGCTCCATTTTCTTTTCGCGACACCGTGCTAGTCTGAAGTGGTGTATGTATACATTTCAGGCAAATGTGTACTTTGTCTTCAAATGAACAGCTTTCAAAATGATCTTTGGTTAAGCTCCCTTTTATTTTTATCTTTTATTCGCCTACAATGCCAGCTGAGGTTACCCATCTCCCGACAGCTACCAAATGGACTCGTAATTGTAAGGCTCGGTGATTTAATTAGACTCATTCTAAACACTCACATTTTTATCAATTAGTTAATGGGCTAAAGAGAGTCTTATTGTTGGAGCCAGGTCATTTGGAAGCTGGAGCCTTCATGAGGGCAAGAAGCTGAAGAACAACAGCGTTAATATCTGTAATTAACCTCACGAGTCCTGGGCTGTTCAATTAGGGCTGAACCCCCACTCCATCCATATGCTTTTCTTCAGATGGGCTTTTAATTTGAAATAATTGTTACAGAAAAAGAATAACAAATAATAGCTTCCTTTTTTTCTTCTTTTTTTTTTTCTTTTTTGCCAAATGCAGACACATATAAGAACAAAAAGCACAATCTTGACACCCATGCCTGTGAGCTATTTATTAAAGCCTAGTTAATTCACAGCTTCCCTATAAATAGTCATTCGGGGTTTTTTAAAGATTAACAAAGCTCTTGGTAACAGATATTGTGGGATCTTTTCAAACTGATCCTCATCTCGTAATATGTATGTGTGCCTTTTTAAATGCTATCTCTTCTGTTAAAAAAAAAAAAAGAAGAAAAAAAAGAAAAAGAAAGAAAGAAAATTTGGGCTTTGATTGCTTATTTTCAATTTGTGGCATGTGATTCCTGTGCTTTGGAAATACATCTGGTCGTTGTTTGGTGCTGAGGAGGAGCTGTCTGGTTTAAATGCATCTGTGACAAATTGGGGTGGAACAATCTATGAGCATTATTACAGAATTACAATGGGTTCATCATGCCTGTCTATGTGTATATAATTGAATATACGTATAGATCTGTGATGTCTAACTAATCATATTATACAGCATTTACATGTATATGTTTCTAAATGAGTATGTATATATGCACGTAACGTAAGGATCGAGCTTTGCTTACCGTGTTGCATGCTGTCTTTCTACCTATGAAAATTCAATTATTCATTTTAATTTATAAGGATCGTATATGTATACCACTGTGTATGCACAAATACACGTGTATAAACATGAAATCTCACTCTCAGGGTGTGCTGAGACAATAGGCACTGTGTGTCCTTAATCTTGTATATAACATACACACAGTGTATGCTGCCTGAACACTTGCTCCTGTGTTTCCACCTTCTGCAACTTATTCATCTTTATTCCAATTGCTATTTATGGATAGATCCTAGGACAGACACACAGGTGATTTTTAAGCTGCTTTTGAATTCACTCAAAAGTGAGTAAAAATAATTAGAAAGATTTAAGAATGGGCAGGACCACATCAATAGAGACCACTGAAAGAGGGCTGGAGGCAACTAAGGAGGTACAAGAAATGTCTCCTGGATCATGCTGGGCTCTCAGTCATAGGCATCAATGGCATCTTGCTTCCACATGAAACACCTTTGCCCAGCAAGACTTCTGAGCACTGAATTTGGATGCTCTTGCGGGATTGTGCAGACACACTGGAGAAGGCTGTAGGTGTTGCCATTGTCACCAGACCTGTCTGTGGCTGGGGGGCACCCTAAAAGTGGGGCACGTACCCTTCCACCACTGTTGGAGAGGCAAAGACCCCAATGCAACCTCATGGCAGAGCCTTCACTCCGGCCCCAGCCTCAGCCTCCGCTGTGCCAAATACAGACTGGATCATCTCGGTGCTCTTTTCCAACCTTCAGGATCCAACCATTCTACGAACCCCAGCCAGGATCAGGCCCTCCCCAACACACTCACTGCCATCACAAAGCACGGCGGGTTCAGCTGTAATTGGACCAAAATTAAGTAGGATTAAATAACAGAAACGTAACATAGCATAAATGCCGAGGAGCCAGGCCGTCTTTTTTATACAGTTATCATTTCTTTTTTTTTTTTAACAGTGCTAAAGAAAGAGGCAAATTGTTGTGTAAAAATACGTGAAAATAATAGCGGTCCTGGAAAGAATGTTTTTCTTCTCTCTAGCTGTTACAAAAACAGTTGACTACTGAGAAGCAGAGAGCAAATTTGCGAGTAAAGGGCACAGCACAATAGCGGCAGCGGCTGTTAGGGGGAGCGGTGGGCGCTTTGTTATTTAAGGAACTTCACTGTAATTTTAAAGCGTTATTTATAATAGTAATAATGCCAGCCAACTCGCTCCACCCGTTTAATTTAATACACAACCAACCTAAATAAAAGGCTGCACAAGCAGCTGGGAACAGTACAGTTTCCTACTGTAATTGCGCGTACGTATCTGAGCATCTGATGAGCAGTGGTCTACGTTTCCTTATTGTTGTGGCCGGCAGTTATATCCGTGCATGCTTCGCAGATACGGTGCTCTGCTGAGCTTCATAAATGCAGTCTTTGTTTCCTTAATTATTAGGCAGACAGTTCATTCTGTCCCATGTCCAAGTTCCAGACAGGTGGAATAAGGAGGTGGCATCTGTCTTAATATTGAATGCCACGCTTCCCCCATCTGCTGTAATAACAGTGCGGGGCTGCTTGGCTTCAGTTATCCCATTCTGCACACAACCAGCCGGCCATATGCCCTGATGTGCAGCACGTGCCACCAGAGCCCCGCGAGCCGCCGCGGTGCGAGTGGGCAGAGCCTGGTGCGGGGCTGGGGTCAGGCACGTGCGGGAGTCAGCAGGTGACAGTCAATACAGCTACTGAGAGTCGCTCCCCGCGCCAATAGAAAAGGCCTTCAAAGTCAATTGACAGAATAGAGCGCGCTGCCAATCAAATTTTACAGGGCATACCTTCCAGGCTAGGCAAATAAGAAGATTTAGAGCACATGGCAGTTCATCGTTTATAATCCTGTCTTAGCCCAGCATGGCTTAGTGATAGTTCTGTGACAGATGATGAGCACATGACAGCTGGGGGATCTTATACAAACTCATACAGTAAAATTAAAATTAAATTAGTGACACACTTGTACACATTAGTTGTGCAACAGTTATGCAATCTGTTCAGGACCCTTAACGCAAACCATCTCCGATTTAAACAACTTATAGCGCTGCAACATAGCGGCTCGGTGCAGGGCTTTTTGCCTTTCCTGGGAGGAATGCAGCATTTGCACATTTTTAGCTTTAAACAGCTCAGTCCTTTCCATTCTGTTTGTCCTCTCGTCCCTTCTTTATGAGGACTGGCAGGATGCAAAGGTTTATTTTTAATTTGGATTGCTTGGAAGAGTTGGTTTGGGCTCAGGGGGTATTTTTCTCTTTCTGAAATATTACAATATTATGTTTCCTTTATTTTTTCCAGTTATACCAGGCTGCTACTTAAAAAAATAAAAATAAAAACAAATAAAAACAATCCAATCTCCTCCCTCGAGATGCGGAGTGGGGAGGAAACCTATAAGATTGGAGTGTTTTAGACACAAGAGTATAATAAACTGGCTGTTCTTTGGCTCTTTAATCTGATAATCTTGTTACTATTTTATGTTTGTGTGATGGGAAAAAAAAACAAAAAAAAGAGAAGTAATCACCGAAATGTTGACAGTAGATCGGCAGTTTGAAAAGACTCATAACTTTAAAGCTTAGAGGGCCTGATCCTTTTATCTGGGTGGGCTCAACACCAGGCTGCATCTATTAGCTTTACTGGAGTTACACCTGATTTACACAGTGTACGCAGAGACAGGATTGGACCCTGAAATCCTTTTCGGAAGTCTACTCCATATAGAAGCAGTGTGCATTCATGGGCACTTCCCAATCGTTCAGCGTTTGTCAGCTGCTGGGAGAATAGCAGAGTCACATAGGGAGTTCTTATATTCTTGGGTGGTGAAACTGAGAAGTGCAAAAGCTGCTCATTGAATCTCAGAATCACAGAATACCCCGAGTTGGATGTGGCCCATAAGGATCACTGAGTCCGTAATGCCATCATTCAGGAAATCAGAGAATCATAAAGGCTGGAAAAGATCCCCTGGTCCAACCCCAACCCATCCCCATTGTGCCCACTGGCCATGTCCATGTGCCACATCTACCCTTTACTTGAAAACCTCAAAACAACTTATCAGCTACAATAATCTGAGGAAAAATAATGAAGAAAATCATCTATTTTTTTTCCCCTGCCATAAAATCTATGCATTTATTTGTGCAGTTCTTTTTTTCAAGCATAATCTGGACTGAAGGATGATTTGGGCCTTGCAAACTGGTTCCTTTTTCGTATGTTTAAAGGAATATTCCATAATAGCCACCCAAATACTGATCAGGTGTACTAACCCACATCCAGAGAATTTCCATTTGGTCTCCTGTTTTCCGTTGCTGCTGTTTCCTCAATAGCTAAATACTTCATTTGAGATCCTCAGTGTTTATTCTGTCCCTCAGGGTGAATTCTGCAGTTCTGTTTTTTTATTATTATTATTATTATTACTTTTTTTTTTTTTTTTTCCCCCAAGGACCAGCAAAATGCTCCAGCTCTTTTTTTTTTTTTTTTCCCGGTCTTTTGAATGAGTGTTGCTAATGCTAAAAATTGGCTCCGGCAGCTGTCAGTTTTAATGCTTTCATTTTTTTATCATTAGTACTTTTACCATTTAAGAGTGCTCCTAGAGGAGCAGAGCTATGACACATCCTTGGGTGCAGTCACCTTACAGCACGGCTTGTTGCGTACCGTCCGTGAAGCTCTGCAGATGCCATGCTGCAAAAATCTTATCCCCAAATGCAAAACCACCAACCCTGAGTTCCTGAGAAGAGCCGTCAGCCATCCCCTTTTGACCTCGAGCTGGTTTGGAAGGCACAAGATGGCCCCGGGTTTTTGCTCACTGCTCTCTCACCAACCGGCACGAATAATTCTGTGAACTTCACAGCCCTTATTACCAAGCAAGGCCTAATAATGTCATCTCAGGAGGCAAGTAATTGCAGTAATTAAGGGGTTGCACAAGGTCACCCGAGGCTGGGCTGGGAATACAAGCTTTTGTCTCTCACCCTGCTGCTGTGCCCTATGCATACGCACGCTGTCTGCAGCCATCGGCACCGACTCCCTTTCAAATCCAGCAAAAACAGTCTGGAGCAACACCAGCAGAAGTGGCTTAAACCTCCTCTCCCTCTGGAAGGGCTCCTGCCTTACACCTTGTAGGAAGTTATTGAGGTTGTTGTGTTTTATGAGAGGCGGTCGGAGATTTGTTGTGGAATAGGAAGGAAGCATCAGTGTTTGGCTGGAGGAGATGATTGCCCCAAAGTGACATCTTTGCTTTAAGAACTCTGCAGTGTTTTACTTGAAACCATCACTGCTGAAAGTGTATAACCGCTTCCCTACCAGTCCCTTTGGTACACAGACACGTACGGGAGACAGGCATTCCACAGGCTCCATTCACAGGGGCTTTTCCTCACTTTTGATGGCTCAATCTTGCCCCTTTCGGGCTGTCTGAACCACGCAGCTGCCTGTCTGTCATCCATGTGTGGCTTCATTTATGGCATCGCGAGTGCTGCAGGGAGGAAGGAAAGGCTGGGGTGAGCAGACCACCTCCCAGCATCCCCCCGGCTGACGGAGCAGATGAGAGATGCGGTGAGTTACGTAAATGTAGGAAACAGAAACTTAATGAAATGGCTCTAAATGTGACAGCATTCATGAAAAGATTAATTACCAGGAGTAAAGGGGGAAGGATGCCAGGAATTGATAGGATTGGTACCAATACCAAAAGCCTGCTGTGCTACTAGAGCCATAATATGCAGACCTAATCTGCGGGCCCATTCTTTTTCCTACAGAAACAACAGGCTTCAGCCAATAGTACAAAAGGGTCTATGTTACAGTTTCTGCAGGAAAAACAACAACAGCCATTAATAATAATTACCTTAAGACAAATCGGCAGCCGAGGGTGGCACGCGCTAATATCCACCCAAGAATGAGTCTCTAGGAAGAGGGACTGTTGCTGTATTTATCCCTGTGGTTGCGCAAATGAAGGGAGAGAATTAGAAAGAAAAAGTGGGAGAGAGTGAGAGACAGAAACAAAACAGGACGAGGACAGAAAGGTTGAGAGAAAGAACCGGCAGGTTTTCCCAGTGGCAACCAGTTGGTGCGGTAAAGCATCAAAGTACGTGGGTTGATGTCTCCCCACTTGCACTCTCTCAGTGCCTTTTCAGCAGAGAAGAGTGAATACATATTCCTATGGATTTGCTGGTTAGGCCCTCAATTTGCCAGGGACTAATTAAGTATGAAGAAGGGCAGCAAAGAATCAGACTCAGAAACTCTCTTAAATGAGATCATTATTACTGTTCCCTACAAAGACCTGCCCTCTCCACTTCCCCTGAAGCAAAGAAGCCTATATTTTTAATTTGTTCTTGCCCATCTCCTCTCCTTGGCAGAATTGATGTATCTGACATATGAAATCACACAGTAACCCGTGGCAGGCTAGAAATGAAAAAGCTCCATTTTGCAGTGGATTAGATGAACACATTTGACTAATGGCGATTTCCTGCTGCATTTTATGTTGACTGTGATTGTGCAAGAACTTTAAACTCGAATTTCAGATGACTGAAGACGCTGAGAACATTGCATTAACTCCTAGTACAATGAGGTTTTACAGGCTGCTGCCAAATGCCTTCTTAGGCAGCATTTCCCCTTTGAACTTGTACACAGATCAAGGTAGCCACAGATGTTGAGAGAGAACAAGGGAGGCGAACATTTGTGGAAAATACAAACTAGATATGTCAAGGTTTCTGTATTTGTATGTGTAAATGTGTCGTTTCTCTTTGATCAGTGTGTGTATGTCTACTGATCAGTACGGTGCTCAAGCTGTAATAGCATGCGTATAGATTCATTTGTGAACTAGTACAATTCTATATGTAAAAAACATAAAAAACTGCATAAACAATGACTTCATCTATATGGATACTTGCCTACGAATAGATCTGGATGTAGGGATGCCTGTAAAAAGACATCTGCCACCACCCCTAGCAGAGAGCAATTGATAGGTAACTGAACAACTCTCTATTGGGAAGGGTGTACCTATGGCTATTGTATTTGAAAAGAGAAATACACAACATTCTGTAATATCTACAGTGTTAATATGTAACATATGGTGTCTGTTTCACATGCTAATAGTGACTTTTTAATTTGAAGTCAGCCCCAATGAACCTAAATCCGCACTGTCTCCAGGATTAATTATGAGTACTAGACTGCGATACCAAGCCTCTCTTCTTGATAAGCTTTATAAACCAGGTTTGCACACAGGATAAAATAGCTCCTGAGTGGTTAGAGAGCTGCCATATTTAACCTACACACGACCTGCTGGTACATCCTTTTGGAGGAAGCAAGTAACTCGATAAGATACGTGGTCTACAGTCACAGGTTGGGCAACAGGAGAGTGAGACACGCAGCTTTTACGGATGTTGACATTAATTACTGAGCCCCAGACACCTATTTAGCATAACCCTTTGAAATGCTTTACTCAATACACAAACACTATTTGAAAAGCAGGGAAGGAGGTCCAAATGGAGGCCAGCATCATGAGGTCCATGGCTCCACGCAGGAGATGGCCTCCAAGTCCAACCAGAGCTGTGCAGTAAAAGGTGCTGGGAGAAAAAAAAAAAATCAAAACAGGACGAGCCCTCCTCCTCATCTCCCCCATTCCCTGCAGCGCTGAACTTCCTAAGCCAGAGGCTGTATCTTTTTACTAAATAGCCCTAGCCGGTTCTCACTGCATGAATTTGTCTGTAGCTTTTTCAACCTGTTTGTACTTTGATTTCCACAGCAGAGAGGGGAGCGCACCGCCAGCGAGTGCCCTCGCTGGCCCAGAGTAATTTCATAGCAGCACAAAAGCCCTCGTATCGCCTGAAATAGGTTTAGGTGCAAAGATCAGAGTCTATCCTAAGCACAGCCATAATGTTCTTCCTTGGAGAAAATGGCTTCTTAACGTGTATGGGGATCCTGCTGCGGAGGAGACATTAGAGCTAGTTTTCTCTAAAATACATGTGCTTGGGTGCTCAGGTGGCCTCAAGTTCATTTTCTCTTCTGTGATAAATAGACCTGCTTAAAGAATTGAAACTTTCGTTCTTTCCCTGATTCTCTTTTATTAACTTCAGCTTTTTAAATTACTGAAAAGTGTATTTAAAGTGGTTTCCAAGGTCACCTGAAAGCCACATTTTTTGAAGTGTCAGTAGAAAATAACCAACTTTTGAACCACGGAAACGGTGATATTTATTTTTGAACCTGCAAACCCGGTGATAAATCCAAGCTGTTTACATTAGTTTGAAATCTGTTTTCCTGGTTTTGGCCAGCCATGGCCCTTCTGCAGCTACTTTCCCTCCAGATAATTTGCCATTCCCACTGCAGCGTAAATTCTTCTCCAGACAGTAATGCGGTGGCTGCCAGCCCTGCCACCAAAATGGCCCTGTCTCACAAGCTAAGTCGGATCAGCCTGAGACAGGATTTTGCCGACACGCACTGTCTGTCAGGGCTGCACATCCAGGGGAGCGGGTTGTCCGGGGGTGGCATTCACATCTGTGCGTTGGGACGGAGCTATCGCCCCCAGGCAGGGCCTGATGCTGCAATGTTGCCTGCAATCATCTTCCAGAGAGACGGGAGCAATCATCTACCATAATTAATAATCCCAGAAGAGTTGTCACAAGTGCTGATGTATTTATCTATGGTGCCCCGGCTAAATTACAGCAAGAACTCCATGACGTCTTCCCTCTGCAATTGTCTTTCACCCATCTATACGTTCCTGCAGTTCGGACCAGGAAGGACTGTGTTCATTATTCCTCATCTCAAATTGTTTTGATGCATTCAAAAATAGCTGCTGAGCCAAAACTATTCTAATTATAAGTGATTGTTATTGCAAATTCTTCAGATTTCATGATGAGTCTTAGCATTTTTTACTATCTTTCCCAAAGCCTCAGCTATTGGAGTCACTGTGAAGCGCAAGGATCCCAGTTTTCATGTCTGTAAGTAAGTGGTTAGCACTTGTAGTTGAAAACACGAGGCATGTTTACCCTAGGGGCTGAGAAGCCAGATGGTGGATAAAGAAAATGCAACAATTTTGGTTTTTAATCTCGTGATTTTTAAAGCCAATCTCATAATTTTGGGGAGCTGGACTCGCAGTGAATGTTTGCAGTTGGCAATACTGACTGATCGTAATGTATCTCTTGTTTATCAAACAAGAGTGCTGCAGAGCTTAATTAATTGCTGCTTTAATTCGTGTTTGTCAAAAGCTCTGAAATCCTTGGTTGTATTGAGTTATTTTTTAGGAAAAAAAATACAATTTCCAATGTTACAGTTACTCAGATCTGATACTCTAGGAATCTTTCAATACCCACAAATTCAACTGAACTGATAAAATGCATTTCTGTAGCTTTCCCACTCTGGAAACACTGAAGACTCCATTCCCTGGGGACGAGCTACCATACGTGCCCACAAGATGAACAGTGTCTTTCCAGTGAGCTCATGAGGACAAAACAAGACAATCTCCATCACAGAATCATGGAAAGGCTTGGGTTGGAATGGACCTTAGGGATCATCCAATTCCAAACCTTCTGTCATCACATCCAGGTTTTAGGGCACCACCCAGCATCACACAAGCAGGAGAGGAACCCCTGAAAGTCTCTTCCCATACCACTGGGGCCAGGAGAAGTTGTGCTCATTGAGCTGTTTGGTTCTACAGAAGTGTTGACTGTTGACACACAGTGCTCTAGTGGTTGGCGACCCTGCACGTAGCAGGGGGGTTGAAACTAGGTGATCATTATGGTCCTTTTCAGTCCAGGCCATTCTACGATTCTAAGAAAAGAAAAAGAGATCTACCCATTAATGTGTCCTTAAGAACTTGTCTCCAGCCTTTCATCCTGTATTGAAAATATAAGCATAAATAGCTCCTTCTGATCCTCCAGGCCACGATGTGCTCGGGCTGGGCTGGTTGCAGGGCTACCCAGACAGCTGGGTGTGGGAAATGGAGTGCACTAGAATCAGGTGCCTCGTGCTAGGTCTGATGAGAATGTCTTTTAAGCCAAAATGATGCTGGGTCTTATTTACTTGACAGCTCAGCCATTAATTTAAGACAGGCACAAATGAATCACCAGCTATGTTACAGTTGCCTCATTGGAATCCCTCTGCTATAATCTCATAGTTTTTTCACCTAATTAATTTCCCCTTTCCTTGCACCAGTGTTTCATGAGTGTATCTTGTTTGGAGGAGATTAAGAGTCACACACTTCATTAGTAAGGTGTAAATTATCAGAGAGACCCTCTCCATCCACCTGCTTAATTGGGTTAATGAAGCGTCTCTGTGGGCCCTGGTAAGGCAGCACTGCTCTCTGCTCCCCGCAGGCGTTACCAAGGCTGTTTGGAAAATAGATGGAGACCTTAAAGTTGCCACCTTTGTGCTTTTGGAGAGTCGCAGACATTTAATTAGAGAAGGAAAGAGCTAACTTTGACACAATCTGCAAGCTCTCACATTCCCATCTATACAATTACAAAGACTGCGTAAATCAATCCAGAATTCTCTTATGGCTTACTCCTAATTAATCCTAATTCCTAACCTTTTCTTTACCTAAAATACCTAGCTTGCATGGATGCAATTCTCAGAGACACTTTTAATGTTTGGTCAAATAGTTTGCACATCCCTCATCTTGCTTTTTGGAGAATATTCTGGCAAGGGAAAGTGATGGAGCTCATATCAGGCACCGACATTACAGCGCATCCCTTGAACAGGAAATGTGAAGTTGATGTTAGAGAATATCTGCACTGCAACTCCTCAGCTCGAGAAAGTCACGCTCCTCTGATCTGCTACAGAAATACAGCATGATGACTCACGAGCACTGAGCATATCAGGGTGTGCACTGAGGTGAGATGGGCTCAGCCCTGCCAAAAACCAAAGCGGGAGCTGAGCGAGGTCGAAGCATCAAAGATGCTGAAGCCCTTTAAGTGCACCTGCAGGCTTCTTCTCGTGAGCCTGAACTCAAACACGTGCAGCCAGAAACAAATCCATCAGCAGTCTCAACCGAACGGACAATTTGTGCACAGAAAACGAGGAGAAAGTCTGTGGGTAAATTATTTGTCACAAATTATTCACCCAGCTCTACCTGACAGAGCAGCATTCTGCGTTTGATCTCTGTGAGCGACTGTCATGAGAATCAAAGGGAGTTTTGTCAGGGGATTAAGTGCAGAAGATGTCGTCGAGAACTACATTAAAGATAAGAAATCCAGAGTGTGGCCCAAAGTGGCTAATCCCAGCACAACTAGTGAATTATTAAGTTGGTCATTTGACAGAAGGAGGAAAAGAGGGGGGAAAAAGAAAAAAACACCAACTGTTTCTGAGACTGCCTAAAAAAAGGCTTCTATTAAAATACAAGGGTTGCATAATGAGAAAGCAAAGTGTGGTTCCAGCAGAAGGGCCAGGCTGTTGCACCAGCCTGGTGTAGGCTGATGGAGAAGTGCAGTGGTTTCCAAGGGCTGCCCCATTTCTCTGGCATGGAACCGTGAACCACCAGCTCCAGCTCCCAAGTGGGAAGCAATTTTTGAGGTGGCAGCAGTAGATTACCTTTGGTGATGTTTGTAGACCCTCAGTAAAAGGAATCAGAGAATCACAGAATGCTTTGGGTTGGAAGAGACTGCAAAGATCACTTTCTTCCAACCCCTACGTGGGCAGGATTGGCAGCCACTAAATCAGACACAAGATCCCCAAATTGCCAAGGTTGGAAAAGACCTCGAAGATCATCCAGTCCAACCATCCACACCCCACCAATATTTCTCACTAAACCACATCTCTCAGTACAACATCTAAACGGTTCTGGAACACCTCCAGGGACAGTGACTCCACCACCTCCCTGGGCAGCCCATTCCAACGCCTGACCTCTCTATTGGAGAAGAAGTATTTCTTAACATCCAACTTGAATCTGCCCTGGAGCAACTTGAAGCCATTCCTTCTAGTCCTATTGCCATCAAGCCATCCAGGGCCCCACCCAGGCTTGAGCACGTCCAGGGATGGGGCAAATGCCCTGCAGCCAAACGAGCACGTCCATGAGCTGAAGCTCCCATTATGCAGCATGCAGGAAGGAAACAGAAGCAGCCTGTGGCCGAATCAGAGCGGGGTACCCACCACCTTTCTGCTGCATTCCACCAAGCTATGATTACCACTCATGCTGCACTTCTGGCCCTAGATGTCACTGTAGGAAGTCACACAGGTCAAGCCACCCAGGTTGCCAAAATGCTGCCATTAAGGATAACTTTTTAGCTTGCCTGCACAGCAGCCAGAGGAGAGCATGTGACTGTCTCGATGGCTGCCAAGCTGTGAGAAGGTGGGCAAGGACACTGGGACCCTGCTTATCAAAGTAAAGCGATGAACAGATCCGCTGAAAGGTGAACCAGCCTGGGTTTGTTTGCTGACACCTCGCTGCTTGGATACTCAAACCTTGCAATCCTCTGCCACCCTTTGGCAACAGCACGGTCATGTCTGCCTCGCATTCCTCCCCTTTATCTGTTTTTTTGTAATTCAGCCGACAAGAAACTCTCCCAAAACAATGGCACACTCATCTGCTCTCACTAAAAGCAAATGATTTACAAATAAGCTCAACTTCCCACCACGTTTGCAGCCTGTATATCGTCAATCTAGACGGGAAGATTTGCTTTGGTGAAAGTTCTGGTGAAGCATGAACAGAGATAAGCGGAGAGGACCGAATCGCTGCCCTCATCTCCCCTCTTATTGGCACTGCTTCCATCTGCCATCCACACCAGCAGCAGGACCAGGAATATACGGTATTAGAGAAGTCCATTTCTTCGAACTAGGTACTAAAATGGAAAATGACCCCTGAAGGACCTTTAGATCCCTTTCCAGCCCTCTAATTTTTCTTTTTTTTCCTTTTTTTCTTTTTCTTTTTTTTTCTTTTTTTTTTAATTTAAATAGAACAGTGTGCATTTATCTCTCTGATGGCATTTGGAGGAGGCTCGCAGCCATCTCATGCAGCCGGGACACCCAATGGTCACATCCTCTCGGACGCAATCAGGAGGAGGAGATTTGTTTTCAACAGCAGCGGTCTGAGCCGTGTTGTGTTTTAACGGGTTGGGGAACCGGTGTTACAAAATGCAAACCTCTCTGCAGGACGATCATTATGCAGATGCCTACAGTAAACAGGTTGGAAATTAGATCTAATCAGGACAACCCCCTCCCTCCCCTCTCCTGGCGCAGGCACGGTGAGTTGATCACATTGCTCTCAATGCAAACCAAGAGAAGGCTGAATTCCAGCCCGAAACCTCAGCGTTCCATTTGTCCTTTTGTCCTCTTGTGTTTGGTTTCTTGCATAAGTCACTGGAAACCTAAGGGCAGCCTTATGATTGCTTTAATTTGAAAGCTCCCAGCCCAGGCTGCTGTGCCCGGGTCTATCAGTAAAGCTTCTTGCAGATTTCTGTGATTTGAAGGCAAATAATAATAATAAAAAAAAGTAAGCACATTGCTCCTGGTCTCCGTGATTAATATGACTCCGTATAACATCTAATCACCATCTAATAAATGGTGGAGTGAGTACAGACACCAGTAGGGAAAGTCAGGGTCACAGATCGCCAGTATGAGTTCATGAGCATCACCAAGTTCTCATGATTATTGGGACAGCTACACATTTTGGATGCTGCTGGGGGGGTCATGCAGATGATTTTCGTCTCACACCCCCCCTCCCCACTCAGCTCATCCCATCTCATGCATTTGCAGTGCCTCTGCTCCAACGTGCCCAAGTGCCAGACACAGCTGGCTGATTTGCCCCGTGCTCCATCGGGGGGCGGTGAATGACATGTGGCATCGTGCAGATGGGTTTGGGGGAAGGTCCCTTATTTTGCCTTGCTGCCATATCCCCAACCCAGCGAGCATGATGCATGCAGCCAGAGTCTGTTCAGGCTGCCTTGCAGGGCACTTTGTCACCCTGACACCAAAATCTGACAGCAAAAAAGGCTGTGGCCAGGGGATAACTTTTTTCCCTGCAGTATTTGAGCAAAGGTTGAAGCAATTAAGGAACTGAAGACAGCTGCATAGAAGGCATGTAGATGGCTCAGCCATAATGGCCTTCCCCTGCATCATGGACAGGCCCTGGGGCATGAACTGATCACCAGGCACTTAGCACTGAGGACAACAACACTTCTGTCCACAGGGAATCCTGGCATTCTGGGACACAACTGTCACCTGCATCAGGGTTTCAGGTATACCTACATGTGGGCAATGGGTGCTGCAGGGCCCAATGGCAGAGGGGACCTGAGCGTCCTTTGTCACTCAAGGGTGCTACCTGATCTCCTTCCTCTGATTATTGCAGTCTGACTCAATGGTAGGACAGCGAGGAGAGCCTTGATAGACACTCATTGGCCAGAGATGCCATCAAGGTAAAAAGTGAAATGGCAGAAATTGGGAATTTTGCCTGGGAAATCAGGCAAATGGGGACTATTTGAATATGGCCGTATCAATCCAAGCAATTAAATAAATAATATAGTAATAAATGTAGTGAGGCTGAAATTTTGCTCTCAGATATGTAGGGGCTATATAATGCCACAGGGAGACATGCAACATACTTGTATTCAACAGCATAGTTGTTGCCAGCAAAACCCACATAGCTCCAGCACTCTTTATTACTAGATTTGCAGCAATTTGCCACCAGCACTTACAATGTCACAGGCTTGCAACAGATCATTCGTGATCAACAGATCACAGCTGTGATCCATTGGAGCATATGGACCTTCCCAAAATGTTGAAAAACACCCCATAAAACACAGGGAATGGAACTCAGACCTCTCTGCTGCAACCCTTTCTTCACATCTCTCCCTGTTGATGTGGGAGGCCAGGAGGCAGAAATGAGCTTTGGCAGCTTTTTGCAGCTTAATGCGACCCTGGCAATACCTGCTCAGTGCCATGAGCTCACTGCCAAAGGAGGAGGACAGTTTGCACACCTGGAGAGGCTGGCACAGCATCCCTGATCCCCACAGGAGGGGAGAGGGCAGCCAAAGGAAAAAGAAAGAGCTGAAGCACAGGAGGGCTGACCCAAATGCTCCAAGAAATTCTTGCAAGATGGTTCCTAAGACTGGGTTACCCTGAGGGTGCTGGCATTGTGCTGCTGATAGGAAAGCATCCTTGTGCTCCATCCTTCATCAAGCCCTGAAACCTTGGGGGTAACTTGGGGGGGGGGGGTTTAAGAAAAGGATGTGCTGTGCTCTATTTTATATTCTGGACAGGAACAAATAGAATCACAGAATCATTCAGGTTGGAAGAGATCCCCAAGATCCCCAGGCCCAACCTCAGCTGCACCCACCATGCCCACATCCCTCAGTGCCTCATCTCCATGGTTCTGGAACACCTCCAGGGATGGTGACCCCACCACTCCCTGGGCATCACCACTATTTGTCTCTGATGTTAAGTGTGAATTAATCTAATTTTAACACATCAACCTGGTTACTTTTGCCAGGTGTATTCACCAAATCTACCTTCATCATCTCAACCTCCTCTTGGGTAACTCCATATATTGATGGGATTCCTTCAGGTATCCCTCCACCAGGCAGGTTCTCCATTCCTCCAGTTGTTTTCATGGTTCTTCCCAATCCCTTTTGGCAGGCTCTCCTCTTTCTATGGCTTCTCTCCCCTCACCAGCTCCTGTGTTTAACAATTCTGCCTGCACGCTTTTCCTCATCGCTAATAAAAATGTTAAATAAAGCCAACCCCTCATCACCTCCTCCTTGGGACACTGAACAAACGCTCTGTGTGCTGTAATCTTGACTCCTTGTTCACAGCCCCTCAGCAGCTCTGTGGCCCTTAGGACCATGTCCTCCCTCAGATCAGCCTGAGGTGCTATCCCAAATGCTTCCTGCAAGCTGGCTCCAGGCATTTCTCTGCAGCACAGGAACATGATTACCCAGCAGTGTGCCATGCAGCCCAAGGGCTGCTGGAGTTCAGGGAGCGTTGGGATGCAGCTCTCAGATGTAGGGTTCACCTGGACACAGAAGTGTTTGCAATTCATTGCTCCTAAAGGAAATGAGGCTGCAAGGAGGGCTGGTCTGCTGGAAAGTGCACTGTGGTACTGGGGCTGCTTCTGCCCTCTGCAAAGGGAGAGATGAGACATGAAGCCCTGCCAAAAAGCCACTGTTGAGTGAACAGAGTCATAGAATTGACAGGGAGCTGTTGGAGAGGGTCCAGAGGAGGGCCATGAAGATGATCAGGGGATTGGAGCACCTCCCCTATGAGGACAGGCTGAGGGAGCTGGGCTTGTTCAGCCTGGAGAAGAGAAGGCTGTGGGGTGACCTCAGTGCAGCCTTTCAGTACCTAAAGGGAGCCTACAAACAGGAGGGGAATCAACTCTTGGGAAGGGGAGATAACAGCAGGACAAGGGGAAATGGTTTGAAGTTGAGGGAGGGGAGATTGAGGTTGGATGTCAGGGGGAAGTTGTTTGCTGTGAAGTGGTGAGGTGCTGGAACAGCTGCCCAGAGAGGCTGTGGATGCCCCGTCCATCCCTGGAGGTGTTCAAGGCCAGGTTGGATGGGGCCCTGGGCAGCCTGGTCTAGTATTAAATGGAGAGGTTGGTGGCCCTGCATGTGGTGGGGGGTTGGAGATTCATGATCTTTGAGGTCCCTTCCAACCCTGGCCATTCTGTGATTCTGTGAATCATGGAATGGCTTAGGTTGGAGGGGACCTTACAGCCCCACAGCCTCACTCCTGCCATGGGCTGGATGCCCCCCACCAGCTCAGGCTGCAGAGGGCTCCATCCATGGCCTTGAGCACCTCCAAGGATGGGGCACCCACAGCTCTCTGAGCACATCAATGGGAAACATCTTAATGTTGACATCCTGACCTCACAACATCATTTCGAAAAAAAAACACTCCAAGTGTTGAAAACTCTCCTGTGTCAGGACCTGAGCAAAGGGAGTGTGGCTTCATCTCAGGCTATGAGTTGCTGTGGGTGGTGGAGTCCTGCAGCCACTCTGGTGCTGCACGGATAAAGCTATGTGCAAGGTTACAGAGACATCCTGCAGGTCGTTGTGCAGCCCCTGGACCACACGATGCTGTTTCCAAATCTATTTAAATGAAGAACGGGGAAGGGACTGTGCTGAGGAAGATGCTTTCTTTTTGGCACATCCCACACTAAGAAGTATTTGCCGATAAGCTGATAATCAGGTGGCCTGGCCACCCCTGGTACGTTAGACCTTGCTGCTTAGAGAATATTTGATCATACAGTATCTCCATTAGGAGTTTGTAATCCGCTATCACGGCATTTGAGAGCCATTTGAGTGTAAGGAGATTTTTATTAATGGTTCATGAGCCTGAAAGTCAAAATTGACTCTCAGAGCAGATTTTAACAGTTTGTGCAGCATTTATATATTTATCTGTCTGTTTGCCACCTCTTCTCCCTCCCACATCCCCAACTTCCAGTCTGCCCCAGTGCAGAGACTACAGCAGCACTAGCAGCTACAGGAAGATGGCCTCGAGTGCTGGCTTTCCTGCATTTTTCCTTTTTTCCTTCTTCCCTTTTCCTTTTACCTTCTTCCTTTTTCCTTTTTCATTTCCTTTCCTTTCCATTCCTTTCCTCCCCTTTCCCTTCCTTTCCTTCCCTTTATTATTTTTTCTTTTTCTCTTTTCCTTTCCCTTTTCTTCCTCTTCTTTTCCTTATCCCCTTTTCCTTATCCCCTCCTCTTTTCTTTTCCCCCTCTTTTTCTTTTTCTTTTCCCTTTCCCCTTTTTCTTTCTCTTTTTTGCCTTTTCCTTCTTCTCTCTCTCTTTTTTTTTCCTTTTCCTTTTTTTCTTCTTCTTTCTCTTTCTCTTTTCTTCCTCCTTACTCACGGTGCTCCTGGAGCACTGCACAGCCACTACAGCATGCAGAGCAGCCTAAACCTGCAGGCACTACTGCTGTGGGCTTCACTGTATCCATCAGTGCTAAATACACTTGTATATATATGAGTATATATATGTACCAATACGTGCAAGTATCAGGCATTTAACATGCCTGCATTTATTCTACATGTGTTGGTGCCGTTTATAGCTATGCACCATTATGTGCATTTCTGCTATTTACTTCCTCAGACTTGCATTCATACATGCATTTGTATGATATATGCAGTTGTGTGTATGCACTGAGAAGAACATTCATGTTATATGTGTGTTTACAGATATGCTCCATGCGTGCCAATGCAGGGTGTGTGGGAGGTGCCCCCTCCCCAACTTACAGCCCCCAGCATGGGCTGAGGGAGGCCATGGCCATGTGATGACCATGGGGTGTTCCCTCCTGAGCTCTGCCTCTTTGGCACCCCTGCTTGGGCAAGGGGCCTGGGGATTAAACCCTCTTACCTTGGGAAATGGGAGTGGAAGAAGGGAGTAAGGGTGAGGCCTCCTCTCATCCCCTAAAACTGGATGGGCCCCAGGACCCAGACCAAAGCCAGGCCCAAGCTGCAATCTTATCCAGCCCTCCAAACCCCAAACCCAACCCCAAGCCTTCCAAATCCTCCACCATCCCTTCAGCTCCTCCCCACAAGCCTCAGGTAAGGGCAGTGCTGGTGCTGAGTGGGGCCTTTTGGGGCTCCCTGTGCACCCACTGGGGAAGCTGTGCTGTGAGTCCCTAAATCCAGCTTTTGGCTGTAATTGTCCCCTGTCTCCTTGGAAACTGGCAGGTCCTGAAAATGAGATTATGCAGAACTCATCTCTGCTTTGGAGCTGGGGCAGTGCTCCCTGACTGAGGACTGGGCACTCAATAATTGCCTCCAGTTTTCTTGTTCTCCCCCCATTTTTGCCTTTTTTTTTTTCCCTCTGGTGGGAAATGTCATGTGGATAAGGGGCACCTCAAATCTAACACACCCCCAATGAGCTCTTTGCCCCTAAATCTGGCTTTCCAAAACGAAAGCAATGTGGTGAACCATCAACTTCTCCACTGATTTTATTTGATTCAGAGTCCCCTTCTGCAGCTTCCATTCAGAGGAAATGAGTAGCTGGAAGGGAGATCTAAAATACTGAAAATGAAAAAGGAGTTAAAATGTTCTTTAAATAATATATTGCATTTGCTGTCTCACCACAGGATTTTGCCCTTTGCCCACATGAGCACCCATTTAAATTAAAATCAGAAAACAGGTAGAGACCATGTGGGGAGTGCAAAATGCCAGGAAAAAATTTAGAGAAAGAAATTCTTGGCACGAACTGGCTTTTCTGATAAAAATGAGCGCTAGCTGAAGGAGCTCATCCCTAAAAGACAGGGAACCACTCAGAAAAGAACAGCAAAAGATAAGATGGGAAGAGCAAAACGAGAAAAGTGCTTTTAAGGAGGCTGCAAAAAAAGAAAAAAAATCAAAAGCCCGCCAAACAAAGAGCTTTTCCAGGCAGGTGTGATGCTGTGCCCTAATTCAACAGGGATTTGCTTTTTCTGAGTGTATTTTGCATGAGTGGTTTTTTGGGGAGGGTTCAACTCCATTGGTTTGCACCAATACTGGAACTTCACGCGTGGCTTTGCGGGCAACGCTGGCGGTAGGAGCTGGAAGCACCCCTAGCTGGGAGCAGGGCAGCCATTGGCACAACCCATGCAAAAATCATCCATGTGCTCCGAGCAATAAGGTGAAGCAGCGTGAAAACTCGCCTTCGTTTGGAGACAGCTGCTTTGCTGCGTGGTGGAGGGTGCTTGTTTTAAGGGACGGGCACTGACGGTGGTTTTGGGGCACAGCAGCGTGTTGAGAAAAGCGGTTGATTGAAGGAGGCTCCCTGCGGGCGCATGGACCCTACAAGGGTTGAGCAGAGCCCAACGGGAAAGCGAAGCCAAGGGATGCTCAAGGTTGCAAGAAGACATCGTGCCTGTGAGCTACATGGGGTCCACGGTGGGGTGGTGGTGGCTCTGAGTTGGGTACAGCTGGTGGCAGGAGTACAGATCCAGCACTTCCATTTGCCTCTCCTTTTCCAGCGATCTGTTGGTTTACTGCATCAAATCCAGACTGACTACAGGGCTCACACATCCTAGAGGCACGTGTGAAGAGGTGAGGGCCACCGTCAGCAGAGACATCAGGGAAGAGCCTGATCCTGATTCATTTTGTGAAACTGCAGCTTGAAAACCAGCGCTTTCCTTCCCCCGTTCCTATGCTCAGACATGAGCCCTGCCTGGTTCTCCCTGTCCCCCTTTTCCCTCTTGATTTACCGAGGGAAGTCCGGGGCTCTCCCTAAATGAAACACCATCCCTCCTCCGAAGGATGAGATTTGGGAAACAGGTTTGAAATGCCTGGTTGGGTTATAAAAATATATAAAAATAAAATAAGTCAATCATTCTATTTTGCCTCCTTCCCTGCCCAAAAAGAAGCCCCCAGCTGGGGCGCAGGATCGTGAAGCCCTCTGCCCGCGGAACCGCTGCCGGCCGCGATCGAAACGGACAACAACCATGGAGTGTGCTAGAACCATTTTAATATAATTATACATATCTGCCAAATCCAGGAAAAGAAAAAAAAAAAAAAAAAAAAAAAAAAAAAAGGTTTATGCATATATATCTTTTTTTTTTTTTTTTTTTTTTTTTTTCCAGTTAACATCTGCAAGCATAAACGACAATGAATTTCTCAGTTTAAATTCGTCCAGGTCAGAGCAACTGCCCGAAGTCCTGTTTGATTTGACGGCTACTGCCAGCGTGGCCGGCTGTAAGTGAACTCCAGAGGAGTTTAATGTCCTTGGGTGGTTATTTTCGGTCTTTTCTCTTTCATTCAGAGACAGTTTGTTGTAAAAAGTTTCAGTGCAGTTCACCTCTGGTGAAAGGCGATCGTGTTTTTTTGTGGGTTTTTTTTTTTTTTTAATATATATTCTTTTTTATTTTTTTAGAAAGATGATAATAAGTAACTCAGTTGCTCTGAATTTCACTTATAATTATAACCTATTTAAATCACAGCGGAACTCCCGCTGGTGCGGAGTTCGTAGTTGCATACAATACAGGAGATCACAGTTTTGAAGTCTAGCACAGATTAAAAACCACAGATGTACCATTTATATAAGACACACACTGATTGTCTCTTAAAAACTACATATTGACTCCTTATGAACATTATTTTTTTTTTTTCTTTAAATAAAGTAGTGCAGCTAGGACAATCAGTCACACAACCCACACAGCCCTGAACCAAGTTCTCTCGGTGCCCACTTGAGTTGGGCATCAAACAGTTGGATGAGCGCGAGAGAGAAAGAAAGAGGGAGGGAAGGAGGGAGAAAAAAGGGGAGAAAAAGAGAAAGAGAGACGCTGTCCATTCCGAATATTTTAACCAAGGGTTGGCTAACACGTTGGAAACCTCTGGGTGAAGGATCTTTCCACGCACACACAAAAAGAAATAAAAACCTAGACTTTTTTTTTTGTTGTTTAAAAACTGGCCCGTAGGTGGAACGATCTCCCACCTCTTCCAAACAAAGAAACCCAACAATTGCCTAAAACTATAAAGAACACGGATTGGTCTGTCTGTTTTCTGCTCACTAGATGATCTGTCCGTTTCAGGCCTTCCTCCTCCGTTTTCCTCTTTGTCGTTCCTTTTCCAGAGCGTCTGAGCAGGAGATGAGTCTGAACGTGGTCACACCAACACTGTCCCTCTTTTGTCGCCGTTGTCGTCGTCGTCGGATTTATGTTCGTTTGTTTGTCCGTTTGTCCGTTTAGTTATTTTCTCTTTAATTTAACCAAGACCTGACTAAAGCTGGAGCGTTTGGCCCAGCGTGTTTTGTTCTCGTCACGATTTCTCTTATTATCACAAAGGTTCCCGTGGGCCTTCACAAAACCTGGAACTTCCATGAGGATGTCTGGTCTTTATAATCCAAGCAGTCAGCATTGAAGTTTAACTTCCAGGAGGCGGTTTGGTCTTTATAATCCAAGCAATCGGTGGTGGAGTTAAAGCCCAAACTGGAGGCTCCATAGCCCTGGGTGGAGAGGGAGGCTGGAGACTGGTTGAGGTGGCTGGTGACCGCGTTGGCACCCATGGGACTCAGGGTGGCCCCCGGTCCGGGGAGCTGGTGGTGCATAGGGGTCAAATAAGATCCACAGTCCATCCCTCCGAAATAGGAGGTCGAGCCGGCGTATCCTTGGCTGTAACCCGATGCCTGGGTGTAGGTCATGGGGTAGGACCTCTGCATGCAGGAGGAAGAGGTGGACAGGGGATCGGAGAGAGGGGAGATGGACGCCGGGCTCCAGATGGACACGGGGGCACTGCTGCTGGAAATGGTGGGGACCGAGGTGCTGGAGGGGGGTGTGAACTGCCCGCTGGTCCCGCTCTCCGAGCTCACTTCCCGGGCCGGCGAGTTCTTCTTTTTGGCCGGCCTCACCTTGTTCTGGCCCCCGTTCTGCTGCTGCTGCTGTTGCTGCCGGCACTTGGCCCGGCGGTTTTTGAACCACACCTGGGAACCGGGAGAGAGGGAAGGAGGGAAGGAGGGAAGGATGGAAAGAAGCCTGGCGTTAGGGACACACAGGCACCCCGAGGGGCTGAGAGCAAGCGGTGGGAGCTGCGGAGGCTGCTGCAGGGAAAGGCTCCCCTTCACCGAGATCATTAGCAATAATAATAAGCAGAAATGGGCAAATCAAAAGGCTTAATAAGGCCACTTTTGGGGGAGAAGGGCGGGGGGGAGCACTCCCTATTTGCTGTTTGCCAGCCAGGGACCCCCAGGAATCACTTTTTAAGGCCTCTTGAATTCAAGCCCTTAATTAGAAACAACAGAACATCAGAAAGGGTGGAAACAATTAGGAAAACGGAGGCAGAGCTTGGGGGCCAGGTAAAGATTTACCTCCTAAACAGTCTCTCAGATCCCAGCCAGGGTCAGCACCCCAACCTATCTCCACCTCTTCTAGCAGGGTACAATGGGGGAAAAGGTCAGGCATGAGGCGGGACACAGCACCGTGTGGCTCTTGTGACCAGAGAGGTGAGCAGGACAGATGGGGTTGGAGGCTGCAAGGGTTGTCCTGGATCTCAGGACCCTGCTCCTGCCCTACCAGCAGCACTCCGGGATGTTCTGTGGATTGAGAACCCACTGGCTGCTGGTGGGCGAGGAGCAGCCTGATTCCAGCAGAGGGGTCCCGAGGCCTCCTCTCTGCTATCAAAGCCCCTCTAGAGGCTGAGGAAGCCCCCAGCCTCAGGAATCCAAGGATGCAGGGATCCCTGGGGAAGGAGGGATACTTTGCATGCGGCCTCAAGCACCTGTGAGACTGAGATTTGTCCAAGGGAGGATGCAGATACTGGTAGAGACCTAAGCAGGGAGTGGAGGGCTCAGAAGAGTGTTCAAGGGCTGCGCCAAGCCCCAGAGCACTGGGAGAAAAGGGCAGCATCCTACAGCCCAGGCTGGGGGCAAGCAGCCGCTCCATCTCTCCCTGCACCATCATCCCTCCCTGAGCACGTTTCACCCCATAGCCATTCGATCGCCCTTTAGGTTTGGCCTCGTCCCCTAAAGCACCTCTTGGTACAGCAAGCTGGAGGCAGAGGATACAAGCGGGGCTCCCTACCCGTTTTCTTCCCCGTTCCTACCTGCACTCTGGACTCGGGCAGGTTGATTTTCAAGGCCACCTCCTCCCGCATGAAGATGTCGGGGTAGCGGGTCTTGGCGAACAGGGCCTCCAGCACGTCCAGCTGCGCCCGGGTGAAGGTGGTGCGCTCCCGCCTCTGCTTTCGGGGGGTGGCTGCGAACGGAGCCAGAAGCCCTGGCTGTCATTCAGTGGTGCTCGGAGCCCTGTGAACCCCCCCGGACCCCTCCCCAGAGAGGCACTCCTGCTCCCGCTGGCTCTCCTAGGGGACCCGCTGACCGTTCCCAGGTGCCTTATTTTGCAGCGTTGCTTCTTCCTCCCCGTCCCTCCCGGTTGGGGTTGGAACATCTGTTCTCTTTTTGCAGCCCTTTCCCCCGGGAAAAGAGGAGCGGGAAGGGAAGAAGGAGAACCGCAAACCCCCGGCCACTCCAATCTCAGGGCACTGTGTGCCTTTGGGGCTTCTCTTGGGAAATCCACGCAGCAGAGGGGAAAAGGGAGACAGGCGAGAGGGAGAAAAAGGTGCCTTACCGGGATAACCGACGGACGGATGCAACAAATCCATGCCCGAGGTGGTGAGACTCAGGCCATTGACTGCGTAAGGTGGTTGCTTAAGATAAGACATCATGCTAAAGTTGGAGCGGGGAGGAGAGTTGGCCGAAATCCGGGCGAGGGGGGTCCGCCCGAGCGCCCTGCCTGCCCCGGGCGGTGCTGGGGGTGCCGTCGGGCGGAGGGGGGGGGGTCTCCAGGTGCCTGCGGAGCGAGAGGAGGGGGTCAGGGAGCTCGCTGCCCCCCTGCCTTTATCCCCGCTGCTCTTAACCCGGACCGCAGCCGGATTTGGGAGCTGGGAGAGACTGAGCAGATCAACGCATCCCTCCCAAAAAAGGCAGGGAGGGGAGGAGGGGGGTGGGTGGGGGGGGGGTACGTCCCATCCAGTAATTACTGCCCGAACAAAACCCCCCCATGCCTTCAACTGCCCGCATTGTACGGCCGCCCGGGGCATTTGCATAGGATTCCCGGCCGGGCACCAGCTAATTGTCTCAAGCAAAACTTGATTGGGGCCATTCGCAGACACAAAGAACCCCTCGGCTAAATAAATAATGCAGATAACAAAGCCCAAGGGTGAGAAACAAAGAAACAATTCAAGAAACCTATCTCTCCCCCAGTCTCTTGCAAGGACTTTAATTATCCCAGGTTTGGGTACATTCAGACCTTCCCCCCCCCCCCCCCCCCGCCCTTCCCCCCGACGTTGCTGCATTTCAGAGCTCAAATGCCCGCTCGGGGAAGACACAAACTTTTCTGCTCTACCACCAGTAGTAATTTTCACCGGCCATTTGCACCTAATTAGTACTGCGGGTAATTAGATTTGGAGGCGAGTAACAGATTTATTAGGCTTTCAAGAAACTCTTGATGACGGAGCAGGAGCAAAACAAACACCGCGCGTTGCGCGGGGACGGGGGAACCAAACGCGGAGAAATGGCCGTGCCCGGCAATCCTGAAAGGGTTAAATCTCCAACCCCTAGGGGGAAAACAAAAAATGCCTTTTTACCTCCTTGTTTTTTAATCTATTTTTTGGCCAAATCTCGCCCTTCTCCCTGCGCCGTCGGAAAATAATAATAATAATAATAATAATAAGTAAACAGGAGCGCAACTTTCTGCCCCAAACAGCCTAAAGCTCAATGGTTCGGCTATCGAATACCTCTGAGGCTCTGCTCCAGCCCCCCCCCCCAAGCCCCCGACCCCTCTCTATGGCCCCGGTGCAGCGGCGCTGCTTCCAAATGCGCGGAGCGGCTCCGCGTGCGCGCACCGTGCGCGGCTCTGCCCTTCGGAGGGTGAAGCTTTCCCCGAAATGAGGGGGGGGATGGGGAGGGAACCGCTCCAAGGGGGTGCGTTATGCAGAGAGAGAGCAACATTAACGTGGGTGCACGCTTGCGAACGAGCCAACGAACAACAACAATTACGAACAGAAAGCACTGCCCTAAAAATTTTTTTTAAAATGATAATAATAATTAATAATTAATTCGTGAAAATTAAAAGCGTTCCATCCCCGTGAACTCGGGAGCCCCGCGGAGCCCCCGCGGCCGCGCAACGCCTCAGCCCGCGGAGCAACGGCTCCGCTCCGCAATCTGTCACCTTTCCCCCTCCTCCCCCCCGCGCTCCTACCAGTTGCTCTGCCCTCGCTCAATAATAATTACCCCGTCCGAGAATTAATTATAATAAATGTTTTCTTGATAAACTAACGAGATAATCCGGGCGGCACACGCTCCCTAATTACGGGCCGCCGGCCCCGGCCCCGCTGATGATGAACGGAGCGACCGTGAGCGCACATTGCGCCCGGGGCACCGCGGGGGTCGGGGTTGAAGCTCCGGGGATTGGGGCACAGTGCTGAGGGACGAAGGGGAATTGAGGCTGGGGTCGGAGAGGAAAAACTCCGTTCGCACCCTGCCCGCATTACTTTGATTATTATTATTATTTGCTTTATTTTTTTTTTCCGAAACGGAGGGGGGTTGATATCCCCCGCTATAAATATATCCGCACCGGCTGTGTGTCCCCTCCCGGCTCTGCCGCGCTGTCTCCGCGCTCCGTTGAGGCTCCGGAGAACGAAAGGGGCGGTCGGGAGCGACCTCACCTCGGGGCCGTCGTCCCATCTCTGCCTCCACGATCGCACGTTTTTATAACCGCATCGTTAATTGAGTTGTTTTTTCTTTTCTTTCTTTTTCTTTCTTTTTCTTTCCTTTTATTTTCTTTATTTTCTCTTTCTTTCTTTCTTTCTTTCTTTCTTTTTCTTTCTTTCTTTCTTTCTTCTTCTTCTTTCTTTCTTTCTTTCTTTCTTTCTTTCTTTCTTCTTTCTTTCTTTCCTTTTCTTCTCTTTCTTTCTCTATTTCTTTCTCTATTTCTTTCTATCTTTCTCTTTCTCTTTCTCTCTCTTTCTCTCTTTCTCTTTCTCTCTTTCTCTCTTTTCTCTTTCTCTCTTCTCTCTCTTTCTCTCTTTTCTCTTTCTCTTTCTCTCTTTCCTTTTTCTTCTAACGAAACGGATAACAAATCCCAACTTCTCACAGCACCCGAACCCCAAACCGATCTCAGCCCCACGGAGGAGTTCCTCCCTAACGCAACTTGTGCTCCTTCACAAGGACTTTCCCGACTTTCTCTTTGTCAGCGCGGTACCATTCGGGTCACGGAGCCTTTGGGAAGCGCTTTCCCGCGGCCAAATAATAATAATAATAATTAAAATAAATTAAGCGGGGAGATACAAAGCAGCCCCGGCAGCTCTCGGACCGGGATGCGGTTCACTCCATCCGTTTTGCCCGCATCGGGGTTCGTATCCCCAAAGCCCCGAGGATGCCAACCCCAGTTGCTCCCAGCGCGGCTCCGCGAGTGCTCAGCGCACCAAGGCGCAATTACTTTGCGGAGTCTCCGCAGCTCGACGAGCGGAGTTTCCAGTCGGGGGTGGGGGGGGAAAAAAAAAACAAAACACAGAGAAAGGGGAAAAAAAAAAAAGAAAAAAGAAAAAAATATATATTCCCGGTTCTTTCTCATTTTCCAAGTCCACCTCGGGGCCGGGGAAGAATGAAAGGCCAAAGGATCGGGAGGGGGGGGACATAATGCGAGGCGAGGAAACGCGCAGCGAGCTCACGGCGGAGAGAGGGGCTTAGGGGCGAGCCGTGGGAATCGCCTGTCCCCATCCTCCGCTCCCGCATTTGGGCCTTTGGGGAATGTTTCAGCCTTCGGGGCAGCCTCACTCCGCTCGGCCCGGCCCGGTCCGGCCTCCCCATGGCAGTGCGGGTTATTCCCGGCGCAGCGCGGGGGGCACCGGCGCATCCCCGTATTCCGCTCCCTGCTCTCTTGCCCTCAGCTCCAGGCATAAAAGCACTTAAAACCAAAATAAGTAATAATAAAATAAGCCTAATAATTTAGGATTACCACCCTCCTCCTCTCCCATCGTCGTTGTGTTTAGGAACGGTGCCCCAAACGCGGTGCCTCACTTACCTGCGGGGCCGCGGGCAGGGCTGGGGGGCGCGGGGGATGAGCCGGCGGTCGGGTCCTCTCCAAATTCAGGGCTGGGATTGAGCTGAGAGAGAGAAAGCACAAAGCGGGAGGTTAGGGAGCGCGCCGCATGCACATGCCCACGCCACTGAGGTGGAGGGGAGGGGTGGGGTGGGGGGAGAAAGGGGGAGAGGAGAGGGGAAAAAAAAAAATGTTTGAAAAAGAAGAAATAGGGGGGAATAAAAAGAAGGGGGGGGATGGGGGCGGTGCGGGAGAGGGATGCGGGGATGCTCGGGGGCTGCGCTCGGTACGTACAGAGCTGGCGGTGCCGGAGTTGGTCGAGTGATTTTATTTTTAATAATAGTGGCAGGGTGCGTTGGAGCTGAGGTCTCTACCTCTCTCGGGGAGCTTTGCTGAGAAAGCGCCTCTCTGGCAACTTTTTGACGCAAACTCTCCAACCAATGGCAGGGAGAGAGTGATTGACACATCTAAGCCAGGGGGAAAATAATAAAAACACACAACAGGGGGAGGAAAAAACAGGGCCGCTGCTGGACCGGGGGGACAATCAGGAGAGAAATAACAGCCGCCGAAATGACATGAGAATGTCCATTAAAAGGAGATGCTCGGTTTAAAAATACACATTATGGACTGCAACGTGTGAAGTCATTGTACAAATGAATGTGATGGACTTTAAACAGAGAGTGCATTGCCCGGGGAAGGAAGGAAAGAGGGGATCGTAGAAAGCTTATGATGGGGGAGCGGGGATTGGGGGGGGAGAGGATAATAGAAACAACAAAAGGTATTAAAATATGGAAGTAAACATTTTAGGGGGGTTGGACTCGGAGTATGGCAGAGCCTTTGGCTGAGTAATGCAGGGCTGGGGGAAAGCAAAGCTGCGGGGAGATCCCACTTCTCGGGTAATGGAGAGGGGTATTGGGGTGTCCCAGCACCGGGACACCCCAAAACTGGGGGGGCTCAGCACCCCCTGAGCAGAGCTGAAAGTGTTTGGGATGGGGGAGGACAGGAGAAGGGGAGCCGGTCAGTCCTGGGGGTCACAGACGTGTGTGTGAATGTGTATAGGTGTAACATAAACATATGTATGCGTGCATATAAATATAAACAGACATCAAATAAATACGAATGCACAACAATACGCATGTAAAAATACATGAATACACGGGATACATCTGAATACAGCTCTGGATGGAGCCGCAGAACGAGATTCGCTCTGCGCCGCATTTTCAAAGCGGGACGCGTCAGTATTTTAAGAGAAATAAACTCAGAGAAGCGATCGGGTGGTGGGAGGAGGGCCGGGATCTGCGCAGCTCCCAGCTCGGGCAGAGGAAGCAAAGAGATCGCGGAGCTGTGCGGAGCGGCAGAGCTCGGGAAGGGAGCGGAGCGCTCAGCCCCGCTCTGCGCGCACTTTCCTCCCTCGTGCCAAAACGCAGCGGCTCCATCGTTTTCGTGGGGTGACCTATGTTAATGAAGGGACGGCAATTAATTCGCCTCTCCGTGGCTCTCCCCGTTGTGTGCAATCCAATGTGGTTTTCTTTGGGTTTGAAGAAACAACCGACCCGAGCCGGAGCGGTACGGGAGCAGATTTGGGATGCACGGGGTTGGGTCGTTGCAGTGTTGTTGTTGTTGCTGGTTGTTTTTTTTTTTTTTTTTTTTTTTGGCTTCCCAAAGAGGAGGAGGAAGGAGGGGGAGAAGGGAAAGAGGGGAGGAGAGAGGAGGGGAAATTAAACAAACAACCAAACAACCCAACAACCCGAATAACCCCGCAGCACAAAGCGGCCGCTGCCCAAAGGAGCCGCTCCCACTTTTTGGCCGCATTTTGCCAAAGGGACTTCTCTGAAAGTTGGTGCCATGCCCCAAGAGCCCCCGAATCCTCTCTTCTCCCTCTCTCCTCTTCACTCTATGGAGTTGTTTTTGTGTGTGTGTGTGTGTGTGTGTTTGCGTGTTGGTTTTTTTTTTTTTCTCTTAATTTTCCCAAATCCGTGATACTTTTCAATTGTTATCTTTTTTCTTTTGGCTACATTTTAGTCTTTATTTTATTATTATTTTTTTTTAGGGAGGTGGTACCTGCTCAGCCCCCTCCCCCCCCCACCATCCACCCCCCACCTCTCTCTCTCCCCCCTCCCTCCCCACACCCTTTACATTCACCCAAAGCTCCGTTGGGGAAAATCCTCCCCTCACCGCCCCGCACGGCCCCGCCGCTCCCGGAGCACAGCACAGCACTAAATATCCCCGTGCAACCCTTCCTCCCCCCTCACTCCCCCCAACTCCCCGCCATCCCCTCCCGCCCCCACATATTATTTAATAACCTTAATCCACCTTGGAAGAATGAGAGAGATAATTCGTTCCCGTGTTTCCTGAGCAGGAGGGTATTTTCGAAATCGATTAAAAAAAAAAATTAAAATAAATAAATATAGAAGCGGTGTGTTGCGGGCTGGAAAGGAGGAAGGGGGGAGAAGGGGGGGGGGGAATAGGAAGAAAGGGGTTTTTGGGGGTTGGAAGAAACGGAGAGGAGAGGAAAGAAAATTCAATGTTTGGGAATGGAAATGGGAAATGGGAGCATCATCCCTGCCTCCATCCGAGCGCCGTGGGGCGGCAGCCCTCGGGCACAGCGCTGCCCGGCCCGGCCCCAAAGTTGGGATCGTCCCCGCGGCCAATGGAGCGAACGGTGGGGATGGACGGTGCGACCGAAAGCAACGAGGGGTCTCTTTAAAATTCCCATCCACTTCAGATGTCTAAAGTAAGATTGTGATGATTTTGTCACGGTTTGGTAAATTTACCCCTTTAAGAGGCTTTCATAAATCCCAGAACACACCTTCAGCCAGATTTGAATATAGATTTAGGTTTTAAAACCCAGAAGCTGGGAACACCGCTTTATCAAAGAGAATTTCCCTTTAGCTTAGCGATGTGTCGGAATGGCTCTCGCAAAGATCGGATCGGAGAGGGGGGAAAAAAAGGGGGAAAACCTTCATCCCGGAGCGATCCTACACACACTTTGCAGCCGCATTCCGCCTTCAGCCTCGAGAAAAGTTGCCCCCCAAAAACAACCAAACAAACAAGAGGCAGCCGTAGGAGCTGTGTTGTTATTTTTGTTTATTTTTGTTGTTGTTTTTTTATATTTTTATTTTTTTTAATTAATATTTTTTTTTAGGGGGGAAAAAAAAAACAACCAACCAACAAAACCAACAAAAACCAACTAAACAAAACAACCAAAGCGACCAAACTCCTTTCCGACCTCCTGCGCTCCGTTCGGATAGCAGCTCCGGGCAGGTATACAGAGCCGTGCTAAACTCGGGCTCAACGGGGAGCGACTTTTTGTGCCCAGAGAACCCCCAGATCAGCTCTCGGGATGAAAAGGAACTGTAACTTCTGCTGCTCAGTAAGTTCCTCAACTTCCGATGCCAGTCGGGTTCGGCTCCATCCCTTCGCTTTCTCGTAGTTCTTTTTTCTCCCCTCTCTTTCTCTCTTTGCTCTCCTTTCCCCGCTGTAATTTCCGACCCTTCTGCTTAACGCGACCGTTCCGAAGTGGTGTTATCGCCGCGTGTCTCTGCCCGCCGGGGCTGATCGCTGCTTTTGTGTATTATGACAAAGAGAGAGAGAGAGAGAGAGAGAGAGAGAAACAAAAAATTCATTTCTTGAGGTTGGGAGAAAGTGAAGGAACGACAGCCTCCCCCTTCCCCCCCCAATCCCAAAATGAACCGATGTACTATTTGTCATCTTTGTATCTCTGATGGGCTCCGCACTTCTAAGCTTTTCCCCTCATCGGATTTGTGTCTCGTTAAAATACGCCGCACTTTCCTTCAAGTTTATCTGCAATTCAATGGCGGGGCTTTTTTATTTTCTTTTCGTGTCGTCGTGTCCAAACCTCCACCCCCCACCCCCAATCCCAAATATCTCCTTTGGGGGTGCAGTGCTGCAGCCACTGGGAAAGCCGCAACACTTCGGGAAGGGGCCGAATTCGTTTTAAAATGCAATGGTTAAAAGTAATTTCCCCCCCCCCCCCAGCCTTCCTTTCCAAGCGCATGGGAGAGGGAAGGAACCTCCTTTGGTGGTGGGGGGGTTGTTTTCCTGAAGGGGGGGAGGGGGGGTTTGAAGAAAAAAAAAATGAAGGCAATATCTTCGCCTGGATGAAAGTTTCACCATTTGAGCCGGTTGGGGTGGGGGGGGGAGGAAGCACTGGGGGTGAACTGTGTGGGCACAGCCCATCCCAGAGCAGGGCAGCTCCTAAAGTATGGTATCTGGAGAGCAGGGAGAGGGAGGTCGGCTCCCACCTGGGGGGGGATTGAGGGGGTTGGACATCCCCCCCTAACCCCCCCACTCAATAAAAAATAGGCAAAGAAAATGCAGAAAGACCCCCCCCCCCCCCCCCTCCAAAATAAAAACTTCGGTAGGGAAATAAATCACCAGCTGAAATGAAATTATAAGAAGGATTTGGGATAGGGGAGGAGGAGAGCACGAATGGGGAGGATGGGGAGTGGGTCTGTGTGTCCGTGCGTCCATGTGTCTGGCTGTGTGTCCGTCTGTCCCCATCCCCACGTGTCCCCATATGTATGTACCCATGTGTCTGTATGCCTATGTCCATGTATGTCCTTACATCCAGGTGTCTGTGTGCCCATGTGTCCGTGTGTCTGTGTGTCACCGTGTCCATGTGTCCGTGCATCCGTGTGCCCGTGTGTCTGCGTGTCACTGTGTCCATGTGTCCACGTGTCTGTGTCCACATATCTACGTGTCCGTATGTCCATGTGTTGATGTCTGTGTGTCCACGTGTCTGTCTGTGCATGCAGGCAGGAGCTCCCACTGCATGTTTCCATCATATTCTTCTCCAGGCCACGAAGTTCCCCTGACGAGCAGAGTCCTACAGCAATCAGAATACAGCTCCCAACCCAGATATTAAAATAACGGTTCCAGTCCAATATCTTTGCGTGTTGGCAAACTTGGGAGAAATGAAGGGGTCGGAAGGGGGGGTGGGGGAGGGAGAGAAAGAGCCAGAAAAAGGGTTTTGTAAGAAAGAAGAAAAGAAAACCGCAGAGAAGCTTTAAACTGCTCTTTCGTTTGTAACCTTTTCCAACCTTTATTCCCCGTATATGAAAAGCTCTTTTTATTGAGACCCAGAAAGAACTCCCCCCCCCCCCCTCCCATCCCCCCCCACCTTTGGATTTTTAATTAGAGCCCATCAATCGCAGCCGTATATATAAAAATCGATATAAAGTAATCCGGGGAGATGGGGCTCAGCTTTTAATCGAAAATCTTCTTTGCCACTCTTTGCGGATCTTCTTTAGCCGCTGGCTGGTGGAGAGACAAATGGTCATTAAAAAATTACCCCCCGAACCCCCCAAGCAACCCCTCCCCATCCAACCAACACCCCCCCCCCCCACCCAAACAAAGCCACAAACCACCACCAACCAACTGTTGTTGTTGTTGCCATGCGGATCAGAAATTACCCTTAAGCCCAACTCCGTTCCCCTCTGCAGGCAGCGGTGCTGTCGGTTCGCCAAACTTGAAAACCGAAGAGCGCAGTGATGGTTTTTTTTCCCCTTTCCGAAGCAATCGGTGCCGATGGGTTCCCCTCCTCTCCGTTTGTCCCTAACAAAGGTCCCGGAGCGCAGCACCGCTCTGCTACCCACTCCCGTCCCCCTGCGGCGCGCAAACAGCGCACTTTCTTTTTTCCGTAGCGCTTTTTTTTCCTCCCCCTCTTTTCTTCCCCCCCTCCTTTTTTTTTTTTTCTCCCTCTCTTTTCATTTCTTTGGTTGATTTTTTTTTAAAGTGTTTTCCATCGTGTAGAATTTAACCCTTTGCTTCCACGCTGTGCGATATCTATTCCCCCCCCCCCCCCCCCCCCCAGCGTCTTTTTACCCCTCCGAGTCTCCCCAAACCTTCCTCTTTCCCAAAGCCCCGGGGCTGCCGTTCTCCGATGGGAGATCCGTATGAAACAATGCGCGTTTATTTGGGGAAAATTAATGCTGAGCCCAATCCCGGTGCGTTTCTGCGTGATTAAACCACGCTATTTGTTCCCCAAAGCCGCACATTAGCAGCAAGTCTATCGCAGAGCATCATCCTCAGGTTTAATGCAAAGCGAGCGGGGCTGGGCGAAAAGTTTACCCGAGTAATTGCGGCTAAGAGTGGGTTGGAGTTGGTTTAATCACTATTTTCCATCTGATGAGTGCGCTTTAAAGAACGGGCTCCGCATTTTATTAATCTGAAGGAAGCAAACGCTGCCGTATGTGTACCCCAACCCTCTCCTCGGCTCTAGGAAATTGCAATTTATTTAAAAGCGCTTAATACACCGCACGGGCCGCATCGAGTTCAGCCAAACCCCCTCTTGTACTTTCTCCCTAATCACGCCTAATGAAAACGTGGGATTTTCCCATTATTAAAAAGAAAAAAAAAAAAAAAAGTGAAAATATAATGCATCTTCATTAGGAAAATTGACTGCTGCGCTCAAGACAGTTCTTAATTGAAAAGGCAACCTGTTTTAATGGTGTGGTTGAGGAGAAGATTACATACTTTATCCAAACACAAAGACAATTAATAATGAGGAGCAGGCTGCTGCCATTAACTCTAATTCGGTGACATCAATGTCAGCGCCGTACCTGGGGCGCGCAGCTCCGCGCAGACACCGCGGAATGGGCTCCGGGCAGCGCTCCGGGACGGGGCGGGGGGGGAGAGATGGAAGTACGGAGCCGAGGGACGAATCGTTCCCCTCAGCTCCATCCGAGCGCTTCGAGAGGCATTTTTGGGGGTCAAAAAAAGAATGAAACTTTCATTCGCTCCATCGTCGGCCGAAAAGGTGCGTGCGTACCGAGAGCAGGCGGTGGGATTTTTTTTTTTTTCCTTCTCTTTTTCTTTTTCTTTTCTTTTTCTTTTGCTTCTACTCCCCTTCCTCCTCCCCAGCCCCCCACCCCCCAACCCAAGGAGGGGTTTGGAGGTCGCCCGGTGCCCGGAGACGGAGCGGCGGCGGGCGGGGCGCGGTGATGCCCGAGTTAAGCGAAGTGCCCTCCCTCGGAAGCGGAGTTGATTTGATAATTGCAAAGGAAATAATGAAATCAGAGCAGCGCGATTGTGGAAAAAAGAAAGGAAAGAAAGAAAGGAAAGAAAGGAAAGAAAGGAAAGAAAGGAAGAAGGGAAGAAAGGAAAGAAAGGAAAGAAGAAAGAAAGAAGAAAGAAAGAAAGAAAGAAAGAAAGAAAGAAAGAAAGAAAGAAAGAAAGAAAGAAAGAAAGAAAGAAAGAAAGAAAGAAAGAAAGAAAGGAAGAAGGAAGGAAGGAAGGAAGGAAGGAAGGAAGGAAGGAAGGAAGGAAGGAAGGAAGGAAGGAAGGAAGAGGAAGGAAGGAAGGAAGGAAGGAAGGAAGAAGAGAAAGAAAGAAAGAAAGAAAGAAAGAAAGAAAGAAAGAAAGAAAGAAAGAAAGAAAGAAAGAAAAGAAAGAAAGAAAGAAAGAAAGAAAGAAAGAAAGAAAGAAAGAAAGAGAAAGAAAGAAAGAAAGGGAAAGAAAGAAAGAGAAAAAAGGAAAGAAAGAAAGAGAGAAAGAAGGAAGAGAAGAGAAGGAAGAGAGAAGAGAAGAGAAGAGAGAGAAGAGAAGAGAAGAGAAGAGAAGAGAAGAGAAGAGAAGAAAAAAGGGAAGAGGAAAAAGGGGAAAAAAGGAGATAAAGGGGGAAAAGGAGGAAAAACGGAAAAGGGGGAAAGAAGAAAAAGAAAAAAGAGAAAAAAGGAGGAAAAGGGAAAAAGAAAGAAAAGAATGTAAAAAAAAAAAGGAAACCAAGGGGAAAAAAGCAAAAAGGGAAAAGGGAAAAAAAGGGAAAAGGGAAAAAAAGAAAAAGGGAAAAAGAAAAAAGAAAAAAAGGAAAAAAAAAATTTTAAGGAGAGAAAAGAGGGAAAGGCAAAGAAAAAATGGGGAAAAAGGGAAAGGAATAAAGGGGGGGGAAAAGAAAAAGAAAAAATTGGGGGGGAAAATAAGAAATAAACCCCTGATGGTCAATTCCCTGCTCTCTATCCCCTACAAACACCATCCCTGTGGGCACTTTCCCTGAGAATCTTTGTCCTGCATTGAGCACCTGCAGCACTGAACGTTCCATCCACCAGCCCAGGGGTTTCATGTTGAGTTTTTTTGGGTAGGAGGTGGGTTTCCAGCATGGCCAGGGTGGAGGAGGAGTCCAGCTCTGTCTCATCGCATGGGCGAAAATAGGCTCTTTTGCGTGTATTTTATTGATATTTGTGTCCCTGCCCGCTGTGACATCGGGTGTTCAATGTGAGCTCTGTGCTGTTTGCAGTGTCCAAGCGGCCCCCAGCCCTAATCCCAGATTTAATCTGTGCCTGGGGCTCGGGGGAGGGGGGAGGGAAGGGAGGAAGGGGGTTATGCTGGCCCAGGCTGCCTACACCAGGCCTTAGTGCCAGGCTGCGGACAGGGCTGTGCCCAGCAGCCCTCACAGGTAGGCATGGCAGTGGGTAGTTGCCCTTATGGACGGACAGACGGACAGGGCTGTGCCCGGCGTCCTCTAATTGATAGGCATGGCAGTGTATGGTACAGACAGGCAAACAGACAGGGCTGCGCTCAGGGATCGGCATGGCAGTATGGGGCATGGACAGACAGACGGACGCATGACGGCGTATGACTTCCCCTCCTGGACAGACAGACATGGTGATAGGATGGGCAATTGTGCCTGTCCATCTCTCCCTGTCAGACAGGCATAGTGGTAGGATGGGCATAGCAGCACCCGTCCATCTCCCTCAGACAGACAGACGGACAGACAGCTGCCACCTGCCAGCCCATGCAGACTAGAGACACACATGATCCAGGAGATCCCGGTGTGAGGAGTCAGAGGCAGCCCAGGTGGGGTTGGGATAATCCTCGGGCAGACAGACAGGCGGGTGGACGGACAGACAGACGGACAGACAGACGGGGACATGCCCCGCTCCGCCTGCCTGGCAAAGGGGTGCCCCGCTAAGTCACACTGAGATGAGCTGGAGCGTGGCTAATCCCCAGGCAGGGCAGGAGGAGAGGGCCAGGAACGTGGGGATGTGTTCAACTCACTGCGGGACAGACGGACGGAGCACAGTTTGGGGCTGGGGGAGGCAGAACCCGGCTGCGTCCCATCATGGGTGTGGGAAAAAAATGCGTGGCAGTTTCCCTCCCCGTAATGGATGGAAAGTGGTGGGATCCCAACTGACTGTGGCCTTTAGGAACGGCCCTAACATCCGCAATTGGAGATAAAAAGAAAGTTCCCGCTGGTTCCCTTCCAGACAAATGAGCCTGGCCTCATCCCTTTGCTCTTTAGCAGCATCTGCCCACCCTCTGCACCTGATTCCTTCCAGGAGCCTTTCATCTCCCTCCCTGCCTGCTCCTGCAGCCTGAGCTGCCCGCGGGCTTAATGGGACGGGAGGACGTGACCCCCTGGGATGGCTCTGTGCCCACCTCCTCCTCCTCATCCTGGAGTAACACTGTCCTCGCCCACAGCCGGAGAAGGGATTTCTGACAGGAGCACTCCTGGATATTTTGCTTTACGTTGTGGAGACAGCAGGGTCAGGGGCTGGCAGCCAGCTTATTTCTCCCTAAAATCCGTCCTTTATGTCTTTAGGTTCCCTGTAAGAAGAACTTGTAGCAGAAACACCCAGGTTTCTCCTTGATGTGTTTACTTTCATACTGGTGGCGCAGGTGAATTCAATATCAACAGGTTGCTGGGAAAAAGAATGATTTTGTCTGCACTCGCTGAGAAACACAATGATGAAGTCCTCTCTTTAGGCATAGAAATGCCTTTTCAGGTGTATTTTTCAGTCATTCCTCAGCCCTGAGCTCCCTGATCCCAAGGGCCCCAAAATGAGTGTGTGCAGGTGACCCACATGTGAGCTGGGTTCTTCCTGAGGATCTCACCTTGTCCACTCCAAGTACATCTCTATGTACCCGTGCAGGATTCTGTGCTGTGATGAGAGCTGGAAAACAGCCCCCAGCTCCCTTTCCTATGGGACAACGCAGCCCAGGAGCAGATGAGATAACAAATACAAAGATACAATGGGCAGGGATTGTTTTAGGAGCTGGTGTCCATCCGAGGGGCAGAGCCTGATGCTCCCTCCTCCAGCAGTAAATATAGGGCAGAAGGGGCAGGGCAGGAAGGAGGAGCAGCGATAAGGGGGGTCTCTATAGCTCCATGTTTAGGGCAATGGCTGTGATTTAATCTGTTCAGCCCATACATCCACCCTTGCTATCTGATGAGAAATTCCCAGTGAGCTGCAGCCCTTTCTCTCCTCTATGTAGTAGGGCATTCAGGGGCTATGGCAGCAATTTAAATATTGCATTGAAATGCGACATTCCAACAATTTTTACATATGCACTGTTAAGAAATGTAAACTACAGTGTAGTGGTATAATTGCCCATCTCCCCTCAACTTACCGTGTTTTCAAACTAAAGAAGCAGAACAAAAGTTAGAAGGATGGTTCCTTTCCTATAGTTTTCTATTTTTTTTAGGCTGGAGTACATTTTTTTTCCAATGAAATATGTTGTTTTCCTGATATCCTGTTGCACTGTTTCAGTTTCAGCCTATGTGCACGGATTGTTACAGGAGTTACTAGATGAAGCTCACTGGAAAATAGAATGACAACAACAAAAAAGAAAGATAATGCAAATAGCAATGGTTTTCCATTCAAAACAACTCTCCAGTGAGAGATATACCAACCATTGTCAATGAAACACAACTGTTGACCTTTCAGGTCTTTGACATGTGAGAAGATCACCAATCCATGTCCATTCACTGCTGGTGGATGGGCGAGCTTTTTCTCATGGAGATGAGCTAAATCAGCAGCCCAAGTGGGTTTCGTTTTAAGAAAAATATCTTGGAGTGATATGGGGCTTCTTGTCTTCCCACACAGTCTTTCCCCTGCAGCACCCTGCCTTGGGAGCATGCACGTTTTTGGTTCTAAGGTGGCCATTTTGTCAAAGCCGTGTGTGATTCAGAAACTGGAAGGAATAAGGAGGCTTGAATGAGAAAGGGAAACCTATGCAAATGTTGACAAGGATGTTATATACTGTAAAAAACAGGAGTGGTCAATAATAGGGTATTTGTGAGTGAAGTGATGAGAGAACTCCATGTTGGATGAAACTCTAGTTGTGCAGAAGTGGATCTGAGGGACGTGGTCAGTGGGCATGAATTGGGGTTGGACCTGAGGGTCTTAGAGGTCTTTTTCAACCTTAATGATGCTGTGATTCTATGCACACCTTGTCAGTGCTAATGAGTGGATTCATACCGTTCCTGAATGCTACAGGGCTGTAAGGGAGGAGATGTCCGATGAGTTAACCTCAAGAAAAGAGGTTGTGGGAGGACCAGTCTGGCATTGTAACTGTTTCTTACTTCTTGAAAATGCAAGGGAAAAACACTGCCAGCATCTCCCAGAGGAGGAATTTTACGTGATACCTGCGTTGTCCCCAATGAAGCATAGTTTCTGTGGTTTACAAAGCCACAGAGAAATGGGCACATGGGTGCCTCTGCAGTATGCCCCGAGTGCTAAATTTTGTTCAGATTTAACTGAGGGATGTGTAAAAACTCACGTGGCTGCACGTCTGAGGCAGGTCAATAGTGCAAAGCACTCACTCCCATAGCAAGCATCACATTCCTCTAGAAAGCAGAGGGATCCTGAGCCCAGTCATCCTCAAACATTAACACCGACCCCAGCATACAGGATCATTTGGGCTATATGAGCTAATAGCTTCCAAAATCTTCTCCTGTCATTGAAATATTTTCTTCTTCCTATTTCGCTCTAACATCACCCTTTTCCCTGTGGTGAAAGTGGAACACAGCCATGCTGTCAGCATCTCAGTGCCTATGGTGACTGTGGTTGGGGAACAGATATGGCACAGATATGTCCTCATCTGAGACCCAATTTGTTCATGTTTGTGGTTTGGGAGAGGGAAGAAGAGGCTGGATTCCAAACTTATTAAAGCCAATAAAAATATCACAGCATGGATCAAATGCTTTCAAGTGGTCATCCCAAAGGAACATTTATAAATCCATCAAATGTCAGTTTGTACTTTAATTGTTTGGCATTGCAGTGAAAGTAATTCTTATGCTTGCCTTTCCTCTCTGCTGTCTCTGTCCTCTAAACCCATCACTCTCCCTCTCCCCTCTTTTTTTTTTTTCCCCTAAAATGCTGAGTCTCTATGAGCACTGCACCCACCTGGGAAAGGCTATCTGCATGAAATCCTTTCCATGACTTCCCTATGTGGTCACCTGGGTGATGGCCGGGACTCTCCTCTCTGCAGACCCATGGACAAGCTTTTGTCCTGAACTTCTCCCCAAGCTGATTCACTTTGGAACTCGATCCTTAAGGTCCTTTCCAACCCAAACTGTTCTATGATTCTATCATTTTAGGATGTTTCTTAGGGAACACATCCAGCACCAACCCAGTCATCTATTCTAGAGCTGGGCTCCCAGCTTTTCTTCTCTTAGGCTGACACAGAAGGGAGAGTCCAGGTGATGTCAGTGCATCAATCTCTTTTCTTTCTGAAGCAGAGAATAGTCAGGATAATACGTAACTGAAAGCAGATTATTATTACTACTTAATATTACTACTTAATTTACTATTACTAGTAAATATATTACTACTTAAGTTACTACTTAAGAATTTACAGCTAATTTTAAAATATTTGGAAATGTGATTTTGAATCTGACACGGTATTTTCAGGTTATTTAATTTCCTTTAAACATCTTTTTTCTCTATTGTTTGATTGAAAAATTCTACCTCGAAATGGAACATAAATCTTTAATTTAGAATCACGGAATCATTAAGATTAGAGAAGACCTCTAAGCTCACCATGTCCAACCCCAACCCAACCCCACCATGCCCACTAAGCACATCTCTAGCCAGCATGGGTAGAAGTGAAAGAAACATACTGGTGTAAAAAAACAACAAAAGCGAACAAACAAATGAACAAAAATCCATCAATCAAGAGGACATCCAAATGAATTAAGAATTTTGTTTTCTGGATTTCACCCACTTCCATGAATAGTTTTGGATGATGCAATACTCCAATTTACTGTCTATCTGACTGTCTATCAAGAAATAAAATAATCACTTAGTCTTCCTCACATGCTGAGACATCCCTTAATTCCTTAATTGCTTTAATATGAGCAGGTTTGCATTGTGTTTATGCTTTTTTTTTTTTTTTTTAATTGCACAATGTGCAGTTCTGCTATAATCATTTCACTGATGGGATGCTGAAGTGGGGAGAGAACAGAATAGGACTCCCCAGCTCAGAGCAATCTCAGATGCTGGCACTGAAAAGCACCCATCCCGGTGCTTTGGAAATCACTACCAGCTTTCCCAGTTGAAACCAATCACGTGCAAAGAAACAGAAATCAGCAAATCAGGTTTCAGGTTGGATATTAGGAATTTTTTTCTCTGTAAGAGCGGTCAGGAACTGGAACGAGCTACCCAGGGAGGTGGTGGAGTCACCGTATCTGGAGGTGTTTAAGAAACATTTAGATGTTGTACTGAGGGACATAGGTTAGTGGGAAATGTTGGTGGTAGGTGGACGGTCGGATCATCTTGGAGGTCTTTTGCAACCTTGGTGATTCTATGATTCTAAGACAATAAACTAATTCTAAGGTTGTGAGGTCTGCAAGGAACCAGCCAGAACTTCTATTGATGGTGAGCCATTCATTCATTGGAACTATTCTGATTTTTGTCTTCACTTCCCAGAAAAGATTTTGAGAACACTTTGACCTTGCGCATCTGTCACCAGAATGCTCCCACTTCAGCTAATATGAAGTGACTTTTTGGTACCATGGGGACTCTGGCTGGTGTCTGTAAGATAAGTTTGAGTTCAAGAGTAAATATAACATCCTTTTAAAGCAAAACTCTAGCTTCGTTTTGAAGTGCATTGGGCATATAATGTCCTGTCTCTAGCTAGACTATGCTCTGAGCATCTGACTGAGCTGTAGATGTCCCTGTTCATTGCAGGGGAGTTGGACCAGATGGCCTTGTCAGGGGGAAATTCTTTACTATGAGAGTGGTGAGGTTGTGGATGCCCCATCCATCCCTGGAGGTGTTCAAGCCCAGGTTGGATGGAGCCCTGGGCAGCCTGGGCTGCTATGAAATGTGGAGGTTGGCGGCCCTGCCTGTGGCAGGGGGTTGGAAGTTGATGATCCCTGGGGTCCCTTCCAACCTGTCCGATATCTCTAATAGTGAACAGGACAAGCCCCAGTATTGACTATTGGCCTTCAAAGGTCCCTTTCAACTCCAACCATTCTATGATTCCGTGAACAATGATACTCCTTTGAGAGCACAGTGATGCTGTTGCCATAAAGGAGAGCTGAACGAAGCTGGAGGTGCACACAGCCCTTCCCCCACGGCCTCCCATACTGGTTTGTACAGACTGTGGTGAGCTCAGCTACTTCTGTGGCAAATACATTGTCCCTTCTTTAGTTTTGATTTTATTTTAAAATTGAGCCGTGTTTGTTGGGTGTCTGGATAAACACAGGGAAGAAAAGCAAAAGGGAAAAAAACCCAACAAAGTCTGCTTATTTCCATTCAAAAGCATTTGCAACACAGAATTGAAATGAAAGAACAACATAAGGCAAAATTACAGCATTCATCAGATTTTGCTGCCGTTGGGCTGCTACCTACACACTCCATCCAGCAGTTTGCTAAGCAATCAAGCAGTGCCATGTTGCTTGATTTTAAATAAAACCTGAGATTCTCCTCCTTCATTATTCCTGCTGGATTTTATTCCTGACGTTCTTAAGCTCTAATAGTGGTTTTTGAAGTGCTGAGCTCATTGCAAAAATGGCCAGGGCTGACCTCTACCTGTTGCTTATCTCCATGCAAGAAGGAAGGGAGGGCACAGCTCCAGCTCAGAGTTCCAGAGTCTTCAAAATGGAAGTGGCAAAACTTTCAGTGTTCATATGGAACAAGCATAGAGGTGGCTGTAAAAGATGATGGCAGTGCTCATTTTTCATCTCTCTGCTTTGCAGGTGATGTGAGTGTTAATTGCTGGGCTGGTTGCTTTGGCTCCTAAAGGTCTGTTTTGTGGATTTTGAGTTCCAGAGGTCTACTGTTCCAGGTTGGACTGAGTCATAGAGTCACAGAATGGCCTGGGTTGCAAAGGAGCACAATGCTCATCCAGTTCCAACCCCCCTGCTGTGTGCAGGGTCGCCAACCAGCAGACCAGGCTGCCCAGAGCCACATCCAGCCTGGCCTTGAATGCCTGCAGGGATGGGGCATCCACAACCTCTTTGGGCAAAGGAAGTCAAAAGAGAAACTACTACACACACACAAGTTTCCTGGCTTTATGATGCTGTATTACCTCATCACCCTTTACATTACTATTTCTGTGGTGGTGTTTGAATAGCTCATATCCCTGGTTAGCCAATGCAAAAAGATGGAGCTGTGACCCGAAGAAGGAAGGAGAAACACAACACAAGTGTTGTGTGCAGAGCACAGCTTATTGATTCATATTTATTTATGATTCGGGTGTGGAGTAAGAGCACTACATTTCAAAGGAAATGGTTTGTGCTTTTAATAAGGCTCTTCACTTACAGCTGTTCTGATATAACCTTTGCATTACCCACTGCATTTTCCTTATAGCATTCGGGCTTTATGGTCTGCTGACTCACAGACATGTATCTTCTTCATTATTTGAAAATGTGATTGCTTACATAGCAATCTCTCCCTTTGCACAAAATGAACACAACTTCCATTTGCTTTCATATTTAATATATATACATAATACAAAAACACTGCTCTTATTATTTTAATATGAAGAGCCTCTTAAAATGGTCCAAGCATCATCTGCTTTATTAGTGCCTGCTTGACAAAGCTTCCACATTCCACAGTTAGTTTGCTTCTGAGGATGCTAAGGCTTTACAATATGCACTGAGATTTTGATAAAATCTCATCAAAGCCTGCTAAAAGATCTCCTTTATCTATTTTGATTGGCTTGATTACATTGATTAATGAAACACTGGAGGATTTTATGTGATGGGATTATATAATGCAATTAGTTTTAATAATTTTTCTAAAAAATAGAATTAGGTAGGAACAAAAGGGGAAAAGAAGAGAGCAATGTTCTGCATACAGTATTCATGATAAGTCGTAATTCTTTGGTTTGCCCCTTGGAACAGTGGCATTTCACAGACTACAGATGCAGGATTGCTCAGGAGGAAATATCATTGTGAAAGTTAATATTGGGGTGAGTTTTAGATCTACAATATTTTACAGGATATCACTCATTGTGATGCTAAGAAGGAGTCTCACTGGCTTTGCCATGCTGATCACTGCCTTGTTCTTCCTCTCATTCTTTACAGGAGAAGGCAATTTATGGAAGAGAAAACAAATTATTTTAATGTGTTAAGTAGACTGTGGGATTTGCAGCAAAAACGAACTGTTCTATAAGAGGGAGTGGCAGCTGCTTGGACACGCCATGGGACTGCTGATGTTTATGTTTAACCCTTCAGTTTGCATAGAGACCCTTCATGGTCTCTACACAACCTCTGCTACTGAAAGCAGTGAAGTTGCTCTACCTTCACCCAAAGGCTTCCCCTATTACAACCTATGGGTCTTGGGCCCAAGAAGTGAGATTTATGGAAGCTGGAAACTTAAAGTGTGTATAGTCATTGTCCTGACTATTAAAAACTGGTGCTAAACAGGCTTGCAACCAGAGTGGGTAAGAGAATAGGAAAGAGAACACTGCAGTTCTACTGACTGTTCTTCAGTTTGTGCTGAGCTGGACTCAGGTATCCCATAATACTCATAAGTGCCCCTGGATTCAGGTATCCCATAAGTGCATGTTCCAGCTATGGGCACGGTTATATGTCATATGAAAGTATGAGGAACAATTAAACCACATCCAGGTTAGCCAGGATTGACAGTCGTTAGTCCCCAGTGCAGCTGATGGGAAGGTGAGGTGACTATGTCAAAAATAGGCTTATAGTGGCTTGTGTGAATACAGTCCACAGCTCCTCTACATTCAGTGTTGGAAGTCAAGAGCTGGTATGAATTGCTAACTCTGGATCTTAGAGGCTACTTCAGTACTCAGGTCAATCATTAGGATTAGCACTGGAGGTCTACACAGGGCTCTCCATCTCCTCATTCTTCTGTTGCTCCAGCTATGTGCAACTAAGCTAATACTCATGTGTCATTTAGTGATGTCTAATTGATATTTATAATTCATTCTGGGGATCTTGCAGGGATGTAGCAATATGAATGCAGTGTCACTGCTGGAAATTGAGGTCTCACTGATGTTTCCTACACCTAGAATATCAATGCCAATTGCCATTTATTTTTCTTCTCATCTAGGTATATCTCTATATCTTGTTTACTGTCACTCTGCACTAAGCTGTTACTTCAAAGCATTTGCCATGAATAATCACAATCAGTAAACTGCATAACAGCTTTGTTAAATACGCTGCCTCTACCCTTATAGTATCATTCCTGGGAAGAAAAGACAAGCAGAAGCTGTGCATTTTGATTTCAGGTCTGATTCCAGAGATAGCAGGCAGTTGATGGATGTACATGCAGAGTTTAGAGGGGTTTGGGATTACATTATCCTCGTTGTGTTGGGTCATCATAGAAGTTGCACTGCCCACGTGCTCCATGGTTGGTTTCATGGTGCAGAGTGCAAGAACAAACATGCTGGTTCAGCCTCAACAGGATCCCCTTTTATATCTTTTTTAAACAGCTTTTGTTCCACATGATCTTGGTTCATAGAGTGATTGTACGTTCTTTAGCAGAGAAGGCACAAAATGATGGGTTTTCTTTTGCTGCTGAACCTTTGTGTGGCCCTGGGTACAATTCCTTTCCATCCTTTGTGTGCTTTGATTTGTTACTCTTTAGGCTTCCCATAGCATGGAGTGACTCCTATACTGTGTGTGTGTGTGTGTATCACACTCAGCTCAGCAGGAGTCTGATCTCATTGAAAATGTAATATGGCATCAATATCAACACACTGCGCACCAATTCACTTTACCCTTCTACTGCAACTACACGAAATAGTGAATGAGTCAAAGCCCAGACTGCTCAGGCTGAGACAAACTATTGGTCCCATTGAACCAGGCATCCAGACGATCTGTTTTGAAGAAAATGTTGGGCCTTGGTTGGAAGTGAGCTGTTGGGAGTGAACATAGACTGTGCAGGCATGGTGAGAGCATCCGTATGCATGATGTACTGGCCAGATAAAAGCCCCACGGTCTCCCTTCACTTCATGCCATCGGCCTGGATCGAAGGAACCAAGATTCAGGTGGAGGATGGATGCTTTTGACAGGTTCTCTCTCCTAAGCCATTCTCATTTCTACTCATCACCTTTTCCATAACACTCGTCCTGCAGCCTGCATGAGCGTGGGGCAAATGCTCCTACCCATCTTTACACCACGTAAGTCATAGAATCACAGAATCGTTCGAGTTGGAAGGGACCCTTAAAGGCCATTTGGTCTCACTCTCTTGCAGTTAGCAGGGACACCCACAGCTCCATCAGGTGCTCAGAGCCCATCCAGCCTGACCTTGGGTGTCTGCAGGGATGGGGAACCACCACCTCTCTGGCAACTTGTGCCAGATAAACCCTTGCAACAATTCACCAGCTGATGCAGAGCCCATCATCTTGATTCTCCAAGGCAAGCACATGTGCATGTCTCTTTGGTTTTACTCCTGCATTGATAACACTGATTATCCGTGGAAAAAGGTGATTCCAAGCACAAGCAGCCAGATGTCAAAACTGCAATACCTAAATAATAAGGGTGAAAATAATGTTATGTTTTGTGCTTTTTTTCCCCCCCAAGAACAGGAGTTTTTTAACATCTAAAAATTGGCCTCTGCACTGTAAAATGTTGCTTGCAAGAATAGACTGAGATCAGACTCTATAAGTGCTGTCCCTTTAGGGCTGTCAAGGAAATAAAATATTCATCCCCCGAGGCCCTGCCATGGAGCAAATATATTAGCTAACAAAAATAAATCATACTCTCTCTAATAAAATATTCAACTGCTTGTTTGTTCTAACGAATAAGAGAAATGGAGGTTTAATCAAGGAAAACAAGACTTTACATCAGACCACAAGGTATTCTCGGCTAGAACTCTGCTAATATGCTTGAATAATTCTGGTAATAGTAAAACTGAGCAGTCCAGAGAGGGTAGCTCTCATACTGATTTAGAGTGACAGGATTTGGGGAGACAAAGAAGTAGCCAAATTAGCTCTGAGAAAATGATCATTTATGAAAGTTTTGCTAATGTCTCATCTTGAAGCCTGATAGGAATATGTTTCTGGTTTCTGCTCTGTTCGTTTGTTTGGAAGAGCAGGGATGGTAATACACTGGCAAATAACCAAGGCAGAGAAGGGGCTTAACCTGACTGGGAGTTCACATGGTGATTCCTGTCTAGGAGAGCAAATTCCCTCTTTCCATATATCAGTGCTTCCCATTTTCCTCACCATGTAGAACTCTTTTTATCCAGACAGATGAACACGGACTCTCAGATTCATAATTGGCACATATAGATATGAACCCCCTGTGTCTCTTCCCTCCAAAAGACCAATCCCCGTATCTCCCCCCAACCCCAAACTCTCCATTGTTTCAATCTATTGCCCAAGCCCTCCACCAAAGTTTTCATGAATAGCATAGCAATCTTTGGAACAAATCCAGAGCCAGTTTGAAGATAATAGGAACACTGAGTACTAAATAACAGACTGACAGAAGACATGACACCATGCTGGCAGAAGACATGTGTGCATGACTTTTATAGTAACCAGGGCACTCAGCACTTGGTAGTCAGTCAGGGGACAGCAAAATATACTATTGGAAAGAAAGGCAATTTTTAATATCATGATTTTAGCTGGAGAAGATTAGGTGTATTATAGAAGCAATAGTTTGCAAATAGTCCTTTGTGTATGGAAGCTGAAACAGGTGACCTGCATGTTTGGTACTGAGTAGCCACATGGAGATCCTTGTTATACAAGTCAGGTAAGAATTTCTGCTAAAGGAATGAGTTCTGAAAATTAGCCCTGATGCTCTGTAAAGGCAATTGGTAGCTGTCAGACTCATCACATCACTGTAAGAAAATAGGACCGTCTCCATTTCTTAAAGGTATTAAAATATATCTTTTTTTTTTTTTTTTTTTTTTTTCCCTCCTTTGCTACTCTTTTATCTGTAGTCTATGTGCTTCTGCATGGCCCAGTTCAAAGACATTGACAAATATCTGAGCTATATTTCAGTGCATTATCCTGTCTGAAATGGAAAGCTGATGTACCAGTTGATATGTTCTAGGTACATGTGTCATGGGTTCAGACCAAGCAATTCAGCTGAAGACAGCAGTAGGTTAGAGCATGGGGTCATGTTCTTGAAGTAATGTCTGCCCAGTGATTACTAAAGTGCTTCCAGCCTTCAGATCTGGAAATTAGACATGAGGAAAAAGAAAGAAGAGGGAAAAAAAGAAAGTGTTGAGTTCTCCGTCCTTCTCACACAAGGAAATTCCTAGCTCTGCAGCCAGGCTTGATGCTGAGAGTTGCACAGGTTAGATGTACTTTGGAGTCACCATCCCTGGAGGGCTCAAGAACAGTGGAAATGTGGCACTGAAGGACATGGGCACGATGGGGGTGGGCTGGGGTTGGACTTGGGGATCTTGGAGGTCTTTTCCAACCTGAATGATTCTATGATTCAGTGATGTGGGGCGCAATACAATCTTGATAGAGCCATCTTAAACCAAGTAAGGTAACTCATTTTGAAACATCCTCAACCTCAGATCTCTTTAGACACCCTCATTTAGAAGAGGTGCTTTGTGGTGTCAGAGCTCATCAAGCCAATGGGATTCAGCTGGAGTGGGCCCCACAGAAGATCATGCATTGCTGAATATTCCTTTGCTTAAGCTGTGGAGAGGAGGTTGAATTGCACGTGCACCTCACTCTCGTGTGGAGTAGCTTTATCTTTTATTGCTTGTGCAAGATCAAGCACTTTCACTTCAACAGGAGATTACTTCTGTTTGAAGCCTTAGCCATACACTGTAACGCTTAGATATAAAAAGGGCATGGAAGGCAAAGCGTGCAGGAATTAAATTATATATTATATATGCATGCAGCAAAATGAACGTAGCACAAGCCCCATGTTAGCTGTGAATATCTGTTCCACTTCATGAGAGCCCTCTCCTTTATTTCTCACTGTTTTCTAGCGATATCAGTGGATTTTGTGCGTGCTGTCTACCAGAGGACTGAATTCTGCTGCTTTTTCTTAGGCAAAAGCTCCAGTCAGGGACAAAGGACACGATGACAGAAATCTCAATTCACAAGCACTCTTTACAGGTGATTGCTTATGTATTAGAGATGCAAATGATGGTTTTGTTTTAAATGGGGTAAATCTAAGATTAAACTCCCATCGAAGAGTAAATGCTCCTCATACCTTTCATGTGTAGTAGCTTGAAAGAGCCTACACAACAATAAATTGCATTACAGAAGCTCCCACTGACACAACCATATGTTAGCAGTCTCTGTTTTGAAGGGTTACAGCTCGGTTGTAAGAATGTGCTGTGGGCTGAAATTTGGCAGTGTCTGCTCAGTAGTTCGTTTTTAAAATGTAGCTGCAATGCTTCCCAATTTCTCACCACCGCCTCGGAAAGAGCAGTGGGGAAAAAGCCGACGCTCGGTGAATTTAAGTTTGATGCTTATAGAACTGGCGGCCTCCGTCGGGATGGCAAAATGAGAATGTGTCAAGCCTGGTTGCTTTAGGAAAATGTTAAAAAATCAACCGCAAGGCACAAAGAGCTCTCGCTCGGAGGGAATGCGCTGCCCTGGCACTGAGGCCGCAGCAGGTTGCGGCTCCGGGGGCTGTGGGAAGACAGTGACCTGCGGTATGCAGGAACATGACCAGCTTGCAATGAGAGCCTCGGGAAAAGGGAGGGGGGGAAGAGGGAGAGGCTGAAAGTTGAGGAGCAGCTGGTTTCTGTGAGTCTTGAGTCATGCTGCCTTTAAATTCCCACTTCTTGGTCACAGCCAAGGAGGCTTCCCACCAGGGAGTGGCTCTTGCTGCTTGGAGCAAGTTAAGCAGTGCAAACCTGAGGGAAAAGAGAGAGAGGAGTGCAAACTTCTGACTTATGTGTATTTGTGGGTTCTCTTATGAATGCATAGAAGGCAGGGCTGGAAAGGAGCTCAGGATGTGTCTGCCCACTCTGTTGCCCAGTAGCAGCTGTGAGTGAATGGGGGACGTGAAGACTTTTTTCTTGTTGGCTTTCTGAAGAGGTCAATCTGGTGATGGGTTGATGGTTGGAGCAGATTATCTCAGTGGTCTTTTCCAACCTTTAAGATTTTACGATTCTATGAAGAGTATCTGATATTTCTTTGTGGGAGTCAGGGTGAGTTAGAAATAACTTTTTTTCTAAGCTGCATATGAGGACGTGAATAGAACACAGTTTTGGTAGTGTTAGAAAAGAGATGCTATCAACTCATGCCTAATCTGCTTTTTGGTGAGTACCACAAAGAACGTGCCATTTCTTTTCTCCCCCTAGTCAGATGTCCTAATGGTATATTACAAAAGAGATTTAATCCCACTGTGGGCCAGCAGAGGTTCATTTGGAAAGGTGTGCAAAGCAGGTTGGGTGAGGCTTTGAGCAACCTGATCTAGTGCCTGATTTAGTGGGTGGCAGTCCTGCCCATGGCAGAGAGGCTGGAACTGAGTGATCTTTGAGGTCCCTTCCAATCCAAGTCATTCTGTGATTCTGTGACTAAGATTTGAATGAGAATTTCAGTACTCCACTGTCACTAGAGCTTCATGGCCACCAGCGCTGTGACCATGCTGCCATCAGAGCTGCTGTTGCCATTTTCATGTAAATGAGTCCATATAGTTGTGATGGTCAGACCATCTCATCTGGGAGGATGAGCAACCTACCAGCAACGTCCATTTAGAGGAATTCCTCTAGCAGGAGGAGCACATCTCTGATTTGGGATGGAGCAGGCTGTGGTGTGGTTTTTCTGAGGTAGTTCCTCCAATCTTTATGGCTGCTGCTAGCGTTGTGTGTGGATCTGATGCAAAACTCGTTTTTGTTACTGCCACTGTAATGGTGCTTGACAACATTCTATGATCATATATGAAGAAATATAAATCATACTGCTTCCTGGTGGATAGGCAAACGTAGGAATATGCTATCTGGGGGGGCTCAGCAAATATGACAAATCTATTTTGCTTGTGCGTGTGTGTGAGGGTGAGCCTCAAACACAGCGTGGGACTTGAGGTGGGAGGGTGCAATTAGGATTGTTAGCCCATATCTGTCCTACCTACCTGGATCAAAAGAGATCACACGTCTGTCAGAGCTACTTCTCATGTGAGAACATGGAACACTTTTTCTTGGTTTCACTTCTGCTTTTCATCCTCAGCTGCTTGGTGCCATTTGGATCTTCCTGGCTAGAAGGAGCAAAAATAAAAAATACATAAGTGAATTTTGAGGCAAATTTTTGCACATAGGTGTGAATTAGTGATTCAAATCAGATACTGGAGAAAGAGCTGTCTCTAAGATGCATATCAGGCCTTAGACAAACTGAATTATTCTGTGGACGTGCCCATTCTTTTCTGCTGACCTCCTAGAGATGAAGAAATACCTGTGTGTCCCCTTTGGATGCCAAACCAAGTGGGATGGGTCACACTGTCTGAATTCAGCAAGCAAAGCCACGCAGGATGTGAGCTATACCTTTTGTGGTTGCTTTACCACAAAACAAGCATTTCTCTGCTGAACAGTCTCCTGAGCTACTTTACAAGGAGGATCTAATGTGTTGTATGAAAAAGAAAGAAATTAAATAACAAATGTTCCACTTGACCAAAAGGTCAAAATCTCTACGATTAAAATGCTTTGTTGTTTTAAGATCAGTGAAAGTCACAAAACCATTATATATAAATGGCAAAGTTTCTGTGTGCACTGACTGTTGAAGAGCATTGCTAACCCCATCCTTGGGGCACAAGATGAATCTGCCTTCATTAAGCAGTCCTCACATTCTACAAACATTGCTGCATGGCCACTGGGCACAGCTAGTGAGAGTAAACGTGGCTAAAAGCACTTCTGACCACATGCAATATTGTGTTTAGACTTCTGCTCTTTGAGTGCTCTTCTCACACTCTTTAAATTAAATAGGCAACCCTTCAGATGATATCAAACATACTAACCTCATAACACAAAGTCCCATCTCTGGAAGTGTTCAAGAATGGTAGAGATGTGGCACTGAGGGACGTGGTCAATGAGTATGGTGGGGATGGGTTGGGGTTGGGCTTGGAGGCATTAGAGGTCTTTTCCAACCTGAATGATCCTATGAAAGTCGTGTCCTTTGGCAGGTGGTTGACTAGTGTGTGTCACAGTGCAGGGAGTCCCATAAGGCTGACCTTGCTTTGAATTCAATGGGACTCTGTGATTCTGCTGAGCAGGCTCTGACTCACAGTACTGGATGTGGTTGTGAGACAGAGATAAATGTCCACAGAAAGCTAGGAGAACATATTCAAAAGGCTTTGAGCAACCTGGACTAGAGGGAGGTATCCCTGCCTACAGTGTGGGGGCTGGAACTAGATCTTACAGAACCCTACCAACCCAAACCATTCTATGATTCTATGATTCTATGATTCTATGATTCTATGATTCTATGATTCCATGATTCTATGATTCTATGATTCTATGATATACTGGAATTTTGCTTCTGTCCTTCCAGAAGATAGTAGGATGAGACAACAATGTGTTAATTATTTAAGTTATTTAACAGTTTAGAAATAACATTCTTTCAAGTGGATTCTGCTACTGCTTTGGAGTCTAAGTAGTGGTCGACATAGCGTCAAATTATTAAATCCAGCATATTGGTGGACTGAGAATGAGAGAAGATCAGGAAGGCCACTCACAGTTAGAATAAATAGCCTGAAGTTCAGATAATTCACAGCCCCAGTCCCACCGTCCTGCCTGTTATAGAACTGTATTGTAATAATCATACTGACCTGAAATAAACTGTTTGAATTAGCTGCTTTTTTTTTTCTTTTCTTTTTTTCCAACTATACCAGACAGAGCTGGAAATTCAGGGAGGATGAGGTCTGAGGTCCCAGGAAAACAGCCTCTCTCTGCTGGTATCCCCTAACACGCCCTGGGATGTCTTCTTTTAATGACAAAATGCTTCTTTTTCAATTCTACATGCATTTCTTCTCCAATGGGTTCTTGAAATTGAACTTAATCTTCTGCTGTGAAGAAGATATCAGAAGGGTCAAAGGAAAGACGAGAAAAATTATTTTTTCATCTGTGCTTTTGGATATGAATAAGCACGTACAATGCTTTATACCACGAACGGAATAGAGCTGTGGGGAGATGCTGAATCTCCTCCTTCCTCTCCGCATTCCCACCCCATGCCTTATTTTCCCTTCTGCTTAGTGGGAAGAGATACAAAAAGAGCAATTTGTCCTTTGCATGCTGTTTTGAGAGTTGAGGGAGTGTCTTGACTCACTCACGAAATGATGAATTATAGATTCATTGAGCAATAGGGCTGGAAGGTACCTCAGAGACCTCCAGTGCTGGAAATTGCACCATCTCACCAGATAATCTGTTCCAGCGTGTCACCATCCATCTGTTAAGCAGAGGATCACAGCATCAGCTTTTGCCTTGGGCCTTCAGTTCTAGTGCAGAGCTCTGCTGAACGGGGGATTCGTGAACCTCTTTTATTCTGTGCACTCTGGTTATTGGCTTTTTCACATTTGCACCGTACAGGCTCTCCTGGCCAGGCTCCTGCTATTCATAGCCTACACAAATTGCATATAGGAAGTATATGGTACCCAGAAGATGCAGATGGGCTCCTTCAGTTGTTTTCTTCCTTGATGTCTGAGATGGTGCTGCATTTGGACACAGGACAGGGACTGATAGGAAATATGTTCATGTGCTTTGTCATCTGGTGGAGCAGAAGCTGAGTTGGGTTGGGTTGAGCTGGGCCAGATAGAAGGCTGTTCATGGAATCATAGAATCAATAAGGTTGAAAAAGACCATTAAGATCACTGAGTCCAACCATTGGTGTGGTCTGCATTTATTTTTCTCCCATTACACCTCTCCACTGGGCCCAAGAGATCCACCCCTTGGGTCAGTAGCATGTATAACCATTTTTGTAGAGAGAAAATGCATCTGCACCAACCTGATCACCATGATAAAGTCACGTCATTAATTGCTTATAGAGAACCTCTCCAGAAATGAGGAGCTTGTTTTCCTATATGCCCTCCTCCTATATGTCCCAGTTCACAGTGCATTATTCCAACACACAGTTGTTATTTCTGAACCATGCTGAAGATCTTGCCTTTGCTGCTTTAATCTAAATTGCTCTTTTGAATGTATTTTACATTAGAATTTGGAAACAGATACAGTTCTTTTATTTTCATTTGTTTGAAAATATTTTTTGTTGTCGTTGAATGCAGGTATATTATTATGGCTGTCTCTTTGCCATTTACAAAGGAAATGTACACTCTGACAATATCGTGTGCACCAAATCAATGAAATATCCTGTGTTTTCTATTCATTAAGCCCCTAAAGCACTATGCGCAAATTCCCTCACTTTAATTACACACCTCAGGGATGTGCAGGCCAGAAAGGAGGCAGTCAGACAAAAAAAGCCCGGTCGCTGCCAAAAGGAAAAAAAAAAAAAACAAAAACAACCAACAACTGGTAAACATTTATTTTCAGCGGGGAAATCTGCTATTAATTCATATAGTGACTTTCCCCAGCTGAAATAATGAGGAAAGCCAAGTGAACCAAATGTTCACAGTGAGCAAACATGAACAGTAGGAAATCAGCCCATCTTGTATTTACATGTTTATTCCATCAGCCTTTGAAGAACGTTTGCGTGATCCTTTTTTTTCCCCCCATCGAGCATCAACGTTTGCTCACACTCCTCCGGGGGTGACATACAGACACCTAACCAACAGCGAGTCCCCATCTTGGGGAGGGTCACTTAAAATGCTGAATGGATGCCTCCAAGCATCTTGCAAGGTGTAGCTTGCCCATTTGAGCCACACAAGTGCTTTGTCATGCACCAAGGACTGCATTGCTGCTGGCTCCCGGAGGTGGGTGCACGCAGGACTTTTTTCCTTACCTGTTGAAAATAGTTGTTCTTTCAAATGTATTCTCTATCCCTGCTGTGAGGATGGTTCAAAAACACTTAGTGAATTTCTTGGGAAAAGATAAGACCTTGCTAACATAACAAAATGTGCTGTATGTGCCAGATAAGGGTAGTGATACAAAGCAACTGCAGCCCATGAGCGCATCACTGACCAGAGTCCCCCATAGTTTTGCTGTAGAGAGCCTACTATTAAAAAGAAGAAAGAAAATTCATAATCACTTGTACCAGCATGTTCTAAGGCCATGGAATGTCTTTTCTTTAGTTGGGTGTGACAATAAAATGACTCCCTGACTTTTGCCCCTCCTGGAATTGTCCAGATGCACCAGGCTATTTTCAGTAACATCTTATAATATTGGACGTAGGCTATGCAGAAATCCCTTCAATCAGAAGGGGAGCCAGCTGTGTCTTCATTTAAAATCACAGCAAACCTCTCATTTCTTTGGTTTCATAGAATCATGGAATCATTTGAGTTGGAAGGGACCCTTAAAGGCCTGCATCTGGTACCACTTTCCTGCAAAGAATAGGGACACCCACAGCTCCATCAGGTGCTCAGAGCCCTGTCCAGCCTGATCTTGGTTGTCCCCATCCACTGCCTCCCTGGGCAACCTGTGCCAGTGCCTCACCACCCTTATCATGTAGAACTTTTTCCTTATATCCACTCTAAATCTCTCCTGTCTTAGTTTGAAACCATTTCCTCTTGTCCTATCACGGTGCTCTGTGCACTCACTGGAGCTCTGGGTGCTTTGAATCAGAAGCACAGGATGATGTGGCCACTGGGCAGAGCAAGAAAGGCAGTAGTGACACACAGTGACTCATGAAGAGAAAGGAAGAGTCTTCAGAAATATTCAGGACGTGGAGTCAGGCAAGTGCCAGATAGCAAAGCAACACAGGTTAAACTCTTTGTATTTTGTAGATGGGTGGGAATTTTAGTAATTGGAGCTGGTGTTTGGAGGAGCTCAGTCATTTCTCCTGGAAGATTCCGGGAGATGTAATCTCAAAGCCCAGGTGTCAGGTATCAGTAGTTTAAGCAACGGAGTCAAAATCTCATGCAATCACTAAAGCAGTTTAACAAAGTTTAACTAGGGCGGATGGTAAACAAATCTGTTTTTTTGGATTAGCGCCCACGAAAGCCCATAAATTTCAGTGCAATTCTACCAAAGCAGCATATTTTAAATTGTAATCGGAAAAGCAAAAAGCATGGATCTGGGCAGAGATATGTATGGATAGCAGCATTTCTGGGCTGAAAGTTCCCCACGCTGCAGCTTGAGATGGTAGCAGACTTTTTTTTCTGATATTACTGGGAGGTTTTATCTGTTAACCTCTGTAAGTATAAGCTGGCGTCGCTGCTTGAGTATTGCTTTTCCAGAATTAACATTAGCATCTACCAAAGCCCTCCCTAAATAAATTTTTAGCAGATACATCATTTTTGTTAGAGATGAATAAATGAATAAAATGTATGCGCGATCTCTCTCTTTTTTCCTCTTCTATAAGAAAAAGCAATGCCCTATTAATTTTGACAGACAACTTGGCATTAGCCACGTTAAAATCCAACGCGGGACGAAGTTATGCATTACTAGTCTTTCTACATGTTTTGTCAAGAGATGAGCATTTTGCCAGATTTTTTAATAATACGCCAGGAGCTTTGTCAGTCAGTTTGTTTCGCTCCGCGTGGCCATGCCAGTATTTTTCAGCTCTCCTGCTGTGTGTGCCACTGCCCTTCACTGCTTTCCTAGCTCCTCCCCTGCAATTAGACAAAGTCAACATAGCAGTCAGGCTGAGCAGCCCCGAGGTACCTGCAGCTATCAACAGTCCAGATTCACAGTCCCGATGAACAAGCTTTGCTTATTCACCGCATCACTACCTCAATTAGGACTTTTTATTATATCTCAGCTATTTATCTCAAACACAACAGATGGAACGGATAACGCTAAACACGTTTAAGTCCTCACCTAAGAAGAAGGAGGGGGGGAAATTATCCAGAAAGAAGCAGGAGCGAATGCATAAGGCAGCTTGCAACCAGGAACCAGTTACCATGCCTACTGAAGCCTGTTCTAAAGAATGTGTTGGCTGACACGCAGAACTCAATGAAAAGATGAAAAAAATGTGCAGGCAATACTAGTTTGGCAGGGATGGTGGGGAATCTGAGACAGAGCTGCTGGTATGGAAGGATCTCATTGCATGCAATTTGCAAACATGCCAATTCAATGGCATGTGATAGACACTAGATGGAATTTAAAGGTCTTAGGGTCTTAGAGAGCTGGAATCGCACAAGAAAACTCTGGGCATTAAAAATAGCAATCCTTTTCACCAGACCTTGTGTCTCACTTCTGAATTTGAAACTGTTTAAAACCATCCCTGCCATCTCTTCCAGGCACGTAAGAAAAATATGTGGGTGATGTACATCAGTTGGCTGAATCTTTGCATCCCAGTGAACGCACGGCACCAGAGCCTCTGAATTTCCAAAGAAATTCCCATGGCTTCCTTTGTGTGTGTTTCTCTTGAGAGGGAGCTGGCTGTGTAACAGGCCTTGTACTGCAACTTCAGATTTAACTTTCATGGGTTTCTAAATTTTTCTTGTTGAGCAAGGGGAGTAAGAAGACAGGCTGGGGAAGGGAGGAGAAAAAAATACATGAGGGCTGAATTTTAAAGAGAGATGGTCCAATTACTTTGCTATAAATCTATCCCTTCCAGCAAAGAAAAAATTCCTGTGTGTCATCCTAAAAGTCTTGTATTTTCGAATCCTCCTATTCTTTTCTTCTTCCTCTTTTTTTTTTTTTTTTTTTTTGGTATACATTATTATTTTATACCAAATTATCAAGTTTTGAAAAGTTGGGGTACTTGACTAAGACCTTGGAAAAGACTTCTGTAGGAAGGGAGCAGACTACTCATTTCTCAATGTCTACTCTGTGGGTTTTTATTCCCAGTTCAACCAAGACATTGACTTGGTTTAGGGCCAAGTCCCAATTTCACAGTTTGGATTTAGCAGCAGCCTTTTTGAGAGCTATGCAGCTTGCAGGGGTTTGGGTCAGCCTGTCCCTCAGTGAGAGCCACACCACTGTTTTGGTTTGTGCTAAGACTGAACTGGAGGAGTCAACTTGCTTGGCTCTGGGTTGGTCCATGCCCATTGGTATCAAAGTCTATCTAAATCATCTGGTGCAGACTGGTGCTCCTGCTTGACACAAAGCACTTATATCAACTCACATCTGCTCTCCTATCAGCCCTACTTATACCAGGTGGTGGGACGCCATCATCACCAGCGCCCACACTATCAGGCACATCCCAAACTGGCAGGGGCCAACATAAAGAGGTGGCATGACATTTCATGGGTGATGCAAGAGTGTGAGAGCACTGGAGGTGTCCACCACCGGGCTTCTACAGCTTTCTTCTCAAGTATTAATGCTTGGCTGTGATCAGAGAAGATGGCTTTCTGTTCTACCTGAAGGTAGTTTCCATGGATGGATGGTGAGTGCCCCCAGCACAACTGGGCTGCAGACCATGACTATGATATTCTGAGGAAGCAGGAGATGTTCAGGCTGAGGAGGAAAACAAAGCCAGGTTTTCATGCTTCATAAACTCCAAGCAGTCTCATTTATATAAGCACTACACTGCCATCTTTTGAACCCAAATTTGTGGGTTCAAAATCCACTTTCTCTTGGCTAGAAAATGGGCATGCAATTCTCTGAGTCCAGATGGGAGATATGGCTTCTGAGTTGATGCCTCCTGGATCCCAGAGGAGGGTCTCGAGCCTCTCCTTGCTGCCAGATATTCCTTCCTGACAACTCCCCATGGAGCAGTATGGCTATTTTGGATCTCATTGCATGTATCTTTTGCTGTAGACAGCCAAAATGCCTGATCTGGGATGTGTAAGCCATCAGATAGCTGCATTTTGAAATGCTAGGCACAGATACATGCATTTTTGGGAGATCTGTACTTTTTTTATGGTTCTTGCAGGAGGAAATTTGTATTTCTGCGCTCATTTAGTGCTACTCATTGTGAAGAAAGAAACTGTGGGATCTAAGTAGAGTCACAGATCAAAAAGCCAGAGGGACAACTGTGCTGGTCTAATCTGCCTTGCTGTTTCATGCAGAATGGGGAATGTTTGTAGATTAAAGTCTGTTTGGATTGGATAATATCACTTGGAAAAACATCCACTCTTAAGCTGGAGATTCCACTGCAGTGCTTGGTCATTTGTTCAGGTTGCTAATTACTTCCCAGTTTCCTCTTTATCTCAATGGGCCATTCTCTCCCAGATACAGTCTGGGGGTGCTTGTTGGCCTGGTGCTTCTGAAAGACAAAAGCCATCCAGGAGGAAATTCAGGCAGTCAAAAGAAGGCTCAGTGAATCTAAATTCAGTTTTTAGGTACTGGATCCCATCATCTATCTACCAGTCAGGGCCTGCTTCTCCCTTTCATCTCCAACATTGCCTAGCCACAGAGCTTCTGATGATGGGTGATGCAAAAGCCATTTATGCCAAATTTATGCAGGCGTGTCAGTTGGACTGTGAAGAAAGTTTAGCCTTGTTAATGAGGTGCATTTCATAGCTTTCCCCTTCCAGCACTGCAGTTAGCAAGCAAGGAAACCTGCCTGGGTGGCTCCGCACTATGGTGTAGACATGCCATGACTTCAACATTCGTCTTTCTGCTGGTGACAGCTACAAGAAGTGACAGCCTTGACACCTCGAGAGGAGGGGTGGCTGGGTGGTCGGGGGTTCAAAAACACGTGCTCCCCGTGCACTGGGCGGTCTGGGGGATGGCTGCCCTCAGCTGCAGAGCAGTGACCCAGCACAGCCCCTCACAGCGCCCAGTTGTGTATGGGAGTGCCTTGTCTTCAGCTTATTAATTCCTCCCTCACAGCCAACTGTTAGGTAGGAATTGCTTCCTTTTTTTACAGATGGGGAATGGGGAATCTTCAGGCTCTATGTACACTGCCTATTTTAGGCATCTATCTTTAACCACCTGTGTAGTTACTGAACAAAAGCAGAGACTTTCAGAGCACCTATGGGAGGCAGAACTTTTCCCAGTAGCCAAGCAATCTCATGAACATCCGTCCTGGTGATCTAACACCAGGCTCTGAGCCACAGATGTAGCTGTAAATGTCCCTGTCAGCTGCAAGGGAGTTGGACCAGGTGTCCCTTCCAGCACAAACAATTCTATGATTCTATGAGTCTACGAACACAAATCTTCCCCAGAAGAATCTTATTTTTCTAAGACCACACCTGCAGATCCTAGCACTAATGAGAATGGGATGCAGACCTTTTAAAAATTTGGGCCAGACTTTCTCATGAATTTATTTTCTGCTACAATCAGTTTTCCTATGCTTGGGATCATGTATTTTTTTAGCAGAGATGTCTTTTCCTAAATGTGACAGGGTGAAGCTAACGATGCTACGGTATAAGTAATATGTTGCACAACTTTGACAGTCACAGCAGATTTGACAACCAGAAATTTTAAAAAGTGAAATAATCTTTAAAGAATAATTCTGTAATTTGGGTATGACATAGAATCATAGAACTGTAGAATACTCTGAGTTGGATGGGACCCATAAGAATATCAAGGCCAGATAACCTCACCAGAAGCAGATCATCAATAACCACTGTCAAAAAGGAAGGTTGTCCATCATGGAGACCATTAGGAACGTGCTCTTGTTCTGCTTGGTGGTTGTCTTCATGGATGGGGATGGGTGAGAGTGTGGTTATGGGAGGGGCACAACAGCTACTCAGCAGCAGAGGATGAGAATGGGAGAAGTCTTGGCAAGTTTAGCTTGGAGCAGAGAGTCACAAAGGGAGAGATGAGATGACAGCAGTTGTCAAACATGTCCAGAGGTGCTGTATGAAGGTGGTGAGTCTGTCCTCTGTCCTCTTTGTCCAAGAGGTTAGGGCAAGGAGGAAAGGGCATCAGGTGCAACCCTGAGGTGGAACTTAGACCTTAAGAAGTACTTTCCATGTATAGGGACAGTTCAGTGCTTGGACAGACTGCCTGGAGGAATCGAGAAGGCTGTTAACATCTTGTTAGACTCAGTCTGAAAGATGTGACCTTGCCCTGGAGCAATTTCTCTAAATGAGCTAGATGGCTTCCTGGTCCTCGTCAGCCCTGTTTTTCTGTGGCTTTATTGTCTATTTATTTATTTTTTTATGCACCTGAACATAAACCAGTTTTCTTCATCTTTTACACTGTGTTCACCCAGAATTACTGAACAAAAGTAATAGTTCAGCCTGTTCTGAAGAACTGCAAAATGCCACACCACGTGGAGTTGGATGTAGGTATTTGGATGCAGTCTGGGGAGGGGGGTGCTTCATGGCATACAGCTGTGTGTAGGCACCTGTGCTGGAGTCCGTAGGGCTTTGTTTCCTTTCTAGTCCATTTCTTGGCTACTCATAAAACTTCCGACCCAGTGAGGCGAAACCTGGCTCTATTTTAATCAACAAATTGTGGCATGTAACAAAACACCTTTCAGATGTTCTCAACTAAAAAGTTCAATGAAAGGGAATATTTTGATAGATATCCACTTCTGCAGCAGCTCTTCCTGGCAGAACAGTAATACAAAAGGAAAAATCATAGTGATTCCCATTTCATTCCCATTTCCTTTGAGGCAGACCTTATGCCTGCACCTGGGGATGCTGATGCAGAGAACCAGCCTGAAGTACGAGCTGCACGGACACACAGCACTGAACGTGCTACCAGTGCTGGCAATGGGTTGGCAGCAACTTGCTGTGAGACAGAGGCACTGAGCAGCTACCTGCCCCTTTGCAGGAAAAAATGTGATTTTCAGCCACCTGGTGTGCTTCCTATTCATGGCCGATGCACCTTTCTGAAGGCACCTCTCATTCTCCTTTCCTTTACTCCCTTTTCCATGTTGCTGGAGCCATGGCTTGGCTGAACATGTGCTGTTCCCCTTGCTATGGCACCAACAACAGGGTAGACATCTCCAAGATGCTTTTTGTCAGTGTGGGAGATAACCCTACAGTCTTTTTGGTGCCAACGAATAGCGTGAAACCTTCCTGCTCCCCCAGCTTCAGATGTGATCTGCTCCTGCTCAAGGGCCTCCCACAACAGATGCAGCAACATCTGGTGCAAGAGGCTATCAAGCAGGAGGATGACTGCATTGCTGTGATGAGGAGTTACATGAAGTGTATCCTCATGGCACTCAACAGGAAGGGAAATCAGTCTGTGCAAGTTTTGTAGTACAGTTGGAAGCAGCAAGGTATTTGGTGGCTGTTCTCTCCTTCCATCCAACTCTTCACAGTGTCCCATGTGTGTGTGTACCTATGTTACCACAACTGGCTGGGGGGCAATTATGTGAACTGGATTAGGGAGCTGATCTGGGATAAACCTTGAAGGGACATTCCGTGGTTTGAATCCAGGCTCTTAAAGAAGTACAAATGTATTCATACAAGTGAAAGGGCAAATACAGAAAGGTCACAGACTTCTTAAATTACCATCACTAGCTTCCCCTAAATGCAGCCCTGTTCACAAGGTTTGCATCTTGGCTGGCTCAAGGGATGAGCGTAGAGTCTGCATGAGCAGCGGGTCCATCACACACTGCTATCACTGTGTCATTGCAGAAAATGTGCCTCCAGCAAGCAGAAATCTCCTTCCCTCTGACCACCTGGTGGATGTGCAGCCACAAACACCGGCCAACATAGAGAGCATCTTCAAAGAGCCTTGCTCATTGAAGCAAATACGAATGGTGCCATTGACTTCAGCAAGAGCAGCATCAGACCCAAAGCAACTGGCAATCAAAGCAGTAGAAAAAAACCCCAAACACGTATACATTGGGGAGTGTCAAAAGGGCATCTCGAGTTAATTTCAGATTTTTTAAAAGATTACAACTGGGCAGAAACTCTCCTTTCTTGGGAAATCGTTCTTAAATTAACCTGCGATCATACCAGCAGATGTAAAATGGAAGCAAATGTATTATACATCACTGTCTTGGACATTAGTTCTGAAACAGCCAGTGATCACACTCCACTTCAAAGAGACCCTCTACCAGGAGCTTGGCTGGGAAGATAAAGCCCTGGCTATTTACCTTCTGACCTTGGTTCAAGACTAAATTGAGAATCTAAATGAAAGTAGTTTGGTGGTCTCAGCTCAATCCCTGGTAGACAGTTGTCCGTATCACAAAAGCACCATCCCTAGTTTAACACAATCTGGCACAGCCAGTCTTCTCTGTTCAGGAGAGACCCTCGGCTAAATTAACACAGAGACTAAATTACATCTCATATGCCATCGTAGAGATGGCAGTCTTCAGAATGGTGCCTTAGAATAGCAGCCTGTGTGGATGCTCTCCAAACTGGCTTCTGGATAAAGAAATCTGTTTTCAGAGCTGCCACTTTCAAGCCTATTGCTTAAGCCAAAAAATGAAAATAAAAGCAAATCACAACACAGGCTTTTTAGGAACTCATACTTAGAATAAGGACAATGATCTTGGAGAGATTAAAGTATGTATTCTAAGTGAAAGAGCTGAAATTCTGCGGATTATTTCCTCTTATTAAAACATCTCATGAGCCATGACCATAAATTGCAGCAATTAAGTTCATTTTGTTATTATTATTATTACTTCCTGGAAAATCCAAAACAAGAAATACCACCGTACAAATGTTCAAGATGGCATTAGATAAATGCATATATTCATCATTTACTCACATCTATCGGATCAGTCGAACAGATTTAATACCTGATACTATAAACAGCCATAGTCAAATTTAAATAGAAGCTACTGAAATATTTGCTTAGAAACATACCTGTAAGTACTGGCAGAAGATGGCTATCCCGTGTGTCACAACATATGACAGGCACTGTGACATATATACAGCCTGACACGAATGTTCATTTTATTGCCTGAACGTTGGTTACGTGTTTTGAAAGACAGAGAAGCTCAAAGGGGAAGCTCCACAAATCAATAATGAGCTCATTATAAGGAGTGAGAACGGAGCTTGAATACAGTGCAGGAAAACAATGTCGTATACTCAGCTATGCCCTAATTGCGAAGAGTCTTTCCAGCAAGCAGAGAGGACAGATGGTGTAGCAGTTTCCATGCTAGCCTCTGACTTCTGCTCACTTTCTGGCTCTTATGTACTCTGTACTCTGACTTTGGTCATGTTATTTCGGCTGGATCTTGGCGCTGTTCCGTCCTTGGGGGCTGCTTGGGGCAAAAGGAATGCCCTAATCCTGCGGAATCACCATAGAGATGCTTCCATTAAGGACTGCAAAATTATTTAAAAATATTAAAAGACATTAGTGGTAAATGTTATTATTATACTTGCTTTGCTTATAACGGTTCTGCTGGAAAGGCAAAAGTCTCACCACACACACTGGGGAAACTGAGGCACGGGGCCAAACCAGTGATTTTCACAAAGCCACATCCCGCTTTGCTGGCAATGGGCAAATCTTCCATTTCTCCTTCCCACAATTACTGGGAAGCACCAGGGAAATGGGAGCAAATCTTCAGTGGTCGGAGCGCTGCAGCAGCTGGCAGAGTTAGTCTGACGGCGTCAGGATGTAACAGGGTATGCTGGTAAACTCCTGCAAATGAAAAGATGTTGGAAATTCATCAGATTGCAACAGAAGAACAGGTTTCCCACGCCAGGGCCTGGGAGCAGGCCCTGTGCTGCAGAGAAGCACCATTTATTATATCTATTTTTTAAAACCAGGTGGCTCCCCTGTATCTCTTGATGTGATGGCAGATGTATGCCACATCTTGTGGCCAGAAAGAGGAGAGCTGCTCCCAAAAATTAATTTCTATGCACAGAGTTGTTGTAGAAGGATGCTGATGTATGCATTCAGAGGCAATGGTTATGTGTCTTATTTTGCTAGAAAATGGTTCCAGCACACCCCTCACTGTCCCCATATGCTGTGCTGGAGCAGTCTGCCCTAAAATCACCTTCTTTAGGGCATAACAAATGGGTTTGGGGAGAGGCTGAGCACAGCCTCAGCTGGCCAGGGATGCTCAGCCCCGGGCAGGATGGGGCCTTTTTGTACACATGGTGCTTTCACTGACATCAGTGAGGGTTCGGAGCTTGAATCCAAAGACATACATGGGGCTGGCAGGAGGCCGGGGCAGGGGTCTAATCTCCCCTGACTGTGCATGTGAAACCGCTATTAATCTTAATGGGAGTGCCACACACTCATCAAGGGAAGAATAGATGAAAGGGAGAATCACAATAGATCATTAGATTAAGCAAATAAATATAAATGAATATTCGTTTGGCCTTGAAAAATATTTTCCTTCACCATAATGCAAATATTGGGAACGTTCTTTCAAATATAACACCCCCTATTCCTCAGAACGTCTCTTTCCTTCAGTGAATCAGTGGTGAGCAGTAGGGAGCAGCCCTCCTGCACACACCTCCTTGGGGGCTTCAGGCAGACACTAAGTGCTTTAGATCACTTTGGAAATATAATTTTTTTTTTTTCCTCGTTTAAATAATGCAAGATTCCTCTTTTTGCCCTGCATCTTTACCCCTGACCTACAGAAGATGAAATTTAAAATCCTTTCCTGAGTACGTTTTAGAGGAATGCGCACAGCCTAAAGCATCCAAGGGGTTTTTGTCCCTGCTCCTTGCAGTGAAACTAGACCAAAAATCTACCCCAAGAATGGTGAGAGCTGGGAACCCCCTCCCATTTATCACCCCTATACCGGGATGTGAGGTGGGACCAGACCTCTGCCTTCATTCCCACCTTTCTACAGCCATGTTAAGCACTGGGGAGAGGCAGTGGCTGCAACATCCTGGGGGGAACATTGAGCCTATTGGCTTCCAAAAGCACCCAAAGAAGGGCTGTTCTCACTGAGATGCTGAGACAGCATGCAGGTTTTATTAAATGCCCATGTCCCTAAAATGGAGCAGAATTGCCCATTTGTAACCTTTTACAAATGCTCTAGCATTAAGAAGTTACCCATGCCGGGCTGTAGCATACTACCAGATTTTTAAGCAAAAATCAATGAAGAACCCTGCCTAAAATCAATGGCATAATTTTCCACATTAGTATTGCTTTTGAGCTAACACACAGCAGTCTGACAGTGCTTATTTCTGCTGAAGACAACAACACATTTGCCCGAGCAATGCCTATAGGGCTTCTCTCATTATTGCATAGGATAAAGACGATCTTTGCTAGAAAACTTGCTCAAAAATGCAATGAAGAAATGCTTTCCCATTAGAAATGCTTTCCTGTGAGTACCCTGCATTACAGATTGCAACGACTCTCTGCTGTGAATCATATTCACTCTCCCTGTTGTCTCCTCCAAATTATTTACTCCATGCAAATTCCTCCCGAATTCAGAAGAAACTGAGCTCCTGGTGACGTAACAGGAGATGTGTGGGAACAAAGGGGCATTCCTTTATCCTCGCGTGCAATCCGAGCTCTGCGGCTTTGAAAGCTTCTGAAGTCTTCCACGAAACTCCTACCGCCTCTTCTCTTTATTTTTATTCTTTTTTTCCTCCCCCCTTTCTGAAAAGCAATTTCTATAATCCCACCAGCGGCCCTTACGCAACCGCTCACCTCGGCTCCTCTCGCGAGGTGCTGGTGGTGTCCTTCCGTGGAGCCCAGGCAGTTTGGAGGCAGATGGAGCTGTACCCGGCGGGGATCTCTTCCAGCAGCCCTTGTCGTGCTGGATGGACGCCCGTCCTCGGCGTCCTGCGTTGGGCTGGATGCTGGCGGCTGCCATCAATAGGGCTTTTTGCAGGAGACGGGATTACACACATGAGGAGCAGCTCGCAGAGATTTGGCCTCAAGTTCCTTCCCAAAACATGAGTTTTGAGAGTAATTAAATGGGTGCTATACGCCTGATATTTTTCACACTGCGCTGGTAAAATAGTACCTCCCGGTTAATATAAGGGGAAGGCTTGCCTGTGCTTTTGAGTGTGCCCAACAAGGACCAAAAGCAAGGAATAAAAGCAGAGGCTCTGCAAGAAGAAATTCAGGTTTCTTGTAGACCTCTTTGGCCAGGGAGAATGACGTGGGGAATTCCCTCATCTTTTGGTTTGGCATTAAAGGACGCTATTGGGAGATGGGGTAATCCTTGCTGATAGATGCAGTAGCAGCATCACCACAGGGCACACAGACGTCGTGCGTGAAATTCAGCCTTCACCCACCATATGGAACAGCTGGGAAGAGTTTCAAAACTTTTCCTGTTCCCCTCTGTTCTCTTTATTAAGATTTTTTTTTGTTTTAAATACGCAAATAAAACAAAAGAAATAAAACGACCTGACGACTTCGTGCCGTTGTCTTGTGACTAAAGAAAAAAAAGCAAGGAAAAAAAAAAAAAAAGCCTGTGAAGTATCACTGCTATGTTTTAGTCTAATGCTACTTCTATCTTTTATCCTTTTTAATTAGAAGGCAAATTCTCAGACCGCCAGGCCTAATCCCTACACAGTGGAACAAAGCCCAGCAAAGTCTTTGAACACTGCCCAGCCAGGCAGCACAAACCCTGGTAACTGTTGGCAGTAGGGCTAGGACTCTGACCCTCATCTTAGCCATTCTCTTCCAGCCCCTGATGCTCCCTGCCCTTCGAAACCTTGTCTGTTGTTCTTCTGTTTGGACTGAAAAGACAAAAGGGGAAACAATGTGGGAAACCTAGAGGATTGGCTAGGTGGGATGCGGGGAGCTGGTGGCGGAGAGGAGAAAGTAAATGGAGTTTCACGGGAATGGACACAGTGGGGAGAATTGGATCACCAGATTATGTCTTTAGGTTCAAGAAATTTCTTCATCCCTCACTAAATCTTTTCAGGGACAATGCCACTTTTAAACAATTGTTGCATTTCCAATTACTACAGGAGTGCTCAAACAAATGGCAAAAGCCTTAATGAAAAGTTTGCTCATATTTTAAACTTTGGAGATCAAAATCCATAAAACAAATAGCTTTTACACGAGTTTCACTCAGGCACTTACATCTCCAAATTATTTACACTTGTGATATTTCCAGTTGAGAGCATAATTTGTGTCTAGCCAAGCAAAACACACAAATACATATAGATACATGAATTTCCAGAGCTAGCAGGAGCACTGCAGAATAAACATTTTGACTCAGATAGGCTGTCTTCAAGCAAGCCAAAATTAAAAAGGTCTGCCTGCTTTCTATTATTTTGGCTAACTACAAATCATTAAGCAAGAAAATAACAGATGTGGCTACCAGCACTGAAATATCTTCCAAACTCTGTCCATAGACATCAGCATAAACAGGGGAGTTGCTGCAGGCTTTGGGATGCTGTGAATGGTGATGTGATTACGTGAATATACGTGAATATGTGTGAATATGTTGCATCACGGATAGCTGCTATCTATACCTGAGGAGGTAAAGAAAATTCTGGCAGAAAAAAGTGTGCAAGAGCCAGTTTGAACCTAGATTTCAGACAATTTAGTTTTTCCTTTAAAATTTCAAGGCAGGGCTTGGCTTTCCTCCAGCTGATGCAAAATGGGATATCTCCCTAATTTACTCCATGGAGGATCTGACCCTTTCTCTTTTTTGGCACTTGGGAGTAGCGTTGACAAAGGACAGTTTCTGATTTCGAAAAGACTAAGTCTGTTTAGGGAAAAAGGGCATAAGCTCCTCACTTTTAAAGACATTTACCCTAAATCCTTACACTCGTAGGCACTCACTTTTGATGGCTAAAGTGGCGGTGTGTTTTTAAAGCAATTTAGTTAAACCAGTGCAAAACTCTTTGTGGACATCATAAATCAATTTAAACCTGGCTTATGCCGATTTAGCTTAGTTTAGCTACTAAGTGTCTTAAGCTAAATTGATAAGCCATTTTTAAACCCATTTAAGAATGTCTACACAGGGCTTTGTGCCAGTGAACTTAAATCAATTGAAAACCAATTTTAGCCAGTACCATTTTGAGTGTAGACAAGATTATGTATCCTGAATGGGAACGTCTGCTGATCCCATGTTTTTCCTTATGCACATGTGACCAGGGCCATAAGTGGTGCGACCAGTGTTGTGCTATGACTGTGACATGCTGCAGTGATTTTTGGCTGTGTCGTGATTGTGGCACTGAGCTGCTGTAAATGATGTTTGCAGGGTGGCAACAATTAAAGTAATCAGCGAAGCCGGGCTCTGTTGTGCTTGGCAAAGTGCTCACTACAGCCTTTCTCTCGTAGGGTTTTGGTTCTACAAAAGGAAGGTTTGGGGATGTAGAAGACAGGAGGGCCATGATCTTGTTGCATGGTCATCTCAAGAGTCTCTTGCCAAACAAGGCTCAATGCTTGCATGGACCAAGAGCTGTGGGAATGAGATTTAGTGCTCCCTAAAGGGCAGACAAGGGCAAAATAGTTTCCTCCGGAGGGACAAGGTTAGGATCTTGCATTGCAAAAACCACCTCGGTTTGGGATCCAGTGTGGGAAACACCCCTGGGTGCAGGTCAACGAGCAGAGGGTGCTGGGATCACTCAGGTGTGGCTGCTGCAAGGTCTCCTCTGGTTTAAGGAATCAAAAAAAAAAAAACAACCTGGAAATGCGGAAAGGACTTTTTGTTTTCCTATGAGCAGAATTGCTTGGGGATGCTTTCCCTAAGATGGTCAAAAGACCATTGACCATTGTGGTCAATGAACACTTTGTCAGCGTGGTCCTATCCACATCTCACATGTTTTAACTGTGAGGCTCATGGGAATGGTTCAGCAGGAGACTGATGCTGTGTTCTCCAATTGTTCCTTCTGTATGGGTAGTGTGGGCTGCTCCATTGGCAGGGGTAGACAAGAACTCATGAAGGAATGAAAGCATGGGCAGATTTTAAGTTGAAGACCTGAAGTGCACTGATGTGAGTCTAATATCTAATATCTCAAATCCCTTCCTGATCCGAGCCCACCTGGAATCCTAATCACAAAATCCATGGTTGCAGCCATGAGTCTGTGGGGCAGAGGCTGTGCTCCATCAGAGCAGTGTGAGCAGAGCCAGTGCCCTACATGGCTGAGCCCATGCTGCTGTCAGGCGGTAGGAAGGATTTTGTTTATTTAAAAACCTAATCAGAAGCTGCGGTGGTTTTGTACCTGTCACCAAATGCTTTCTGTTTTCTTTTTTTCAACGAGCTGCCCAATTTAAGAAAAAGCCTGCGAATTCTGACCAAATTCCAATCAGATTTAAACATATGAAAAGAATTACGAATAGTCCTCCACTGGCATGCTTTATTCATTACAGGCAATGCCTGCTTGTCATAAGCAGAGCAGATGAATGGAGTTCTTCCATTCATCTGCACCACAAATCTTAAATGTCAGATAACAGAACATATAACTTTTATGTATATATATAATATTCCTTCCTTTCTTGTTTCCTTGGCATGAAGCTAGGACTGTGCCACTGTGCGTATACATCTGGTGGAGAGGAGCTGCAAGGCTGGTAATCTCACCGTTCACAAGTTTCCAAGTGTTTTTCCATGCCATTAATCTTAATATTGAATGCCCTAATCTGTTTATAGCACACAATACACGCTACCCCCAATAAAATCTCTTATACACGTCTGGGCAAACAGCATGAATAAGTAATGGCCGATTTCCATACTGCAAAACAAACAGCTACTGTAAATTTATTTTCATTTATTTCCAGCATCCCTTGGCTGGTGGAGCCTCCTTGCCCCGGAGTGAAAGGGATCAAAGATAACATTCTTCTCTGTCTGGGGGTACTTTGTGGACCTGCCTCCCAACTGCGGGATGAAAGGAACTTACTAAACTGTTGCCATTTTGCAACATCTGCTATAATTCCCCTAAATCCAGATTTGTCTGACACAGAGAGCTCCTGTTCTTACATCATTGCCATGTGACAGTATAACACCAGTCACATCAAGCTTGAGGATTCCAGCTCCGGGCAATGATAATATGAAGAAAACCTTTTTTGCCTAGGGCAAAACACTTGTAGCAAAGTATTATTCATCTGGCCAATTTAAATCTTCTCTCAAAAAAGTACCCAGAAACATATGCAGCGTGCCTTTGTAAAAGGCTTGAGCTGCTCATAGGCAAATGACCTGAACCAAGAGTACAAAACCCAATGTCCTAATTAATTACTGCTAAGCAGCTCTGATACACAGAAAAGAAATGCTGGTACTAATCCTTAACCCTGTCCTACATTCTTAAAATAGCCAAAATATTGCTGACAGCTAGGAAAACAAAATTGCCTCTGATTTAAAGGTTTTGGACCCCGGCTTAAAAATAAGATGTTAAAAAGGTATATGAAAGGGGCAATTTTGGAAAAGTCAAGTTGGAGTCCATACACTGGCCCCACAGCGGTGAGGTCCTCTCTTTGGGATGGAAACAGTGTCAGGAAAGCAAAGCCCAGCTAAAGCTTCTCTGGGCTCCGTGTGTCTCCAAGGGCTCTGTGGGCTTGCAAGGTCGAGCTCCAAGGGCTGTGTTGCTTCTCCTGATGAGGACATGCAGCCTGAACACCACATTTATAACTGGGCAAAATGATGCCACAGTGTGGAAATTAGCACCCTGCTTCCCACAGCAGACACCTGGAGCATTTATTGGGGAACAATCAGTTTGCAGGCAATGATGTTGAAAATTAGATTGTGTCAAGAGATGATTAGTCATGTCTTCTCACCAATTTTCATTCTAAAGGGTGATAGCAGCATGGTCCAGCTGTGGGGCAAATCATATATTGCACACTGATAATCACATCCAACACAAGCTTCCTTCTCATAGAATCATAGAATCACTAAGGCTGGAAAGACCAACAAAACCATCCAGTCCACCCATCAGCCCATGGCTGTGACCATTCTAGAGCATGTCACTCAGTGCCACATCTACCCTTTTCTTGAACACCTCCAGGGATGGTGACAGCATCAACTCCCTGCTCAGCCTGTCCCAATGCATCACCAATACTTCACTTTTGGTATTGTCAGGCTAAGTGTAAGGAGAATTTCCACATGGCAATACCACTGTCTATTTCTTTCTCCACCTCAGTAATAATTTGCGGTGAGGTTTTTTTAGTTGAGAAGCACTGGTGTTAGTGGATGAGAACCCAGAGGTAAAGGCTGTACCCTCCACTGCATCATGAATCTCCCACTTAAACAAAGGAAAACCTTTCCCTTTGGTGCAGTCCCCCTCCCTTCAGGTGGTCAGATCCTGTGACTCTCCCAAAAGCCTTGGCTAAAAGTTCATGTTCCTTGTTAGAGAAGATGCGTAACGATGTGTCATCAATCCTTGGTCACTTTGCTATTATGAATTTAATGCCTGAGATGCCCTTGGCCTTGACACAGCTTAGTGGTGACACTGAATGCATAAGTACTGGCTTACCCAGATGCAATATCTCCACGTTGGTGGCAATTCCCCAGCATGGTTTTGCCCAAACCCCAGCACTTTTTGGAGAAAGTTGGGTTCCCCTCCAGCTCAGCCCACATGGGGACAAATAACAAATTCCCAAGGGCTCTGATAACCCAGGTGTGTAAGACTGATGGGGCTCTGTACACCCCTTGCCATGGCTCTGCAGATCAATGGGACATTCTGCATCCCTGTCCTGACATCTGGCTATAGCTAGGGCACCACTCAATAGCTCACTGCAAAGACACTTTTATTTTCACAAGGTTTACATATTATCAGGGAAAGTGCTTTTTTCTTTAGTCCACATAACTACCTAAGATCAGGATTTCTCTACAAACGATTACCATCTTTTAAAATGCTTTGCAAGGAAATAAAAGTGATGTCTGCAGTCTTGCTCATTTCCTAGACATACTTTCTTGTTAAATCCACATTCCAGATTTTAACTTCTTTATTTTTTTCCTTCCTCCTGCTCTCTTCCTAAATTTGGCTGTGCCGCCATTCCATTTTGCTAATACCCCTTGAAACTGTTAACACTTTTTCCTGAATACTTTCCTAGAGGATACGAAGCAAAAAGGAAGAAAGGCTACTGTCAAACTGATTAAGTGAAAGCTCATTAGAGAAAGTAACAAGAGGTAAAATCTGCATATGCATTGCAGAAATGTGTCTGATCTTGCTAAGTTGTGAAAAGACAAAATAAGCTCAAACCTCCTTGTGCTGTAAGTAGTTGGGGGAGACGGGGGGCTGGGGAGTGGAAGGGCTCCCAAACTATGTTGCAGTAACTGTTCCCACTTAGAAACAGGCATTATAGCAGCCCCTGCTCGCACCACTTCAGTGAAGGACTCGCCAGTGTTTTAATGACAAATCCTGATGTATAGGGTCTGTGCCTGAGCAGTAAAAATGCACTATTCCTTGAGCCCTCACAACCTGGGCTGCAACGCAGAATATCTGAAAGAAGTGCAACAAAACTGGTAAAAAATAAAAAATAAAAAGGAAGAAAAATCAAGTCAGTGGTTATAACTGCATGAATTCTCAGAGCTGAAAAACTCTGTTTTCTTTTTTTTTTCCTCCCTCTTCCAAGTGAAGTTTGTTGAATTGTTGGCCTGTGATAGGGAAATGTCACGTTAGCTTTAACGAATGAAGGAGCTGGGCTGTGTGTGTCCCACTTGAGCCTGTTTGCTCTGCCTGGAGCACACTGGGGGACAGTGGGCTCTGTGTGCATCATGTCTTGGGAGCACCTCTGGGCACATCCAGGCTCCTGAGCCTGTGTCCATTTCACCTCAACCCTTTATCCCACCCACTCCAAGCCCAAGGTTCTACGAGGTCTGTCAATGAAGTTTGTGTTTTCCCCATAATTTGTCCCTGCTGAGGTTCTTCCCAAAGCCACCACGCTTGTCTGGCTGCCCCACTGGGATGCTTCACTCCAGCACAGCACTTTGGGTCAATGGAGAAGCCAGCTCTTGTCAGAGGGCCCTACAATGCCATATACTGACGTTCATTTCTGAAAATATAGATACACGTTTTGTTGTTGCTTTGAATGTGAGCAGTACATCTCCTTCTGCGGGTGTTTTTGTGAGAGGCAAAGGTAAAGTTATCAGCTATACTTGTGTTACTTGCTCCTAAGTACACTCACCGTCAGATCTTATTCCCCCTGTCCTTTTTTACAATAGGTATAACCCAATTAAAAAAGAAGAAAGGAAAGGAATACCAAAATACCAAGCTAAAGTAACTGGATAACTTTGACCTTAATCCATAGAAGACAGATATTTTACGGTTCAGGCTAAAACTCCAGGCTGACATCTAACCTGACACAAATATGCTGTTGAGTGTAAGAGTCCTTGTTAAGAAAATGCTGAGAATCTGTGTGCATAAGCCTGGCAGTTCTGATTTAAATCAGAAAATGGATCTGTTTGGGAGGTAGACCACACGTCTGAAAGTTATGAAAGGGAACACCAATAATAACCGTCTACGGCAGAGCACGTTCCTTGGAATGTGGAAATTACTGTATTACAACAAAGCTGCTGTTTCCACCGGGGTGTTTTGTAGCCCGTCTCATAATATTATGTATTTCAGCAGATCCTTGTAATTACAAATTTAAGACTTAAATCCTCAGCTTTTCTTTATGTTCTTAAACTACCCCTATAGGTATCCTCACTTCAAGCTTAAATCAGACCCAAAACACAAGGTGAAACGGGGCTGATTGAATTCCGGCACTTTATAATGATATTTATTAAGCTAGTTTTGAAGAGAAATGTTGAGCCGAGCGTTTCATTTAAATCCAACGGTCCTTCCAAGCCCACCAAAATTGTTTAATTAAAACCAAGGTGCGCATTAATAAGCAAGGATATCATTTTGTCATTTATATGTAATTTCATTATTTTGTTAGGGGAATGCAAAATGAAGAAAGCCCCCAAAAACACAGCAAAAAGGAAGGACCGGTAAGCCTGATAATAGCCCTCCGTGGAGAAGAAATAAGTATACAACAGAAGAAAAGCACAGTGAGGAACATAATGTTAGTAAAACACTCTTAATGCTACACAAGCTGCAGAAAATGCTACTTTGCATTTGGGCCGCAGCATCGTTAACTGTGGGCAATTGAGTAAAGAGTGCACCTTTTCAACTAATTCCTCGTGCTGGAGACATAGCCACATCCAGAGTCCTACCTCATTAATATGCTATAGTGGTCAAATAGGAGATTAATAGCAAAGTCACCTGCTAAACCTACAAGGAACCTGTTGATTAACAATAAGCTCCAAAAATAAGATACCAGGCTGCAAAGCAAAATCGAGTCCAAGGGCAACAAGTGCTTCTGTAATTTATTCCTTCTTTACACAAGGGCATAAAGCTCCCTTTATAACCGTGTTTTCAAGGCCCTGCTGTGAGCTGTAGGTGTGAGCTTTTCAGCTGATTTATTAATTTTAGTTTCAATCAAAGTGTCACCTGCAGACACAAAAATGTAGGCCTTGCCATAGAAAATACAGTTTAAAAAAAAAAACACAAAAAAACAAACCAAAAAACAGCAAAAACAGAGTGAGAGAAAGAGGGGAAAAGAGTGAGAGAGGGGAAATAAAGAAGGAGAAAGACCAAAGGTTTAATTCTGAGAATCCATGCCAGCAATATTCTTTTTTTTTATATGAGCACCAGACGGCCTGTTCTCCACAAAGCCAAAATAATTCTCAGCCACATAATTAAAAAAAAAAAAAAAAATCCAAAATTAAACATTTTTGTCATACTTGGAAAGTCAGCCCCAGAGCCGGGAACTCGCGCTAACCCGGCGGCTGCCAAAACAATCGGCCCCTGTTGTCAGTAGGGGGACATTCTCCCCAACGAACCGCCTGAACAACACGTCCACAGAGCAAAATGTGCAAAAAATTCTCAATTAGTTGTCTTTATTTAGTGAACACTATGGGGTCCTCAACGGCGCTATAGAATTATGGCAGGAAAGCTGAGCTCTTCAGTGGCTTATTAGCATTCTCCGAGGGTTGGAGTGCTGTTGGTAGCAGACTGGTGCCTCCAAGAGCTGGTGGTGGGACCCCGGCACTCCTTCAGCTTTGTCCTTTTGTCCTTCCCAGCCAGCAGGAAGTACGGCCCGATGTCCGGGGTATTCTGGGATACCTTCGTCTCATTCATGGCTTGCAGCACCAGCACTCCCCATGCCTTTGTCAGCTGCCACAAGCATCCTCCTTGCCTGGGAAGCAGGAACCCTGGGTTTGCCATTTTAAAAACGTAGTTAGAAAGTGGGTCTGCTCCCTCCTCCTCCTCCCCCAGCAGCTTTCCCAAATGAACATCGCTGTCAATGGGCCGGGGTCGAAGAAGCTAAATGTTATGCTGCCGTCCTATTAAATTACATCAGATGTTATCAACAACCCGCTCCAACGTTACAGCAAAGGAAGGCAAATGGGGTAGATGGAAGCATCTCCCCATCCAATCCTTATCTTAATTTAAATGTAAAGTGATTTTTTTTTTTTAATAAAAAAAAAAAAGGGGGAGAAAAAACATTGGGTAGCAAGTGCTGGAAATGTCTTTTCTGAGAAAGAGGGTATTTGCTGCTTTAGGGAAAACACTATCATTGACTAAATTAACAAGTTGTCTTATCAACTGCCATAAGCCTTGAAGTCTAATTAATTTAGTACTGATCAATAGCCTTGAATGAAGCATTGATTTCTGCGGCTTTCCAGGGCTGAAGTAGAATCACATTCTTTGCTCCATCCACACTCCTCTCACAGGAACCACACATTTGTGTTATTAACATTTGTTTCCCCCTCTTCAGAGTCCAGAAAGCATTTCAGGAATTACTTTCCATGGAAATGTTGATCTTTTAATTTAATTCTGAATAAAGAAAGTGGCATAACTGGAAGAATATGCTTCCCAGGAAGTATATTTTTCTCTTGAGTTATATTCTGCTATAAAAATCATTTATGAGGAAAAAGATTCAATGAGTAGATCATCAAATGGCTTCAAACTTGGCAAAAGTATAGAAAAATCAATGAGGCTTTCCTCATTGACGCTTACCAATGTGTTGATGCCCACCAAAGTGTGTCTTCTTGAATATCTATGATGGGTTCAGCAGAAGGATCTCTGCTTAGTTCCCAAAATAGAGATCTACAGCTTTCTGGAAAGCGTGCTTAAAAGACTCCAGCATCAACCGAAACTGAGGTCCTCTATCAGTCATCGGAATAAGAACAAAGTCTTTGAACACCAACGCCTGAGCCTGAAAGTGAAACTGCTTAACTCCTGTGGACATGTTCAAGTCGCCATGAACAGATGTGCCATGGCCACCCATGGAAAATGAGGTCCTCAGCGGGGCCGTGCAAGTCTCAAGCCTGAGATTCACTAGAGTAGGCCTCATTGGCCGTTGGAACAGGCCTCACTGACTAGGATTTCTGAGCTGTCTTTGGCTCGTGGTGATTTGGGCTGGTGTCCCCTAGGGAGATAGAAGTGGACTCATTGGTATCCACAAGCCTTAAGCTGAGCCCTACAGGTGGAAAAGAGAAGTGTGCAAACCCTCCCCTGTATGTCAGCCTTGAGGAGGGCATCCGATCTGGAGGGATTCTACATCCCTGAAGATGCTCCACTATCAGCAACACAACCCATGCTAGGACATGGGCTCCTTGTTTTGTCAGAATTACTTAAGCCCAAATCCACCAGGACAAAAGAGTGGAGAAAGGGCCAAATCCAGCTGGCAGGGTCCCTACCTTACTTCTGCTGGGAAGTGCTTTGACAGCTCCAGTGAGCGGTGAAAGGGAGATCAGAGTCAGGCCCTAAACGCTTACAAATTAGCTTAAATGCCAAACCTGTGTGAGCAGAAGGAGTCAAGCTTCGTGACAGGTCTCCTACAAGCCCTGTGCCTCCACCGTGCTCCCTGGTGGAGGTACACTACTTGTTTGCTTTCTTTTTCCCCCGTGCTTCCTCTTATGAAAGTAGCTGCACTCAACTGGTTCCTGTGGGGAAAAAAGAAAGGTTGTGGGGGAGTCACAATAGGAGGAAAAAAAAAAAAAAATATCTAAACTGCAGAAGAATTACATTTTACCTTTACAAAATTTGGCCTTTTTAGCTTCAAGTTAAAAAACAACAAAAACACAACAAAAACCACACCACAAAAGTCCCACTCCTAATCTGTTTGGGGGCCTCCATGAGTTTCCATAGCACTTTACAAAAGATCTTTATTGAAGAAAGGATTGGACAAACTTTCCTTATATGTGTGGCCCTAGTCATTAATTGCCCCTGTCTTCTTTACCAAGGCCTTATTCCTATGTAAATACCCTTGCATAATGTTACAGGCTATTGTCAGGCCAGCGCCAGTCAGTCGCCACTTATATGCATTTTTATTTCAATCCGCTGCGCAGAGAATGAAAAGATGTCTGGACTTAAGCTGTTTACCAACTGGGCCAAAGCTGCAGTGTGGAAGAACTGAAGAAAGCACCAGGCAACTGCAGGAACAGACTTTGACAATGCGAGCAGCCATTTTCAGTTGAGTTATTAACCTACCCTGAAACTCTTCTAATCTATGCCTTTTTTAAAGAACAAATGTACTGAACCAAACATGAATGAGGCAGCGCTATTAAGAGAGAAATCCTCTAAAGGACCATTGAGCGCAACATAGGTTTGTAATCATTTTGTCTCAGTTGCCTGCTACCAACATTATCAATGATGAAAATGCTTGCTCAGTTGTGGTGGATTGTCTCGTAATTAAATGACAGCGCCGTACTGTAAAAGAACATGCAGAAACACAGGAGATACCGGGGGCTTTCAAACGGGCCGCGCGGGGAAAGGAGTAGGGGTGGGGATGGATTACAAACCGACTTGGAATTGAGAACGTTGCAATCTTCCTTGTAGAGCGCCAGCGCATTTTTAGGATGGCTCTGTAAGAATAAAGCCTCAAAACGTGCTGTCGCGTGGAGTATCCTTCAGATAAAAGGCAACGAAACTACGTAGAGGGAATTCTTCCTCCTTTAGGTTTAAGCAAAGCACAAAAATGAGAAATCAAGCCTCACCTACACTCAGAGGAAAAGGAGCCTTCTAAGTTTGCTGCGGGCTACATCTTTGTAGTGACTTAATGGCACTACAATCTACATAGTGTAGTATTAGCCTTAAGAAACTCTTGACTATTTGCATGCATATTAGAATCCAATGAGAGCTTAATAAGTGCATATATATGACAGAGGAAACATCTCATTGCATAGTTAAAGCTACAAAAAAACATTGAGGGAGGCCAAGTCTCAAGTTAATTACCATTACAATGCAATCAAGTACGGCAGTCATAGCTGAAAACCTTTTCTATTAAGACCGCTAGGCTCAACCTTGTCTCTGCAGGTCAGCTCCAGCACAGATAACCTTTCCAGCAGACAAATACATGTAAAATTGGCTCATCTAATTAAAAGCTCAGGGAGGTGTAGAAAAATACCAGCACACTGAGCCTGAGCAAACCACAGAGTACCCCCTCCAGCTGGATAGAGCTACAATACGTAGCTGCTGTTTGTTCTGGAAGGAAACTGAGTCACTTACCATTTCAATAGGTTAATCAATTGACAATTAAATGGAGAAATTGGTTAACTCTGCAACAATTAACATGACACTCTATTAAGTACACTTTCTAATTGCCACAGCTGCAAGTGAAAATTAACGGCCGTGTCAAAGCAGCCGCAATAGGTTGTGCTGCTTCTGGTGCTGTTAATGTAATAAAAGGGACTGAAAACACCTGTGCTTAATTTCACGCCCTTCAGCACAGGGAGGAAAGGGTACAGCATGAGTTCTGCATTTAGCTAATGAACAAACCACGTGTTTGTTTTGTGCGTACACGTATTATACAGATACATGCTAAGACATAGGTGTTGGTTGGTGTGCATGCACAGGTGTATGCTGTTCTTTCAGTATCTAAAGGGGGGGCTATGAGAAAGAAGGGGACAGACTACAGCGCGGGCTGTTGTGACAGGATGAGGGGAAAAAGAGGGTAGGATACAAGGAAAATGTTTTTTACAACAAGTATAGCGCTGGCTCAGGTTGCCCAGAGAGGTGGTGGATGCTTCAACCCTGGAGACACCCAAGGTCAGGTTGGATGGAGCTCTGAGTAATGGATTGAGATTTGGGTGTCCCTGTTCATTGCATGGGGGTTGGTCCAGATGGCCTGAAAGGGTGTCTTCCAACTCAGTTCTATGATTCTGTGACTATTACTTCCACCCTATAATACACATTCCTTTAAAACAACTTTTCAAATAAATAAGAAGCTTCTCTGAGTGTTGAAGATACTACGCGTACATCTTGTGCACACAGTGTGTGTGTGATTAGAGGGATACATGGAGAGACACATGCTTACACACACACATAAAGGATAAGAAGGAAGTAAAGGAAATGGAATGGTCAGCTGACTGAAGAATAGGCATCTTTATGGTTATTCTGAGAGGTTCTGGTTTTGAACAAATATCTAGTTGTGGTGGATGCCTTGCCAGGAATCAGAGTAGATACCAACAGAGCATGAGCCCTCATGGAATGAGGGAATGTCTTTGCTTTCTGCCAGGTCAGAAAGCTTTATTTTGTACAAAAAGAGTTCTCACCTCCTCCATGCAAAGCCTGAATGCTTTTGCTGGGAAGAGCAATAGGGTATGAACCATACACAGCTACTGAGGGTCAGCTATTCTTGCTTCAGCAATGCTGACAGCTGATACCTGCTTCACCCACATGGTGTTTCAGGTTTTCTATCTACAGCAGTTGTTTTCCAAAGGGAATCTCAAGACCCATCCTCATATAGGTGACTTTTCTGGTGTTTGCACAGCTTGCATCTTTTGGGGGCTTGGCAAGATCTACTTTTTTTGTGAATGCAGTTCAATGATGGGCTAAACCCCTCCTCTATCACATGTAGGTGGTGGGAATTTAAGAACTTCTTTACTCTATGGGTGGTGAGGCACAGGAGCAGATTGCCCAAAAAGCTATGGATGCCCCATCCCTGGAGGTGCCCAAAGCCAGGCTGGAAGGGACCCCGGGCAGCCAGACCTGGTAGGAGGCACCCAGACCTCAGCAGGGGTTGGAACTGGATGACCTTTAAGGTCCCTTCCAATCCAACCATTCTATGGTATTCTATTCTATGATAAACCTTTGCACCATGCTGCTGCTTTCTATCTGCTTTCTCTGGATGTGATGGGTTGGAGATTGCACTCAAACATGGGTCTCTATAACCAGCCAGCTCCTAACCTCTCTCCTACACAGGGCTGTATGGGGGACCCATAGAGAATACCAATACGAGGTGCCCTGCAGAGGCTTGTAAGGACACGGTCAGGTTTTCCCCGAACAAATTATATTACTTCTGATCTCTGCTGTGAAAGAAGCAAAGCTGTAAATCCTTAAAGCTAATAGTGCTATAATAGTAATTGTTTTGGTTTGGGTTTTTTTTTTAGCCAAAAAAAGAGGGAAGGACAACATGTTACATCAGTCGCTGGTGTTCAGAAACCATGAGAATTACAGCTTTCTGCAATGAGATGAATTAAGCTAAAAGCCATATTAAGCAGCGTTGCACATCTGTTGCACTTTTTTATTATTATTCCATATGTGTCCTTGCTGTATGAAAGTGTTTAATGTTGTTCGGCTAATTGATAAAGTCAAACACTAATGTTTTAACTCAGCCTGAATTCCCATCAGGCTTCAGGCTGGAAAATTCATCTTTCCAGAAACTTGTGTCTCGTGGCTGGATGTGATTTTGCTAGGACAGCCTATTAGCTGCCTCATTTCCCCGCAACGATGAATTTAGATTTGTAAGAGGCAGGAAAGCTGCAGGGACAGCGTCTGCTCCTCTCCTTGGTGAACAAAGCCCGTTGTGGCAGCAGGAAGGAGGACGAGGTCTGCCAGGCTTTGCCATCCAGCCCTGGAGAACGTATAGCCACAGGAGAAGAGTCTGCAGGTAACAGTGAGGGTGTCTGATGTGCACTGGGATGCGGTGTTTGAAGGACCTTCTCTGCTGGCAGCTGACCAGAGAGCCCAGCAGTGCTGGTGGCAGCAGTTCAGGCTAAACAAATAGCAAGGAGTGAGACATCAGGGTGAAATCCCGCCTCAGAGGAGTCTGCAGTTGGCTTCTCTGCTGAGAAGAAATCTTCCTTGAAAGGCTTTTCCTTGGAAAATATGCAGAATGCATGGTGCAACATCTGGAAACGAAGGGGAAACCCACAGCTTTCCCCTTTCTGCCATGGCAGAGCTGCTGCTGCCATCCCTGCCTGAGTCAAGGGGAGGTCTGTCCCCACGTGCCATGGGTGTAGGCGAACATATAGTTCTAATTGCAGCTGCTTTCCCTCTAATTACAGCTCCGTTTGGTTAGGATTTTCCTCCAATCCCTCATTTCCCCTAAAGCAAACACCAGTGCACCAGAGTTCTAACCCCAGTGGGGACATTTATTAATAACCCCCTCAGCAAATAGGCAAAAAAAATCATTACGCTGCATTAGGAGCTAAAATATTTTCTCACCGCAAAAGCTAATTGATAAAACCAAGCAGACTTTATGGGGCAATTAATGTTAAGATGAAAATAAACAAGAGAGTAAAACAAAAACAGAATCATGGAAAATATGTTTTTCTGGCTTTGAGGGTCGTTATGGTGAGGTGGAAAAATACTCGTAGAATCACAGAATCATAAAACCATTCAGGCTGGAAGAGACCTCCATGATCCCCAAGCACAACCCCAGCCCATCCCACCATGCCCACTGCCCACATCCCTCATGCCACATCTCCATGGCACTTGGACATCTTCAGGATGGTGACCATTGACCCCACCACTCCTTGGGCAGCTGTGCCACTGCATCACCACTCTTTTGGAGTAGAATTTTTTCCTAATATTCTACCAACTTGTCCTCTCCCATTGCTAGAATTGCCTATTTTTTTTAATTTTTAATTTTTTGTCTCAGAAAAGTTACCAATTCTGTATTTCACTGTAGAAATTTACAGTGGGGTACGTAATCTAGATGAATTTGTAGCCCCGGAACAAAATCCATAATGTCACTCTAAATAATGATGTAAGATGAAAGGGGAAACAACTTCAACTTTGAGCTACCTCCAGGGCTCCATGCTAGTAGCTGCTAATACAAGCCAAACAGCGAATAACCAGAACGGAAAACCACACCAGCCCAGACACACAGCCTACATATGAGCTCAGGAGGGCAGGTATGGAGATAATGAAGTTCCAGGCAAAGAAAATGCTTCCTACCTGATATTTTATTCATTTATCAAACAATATTACCCATTCCTGTCCATGCAGGCAGTGGGAATTTTGCAGGGTAGATGAAAAGCTAACAGAAATGTGCAATCTAAGTTCTTTTCTAACTAGCAGTTTACAACTCCATTTGATTTTTAAATTTTTACTTAGTTTAGGTTAGTGAGGCTTTTCAGCAGCTGAGAGCACTGTGCAAGTCCTGTCTAAAGAGATGATGGATGCAAAAAGACCTTTGATTTATTCTTTCATAGAATCATAAAATCATTAAATTTGGAAGAGACCGCTACGATCTTTTCCATCTAGCCCAGCCATCAACCTATCCCCACCACGTCCACTAACCATATCCCTCGGTGCCACATCTACCCTCTTCCTATTGTGGTTTCAAAAAAAAAGGCACAATAACTCATTTATTAAATAATAATAATACAAATTTGGATGCATCCTATCCCTATTTAAGGACTCTGCATTGGCTGATGCAGAGAACTTGCTTCCTATATGTCAACATGTTTCCTGAGAAAACTATTTTCACGTTCATTGGGGCAGGCCATGTCGTCTGCTAACACTGAGAGGACTCCAGTGGAGGAATGTCTACTGTGATTCAGCTCTGTATGTGGTTGGGCTGCCAAGCAAGTCTCAGGGGACTTGTCCATGCTGCGTGGAAGGTGGGGCAGGAACTTTTAACCAGGCATTTCTTGATCCCTAACGAGCAGCTGGGCATACATGGAGTTAGCAGGCTGAAGGTCACTAGCTATTTTAAAGAAGGTTCATCTTTAACACACTGTGTTCAGAAGGTGATGGTATCTCCTCAAGTTGCCTGAGGGCAACAACATCTGCTCGTTCACCTGTAACCCAGCGGAGATTATACTTTGCTTCCTACCGTGTGCAGGGCAAACAGCTCATGGTGGCTTGTGAACCGAAGATTATAAGACATGTAGTTGCTCACTGTCCTTTTGTTCATCTTTCCCATAGGGTCTGTGGGAGGCTGGTCCCTCTTTGAACATCTGGACTGGTGTGTGGCTGCATTGGCTGGAGGAGGAACCCCGCCTGGAAAGCCAAGGCCAGAGCTAAAGGCAGGACTCAACTCCTCTTCGCCCCTGATGTGCTGGCCCAGCTCCGAGGAGATGCTAAAGTAGCAGTTCATCCAACTCTGCTGGCTCTGGAAGGGAGCCTGGGGATCCCCAGATCCTTCTTGTTTGTGCATTGGTCCCAGTCTCATCACTTACATGGAGGTTTGCTTGCAGGTGAGTGCAAAGAGAATCCTGGTTGTGTTGATGGCATCAGCTGGGCTCTGCTGTTGTGTGGCCTCAGTCTGAATTCCTAAGGAATGGTCTGTAAGTGTAAGGATAAGATGAGAGAGAAAGAAGAAGCTGAGCATGGATTTTCTCACCTTCCAAATCTGTTATAAATTGCCCATGCCAGTGTATCAGCCTCGGTGTGTACAGTAATGAGCTGAGGATGTCCACAACTTGAATGAGGCCTTGGCTCGTATTGCTAGGAAATAATTTGAACCTCTCATATCAAAACTTCAGAAGACAAGTACTCAAAAGGTCTTTGCCAGTATTAAAAAAGAAAGATACCAAAAGAGAATATTTTATGTCAGTGAAGGGATGCTGGGAACACAGCAGGGACCTGCTGGTTGATCAGGTGATGGAGAAGAGAAGTGCAGACACTCCCGTGTGAAATTTTGGCCTCTGGCCAGCAAGGAACCAGCTCCCTACAGCTCTCTCAGGCTCCCACCTACTCCCAAAGCAGAGGAAGAACAAGATGCTTTGGACACCTAATGCTTGCTGAGCTTCCAGCCACACCGAGGCAGCTTTGCTCTTTGTGGACTGCACTACCAACATATGTCTCTGTTCACCTTGATACTACTTGAGCTCCAGACAATAACCAATGTGGACTTATACTTCTTATAGTCTTCTGTAGCTCTGCTCCTAATGTTTGGTTGAGTCTCACACCTCTCAATATTTGTTGCTCTTTTGAGAGTTTTCTGCATTCTTCCTCTTTCTGGTTTGTTGTCCACCTGTCCATCCTTTCTTTTCCTACATGTGACATCTCTGCAGACCACACCTTGAGGAGTCAGACGTTTCCATCCTATTGCTGTCCCACAGCTCCTGAGCAGCTTCAGGCATTGCTCCCACTCTAAAAACAAACCTGCCACACATTCACTTGCTGGAGACATTCTTTGGTCCCAACATGAACTTTTGGGTCAATAACAAAACAAGTCCAAGATTGAGAAGTTATCCCATCTAGGATGTCCCATTCCTAGCACAGGAAGGGTGTTATTTGCCTTGAGGTTTGTTGACCACTGGACAATGCTGCCCAGAGGGACTGTGGAGTTGCTATCCACGGAGATCTCCACAATCAGGTTAGCATAAACCTATGAACCTCACATCCTGGATTTTCTGCTTCCCTTCTACCCTTTGCCATCCTCTGTAATCTTGCTCCTTGCTTTAAATCCTGTCTCTCCTTCTTGTCCTAACTTCCCCCCTTTCTGTTCTCCTGGATGTTGTTTTGCCTTTGTTAGTGCTACCTATTGTTTCTCATTATCTTCCCAGCTCCGGTGACACACCGTACTTCAGAGCAAGGCACAGAGGATCTAAACAAGATCAAGAGAACATGCACATAACTTGTTACAAATACCATTTTTATCACATAGAAATGGTGCTCAACACACAGCAGGTGCTCATTTTGAAATCTGTTGGCCAGTATGTACAATAAGGTAACATACATACGCCATTATATGTGCCTTTCAGAAAAGAGCCAAAGGCCTAGAGCTGAGTTTTGGGGCAGTGATTGGTGCTCCCTTGCCCTTTGTGTGAGCTCATCCCTTGTGGTCACTGGCATCAATGTACAGGAGGGTGCTTACCAAGACCTCTCCCCATGGGTGAGGGTGCCCAATGATTAGGAAAGCTTGTTTCTTCCCCCCTGCTTTGCATTACTGGGGTGGAGTATTCTCTTCTTAAGCACATTGCAATAATATTAGATGATTACTTAGCTCATTTTTCCATATGGGTTTTGGCAATTCGTAATTGTCTCAGAGCTGAGAAAACGTTTCCTTTAAGAAGGTTAAACAAAGAGTTTATTGACATTAGTGAAGATTGGTTAAAGAAAACATTATTAAATAAAAGGAGCTTTATTTAAACACTAAATTAATCATTTAAAGGCAAATTAGAGGTCGTAACTCCTCCTAAATAAATAATGTTAAACAATAATTAGATATCCATTTTAGATTACAGGCAAGCACTTGGGTTCAGTGGGCTGAAAAACAAGTTTCTTCTCATCTCTTCAAATTTGTTCAATATACATAATTAAAGCGAACCACTGCCCCGCTTAAATTTTCCACTCTGAGATTAAAAAAAGATTCCGTTTGTAACTCTGTGTCATATTCGCCATTAGATGATAAAGCATCTTTAAAGCTTCACTTTCATATAAACAGAAGAAAGGATGAGAGCATCCGGGGAGATCTCCGGCGGTGGAAATCGATTCTCCTAAGCTACTGGTTACACTTATCAGTCTTATCAAACAGGCCGATGCACAAGTGCCCTCAGCCACTTTGATTGGGATGATCTCCCCGTGCTGGCGCTAACCTCTCAGACACTACGGCGCGTGCAAGGCGCGTTATCTGCACCCTAATTGCACCCACTGCTCCCTCCCTTTCGTTAGCACTCGTGGGCACCCCTTAAGTATGAGATCAAATTAAAAGCAACTGTCCTCGTTTCTCATTTCATCGCAGCCTTATTATTGTTTTAGGCTTGGAGTCGTTTGTTTTGCTGTTTCCTAGGGGAGGAACGACCCTTTCCCTTATGGGCCTGTTTCAAATTGGGGCTCGGGGCAGAGAGAGCCGAACCCCATCCTTTGGGCCCAACACCAACTTCCTAAAAAGCGTGGGGAACAAGGCAGCGACATTCTGGAGGTGGATTAATGACACCTGATGTGAGCGCCCAGAAATGATGATGGCACACTTTGGACACCGCGCTTGGTGCAGGCGAATATTGAGGGGCTAATTAGCATTGGTAATTGCACACTTGGCGTCGGCTTTGGCTACAGCTGCTTTGCACACCTCTGGCTCCTTGCTCTCGCCTTGCCTTGCCAGCACCAAGATGAACAGAACTTTGCGTTCCCACAGAATATATATTTCACCTATTTTCTCGCTGCTTCCATTTCTTTTATTTTCAAATGTATAAGGCTGCTGTTAGCGGTATTTTCAGCCCCGTTGTCTCACGCCTCACTCAGATCTTCAGGATCTCCAACAGGCACAGAGGCTGCAGATTCCATTTAAATCCACACTCTGGGAAGAATAACCTCGCAGGGAAAAGTTGTTTTTGCACAGTCCTGATATCTCTCATTAGCCAGCACACAGAAAGGAACGGAACAGGACTTTTCTGATTATTTCACTGTTTTTTCTGCCCCTTAAACCACTGAATTTACACACAAAAAGAAAGGCACTTTGTATTTAAGGTTAATCAAGTTTTGGTACAATTTTTTTTTTTTTTTTTTTTTTTACAAACTGGAATCACACTAATCTTTTTTTTCTTGCTCTAATGTGTGGCTGTTGAAATCCTTAGCTGTGATAAATTAAGCTACTTATTAATCTAATTATCGTACATTCATCCTAGAAACTTTCATGTGACTTGAAAAGGCTATTCAACCTTTTCCCTCCCCTCCTAGAAAGGGCTCAACCTTGCACCAATTAAGATCATTCTGAAGTAATGCTTTAAAAAAGCTTTCTTTAATCACCCAGTGGAACATGGGCTGGTGGTAAGCAAACTAAAAGCTGTGAGAAAAGTTTACCTTACCTTCAAGTCTGGATATTTTGGGTTGGGAGAGGAAGGTGCAATTGCGGCATTCCTCTCCTCCTCCTCTTCTCTGCTCTTCTAAATAAATCCATGGAATTATTTAGGAACAGAAGTTCTTAATGAAACTGCTGGCATTTCTCTCAACATAGCAAAGGTGTGGAGATCTGGTTAGGTTTTGGGGTAACGAGAACTTTCTGATTCCCAGAGTACGTATTCACCATTTGGTTCTTATAGGCATTGCTTTTTTAGCCTCGCCATTGATACGAAAGCTTCCTGACACCAGAGCATATTCCATTCAGGATTTAAAAAAAGAAGAAGAAAAAAAGAAATAAGAACAGAAAAGACACATCCTCGCTCAAACATCCTTTCGCTGCCAAACGGTTTTGTTATTATTTTTTTTTTATTATTTAATAACCGCAAAAATGGGGCTATTTTGTATTCAAATGAGGCGAGCTATTAATCTGAATGCAAAGCAGCTTGGGTCGCATCGTTTGGTGACAGGTTTACCCCAAGACAGAATTTGTGAACAGCCCAATGTGGGGAAGGGCCGCTCTGCCTCCCCGTGCCTTGCAAACTTGCTAACTGTGAATAGTTTTTGAAGTGAAGATTAAAAGAGCGGAATTATAAAGTATAATTACGTTTTATTGAAACTCTGAAAATCAGGGGGAAAAAAAAAAAATTCAGCAGGAAACTTTTAGTGAAACATGATGTGTTGTCATTATCATTAAAAGATAAAAGTTCCATACTGTTTTTATCTGTTTATTTGGAAGAAATCCAGCCTTTGCAGTTATGCAGGAAACAAAAAACTGGAATGCAGGAGTAATTATTAAAACTGTGTGATTTGTTATCTCAGCTACTGTCTTTCCAAATGGTAATGCGATATCAGCAGCTGCAGACGGTCGCTGATTTCCTCTATTAGTAAACAAGTGCTTTGGAGACCTGTGTGAGGCACTTTAAGCCCACTACTCCCCGAAGTGCTGTCAGGCTTAACTACTAATCCATGGTATTTCAGAGCACTGGAAATTCATCTTTATAAAACCTGAACAAAAAAGGGAAAAAGCCTGGAGGGCAGGAGCTCCCTCTGGTGAGACAAATGACATGTTCATTTATTAATGAAACAATAACCCTGGAAAGAGGATCAAAGCACATTCCATCCTCACTTTACAATCCTCAATTTTCTCAGGCCATACCATTTAATTGAGCCATGACAATGGAATACTTAATTGTTGCGTTAAAGTTTGAAGAAGCGACTTCTTCGGAATCAATGTTCATTTCTGGATTATGATGGTATAACGTAGCCAGCTTGTAGCTGCTGGAATTTGATTTTCTCCCTTTCTTTTACGCAGAGCTAGAGATCATTTTATTCCTTTACCTCTCATCCCTGCCTAAGAACATTCATTCTTGTTCACACACGCTCCCCATTCCTGTCCATCTGAGGCTGCCCCGCACCAAGCCAGCTGCTGGCCCTTTGCCTGGGTGGGGGACAAGTCCAGGGGTGACTTCTGCAAGATGCAGGAGGTGCAGCACCTTGGAGAGGTGAAAGAAACCATTTGCCTTTCCTGCTTTCAATGCAAGATGAAAGAAAACGCTACAATGTGGAGCTGGCCTTGCTGCATCCTCTTTGCTCAAGCAACAGCTCATTGCTGAAGTAGATACAGCATTTTAACCTCTGCTTTTGGGAGAGCTCATCGGTGGGTGTGGATTGCACATGCAAAATACATAATTAGTCCAAATATGAGCACTTATCATAATAATAGTTTGGCTTCTTGGTTCCAGTCAGAGGAGGACTTTGACCATTTGCACACATTTCCACCCAAGCTGTGCTTGGATGTCACAACCTTCCTGAACCCAGGATATGGGCAAAGCCTAGGGGCTGGGAATGGTCTCAAGTTCCACCAGGGAAAGGTCAGGTTGGATATTTGGAAACATTTCTTCTCAGGACAAGCAGTGATGCAGAGGCACAGCTGCCAAGGAGTAGTGGAGTAAGTCCCTGGAGGTCCCCCAAGAACCATGGAGATGTGACACTGAAGGACATGGTCAGTGGGCATGGTAGGGGCGGGCTGGGGTTGGGCTTGGGGATATTGGGAGGCCATTTCCAGCCTTTCAATTCTATTACATGATTCTGTGAAAACACGCTGATGCCTCTATGATCAAGAAGGGCTTCTGATGTTCACCCCAATCCCAGCTTCTGATGTTCAATCCCAACATCCCAACTGTAGGTCACAGAGGTCCTTCTGATTCTTTCCTGAGGGCTCAGATTGCCCTTCACAAAAAGTCTGAGGCAAAAGGTCCCCCCTTCTGCTTCTGATCCCCAATATTTTAGATGTTAACTGCCCAAAATCAAAGCCAGATTTCCAAAAAGAACATTATAACTTCTGAAAGGAATGCATGTGTCATATCCATCTCTCCAAGCATCCTCTTCCTCGCTTCTCTTTTTGTCATAGTTCTTACTGCTGACTCATTTTGTATAGATGATATTTACTGACTCATTATCCCATACTGATGGACTACGTTACTTTTTCTTAACGCGATTTTAAATGAACACATTAGTTGCAGATATAAAGGCCATCATGCAGGAGTGTGTGCTACCTTTACATTAATACATTATAGCTTATTAATTCTACTTATGACATGCACTATAATACACTTGCATGTACATAGTGCCTATCATCTCATAACCCCGAGGCACTCGCAGACATCAACTAAGCTTTGCAATCTTTTTACTTTGGGTAAACAGGGACAGAGCGAGGTTAAGTCTCTTCTGGCAACTCTGCACAGAGCTGTGTCCTGACACCCTGCAGGCTCTGGAAGCTCATGCTTCCTATACAATGGCTTTTGCTCACTATAGGATGGCTAATGGTCCATAAAGGGTGGCTAATAGTCCTCATAGGTTGTTTAATGGTCCTCATAGGTTGGTTAATGGTCCCTGTTCCTTCATACATGGTTTGCAGCACTGTATATTTCAAGGGATAAGGAGGGAAAATGGGTCTCCAAGGCGTCCCAGTGGTATTGCCCACATTAACAGGTATTGCCCTCCATCCTTGCTTTGACTCAAGCAGCAGACTAGCCATCAGCAGTGCACGAGGAAAGTAAACCTTGGTTGTCCAACATCACTACAAAGGGGATAAAGCAGAAAGACAGAGCTGTTGAGGAATGCACTCAAGCACCAGGTTAGCCTAAGGAAGTGTAAGCATGGCCCAAACACTGAAATCTCTGCTGTGTAGAATTTAATGGAGAATAAGGCCCATTTCCATTCTGTGCTGAGTTAGAAGTTTGGGGGGGGGGGGATAGGGACCAATGTGGGACTTTGAAGGATGACTAATTCAAGGAATGCAGCATGAGGTCCCTCTGTTCAGGCCAGGCCAAGTCCCATTGCTTCCCAAAGAGGAAACAAGCAGATGGACAGGTCTGAGTAAATGAATTGAGTAACAAAGCCTGTAGGGACTTTAATTTTTTTCCCCTGGACTACTGAGAAATACGTGCAAAGACCACACTCCTGGCAGAGGCCAACAGCACAATGTCATCCTTTTCTTTCTTTCTTTCTGTTCATTTTGCATCTTGCTCATCCCTTCAAGGCAAATCTCAGGTTACCCCAAACACTCCTAGCAACGGGCTGAGGGGCTGCAGGCAATGAAATCCATCCCAGCTCCCTCTGTGCGAGTTCACATGGGGCTGGTGTTGAGCTGAGGCTCCGAGAGGAGGACAGGACTGAGTCTGTCTGTCCCAGCACACATCGGTGACCGGCTCCCTGTGCCCTGCTCCTCACCTATTGAGTCCCCTGAAATCCGATTACTGATCCAGGCCAGCCCTGTGTTCAGCCAAACAATTACTCTGCTTTTCCTGCGCTGGAGCTCGGTGCGTTCTGCAGTTGAGGTTTACAGGAAAATGGAATTTTAAGACAAAAAGAATGGTTGATGATATTGTGGTATTACAGAGATGGTTTATGGAACTGGATTTTCTGTTGCGCATTGGTTAATGGTTCCAGTTGAGACCAAGTGATTTATTATGTTTTACTGAGCTATAATAAGAGCTGGGCAGTGAAAGCAGTAGGAGAATGGAGAGAGGCAAAGGTGCAGTGGGTTACAGCTGGAAGATAGAGGTTTGCTGTGCTCCATCCAAGGATCATGGCACGTTCAGGACAGGGGGTATTCTTCATGCACAAAATGAGATATGTGGTTGCCTCTAGCAGTGACACCAAAGGAGTTCAACCAAGGTCACAGCATGGAGGAGATGGTTTGAACGGGAGCATCCCCGTCCTCCTAAGTGGGACCCATGAGATTTGTCCTCCTGGTGTGGGATTTAATGCTGTACCCATTTTGGCAGCGCTCGGGGAGGTTTTGGTGTGGGAGCAGGGAACAGCAGAGGCACAGCTTTCCCACTGGGGAGGAGGTGAGCTGGGGAGAGAGGTTGGAACTGCCGAAGAAATGTTTTCTTGCAGAAGTTTAAGATAATAAACTCAACTGAGTGAGCAGACACCAGGAAGAAATATTTAATTATCCTTCTCACCATTATGAGGAACTTCTGCCACTCTTCAGGTTATTATACAGTAAATAACCAGTTTTCTAAAGGACAGAGCTGTTTTAATTATATGACAATGAATGCATAATTATTATGTTTGTTAGGAATGAATCACAAGACAACAGACTTGATATTGCTGCTCTAGTTAGTGCATCTTAATTACTTTTTCATTTATTTTGCATATAAAAGCTATTTGCTAATTGTCTTTGCTGTAAATATGCAAAATATAATTAGTCATTCACAATTCTTTATGTGTTATCTAACTGTACATTTGTTACTGAGGAATGTATATTAAAGTTTGAATATTTAATGGGCTTTTGTGGCATAGAATATTTTTGTACAAAGTTTTCAGGAAATATTAGAGACATAATTTAAACCTTCCTTTAACCCCTTTTCCTATGCAAACTAATGTTTCCCATAAAGACCAGATATTGATAAATTAAACCCCCTGGAAATCCAGTTCTATTTTCTGAGCATACAATACAAATCCACTGCTGATGATATGAAATGCCTCTTGGTCTCAAACTGAAACCAGAGAGATTAGAGCCCGTTAAAAGTATTGCAACTTGCTCTCGACAGTGAATTTAAACTGTGAGTACAGAATTGCAAATGCATTCAAATAATACGACAAGATCAAATGCACGTCCAAATGCATTTATCTTTGGTGGAGGTTCATTACTGTGGGAGCAGAAGGATCCGTTGGCAAAATATATTTTCTGGTAGATGTTGTTGATCAAAGCAATAGGTCACCACTTGTGGTTACCGCGAGGGTCTTTAGCGCTCGTCTAATACCAAAATATGTAAGACTCAAAATCTTAATTCTGCTCATTCTTTAATTCTGGCACTCGCTGGATCTCTTTTATGTGCATTGCTCACCCTGAATTGGAACTGCACGTCCGGTCAAACGCTGTGGATTTCCTCCTGTACGTCCTTTTTTTCTTTTAAAGGCTTAGACTGGTTTC